>NW_027130449.1:12713062-15426125 GCF_026122565.2 Emydura macquarii macquarii | reverse complement strand
GCAGAACTAAGTTTTCACACTAGTAGGTCCAATGGGTTACATCAGTTAGCAGATTAAAGGGTCTGCTAAAGCATTGCAGAGGTAGGTGGAAAGGAGGAGCTAGGAGCACAAAGTATACTGCAAAGAAAGTCAAGAAGTAACAGAGGTAACTATTTCACCAAGGCAACCAGTGCTCCTGGCGTATTACATCACCCACACCCCACATCACAAATTTGTATGGGTGCATTCTACGCACCCTTGCTTCTCTCTGAAAAAATACTATGATGCAGAAGAAATGGACTGATAGGACACACAGCAACTGTTGAAGGCTTCATCTCTCATTAGCTATTATTCCTCCATTACAATATTTTGCAAACTCCATAAACTGTTAAGTGTAGACAATACATTTTTCTTTTTTTAAACAATAAATATATAAATAAATCCAGGGCCTTCTAGCTATTCAAACCCTTCCCATGAACTCCAAGAGATGTGAAGTGAGGACACAAGATACTGTTTTTAACTCCCATTTAGTTTAATAAATTAACAAGTTCAGGCCATTACACAGCAATGGAACTCTTCTTCTTAAACATTTACAAAGGTGCAGAATTTCATTCATTTCATCTTTAAATAAATCATTGTTCTCTAATCTTTTAAATAGCTAAATAGTTTCTATTTTTCTTTGTATTCGAATTTGGGATTAAAATAATCCACCCACAAAGAAGGCAAAGTACAAAAGAGCACAAGGTGTGGGGCACTAACTCAGATTCAGTGTGGGTTTTAGCTCCAGAACCTGTACAAAGTAAGCCAAGCAAGCAGATAGTTGTGAAAGGAGATATGGGTTGAGGGGCACTCATATAAAGGAGGTACAGTATCACAGGCTACACACTTTTTTTTTTTTTTTTTTTTTTTTAAATCAGAGGTTTCACTGAATCTCTGCTACCAAGGACCTTTATTTTATATTTGTTCGGAGCAGGAAGGGAAGAAAAAGACAGCTGAAAAGAACCACCAACATACTAAGTCACAACTGCTGACGGAGCTGGGATCATACTGGTTTGCTAGCGGTCCACAAGCCCCCACCTCTAAGGATTTGAAATCTAACCAAAAGATGTTCTCACAGGAAACAAGTCCCCAAGTAATGATTAACTCAGAGGAAACAGAAGAAAATTTATGTACGTGTACACACGCGCGTGCGCGCACACACACAAAAAGAAGTAATTAACTTAGCTGAGCAAAGAATGAGCAATTGGCAGAGGTCTGTACAACTTAATATCCCCATCTTCACCCCACTGTTATCTGCCCCATTCTTTATCTGGCTATAGTCCCCCTTCCACTGCCTCAACTCATCTGACTGTGAAATCCTTAAGTGTATTCAACAGATGTTTATAAGAAGCAAAAGGTTTGATTTTTTTTTTCTTCCCAATATACCATATTACAGGAAATGTCTATGGGAATGGGGATGATTGCCAGTATGAGACACCACAAAGTCTGTAAAGGCTAGTAACCAGACCCCACTGATCATACCTCTCCTTTTCAACCAATTCATATCATAGTCTGTAAAAAGATGCCACACAATAAATATTTTTTTAAAAGAAAACCACACAAACACATGGAATTTGGCCCCATTAACCAACAGCTTTTTGAAATATCCTTCCAAAAATCAGAGATAACCATCTCACTGCTTGTTTCTTTATCTGTGTCCCTAAACATTTAAAACTGCACAGCATCCCTGGTCTATGCATGCAGTCCCTATTGACATGGGAGGGGATTACCTGTGGACTGAGGACAGAAAATGGATTTTAATTTTTCATCTATAGGCTTAAAGGCGGCCAGCCAATTCGAGGAGGATACATGCAGATTAGAAGCTATTTTTAAAGTGCGCATCTTTAGCTGTGTCTTATTACTACATTAGAAACTAAAATTCACTTACATTTTGTATTTTTGCAGTGTCTTCAGCCTAAGCAATGACACTGCCATTCTACTTTGTTTAGAGTCACTTCACTTTTTGGTTCTCACATGGCCAGCAGAATGTTGCACTATGTGCTAAGAGTGTAATTCTTCAAAAGGGAAAAAAAAGCACACCTTAAAACTTTACATTCAGTTTTTCTCCCATACACACTGAAACACTGATATTTGGTAAAGAACTAGTTTTTATGAAATGGAAATGTTGGACCTACCAATAACGCTTTAAGAAGATGCTCTGCAGCTTTAATCTAAGGAGCAGATTTTTCTGCATTATCTTGGTTCCTGTGGATCCTGGTTGTTATACCACAATTTCAGTGATAAGACCAAGCCAAGGTGAATAGTCCAGGGGTTGAGGGAATAAATTACCCATTGAGGGGATTGCAGCCTCCATGAAAGATAGTTTATACAGTAAACATTTAAAAGAAGCAAGTACAAGTAGAGAAGAAAAAGTTAGACAATTTCAGACAGAAGGCTCAGTTTTTAAAATAAAACTCTGTAGGACCTGCTCCTTAAATACATCAAAATATAAAAAAGTGTTTGGATGCTAAAGACATACATGGCCTCTTTCACCTGGAAGTATGCCAGAAGTAGATCGGTTACTTGAACTAATCCCACCTCATTGTTAGGCTGAAGCATCACCATTCTTTATATCAAGTACCCAGAATTTACACAAAAGGCTCATACAGAAGTCCATGGTAGCAGCTATACATGAAAAAAAATCACGGAGTACCAATGTGAAGATGCAGAAGGAGCAGAATGTGCCATTTAACCAAGACCATACAACCGAGGAACCCTCCTCTAAGAAAATGATTATTCAATTATCAGATACGTTAAATAAAAGTTCCTAAGACAGACAAGACATGACTCCCAGTTTAACCCTGCCAAGGAAACACTACCCATGCCCTGGAGGCATCTGCAAAAGGCCATCTGTGTGCACTGAAGTATCGGGATTTTTACATTTCACGAAGTACACAATGAACTGCATTGGCATTTTCAGAACCAGCTACTCCCCAGCAGAGTCAGTCCATTCCATTTGTTGTTGAAGAATTTAAGCTCAAACCCAACTTACAAAACAGTTAAGTTCTGACTTAGAAGTTTCAGCTATGAAGTTGCTTCTTTCGGTTACTCAAAGTCATGTTCAGCTCATAATTTACGTTCAGTCTAACCTCAAACACACTATTACACTGTCTTCAGCCTTCCAGAGGAGTTGCTATAGCATCCAGTGCAGGGTTTCACGGGTAGCTGTAGGAGAAATCTTGATGTCGTCTGGCCTTAGAACACTAACTAAACACTTTTAGTCTCAAACTACCTCCAGAAAGTTGAGGGAAAGAAAAAAAAAACCTAAGTATGATGCGGTTGGAGGATTTCCAGTCAGAAAATGGCTACAGCTTTGAGACCATGGAGGAAGGGGTGACATAAGCACAATGATTTCTCAGTAATGAAGGAAAAGGGAGAAAAATAGAAGGATGTTGAGAATGAATAGACTGTTCTGGACTAAAAGCTGGGGAAAGAGGCGGCTACTGGTGAGCCAGCTGGAGCAGTTATTTTCTATTGTGCACAGCCAGTCTAGCTGGGGTGAGCAGGACAACAGTAAAGAGTATCTCTAGCTTAGGTGCCCCACTTGTTACCTTTCAAATCATAGCTTTGAGTACTCTGGATCCTATCCAGAACCCTAGTGCTTTCCTGAACCCAGAAACACAAATAGCCCCCTAAATTCCTAGCCCAAAACTCTTCATTTATACACTGCTAACCCACTTCTAGTCTTTTGATGTGCCCTGGGATTGCTGTTCTAGAACGTTCCTAAAGACAGATCTTCCTCTAATTTTTGCAAAACCTAATAAATTGTCCTCCTGCATCACCCAGGAATAGATTTGTTCACATACATGATCCCAACAAACTTTAAAAAAAAAAAAAAAACACACCACATCCCGTTTCTGTAAAGAAATGATTTTCCATCATAGTAAACCTCCTGGTAACTTGGGAAGGAGGGAAAATCAAACCAGTCCCAGATGACCTCATCTTTTAGGCTAATTTATCCTGTTCTCCCTTCTCATCCTGCAGGTCATCCTGCAGAAGAGCAGATGCTCCTTTTCAAACCATTTATCCCCATATGATACCCTCATAGGACACTGGTTCCTTCCAAAACATTCTTGATTTGACTAATTAAAAATGGGCCTGAAGAGAAGTTCACAACACAAGTAAATTCACAAGCTTCTAACCCCTGCCACATTCAGGGTAAAGAGCCCTCCTAGCTGACTACTTGATTCTCTTCCATGCAATGAAGTTGGAAGCCTCTGCATTTCTCAGCATTATTTCCTCTGCCAATGCATGAGAAATTGAGGACATTCATATTACTTGGGGGGGGAGGGGGGGGGGAGATACATAGGCAGAATCAGATTTGTTGGAAGAAGAGTCAGTGCCATCAGGAGCTGCTAGGGAAAGGTGCATTTTAACAAGTCAAATCTTTTCTGTGGAGGACTTCACCTTCCTTCTTTCCACTAAAATAAACTTCAAGCTATATAGCAAACAATCCACTAGCATAAATCTATTCCTCATTTTCCCCAGCATCATGTTGGTCTTCAGAGTAGAGCACCCATGGAACACAACAGCTGCGTACAGTGCAAGGACCTTGCATTCTAGAGGACCAAACAACATCTGCTCCTCCAGTGGTCCTAACTATTTCTGTAGGGAAAGGAATCCATATGTATGAAGACTAGCTGCCGGTCCAGAGAGCTAAATGTGTGGACACCGTACTGGAGGGAGCAGCATCTATGGATCAGTTCATCTTTTGTAACACCTGACAATAGAGGGGAGCTTCATGACTAGCTAGCACTGCTGCAGTAGTGACAGTGAGTTTACTTTTTCCAAGGACCCAGCTGTCTTGCAGTGTCTCACCTAGTGGTCCCTTCTTCTGAAAAGTCTTTTCATTTAAAAAGAAAAATCCCCAAAATTCTCTATAAAAGGGGGACACTGTTCAAATAGCACAGCTGGTCTATGAAGTTACTCTTTCCCCTGAAAATTTACCCCAGCAGACAGGTGCAGTGTGCAGGTGTTACTCCTCAGTCAGGCCATGAACTTTGCACCAGGCAGAAGTACAGTGCAGGGGCCTTGATCTTCCATAGATCAACTTCTTCATTCCCCCCAAAGTTACTAAAGGGTCTCTTTTCCCATACAGTTAAAGAATTCAGGAACTAAGGGGTTAAGACTTAACCCTGGAGTAGTCACCTCAGAGATCCTGTCTCCTTTCTAGGAGGTCATCTGGAGAAGTCAAGGTGAAGGCAACCAGGAAGATATAGAGTCATTCCACCAATGTCTGCAGCAGTCAGAATGACTGCTTAGCATACCATCTGGTCTCCTGCTAGAGCAAAGCGGGTCATGAAATCCAGAAGAGTCAGAACCAGGATGGCTAATCAGCCTAACCTTTGAGTTCATAACTCCCTTCTCTCCCCAACCAATATAAAGCACCAGGGAAGAGGCAGTGACCCCCTCAGCTGAGGGAGTAAGGAATTGGATTGTAGTTCGCAGATACCACGGGGTGGGAAAGACACAGAGATGAAAGGGGCTTCTATGCAATCTTTCAGAGTGTCTCATCACTCCCTTAGTTCTCACCCATTGTTGTGCTGCCGTTGGCCTTGGGTTTTGATTTAGACTTAAAGGAGAAGCGCTTGATGAGGCGCCGGGAGAAGCTACCGGTTTTCTTCCTGGTGGCAGAGCTGGTGCTGGCATTGGACAGGTCATCATGTGACTGGCTCAGACCTGCTTCCTTCTGCTTGTTCTTCCTCCGGAAGATGAGCTTAGTGCCGCTCCGGAGAAAGCTGACTAGAGAAAGAGACAAAACAAAGAGAAAGACAGATGTAACAATGGGAGCTTGGGAGCTTTCAATAAAATCATTATGCGCTTTCCAGACATTTCCCTGCGAAGGACCATCAAGCCCATTTTACAGTTTGATGAAGTACAGCAGAAAAGAGACATGCCTGAGGTGCGACTAGAACCAGGGACTCTCAGCTTAGTCCTTTGCTCTAACCACTAGACTATGTCTCCTCTCTGAAGAAAGGATGAGACACCCACAGGCCAGCAGAAGAGTCACAGCTTAGCTAGGTGCTAGTCACCTACTTAAACTTCCTACTATCCTTGAGCTTCCTAACATGCAAGGAGATCCTGCTTCTCCATGGAAGACCTTTGTTACTTTTCCTTCCTTCCGCCCAGCTGGGTCTTCCAGTAGTTTGTGCCATGCCCCTTCTCCATGCCTGGGATGAGAGGGATGGCCTAAGTTTGAAATGGGGTGGGTCAGTGATCCAGCACTTTTTAAAAACTGCCTTCTTGTTTTGCAAAATTCCCCCCCCCCCCTTTTTTTTTTTTTAAAGCAAGTGCAGGCCTCCACTTAAAACGCTACAGCACTTCAGTGAAGACGCTATGCCTACAAGAGCACTTCCCCCATCGGTGTAGGTATTCCACCTTCAAGAGGCGTTAGCTATGTCAACAGGAGAATAACACCAGGAGTTAGACTGCTATAGCTGTTTTACTCAAGGGTATGGATTTTTTACATTCCTGAGCAACGTATTTATACCAACCTAATTTCCCAGTGTAGACCTGGCCTAAGTTGCTAGCAAAGACTTTCCAAGTTACAGAGAAGAACCTGAAAACGTGTAACTGATGAAGTAATGCCTGTATCTACACAGAGTCTGAGACAATAACTCAGAGAAATGTGAACTGCCCTACTATTGTTGACAGGGCAATGAACTCAGCTAATACTTTCGATATTTAAATTTAAACATCGAAAGTATTAGCTATTTTTCTGCTACAGTAGAACTCAGAGTTACAAACAATGGAGGTTACTTACTGTAACTGGAGGTTCGTCAAGATGTGTGGTCCCTATCTAGATTCCAAATGTTGGTGCACATGAATGCCATGCGCTGGAGCCAGAACTATTTGTCAACCCACGTGCGCGTTGTGCGTCAGCCACATGGTGCGTCCAAGATCTTATGCGACTGCGAGTTGATGTCTCTCCAGGTCCCTCTTATCGACAGGCAGAGAGCCTGTAGCAGAGGTGAAGGAGGACAGGATTAGGGACCACACATCTCAAAGAACCTCCAATTACTGTAAGTAACCTCCATTTCTTCTTCGAGTGCTGGTCCCTATGTGGATTCCAAACGCGAGTAGCGTAGCGAGCAGTACTCAGCATGGAGGTGGAAGCGAGGAGTTGCCAGAAGTGAGAATCTGTAGGACTGTGCAGCCAACTGCAGCATCCGCTGCTGCTGATGGGACTATGGCGAAGTGAGAGGTGAAAGTGTGGACAGAAGATCATGTGACCGCTCCACAAATGTCCTGCCACAGAACATCTGCGAGGAGGGCGGATGTGGTTGCTTGGGCCCATGTGGAGTGAGCAAAGATGCCAGGTGGCAGAGAGACTTGAGAAAGGGAGTAACACTACTCAATGCAACGAGAGATCCACTTGGAGAGACACCGAGAGGAAAGAGTGCAGCCCCTGTAAAGTTCTGCAATGGTGACGAAAAGCTTGGGCTAGGTCTGCAAATTGCACATGCGCTGGAGGTAGAAAGACAGCATGCAATGGACGTCAAAGGAGTGCAGTGTCTCCTCTCGCGGGGAGGTGAATGGATTGCTTGAGATGAAAGAGATTACCTTAGGTAGGAACTTGGGATGGAGTTGTAAGGACACCTTCTCCTTATGAAAGGCCATGAAGGGTGGGTCAGCCATCATAGTCACCAGCTCACTAGCCCGTCAGGTGTATGTGACTGCCACCAAGAAAATTATCTTCATGGAGAGGTGGGCGAGGGAGCAACTAGCCAGTGGTTTGAAGGGTGGCTTGGTGAGTGTTGAGAGGATGAGGTTCAGGTTCGGGGGACAGGGGAGAGTTTTGGGAGACCGATGGGAAGGTGTTGAAGAGACCATGGAGGAAACTGATCAAGGTAGGGTGGCTAAAATCAGAAAATCCATCCACCGTCAGGAGGAAAGCATTAAGTGCCACTAGGTGGACCCGGATGGAGGAGTGGGCAAGGCCTGACTGTCGAAGATGGAGAAGGTAGTCAAGGATAGAGACAAGGTTGAGGAGGTGATGGTGACAGGAAGCATTTCCACTTCGCCTGGTAACATGCTCTAGTGGATGGGCACCTACTATGCGAAAAGATGTCACATACTGGTGTTGAGCATGTGTTGTCTACTCATGAGCCCCATCCAAATACCAGGTTGCAAGGTGAAGCAGTTCTGGGTTGGGGTGCTGAAGCCGGCCATGTTGCTACATGAGGAGATTTGTGAGAGGCAAATCAGCAGGTAAACCAGGGGTGGGGAACCTCTGGCCCGCGGGCCGGATGCGGCCCGCGAAAGAATTTGATCCGGCCCGCGGGCGGGCGGGAAGTGCGCGCCGCCGAAACCCTGCCGCCGTCTGCCCATTTTCGGCGGCGGCGGGAGCTCGGAGGCGGTTACTGGCCCACGGCACCCTGCGGACACTGTAAAACCGCGCCGCCGACAAGGCGGAAACGGCGGCGGCCTTTCGGCGGCGCGGGGGTGGAGTCGGCGGCGGCGCGGTTCCGTGGGGGGGCGGGCAGTTCCTGCTGCCGAAACCCTGCCGCCGTTTGCCCCTTTTCGGCGGCGACGGGGGGAATTAGGCGGCGGAATCGGCGACATGGCCCGCGAATGAAGGTAGGAATATCAAAATGGCCCTTGGCAGGGAAAAGGTTCCCCACCCCTGAGGTAAACCAAGAGATGAAGGAGATTGGTGAACCAATACTGGTGAGGCCAGAAGGGAGCAACGAGGATGAGGACTGCATGGTCTCATCTGGATGATCTGTGGAAGGAGAGGTATGGGTGAGAAAATGTTTCAGAGGTCAGGTGACCAAGGGAGGAGAAGCACATCTCCTTAAGAGCCTTGTCTGAGAGCACACCTGGAGCAAAGAAGGGGGAGTTTGCAGTTGGTAGGGGGGCCCCAAAGAAGTCCCAGCGAAAGATGTTCACTGGTGACAGATGGATCAGAGAGTGGGGTCGTGGAGCTTCCACAACAAGCACGAGTGGGAAGAGTGACTGAGAACAACCACAAGGGTATTGTTGGTGCCCGGAAGATGGACTGCATGTAGTGTTATATCACGCCTGAGGCAACAGTTCCACAAATGAGCAGTTTCTTTGCAAAGGGTAGGAGACCAGGCTCCATCCTGTTTATGTAGATGACAGCTGCCACATTGTCTGAGAGGAGTTGCACATGACTGGATCGAAGGAAGGGTAGGAATGCTTGAACACATGAAGTGGATTACACGTTATTCCAGGATGGTGATGTGGATCCTGGCCTCTTTGGAGAACCATAGTCCCTGAGCAGAGCGGCCCTCCAGATGACTGCCCTATCCCACAAGTGAAGCATCTGTCTTGAGGGTAGTACTGGAAGTGGGAGGGTTGAACTGGGTGCCAGCTATGATCTTGGCCAAGTCACACCATCAAGTGAGGGAAGTTAAAACTGAAGGGGGGGGGGGGAGGAAGAGGAGAAGTACCCATTTGTGGAGGTGGCCCATTTGTGAGCTGTATATGATACACAGCCATAGTTGAAGACAGCACATGTGCAAGCGTGCATGCAGGGTTACAGAGGTCCAGGCTGTCATATGGCCTAGGAGGGAGAGGTACTGTTGAAGACGTGCTGGGACGACAGTGGAGTTGCACAACGAGAAGTGAGGGCTGCGAAGTGATTCCTCAGCAGAAAGGCCTGTGCTACAAGGGAGTTCGGTCGAGCTATGAAAGTGAGTTTGCAGGTAGGTACGAGGGTTGACTTGTCCTCATTGATGCAGATACCTAGGCTTGCGAGGAGGTTTCATAGGGTATGGATGGTGGTCAGGAGGCATTCACAGGACAACACAACTAGGAGCCAGTCATCAAGATATAGGAACAAGTGGCCAAGACATCTCAAATAGGTAAAGACTTTTATGAAGAAACGTGGAGCGGTGGCTATTCCAAATGGGAGAACTCAGAACTGATAGTGTGAGTGGCCTACCATGAAACGAAGGAATTTGCAGTCGGTGGGATGCATGTCCACATGAAAATAGGCATCTTTCATATCAAGAGCCATGAACCAGGCTCTAAGGGAAAGGCAGAGGACAATCTGGGGAAGTGTAACCATGTGGAAATTAGAACTTGCAGGATGAATAGGTTTAGAGCCCAGAGGTTTAAAATGGGGCAAAGACCGCCTCCTTTCTTCAGTATGAAGAAATAGGGGCGAGTAAAATCCACGGCCATGATATTGATGTGGAATGAGTTCTATTGTGCCCTTCCAAAGGACGGTGCTTCCTCTTGAAGGAGAGTGTGTTGGGATGGGTCTACTATTGTTGCATGGTGGGGGAAGTGATGAAGGGGAAAGGAAAGAAACTATGCAGGACCCCCAGGGTACGATCTAACACCCAGCAATTGGTGGTAATCTTGCTCCTATTGGAGGCAAATTGGGCAAGACGGCCCCTGAAGATGACTGGAGGGACCGCAGGAGACAGGGAGGGTGGCTCATGGGTCTCGAGGGAGGAGTCAAAATGGATGATTGGATTGGCGTTGCAGGAAGGATGAAGAAACACATGAGGTAGTAGCAGCAGGGTATAAAATCTGTTGTAAGTGTTGACAGTGGCATGGTTGATCCAGCTGACATGGAGGGTAAGATTGGTAGGCAGAGCGGGGAGGTTACCGGGGTCAGAAAGAGGACTGGTACTGGTGGTGGGCTGAGGTTGTCATGTAAAGGCCCAAAGACCACAAAGTTCTTTATCAAAGGGGAGATCCTCCAGTGTGGTCTGTACCTCTTTCGGGAACCCCAACATCTGTAATCATGAGTCTCTGCAGAGTACCACACCCGAAGCCAACGAGCGGGATGCTGAGTCTGCTGCATCCAGCGCAGCCTGGAGGGCGACCTTGGCCACCAACTTGCCTTCCTTGACCGAAGATTGGAACTCAGATTGTTTGTCTTCCAGATGAGAAGCCTGAAAGTCTACCAGTTTGGCATATGCGTGGAAGTCGTATTTCGCCAGTATAGCCTGGTAACTGAATATGCGAAATTGGAGGCCTGTCAAAGTATAGACCTTGTGTCCCATTAGGTCAAGTTTCTTGGTCGCTTGATCCGGGAGGGAGTCGACTTGAAGTGCTATTGTCCAGCATGCTCTGTTGATGCCTGGACCACCAATGAATTGGGTGGTGGGTGTGTGAACAGAAAATCTGTATCTTTTGCCAGGACAAAGCATCTGCATTCCGCTCTTTGCACGCAGGAACATGCCAGACTGCTTGAGCTGGTTGGAGGAGTGCACTGTATATGGTGGTGCATGAGGGTCCTGCCAGTTGCAGGATGTCCAGGAATTCATCCTGGGGGTCGTGTGTGTGCTCCTGGGTAGATTAAGGTCCCTTGCCATGCATCAAAGCAGGTTCTAGTATTGACCATGGGCGTCTGGGGGAGAAAGCAAGGGTGGAATGAGTGTCTTGTCCGAAGAGGAAGACGCTGCTGTGGGGATCAGTGGTTGTCAGTTCCTGCGGTGCCGGTGGCACCAACGGCAGTATCTCAGGGTTCCTTGTAAACGAAGGGAGGAACTGTATAGACAGGAGAAGGGCGATGGTGAGGCAGTGGTGCCCGTGGTCCCTTATGGGTCCCAATGAGGCCAAGCATACAGATCTGCCAGATCTGGTGGGCCACAAGGATACCAGAACCACACATTGGCGGTGGGTTCATACACCGGTGTGTAGGACAGGTGTTGCTGCTCCAGGCTGTAGGAGCACACCAGTCAAAAGGTAGGCTCCTGCTCCAAAGACTGCTCCAAGTTGGAGGGTTGGTCCAGAAATGGTGGTGCTGTGGATGGCAGAGACTGGTGCAGAGCAGTTCTGTAAGGATGTGTTCACTTCTTGTTCCAATGGTAGGAAGAGGAGTGACTCAATGCAGTGGCTTAGTAGAAGTGGCTCATCCGCTGTTGATGGAGGGTGAACAGTGCCAGACACGCAGAGCTGTCCCTAGGGTACGGTGAATCGGCGCGATAGCCCCAGGCCCCCCGCTTTGGGGGGCCCCATGTTTTGCACCAGGATTGGGCGGGAGGCGGCAGCTGCAGCCTGCCTCCCGGCTGCATGCCAAGACCCAGCAGGAGGCGGGTGGCTGCTGCCAGGATCCCGGCTTAGTGCTGGGACTGACCAGGAGGTGGGGGTCCCAGGTTCGGCTTCGGTCTGGGCCCCGCACCTCCCTAGGGACAGTCCTGCCCGACAGTCTGGGATACGGTGGGAAACCAGGGTATGCTAGAAGTCCAGCCATAGGTGTCAGCAGAAACAGGCAGCCAGGCATGTGTGGCACTGGGTGTGGAATTTCTGACGGTCCTACTGATGTAAATGGAGCTGGTGGTGGAAACAATTGCTCTGTGGCAGAAGTTGAGGACAACATTGGTTGGTCTCAATGGCGCTTCGACTTGTGCTCCGTCTGAGACTTCTTCGGTGGAGGAGCAGTCGAGTTGTCACGCGACTTCACACCCAAACTGGTTTGGCTTGGGGAGGCAACGCTGTGTTTCGGGAAGTTGTCCTTCTGTGTGCTTCTTATGAGAATGGTGCTGCTTTGACAGTACCACCAGTATCACTGGTGGAGCCGGATGCCACTCTGGATGGAGTTGGTGAAGCATTCACCAGTGGTGAAGCTGAACACACCGGTGGATTCACCGGTGTGCCAGCCAAGTGCATACGTAGGTGCATTGCTTCCTCAGTGAGGGGTCTGTGGAGCCGGAGCTCTTGAGCCTCACGAGCCTGCAATGGGAAGGATTGACAGATGGAGCAGCAGGTGACAACATGAGCTTCACCCAATAGCGACAATGCTGGTGTTCGTTGCTCACAGAGAAGGAGCGCAAACACGACGCACAGCTTTTAAAGCTGACTTGTCAGGACATAGTGTCCCTAAGCAGATGGGACACCCTGCATTGGTAAAAGGACAATTACTACTAAATTCCTAACTTAACTGTTAACATCTAACTACTAAAAAACTATGTGAAAACTGTTGTAAACTATATACAAGAATGCTGAAAGTCTATCAATACGGAGAGAGGAAGAGGGTTTCAATTCTGGCCATGCGTCGGTAAAAAGGAACTGGAGAGGCGTCAACCTGCGCAGCCTCACAAAACTCTGGATGTACCACGTGACTGACGCACAACACGCACATGGGTTGATGAACACTGCTACGAACAGTTCCAGCTTCAGCGCACGGCTCACATGTGCACCCATATTTGAAATCCACATAGGGATTAACACATGAAGAAGAACCAGAGTTATGAACTGACCGGTCAACCACACACCTCATTTGGAACTGGAAGTATGTAATCAGGCAGCAGCAGAGACCAAAATATTATTTTTACACACATACACGAGTGCTGTATTAAACAAACAACTAAAAATAAAGGAAAAGATTAAAAAGGTTTGACAAGGTAAGGAAACTGGTTCTGTGCTTGTTTAATTTAAACTAAGATAGCTAAAAGCAGTATTTTTCTTTTACAGAATAAAGTTTCAAAGCTATATTACGTCAATGTTCAGCTGTAAACTTTTGGAAGAACCACCCTAACATTTTGTGCAGAGTTACAAACATTTCAGAGCTACAACCGACTTCCATTCCCGAAGTGTTTGTAATGCTAAGATTCTTCTTTTATCACAGAGCATGTAAGGAAGTAGAGAGAGGATCATGTTATCAAGATCTGCACACAAGCTATTCTGAGTGACATGTATCTTGGTGGCATTTGAGAGAAGGGTCATTACTCCCCTAGCTAGGGTGTCTAAACGTCCTGATAATAATTGGGATCATCCTGATATTAGGGGCTTTGTCTTATATATGCAGCTACACCACTCCATCCAAAAACAAAAGTGTTGCCCTACCCCATACTACGACCTGTGAAGTCAAAAGTCCAAAGACAAAGAATGAAGCTCTGGGTCCAAAAGGGATCCAGTCACATAGAGACCAGCAGGGCATCCAAGTCTTTCTGTCAGTCAGTTCCCAACCCCAGTGGCCAGGTTTGCTCCAATGGTGGGTTTGGGGGGCCAGGTGGATTCTTCCCCAGCTCTAGAGGCTGCTCCTCCTTTCTTTGCTGGAGACCGTCTGCTGACTTGGGCAGATCTCACTGCAGCAGTTAGACTTGAAAACGTGAACTGAGTGTTTCTTGACAACCACAAGGGCTAGAAACAGCTTTCATTTAAAAACAAATACATCGAAATCTCATGACAGAGCACAGGCTCTAGGTATGCGTCTATTGTGCTTAGGCCTTAATCCAGTCTTAACATTGCATTCAAACCTAATTTAAAGGGAACTAGGCCCAAGAAGCCCAGCAGAGTACACATAATTGTACTGTATTTTGAACATCCACAATATGTTTTAAGCAGCAACTAAAGTGGGTAGAACTTGGCTTGCGTCTGTAGCTTGGGAGAGTACCACCACTTTGTTTCCAACCTGAGCTACCACTGCACAAGAGGAGTGGGCAAGAGATCAGCTCAATGATTTACTGTGCCATTTCTTCCTTATCTTTTTGCACACATCCCCTCACACACACCTGCCTCCACTTCCTTGTTGGTGGCCACTGGAACTAGCTCTTCGCTATTGACCCCAATGCAATTCTGCACTTTCATCTATCAGGCTCATCAGTATGGGGCAAGATTCCCTCCTAATAAATAACTTTTTCCAAGGTTCATCTTTAGCTGAATTTCAACTCATTAGTATTACATGCATGACAATGGCTTTGGGGAAGCTAGGCATGCATTCAGGATGATTTTCTTACTTCTAAACTGGGGCTCTAATGCAATTTTCCTGCCTCATTTGTAGTCCAACAATCAATATTTAGCTTAGGCAGACATGTCTGGTTCCTTTACCTGAACGACAGCAGAACCTCTCATCACATAGTTCACACATACACACAGAACACCAGCTCCAACTCTAAGCAAAACTTGAACAAGCTCTCCCATGATCGAGCCACTGTAACTTATAAACTATACCTACAGAATACTTACTAGTAAAGCAGACCAAAAAAAAACCCCACACAACTCTCACTATACTTTTTTGATATTTTGTAATGCATCCTGCTTGTTTGTTTTATTTGCTCACTTACCCAGTCGAGTAATTAGCAGGATCTCCTAGCTAGCAGCGTGAATTACAGTAACACAGTTCAGTTGTATTTGTTCACAAGAAGTGAGTGTCTTTAAAAAAACCAAATCCTTGTGGAAGTTGCCATAACTAGTCATTCAAAACATACCACCACCCCCCATTATAAAAACAGAAAAGCAGCATCACAAAACACAACTGAAGTTAATGTAACCACATGTCTGGCGCTAGAGGAAGGATGTTGCACTGCCAAAGTGTGAGATTGTCATGTCATCCCCAGGCCCTGCTGTGCTCAACATTGCTCACTCATCCTCACCTTTGTGATCCTTTAAGCTCCTGGTCTCGAGGGCACCTGTGGAGCCAGTTTCAGATTCCACATCCTCCACCGAGGGTCTCTCAGAGATGTCCGATCTTGTCGTCTCATCCAGCTCCTGACTAGCCCTCTGTCCTGAGAACGCTGCTTCCAGCAGCTGGGATGGCTCAGTGGAGTTCTGCATGTGGTCGGACATGCCTGCCATTATTGAGTACCCATGCATGGTGGCCTCCATAGATGCAGCATAACCAAGAGAAAGTGCCATTTCATCTTGGGCAATTGGTACCTGAAGAGGGTGGAAAGGTCAAACAGGAAGAAGCCACAAGTTCAAGTTCACAAATAACCTTTGTCTCCATTGGTTCATCTCTTCCCCTCCTTAAAAAAGGAGCTCAAGCCATTCTTACTAATTCTCCCACCTAGAGGAGCATGAGCTTCTGGGGGCTGAATGGAGAGGAGAGGCTACAAGTTATAATTCAAACCACTAAACGGCCCGTGAGAGGAGCATCAGGTGGGACTGCTGATGCTCAGGACAGAGGGGCTTTGCACATTTTCTTAAGCATTGTGAAAACCCATGCTCTGATTCTCACACCATCCATTTTTGTTTCCTCAGAGGAGCCAATGACCACGTGTAGTGCTAGAAGAGTATGTTTGTATAATTGCCATTATTTGGCAAGACACCTCATAGCATAACATGGCTCTCCCCCTGCTCCTCCCTCCAGCAGGGACATCTGGCAAAATCCCCTTCGCCCTCTCTAAATCCCCCATGAACACAACACTGCATCATCTTCACCAATTTCCTATCTTACTGCTGTGATTGTTGAATTCGCAAAGGCAGCTGCATTTCAGAGATGGCAATGTGCTTTGAGATCCTTTGTGGGTGATACTACGTGAATACAGGTCATTATCCAACACAAATAGATTCCTTCACATATGAGGTTTCCTGCAGGACCAAGCATCATAACACCCATGCCCCATTAACAACCATCAGCCCACATATTTGGGGGAAAAGTTCCCAGATCACCAGTTACCTTGGAAACTCCCGAGATGATAAGTGTGCTGCGTTTAGTAGGGGTCTTCTTGGCAGGTTTGTTATTCGTTTCAGTCAACTGCCTGATTGCTGTCTCGGCCACAGGATCCAAGCCATTGGACATGTGACTGTCCCCTGAATACAAAAGAGAAAACAACCCACAGACACAATTGCAGTACTCCTGAGCAGAGATAAGTCCCTTCCAGACTGAGATGCATTACCAAGGGACCAAGAAGGAGCCACAGCCTTTTCTGAATGACCTGCATGACGCTGGAGAATGAAGTCTTGGAAGACTCAACAACTTGACTGCAAGACTTAAAAATCAGCATTCCAGGCACTCATGGGCATCAAAGCTCCCTTAGCACTTTTTGTAAATTATTAGGATTTTGGTTGCCTGTGTCACGGCAAAAATTACTAATTCTAATCATTCCACTTTGTCTCCCCAAATCCACTATACAGCTTCAGATGGATAAGTTTCTGCTTCTCTTCCTGTCTTAAACGGTCATGAAGATTTGTTGTGTACTGTTAAACAGCTGGTGTGATCTAACCCAGAGGTGAGAAACAATACATGGGCATACAACCCCTGAAGCACTTTGGGATAAGATGCCTTACAGACATCCAAGATGAATGACAGGGTGTCTGAAGGTGTGGAAGGAAATTTGTGAGTAGAGTTGGGGGTTTAACTAACCCACTCTCCCCCTTACTGTAACTCAGGAAATGTGCTTCAATGATTATGAAGATTTTAGGTTTGGAATGTAGAACCATATGGAACATTCTAATCCAAGAGGCCTCCTCTTAGAATGGGGCCATGAGGAGGAGCCATATTTGGCCACTGATAAGTGTCACCAACTCAATCCCCAGCTTTTCACTGTGAAGGAGGGAGCGAGCTCCTTTGGTCCAGATGAAGATCTCATTTTCCTGTGCACTTACAGCTGCTGCTGGGTGAGGCACTGCTGGGACAGCTGCTCTCTGAAAGCATTGTCATCTTCTTCTCTGTCACTTGCACCTTGGATGGGGACCTTGAGGGTGAATCTAGACTCAGAAGGGAAAGAGAGGCACAGAATTAAGAGGAGGAGCCTGGCCTCAGCTGAGGTCACCTGCCTTTTGAGGAGGATGGAATTAACTCACCACTTCCCCGTACAGACACATGCAGATGAAGTCTTTGGGGGACTCAGTTTGACCCCTTACATCCAGCAGGACTTCTTTACCAAAACACATATTGACGGGGGTGATTTCCACCAAAGATGGGGCCAATGCATTGTGTAGCAGCCCAGACACTAGGCTAGGATACCCTGCTTCCCCACCCCATCGCATGAAACATAGATAACAGTGACACCAAGGGAGCAAACTGCAAATTTCCTCTTCATCCAACCTGGAACCCCAGCCAAAAAGTGTGCCAAACAAAAAGGTTCTTACCATCCCACAGCATGACAGAATGAGATTTGGGTCTGTCAAATCACAGTATTTAGTGCTCCATGTTAACAAATTAACATCCTAAACACGAGTTCAGTATTATACCCATGTTATAGATAAGGAAATTGAAGCAGAGAGGGGGAAATGATTTAACCAAGGTCATAACAAAAGCCAGTAACAGAGCAGGGATTAAAACCCACATCTCCGGACTGCCTTTATCAAGTGTTATTGAAGAGGTTTGTCATCATTTTACATTTATCTCCCTAGGCACTTTGCTGTGACAACCTCCGCCTCTAAGGGTACTGTGCGATTCCTCAAGTGGCTAGAAGGAAGTGAAAGAGCGGAGCTAGCACCACTGTCTCCACTTCTAAGGCTGACAACAGCCCTTCTTTCCTGCTGCAAAAGCAGCAAATTTGCCGGGATTGCTGGGTCTGACAGATATAGAATTTAGCTAATTCCACAGGGCTAGGCCTGACAAAATAAGAGTTCGCTTCATGTTGCTAAAGCAGCCACCAGCCAAGTCTAAGACACCTGCCCCTGTATAACATCCTAACCAGTCCTTACCCAGCTTGCAGTCCACCTTGGGCCTGGACTGGACAGTGGTGACAGTGGTCACGATGGTGCCATCAGGCATGATGGTTCGGTCCATCTCAATTTTTTTGGTGGGGGTGATGCTGGTGCGCAGCGATGCAGCATACTGGGGATTCAGGGACGAAGGAGACTCTTGGTAGAGCAGCTTTAAAGAAAACAGGATACAAATAAGTCATGGATAGTCCACCTATGGTGACACCCGAGGCAAGAAAGGCCATGAAGTCCTGACTTCCACTCACAGCTCACGTGGTAAGAAGACTCAGCGTGTGAGCTTGCACAGAGCAGCAATCTATGACCCCAGGGCTTTAGACTGTGCTTGGGTTACTAACGGAGAGGCACAGCTCACTATCGCTTTCCCATCCACAGGCCTCCAGAAGTGGCATCTTTTCCTTCATCCCCAGTCACACAAGCAGCTTCCAGGCCTCAGCTTTTATCTGCTAAGCCTATAGTTTCTAACTCTGAAAGAGTAAGCCTGGATCCCATTGCTGTGCACAGAAGGCCCCAACTAACCTATCAGGGAAGTGACAGCTGCATACGCAGCTGCAACAGTCCAAGATGACATGCACCCTTTATTATAGCACAGTTTCCTATAAGCAGAGAGGCCAGCCATCGGGAATCCATTACCACTCCCCCTTCAGTCAGCTGTAGGGAAGCTAGAGAGTAAGAGTGAAGGCAATACCATTCTTCACTCTCATGGCTTCATTTGCTGCCACTATCATTCCCAGATCCTGAATTCCAGGTCCCTGTAGAGTGGGGTATCATCAAGCCAACACTACCCTGGCAGACACGTCACAGGTCTTCGTAGATCATGTGCTTACCTCCAGTGTAAGGGTAGCCACAGGTGTCAGTAGCGGCCCAGCTCCTGGGGTCAGAGAATAGACCTGCCTCCCAGATGGCTGTTTGCTGCAGGAGTCAAGTGAGACAGCGGTATGTCCCAGCAGCACATCTGCAAGAGGGAGAACAAACTCAACCCAGACTCCCCCAAAACCCCTTTTTGCCTTTGGGGACCTAACTCCCTACCTCCATGAGGCAGCCTCAGAGTTGCAATAGCTCCTCCATCACAGAAGGGCTCAGTCAAGCCATATGCTTGTACTAAGCCACAAACCAATTAAGCGTCTCCTCGTTCTGAGAAAATACAAGTTCTTTCAAACTCAGGTTCTGCAGCTAGTGCATAGCGTAGTGCAACTGAACAGAAATCTGACCACTCTTGGTAATGCTCACTTGGCATCGACTAGCATGTCCCCCCTCCCTGTTTCAACCAGAATATGCAATGGCTTGATGGTTTCTGGGCATCAGAAGGGTGAAAAGGGAAGCATCTGGTCAAAAATCTAGCTTTGAAGATGGCAAACCTGAGAGCCATAGTAAGTGTCTGTCATGAAGTCAAAGCTCCAGATTGGGTTTGTATGTAAACATTCCCTGCAGTATTTGCAGCCCGAACATTGTGGCATTGCACGAAGACACATATCGAAAACAGAGTGAACTGACCAGTCTTTTTCCAAGGAGAGGATTTCATGATCCTTTCACTTGTCAAGATCTCAGGGGCTTGTTGTAACACATGGAATGAATCTCCTGAATCCTGTGTTTTCAGCCTTATGGGTCCTGCTTATGGCTACTCATACTCACTCTCCCCACCACTGCTGCTCCCCAGCACTCTCAGCTTCAACTCTTTACTTCGTGGCCCCAGCTCCCTGTAAAATAGAAACAGAGGGATTGGTGTTCGGCACGTGTCAAAAGGCTTCCATTCAAGAACTCCTTTCCTCTGACTCACCCCTCCGCACCCCATCACAAGGTCCAGAATTTATTACACACTTTTTTTTGTGGACGACGATAGAAGAGAGCTCCTGCCCAAAATGTAAGGTGCACTCGCAGAGCTGCAAAGAATTCATGGGGAGGTGGAGTTGTGGGGCGTGGAGTTGTAGTAGCAGTGCTACAGAACAGAAGTGAAATGTACAGCTATCATCTGGACTAGGAAAACTGCATGGGAATTCAGAATGGGAACAGCAGGGACACGAACATTAACTTCTACCAGTACAATGGAATTCGCATCTATGAAGTTGGCATCTGAAACATCCCCAGCCCTAATGAACCCCAAAGACCTGGCATGCTGGCTGCAACCCTCCCTTTGCCAAAAAGGAAAAACCCCCGCTCCTTACAGCATGAGCTCCTCATTCCACTCCACCTCTGCTGCAGGGCTAGCGGGGCTTGCTCTCGCTGGCTTTGTCCATTTCTGCTGCAGAGGGCTGTCCAGCTCTGCTACACAGCACAGCTTCCCACTTCCTGGGATAGAGAGAACAGATCAGAGGAAGGGAATGAGGACCAGAGGGGTTGAGTTCCACAGAGCCAATTATTAGGATCTTGCTTAACATGCATGATCCCTCCAGCCCAAACCCTGAAAAGCATCAGAGCAGAGTGTCTTCTCAACCCCTGAAGTCAAATACACCCCCTCTGCCCAGAAGGTTAAGTGTAACTGATTTCTCCCTTCTCACCTCCTTCCTCCTCACAGCCCAAATTCAGCACCTGTATATGCCGGAGGAGCAACTTGGACACCGTAGGGGCCACCATATTAGACGGAGATTCTCGGGATGGTTTGTCACAGGACATCTGAGGAACAAAAGGGGAGGAAGACAGATCAATGATGCCCCTCAAACACCTACGCTGTCGCCTTTCCCCCACCAACAGATTGGAGTGAGAGGCCATAATAGGCCAGACAGGAAAGTTAAAAGAGAGGACATGGTCCAGTGAAAAGGAGGCTGAATAACCCCAATCAACAAAAAGCAGTGCTGACTTATGATATGCATCCCTGATTGTCCTGTGGCCACTCATGGTACCTGCATGAATACAGCAGAGAAGCCAGTCATGAACCTGAATTGGTCCCACAGGGGCCCAGAGCCCATTAATCCGTGGAGGAGTCTTTGCAGGGAAGTGACTATGGGAGCACCATAGCTTAAGACACTGTAAAGCAGACAGAATAACTGACCACAGGAACAAGTCTGCATTGGGTGTGTGAAATAAGCCAGACACCCTATCAGCTTGTGAATGACTGTTTCTTTGTTCTCCTGTGCACTCACCTGCACCCAGCCCCCAGCCTTCAACCCAGGCTCCATTTCCATTGGTCCTTTAACACTCTAATGCAGGGGTGGGGAACCTCCGGCCCGCGGGCCGGATGCGGCCCGCGAAAGAATTTGATCCAGCCCGCAGGCGGGCGGGAAGTGCGCGCCGCCGAAACCCTGCCGCCGTCTGCCCATTTTCGGCGGCGGTGGGAGCTCGGAGGCGGTTACTGGCCCACGGCACCCCGCGGACACTGTAAAACCGCGCCGCCGAAAAGGCGGAAACGGCGACGGCATTTCGGCAGCGAGGGGGTGGAGTCGGCGGCGGCGCGGTTCCGTGGGGGGGGGGCGGGCAGTTCCTGCCGCCGAAACCCTGCCGCCGTTTGCCCCTTTTCAGCGGCGACGGGGGGAATTTGGCGGCGGAATCGGCGACATGGCCCGTGAATGAAGGTAGGAATATCAAAATGGCCCTTGGCAGGGAAAAGGTTCCCCACCCCTGCTCTAATGCAACGGTGCTCAGATGCGGCCACCAAGGGTTTTCTGTGCGGCCATAAGCAGCTGGGGAGGGAGGGGCAAGGATCCACCCGGCCCAGCCAAGTTTCACCTGATCATAAGCCAGGACTTGCTGGGAGCAGCCTCTGCAGGGTAAATAACCCCCAGGCCTAACACCCTAACCCTAACTGCAGTGCCTAGGTAAATGTCCTCCCCACCCTCCTCCATGTGCCTGCCTTGGGGTCCACACCCCTCCCTGCCAGCCACTGACTGTGCACCAGTGCCTGGGGTCCCACCTCCCACCCCCTTCCCTCCCTGCCTTTCTGGTACCCACCCCCCTTTCCTCCCTCCCATCCGCTGGATTGCCTCCCTCCACATGTGGGTCCAACTCCTTGCATTCATCCACTCACCCGCCCTCCCAACCGGCCATACCAATGCCTCTGGGTCCTGACTTCCACCCTCTTCCTTCCCTGCCTTTCTGACCCACCCCCTTTCCTCCCTCCCTCCCTGCCAGTGCTCGATTGCCTGCCTCCAGGGTCCTTACATTCACCCACTCATCCCCCCTCCCCGCAACCATGCAAGTGATCCCCAGCAGCCCCCTCCCTAAGCTGCAGTTCTTCCCCCGCCCTCCCAAAGAAGCCCCCGCCCGCCTCCTGCCAGGTGACTCAAGGCAGTTGCTGCACATATAGCCAGACTGGCTGCTCTGCAGGGAAGGACAAGTAACTCCCTCCAGCCACCTGGCAGGAGCTGCAGTTCTTCATGCACCCCACTCACCTTTCTCACCTGAAAGGTGAGTGGGGCAAGCAAGGCAGCCTTTCCAGTCAAAGAGCTCCTGAACTTTTGCTAATGTTCTGATCCACACAACTGATGCATCAAAACCCGGAACTTCTTATTGGGACATGTATATGTGCATGTTTATTTGATTTTCCTAACTTTAACTGAGTATATTGGGAAAAATTGTCAATGCGGCCACCAGCAAGAGTTGGTGGCTGCACTCTGAGGCCACCAAAAAAACTGTTGTGAGAACCACCGCTCTAATGGATATTTGTGAGCCTGCCAGTGACCCTTCCCAATCTCCACTGCTCTCAAGGCATACAGAAAAGAAAAAGAGGATTGATCAGACCAGCCTCAAAGCGGCCAGCACCCACTGCTCCAGAAGAAGGTGGAAAAAGCCTATAAAAGACAGTTATGGATTTAACCTACAGGGGAAGTTTCTTCCGAATTCCTGGCAGTTAGGAGCTATTTTATGTCCTGAAGAATGAGTTAACAGCCACGTACAGTTTTACTCTCAGTAGCGTAATGGAGAGTATTAATCACCACAGACACATCTAACCCTTTTTGATTCTTGCTATACTCTCAGCCCCAGTAATCTCTTGTTCCTTTAGGTTGAAAATGAGGAAAGCCTTACCACATTGCCACCAGCAGTGCATGCCTTCAGATTCACCATCATGGCAGGCTGAGTGCTGACAATTGAGTCTTCAATCAGGTCCTTTATGGTGGACAGATCCACTTTCCCATCATTCTTCTTCCCAGCAAGCCAAAATGGTAAAAACAAACAAACAAAAAAACAAGGCAAGTGTCTGGAACAGTTTCCTCCTTAGAAGATAATATGCTGCCTTGATTTCTCCTCAAAGCCATTAAGGCAGCCCCACGCATCTCTCATAGGGTCAGACTCAGCCTATGCCATTTATCTATTTTGCATTCCCCTTAGGCGTCCTAAAAAGGGGTAAAGCAGGTGTATCACTCACAGCTTAGACACATCCATGCTCACACAGCGTTTCAAAGCAAGTGGGTTAAGTCCAAGCACCTGCAATTTCCCCAAGAGTTGCATTCACCCCAAATCACGACAACAGTCATTACAGCTCCCCACCCCATCACAACTGTGTGAGACAGATGGGTGACGAACCTATGCACTTTGGAGACAGTAGCTGGATTCCTACACTACATCGGAAAGATCAAGCCAGGGGACGCCATATTCTCAATACAAATACAACACACAGTTAGGACTTGTGGGATTGGAGGGACTGAACAGGGCATGCAGTGGGGGCACAAGTCTGCCAGAGTCCACTTCATTAAGCAATTAATATTGTGGGCTGTGCTGGCTCTAACTTTTTTCAGGAACTCTCAGAGCAGAGCAGCTAAAACAGCAGTAGCTGATAGCACCTTGTCTACAGTGCTTCCACTATCTCAATCACTGGTGGTGTTGCATCAATGCTAGTTCAAGAATGGAAGATCCCCCCCCTCAACCTTCAAATAAATAAATAAAAAGATACTAACATAGACAAGGCTATAGAAAGAATAGCCTGTATCTCCCCTTCTTTCCCAAGCTACAGTCTAGTATTGGGCTCAGGCCCCCCTGCCTGATCTCCGCCCCAGCCCCACTTCCTGGCTCCCCCAGTTTGCTCACTTCACGAGGCTGAAGTTTTGGAACAACTGAAAGGTTCAAGTCTGGTCTGTCCTTGAATGTCCATGACACCAGCAGGCCCTCATTCTGCATCTCCTCCAAATGGATCTCCACCTGGCCCGGGACAAAAGAGGACCATTAGGAATCAACTTGTTATTAGGTGCACTGTTTGTTGGCTTGGGAGTAAGTCACCAACAGGGCCTCATGTAATCTAACACAGTAAAAGGGCACAGAGGACCATAAGAAAACAATCTGTGCCAGAAAGTTGGGAAATAGAAGGCTTGCTTTATAGTATCCCAGCATGCTATACAGAGTCCGGAGAGGTAAGAACTAGTCAAGAAAACCTCACTGTCCCAGAGAAAGATCAGCAACAGCCATCCCGGATTTCTCAGCCCTACCTGAAACACTGACTCTGGTGAGAGAAGCATAAGACTATAACATGTCATTATTTCATAGATGGAACAGGAAGCCTGGAAGGCGACAATGAACAACAAATTGGCTATTAATACAGGACCTCCATTGAGCCCAATCAACCAACCATTGCCAATTCTGAGCATGGACATTTCCAGTATTAACAACTCTCTTGGAGGAACTGGAGTGAGAACCAATTGGGCCATCAAATAGCCTGTCACTGGGGCAAGTACAACCTGGGCAGGATTTGAACCTGTAACTTTGAGGCAGAAGGCTCTATTGCTCCATTTTCCAATCTCACTGAACACCACAGTTTCAGTGAAAATGTATTTCCAAGCCCAACAACAATGCTTTCTTCAGAAAAGGCCCAGATCTTGGAGGCTCTCGAGAATGATCAAACAAACAACTCAGCAGGAAGCTATTGGGAATTATTTTTCTTTTAAATTAACTTGGAATCAAAAAGGCTGTTTGCTGGGAGAAGTTGGGAGATACAAGAGTTTTCTCCCATCTGATTGTTTCATTTATGGGTGAGGGAGTTAAGGAACCTTGGACCAACAGAGCTAAACCACACAGTTCCCCAATTATGGATTTCTTTTCACACAGTCAAAAAAACCTTTTGATTATAACACAGATGGGTCACAATCCTCTTTCACAACGTTTTGCTGTGTAGATAGAGCTATGCTGATTCCTTGCTTTCTGATCCAGCCAGGCAAAAGCCAGCATGTTACAAAACACCAATGGGCCATTACCATACCTCAGAAATCCAGTCATTGCATTGTTATACCTATGTAGATAGGGTCTACAACAAGTTTTATAGCATGATTCTCAGAAAGCAGCTCCCTGTATGCACAGGTCGGAGAAATCCTGCCAACACCACAGTTTTGACAGAATGATTGTTAACATGGCTCTCATGCCAGCCCTTCCCTCCCGGAAACTGAAGCATGGGTAGGGGATGGGGAAAAGAGGAAGTCTTTAACCCAGCAACTTAGGATTCGTTACCTGGGCCTGCAGCAGAGCCAAGGTCACATGATAGGTATCCATGGAAACAGCAGCTGGAGACTGCTGAGTAACAGAGACAGAGAACTTCACAGCATCAGCTGACAGATGGCAGTGCAACACCTAGACAGAAGAGAGAGGAGACAATCTGCAGCAGCCTCCTTGAGAGAAGAGGGTTGCAGAGGAAACAGACAGAAGTCAGGGGGATGCAAATATTTATGCCTGGAGAGGATATTGGGGGGAGCTCATGGTCTAAATATAAGTTCCAGAGGGTAGCCGTGTCAGTCTGTATACAGCAAAAACAACGAGAACCCTTTAGCTCTTTAAAGACTAACAAATTTCTGTGGGCATAAGCTTTTGTGGGCTGCAACCCACTTCATTAGATGCATAAAGTGGAAACCACTGATAGGAGATATATATATACACACCCAAGGGTGAGAAACAGAACAGTGGGGAGGGCAAGTGCTAACAAAGTCAGTTCAGTTAGGGTAGGTGAGGCCTCTTCATAACTGTTGATTAGAAGGGGAGAATCTGTGGATAGTGACAATTACTTCTTGTAACGAGATAACCATTCCAAGTCCCTGTTCAGAGCCGGTCAGATTGTGTCAACTTTGACACAAACTTAAAGGCGACGCCCTTGTAGAATGCATACTAGCACTCAGTGAAAAGACACAGAGTATAGCAAGATTCAGAATGGCAGTGCCTTACCATACTGTGGTCTGCCTGGTCTGTGCAGGTCACGTGACTGATGTTTGCCACTGGTGGTAGCTGAGGATTCTCTTCAAATGTGATTTGGATTGAACTCTGGGATAAGAGAATCTAGTTAGTCTCCAAACAAGGTCAATTTATCTAAAAGCCATTCCAACAAGAGGCCTCCAGAGGCATTACAGGGCATTCACATGAGTGCAGAACAGCATCCATACCAGAGGACAAGTCGGTAACACAGTGAGAGTGGGCACTTTCAGAACCAATAAGAGGAAAGCCTGCCTTGCCTGGTGTGGAGTCTGCTTGGGGAATTCCCAGCTTAAGGAGGCCCTGGCAGATTTAAACAAGGCTGGAGGATTCCATGACAGTATCTGTAGCTATGCCAAGCTAAAGGAAAGCTAATGTTTCAGAATAGAGTCTGGCAACCCACGCAGCTACAAAGTTACCCCACATAGTTCTCCTTGGGGCCAGAAACACTTCAGAATCTCAAAACATCTCACATGGCAAAGTGGCTTTCAAGAAATGGCATCAACAAGAGCATCTGCTCAGTTCTTTGCTCATTACCCCATGAACTCACTAAGGGAAGCAGCAGAGAGAGAAGGGAAAGACAGAGAGACAAGGAATAGGTAGACGCTGCATTCACACTAGGAGAGCTTTGATCAAAGAACAAAAGACAGATTCAAAGTGGCAGAAGGCAGAAAGAAATTAGCCCCCTGAACACACAAATCACTGACCTCAGTCTAGCAGGAGAAGCACATGTGTGCAGTGTGTCAAAAGCAGAGGGACTGCAGTGACAGATATGGCAATGTCAGGTCATGTGGGGGGTTGTGTTGATGCCAATCTGTTTTAACAATTTGCATTTGGGGCAAATTACTTCAAGCTGGGTTTGGGTCCACTCCACACATCAATTCTAATTGAATTGCCTGTTTCCAGATTTAGAAACACACACACACGCAAAGTGCTTGATGAAGGTTTAAGTTCATGAACCCAGCTCATTTAGTGTAACAGCCACTCCAAGCACAAGGGAGAACTCAGGAATATGGAGGAGCAGACAAGTAATGGTGGGGTCAGGTACTGAGATAACAAAATGGGCAGCTCTGCCCCTACTCCCCCTAGCACTACTCCCAAAGCTTTGGCCTCCAGGTGGCAGTAGGCAAGTACCTCCCCCTTCCCTCCCTCCCAGCTGCCAACTACTTCTGGGAAGCAGGCTGCCATGCAAGCACAGCTGCTAGACCTGTATCTATATTTGGCAGTGTGCCCTCAGGATGGCTGACATCTCACTGCATCTAAGTTCTGCTTCCCCTCTCCCCAGAGAATCAACATCTCACGACTCCAGCTCCTGCAACAATGGCACCCCCCAGTTTGTTGCAGAAGAGGGGACTGCAGACCTTAGTTTATGTCATCTCAAGATAAAGTTTAGCATCCCTGCCCTTGCATTTGTTTTTGCCACTCACTTTGATTTCCATCCACAGCCAATCTGGGGGTGAGGGAGAGAGGTGAGCTGCTCTGTGCTTTCGTGATGATCCCCCTCTGAGCCTGCGGGGGGGGGGGGGGGAACACACGACAGACTGACAGAAAGCAAGATGCCTAGAGCTGTCTTTCGATTTCACAGCATAGCAGATCAAACTCTGGGCATTACAGTGTCATGGGAACTGGCATGTGGGGAGGCATGTTCAGATGCTGCTCATTATCAGAGGTCAACATGTGGCTGGACCCAGGCCCCACGCAGGGAGAATGAAAAACTGGAGAGAGCACAACAGCCAAGCTGCAGCTTTTTCTGCAGCTTCAGAAAAAGAATGCAGCTACCTAATGATAATGAAGCCTTCAACTCAGCAGAATCTCACCTACTATAAAAGGTACCTGAGCATGAGCTAATGCTCCCCCAGTTCCAATCTGCAGACCATCTGCTGCAACAGCCCTGGGATTTGCCAATGCTCCTCCATCCCAATCCAGCGGACCCCTGCCCTTCCAGTCATGGGCTCCCAAAACACTAGTCTGCTGACACATCTCTGCCCTAACCTGCAACTGCCCTGTAATTCCAGCTCTGGGGTCATCCAAGCAAGAGCGACAGCTGTCATCAAATGGCCCATCTGAAACATGAACAAGTGTCTAAGACAAGGAGTGAAACAGTAATTTTTGCCTGAGACCTAATTTTGAACTGAGGTGAAAAGCTGGTGCTTTAACCCTTCTGCACCAGAGACGCTTTTCCATGTCCCCTTTTCCCTGTTTAGCTAACCCCCCCCCCCTGCCCTCCATCAAAACCCCTTAAAGGTAGGGGCATCCCAGCCCTGTCCCATGGTGCAGCCCCTTTAAGGTGAGGTATACCCAACCCAAGTGACTAAGGCAGATATAGGGAGAGAGGAAGTGGTTCTGAGAAATAATTTGTGTTTGAGGAAAACCTGTACTGCTATTCATTTAAGGGTCCATAAGCAAGAACCTTGTAGAGTGAGTGCTGGCAAAGAGAGCTGTATACATTCTGCCTCTCCCCTCAGAGCAGAGGCACACACCAGCAGGAGAAGGCTGCCTCCCTGCTGACTCCTCAGAGCCCTGGGGACTAATTGGAGATGTTGTTCTGCTGGAGGAGAAGATGGTTGAAAACCACAAGGGGAGCTGTGGGCATTCTGCGCCAAAGAGGGAGCAGCTTGACATAAAATCCCCAGCCCAAATGGAAGGGCTGGGAAGACCCCTAAGCCTAAAGGGGGGCAAGGCCCTTTTAGTTGCATTTCTATAGGTATCTTACAAGATAAAAACCAGTGCTGAAGACATTGAGACAGACAATTCCCCCAACAGACTATAGCTCATCTTTCACCCTTTGGATACATCATCATATGACAGGCCATGCAGTCACATCAGGAACCTGCAACCGCACAATACAGCAACAGATTGTGTATCCACATCAAATAATTGCCCCCTTTGTGAGACACAGAGTCCGTATGCCAAATCCCCAGTAGGGCAGTTTAAGACACTGCTTTAAGAATGTTTTATCTTCATAAACATGGTTTTTAACCATTCCTTCTGGGGCACTGCTGAGTTAAATGCTACATAAGGAGTGTTAAAAATAATGTAACACTTGAGACTATTAAAACAAAGAAATTTTAGCGTTATGCTGCTTGTTAAGAGGTAGTTGCTAGTGAGTTTTCCTTTATGGTGGTTGTGCACTTAGTACAGTGATGCAATATTTAGAATGAAAAACATCAGAAATATTTACTCAACACACTTTCAATGGAATTAAAAAAATCTCATTAAAATGTAAAGTCTAAAATGTTAGACTTTACAAACCCTAAATTTGGACAGCAACTTTTACAGCATCTTGTATGCTGAGAGATACTTATGTAGGCTGAACTTTCCTCATATTTCTCATTTCACAACATGGCTTTCTCATTGATTCCATTCTGCCTCTTGGCCGGGTTATACCCTACTTCAGCTATACAAATTGTGGAAGGCAGTCAGTACAGAGCTTTGTAACCCTACTCAGCTAACCTCGCTAGCTGGACAACAAAGTCGTTTCAATCACTTCCTCTAACATTTCCTCCACTAAAGGAGATGCCACATTTATATAGCTTTGATATACTGTATACATAAATAACAAGCTAAGATATATACCCAGTCTATAGTCAGCTTCATTATCCTATTAGAAGATTGTCTTTCTGAACATTGAATTTCTGTGTTTCACCTTGTATTTGAAAAACTCAGTGGTATAATCACTGTAATTTTCAATGTAAATGAGAGATCACTAGACAAGTGTTTATTCCTGTGCTGTGCAGGATTTGCTACATTTAATGTTATTGACTGACTTGCCTTCCCCTAAGGTCTGTTTTTATGTATGTCAGCAGGTTTATCAGCTATGTCACCTGAGATCTACACTGAGGCCAATATATTACTACCAGAATTAGAGAGGGAAAAGTTACTTGCTTTATGCTATGGAAGATAATTATGGGAGTTTAGGCTTCAAGCCTCCATTGATCAGGCTAGATTTCTACAAAGCATAGTTATACACCACCATTTCAAATGCAATCAACAACATGGGGTTTTCCCCTTGTAGGCAACATTCCCTCTCTCAATCCCCAAACACACACACACAAATTTTAGATCCATTTTCTCTTCTCATTGAGGCAGCAATGTCCTGGATGTGACAAAGATAATAAACTTGCCAATCCCCTTTTTTGGTATGAGCATGACTTTAAAATAATCTTGTGAGACTTTTGCCTCAGCCTTTTAGAACCCTTTAGCAACATCTTAATGCTCAAAGAAACGGATGGCATTCAAATCCACATATAGAAAAGCAGGGAAGTCCATGAACCTTCCCAGCACAACAGGTAACCTCAAATACTGGACCATTATATTCTCTTTGGATACAGGATGGAAGTCACCACCTTGCTGGTACCGTCGGGATGCTACATTTGTTTCCAGGCGGAATCAATTAGGAAAATTCTCTTTCAGGAAATTCAGTACTAAACCCTGTGGTGATGCAACATTAAGGCTTAGAGATTACAGTGAATATTGCCTTGCCTGCCACTTTACAGGCAATCCCGACTTCCTTCTTCGGGGGCTAATTTCACACGAGGTGGGGGAGGAAGAAAATGGGGTTAACTCTCAGCAGCCAGTCAAGTGGCATTTCTGGGAGGCGCCCAAACACCCCCCCTCCCCCCACTTGCAGTCACTGCCCCATGCCCGGCCCCTTACCCCGTGCCTGCAGGCCTGCTCGTTGAGGGCTCGCACCCAAGCTCGCTGCCAGTTCTCCCGGAAGGATTTGAAGGCAAAGAGCGAAGCAAGGAGCCCTCGAGCCCCCGCTGCCTCCTGCTCGGGCGCTCCGTCCGCGGCCACCCCCAGCCTCAGCAGGGACTTCCAGATGCCGGCTTCCCTTAGCGCCCTGCGCGGGGTCTCCGGCTTTCCCCGGCTTCTCCACACGCCCCGGGAATACTGCAGCAGCCAGGCCGAGACGGTGAGCAAGGAGGCGGCGAAAAGGAGCAGCACAGCCGCCCAGCCCAGCTCCATGGCGCTCTCTGCTCAGCTACGCCGGGAGGCCAGCAAGGGGCTCACTGGAGTCCGGGGGGCATGGTCGGGAGGGGAAGCCGCCCGCCGCCTCACCCCGCGCTCCGGCGGCTACACCGGAGCATCGCCAGGGCCGCGGCCTGCCCAGATCCCGGCCGCTAGCCCCGGGATGAGCACGGACTTCCCAGGAAAGAGGCGCCCGGTCTCCCTGGCGATGCGGGGCTTCGCAGCTCCCGGTCTCCCCGCAGTGCCTCCCCTCGCTACATTGTATCCGGCCCGCGTTCCACGCCGGCCAGCCCAGCTTGCTGCTCCCCGGATCGGCCGGGGCCGGGGCTGGTGCCGGCTCTCCCGGACGGACAGAACCGAGCTTGTGCCGGGGAAAAACCGGGGCTGGCTGCGTGCGCAGAGCGGAGCCTGACTCCTGACAAGGAAGCTGGGGCGCTCCGCCTCCTGCCGGCCGGGCCCGGCTCCTCAAGGCGTCGCCCCGCCTCCTCCCCGAGAGGAAATGAGGGTGCCTCGGCTCTGTGCTGCCGGCCCCACAGCTACACCTGCAGCTTCCGCCCGCCGGCAGCGGTTGCTTTTGTTGTTACAAAACTGCAAACCCAGCCTCGTCCGTAGCAGGCTCTGACAGCCCCGCCATCCGGGGAGAGCAGAGAAGGAGGCGTGGGTGGCACCGTCCCAGCTGATGTGATAATCAGGGACTGGTACAAGTGGGAGTAGATGGGCCAGGAAAAGACTAGGGAGGGTCAGAAAGTGGGGCGCTGGACTGCTGTAGTCAGACTGTGATTATCCATCCCTGTGCCTACACAGCGGGGGAACCTGAGCTGCAGAGAGTTCATACAGGGGAGCCCGTGGGAGTGAGAGAAATAAGAGCTTGTATTTATATAGTGGCTTCCACACAACAGTTCTTTACAGCCCAATTCTCCCAAGCCTTGCATTTTGTATAGTCATTTACCGTGGGTGTGAAATGCTATTGTGATGGGAGTGGAGAATTGGGATTTGGTGGCCTTTTCCACTCACTCAGCTGTAAATGCCTCCAGAAACTACTGGAGGGTAGATAGGCAGGACTGGTATAAAGACAGCACCACTGAAATGCAACCATCTCTGTGCTGGGTGTCATTTATCTCACATACAAGCACATGGGAAGGGGAAATTCTGGAAAATGACCAACCCCAGTTCTTAAAAAAGGAGACACAAGCACGGAATCAACCAGTATGCATGTGTTCAGGTACATGAGAAGCCTAATTCATGAGGGATTACTCATGTCATTTGAATTAACCTACACAAGGATGTGCAGGATCAGGCCCACAGGGATGGTCTCAACAGAGAAGTGAGAGTTACAGCCCCTAAATTCTAAATCCCAGCTCTACTATTGTTCACAGTGTGACCTGGGGCACTTCTCTGTGTCTCAGTTTCCCCATTTGTGAAACAAATGATCTTGACTTTCTTCTTCATGGGGAGAAGAGGTGAAGAGTGAGACTTGAATTATGTTTGTTAACCCTTTCAGACCCTCAAATGAAAGGAGCTATATAAGTACAAAGTATTATTATGTATAGTATCTTGAGTGGTCTTCCAGAGCACACAAAAAGCCTCAGGCCGTTTCCTCCTTCTCTATGTTTCTCATGTCGGTGGGGTAGTTTGGGGAAGAGTCAATCAACAAAGAATGGCTGGTGTGTGGGATTCTCCCTCACATCCTGTGCAATCAAGCACTCCTAGACTGAGGAGCGCATAGGCCCAACGATCACAAAGTGGCCCTAGAATCTTTTAATCCATGGAGTCTGGCATCCGTTTGATCTGAAAGACAGGCGCTGTGATCAAACAGGTCTCGGATCGACTGCTGCACCTCTTGTGAGAGACCGGAGGATTGCAGTCATGAGCATAGGTGTGCATGCCGGGCGTGCCCAGGCACACCCTAATGCAGGAGTTTCAAACATATGGCCCATGGGTACAGCTGCCACCGAAAGAGTGGAGGGTGCGCGAGTTCCCAGCAGACGGCAAGACACAGCAAGCTGCTGCCGAAAAAGAAGGAGCTGTGAGCATTTCTCGGCAGAGACTAGGACGCAGCGAGAATTCCGCTGGTGGGTAATTCAAATGTGGCCCGCCGGTGGAATTGAATTTGACACCCCAGATAATGAAAATTCCCTGGGTGCACACCCTAATGAAATGTGCTGTGCACACCTATGGTCATGAGCACCTGTGCATGGATATGGTGAAGGCCATAAAGCATGCTGCCAAATCCGCCACATCTAGAGATACCTGAAGGGCTGCCCTGGCCACTGCCTTCCCCTCCTCCAATATGGTGGCGAAATTCTGGCAATGGTCCTGAGGTAGCAGCTCAATAAAATTAGCCAGCGAACTCCAATTGTTGAAATTGTACTTCCCCAGGAGGGCTTGTTGGTTGGCTATTCTGAATTATAAGCTAACTGTAAAAATACATTTTTGACCAAATATGTCCAGCCACTTTGCATCTTTGTTCTTTGGGGTGGATCCTGGTTGGCCCTGCTGGTCCCTCTCATTGGCTGTGGCCATCACAAAGGATCCTGGAGTGGGGGTGGGGGGATGTGAGTGAATAGATATTCGGATATATATACATAATACAGTATACATAATACTTTTTCTCAGCCATTTTTTATATTGGTGGCAACAAGGATGGAGTTTGCTGCAGGGCCTTGACTACACTGAGTACTCCGTCATGTACTGGCAGCACGACCTGGACCGGCCCCACAGCTGCTAGTATGTCAAAAAGGGAGTCAGAGGTGTCTTTGAGCTCCTCCGCCTCTATGCCCAGGTTGGACACCATCCTTTTGAGGAGCTCCTGATGCACCCTGAAGTTGTCCAGAGGTACCAAGGGTTCTGCCATAACTGCCTCATCCAGGGATGATGAGGATGAGGGCAAGACTGGGGGAGGAGGAGGCAACCATCTTTCTTGAGCCTTGGCTGATGTGGATGCCCAAGGCTCGGAACTGCGGTCCGATTCCAAGTCCTGAGATTCCTCATGTGCTGGCGGTAGCGCCGAGCGCTTAGGTGAAGAGTGGTATAAGCAGGGACCTAGTGCCATGGAGAAACCCCACGGGTTCCAATAAGGCCAATGAATTAGCCATTGGCCAGCCCGATGTGGAGGGTACAGCCCTGCCTTTATGAGTCTTGTGATGGTGTCTGGTTGGCTCGGGGCTAAGTTCACCTTCCGATGCCGAGGAACGGGACTCTGTCCTGGGTGACCCAGGTGGGGCTGTCAAGTCTGCTGCCTGCCTGTGCCATGGTACCAGGGAGTGATGCCTCGGGGCAGAGGACCAGTGCCTCGAGCCACGGGGTTGGTTGTTCTCCGACAAGCGCCACTCGTGATTACAGTGCAAAGATGGGGATCGCCGTTGAGAATCCCCAGATCAGTGCTGAGACATTGCGGATTGGTACCGGGGAGTCGAGGAGCACAATTGGTGCCGGGAGCACAATCGGTGCTGCTCTGACTGTGCGTGCATGCCAACGGGGGAGATCATGAACAGGATCTCGATGAACGGTGCCAAAGGCACAGGGGGACCTCCTTTGCACCGGCAACCTCAGTACCAGGGACATCAAGCAATGGCATGGTAGGGGGGAGTGGTGTGAGCACTATGGAGGCCCATTGGGGGCTTTCCCCTAAAGACCAGTACCATCACCTACTCTGGTGCCGAGGACCTGATGTGGAAGGCAATGGTAGGGCCATGAGGTCCCTTGCTGCCTGAAACGCCTCAGGCGTCGATGGAACTGGGGCAGGTCTCTCGATGAGGAACTCAGAACGTGAGTCCCCAGTGCGGGTAACTGGCTTGACAAGGGTCTTGTGCCCAGATCCCCTTTCTTGGTCTTCTTGGGAGCTGGGGAGCAGCCTCTCTCTGCCCGGTGCTTCTTCCTCTGCCTCGATGCAGGTGATACGGGGCGGTGCCAGGAGGCACTCAGTGCAGGCGGCGCACTCTGCACCAAGGCTGACACACTCAACCCCGAATCGGCCCAAGAGGACTCCGAGGGTGGCCTTAATGCAGCCTCCTTTAGCTGGACTTTCAGCCGAATGTCCCTGTCCTTCCTCATTCTGGCTTTCAAACTCTTCCAAATAGTGCACTTGTCTTTTCTGTGCACTTCCCCCAGACACTTCAAACAGCTGTCATGGGGGGTCACTAAGTGGGAAGGGCTTGTTACAGGCCACACAGAGTTTGAAGCCTGGGGATTGGGCATGCTCTACTAGCAGGCGAGAGCCCTTAACTAACTACTTACTAAAAACTATGTACACTAAGGGTACATCTTCACTGACAGCGGCAAATTTGCTGCCGTCAGATAAATTGTTCCGCTCAATTGATCAAGAAGTCAATTTAATAAATCCACCCCTGGAAAAAGAGTAACACTGCGTCGATGGGAACACATTTCCTGTTGGTGCAGCGTAGTGGAGACAGCACGCAGAACGGACTTTAGGAAGTCAACGGAAGATACACAAGCTATTCTATGTAGCTTGCATATCTCCTGTTGACTGCCACTGAATTTGCCGGTAAGTGTAGACCAGGCCTCAGTATAATTATTACAACTATATTAACAAAACAAAGGAGTATAAGGAAGCCTAACTACAAAAGAATACTAAGGATGATTGCAATTACAAGTCAGAGGGGAGTTCCAGCAAGCATCACGGGCAGCAAGAAGGAACTTAAGGGGGTGCGGGCCAGTGGTGCCTCACATACCGCAGCATAAGCGTGTGGTGCTAGAAGTTGCCGGAGCTGGCCCTACAGATACTGCTAAGGTGAACAAAATTCCAGTAACCATGCACGTAGGTGCACCCACACCTAGAATGGAATAGACATGAGCAAGCACTCGAAGAAGAAGTTAAATGCTTCTGTGGTGGGCTTTTTTGGAATTCCCTTCCCCCCCAAGGATGTTAAATTTAATTATATTATGATCACTATTACCGACTCATTCAGCCATATTCACTGCTTGTGGTCAGTCGTATATTCCTACTGCAATACTCTGATTATTCAAACATGGAACCTGCTGCAGCAGGGCCCAGTAATTCTGACAACTGCTAGAATCACAAACAAAATCATGGCACATCGTCACATGGGTTGTTTTATTATTTGTTACCATAGCACTTAGCAGGCCTAGTCATGAACTGGGACCCCACAGTGCTAGGTGCTGAACAAATAAAGAAGATGCTGTAGTCTTTTATACACAGTCCTATAATAAGAGAACAAGGGTCATAAAATGACAAGAATCTTAGGCAAATTTTAAACCAGTGAAGGAAATATTTCATCACAAAGGATATAGTGACCTTGCTCCATTTCCCTGTAACAGGAAGTTTAATATTACCAGGACAATTCCATGTCCCATTTGCAGGAAATTGATGGTCCTGAAGTCATTTCTGGGACTTCATGTCATGATGCACTGTTAGAGTATCTTGAAATTTTAGTAAAAAGTCATCACACAGTGCTGATGTAATTGTGATGCTTCATGGTTAAGGTTAAGATTCTGTCATGGGTATTTTTATTAAAAGTCAAGGATAGGTCATGGGCAATAAACAAAAATTCACAGAAGCCTGCAACCTATCCCTGACTTTTACTAAAAATCCCCTTGGGGGATTGGAGGAGGGCCAGGGACAAATGGAGTGCTGCCGGGGCTTGCAGCTGCTCCAGCCTCGCCACTGCTCCTGCAGCAGGGGATGACCAATGCTGCTCCAGCCCTTGGGGGGCTGACCCAACCCCAGCCATTATTCTGGCGGGCCAGGGACCACTGCTCTGGGGGGACCAGGGGCATCTGTTCAGTGGCCCTGGAGATGGCCACCAGTCAGCTGTTCAGCAGCTGCTTCTCCAGCAGCACCAGGGCTGACAGCTGCTCCAGCCCTGCCCCAGAAGAAGTCATGGATGTCCCAGAAAGTCAACAAATCCATAGCCTCCATGACAGAACTGTATCTTTAATCATGGTCTCTTAAGGGAAGAGCTTAGCCTAGTGGAAAGAACTCAAAGGTGGCAACTTTTAACCACCTTTTAAAGGTTTTAAAGAAACCTTATTGTGGGCGCAGGACCAAACCATCCCAAAATGCAGAAAGAATAGCAGATATGGCAGGCAACCAGGTTGGCTTAACAAAGAAGTCTTTGGTGAGCTTAAGCAGAAAAAGGAAACTTACAAGAAGTGGAAGCTTTGACAGATGACTAGAGAAGAGTATAAAAATACTGCTCGAACATGCAGGAGTGAAATCAGGAAGGCCAAAGCACAATCAGAGTTGCAGCTAGCAAGGGACATGAAGGGGAACAAGACGGGATTCTACAGATATGTTACCAACAAGAAGGAGGTCAGGGAAAATGAGGGTCCCTTAGAAAATGGGAGGGGCAAGCTAGTGACAGATGATGTGGAAAAAGCTGAAGTACTCAGTGCTTTTTTTGCCTCTGTCTTCACAGACAAGGTCAGCACCCAGACTACTGCACTGGGCAGCACAGAATGGGGAGGAGGTTAGCAGCCCTCAGTGCTGAAAGAACAGGTTCAGGACTATTTAGTAAAACTGAACATGCACAAGTCCATGGGGCCGGTTGAGGGAGCTGAGGGAATTGGCTGATGTGATTGCAGAGCCATTGGCCATTATCTTTGAAAACTTGTGGCAATTGGGGGAGGTCCCAGATGATTGGAAAAAGGCAAATATAGTGCCCAGCTTCAAAAAAGAGAAGAAAGAGGAACCGGGGAATTACAGACCGGTCAGCCACACACCTCAGTCCCCAGAAAAATCATGGAGCAAGTCCTAAAGAAATCCATTTTGAGGCACTTGGAAGAGAGGAAGGTGATCAGGAACAGTCAGCATGGATTCACCAAGGGAAAGTCATGCCTAACCAATCTGATTGCTTTCTATGATGAGATGACTGGCTCTGTGGATGGGGGGAAAGCAGTGGACATGATATAACTTGACTTTAGCAAAACATTTGATACAGTGTCCCACAATATTCTTATCAGCAAGGTAAAGTATGGGTTGGATGGATTATAAGATGGATAGAAAGCTGGCTAGATCATTGGGCTCAATGGGTAGTGATCAACAGCTCGATGTCTAGTTGGCAGCTGGTCACAAGTGGAGTGCCCAGGGGTCAGTGCTGCGGCTGGTTTTGTTCAACATCTTCATTAGTGATCTGAAGGATGGGGTGGATTGCACCCTCAGTAAGTTTGTAGAGGACACTAAGCTGAGAAGAGTGGTAAACACACTGGAGGTTAGGTATAGGATACAGAGTGACCTAGACAAATTGGAGGATTGGGCCAGAAAAAATCTGATGAGGTTCAACAAGGACAAGTGCAGAGTCCTGCACTTCGGATGGAAGAATCCTATGCACAGCTAGACTGGGGACCGACTGGCTAAGCAGCAGTTCTGTAGGAAAGGACGTGGGGGTTACAGTGGATAAGAAACTGGATATGAGTCAGCGGTGTGCCCTGGTTGTCAAGAAGGCCAATGGCATATTGAGCTGCATTAATAGGAGCATTGCCAGTAAATAGAAGGAAGTGATCATTCCCCTCTATTCGGCATTGGTGAGGCCACATTTGGAGTATTGTGTCCAGTTTTGGGCCTCCAACTACAAAAAGGAGGTGGACAAATTGGAGAGAGTCCAGCGGAGGGCAACAAAAATGATTAGGGGGTGGAGCATATGACTTAGGAGGAGAAGCGGAGGAAACGAGGCTTATTTAACTTGCAGAAGAGAAGAATGAGGGGGGATTTGATAGCAACCTTTAACTACCTGAAAGTGGGTTCCAGGAAGAATGGAGCTAGGCTGTTCTCAGTAGTAGTAGATGACAGAACAAGGAGCAACGGTCTCAAGTTGCAGTGGGGAAGGTCTAGGTTGGATATTAGGAAAACTTTATCACTAGGAGGGTGGTGAAGCACTGGAATAGGTTACCTAGGGAGGTAGCAGAATCTCCATCCTTAGAGGTTTTTAAGGGTCAGCTTGACAAAGTCCTGGCTGGAATGATTTAGTGAGGGTTGGTCCTTCCAATCCTAATCATCTATGACTGTACCAGGAATTGAGAGAATTTAGTGGAGAACTGAAAATAAGTACAATATGCAGTAACTTTGACTAGGATTTTCTGAGGATAAAGTTTTAACTCTTTTAGTATATTTGAAAATACCATCTTTTAGTTGTCAGTGTATTTATGGATTTGAAAAATTCATGAGAATTAAGTTATTCATTTACCTACATTCAGTGTTCATCCTGCTCTAAGCATAGTGTAGTCTATATAACACACTCAACAGAACAAATCAGAAAGGAAAGGGGAATAGTAATGGATATTAAAGAGAATACCTCCAAATTCCTACTTTACCCATCCAACCCTCTCATTTGACATCTCTCTCTTCCCAGGAACGGCCTAGGAAATCAGATACATCTTGCAGAGAAACAGGTGTGCCCTCCATTTCGGTAGACGACAGGTGATATTGGCTGGCAGCATGACAATGACTACACACAAATACATCGCTGATTTCTTGCAAAAACCCCGCAGAACAAGCAGGTACCAAAACGAGCAATGCTGCAGTAGCACTAATAATTACACCAGTTACCCACTGCAGCACTGCCCTGGCTGTGCAACAACAGGGTGACGCAAACCCGCATAACACTACAAGGCAGCAAAGAGCCACTTCATCGGCTCCCCCAAAGCGATCATGAAACGACTCCGGAGAAACCTGGGCAGACCCCTAGCATGGCGCCAGGAGGAACAATCTCTGCACTGCTGCCCCGCAAAAGCGGAAGTCACCCTCCTCTGTATTTCATGGGCACGTCACCGCGGCTCTGAATTGCCATTGGCGCAGGTGCACCGAGCCTGGATCCAATCACGAGGCAGATGACGCGTAGGCCATACCAGGCAGGGACCATATGACGCTCGCAGTTAGCCATCTTTGATGTGGGCAATGGAGCGCGGGCAGCCTTTAGATTGCGGCCAATATTCCTTGACGGCCCTGGTCGGGTCTCACCTCGCGCAGCCGTTTCACTGTAAACCCAGACCCAGGCGTTGAGCTCAGCTGTATCTGGTGAGATGCCCCAGGCCGAGTAGGAGTCATCCCTTGCTCTAGACGAGGCCGGGCCAGCCTCTGAACGTTCGTGAAGGAGGCAGTTCGGGTCTGGGTCCGGGTCCGGGTCCAGCTGCGCTCTAGTCAGACGCCTTAACCAGCGCTTATTAGCAGCCCTTGCCAGTATTAAACATGGCGGTTCGGTACTCGGCCACGCTCTTCGAGAGCGACCAGAGGACGGGTGGTGTCACGTTATATAGAGCTCGTCTGGAAACATTTACAGGGAAGTGAAGTCCGGCCCAGAAAAAGCTTCCAGTTCCGGGTTAGTATGGGTTTTTTTAAGCCAACCGGACAGGGGAAGAAGCTCAGTGTTTGAACGTGAATTTATTTCGTAGTTTATTATTTTATATTTCATCAGAAGGCAAGGAGCTGGGATTAGCCCAGCCTAGAGGAGAGCATCCAGACACGTTGTTCTCTGGGGAGCGCTGCTCTCCTGGAGTAGGGGAGGCAATTGTTATTTACGTTTTTGTAAAGCTATGAGGATCAGTAGTCAAATTCAGAACCAGACTTGAATGCAGCTGATCCTGGAGCTGTGCACCCCATACAAAGAGTGGAACGTCCGTCTAGACCCGCATACTGTAGCCAGTAAATATACACACGTACATAGAGCGAGCACATTGACTTTAGCAACTGAGTGACTCTGGTGACCAGTTTTGCTGCTGCTGCTGCTGCTTTTTTCCCCCCTAAAAGTCCTCTTTTTCCTCGAAGGTGTCTTTGAGATGTGGGGGTTACCAGTGATCCCCTTGCTGATTAATTTTTGTGGTGCTCTCCTGGGGTTCGTGGCCACCCTGACACTGATCCCAGCCTTCAAGGATCATTTCATTGCTGCTAAGCTCTTTGGAATAGACTTGAACAAAACTTCTAAACAGCCCATGTGAGTAATAGCTTCTGATTCATTAAGTTTTATTTTGTGGTAATAATCATGGTAGTGAGAAATTGCTTGACATTTTAAAATGACTAAAATAAAGAGAAAGCATAATCTATGAGTTAAGGATGGGAAAGGGCTATGCTGCTGTAGTGCTTCATGAAGATGCAATTATATCAATGGGAGGGATTCTCCTGCTCTGGCCCTCTGACCTTCCTCATATTTTGGGTGGGTTAGGATCTGAAATTCTGGTTCAACCCAATCTCTGTTTATAATCTTATTTGTTTTACTGTCACTTACAAGCTGCTTGGCTAAACAGCAACCTGGACACTGGCATTTACCAAGAGAACTTATATTCTAATCACTAGGAAAGATAATTTAGTAAATGCAGATGTACAGTAAAGGGAAACTGCTATGTCCGTAGCTGAATGTTATTTTGGTGGCTGGGCTACCATATAATGAATTTTAAGAGGCTAAAAATTGATTGTGAGGTTTAACAGCTTTGTTGCTGTTGGATATCAGGCGTGTTGGGCGCAAAGTGTTACACTATTATAGTTGGATATTCCATGTGTTATGACATTCCAGTGAAGAAGCAGTGAGAATGTAGCAGTACCAATGCTGCTATGCAGGACTCGCAGTGAAGTTCTTAATAAATCTTCTCCCCCACCTCCCCTCCTTCTGTGTTTCAGTCCTGAATCCCAAGGTGTGATCAGTGGGGCTGTGTTCTTGATCATCCTTTTCTGCTTTATTCCTGTGCCCTTTCTGAGCTGTTTTGTAGAGGAGCAGTGCAAGGCATTTCCACACCATGAGGTGAGTGGCTCCCCACACAGTGCTCTTTGAAGCCTGTATAGCTCTCCACCATAGGGTGAGGACCTGCAAGTCTCAATGAGGATAGCTTGTGTGTAGTTAAGACCTGGAGTAAAATTCACTTGTATTTTGTTGTGGGTTTTCAAATGCATCATGTCTCAAAGCCAAATGTGATTTCCTATGGTATGTGAATAGGAGGATTGTGGCTGGTGTATCTAATAACCATGGTCCTGTCATTTCTCTGTTCTGCAGTTTGTAGAGTTTATTGGCTCCCTTCTTGCCATCTGCTGCATGATCTTCCTGGGCTTTGCAGATGATGTTCTGAACCTGCGCTGGCGGCACAAGCTGCTACTTCCTACCATGGCCTCCCTTCCTCTTCTTATGGTCTACTTTACTAACTTTGGGAACACAACCATTGTGGTGCCCAAGCCCTTCCGGGTGTTGATGGGGATGCATTTGGACTTGGGTGAGTGATGGAGCACAAGATCATCAACTTAACGCTAGCCAAGAAGGGAAAAAGGTGATCCCAAGCCACAGTTCCTGAGGATGGCAGGGGGCAATTTGGGCACAGCTGTGGGTTCCTCCCAGTGCAGATCATTGGTTGGAACATAGACCGTGTTAACTGAGAAGTGGATTGATAGCCTTATCAAGTTATTGGTTCAGCGATTTATCATTTGCTCAGGTTTGCTCAGAGAAGCACTCAACACTTTTACAGGATCAGGCTCTAAGTTCATGGAGTGCCAAGTGCTGTTGGTGCTTAAATGTGGATGGAAAAATTGACCAAAGCACAGAACTAGGAATCTGAAGACCTGGATTCTGTTCCCAGCTTTGCCACTGACTTGTTTTTGTGACCTCTGCCCCCTCCTCTGTCTTTGCCTCTTTTCCACATCTGTGTTTGGTGCGTGTATGTATGTAATACAAACTTCTTGGGTATGGAAGGTGTATATTACTCAACTATTGTGAAATTTGCTGTGATCATCAGATAGTGGTAATTAAGGCAAAGTGTTAGTTATTACTAAATTGAATCTAGACCCCTTTAAAATTTGGATGTGAAGGCCTTTCGTTCTGTCTGATCTGCAGGTATCCTGTACTATGTGTACATGGGCATGCTAGCAGTATTTTGCACCAATGCCATCAACATTCTTGCTGGAATTAATGGACTTGAGGCAGGACAGTCTCTGGTGATAGCGGCCTCCATCATCACGTTCAATGTTGTTGAGTTAAATGGTAAGGAAAATGCATGCGCCTTTTAGGAGCTCAGAATCAGTGCATAGATCCAAGGGAGCTAGATCCGTGTACTTAGAAATGTTTGTCTAGAAAGATGAGCAGATCTTCAGATGAGGACAATGCTTGTGTACCAAGTGGGACTATGACACCCATTTGAATCTGGTCCAGGGTATTTGTGTAACCCTCTCCTGAGGGCTCTCCTTGGATACCTTCTTGACATGCACTGTATACAAACCTAACATGAACAGATCCACAGTCAGATCCCTGACTCTCAGACATACCTCTGGATCACCGTGGCTGATGCTGAATTGTCATTAATTTGTTTTCTCTTTTACACAGGAGATTATAAAGATGATCACATTTTTTCTCTCTACTTCATGATTCCCTTTTTCTTTACTACACTGGGGCTGCTTTACCACAACTGGTAAGAGATTGCATGGATAAACAAGTGTTCAGAGTATCATAAGGCTCCCTCCCTCTTATACGTAGAGAAGAGGAAAGTAATGAAACATTCACAAGCTCTCAAATAGAATAATGGAGGGCAGATCAAAATCTTCTATGTTCTGGCTGGAGCACAAAGATTCTGGTGCATTAATCCACCGGAAGCCTTGGACTGCACCAGAGAAACTGCAGAATAAGAGGGGGACGTCTGACTTCCAGTTCTGTGGCTTGATCACAAGACAATCTGTCCTTCTATACCCTGCTTACTAATAATCTCTCCAACAAATAGCCCAGGCACTAGATTTAAAATCCTCCAGTAAAATTGTGAATGCCATACTTTCCTACAGTTGATCTTCAACACTCATACTATGCCCCATCCCTATTTTTTCTGTCTATGCGTTTCAGGTACCCATCCAGTGTGTTTGTAGGTGACACCTTCTGCTATTTTGCTGGTATGACCTTTGCTGTGGTGGGGATCCTTGGGCACTTCAGTAAGACGATGCTGCTCTTCTTCATCCCACAAGTGTTCAACTTCCTCTACTCATTGCCTCAGCTCTTCCACATCATTCCTTGCCCCCGTCATCGGCTGCCCAGGTAACAAGCGTGTAAGTGACTGTGAGATGAAATGTAGTCGGAACAAGGAGGTGCCTTTGTCTCTGGCTTTGTGTAGGGTTTGAAGTGGGTGTGGGTTGTCTGCAGAGTCCCTAGAGGACGATAATATACATGCCTCATCTGCTGTTGCTGGAGGAGGGAATAAGAAGTGAAATGTAGAGCGTAGTCATCACCCAGGGACAAGGGCTTTACTGGGACTGTGGGGAATTTCACTTGTCAACAACTGCCCTCTTCTTGCCTAAGGACAGGAGAAAACTGTGGATCTAGGAAGATTGTGGATGCCATGGTTTTATGGTTTCCAGTGTTTTCTACAACATTTAAACTTAACAAAAATGTTAACATTTCCTGTTTCAAACAGCTGGGTATAAGAGAGGAGCTGGTGCCCTGTTAATTTAGCCCAGCAGAAAACTGTCTCCTGCCAAACAGCAATAGTAATTTCCTTCCTAGTAAACTGCTGGTTCCCAGAAGATGGAAACAGCAGAGTCCTGATGAGGCATTTAAGTACTAGCATCATTTAATGCAGACAGACCAAGTTAATGTCTGTGATGTAAAATCAGCCATGGTGGGGGATCTAGTTACAATGTAGCTGTCCCCTAATATGCTTGGGTAATAGTTTGTAGACTGAGTTATAACCATGTTAGCAAATAATGTTACAGCCCTGTAAAGACCAGAGCTGCAACACTGTTCCTTAATAATGTTATAAAATAGCTGTTCCTAACCACACAGGTGAGATTGAAGTGTTTATACCATAGTTGAGTTGCTGTTATCCCATGATCCTGACCGTTCTTGCAATATAGCAGTGACTGTACTTCTTTGTGTGTGTGGTTTTTCTACTTTGTATTTAAATCACTATAACTTTCTACAACCAATTAACCACCGCTCCTTAAACCTTCTCCCCACAAGTTTTTCCTGCCCCTGCCTTATTTGAGTGGCTCCTAACATTACTAGGACTGTTACATGCATAGGATTACTCCAGCTGTCTGCACCGCCCACTTTTTAAACAATCCCTGTCTCTGCTTTATAGAGGGATTAAGCTGCCTCTTTGCTGCAGTTGGACTAATATTTCAACATTCTTTTCAGGCTCAATCCTGATACAGGGAAGCTGGAGATGAGCTACTTCAAATTCAAAACCAAAAGTCTTTCAGCACTGGGAATGTATATTCTAAAGGTAACCTCAGGAAGAGAAGTAAAATTTGCCTTCAGATAGCAACCACACACTAGGGAATTGGTGGCAGCGCATTCTCCCCCATGCCTCTGGGCACGCGGAGTCAAGTCCTGGGTAAAAGGAAACAAGTTCAGTGTAGCCTGCCTCATCCCAATCCCTGGTAGACACTTGTCCACATCACTAAAATCTGAAAAATGAAGCATGACTAGCAGTGATCGCCAGCGATCTGATCTGTCTTTCCATTGATTTCAGTGAGCTTTTGATCACAACCTAGGACTGGAACAGCAGATGGTATTGCTGGCAGGGTTTTGTGGAAGAAGCTTGCAACACATCTGCCTGCACCATACTAGATTCTAAGAAAGTAGTAACACCTAATGCATCCAATTAAATGGTGCTTAACACTTCTCTTCCCCAGGTATCAGAGACCATACGTATTGTGGATGTGAGACAGGGACTGGATGAAGATGAAGAATACACAGAGTGCAATAACATGACGCTCATTAACTTTGTTATAAAACTCATTGGACCAACCCCCGAGCAAACCCTCACTGTCCTGCTGCTGCTCATCCAGGTCAGGCAAACACTTCCTCAGTGAGGACCTACTCCACAGTGGATGTAGGTCCACACTAAAATTTTCAGGCTTGGGAAACATTTGATTCCACCCTGTACTTCTCCCCCTTAAATCCCACCAATTAGCTTGCTACTCACCTCCCTGCGGGTAGCTATGGCTCTGCTATATCCATACTGCTCCTCAGAGAAGAACCTTGCCCAATCGTTTCATTCCCACCCAACCTCCCCTGTAAGGAGAGACATGGAAATATTTTGAATGAACGCCTGTATTGCTTACGGAGGTTGTTCATGTACAGTAGTACCACGTAAGCTGTTTGAGACAGGGACCTTGTCTTCATAGCCCTCTGTGAAGCATTCAGCACAGCCAGATTACAATTCTCGTCCTTGTTTTCCCTCTGTAGGTGCTGGGCAGCAGCACTGCATTTCTGATCCGGTACCAGCTAGTACGCTTGTTCTACGATGTGTGACTGAGCGTCCAGGGCAAGGGCAATGCCAGAACCTCCTGCTCCAGCTTGGACTCTCTTTGATTCCCTTCCCAAGGGCTGCAGTGATGCTCCTGTCCCTGTGAATACAGCCCTGTCCCACTGTGAGTAAAGACTGACACTGAGGTTTGGCTGCTGCATTTTTGTCTGTGCTTCGCTGGGGCAGAGACATCGGGTCTGAGACGTGTGTGGCGGTCACGGGAGCCTCAGGGCCGCGCAGACACCAGACACCAGCATGGCTGGGCAGAAGCAGCACAGCCCATAGCCCGTGCACAAAGCTGAGGTGAATCTTTGTCCGAGGGGCTGGAGGAGGGGGCTGGGGAGACAGGCCCTAGGCTGCCCTGCCCCCCCTATAGCTGTAGAATAGTAGCCTGGATCCTAGGCTCACTTCACCCCAGCGCGGGGCCTGCCCTGTACCATCGCCGGCTGCAGCCCGAGCCGGGGCAGGGAAAGGCCGCGCGCGGCCCGGGGCTCGTGGGGAAGGAGCGCGAGCGCGAGCGAAAGCGAGGCTTCTCCAGTCCGTTATTGGCGGGGGCGCCACGCTTGAATTTGGCGCCCTGCCTTCCGATTGGCCTAACGTAGCAGCCAATCACCCTGCCGGATCGTACAGCTGACCAATCAGGACGGGCCTTAGTGTGAGGGGCCAGCCACTGGCAAAGCGCAGCGTCAGTGTCCGGGGCCAGGGGGTGGGGGAGGGGCTCCAGAGACGGGCTATAAAGAAAGTGGCCGCAGAGCCGAGCCGGACGGACGGACGGACGGAGTGTGACTGCGAGTGCGCACCGAGCTGTGCAGCGTGTGCCTCGGAGCGCGGCGTGCACCGCGTGTGTGACGGGCCGGGCCGGGCCGGGCCCTCGCAGCACATCCCCGCACTGCCGGCTGCCGGCCCGCGGCTGAGCGCGGAGCGCGGGCGGAGCAGCGGGGCTCGGGCTGCCCACGCCGCCTGGCGCCATGTCCGGCCGCGGTAAGGGCGGCGGCAAGGCGCGGGCCAAGGCCAAGTCTCGCTCGTCCCGCGCCGGGCTGCAGTTCCCGGTGGGGCGCGTGCACCGGCTGCTGCGGCGCGGGCACTACGCGGAGCGGGTGGGCGCGGGCGCCCCGGTCTACCTGGCGGCGGTGCTGGAGTACCTGACGGCCGAGATCCTGGAGCTGGCGGGCAACGCGGCGCGCGACAACAAGAAGACGCGCATCATCCCGCGCCACCTGCAGCTCGCCGTGCGCAACGACGAGGAGCTCAACAAGCTGCTGGGCGGCGTCACCATCGCGCAGGGCGGCGTCCTGCCCAACATCCAGGCCGTGCTGCTGCCCAAGAAGGCGGCGGGCGGCGGAGCCGGGCCGGCCAAGAGCGGCAAGAAGGGCAGCAGCCAGCCCTCGCAGGAGTACTAGGCCGGCCGGCCCGGCCCGGCCCGGCCCGACTCCCCACCCCACCCCACCCAGGCCCTTTTCAGGGCCCCCACAGGGCTCGGCGGAAGGAGCTGGGAATCCTGCCTCGGCTGCTGCGGCGGGAGCGCCCGGCCCCGGCCCGGTAGCGGGACTCGGGCTTTTCCGCGGGCGGGCTCGCTCGCCGGCGGGGGAAGGGAGGGGGGTTAGAGGGCGGCCAGCGGACCGCGCTGGCTCGCTCCGCCCCTGCTGCCTTGTGCGCGAAGGGGGGCGGGGAGCGCACGTGCCGCGCAGCGCGGGCGCGGGCTGAGACTGAGGACGCTTTTTGAGCCCTGGGTTGCTGTCCCCTCCGCTGCGCCGTGCGGGGTGCAGAGCAGAGACAGCGCCAGGGGCCGCGCAAGCTGCCGCTTTCTCTCCAGCGCTGCGCTGCAGTCAGGGTCTCCACGGCCTGTCGCTGGTGCCACGGGACTGCTGCCTGCCTGAGCCGTGCGAACTCCCAGTAAGGCTGCCGGGGCAGGGACAGGCGCTGCTCGGGCTCACAGCCTGAAGTATCACCCCCGAGCCTTGCTGGGGAAGCTGAAAACTGATCCCCCAGCCGAGTCCGGAGTAGCCGTTGGCATGGTACCGAGGACGGAGGGAGAAGACATGCTGATAACAGAATTGAGCTGTGGAACTGCATCACTATATACATGTTTTGTTTTTGCTTCTTCACTTTAAGGCGGGGGGAAGGGAGGCATCTTTTGCATCAGCTCTCAAACATGGCTGGAGGCCTTTCATCTATCTCAGCCAGGGGTGTGACTCAATTGATGTGTGGCACTACTTCAGACAATTTTACAACCTATTGGTGGGATGTTGCACTGAAGCCCTACTTTAACTTCCGTTTCACAAGGCAGCATCTGCTGCCATTTCAGTACACCCCCTGCAGGATTAAACGGAAGACAATTCTAGGTTTAGCACAAACAGCAGCCATTTCTCTTTCTGCTGTGTCCTTTAAGTGGGTTGGGCACTGCTAAATCTGCTGTAGTAGCGTGTATAACTCTGCACTCCAGAAAATGTAGCTATTAATAAAGGGGGGGAGTGTAAATCCAATGAATTTCAGTAATCAGTTTTGTACATACAGCATTGAAAGGGACAGCCCTCAGTACAAAACCCATGCATTTTCCTAGTTTGATCCATGGGCATTCACTGAATGAAGGATAGATGGGTAAAGTTGATCACATATAAAGGGTTAATGAGTCAAGACTGAAGTCTTCTGTTCAAGTTCTCCCTCCTCAAGAGAGTGATGTTGAAACAATGGGCTGGGTTTTTATAGCAGTTGTTACTATGCCACACTTCTACATTTTAGGGTTTAGAAGTATAGCATAGGAGAAGCTTCTACTGTGGGTTTTTCACTTGGGGACAGTTAATCTGTATATAAAGGCTTGTTTGGTTATTTGAAAGTAGAAAATGATTAAATTCTTAATTTAGTCCTCTTTGATTTGATGTCTGGTTCATGCACAGCTCAAGCTGCCATGGAGAATCCCTGCACCTGTTTGTAGGATTGCTCTAAGTATCATACTTCTAGTTCAGTGGTCAAAAATGGTGTTAATATATACATCCCTGCCTCCAGAAAAACTACCGCAGTTAAATGGTCACAAACCATTCCTCCCATAAGCAAAGTATACTTAGCTGTTTTTAAGACAGGTCCCCACACAGGGGTGCACCCCCTACACAGGCACATAGTAACCTCGCTTGGGGGGGGGGGGGTTTGCAGTGGTGCCTACGCCAACCCCACTGACTGGAGAGAAAGCACTACCTAACCCCAATTGTGCTTTGGCTCTGCCCCCCCCCCGGGGCTGCAAGACCAGCCTAGGCTCCCAGCCACAGCCTGGTCCCTCTTCACATCACAGCCTGGGCAGCAGGTCACAGCCCCTGACCAGCTTTGGCCCCTGCTTCTGATTGCAGCTCCTGGGGGGTGGACGACTGTTTTAAAGTGTTATAAGCAAAGTTCATGTTATGTTGCAGTTGTAGACCACTGTGCTCTCTTAACCTTAATTCTATCTAGCGATGAATAGACTAAGGATTCTTGAATTGAGTTCAGTTAGCACCAGTTTAGGGCAGTGAATAAAAACATTGGTCCAAGCTTCATCCATAACAAATTCCTTGAGTGGAAAGATGGATTCTTCTATTTGAAGATAAATACAATAGTAACGGACCTAATTTTGGACCTGTTAATCAGTTTTGCATTATTGAATGGCTCAGGATTAGGGAAAAGGGTTGGGGTGGGGTTTGCTGTACACTCAGATAAAAGGTACCTTATTTTCCCTAGAATTTTAATAGTATTTCTCGCCCTTAAGTTCTTACTCTTGTATTCAAAAGTAAGAGCTTGCTGGCAGTTGTAGGGTAAACAAATTGTTGCCTTCCTCAGACAAACACGTTGCTGAAACGTGCCTCCCAAAAAGCTCACAGTAGGAGAAATTGCAAATAGGATTATATCCTATGAAGAGGCTTAACTACTCAAAGTACCAAGTTTAATATTTTACATTTTGTTCTCAGATCCACCAAAAGAAGGGAAGGGGGATATGAGTGTAAATTAAGAGACTCTCTCATGGAGGAAGGTGCAGCAGCTGCAGTAGCTTAGTCCTTCATATTTTTTCTGCTAAGCTTCTCAACATGTAGGAATTGTGCCAACTGCAAGAGCTGCTGGTGGGTGGAAATGGTAGGTTTATCAGGCATCATTGAGCTGCCTTGCAACATTGAGGATATGCTTAGCTCCCTTGCTCAGCAATAAACTGGCTACTTCAACCCCCAGGTTCTCTGCAGCCTCTTGAGCATGAGCAGGAATGTTCTTGGCTGTGATGCCCACATGTTGCACATCATCACTAGCTCCATCTTCATTCTAAAAAAGAAAAAAAAGACACCAATGTGAAGAAGCAGGGAAAATGGTCTAAGGAAGATGAAAGCTAAAAGATTGTAAGGACTTCACAAAGAAATATGGAAAAAGTGCAAAGGGCCTGTTTTTGTTTTTCATTTGACTTGAAGTTTGAAGTTTAAAACCAACTGAAACCAAGAACCATTTATTTACCTGCTGTGTGTAGGTAATACCAGTCTGCATAGTCTCCTTCAGGCTATCCGATCCATCCAAGCTGTAGACCGCTCCTGTCAAATAAAGCTGGGGAAAACACACAAAGGTAGACGGCATCTCTGAGTCACCAACCCAGCAGCCCCTTTTTAAAAATTCACACTTCTGCTCTGAGGAGGAGTCTGCTAAGAGTTATTGAGGAAACCATACTTCCATGACTCCCCTGTGCTATTGGACAAGTTGCTTCCCTTCTCGCTCAGCTTAGGCCTAACAGGTGTAGTGTGAGACTTACAAAGATCTTGTGATAAAAGGGGCTGGTCATGCCGCATATTATTGATCATCACGTGCATATGCTTTAGGAAAGGTCCAAAGCACAAGCATTCCTCGTAGTCTTGTCATCTCCATGCTCAATCCACCAGAGCAATATTGTGTGTGTAGGGCAGTGTCAAACCATCAAGGCCAACCCAGGAGTAGCAGTAACACAACTTATATGGTAAAAATAAATAAGCAATTTTTCAGTTCTAGTGTGCTGTGATGCTTGTATTTTTGTGTGTCATTTTTTAAGCAAATACTTTAAGTGAGGTAAAACTTGGGGTATGCAAGACGCACCATATTGCTGAAAGGGGTGCAGTAGTCTGGAAAGGTGGAAAAGCTCTGTTCTAGTTTACTCCCTCAATAATTAAAAGTAAGTCGGCTGGAGTTAGAAAGCCTATTCCTTTGATAAACGACAAAACTTTCTCAGAATCAAATACAACACTGCCCTACAGCAAGGAAGCCTGACTGTCATGCAGGAAGAAACATTTCCTCACCTTTCGTAACTATTGTTCTTTGAGATGGGTTGCTCATGTCCATTCCAAGCAGGTGTGTGTGCGCTGCGTGCACGAGCGTCGAAAGGTTCTCCCCCAGCAGTACCCGTCAGGTCAGTGCAGCTCTCCCTGGAGTGGCGCCCTCATGGTACCGTATATAGGGCCCTGCTACCCCTTCAGTTCTTTCTTGCCGTTCAGCTCCAACAAGAGGCTAGGTGAGTGAGTTTTGGAATGGACATGAGCAACATCTCGAAGAACAGTTACGAAAGGTGAGTAACCGTTTGTTCTTCTTTGACTGCTTGCTCATCTCGATTCCAAGCAGGTGACTCCCAAGCTGACCCTAGGAGGTGGGGTCGGAGCTCATGAGATAGATGGCTGACTGCAGCACAGCCCTGCCGAATCCTGCGTCGTCCCTAGCCTGCTGGATAATGGCATAATGTGAAGTGAACATATGGATGGAGGACCATGGTGCAGCCCTACAACTCTCCTGCATGGGGATTTGTGCCAAGAATGCTGCTGAAGTTGCCTGTGTCCTGGTTAAATGTGCTGTCAAGGGTGGGGTTGGAACCTTAGCCAAGTCACACCAGGTTCTAATACAAGTAGTAATCCATGACGAAATTCGTGGGATGACACTCGCGTGCCCTTCACCCTGTCTGCCACCGCTATGAAAAGCTGGTTCAACTTCTGAAACGGCTTGGTACGTTCAAGTAGAAAGCTAATGCCCAGCTAACATCAAGCGAATGAAGGGCATGCTCCCTGCTGCTAGCATGTGGCTTACGGCAAAACACCGACAAAAAGATTTACTGACTTGCAGGGAAGTGGGAAACCACCTTGGGGAGGAAAGCTGGGTGAGGGGGTAGTTGCACCTTGTTCTTGTGGAACACCGTATATGGTGGGTCCAAGGTCAATGCCTTAAGCTCTGACACCCTCCTAGCTGAGGTAATTGCCACAAGGAAGGCTACCTTCCAGGACAAGTATTGAAGGGAGCAAGTAGCCAAAAGTTCAAATGGGGGCCTCATCAGCTTATTAAGCACCAAATTCAGGTCCCAAGCCAGGATGCGATGACGAACCACAGGGTTTCTAGTCCTTTAAGAAAATGTGACACCACGGGGTTGGCAAAGACCGATTTGCCTCCTTCCCCTGCGTGGAATGCAGAAATTGCTGCTAAGCGCACCTTAATCGATGAAGTAGCCAGCCCTAGCTGTTTTAGGTGCAGCAGGTAGTCCAGGGTAAGGGGCAGCGGAGCTCAGTCAGGGGGGAGTACCTTTTTGAAACAACCAGATAGAGAATCTTTTCCATTTTGCTGAGTATGCTGCCCTGGTGGATGGCTTCTGGCTGCCAAGGAGGACCTCCTGCACCTGCTGTGAGCACATGGCCTCTCTAGAGCTCAACCACACAACCTCCACGCTGTGAGGTGGAGCAAACCCAGGCTGCGGTGACGGAGCTGTCTGCGGTTCTAAGTGATGAGGTCTGGGAGTAGAGGCAGAGTGTCTAGGGACGGCTGCAGCAACACTGAACCAGTGCTACCTGGGCAAAGCTGGGGCTGTGGAGGATGAGCAAGGTCCTGTCTCTCCTGACTTTCAGGAGTACCTTGTGAAAAAGAGGGAATGGCGGGAAGGCATATGACAGGAACTGGCCCCACGGGAAAAGTCAGGCTGTGGTTCAGGTAAGAGCAGAATTGATGACACTTCCTGTAGGAGCATGTTGCAAAGAGGTCCACTTGGGGAGATCCCCACTTTTGGAAAATGTCTCTCGCTATATCCGGGCAGAGAGACCACTCCTGAGTGGTGAAGGAGCAGCTGAGGTGATCTGCTAGTTTGTTCTGGACTCCAGGCAGGTACGACGCCTCCAGGTGGATAAAGTGGGTTATGCAGAAGTCCCATAGGCTGTTGGCTTCTTGGCACAGAAGAGAGGAGCATGCTCCTCCTTGCCTGTTTATATAGAACATCGCTGTGGTGTTGTCTGTCATCACCGACATGACTGTCCCATGAAGTTGAGGCAGAAATGCCTGGCACGCCAGCCGGACTGCCCCAAGGTCCTGGACATTTATATGGAGTGACAACTCATCCGCAGACCACAGACCTTGCGTTGTGAGCAAACCAAGGTATGCCCCGCAACCCAGAGTTGAAGCATCCGTGGCCAGCATCATCGATGGCGACGGAGCAGCAAATGGGACTCCCCTGCAAACCTGCTGCGGGTCTAGCCACCACTGCAGGGATTCCAGCATTTGACGTGGAATGTCCAGTTTGTCCCTGTGGGGACGATACACTGACACTTAGCCTCACATGTCTGACCATGGAGGTGCATGAGGTCATGGGGCCTAGAAGGGTGAGACAATTCCCAGCCGTGGTAGTGGGAAACCTTCTGAAGCCCCTTATCAATGCACCCATAGTCGGGAAACGGGCCTCTGGGAGCAGTGCCCTGGCCTGGCTCTGCGTTCCAAGGTGTGGGACATCTGAGTCTCTGACACGACCAAGTAAGAGCCTCTTGACTGCATCCCCTGGGGCTGATGGTACACCCATGGGTCCAGAAGAGCCATTGCCGTGGCATTTGCCATTGAATCGGCCATGATACGACCTCCCCCATCTGAATCCAAGGACCGCGAATCCACCCTTGGCAACCATGGCAGTGCGGTAGCGCTGTGCCAGGGCACTGGGGAACGGTGCCGGCACTCAGAAGACTGGTGCCAAGATAATGGCAAACTCGCTATCCCTAGCTGGAGAATCCTCACGTGCCAGACTTGCAGGCTCCTGCAGGGTCGGTCTAGACTGCCCTGTGAGCTCCTTGGTCTGGTGTGACTGGGGGTGCGGTACAGAAGCGTCCTTTCCCGCAGTGCACACCGTAGGAGAGCGGCCTTGACTTGTCCTTTGCTTCTTGCGTGGCACCAGTGAATGAGATCGGTGCTGTGCTGCTTTGTGTGCCAGCAAGTGGTGCCGGGATTCCCTCGGGGCCGAGCTCTTCTTCAGAACCGAGTCTCGAATCGACTGAAGTGCTGGGTGCCGGGTCCGGGGCCTGTGGTTGGACAGCCGCCTCCATCAGGATCTGCTTGAGCCTAGCACTCCTTTCTTTTCTGCTCCTGGGGCAAAACCCTTTACAGGTCGAGTTGGAACGACACCCCTAACACCTCAAACAAGAATCATGCGGGTTGCCCTTAGCATAGGCTTATGGCAAGATCTGCAGAGCTTGAAACCTTGAGTCCCTGGCATGCCCCAGCGTCCCAGGAAGAGGAATACCACGAACAGAGAGGAACTCCCCTAACTAATTCAAAACTACAACTTTCTAACAACTAACTTTAACTTGTTCTAAAACTAACAGGAACTGCTATGCTAGAAGAATGCTTGCGAATGCAAGGCGAGGAAGCTCCACAACCATCACTGGTGGTAAGAAGGGACTGAAGGGGCAGCGGGTTGGCAGGGCCCTATATACAGTGCCATAAGGGCGCCACTCCAGGTACTGGCGACAGGTACTGCTGGGGGGAAACCTTCCAACGATCGTGCACATGGGGCGCGCGCGCACGCCTGCTTGGAATCGACATGAGCAAGCACTCGAAGAAGAAACGTGGTTTCAGATGAATGGTACCTGTCTCCAACTCCGTGGGCAAAGAGGGTTGTGAAGGCAACATGCTGCAGGTTTCCTAGGACAGAACAGCAGCCCTTTTTGGCTTGTTAAGGAATGGCAGCAACTGGGGTTACCTCCAGCCTTCCTCAGCTGCAAGTCTGGTTGCTGAAACTATTCTCAGGGGAAGAGAAAAAGTGAGTTGGGAAAATAGCGATGAACCCAAAGAAAATATATTAAGTTCTGCTCACCTGGGAATCTTTCAGCATGCTACTGACTGCTACAGGAACGCTACATCCACCCTCCTGAAACAAAAAGCACAACAAACAGGTAAAAGTTGATCTCAAGGTTCCTATGTGGCCCACCGAGTCAGAACCCTTTGAAAAGCCTGTACAACACAGACTGAGCTGTCCTTCAGCCATGTACAGGAAAACATCCATGCACACACACCCAGTTAACTGACGCTTGTATCTAGTCTGTATTTGGCAGTTATGGTAAGGAAATCCAGTGGGTTTCTGATGCCATGGTGTCACTTTAACTATAGCATGTGAGTATGGACAGAAAAGTGATGGTACCAAACCTACCAGGTGTCTCATAAAGGCTCTCTCGGCAATGCAGCATAGCACCGTTTCTTCATCATGCAGGGCAGATACCATATCCAGTATCTCTTGGTCTCTAGCTCGGACCTCTACTGCTAAGGCACCCTGAAGGAAGAGAAAAACACTCTCCTCAATCTTCATGCATCTCTGGACTGCACTCTGTTAGTCCCAAGCCACTAAACCTGCATGACTTAGAAGCATTTCCAAAGATAATGCACGGCCCTAGACCCTACACACAGGCAAATCCATTACTATAGCTCACATGGCAACAAGATGAGGGCAGAAAGAAAAAGTTGTGCATTACTAAACAAGTGAGTTGCAGGATTACAGCTTCAGACTGATTCTTATCAGCTTGTTCTACATAGATGCTGACTTCCATTTACATTAGTATGCCCCTGAAAGGCCACTTCTAGAGCAGAATGATTACTTATCACATTGATGAGGTGTTTGGCCTTTTAGTAACAACTGCAATACTTCCCAAATGCAGCATGAACACAGAACAGCAGCCAGAAAAAGTGCAGAGTATCACAATGTGAAAACACAGATGAAATGTTTGGTTGTACACAGCAATTGGCTACTCAGACATATTGTTGCTGCCTTTTCATAACATACCTGCCCAACGGCATAAAGGCAATCTTTAGGGTTTAGGATCTGGAAGAAGGCAAAGATTAGTTAATATGTTGCATTGCTAAATCCAAGATCATGTAACTTGTTTATTTAAAAAGCTCCAAAGAGCAGCAATTCATGATGGGACTGAAATGATTTCCATAAAGGAAATGCGGAACAGTGGTTACAGCAAGGAAGTGACAACTCCAGGGTTCTATTCCCAATTCTGCGACTGTATATACTACCTGGAGCCAGTAACGCCCCAGTCCCGTGCCTCAGTTTTCCCATCCACAAAACGGGTATAATAGTACTTAATTCATTGGCGGTTGTAAGGTTTTATTAATAAATATCAGGTACATGTTTTTGAAGTGCCTGTTCGTGGAGGATTTGGGCACTATAAAGGGCTCTGAAGTTTTCAGATGGACAAATGTTATTGTTTCATGGAAAGAAATGTGCTGAATGTGTCTTTAGAAAGGAAATGCAGTGAGTGGAACCCTCACTTGAATGCAGCCTAATCTCAAGATAATGCATTGACGGACTCAGAGCAGATGATGTGCTCATTCATGACAGGGCAGCTCTGGGGCCTGAAAGGGAATGGGTTAATGGTCTGGAAGTGACTGGAATTTCCCACCGTGCTTCTCCTCACCTGACCAATACGATTCTCCCAGCCCATCCTCCTCAGTCCAGCAGCAGCTAGAATTATGGCACTGAAGTCCTCCTTTTCATCTAGTTTTTTCAAGCGGGTGTTTAAATTTCCTCTCTAAATAAAGGGTTAAGTGAGAAGCACAGAAACAAGCTTGACAGCTACCTCCAACAGATTAAAGCAGGGGTTCTCAAACGGGGTCGTGACCTATCAGGGGTCACAAGCTGTCATTCCCCTGTGCATGCCAGTAAGGCTGGGATGGCATGGCATGGGGAGGGTCATCACTTTTGTGGAGGGTTGTCAAACCCTGAAATATTTTCAAAGGGGATCCCAGCAAAAAAAGTTTGAGAACCCCTGGATTAGGGAGAGCCTGGAGATGGTCATGGAGACAGTAACAGTGGACTCCACAGGTTCCAAGAGATGCCACACTAACACTTTTCAAGAACCTTTGGAGCTCTCCCTTCATTGGTGTAAGGTGGATTTTCCCAAGGTTGATGCATGTTGGTGCTCTCCTAGGGTTTTGCAGTTTGGAGCAAATCATCACCAGGTAGTGATGCTATACCATGACGTAACAAAATGGGACAAGGAATGCAAAGGAGATCGGGCCTCTAAGAACAGCCTCAAAACAGTACCATTCACAGAACATGCCCACAGCCCTTTGGAGCGTAGTTGTCCTCAGACACTTGCAATTGCATAATTCAGTTGAGAAACTATCTTGGGAAACTTGTTTGGATAATGGCAACTGTTACTGTAAGAAAAGAATGGAATTTTATGTGAGTTGTGAAGTAATCATTTGGGCACTGGCTCTCTGGGGCTGGGACTGTGGCCATATCTGATGTAGCACTAAGCAGGTTGTCAGCACCTGACAAATAATAATTGTGCATAACTAAAAAGTAGGCTAAAGGGACAGACTGGGACAACAGAGCCTTTCACTGCTGGTCTGAATCCCACCCAAGCCATTAGTGACTGAATTGAAATGAGTTGTGTCTTATGCCAGTTCCTCCTGTGACATGTATCTACCTCTCAGAAGCTAGACTAATATCAAGCCTTTTCTCATCAGAAAATACACAGACTAAATGGGCCAAGGAGATTAAACTCTTCTCTCATGGTAAGTTAGGGAGGCAGCAAGGTCTGTTGGTTTGAGCAGGCAACTGGGAGTCGGGAAGCCTGGGTTCAAATTCTAGCACTGAGGTGCTAGAGAAAAGCTAAGTGTTATTGAGATACCACTCCCACACTCTGCAATGAAAGGATACAATATCCCTGAATTCCAGCTGAGGGAACCTCCTTTTGAGCTGAGCTGCTCGCCGAAGTGAACTGGTTCCAATCACACTTCAGAGGAAAAAAAAAAAAAATAAGTGAAACAGAATTACATTCATTCACTCACCTTTAGCTGTGAGGTTAGGAGCTTCCAGGGAAATAAGCTCTACCTTTTTTAAACTAGTCACAAAGCAGCTGGGGATCTAGCCATCATTTGTACTGACATAAGGAAAAATTGCTTGGAGAGATTTCACATGAGGCCTGACAGAACCTAGATATAACCAGACAACCTAGTCCGTGAAACAATGTCTGTGATAGGTTGTTAGGCCTTTGAAAAGCAGTCATTAATCCTTGTTAAGGATCTCTGAATCCTCAGTGGGCTGCCAGCTACAGAATGCAGCAATCCCCAAACCCTCTTTTCTGCTTAGGTAATGAGAAAGCTGGTTTGGAAAGCAGGGATAGCAGTCCTGGATCACGAAAGACATGGCTGATGTGCAAGGAGAAGTCTGATAAAAAGGTCCTGGGAACTGTAGCAGGAAAGCTCCCTGGACAGCACTGTGTGCGTCTGGACAGTAAAGGAGAATGCCCGTCTGACCAGAGAGGATTGCTTTCAAGGGATGTTTTTAGAGGGATAGCCGTGAGAGTCTGTATACAGCAAAAACAACAAAAGTCTTGTAGAAATTAAATTTGTTAGTCTTTAAAGTGCTACAGAACTCTAGTTTTTTCAAGGGATGTATGCTACTCGCTTTTCTTTTTATCCTGTACTTAAGGTGACAAGCCATATCTAATTTAGCTTGTGAGAACTGTAAAATCTACATCTGTGTAAATATAAATCTGTGAAGCAAACAATTTATTTTGTTTTACTTCAATTTTCTGTATTTTAATTAAGATTACTGTCATCTAGGTAATTTCACACAGACATCTCCAAAGAGAAAAGAACCTTGGTAACCTTTAAGGAGAGCCTCTGAGAAGTACATAATATCAGGAACCTGCCCCCATCTGAGTCTCAGTCAAGAAGCCTGGACCGAGAAGTCTGCTCCCAATGAGTTGTGTTACCATCATGGTGCAGCAAGTGAATGAAAGGAGAGAAGCCAAAAGACCAAGGAGAAGATGAGAGTTGGCTGTGGTGTGGTTCAAAAAACACTGAGCCAAGTTCATCCCTGCTCTAAGTCCCTTTACTTCAATGGAGATACAGCAAAGCTTGAATGCCCTCTCTTTCAGTCAGGACAGGAAGGAGGATTTTAGTGTGTATACTGCTTTGAAGATATTAAGTGCTAAGAATTCATCTGAGGGTTGTGGAGGCTTTAGAAAACGTTAGATCTCAAAGGACTGGAGAGATGAGAGGTCAGGTCTCACTCATTTATTCAACAGCAGCAATTCTTTCCCAAGTCATAGTGATAATTATGTTTCCTGGGATTCTTATTAATTTTCTTTTTCCTTTATAACTAATACCTATAAATGGGTTCACTTAAATTTAAATGAAAAAAAAAAAAAAAAAAAAAGACACAGAGAACACGTCTTAATCTGTGCGAAGGACAAGGGACAGATGAGAGTTTGGATGTTAACTGTATTAACACATGGTATTAAAGAATAGTAAAGAGCAGGCAGCTTTGGTACTGAGAAGTCTAAGCCGATCCCTTTTCACCCTCTCTGTCCAACACCTCCTCTCCCCTCCACTCACCTCTTTTCAGGAAGGCTGTTGAGGGTTTCACCATAGTTCTTGGGATGAAAGACAACAGCATCATGTGGGTTTTCCCTTCTGCAAAGAAACACAGTGTAGACAAGACATCATTCCATAGGATGCAGCGAAACGGAAACAGTTCTGCTCATGGTCCTTAGTGGAGGTTCCTCTAACTTCCTTATCCTCAGTCCAATACAGAGAGCACTTTGTTTTCCTTTTCCTCCTCATGAGTATCCAACTGGTGAAGGTGCTGTTTGACAGCTTCTCTACAATCACTTCTCTACTTATCCACAGAGTAGGCATAGCACAGGCAGCAGAAGGGAAATCTTCCCACAGGCACCACCTCTGCCAACATGCTTAATTCTGACCTGGAGGCTCCCCCGAGCCCCTTTTTAAGGAAGAGAAGGGGTTCAGTCTCCATAGCCCATTGTCTTTGGGCTCGCTCTCTATTGAGGCGGGCAACAAGACAACAAGTATAGTGGCAAGTTGTGCAATATAGTTACCTACCCAACGGGAAATGGACTGAGACCCATCAAACTCATCACATGGGATATTAACAATAAAGAAATGGTCCCTTTGGGGATTTTAAACCACTCAGGAAGTCAGGCCTCTCAATGCACACTTACTTGCAGATGGCCCCAATTGTGAAGCCAGGTGGGAGTGAAGTCGGCAGGTCCTTCAAGGAATGAACAACCAGGTCAACTCTAAAAGTCAGAGGAGAGAAAAGTCAGAGCATGGTGCCAGTGAAGGAGCGCATGAAGCACCTGCAAGATGCCTGCAGATAATCTGAGAAATAAAGATTCCTCGCTGGGCTTTAGTTTAGAAAAGGGGACTGGAAGTCAGGAATCCTGGGTTCTGTTCCCAGTTTCTCTACTCATTCACTGTGCAACTTTGGGCAGGTCACTTCATCCATCTGTACCTCAGTTTCTCCATCTGTAACACTGCAATATCGACCAAGGGTACCACATCATAAATACTTGCAAAGTGATTTGAAGAGCCTGGTACGGGTGTTGAAGACACATATGCACATTGCACAGGCACCCATCAACCTATAGCGCACACAGCTCCGTGGGATCAGATATCCCAGTCAGAGTTAAATAACTACTTTTTAGTAGGTGGCAACTCAGAGCTCAAGCTGCCTGCACCTCTTCACACCACTGACATGGCCATCAAAAAAAGTGCTTGAGTCCTTAGAGCCTGAACTCAGTGGGAGTCATTCCACTGATTTCATTGGGATGCAGGATCAGGCCCTGGGATGTCAAGGACCCAAAGGGGAATCTCTCATTTTAATCCAAACTGAGCCAAGTCCCTTGATCCATATCCATCCCATGCCCTACCTGGAACATCAGGTAAAAAGCAGGAATCTCCCTCAGTCACAACTGACAGCCGAAAAAAGATTTCCCACAGAAATAAATTAGTTTGAAAGAGGCTTAAGCCTAACGCTTCCGATTCTCCTGCACTGGTGGTAGTGAGTACACTTAACAGGCGGGAGGCTGTTGAGACTGTTTAATGCTAAGTGTAAATCTGCGGTGTTTAGTGAAATTCCTGAATTCAAACTGTGTGGCCACTCAGTGGAGGTGTATCTAACACATAATACTGTTAGTAGAAAGTGAGAGCCTGAGACATGAGGCCTAGTATAATAGGCAGGTATGAGGCCTGAGCTAAAGTAACGGTCAAGTCCTGCAGTTCAAAGCTAGAAGTTAGGCTGTGAATGCTGGCAGGCTTATAGTAACTAGTGTGGCAAGCAGCCGGCTTCCCTCTAGTGGGTCTCACAGTTGTACTGTTTGTAGTGGGCCAGGGCGTCTCCAGTCACCCTGTCTTCCCCGAGGAGGGGGTAGGAACCCGGGCCCACCCACTACTCCAGGTCCCAGCCCAGGGGCCCTATGAGAAGCAGCTATGTGCTGCTGGCACCATGTTTCCAACTGCACTCTCTTCCCCTGGGCTAATTTTCCCCCTCCTTCAGTCCTTCTGGCTTCTTGAGCCTGGTACCTTCCTCCTGGCTGCTCCACCACAGAACTCTCCACTCCAGTCTGCTCCTCCGCACAACTCAGCACTCCTATACCCAGCACTGCACGGTACAGCACTCCTACTCCTCCAGCTCAAGCCCTGACTGTTTGGAGCAGAGGGCTTTTATGAAGCACCTGGCTGGTCCTTAATTGGCCTCAGCTGTTCCTAATTGCCCCCTAATGGCTCTTAGCTAATCAGCAGAGAACAGAGCCCTGAGCATTCTGGGGCTCACATACCTGCCTTCCACTACTGCCCTCGCTATAACACAAGAGCAAGAACAGAGCTAATACACACATTCCTAAAGAAGTACTAGGTACAGAGCACTCATGCTAGCACACTCCAGAAAGGTACCAGAACATCCCAATACCCCAAAGATAACGAGGGCTTACTGAGTCCTCAGAATGACAATATGATGGATAGAGATGTTTTGGCCAAACCATCCATCACAAGGTAAAAGGTGGTATCTTACCACATCAGAGGGTCAATACACAACTTGTTTGTATCAGTGTATAAAGGAGGATCTCAAAGGGAGTGTCTTTGTCTGGCCGAGTGAGGAATGGAAAGTCCCGCTATTTACTGAGCTGATCCACTGTCAGGGGCATATGTGTATTAAGTGTACTTGCAGCATGTACAGGACACTTTTTACCATGCTCATTTGACAATAAACCTGGCTGCCGCTGCTGAAAGGGATCTGTGGTCTTATTAAATAATCCGATAGTGGTTTGGTGTCTCAGTTATCTGCAGAGCTGGGACAGCACACACACTGGGAGAACGCACACGCAGCCGACAACTGACAACAATACCATTGCTCTAAAAATACCACAGGTTGCAGGACATCAGTTCAACCAATGCAAACATTATTGACCAACACCACGTTTTTCCTTTAGCTGTAGGAGCCCAACGTAACCAGTCGGGAGGGAGACAGTGACTATGGATAGCACATTTCACAAGCCTATCAATCTGCAAAATGTTCTACAAACCACTAGGGTGTGAATGTTTGTCTTCATTTCAGATGCAGAGAGAGTCTGCAAAATTGCCCAGGCATTCCATGGCCTGCACTAAGCAAGAGAAAAGGTCAGGGCTCTTACTCGTTTCTTTCCAGTGCATTTTCCAGCTCCTTGGTGAAGAGGCTCTTCTCTCCAATCTAAATGGGAAGGGAGGAATATGAAGAATATTAAATCTGTACCTCCTCATCACAAACAGCCTCATTCAGTATAAAGGAGGAAGAGGTCATTTACCTTAGAAAGAGCTGTGTCCAGGATCTTGTCTCCAGTTGTTGACATGGCAACTGTTCAAAGAGAGAGCTTTTTAAGAGCAGTGATACAGATCAGATAGGCCCAGACTTTAAGTCCCTGTGCAGTGTGCAGCAAGGGGGTACGTGGCTGCTGCTTTCTACTGCAGTTGTGAATGCAGGCTTCATGTAGGTAAAAACAAGGTTAAGCACTAGGAATATTCTGCACTAAACAGGAGTAAAGATTAGCCCTCCTGCATGTGTGCTGCATTATTCCCAAGTACACGGAGTAAGAAAAGGGCAGGGCCATGAGTGGGTGTGTCTGAAGGCAGCAGTTTTAAGCAGGATCCTCATCACATTAACAAGGCACTTTTCCTGCTACTAGGCAGCTGCTCAGCAGCCATCTGATCAATGCAGCATTCGGCTCCTCACTGCTCCCGTGTGGTTAATATAATTTTTTACCTTGCACTTATCAGAAAACTATTTTATGCTACACAAGGCAAGAAGCAGCCTTGAACATGAACATAAAATGCATCTGCTTAGAGCCAGACTAATGCAGTTACTCTACGGAATGACAGTAGCATCAACTGTATAGAAACTTAGGAACTCAATGCTCAGCAGTACATGGACTCCATCTTCTTGCTCTACAGACATTAGCATCTCTTGACCAGTCAACATGATCCTAATTGGATGGAACTGATTTGGATTTTCCACTTACGCAAATGCCACAATCTATCTTCCTTGGGCCTAGGGCTTCCTTTATAACCATCCCATTGCCTCTCAGCAGCTTTTGGACACCTACCAATCTCAAAATGAAGGTTGAGGTATCGCTCACGGAGCATTTCCACCACACTGTCTGTCTGAATCCGAGCCAGCTGCAGTTAAAAACAGAAGGCAAAGTTCCATGTGAGATGGTATGTGTTCAGTATATCAGCTAAAGGAAGCTTTTCTATTCTTAGACACAGTCAAATGTGCCCACCAAATCCTCCAAAACACAAGCATTAATGCAAATAAATAGATGTTTTATCAAAGTGCTACACAAACCCTACCCTACCCTTGCATAATGATCACAACGCCCCACTGAAGAAAGTATTACCATCTCTGCTTTACAGATGGAGGAACAGAGAGAGTTGGAGTGACCTGTTCTGTGCTTTTTATGAATGCTAAACATTATTGTTGCTGGGTGATTTGGCAAGGAGCCAGGATTAAGATTTGTCTGCAGGAATGATCCATCTAAATGTGTGTGTTGCTTGTATTCTACGTGAACAGAGTTCTGTCAGGAAGTTCTGCAGAAGCAGAACAGCAAATACTCAAAACAACAGGCAGAGCAGGCCACAGAGCTTGGAGGCAGCAAAAGGCTCTTGTATCTGTAAAAGATGGGGAGACATTTCATTTATATTCTGGAAGGGGGTGGATCACATAAAATGGTCCACAACCGCTATCCTACTCAAGCAGAAGGTACAGGATCCCTCCATGCATCCTGACTATATGAGAGAAAATGTAATCTAATTGTCACAACTAACGATGAATTAGGAAACCTAGTTTCTAATCTCTTTCTCTCTGCTACTGATGCTGTGGGTGGCCTTGGGCAAGTCATCCATTGTCACATGTATAAAATAAGTCCAGCAACCTTCCCCTTTCTAACGTGCTGAGAGAACCTGGGTGAAAGTGTTGATAATGATAATTCTTCACAATAAGCCAGGGAGATGGCACATGGTGGAGAAAAGTCATGTCCCGCCCATCTGTTGCATTATCTAGCCTCCCCCAGGGTACAGAGCCATGCTCATGTCTGACTTCCAGAGCAGTCGAGATTACCTCAGAACAAAGGCCCAAGGCATATTTATCTCTCTTTGCAAACCTGCTCCTCCCAGCTGCAGCTAGATAGCAAGAAAAACCCAATGCATTTCCCATATCCTGCCTCCCAGGCCTTTGTGAGGGTCAAAGCAGCCTCAGCTTTGCCTCCATATAAGATACTTCATCGTCAGATATAGCAAAATGCAGACGCAAAGGGATTCTACTGAAAGAGGAACGCAATCACCTCCCTGTTTCTTGAGCTACTCCCTGAGTTTGGTGCTAATGGACTGTTCCAGCTGACAGCCATGGGGACCAAGGTCCTGTTTATTCAGAATGGTTACAGTCCAGGCGGCAGCAGGGCAAGCTTCTCCCACATAGCTGTAATAACATGCCTCAGCCCCAACACAGAGGGATCCCCTGCAAAAGAGCTCAGTCTCATGGCCCAGTCAATCTCTGGCCTTCCTACTGGGACTGCCAACAACGAGGCCTATTATAGTGCAACTCTGATGACAGAATACAGTCATTTTATATTTAGCAAATATACCATTATTCCAGTCTAAGGTCACATTCTGAGGAGGACTTGGACTTTTTAGTATGAGAAAGATAGCTCATTTGCATAATACATTTATTTCCATCTAATAATACCTTGTGTTTAATCCAAATTCCTCAAGGTGCTTTACTAAGATGAACAAATGAAGCCTCACACCCCAGACCTTCAGTGAGCTATCCACAAATTGTCCCTCATTTTACAGATGAGAAAATGGCAGCACAGATAAATAAAGAGCAAAATTTTCAAGAATGTCCTCTACTTTGGGTGCCCAAATTTGAAACATCTCAAGCCCAATTTGCATTCGCAACTTCCAATGACTTCAGTTAAGAGTTGAGGGAACTCAGCACCTCTGAAAATCAGGTGCTAGGTATGCAAGATTGGGCACCCAAAGCTAGAGGCCACTTTTGAAGATGTGGCCCTAAGAGACTTGCCATAAATCACACAGTAAGTCAGTGGTAGAGATGGGAACACAACAAGGGAATACTGATTGCTAGGTCTTTCACTCTGCCCAGTAGACAGCACTTCCCTCGTGAACAGGAAACCTGAAAGATGCTGGACTTCATTTGAGTTTATCTATAAATAACAGAGATACACTTTTTCCCAGAGGGTAAATGCTGTACATCATACTTTTAAAGTTGAAATTAGCCCCCCAGATTTTCTAGTTTTAGGAGATGCAGCTACAGGATCTAGACTCTAAAGTCACAATTTCCCCCATCAAATAGACACTCAGCAATATGGTCATACCAGAACAGAAGCTAATGCAGTAAGTAGAAACGCACCTGACTCTTCCTGGTGCCCACTCGGATAACTCGGTTTTTCAGGCCATTTTCATCCTACAAAGAATTTGTTTCACATATTTCAAAAATTAAAGCAAATCCCCCAAATCCATTACTGTGCAGGTTTTCCATCCAGCTTTCTGTGCCAACTCAGAGCTCATTCTGTCTCCCAGGAGCAGTTAAATGTGTTCCCCAAGTAGCAACCACATCTTTGTAGATGGAGCAAAATATCAACTATTTAAATTAACACAAGAATAGGTATGCAAAGAGTATAAACTCCTGTTGGGAAATGTGCAGCACCTCAGAAGGCACTCACCATCTTGCAGGATTGGGCCCTAGAGCTCAATTCTGTAAAAACTACCAGTATTAGCACACACTACTGTGAACAGTCTTATTGACGTCAATAGTATGTGTTTGTAGGGTTGGGCCCCATGTGTGTTGTACTGTTAAGTTCTTCTTAAATGTTCAGCTATTCACAAAAAGTCACTAAGAATAACAGATAGAACTTTCCACCTCTGAAATGTGGTGCAAACATTAACTAACATCTGCATATTTATGGACATCTTAAAAAATGATCAAACTTTTAACTTAATAACCAGCTAGGACTGATCCATTCAGTATGTAGCAGAATTAGAGGGAAAGTGATATAGTCTCTTTACTCTCTCATCCGCTCCTTTACATTTAAGCATTATATTTTAACTAAGACAAACAGTGCAGAGACCCCAACCTCAGGAACACTTTACTTGTAATTTTTTCTAAAAATGCGGCTATTGTTTGGTTTTTGTTTCCACCACCACCTTAAAACAGTAAGGGCAGATGAGTAGATTTTAAGCCTGGTCTGTTAAATGATCCTGACAGATTTGCAGAGCTAAAATATGTGTATTATTTTATTATGATATATATAATTACCATGAACAATCTAAGCCCTGAAGAATGCAACGTCTATTCCTTTACCTGATTGTTCCTCCGTGTCTTGTTCTCCATTGCTATTGACTTTTCCAACCCCAAAGCCTGTTATGTGAAAGAGAAGACGACGCTCCTTGAACCAGGAAAGAGGAGAGGAGGGAAGTTGTTGCCTCCGCTATCTAGTAGTGTGTGTGCCAGACCATGTGCCAGAGAGAAGGCTATTCCGTTTGTAACCCAGACCCTTCTGGTGTAGAATGGGCTCGCAGATAAGAGGTGACAGGCACACGAGAGTATGTGCTGCACTAGAAGATTGGGAGGGAAAGGCCTTCTGAAAGCAGGAAGGGGTGTGACCAGCACTTAGGAATGGAGGTTACCAGTTCTGCAGAGAAGTAAATTCAGCTGCAGGAGCTGCCTCAGCAGAGCTGTCCAGCTTCTGTACGGAAAAAAAAATTGTGCTGAATCACTAGGAAGAAGGGATGGCAGAAGGAGACCTTCCACCCCTCAATGACACCCCCCAACCTCTTTGCTGCCTGCTATACTCCCAGCAATGTGTATGGTAGCTAATGCATCACAGCAGTCACAAGATGGCTATTTTCATAAGTGAACAATGATCATTTTTTCACCAAGATATTCTTTCGAGGGAGAGAGGACACAACATGTGGCTTTGCACAGAGACTCCAGCTCTAACTATCATCCATCCTCAAGGCAACAGAACACAATTTCTTTGGAACTATCATGCTCACTCTCATAGAGAGCAAGCTATGTGGACTGACAAAGGGCAGTGAGCCAAGAGACCTGGGCTTTATCCAGAACTTTGCCATGGATTCGCTAAGTAACTTTGAGCAAGTCATTGAACTACTCTTCCTCAGTTTCCCTACCTATAAAATAGCCACTTATAAAGTGTGTTTGATTTTTTAATTAGACTAGTATTAAATAAGGCCTCATGTACCAGTGGGCAGGGCTAAACCCTCCATCCTTATCTCTGAGCTCCAAAGTGGTCTCAGCCCAGTAGAAAACTACATGTGTTGAAACCTTTGTCTGACAGCAGGCCTAATAAAAATACTCAACCCTTAAACAAAACTGGACTTTCAGAGCATTGACTAATTTGGTTTCAACATTAAGAATTTGGGACCTGCTTCTACCTTAATCTAGGATTCTGAATCAAGCCACAGGTTCACAGATCACAATTATTAAAATATGTACAATCTTTAGTTTTCATGGTTGGCTCAGTCTACTCCTAAGCAATATGAGTGTGTTCAGTTTTAGCAGGTCTGTGGCTAAATACCTGACGACAAACAGTCAAATGAAAAAGTTCCCATTCAATCACATCACATGAAGGCAGACAACTAAAAAGTGACAAATTTTATAGATGCTTGTATACAAATGCAAGAAGTAGGGGATGTGTTGAGGTGTATAAAATCATGAAAGATGTAGAGAAAGTGAATAAGGAAGTCTTATTTACCCCCTTCACATAACACAAGAACCAGAGGTCACCTATGAAATTAAAAGGCAGCAGATTTACAAAATATTAAAGGAAGTACTTCTTCACACAATGCACAGTCAACCTGTGGAATTACTTGGAAAGGGATGCTATCAAAGCCAAAACAATAACCGGGTTCAAATAGGAATTAGATAAGTTCATGGAGGAAAGGTTCATCCATGGCTATCAGCCAAGATGGTCAGGGACGCAACCCCATGCTCTGGGTGTCCCTAAACTTCTGACTGCCAGAAGCTGAGACTGGACGACAGAAAATGAATCACACTGTGATTGCCCTGTTCTGTTCGTTCCCTACAAAGCCTCTGGCACTGGCCACTGTCAAAACACAGGATATTGGGCCTGATGGACCATTGGTCTGACCTAGGGTAGTCCCTCTTATGTTTCACCACATTAACCATCTCTGTCTCTGTGCCTCCTTTCCCTACATTACATATGGCCCTCTCCTGAGCCTCGTAAACCTCACGAACTAGCTAGGTTAAATCTATGGAAGGAGATGTCAGGTTCATTCTGTGGCAAGGGCTGAAATGAATTTTTAATGACAGTCCACGGGCTGAGGTATGTGTTCACGACTACACACTGCAGTCGATGCACAGAACTTCCGCTGAGATCAATGGCAGGTTTACGCAAAGATCGGTAGTAGAATCTGGCTTTTACATAACCGAACTGTCGGTTATCATTTGCTCAGTCCCTTATTGTCACATTCAGAATCACACAACTGAGAAATCTGCTCCCCTTCAGATACCCCGTTATTTCTGCCCTTGCTTTCTCTTCCTGCCTCATCCTCCTTGCTCTGTTTCTATCCTTCAACCCTGTCTTCAGGTATTTTCTCCTCTCTTCCCTCTGCAATTCCTTCCTGGCAGCCACTCTCAATTCCCACCTTCAGGGGTTTCATGCTTACCCCCTTCCCCATACCACTCACTAATTGGTCATCAATTAGATAATTAATGCTTACATTTAAGTGTCATTAGAAGGCTTAAAAATGAATACTCCATTGAGATTAATGGGAGAATTCACACCTCTCAAAGCTATTGTGTCTCAGATTGTCTGTGGAGTCAGGAAGATTATAAACCGAAGCATTCTTCTTGGTCCACATTTGAGAAGTTTCTTTCATAGCCGCAAGGCCTAGAATTTTTTTTTTTAAATTAAATTTTAGATTCTGCCAAATCTGACTATAAATCAAACAAAGGGAACAAGGTTTGACAGCTTTGCTCTAGACAGTGACATATTTCACATGCTACATCCCTCACCAGGAAAATGTTGTAAGTGCCCGTAAAGCACATCCTTCCATTCAATGCTGTCTAAAGTCCTGTATAGGCTTGCATAAGATACTATGATGTCTGCAACACATTGGTTATGTGGAGAAGCTGTTAGTTCATCTGCTATATAACTCTCTTACTGACAAGATCACTGAGGTCCTAGCCATGAAATTGACCAGAAAGCCCAAGCCCAGGCTGCTGCATGTCCAGGAGGCTGGTTCCCACTCCTGACTGGAGCAGGGTGAGAAGACCCGGCTGCTGTTCTCTGCTGTCAGCTAGGAGCTGGGGCGTTCTCGTGCCTCTCCAACTGCTGCCCATGGGAGCAGCGTTGTCAATTACATGGCTGAGCTGTGAAATTGACATGGCTGCAAATTAGGGAGGACAGCAGGGAACAGAGAAGCCCCCCACAGGAAGAAGTCCCTGCACAGCTTCCTCCAGCTCCGGGCAAGGAGAGGAGTAGGGGATGCAACCCAAAGGGAGCCTGGAAGTTGAGAGATGGAGCTGGTGAGGATGCACTCCACCAGCCCAAGGAGGGCAGTGTGGACATCAGCAACAGCTGTAATTATTTTTAAGCGTAGACAAGGCTTAGAAGAAGACTTGCCTCGAGTTTGGTCTCCATATCCTTTTCCTGAAGTGCATGGATCTTCCCATCTCTAGTCAACACGTAGAGAGACCCCCACTCTGCTAAGACATCCACCACGTCATCAAAGACAGTGCTGTATGCAATGAATTTGTTACACAGGTCGTAGACATTCAAAATTTGCTTGTCAGAGTTCTGTGGGTCGCTGCCAGCAAACTCTGATCTGGATACCAGAAGAAAGAGGAAGAGTTTAACCCATGTTCTCCTCTATTTCTAAGTCTCATTCTCAGTAGTATTTCCTTAACACGCTTAGAGCTGGAATACAAAGCTCTGAACAACCATGTGAGTATGTGGTATGTTGTCGGTCCACGCGCTAGATGGGAGAAATCATTTCTGAGTTATCAAATGGTGGTGACAGATCACCCTGGATCTGGATGCTGGTGCATGTTGGTATCCCAGAAGTAATGACTGAATTCTGTAGATTCAGCTGAATTCACAGCTGCGTCTGCCTTGGCTCTAAAACCAATCACATGAACAGTGACATCAGTAAACCGCTGTGATGAATTTTGGGGCACCCAGGACTGAGAGTCACCTTGTTACCCACCCTGCCTCCAGCTAGAGAGAGACTTGCTTGTGCTCAACTGAGTGTAAGCCCCTGACAGCTCCAGTCTGTTAGCCCCCAAACAATCTCCCCCGGGGCGATGCCACCCCTTACTTTGCTTTGCAGGTTAGCAACAGGTATACACTAGTCCCCGAGCCCCTTCAAGGCATTCCCCTGTGGCATTCAGACCTTATCCACTGTACACCCATGGTGATACCAGTTTTTCTGTCCCCAAGGCAACAATGTACACACCAGTTTGAATGATTCAACTCAGGATCTGCTCCGTGTACAATACCACAGCACTGAGCTACAGTTATAGTGAAAACAATTATCAAAGATCAAGATTTAATGAGATAATGAGTGAGGATAAAAGAAACAGAGGATAACATAAAACCAAAGCATAAAACCATCCCTAGAGACTAGACTTAACTCAGTTGTCTGACCTTTTGTGGAAATAAGTTAAATTTAGCTCAGAGTCTTTTTGTCGTGCTTTTAAACAAACCTGCTGGACCCTGTTTTCATGAATGTAATCGCACCACCCAATTACTTCCTGGGTGAAAAAATACAGGGTGGTTTCCTTGTACCCTAGTTATAGTCTAGTAAACCTTTGAAGTGTATCTCAGGTTCTAGCAGGAAACCAGTACTTCACGTCTGCTGGGGATTATCACTGTGACACAACCTACAAGAATATATTTCCAGGATATATATATATATATATATATATATATATATATATATATATATATATATAGAGAGAGCTAACTCTTAACATAGCAGCTGTACATACAGTTTACAGTGATAATCATAACCATTTAAAAACCTCATATGAGATTCTTTATGGATGAATGCTATGAAAGCAGGAGGCCTGTTAGAAGTTGCTGTTACACAACAGTGAACTCTTTGCCAGCTGGGAGCACTTCGGCTCTGTATCACAATAGCCTTGCACAACAAAGCACCAGGAGAGCTGCAAAGAACCAAAAAAAAACCACAAGGTGAATACAATAAAATGGACTCATCTACTTCTAGGAGTCTTACTTTGGAGAGCTCTTCTGGTCTTTGGAAACAATGATGAGGTATCCCCGATACCAATGAACGATCAACTTCTGCCCCTCAAAGGCAAAGCAGGGCCCACGCTCATCTGGCTGGTACAGATACACACATTCGTTTCCTGCAACGATGAACTGGAGGTCCTGGGAGGGGTCACTGAGTGTGGAGCAGCGCAAACCGCAACCATGTGTGTCCAACTCCAGACGAGGATAATCCTTCACTGACAGCATATAGGACTATGGAGGAAATAGGACATTTTAGACATTACATTGAACCACAGAGTGATGATAAACAACAAGGAGCTATTACAATCAGCAGGTCAGAGGCCAGCCTCCATTACAGTTTTGTCAAGCCGATATCTTACCTGAACGCTCTCCGTGGTGACAACAAAAAGGTGGGTGATTTTGCCAGACTGGCGGAAGGCAAGGCCAGTGACTGGGTAATTGCCCTCATGCAAGATCTGAGTCTTACTATGTTGGTCTCGTGTGATGTCCCCTTTTGTAAGCACAACACTTCCATCTGCAAAACCTGTTGAAGGAAAAGGACTAAACGGTTAATGCCTATGGCACTTCCCAAACATTTACTAGTATCAAGTCCAAGGCATCTGTAGTTAGCTGGATCCTCCTTGTTGCTTCCCAGCCAGATATGCATACTGGGGTGGTCCCACGGTTTTCTCCCTTCATGGATTCATGTATCAAGCACCCTCCCTGAGTAAGGCCTATTGGGACCTCTTCACAGCCATCTCGTGGCCCAGTGCAAGGCCTTCCTGTTTGGGAAAGCTTAATCTCTGTTTTTCCCACCCACATTTTCTTCATGGATTACCTCCACCCATTCTTCCTTTTTGTTTTGCTTGGCTAGAACAGATGCCTAACTCACTGGAACCAGTTTTGTGTAACTGTTGTTTTAAGTGACTTAGCATTCCAGAGGTACATAATAAGCACTATAAAAATCAATGCTGTAAAATAGATGGAAACCAGCTGGTCAAAAGTCACATTTTTAGAACATGTCTCTGAACAAGTCACTGATCCACGAGAGGAACGTCCCTCTTATCCTGTGACTATTTGGTTTGCATAAGAGCCTTTGATGATGGACCTTGTCAAAGGCTTCCAGAAAGTCCAAGTACAATGTATCCACTGATTCATCCACTACACGTTTGTTGACACCCTCAGAGAATTCTAATAAATTGGTGAGGCATGTCTTCCCTTTACAAAAGCTGTGTTGACTCTTCCCCCTACAAATCACGTTCTACTATGTGTCTGATAATTCTGTTCTTTGCTGTAGTTTCAACCAATTTGCTGGTATTGAAGTTAGGCTCTTTGGCCTGTAACTGCCAGGATAACCTCGGGAGCTCTTTTTAAAACCTGGTATTACTTTACATTTCTATGATTCTGGGATTAGCTGCCCTCCGGCCTTCAGGTACAAAGGCTGTTTTCAGAGAGAGGTTACATTACAGGAAGAACCCCAGTTAGTAATTCTGCAATTTCATATTTGAGTTCTTTCAGAACTTCTGGGTGAATCCCATCCAGTCCTGGTGGCTTATCACTGTTTAATTCACCAGTCTGCTTTAAAACCTTTTCTATTGACACATCAATGTGGGACAGTATTGCAGATTTGTTGCCCTAAAATAAGAGCATAGCTCTGATGTAGGTATCCCCCCCACGGTCCTCTGCAGCAGAGAGCAGTGCAAAGAATTAATCTTGCTTCTCTGCAGTAGCTTTGTCTGTCTTGGGCACTCCTTTAACATCTGTGTTCTCTCGTGGCTCTGCTGCCCGTTTGATAGGCTTCCTGCTTCTGATGAACCAAACCTAAAATTTGGGGCCAAAATTACCTGAGTGTCCTCTTTACTCATAATTTTTAACCCCCGTTAAAGAAAAAGTTGTAAGACAGCTAAAGAGAGTACATACTTCTCTTTTAAACATCAATAACACATTAAAGCTTGACAAGTAAACTATGGTAGTAATCAAGATTTGCTGAACTTAAGTAAGTAACTACTGGTGTTCTCAAGCAGCGCAAGCTATATTCTCCTTAGGATGAGAATGCCAGAACACTCTATATTGCCTTCGGTTTGATCAACCCATTTTCATTTCATCATAGTATCTTCAGAGTTTGTTTGGCACCTTCAGGATGCATTTGCTTTTCACTTACCAATAGCCATGAAGTTAAGATTCTCGTGGACAGTTAGGCATGACACAACCGTGGGTTTGTTACCCAGTATTGCTGGGAAAATCCTTGTGCAAAGAGGATTCCCTCCATCTCGTTTCTCTAAGTTCCAGACTTTTACCTGCAAACAACAGAGCCAGAATGTGAGTAGACATGGTCTTAAACTGTATTGGGGCCATAACCTGGTCCCTTTGAAGTCAAGGGCTAGAATTTAGCACACTGCTTTTAGAACAAAGACATTCCCACACTAATCCCAATACATTGTTCTTCCTCAGAAATGCACACAGGATGGGCTCACATCCTCTTTGTCATCTGACTCACCAGGGGGTTAATACCTTCTTCATCCTCACCAACAGAAGCCAAGATGCTGTGCTGCTTCAGCTGGTACAGGTGAGTCACCCTCAGTTTGTAAGCCTGGAAACTGCTGAGCTGGAGGGAGCGTGGCAAGAACCAGATCTGACCTTCCATATGTAGATCATAGTCAAGGTACTCACAGAATAAAAATGACAGCAGATACATTACAAGCAGACCCTTCTTAAACTACCCTCACTACTGACAGCTGGTTTAGACTTTGCTTAGACTATCTGTAGTTCCAGACACTGCCTGATCAGTGATCGCAGGGCAACAAAGTATTTACTGAACATTTAACAGCGGGTGACCAGGAGCTGGAAGGAGCAGATGTTTTCCATATGCCAAAGGGCAATGGAAACATAGCAGCAGTCCTGCACACACCGAACAGGGCATCAAAACCACTCCTGGTGGTTGCAGTGAATGTTTAACATATCCCAGAACTCTGGGTCTATAAGGAAGGAACATTCTAGTTTGGTTACGTTACAGACCTGCCCATTCTATTTCTCCACAAACCAGGCAAAGCACAGGTGCTGGGAGAGCAAGTTTCTCCCATCCCAAACCCTCGCTGTGTCTCAGCCCATTCAGACGGGCCTTCCTCCAGCAGTAAATGGAGTTCGGCTGCACAGCTCGTCCAGCCCTTGACCCGTGTGCTGCTGCGGGGACCATTTGGTGCTCATGGTGATGGCCAGTGTTCTGTTGTGACCCAGACAGACAGACAGGCAGGCAGGCAGGCAGACAGAGCGAGCGACCGTCCCGCTACGCTGCCGCCCCTGGACAGTGAAGCTCCCTGGCCTGCCCCTTTGGTTGGCAGCAGCAGGCGGCACAATCTGGGCATTTCCCTCCGGCCCCCAGGGGACCGGACACTCCTAATCTCACCCCGCCGCACGGCCGGCCCGGGGCGGGGGCAGGGTCAGCGCAGCCTCCTTCCCGCGCTCCACCCCTGGAAGAAGGGGGCACCTGCCCCGCTAACAGCCAGCCCAGGCGGGGAGGCCGCGCCAGGGCAAGGATATCCCCGAACACCAGGCTGCCTCGGCCCGAGTCGCAGACGGTGATGCCCGGGGGCAGGGCGAAGGGCGTCGCCCCCTCAGGCCCGGCCGGCGCCTTCACCGTCTCCCTGTCAAAGAACACGAAGCGGCGCCACTGCAGGTAAGCCGCCATCTTGGCAGGCAGAGCCGACCCGGCCCGCCGGGGGAGGGCGAGAGATGGGTCAGGTGACCAGGCCGCCAAGGCCCGCCTCTCCCTGAGCACGTGATTGGGCACGTTCACGCGTCCTGTCACGTGGGATGCCTTCGGCGCACGCGCGCCGGCCGACCGCAAAGTGGCTGCTGCGGGGCCTGCCGGGAGCTGTAGTTTTCGCGGTCGTGCGTGCGTGCGTGCGTGCCGTGCCGTGCCGGCGGGTGACGTCACTACAGTCAGGGCGCGCCGCGGCGCGAGTGGGCGGGGCGGCGTGTGCACGTGCCGCCGGCGTGCCTCTGCGGCCCCGCTCCTGCACAGCGACGTGCCCTGCAGCCGCTCGGCGAGCTGTGCTGCTGTGAGCAGTCCCAGGGCAGACAACTGGCCTGCTCGCTCGCGGCGGGCACGCGTTTGCGGGATCGTGGCCTGAGCGTAGCGGGCACAGCCCGCCGCCCGGGGGCCAGGCCGTGACACACGACTAGCCGGCTGGAGGTCGTGACAGGGCGCGGAGCGGAGCGGAGCGGAGCGGAGCTAGTGCCGCCGGCTTCACAGCAGGTGTTTATCGAGCTGCCTTTCCCCGCTCGGCTCAGAGCGACGCGTGACAGCAGAGAGCATGGGACGAACACTCGCTGCCCGGTCCGGCTCGTCAGACGGTCATAGAGGGCATGGCTCCCGGCTGGAGACATCCGCAGTGCGGCTGCATCGCTTTGACCTTATTGCAAATCCCCTTTCCAAACAAGCTCAGGGCAGGGCCCGCCGGGAGACAGCAGGTCCAAACGTTACAGGAAAGAGTTTTAAATGCCTCAGATCAGGCAGTGGGGCCTGTGCCTATTGGACCCTGTTCAGGTTACAATAATGCAGACCAGAGAACAGTAACAGAAATAAATACACAGTGCTTCCTTTCAATCTAGAACCGCCTGCCTGCCTTCTCCCCCTGTGGAATCAGGTTAAGTCAGGAGAGAAGAACCCCGTACAAAACAATGACTTTTCTAATACCTATAGTTTTTTCTTGCTTTCTCATTTTGCAAATGTTTGATTTCAAATTGGTTGTTTCTCTGTTAGAGGTTTATTAATAAGCAAGCCTCTCTCTTCTACTTCATGGCAGACTCAATGGCTGGAAGAGGCCCTGGCCTTGAGATAGGGAAAGAAAGAAGGCTTTTTGTTGCTAGTGATTCCTCTGTGAAACCAGGAATTACAGCACATCTCCCCGGGGCTCATTCAACATGTAAGAATCTTCATTCCTATGTTGTTATGCCACCTGTCAGTTACATGGAACCCAGAGCATCACCCTGCCAGGCCAGGGAAGGCATGTGGACATCTTCCCATGGTGCATGCATGTCTGCAAAGGACTTCCCATGTAGCGGTAGAGTTTTTGCAGGGAGAGGATGCCTAGTTTCCTTTGCCTGCTTATGCCTCCTCAGCCCCACTGCGCATGCACACAGGCATCTTGACAGGCTACATTGCCCTGTTAAAGCAGGGAGTGTATATACAGGAGTCTTCACAGGGGGCGTGCGTGGATCATGATGACCTAAGTTTGGGGCATGCAGGTTCTCGCTCCTCACTCATCCAGCACCCTCTGTCCAGACCCCACACAGGCACATGCTTCCATTCTACCTTGGGGAAGTGCCCGACCTGGCTCCTGTGCACCAACGGAGCTGGAGTGTTCTTCTGGCTCTCCTGAACATGGCCCAGTGAAGGCTCATAGGCAACCTAGATTGACACACAGGGCCCAGCATTGTTAGCCACGCCCCTGAGCTTGTGCCGCATCCAGGCTGGAGCTTGCGTGAGATGCCACAGCCATTGCTCCTACTCATAATGGAAAATAAGTGGCAGCAAAGCTTGCACAGTGTGTGTGGAGCCTAACGTGACTTGGGGGCTAAGAGGCCCCACAATAGTTCTCCAGCACAAGCAACCCCCCTGGGGCTACTGGAGAGAAAAGTCAGTATTAGCTATATATAAACACACAAAACTGCAACAGGAAATCGTGTCAAGTTGCTAGCATAGCAATTTCCACATGTAGAGTAAAACATGAAACAGAAAAGTCAAAGTGACTGAAGCAGTGGTGGTCTCACTGCAATTACACCAGATATGAATTTGGGCCAGCACACTCAGTTGCACTAAAACACAAAGAGCCCATGTCAGCATCCTAAACACCACGACTCTCAGAGAACCAGTGCATTTGAGTACAGAACAGCCCAAAGGCATATATTCTAGTTGAGCATGAGGCAATTCCACTTTCCATTGTGTTATGTAAGAAGCAGGGGTTGAAACAAAGGGTAAGTAAGGCCCCAAATTTCTGTGATAGGGCTCATTAACAATCACCCTCTCAAGGGGGGGGGAGTGGGACTTGTAGCCCATAGTTAGCTTTAACATTTTATTTTACTTAGCAGTAACACAAGGACCTACACTCCTGTCTCCTCTAAGATAGGGGCTTCAGCAGTTAGCGTAAGGTTTGAGACCTATTAACTTTGGCATATATAAATGTCCCAACAGTCACCCCTGCATTTTAAGGAACTGGGAATAGTATATTTAAAGGGTAAGTTTGTATATGATGATACTAGGCAACCACAGGAAATATGAACGAATACCAGCTTTTGGATATTTTAGAATAAGAACATCTGCAGATGACCAAGCACAAGAGCACCATGGCCGTGAATTGACATATCATAAGAAGCTGAGATCATTAATATACTGACATCCCAACATTAGTAGGGTGAGGAAATACCAATAAGGAAAAGGGGGGAAAAATCCTACTGAATATGCATTAGGGCATAGTGTTGTCAGCATAACATATTATAAAAATTGTATCACAGTCTGTGCTGGAGGAGAGAGAAATGTAGCCCTTGCAGATGCCAGGATGATGGCTATTGGTGATGGTGAGGAAGGTGATGAGGAAGGTAAGTAACCCTTTTAGGTTATTCTTCAAGGGATAGTGAGTATATAGATGTTCAGATGTACATTTTGTATTATCTCTACCTTGCTGGGTTAGAGTGTATGCGACTTTGCTAAATGTGTTAATGAAATTATTACAAATTCAGAAAGATTCCTGACGTGTGAACATTGTAACCATATGCATCAGGTTCCCAACTGAACAGATCTTTTAATAATACTCAGCCTGAACTTGGGACAAGAACCTGTCAAATCACAGAGTGAAAACTGGGATTTTCTGAAGTAACCAATATAATCAATACACAGTCCTTAGATCAGGCAACACATTACAGTACTAGAGAAATAAGAGGGTGATTTTCTGAAAATTGCTAATGTGCAGTTAGTGGGTTCAGGATTTGTCTTTGGGGCAGAGTGAGGGACTGGAAGTTTATATATACAGAAGATTAATATGCAGTATATAAAACATATTTTGCAATTCTGTAAGAGAAAACCCTACCTATAAAGTGTTATGAAGAGGTGTATTTCTTTCTCTATTCAGATAGGTAACTTATAGCTACAGTGACTCCTTTAGGGCAGATGATATCCCTAAATCATCACACTCAGTTCACGTTAAAAAGAAGCTTATGTTCACATTTCTCTGAGCTACAAAATGTGCCTAAATTCAATGTATGTACATAAGAAATTCCTCATAGTAAGCAATTCTAACCTTTAAATAGAAAGGGAGTTACAGCACAACTGAACCAGTGAGGTCACTTTTAATACGGGTGAAACATGGGTTGAGCAGCTACCAGGAGAAATTCTGAACTCATGTTTGAGTTGAATTTTTATCTACATGCCTCTTAGGCCGTTTTTCCATCACATAAGATAGTCTCAGAGCAACCAAATGAAGCAATTCCACCCCTAAAAAAAAACATCGAGGCCCAAATTCCGATTTTCCATCAGTGATTACCAGACTTCATCTCTGGTCTACAAGCAACTAAATTAAAAAGAAAAACCACCAAACACACCGCATAACATTCCATCATTAGGCAAAGAATCCAATTCTTTTTCATAGCCGTCTGTTCTGATCGTAAAGCTAGTACAGTGTAATTAGCTGCAACACAGGCTAACCCAGCCCACAGGACAATCGTTACTGCCCAGCAGAGACCTGCTGCGAAAGGCTTTGCACTGTGCTACTGTGACACCAAAGATTGCTCTGTAGCATTGCAGACAGGTTGGTGTGCCCAGAGCTTAAGGCATTGCGAGGCTGGCAGAGGGGTGCTCTGCACCCTGACTTGGACTCAAGCCTTTCCAGAAAGTGCACAATTCTTTGCATCATATATATTCCAATACCACAGTAGTTTTGTAGCCACTTCAACTCCTGCCCTCTTTTTAGATCCTCGCCAGTCATTTTCCATCCCTGGCTGGTTCACAGTTCATTGGAGGGGTTAAAATAAATCAAGAAGCAACTAATTTACAGAGTCCTCAAGATAAGTATAGTAAAGTATGGAGCGATCCATGAGGGAGGTGTCCCAGGGAAGGCCTGGCTCTAGGTGCTGCGTTTTGTGTGTATGAGGAGTTCCCTCTGCAGGCCAGCATCAATAGTTGTGGCTGATTTGCCTGAGGGCAGATCCGTGATGAGAGTGAGCTTGTTGAACACCCCACGACCAAAGTAATCAGCAACAACAGAGAAGCCATCATTAGAGCACTTGAGCTATCAAAGACAAAAAAGTTTCATTAATAGAGGGTTGCTACAAAAGCGCTTCTGCACCATCTGCTGCACTCTCCGCCATATGGGGTCCCTTCATTTTGCAGTATTTGCATACACTGCCTTGTCTGCATTAGAATTTTCAAATGTGTTTGTTGAAATACATTAGCTACACATTCTAACATAACACTTTTAAATCCTTGCTTAGAAAAGGCCTGACAGGAGAGACTCTACCTTTAGAGTCTCGAATCTGCCCCAGCTTAATTCCAACTTGACCAACTATTTTCTACCTCCCTCAATTTCACTACGGTTTTGGGTCAAACTGTTGTGCAGCGTTATTGTAATGCTATTGCGCAGATGGATGCCTTTCAGGGATAGCTGAAGGGAAATTACCTCTAGCTATCGTCATTTGGAAAGCACAAAAGACGCCTTTGGTAAGGAAGGCACCTCACAGAATAGTTATACAGCTCCCAATGCTCCACAATTCAGGTTCAATAAGGACCTGTTTGCAAAGTAGCCTCATCCTTTCCTGTTCTCAACCAGTTTCACAAACATCACAGGAGTCTGAACTCCTGTGTTTATTAACACATGCTGCTCACAGCAGAGATTTAAACCCAGCAGGTGTAAGGGGAGAAGGGCAATGATGGTGATACCCCTACCTGATGCTGAAACTGATCATGCAGATCTCTCTTCTGCTCTTGGGCTCGGATCATATCTGTCACCTTTCGGTTCTCTGGCATGCAGGTGGGACACTCTGAATCGCTCTCTGAGTAGCTCTCAAAGCAGTGCTGGTGGAAGGAATGACCACACAGGAAGTGGACTGAAGGCAGCTCCAGGGCACTTGTACAGATGCTGCACTTTGTCTTCTGGAAGATCTTGGGACTGAGACAATTTGGGGGCAGGGAGGTGGGGAGAGAGAAAAATATAATTTTTCTTAAGAAAATGAAGAAATAGGACTACCCAATCCAAGACACTCCAGAGCCAGTGCACCTGAGCAGCCCCCGAAGGCAGGATTCCCCTCGGTGTCTCCAAAATCATATCATGCTCACTCAACCACCAGCAACAGAACAGGAGGAAACCTTGGGGCTGCACCCTATAGGTATGTTCACACTAGATTTTTATATAGACGGAGAGAGTGAGACTGTCTCCTGCACCTGGTTTTGAGCTCTTCAATCTCCTGACGGATCCTTGTGGTCTCTTCACGATATTTCTTAATCCTCTGCTCATCCTGCTCAATCTGGCAGCTCTGCTTCTGCAGCTTGTTGACAAGATAATCCTTAATCACAGACAGCGTGGCTGTGGAGTTGTGAGCCAGAGTCTGCACAACTGAGAATAACCAGAACATTAATACAGAAACCAAATGAGCTGAACGACTATGCTGGGCTGCGCCGTTCTGAAATGCCCTTCAAAGGTTGAAGAGGTCAGGGTTTTACACAACTACAAACCTCTTGAATAAAACTCCAAATTTAAGCTTCAGAAAGCACTAGCCAGGGAAACTGTGGGTCATAGTGACCAATGTGCTTAGGGGATTCCAGAAAGAGGTGACAAGGAGGCGTTTAGGTGGTTAGAGCAGGGAACCTGGAGTCAAGAGACCTGGATTCTATTAGTTTTGTTACCAGTTCACTGTGTGTCTTGGACAAGTCACTTCACCAAAGGGGAAACCAAAGCACAGAGATGGGAGGGGATATTGTTTAGTCACAAGCAAGTTGTGAGGGTTGATTAGAATTTGTAAAGCCCTCTCTCAGTCAGGGATCACTGTGTCTGCCCTCCCCACAGTGCAGGCTGCCAGTAGACTCACTACATCTCAAGCTACATTGACTGCTGCATTAATCCAAACTCTGTCCAAAGAGTGCTCACTCAAGTCCTAACTCCCTGGCTGCAGGTCTTGTCATTACCAAGCAGTGGAGGCATGAGGTTCTTGTTTTCAATATGCTTCAGTACTGCGGTGATGTATTCCTTGCAGTCCTCTTCTTTCCGGGCAAAATAGCTGAGGGCCTGTTCCCAGAGACAGGCCTCTTGCTCTCCATACAACTCGCACACCTCAATCACCTTCCTGTACTGCTCATTCTGCATATGATAATGCATAATCTGTTGGAATCTGAAAAGAGGGGAGGCAGCGGGAGAGCAGGTCAGTAGGTCAGCCCACCTTTACCCTACTCACTGCTGCAGGGACCCGACCCTGTCATCCAGCCACACAATCTCCTTGCACTACTGCAAAGAGCCAGGTCAACCAGGCCCTCCCTCTCACAGTACATTCCTCCTTCCCTCTGCACAAACAGCAGCAGAGACACAGGTTAGTCTTTCAGCCTGGCAACTGATCTAGCTCCCTGCTTTGAGAATCCCAGAGGACTCTCACCCTTATCTTCCTCTTGTAGTATGTAAAGGGTTGTGGTCCAGTGCCTGAACCAATGAGGTTCAGTCCCTGGAAGGGGAAGTAGCACTCACAGTTTGCCCTGTTCATAGAGGTAGAGGACTCCATCCTTGAAGTTGTGCATCTGACAAAGGACCAAAGCCTTGTGGAAGACAGTTTTGAACCTTCCACTCTTCAACAGGGTGATTGCTTCACTGTGCAGCTTCTCTTTGATCTGCAAAGGGGACAAAATCAGGCAGAGCATTAAGCTTAAGGAGGTTGGTAGATTTCACCCCAAAGACCAGACACCGATCTTGCAGCTCCTCCCAACCCCTAGGAGAGTTCTTTGCTGTTCTTCCCCTTTCCCCATTAAATAAATAGGAGGAATTCTCCTTGGCCTTGATTAGCAAAGAAATACTTGGTGATCAAGGTTACTGCAGGGAGCCAGCGTTCAGAACAGAAAGGTGCAGGTGAACGGGATAAGGCACTCTCTCCCATGGGGTCAATTCTCCAGCACCTAGAATGAATAAGACCCCTTAGGACTGAGTGCAGCCTAACCTAATAGCTATTTTATTCTAATAGATGGATTGTGCCGGTGTGTCCATTTGTCTGTCCGCCAGGAAAGCTTGGGTCACCCTGTATTAACAACATGTATGAGCAGAGCTTACAGGTTGAAAAAGGGTGCATGCAGAAATGGAGGGCCCACCAAAGCCCCTGCTCTAGCTACAGGATGAAGGGAGCTCAGACCTGCAGATCCTGTTCATGTGCCCAATTCTGGAGTCGAAGTTCTAGCAGCGTGTCATAGACGCCCTGAGGAGAGTCAGACTGCACCTCTGTCATGTGTTCCAGAAAAGCCTTCAGCTCCCGGGAGTTGTTTGCGAAGACTGGAATGAACTCCTCGGAATTAGCCTTTAACACAAGCCAGAAAGAAAGTCAGACACGCCGTCCAATCTCAAGTGCATGTCTCTCCACCCAGTCTAAGCTGCACTTTTCTCAGCAAGCAGCAGATCCAAACACTGGAAATTCAAACTTTTGCCTTTCAGATCCAGGGAAACTCCCTTTCACATGAGTTTGGTGGGATTAGAGCAGCTCAGTGCAGAATAATGATCCTTTAGAATTTCCCAGTTATCTGTTACTATTAAACATTGTATTACATATATACTCAAAGGTCCCAATGAGGGTCAGGGCGCCATTGTGAGCTAAGCACTGTACAAATACGTAAGACAATACTGTCTCTGCCCCCACAGACCTTATAATCTAAATAGACAAGCTGAACAGTGATGCACAGACAAACATAAGCAGGGCATCAAAATCACAATTTTTTTTTTTTTTTTTTTTAAAGTAAGACTCCCCTCCTCCCCCCCAAACTCAGTCCCTGTCCCATCTGTCTTACAACATGTTCCCATATTACTGACCCAGTGGGCCCTTCTCCCTCCCTCCCCACCACACAAAAATGTTGCACTTTATTATTAACCCATCTGCTTAGGTTTTAGAGCCACTATTTTTGCTTATTTATTCAGTGCCTGCTGTCTCACGTTCCTCCCTTTCCTTTCCACCCCTATCAGCACCCAACCCCCACGCCACCCTACCCTCTTGTGCTTTCAGAGCTCAGTTCTGCTGATGTCAGAGGACATGAAAGGGAGCCAGATCTCTGAAGGAGAATGCTCCCTTGCCCTGCTGCTGATTCTCCCCACTTCCTTCAGAGAAGGAGAGGCCTTGTGAGCCATGCCCACATTTCTAGGGGACAGAAACCACACGGAGCCTCGTGCCCCATTGACGGGTGCAGTGGTGGGGAAGTAGAGGGTGCTGGTGGGACCTATAGACCCAAGCAATCCAATTGCCCTGCTCCTAAGTCTCTGCCACCACATCTCCAACTCCTCTAAGGGTGGTGATGGGAGGCCAGGCTCTGCTCGTATGTTCTAGTGCAGAGGCTTGGGAAGATAGAGGGAGGAACTAGTGAAGAGAGTTGCCTAGTGCTTAGAGCAGAGCCTTGGGAGCTACTGCTTCTGTGTTCTAGTCGCAGCTCTGCCACGGACTGTGCAACCTTGGCAAGTCACTTCACCATTGCCTCGTTTACGCCGGGGGGAGGAGAGATCAGTCTGGGACCAGATCTGAGGTCTCCAGCTTCTTGTCCACTCGAGAAGCAATTATACAGATAGAGGTAGTAAAGATGCCACCTCACCTGTGGTCCAGCGGTGTCTGTATTTTTCTAATGCAATGCATGAGTCTTCAGACCTGCTCAATACCACAGTGTGACCCTCCTGGTCTGCTTCAGTAACAATGGAACAAAGTACTAGTTTTTTTCAGCACCTGTGACCCCAAATCTCCATGGGAAACAACCTTTTGCTCCAACACTTAAGAACATAAGAATGGCCATGCTGGGTCAGACCAATGGTCCATCTAGCCCAGTGTCCTGTCTTATGATAGTGACCAATACCAGATGCTTCAGATAACTTTCTAGTTATATTTACCAGCTGTGAAATCATCACATGAACTACATCTCCTCACACAACCTCTCAAGTGTACACTGGTTCAGTTACCCAGATCTTACCCTTTTCCCCTCCAGCATTCCAGAGCCTTCACGGTCTCCTGATGGCCGGTAGTCTGTGCAAAGGATCTTCAGCAGTTCAGTGGTCTCATTGGGAACATGGTGCATCAGGATTTTGCCATACCGCTTCATGTTACTCTCTGCCTGGTCAAAGGGCAGCTTGCCAATGTAGTGCAAGGCTTCCTGATAATTCTAGAAATGGGAAATGGTGAGAGTCACATGGAGCCACTTTCTGTACTTCAGATACAAAAGCCAAAGCCCTCTCTTCACAATAGCCAACATGCAGAGAAACATTTCAGTATTTTATACAAAGATTTGTATCCCAAATGATCAATTTGCCCACCACTGAAATGCAGCCATCTGTGGGGTGGGAGGGTGGCAGCCAAAGGGACATGGCACTGACCCAGAAGAAAACAGCTGTCCCAGTAGCAGCACCTGAAGCAAGATGACATCTATGTCCTCTGTAATGACTTATATGGCTCAGAGGCAAGTCTGACTAGTGCACAATGCTAGCAATTATTTGTGCTGCTAGTGCAACTGGTTCCCGAGCAGTTTATACTGCCAGGCTATATGGAGGAGCATCCCTGACAAACAGCCTTTCATACCATATAGGGGGTCAAACAAATGGTTAAAGGCATCTTCACACCTTGATGTCCTCCAGCTGGATTTTCAGGAACCATTCATGGTGTGCATGCTTCTCTGCCAGGTACACAGCATGGGAGTAGTAACCTGCTTGACGGAGCACCTTGATTGCTGTCTCCACATCAAAGTGGACCTCACTCTCACTGGTCTGCAAGGAAGAAATGATGGGGCATTACCGGCAGAGAGGGAGAGAGATGGGCCTGATATGGATTTGCAGATACCTGGCCTGTCAGCAAGAGTCCTCTAGGCTTTTGGCAGAGACAGACCCACTTCTGTGCACGTGGATCCAAAGAGTGAACATTAAATTCCTCTCATGCAAGACAAGAATTGCAAGTGCAAATGGCCATTGTTCTAGTTATCCTCTTTAGATTTGTAAGGTTTAATCACATTAGGAACACAAACAGTCTCCTACACTCAAAGTTTAAGATGGCAAGTCCAATGAATGCTGCAATGGAAACTTAGAGATATGTGCAGAAGTGCATGAAGATGCTAAGGACCAATCTAGAATTCCTTATGTGGGCAAAGCTACCACTGGAGTCAGTCTACCATGTTGCTATTACTCTTTTTCTAATCACTGTACAAACCTGATGTTTCTGCATAACTACCTTCCCTCATTACCTTGATGAACTCCTCCAGTTTGGAGCTGTCTTTGAGTTTGGTGTAGCAGTTTAGGAGCAGTGTGGTGTGGTCTGCGTTGGCCAGGGACTGCAGGTGGAGTGTCTGTAGGTATGCAGTCAAGTTGTGTATACGCTGAGCATCCAAGAACTTCCGGATCACGTAAGATGGCTCTAGCTTTCCAATGGTTCTTGGGAGAAAAGTTACATGAGGTCTATAATTCCAATAAGCCAGAGATAAGGGAATTGACAACACAGCAAGAAAGCTTTGGACACTAACAGGAACCCACCCACAAGGGTACCAGCTGTGTTTCAGAAATGACTAGTCAGACCACAAGACCATCTTCACAGGTAGTGGAGCCAATTTAATACTCACCACCAGAGGCGTTGGATTAAGGTTAGAGTGGAAACACATGATGACTTAACATCCTATTTTAAGCGGAAAGTGTGGTTTTTTTTACACACAACTGAGTTAAGACTATCTCAAAAAGGTTTAAAAAACAAGATTTCCTGAGCTCTTCTCCCCACTTCACCATCCTAGTCACTATTATCCTGCACAGTTGCAATCACAACTTTATAGTAAAAATTATGTCAACACTACATAAATCCCAAGAAACCAGAGACAGAAATATTGGTTCTGTATAAAATAGATAAGAGACAGGAGTTCTTGCTTAGAGCTAATACCCCACTTATGAAACTTTAAAAGGCCACTTGTCAAGTTATAAAAGGAAATGTAGGAGATGTTTTTTTTTTTTTTTTTTTAAATATTTAATTGAATGTAGTTTTATTTTTTAAACTTTCCCCAAGTATTACATAGCAATTGCCAGCTGGATCAGATCTGTTATCCAGCTAGGCTAGTATCCTGCCTATGACAATGGCCAGCACCAAATACTTCAGAGGAAGGTGCAAGAAACCCCGCAGTAGGCAGCTTTGGGATACTCTTTCCCCCCACGAAGACTTCATCCTAATCCCAAAAAATTAGAGATTGGTTTAATACAGAAGCAGTTTTTTGTCTGCATTAACTATTGTATCACAGAAAGACAAGGTGATAACTTTTATGGAACCAACTTATGTTGGTGAAAAAGACAAGCTTTCAAGCTACACAGACCTAAAGAAGAGCTCTGAAAGCTTGTCCCTTTCACCAACAGAAAGAAATCCAATAAAAGATATGGCCTCATTCACCTTGTCTCTCTAATACCCTGGGACCAACACTGCTACCACAACACTGTGAACAACATATTATATCTCTGGATATTCTTGTTATCCTTATAAAATGTCCAAACCTCTTTGAATCTTGCTAAATTCTTGACCTCAATGACATCCTGGGACAATAAATTCCACAGTCTAAACATGCATTTCCTTTTATCAGTTTTGAACCTATCACCTTTGAATCTGATAGTACATTCCTTTGTTCTCATGTAATGAGACAAAGGACAGAAGCTCCTTAATTACTTTATCTGTAGCATTTATTATTTTATATACTTCTATGGCATCACCTTTCATTCATCTCCTTTCTAAGGTAACAATCCCAATCTTTTCATTCTTAATAGGAGAGGTTTTCTATGCCCTGGATTACTGTTACCGTTTTGTAAGCGCCCGCTAATACTGTAATATCCTTTTTGAGATGGGATGACCAGTACTGCCAACAGTATTCAAAATTGAGGCAAACCACAGTTTATATAATGATATTATATTATTTTCTGTTTTAATCTCCATCCTATTCCTTACGTATCTTAACAACTTGTCCCCCCACGTACAGCTGTGATTAAAAAAAAAAAAGTTCTTCTTTGAGCTGTACAGTGATGCTCAGGTTCCTTTTCCAAGGTGATACGGTTAATTTAGAACCCTGCAAGGCTGATTGACAGAACCCTTTATTCTCACCACAACTCTTTACATTAGGTTTGACTTGTATCTTTTACCCAGGGGCTAGCTAGCCTCTGCAGCCCCTGTATACTGTTATTACATTCCCCTAGGTTTTCATGGCTCCTTCTTACCGGATATACTGCTGAATGGCTCCATCATGGTTCCCTTTGTTGTATAGATGATCTCCATATTGCCTGAAAATCTCTGACAAGCCATCGCTGTCCAAGTGGTGACTCTTGGCTAGGTTAATAGCCATTTCAAACAGGTTCTTTTTGAACAGCATCTGTGGAATGTGAAGAGAAAATGGCAATATGAGGGCAAGAGCTTCTCTCTCCTTCTCAGTGCAGAGATCAGGCAATTCCCTGCCTTGAATTCCAGAGAGAACAAAGACTGCCCACAAACTCAATTTCCCCCTCAGACCAGAGCAACTGAGGCTTCTTACTACCACGGAACTGGGGTGAAGGCAGTAGAGATGGAAGACAGAGGCAGAGCCTTGAAGGTGGCATGGATGAGGAAAATGAACTCTATTTGAGGAATGAGAGAGGAAATTCCAGTGCAGAGATGAGGAGATAGGGGACTTATCAGTAGGATCAGATTATGTATAAAGCCAAGTCAGACTCATATTATTGAAAGGAAGCAAAATATTGACTAACATGTATCCACCCCACAGCCCAGACTCCTGACTCATTGGGGCTCCCCACATATCACATCACAAGTCTGCTCCCTTTCATAGGCAGCAGATTTAAAACAAACAAAAAGAAGTACTTCTTCGTAAAAAAAAAATTAACCTGTGGAGCTCCTTCTCAGGTGATATTGTCAAGGCTAAAACAATAACCGGGTTCAAATAGGAATTAGATAAGTTCATGGAGGAAAGGTCCATCCATGACTATCCGCCAAGATGGTCAGGGATGCAACCCCATGCTCTGGGTGTCCCTAAACTTCTGACTGCCAGAAGCTGAGACTGGACGACAGAAGATGAATCACTCTGTGATTGCCCTGTTCTGTTCGTTCCCTACAAAGCCTCTGGCACTGGCCACTGTCAAAACACAGGATATTGGGCCTGATGGACCATTGGTCTGACCCAGTATAGTCCCTCTTATGTTTCACCACATTAACCATCTCTGTCTCTGTGCCTCCTTTCCCTACATTACATATGGCCCTCTCCTCAGCCCCGTAAGCCTCACAAACTAGCTAGGTTAAATCTCTGGAAGAAGATGTCAAGTTCATTCTGTGGCAAGGGCTGAAATGAATTTTTAATGACAGTCCACGGGCTGAGGTATGTGTTCACGACTACACACTGCAGTCGATGCACAGAACTTCCACTGAGATCAGTGGCAGGTTTACGCAAAGATCGGTAGTAGAATCTGGCTTTTACATAACCGAACTGTCGGTTATCATTTGCTCAGTCCCTTATTGTCACATTCAGAATCACACAACTGAGAAATCTGCTCCCCTTCAGATACCCCATTATTTCTGCCCTTGCTTTCTCTTCCTGCTTCATCCTCCTTGCTCTGTTTCTATCCTTCAACCCTGTCTTCAGGTATTTTCTCCTCTCTTCCCTCTGCAATTCCTTCCTAGCAGCCACTCTCAATTCCCACCTTCAGAGGTTTCATACTTACCCTCTTCCCCATACCACTCACTAATTGGTCATCAATTAAATAATTAATGCTTACATTTAAGTGTCATTAGAAGGCTTAAAAATGAATACTCCATTGAGATTAATGGGAGAATTCACACCTCTCAAAGCTATTGTGTCTCAGATTGTCTGTGGAGTCATGAAGATTATAAATTGATGCATTCCTCTTGGTCCACATTTGAGAAGTTTCCTTCATAGCCACAACAGATTCTGCCAAATCTGAATATAAATCTATCAAAGGGAACAAGGTGTTTGGCAGCTTTGCTGTAGTGACGTATTTCACATGCTACATCCCTCACCTGGTAAACGTTCTAAGTGCCCGTAAGGCACATGCTTCCATTCAATGCTGTCCAAAGCCCTGTCTAGGCTTGGATAAGATACCACATCTGCAACACCTCCATTGTGCAGAGAAGCCATTAGCACAACTGTTACATAATTCTTTTACAGACAAGGTTGGTGAAAGCATATCTTGTATTAGTCCAATAAAAGATACGACTTCACCCACCTTGTATCACTAATATCCTGGAACCAACATAGCAACAACAACACTGCCAACATATCTCTTGTTCAACGTGCTGGCTCCTCAACCCCTAATCTGTGGAGCTTTTACAAACTTAGAGCCATAAAACACAGACAATGAAGGCTTGCCTCGAGTTTGGTCTGCGTATCCTTCTCCTGAAGCGCATGGATCTTCCCATCTCTAGTCAGCACGTAGAGAGACCCCCACTCTGCTAAGACATCTACCACATCATCGAAGACCGAGTTGTAGGCGATGAACTTGTTACACAGGTCATAGACATTCAAAATTTGCTTGTCAGAGTTCTGTGGGTCGCTGCCAGCAAACTCTGATCTGGATACCAGAAGAAAAAGAGGAAGAGTTTAACTCATGTTCTCCTCTATTTCTAAGTCTCATTCTCAACAGCATCTCCTTGACATGTTTAGAGCTGGAATACAAAGCTCTGAACAACCATGTGAGTAAGTGGTATGTTGTCGGTCCATGCGCTAGATGGGAGAATTCATACAAGTTATAAAAAGGTGGTGACAGATCACCCTGGATCTGGATGCTGGTGCATGTTGGTATCCCAGAAGTAATGACTGAATTCTGTAGATTCAGCTGAATTCACAGCTGCGTCTGCCAGGGCACTAAAACCAATCACACGAACAGTGAAGTCAGTAAACAGCTGCATCCTAAATAAGGCTTTTTCCCCCCGGCTATTCTTCTCATCCTGTTAAACCTCATTATCCTTCCCCTGCATTTACCTCAGATTGGAGAGTGTGAAGGAGACAATACTCAATTTACATCTCAACAGATAGATGGATAAATATCTTTGGTCTGGCAGGAAACTAATATTTCAGGTCTGCTGGGGTTTGTATCACGGTGATAACCAGAAGAATATATTTCCAGGATATATATATATATATATATATATATATATATATATATATATATATATATACATATATAGCTAACTCTTAACATAGCAGCTGTACATACAGTTTACAGTGATAATCAATACCATTTAAAAACCTCATATGAGATTCTTTATGGATGAATGCTATGAAAGCAGGAGGCCTGTTAGAAGTTGCTGTTACACAACGGTGAACTCTTTGCCAGCTGGGAGCACTTCGGCTCTGTATCACAATAGCCTTGCACAACAAAGCACCAGGAGAGCTGCAAAGAACCAAAAAAACCCACACGGTGAATACAATAAAATGGACTCATCTACTTCTAGGAGTCTTACTTTGGAGAGCTCTTCTGGTCTTTGGAAACAATGATGAGGTATCCCCGATACCAATGAACGATCAACTTCTGCCCCTCAAAGGCAAAGCAGGGCCCACGCTCATCTGGCTGGTACAGATACACACATTCGTTTCCTGCAACGATGAACTGGAGGTCCTGGGAGGGGTCACTGAGTGTGGAGCAGCGCAAACCGCAACCATGTGTGTCCAACTCCAGACGAGGATAATCCTTCACTGACAGCATATAGGACTATGGAGGAAATAGGACATTTTAGACATTACATTGAACCACAGAGTGATGATAAACAACAAGGAGCTATTACAATCAGCAGGTCAGAGGCCAGCCTCCATTACAATTTTGTCAAGCCAATATCTTACCTGAATGTTCTCCGTGGTGACAACAAAAAGGTGGGTGATTTTGCCAGACTGGCGGAAGGCAAGGCCAGTGACTGGGTAATTGCCCTCATGCAAGATCTGGGTCTTACTATGTCTGTCTCGTGTGATGTCCCCTTTTGTAAGCACAACACTTCCATCTGCAAAACCTGTTGAAGGAAAAAGACTAAACGGTTAATGCCTATGGCACTTCCCAAACATTTACTAGTATCAAGTCTAAGACATCTGTACTTAGCTGGATTGTCATGGTTACTCCCCAGCCAGATATGCATACTGGGATGGTCCCACGGTCTTCTCCCTCCATGGACCCATGTATCAAACTTCTTTGCTGAGTAAGGCCTACTAGGATCACTTCACAGCCATCTCGTGGCCCAGTGCAAGGCCTTCCTGTTTGGGAAAGCTTAATCTCTGTTTTTCCCCACACACACACTTTCTTCATGGATTATCTCCACCCATTCTTCCTTTTTGTTTTGCTTGGCTAGAACAGATGCCTAACTCACTGGAACCAGTTTTGTGTAACTGTTGTTTTAAGTGACTTAGCATTCCAGAGGTACATAATAAGCACTATAAAAATCAATGCTGTAAAATAGATGGAAACCAGCTGGTCAAAAGTCACATTTTTAGAACATGTCTCTGAACAAGTCACTGATCCACGAGAGGAATGTCCCTCTTATCCTGTGACTATTTGGTTTGCATAAGAGCCTTTGATGATGGACCTTGTCAAAGACTTCCAGAAAGTCCAAGTACAATGTATCCACTGATTCATCCACTACACGTTTGTTGACACCCTCAGAGAATTCTAATAAATTGGTGAGGCATGTCTTCCCTTTACAAAAGCTGTGTTGACTCTTCCCCCTACAAATCACGTTCTACTATGTGTCTGATAATTCTGTTCTTTGCTGTAGTTTCAACCAATTTGCTGGTACTGAAGTTAGGCTCTTTGGCCTGTAATTGCCAGGATCACCTCGGGAGCTCTTTTTAAAACCTGGTATTACTTTACATTTCTATGATTCTGGGATTAGCTGCCCTCCGGCCTTCAGGTACAAAGGCTGTTTTCAGAGAGAGGTTACATTACAGGAAGAACCCCAGTTAGTAATTCTGCAATTTCATATTTGAGTTCTTTCAGAACTTCTGGGTGAATCCCATCCAGTCCTGGTGGCTTATCACTGTTTAATTCACCAGTCTGCTTTAAAACCTTTTCTATTGACACATCAATGTGGGGCAGTATTGCAGATTTGTTGCCCTAAAATAAGAGCATAGCTCTGATGTAGGTATCCCCCCCACGGTCCTCTGCAGCAGAGAGCAGTGCAAAGAATTAATCTTGCTTCTCTGCAGTAGCTTTGTCTGTCTTGGGCACTCCTTTAACATCTGTGTTCTCTCGTGGCTCTGCTGCCCGTTTGACAAGCTTCCTGCTTCTGATGAACCAAACCTAAAATTTGGGGCCAAAATTACCTGAGTGTCCTCTTTACTCATAATTTTTAACCCCCGTTAAAGAAAAAGTTGTAAGACAGCTAAAGAGAGTACATACTTCTCTTTTAAACATCAATAACACATTAAAGCTTGACAAGTAAACTATGGTAGTAATCAAGATTTGCTGAACTTAAGTAAGTAACTACTGGTGTTCTCAAGCAGCGCAAGCTATATTCTCCTTAGGATGAGAATGCCAGAACACTCTATATTGCCTTCGGTTTGACCAACCCATTTTCATTTCATCATAGTAACTTCAGAGTTTGTTTGGCACCTTCAGGATGCATTTGCTTTTCACTTACCAATAGCCATGAAGTTAAGATTCTCGTGGACAGTTAGGCATGACACAACCGTGGGTTTGTTACCCGGTATTGCTGGGAAAATCCTTGTGCAAAGAGGATTCCCACCATCTCGTTTCTCTAAGTTCCAGACTTTTACCTGCAAACAACAGAGCCAGAATGTGAATAGACATGGTCTTAAGGTGTATTGGAGCCATAACCTGGTCCCTTTGAAGTCAAGGGCTAGAATTTAGCACACTGCTTTTAGAACAAAGACATTCCCACACTAATGCCAATACATTGTTCTTCCTCAGAAATGCACACAGGATGGGCTCACATCCTCTTTGTCATCTGACTCACCAGGGGGTTAATACCTTCTTCATCCTCACCAACAGAAGCCAAGATGCTATGCTGCTTCAGCTGGTACAGGTGAGTCACCCTCAGTTTGTAAGCCTGGAAACTGCTGAGCTGGAGGGAGCGTGGCAAGAACCAGATCTGACCTTCCATATGTAGATCATAGTCAAGGTACTCACAGAATAAAAATGACAGCAGATACATTACAAGCAGACCCTTCTTAAACTACCCTCACTACTGACAGCTGGTTTAGACTTTGCTTAGACTATCTGTAGTTTCAGACACTGCCTGATCAGTGATCGCAGGGCAACAAAGTATTTACTGAACATTTAACAGCAGGTGACCAGGAGCTGGAAGGAGCAGATGTTTTCCATATGCCAAAGGGCAATGGAAACATAGCAGCAGTTCTGCACACACCAAACAGGGCATCAAAACCACTCCTGGTGGTTGCAGTGAATGTTTAACATATCCCAGAACTCTGGGTCCATAAGGAAGGAACATTCTAGTTTGGTTACGTTACAGACCTCGCACATTACGTTTGGTTACCTTACAGACCTGCCCATTCTATTTCTCCACAAACCAGGCAAAGCACAGGTGCTGGGAGAGCAAGTTTCTCCCATCCCAAACCCTCGCTGTGTCTCAGCCCATTCAGACGGGCCTTCCTCCAGCAGTAAATGGAGTTCGGCTGCACAGCTCGTCCAGCCCTTGACCCGTGTGCTGCGGGGACCATTTGGTGCTGATGGTGATGGCCAGTGTTCTGTTGTGACCCAGACAGACAGACAGGCAGGCAGGCAGGCAGACAGAGCGAGCGACCGTCCCGCTACGCTGCCGCCCCTGGACAGTGAAGCTCCCTGGCCTGCCCCTTTGGTTGGCAGCAGCAGGCGGCACAATCTGGGCATTTCCCTCCGGCCCCCAGGGGACCGGACACTCCTAATCTCACCCCGCCGCACGGCCGGCCCGGGGCGGGGGCAGGGGCAGCGCAGCCTCCTTCCCGCGCTCCACCCCTGGAAGAAGGGGGCACCTGCCCCGCTAACAGCCAGCCCAGGCGGGGAGGCCGCGCCAGGGCAAGGATATCCCCGAACACCAGGCTGCCTCGGCCCGAGTCGCAGACGGTGATGCCCGGGGGCAGGGCGAAGGGCGTCGCCCCCTCAGGCCCGGCCGGCGCCTTCACCGTCTCCCTGTCAAAGAACACGAAGCGGCGCCACTGCAGGTAAGCCGCCATCTTGGCAGGCAGAGCCGACCCGGCCCGCCGGGGGAGGGCGAGAGATGGGTCAGGTGACCAGGCCGCCAAGGCCCGCCTCTCCCTGAGCACGTGATTGGGCACGTTCACGCGTCCTGTCACGTGGGATGCCTTCGGCGCACGCGCGCCGGCCGACCGCAAAGTGGCTGCTGCGGGGCCTGCCGGGAGCTGTAGTTTTCGCGGTCGTGCGTGCGTGCGTGCCGTGCCGGCGGGTGACGTCACTACAGTCAGGGCGCGCCGCGGCGCGAGTGGGCGGGGCGGCGTGTGCACGTGCCGCCGGCGTGCCTCTGCGGCCCCGCTCCTGCACAGCGACGTGCTCTGCAGCCGCTCGGCGAGCTGTGCTGCTGTGAGCAGTCCCAGGGCAGACAACTGGCCTGCTCGCTCGCGGCGGGCACGAGTTTGCGGGATCGTGGCCTGAGCGTAGCGGGCACAGCCCGCCGCCCGGGGGCCAGGCCGTGACACACGACTAGCCGGCTGGAGGTCGTGACAGGGCGCGGAGCGGAGCGGAGCTAGTGCCGCCGGCTTCACAGCAGGTGTTTATCGAGCTGCCTTTCCCCGTTCGGCTCAGAGCGACTCGTGACAGCAGAGAGCATGGGAAGACCGCCCCTTCGCCCGCCCATAGGCCCATGTGCTTCCCTGCCCGGCGCCGGCTTTTCAGATCTGTAAGCGCCGACCCGGCTCACGTGAGCCAATGGAGTTGGAGCGTTCCAGGTCCCTTCTTCCGGTCTCCCGACGTGGCCCAATGGGGGCTCGAGATGGGCAGCCGGGATTGGCCGCTCCAATCCGCTCGCGCCGCGTCCGTGCCCGTGTCTGAGGCTGCGCGGTAGCGCGAGAGGCAGGGGGCGGGGCCCGTGGGGCCGCTGTCGCTCCTGGAGCTGTGGTGGCTGAGCTAGCGCAGCGCGTGCGGCGCTGGGGGTGAGTGGGGCCGGCGGGGGTTTCCCGCTCTCCGGTGCCGGCCTGTCGCGGGCCCGGGCCTCTGGCGGCGGGGAGCAACGCGCATCTGCGGCTGCCTGTGGCCGGGAGACTGCCTCTCCCGCCCCGCGCAGCGCAGCGCAGCGCAGCGCTGGAAGGAGCCGCAGGCTGTGAGGGGCGCCGAGCCCTGCCACGGACCGGCCTCTCGGGACTGCGCCCCGGCCGAGCCGCCGGGGGGGGAGGGGAGCGGAGCGGCGTGCTCGCCGGGTCTGCCCCCGGGCTCGGGGGAGGGAGGCTTTGGCGGGAGAGCGCCCGGGAGGCGCAGGCCGGGTCCCCTCGTTCCCGAGACTGCTGGGCGATGGCTCTGCGTCGTGTCTCCGCCTGCCTCCAGCTCTGTGCTGGCCTGTAAGGCCGAAGTGCGGGGGCGTGTGTCGGGGTGGTGTGTGTAGCGTGCAGGATGTCCGGGGCATGCGTGGGTGCAGAACCTGCTGAGTTTGTGGTCAAGGAAAATGACGGGGGTTCTCGCTCTGGGGGCCCGGCTTGCTGTCCTTACAGGTGCATTTTCCATCCATCCGCACGGAAGATGCGGCATACAGCCAAGCTTATGTTCAAACTTCAGCTCGGGTTGTTGGTTGTAGTGACTTGTTGAGCACTGTCCTTTAATCAGCCCAGAAGCAACTCCCGGGACGGCTAGCTTTAATAGAGAGCTGGGGGCACTGGCTCACTGTAATGTTTTTGTGCTAAGTGCAGAGCTGATGGGCGTAGGAATGCTTCTCTGTAGATCCAGGTATGTATAAGGTCTAAGTTAGCACTGCTTTATTGAAGCAGTGCTGTGTGTGAAGGAATGAAGGCAGTAACTATGTAGATACTGTCTGTATTCCTAGTTCAGGGCTCTGGTAGAACAGATGGTCTGTCAGACTGGGATGATAAGTGTTGGGTGTAATTTCTTAAAGGTGGTGGCTGCTTTTTGTACTGTGACATGATGCATTGCCACACCTGCCCATATAATCTGCATTGGAGTTGCTTGGAAGGCCTGGTTGGGAAGAAATATCAATATGTTTGTAAGGTCCTTTTGTCAGATGCATGAGAACAAGATAAATGTAGTGGGATTTTAAAGGGCAGTCTCTACTCTGGATGGTTATGTTTCCAAGTTAGATGCAATTCTCTCAACAGCATTTCTGAATATTCTAAAACGTTGTGATTGATACGGATTTAAGTCCATTGTGATTGTTTCTTATAAAAATCTTGTGCAGTATTTTTAATTAACCTTTAAAAAAGCTGTAGATCCTTTATACTCAATTAAGGTACTTAAGAAAAGTGCAGATAAATGTTTCTAATTCTTAAAAAAACAGTAAAGCAAAAACATTCCACACAGGTATCAGAGTAAGATGCAACTGACATTTTCCACCGCCCTCTTCGGAATTTTTTGGGGATGAAAGAATTTCACTCATCTTCAGACAAAGAGCCACTTAGTTTGCTACTGAAATGCGGTCATCTCTAGGGTGAAGTGCAACAGCTTTTTAACAATGCATAAAAACACCACATATAAGTTTTACAAGAAGTGAAGACTATCGTATCTAATTGAAACTGCAGTTTAGGAAAGGAAGGTGGGTTTTGACAACAAAATGTGTGTGTGTGGGAGTGCACTGAAAGGGAGTTTGCTCTTTAAGTGACCCACAAAATTATTGGCTATCTAGCAAGCAACACAATTAACATTAAACCATTGTCAATCCAAAACTTAACATTCCAGATAGTTTTTAAAATTAATTTGATTGTAAAAATGAATGATATTTGTAAATCAAAGATGAACCTGAACCAAAACCCTAAACCAAAGTCTTTTTGAATTTGGGTGGTAGTTAGAGCCAGATCAGAACTTTATATCTCAGGTATCTTTACTATAAATATTTAATTTGTGATTTTTATTTATTAGTTGTTGGCATAAAATGCATAAAGAAGAAAAATCCCACCACATGCTGAGAATTTCACCACTATATTGGGGAATTAATCTTGGCTGCTTATTTTCAGCAGGATATTAGCAGTTCCAATGGACAAGATGATACAAGTGTCCTCGTGGTCCCTGATCTTTCTCTTGCTGGCCTGTCTGCCATCAGAAACAGGTGTGTGCACTTTCTTTTGCAGCCTGATTTTTACAGCGTGATTAGTTTCCAGGGGAAGTTTTAAAGAATCTGCACTTTGGGGTCTGGCTGGTTCTGGGAACTGCCAATGAGATATGCCTCCAAGATCATGGCTTGAAGTCCAGCCTGAAAATTATAATCATCCAGCTACTGTTTGGGGATCTTTGTGAAATGAGTGTTTAGGTTTCAATCTGTTCTCAGTGAATAAATATGCCCATTGCAAAAAAAAAAAAAAAAAAAAAAAATTAATATGATTAGTCCCTTATTTGCAGACTCAGCAGAGAAGCTAAGCATTGATTGGGTCAAGGAAACTGCTTACAAGGATCACTACTTCCTCAGCACTAGAGGAGGGCTCTGCCAGGTTGTGGTGGGAGATACATCAGTGGCTGGTGCAGGGAGAAAACTTGTAGATAGATGATTTCTGTCTCGAGGGCTCTCATTCTAATAACCTTTCCCCAGCATGAAATTCACAACATTGTCTCAGGCTTCTATTTTAAGACAAAGAAGCATATAAAAACAAGCAACTGAACTGTAGTTTACTCAGAACTGGGGGGTAAAATTAAATGGCAAACAAAATAAAGGGATCAAGAGATGAAGCTGACAGGCCTGAAGGTAATTCTGATATGTCTTTCCTAAAATGTATTGAAAATGAACACCTTAACACTGATGAAGTCCAGTGAGGCATGGAACTGCCCATACCTCAGAATGATTGCGGTTCTGTTGTAGCCATGTTGGACATGGATATCAAAGAGATGAGGTGGGTGAGGTAGTATATTCTTTTTTGAAGAAGAGCTCTGTGTAGCTCAAAAGCTTGTCTTGTTCACCAACAGAAGTTGGTCCAATAAAAGTATTACCTCACCCACCTTGTGTCTCTCCTACCTTAGAATGGCATTTCCTCACTTTTCTGTGGATTGAGTTCTTAAGGGTAACCTCACTCTTCTCTCTTTACACCCCTTCCCAAGAGTATGCCAAGAGATCTTGCCAAATGAGAGAGGTTTCTCATGGAATAAGTACAGCTTTTTACATGTATTCCTTTTGCATTTCAGACTCCCTGGCTGTGATGTCGGTGGACCTAGGCAGTGAATCCATGAAGATAGCAATTGTAAAGCCTGGGGTGCCCATGGAAATCGTTTTAAACAAGTAAACTATAATACTTCTTGGTCTGGTATTTTCCCGTATCTGTAAAACTGTGAGGAGATACAGGTTATGATGGACACTCCTATCTCTGCACTGTCTAGAAAGCCCTTCTATACTCATAAGGGGCTTGAAACAGCCTTTCGCTAGTGTAAGGTGGAAACTTTCTCAAGGGAATGGAGGAGCCTAAGCTATCAGTATTTGCAGAATATAATCATTCATTTAGAAGAAGTTTCTAGCTCTTATAATTAAGAAAACCTTCTAACTGTGACCCAATTCAAGCAAATGTAGTGTTATCTTTCCCAATATTATCAATACCAGTGCCTTTGCTGCTTCTCAGGTTTGCCAAAGTGCCCAAAGTAATGCTAAAACTGACAAGTTGCACTGCAATTATTCAGAAACCTGTAAGCAGTAGTGAAACAAAAAGAATCACCTCTGTTTTGCTTTGCTGTTGGCACTGGAGCTATTCACTAAGCTGGATGATGAGGAGGGGAAAACAAAGTGGAGGCTGGGAGATGGGTAGAACAGCAGAGAAACTTCCATCTTGTAGCGGTCAGCAGTCTGAAAAAGGAAGATAAGTAGATTCCCTTGCTGCTCCCCAAAGGTCTGTTGTTGGAGAGTGGGAGCTCCTTCACTCCAGTAGCCAGAAGGTGAGAGACTTCAAGAGTATTCAGCATTGGAGAGTGTTCAGAGAAGAGCCAAGAGAATGACAAAAGGATTAGAAAATACGTTTTATAGCGATAGATGGAGCTCCTTGAGTCTATTTATCTTAACAAAGAGAAGGTTAAGGGATGATTTGGTTACAGTCTAGAAGTACCCACGTGAGGAACAAATATTTGATAATGGATTCTTTAATTTCATAAGCAAAGGTATAACAAGACCTAAGGGTTGGAAGTTGAATCTGTACAAATTCAGTTCTAAATAAGGCGTACTTTCTTAACAGTGACTGTTATTAACCATAAGAATAATTTACCAACGGTCATGGTGGATTCTCTGCCACTACCAATTTTTAAATCAAAGATTGGATTTTTTTTTTAAAGATCTGCTCTAGTTCAAACAGGCATTGTGTGGGGGACAGTCTGTGGCCAGTATTGTAGAGGCTGTCAGAGTAGATGATCACAATAGTCCCTTGTGGCCTTGGAATCTATGAATCTGCTAGCCAAAGGCTAATGGGAAAGATAGGTCCCCCAGTAAAATTGCAGAGAACGTTTGTCAGAGAATTGCCCTTGTACCTTATGTGTTGGGGATGGTCTAATCTTTTGTTTGCCTCAGGGTAGAGTGTGTCAGGTGACTTTTCCAAGTTCTGACATTTCTGTTCCATTACTGCCCCTTCCTTGTCATGCAACTATCTCTTACCATCCTTCTGGAGTTGTTTGTGTGTGTGTGTGTGGTGGCGGGGGGAGGAGGGGGCAGCACTGGGTATGGTAAGGTCATGTAGGTACTGAGAATCCAGCGCATGGAGATTATTTTAGAGTGGCCTCCAGCTATGAGCTGTTTGTTAGCAATGCATTAAAGTGCTGCCTCTGGCATTCTAACACTTTGGTTACCTTCTTCCAAACTTTCCAGCAGTATGGAAGCAGAGATAAATCATAGAAGCCTTTCAAATAGACAGGTAGAGCCATTGTAGGTGACATTGCACTGAACTGTCCTGCATCTCATTCCTGGAGAATGATCAATTGGCACAACAGCCCTGGAAGGAGATGCTGCTTTGAAACCCTTCAGACTAATGAATGATGAGCTATCTCTAGCGCATCGTCTCAATACCTGGTGGCATCTGAGTATCTTTCCTAAATTTCTCTGGATTAAATATGCTGAGCCTCATCAGTGGGAGCTGTTTGCATTGACTGTCCACCCATGTCATATATTTTTATCCCTTTTTCTTGCTTAGAGAATCACAGAGGAAAACACCAGTGACTGTAGCCCTGAAAGAAAATGAGCGTCTCTTTGGTGATAGTGCAGCGGGAATGGTAAGATCCCAAATCACCTAAACTTGAGCTGCATAAGTTGTACGATATGCATATGATACCTGTATACAAAACCCACATTCCCATGTGTGTTCTCTACACTAGTCCCTTGGAGATGGGTGTCTGAGTGCCCGCTTAAGAGATTTTACCCCCTCATCTTGTGTTCTTTCCCCTATGGAAACCCTAATTACATGTGGCTTCATCTTTGCTTTTTACCAACCTGTCAATCTTGGCTCCCAAAGCAAATATTCTTTCCCAAATACACACATACAGTGGGGGGCTGGTTGGGGACAATTCAGGACTGAGCATTATCATTTTGAGTGACTCGCTGTCTTCCTTTCTGCAGTCAATAAAGAACCCGAAGATAGCCCTCCGGTATTTTCAGGATCTGCTGGGTAAACACATAGATAACCCCCAGGTGGCACTGTACCGTTGGCGCTTCCCACAACATGAGCTGGTAAAGGATGAGAGGAGACAGACGGTTATCTTCAAACTGTCCCAGTGAGTGACTAACTTCAGGTTCCTCCTGAGACCTTCACTGCTGTGCTGTTGCCTATGAAACTTGCATGGAAATGTCTCCTCTAGCATGTTGACAGCTGACTCTCACCGTTGGAGAGAGAAAGAGGAAATACTGGTTTTAGCTTTTTCTGTAGCATGCTAGGAGAGCTGCTCCTAACAGCTATAGATCGAGGCCTTCTCTCTGGCAAGGAATGGCCAACTCAAAGGCCCAATTACTGGATTTGGAGCCTGTCATGGCTTGGTTGCCAGTTCAGATCTTCTCAGGTCAGTAGTGAAAACAGTGACAACTCTTTGGCTGCTGTGTAAAGTGAGCTTGGGAGGAGAGAGGTGACATTCCAGTTCCCAGTGGGCAGGGGCCCACATCCCAAATGTGACTGCAATTGCCCCTTTGGCAGTCTCAGCACAGAGACGGTTGAGATTGAATTCCCCTGATGTCCCAAGAGCATTAGTCAATGTCAAGGTAAAGCACTTTAGCAGAGGAGACCATGGGGAAAAGAGAAGCGTTCCCCAGCCCTGCCTGTGCTATACTGGTTCTCTGGCTAAATAAAGAACTTTGGACTCCAGGACTGTCAGTCAGTCCAGGAAGAGGAAAATGAAAGGCCTTTTTTCAATTCCTTGTCCATGCCTGCGTCTGGTCAAAGTTTCTCTGAATGACATGCTCAAAATCTTGGGCTCCTTCTTGGGGCAGTGGTGGTTGTCCAGATTCTCTGCACAGTGTCCTGCTTTGAATCCCTCATTTTGACACTGTGACTTGTACTCCATCCCTGTTGTTTTTTCTTTTTCTTTTCCGTTTTCTCTCTCCTCACCTGTGATCTTACGGATTTCTGTGTTTTGTGACACCTTCCCGCCATGTGAGAGTGCATGCCTCTACTTGGTTTGGTGAGCAGAGCTCACCAATCCCAAGTATCAGTTTAGCACCAGTCCCAGGTGCTGAATTATAACTTTCCGGAATAATATCGTTCCCGCTTCATATTTATGGCCCCAATTGGTGTCTGTTTCCCATGTGATCACTGCTGGACCTTTCATCGATGGCTTATTTTTTATCATTGGTGAGTTTAAATGTGGAGCTTTGGGCCACATTGTCCTTGTTGGGGGGAGCGAAGGGGAAGGACAGAGAATTCTCTCCCCTCCAAGAGCTTTGCTGCCAGTTCTATCACTGTGTTACTCTGTGCAAAAAATGTTTCCATTTTTTCTCCTGGATCTGATAATTCAACAATTATGCAATTTTGGGCTGTCATGTTGGTGCTTCATTCCTTATTAGTCAGTGCCTTGTGAAAGGAGCTAGAGAAGCTTTAGCTTTACATTTGAATATAACTTTTGGTGCCTGGCTGATGGAGGGTTTTATATGCTTGCCTTGTGTTGCAGTGAAATGCAGTATTCTCCGGAAGAGATACTGGGCATGGTCCTGAACTATTCACGTGGTCTGGCTGAGGAATTTGCAGGTTGGGATGATTGTCACTTTTTTACAGTATCGCTACATCGTTTAGTTTTATTTTGTTTAATTTTATAGGACATGGAGTTTACAGGGAGACTGGAGGGGCAGGGGTTGAAAGTCTCAAACAGGTTGTCTTGGGGAATCAGAAACAGGGTATTGAATAATTTAACCTTTAACTCATCATTTTAAACCAAGCTTAAGCGCTAGTGATCCAAAGTTTCTATTTGATGGCTATTTGGTGGTATCTTAGCCCAGTTCCTCATGGACAAGTATCCATATAAAAATAAACTTGCCCTGCTGCCGCCCGTCTTATACCTGCTCTGTTGATAGAGGGTTCCTTTCACTAGTGCTAAACTCCTATTAAAAAAAATTATCTTGGGAATGTTAATAAAAGAAACAAAAGCCATGGACTTTCCATAGCTGTATTATCAGAAATGCTGACAGCAATGGAAACTGCAGAAGAATTGGCTGGATCTGTTTTTATTGCTTTCTTACAGGCCTGTAGTTAACAGATAATTACAATTGAGGCAGTTGTTCCAAGCATTCAAACAAGGTTTTACCCCAGAGAACATACAGTCTATCAGCCTGGGATTTCAGGGTCCTTGAAGATTTAATTAATTTCTGAAGTCTGAACAGAATGAACGTGATCCTTTCACAGCAGACACACTGGAAGTGTAACCATCTCACCAGATGCTATGAAGTCTGGTGGGTTTGAGGTGGAAATATTGGAACAAATTCATCCCAGGTGCACCTCCATTAACTTCTTTGGAGTTTCAGCTGGGCTGAACTGGGCTTAGTCTTTCTCTGCACTGCTGACTTTGTTGTCACACTCGCCATAGTTACTTGCATGTTGATAGCCCTGTTGTGGAGGTGTTTTTGCACTGGCCAGTCCCATGGAAAACCTCTTCTCTTCCATGCTTTGCAGAACAACCCATCAAGGATGCGGTGATCACCGTCCCTGCCTACTTCAATCAGGCGGAGAGAAGGGCAGTCCTGCATGCAGCTCAGATGGCAGACCTGAAGATCCTGCAGCTGATCAATGACAACACTGCTGTGGCTCTGAACTATGGGGTCTTCAGGAGGAAGGACATCAATGCCACAGCACAGGTATATGCAGCTGGTGCAGATCTGGGGGACCTATTAAATCCTGCCTGAGCGTGTGCTATATAAAGACTGGAAGTGGCAAACTGTGAAGATGTGGTCCTGCTGGCTGAGTGCTCTTCTTGGTTACTTCTCTCTGTTCATTGCTTTTACAGACCTAAGTATTGAGCAGAGCTTATGTGTATAAAACAGCAAGTACATTCCTAACTGATTCTGATAGATATGGAAAGCGAAGAGATGGTTTGTAGTGGAGAGGGTGGGGGACTGGGAGTTGGGTCTTCTGGGTTCTAGTCATCTTTACCACACTTTTGACCTGTTTTTCTCACCTGTGAAATGGGGCACTAATACTGACCCACCTCACTGGAAGCTATTTGTAAAATAGTTGGAGTTCCTCAGATTGAAGGGACTCTTGAAGAGCAAAGCATTAATTATATTTTCTACTTTATAAAATAGAAGTATGGGAGAAATAAGGACGCACTCAGTAGGTCTCTTATTACAGGCTTCCAGTCCATATAGCTTACTGCTGCAAGTCTCCTGTTGGGTAATTGTGCTTTGCTGTCTCTCAGTAGACTGAAGCAGGTTTAGTGAATGATCAATACCTGCCTCATACCAAGCTGTATGATCCCCAAAGTCTCCTATCCTTCCCATTCATGGAGGAAACACCCAGGTACCTTACTTAGCCTTTTCTGGCTTCTTTTTTGCAGAATATCATGTTTTATGACATGGGAGCAGGAAGCACTGTGTGCACTATAGTGACTTATCAGACAGTGAAAACCAAGGACTCGGGGACCCAACCTCAGCTGCAGATTCGGGCGGTCGGGTAAGAACTCCTGTTGGTCCCATACTTCAAAGAAAATATTTGCTTTGCTGGCTCTTCTAAACACACAACAGATGCATTTCGGAGCTAGTTTTAAACATGAGTATTCAGACAGACGCTGGAGTGGGGGCAGCATGCCTTGAGTGGTAGGATTCAATCTATAAGTAACTTGGGTGGCTTCACTTTGTAAAGGGTAGTTGGAATGTGGACATGTTGCCAAACGTACAGGTGTACCTCATAGTGACCCTTGTATACAGGTTATCTAACGCTTTCCATTATAAGATTCTTGTGACTTTTTTTTGAGAAGCTGTCATGTCCATTGTTTGTGGCAGTTCTTTGAAATTTGACATGGACAAAGCCCTGGGACTAGAGCTGTGCCTCTTCTTTATTCAGTGAAATTCCATTCAGATATAGCTGAGTTATTAACTTCTAAAAAAAAATTTACTATTTCCCTTCTCTTGCTTCTGTTGAGCCTACATTGCCACCAAAGCAGCAGCAGAACATGCTGTAATGTGAGAACACCCGCTTGCTGCCAGGGCAGTTGTAGCTGGGAGGGGGCATGGAGAAAGCTGGGCTGGACTTCCCCCTGATCCAAACCATTTCCCATCATTCAATCTGGGAATACCACGAGGCAGGAGATCCCACCTCTTGGGGTTTTGGGTGGGGAGTGGAGAAATATATGCTAGGTTTCGCACAACCACCTGTTAGACTCGTATGGTATAAGCATCGCATCCCCCAGCTAGGAAAACAACCTTCTTCTGCTGTCAGCTAATGTAGTTAGTCTAGTAGCTCAAGTGGTAACAGTTTGTACTGAGGGTTCAGAGTTCAAACTCTGCTGAAGATGCGTGATTGCTGTGTATGGTGGTTTCAGTTGTACACAAGTCTGGTTTTAACTTCTTTACTTAAAAAACCTTGGAAATGACATTTTTTTTAAAACTACATCAAAATCAAGTATTTAGTATTAAATTAAAGCATTCAAAAATTAGGAAATGCCATATTTATAGTTGCCCATGCCATCGTAATTCTGCCTCTTTGTCCGATCCACATACTGAGTGAGACAAGGGTCCCAGGAGGTGGGGGGACAGTATGTGTAATCAGAGACAGTCTCATAATGCATAGGCACAAGATTCCACAGGCAGTTAAGTCTGGCATTTGCTAGCCAGATTTACAGTCGTAAACCTAAATAACACTTTTAGCATAGTTTACTTGTATGTAAGCTTGTAGAAGTTGGTTCCATTGGTTTGAGGAAGTTGGGCATCCTTTTGAGGAGGAGAGAATACAGGACTATCATGTCTGACTTGGTAGAGGAGAAAGGATGATGATGATATGGAGGGTGATGGGTGTATAGGGGCAGTACATAAAAGACCACAGGGTCTTTCTGCCCATTATGTTTAAAGAACTAGTTGCAGGGCAATAACTGTTGAGACCTAAGTTAGACAAAGCCTGGCTTCTCAGGAGCTCATCACCTTTGGACACCTTTAGTATGTCTGTTATGAAGCTCCTCTGCTCAAAGGTGGTTGGGATGGTGAAGTCGTCTAGTTCAGTGGTCCTCTGCCTATTTACCATTGTGGGCCATATATACAGATCTCTGTTTTATGTGGGCTGCACTACACGATATACATACTATCTGTATGGGACTGAGGATGTCAAATGGGCTGCAGCTGTGTGCTGATGGATCACAAGCATGGGTTGAGAACCAATGATCTAGTTGTTCAAATGGTGCATTTGTTCTTTTGAGCAGACTCCATATCCATTCATAGTTAATCACAGCTGAGTGTGTTGTAGTGCTATAGCCTTGTGCTAAGTTTTGTATGGTTGATTGAAACAGGTTGAAAACAAGGTCTTAAATTTGTAAGGTTTAAAACCTATTGGGGGACAGGCACATTAGAATTCTGTGTGATAATGTAAAGAGAAATATCAGGAATTATAGCCTCAAGCAGCTTGGGGGGGCTTGAGTTTATTGATTGGTGACGTTAAAAATCTGGAGCCGAAATTGTTTAAAGCCACGTTGTTGTAAAATAAAGCCATGCGCTGATATTTGGTAAGGAGAAAATTGTGCAGCGTTCAGGATTGTATGCAATCCCTCTTTGCACCACAGTGTTCCTGTTATAAATGACTTGCAGGTGAGAGAATTCTTTCATATTCTTGTAGGAGTTGTAAGATTCAGGCCAGCTCTGGAACTCTCTCTTGTGGGTGGAGAAGGTACTTGCGACTCCAAATTCTGTTATTGACTTGATCCATCCAGGTTGAGTGTCTGTTTCTGGTTCCTATTCCCTGCTCAGATTCGATCGCACACTAGGGGGATTGGCGATGGAGCTCCGGCTCCGGGATTACCTGGTGAAACTGTTCAACAAGCAGCAGCCTATGAAAGATGTTCGGCAGAATCCCCGGGCCATGGCTAAGCTCCTAAAGGAGGCCAACCGCCTGAAAACTGTCCTGAGCGCCAATGCTGACCATATGGCCCAGGTATGGCCCTGTACTGCAGGGAATACCCCTTCCTCAGGAATGGGAATGACTTGGATTAAGAGTGGGTCTGAGAGAGCTCTATCTCTCTGCTTTACATAATCTTTACACTAAAATGTTCTCCCTCTTCATCCTTGCCCAGGAGATGCCAACACTAAACTGAGGTTTGCTTAACAAACTGGTGAGAATTTGGATTTTGGTGCTCAAGTCAATGTTACTAGTTTGACAAATGTTTAGACTTTTGCTGGAGCTATGTCATGTCCAAGGCACCATGTCTTGTTTTCCTCCAGCATGAGAAGAGGGATGGGGATGTAATAGAATAGGCTGCATTCCTAAGATCCAATGGATTTGGCTGGAACACACAGGTCACCTGTGTGGGAGTTGGAACAACATTTGCATGGAGAATGCTGTGTAATGTGAAGCTGATGGCTTTTTGTCTCTGACTTGCTGACCAGATTGAAGGGCTACTGGATGATGTGGACTTCAAGGCCAAGGTCTCCAGGCAAGAGTTTGAGGACTTGTGCTCCGACTTATTCCAGCGGGTTCCGGGGCCTGTGCTACAGGCGCTGAGTAGCGCAGAGATGAACCTGGTAGGTTCAGGGATATTTTGACAAGTGTGGAGTCCTCTGATGCTGAGCTGTTGTTGCATTGCAACCATTGCTGTTTGAGAGGAGTCTTATTTGAGAATGTAACTCACCCTGTTGAGAAGTACAGGCTCCTGTCTTCTTGAGGGTAGCAGGGCCGGATTAATGCAGGGGCTTTAGGGGCTGCAGCCCAGGGCCTAGGGCCAAGGGGGGGCCCTGCAAAAATAAATCCAGGAGGCTGGTGAACCGCCCTCAGCCACATCCTTTCTGCCTGAAGCCACACCCCTTGCACCCCTCTTGTGTCAAGAGCCCTGCCCTGGGCGACCCGAGCACCAGCCAGGCTGGCCAGGTGGCCCCAGTGTCAGAGTGCCCCAAGTGTCCCCAGAGCCTGTGCCCCAGTGCTGCCCTGCCCCAACCTACTCTGGCCCCAGGCTGGTTGTCCCGCGCCCCAGCGGCCCCTCTCCTCCACTGCCAGAATGCACAGCATCAGGCGCAGACCCAAACCGGCCCCAGGCTGGCCAGTCCACCCCAGCCCCTAGAGTGCTGCCAGCCCACGCTACACCACAGCACTGCCCCACCCCCGGGCTGGCCGGTTTGCCTCGGGCCTGGCCTGAGCACTCGCTCCCAGCCCCTGGAGCACTGCTGGTCCGCGCCACAGCGCCAGCCTACCCCGCCCCCGGAGCACCGCCAGTCCGAGTGCTCCCAGTCCCTGGAGCGCCGCTGGCCCGCACTGCACCACAGCGCTGGCCCACCTCGCCCCCAGGCTGGCTGGTCTGCCCCTAGCTGGCCTGAGCGCTCGCAGTCCCTGGAGCACTGCTGCGCTAGCTTGTAAGGAGCCCCACAAAATCTAATAGCGCCTGGCCCACAGGAGAGTTAATCCAGCCCTGGAGGGCAGCGGTTGCTGTGGAGAGGTTACCCCATTGCCATGTGTACTGAGGCTTAATCCTCATCACCAGCAAGGCAGGGGAAAAAACCCAGTTAGTCATGCTCTGCACCGGGAAGAGGGACTGGGGGAAAGAGTAACTAATTGCCTCCTGGACAGAGGAGGTAGAGCTAAGCTTTATTAGTAGCCTGAGGAACTCAGTTGGGGGGCATGGGAAGGAGACAGGTCTCTCTGAAGGCAAGGAGTCCAGAGCTAGGACCTATAAGATTAAGGAAATTGAAGCTGAGCCAAGGATATTTTGTTTCTAGCTGAACCTCAGAAGGGTACTGAACATTGCATGACATGGTCAGAGGGCTGGGCCTCAGGAGACTCTCTGAAGGAGTCCAGGGAAGAGATGAGTTGGGCATGGTCAGTGTGGCTGAGGAAGTGGCCACCAGAGGGAATGCAAGAGACAACCCCCTGCAACACTGTGTCCTGGCATGAGGGGCTTGCTCTGGGTGAGAGCATGCACTTACAGCATGTCAAACAGGTTTCTGTGATTGCCATCTGCGCTGATTGCCTATAAGCCAGGGATTCGGATCAGGCTTTTAATGACTGTTAAAAAGCCCTTAATCTTAGTTTGAGGATTTAAGAATCTGTCTCCGCCGCGTATCTTGGAGGCATCTGAGGTTGGTTCAGCCTTCACCATAGCTCAGGAATCTCATCTCTGGATATCTCTTCAAGGGGCCCATGCCTCACAGTGGTTATGTCCAGATGTGACTGTCTTCAGAGAGACTTTTCATTTAGTTTGTCCGGTGTTTAGATTCTAAGGTGGCAGGTGCCGTAGTTTCCTGAGAGTCCCCTATATGGTTGTCTTTGGGACCCACTGCAATGTCTCTTTGGATCAGGACCTTTCATAGCTGTGGTTTCTGTCTCCTCTCTGGACCACTGTTTCAATGACTGGCTCCTCTCACATGGTGCCTACTTTGGGTTTGACTTTTGTTGAATAAAGTGCAGTGTCTCAGATGCTGGAGACAGCTGCTCTGTAAATCACCCCTGTCCATTGGGCCTGATCCTGAGGTGCTCGTTCACACACTACTACTTTGGGAATTTACTGGAATAAGGAATGGATTTTTGGACCCCAGTCTTGTTTTGGAGAACAGGGTTGGTAGTGCAGCTGCTTGCAGAGCACTATAGTAGTGGATCGTGGGGGGCTATTGAAGCAGTGAACTTGGGTTGTCCAAAGATGCATCCTCAAGACAGAACCTAATTGTCTTTGAACTCCTAGGATGAAATTGACCAGGTGATACTAGTGGGAGGTGCCACCCGAGTCCCCAAAGTGCAGGAGGTTTTGCTGAAAGCTGTGGGCAAGTAAGTGTGTGAGGCCTCTCTGCCATGTGCCTTTTCTCAGTGATATTCTGTTTGTACTAGTGACTGAGAAGCTTGCCACTCCCTCCCTTTTGCTTTGCAGAGATGAACTGGGGAAGAACATCAATGCAGACGAGGCTGCTGCTATGGGTGCAGTCTACCAGGCGGCTTCTCTGAGCAAAGCCTTTAAGGTCAAGCCCTTCATTGTTCGGGATGCAGCTGTATTCCCCATCCAGGTGAGCTTCCCCTGTCCTCTCTTTTGGGGGCGGTGGGCATAGTGTTGAGTGACATTGGGAGAAGGGGTTTTAAATAAGCAGTGGAGCTTTGTGGAGCTGGAATGGCATAAGGGAAACCTACAGGCTTCAGTGCTGAAGAGGAAATGGGGCTCACTCTGGAATCACATATGGAGCCCCTGGAAGGAAATTAAGGAAAGACTCTCAAGTATTCACCTTGAGGCACTTTGGGCAAGTCTCCACTTCTCTGTCTGGTAACATGGGGTAATGCTTACAGTTGCCATGAGCTGGGTCAGGATTGTCTACGAAGTGCTTTGGGATCCTCTGGTATAAGATGCTGTCTAGGGCAAAGTGTTCCTGTTAGTGGCTCATTCTCTGCCCTTGCCTACCCCATGCAGGTGGAGTTCACCCGTGAAGTTGAGGAGGAGGATAAATCCAAGAGCTTGAAGCACAACAAACGGATTTTGTTCCAGCGCATGGCACCATATCCACAGCGCAAGGTCATCACTTTCAACCGCTACACAGATGACTTTGAGTTTTATGTCAACTACGGAGACCTGGCTTTCCTGAGCCAGGATGACCTGCGGTGAGTGGGATGAAGCATTTGCACAGACTTGCCTCCAGACTGATAGACAGGTGCTTAGCTAGAGAAAGTCACATGCAGATGGATGGCTGACAATGCACAATTTCAGGATCTTTGCTGCAATCATTATATACTTGAGCAAGCCAAGCTGTGTGTAGTTATCTAACATTGCATTAATGTCCAGTCTGCTCTTCCCTGCAGCTGGTGCTGACTGGCCTCTAGTTGCCATTTTTACCGGAAGAGACAAGGGTTAAAGGAGCAGTGTTAATGTTGGTACTATGGAAACTGAACTCCCCTTTCATCTTAGAGCTAGTCCCTCTAGCTCAGGCCCATTATGAGAGGGCATTATGGGGAAAGCTTGCACTGCCACTGCCTTGGGGCTGCTTATTCTGTGGACAGACGATTCTAGTCTCTAAGGCAGTCATTCTAACACCTTTTGCCAGCACTAACTTTTCTTTTGTACATACATAGACTCACTCTGGCTATCCCTGCTCTGGTTCTTGGGCTCACTTGCTGAGTCTGTGACCTTCCCATCAGTAACAGCTGATTCCCATAGGGCGCTGCTGTGAAGAAGTGCCCAGCTTTCTGTCATCTGTTCAGACACTTGGCCAGTGAATGGCATTGGAATGATTGCAATATGGCAGATGGAGAGGGTCCCCACTCATTTGTGTAGCTGGCGCTAAGTGTGTGAAACAACATGAATTACCCCAGAAACAGCAGCCTGCTCAATGTCTGGAATTTGGCTGAAGCACAGAAGTGATTGGCCGCAGTGGGGGAGAGCTGGGAATAGAACCTGGAGTCCAGAGCGTCAGAGGAGATTGGGAACAATGCTGAAGTAAAGTTGGGGAAGAGGGATGACTGCCCACTTTGCTGCTTTGTCTTCGGTTGGTGTCTTTTCATTCTCTCACTCTTGCCTTGGTTTCCCTCTCCCCCCACCGCAGAGCATTTGGGTCCCTGAATCTCACCACTGTGAGGCTGAGAGGAGTCGGGGACAGTTTCAAGAAGCACTCAGATTATGAGTCCAAAGGCATCAAAGCTCACTTCAACATGGATGAGAGTGGAGTGCTTAGCCTTGATCGGGTAAGCACCAGCCAGCTAGTGCCATCTACGTTCCCCTGTCTTCCTCACACACAGTCTCCCTACCCTATCCGCACAGGTGCTGCTGAGTACTTTTTAAATATTCTTGTCTTTGCTTCCAGGTGGAGTCTGTGTTTGAAACTGTAGTGGAAGACAAGCCAGAGGAGGAGTCGACATTAACAAGTAAATACACTGCACTGTCCACATTTTATATTCAGACCAGCTGTTGGTTTGAAACCATAATAACTCAGATAGTTAACTGCACCACATTTCTCTGAAAGGGACAGGTGTCCTGTGGCTATTGACAAGTGACCAATTAAGTGAAGTACTCTGACGCTCCCCAGAGGTATCCAGGGTTGTGAAGCATTTAATCACTACCTGCCCTTAGCATGAAGCAGTCTTGTCTATGCCTGCTGTAACTCAACTCCCTGAAACCAACAGCCTCTGGCAACACAAGCAGCGCCTTCCGTGCCTCTGCAGAACGTGTCCTCTTTCTGTGAGTTAGTGATAGGTACACACCATCCCCTGAGTCCTCAGAGCATTTCCTATGGTGCCCAGCCATTAACCACTGGCCATTCTCAGAAATTACCAGGTTTGATATCTCCAAGGGAACAGAATAAACACAGCTTGAGTGTTACAACTCAGGATCATGTCCTTTGTAATGTCACAGCACTGAGATATTTATAATGAAAACAATTATAAGTAGTTGTTGAAAGCTGAGATTGAAGAGATTGAGAATAATACTGTAAACAGAAAGGTTTACTTATAAAACAAAGTATAACGTGCTTCATAGAGCCTAAACTTAACTTTAACAAGCTGCTAAACTCTCGTCTAAAGTAGTTTCTCACCTAAAGCAATCTCCCAGTGTTTTCAGCCAACCTGATTGAGAACTCTTTCATGAATGCAAAAAGCACTGTATTTGCTTCATCAGTGAAGGATAATGGTGTCCTTTTACCTTCTCTTTCTATCATTCCAAAAATCCATTGTTTGTCCCCTAAATCATGATGATCACTCCCTATTCCCTGGTTCTGTTCCATGGCATGCTGACTTCTTGTGGTCTTCATATTGCATGTTGACTTCATATGCAAACAGATTTTCTGTTGTGTTGGCTCACAATGCTTAGGTGAATATACTCTCTTGTTTGACATAAACCTATCTGTCAAATTTGCTTTGATTTAGACTTTTAAAATGCATGTTTTCCAGCATATATACACACAACTCCTTACATAGCATCAATACATACATTTTGCAGTGATATAAATGACCTTGAGATCCTGCCTTTCATTAAGATTTTACATGACATTCTTTATAGATAAATACTACAAAAGCAGTGTGCTAACTGTAGTGAGTTTGACAGGCCTGACAGGATTTGTTATGAAACATTGAATCCTTTTGGCACTGAAGGATCCTTAGAGTCACAAGTACCTGCCTATTATGTTTGCAGATCAAAAGTAACTAATGGCCCTGAGCATGTGGTGCTAGGGGAGGGGGCATGTCCCCCTGAAAACCTGTCATGCATGCTTCTAAGGTGCCCATCAGCACAGTATCCAGGCACGCACTACATGCATGAATAATAAAAGGGAGCTGCATTTTCACCTCCTTCAGTGAAGGGGCCTGTTTAGAAGGAAACAAATCCCTGTGCTTTGTCTTGAAGGTGGTGGGGAAGTGTTGCACATCTGGTGCTTCAGCACTCTCCCTCTGGTTGGGCTGTGATGCCACTGATTGGATGCTTTCCATGGTCCTGGTTTCAGGGCAAGTGCAGAGACTTATAGGTGGTATGTAGGAAGGAGGGGTATGTGAGTGCATATGGGAGGAAGGCACCTAGTGCAGTGAATGTTGGAAAACTCAAACACCATTTGGAGAGGCAAATTCCAAGCCATGCTTTTGCTGAGAAGAGGGCCAAGTACTTTGTATACAGGGGGATGTGCAGGAAGGGAAAGAGATAACAAAGTGAGTGCAAGAGTTGGTACAGCAAATATTGTCAGGATCCCAGGCTGCCCCTCGATGATTATTGGACCTTGGAGAAGCACTTCTACAGAATTCGTGATTTTAAAGTCAAGGAAATCTGTTTTGCTCTGATGAGTTACCATGCCCATGACTGATGCATGTCACTCTCTCCTGCTGCTGCTGCTCCTTCTCCTCACACACTGACCTCTAGATTGCTTCAAAGACTGACATTCTGGGTTTTTTGCCTGCAGAGCTTGGAAACACAATCTCCAGCCTATTTGGAGGAGGAGGGCTTACACTGGAGATGGGAGAGAACCTAACAGAGACAGTTCAGGTGAGGTGTTGGCTTTGATGGGAAGGTGGGACCCCGGCTGGGTGCAATGCCAGCTGCCAAGTAAAGGAGGCAGCTGTTAAACATGAACCAACTCAGCGTGGACAGCAGGACATCAAGATTAAAACCTGCACACTATGGAAGTTTGCATGTGTTTCAAAACTAAAAATAAACATACACAGCCCTTGTGGTGGCAGTTTCTTGGGCTAATGCTACCAATGCTGCTTCCCTGGTGAAGCCTCTTTCTTTGTCATTCCGGTCTCCTTGCTGGGTAGTGCTTTGTAGGCTCCAGTCTCTTGCATGTCATTGTTACAGGCCAGACCACTTGCACCTGGTTGCTCCTGTGTTGTTGACAACAGGAGTCTCAATTCCCTCTCCCAGGTGCAGAAAAGGGTTGTGGTTCTAAGCTGATATCGTGACTTTCCTGAAGTCCTCATTGGGCCTGCCCACTGGCTGTCCCTCTCTTGTGTCTTCTGTCCCACCTTGAACATCAAGCCTGCAGTACAGCCCTGCAGAGCCTGCCCTCTCTGCGTCAGCTTTCCATGTAAAAACTGTGTGACATTTTACTCCCTGCTGCCCAGGAGGAAGAGGAGAGCCAAGCAGAAGCAGGAAAAAAGGAACAGGGGGAGAAACAGGACCAAAAGGAGGGAGAAGGGACAGTGAGTGAGGAGCAGGGGGAAGAGAAGCAGCATCAGTCTCCAATGCAGGATAAAGCAGAAGCTGCCCCTCCAGAAGCAGAGAAACACAAGGAGAAGGGGGAAGGAGAAAAAACGGCATCGCAGGTGAGCAGCTGGCTCTGCAACAACCCTTAGAGGTCAAATCTACCTTATTGAGTTCTTATGTGCCGCTCTTCAAAATATTTGTTTCAAGTGAAATGGTGCTGCGAATTGGTCTTATTTATTTATCCTGGAACTGCTTCTCTGACACAGGATCCCAAAGAAAAGGAAGAATCTGGAAAAGAGGAAGAAATGTCCAAAAGTCCTGATGGCAGCCCAGCCACCAATACAGAAGAGAAGAAACCCAAAGCCCCCAAGAAGCAGAAACTTGTGGATGAGATTAGTGTGGAGCTGGGTGTCAGTGATGTACTTGACCTGCTGGAGAATGAGCTGAAGAACTCAGTGAAGAAGTAAGTGTGAAGGGAGTAGGCTATGGGAGTGGGCTGGGCTGGGGCACAGGGACCAGAGTGAGCAATAGATTCTAAGATGCATAGTTTATTGAGTTTAGATCCTGTGCTGAGATGACACCCCCTTCTCCCACTCTGAGAATGAATCTGACCGTAGTAAACATTGCAGGATTTTGCTCATCCAAACTGCCTTTATTGACTCTTTTTGGGTCAGCATCTTCTATCTTTTAGCAGCCCCTTCAAATAAACTAGGCATAAATGTCCCAAAAAGTGGCAAGGCCAGAAACTTTGAATGGCAAAGGGGAGAACTGGGATAAATATGCCCAAGAAAAGGGTCAGTTCTGAGACTAGTAAATGACAAGCACTGGAAGCGGAGACAATGCTGGCTCTGTGGTTGGAGGGAAGATTAGATCTGCAGTGGTTGGCTGGGAATCCCAGATAGACTGGTCTCTCTATGCCTAGTGAGGTGGGAAGAAGCTCAGCCTGGCCAGTTAACCTCACTGAAGCCAATAACATTAATCTTTTCCATCTTTGACTCTGATCTTGTGAGCTCCCTGTGGAGTGGCACCCCAGCAGCATGAGACATTACTTAAAGATCTGTCCTTGTTGCATTTATAACAATTCTAGTGATAAGTGTTTAAATGGTCCCCTCCACTCCCACAGTGCGAACAGGGATTCTTCCTCAATGTTCTTAATAGCCAAGCCATACTGTCGATCAATGCCCAAGGGAGTCTAACGCAACTCTTGGGTGGGAGGAGGATGAACAGTCTCACAGCAGTACTATAACTGTTGTTACCATCTCTCTTGCCATGGTGCACATGGGCCTTTAGGGGAGATCTTTGGTTTAAAGGGGTTTAGGGAGGAAGTTTAACCAGTCAGCACTCAGGGAGAAACAGCCTGAGCACTTTGAATCTGAAGTTTGAAACTGATAGAGATCTCTCCTGACTTTTCCGCTATTGGACTTGACTGTATGACATCTAAGTGTATGCGGTCACCTATACCAGCCTGGCTCTGGGTGCTGACAGGTTAGTTAATGGTGTCTGAGTGAGAGGTGCTGCTGCCCACAGGGATCACTGTCTTCAAAGAGAACATCGCCCCCTCTTTCAGGTGCTGATGACCTTTTTGCTTATTTCTGGTCTCCTTGCACTTTAGACTCCAGGACCTGACAATCAGAGACCTAGAGAAGCATGAGAGGGAAAAGTCAGCCAATAGCCTCGAGGCATTCATCTTTGAGACCCAGGTAAGAGTGGTGAAAAGGGTTGGAAGCCCCTGGAAAGCAGATGGGAGAGGTGGTACATTGGCAGGGCTGAGCTGGCTGCAAAGGGTTGTATCTGTTCCGAGATGGGGAAAGGTTGCTTTGAGGAGTCCATCTATTGCCATTCTGCTCACTTCTATGGTGTTGTGTTCCCTATCCCACATGGAGTTAGGAGGCTTCTTCCAGGGACCAAATTAGAGTTCAAGCAGCATGCTAAGTCAGATCTTGGCCTTCATAAAAGCTTTGTGTATGCTGTCCCCTCCTCCACGTCTCAGCATCTCCATGCTCGAGCTGGGAAGAAACTCCAATCAGCTAGTGCAGGAGGAAAGCTCTTATTCTATGTGAGGATTTCTGCAGCTTTCCCATCCCACTCTGCTAATTCAAGAAGCAGGAGGACAACTCAGTAGCATGAAGCAGCCCAGGAGTCCTGCAGTTTGTTGCAGCTGCATTTTGTGGGTTGAGACAAATTCCTTTGCTGTGTGTACTTTCTCATTAGCCAACAGTTAAAGGGAAGCGACCTTTACTCTTCTCAGGACAAGCTTTACCAGGAGGAATATCAGTTTGTCTCCACGGAGGAACAGAGAGAGGAAATCTCAAAAAAGCTGAGCGAAGCCTCCAATTGGATGGAGGAGGAGGGCTATGTAGCCACAACCAAGGTACTACTGCATGGAATCAGGGTGTCAGTTTGCACTGAATTGCTAATGGGTAACAAATTGACCTAGCTTCTTTGGTTTCTTTGACGTCCCCAAGTCGGGAAAGGTGAGCTTTGATCCACTTTGGCCCTTTTGGATGCTCTGGCACTTGTAAACCCTTTTGTTAATTTGCCCACCACTGAACTGCACAAGAAGTGGCTCTTCCCATTCCTGTTGCTCATCCTCTTGGAGCACATACAGCAGTTAACTTCCCATTCTACACACACAGTGTCTAGTGCTGCAACTCCTGTTAATGCACAGGACTTATGCATCTGATGGGCACAGCAGGCAAAGTGCCTGCAGTTCAAACTTCTGGGATTCACAATATTCCTGTAATTAAATGTTCAGAGAGGTTTTAGATGTCTGATCAGTTCTGTTCCTGTCTGTTTTCTCCCACTTGCAGGAACTGAAAGAGAAGCTCTCTGAGCTGAAGAAACTCTGCAGGAGCCTTTTCTTCCGTGTAGAAGAAAGGAGGAAATGGCCAGACCGCCTGACTGCCCTCGAAAATCTGCTCAATCACTCCAGCATCTTCCTCAAGTAAGAGCAAGACCCTGAGGAGAAAATTTCAGATGGTGGGTGATGTAAAAGGCAGTGCATGCATTTGCTAATTCAAATGGAATCTGGCCTGTAAGCCACCACCATAGGGGGAAGGAGGCTGGTATGTGGCTCCCTCTAGCTCCTGACAGGCATTTTAGGGAATGTTAATTGAAACACTCAAATACCATAAATTACTCTTCAGAACAAAGAGTATGGCCTCCCCATGCACACTGCAAAGCGCACCCATTCTCAGGAGGGTCGACTGTCTTCCCCCACCACCGTAACCCTGGGCTTAGCAAACCCACTCATGTGGGCCAATCCCATGGTAAATTTTGGTCACTATTAAATGTGATTCGGGGATGCTGTATCCCATTTCCAGTCCCATGAAGTACCTACGTCTTCTAGTGCAGTGTTTCTTAACAACCACTCCATGGACTGGCACCGGTCCCTGAGATCTCCCTGACACAGTATAGGAAGCCGGGTCCTGGTATCAAAAAGATTGAGCAACATTGTTCTAGTGTTCATTTTCTTGGACAGAAGTTACATGTTTATGTGGAAAGCAGTAAGGTCCAAAAAGATTAATCAGTTTGTGCAATGGTTTATAGAAGTTTCATATACTGTTGATGCAAATGTTAATCCTGAACAGTTGGAATAAAAAGAAACCTCTTTGTTTTTGTCTTTCAGGGGAGCACGAATGATTCCAGAGACTGATCAGATATTCACAGAGGTGGAACTAAGTACCCTAGAGAAAGTAATCAATGAAACTGTGGTAAGTAAAGGGGTTGGGGAGCCTGTTCAGGATGTGTTTTTGGATGTGTTCAATGCCACAGCTAATGGGTTCACTCTCACTTGGGGACAGGGAGCAGTGTAAGTATATCCTCTCCTCACAGTATGATAACTTTTCTCTGCTTTAATGCTCCCTGGTTTCAAACTAGATTGCATATTGCTTTGGGAAGATGTAGCGATTGGAGATACAACTGGTCCATGTACATTATGGGAGAACTAGTGCCTTCCCAGTAATGACTTTGTACGGTTTTAAGAGCAGCAATTGGCATTCTTGTCCTCTGGCCTGGTAGAGCTAACGGGCTGGAGGAAGTGGGGGTGGAAGCCTTGTTGACCATGGCAATTAGAAAGCCCATGTGCTGTGTCTGGGATTGTGTGTTTAAAAACAGTGACTCATACAACCAGGTAATAGCAACATGTTCATGGGGAGAGATTGACTCTGGGCTTTCCTTGCAGACTTGGAAAAATGAGACATTGGCAGAACAGAATAAACTTCCTCCCACTGAGAAGCCCACCCTGCTGTCCAAGGATATAGAACTGAAGATAGCAGCCCTGGACAGGGAGGTGCAGTATCTACTGAACAAGGCTAAGTTTGCAAAACCCAGACCCAAGAAGGAAAAGAATACCACGAAAACAGATTCAGGCAAAAATGCCACAGCTCCTCCTGACAGTGAGAAGGTTATCCCTCCCAAGGAGGAGAAACAAGAAGGTGAGCACTCAGGACAGGCAGGTGTTCCTGTGAGCATCTCCTACTATTGAACCACCAAGTGTAATATTCTCTCAAAGCTGTCTTTATTAAGCAAAAGGAGATTGTAATGAGAGAAGCCTTTCATAAAAGTGCAAAGGCTGCTGATCCCCCAAATCAGGGAATTACTGGAGAAAGTTTGGTGAAGTGTAGCTTGCTCCTAGTGCTACTGTGTCTTCTTTTGTTGACATTTATTTGAGGGTATCCAGGCTTTATAAATCTTATGGGAGGGAAAGTGTCTGCCTGCCTTTGTGGCTTGAAGAGTGACTGGAGAAGAGAGCATCTTCAGTGCCAATTTAGTCTCTGCTACCCACTGCAAGGCACAGCCTTCTAAGAGGTGACACCTTGCTCTGGATACCTGCTGATTGACTCTGCTACCTGACTGGTAGCCAGCTGATTGAGAGATTTCCTAGGTCACGTCATTAGGAACGCTAGGATTTACAGCTCTCACCTTTTTAAAGATGGAACCACTCTGTCTGTGGACAAAGCTCCCCTATGCTAGCCCTGGTTCCTGTAGTGGGCTACCTTAGTCAGGCCCCTTGCAGCCCATGGGATGACTTTCCTGTACAACTCTCAGGCCTCTGCCTGGTGCTGCTGCTTATCTCTTCCAGTAACTGTTGGCTAGCTTTGAACACTCCCTCCCACACCCACTATTCTGACTGCTTTACAGTTGCCTCTGGCTGCTCTTGGTCCCTGCTGTACTCTTCCCTGATGCTTTCTCTGCTTTGCGGTGGTGCTGTTAGGTTTTCTCAGAGTGCTCCTATTGACTCTCCTTATTGACCCTTGTATTGGCTACCCCAGGAGCAGTGATGGGAAATAAGTAATCTCCTAGTAATGTGCTGCAATTGGCTCACTTACAGTCCACATTGGCAAATGTTTTCCTGCCCAGTGCCTAATCTGTACATTTCATCTCATGTACCAGAGCTAGGGGAGGTGTTGGGCCTTGTACTCATTGCTGCTGCATAACTTCTTGTATGACCACTTGTTGTACATCTCTCTCCCATGATACAGATAAACCTGAAGATGTCAGTCCAGTCAGGGAACCTCCCACAGTTGAGAAAGAAACACTAGCTGATGAATCAGGACCAGATACAGGTAGGGGTTCATTTGTTTTAGAAAATGGAACTCTGTGATTGTGGATGCCTGTAGCCTGCTGTTTGCAAATCTCCCTCCCTTTCTGTTTTCCTGCAAATGAACTACAGGATGAGAAGGAGCCTCTGGGTGCTGAGAGAGTATCAATGAATCAAATTTTGACACTGAGAGGGTCAGCTACAGAAAAACATGTGGGGTGGAATGGTGGCTGTGGCTCTATTAACACTAATGCTAGAACTGAGGAAGGGGATTGTACCAAACGAGGGGACCATTGTAGCTTTAGTGCATCTCTGGAAGGATCAAAAACAAACTTCTACAACCTAACCAGTAGAAGTGTTCTCTTGACAGTTCTTACGTTCCAGTGGGAAGTTATGAGGGACTTTAAAACAATTGTTCCCTGCAGCATTTGAAAGCCAAACATTGTAGCCCTGTGCTAGTGTGTGAGAACCTGCAAGTGACTATAAACAAGGAAACTAATATATTTTCATTATCCAAATTGAATTAAATGCATAATTTAAGCACATAGTGTAGAAAATAAAAAAGTAAATTAAACTCTTAGAAATTGTTCAGCTCGAATAACCAAGGGATTGCCTGTAACATGGAAAAAAATGTATTTTTAAAAAGCAACCTTTAATCTGACCATGTGACTCTAAATAATATCCATGTGGCAAGATATGTGGCCATGCTGGTTTACCCCCTCACCTAAGGTCTCTTTTTAACTAACACTACATGGGTGAATCCCTGCTTTACCTTGGTATGTCTGCAACTGGCTATTTTTCTTCCTATCCACCAGTACCACCTTCTACAAGATAGAATTTCTGGGCTACTCAAGGGCCCAAATCTGCAAACACTTACATATATGAGTAAAGCCACCTATGTGCATCAGTGTTTTAAGAATCAGGCCTTGGTGACTGATCATGCCACCTTTTAGTAGCTACAATCTAATACAATTGCCCAAGATACCTCCACAACTCTCCAATCCCGTTGTCTGAGTAAGTGTTAAGAGTATTTTAATATTTATATTGTTGTAGCATCCAAAAACCACATTGTATAGCATGCCTGACACTTTATAATTGTATTTATAAATTCACTTCATTTTGTTTCTGTTTATTACATAGAACCTGAGAGTGAGAAGAAGCCAGAAGAAGAGAGCAGGACGAACGATGAGTTATAACATCCCTTGAAATTTCTTCTAGCATCACATCTATTTATTTAACAGGTTTTTTTATAATGGACCCAGTTAGTTTCATGTTAAATGGAACAAGACAAACAGGCTGACATCAAAATGCAATAGAGGTGTAAATTTTTTTTCTCCTGGGAATTTTGCTGTTACTAATTTTAGTGAGTTAGTTTTGGTTTTTCACTGTGTTAAAGATGACCATGTGCTCACTGAAAACTCTCACTGAGTTGCAATACAGTCCCATTGGAGTCACCAGAAGTGGCTTTTCTTGTAGATTAAAACAGCACCAAAAAATCTAAGATTTAGGAAATAATTTGCCACCACTGCTCTGGGCCATGCCTTATCTGGTGAAGATGAAGGTGTTAAAAGTATCCAAGAAACATGTCCTGGAGATGACTCTTCCTGTGTGTGAGGTAATTAATTAAGGAATCGATGCTGTGGCCAACAGGAAGTATATTCTCATTTTGGTACATGGGGAAGTGAAAAGAGATTTGGTGGGGAGGGATGCTCCATGCCTCAGAGTGAGAATGTCTGTTCATTTTTCATTAAACTAGTGCTGCTAAAGCCATCTTTTGGCCCTTAGTGCTGTGTCTGGCAGATTTTCACATCAAGGGAATAGGGACCTAATGGAAGATGTTGGGATTTGGTTCAGAGTTAAATATAAAATATAAGGCCCAGAAATTGCTCATTTGAACGGTAGCGATCTGAAAGGAAAGAATTTGATGGTGAATCTGACTCCAAATGGGAATAGGCTTTAGATGGGGAAGCACAGAATGAGCTAGAAAACTGGAAAATCTATTCTCTGTAACCTCCTCCTCCCCCAATGTCTTGTGAAATCAGACTGGCTTTGTTGTGAAACCTCTTGTCTTCAGTGATGGTCTCGTAACTTCTTGGAAACATTCATGCTGCTAAAACACACCAGTGAGAGCCTGATCTACTTCATATACAAATCCTTGTGAATGTGCATCTGACATTGGTCTCCATTGGCCTATTCAACCAAAATAAAAAATACTCTTCCTGACAATCTATTTAAAATGTTCGTCTGTTTTGGAAAGTGACTTAGGGAATTCCTTAAACTTTCTGACTTTTTTACATTCCAGTTCAGAGCTCTAATCCCTCTCAGCACTGCCCAGCAGCTGTTTTTGAAGATCACAGTGCTGTCTATGAATCTGTCCAAGCACCTTTCTCAGTACTGCTGCTTTTCCAAGCCCAAACAGATCTTCCACTAAGCATGCAGATTTGTGGATTCTTAGCTTAGCTTTTCCTCTTTTATGGTGTAATCTCTCATGCAGGAGCAGATAAGCAGAGGCAACACATTATCTCAAGGCCTTTGCATCCCGCAATTCAATTTGTGTTGAGAATCAGCTTGAAGAGCTTCCTGAGCCTTATCTCATGCATCTAGACAGCAGGAAGTTTTCTGTAACTGGACCTTCCAACCCTCCCTGCCCAGGGCCACTTTCAGGCTGAATTCTGCTCGTATAAGGAGTCCCTTCTGCACAGTTAAACTTGGTTTCACTGTGTTTTGAAGTCTTATTTTCCTCTGCTGTAATCCAATTCCTATTTCTCCCTAATCCAGGCTCCTGTCAAAAGCTAGGATCCACTTAGCTTTTCTTACAGGGGCCACAATTTTCCCATCCCCCTACCTTAAACTCTCCTACCATTCTTCTATCCACGGGCTGCATCCAGGAGAGGTCTCCCTGCCATCACCCATACCACCTTTCACAGCATCTACACAGCAAGCTAATGCATGGAACCAAAACCCCTCCCACTTCTTAGTGCACCAGAGAGATGGCCCAGAAACTGCTCCATAACAGAGATCTGTGGAGTTCAGACAACATTAGGACAGCCTTTTGGCATATCACTTCCATCTCTGATCATGCATTGTCTCTTGGCTCCCAGTAACATGCTGCATCCAGTTCCACCTCATAACACTGAGTCAGACGATACTGGCTCCCCAAGAATGTCACTACATGCAGGAAATTGCTTCAGCTGGAGCTAAGACATGATTATACAAGTTAGTTAATAGCACTTGATACAGAGGTTTTCCTTTCAAAAAGCGATGAGCAAATATGCTGCAGTTAAATGGAAATAAGTGTACGTAGGGTGTGATTATTGATTTTTATGACCCTTCGGTGATCTGTGCACAATAGTGAAGACATCAGTCTTCCTTTCAATGGAATCTCATGCCATTAAGCTGCATATATAATAACCTTTGCAGTCTAATCCTTGGTAGCAGGTTCTGGTCTTACTATTAATATTGGCCCTCAATGGTGGTGGCAGGGAGGTTTTGTGGATACTATTCTGAATTGCTGGATGTCCATGTGTATTCGCGTTGTCTGCAAATGTCTTCTGACAGTCTTTCACCCTGTGCCTGGAGTAGTCAGCCCTTCATAACAGGGATGCACAAACGAGTAACAGCTCTAGATGCCCTTTACAATGTACTGTAATTTTACCCTTGGCATTGTATTTCCCTTTGATACAAATATTTCTCAACTGTTTACATTTGGGTGATGATGGGCGGGGAATTAGTCAAAAATGCTTCTTGTTTGTAAAGACAACAGCTGAGCTTTCTCCTTCAGCCATTGAGCTGTGTAAGATGACACAAACAACAGCAATCCTTTTGTTTAATTTTTCAGAAGTGTGATTGCAGTCTGGCCCAAGAGTAGGCTAAATTCACTTTTGGCGGGGCAAGGAGTGGAGTTGTGATGGGATTTGCAGCGCATTTTACAAGTCTGTTATGATGTGCAGCAGACTAAGGCTTGAGCTGCAGTATTCATGATGCTGTGATCAGGGATAACTACAGGGTATTTACAATGTAATAGGTGGAAGAGTAATCTGATGGAAATGTGCCTTTTGGTTGAACAGATGACAATATGGCCACAAGGATCATGTTCTTTCCTCAGATATACATGCTTTCCTGAGAAGAATGCGACCCTCTGTGGTACAACTTGTCTGCCCATCCAGACATGGTGTTTAGATTAATTTTCTAACCCTAACTTTATAAAAACAGTTAAAAATGGAAAACATCAAGTGAAGTAAAAACTCTAATGGATACACACACTCAGTTCTGCAGTTCTTATGAAGTCAAATCTCCTATGGATTTAGATATGAGTAAAGCGAATAAAGGTTCCAAGACCAGAAAGTTTGTTTGGATGGGGAAAAAAGCAATTTAGAAAAATCTTCTTAATTGAAAATAGTTTAATCTCATCATCTTCCTCCTCCTCCTCTCTACTAGAGCGCACAACCTGTAGACAGGATTAGAGCAGCAATTTTTGCATGCTTGATCTTGTCTTTGTTAAATTGTGCGTTCTGTGTTTGGAGCGTGACTCTTTTTTAGATGTGCAGAATTGAAAAGATTAAACACAGACAAGGCATTTAATTTTGCAAATCTCAGTGTTGACCTGAACGTGCATTCTACTGTGACTCTTGAAAAGCCAATCTGAATCAAATGCAAAATGTTAAAATCTTCAGCTTTCCTGGAAATGTGCTTTTAGATGTTTTCCTCAAACTTGGGCAGCTAGTTTTAGCCCTTGATTCCTCTCTTATGGGAGTACAGATTGAGTCTCCTTTTCCACCTTTGCTGGTTGAACTACCTAAAATAGAACCAAGCCCAACCCAAGTGATATTTTGGGTCCATATCAAGTACTGATACACCATACCCCTGTCTGTTCAAAGATTTGCAGCGCTTTGTATGTGTGGAGTTTTGTATTATTTTTTTTTACCACCTTGGTGGACACTCAGCCATAAAGTCCTAATTCTTTTCCCTTCCATTAGCATTTCAGGTACTTGTTTCTACTGAAGTTTTGGTTGGTTTTATTAACTTTTTTTTTGTGGGAGGAAAAGGGCGCAAACTAATCCAGTTGAAATGTACTTGCTTCATGGTTAAGAAATGGTTTCAATAAAAGATTTGCTTTTCTACAATTTTCTTTTTGCATCTCTTAAGTTGAAGACAGTATAAACTGTGGGTATATCATTTTAATCTATATTGCCTATTGCTGTTTGCTGGGAATCTCTGACTCCATTCTCTTGCTGGCTGGCACTGCCTTTGATTTGGTGCTGTGCTCCAGCATGGTGTGCCATACTGCCAGAGCTGCCACCTTTTGGCTCAGACATGACAGGTTCTCGCCATCTGTGGTTGCCAAAGATCCCATAACAATTTTTGAGAGTCAGAATTTAATCCTGACCTCAAGGTCATACCTTAGCATGGGTGACTGCTCTCCCTAAATTCTTTCTGCAATTTCAGTTGGATAAATTCTGTGTGGTCCTAATTAGCGGCTTTACAACTGGCTTATTTGAGCTACCCGGGGTTGAATACTGGCAAAGTTCTGTTAGGGCTGGGTGGCTCCTGCTTTTCAAAAGAGCATATGAACTAGAGCTCCTGGACACTATGATGAGGGGCACACTAGAATTTCATGGGTGCAGTGATGGTAGGATGACCAGGCAGCAAGCATGAAAAATCGGGATGGGGTGAGGTGTAATAGGCACCTATGTAAGACAAAGCCCTGAATATCAGGACTGTCCCTAGAAAATCAGGACATCTGGTCACCCTAAGTGATAGTCCATTTAAACCAGGGGTACACATACCTCTGAGGATACACAGAGGTCTTCCATGGTGTACATCAACTCATATAGATATTTGCCTAGTTTTACAACAGGCTACATAAAAAGCACTAGTGAAACTGGTACAAACTGAAATTTCATACAGACAATGACTTGTTTATATTGATCTATATACTGAAATCTAAGTACAATATTTATATTCCAATCAAATTATTTTATAATTATATGGTAAAAATGAGAAAGTAAGCAATTTTTCAATAATACGTTGCTGACACTTGTATTTTTATATCTGATTTTGTAAGCAAGTAGTTTTTAAGTGAGGTGAAATTTGGGGAATATGTAAGACAGACAGAGACTCCTGAAAGAGGTACAGTACTCTGGAAGGGTTTAGAACCATAGATTTAAACTATACTGCTTTTGGGATATAGAAGTGTTGTGGCTAGGATGGCTGTAACAGGCCTTCTCTATATATTCAAAATTGCACGTTTAATTTTTAATTGATTTAAAAAAGAGGTGTAGTTAAATAGGGCAAAATACTGTGTGGACACTCTTAATTAGATTTCTAACCATTCTTTATTGAGTTAACACAAAACTTGATTAGATTTGAACCTGTTCTATCCATTTAAGGGTGTTCAAAGGGTTTTGCACCCCTTTAAATGAGGTTTTTTAAAATCATACCTTCAGTTTAAACTGATGCTACTTTGCATATAGACAAAGCTTGACTCTCATGATCCAGTCTAACTGAATGGGTAGGTTCACAGCCTCTGCTAGATGAAAACTGTTTAGAATGTGCTGCAGGGGGTGGTGATTGAGTTAAACAGGTGCTTCACTGAAATACTTCCCTGGCTGCTGTGATTTCTGCACAAAGCTTTGCTTTTACACTCTCTTGGGGTTCCAACACAGACGTGGAGCTTGGAGATCTGTGTTGAATCCAGCTTTGTTGTGTATGCAGTTCGTGTGACCGTGAGCAAGTTATTTACTCTGCTTCAGTTCCCCATCTGTTAAATGGGGATAATGCTTCCTTACCCCAGGCCGAGGTTGGGGATAAATGAATCTGGGTGAAGCAGTGTCCCACTAAGGTGGGAGGGGCTACATCACTACGGATGAATGCCTGTTCCGCCGTGTACCATGTATACACATCGGCTGCCTGCTCTGCCCTGAAATCCCCTTCACCGCATCCCCTCCTCGGCGATTACAATCTGTTCTGTTCTGGGCATGCCTGGCACTCAGGATCTGTTCACCCCCGGCCCCGTGGGGTGTGTGCGCCCCGCAGCTGTGGGCCAGGAATACACAGTGCTGCCTGCCGTACAAACGGGCACGGAAGGAGGGGCCGGGCCCCAGGTGCTGGCGGCTGCCCGCTGTACAGGCCCTCCGTAAATTGCCAGCGCCGGCCATGTTCCGGGACGTTCCCTGCACGACTAAGAGCGCAGGCGCAGGCTGACGTCAGCAGTCGGACGAGCTCAACGAGGGCGGGGGAGGCGCCTGCTTGACTTGTCCCAGCAGCTTCCCCGCGGGCTCGGCTGACGTGACCCTTCAGGCCGCGCTCTGACCAGCGCTAACTGCTCGAGATGCGCGAGAGCAGCGCTCCGCATGCGCAGTGAGGCTAGAACCCGGCGGCACCGACATGCATTGCGAGCGACGGAGCCGGCCAATGGCATTTTCGTCTTTCCAGCCCCTAACGGTGGCCCCCTTAGCAGGGGGAGGGGCTGCAGGGGACGAGCCGTGGGCGGGAAGAGAAGGGGGGGCCGACGCGCTGAGGTGGGCTGCGGAGAAGCGGGGGGAGGGGCGCTGCCGGGAACGCCGCGGGCGGGGAGAGGCCGGCGGGGGCCTGCCCTGGGCTGAGCCTCGAGGAGCCCCTGCGCCTGTTTGAGAGACGGACGCGGTGACGCACGGCTCTCCCGCCCAATCGGCGGCGCCGGCCGGCTTGTCACTTCTACTCGGAGGCGGGCCCGCCAGCGGCTGGCGAAGGGTCGAGAGGTACCGTCTGTGAGAAGGCGCCCCTCCCCCCAGCCCTTCCCTCGGGCCCCGGCCTCGGGCCCCGCCGGAAACCCTTGGGTGCGGTGACCTGCCGTACCCTGCCGGGTGCCGCGCTCCCGCCGACAGACGGACACGCTCTCCGACCGACCGACCGCCCGGCACCTGTCCTCCTCAGGCACATAGCCCCCGCTCCCCCAGCCACGTAACCCCCCGACACGATCCCTGATAGCCCCTCCTCAGGCACATAGCCCCCCTCCCTCAGCCATGTAAAAACCCACCCCCACACCCAGCCCCCCCCCCCCCCCCGGACACCCTGGCCATGTAACCCCCCCCACACAATCCCTGACCGCCTCTCCTCCGGCACATAGCCCCCCCCCCCCCCACCATGCAAACATTCACCCCCACAGACAGCCCTCCCGTGGACATCCCGGCCATGTCACCCCCCTTCCCACAGACGTATACCAGCATTCTTCTTTTCAGGCACACACCTCCCCGATAGCCTCCCAGCCATGTAGCCCCTTACCCCCAGACTCCCATGGACCTCTCAGCCATGTAACCCACCCCACATCCCCAGCCACAAGACTCCCCCCATGGACTGACCCCCCCCACATGGACCCTCTACCACGTAATCCACACCACAGACACATACCGACCAACTCCCTCAGGCATAATCCCACACTCAGACACACCCCCAGCCACGTAACCATTCACCCCACAGACATACACTGACTGGACCCCTAAGGCACATACCCCCGCCACCCAGCACAAGTTCCCTTCCCCACTTACATCCTGCAGTCCCTGCCCCATGTTGCCCTCCTGAGCTCAGCTGGGTTATTGTTGCTCTCTAGTATTTTGCTTGGTTGGCATCCATGTCCTGGGTGAGCTTTCACCTCAAGGACAAGCAGCTGAAGAGACTTTTATATTTAGTTCTTACTCCCTGCCCACCCCAGTCCTTTATCTATATCTGTGCAGCTCCAGTTGCAGTAGTGCAAGCTGCCTTGGCCCCACCATTCACCTAGTCCTTTGGGTTCAAAACTGATTCAGTGCCTGCTCTAAATCTTGTACTTTCCATACTCAGGTAGGGAAATGCATATGTTGAAATAGATAAGAGAGAGTAATGTTTCTGTTAAGAGTAAATTCCTGGAGTCAGGAACCTGAGTGTCTCGTATGCTTTCTGGTGCTGTATATGTAATATCATCAGACCTGGGTAGCATATAACATGTTGCATCCCAGCTCTTAGATAACTTAGTTTTAAATACTGTAGATGGATTGTTAAGAGGATTGAGTAACTTAATGAACCATTATAGGGGTAATGTTGTCCTCTTTTTCAAGGCAGCATCTGTTCAGCAGAGGGTCTTGAAGGAACCTCTCCCAAGCCTCATCCCCATTGTGTATGGCAATAACAGGTCATTGGGTGTGTTGTGGGGTTTTTCAACTTCCTTTGAAGCATCAAGTTTGGCTGCTGCTGGAGGCAGAATACTGGACTTGAAAGAGGAAGAGGGTCAGCTTTAGCTTTTAAAGTTTTTAGGGCATGGACTGTTTTTTGCTGCAGTGCCTAGCATGATGAGGCCCTGATCGCAGTTAGTTCTCTGGGTGCTATTGTAATACAAATAGTAATGGGCTGATAGTGCTAGCTGTTGATATGGTTCATTTCGCATTGTATCAATGTGGCAGCTTTGAGCACTGAACCTTGGTGAATCAAACCATATCACATGCACCATATAGCTCTAGGTACTTTCTGCTGATAGCTGCAACATACTTAATAATACCTAGATACTACAATGATAGGTATGTGAGAAATACATAGCTAGGTAAAATGTAGTGTCTCTTCTTTTCTGCATGTGGGCTGATTTTGGAGCAGGCAGAGCAGTCAAGCCATGACAGATGGAAAGAAATGAAGTTTTAAATGTCTTATTGAAATACATAGCAAAATCCATGAAAAGAACCAGATGTTTGTAAAACTGCCTGAAAATTAGAGGGAGTCTTCCCATGCGGAGTTCTTACAATTAGATTCAGGTTTCTAGTTTGAGTTTAAAACAAAATAAACCCTAATGAGAAAAATGTGATAAGTGTTTCCAAATTATACACTCAAAATGTTCCTCATTCCTCATTTTGAAGAGAGGAATGCTACACCCTAAAGGCTTTTCATGCTTACTGGGAGCTTATCTGTGGAAATGCCAGTCTTCAGACAAGGCCAACTTTTTAATATAATTAGAATCATAGAAGATTAGGGTTGGAAGGGACCTCGGGTTATCTAGTCCAACCCCCTGCTCAAAGCAGGACCAATCCCAATGAAATCATCCCAGACAGGGCTTTATCAAGCCGGGCCTTAAAAACCTCTAAGGATGCAGATTCCACCACTTCCCTAGGTAATCCATTCCAGCGCTTCACCACGCTCCTAGTGAAAAAGTTTTTCCTAATATCCAACCTAGACCTCCCCCATTGCAACTTGAGACCACTGCTCCTTGTTCTATCATCTGCCACCCCTAAGAACAGCCTTACTCCATCCTCCCTGGACTGCCCCTTTAGGTAGCTGAAGGATACTATCAAATTCCCCCTCACACTTCTCTTCTGAAGACTAAACAAGCTCGGTTCCCTCAGTCTCTCCTCATAAGTCATGTGCCCGAGCCCCCTAATCATTTTCATTGCCCTCCGCTGGACTCTCTCCAATTTGTCCACATCCATTCTGTAGTGGGGGGCCCAAAACTGGACACAATACTCCAAATGTGTTCTCACCAGTGCTGAATAGAGGGAAAGGATCCCTTCCCTCGATCTGCTGTCCATGTTCCTACTAATGCAGCCCAGTATGCCGTTAGCCTTCTTGGCAACAAGGGCACACTGCTGACTCAGATCCAGCTTCTTGTCCACTGCAAACTCCAGGACCTTTTCTGCAGAACTGCTGCTTAGCCAGTCAGTCACTAGTCTGTAGCTGTGCATGGGATTCTTCCGTTCGAAGTGCAGGACTCTGCACATGTCTTTGTTGAATCTCATCAGATTTCTTTTGGCCCAATCCTACAATTTGTCTAGGCCACTCTGTATCCTATCCCTACCCTCCAGTGTATTTACCACTCCCCCCAACTTAGTATCATCCACAGACTTCCTGAAGGTGCAATCCACCTCATCCTCCAGATAATTAATGAAGATGTTGAACAAAACTGGCCCTAGGACCAATCCCTGGGGCACTCCGCTTGTGACCGGCTGCCAGCTAGACATTGACGCATTGATTATTACCTGTTGAGCCCGAAGATTTACCCAGCTTTCTATCCACCTTATAGTCCATTCATCCAACCCATACTTCTTTAGCTTGCTGATAAGAATACTGTGGGAGACTGTATCAAAAGTTTTGTTAAAGTCAAGGTGTATCATGTCCATCGCTTTCCTCACATCCACAGAGCCAGTCATAGAAGGCAATCAGGTTGGTCAGGCATGACTTGCCCTTGGTGAATCCATGCTGATTGTTCCTGATCACCTTCCTCTCCTCCAAGTGCTTCAAAATGGATTCTTTGATGAATTGCTCCATGATTTTTCCAGGGACTGAGGTGAGGCTGACTGGTCTGTAGTTCCCCAGATCCTCCTCCTTCCCTTTTTATAAAGATGGGTGCTATATTTGCCTTTTTTGAATCATCCAGGACCTCCCTTGATTGCCAGGAGTTTTTAAGGATAATGACCAATGGCTCTGAAATCACATCAGCCAACTCCCTCAGTGCTCTTGGATGCATTGCATCCAGCCCCATGGACTTGTGCGTGTCCAACTTTTCTAAATAGTTCTGAACCTGTTCTTTCACCACAGAGGGCTGCTCCCCTCTGTGATGCTGGCTGAATTTGCTAAGTATGATGATACTGTTTATGTGCATGTATCATATTTGCATTGGAAGTTATGGATATGTTTGATGTATCAGTATTTCAACTTGTGCTGTGTTTCTGGGTGACACCCCCCAGACAGAATGGCTGCATCACTAGCTGCTTGATGGCCCATTAAGGGAACTCAAAGGTACAATAAGCCCAGGGAAAGATCTCAGGTGCTACACCTGATGAGTCACCAGGATTTACTCATGTGACCCTGGACTTCATCTTATTTCTTTAAATTTCCACAAGCAGTGTGGTAAAGGCCAAAGGACATAAAAAGCAGCTGTACCACCTCCATTTTGTCTTCAGTCTTCACCTACCTCTGGATCAACTCATCTACAACTGAAGCTGTGAATCAAAGGACTGAGACCCATCCAGATACCAGAGGGACTATACAAGTCTGCAAATGCCTTGGCCCCCTGTACCTGGGAATGTCTTAATAGGCAATTAAGCAGGCTTGTGCTGCAGCCATCCTGTCTGGGGTGTCGTCCAGACACAGCACAATTTGAAATACAGATATATCAAACATATCCATAACTTCCATTGCACACATAACACATGAACATAAACTTTATCGTCTTACTTAGCACATTTTAGCCTTTCTAACAGGACCTGACACGGCATATCTCATATGAATTATTATGATTTTGACATATTGATGTTAAATAATATAATAAATGCCCCCCTACCAATCCAGTGAGCGTGACACTCTGCACAATACATACATTGAGATATTGCCTCTTCCACAAGGAACTTAGATTCTCAGCATTATGTTTATAAAGCACTTTGAAGATGAATAACTCCATATGAATGTTAAAAATTATTTTTCATAGTTCATAAGATTTTCTTTCCATGCTGCTGCTCAGGTATTATCGCCATACTGTCAGGGCATCTTTTCTTTTTGATTTCTTTTGAAGTATTGATTGGTCTCCAAAATGCATAAATGAGCTTGAATGCAGTTTCCTTGTTCAAAAAGAGTGCAGTTGCTAATGGTCTGAAGACTTGCATCAGAACTCCATGCTTGACTACTTTTCATTGTTTTGCATATTCCATTGCTCTCTTTGAATTTCTGCATTCATTATTTCTCAAACCTCGTTATGTAGTCGCAGGCAGTTACCCAATTATCCTGTCTCTGTTAATGAGTCCTTATCCAAAATATAATCTTAGTGTAATGCTATTGACTTCAGTGGTTTTACAGCTGGGATAAATGTTGCCAATTTATTTGCTTTGTGTCTTGAATCAAGTCTTTTGTCCTGTTGCATCTGTGTCTCTTTTGCATGCCTCTCCGCCCCCCACAAAGTTTTTTCAGTTTCTTTGCTTTTCCAGATACAAGAATATGTTGCTCAGATACAGTTCAGCAAAAGCTTAGGGATCACTGTCCTGGACTCTTCCACAGATACATTTACCGCTAGAGAAAGGGGATTGAATTAGATAGAGCCATGCAATCACTTGCAGATTCTGAAAATTTGAATAAGACTATATCACAGTCCTAGGTGGGTGATTGTGTTTTAGCCACGGAAAATAACATTAACTTTTCATTCCACTGAAAAAATTACAAAACTATCTTGATAAATTTAATTTGTTTCTGGAAATGCTTATTGCATACAGAAGAAATTTCATCTTCTGTCTACACATTAATTAAGTAGGGAGATGCTAACTCAGCAGTATTGAACCACCAAAAGGGCAGACAGAGAAGGTCACAGCTATATAATATACCTGTTGAGTCACTGAAAAAGACACCAGAAACTAAATGCAGACTGCCTGTTGAAGCTGTAGCACTTTAATCCACCCTATCTTTTCCTTGTAGAGAACCTAGTTTAAAATTTTTTTCTGGGAAGGGATTGATTGTTTTCAATCTGTTCTGTTTGAGTTCAGGGGTCAGAGGAGAATTACTGAGCAAGACTCCTCTAATCTTTCCACTTTGCGTACAGTGCTGCTTATCACAAGCTAACTTTACTTTTTTCTTTTTCTGCAGGCTGGTAGTTATGTCCTGAATGACAGAGTTCCCTAAGTTAATAATTCTCCAGAAAGTAGCTGTAAACAAAAGGGAGAAGAAAAGAGAACATCAACAAAGCTGTAGCTCAGCATAAATATCCCAGGATGTAAATTCTGACTGGAAGTTCAGCTTCCACTTCGGACACCCTGATATCTGCTGTTTTACTTTTCTTCATTCAAAACTGCTCTTTTGTTCCAACTTTTTTTTTTTTTAAACTATATCCTTTCTCAGATTTACAAGCAGTTCCTTTTATAAAAAATCTTTTATAATAACTATTCGCCGCAGCTGTGAGCTGGATTTGTAAAAGGGAGGACAAATTATCCTGACAGGATTTTTTTCTTTCTTTCTTGGGATATTGCTTTGACTGCACCATGGCGGATAAGGGTTACAGTTACTACCGAACAGTAATATTCACTGCCATGTTTGTTGGCTACACACTGTACTATTTCAATAGAAAAACATTTTCATTTGTAATGCCCTCAATCATGGAGGAAATAGAACTGGACAAAGATGACTTGGGTAAGAACTTTCTTTGTGATAGAGTTTGTGCATGTTTTCTCTTGGTGTATATCTGGTTATGTTGTGTTACCAGAGTCCATCTATTAAATGTATGTTCTATCTACCTGAAGAAGTGGAGAGAGAAATCATCTATTGTAGAATTTTGGTTTATTTCTCCCTAGAAACTTAATCTTTAATATCTAGGGCCAAATCTTTATATCTTTATTCATGCAAGTGCCTATAGTGCTGCTGACTTCAGTGAGACTGTGCAAGTGAGTAAGGCAAGCTGAATTTGGTCTATATTTTGTAGTAAAAAAATTTGAAGTGGTAGTGCATGCTTTGTGTGCCTCACTGATAATATCTAAAAGTGACAATGCCCAGTTAAAAATCCATATCTGTTTTTTTTTTTTTTTTTAAAGATTTCCTTCTTTGGCTATACCACTTACATTATTTAAAATTAAATAGATGTTTTAAAATTAATTGTTGTTGCCATTGGAGCTGTTTCATTTGTTGCTCATTTGTTTTACTCAGCTTGGTCATTCAAAGTTAATCAGTTTCACTTTTTGTGCAGTTATTTTCCTTTTGTAAATCTAAGGCACTAAAACTGCTACAGTGTTTATTTAAAAAACAAACACACACAAATCTTTTTGTGTTGGAATTTTTACAAAACCAAAGGGAGATTTCTATTGAGTTTGATTTTTTTTTAAATGGGGAGTTTTATTTTGGTTTGGGTTTTTTTTTAAACAGAGCCTATATTTTGGACAAATTATTCCCTCTAATTGTTCAGAATGTTAATTTTAAAAAGTCACTTCTTAATCTGCAAGAGTTGCAGTAATAAAAAAATGGAAGAGGCCTATGAAGTAATTTTGTCTATTCCTCTGCTACTGTAGAATTGATCTCACATATTGGAAGCTTCTGCTGTGTCAAAATAGTCTCAGAACCAAGCAACACATATTCAGTTCAGCACAATTCAAAGCAATCTCTCTCTGATTCATTAAACTGGATGGACTCTTTCAAAAAATGAGTAGTGAAAGGAACAGTGTAAACCCAGTTATATCTTAGTAAAACAAATGTAGAGCCCTTGTTTTATCAGGGATGCTATTTGGTTTGAGGCTCAAGAAGACTGTAGCAACAACAAAAAGTTTTTTGTCCATCACCATATTTTGTTTGTTTCATTAGTGGGTGGATAAGCAGAAAAATCTAATATTGCTGAAATTAATTACCTTCTGCCCGAGGTAAAACAGTAGTTTTTAAAATATATATATTATTTTTCTGCACTAAAATGAGTCAGAACTTGGGACTGGAATCAGTGTTAACTGCAATCCAGTTTTCTGCCTTGAAGGGGTGTGTTGAGAGACTTGTTGGACAAAATGGTTCAAACATGGTTTTGTTTGAAAAATTCAGTTGTCTCCTCTAGTCTTGGTAAACCACGATAAGCCTTTGATGTCTACAATACCTTAAATCTGTTCAGTTCAATAGCTTGGCAGTTCATCGTATCCTTCATGTATCAGTGCTGGGCATGGAAAGTAAGAGAATTAAGCTGAGGATCTGTTATGTTGATTATCAGGATTTATTGACCTAAGGTGAATATTTGAGACAAAATGTCATCAGTACAGGTGGATCTATATGGGAGTTCAATTAATAATCAGACAGTCATACGTGGATAAACCTTGGTGTGGAATAAAAGTGTCACAAGGGGAAACAGTGTAGAATCGCTATTCCACACTAGTTGTTCCAGGCTTTTTCTCCATGTAGACGAGCCATAGTCTGGTAAACTGACACAGGTGCCTAAAAAGATTGGGAAACAGTTTATTTGGAGATGCCTATTGGTAGCACTAATGCTTCTTGTTTTATAAATCCTTCTTTGTGTTCAATGATTTATGGTTTACAAACAGCATGGAATGGTTGGGTTTTCAGTTTGGTGAAACTGTAAACCTACAGTCTCTATAACTACAGTGGAGTTGAAGTCCTCATGTGCTTTGGAAAGAAAAAACAAAAAAACTCTACTTGTCATATTCTTACATCTATCTCAGCTCAGATACTAATATTAAAGTCTGCATCCTGCTTAGAATCCTGATTACGCCTCTTGAAACCAACTAGAAAGCTGTTGTCATTCTAATAATAGCTAGAGGAACTGATTTCTGCCTGAATGACAACTCCTTGAGTGTGCCCCAGTAGGAACCTGGCTGAATTAACCATCTTGTTATAAAATGTGTTACTGAAGTATGCCTTTGGGTTCTAATTTATTGCAGGTCTCATCACCAGCAGCCAGTCTGCAGCCTACGCTATCAGTAAATTTATCAGTGGAGTCCTCTCTGATCAAATGAGTGCCCGCTGGCTCTTCTCATCTGGCCTTTTACTAGTGGGTGTAGTCAATGTTGTCTTTTCTTGGAGTTCTACTGTAACAGTCTTTTCAGGGCTGTGGTTCCTGAACGGGCTGGCACAAGGACTGGGGTGGCCACCGTGTGGGAAGATACTGCGCAAAGTAAGTATACTTTGAAAATCTTTTTTTTTTTGGCAGGGATGCAGTCCCAGACTTATATACCAGGAGGAGTGTTTAACTTGTGCCAGGGCTGAGCACTTACACCGCTACCTCTGGGCTTGGCAGTTCATAGTCCTGGCACCTCTGGGCTTGCCACATGAGTTATGAAAGTAAAAAAATTGCTTGAACCCCAGCACCTCTTTCATTACAAATTAAGTACTGATCAGAAGACAATGAGTAGAGGATGATACAGGCATGACTGCTTTGTGGGAAGTTCGTAGCAGCTCTTGTCCTAACTTCTTTCAGAGCAGGTACTGTATAGAGAATACTGCAAGGATGCTTGTTCTGGGATCATGGGCAAATTCATAGCTGTTCCCACTTCTCCTAGCAGAGAGTGCTGTTTACGTATGGCTCCAGGCATGATGTCTGTGGGTGAACTCCAAGCTGCTCTATCCCCTGCCCTTCTTGGAATAGGAGTCTCATATGCCTCCTGCTGCTTATTCAAGCCAAGAATACTAAAGTTGGAGAGTCAGTTACTCCATTCATTTATCTTAAGCAAGACGCTTTGGTTGCTGATTATAGTTTAATTTGTTAAATCTCCCTAGCAGCAGAATTTGTAGTCATGAGAAACCCCAGTTGCTGGATTCCAGCCCCTGAGTTAGCCTCTTCATTTTAGTATTTGTCCACTGCTGAGAGAGGGAATGATAATTAAAGTTTGGTTTGAACTGGCAGTGGTCACATGAGTTATAAATCACAAGCCATATCATGTTGCATTTCAGAATATTTTGGGAGAATGATACCTACACCTTCTGCCCCCAGGAGAAAAAAAAATCCAGTCTGCCTACACAGAATATCAAATGACATTCAGAACACCATGTGAGCAGGACTCCTGCTGAATTGTGTGTCTGTTTAGATTGCCACAGAAGCCACAATTGGATAATTTAGCTGAGAGGGAAAAAAGCTTAATGTTATGAAACTAGGGGCTGGTACCTGTGGTTCCCTGCAGAAATGTTCAAATGACTTATTCTAAGGCAGAAACAAAGAATGAACTGCCATGGAGAAGGCCATGTCCTTCTCCTCCACCATACTAACATTGGCAGGAACCTCTCTCTAATCCAATAGTCCTATTTCTGTTCTCTGTGCAAGACTAATCCTGGGAATGGGGTATGTAAAAATGTGGACAGGTGCCTTTGAGAAATGGAGGAATGAACAACTAATCACCTGTATATGAGGCTTCTCTCTCCATGAAGCTTTCACGCTTCCTCTTCTCTATCCTGAATGAGAGTTGGGAGGAGAAGATGCCTTTCATATAGGGCTGTTTATACACAGAGGAGGTAGCTCACTGAAAATGAAGACAGAATATCAAATAACAGAAGACTGTCAACAAAGTATTTGAATTACATGGGGCCTAATCCTACTCCCTACGGCATCAATGGAAGTTGTACCATTGACTCCATTAGAAGCAGGATTGAGCCCACAGCGACCTTTCTGTCAGCAAGGGCCCAGTTTGTGCTGAGCTCACTCAATATTCACTGCAGTAAGGATCATGCCCCTAAGGTTACAAGCTGAAACACTTGGTTATCCTTTCATATGGTACAGTGCAGGCAAATCTTTCCAGGGTGACAGCATCATCAAGTGAGTTAGAGCTCTTCCTGTACCTTAATTTCCTCATCTGTAAATGGGAATAAATCTGACCTACTTCACAGGGCCAGAGTCTCTGAGGCATACATCATTAATGTTTGCAAAAAGCTCTGAATTTCATGGATGGAAGGGGATACTGAAGAGTAAAATATTTTGATATTCAGTTTTATAAACCTCTGTCTGCTAAGATCTGAATTGGCCACCATTGGACTTAATTGCAGGTTTTTGGAGCTGAGTCTAATCCCCACTCCATGGCACTTTGCTCACACTCTCTTTCCCTGTTTCACAGTGGTTTGAACCTTCCCAGTTTGGGACGTGGTGGGCAATCCTCTCCACCAGCATGAATCTGGCTGGTGGATTGGGCCCCATTGTTGCTGCTTTGATGGCTCTGAGCTATGACTGGCGCACAACTCTGTCTATCTCTGGCTTCATCTGCATGGGTGCCTCCTTTGTTTGTCTTGTCCTGATTAAAAATGAGCCGTCAGATGTCGGGCTGCCAAACATTGAATCAGGAGCCACGAAAGGGAAAAAAGGTGAGCATTAGTCTCCTTCTCTTACAATTAAGGAGCACAGGCAGCAGCAGGACCAAGAGGAAATGGGATGTGTTCTACCAAAATTTGGTAGTCTGAGTGTCCCTCCAGCCCCTGGTGCAGGAGCCAAGCCCTTCCCATTTACTGAACTTGGTGCTCAGCAGCGTTTAACAGATCTGCTTGCAGTCTTATGTTGTGAGAAAACTTGTGGTATCATGATTAGGGAATACCTGTGTGTTTTAACTCCTGTCTCTCTCACAGTGTGAAAGTATTGGTGACCTGGATTGTGTGAAAGACTGTCATCTAATGGAATCTCGTAGGGTGGGGAAAGACCCTGACCCCCTTTTGCATCTATCCCGATTTTGCCACTGCCTGTGTGACCCTCAATAAGTTACTTCAGCTCTGTGTGCTATAATCTTCCCATCTATAAAATGTCTCTATGTTAATACTTTTCTATTTACCATGGGGTCTTAAATTATTTATGTGGTGATCTGAGATTCTCCCTGCGTGGAACTTCTTAAAATCATACTACCACCCTCTCCCACTATTATGGCAGCAGATCCTGCAGGACCCCAGTCATGCATAGGGTTCTAGTGCAAAACATAATTATTTACTTACTTGTTACTTACTGAACAGCAGAGAGAAGTGCTGACTTTGGCATGTCCCTACATATCTCCAATAAACAGAGTATTCTGCCTCTTGTTTTGTTGACCCCTGGTTTGAGCGGACTCTGCTCAACATTTGGTATCCTGAACTAGGACATGTAGTTAATAAATGTTGGTTCAATTCATTGGAACATGACGCTTCTCTTGAGAACAAAAGGCATGTAGGGTTAGGGTTGTTGCAACATAGGGACTGTCACTGGATTTAAAGGCCTACAAAAATATATGTAAAGTACTGACTTCTGTATCACCCTGTAAACCTTTTGCTGCTGGAATTGGCATTTGATAGTTATCATGGGAACACAATTGCTACCATCATGTGTTTTGGGGATATGAGGGTTAGTAGACAACTGGCAGATTCATGTAAGAACCAAGCAGCTTGCTGAAACACAGTGTCCCTGCTGGGATGTACACAGCTTCTTTCGCAGATTAGTAAGGACTAGAAACAAAATCTGGAGAAGCAGACAGTATGTTCTGCAACATCCTCTATGGGAAGTGTTCACTGAAAACCACAACAGAGCGAAGTTATGGAAAGTAAAATGTAGTTTTTCCATGTGAGCTTTTTAATGAAGTGGAATAAATGCCACAGGTTTCTTTGTACACAGCAAATGGGTGGTAGAAGTGGCCATTCAGTGCTAGTTATTATGAACTACTTCTATATTTAGAAAAGCGTTACTGTTACAATGCTGCTCCCACTGCATAATCTGCCTGTAGATCACTACTGGGTTGATTGTCCCATTGCTATGTCCAAGTGGTGTAACAGTGTTTCTACTAATTCTCCTTTCAGCCTCTTCCAGAGATGACAGCACCCTGGCAGAACTGCTACTCTCGCCATACCTCTGGGTCCTTTCAACTGGCTACCTGGTTGTCTTTGGAGTGAAGACATGCTGTACAGATTGGGGTCAGCTCTTCCTGATCCAGGAGAGAGGACAGTCTGCTCTTGTGGGTAAGATACAACAGTCTCATTTTAAAGCTTAAGGCTGTGATTTTCAAAGATTCCTTAAGGAGCGAGGTGTCCAGTTCCTATTTTAATAGGATCGGAGTGTCTTTGAAAATACCAGTCCAGATGATTAGGGTTACTGACTGGCAAAGCAGAATGGTCAAGAAATACATGCATTTCCTCATTAGGTCACAGGTTCAAATTCAGCCCAGGCTTGTAGCAACTAAAAGTTAGTGTCCTTCGCTGGCTAATTGGTGGCATATGTGAAATGAGTTTGTGTGTCTGACCAGTTCCTAATGACCAGGTGTCCATGACCAAGAAACCCCCAGCACAAAGGGCACAAATTGATTTGATTTAGTCATGGTGATTTGAACAGTCTTCTTACCTCACCTCAAGGGGTTCTTATAGATCAATGTTAGGGCACACTGGCAGGGAGACAATGCGTGGGAGAAGTCTGCCATGCTGCTGCCTGGTTTGCACCTCCTCTGTGGACAGAAGATTTCAGTCTTCTAGGCTGTTGGTGTGGCACTACGCACCAGCAGTTAACTCAAACACCACTTAACTAAAAACCACAAACAATATCAGATGGCTCTGAGAACTTGGGAAACTGAGAGACAAGGCAAAGTGTAAGCATTTCATGCTAGTTGCTCCATTCTCCCTGTTACTGCCTTTATACTGAACTGCTCACTGTGTACAAACATAAACCATTAATAAGAAATTGTTTTGTGTTTCCTACCTGGATCTGATTGCCTAACCATCTCCTTATCCTGTGTTCTAGGCAGTTCCTATATGAGTGCTTTGGAAATTGGGGGACTGGCAGGAAGCATTGCTGCTGGGTATCTTTCTGACAAAGCAGTAGCACAGGTAAGCAGCCTGGAACCGTGTCCACTCCATTATTCTCAATAGCAAAGCTGGTAGCTCTCAGTGTAATAACTGAAATATCTGGTAACTCTGACTGTGGATGTTCCAGGGGTGAGAGAACTACAAAGGTGTTGGTGGTCAGTTCGTGGGGGAGGGGGGAGTCTTGTGGCTGGGGGCCAACTAATCAACATTAGTTGATTTTTTTTTCTTTGTAAACACATCAGAAGATACAAAATCTTTACTTTCTAACAACTGGGATTTTCCAGCAGGTGACCAACTCCCATTTCAATAGGATTTTGACACCTATCTCCTTTAGGCTTCTTTGAAAATCCCAGCCAACATGCTCTGTGCTCAGAGGTGGGGGTGGGGTGTAAGTGCCCCCCCCATATTAGAGGTGGTCATTCTCAAAATTATTTTCTGGTCCCTCCCTCCCACAAACTTCTGGTGTTTGGCTGAAACTGTATCTGATCTGCTGTAATTTTCCAAAATCCAAGCCATCCCTGATCTGCACTGCACAGAGTTGGGGTGGGTGGACATAGGTGTAGTCCATTAACGTATTTGATAATTTCCAAATCAATGAGTCAAGAAGCATATGGAAATGCAGCCTGATGGGTGTTATCAGAGTCCTAGCACTGCCCTGCTGGAGTCCTGTAATAGTGAAGGTACCCTGGGACTCTTACTGTTGTCAGGATTAGTGACACCATCTAGTATTCACTTGGTCTAGAGGAGGCATAACATGTATTGTGTTGTGCAGAGCTCCTGCTGGAGCCCTTTTCTAGATAATGGAAGTAATAAATATGACTGTAAAGCAGACTAGCACAAAAGTGGATCTGTGCTGTGAAAGTCACTAGCTGAGACTTTCCAAGGTTAGCTTAGTCTTGTGTGATTAATAGACATTTCTGCAAAGAGATAAAGCTACCTATGAGAAAAATAACCACCTATAACAATCTCAGATATGAATGAATTCACATGGTAATATACAGACCAGTGTACACTAATCTAGAGTTCATTGGTTTTATTCAGAGTTTTGTGCAACCCCACTTCCTTTCTTGTGGGTTTTCACCTCTTCACTTTTGCTCTCAGATTCTCATTCAAACAAACCCCAAACACAAAGTGAAACCTCACGTGAAACTGTCAGAACAATCAGTCATAGTTTCTACCCAAAATAGTAGTTCAAAACTCAGCTAGGGTAGTCAAAGACTTGCAGATCTGGATTGCGTTTTGTAATGAAACTGAAAACCAAGTGAGTTTTGCCTGGTTTTGTTAGAAAAGTTTCTCACAGCCCTATGATTAATCATGTGTTTCTGGTGTCCATAAGAGAGAAGCTTTCAGTAGATTTATATGTACTGCAAACCGAATTAGATTATAACATCTTATAATGTTACCATTTGCAGCATTGCACTGCAAAACACAAGGCCATAAAAGCAGATTATATTATACAGATATCAAATATCCACATGTTGTAAAGCAGTAAAAACCTGGTTATGTGATTGTGTGAATGAGGGATGGAAGGTAAAATTACAGTTTAAATTATAAAATCCTGTGTATTTATAGCCACATTCCCTGACCTCCACCCATGTAACGAAAAGTCCAGATGAGAGAAATTCACTCCAGCTCTGTAGTGGTGGGCAGTGCCTGTGTCACAAGTTTCTAAGGGAGATCTCCAGCTAACATTGTTTCTGATGAGATTACAGATTTGGTTGATAGAGGTAACTGTGGTGATATAATAGACTTCTGTAAGGCAGTTGACTCTGTGCTGCATGATATTCTGATTTTTAAAAAAACTTAGCACTATATAAGATTAATGTAGCCCATATTAAATGGATTAAAAACTGGTTAATGATAGTGAAAAAAATTGTAAATGGGGAATCATCATGCAATAAAGGTGCTTCTGGTAGGTTCTATATTCTTGGCCCAGTTTTAGTCAATATCTGTCAATGATCCGAAAGAATATATAAAATAATTGCTGGAAAAATTTGCAGAAGACACCAAAAATTGGTGGATTGGCAAATAATGATAGATACAGGTTTGTTATCCAGGCAGCTCTAGATTGCTTGATAAGGTGGGCTCATTTGAACAACATTCTAAATTCAGGGTCACATATCTACGAACAAAGAATGTAGGTTGCACAATATGGGGGGACTGTATCCTGGAATACAGTGACATTGAAAAAGACTTGTGTCATGGTAGATGACCAGCTGAACATGAGCTCCCACCCTGCTGCTGTAATTAAGAGGGCTAATGTAATCCTTGGATGTGTAAGCATGGAAATCACAAGTAAAAGTTAGGGAGGTGTTGTTTTACCTCTGAATGTGACATAAGTGTGACCCTTACTGGATTACTCTATCCAGTTCTGCCCTGCGTGGATACAAAAATTTGGATCCACATCTATGATAATTAACTTGTATACACCCGCGATCTGCATTCCATATGTATCCGCACCTGCACCAACACCCTATCTCACTGTTAGAGCCCTGCACAGATACAAAATTTTGAATCACATCTGATCTGCAATCTGCAAAGATGGTAAACAATACAACTGCATCAGCAGTTGCGTGTGGATTTGCAGGGCTCTAAGTTCTTGTGTCTACACTTCAAAAAGGATGTTGAAAAATTGGAATGGATTCAGAAAAGAGCTACAAGAATTATTAGAATCTGGAAAATATGCTTTTGTGAGAGATTTAAGAAGCTCCATCTATTTAGTTTATCCGAAAGAATGTTTAGAGGTGGTTTGATCATGGTCTACAAGTACTGTTACCTACATTGGGAAGATTTCTGATAGTAGAAGGCCCTTTAGGTAGGGAGCTGAATTGAGACAAATTAACTACAAATAAAATTAGTGAGGATAATTAACTACTGGTACAACTGACCTTGGGACATGGTGGATTCTACATCATTTGGAGTCTTTCAAAAAGACAGCAGTCTTGATTGTTAGATATACTGTAACTCAAACAGAAGTTATGAGCTTAATAAAGAAATTATTGGGTGAGATTCTATGTCTATGTTATGCAGGTCATCTCATCCCCTTTGGCCCTAACTTCTGTGAATCAGTTGGCATATATTACTCTAATTTTCTGTGTGCATTCTCTCTCTCTCTGTTCCAATATGTTACAGGCGGGTCTGTCAAGTTATGGGAATCCTCGACATGTGCTCCTGCTTTCCATGATGGCAGGAATGTCTGCTTCCATGTACCTCTTCCGGGTCACAATCACAAGTGACTCTCCTAAGGTAACCCATGCACAAGTAGTTTTTTGTTCCCATGCAGCATGTGCTGTGACAGAAGTATTGATCAGTTCCATTTAGATGGTGGTGAATGTTCTTGCACTCAGACACTGACTAGCACAGGTTACAGGAGGGGATTCCTGTGTTGTGGCATTGGAAGCTCTGCATTAAAATGGTAGAACTGTGACACTACATTATCTTTTAATTTGAGTACTGACAGTATGCTCAGTGCCACTCAAATAAAGGAAGAACCAACCCTGCCAAGAGGAGTTCAGTCTAGCTATTAGCAAAGCATGCTCAAGCAGTAATGACTTCTGAGACTCTGTTGAAACCTGCAGCTCTTCCTCTGACTTCATAATCCTATGTGTAATGGATGGTACAAAATTCAAGGGCATCCTATTTGAAAGAATTATCAAATGGATTGTAGTATAGCTTTCTGAAGCCCTGTTTCAGAACCACCTTGTCTGGTTTGGAAGTTATGGGTTTTTTCTGCAGCTGAGAAATTAAAGCAGCATTGGCACCCTGAAGTCTAGTCAGTTTCACAAACTCAACTAAAAATAGCTCCAGGATCCTAGGCTTGCCCCAGAGTCCTTTGCCAATTTGGGTGATTTTACTATCACAATTCAGATATTTTCCTCCCTCTCCATTCTGCTGTGTGAAACTCCCACAGATGAGGGACAGACACTATTTCCTCTGCAGAGTCAAACTGACTATACACAGTGCTGCCAAATGCACAAAGCAAACAAACTGAAATAGAGAAAATTTCTCCTCTGCTCTCTTTCATTTAAGTTATCTGGGGTGTTGTATGTAATAGTAATAGTGTAACATGGCAGCATATGACTTTACAGAGAGATACAGGGATCTTCTGTTGAGCCATCCTGTTGGCAGGAATTAGAATCCTGAAAAAACTGGTGAGTAAGTACTGCTGATTCCTGGTGGCAAATGTTGCTTGTTAGCTCCAATAGAATAAAAGGGAGGTGGAACCAGCTGTCTAGAGAGAGGGAATTGGAGTCTGAGACATAGCTGTCTCTGCAGGGAGACGATAGGAACAGTCATGGCAGAGAGAACATTTAGTTTGAGGTTTCTGTTAGAGGTAGTGGTTCAACTTCCAGTAAAGTCAAACCCCAGGAAGGTGGTTCATGTAGCTAAAGTGTTATCAGGTAGAAGTGTGTTTAAGCTGATGGTATCCCTTTAATGGTGAGGATTTTCTCAGTACAAGTTTGGCAGTTCTCTGCATCAATCCCTGACATTTGTGTTTTCTGTTTCTCTCCCTGCTGGTCGTCAAACAAATGGAATTTCACTTTTACCCTTTTTATTGTTTCCTCACTTCTCCTTCAGGAAAATGACTTCTGGATTGTAGCCTTGCATCCTCTCGCTGCCCTCACAGGCTTAACAGAACAGGAGGTTTCTGCTTTGTTTTTCTCTCACCCCTTCTGCCTGTTTCTACTTTTACTGACTCTTTTCTAGTCTGAAAGGTTGGTTAGTTCAATGGGATTTATAACCATGGCATTATGAAGAGTGCTGTAAGTTTTTTGAAAGGAGCTTCATATTTTTATTTTACTAAACTAACTGAATCTTAATATAGCCAGTACAAAACACTGAGAGGTTCTAGGGATGTTTATTCTTTAGATGAGATAATCAGCATGGACAACTACGAATAGCAGTCTTATGGCTAAGGAGTCCAGATGTGGCTTCTATTCCTGCCTCTGCCATTGACTTCCTGTTTGACTTTTGGCAAGTAATCTTTTTGCCTCAGTTTCCCAACCTGTAATACCGGGATAACACTTACCCCATAGGGATGTTGAGGCTTAATCCATTAATAGTTATGCAGCATTTTGCAATCCTCAGACAGAAAGCCTTAAGACGGGCAAAGAATTATAAGCCCTTTATGGGTCTTCATTTGGTGCCATTGCTCACATACTTTTCATTGCCAGTTTGGTAGAGTAAATTCCAATTTCAGAGTCCATGTTCAGACAGACTATCTTTTAATATAATGGAGGATTTTCTCCTGGCAAAACGGTGGTGCCTCACAACAGGTATAAATGCCTTGACCAATATCTGTCTTTAAAACTATAATGCCCTTTAACCAACATGCTTCAGAATGATTTTTTTAAAGGTTACCATGAAGCAAACACCTTTTCTGGGTCATTTCACTGTAACTTAATGCTCATTAAATAAAACTTTGACAAAACACAGCAACCCTATCTTCCTATTTACGGGGTTTCATATTGAGACTTGGCTGCATGATGGTTCAGACTGTTGTTCCGAACCATAAGTAAAAGTAAGTTCTTGCTAGCAAACTGATAATGTGCTGACCAATACAGTCAGGGATGCATTAAGTTAAAAAACATCTTAAAAATAAACTTATGTGGCAGAGCCGGCTCTGTTTCAAAAGATTAGACTTTATATCCGTGGGCCAGGGAAGCAGTGTCAGCCACAACAGTGTTCAGTTTGAAATATATTGTAGAGAGGGCTTTAGACATTGAGCCAATGTCTAACCATAGCAGTCAAACTTAGCGATCCCATTTTCTGATTACTCTTTGCTTGTGTTGACAGCTGTGGATACTGATTCTAGGAACTATCTTTGGGTTTTCTTCTTATGGACCAATTGCATTGTTTGGAGTGATAGCCAATGAGAGCGCACCTTCCAACCTGTGTGGCACCTCCCACGCTATCGTTGCACTAATGGCCAATGGTAAGTCACTCGCCCTCGCCCTCACAAAAAACCTTAAGGTGGCAAGGTGAGATTCCAAATGGGCTCTGATATTATTGATATGATCAATTGCTACTTATTGATACGGAAGGTGGTCTCTCAAGTAGCACAGTTGAGAGAATTGAAATCGAATACCTCTGCAATTGAGCCTCTTCTTATTCCACAAAGACAGCTCTGCAGACCTGACACTCTCCCTAAGCAACTTCCCTAATCTTACACTTGATTTTCAAAATGTTTCATGCTGCAGCCCACCATGAAGCACTCTGTGGACCACGTTGAGGACTGCAGTCTCAAAGGACAAACGTTGGAGATCGCAGATATCCCTATTGTTAATAGGTTGAATTTAGAGATGGATAAGATTGACAATACCAAGTGCATCTTTTTTGTTGGGCCTTCTGGGACCCTTGCCTCATAAGTCACCCTTAGAGACTTCTTGTCAAAGTCTTACTATTAAACCTGGGCCTTTGCCAGTCGAGTGAAATCTTTAGAATAAAAGGCCACTGTGCAGAGGGTTAACTTATTAAGGAAACAATTCTTGCACATTAATATGCTCTAAGATCTTTTTTTCTTAAGAAAAAGGAAAAACAAACACTCTGGGAATTATTACCAGCATTCTGAGATCTGGACAAAGCCTGAGTTTCTGTAACATCTGGGTCACAATGTGAGAAAGTCCATTTGAAATTTGGATCCAGACTTCCGCAAATCTCAGAGGAGTTTAACTGTGCAGTTTTGGATCAGACATATTTCTGGTCGCAAGTGAAAATGCTGCACTGTTTAGTTGTCTGTCCCCCCTTTATAAGAATTCATTGTCCAAATTTTGATAAGCTTTGCCAGAGCACAGATCTGTCAAGGATTCATGTGTATATCAGCTGCTCACACCAAGACAGGCTGCGACTCATTCCTCACTTTCATCATAAACATTTGTAAACAAAGATAACTGCAGCCACAGGACTTGCTCTTGTATCTTCTCTGGTAGCTGAATAGGAATAACTTGCTCCCCTGAGTTCTCTGGCAGTGAAAATATCCAGTGGAGAGGAAAGGGTGGCCGTAGACCATTTACTGAGGCACCCTGAAGGAGTGACCCCAAGAAAAGAGTTGGGAGCTATCAAGTGACTAGCTCCATTTCCCTAGGCAGGACAGAATTGCTCCCTACTATGTGTTATAGTGCTGTGTCCACTGTTTAAAACACCTCAAGCTGTCAGGCTTGCAGCATTTTTATAAATGCAGGGACCAGTGCAAAGAGCAGTGTCAGCAGGAGAAACTGGAAGGTTCTGCTGCTAGTAGGGACTCTAACTCTGTTCTCTTCTCTCCATTATTCCTGCAGTCGGTGGTTTCCTGGCTGGACTGCCTTTCAGTACTATAGCCAAGCACTACAGTTGGGCCACAGCCTTCTGGGTAGCCGAAATAACATGTGCCATCAGCACTGTAGCCTTTTTCTTGTTACGGAACATCCGCACCAAGATGGGTCGGATACCCAAGAAGATTGACTAAAGATGAGCAGCAAAGGTACTAAGGCTGCTCCTGATGCTATCATGGAATGGCGACTAACGGGCCTGGGACTGAGTTTCCTACCAATGCTGCCTAGATAAGGATGAAATAGATCAGAATATTTATCATTTCATTTTAGTCATGTTCCTGTTTGGAAAGACAAGGTCTTCAGTGGCTGTTATGTTTTAATGCCTATAGCCTTTTTTGGTTATTCAGTTAGTTTACATCTCACCTTCCGTCTTACAGAACTGTTAGTGAAGTAAGCAGAGACTTGGTAGTCTTGATTGCTAGAAGTACTGCAGAAGACTGGTACCTGGTGCTATATATAGCCTTCTTGCTGCTGGCCTCAGACATAGCGTTGCTGTCGATTCAGCCTCATTGCTTACAGAAATAGTAGTATTAGCCAGCACCTGAGCCTATTTTAATTCACCTCCACGTGGTGGTGTCATTGCAGCTGTGACCCAGCTTCCTCTACCATGAGCTACCTTCTGTGTCTCCCTCCCCAGAAGCAGAGACCGCTGGCTCATTACTAAAGAAAAGCACTGCTCCCCCAGCTCTATCAGAGACTGAACAGTTATTGGTCCACCAATTACTGCAGATCCCTGCCATTGCAGCAAAATAGCCCCCTTTTCATTAACTGCAAATGACTAAAGTTCTTGGAACTCCATTCCAGAGATGGGAGCATTGTAGAACAGTTACTTTTTCTGTTAAATTAATCACCATGGCAAACCTTAGAGTATTAATGAACTGCAAAACCAATGGTTAACACCAAATAGACTAGTAGTCACTGGAGTACCAAGGAAACAGGTTCAAGAGTATATGCAGTAACAGCATCAGACACAGACATTTTGTACAGCTCCCATTCTTTCTGCTTTATCCAGAAAAGTCTTTGAGAGAGATTTTTATCATTAGGTTGTAGATGATTATTTCAGATGAAAGCTTACATTTCTAATGGCTCCAGTTCCAGTGAGCTGACCCAGGTACAATATTGTTAGGTTCAATTGCAGCATATGGGTTGCTTATTATTGTGACTACTTGTTAGGAGTAGTAAACGTCTTATGTTAACAGACTTTTCTTATCAGGATTTTTGTTAGTGCTCCCTGCAGGCCTGTAGTTCTTTAGAATGCTGCTCAGTGGCACCATGCTGAAGCTATCTTCTCATAAGACTGCAGTCAATAGATGGGGACCAGTCCTAACAAAATGGCTAACTCTTGTACAAAAGTAAACTAAAGTGGATATTTAATCATGAGTATCAAGAAATATTGTTTACCAACTGTAAAATAAAAATGGAGCAATGCAATGGGACCATGAGATTCCTTGTGTAAAGGGACCAAGAAAAAAGTGGGAGCTCTTGCCCAGAGGTCAATGCTGGATGAAGGGCATTCCTCTTTCTACATTGAGCAGGCTTAGTCAGTAGTAGTCATTTTATGCTGCCCTTCCTGCTGCTAGTCCTCAGAACAGCTGTGCAGACACTAAGAACTGTTTCCCCCCCCCCCAGTTTATTCCTTTTTCATTTTACACACCTCCCCGGCTTGAAATCCATTGTTCCTGTTCACGCAGAGGTAGCTCCCTTCTAAGAGTGTTCTGGGCACAGTAAAGCACACATCAAGTTGGAATGGTAGCAGAACACCCGAGTGACAAGAACCAGGCTGCATGTTTTCTGTCAGCTGAAGCTAGTGATACACTGCCAGTTCATACTAGCTCTAGCAAGAACGAACGTGTCCAGTCCAAGAATTAATCGGCTGTCCACACTTTAAGGGAACGTTTATTACTTATACATCCAAAGTAACCATTTGTCTGAGGCATAAATTAAAGCTGCAGAGAAACTAATATATATGTACACACAGAGTAAGAAGAGTGTCTAGCTGAGATATTACCACCATGTTGTGTCTTATCTTCCTCTTTGTTACAGAGGCAGCATGAGAGCTACAATCATAGCTTCAGCCACAGATGGCCATTCTCAGTTATAATAATAAAACTCACTGTTAGGCAAAGGAGGATTCCACACACATGGAATAAAGCAGCATTTTTGGAGGTGAGAAAAGCATGGTTTGGGACCTCGTGACAGACTCCCTTGCTGCTGTAGCCAGAGACAGGATCCTGGGAAGGCTGTCTAGTGAGGAGAGGCTCTGGAGTGATGCAGTTAAAGTCCTCTATGATCCTGGTCCAAATGGTCCAGTTTTTTCTGCTACTTCCAATGCAAGTTTCAAGTTCTGATCAAACAGCTCACACCTGAAATAGTCACACACAAAGAAGCATCAGGATCAGAATGGGGTGACAAAATCTCCATCTACAACCCAGCACATACTGGTGTTTTTAATTGGAGAACACTAGCTGCAAGACAGCCCCATGCCTTCACCAGCTTCTCTTCCATTCCAAACTCTACTAATGGTGACATTTTGAATTAAAAGACTGTGATTAACAAAGCAGCTTGAGTTCGGCTTTCCTATCTGACATGTGAAAACAGTTTAAAAAACAAGGCTTGATTGCAGGGGCTATAAGTGCAGTGGGGAACACTTCACATTGCTCAAATGGAACAACTCGGGAGCAAGTTTCCTCTAACCTTTGGTGGAGGACAGGAATCAGACTGGTGTCCTTGGAGAACCTCCTCCAAGAACCTGACAGCGCTGAACTCCCTTATGGAATTTAATCAAGCAAGCTTGTTAGGCTTTTGATTGACCAAGACAGTAGTTTTGCTGGAGGTGCAAAGCAGTCAGGTAGCCAACCAGAGCACCAGTCAGCAGCACAGGTCGAAATAGAGTCCAGCAATCTCTTATGTTTATTTTTAGTGCACGGACCTGGGAATGGGAGCCAAAGACATGGGGTCTACTTTCAATTCTGTCACTGACAGAAAATCAACTGTCTGCTTCCCCACTGTTAAATAAGTATTAAGACTTCTCTTCTTCAAAGGGTATGGTATTGTGATGGTTGTACAGTGCTCTGCAAGGGACGAGCAGCGCAAATGCTCAGTACCTCGTTATTCTACACATCATCTGCCTACTCCGTACCTGATCGGCATCTCCAGTGAGTAGAAAGGGTTTTTCAGAGCGAAGTCAGAATAAATCTCATAGATCTTACGCAGAAGGGACTCTATCCCAGCTTGCCGTGGATCAGTGAGCACAACAAATTTGATCCCTGGAGCCATAAAGAAATAAGCATTAGCATAACCAAGCTGCAAAGTTAATAATACTATGAAATACATTCTGGAATATAATTGAAAAGGGGCCTCGTTTACAGGAAGGATGGGAAAACAGCTGACACCAAGCAAAGAATATTTAAAACTTGTCTTATTTCATTTAAGTTATATAAAGAAAGATTAATGACTGAAGAGTGTATTTTAGAAAGATAACAATGCTAACATGCAGGATGTGATTTTCCTTTCAAGTGCACAAAACATGTTTTGCAACATTGCTACCATGCCTATATACTTGACCACCTCTAAGAGAGTCTTGCACTTCAAGCATACAGGTTGGGTTTTATTTCAATTCTGCATCTAGATTACAGACTTAAAGACATGTTGGCCAATTAGCATGTCTTGTCCATGGCTTTGTTTCCCTTGTTCTAAAGAGGGGATAATTCTGTGGGGGGCAGCAGTTGAGGCTTAATTCATGTTTAAATGCTTTGCCATTTTAGGATAAAAGGGACTAGAAAAGGGCAAGGGATGATTATTTCAGTTGGCATCTATAACTCATTATCCAGTTAGAGAGCACCAGGAGGATTTACAAATAGCTGATGGGCCTTTACTCAGAGCAACAAAATCTAATTCAGAGAAATACCATATGAATAAAGATCAAGCATGAAACAATACGTTTGCAGCAACATACAACAAGTCTAACAAAAGCATTTTGAATTAATCTTTTCAGAGAGAGAGAAATAGCCCCAAGACTGAACTAACAGACAACATGAGCAGTAAATCTTACCTGTTAGAGTCTGAAAACAGTGTAGTTTAAATGTGTCTGTTTCCAACATCTCAATACCGGAACTTCCCAGCTCAGGAGACAACTGGGACCCAATTGCGAACAACCTTCACAAAGAAAGAGAAATTACTTAAGTCTGAGATAAAGGATTCCTCTTCAAGTTACTAGAGATGTGATGGTGAAGAAGGGACACTATATGCACGCTCAGTTAGTCTTTGTAGAGTGTAGCTTGTTCAGGACGGAATATGGCTTCTTCTAGGTTTGGCCAGTGCTTCACAAATGCTGGGCATTCCTGCATTATTAATGATCATCTGTGCCATGGTAGCCAGGGCACAGAGGGCTAGACTTGGCAGTGCAAACTCACGAGTGGAACATGGAGGCCAGCATGAGCTTTTCGTTGGAGGAGAGGCGAGGCCGGCCAAAACGGATGGAGACTGGGTAGTTGGCAGGGTTGCCCAGGTACTCCAGCACCTCCTTCCCATCAGCCGTGTACTTGCCGTTCACGTCAATGCCATTGATGGACAGCACAGCGTGCCCCACTGCAAGAACCAAAGAGCCGGAGCTGAAGCGGATTTGCTGTCAAACGATCCTAGAAACAGGAGCTGCAGTAACAGCCCCCCGCCCGCCGGCCTCTCCAGTGCGGTCTAGCGAGGAGTCATCGTTCCGGGGGAGAACTGATGTGTTCGCCCAGGAGTGTGCGCTCCGAGTGTGACTAGGGCCATGGAACCACTCACCCCTCGGGCCGGGCCACAGCCAGAACCACAGTCCCTCCCCCCCGGCAGCTCCCGGGAGGATTCAGCGCCTCACACCCCCCAGCAGCCGGCCCAGCCCCTCCAGCGTCCTGTGTCAGCGCCCCGGCAGGCAGCCCCGGGCCCCGTAACGGGCACGGCCCCCCCCGGCTGGCCCTCCCAGCGCCGCGCGGTCCCCGGTGTTCCCTGGCGCCTCCGCTCGGACGCCCACCCCGGATACTGTCCCGCTGCCCGAAGGCCACCACCACGCGCTCGTCGTGCAGCTTGAGCACCAAGTCCAGCGGGAAGCTGAAGGTTTTCTCGGCCTCGGAGCGCGGTGCGTAGTGATCCAGCTGGTAGATGAGGCCCCCGGCCTTGTTCACAACGTACACGCTGAAGATCGCCATGTCGGCTCCCGTCCGACCCATTAGCCCAGGGCACTATGGGAGATGTAGTTCCACGCCTGGCGATTTGTGCCAGCGCGGTGCACTGTGGGAGAGCCGATCATTTCCGATGTCGGAGCGGTGTATTATGGGAATTGTCGTTCTTTCTCGTTGACCCGGAAGCGCTGTTGCGACTTGTCGCTCCGCGCTCCGGAAGCGCAGTGAAAGCACGGGGTTTCCCAGGCTCCTCGGCCAGGCGGCTTCCTTTCTCAGCCGACATCTTGAAGCAACAGCTACCGCTGCCTCGCTATGGTGGGTGAGCCCGAGCCGGCACCAGGCCGAGTCGCCTGGCCTGGCCTAGCCTAGGGCAGGGGTGTCTGCGAGGCAGTCGGAGCGGCTGGGCCTCGTGGGACCGGCCCTAGCCCTAGCCCTGGAGTCGCCCCCTTCCCTCCCGTCGGGAGACGCTCGGGCGGGGGGAGGCGCGTCTGTGAGGCGCCGCGTGGCGGGCCCCGGCCTCTGCCGCCTGGCAGCTGCGGGGGGCTCAGTCGCCGCCCGCCTTGGAGGCTTGTTCCCGCGCGCTCCCTGGGCCTGCGCCCTGGGGTATCGGGTAGGGCCAGTTTTTCCCCGTGGTGCTCTGTGGGGAGTGGGAGCACCTGGCCTCACCCCCCCCCCCCGTTTCGTCTCTTTCCAGCCCCCCAAGGACGACAAGAAGAAGAAGGATGCGGGGAAGTCCGCCAAGAAGGACAAGGACCCAGTGAACAAATCTGGGGGCAAAGCCAAAAAGAAGGTAGGAGTCTGCAGCACGCGGGGTCACTGGGCTCTCGCCTGCTTGCTCGGCAGCAGGGTCTGGGTGCGCCGTGTTCGCGCGGGCATCCCAGTGCTCAGCAAAGCCGTTTCCTGGCGAATTATTCCTTGCATGTCCCGGGAGGTGGGTCAGTATCATCTCCACTGGCGGCTAGGGGGCAGAGAGCAGCGGCCATGTGCTCAGCTGAGCCTGAAGGATACTGTGCTCAAGGCCAGGCCGTGAGATGTTTTATTCTGTAATAAAATATCTCCCTCCTTCCGTTATTCATACCGGTAAATCACATTTTAAAGACCTGTACAGGCGGTTTCTACATTTGGTATTTAGCAGTAGCCAGAGACTGACTGATGGCTGGGAGTTAGGTTTCCCAGCTCTGTCATTGACTCCTTTGGGCATGTCCCATTGTAAAAGGGCGTGTTCCCCTCTGTCATGGTGCTCTTGAAATGCTTTTTAATGTTTGAAGTGCTTTAAAATAAATGCTATTAGACCCCATCTAGATCATAAGCTGATTTAAAACGTTAGCAAGTTACCATGAACCCTAGGGTCCCTTAGAGTTTAACTTGACAGAATTATTTAAGGGGGAATGTCATATGAATATTGAATTGAACAGTATCTCTCCAAACCTTTATAATTTGAGTTTCAAGGGAGGCAAATTGCATTCTCCTCCACCCCAATTACTATAAAGAAGGTCTAAAAAGGCTTTTCAACACTGAAGAAAGTTTCACTTCCTTGGTACATGAGACATCATAATCCTGCTAATTTTGGGATGTCCTTACTGTTACAGGGGAGCTAAAGCCTGAATTTCAAATATGAAAATTGGAGCAGGTGGGGTGGGAACTTCAGTCCCTCTTCATACATCACAAAGAAGCCAATGTCAGTATCAAGTTACACTTTGCCACTTTTGGGGATGAGTCATTGGTGCAGCAAGTCTGGCACTATGAGCACACCTCAAGTGGCTTAACGCAGATTGAATAATAGTGGTAAAAATGCCTGATTGCTGTCTGCTCTGGAATTTTCATTTTGTGGTGGTGATTGTGGTAGTGTAGAAAAGGCACTATTATGCATGTTAAAGCCTGCTGCTAATGGGTCTGTGTTAACATAGTAAATAGGTGGTCTCTCTGTAATTAGTGCTCCTCTGAGCAATAAGCTTGCATTTGGTGGTCAAGGAGGAAATGCTGTGGCCTGATGATGCAGTTCTTGAGATCATGCCAAAGCTTTTATTGTGCTGCTTGTTTGAAGGTGGTTTCCCTTCTTTTTCTTCATGTAGAAGTGGTCCAAGGGGAAAGTAAGAGACAAGCTGAACAACCTTGTTTTGTTTGACAAGGCTACTTATGATAAACTGTGCAAAGAAGTGCCCAACTACAAGCTCATCACGCCTGCTGTAGTCTCTGAAAGGCTGAAAATTCGAGGTTCCCTAGCAAGAGCTGCCCTCCAAGAACTGCTCAGCAAAGGTTACCTATTTTCTGTATTACTGCATCTGAAGAAGAGAGCTGAAGTCTCTCGAAAGCTTATGCCTACAAATATTAAATTTGTTAGTCTTTAAAGTGCCACAGAACTCTCGTTGTGTTTGCTGTATACAGACTAACACGGCTACTCCTCTGAAAATGTTAAAAACACTGAATTGTGGGATGGGAGACCTCAACCCAGATGTATTCTTTGATCTCCCTTATTTGTTGATTGATTTGATACAAATCTAGTTGCAGGTAGCTTGTATACAAAGGAGTTCAATAATGAGCATTTTACATTTAAATGTCTCCTTTTTCTCATCAGTCTAATATGTCACTTGGCATTTTAATGTTTCTCTATACGACCACATCAGAATTGATGGTTACTTGTGTGCATATTTTTAAATACAGTGCAAAAAAAATGGATGTTTGATAGCCATAGTGTCTAATTGCTAAGAGGAAGATCCCATCTGTGGTGTAGAAAATTGAGTCAGGAGATTACTATGTGACCAGATCATCTGACAACTGAAAACCTGGTTCAGTTTTGCAGTGCTAACTTTTCCTGGATCATGCTGAAGTCCTGCCTGTCCTATGAGACTTTTAGTGTGGGGACTACTGTGTTCTAGACAGGCTCTTTGGCTCTGGTTGCCAAGGGCCTCAACAGGAATTCATTTCAGTGTTCCCTGTTTAGAAGGCACAGCGAAACAATGAACAGAACTAGAATGAATTAAAATGCTAGGTTCTTAGCCCTGAGTCTGCAGCTCTCAAGGTAGAACTGTTAGTCTTTGGAAGGGTGGGCCTTCCAAGGTTATCTGTTAACACTGTCTTAAAGATTCTGGACTTTTTTTAATAATGTTTCCTGCCTCCTTGATAGGTTTGATCAAACTTGTGTCCAAGCACCGAGCCCAAGTGATTTACACCAGAAACACGAAGTGTGGAGATGCACCTGCTGGTGGGGAGGATGCTTAAAAAGGTGAGGTGCTATTGAAATTCTGACATTGCATGTATCCCTGCCTCTCCATTTATGTATCCCTTGTTAATAGAAATGCGAACCAGAATCCCAGTGTGAATTCTTCATGGTGGACTTCTATTCCCTTGTGAAATCTCTTAAAAATCTACTTCTAAACAGAGTAAAAACAGGCATATAGTTCTGGAAGCACTAAAACTTAATTATTGCCTCTGCATCAGTGGGAGAAAGGAATTCTAATAGCTTATATAGAAGTTGTGGTGTTAAATAATAGATATCTGGCAAGAGGGGGTAGGAGATCACTTCTGTCACTTACTCCCTGCTTGTCTTTTTATTAAGGTCTCTCTTGAATGTGCTACCTGCTCAATAGCAATAAACCATTCAAACTGAGTTCTTGATAAAAATTGTCAGATGAGTGGAGGACTGTTCTTTCAAATTATAACTGCTTCAATAGAACAAATTTTATTAGACACTCAGTTGTGTGGAACTAGTTGTCTAACTCACACTACTTTTTGCTTTGCAGGTTCTCCAATCACCTCTGCAATCTTTATGTAAATGTATACGATAAAATTGTTCAATTTTGTTTTCTTAAGGGGATGAGAGAATAAAAAATACCCTCACGACCATCGAGGAGTTAGTTTGTACTCTGTTACATACTAGGGTGGGGAGGTGTCTTAAAATAGTAGGGAAGTGCTTAGACAATAAGGGGGCCACACTAGTAGATAGGAAGGCTACAAAACAGTAGGTAAAAATGGAGGCCATGCTAACTGAAGAAACCCTGGTCAGGTTTTAAACCCTCCTTTCCCCGATGCCTTCCCTTTTTTGTTTGTTTTGAGAGGATTAAGTCTTCAGTGAATTGATCAAGTCATCAATTGAGCATATGGAAGAGTCTGGGGTTTTTTTTTTTTTGTTAAGTCCTGGAATTCTAAAATCCTACATCAGTGCAAATTCTAAGGAATAAATTCAGCATAGTAAATCACTTTCCTCTGCAGAGATTACAAGCAGTGTTCTGAAAGCAAGCTTCAGTTAACTCCTAATTAGACACACTCGTATGTGTGACTAGCTACAACATTTTTTTTCTTAAAAGGTGTTTTATTGGAGCCTTAACCTCCCTTTAAGCTACCTTAGAACTGTAGGATTTTTCCAACCTTTCACAAGATTCTAGGACTGAGTCACTGCAAACAGACCGGCTATCACTCCATGAGTCTTGGTGTTAGATTAATCTATCTAAATTAAATAAAACTTCTAAATGCAACAGGCTGTAAATACAAGAGAAACTACCTTCTCTATTACAGGATAGGTGAAGTCTGCAAGCATTACAGCAGGAGTATATGACACAAATTATTCCCCTTTGAGGTGGCTGTCCTGCAGCTAAGAGCCATGACTGATGCTGACAGCTCTGGCCACAAAGGGCTTACTCCTTTTCATCTACTCCAGTGGTTCCCAACCTGTGGCTTGGGGGCCAAAACTAGCCTGCGGGGGCTTTCAAAGTAGCTCACGGCTCCCCTCAGGCTGGCTGCAGAGGGGAGATGCTGCCTAAGGATCCAGGTGAAGCGTGTTGCCACGGGGCTACATGACAGGTGCAGGCTCCTTGCTGCAGGTCAAGGGGCTGGGAGATCAGTGCTCCTTTCCCCCTAGCTGTATCAGGGAGCACAGCACAGTGCTCTACCTAGGTGCTGGGGTCCCTGCTGGAGCCAGGAGAAGGGGAGCAGTGATCTTCCATCCCCCTGGCTGCAGAAGGGAGCCACTGTCTGGGACCCAGGTGGAGCGCATGTGGCTACAGGATGCATGCGGTTTCCCTGCAGCAGCCAGGACAGGAGAGCCTCCTCACTGAAATTCCATTTGGCTGGGCTGAGTGGGGGGAACCACTGATCTACACTGTACGATAGAACACGTCCCACTTGGTTCTTTTAATACACGTAGATAAGCAAAACTAGTTGTGCAAGAGTCTTATGTTTGCTATACAGCTGGATTATAAAAGAGGTAAACATAACAGCACTAACATGGGGGTTACAGGTTACAGCCTTTGTACATAAATAGTAGGATGTGTGCACTTTTTCACTGAACCTCAGATTTTGGTCTTTAGCCTGGTCTTCCTTTGATTTTCCTCTTTGCCTGATTCTGCTTTGAACTGATGTCTGAAAAGGATACCCATGAAAAACTCAGATTAAAAGAATACAAGAAGCTGGGAAACATACTATAAGTGGCAGTACAGAACAGCAATCAATAGAAGAGACTCCCACCTGTGCGCACTTTCAGTTGGGAGCATTTGTTATCACAGTCTAAATATGAAGGAAGTTTCTACTCTTCAGGTAGCTATGACAAACACCACTCCACGTAATTCACTAGGGGTGTTCAAGTCTTCTAAGAATGAACATCTTATATTGAGCTTCAGCTTATGATACCCCTAGGACAGGTACAACTCTCCATTTATACAAACTGCAGCCACGTTTGAGAAAGGGCAGGCATCACTACAGTGTACAACCCAGAGGAGAAATTTTAGCCAAGTACACCAAGACAAAGTTCTACGTAAAGTGCTGTAGGACACTCAGTGATGCTGCAGCTAACGTGACCTCTGTTTAAAGATTGTGTATGAGTGAGCTACTTCAGCACTAGAATCTCAGATCCAAGGCTTCACACATTGGGCATTAACTCCTGCTATTTGCAGCAAGACATCTGTTTCATATACATATGCCAATATCATTGTCAATTATCATTTGAGAAGTCTTTCCTGCAAATTGCCAAAACCGTGTGTGGGTGTGTATATATACACACATATACATACACCCACACACAAGGAATGCCCCCCAGCTCAATGTCAGTCCATGCTAGGTAGACGCTTACCTAGATTGCCACCTCCTGCCATGGTTCCAGACCCGTCCGAAGGAGGGAAGCCAGCCTTCACTTGTCTCAGAAGTGTGATCAAAGTTGGCACCGACACGATGTGCTGGAAGCTTTTTCAGCTTCTGCTTCTCTGCTAAGAATCATTAGTTCAAAGAATGTGAAGAGGTTCTATCCAGCACTGGTCAAGTATTTTAGGTAAAGTTCCAGAAAAAGTAGTTGGGAGAATATTGGTCTCTTTCTAAATAGGTAGGTTTTTCTTCCTTCTTACTAGAGTCTGTTGACTAACTAGAATTCATCTCCAGGATTTTCAGAAAAATCATTACCTAGTCTATATCCAGAATTTAACGTACCTCATTTATGCTGCATCACTTAGTCTGATACATAAACTTGTCGCACTGACTTCCTATTAGATGGTTCACTTTATTAAACTGTTTTACAGTGATTCACTTTTTAAATAAAACCAAAGCGTTTAAAAACTAAATCTTGCCTCAATATATCCAAGTAGTAATATCCAAAGCCACTCACTTTCTTTGAGAAACTCCTCATATGAAGGTCCAATCTGCTGTTTGCTTCCAAATGTCTCTTTATCCTGCATCAACCAGGGAGGTTTGGCTCCTAGGAGGTCATGGGGAACATGTTTAGCTACTGAAATAATCCTAAATACAGAACCAGAGGAGAGAGGATGGGACACGTACCCCCAAATTTGTGCATATAGACTGTTTCCCTAACAAATCAGTGGTGAAATGGGTTTCTACTGGAAATACTATACTTTGTGCTTCCTCCTTTGTGGAGCAAATAAAGGCCTAAGCACCTTAACTGTCACAGCTAAGAGCCATGACGCTTCATACCTTACAACCATACAGTTAAGGGAAACTCCTTTGAAACCATATGAGCCTGATTTTGCTTCACCACCTTCTAATATCTGAAGTCAGTCTGAAATATTAGCAAGCTAGTTAACATTTCTCGCTCCCGCCACAATTTTATGTTTTAAAGTTACTTTACTGTCTTTTTCTGTATTCAGAGCCCAGAAATGTTTGATAAGGTTGAAAAAGTGAAACTTTCAACAAATATGTACCTGTGTGAACATTTCCCTTCCCTTCTGATTCCTGTTTTCAAAAAATTAAGAAAATCCCAATTAGAAATGGATTATTAAAAAAAGCAACTTTTTATTGTAACTTTGTACTACAACAGCAGATAAACCCTAAAAAACAGTAACAGGTATTAAACTATTGGATTGTGCAGATCTTCATGCATGGACAAATAAATGTACAAGGGGATCCTGATAACTGAAAATAAGCAGCTCGTGGGAGTGAATTCCATTTGAAATTCCCTTCCCCAATGAAACTTTGCTATAAAGATATACAAAGAGGAAAAGAGTTTTTTTCTCTATTTCCATCGACTAGATTAGCCTCTACTAGGGATTTTTCATTTTCAGTGCATTTCTTTTAGGAAATATTCAGTAAGTGAAACAAAAATCCCATGTTTCAGGACTGAGTTTTTCACCCAATCAATTGCTGAAATCCACAGGGTTGCTTTCTCCACAACTACGCTATTGGGGAAACCTGCAAACCAAAATTCTGATCCTTACCAAAGACTAGAAGTACAAATTCCATTGGCTATGATCTGAATTATCAGTACCCATGAAAAAAGGAAAGTGACTCTGTAAGCCCCTCCCCAATCCTACCTGGTAGCCAATAAATGTCAAAGCATGGGCTGCTTCCATCCAATCTAAATCAGGTGTTGTCTGAATCACACTTGGACCAGGCTGCTCTGCCTCTTCAGTGATGAAGGTGAAGTCACTAGAACACAGGAGCCAAAGATAGTCTGCCAGATGAGTTATTTGATATCCAGGACAACATCAAGAGAGCAAATGTATTTCAAACTACAGCATGGCATTGTTAAATTCAAGTTTTAGGACACAGGTGAGGCATAAAAATACTTTAATGGCAATGTGTTCAAGTTTGGAGATTTTTAATTGGGAAGATGAGAGGAAATACAGCAGCAGTTCACAGTAATTAGCACCTATACAGCATTCTGTCAGTCTAGCTCTTTGCAACCCTCTCTGGAGGTGGGACATTATCTACCCTTACAGAAACAGTAGCATTAAATTGTTTGTTCTAGGATACTGAAGGAAGAATGAATTTGCCTACTAGATGTATGCAGGTGGCTTAAGGTTCCAGCTGCTGCTCCTGAGAACTGTGTTAATTCAGAGAAATGGTGCAGGTAAGTGATAGCAATCCAGAAAGCAATAGCCATCTATTATCTACTACATTGAATCTACTACATTGGCCAGGGAAACAGTATTAGTAACTTTCTAGATAATTGCTGCTCAACATTTCACCAAATTCAAAACTCTTAAGCAGAGGGAGACATACGTGATGATATAAAAGGCAAGTTTCCTACCTTTCATGTCTTCCTGGTGTACTGAAGGCAGAGGGTTCATCACAAACTTCTGTCTCTGTCTGAGGCTGAGTTTGATTCAGGAAAAAAACACTTTTTCTGGTATTCAACAATAAGTCCCTTCCTGTTTTATGAGACACCTCATATTGCAATCATACATTCATGTTTATCTTTTGCAGGCAATGAAAGTGGGCATTTTCAGTGTAGATGCTAAAAAATTTTTGTTTGCACGGGCTCTGCGGCACTAGCAAGAGAAAGAGAGAGAGGGAGTTTTCTTTTCAATGGCTTTTGAATTATGGACAGAGTTGTAAACTAGGTTCAAATTGCAGAATATCTATTGCTGATGAGGATTCAGACACTTGTTGATCTCAGGGTGCATGAAGCACCAGCAGTTATAAAGTGCAATTTTTTTTATCTGTAAACTGAGCAATTTGAAGTGGAGTCATTGAGTGAATCTACATCACCACAATGCCCTTTCTATGGAGTCAGACAAAATTTGCACTTTAAAAAGAAAAAAGAGGCCAAAAACTTTACCTAGTCTGTGAGAGTATAGTCAAAAGACCTAAGAGATTCCATCCCCTGTAAGTGCAAGACTGAGTACCCTGCAAAAGGATATATCTGATTCCAGGTGCTTCTTTAGAGAATGCAATGCAGGAAGGTAATGTATGTACTAGAATTTTATAACCAAGGGTATTTAAGTGTCTAGTTTTCTACAGTGCAGGTATAATACCAGCACATCTTATTCCAGATTCCTTCTCTGTGACCCACACCCAACCCTAGCCTGGAAGAACTAGCAAGGATGAAAAGATGACTTCAGTCACAGTGATCACTCAAACATAGTGCAGTGCATATCTGCTAGATTAATAACTACACCTGAATGAAGCCAGAGATTCGCAATCAAAGAGCAGCAGTCCTATCAATTGTTACCCATCAAAACCTCCTCGGGATAGGCGAGAGAACAAGTTATTAGAAGTAAATAGTTGTAGTTTCAATATAAGTATCAATGGAATAGCCATCTATAAGAACTCAGTGGGCTTGTGGAAACAATCAATCATTTGCTGGATACTGCTCAGGTGCATCCTGGGAACACAAACCTCTAAGACTGCTTGCACCATTTCCAGTCTACTCTGCTCCACTTCTCGGATACGGAAAGCCATCTGGAACAGAACAAAGCAGGAGACAGGATGAGGACAAAAGGCAAAGCAAACAGGCAAGTCAGGCACAACACACCTATGGCATCTCTGTTCACCTCTTTAATGACCTCATCCTCTCTTTCTTCATAAGCGTCCAGAGCTTTGACAAGTGATGATTTGAACCTGAAACAGTATTTGAGAGATCAGTCACTTTTGTTCCATGATCTAGTGTGACAGCTGAACAGAGCTCAGAACACCTGAATTTCTACCTCAAGCTCTGACACCGACTCTCTGTGCTTTAGTTTTCCTATTTGTAAGAGAGGGATAATAAAGGCTTACATTTGCAGGGACCCTGCCAGGATTACTGAGTTACTGGTTGTAAAGCCCATGGAAGATAAGCCATGATGAATGCTAAATCATTATAGAATCTGCAATATATCTATGACTGGAATGAACACAGGGCTGGATAATCTTATGACTTTTTTTTTTATAATCATGCTAATAGAGGATGTACAAATCTTATACTTGACACGGTGAGGTGATGAGGCATGCTTTTCTGACTTCCACAAGTGATCATCTCTATCACAGTGTAATTGGCCATGTGCCTGGGAAGATGGTATCAGATATTGGTCGCTGCTTGGAGCAGGAGTCTGGGCTAATTATTTATACACCACCACAAATACACACACCAAAACATCTCTGTCCCAAAGAGTATTGAATCAATAGCTTGATATACTCTAGCAAATCCTATATCCCCAAGCAAAGAGACAAACAAGGTGCCTACATACCGTTCATAGTCCTCAGGGGAAATCAGAAACTGTTGCTTTAATTTGGCTTCTGCTTTGTTCTCCCACCAGAATTTGTTGGCTTCTTTTTTATGCTCCTGGCTTTAAAAGAATAAAACCAAGTTTGATTAAATCACTTAAAGCCTGGGCTCCCACTCTAAACTAAGCAGAGAGCACATCATTAATAAGGCATACACATCTCCGTTAACAGTGATCTTAAACAGATGTATTTATTAACTTATACTGATAGCCATGGGCAACACAAAAAATTGCTCTATGTGGCAAAAAATTAGAGTAGTAAAGATACTAAGAGAAACTGCTATTGAAAGCAGATAAGTTATGCTGTAGCAGTACAGGTAGTAGTTTTCATTGCCCATTAAAGCAACATGAAAAAGCAATGAAATATAGAATCAAGATTTTGTATTTTATGCACCCCAATTTCAGGGTTTGGTCAAGGTTAAGGTCAGTAACAAAGTGCCGATTCAAATATGTGTTTGGATGTGAAACACCACTAAAAACTCGTGTTTGGTTCATGCCCTTCTCTAATGTAGAATTTTGGTTGAGTCACAGAAACCTTGAAAGACACCATGAGTACTTCTGTCTCCTTTGATGCACATATCATGGTCATCACTGTAGCGGTAGAGGGTTGAACACTTTCTTCTCCCTCTATCTCACAAATTTGTCTTTCAAAATTAGTCCACACAAAAGCTAGTGAAATCTGTCTCTAAGCAACCACATTTTAATAAGGAAAAGTTTATGGAACAGCAAAGTGTTATCTCACCAGAGCTATCTTACAGAGCTTGCACCTCATTTCAGTGAGTTTTTTAGAAGTACAATATTGTACAGACCTATCATTAAAATATTAGTAGTGGATGATAATACTGGAAGAGTTAGGAGTCATTTAAGTTACCAGTTTAATTTCCCTTTAAAGTTGTATGTTGTGTTATGGTAAGTGGACTTTAAGCAATGGGTTTTCTTTAAGATCAGCACTTACATATCTAAATTATCATTACGTACCACCCAGCAAGTCATTGGCAAAGGCAGAAATAAAAACTAAGGGCTGTCAGAAACATCAATAGATGTGGAATCATGTTAACTTCTTGTCCTACATATGCTTTAAATGATTTAAATGTATGGCCTATTGAGGAAGCATATCTAATTGGTTATGGCAGGAATCTAGTTACTAACTCCTTGGTTTTATTCTCAGCTCTGCCACTGAATCAGGATATGATTTGGAGCATGACACTTCATCTCTGTGGCTCAGATTTGAGGGGCTATGCACATGCATAGTATTATTAAATCATGTGATAGCATCCCACAGGATGCAGACAGGTGTGTGAACACCCCACCTGGCCATATGCTGCAGAAGTCCCCCATGCAGCACGGTCAGGTTCCCATGGCTCAGGTGCCTTTTCACCTCCTGCTTGCAGCAGACACACCAGAAGACTTGCTCGTGCTCCTCTGCATCATACTTCACAACCACTGCGTTTTTAATCAGCTTCCGAGCCAACTGGACCTAATTGAAGGCGTGAAGAAGAAAGGTGAATTAGCTGCTGTTTACCAAACTTTTGAAAGCAGAGTCTCTTCAAGAAAATGAAACCAATCATGGCTCCTACAATCCTGTCATGTGCTTGTAAAGGCCTACTCCTCTTCGACTCATGCTGCCCCACCAGGTAGTCCTTTGAAGTCCCCAGTGTCCCATTGCCCCATACATTTTAGTAAACACCAATGCAGATCTTTGTAACGTGACTTGTCCTCTCCTTTCCCACATGCTTTCATGATTAGTGAAATAGTTATTATTGACATTTAGGCTTACTCTTCAGTGCAGAAAAAAGTGTGTTGTTTACATGGAAATAGCTAATTCAAGATACTGATCTCCATGTAAACTAGAGGTGACCAGGCCCAACTAATTTCTAACTCAATGTCAACCTTATGCCCTCCAGGTGGGATTTATCTGGATTAGCTACACTTAGGTAAAAACTGTTGATGGCCTGGCTGCAAGAGGAGTTTATGGTGACCTTGCTATCTCAGTGTAAGAACACTTTTCCAGTGAAGACATAGCCTTCCACGGTCTTTAGCAGCCACTGAAATGAACAGGACTGGTCCCACCTCAGAGCCAGGGCCTTGGGTGGCCACAGGCAGTGGGGCAGCTCTGTACCCTTTACCCTCGCTGGATCACTTTACTGGATCTTTATTCACAATCAGGGAAGTTGGAAACCTACTGTTAAAAAGCTGGGACACGGAGAATGATGGGGGCTGGCACCCGCCTGGTGGCTTCCCTCCCGCCCAGCCGGCCTTAGCCCCGGCTTTGAGAAAGGCTGAATTAGCCGAAGCCCAAGATGAGCTGGATGCAGCCCAACCGCCTCGGGCCTGGTTTGCGGGCAGGGCGCTTGACAGATGGCCCCGCTGTAGTCCTCATGGTACCGAGGGTGACTGAGTGGCGAACAGGAGCTGCCGGCCGGCGTCGGAGGCGGGGCTCGAACCCGGGCTGCGGGCATCCTTCCTGATCCCCCCGTCCTGAGTTGCAGGAGCCAGGAGCCCCGGGCCCGGCCCCGCGGTGACCACACAGCAAGTCGGGACCGGGGCGGGGGGTGTAAACAGGCGCCCGTGCAAGACCCAGCCCCGAACGCCAGGGCTGTCGCTGTCCCAAGAGCGGGACACCCGGTCACGCGAGCCCCTTGTGCCCCTGGACCGGAACGGGAGTGCGGAGGCTCGCGGGTCTCACCTTGGCCTGCAGCCGGCCCAGAACCGCCCGCAGCCGCCGCTGGTGGCTGCCGCTGTAGAGGTGGCGCCGACCCGCGAAGGTGCTGAGGCGGCAGAGGGGGCAGTAAAACACCCCCATGGCGGCGCTAGGAGCCCAGCCTGCCGACCGCCGCCATCTTAAACCGCCGGCCCGGCCCGGCCCGACTCGCCTCAGTCAGACAGAGACAGACCGACCGCCTCAGCGCGGCCGCCCTGGCTCTGCGTGCGCAGCCTGCGCGAGCCGACTCCGAGGCAGCAGCGCGCTCTAGCGGCCGCTCTCCACTCCCGCTCCCGCCCGCGGCACGCGCCCGACCCCGCTCGCCTCAGGGCGCTGCCGCCTCGAGCCCCCCGCCTCAGGCCATTCCCGCCCGCGGCACGCGCCCGCCCCCCGCCTCAGGCCGGCCACTGCCGGGTCCCTCCCTGCGCGTCTCCCCGGCCCTGGGGACCGCAGCTGTCGCCTGTCACACCGCAGGGGGGCTTGTCCCCGGCTCTCGGGAGGCACACGGGGACCACTGGGGAGGGACACGGCCCGGCCGGGCTTTACCCTCCCCGGGTCCGAGGGGCGGCGCGGAGGCTGCGCGCATTAGGGCGGCCAACCTGTGAGGTGGGCGCGGCCGCCCGTTCGCTGCCCCAGGGTGTCACAGGGTAGCAGGCCAGAGGCGGGCTGCCCCCGCACAGCAGGACCTGGCGTGGCACGTCCCCCCGTCACGCCTGCCGCCAGCCTGTACAAACTGTGCTTGGACTAGACCTGATCTTTAAAGAGAGCCTCAGCCTGGAGTCAGAGACTCCCAGTGGGCTGGATCCAGCGCAGCTCTCGGTAAGTTGTCTGCCGAGACCTTCGCCTTGCCCTGCCCTGCCTGCCCTGCCCTGCCCTGCTCTGCTCGTGGCCTTGGTCAGATGGCTTCTCCCGGCCCGGCCCGCCCTGCCCGGCACTCTTCATCTGTGCAGACAGGACACTGTTGTGCTCCTGCCTCTCGGCCTGCTCTGAAACGCAGTGATGTGGCTAAGGCCTCGCCCACCACAGACGCTGAATGGATTTAAACGGATTTACTGACAACAGTCCAACCCCTGGGGTAGACCCACCTCTGCTGGGTAAGAGTGGCATATTTTGGATTCGTTTAAACCGATCTTGTTGACTGAAGCTAACCCAAAATAAGCCTGGTAAAAGTTATCCACATAGCGTTTTGCAGTGGTTTAAGTAAACTGGTTTAAAAGTCACCCCTTTAGTTAAACCAATGCCACTTTCTCATGCAGACGTTTTTGAAACTCTTGGATGGAAGGCACTGAAGAGGGGCAAAGCATTATTTCATTTCTTCATTTCCACCAAATGTGCTCTCAGCACTTGCACACACTTTGTTAGTTTACTAGAAAACCCAAAGAAAGAACAGGTATTTTCCTTTTGAAATGACTTTTGCCTCTAGTCTAGAAGCTTATTTTCCTCAACATGGTGTGACTGTGCAGCACTGTTGTATTCATTGCTCTTGTTGGTAGTGTTTTTACTAGCCCTTTGTGAAGCAAAGTGACTTATATTTCAGGCCCAGATCCTGCATGTTATTTTCCATGAGAGGACCCTGGCACCCACACAGAGCCCTGTTGAAGTCATTGGGACTCTGCATGGAGTAGCCTGCAGGATCATGGCCTTAGTCAGGAAAGACAGCACTCCTGAGATCTTGAGTAAAACTTTCAAACATGCATAAGTGACATAGGCACGTATTGACGTGAAAGTCAGTTTTGAAAATGGGACATAGGCTGAGTCTACAATAGAAAAGTTTTGCTGATACATCTACACTGGCAAAACCCTCCTAGAGCAGATGTAGTCATTCCACCAGAGAAGTGCTTTTGCTAGTATGGTTTATATTAATTAGGTGAGAAAAATAAGGCCTTGTCTACACTATAAAAGGATTGCCAGTATAGCTATACCAGTATAGTTATGCCAGCAAACCGTCCTAGTGTAGACACAGTTTATACCAGTTTTCCAAACAAAATAAGCTATAACAGGGTTCACAAAAAACTAGATAAGTTCATGGAGGATAGGTCCATCAATGGCTATTAGCCAGGATGGTCAGGGATGCAACACCATGCTGAGTGTCCCTAGCCTGTGACTGCCAGAAGCTGGGAGCAGGCAACAGAGGATGGATCACTCAATGGTTGCCTGTTCTGTTCATTTTCTCTGAAGCATCTGACATTGGTTGCTGTCAGAAGACAGGATACTGGGTTAGATGGACTGTTGTTCTGACCCAGTATAACTCTTCTTATACTGGCAAAAACTTTTTTTTTTTTTGTGGATAATATAACTGTATCTACTCTAGGGTTTATACTGGCATAGCTATGTCAGTAAAAACAAAATCACACCACTAACCAACATCACTCTGTCAGGAAAAGTTTATAGTGTAGACCTGGTCTAAGCTGTACTGGCAAAACAGGTTTTTTTGCTGGTATATCAATGTCTACACAAGGGCCAAGTCTATAGTACAAACTTTTGCCGACATAGCTGTGTTGGTTAAGGATGTGATGAGATGTAGTTTCTAAATGACAGTGTGTCAGCAAAAACCACCAGTGAAGATGCTTTTTCTGCTATAGCTTATTTTGGGCTACGGGGGTGGGGAGATGAAGAGGGGGCTGAAATAGCTATACCGGCAAAAGCGCAGTTTTGCCAATAAAAGCTGTGTCCGTACTAGAAGAGCTGGAATTTTTAATGAATTGAGAAGTTAGAAAAAATTCATTTCAGGTCTAAAAATATGTTTAGTTTTCAGGCATTTTTAACACACACCCCCCCCCCCCCCTTTTTTTTTTTTTTTTAAAATAAAAGTAAAGGAAATGAAATTTGGAACAAGGGGTAGATTCATATAGGAACTTTGATTCACAAAACTCAAGAAGAAAAGGTAGTAATAGTAATAGAAAAGGGGAAGCAGAAGTGGGTGGCAACCTAGGCAGCAGTGACCATGAGATGGTCGAGTTCAGGATCCTGACAAAAGGAAGAAAGGAGAACAGCAGGATACGGACCATGGACTTCAGAAAAGCAGACTTTCACTCCCTCAGGGAGCTGATGGGCAGGATCCTCTGGGAGGCTAATATGAGGGGGAAAGGAATCCAAGAGAGCTGGCTGTATTTTAAAGAAACCTTATTGAGGGCACAGGAACAAACCATCCCAATGTGCAGAAAGAATAACAAATATGGCAGGCAACAAGCTTGGCTTAACAACGAAGTCTTTGGTGAGCTTAAACACAGAAAAGAAGCTTACAAGAAGTGGAAGCTTGGTCAGATGATGAGGGAGGATTATAAAAATACTGCTCGAGCATGCAGGAATGAAATCAGGAAGGCCAAAGCACAATTAGAGTTGCAGTTAGCAAGGGACGTGAAGGGGAACAAGAAGGGTTTCTACAGGTATGTTACCAACAAGAGGAAGATTAGGGAAAGTGTGGGCTCCTTACAGAATGGGGGAGGCAACCTAGTGACAGAGGATGTGGAGAAAACTGAGGTACTCAATGCCTTTTTTGCCTCTGTCTTCACAGACAAGGTCAGCTCCCAGACTACTGCACTGGGTGGCACAGAATGGGAAGGAGGTGAACATCCCGCAGTGCTGAAGGAACAGGTCCGAGACTATTTAGAAAGATTGGACATACACAAGTCCATGGGACCAGATGCAATGCACCTGAGGGTGCTGAGGGAGTTGGCTGATGTGATTTCAGAGCCATTGGCTATTATCTTTGAAAGCTCATGGCAATTGGGGGAGGTTCCTGATGACTGGAAAAAAGCAAACATAGTGCCCATCTTCAAGAAAGGGAGGAAAGAGGATCCAGGGAACTACAGACCGGTCAGCCTCACCTCAATCCCTGGAAAAATCATGGAGCAGGTCCTTAAGGAATCCATTTTAAGGCACTTGGAAGAGAGGAAGGTGATCAGGAACAGTCAACACGGATTCACCAAGGGAAAGTCATGCCTGACCAACCTGGTTGCTTTCTATGAAGAGGTGACTGGCTCTGTGGATGTGGGGAAAGCGGTGGACGTGATATACCTTGACTTTAGCAAAGCTTTTGATTCAGTCTCTCACAGTATTCTTATCAGCAAGTTAAAGAAGTATGGGTTGGATGAATGGACTATAAAATGGATAGAGAACTGGCTAGAGCATAGGGCTCAAGGAGTAGTGATCAATGGCTCCATGTCTAGCTGGCAGCCGGTCACATGCGGAGTGCCCCAGGGGTCAGTCCTGGGGCCGGTTTTGTTCAACATTTTCATTAATGATCTGGAGGATGGGGTAGATTGCACCCTCAGCACGTTTGCAGATGACACTAAACTGGGGGGAGTGGTAGATACCCTGGAAGATAGGGATAGGATACAGAAGGACCTAAACAAACTGGAGGATTGGGCCAAAAGAAATCTGATGAGGTTCAACAAGGACAAGGGCAGAGTCCTGCACTTAGGACGGAAGAATCCCATGCACAGCTACAGACTGGGGACTGATGAGCTAGGCAGCAGTTCTGCAGAAATGGACCTGGGGGTAACAGTGGATAGGAAGCTGGATCTGAGTCAGCAGTGTGCCCTGGTTGCCAAGAAGGCTAATAACATATTGGGCTGCATTAGTAGGAGCATTGCCAGCGGATCATGGGAGGTGATTATTCCCCTCTATTCGACATTGGTGAGGCCGCATTTGGAGTATTGTGTCCAGTTTTGGGCCCCCCACTACAACAAGGATGTGGAGAAGTTGGAGAGAGTCCAGCGGAGGGCAACAAAGATGATTAGGGGGCTGGAGCACAAGACTTATGAGGAGAGGCTGAAGGAACTAGGCTTGTTTAGTCTGCAGAAGAGAAGAATGAGGAGGATTAAATACCTGAAAGGGGGTTCCAGGGAGGATGGAGCTAGGCTGTTCTCAGTGGTGGCAGATGACAGAACAAGGAGCAACGGTCTGAAGTTGCAGTGGGGGAGGTCTAGGTTGGACATTAGGAAAAAGTTTTTCACTAGGAGGGTGGTGAAGCACTCAAATGGGTTACCTAGGGAGGTGGTGGAATCTCCATCTTTAGAGGTTTTTGAGCTGCGGCTTGACAAAACCCTCGCTGGGATTATTTAGCTGAGGTTAGTCCTGCTTTGAGCAGGGGGTTGGACTAGATGACCTCCTGAGGTTCCTTCCAACTCTATGATTCTAATAGTGGTGGTGTACCATTTATAGCCCATAGGTGGGCTACTCACCTGAATGGGAGAGATCCAAGTTTGACACTCTGGGCTGGAGCAAGGGCTTGAACTGAGGTCTTCCCCCATTCCGGGTGAGTCCTAACCACCAACGTTTTGAGTCAGGGGGGAGGGAGCCTCCAGTTTTCTCCTGTTTAAGCTTTTCCACTTTGCATTAAATAATTAAATGTTCATTGGGCCAAAGAGAGAAAAGGCAGGAGAATGACTCTACCCTGTTGGCTAGGGCACTCATAGGGGTGTGGGTGGAGGACACTGGTTCCAACCCCTGCTTCAGTGAATATTTAATTATTTATACAAGGTGGAATGGGTTCAGATGGGGAGATTGAGAGATTCTCCATCCCAGAATAGTCCTTGATGGCTTGTTCACCTCCTCTCCACAAGAGTGGGGAGAATTGGGTTCAAGTCTCTGTGGGGATTCAAACAGGAGTATCCTGTATCCCCAGTGAGTGCCCTGATCACTGGGCTAATGTGTATGGGGGCCACTATGATAGATTTGTGAATGGCACCTAAATGTAGAAGTTAGGTGTCAAAATCCCCATGTGAATCTAGCACAAAAATTTTAAAAATGTCATTCTAAAAATGTCAAAATGAATCATTCTGACATTTCTTGGGAAGGGGGGAATCTTTTTTTTTTTTTTTACCAAAACAATTAGCAGAAATCAACACAAATTTGCAAAATGTTTTGATGTACTTGAATCTTCATTCTTTGGTTAAAAAAAAGTTTTGGCCAAAAGATTTTATCCAGCTCGAGTCACATCTCTTCACACTCCTGACCAACATAGCTATGCCGGCTTAACTTGTTCTGTAGAAATGGAGTATGTCTACGGCTGCTATAGCAGCACAGCTATGGGGCTACTGCTGTGCAGCTGTAGTGTAAATGTTTCCTACATCGATAAGGGTTTTTTTTCTGTTGATGTAGGTAATCTACCTCTCCAAGAAGCAGTAGTTAGTCTCTATATCGGGGTTAGGTCAACCTATGGTGGCCAGGCTGGGAAGTGTTTGATAGTCCTGAGTGACATAGCTAGGTTGACCTGAATTTTAGGTGTAATCTAGGCCCTTGCCTTAGTCACGGAGGTATTTAGGCACCTAACTCTGGTGGAAATGGATGGAAGTTAGGCACTTCAGGTATTTAGATATCTTTGAGGATCTGGCCCTTCGGCATTCTTGAAATGTTTAACCTCTATCTTTAACTGTTTAAAAAGGAATTTTCCGATGCTGAGTAGCATTTTGGTCAGTACTGCTGTTTAGCCTTTTCTCTCCAAAATATCACACACAGAATAACCACAATTTTCACATGTGGCAGTAAAGTATATTGTGATATTCTGTATGGTTATTGCTTTATATAAAACATGTTAGTGATTAAAATAATTAAATAAGGTCTGGATCCTGCACACACTGACGTAGATGAGTAAATTTACACATGTGAATAGTCCCAATGAATTTATGGGCGTGACTACTCACCTGGGTAAAGTTACTCACACACTTAAGCATTTGCAGGCTTGTGGACTAAGGTCTGGTCTAAAGTAGTAAATTAGGCTAGTATAACTAGCTCACTTAGAGGATGTGAAAAATCCACACCCCCTGAGTAATACAGTTAAAGCAATTTAACCCTCAGTGTAGACAGCACTAGATCAATGAGGGAGTTCTCCTGTTGACCTAGCTACTACCTCTCAGGGAGCTGGATTACCTATGCCAACAGGATTACCCCTCCTGCCACTGTAGATGGAGTCTTCACTGAAATGCTACAGCAGCACAGCTGCAATTATTTATATGTACAAGTCTCACAACTAGTCTGTGAGGTAGGTAAGTAGTTTCCTGGGCCCAGATTCTCAAAGGTAAATAAATAGGGGCCTAATTTATGGAAATTAAGGGCCTAAATACATTTGAGGATCTAGGTCAGAGATCTTGCATATTTACTTCATAGTTACTTACACCCGCCAAGGGGGTAGGGGGACATATACTAATAAACATGAAGGCTTAATTAATTTAATATTTATGTAACTCTTTGAAATCTCTGGATGAGAGACACTAGAGAGAGCAAAGATTATTATAATGTATGTGTATAGTTAGCAGTCCACTGTTAATTTGTTTTACGTATCTTTACAATTTGTAGATAATAAATAATATTTCTAATTAGTGAAAACAAGGGAATGTTTCAGATCTGAGGTGTTATTCATCTTGCAAAACATGAGAACTCTGTCAGTAAGCAGACATTTTTCAAAGCAACTGTAACAAACCTACTGATTGGTATTTAAAGGTGCCAATGAGAGGTGAGTGAGTCACTGCTGTACTAGTTATTTTCCCTACAAAAAGGATCAAAATCCTGGTATTAGAAGAAGAGAATGAGTACCGGATAACCATTTTCTTTTGTCTGCAGCTATGTGCTCTTTATTTTGTAAAAGCTGTTGATTTTATTTGTTTCCTTGATTGAAAAAATGTATTTAAATTTCAAAAACAAAAAGGCCTGGGAAAATTTTTTCATTTAAAAAGTGGCCTTGAGAATTGGGATATGACTCAGGAACTTGAATTGGCTACTACCACTGATCAAGTTGCTGAAGGTAGGAAACAATTGCTCATCATGTCACTTACGTAAACATGATATCTTGCATTTTTCTATGTTTCTTATACTCAAAGTATAAGATAACTAGCTACTGCTACTTCAGTGACTATGCAAGTCAGTTAATGTAGATGTTACGTGAGTCGAGAGTTAGACAACATGGCATTGCTGTGGTTTTTTGTTTTGGTTTTTTTGGGTGGGGATCGGGTGGTCTGTTTTTGGGGTGTTGTGGGTTTTTTGTTTTGCTCCAGCATGTAGCTAAACTGGTGTTTCCACCACTTCTACTACTGGTGGAGCTGTAAGGTTGGGAGACTTCCCAAAAGGTCTAGTGTAGGCATTTTTCATAAGTTTCCTTTCCATTTGGCCCACGTTCACCTCCTGAAAAAATACCTGCTAATCTGATAGCCGATCTTAATTTGACTTTGTCTTGTGAGATAAAAGGCTTTTCAGTATCTAAGCTTGGTTAGCTTCCTCCTGCACAGCAAACCTTAGAGCAAGCAATTGTGTGTGTGTGCGCATGCGCACACAACACAGCATATTAATGCCAGGAGAGTGCCATGATGAGCTCCTTACATCACTGAATAGGGTGTAGTGAAGAATAATAAATGGCTCGTAAAGTACATGGAAATTGAGTGAAAATGTATATTCCTTGTCTGATATTGCTGTGTTCAGAGCTCCCTTATCTATGAAGAGTGGGTCTTTTACATATGCTTTCCAAGTGCTGCAGGGAACATCATCTTTCTGGATATTTTATTTGTAGCTGTATGGGGAACTAGGGGCTTGTAAAACTAACTACAATGAGGAAGTGATGATTGTGCACACATATCCAAAGGGATGTAAATGCCATGGAGGGAGGAGATTTCTTCAAGATGCTTCAGGGAAGAAAGTAGGAGAAATAATATGAAATTAAGGAAAGGTAAATCTTGGCTGAATACGAACAAACCCTTCTTTGGGGTGAGGGGTCTATATGTCATCACTAGTTGGTTGACTCCATGTGGTGCTTCAGCAGAGCTGGTGAGGCTAAGGCATCAGGCAGGTGCAAGTTTGATTGATGTTTGCAGTGTGGTCTTGATTTTTTGTGGGCTTCTTTTGTCTTTGCCTGGGGGTTAGGTGCAGAAAAGGATCTCAGCAAATACTTTCTACATGAGTCATACAAGCATGGTTGGAGCAACATTGTTCCAAGAGAAGTAGTCCAGCCCCCTGTACCCATGGAACAAGATGGCAAGTGATGACTATGGGTTGTGTAGGGTAGGAATATTGGCAAGGTTTCCTACAGAGCATGGCTCATGTGGGTAGGCTGGTAATGTTAATGGGGGTGGGCCGGGTAGAAGGTATTGTGGAATCATGCACTGGCTAGAGCAATGATACTCAGACTGAGGCTCGGTAGCCACAAGTGGCTCTTTAATGTGTCTCCTGCGGCTGTTTGCAGCACATATTAAAACATCGTGATTTAAATTATTAACCAATCAGGATGCTTTTACTATGTTATTAACCAATTATAAAATACTTGGTCAGTCATTTTTCTATGGGAAAATATATGTATAAAAATAATAAATGAATCAGTGAATTCATGCCACTGTGGCTCTTTTGGGTAATGTTGATTGTTAATTTGACTCTTGAACCATTGAAGTTTGAGCATCACTGGGCTAGTGCGTATGTACAGCATGCTGCCTAGTGCACAGAATGTCAGATTTGATCGTGTGATGGCTGCATCCTCTCGAGTCAGAATCCCGTTAGTCTAGCTCACAGCAAGTCTCCTCTCCTTGATGATGGGACTAGAGTTTTCGAATTGAAGATACTGTTGAATAATGAGTTTTCCAAAGTAGCTAAGCAGCTTATAAAGGGGAGGAGGGGGGACCCTCCCCTTGTCAAGGATACACACAATTAACTCCAACCAAAGAAAGCACTGTTTCACTGGAGTGATCTGTTGTCTTTCTTTCCACAGAATCTGATGGGCAGCCACACTTGTGGATGTGGGTGAACCCCAGTCTGGTTTGCCCTGTAACAAGATGCCCCAATATGGGAGTCCCAGGAAAACCAGTGCATTCGGTAGCTCCTGCACCCAAAGTTGCTGCTAGAATATCTGCTTCAGTAAAACCAAGGCCCCCAGTAGCTGCTGCTGCCACCCTACAGACTTCCTCTGGACAATGTGTTTCAGTACCACCAGTAGCTGCTGCACCGAAGGCCTTCACTAGAAAATATAGTTCAGTAAAGAAATTGGTCCTGCAGACTTATCCTGTAGCCTCTGTTTCCATGCCCCCATTGACTGCTGTTGGTGCTGTGATTCTGCAGGCTTCCACACTGAAGAATGTTTCTAGAAAGCCAATGTTCCCTGTATTAGTGGCAGCAGGTGCACCCAAAGCTTCCACTCCAGTAAAACCAATACCTCAAGTAGCTGCTGCACCCAAGGTTTCTACTAGAAAACATGCTTCAGAAAAGACTGTGCCCCCAGTAGCTGAAACCTTGCATGTTTGCACACGCAAACCAGGAAAAACTGTGTACCTGGAAGCTGCAGCACTTGAGGACCCCTATCAAAAGTCAGTCCTGCTTGATTCCAAGCAACTCTGTCCCAAGGAGGATCTGCTGTTGTGTCCAAGCAAAGCAAAGGTATGTTACATGGACTTTTTGTGCACTGAATTTCCAGAACTATGTGGACTAACGTTATTTTGGAGGCTGTTGGCTCCTGATCTGATGCTGTTGTTAGTGAGAAGATGAGCTACTGATAGCGCAGGTGTGCAGTTGAGAAGGAATGAACCATAGGAGACCAAGCTCCTGCAGTAAGGCTCTCTTGCTCTTAAAGGTTAATCTTATTCCAGTGTTGTGACAGGCTCTGTCTTGACTGATTTGTGTCACTGTAGATGCAGCTGCAGAGAATTACTCAGTTATTCAGTGAGGAGGTCTGTTCCACTTGTAAGTGTTTCTGAAACATGTCATAGTGCTGAGAGCAAAGAATAGATGCCCTCTTCTGTGGTGTGATTGTATCAATGATAAAGGTGCAAATGGAATTCAAGCACCAGACCATAGGATCAATCGCCCAGCCAGCCCTCTACCTGGGAATTTAAAGAGTATGCCAAGAACTGTACAAAGCTCCTAACTCACTGCTCTTCTATCTCATTCACTTAGGGTTTGTTATAGTAAATTCATTCTCTGAGTTTAGTTGGACACTGACAGCCCCTTGCTAGCTAGCAGTGCAGTTCTTTTTTGGAATGGGGAGGGGACTACAGAGATATTCCTTCCTGATGCTTGAAGCAATCCTCTTATCTCCTGAATCACAAGTTGGTTACATCTGTCTCATGGTTATTTGAAAGATCAACTTACTGACCTCCTTACAGGGACCAGAGTTCAATGGATGCTGAAGTGTGGACAAGCAGTCAGGGAGGGCTGTGCACATCCTCAAGCTTTCAGAAGGGAGAGGCTAATGACTGGTAGACTCAGATTCTGTTACTTTTTCCCAAGCTGGGAAGATGTCCATGTTTCTGATCTCCACCATTTTGTTACCTGAGGAATCTCAAATTTAAATGATATTTAAATGATCATGTAGATGCTGAGGGAAAGGGTTATGTGAGGAACCCTCTGTTAGAAGTAGTTGAGGGGACACATACAGCCAATGTCTCTCCCCCTACTGTAGCTGCAGGGTGAGAAGATCACTGATCAGCTGCAGCTGTCTATGGTTGGTGAGCTCTTCCCAAACAACAAGCAGTGTCTAGCCATTAAACAGTCAGAACACAAGTATCAGCAGCTTACAGTCAGGCGCATTTATTTTTGCAATCTTATCCTTCAAGTTGCAGCTAGGATAAAGCCATTGGGCTCTTGGCCAAAGGGCTGCATTGGCAACTTGCCCTGTATATACTGGCTTCTTCTCCACCCATAAAACTTCCCGCTTGCTAACATAAGTGCAGATGCTAGAGTTGCAGCCCTAGGGTGCCGCACCTCACAGGGAAGCTAACCAACCTGGTGGCTTTATATTCATACTTCCACACTGACCATGATGGACACTAAAACCTGATCCTCTTGGGTCTAGTCTTGGCTACAAAACTACCCACTCTTCCTCTTACTTTTGCAGCACTGAGATTGGTTTGACCTCTAAGTCCCACAGTCCCTGTGACCTGGACGACTTGACACCTGCCCTACATCTCTCTTCTTCTGACTATACTATGCTGATTTCAAAATGGCCTTTGCCAGCAAGAGGCTAGCGAAGACGGGCTTTGTGTGGAAAGCAATCTAACCTTCTTTTCACTCTTATATGGAGAACAAGTCAAACGCCATTTGAGGGCAGCCCTGTTATGTCCTAAACACACCAGGCCTCTTTGGCCTGGTTTCCTTTGCCACACACACACCCTGCTCCTTTTTCCACAGAGATACGGGCTGCTACTGACTTCAGTGGGTGTGGGTGATGGTTGACACCTGTTCCAGACTGTATTTCTGCACAGTTTGTTTTTTGTTAAATCAGTGTCAATTTAGTTAAAAGGGTGCAAAATCCTAGTGTGTACACTTGTTAAAAATCTGTTCATTTTGACTTAGCCTGCAGTGGTAAAACTTCTAAATTGTGGTGTCCACACTACAGTGTTACACTGATCTAACCTGTCGTGTGTCGTCCCCCCCCCCCCCCCCCGATCTAGTTAAATTGGTGCCAAAACTGATGTAGACAAGCCCCAAGTAGTCCTTCTACCTGCCCTCTTTTAGGGAAGGAAACTGCCACCGTGGTGGTTGGTACTACAGGCCTGAGCCTACACTAGGGTCCCAGGATCAAATAAAACTTTTTAAAATGTCACTTTTTAAAATAAAGCTCAAAATCTGTATGAACTATGAACTTGCCAGGCATCTATTAATACTTCAGTTTCCTTTTTAATGCTGTATTTCTGTTTCTTTAAGCCTTCCTTTCTGTAGCCTCTGTTCTTGACAAAATAATCTTGTGCCCCTCTCTGGATCCTTCGAACCAAGCTCAATGCTTTTGGTACAAAGGCTAAGGCTCTAGCCTCTGGCATAAGGAAACATTGACCTCTGTGCCTTATCTGTAAGAGGGAGTAAAAGTGACTTGTCTAACGTTACACAGGATGTCTGTAGCAGAGCTAGAGATAGAACCCAAGTGTCCATATGTTTAATCCTGTGCTGAAAATAGGTCCTTGCTCTACCTTTTGGATAGGAGTCACTTGTGAGGTTGTCGGGCACTAGTTTCAACCTAGGTCTGCAGTGACCTTTAAATCACTAAACAAATCAAACGTAGCTTGAGCAAAAATGGTCACTGCCAAGGACATGAAGTAGTCTGTACACCCAACCCAGGTATAGCATTGTACAGCTACCAGCTGCATGATCAGTATTGGAGAGTTTGCCTTCCTTGGCTCCTGTTGGAGGTAGAATATAGGAGTAGATGAAATATTGATTTATTTTAACAGTAAACTCTAAATTTCCCACTGTGTAAGGAGGATCAACCTCTGCCTGATGGCACTCAAAGCAGCATTAGCTATTTTCTGCTAAGGCAGCAGTACTATGAGGGAAGGGAAGAGTCTCTCAACATACCTTCCCCTCTGACTTCTGCTCTTCCTCTTACATGGATCCTTGCTGACTACCCTTAATCAGGAGTGTGTGCAACAGTTCTCTCTGCACCTGACTGGAGTAGAAACCACTCATCATGCAGTGACTGCTTGCTAAGTGTGCCAGCAACTCTTGTGCAAATTTGAGAGGCAAAAGGTTACTTTGAATGGGCTCTCGAGGTCTTGCTGTTCTAGAGCATTGGTTAGGTCATAACTCAAACTCATTATTATGACTCAGCCCACTGAAAATCACCTACATGCTGACAGGAGTGACAGCATGAGCTGAGAACTAAAGTGTTGGGGCTGATACTGATCCCTGCTTAGGAGAGCGCTCTCCCATGTGATATGGCTGTGGATTGCTCCTGTTCCTCTCTCTAGATTGTGAGGTCTGCATGACTGTTTAAGCAGTCACTTGGCTAAACCGTTGTAGGCTAACAGCAGTGCACCTTTGCTGTCAGGTGCTCAGTGGGGACCAAAAGCATGATCCTCTGTACTGAATGGCAGTTAAGTGCTCACCAGACTTAAGAGATGAATGGTGGAAGTGGGAGAACAGAAATCCTTGTCAAATTATACGTGGAGAGGATTAAGTCTGCTGGGGAACTGCTGTTGTTGGGAAGGATTTCATCTATGGGGTCCTGGGCAGTGCAAGTGTCTTAGCTGCATGGGAGGCCTTGCGCCTGGAACCTCTCTAAAATGCAGCCTCTCTGTGGAGTACCATTCCCAACAAATTTATATATATAGTTTGGTCACACTTTAAGGTTCCATTTACAACTGACCGTGGATGCTAGCATGTTACAGATATGCTTATAACATCAAATGCTATCCCTATCAGTAAGTATTACAGGTAAACAACCTAGGTATCTGTTTGATTCTGAACCATTTATTAAAATACATTCTAAAATATCAGTCATGCAGACCTCAATCTTCAAATAAGTGACCAGTTTCCTCTAGTTTTAAATGGATGCTGTCTGATTAAAAAATGTTTCCTGCTGTGTTACTAACAGCTGAGATCAAACTAACCTTGTTTGTCTTCTGCCTTTTAGTGAAGGCCTGGCACCTAGTATCAGCTGTTTCTAGGCAGTGCTACTGTGTAGGGTGTATATATGTATGGCAAGGGGATGGGGTTTTATTTGTAAAGTTCATGAATCAAGTCTTGTAACAGTTCTTTTAGATCTTGTTTACAAAATCTACTTTTTACCTAGATGTGATCTGAGATCCATTCTGTCCTTGTTATAGAAAGCAGCAGTTGTCATATTAGATAAGACAAAAGCTGCTGTGTTGACCATGTAAAGAATCAGAGGTGTTTAGTAAAAAAAAAAAAAAAAAAAAAAAAAAAAAATTTTTTTTTTTTTTTTGCGCTGCTTTATAAGGAAGGCCTGAGTTTGTTTGGTTTTGTTGCTTTAGAAATACCAGGAATGGAATGTCTGGTTTCTGCTGAGAATAAGAGTGTGTTTCAGGAGATCAGTGTTGAAGCTTTGGAGGATGACTTTAACAAAACCATTTCTCCCCAGCATTCATTAGGTTTTGGCATTAAATAATTAAACAAGTGACGAACATCCTTTTCCCTCAGTTGCTACACCTTTTTTTCTCATGTCACATCAGTGGTTCTCTACTTGAGACAGGATCTAAGTTTCTTTGTTTAAATAAATAACAAAATTCAGCCTCTCTATAGTGAAGGAGAGCAGTAACCCAGTTTTCCCGCTCGTCCCCCATTTAGGGTCACCTTTAAGTGTCTCTTAACACTGGTACTGAAGAGAGGTTTTGTTGTGTTTTGGTTTTTTTTTTAAATATGCAGCCAAAACAAGGATTATGGGGCTAGTCAGTTGGAACTTCAGCAACTAAAATGAGAGTCTTCAGATCTTTCAGTGACTGCACTGGGATGCCTGAACTCTGCTCTAGATCATGCTTCCTGTTTAGCGTTTCATGGTTTGTTTTTAATAGCTCAGCCCTTAGTGCCTTTTACCTTTTCAGCATATTTTTCAAAACACTAAGTGCAGAATGAGGAGAAGGAATTTAAAAGATACAAATTCAACAAACTTTACCTCACTCTTCTTGTACAGGGGAAAGGGAACATTTTGCAAAGAAGCAGCTGAGAAATTGGTGTTTGAATGAAGGCCCTGAGATTCCCAACATTACAGGAAGCTTTAGCCTCATCTTCCCTCAAACGTACCCAACTGTGACCTTTGGTAGCCAGTGAATCAATGACTGAATAGCCACTCACCTAATCTCTGATGGGGGAGGACATTAAAAATCAAGAGGGCCATGTTTTTCTACTATCCCATGTTCTCCAGTGAAAATCCTTTAGCGGAGAATCCCTCTTGATGTTTCTACTAGAGACAAAGCCTGCCCAGAGCAAGCCATTGAGGGGGAAGGCAGCTCTGGTCCCAGCTCCCTCTGGTTAGAGGTCTCAGTCCCTAGAGTTTCCTTTCACATCTAGTGCTTCCTTCTGCATTGTTTGGAAGTTGACTGTAGCAGCACAGGAGGAAATAAGCCGGCTTGGGAGCCACATGGTCCATCCTGCTCTCAGAGGCAACGGGGCAGCAAGGATCAGAGACTGAACAAAGATCTCATATGTTCTGCAACAAGAGTGAGAAAGAGCAGGTAACTTGATGGCTGAGCCTAGGCCATGACTGATGTTCCACCATTCTAGGTATCCTGTCTCCTGCTCTCAGCCACCAATGAGAGCTCATCCCAACAATTTAATACTTCCATTCTGAGTTTCAGTGGTCAAGTGCGTCACTCAGAATCAGGAAGAGGATAGATTGTTTAGGCAGCCAGGAGAAGAACCCTTCTCACGTAGTTGAATTTCTCCTCTTTTCTTAAGTACTTATCTTTCTAATGTGCTTCCAGACTCTTAAACGTGTCCTCCCAGGAATGCCATGTGCAGACATTAGGCATCCACATTAAAATGGGCTGACCAGAGCTGCAAGGATAGCACGATGTAAGACCCTTTGGGTCGAGTGCTCCCTTATTCCCCACATGGGAACAGTCCCTGATACTGTTCTGCAGTGATTCCTTTCACTGGTCTAAGTACCTACAGTCCTGGACTCCAAAGGGCAACTCATCCTGTCAACCTCAGCAACCAGTGACACCCTCAGCAGCTTGTGAAGTACCTCACTCAGTGCTGGAAGTAACTGAGATATGAGCTTGCAAATTTCTCTGTGCAAAAAGTTTCAAGTGGGCGGGGAAAGGAATAACTTTCAATTAGGAGTGAGCAGGAGCATTTCTGTCATTCAAAAGGGAAAATATTCCCTAGGCAGCCACACTCTCTCCTTTGGCTTAGGTTACAGCTAAATGAGGCCCAGGGACACCCTTACTTGTAAGGGCTACATGCTGGCAGACCCATCTTATTCAGCCCTCCAGCCTAGCCCTCTACATTTTCTCCTTCCTCTGCTCTACCCGCATGCATACAGCCGCTACAGCTCCCTTACTAGAGGAACCTCACAACAAAACCTTGGGAGACCCTACTTTCCAGCACCACTCATCCTGGCTCCAAAGTCTCAGAGGAGGCTACTGCCTTTTGGCATGTACCTGGTTTGCTCAAGCTTTGGCTCACTAAGTCGAGGGCCTCCTCAGGTAGAGCCCGTACCTCCTCCTGGAACTTTCTGGACCCTTCTGGTGTCAGCTTCCACAGGCGTGACTTGCGGTTGCCATCGTTGCACACAAAGTGGATGGTTTTTTCAAAGCTGCTACTGAAACACAGGTTGTGACGAATGGTGTTTTTCCAGCCATCTGGGGCTGTCTGGAAAAAGGGAAAGTGCTGCCTGCAGAGAGAGCATAGAAGGACGCAGAGCTGAGTTCACAAGTATGGCAAACCTAGAGCACAGGATTGGCTACAGTGGCTACTCCAGTCATGAGGTTGATGTTTCTTGCCACAACCTCAGTGCACTTGACTGTTTGTGGAACATACATGGACATAAGAGGATGAGAGATGCCTCCCTGTATTGTTAGGTTCTGCCCTGAAGCATTAGGTTTGGCTGGCTGAACCAGTTGAACAGAGTGGTAACAGAGAGAACTCCAAGTCTGAATACATCTGAACTTGGGCATTTAAATAAAAATCCATGTAATCTCTAATGGTAACAGAGGGAAAGTGACTTGCCTAATGTTTCATGGTGAGTCAGTCGTAGAGCTGAGAATACAACCCAACAGTCCTGACTGCCAGTCCCCTGCCTTAGCCACTAGACCATATTCCCTCCCCCAGCAAAACCCAGGACAGTTTTGTACCTCTGCCCCTTTAAACTCCCTTTATCCCAGCACTGGGGGAGTTGGGAGGGCTGTGGGTACCGTGTGAATTGGTAGATCTGCTGCACAGTCAGGCTGCTTTCTGCACTGTTACGCAGGGCCAGGGTGATGAGGATGCAGTAATTAAGGGGGGGTCGGGGCCAGCCCCCTTTGATTTTGGTGCTCGTCTGCAGGATGTACTTGAGTTTCTTGCTCTGAGATCTGGGGATCTTTGGTTTCCGGGGTGCCAGAGCAGCGTTTGGTTTGGGTGTCTCCATTTTCTGACGGAGTGAGATATCCACTGATGAGCCATCTTCATCCTCAGTGAACTGGGGACAAGAAGAGGGGTGGAGGAGACCATTTAGGCCTGGTTAGGGTCAGGCGTGAGTAGACATGGTGCGTGTGGGAAGATGCATGTCAGTGGCCTACCAGTAACGAGTTTAGTGGAACTCAGTCCAGTCCCCGGCAGTAATGTGTCCTCATCATAAATGAGTGCTAACTGACCCATTTCTAGCAGTTTCAGGGAATGGGTCATGTACTGAATGGGTGATGATGAATGAACTCCTCCCCACGTTAGGCCTGAGGTACATGCTGATACTTGAGCTATCCCTACTCTATAGATAGGAAGGACTCCACTCAAATCCAATATCTTCTGCCAGCTATAATTATAGTAGAATCTATTCATTCACTTCTGCTGGAATAGGACAGTTCTGCTCATAAAAGCAACAAGGCATGAGCCATCTTAGTGCTATCTTGGGATGCATCAATCACAGAGCCCAAGCAACTCAAAACATGTAATGCCTAGCACTGTCCACATAGCTTCCCTTCTGCCACATACCTTTTCTGCGTCACTGGACAACGACAGCAGATCCTCCTCAGAACAGTCAAGGTTGGAGTAATCCAAGGATGGGCTCGGAGAAGAAAACCCTGGAGCAGCAGTAACCAAGAATGCTGGGCTGCTGGGTCCTGGCATTTCCACTCTGTGGCGCCCTGCAGTGGGGCAAACCAGATTGGGGTTCACCCACATGCACAGATGGGGCTGCATGTAGGATTCTGGTGAGAGAAAAGATAGTGATGCTAGCTGAGCGCCCCCGCAACAGACAGGACTCCTGCTTCTTAGGAACAGGGCTGGCCTAAGGCTAAATGGGATTGTAGATCTAAAATGTCAGTGCTTCTCTAAGCCCAAGACTCCTTTCTGTTCTTACATTCCCTCTATATAGCATCGCTCCATATATCTCACAAAATAGATTTCTGTTTTTCCCTCATGTGCTGGGGCCCCTCGAATCACCAGCCCTTGGCCCTTGCTTAGCCTGAGTTTTATCTTCCCTTCCCCTGGCAGCAGCACTAGAGTTGCCTGCACTCCCACCACCAAGGAATCACACCGTGTTAAGAGCCACTGGCCTGGCACCATCCAGTGGGGAAAGGGTACATACTACTCCCCTCAGCACTGACCTAAGCACCCCTGAACCTTGGAGAAGGTGAGACCCAGACATGCACTCCATGGTTGGTCCATTCCTCAGTAACAGGCTAAACAAATGCCCTTTATCTACACATCTGCTAATGCCATCATCCCTTTCCTCTATGACAATACCCTGCTCATGGCTCACCACCAGGCTGTGTGGATGGGAGGGTCTCAGATGATTCCCTGGGGAGTGAGTTCCTGCGGACCTCTCGATCACACTGCCACTTCAGCATATGATGATTCAATTTCTCATCTGCAGCTGGTAGGAAATAGAAGTTCATAGACAATGCGGTGAGTTGACAGCACTGATACCCATCTTCCTCCTCTTCTCCACCCCCGAGTATCAGGTCTTTGAGACACATCCTATGTCTAACTTGAGTTGGGAAAAAGCCTCTTTTCTATATCATAATGAGTCACCCAGTTTGGGTACACACATCAAAGCCCTCATCCTGCAGTTGGACCCCCCACAAAGTGGGGACCCATGTAGGCCTAACTATCAGATTTCAGGACTGGAGCCTAAGATTGTGACTATAAGGTTTTCAGGAAGATGCCAGTCCCAGCATTTCCCTGGCATGGTCCAAAGTCCTGCAAGCCATCTACTAAAATGTCCTAAGAATTCTTTGAGAGTGGCACATCACTGGAGAGATTTAGAATTAGACTGGCCAAAGCAGTAAACCATAGCAACAATGAGTCTGGACTAGACAGGACATAATAGAGATGTTCTATTTCTGGTTTTTTCTATTCATAGAGTCAAAGGCCAGAGGGGGCCACTGTAATCATCTAGTCTCACCTCCTACATAATCCAGGCCATTGAACTTCCCCACAATTATTCCCGTTTATCCCAGACTATATCTTTTAGCAAAACATTTTCCATGATACAGTTTCACAGTGTTGAACTAGAATCATGAACAATCACATGTATCTAGCCCTGACATCTACTCAAGCCCAGATCAGTGCTGCCAGCTCCATCACCTGCCAATATGTTTTCTGGAATGCTTTCTGGAGCTTTTTATTTCATTGGGCCAGTCTCGGCAGTTTTTTTAGGACTCCCCAATATCAGATTATTTGTTTTCAATTATTTACAGTTTAATCCCCAGCTTCTCCTAAATCTGCATAAAGTTTGCAGTTCAAACAGCATTTAAACTCTTTGATAGCAAGACAGACATGGCTTTTAATGAATTTCCAGGATGGATCAGATTTCTATTTCCAGTGATCAGAGAGTCTGCTTTTCACCTGGAAGTTTCACAGCCAAGAACACACACACAACCACACCATTCAGAACCCAAGCCTTTCAGAATTCCTTACCTTGAGGAAACTGATCAGAGGTGGTGGTTAGTTTGAGCTCCTCCTCCATATCCCAGTCCTCAAGGCCACTTTTTAGATGCAGGTTTTCCCAAAATAATTTGTTTTGAAAAGTCAAATACATTTTCTTGTAATCTGCAAAATAACCCGCAGCTGCTGTGTACCCTGAATGTTAGAGGGAGACACAGAGCAAGCCACACAGAGTTAGCCACTGCTAATTTATAACTCTCCTTCTGCTCCATGTGATTTGATCTCACTTCAAAAAAAAAAAAAAAAAAAAGAGGGATTTGACCAGGTGAATGAAAGGCTGGCCTCTATTTTCCACTTTTAAATACCCATTAAAGAAGGTTCCATGGACTGAATAATTAGTATCAATGAAGCAAGCAATCTATTTGAGAATAAAAGAGGTATCACCTTATGGGCTTTGTTGTCTGCCAATTTAATATAAATTCTTGTTAAGTGCTCAGTTCCTGAATTGGGTTGGCAGAACTTTGTCCTAACATTTCTGGAAGAATTTAGGTGTAAAGGAATATATTTGCCCTGTCCTTGAAAGGCAGTTGTTCATAATACAGGATCATCCATGGGTTTGTGGCCTTTATGGTTTGAGAAACTCCTATGCTTTCTGTAGAGCTCCTAGGGACTTTGAGGTGAGTCTGCAGACAGAGAAGCTCTGCCTCTCTTCCTTTTTGGACAGTTTAATCTCTTCTCTCCTTCCCCCACCCCTTATTATTTTTCACACACTCATTTTCTCCTCTTCATTCCTGATGTCTTCTCTTTTCCACTTCCCCTCCTACTCCCTTATTCCTAACACACTTCCTTCCCTTGCAACAATTTTGCTGCTCAGCTCCTGCGCGCTCCCGGGGCCCTTCACTCCAGAGCTCCAAGCTGAACAGACTCCCTTGTAACCTCATTTTGCTGCCAGCCCATCAGCAGATGGAGCACAGCTGAGAAGTGAAACTGAGCAGATTCTTGTGCTGCTCTGCTCCATGCCTTACCTAACCAAGAACTGTGGTACATGTCAATATGTGGAAGATTCTCCTGGTATCAGCTTCACTTTGCTGGAAATGTCTTTTTAGATGAGGTGTAGCGCTGGTACTAGACATAATCAGACTAAGCAATTGCTTAGGGCCCCAAGCAACTCAAGGGGGTCCCCTCTTAACTATAGTATTATAGTTTTTTGGGGGGGAGGAGGATGTTCCTGTTTAGGGCCCCCAATGGGCTAGCAGTGACACTGAATTGAGGAGGGTGAGATAGGAATAATACTTGGTATTTATACATAGCTCTACATCTTCAAAGCTCTGCACAAGAGTTAAGGCCCAAATGCTCAAAAGTAGTTAGATACCTAACTCAAATTGAAATCTGGAACTTTTGAGAATCTGTGCTTAAAACCCTAATTTCCTTAAGATCTCATCATCACCAAATGAGGTCACTACAGAGTGAGGGGAGTCTTTGCACCCTCTTTGTTATTGTAGAGTTGCTCCTGTGCTCTGGGCTTTGCATTCTGTTTGTTGTAGGGTTACTGGTTCTAAAAGCAATACAGGAAAATAGTACTAAAATATTTTCTTTATGGGAGATAACACCTCCACTTCAATGGAGGAGTTATCTCCCATTACACACACTTTCACTGGGTACATGGGGACCCTTAGTGTCTCTTGGACATGGAGTTTGGAAAATATTTTTAAAAAATCTCCCTAATGGGATATGTGATGTGATGGCACTGTGAGCTAGCAGAGGCCAATGAACAGAGGTGGGATCTGGTTCTGGCGGACACACTGGAAAGGTTTAAATTTTGTTTGATCAGAGGGATCAGCATATCCAAATTATCAAGGGAGTCCCATAAGGTGGTAACATCAGCACAAAAGCTCCTGTTAAAGAAGCCCTGGATATGCTTGTATCGTATTGTATTGTATTTTCCAAAGTGCCACCAAAAAGTGAAGGATACACTTGAAGCCTCATTTACTCCTGTTGTTCCTTGTTATTGTATCTCACACACCTGCCCCTCATCCAGACTGTCCAATGCGGTGTGAGCTTGCAATTCAGATATTTAGCATGGTTTAACCTAATCATTCCCACACACACAGAGCCACAGTGGCCTCCATTGTCAGGAAGAGAGAGGATGAGGATCCAACAGGGGAAAGTCCAAGCTTTTGGCTCTGAGACAGTACCAGCCTGCAGTTAGTTTCTATGCATACTACATGTATTGACCATTTGTAAAAAATTGCCCTGAGTTACATCTGCAGTGTGGATAGAGGCTCACAGCTAGCCTACAGCTAGATGATGGAACTAAATTGATTTTTTTTTGGCAATTAAAGAAAAAATATTGTGCCCTCATATTGGGCGTTGGGACAATCTCAGATTAAATGGAAGGCTCCAGCCAAACTTCTGTGAAGCCACAACAGCTCTTCAGCTCATGTTCAGGCTTTCATGTGTGGTGTAAGTTTGGGATGTGTTTTACAGGCATACGCTATTTAAAGCGGTGTTGATAGGTCAAATACTCCTGTTCCCCACATGGGAGCATTTGAACCTTTTAAAACAGAATACTGCAGCATGAGGCAGAAACCAAAGCAGATCTGCTGAGAGGTTCTTTTAAAGAGAAGCTCACATTTTATTGACATTATATTGTCATCCTTCAGGGTAAAGGAAAGAGAAGCCCCCTTGCAGAGGATGAAATCTTTGGTTGTACAAAAATGATCTATTGATCTATTGATGCCCATGGGAGAGCATTTAAATAGAGAAAATGAAGGAGAAGAGGGAAAAGCCCAAAAAACATAAGCTCCAGAGTCCACTCCAATGCACACCTAAATAGGAACAGTGAAAGGCCTCCTGGCTCTCCCAGGACAGCACTACAAGAACAGGAAATGTAACTTTACAATCTAGCTTCCTGTGTGGGAGCCCCTCACTGGTATCTGAGCATCAGACAGACAAAAGGCACTAACATAAACTAGGGCATGTATATTAATAACTAGCCTTGAAGGCACTGGAAGGAGCAGACCACTCCAAACCCACCAGAAGTAAACTCAGAGGATCCACTTCATCTTGGCTCCTGAACCAACAGGAGCTTTAGCTTCCACCATGACCACCTCCCCTTTCTGATAGCACCCATTGTGAGACTGGCAAGAATCCTTATAGAATGGGAAATGCAAGAAGTGGGTGGGGGATCCATCACCAGCCATCTCCTTGTGAGGGTTTTACCTCCCTGACTGCACATGGCAGGTCTGTGCTCTGGAGACTAATTGTATTTTGAGGTCTGAGACCAAGTGCACACCAGAATCCAAGCCAGTTCACTGCAGTTGCCCTGGCATCTGGCATCTGACAGGAGAGGACTCCATTGATCTGGTAGGAATAAAGGCAGAGGAGAGCCTGAACATGCAGGGAAGGGGAGGAGAAAGTAGATACAGCCCATGGCATCTACATTTCATTGTTATGTTCAATCAGATGATGGCAGAACACATGTTCTTCAGGGAGTGAATGATTCAAGGGAAATCCCATCCATCCTGTGGCTTCAGGCACCACAAGGGTTAACTTTGGGAGTTGCAGAGGATGAATAGCATTTGTAACTGGGAAATAAACCGCCTTCTGCCTGCATACCAGATCAAACCCATCTGGTCTGGAGTCCTGTTCGTAGCACGGGCCAGTGACAATAGCTTCAGAGGAAAGAGTTCCCCTGTAATGCCTCTGACAACGAAGAAGCTAGTTATCACGCAGTGCTATCTAATGATGTCTGGGGAGAGGAACTTTCTTTTAGATCCTAGATGATGAGAATGTCATGCCTGGAAGTGCATGGACTAATCACACTCGTGTAACTTTGTCTGATGGCAAATATACCATGAAGCAAATGAAACTAGGGCCTTGGACAGGGCCTGGGAAAAGTTCAGGAGGAGCAAAGCCATAGAAGTTTAACAGAGGTTACTACCTTAAAGGGACCTGCAAGGTGGAAGGAGACAGAAAAGTGGATTTGTGCTCTTAGTTTTGATTCTTTAAGATCCATAAAATAGGCTTGAAAGTTTGTGGGGTTTTGATTTTTAATTCTGCTTGGTTTCTTCGTTAGGAATCTCAGGAATGTCAAGCCGGTTCATTCCTATTTTTGCTGGAAAGCTCCTTGGAAGAGTCAGAGATGTAGGCAGACAGCTGTCTCTGCCCTGCACCAAAGGGGCGTAGGGGCTGAAATTTTAACAAAGGCACTTTTCCTCCCAAGTTTCTAAGTTTAAACATCTGTTAAGAGAAATAAAAACCAGAGTTTGAATTATTCTGAATCGAATCCCTTTCCCCCAAATTGAAATCCCTTGGCATGTGACTGGTTAAGGCCTTGTCTACACACAAAAGTTACGTTGCTTTACATATACCAGTATAGTTAAAGCTGCACAAGGCTTTTTCCAAGTCTCACTAGCTGGAGTCCAGCTGGGATGCATTTATACCAGTATAACTGCTTATGTCACTACAGCTTATTCTTATATGGGAGAGGGAATAGATTATACCAGTATAAAGCACCTTTATACTGGTAAATCTTCATCCATCTGAGGGCTTGTACCAGTGTAACTACTTTAGTAAAAACCCCTAACTGAATAGTTATATCATACAAGGTGCAAACAAGGTGTCACAATCCTTCTTGCTCTGTAGTCTTTTACAGAGTCCTTCTGGACAAACAGGGTACCAAGAATTGAGCTTCTAATATAAAAGCAAGAAGGAAAAACTATGTGGAGAGAACTGTCCAGGCCTTTTCTTTCTATCAGAAAGAAGCAAAAAACCTATCCAGCCTGTTAGTGTTCATTTGCAGGTCCCTGATAGTGTAGTACTCTATCTCCACGGGGAAGCCACTGTCTCTGAGTGTCTGGGCACCATCCTGCTTCACTTGTGCCTGTGATTGCCAGTGCAGTAATGAGCCACGCAACCAAGACAAATATAGCGATGGAGAGCAGAACAGTGATCACCACCATGCCCTCACTGCATGAGATTGGCACACCTATGCTGCTGTACTCCATTCCTGAGGAGAAAACATCAGACACTCATTTCAAAGAGAAATAGAGAGACCTTGCCCCACCACAATCCCCCTTACTCAGAATGGACCTAGTGTTAACTCACAGACTGGGATCTTCTATTAGTGTGCTCAGGAATTGACACGACGCTCGTTTGATAATGACAGAAAGGCTTTAATTACTATACTTATAAACATATAAAATGAGCCCCCAAACCAAAAGTCCAGTATATTTTAGCTGCAAAAGCAATTATCCTCACCAATGCAGGCAAGGGGTGGTGATGGTTTCTTAGCAGCTTCCCCTGAGAGCCCGGATCTGTGGTCTCAGAAGACAGCTGGCAAAAATGGCAGGTCTTGTCAGTTTCTTGGCCAGAGTGACTCTTCACTCTTGAAGCTTGCTTGCCTTGCTTATTTCCATTGCTTCTCTTTTATATTCTTAAATTCAATGTTTTTCAAAGCATTTTGGTAATTTACATGAGTAAACACAGGAATTCCCGAGGGAGAGACCCATGCATTTTACTTACTTAAAAGGCGCTATCCACCTAGATGTGTTGTTTAGTTTCAGTGTTCCACCCTTCAAACAAAGGAGTATTGGGGTTGTTGTGATTAAATTGAGCAATACCTGGGGTGGCATCCAACCATGGGCTTTGATCATAAGGTATTTTGAGAGATCTGGATCCATGGAGGTCTAGCACACCCTGCATTTAACACATTTCTGTTTACTGCATGGGTGAGTTACTCCCAGAGGATAAGTTCATCAGGGAAGATGGTCCAGACAAGAGACGCAATTAATAAACAGTTATATTAATGAAATACCAGACATACTTTGAGAATGGAAAGACAGCACGGATGTTTTGCAATGAGAAACAACCACCCCTTTTCAAAAGGGACTCCAGCCACCATTTCACATACTCTGCAATATGCAACTTATTAATATTTGGTATCTTAATTTTATAAGTAGACCCAGCCTAGCTGAAATGTCATGGTTTACACCTAGAGAGTATGAGACACTGCAATAGACAATGGAGAGATGTAGTCTGAGGCTGTGCCATGGCTCATGTATATCCACATACAGATGAAGGTCCATGTATCTGAGTAGGAGAAGGCCTATGGCTCTGCTTGGGACATGCTGGAATCCTGATTACCACATTCTTCCCTTGATGCAAGGCAGCTGCCTGTCCATCCCTTCCTTAGTAACTCAGCCAGTCAAAGGCAGGGGTTTTTAGTGTGCTAGACAAAGTGGCATCACTTATGCTCCAGAGTGACCATGGTGACAGTGTGGCTTGTGGATCTAGAATGGCCCTTACTGGGAATGGAGTAAGAAATGCTGTAGAAGAAGAAAACATAGCTGAGAGACCCAGGATCACCCCATACCTGATAACATGACTCCTCAGTTGGCTTCCTGGATGTTTTCGCAAGAGCTGTGGAGCCAGTGAGGACTTGGGCCAATTGAATTGTCAGGCTGTTATTCCAGAGAGTGTCCTCTCTCGAGCACTGAGCTGTGCTGGGCCTAGTGGGGATCCATGGGTGAGAGCCCTGGGCATGTGGATGGGTAACAGTGCTACGCCAGCCAGAGCCCCATATGCATGGCTGGGCTGCATATACTCTTCACGCATGCTGGTGACGCTGTGGTGAAGAGAGGTCTCCCTCATCTCCTCCCTACAGCTTCAGTCAGTGGGCTTTGCCAGTTCTGATAACTTACATGTCTGTATGTCCCAGAACCAGGTTTGTGACCTGATAAGCATCCAGTCTGGTTACAGTGAACCCTCCCTCTGTTCCTGTCCACTATGCTAACCAGGTCACACCTGCTGCGGCATGGGGGCCCAGTGAAGTGCCCGATATGTGGTGGTGGGAGGGAAGGAGTGTTTAGAACTCAGGATTTCCTTGTGGGCCTGGGAGGAGGCCAAATCCTGATAGAGCTGCTGTGCAGACTTTTGTCACACTTACAGAGTGGCCTGGCTTCTTGCTTCTCTAGAGCTCACCAAAGCTGCTCAATGGGTATCTGTGTAGGGCCTAGTTCCACACCCCTGTCAAAGCTCCTGCGCAGCCCTTTGAGAAGGTCTTTCCCCTCATAGGGAGAAGGATCCAGGGGTTGCCCAGAAATGGAAATCCTGTGATAGACAGCAGTAAAGCCCCTAGATCACACTGGAGCCAGGCCTGCTGCAAACGTGGGATTCAGATCTGCAGTCTGAACTCAGAGTAATGGCACTCCCATCACAGAGTTGCTTCCCCAGCCATTGGCTACCCTTCATTCTCTCACCTTGTTTTGGGCTGTGAGAGCGCATATGCTAAGCAGGGATACAGTTGAGCCATAGTTGGGTGGTAGACCACCAATGAAAAACTTCAGGGCCCCACTGAAAGTGCATCCAGGGATTCAGCAGGCAGAATCAGCTGTTCTTATGAAATTTTCACCATCTTGGGCTGAAGTCTCAGGAGTTCATCCCCATTACAATCAGAAAATATGCACCACCCATTTTGGACCCAAACCAGAACCATGGGGGTAGGCTCCAACCTCAGAATCTGAATCTGGCTCCATGAAATCACAAGGGGTTTAAACTCAAGATTTTGCTCCATCTAATTAAAATTAGTTTACTAAGATTATGCAGTGACTTAGTGGTAGGGGTGGGAACAGAACAAAGGTGTCCTGACTCCCAGCCTGTACTGCTCTAACTGCTAGACTCTCTCCCCTCCCAAAGTTGGGCAAGAAACCAGCAATCCTGACTCCTTACTTTAATCACTAATCCTGGCTTGTAATCCTCCAGTGGTGTGCTCCACCCCTACAGCCAAGGAGATCCCATGGAGATCCCCCCCCGGACTCGCACCCACAAGGAGCTGGCCACAGAAATCAAATGCTGCCTATTTAGTTTAATAATAATCACCCTTTGCTCTCAGCAGTACCTCTCTACTCTAAGGTTTCCCAGCCAGTTCAGGATCCTCAACTGTCATGTATGCATGGGAAACTGAGGCACCAGCGGGGATGGGATTTGGTTAAGGTCACACAATGAGTCAGTGTCAGTCCTGATTCCCAGAGTAAACCATAAGTTTATTCTTCCTCCCTGCAGTCACCTGTTTCGTTCTGGTCATCCCGTAGCTCCAGTGTCAGCGACCTCAAGGAACCCAGCAGCAGCAAATGCTCTAGACATCACACTTCAGAGAAAACAAAGGGAGGGAGAGAACCTGCTGCCTTGGTCACCCGAAGAACATGCAGAAGGTCAGAATGGCCAGCAGCTGCATTGTGAGTGAAGACAAGAGTATACGGAGACTGCCTGGAATCAGAATGGCTGGAATCGTCAGAGCCAGGTGAGTTTTACCTGCTCAGGAGACAATGAATGAGAGCAGCCTTGCAGAAAACTGACCAGATGCCCCTTCTCTCCTCACACCTGCCCAGATACTCAGTCACCCATGTAACCCACACCCTGGAAGTCCAGGGATGCTTTACAAGGCTGCTGGTCAGACGGGTGCAGGCTTCTCCCACATCAAGTGCACTTCCCCCTTGCAGGCAGCAGGGATATGGGCTTTCAGTAGAGCTGAGAAGGGATCCCCATTTGACAGTGAAACTCTCTTTTCTGGGCAACTGCATGTCACTGCAAAGGCCTTCAGGTCCCTGCAGACAGAGGTAATTTTTGCATGCAGGAGCAGCAGAGGAAGATGGGCAGCACTACTTGTTGAACCCAGGTATGTCACAGATGGTGGATTCTGACAGATTGTGGGGAGGAGAGGAGGTGTCATCCAGCCTGCACTGCAGTTCAGCTGGTAGCGAGAAAATGGGAGGGAGGCACTGTGTTATCTCCATGTGGTGGGTGACTCATGACTGCAAGATAAATCCTGCTGTGAGCAGAACGCCATGATTCAGGGTGCAGAGGAACTTGCCTCTTAGCTTAGTGCACCAAGGGAAACACTTTGTCCCCTTATTTTCTCTCTCCCCTCCTCTCTCTGAGATGCCTGCTGTTTGTCTGAAAGGGGGCTGGATTCTTCTGACATAGACCCTAAAGGGTCAAGTCCATCCCTGAAGTAGGTAGGCGCAGATCCCAGGTCTGAGTTTGGTACAAGAACTCCTCTGGACATGATTCCCCTCAATCCTAGAGCCCCAGAGGGATAGCTCAAAACCTGGACTAACTGGTCTCTTGCTCCCTCCACTCCTGGTTCTATGCAGTGGAGAAGGCTTGATATAGCAGCAGAGGGTATAGTTAAATCATAGCATTTGTTACTGCAAATTCATCCAAACATCCAGATACAGTCCCTGCCCCCAGAGAGTTCACAATCTCAGCTGGGCAGTGGGTGTCCCTGATGGGGCATAGCCTAGTAGCTAGTCCTTCTCTCGCAGGCTGCCTCAGATTTGAAGTCCTTCTGGACATTTTAGGCTCTGTGACTCTCCTGCCCCCCTCTCCTCATCTTATCGTGCACTAGATAAAGTAAAATTTCTGGAACACAAAAAATGCAACAAAAAAGCATTTTAGACTCCAAGCATTCTCTGTGTGTGATCAACTGCTTGTAAGTTTGTGATTCCTACACATGTGCATATATGTGTGTGTGTGTGTGTTCCATCATATCAATGCACAGCTCTGTATCCACATATCTGTAGGAGCATATCCACTCTGTTTGAATTACTCTGGGAAAGCCAAGCAAGACAAACAAGTTTTGCATTTGAAAGTGGTTAGATCCGTGGTCATTCTTTTCCCTGGCTAAGTGAGCTCCACAGCCTAGGACCAGCTTCCAATTACTGTGTAATTACTATGTTAGGTCAACTTATTTGTCAAGTGTGGACAAGACCTCACTGTGCTGCAGCAGGTGTCTGAGACTGATTCAGATACAGAGCTAGCTCCCAGGATTTGTGTATGTCCTGAAGGCAGGATTCATGACTACGTGTCAGCCCTGGTGGTTAGGTTACTCAGAAATGGCTTTCTCTTCCTGAATAAACAAAGGGAGAGGGAGTGTTCAGATGAGCAGAGGCAAACTGAGAAAGAAAGAGACCATGAGGCAGTGAGGAAACCAAGAAATCTGAGAGATGCTTTGGCCCTGTCAACATCACAACTGCAGCTGTGTCAAGGGCATCTGGTTAAACCTGTCTATGCCTGGGCATGACTGACACAGAGCTTTGTTTGCAATGCAGATGGGTTCTAATAATTGTAACTATCCAGGGCTTTACCATGACTTGAGGACACAATGAAAACCTGGATAATGTCAAATTCATTATCTCCACTTTACAAATGGAGAACGTCAGATGACCTTGCCTTAGAACAAGACTTGCGGCAGATCTGGGAATAGAAGAGTCCTAACTCCAGACCATAATGTTTAAGGTCGTGTCTATAATGGAAATTGAAACCATGATTTCAATGTAACATTAGGACAGCCCTGTTTAAATAGGTCCCTTGACAGGAGTTGTTGCAGCAGAGGTAGGACCTGTGTGTGCAAGACAATGTGTAAGGAGGTGGGCAGAAGGGTGAGTGAAACACACATGTTGTGTGTGTGATAGAAATCCAAGCAGATGCTAGTTCATTGCACTACTTGCTAAACAAACTCCCAGAATAATCAGTTTTCCTCTGCTTCATGTCCTGACTTTGAGGCTTGTCAAGTACAGAAACTTTATTTTTCAGGTGGGAGAAGAGTAAATTTGCACCTTCTACTTCCTTAAACTCTGTGAACATGCAGCAGAAGAGCTGATCTCAGATCTCTGCCCCTCCTCTAAGATTTCCAAAACTACTTCAAAGTCGAGTTGGCAGGAGTATTGAAACAACTGGTGGTTCTGGGTTTGCTGCTCACCTTTTGCGCTGCTACCCCACTGAACAAAGCATGGCGTTTCCCTTTGATTTCCATGTTTGATAGCAATAGGAGAGAGAGAGTTTGAAATGTTCTACAATCTTTCTAAAAAAGAAAGAAATATGCTCTGATACCTTTCCAGAGTGCTAGTCTCTGATGAGGGAGGATCAGAGAGAGGCTGACTCTAGGACAGTGGTTTGAGGAAGCCAAGGAGGAGACCTTAATCACAGGGAAATTAGCTCAGTGACAGGCAGGCTGATACTTGGGCAGAGGCCTCAAGCAGCAGAGATGGCAAATATCTTAACATTTTATCTCTCCTCTTATGAGGGGAATAGCATGTGGACGACTGAGCAGGACTGAGGGGCTTTTGCAGAGCTGCATGGGGAGCACATGACTGAACTAGCATTGGGGCTGCAGGTTGGGATTGAGGGGCATTAGCAGACTGTGGATATGTGGAGTGTAGCACTAGAAGGGAAATTCAGTCCACAGGGAAATAGAGCAGGGTTGAGTGGAATACAAGGAAGTGGATACACATGCACCCTCTCTAGCAGCACCTGGCACATGCAGAATTGAAGTCCTAAAAAAGGCATAAAACTCTGTTCCCATGACGGGGAAGTTGTGCTCTTGTTTTTAAATTTCCTTGTTCCAACAATTCTGATAATCTTTGAGCCATGTGTCATATCTGGATGGTGGAGCCAGTCCCCACCCCAGAGTACCTTTGCTGCCGCTAAAGGTTTTATTGTATCATTGAGGAGGAAAATTGCATTTTACTTAGGAAATAACAGAAAACCACAAACAACTCAGGTGGAGGAGAACTGAACGTCCCCCTAACCAGACCTAGCTGGGACACATTGTAAAAGCCTATCCCCTCCTGCTCTGTGTCCCTGTTGCCAGTTCCCCTCGGTCATGACCCACAGCATGCCCTGCTATCAGTTGTGCTCATGTCCTTCATGACCTACAGAGAGAGAATGTGCTGCTGCATTTCCCTTCGAATACAAACGTGCCAGGTGAGATCTGCAGAGAGCTGGGCACCATCCTCTGCCCAGGTGAGAAATGCAACGTCTTCTCTGACTGGAGCGCCTCGGATCGGCGAGAGGAATGGCTTCGCGGCTGGCGCTGCCTGCCCACCAGAGGGCGCCGCCGGCTACCTGTTGGGGAGTCCAACCAAGTACAGGAATGGGATGTAAATGTGCTGGAGAAGCGCTGAGTCGTTCACAGCCGTGTCTCACACTCACCCAGTTAGGCCTCAGCAGCTGTGTGGATCTTTGCACTATAGTAACCAGTCCGCTAATTAAATGTGATTAGCCAATATGGATGGATGGGGGGACGGGCAGCCAGTGCTGGTGCGTATTTAAAGCGACAGCACCTCCCACATGGCGTAATTGGGCCTGGTTTTTTTCACAGCAGATTTACAGTGAGTTTAGTGATGGTTGATGCTGCCCGGGGTTTTCCGATACCCCAGAGCAGGGACAGCATGTGCAGCAGTAGGACGAGTGTCCCTAGCCTGCCTCATAGGAGAGAACAGAACGCCTCTCTGGGGAAGAAGGAAAATCAGGCTGCATGCACTAAACTCAGTACTTGTTTAAATGACATCACTGCTTCTGGTCATTCAGCCCTTGGGCTTGCTGCTGAGGCTGTAATGAAGGGGGCCAATTAGTGCCAGCTGTGCTGGTTGCGTTTGTGATGTGGGTACCTGTTCTGCTAGGATGTGGACCAAGACCAAATAATGTGAATGCAGATGTGAGACTGTGACTCGAACAGTTCTCTGGAGAGGGACATGTGCAGATGGACTGTAAATCCCCCTCCATAACCAGGGAGAAGGGAGTTGTAGTGGGATGAGTTCTAATCTCTGTAGGGTGAATCCAGTCTAGTAAATCTACTATAGTAAATCACCTGGAGAAGCTGCCATGTGTTCCCTAGCCTTTGCCCTACTCCTCTTCTACTTTATTCTGCAAAAGGAATAGTGAGTGTGAGTGCTGAGGTGGATTTGGGCAGCCTGGCATAAAAGGGCGACCCTCAGGCCCCTGAGTCTGACCTAGTGCACGGCATGTTGTTCCTACAAGAAAGGGAATGATAAATACTGCTCCTGTCAACTAACCCTTGTAGCTTGCATCCAGCACCATGTGGATTTATTACCAGAGCAAGTAAATTATCACAATAGGCACAAAAATAAACTCGGGAGAATGTACAGTAATTCATGGTTTAGACCAGCCAGGGTGACGCAGATGGGGCTTTCCCTTCCAGGAGCCAGCCCAATCTGAGTGCTGCATGCCGAAGTGCACTCACACTCTGCCACTAGTTGACAACACCTATCTGTGGGAAAACATTATTCTGTAATCAGATTGTCCTCTATTTTGGATCCCCTTTTCCAAGAGGACTGAGCACATCCATGCCATCAGCCTTCTCTCAGAGGGGAAAGGGAAAAGCTAGACAATGATTCTCTCTGCTGCAGCAAATGCAAGACACTACAGCTTATTGTCTTGCAATGTAGGAAGGACAATCCTTCTGTCGCAAGTGGAAGGGATGGATGGAGGTGAGGGAGACAGTGAGAGCTGGCCATGGCTATGTGATTTATGTAGAATCTTCCATGCCAGTGAAGCCTTGGATATTTAAAAAGCTGTATTACAGGAATTACTTCACTGTCCACTGAAATACAGCCACCTCTAAGGTGAAACAAATCAGTGGTTGACTTTGAAAATCGTTGACATCACTACACAAGCGTTTAGGGCAGAAATTGAAGAAGAATCCCATATGCAAGTGAAACTTCATAGGGAATTTAGGGAGTCAGAACAGAATAATTGGAATTGGGCCAGAACATTGGGGCTAAATACCCCTAGTCTTACAGAAATATGCCTTCAGTTTCTTAATGACCACAAGTGGTCAGGGCTTCAGTTTTACAACACAGTGCCTTCAACACCATGGTGAGGCATGAGGTCTATGAGATGAACCGTCTACTGAATCATCACCACTTCCTGCAGTACCATGAATATCTCAGATCTAAGTATTGACCAGGCCTTCTCTTCTTTAACTAATGGGAGATGGCAAGATCACAGCCTGAGGTGGCACAGCTGCACTTTCAGCTTGTGCAGTGTTGTGAGGAAGGATATGCAGGTCATGGCTGTAATACAGTGTGAAGACACCTGGGACTGGCATAGTACAGGGTGCAGTCAGTAACTGGTACTGGTAGTGATGCAGTGGGAGTGTGGGGTGTTAAAGGTAGCACAGAGAGAGAAACTGGCTTATTTGCCACTAATATCATGAAGGACTTAGTCATAGATCCTAAGGCCAGAAGGGACCATTGTGATCATTGTAAATATATTCCGTCAACACTATTATTTTTATCAATCAAACCAGTAATCTCATAAAAAAAAAGATGTGATTAATAAATCTGAACTCTGCTTTCATTGACACAGAATTGATGGCACTTTCCTATGTGTTACAGAGTTAGAGAATCTAGATGAAATCATCTCTTGTCCTTTGGCTCAGCACTGAGCTGGATGCCTCTTATCCAGCTCCCTGAGAGGCAGCATTCAACATCTAGATTAATAAATTCATGGATTCTGAGGCATTGGGATCATCTAGTCCAGCCTCCTGTATAACTCAGACGATAGAACTTCCCCAGAATAATTAAAAGTGCAGATCTTTTAGAAAAACATCCAATCTTGATTTTAAAATTCTCAGTGGTGGAGAATCCACCACAACCTGTGGCAAATTCTTCCAATGGTTAATTACTTTCTCTGTTAAAAATCTATACCTTATTTCCAGTCTGTCTTTGTCTAGTTTCAACTTCCAGCCATTGGATCGTGTTAGACCTTTCTCTGCTAGATTGAAGAGCCCATTATTAAATATTTGTTCGTCATGTAGGTACTTATAGACTGTCATCAAGTCACCCCTTGCAGCGAGGTGGTCTGGCCTCCCTCTGACCCAGAGGGGGAGGAGTGAGCCTCCCTACCCAAGTGGGCGGAGCCAGACTGGCCTCACTGCTCCCACCAGAAGTGGGTGGGTGGGAGGGACAGGAAGTACAAAAGGTAGGGCGTCTAGCTCAGTTGGGAGGGAGACAGAAGCGTCCCCCTCGCTCCAGGCGGCTGACTCAGCTGCCAAACCCAGAGATGCCTGGTCCGGCGAGGAGCCTGAGCCTGTTCCTGCAGAAGAACCACGGGGACTGCTGGTGGCCATCAACCCTGCTGGGCTGAAGACAAGCCTTGGACCCAGCCTGCTGACTCTGCTGCCAAACCCAGGAGTGCCCTGGCTGCCGACGAGTCCATTCCTGCAGGGGAACTGCCGGGACTGCCACTGGTCATCAACCCCAGGGTCACTGATGACACCCCATGGACCCAGGTACTTACCAGGGAAGGAGTAGGGAGTTGCCCAGGGGTGGCTAACTGCTGTTTGGCTGTGTTGGGGCCTGTGCCCTGGTCAGCGTGTTACAGTCGGACTCCCCACTAACCTAGTGGTGGACCACTCCCCCACTGTTAGGGCCCTGGGCTGGGACACAGTGGAGTTGGGCAGGCCTGCATCCCTCTACCCCCCCATCACTATAAGGCATGTTTTCTAATCCTTGAATCATTTGTGTAGCTCTTCTCTGAACCCCCTCCAATTAATCAACATCCTTCTTGAATTATGGGCAGCATAACTGGACACAGTATTCCAGCAGTGGTCGCATCAGTGCCAAATTCAGAACGATAATAATCTCTCTCTACACCTACTTGAGATTCCCCCATTTATGCATCCAAGATCACATTAGCTCTTTCGGCCAAGCGTCGCACTAGGAGCTCATATTCAGCTGATTATCCACCACAACCCGCACGTGTTTTTCAGAGTCTCTGCTTCCCAGGTTAGAGTCCCCCATCCTCTAAATTTGGCCAATATTCTTTGTTCTTAGATGCATACATTTACATTTAGCTGTATTAAAATGCATATTGTTTGATTGGGCCCAGTTTACCAAGCGATCCAGATTTTTCCACTCTTGCTACCACTTGGCCCCTTCCCCCGGTCCCCTCTCCATTCGTGCCTCTGCCCCATTGTTTGCTCTCTGAGCCAATGCCTTGTCCCAGCTGAGTCAGGCTCATTCCTGCCCAGCTGCACTCAGCAGCCCAGCCTCGGACTGTGTTTTCCACTAGGCCTTGCGATCGGCCTGGTGCTTTGTCCCATCCCCCAGCTACAGCTCTGATTGCTCCCTAGCAGCAGCCAGGGGCTTGTCTGGGCTTAGTCCTCAGGCAGTTGAGGTGGGTCCCAGGAAACTCCCTCCTCTCACCTAGAAGGAAAGTTGGGGCATGAGTGGGGGACAGAGCTGTGCGAGGCAGTGAGTCACGGGCAGGTCAGGACCATGCGGGGCAGGGGAGTTGAGGTCACCAGCTGAGTTACCACTGGGAGTAGTGGCCACAAGGGTGGGAGAGGCGCTGAGGGGAGCGCTCAGTGCCAGCTGGTGCCTCTGCCTCCAGGTGACTTGGGGAGCAGCAGAGCTGCAGCCATACCCCCTCCCTGCGGGGTCCTGACATGCCAATTTACCACCTGGAAGGGGCCCGGGAGCGCGGAGAGGGATGGGGACGGCTCTTCCCCCTCTCCCCAGATTGGTGGGCTGTGTTCCTCTTCATCCCACAGCTCTGTCCCCCCTCACGCAGACCACTCCCGCCCCAACTTTCCTTCCTGGTGAGGAGAGGAGTTTCCTGGGACCCTCCTTCATCCCCCCAACCACCTGGGGACTAAGCCCAGGCGAGCCCCCAGCTGCTGCTGGGAGGATTGGCCCTGTGGCTGGGTGGGGGATGGGCCAAAGCCTGCGGCAGAGCATGGGGTGGAATGTGGGTGGGGCAGGGTGAGGGGCAGAGCGGAAGCTTCTGCTTGGGAAGCCTTAGACCTCCCCAGCATATCATACCTGCTGCCTATGATCAGTGATATATTTTATTAATTATTTACCACTCCCCCAATTGTTGTGTCATCTGCAAACTTTATCAGTGATGATTCTGTTTTCTTCCAGGTCACTGGTACAAATGTTAAATAGTGTAGGACCATGAACCAATCCCTGCAGTACACCACTGGAAACACACCCCCTTGATGACGATTCCCTGTTAATAATTACATTTTGAGATCTATCGGTTCTTCTTTGAGTGCTGGTCCCTATGTGTATTCCAAATGTGGGTGCGTATGCATCAGAGCCAGAACTGTTTGTAGCAGTATTCATTGACCTGCAAGTGCATCATGCGTCAGCCACATGCTGTGTCCGAGATCTTATGAGGCTGCACGGGTCAATGACTCTCCAGTTCCCTCATACCGCCACATGGCAGAGTTGGAACACTCTTCCTCTCTCTGTGTTGGTATCTTTCTTGACATTGTTGTATATCATTTTTATACAGTTAAACGTAGTTTTTAGACTTAGCAGTATTAAGCTGACTTTTTACCCCGTGCGGGGCGTTTCACTTGCTTAGGGGGACTATGCCCTGGCAAGATGGCTTTAAAAGCTGTGCGTTGTGGCTGCACTCCTTCTCCGTGAGTGACCAACACCAGCATTGTCTCTATTGTTTGGGTGAAGCCCACATTGTTGCCTGCTGCTCCATCTGTCGCTTCTTCCCACTGCGGACTTGTGAGGCTCTAGAGCTTTGACTCCAAAAACATCTCATGGAGGAAGCAATGCGCCTGCGTGTGCACTCAGCTGGCACACCAGTGGATCGACCGGGGCGTTTGGCTTCACCGCCAGGGGTGCTTTGCCAGCTCTGTCCAGAGCGGCATCCTCGGCTCCATCGCCACCAGCAGTACTGGCGGCACTGTCAAAGCAGCACTGTGCTCATAAGAATCAGATGCATGGCCACAAGGGCCACTCCCCAAAAGGGACCGCCTCTAAATGCAGCGTTGCCTCCCTGAGCCATGACAGGTCAGTTGAGAAGTCACGCAAGAAGTCTCGGACAGAGCACAAGTCTAAACACTGTCGAGACCAACCGGTGTCCACCTTGACTTCTGTTGTGGAACCGCTTCCTCCATCTCTGGCTCACGTACACTGCCAGGACCATTGGGAATCCGATGCCCAGTGCCATGCACACCTGGCCACCTATCTTTGCTGACACCTACGGCTGAGCTTCTTCCATATGCCAGTTCCCCACCACAACTTGGATTGTCAGGAACCATACATCCTCCATTACCAGCAGATGAACAGCTACTGTTAAGCCACTGATCCAAGCTGCTCCTCTTTGCACCATTTGCGCAACAAGCAAGCACATCTTTTCAGAGCTGCTTCACAGCAGCTCCAGCCATCTTAACAGCACTGTCATTTCCAAACCAACATTCCAACTCAGAGTGGTCTTCGGAACAGGAGCAGCCCGCCTTTTCATCAGCACGCTCCCACAATCCAGAACAGTGATGCTGCCCTACGCATCTGCGTATGGACCTCCCACCAACGCGTAGTTCCGGTACTATTGTAATCCACTGGCTCCAGCGGAGCCATATGCTTGGATCTGTTGGCACCATTGAGACTCATACTGTGGCCACATCATCATCCTTTGCTGGTTAATGTGGCTCCTCCCTCCAAGATGCCGCACCGTTAGAACCCCTGGAACCGATGGAGCCACCAATCCCCATGGGAGCGTCATCCTCTCTGGATGAGGTGCTTATCCCGCCTTCCCTTTCTCCCCTGGACGACCATGGTCAGTACCAAGACCTGCTCCGGTGCATGGTGAGGGATCTTAACCTACCGGCAGAGGACATAAAGGACTCCCAGGACGAGTTCCTGGACACCTGCAGTTCTCAGGGCCTTTGCACAATGATCTTCCCATTCATAGTGCGCTTCTTCAACCAGCTCGGGCATTCTGGCATGCCCCTGCATCATGTGCGCTTACACCTAAAAGGAAGAAACACAGACACTTTGTTCCTGCAAAAGATACAGACTTTATGTCTACACACCCACCACCCAATTCGTTAGTGGCCCAGGCGTCAACAAAGCATGCCAGACTACAGCACTTCAAGTCTACCCCTTTGGATCAAGTGGCCAATAAACTTGACCTGAATGGCTGTAAGGTCTATACTTTGGTAGGTCTGCAGTTCCATATAGCCAAAATATGACTTCCGAGCATATACCAAACTGGCAGATTTTCAGGCCTCTCTCCCAGAAGATAGACAGGCTGAGTTTCAACCTCTGGTCGAGGAAGGCAAGCTGATAGCCAAAGTCACCCTCCAGGCTATGGTAGATGCGGCAGACACAGCATCCTGCTCCTTATCCTTGGGTGTGGTGCTATGCAGAGACTCTTGGTTACAGATGTCTGGGTTCCCAAAGGAGGTTCAGACTATGCTTGAGAACCTCCTTTTTGATAAATAAAAATTTTTTAGTGATAAAACTGATGGGATTCCACACTCGCTTAAGGACTCTCATGCTACTCTGCAGTCCTTGGGCCTTTATACGCCAGCCCAACTTGCCACCAGTACTGGTTCTCTTTTCATCCCTGGTACCCTGCCTGCCCTGCCTACCAGCCTTACCCTCCACGCCAGTGGGATCAACCGTGTTGTCGTCAACGACTGCAATACCCTGCTGCTGCTACCTCATCTGCTGCTGCTTCTTTTCCTCAACACCTGTCCAAACACCCATTTTGACTCCTTGCTTGAGACTCGTGAAACACCCTCCCCTTCTCATGAAGTTCCTCTGGTTATTTTCCGTGGGCTGTCTTGCTCAATTCGCCTTCAACTGGAACAAGATTACCATTGATTCCTGGGTGTTGGACATCCTACACTGGGGGTACCTCATAGAATTTCTTTTCTTTCCCCCAAGTCACCCCCCCCTGGGCGGGGAAGGGAAACCCATCACAACACAAACACCCTCCTCCAGAAGGGCGCAATAGAATGCGTTCCATGTCAATATCACGGCTGTGGTTTTTACTTCCCCAGTTTTCTCATGCCAAAGAAAGGGGGCAGCCTTCACCCCATTTTAGACCTCTGGGCTCTAAACGTATTCATCTGCAAATTCTGATTCCACATGGTTACACTTCCCCAGATTGTCCTCCTGCTTCCCCCATGGAGCCTGGTGCACAGCTCTTGATATGAAAGATGTCTGTTTTCATGTGAACATACATCCCACCCATCGCAAGTTCCTTCGTTTCGTAGTAGGCTACTCACGCTATCATTTCCGAGTTCTGCCATTTGGAATAGCCACTGCTCCATGCATCTTCACAAAGGTCTTTGCAATAGTGACAGCCTATATGAGATGTCTCAGCCACTCGTTGTTCCTGTATCTAGAAAAGTGGCTCCTAGTTGCGTCATCCCAGGAACGTCTCCTGACCACCACCTGCACCCTACAACACCTTCTTGCGAGCCTGGGGATCTGCCTCAATGAAGACAAGTTGATCTTAATACCTACCCGCGAGCTCATTTTTGTAGGAGCTTAGCTAAACTCCCTTGCAGCACGAGCCTTTCTGCCAGCAGACCGCTTCACAGCCCTCACTTCCCTCATTGCATAGCTTTGCCACTGTCCCCCTCACACGTCTCTGACAGCGCCTCTCCCTCCTAGGCCATATGCCGGCCTGCACCTCTGTCACCCCACATGCATGCCTGTACATGCGGTGTCTCCAACTGTGGCTGAGTACCATCTGCGACCCACAAGTGGACCTCTTCCACACAAGGATACTTCTCTCCTGACCCCCAATCTTGACTTCCCTTGCATGGTGATGTGACCTGGGCAAGGTCATGGCCGGCACACCATTCAACCCTCCCACACCCAGTACCACGCTCAATACGGATGCTTCGCTTGTAGGCTGGGACACTCATGTGGAAGGCCACACTGCTGAAGGACTGTGGTCCCCCAGAGAAGCCAGGATACACATCAACACCGTGGAATTTTGAGCAGTCTGCCTCGCTCCTACCCTTCTTCTGATCCCATCATGTGCAGCTCCTCTTGGACAACATGATGGCCATCATCTATATAAACAAACAGGGTGAATCCCAGTCCGCAACCTTTTGTGTGGAAGCCATTCATCTGTAGAACTGGTGCCTCAGGCACAACGTAACAGTCCATGCAGTCCATCTTCCAGGCACTGACAATACCCATATGGATATTTTCTGTCGCTTCTTTCACAACAGCCATGGGTGGGAGCTCTATAACCCCCCTGCTCCAATTCATCTTCCACAACTGTGACACACCACACTGGCGCCTCTTTGCGACTCCTGCCAACCACAAGCTCCCCCTTTTCTGTTCCAGGGGCGCTCTAGGACAAAGCTATCAGGGGGACACACTTCTCCTCCCTTGGTCACCTGACCTCTGGTCGTCTTCCCACCCATACCACTCCTTCCACAGATCATCCGCAATATACTTCGAGACCGTGCAGTCCTCAACCTCATAGCTCCCAGAGCATATTACCAGGTAAAGTGGAAATGCTTCACGGTGTGGGCGGCCTGTCACCATCACCCCCTCAACCCAGTCTCCATCCACACTATCCTTGACTACCTCCTCCACTTTCAACAGTCAGGCCTTGCCCACTCCTCCATCTAGGTCCACATAGCGGCACTTAGTGCCTTCGACCCGTTTCCTCTGTGATTTCTTCATCACCTTCCCATCAGTCTGAAAACCTACCTCCCCTCAGAACCTGAACCTCATTCTCTCGACACTCACCAAACCACCCTTCGAACCACTGGCCCACCTCTACATGAAGGTAATCTTCTTGGTGGCAGTCACATCCACCTGATGGGTTAGTGAGCTGGCATCTGTGAATTGGCTGACCTGCACTTCATGGTCTTCCATAAGGACAAGGTGTCCTTACAACTCCATCCCAAGTTCCTACCTAAGGTAATCTCTCCATTTTGTCTCAACCAATATATTCACCTCCCAACCTTCTATCTAAAACCGCACACATCACCAAGAGAGCACACTCTGCACTCCCTCAACATCCGTCGCACATTGGCTTTCTACCTCCAGCGCATGCATGATTTTCATATCTCACCTAAGCTTTTCGTCACCATTGCAGAACTTTACAGGGGCTGCACTCTTTCCTCTCGGTGTGTCTCCAAGTGGATCTCTCGTTGCATTGAGTAGTGTTACTCCCTTTCTCAAGTCTCTCTGCCACCTGGCATCTTTGCTCACTCCACACGGGCCCAAGCAACCACATCCGCCCTCCTTGCAGATGTTCTGTGGCAGGACATTTGTGGAGCGGTCACATGATCTTCTGTCCACACTTTCACCTCTCACTTCGCCATAGTCCCATCGGCAGCAGCGGATGCTGCAGTTGGCTGCACAGTCCTACAGATTCTCACTTCTGGCAACTCCTCGCTTCCACCTCCATGCTGAGTACTGCTCGCTACGCTACCCGCGTTTGGAATCCACATAGGGACCAGCACTTGAAGAAGAAATGGAGGTTACTTACAGTAATTGGAGGTTCTTTGAGATGTGTGGTCCCTAATCCTGCCCTCCTTCACCTCTGCTACAGGCTCTCTGCCTGTCGATAAGAGGGACCTGGAGAGACATTGATCCGCACAGCCTCATAAGACCTCGGACGCACCATTTGGCTAGCGCACAATGCATACATGGGTCGACAAACACTGCTATGAACAGTTCCAGCTCCAGCGCATGACGAACATGCACCCCCTTGTTTGGAATCCAGATAGGGACCACGCGTCTCGAAAAACCTCCAGTTACAGTACCTAACCTCCATTTATTCAGTTTAGTAATCCACTTAATGTGTACTCTGTTAATTTTATCTTTCAAGTTTTTTAATTAAAATATGTGACACCAAGTCAAACACCTTATAGAAGTCTTAAGGATATTATGCCAACTGTGTGAATTTGTAATATCATCAAAAAAGATATCAAGTTAGTTTGACAGGATCTATTTTCCAAAATCCCATGTTGACTTGAATTAATTACAGTACCCTCCTTTAATTCTTTATTAACTGAGTCCCGTATCAGCCTCTCCATTATCTTGCCCAGGATCGATGTCAGGCTGACAAGCCTATAATTACCCAGGTCATCCTGTTTACCCTTTTTTTAAAACTGGCACAACATTAGCATTCTTCAAGTCTTCTGGAACTTCCCCCATGCTCCAAGATTTACTGAAAATCAACATTAATGGTCCAGCAAATTCTTCCTCTTAGATGCAAGTTAACTGGACCTGTTGATTTTAAAAGTGTCTCACTTTAATAGTTTCTGTTGAACATCCTCCAGAGATACTAGTGGAATGGAAAGAGTGTTATCACCATATGATAAAAGTATATTTGTTTTTTTCCTCAAATATAGAACAGAAATATTTATTGAACAGCTCTGCCTTTTCTGCATTATTATTATTGTTGACAATTCTACCATTTCCATCTAGTAATGGACCAGTACCATTGTTAGGATTCTTTTTGTTCCTAATGTCTTAAAAAAACCAAACCTCCTTATTGTCTTTAACTCTGCTGGACATCATTTCCTCCTTGTGTCCCTTTTCTTCCCTTAGCAATTTTCTACCATTCCTAACTTCTGATTTAAATTTATTCCTATTAACTTACCCTTTCTTCCATTTGTTATACATATTATTTTTTATAGTTGCTTTCACTTTCCCCTCTAAATAAGGTCAGTTTTTTAACCAGTATGGCCTTCTTCCTTTATTGTGGCTTTTGGGGCATCTAGTAAGGTGTTCTTAAATGATTCCCAATATTCATTCACATTTTTCTGATTTTAATTCTTCCTCTGAACTGATTTGGCTTGTAATTGTCCCGAGCTTTATGAAATTGGCCCTATTAAAACACCAAGTATATATATTATAAGTCTGGATTTCATTCCTCATCTAAGTGTATTAGAGTGTGGATTCACATTCCAGCCCCTGTGTCCAAGCATTGGAGCCAGAATTCACACACTGAGCCTTCGAGTACAGTAAGATCCATACATCAGTGCACTAGTGTCAAGATTCAAAGCCTGCAGGTGAGGTAGACAGGATCACACAGATGCACAACTCCTGCTCTGAGCTGAGGGCTATCACTCAACAGGGAGTCACTGAGACTGTGTGGAATGTGTCATTTAAAGCATCACTTGAAAAATCACATTCCTTTTTATTAAAGAGACAAACTGGGTGAGGGAATATCTTTTATTGGATCAACTTTCGTTGGTGAAAGAGACAAGCTTTCGAGCTACACAGACCTGAAGAAGAGCTCTGTGTAGCTCAAAAACTTGAATTTTTCAACAGCAAAAGTTGGTCCAATAAAAGATACTACCTCACCCACCTTGTCTCTCTAATGTCTTAGGACTAATATGGCTGCAACAACACTGCAAACAACAATGGAAGATACTCCTTTTTTCTGTAACTTGAAACAGGGATATTGTGTCTTTAAGGCACCCCCTTCCCATTCTCCCTAATACCTCAAGGCCTCTGAGTGTTTCTGGAGGAGCGGATCAGTGCAGGAGTTTAAGGCATCTCTCCCAGCCCTGCTGCACTGCTCAGTTACTGTTCTGAAGGCTGTGCGTTGCCATTTCCATGGAAACCATTAGTTGCTAAGCAACTAGAGCATCATCTGAGCTGAGCCCTCACATCTAATTATCCCATCACTGTAGCTGAGAGGGGCTTGGGGGGGATTAACTCTTCTACCATGGCAGATCCATTGACAACGTTTAAAGAGACAGTGTCTGCCTTTCACAGTGTGTATTGATAGGCCTCTGTTCAGGTGTGATTGCTTGGTTACTGTGCATAATCTCAGCATGAGAAAGTGGACAGGTTTAGATGAGCTTCAGATACACCCTCAGCTCACAGCATTCTCCTTACCCCTGCTGTGAGCTCTGTTAGGAGCCCTCTGTACCTTTTTCTGGTTGAGTTGTGCGTGCCGTGCTTAGATGTATGTGGACATTTGTGTGTTGTGGACTCTGTGACACTTTCCTCATGCAGGTGCTTACATAGAACCATAGAAACATAGGGCTGGAAGAGACCTCAAGAGGTCATTTAGTCCTTCACCCTGTGCTGAAATGGGATTAAGTAAACCTAGATCATCCCTGACAAGTGTTTGTCAAACCTGTTTTTACAAACCTCCAAGGATGAGGATTCCACAATCTTTTTAGGTAACCTGTTCTATTACATGCCTTCTTGCAGTCTGTGTCATGGTCTTCTTGACATTGGGACACAGACGCTGATGTGGAAACAAAGTCTCCATGATGTCATCGCTGACATATAGAGTATTGCTAATTCTGCAGTCTTTGGGCATCCTCACTCACCCTGTTTGCTCTTAGAGACAGATGGACCAAAGCTGGAACAACACACTACAGGAAAACACACTTCACTGAGCCACTGTGAACCAGCCCAACTGAACTTCTGACCCCAAACTTTGGTCATTCAGATAAAACAGGACCTGGATGAGACCTGCCTGTGTTTTGGCATTTGCAAATCTAGAGCCAGATCAAGGTCTTGCAAAACTAACTTTACCACTCAGTATTGCCAGCCTGCATCTGCTTCCCCGTGACGTGCTCTGAGCCAGAGGAAGGATGGTGTGGCTGCTGGGCTGGGCTGACCTACCCATGGACTGATGGGCTCTACCACCTTTTCTGATGGCCTTTCTGAAAGGCCTGCTGCACCAAGTGCTTGTGTAAATGACAGCCGCACTGTCAGTCGGTGTGGAGAATGCTACCTTTCAGAGCCATGGGAACAAGGGGAACTGGGGGGGCTTGGCAACAGTCATGTATAGGCGTTTGTGGAAACAGTCCTTACCAATCTAACTCTTCAGATGCTTTTTCTGTCCACCTATTTTTTCTACTCCCCCTTCCCCGCCAATCAAACTCCTCTTGCAGCTTTTGTCCGTATATGAGCATCCTATAACGTATGTAATAAATCCTATCCTAGAGGAAATGGGAAACTCATGCTCCTTAGGACAAGAACAAAGATCACAGAGCAGCTGAGTCAAAACAATCATAGAAGAAGAGGGGCAGGGGAGGCAATGAAGAGTTTGATCAAAGTCTCCAGCCATCAATGATGTTGGCAACCACCCTGTAACGTATACTCTGTTACATTCAGTAATGAGTGCAGAATGTGGCTTGTAGCAGATGCCTTTGCTCGGCTTCTTCTCTGTCCCTGCTGCTCAGCCCCAGGTGCCTGTACATAGCCTGTGCATAGTGTCTGGGCAAGAAGGTGGAACTTGTCTTCTCTTCAGCAAACTCCTATCTTGCTCTCCTCTGGCTGTCTGAATGCTGAGGAATTGCTACTTCTTCATCCTCTCCTAAGAGAAGAGCACTTCTTGGCTGCTGCTTCCTTGGTGGCTGGATCCTTGAGGACCTGGAGGTCTGCATGGGAGCCTCCCAACTGCTAGTGTTGTTGCATGGAGACCATGATCAGCTCAGTGTTACCAGTCTCTTGGTGATGCATGTAGCATCTCAGAATGTAGGTGCCTGGGGATGGAACATCTTTAGTAGGAGAGCAACATGGTAGAGTGCGAAACTTTCTGGGAGTCCCCATTATTCTGCCACTGAACAGAGGGGGAACCGAATCCTACCATATTCCCTGGTATTCACTGCACCTTTGCCCATCCCTGAACCCAGACTTCTGTCATGACCACAGCCTGAAGGCTCCATCAAGCCCACGCAGTATGCTGTGCCAACTTGTTACCTGTGTTTCCCATCCCCTTTCCCTGGCATGATTCCAGACCTTGGAGCTCTCTGAGGAATGAGTGATTGGGGACTAGGTGGGAAGCAGCTGCTTGGGAAGATAGATCAGGTACCCTCCTCCCTTCTCCTCAGGGTGGGGAGGTTATTACTAGAGCTCATATAATGATTATGTGGAAGGGTTAGACAGGGGAGAGGCACAAATATTTTGTCATTAAAAACAGGAAATGTAATTAAAGCCCACATGCTAATTAAGATCTGAGGATGGGGGGGAAATAGATGGATTTCTGGCTTGAGTCTCCTTGATGCTGGTAATCAGGCACTTTGCATAACATTCACAAATAAGGAAGAATAACTGTGGAGGTGAGGAGTGCATGGAGTGAGTGTTCAACAGAAGAGAGAACAGGAGTGCAGAAGTTCCTGGAATTTGAGGGAAGACTGTTTAATGTAATGGGAAAGTTCTGATCTTCTCCTGGCTGAGACTGGGAGAAGGGATTAGGAATGGGGTGTACAGCCTTTCTTCTCCAGGCCTTTGGTCTAACTCAGCCAGATCAATAACAACAGCCAGTCCAGGGGCCTATGTGTGGAATGAATTGACTGGATCTTAGTCCAGCTCCTAGTGCACAACTGTCATTGTCTCACAAACCACAGCACAATTTACTCCCTGGCTGAAAACTCAGCAGAGGGGCAAGGACTGAATGAGCCACAGAGAATGAACTACCTTCTTGCCCAGACCCCCCCCCCCGCTTGCAGCAATGCTACCCCTGCAGTCCCTGTTCTGTGGCTAACGGGTTTAATTTTTCACGGCCTTAGGCTGGTAGCATCTTACCCTTTAAAAAACATTGGATAAAACTTCTGAACTCCCCTCAGCTCATTGTATCCATGCAGGGGAGATCTTATGTAGCTGCAGTCTTCAGAAGATAGGTAATGGGCAGGGCAGCTGCTGTCATAGCTCATTGCTGTTCAGGGCACCTGAAATCCTACTTATCTTCATCTTTTGGAAATGTGTGAAATTGCTTAATCAGGTTCAGGCCCCCAGTGGCTGCAGCTGCCTTTAATAAGGAATTTAACACTTAGGTTTTTCTCAGAGGTCAGGAGACAATGAGATTACAGGCTCTGCTGCTCTGACAGACTGATAAATGTCAGGGGCAGGGAGAAGGGAAGGATTTAATAGGTTTAGGTTAGATTCCTCTCTGTGTGCAGGACCAAGGTCTCTCCTAAGAGGGAGGAAGGAAGGAAGGAAGGAAGCACTTCAGAGTCTCTGTTGGGGACTGGTGTTACCTTCACATGCCTCTGGGCACTGGATTGGGGCCATTTTGGGAAGCTCAGTAAATTACCTCTGGTTGGAGTTGGGAAGGGAGGCAGGGGAAGTTAAAGCTTGTCCCACACAATTCTGTTGATGCTCTTCAGTCCTGGCCTGTAACCCCTCCCTTGTTATCCGGTCCTTGGATTCTCACACAGAGATCTATAGGTGCACCTCAATCAACTTGAACCATTTTCATTTAAAAAACAGTTTTATGTTCAAAGTGTTTTACAAACATGACTGTAAGTAGTGGTAATGACACACCCCTGTGTGTGTGCATGCAGGAAAATTGGGTGCAGTGAGTGTGCGAGGGAGGAGGGCAGCCCTGTGAGGGTGTACTTAAGAGGAGTTGGTAAAGTAGGACAAGCTGCCCCAGGGGGTGTGTGCTTGTGTACATGTGCCTGGTACAGGAGGGCCCGAGTCACGAAGTGGGTAATTTAGAAGGTTGCTTGTGCTCTGTGTTGAATACTAATGAGGCTGCACAGCTCTCAGATAGAGGTGCTGCAGCTCTCGCTTCTGTCACCGAGTTTTACCACCAGCAAAGCTGAGTCCCTGAGAGAAAGGAGTGGGGCTGGTGCCGGCGCTTCCTCAGGCCAGGAGCGTGAGATAGGTCCATTAGGCAGCCCTCCCACATGAGGGAAGCAGTGCAGAAATCTCCCCATTGATCTACTGGGTTTCCAAGTGCAGGGAGAGCTCGTGCAAAGCACCGAGAAGGCTCTTCATGTTGCCATGGCTGGAGGTGTTGGGCCAGTGTTAACCTGCAGGGGAACTATTGGAACTATTTCCCTGGTGTTAACAACGCTTCTGCACCTTATAGGAGGGGAGCACTTGTGCGACAGACATTACTGCAGAAATGTGTGAAACCTGAGCAAGCATGTTATAGTTCTTCTCATCCAAGGGCCCAAAGAGCTCAACAAGGTTCACTTACAGAGCACTTACTTTCACCCACCCCTTAAATATAGCTATCTCTGGGATGGTGCACGGCACTTGCTTACACACAGGAACTGAAGGGGTAATTTACAGAGGTAGAATGTAATTACTTGAGTTGGAATTTGGCCAAGATGCTAGGGCTAACAGCCTGATTCCTGCAAAAATATCATGGGATTTGTAGTGACCAGGACCTTGGTTATAGTCTTATCTGAAAGATATGCGGTGGGCCTTCAGAATACCTCATACACCACTGGTTCAGTGGCAGACTTGTTAGCAATCAAATTGCCAGCATACATTTTTATAGCACCCATGTGAACCCCCATTCAATTACTAACTAAAGCCAAAACTGCTTAGCTTGTGACAGCTGACAGCTTCTCAGCCCCTCATGGCATGGCTGTAGGAACAGTGCTCAGATGAGAACAGGTTTGACTACACACACTCACTCCTTCTTTAACCATAGAAATGAAGGGATGGTTACTCTCAGCAGACAAAACACTGTCTCCTAACACCTCATGAGCTTGGTGAGCGTCATCCTCCCCATTTCCCAGAGGGAAGTGACTTACCCAAGGTCTCTCAGAATTGGGAATAGAACCCAGGAGTTCCTGGCTCCTGTGTCAGGCTGTATCCAATAGACTGCACTCTCTCTCTATTTTTCTCCCTTATTTTTCTTTTTGGCATATTGGTGCTTTAAAAAGTCTTTCTGCAATGTTAGGAGAGCAGCAGTCAATGGAGCATTGCCAAATTCTCTCTCTCTCTCTCTGTTTGACAGTGCTGCTCTAAAGCAGATGGTCACTAATTAAAAGGAGTTGAGTGAGTAGTTTGCATTGGCCTCTGCATTCTTATTCCAAAGCGGAAACACTCTAGTAGCCATGGAGGAACATCCTCTCCCGCTCCTGTTCCTGCAGTGTGCAGTGCTCCCACTGTTGTCTGCTGGGGGTCACTGTGGGGAATCCATCCTGCTCTGGAAATGGAATCTCTCAGAATGTTTGCTAAGAGCTGGGTCTTGCTGCCATTGAAAACAGGCAAACATTTCATTTGGACTAGCCCTAGACTTGTGATCTGATCATACAGGACATTAACATAAGGCTCTTCTAGCTGCGAAGTTGGTTGGAAGTGAAAGGAATTGCAGGAAAGGTGCTTGAAAAATCATGAGGCGCCTTCATCCCCCACAGCAGTTAAAACTAAGAGCTTTTCCTTCCAGTGCGGAGAACAGAAATAAGCCTTTGGGGCACTTTATGTCCCACTGAGCTATAGATTCAAGCTGAGCCATCCCGTTTGGCACTCAGAAACCATTTGTGTTCATCATCACGTTGCACCTTCCTTACAGGAGAGAGAGTACTTTAATCACAGCCACCATCGGACTTTGTGTGTGCTTTCTGGGTTACTTCTCCAAAGCCACGTGACTTTTTCTAATGTCACTGAGAGCTGGATGGCTGGGGTAGCAAAGGGCAAGCATAGTGTATTTCTGTCTCTTTTCTGTCAAGAATGCTTGGTTCCTAGAGCCAGTCTTAACAGATGCACTGTCAACACTTAATGATCCAGCCTCATGTGGAAAAGCTGCATATGGGTATATCGGCAGCAGTATATGCTTTCTGCTCAACGTCAACTGTACCTCAACTAACATCAAGGATGCTGGTCCTCTGTGGGTTCCCTTTGTTGCAGTCCTGATCATTCTTCTCATCGACGCTATTGCTGAAGGGTTGGATTTTCTGGTGTTTGGACCAGCCCCATACATAGGCAGTGAAGTTGATGGATAGTCACTGACCTTCTCTGTCCCTACTAACACTGCACTGCTGTTTAGAAGGACTATCAGGAACAGCGTATTGCCCTTTTGGGTCAGTGGTGCAGTGCAGAATTCTTCTGTCCCATTGCAGTGGGTGCTTTGTCATTCCCCACATAAATCCAGTTTAGCTTGGTCACAGGGAGATTATTCCCATTGTGCTGTGGTCTCTCAGTGCTGACACCAGCTGCAGTGCTGCATGAGTAACAAACATGGCAATTGCCAGAAGAGATTTATGTGGCCCTCTAAATTGCAGAGTGATTTTATATTTGTAAAGCACCTTTCACCCACATGGAACTCAAAGCACCTTATTAACTGGGCAAATTATATAGAGAGCACAGGGATAGCTCATCTGCTGCTGAAATGCAGCTGCCTTTGAGGGGGAGCACAACAGCTGTTGATAGTGCATAGTACTAGAACATAGTACTGATTTAAGAGTGCAAGGAGCCTTTGCTCCAGTCCAGCCAGATTGCATCCTGCCATGAAGCATACTGCTCGTAAGGGTTTTTCTCTCTGCCTTCCCATTACCCCACAGTGCTCTCTTCTGGGTGAGCATAAAAGAACAGGTCCCCCAACTGCCCATCTCTCTGCACTTTTGTCTCCTCACTTGTAGAACTGGCTCTCAGCTGCAGGGGGGAGAGGAGGTCCCTCAGACTGCCGCACTGTCCGCACACATACTCCGCAATGACCACAAAGGCTAGAGCTGTGGGATGCCTGCCTACCCTCCGCCCCCTCCTCTGGTAGGTTTCTGCTTGACATGCAGATCAGCCGCTGTTCTAAATCCGGTGTTTGTAGAGGGGACGGGGAGGGGCAGGATTATCTCTGCTGCTTGCTCCATGATAACAAGGGCTGTTCCAGCTCCTCTGTGAAAGACTGCTGGAGGGTCAGATCTCTACATTAGGAAATACCAGTGTTGTACACATTCACACCTGCCCCTACAGGCATACCCATGTGTTTCTCATTGTCCCTTGGGCAAGTTGCTCCTGTATCCTTCATATTTTGAAGAACTAAAGGAGAAAAAGAGACTTGGGACCAAAGCTAGCCCTTGTGTCCATGTGCCCTCCCACATGCCCATTGTGCTGCTCTTTATTCACCCCAGCTCTCTGCGTGGATACCAATGGCCTCTATGCTGTACTATGCTGATTCCTGGATGGGAAAAATGTATGAAAAATAAAAAAGGACCAAACAGGAACCTCAGATCCAACTCCCCTTTGAATTTGAGAGAATGGGTTGAATCCCTGGAGCTGAGCCTGCCTGCACAGTTTGGGCCCAGGTCAGATCCGTTACCATAAGGGACAAATTTTCTGGATTCAGTTTGGTTCTCATGGCTTTCTACTATTTTAGATCCAATCTGATGTGATTTTGGTGCTATCTGGCCTGACGTAGCCTGATTTGGCCTCTGGGTTAGCACTGAACCTGGAGCACCTAATCCTAAATTAGTTTGAATCCTGACATCCTCAGTCTCTAAAGAAAAGATAATTAGCTGGCATTGCTGTGGCCATGTTGGACATACTCTCTTGTCCCCTGTTTTGTAATGGAATCGGGCTGCACTTTGAGAGTGACATTTGTTTCTGGTTTCATATCCTATCTTGGGGCCAATTAAATTTGCTGGCAGGGGCCCCTCAGATGCATGGGACCATACTGCACCCTGTTTTTGTTTGCTGTGAAAGGTCACAGAAGCGGCAGGGTAAAGTACTGGTAGAATTTGGCAGGAGTAGTTCTAGGCACCTGTGGATCCTCCTAGTGCAGGAGCTGTAGAGCGAATGCAGGTGGGTGTAGCTCTGTTCACCCTATAGAGGGCCCCTGCATTGGTGTTTTCATGGGTCTTTAATAGGCTGGTTTGAGGTCTACTGTGGGAAGGGAAAACCCCAGTCCCTGTGTATTCCTGATGCACACAGATCCATTCCATGTCTGCTTGGCCTCACTGAAACATCAATCTCCCTGTCATAAAATATTCATGACTGTTTCCGAATGTGCTCTAGCAAAGCAAATCTACATGTTCCTCCCCTCCCCCTGTCCTTATGTGCATACCGCCTCCCTCTCCACCACACTCACACAAACACAGAGACAGAAGCAGAGCGTCTGCTGCAGTGAGAGCCACTGCAGGCTCTGCTGTGAGGTCAAACCAGATGCAGGCAGCTGATTTCTGTGTCTTTGAGGAAATAAAAGAGAAAGAGCAAAAAGAAGCAGTGAGAAAGACCCAGGAGATGGTTGGGAGACTTAACCCTTTGCAGATCAGGCAGCATCAAGATAAAATCCAGAGTGCACCAGGCAGTCTGAATGGGCAAAGGATGAATGAGATCTGGGGAAGGGTACAGATTATGCAGCACTCGCTTAGGCTGGGAGAGTGACTCCCAACTTAATCCTGCTAGGGTGCAGATCTGGCTGCACTGAGACTAGGAATACGTCTCTCCACACTAGTGCCCTGGGTCGTGCAGCCCGCTGCACTCAGAAGCACTGTGCCACAAGAATGGCCTTACTGGATCAGATGAATGGTCCATTTAGCCCAGTATTCTCTTTCGATAGTGGCTGGTGCCAGATGCTTCAGAGGGAGTGAAGAAAGCAGAGCAATTTATCCAATGATCCAGTCTGTCATCTACTCCTAGCTTCTGGCAGTCAGAGGCTTAAGGTCACCCAGAACATGGAGTTGCATCCCTGACCATCTTGGCTAATAGCCATTGTTGGACCTATCCTCCATTAATTTAGCTAATTCATTTTTGAACCCATTTATACTTTTAGCCTTCACAACATCCCATGGCAATGAGTTCTACAGGTTGACTCTGTGTTGTGTGAAGAAATACTTTCTTTTTTTATTTTAAACCTGCTGCCTATTAATTTCATTGGGTCTCCCCTCGTTCTTGTGTGATGTGAAAGGGTAAATAACACTTATTCACCTTCTCCACACTAGTCATGATTTTATAGACCTCTATTATATCCCCCCATCAGTCATCTCTTTTCCAAGTTGAACAGTTCCAGTCTTTTTAATCTTTCCTCATATGGAAGCTATTTCATACCCCTTATTATTTTTGTTACTTTTCTCTGTATTTTTTCCAGTTCTAATTTTTTTTTTTTGAGATGGGGAGACCCAGAACTGCATGCAGTATTCAAAGCGTGGGCTTATCATGATTTATATAGTGGCATTATGCTATTTTCTCTCATTAGCTATCCCTTTCCTAATGGTTCCTAACATTCTGTTAGATTTTTTGACTGCCACTGCATGTTGAGCAGATATTTTGAGAGAACTATCTATGACGACTCCAAGATCTCTTTCTTGAGTGGTAACAGCCAATTTAGACCCCATAATTTTGTGTGTATAGTAGGGATTATGTTTTCCAATGTCCATTACTTTGCATTTATCAACATTAAATTTCATCTGCCATTTTGTTGGCCTGTCACCCAGTTTTTTGAGATCCCTTTGTAACTCTTTGCAGTCAGCTTTGGACTTAGCTATCATCAGTAATTTGTATCAGCTGCATACTTTGCCACCTTGCTGTTCACTCTTTTTCCAGATCATTTATGAATGTGTTGAACAGCATCAGTGTCAATACAGATTCTTGGGGGACACACTATTTCCCTCTCTCCATTGTGAAAACTGACTGTTTATTCGTACCCTTTGTTTCCTGTCTTTTAACCAGTTAATGATCAATGAGGGGACCTTCCCTCTTATCCAAAGACTGCTTACTTTGCTTAAGAGCCTTTGGTAATGGACTTTGTCAAAGGCTTTCTGAAAGTCCAAGTACACTGTATCGACTGAATCTCCCTTGTCCATGTGTTCGTTGACACCCGCAAATAATTCTAATAGATTGGTGAGGCATGATTTCCCTTTACAAAAGCTTTCTAGACTCTTTCCCAATATATTATGTTCCTCTAGTTGTCTGATAATTCTGTTGTTTTCTGTAGTTTCACCCAATGTGCCTGGTACTGAAGTTAGGCTTACTGGCCTGTAATTGCCAGGATTGCCTCTGGAGCCTTTTTTAAAAATCCACATCACGTTAGCTATTCTCCAATCATCTGATACAGAGACTGATATAAGCAACAGGTTACAAACCACAGTTGTTAACTCAAATATGAAATTGCAGAACTATCAGAAATTTTGGATGAAACTATCTTGACTTAGTGAGTTATTGCTATTTAATTTATCAATTTGTTCCACAGCTGTCTCTGTTTGACACCTCAATCTGGGACAGTTCCTCAGATTTGTCACCTAAAAAGAATGGCTCAGATGTGGGAATCTCCCTCACATTCTCTTCAGTGAAGACCTTTCAAAGAATTCATTTAGCTTCTCTGCAACGGTCTTGTCTTTCTTGAGTGCTCCTTTAGCACTTTGATCATCCAGTGGTCCCACAGATGGTTTGGCAGGCTTCCTGCTTCTGATGTACTTAAAGTATTTTTGCTGTTAGCTTTTTTGTCTTTTGCTAGTTTTTCTTCAAATTAATTTTTGGCCTGCGTAATTATTCTTTTATACTACATTTGCCAGAGTTTATGTTCCTTTCCATTTTCCTCCATGGGATTAGACTTCCAATTTTTAAAGGATGTCTTTTTGTCTCTAACTGCCTCTTTTATGCTGTTGGTTTTTTAAAATCCTCTTATTGTTTTTTTTATTTGGGATATCCATCTAGTTTGCGCCTCTGTTTTGTGGTGTTTTAAAAATGTTTCCATGCAGTTTGCAGCCTGTTTACTCTGGTGACTGTTTCTTTTAATTTCCATTTAACTAGCTTCCTCATTTTTGAGTAGTTCCCCTTTTTTAAATTAAGTGCTACTATTTTGGTATTTTTCCCCTACAAGGATGTTAAATTTAATAATGTTATGGTTGCTATTACCGAGTGGTTAGTTTACATTCACCTGTTGGTCCAGATCCTGTGCTTTACTTAGGACTAAATCAAGACTTGCCTCTCCCCTTATGGGTTCCAGGACTAGTTGCTTCCTCAGCACCTGTCGGCTTTCCCCGAGCCCTTAGTTTAAAAACTCCTTTTATGCCCTTTTAAATGGTATATGCCAGCAAATCTGGTTCCATTTTGGTTTAGGTGGAGTACATACTTCCTGCATAGGCTCTTCTTTCCCAAAAAGTTCCCTAGTTCCTAATAAACCTAAATCTCTCCTCCAAACACCATCATCTCATCCGTGCGTTGAGACCCTTCAGTTCTGCCTGTCTAACTGGCCCTGCACGTGAAACTGGAAGCATTTCAGAGAATGCTACCATGGAGGTACTGGATACTAATCTCTTTTCTAGCAGCCTAAATTTGGCTTCCAGGACCTCTGTCCTATTTTTCCCTCTGTCATTGGGTACCTACATGTAACACAACCACCAGCTCTTCCGCAGCACTGCACATAAGTCTATTTAGATGTCTGAAGAGGTCCACAACCTTCATACCTGGCGGGCAATTCTATGCTGTTCTCCCAGTCATCACAAACCCAACTATCTTCCTCTTTTTCTTCTTTTCATTTATGCTGCTTTTCCTGGTGAGGGTCACAGCGGCAATATGGAGAGTAGGGAGGACCAGACCTTCTTTTCTTCCTCAACAGGTTCCAGCTCCTACTGTGGGATTCCCAGGCATTCCCAGGCCAGCTAGGAGATATAATCCCTCCAGCATGTCCTGGGTCAGTCTCAGGACCTCCTCTCAGTGGGATGTGCCCCGTAGAATTCCAAAAGAAGCCTACCAGGGGGCATCCTTATCAGGTGCCCAAACCACCTCAGCTGGCTCCTCTAGATTTGGAGGAGAAGCAGCTCTACTCCAAGACTTTCCCGATTAGCCAAGCTTCTCCCCCATCTTGGAGAGTCAACCCAGCCATGCTGCGGAGAAAACTCATTTCCACCACTTGTACCCATGATCTCATCTTTTTGATCATTAATCAAAGTTAGTGACCATGGGTGAGGATGGGGATGTAGACTGACTTGTAAACTGAGAGCTTCGTCTGAAAACTCAGCTTCCGCTTCATCACCACAGATCAGTACAACACCCACATCACTGCCGCCGCCGCACCAATCCACCCGCCAATCTCCCGCTCCTGCTTACCATCACTCATGAACAAGATCCCTAGATACTTAAAGTCTTCCACTAAGTGCAGCTGCTCCTCCTTCATCTGGAGAGAACACTCCACTTTCTTCCAGGAAAGAACCATGACCTCTGATTTGGAGGTGCTGATTCTCATCCCAGCTGCTTCACACTTGGCTGCGAAGTGTTCAAGTGCGCATTGGAGATCACAGTCTGAAGAAGCAAGAAGAACAAAATAATCTGCAAACAGCAGAGATGCCACCTCCGAGTCCCCATACCAGATACACTCCCCAACTTGGCTGCGCCTTGATATCCTGTCCATGAAGATCACGAACAGGAGACCGGACAGGATGCACATTTGACGGAGTCCAGTGACCACCTTGAAGGAACTCGACTTAATGTCAAGAATGAGAACACAACTCTCACTTCAGGAATAGAGGGACCAGAGAGCATGCAGCAGTGACACCGGCACCTCATACTCCCAGATCACTTCCCACAGGACATCTTGGGGAACGCGGTCATAAGCCTTCTCCAGGTCTACAAAACAAAGGTAGACAAGATTAGCAAACTCCATGACCACTCAGGTATCTGTGAGAGAGCAAAGAGCTGGTCCATTGTTCTACATCTGGGATGGAAACCGCTTTGTTGCTCCTGAATCAGAGGTTCAACGAATGGGCATAGCCTCTTCTCCAACACCCTGGCATAGGCTTTGCCAGGGAGGCTGAGGAGTGTGATTCCCCCTGTACTTGGAACACAACCTCTGCTCTCCTTCTTAAAGACCAGGACCACTACCTCGGTTTGACAATCCTGAGGTACCACATCCCCTTCCATGCAACATGGAAGAGCGTGTTAATCATGATGTCCCATCTTACCCCAACTATCTATATTTCTAATATTTGAATGCCCCATTACTGTTACCTGTTTCTTCCTAATAACTAGCGTTCGCAAATTCAGCTGTTGTATAAATGGATCCATCTTCTGTTGGCTTCGAGGGGAGCTCTGCTTGCTTACACTGAGCTGCATTTGGTCTGCAAAGTGTGAGTCCTGGTTCTAATACAGTAGGGTTTGGATGCTTCTCACTTGGGTGGGAAAGTGTGAATTCTGGCTCTAGTATTTTGCTACTTCCCTGGGATTTTTTTAAATTCAAGATTTTTCAAACCTCCCTCTGGATTATGGTTAATAATGCCAGGCAGCAAGGATTATATATTGCCCCAATTAAATAGAAATCACTCCATCAAAGTGAGGAAGGATAGTTTTATGTCCTAAGTATTGGACTAGGAGTCAGGACTCCTAGGGTTCTATTCCTGGCTCCGTCAAAGATTCCCTGTGTGATCTTGGACAAGTCCCATCCTCTCTCTGTGCCTCAGTTTCCCCTCTGTACAGTGGGTACAGTGATATATGACTCACTGGGAGATGTAGGGCTAAATGAATTGATGTGTGTAAAGGACTCTGGGCTCTGGCTGGCAGGCACCAGGGATGGGCAAGGGGTGGTTCTGTGGTGGGATTTTGCAGTGCAGGTGGGCCATTGTGCAAGTGGACTGGTGTGGCTGCTGGGTGCAGGTGGCTCATCCCTCCCCATTTGTCCCCTTGATAATCCGATTTACATTCCCCTTTTCTTTCTCTGGATCCTGCTGTTACCATGGGAACTATGTTCTCAGTTGTATTTCATTGGCTTCCCAGATAAATCCTTTTCTTTTCTTTCTTAACTTAATTTCAAGTCTTAGAGATGGGGCTGTGTGTTTATTGCGTGGAGGGGAAGCTCTTGGCCAGTGTAGGGACTCGAGAACTGGGGGGAAGTAAGGAGAGGAGGGGGGATCAGAGAGGCCATGGGGTCCTCTAGCTCTGGGAGCAAGGCAGATGGCTGATGCCCCCATTGAGCAGCCAGCCATATTCAATGCCATTATCATTAGGAGAAAGTGCAGGCTGATGATGAGTCCCATGGGGGCCGTGGGGCAGAGGCAGGGACTCCTAGGCAATATTCTCCTGCTTCATTCTGTGGGCTCCAGTTGAGAAATGGGGTTCTGGGTGGTCAGTGTCCCAAGAGCTGCCTCTTTTCCCCAAGGCAATGTCTTTGCCCCATTAGGTGAAATATTCAATTCTTGGATTCCTCTGTGGATTCTTTCCATCCCACACAAGCCACTGCTTTCCAGAGATGCTGTCAGATGCCTTGTGGCAGCTCCAGTGTGGGTAAACACATCTTGAATTTTGCTTTTGTAGGGATGGACTCTGAGCCCCCAGGCTGTCTGTACCAAGGACAGGGATGCCTCCCAGTTTGCTGCATGAGCTTTGATGATGGGTAGGGGCTTGCTGTGGAGTCTGTGTCCTCTATCTCTTCCTCTGACTAGGAACGACTCAGGGACCTCTCCCCTCACGGCTACCAGTCTGAATCCAGACTGGCAGGGACCCATCTAGTGGCTGTGCAGTGGCATCCTGGATGAGATTAGTTTGGTGTGTCTCATTTCGGTTCTCAGGGAACCCGATGCACACATCACAAAAGCCATTGATGCTAACCTCCATCTGGTCAGGGGAGAGACCAAGACCTGAGAGGGCTGTGGTGCCAGTACTCCCTTCTCACTCCTAAGTTCTGCCTCCCAGGCAGAGCTGAGGCATAAAAGTGGGGGAAGCCATGCTGTCCCTTCTCTGCAGAAGCAGAAGGGTGTCTGTCTCCAGGGCTCCATGGAAATTAGACAGGTAAATAACCAGGATGCAGGATTCTGGCAGCTGAAAGAAAACGACGGAGCAATAGAGAGAACTTGCTCATCTCCACTCACCAAAGAGGGTAGTGCCGAGTGTGTGCCTTGCCAAAGGAACCTTGGGAGCGGAGATAACTTCCTCAACTGGGGAGCAGAGCAGCCACCTCTCACCCAGTAATTGCCTCCAGCCTTAGCGTAGCACCTGAGCTTGTGTCTACCTGGAAACAGGACTGAGCCGCAGAGCTTGGATCCAGAGAAGGCTTTGTGCATCTCGAAGGTTGTTTCCTTGCAAAAAGATGAGTCTGGGCAACTGAGGTCAGACCTGGATCCATGTGTGTCTCTGAGGCTCACTCTAATTTGCATATTTTAGCTACAGAAGTTCTCAAAACAAAATAGGACAAAAATCAAAGCCCTTAATTCCCAGACCTGGTGCCCCATTTCCCAAGCTGCCAGGAGCTGGCAGAAGGGCAGAAATGCTCAGCCCTTAGGGATATGCCAGGTAGGGGAAAGTGCCTTGCATTGCTTTCCTTTGCCTCCTTAGCTAATTAAAACAATTCATTAAGGGATGCTGATGAAAACTTGGCATGGATGGAGAGATGGTGCCTGTCCTGGGGGTGGGGAATTAAGGGACAGCTCCCCCCACTCCAAGCTTGGCTGCAGGTGTGAGTCTGTCCACAGGCTGGTGCAGGGTGAGAAGGTGTTTTATCCAGGGCCTGCTCCTTGTTTTCAGCAATGAGGATCCAGGCCTGTCTTTAACAGGATTAGGAGTGGCTTTATGACAGGGTTAATCTCCCTGATAAAATGATTCCAGCATCTCCACCTCAATTCCCATATTTGCAGGCTGAGGGAATAGGATGCAGGTCAGAGCATGTCCAGATGAGCTCTTCTGGCAAAACGGGGTATCCAGCATGGCATGACCCCTGCTTTGACCACCATGGGGGAATTTATACTACAAATCATTCACCCCCATCCTATCTCTGACCTTTGCCTTTCCTGCAGCCAGGGGACTAGAGATGTGACCAGAAGCCTTGACAGGTGACATCACTGCTAGTCCACTCTAGGCCACCAGGTGGCACCCCCTTTTCTCATGTACAACCTTGCAGCTGCCTTGTGTGGCACTTGTTCCCATCAGACACTAGCCTCCGCAGGGGGCTCCAGATGCTTCTCCTAGAGCAGCCGAATGGCAGCCTGTGAAGTCTCAGCTCCTGCACAGAAGTCGAGCTGAGAAGGCACAGCCCTGGGCTCCATTCTCCTCACTTGACAGTCATCCCATCATCAACTTAGAGCTGTAACTCCTAGTAAAGCAAATGGCCCCAAATACCTTTGGCAGGAAGCCAGCCAGGCAGCACCCTGCATGATAGCGAGGACATTTTGGCCAAAGATATAGGAATAAGCCTCCCTCTGCTCCGCACTTGCCTCAACAGAATCTATTGCGAGGTTTGGGAAAGTTTTGCTAACTCATAGATGCTGCTTGGGTTTTTGTAGGCTGGGCCTAGAAGCCAAAGCTTAAAACTCCTGTGTGAGGAGCTCTTTTGGGGGAACCGTAGCCTAAGAAGAAGCAGGAAATATCAGACATTATCTGGGTGAGCCAGAACTTTGGAGGCTTCAAGGCCAGCTCTGCAGACACAAGAGGTTCAGAGAGTTCAGTACTGGGCGATCCTGCAAGCCCACCGCATGCAGAGCTAAGGTCAGTGGGAGTTCTCGCAGGGGGCAGTTCTCCAAATTGTTTGTGCCAACATGACAAAGTGGTGTAGGAGAGAGATCAGTTACTTCCTCCCACTGTGAGCAGAGAACCCTGGGGCTGAAACACAGCAATGTACCTAATGTCCCAGTGGCTCTCTGTGGAGAGAGGGCAGAATTTAAATATGTGAGGGAGCAGAAGCAAATGAAGCAAGCACGGGAGGGTGGGTGAAAGGAACAGGGGAAATGGAGAGAGAATGGGAAAAACTGGAACTTAAGAGAAGATGAGTGAGAGAGAGAGAAGAATAAACCAGGGGCTGAAAGAACAGGAGAGCCTAGATGAGGACAGTGGGAGCTGAGGTAGTAGGAGCGAGAGGAGACTGATGCAGGGAGGATGCTGAGGACAATTAATCTTTTCCGTCAAAGATGTGAGCCCCAGGGCTGAGGACGTAGGTCAGTGGGTCAGTGTGTGAAGGACTGTGCTGTCTGTTCAAATCCACTCCCTTCCTCTCCAGCCAGGTGCTCCTAATGTTGCTTTTCAGTCTTTCCCTAAAGGCTTCACAGATGCAGAGATGCTGAGTTTGAACAGGGCAGAGCCAAAGAAAAGATGAAAGCTGAGTGCATGGGGTATGGTCCTTTGCTAGCTCCAAATGTCTCCAAGCGCTTCTTTGATGTTAATGAATTTGGCTGCTCAACACCCTTCTGAGGCAAGAAGTCTGGTTATCCCTAGTGTACAGATGGGGAAGCTCAGGTACAGAGTGAGAGAGGGCCTGACCTAAAGCCATAGTGGCAGAACTGGGAATAGAGTCCAGAATCCCTGATGTCCAATCCTCTGCTCTAACCACTAGTCAGACAAGCCTTCTTCCCCAGAGCATGCAGGGCCTGGCTGGGACCCCCTTTAGTTTTAGGGAAGTGCTGTATTCCTTGTTTGTCTCAGAGTCCCTGCCTGGCTAGTCGTATGCAGTGCCAAGACCTTCTCACAGCTGGTTACTGGGGCCACGTTGTTAAGATATTGTGTATAGTCGAGTGTAAATGACTATCTCAGAACTTGGGCCAGATAAGTCCGTTGGGCCCTGGGCGCAAGCAGCACTCAGAAGCTTAGACCATCAGTCATGGGTGGCCTAGCAATGCCAGAGAGAGAGAGAGAGTGAGAGCAGGGAGTCAATTGTCTGCAATGTCCAAGCCTCAGAACTTCACTAGAGGTGAAGAGACAGGGACTGGGAGTGTGTGTAATGGAGGAAGGGCATTTGAAGTCAAGCCTTCTGGGTGCAGTTACCAGCTCTGCCTTGCTCTGTGACCTTGGGCAAGTCCCATAACCTGACTGTTGGTGTCCCCATCAGTACAGCAGGGATAATGGAACCAACCCTCCTCTCAAGGGTTAATTATTCTTACTAAAGCACTTTGTGATCCCCAGATAACAGGCACAACAGAAGTGCAATACAGTGTGTGCAGTAGGCATGTATGTCTCAGTACACAGGATGCATGTCTTCAGCCATGCACTGTGTGTGTGTGTGTGTGTGTGTGTGTGTGTATTATACTCTGTGTGCAGTGGTACGTGTCTGTATGAAGAGTGTCCATGTACTGTGTGTGTTATGTATTACACCGTGGGTGTGCAGTTGCATGTGAGGGCATGTATATACCTACACACTTTGTGCGAGTGTTTGAGGTTCCCTCCCTATCTGCAGAGGTTCAGGCAGGCTGCTTGCAGGAGCAGTGCGGGGTGCTTGAGCGGGAGGGGGAGCTCAGGAATGCAATAGCAGCCAGCCAGCAGCAGAGCGAAGCGCCTATCAGTGTGTTCTAACCTGAAATTCCCTGCAGCCTGTGCAGGGCCTGCTCACGCCTGCGCAGCCAGCCAGGAATGTCACAGGAAAATCTCACTCCTGGGGGGTGGAATGGTGTCTTTCTCTCTCTCCCCCACACCCCAAAGTCTGTCTGTCATCTGCCCCCAAATGTGCACATCCCTCGCCCCAGGGCCTGTAGCATCCACTGAAGCTAGCAGGGCGCACGGGTGTAAGCAAGGCAGGATCTGTGTCTGCCTGTCCCTGGCCCACACCAGCCCCTAACTCTTCTTTATATCAGAAGGGAGATCTGGCTGGCTTTGTGTCACTGAGGCACTGCGATTTCAGAGCCAGCCCTGCCTGCTCAGTTTTTCCAAACCCGCACTTGGAAGGAAGGAACCGTATCAGGATAAGAGTCCTCCCAACCCACCCCTTTCACTGCCACCTTTCCTGCTCCCCAGCCAGCCTGAGCCCTAGGTGGCGGTGGGAGGGCTGTCTCTGCTGATTGCTACATTTATCACACTGATGGCCTTGCTAAATGGTTTAACCCTTTGGTTCCTGCCATCCTCTCTGCATTGTGTGGCTGCCTGTGCTGACAGCAGACCAAGATGTTAGTTCTGCTGGGGACTGCTCCAGCAGCCTCCCTTGCTGGACTAGGCTCCAGCTCTTACTCCTCAGGCTGGGTTTTTTTCCCCTCTGGCTCCTGATGGCTCCATGGGGCATTTGCTATCTGCCTAGAATGGGAGCTGTTGTAGCTGCTTTTGTCCCAGGATATTAGAGAGACAAGTGGATGAAGTAATATGTGTTACTAGACCAACTTCTGTTGGTGAAAGAGACAAGCTTTCAAGCTATACAGAGCTCTGCTTCAGGTTGCTCTGTGTGCCTTAAATGCTTGTCTCTTTCACCAACAGAAGCGGTCCAATGACAGATATTATCTCACCCACCTTGTCTCTAGGATGGGAGAGCCAGCTCCCACCCTCAGCTAGCTGGAGGGCTACACCAGCTCTCTCCTGGCAGGGATCCCAAGATGCCAGGTTGGCTGGTTTGCCCATATGATGCAGCTGCCAGCCAGACACTACAATGGACATCACCAACGTGACGAGTCCATTGGCAGCAAAGCAAGTGTCTGTGTGGGGCCCTGTGCAACAAACGTACCAACCTTGGGACCAATAGAATAGTCCCCACTCCTCTTTGACAGCAGGATCAGAGCAAGAGGCAGCTGATGGCTTGATTTCCAAACTAGCTCCCTCCTTCCAGCATTTGGCTGCCCCAGCACAGGCATGCATTGTTCCATGCGACCTGCATGTTACCACAGTCAAAGCATGCAGCAAGAGCCTTAGCCTTAGGTCTGGCAAGGAGCCTCCCTTTGGCCAGTCCACTAGGAGCTAGGCTGATCTTCCAGACCAGGGTATGTCCAGGATCACAGCAGTATCAGGGCTTTGCAGACACCATGGTGGATCTGGGATGCAGTGGGCCTGGGAATGAGAGTGCGAGGGCAGTGCAGGTAGGACTATGGCAGCACTGGGCAACATGCAGGGTGCATTTGGCATTGCAGGGATACTGAGGCTACACAAGCATCCAGAATCATGTCAGCCCAATGTCTTTGGTGCTTCTGGAATTGTGTCAGCCCTAGATCTCTGCAGGAAAGTGGTGCAGTAGCTGCACTGTAACTGCAGCATGTTTGTTGCTTTGCGGGTGGGGGAAGAACTGCTTGGCTGGATAGGACTCTCCTCTGTGCTACCCCAAACCAGACCCAGACCGGGGCCTTCAGTACTGCAGCATACATGAACCCAGGCTTGGCCATTAGAGCAGTGGGCTGGGAGTCAGGATGCCCAGCTCTGGGATGTGAATGTTGAGCAACAGTCTGGAATTCCCAAGCTTCATTCCTAGCTCTTACATAAGTCACCGGGTGGCCTTCACCAGAATACCTCTCTGTGCCTCAGTTTCCCCTCAGTGCAGTGGGGCAATGATCCTGTGCCGATGGGGCTGTGATGGTTAATGAGTTAGGGTTTGTGAAGCAGTCTGAGGTCCTGCCATAAAAGGAGCTATAGAAGCCAAAAGGAGAATCTCATGGCCTTTTCCAGATCTGTCCAGCCAATGAGCACATGCTGACCAGGCAGCTGCAGAGATGGGGTAGGTAATGCTGCTGCCTCACAATTGTCTGCTGGTGGCTGCCTGGCCGCTCAGACTCTAATAAGCTTGTAATGAGGGAACCTATTCTTTCCTAGCCCACCTGGGCACAGACTTGCCTTTCTCTGGGGCCCATGTTGTTGGGTGGGGTTTTTTGTTTTGTATTTTTTGACACAGCAGCTTTTGGTACCATATAAACCAAACAGAAATGAGACTGAGACCTTAAAGAGCTGGCTGGAAGGGCTGGGGAGCATGGGAGGCTGGCAGGGCCTGGGGGGAGCGTGGGGAGTGGTTGGCAGGCAAAACAGCTTGCTGGCTTCAATGGCATCGTCTGCCTTCCCAGCCTCTGTACAGCCTTCACCTCTTCTTCTCTGGCTTGCGCCTGCTGTGCAGCAGTTCCTAGTGAGGCAGGATGTGGATGAGTGCAGCCCCACCTGTAGTAGAGTGTAGCCTAGAGGCCAGAGCCAGGTGTGCTGCATGTATGGGAGCATGGGGAACCAGCACTTGAACATACAAAGCCACTCTGGGCTGGACCCTCACAGCTGCCGTCCTCACTTCAGAGCAAAGGACCTGACCCTAGTGTAGTCTGTGGAGCGGGTTTCCTCGGGGACTGGGGGGGTGCTGCCCTGCACCGTGTCGTCATGTATGCAGTGCGAGTGAGTGCAGAGCAGTGCCAAGTCAGAATGGGCACATTTCACAGCACTTGCCTGCAGGGACTGCAACGAGGCAGGGACTTACCCTTGCCACACCTCATCTGCTAGTCTCCAGTGGCTCTGCTGAGTAGTGCTGGGATGAGAGGCATGCTGAAGAAATACTTCACTGAGACACGGCTCCAGCTAACTGTGAGTCATGGAATTAAATCTGGTATTGTTAATTGGTCCTAGTTCATAAATGTAATGATGAGCTTTGCCCATATGGGTCTCCCTTTGTATATCTACACTGCAATTAAAAGTCCACGGCTGGCCCATGCCAGTTGACTTGGGCTTGCGGGACTCCAGCTAAGGGACTGTTTAATTGCAGTGTAGATGTTTGGGACCCTTTAACTTCTCCAGGCCCTAAAATCCAGGCTCTAGCCTGAGCCCAAATGTCTACACTGCAATTAAACAACCCCTTAGCCCAAGTCAGCTGGTATGGGCCAGTCACAGGTTTTTAATTGCAGTGTAGACATACCCCGTCACTGCATAGGGCTGCAGCTGGTGGGGGAGGGGGAAAGAGGCTAATCAGAGATGAGCAAACCTGGCATCTGATCTAGCTTTTACAAACCCCAACTCAAAACTTACTGGGATCCAGGTCCCATTTATCCCAACCTCCACCCACCCTGTGGGATCAGGATGGAGCCCATATATGGTTCTGGCCCCTCTAGCACCATTCCAGGTGTCTGCAACCTTTCTGTTCCTGCCCAGGGCTTCCCAAGGGGCTTAGTCTGAGTTCTTCAGCTTGGTTACTATATAGCGAATCATAAGGTAGCTGCTTGGTTTCCTTAACAAAATTCCAAGGTATAAACTGGCCTGCAACAAACCTGGATTGAAACAACTCTGCGTTTGGGGACGCCCCAAATCTGCACCTGACTTTTGTACGCTGGGCCTATCTCTAATTTATCAAATGTAGAAAAGAGATTCCAAAGAACTGAGGGCTGAATACCTCCATTTACCTGGCATGGAAGCCAGTCCTCTGTTCTCAAAGAGGTGTGCAGCTCATCTGTCTCTGGAATAACCCATAAAACACAGATGTGGGGCTAGAACATTAGTTGCAACAGTGCATCACTTTTTAAAACTATTCTCAGGCACATCTAGCTAATAGGAAGATGGCATCTTACGATGAACGCAGTGTAGTTCATGCTAAAACAATTTACCCCTTTGTTGATGAATTAAACCCTGTACCAATCCAGTCTGTCCCACTGCCTGTCTCCTTTGCTGACTGGCTCATGGAGTTTCTTTAGGACATTTGCTTACCACCTGCCAGTCAACAGAAAAGGGTAGGAAGCAAGAGCTGCACAAGCTGATGGGTTAGAGGTAGGACCAGGCCATGTCAGTAAGAGACAGTCACTCCTTGATCCTTTGAGATTGCAGCTCCAAACGGGCCTTTCTTATGGGGTGGGGAGACAGGTATTGAAGTGAAGTTCTCTTTCTCCCCAGATTTCTGCAATGAGTTGGGTCAGTTTGTATCACAGCCTCCCTGGACAGTGGGGAAGGCAACAGTCCCCCCTTCCCGATGAAGAGGAAAGGAGTTGCTGTTTGGAGCACTGGGTCAGGGACCCCCCAAACATTGGCTTGCCCAGCAGAGTGCTTGCCTTCTCTTCTTTTATCTTGCTCCTCATGCCAGCACACATGCTGTAATGGAGCCCTTTCTCTGCAAGGGAAATAACAGGGCCAGATGGTGGCTAATACAGAAATCTGTGGTGAAATATAATTTCAGACTCAGGAGATAGAAACGGGAGTGGGGTACGGAGCCTCTCGGTTGCTGGTTCCAACCCACCTCCAGGCAGCAGCGAGTGACAGTTGTTACCTGCTGACTGCTGGTCATTGGCCTGTCCGGCACGGGTTTGGTAGGTCGCTGGTGGGTTTCCAGAGCATGGGTGAGAATGATTTAACTATCCAGGTCCTGCCTGCAGAGGGCCCCATGGAGCATGAAATCTTCATGTCCCTGGAGGGGTCCATCTAGGGCAGAGGTTCCCAACCTTCTTGAGTGTGCGGACCCCTTGTCAACCTCCAAACATTTCATGGACCATCACATGCTACTAGTTTTATTTGAAATTGTACATTTTCTTGGTGAGTATGTTGTTATTTTTCTTTTCCGCGGATCCCTGTAGTAGTCTGCGCACCACAGGTTGGGAACTGTTGATCTAGGGCAGTGTGGAGGAGCCTGCCCTGCCATTGCCTGTGCGGGCGATGAAGAGAGGGCTTCACTCTACAGAGCTGTCATGAGAGCACCTTTTGTTGATGCTGAATTCACTGAAAAAAAATTACAAGAGGAAAAAACCCAAATGGCCTGAAGTCAGGAAAGCTCCATGCACGGCAGAGGCAAGTAGGAGCTGGTCTGGGCTGCTCAGCCTTGGACTCATTAACATGCTGATGTACCAGGCAGCTCCTGGAATCAGCTGCTGGTATTTTGTTGTTTTTGGCATAGGGAGGCTGTGGGGAGCTCCAGGGACTCTGCTTCCCCCATCTCCTGGTTTGGGCATAATGACAGGGGAGGGGAAGGGGAGATGGGGAGTAAGAGACAAGTGCGGGGAGGGTGGCTTGCCCCTCAGATGTTAATTAAAGACAGAGGCTCAGCACTGAGCCAGCAGTGCCTGGTCCTCCTGCTGGCCTTTCCCAGTCTCACTCTATCGCTTTCATAGAGAGACGAGAGGGGCTTTCATGTAGGGAGCCCAGGAGGCCAAGGAGAAAGAAAAGGGGGCAAGGAAGAGGTGGATGGAAGGTCTGGCAAACAGGAGGCTTGGTATGCTCCATCTTGATCAGATGCAGCTGGAGAAAGGCGCTGTTAGCACCTAAATCCCTGCCACAGAGAGTGTTGGGTGCCGCCATACCCACAGTGGCAGTTGGGTGCTTTTGTTAACTCTCTGTGTGCCATGGTGGTCTGCACACATGAGGCATTAGATATATTAGTGACTTTACATTGCTATGGGGAAAGAAGGAAGGGTGAAGCCATGAAAATCCTCAGCCCCATGCAGACTGGGGGTGCAGACCAGAATCCCAGGTGCGAGGGCATTTCAGATCCAGAAAGCGCCCCCTCTGCTGTAGACACTCAGGCAGCTGTCCAGCCAGGGCAAAGCATTACATTAGCTCACCAGCTGCTGGTCACCTGGGGCCATGATGTGAGAGTAAAGCCAGGCAACCTGCTGTAGGCAGAGTGAGAATGGCTACCCTCCAAGCTTTGCAAACATTTAGGTCTGACCTGTGTGCAGGACGCCAAGGCAGGTGCTCAGAGATACTTCAGAGAAACATCTGAAACATGGGTGCTGGCCCAGGGCATGCCCCATCCAGAATAGGGACTTCTGTGAGGCTCCAACATCTAGGAATTTCACAGACAAATGCTGAGCATGGTTGAGATTTGCCTGGGTTCTGAGACAATAGTGAGAGCCAGTGTGGTCTAGGGGTGAGAGCAGAGAGTGAGGGGTGAGAAGACCTGGCCCTCCCACTCATTCGTTGTGGGAGCTTGGGCTTCACTTATCTGTGCCACAGTTTTCCTATCTGAAAGAAGGAGGGTACTTGTGTGTCTATGTGACACATGTTGAGATCTTCTACCAAGGAAAGGCCAGTGTTGCTGTTATACAGGGGTGAATAGAGACGTATTTGTGTTAATTTGGCACTGTGGCCAGGTACTCCCTTTCTCTACTCCAGCCTGTTTGCTGGTCTCGTCTCAGTACCTTGGGGAAATACCTTCAAAAGAGAATTCTGATCCCATCTCTTTGGGTTTGGGAGCAGTGAGTGTGTTTCTCGTCCCTCTCTGGAGTCTCTCATGGCAGCAATATCTGAAGTTTGCTTTGGTAAATTCTACATTTGGATCTCATGCAGACTGAATTTATTCAGGCCGCCCCAGTTTGCTCTGTACCCAAAATGCAAACAACCAAAGGAACAACTTGGCCTCAATAAATATGATTTGTCAAATGAATTACATCATTTCCTGCTCCTGTCTGGGGAGCATGGGCTGTGGTTTGTTCAGTTGTTAGAGTACAGTCTGAATGTTAACAATGCCACCTCCCTGTCCACACACATGCTCATTCACATGGAGTCTCTTTGTCTTAGCTTATTATTTTATAGGCCAAATAAAAAAACATGCCATAGCTGAAGGAAGAGAGTGGGAATCGAGTGGTGAGAGCTGGGCAGCCAAGACTCCTGGGTTCTTTCCCCAGCTCGGTCTGTAACTTACTTTCCCTCCCTGTGCCTCAGTTTCTCAGTCTGCAAAGTAAGCTTAATACTGGCAGGTACTTCATGGGAGTCTTCATTACTAACATCCAAAAATGCCCTGAGATTTTCACATGACCGGCACTGAAGAAGAGGAAAAGCATCATTACTGTGAGAAGCAGGTATCCCGTCCTCAGATTCCAAGCTGGGTGCAAAGCCTACTGGATAGGCAACGCTGCCCTTGTTTCCACTCTCTCCTGAGCAGATGTACTAACCTGTGACACACAGGACCTGAGGTTATCTGTGTGAGTGACAGACACTTCAGTCAGGGAAGGATGTTCCCTCAAGAAGAGGCAATGACATTCCAACCGCCTGCCTGATAGTACCTCTTTAGCCAAGCAGAGAGAGCTGTTGTGAAGCAGCAGGTTAGGCACACTCCACAAGGGGGCAGTGGTGCACACGCACAAACCCTGGAACCAGGTACCTACAGCTGCTGTTCTTGTGACTCAGTCAGCAGAGTCCCAATTCTGTGCCAGTACAGGCTGGGGAACACAGACAGGTGAGTCGGTGGCTCAGGGCACTTTGCACACATAAAATCCCTGAGGCTCCCACCCCCTGCCAGATCAGAAAACAATCATGTCACTCACTGTCCTTAGTGTGGCCCACCCCAAGCCTCCAAAAATCATGTCAGGCTGCAAAAAAATCACAAGATTTAAGATATGAAAAAACAGTTTGGAGGGTCATTGTATTTGCTTTCTGGTTTCTGAGACTTTAGAGTGTCCTCGGGCCACCATTCATTGCTACTTCCTGCTGGGGATCTCAGCGGGAGCACTCCCTCTCCTTGTAAAGCTGCCCACATTACTTGCTCTCAGCAGGAGGAGGGAAGGTTGCTGAGGAATTTGCAAAGGAAGCAGCTGCATGCTGCACTTTTTTGTCTTTTACAAAAGGTGGCACCTCCCGCAGCATGGTACTCTCTAGCATCACGCTGGATGCTGGGGTGAGTGCTAACTTGGGGGAAGAGCATGCCTTGCTGAGTTAGCTGCATACCTCCCTGTAGCACAGCAATGACTTTGTGGGGAGAGTGTCCCCAGTGAGCTATCCACATGGCTCCCTGCAATACAGTGCCCCTAGAACCATACTTTCACATTGGCTCTATACTGACTGAAAACAAAGAACAATATCTACTCTTGAGTTCTGGCTCCGCTCCCTGCAGCTTCTGGGTATTCCTTTGGGGTCGATCAAACTCTGTTTGACCTAGGCCAGCCCTGCTTACCGTGTGAGATCTGAAAGATCATAGACCTTGACACGATAGCTGCAAGGCTAGACTTGACTCCTGGATCTTTGCTGGCAAGAGGCCACATTCGCTTTCTTGCTGTGTCATTCTTCCCCGCTGGCCATGGGAGGGTTAATAATAGAGGGAGTCTCTCTCTCTCTCTCTCTCTGGCTGTGGCCAATGATGTGTATGCACATGGAGCAGGAGAGAAAGGTGTATTTTCATTTCCAATTAGGGTTGCTGCTTCCCCTTGGCTGAGATTGATTGTTTGTCCCTGGATCCCCTTTAGCTTTTCAGTGTTTTAAGAGTCTGGCAAGTGGTCCCTCTCTCCAGCCATCTCCACTCTCTCTAACCCATCCCTGAACAGTTAGTGTGCTGCAGACAGGAAGATGGCACATCCTGGTTAGGATGCTGCTGGCATCAGCTGACAGTGTGTGGACTGGCTTAATAGCCTAATGTGTGTATATTGTACAGCTCCCTTCTGCTTGCAGGAGGTGGAGCAGGGGCATGCAAAGAGCCCAGGCAGCCAGCTGTGTCCTCTCTCAGCTGTATCCGTCATGCCTTTACCAGCAGCAGGCTCCCACTTGGGACACATTTCCTGAGGTGCGTGCCATCCGCTGCTTGGAAGTCTCTATTCCTGCCACCCAGCTGAAGCAAATTGTGCATTTGAAATAGACATTATTTTCATCTGAGCATATGCCCAACTATTTCTGATCCCTCTGCCCCCTCCATTCCTCTGCACCTTTAGCTCCTGGCCCAGCAGTTTCCTCTCCCAGGTTCAGCCCTGCAGAGAGACTCCTTTTGTGCCATGGTGGGGATGGGAGTGCTGCAAATTTAAATTAGATGTTTGAAAGTCTCGCTCACACTTCTTTGAACTCTTCCTTGTTCAAACGGTCCCAGCTTGACAGCCCTGCAGAGTTGTTCCTGAACTGATCAGGAAGATGGGAAAGGATGCAGTGTTTATATCTTGGGGTGATAGGCACTCTAAAATACCTCCACTAGATCCTATATGCAATGTAGTTGTAGCCATGTGGGCCCCAGGATATTAGAGACACACATGGGTGAGATAGTGTCTTTTATTGGCTCGAAAGTTTGTCTCTCTCACCAACAGAAGTTGGTCCAGTAAAAGATATTCCCTCCCCCCCTTGTCACTCCACTAGATCTGTTAGATGAGTAGAAGAGGGGGGCCAACCCCATGGAGGGACCTGGCGATGAGAAGGGGGATTTTATATTGGTTTCTGGAAGGGACAGGAAGCTGGAATGATTTCAGTGGAAAGAGGTGGCTATGTGCCTCCTTTTCTAGGTTCAAGAGAGGGGAGATGCTGCCTAATGTGTGAAGAGTGGAGGCTTGAGATAGACTGGGGGTCGTCCAGATGCGAAGAGGTTTTGACCAGTTTTGGCTGAAGTTGTGGGCAGTGCTGATAGACTTACAGCCCAGGGAGGGGGAAAGTGGGATGCCTGGGTTCCTCATGGGAGAGGGAACTGGCAGACTGAAGTCCTGGAGAGAGGTGCAGTTGGTGAGGGATTTGGATCGAATATGTGGTTTAGTGGAGTTCTATTTGAAGATGGAGCCCGGACAGTTTGGAATGAGGAAGGATCAGAGGGGGCAGGAGTTTGGGCTGAGAAGCCTCTTCTTGCCACTTAGCAGGGTATCAGTTTGGGATTTGTTAAGGTGAATTAAATGATGTTGAAGCCAGGCACTGGTGGTGCAGCTCAGTAACTGAAGCTCTGACAGGGGTATAGTTTGGGGTGCACACAGGTACACTCCACTCCCACACATGTACATGCAAAATAGAGACTAGCCTGTGGTGATATTGGTATTGGCTAAGCATGGACCACAGCATGCATGTAAACACACTCCTGAGTAACCATAGTCACACACAGTTCTTGCATAGCCACAGGCCTGAGTAGCCACATGCAAGGGTGCATGACCGTGGTGAGCATCTAGGCTCTGCTCTTCCCTTATAGGATGTGAACTCCCAATGTGATCATGCATGATTTCAAACTGAGGAGCAGGTGATAACCGGGGTTGACTGCCAGAAGCTGGGGACTGGATGCCAGGGGACAGATCACTCAATAATTGCCTTGTCCTGTTCACTCCCTCTGAAACATCTGGCGTTGGCCACTATCAGAAGACAGGACACTGAGCTGTGTGGACCATTGGTCTGACCCAGTATGGCCATTGTTATGTTGTTAGAATCATAGAAGATCAGGGTTAGAAGGGACCTCAGGAGGTATCTAGTCCAACCCCCTGCTCAAAGCAGGACTAAATTCAGCTAAATCATTCCAGCCAGGGCTTTGTCAAGCTGGGCCTTAAAAACCTCTAAGGATGGAGATTCCACCACCCTCCTGATGAATTTTTTTCCCCCTAATATCCAACCTAAACTGCCCCCACTGCAACCTGAAACCATTGTGCCTAGTTCTGTCATCTACTACCATTGAGAACAGCCTAGCTCCATCCTCCCTGGAACCCCCTTTCAGGTAGTTAAAGGCTGCTATCAAATCCCCCCTCATTCTTTGCTTCTGCAGAATAAATGAGCCCAGTTCCCTCAGCTTCTCCTCATAAGTCATGTGCTCCAGCCCCCTAATCATTTTTGTTGCACTCCGCTGGACTCTCTCCAACTTCTCCACATCCTTTTTGTAGTGGGGGGCCCAAAACTGGACACAATACTCCAAATGCAGCCTCACCAATGGTGAATAGAGGGGAATAATCACTTCCCGCGATCTGCTGGCAATGCTCCTACTAATGCAGCCTAATATGCTATTAGCCTTCTTGGCAACCAGGGCACACTGCTTACTCATATCCAGCTTCTTATTTACTGTTACCCCCAGGTCCTTTTCTGCAGAACTGCTGCCTAGTCCGTCGGTCCCCAGTCTGTAGCAGTGCATGGGATTCTTCCATCCTAAGTGCAGGACTCTGCACTTGTTCTTGTTCCCTGATCTTCCTGCATGTTGAAGGGAGAAGGGAAGGTGGGTGCTCACAACAGCGTCTTCTGACACACCTGCTAGTTCAGGTAAAGTGCTCATAATCCCATTGGTTCTAATAGCCAGTAATTTGCCACTCTCTCTTCCCTTCACATACACACACACAAACAAAACTAAGCTCCCAGGATGGAGATACTTGGTTGTACAAATGACCCAGCACTTCTATTAACTGCACGGTACTTAGCTCACCCTTAGTCTGCTTGGGTGTCTGGCAAAGCCTACCTCATACTGGGCAAGCTCATGAGCATTAGCATAGCATGACTGGATATATGGAGCTTGAAACGATGAGGCCTTTGTTTTATGTCTACTGCACCTTTACATTTCTGCTACTTCTCCAGGACTCTGAAGACAGCAGCCATTCTGTTCTGAGTTGCTTCACCTGTTGTTGAGATGACATACGCTCTCCTGGAGACTACTTTTATTCTTGGCATTTTCCTCACTTTAAAATAAGTTGCTTTAGACTGAATGTTTCTGTTGTGCTGCTTGTGCATGGAAATGTAACTGTCTTGTTTGCATAGTTACAGCCCTGCTAGTGAAGCAACACTGTACCTTTCCATGCATCAGCACAGAGTTTGAAGTGTCTCAGGCCAAAAGCATCAGAGAGCCTGAACACTGGATGACCCAGGAGGTACAGCCCTTTAAGAACTTTCCTTTTCTGAAAAATCAAAGTCAAAAACATTTCCTCCTTGTTGAGAAAAGTGCTGGCATTTGGTGACATCCAGGAGCCATCTGGACAGGACAGTGAATGTGGAAAGGACCAGAGAGCAACCAAGGGGACACAACCATTGCTTTAAAATGGAATAGGCCAAGCCCTGCTAGAAGTCATCCCTGGAGGGAACAATTGTGGTGGGGAGATGGACCAGTATAGGGAATTTGAGGACCACACTGTAATAAGAGACTCAGAAAAGGGAAGACTTAACCTTTCATAGCCAACACTTCAAAAGCAAATAAAGGATTTAGGACCTGATCCTGAGAGATGCTGAACACCCTCAATGCCCACTAAAGTCAGTAGCAGGATTGGTCTCTTAACCAAAGCAGGGATCCTGCCCTTTACCAGAATCCTCTGGAGAGTTTTCACATGATCTGATCATTAGTAGATCAATGAGTGAGTCAGACCCACAGTAGCAACCAGAAACCTCACTCTTCAGCGTCAGAGTTTAATTCACTCTCAAGTGAATGGAGGAGCTGGGGCTCTCTGGGGGCTGCTTTTAATTGCTGTGCCTAGCAAGCAGGAGACTCAGGTGCAGACATTTAACTGATTTGCTAAGCTTGCCATTGTGGGGGTTGTTCATTTGCCATTAGCTTGGGCAACTTTTCTTATGTCTGAAAAAACTCCTTCCTCTCCTGTTACTTCTGGGAACAACCAAGTGTGCCAGTCCTGAGTTTACATCTTTTTAAGGCAAATTTGCTCTTTTGGAGTTTCCTTGATTTTTAAAAATTACTTAATTTGATTTTAATGTTCTTCAGCAATGTCCATCAGAAACTTTACCTCTCCTGCCATTATTGCCCTGAGCCATAAGGGCGGGTGAGGCATTTGGCAATGGGGGTTAATTGTTTTTTCCCATCATCTTTTTTTGCAAGGTGTTCCTCTCAGTCAGGCCACTGGGAGGCCAGAGGAGGAGACCTAGATTAGGAAGCAGTTAATCAGTGGAAGAGGCAAACTGGGGCTTTTATTTTGACAGGGCACTGCTTGGCTTCTTGTATGAAGGCAAAGTGAATGATCCTGTTTCTCCAAATGATTATTCAGACTCAGGAAGAGAAAGAGGGAAGAAAGGAGCACTCCATGCACAGAGCTTTGCCTACTTTTAACAGCATCCTCTCAAAAAACGCAAAGCTCTTAGCTGGAGGGATCTAACAGACAGTTAAACAATAATAACGACCAAGAGTGGGGAAAAGAAAATAGTGGAAAAGGTTCCTGTAACTTCAGGAGGCAAGAGGGAAGTTGCTGCTAAAAATCAGCCAACCAACAACCTCCCCCACCAGAAACTGCGTTTGAATTCTTCTCAAGTGAAAGTGAAACAACTAAAGGAGTGAAAGTGTGCGAGAGGCAGAGTGTTTGCAATGTGTGTGCGCTGTGCATGTAGGTGAGATTCCAGTGCGTGTGGAAAGAGCATGATCCACTCCCCAGAGCCCCCTGCAGCTGGCTGGAAGGCTGTTGGTGAAGACCATGAGCCCTGACTGCATGTCTGTCCCCCAGCAGCTTCCAGATCCTCAGCTCCCCTCTAACAAGCTTCACCGAGCAGACAACTGCTGAAAAGCCCAAAGGAAAAAAGCGCAGGATCACCATGGGAAATACCTCTGGCCTTTCTTGAGACCCGGAGCAAGAAAAAGGTAAGTAGCCTCCCAACCACTTTCTTTCAGTGCCTGAGTGTTTTGCAATGAGAGGACTGTCCTACAGGCAGATCCTTTTTGTATCGTGTAGTGGTAAGTCTGGGTCTGGGCAGAGGCAGTATTTTTTTTTTCCAGCATGCTGCAGACTTCCAAGGTGATTTTTATAAAAGATCGATCAAAGTCCTAATTTTTATTTCCCCTGGAGACAAGGGCCCTTGTGGGGAACTCCAGTTTTGCCTTCCTCGGAGATCTGGAGGGAGTGTGGTGTGCGTTGTGCTTAGGAGTCCTGGTCGCAAATGAAGACCTGCAGTTGCAAAATGTTTCATTGTTGTGAGTTTAAAATGAAAGCGTGTCTTGCTTTTTTGTTCTTGTTTGTGAGGAAGTGCCCTCCCTTGCTGCCTGTTGGTATGCAGGGCTGCTCTGGGAGCTCAGCTCAGGCTGCTGACTTGGAGTACAATTCTGTGTGTCTGTCTGTTATTTTCTTGAGCAATCGACAGTTTCTTTGAACATCACCTCAAAGCCCAGATCTTTGATTATGGCTGTCATTTTCAGTCAGCATAGCTGGCAATAAGCAAGGGTGATAGACAGCACAGGCATCCAGTGACTGTGTAGAAGTCACTGAATTGAATCAAAGTACAGCCAGTGTGAAGAGACCAGGCAGGCCCCTTGGCAACTGAAGGTTGGCTGAGTGGCCCCAAAGGCTTCTGGTAGCTGTAGTCTTTTCCCTTCTCTTGTTTGTCTTGCTGCTCAAGCAGAAGTCTTTGCTTTTCTCTTCATTTTTTTTCATGCGCTCAGAATCATGGTGGGCTGCAGGCTGCTGAGCATGGAGGCTGAGCACAAGCCAGTCAGCAAATGCAGCATGGCAGAGTAATAGGTGAGAGCCGGCAGCTGGCTTTACAGAGGAGTAATAAGACATTTTACTACAACTCCCATGGGGCTGTTTGTTTTTAGAGGGTGAAGGTGGCAGCATTGAGAGGTTCCTAGACAGAGATGACAAGAACTTGTGGAAAGGGCACTGGCCTCAGACGAGCCTGGCTGTATTGGGTGGCTTTCCCTAGTCTCTTGTATCTGGCCCTGCTGCTCAGTCTGCAGTGTGCAAAGGATGCTTGCCTGCAGCTCTGGAGCAATGGTGCAGGGGATCCAGCCCTCTGATTATTTCCGTTCACTCCTCACTCTGTGGAGAGTTTTGTGACTTGGGGGTGTGTGGAAGAGAAGCCCTGTTTGCTCCTCCCTCCTCTCTCTGGGCATGTGATGAGCCTCATCTCCATTCTCTTTGGTGCTTGCTGCTTAGTTTTTAGGTTTGGAGATTCATTTTCTTAGGCTGCAGTGCTTCCCCTTTGCTAGGCACTGTCATTGGTGGCAATTCCAAGAGTGGGGGACTAGAGTACTCTCATTGATGGCTTTGCTCTAGGTGTGACAAGCTTACCTGCCATGCACCCAGCTTTCCCCATATGCTGCAGGCCTGGCCTGTTCTATCTGGGACTGAGCTGGGTTTCACAAGACGTCAGTCACCAGTTGGATCCAAACCCTGGGGTGGCTTGGAACGGTGACCCATTTTATTTGGAACTACTGAAGTTTAGGTAGACTCTGGATAAATGATTCCAGTTTTGGCCAGTTTCTTCACACTGAACTAGGTAGCAGTGAAAAGCTCTCCCTATTCCCTGGAATATCATGCCAGGGGCTACTCACTGTTCTCCCTTGGAAAGGACAGATGCCTGGTCAATTTGCAAAGAGCAAAACTCCTTTTTTCTTCTGCATTAACCCTCCCCCATCCAAATCCCTTTGCTGCCTCATGTTGAGGAGGTGGTGAAATTGCCCCAGCCCTACTTTGTGCTAGCAGCCACTTGCTGGGGTAGAAACATGAGAGGGATGCATTTCTGTGCATGTAAGTAATGCTACATGACAGGGCATGCTGTTGTGGTGTAGTATGCAGCATCTGCATGCCTTGGGGCAATGCTACATGACAGGGTGTGCGGCTGTGGAGTCTTACACTCGCGTCCTGGGCGTGTAAGGCACAGTACTGCCAACACTTAAGGCACAAACAACTGCGCACCTAGGATTGTGGTGCTGCCTTTGCAGAATGGAATACAAGGGTTTTAGCTGCTTACTCTTGACCTCGGGTTCTAGTGTCCTATTAACATGGCTCTGATTCTTCGCCACCCTGTCCAAATGCTGCTTCATGCCAAGCAGGAAATAATGCCATGCAGCTCACTTCATCCATCATTCTCAAAGTTCTCTGTGAAGGGGTGTGTGCATTGCTCTCCCTACTTTCACAGAGCGAGGGAGACAGCAACTGAGGCACAGAGAGGGGAAGTGACTTGCCCAAAGTCACATGATGAGTCTGTATCAAAAAAAACCCTGAGCATCCAAACCCCAAATGCTATAGACATTTTTTTACTTCTAATCTACCACTTCTGCTGTACAAAAATATCCAGTGATGTCCTCTCCTCCCTCTCTAGCTGTATCGCACAGTGAACCAAGGAGAAATCTACCTAGTTTTTCATGGGTTTTCGTGTCTTGATCATGTTTCAGTTCTCTCTACATCCAAAATCAGAACTTAATCTTTTTTTGGGTGAGGATTTTTAGGAAGAATACCAAAAATATACTTAAAAGAGTACAGGGTTAAAACCAAGATTTTTTTTTTTTTTTTTTTTTTTTTTTTTTAAACCCTGTTGCAGGAGGCTAATAATGATATGTAATCATAGACATTAAACCCAGAAGGGACCATCATGATCATCCAATCTGACCTCCTGCACAAAGTACTACTTTAAAATGGTCTATCTATTAACTTACTCCTTTAAGGTAGGTCCTATTGCCCCATTTTACAGATGGGGAGGAAAGTGAGGCCCAGTATTTGAAGTGATTTACCCAAGATCACACAAGGCAGCATCAGAGCAGAGATTAGAACTCAGGAGTTAGTGGCTCACAATCCTGTGCTCTTATCATTAGGCAACGGGTCTCAGCATAGCTGCTGGCTGCCTAGAATGTGTTGGGGTGAAACTCTGCTTTGGTTTCACTGGTGTAAATCTGGAGTAACTCTTGACTGGGGCCTGCACACTGCACTTGCACTTGTTTGGGCCCTCTAAGATTTTACGTCAGCTCTGTCTGTCTCTTTTGCTGACAATTCAACCCAGTTTGCACAGGCTTCTCAAAGTTTGGTACTCTGGGAAAGGATCTTTGCCTTCTCCCTCAAGTCCACCTTCCTGTCTGCATCCTGTATGTTCTCACCCTTCCAACTCTACTTCCTAAGTGAGGGGGCCTGAGGGGGTGTTCCCGTTGTAACACTGCTTCTTCTTACCTAGACAGAAAGCTCTCCCTTACCTCACCTGGGTACTTCAGCTGCATTCCTGGCCCATGCAGACTGGGGGCCAAGACATTCCTCTGCAGTTATTTTGTCTTGGTTTAGCGCGCGTGCACGCATCTTCTCCTGCCAGGTGCCACAGTTACAGAGTCCAAGTCACTGCCAGTCTCATCAGCATTTCTTGTGCCTGTCTCTTACTTATAGCCAATATCAAGTTGTTTGTGTCTCACTTCTCCAAGGGGGTTAAGGGAATCTTGGAGACTTTCTGTGGCCTGTTGGAGTCCACAGGGTTGAACTTGTGAATCGGTGGGTAAAAAGGACCCCAGAAGTCACTGGTTCAGACTGCCCCTGGAAAAGCACACTTCTCAAAGCAAAGGACATAGGAGTTTGGCTATTGCTTTGCTTCTCCATTTCTGATGGTGTCTGCAAGGTATATTGGGTTGGGCGGGAGCAGGGAAGGCTAGAAGTCAGGATTCCTGGATTCTATTCTTGGCTCTATATCTGACTTCTGGTGTGACCCTTAGGCAAGTCATTCCTGCTTTTGGTGCCTCCGTTTCCCATCCCTAAATACTTCCTAAGGAGCTGTGTGTGTAAAGCGCCTTGGGTTCCTTGGCTGAGACATGCTAGAGGAGGACAGGGTGGCAGTCTCTGTGCTGTTCTCTGTTGTGCTTACCTAGCCTTCCCCTGTGAACCAGAGCCTTATTGGAGACTCCCTCCCAGATGGTGTGTTTCCACAGGACAATCTCTAGGATGCCTGCTTGGCATCAGGCAGCTCCCATGGATACCCATCTCTGTCCTGTCCTCTCTGACTCAGTTACCAATTGTGGGTTTGGGTACTGAAATATTTCTGTCTGGGGTCACCTCCTTGTGGAGCCTGTACCTGCTGCAGCGCTATTCCCTGTCAGAGTGGGCACAGAGGAAGCAGTTAATGTCCCAGGCGCCTGCTTTTGATTTACGGAGCAGCACGTAATCGAGGGGCGGGTTGCCAGGAACCGTGCATGTATCCAGCTTCCTTGGAAAGCAGGGTTGGTGTTTGTGAGCGCAGCAGTCATTCTATTCTCAAGTGCAGGAGGAGAGGGAGCTTGTTCAATGCCAGCGAGGCCTTGTCATGACTAACCAAGGCCTATGCCGATTCCCAGCGATCAGGACACTGAGATTCCATCTCTAGCATCTCCCTGCCAGGTGTGAGCAGTCCTCCCTGGGAGAAGGGGCTCCCTGCTCCCCCTCTGCTTGGCATTCTGCTTCTTCCTTTGTATGGATGGGAGCAGGTCATTGTTGAGACCTGTCTTTTCTGTGCTGCTGCCTGGGTTGTGATGTGGGCTATGAAACATCCTTGGCACTGGAGTAGCTATAAGTTCCCTGAAGCCAGTACTCCTGCCCTGCTCCCTACAGTGCACCCTGCTGGGAGAGAGCAGCACGGGAGATCCCTTTAGGATGGGGCCACAGGCATGGTTAGGAGTAGGGGGGCTCTTCATGATAAGGAAGCAAGGCAGAGCAGAGATTCTTGAGATTCCTGCGTGGGGTGGGGTGGGGTGGGGTGGGCATCCCACCCTTTCCACAGCAAGGAGCTGGTCACTGGAGGTATGGAAGTCTGTTGAGGCTGCTCAGACTGAGAGTGGTGGGGCATGGGGTTCCTTCTCCATATACTCAGCTGATAGCTCCTTCCAGGAGGTTTGGGGGCTGTTTCTCCTCAGGTTGACAGGGTCTGGATGTGGATCATCAAAAGAAATGGCTTCTCTCTGAGTCCTGACTCTGCCCCCAAAATCCAGTGGAACCATCCAGGGTGCTAGAAATTGGTCCAGCAGAGAAGACTATGATGGTGGGGAGTCTGCTCTCCTCTGCCCCGCCTGCCAGAGTGGGTGGGGGGGGGCAGGCTAGGCTCTGGGTTCCAGCTCCTCTGGCTGTGGCTCTGACACTGAATGGGAGCAGGGTGAGGAGGACTTGTGGGGTGTGGTGGTTTGGGGCTGGCACACAATGAGAATGGCCCATGCATTTGTGTGAGCAATGGGCCATGGTAGCCATGCCCAGGAATCTGTGCCAGGCAGCAGTGGGATTGGCTGTCGTTTTAAAGGCTTGAGAAGGATCTCTGTAGTAGGGATGGGGCTCTGTCTGTGTTAGGAACTTTTAATTCCTCCTGTGGCTCATTCCCTTCCTCCGCCTCCCCACTTCCCCGGGGACGGACACCCTGGCCCTGGCTGGCTGACTCCATCTGGCTTTTTGACTTCTGCAGTGTCTGAGAAGCTCAGGCCTCTGCCTGGCCCAGGGGATCCGTTCCATGATGAATCTCTCAGAGCTGTGAGAAGTGAGTCTGTTTCTCGGTATATGAGGTTCCAGCTGGCAGTGCTGGGATCTGCTTGTCTGTGTGCTGAACAGTAACACCATTCGGGTCTTGGGAAGCACCTTTCAGCTGTGGAGCTCCAAGTGCTTCACAAACGTGAATCCTTCCCACACTCCTGGGAAGGGAGCAGGCAATGTGACCTCAGTCTTTCAGGTGGGAAAAGCAGAAGTACTGAAAGTAGAGTGATGTGCTTCAGGCTCACACATGGAGTCAGTAACAGAGCACAAGAGTCTCACTCAACCCCCAGCTCCTACCGCTATCTCCTGCTGCCTCCCAGAACTGGGGCTAGAATCTAGGCGTTTGGGCTCTCTGGCTCTTACTGCTAGATCTCACTTCCTCCCAGAGCAGAAATAGAGCCAAGGCTTCCTAATCGCCTGCTCAAACCTTGCCACCAAGATGCTTTGAGCCCCAGCACACATTAGTGAAAGTCAGAGGGCAGTGGGGAGCCTGCTCTGGGGCTGATACTCCCCAAGGTGATAAGCAGCTCCAGGAATCAGCTGCAGTCTGTGCCTAGGGGCAGGGTGTCTCCCTGGTTGATGAGAAGCTTTGCTGGAGCCGAGTCCTGGGCCAGGAGCCAGGTTGGCGTCCTGTGCCAGAGAGAGGGCGAGACTTGAAAAGTGGAGCCAAACTCCTCCTGTGTGAGAGATGGCTTGAAATATCAAGTGAAATCACAGAGTGCTCCTTGTTCTGCCTCTGCCTGCTGGTCTTCCCTGGCCCTGATGTGTGTGAATCACAGCAGTGGGCTGCTGAGGAGCAAGCAGAGCCTGGCAGAACATATGGGCCTTTCTGCTGATTCCTGACTCAAGGTGCTTGGGTTGCTTTAATAAATCTTGTTACTCCCCCTTTTCTTTCTGTCCCTTACTACCGCTAGTGCAAGAGCCTTCTCCTCTGTAGCTTCTGCTTCTGAAACAGCCCATGTACAGTTGCTCTCTATCTTGCTTTATAGTTCAGCTGAAAACCTCTCCTCTTCCTTGCCTCTGCCTTTTTAAATAATGAAACAGAGGAAGGGGAATTAGCTGGGAAGTGTCTTGAAGACACAGTTTTGTATAAAGATGCTGCACAAAATATTGAATATTTACAGACTTTATGCTCCTTAAAATGTAAGCAAAGGAAATGGCAGTTTTTTCTTGGGTTTGTGTGAGTATATTGTAGCTTCCTATATGTTGCTTGGCTTCCAAAGACTGGCAGTGTTAACGTTGGCACTGTCATGATCCATCAGAGATTCCTGAGTAAACTACAGAAGTAGACAAGTGTAGTCCCTATTTTACAGATGAAAAATTGAGGCAAGGAGAGAGGAAGTTGTCTAACTTCAGTACTAGGCAAATTGGTTGAAACTATAGTAAAGAACAGAATTATCAGACATATAGATGAATACAATTTGTTGGGGAAGAGTCAACATGGTTTTTGTAAAGGAAAATCATGCCTCACCAATCTACTAGAATTCTTTAAGGGGATCAGCAAGTATGTGGACAAGAGTGATCCAGTGGATATAGTGTACTTAAATTTTCAGAAAGCCTTTGACAAGGTTCCTCACCAAAGGCTCGTAAGCAAAGTAAGTGGTCACGGGGTAAGAGGGAAGGTCTTCTTCTGTATCAGTAACTGGTTAAAAGATAGGAAACAAAGGGTAAGAATAAATGGTCAGTTTTCAGAATGCAGAGATGAATAGTGATGTCCCCCAGGGGTCTGTACTGGGACCAGAACTGTTCAACATTTTCATAAATGATCTGGAAAAAGGGGTAAACAGGCAAAATTTGCAGATGATACAAAAACTACTCAAGATATTTAAGTCCAAAGCAGACTGTAAAGAGTTACAGGGATCTCACAAAACTGGGTGACTGGACAACAAAATGGCAGATGAAATTCATTGTTGATAAATGCAAAGTAATGCACATTGGAAAACATAATCCTACCCATACATATCAAATGATGGGGTCTAAATTAGCTGTTACCACTCAGGAAAGAGATTTTGGCGTCATTGTGGATAGTTCTCTGAACACTTCCACTCAGTGTTCAGTGGCAGTTGAGAAAGCTAACAGAATGTTGGGAATCATTAGGAAGGAAAGAGATAATAAGACAGAAAATATCATATTGCCTCTTTATAAATCCATGATATGCCCACATCTTGAATACTGCATGCAGATCTGGTCATCCCATCTCAAAAAAAAAAAAAAAAAATTGGAATTCAGGAAAGGGCAACTATAAAACAATCAGGGGTATGGAAAAAACTTCTGTATGAGGAGAGATTAAAAAGACTGGGACGTCTCAGCTTGGAAAAGAGATGATTAAGGGGGGATATGATAGAGGTCTATAAAATCATGACTGATCTGGAGAAAGTAAATAAGGAAGTGTTATTTACTCCTTCTCATAACACAAAAAATAGGGGTCACCACATAAAATTAATAGGCAGCAGGTTTAAAATGAACAAAAGGAAGTATTTCTTCACACAGTGCACAGTCAGGCTGTGGAACTCATTGCCAGAGGATGTTGTGAATACCAAGACTACAACGGGGTTCAAAAAAGAACTAGATAAGTTCATGGAGGATAGGTCCATCAATGGCTATTAGCCAGGGATTGCTGTTTGCCAGAGGTTGGGACTGATGGAATAGATCATTTGATGACTACCAGTTCTGTTCATTCCTTCTGAAGCACCTGGCATTGGCTGCTGTTGGAAGACAAGATAGTGGGCAAGATGGACCATTGGTCTGACCCAGTGTGGCCGTTCTTATGAGAGAGGAAGTGACATTGCGAAGGCCATAGAGTAAGTGGCAGAGCTAGGGATAGATCCTAGCAGTTCTAGTCCTGGTCCCTCTGCAGTGCTGCTTCCCACCCACTTACTTTCCTATATGTCCCACACGGTCTGAAATAGCTACTTGTAACCAGGGGTAGAGTAGGTGTCTCTTTGCCAGCTCTCTGAGTGCTTCAGCCCAATGACTTCTGGGAAATGTCACAATTGCTATGAGGCTGTCCAGTCCCATAGTGACAGACCTAAGGACTCCAGGGCTGGTCCTGCTATGTGCAATGTGGGCCTTGGTCTGGAAGGCCAGCTGTGGTGCTGCTGCAATGGAGTGCTCCTTAAATGTGTTCCATGTTGGTATCCAAAAGCTTTCAGTTCTCCCCAGGGTGTATGCCGTGGTTCCACATCCCATGTGGGGCAGGCAGAGACCTGGCAACTTTGGGGATTGCAAGGCCATTGGTGAGAAGGGGAAACATGAGATCCTGAACCGAGTGCTCACCAGGAGTATGGTGGAGAGGGAAGGGTGTTCTGTTCAGCCAGGCTTAATGTCTGCGAATTCTGGGGTCCAAATAGCTGGTGTGTTCAAAGCATCCCAGCAAATGGCTTTGCTTGCTAAATGGTATATCATGGGTAGGGTTGGGTAGGATGTCTTGACTGTCTATGAGCCCTCACGTGGAGCTCTCTGTGTTTAGCACCCTGCCAGAGCAGCAACGTGTATGTGTGGCTAGGTCCTCCATGTTGTGTATAGTTAGTAAGCAGTGATTTGGATCTCACTCTGCCTGGGAGATTTCTTCATGTTACATTTGTTGTGCATGGAGTCCAAAGACATAATAGGGTGTATGCCACATTGCATTCTCCTGCTGCAGAGGGGGCTGGGCATGCTCAAGCAAAATGCCAGTCTCTGTCTCCAAATGAGGCTGCATCCGTGTTTGGGGGAGGAAGCTGAGTGGCTGGACTTTCCACCGGAGCATGGTGTTTGTGGATCTGAATGCTGGCACGCTTGTCCCAACTGAGCCTCATCCTCGTATCTGTGTCGGGTTCCTGCTGATCTCACCCACAGGCCCCGTCGTCAGATCTTTGGCTTCTTTCTCATACAAACATAGAACTGGTGAAAGGCTCCAAACCCTGGCCTTAGCGTTTGGTGTCTTCTCTATCTGCAGAACAGGGCAGCCTGGGCACAGGTGAGGCAGGGCAAGTTTCTCACACACTAGCCCTGCCAACACGACTCACCTCAACCTGCCAGAGACATGTTTCCTCTAAGAATCTGCCTGATTTGTCCAGCTTAAACCCCTAGGGCCAAATTCAGTACTGTTGTAAGGCTCCACTGAAGCCAATGGAGACTGCACCTACTTGTAGTCAAGATGTATGTGGCCTGTCCTGGCTGTGGTAGGTGCCCATGTGGTGGATTTCCCCATCCCACCTGTACCCAGGAGTGATAGCTGCCCTGTCAGGCTTGTGTCAGTCAGCGGATCAAGCAGGTAAAGACTCGACTGAGCGTTTCATTCTTCTTTAAAAGCAAATACTGGTTTAACCTGCTCAGTGGATACAGTGTTCTTCTTTTCCTGTCCTAAATGGTTGTGTAGTATTTTTATGCAATGGTAAACAGCTGCCATGCTCCATGCCAGAGATGGCTGCATTTTATCAGGGGGTGAAGTGATCTCTGCCTCGTGCAGTTGGATACTGGATACTCAAGTGTTCTAGGCTCCTTCGGGATGATCTAATGTGAGGCTTTTGTCATTAGTGGGTGAGGGCGTTTGTGAACTTGGACTAGGCAGGGCCCAAATATGCATAGTTTGGGGCTGTGAGAGACCCAAATGTCTGTGAGTGTTCTGAGAGCGTAAATGGCTGGGATGGATGGGGAGGAATTGCTTGGCATGCTCCAAGGGAGAGTGATTAGGAGCCAGGGGGTGAAACTCTAAGTGACTTGAGCTAGATGAGGCTGTGTAATCCCCGATAGTGCAGTGCTTTCACTCCTTCCCTTGGGTAGGAGACAATCCTGCATTGGTCCCCAGTGGGGATTGGGTCAGACGAGACATGAGTGGAGCTAGTCTGGCCACAGCTGAGCTCAGGCACTGCGATTAGATTGAGCTAAAAGCTGCTTGTGTCCATGTTTGATCTTCTCCCTGGCAAGGAGGGAAAGGAACTGGGTAGACACAGGGCTGGCCCGAGCAAGTTTCTTCTGCTGTCCCCAGGCCATAAACAGGGCAGCGGCTCCAAACTCCAGCACTGTTACTGAGGATAGCTTGGGGTCTTTGTTGCCGGTGGCTGTCCAAAAAATAAATTTTGCCTCCAGAACTGTCTGCCTCTCAGGCTGTGATATTTTCAAGGGGAGTGAAGCTGTGGTTTAGAATGAGTCCTTTGGATGGTGAGAAAATTGCTGAGTAGCCAGTTTCCAGGCTGCCGAGGACCAAGCCAGGGCCCAGCTTGGCTGCCAGAAGCAACAGGCTTGGAATTTCCTCTGCCTGGTGCCAGGTCCTCTTGGGCTGGCCACTGCACCTCTGATGGGGCCAAGGCTCCTCTACAGCCCCACGGATGGGGGTGCTCCCACAGCAGGGTGGGTTACACTTGGAATTGAGAACCTCCTCCCATTCTTGGGGCCTGGTTTCTATTTTCTTTTCCAGGGTCCAAGCTGTTTTGAATTATGCAGCCTGCACCTCCCGCGGGGCTCCCGAAGCAGCCGCCTAATGAGCTGAGCTCCTGACAAACTTCATTCTGGCTCTGGCTGTGCTCGGAAAATTTTATAGCCTTTTTAGAGAAAGGAAATGCCAGTAACGTCTGTCTCTTCTTATTTTTATGAGGGGGTTCCAGTTGAGTGGGGGATGGGGGGCTTGGAAAAGAAGATCGGAAGGATTTTGTATCGCACTTATGGCGTTAACCCCTCCTGCCCGCTCTCAACAAAAGTTCATTGGAGTGGGGATGCTAGTGATGGGTGCACAGTGGAGTAAAACTGTTGTGGCTGCACCTTTCAGAGCTGTGTACGATAAGACCTCTAAAGGGCCATGGCTGGGGGGAGAGGAGCGGGAGTGTGGTGGAGCATAGGGAGAGTTCAGAGAGACTTGGGCAGTGGGAATAGGAGGTAGTGGTACCATGTAGTGGTAGGCCCTGGGGAGGCAGGAGTGTGAATGGTAGGGGGTGGGATCAGGCCACCAGCCTGGATTCCATGAAGTACTGAGCCCCTCTCTACCAGAGCATCTGGCTTCCTAGTGGGAGATGGTTCTGTGGGATAGGCCTAGCAGCTCCTCTTCTCCTCTGCAGCCCCCAAACAACCTGTCATCTGTTGCTGTGCGCTTAGCAGAGCTGGAAGGGCTGGGAAGGAACAAGGAAGGTGTGTCCCGTGCAGGGCTGCTGCTCAACCAGGAAGGGAAGGAGAGGGAAGTCTCCGGTACTAGGAATCGGGGGCCACCTGTGGTTGGATAATTTGGCATTGACACGTGAACTTGTCCAACTGCTCCTCACACAGGCTGTAGGGAACTCTGCTGCTGGCTGCCAGGATAATTATTAGTCATTTAATCTTTGCTAATTATGTGTTTAAATGAAATATCAAAACTGAGTTTTATTATTTCTACTGTGACAGCACCCAGAGGCCCCACTTGGGGTCTGGGCCCCTCATGTTGGGTCAATTAGACAGTCCCTCCCTCATAATACATTAGTGACATACTGCCTGGGCAATAATCACAGGGAAAAAGGCCCTTATGACACAAGGAAGTCCAGGAGCCTGGTTTGTTTACAGATTGAATCTGCTCCCCAGGTGGCTCAGAGTCAATCTAGAGCCCAGGTGATTAGGCTATAGCTTGTCAGCGTGGACTGGTGGCAAAAGGTATCAGAATATTATCCCTGGATACTGGCACCCTCTCTACTCTCAGAACATGGGCAGAGCAGGCTTCCCTGTGTTGTTCTGCCAATGGGCCTCTCCATTTTCTGGAGGGGTCACTATTAGAGTAAAGGGAACGCAAACTCTACATGCTCCTGGTACCTCTGTGGAGACTGCCAGCGAGGGACCAGTTGTGGCATGGGCACTATCTCCTGGGAACCACCAGTTTGCTTATAGGTAACCATTAAACAGCTGCCAGCTGGTCACATTGATTACTGTTGTGCTGGGCTGGGTCGGAGGTACAAATCTCCTGTTAAGGAGGCAGAGCTTATGAGCTCACCCACTCCTCTATGAGGGGCCCTTTGGACTGGGATTTAGCATGGCCAGAGTGTCTTCACAGGGGGGTTGCCCACATGTCCATGCCTTGTGATCAGGATCCTACCCCTGCTATGTAGTGGCCTGAGATGCAGTTCCTACCTTGTATGCATTCAGAGTGTGTCTGGTTCCTTTTTCATGACCCAGAGGGATCTATGGGGTGGAATATATAAAAATTCAGCTGCCTGGGGAGATGCACAACCCCTTCTCTGGGTGGGGAGGGGCCAAGTTTTCTGCATGATCTGTAGGCATCAGCTGTTGCCAGTCAGAGTGAATGAGCGTCAGATGTGGGCAGTGCATTGCCCGGGGTGGATAAAGGCTTGTGTCTGTCCCGCTCTGAGGACTTTGCTTGTTATTTGTCTCTATTTGATGTGGCAGCCTTAGCAAGCCTGGCCGCTTCCTGAGCGAGTTGAGGAGTGGGATGCAGGCATCAGAATTGTGCCCTACTCCTCCTCCTCTGGTTTGTGCTGTGCAGGAGCCAGAGGGCACACCTCCCCAGGGCAGTGAGTGATGGGGCCACCTCCCCTCCCCAGCCTGGGAAGTGAGCAATGGTCCCCCCTTTCTTTAACAGATTTTGTGGGTGGAAGTTGGATTTTATTGGGGTATTTTCTAAAGCTTAGAGGCTGGGTACTCTCGCCCTCTAGCTGCAGAGTATGAATCCAGCCATCCCAATGTTTCCTTACTTAGATCCAGCACTGGGCCTCCCCATTCAAACCTGGGGCTGCCACTGGTGTCTCGTTTCAGGGGACTAGCAGGGTGGGATGAGAGTAGCATGAGGTTCCAGGTGCTCCTGGGATGTGAAGCATTTGCCAGCCTGCAATGTTACTAGTATGGCCTGGGGCCTGATTCTAGGAGCAGCTGAGTTCCTGCAGCTGTCAATAGCTGCACTTTCAGAACTGAGACCTCTACTGCCCAAGTGACTCTCAAGTCACGCCTGGGGTTGGGCTGAGGCCCAATACCTCCCAGTGCCACTTGGTGAAGGAGTATTGAGTCTGTACTGAGTTGTCTCCATGCCAGAGAGATGCAGCCCAATAATTGAAAACCAGGCTAGATAGCGGGGAAGTGGAAAAACTTGGGTCTAGAAAGTGAGGGAAGCAGCCACTCTCTCAGCAATGTGGATGCTTTGCTATAATGCACAGAACTAGAGGTGTGTTCACAAGGGGACTGTATATGTGCGCACATGGGCAGGGTGAAGTCTCTGCATGCAAGCACATACACTTGGGTTGTTTTTTTGCGTGCCATGTGGACTCCTGGCAGTCTCTGGAAGCACAGTCTAAATGACTTCCGTTAAAGCCCAGACTCGGAGAAAGATCCTACCTGCTCTTTTGGGCAGAACTGTGCTCACCATGACTCTGCTAGCTTCATGACTCCTTTGAGCATGATGCAAGGAGTTGGTTTTTGGCCAAGAAAAGCATGGGTTAATCTACGTTCTGGTCCTCGTGGAGAAATCCTCCCTCTGTGGCAGACAGAAAATCTAAGCCTGATGACCTCCACTGTGTAGATAGTCAGGTTCTGAATCCTCTTGTAGAAAGGGCCTTGGAGGGTTTTAAATGACATTCTCATGGTCAGTTATGTATAGAACAAAATGTGTTGGCTGCAGCTCCTCACTTTCCCCCATATTAGTCTGCTTCCAGCTTACACTCCTTATGCTGCTGCCATTGTGTGTGTGAAGGCAGCTGCTAGTGTTGTGAACCTCCAGACTTCTTTCAGAATGGAAGCCTTGGTGGGATAGGACCGCATGGGGGTGGTTGAGCATCGTGCGTGCGTACGTACGTACGTACACGTACCTGGGCTTAGAACATGCAGCCCATGTGGTTTCAAATGGCTGTATCTATGCGCTATCATGTCAGTAACTCCCCTAGGAGGCTGGGAGTTGAGACTTCTCCAGGTTGACAAATATTGTACTTTAAAACAAACAAACAAAACAATTTACAACAGATTTTTTATTTCCATGATGCCAGCAGTGGCTTTCCATTTTATAGTTTTAAATTGCTGAATTGGATGTTTTGTTCTTATTTCGTTAATTAGTTTCCTAATTGTTAATAGAGTTTCAGTTTTTACATAGCAATTTTTTTCCTACTAATAAGTTTCATGTTTAAAATACTTTTCTATGCTGAAAAAGATAAGTTCAGGCCTTTCATTAGCTTCCTTACTGTGAGAACACAAACTCAAATGCAAAACAGATGAGCAAATAGCTTGTGCTATGTTTACAGCTGATAACACTTTCTGATGTATTGAACATCCACAAGTCAGTAAAGTTGCAGTGCTTTGACCAGTCTGTGCTCCTCCATCAGCGTTCACAGGCTGACATAAATGGGACTTGTGCTCCTATTTCACTTCAGGACTGTAAGCCTGTATATTCCCTGACAGGTGGGAATTGTCTAGTGCTTAAAGTTGGGGACTGGGAGTCAGGACTCCTGAGTTCTGTTCCTGTTTCTCCTCATGATTTACTGACGCTACCACAGGCACCTATGCCATAACCACTGGGAGATGAGGAGGGGTTTCAGTAACTATTTGTTGGTCACATTGAGATCTGTGGATAAAAGGAGCTATAGGAGGGCAGGGTTTTATCTTCCAGGCTTTGGGGGTCTCAGGCCCAAGTGCAGCCCTGGCACAAGGGCCTGCAGCTCCACCGAATTCAGAAGTGAGAGAGAGAGTTGCTCTATGTCTGTCTGTTACTCCTGATGCAAGGACTGCTGGATTTTATTGTGGGGCTCTTCCTGCCTTGCATCCAGGTTCTCCAGATCACTGGCTGAGCTCTTTCTTTGACCCGGGGTCAGGGTCCTGGGACTCCTGTTTCACATCTCTCCCGGCAATGCTTATTGGAGGGAAAAGGCAACGTAAGCTTTCTCAGCAGAAGCTGTCATGTTTGTCCTGTTCAATTGCTGCCGCCTTCCTATTGCTGGGCTGGAGGGCAGTGGGCCCTCGGCAGACATCTGCTGCCTCCTCTCCTTCCCCTTCCCCCCCCCCCCCCCCCCCCGCCTCCTGGCAGACAGGCAGCAATGGCTTCCCTATAAACTGAGTTGCTCTTTACATCACTCCCCCACCCCAACCAAAGCTTCTGCTCTGATAGGCTCCTTCACTGGACCTTGAAATGATGGTTTCCCTGGTTCTCTAATATCTAAGCAGCTTTCCCTCTCACTGGATAGTAGGTTAAAAATCCAGGGAGGATGCTGGAGGGGGAAAGCTTGAGAGCTGGGTGTCACTTGCTCCAGTCTGGCTTGCCTTACAGGCAAACCTCCTCCAGGCTGGTATCCAGCTAGAGCTAGATATAGGTGATTCAGCTGTGAACTCGAGGCCACATGCCAGAGTCTGGTGTCTGGCTCAGAAGTATCCCATGTAGGTGTGGAGGGTGGGGTTGCCAGCACAGTGTGTGCTGCTGCAGGTGCACAACTGGCCCCTTTCTCCAAGAATGAGAGTCTGTTTCCTCCTCCTGTGTCCAACAGTGGCAAGATTCCCTCCCTTCCACCCCCTCTGTGGGCTGAAGGAAAGCCAGTTTAATGGATCTCTTCCCCTGTGACAGTGACCTGGAGACTCAGTGCTTTCACAAGTCACAGCTGTGGTGCCAGTACTCCAACCTTGCAGTGCTTTCTATTTTTTAATTTTTGGCCTCTTGCTGTGCTGGGTTCCTGTGTGCGAACATGCAAATGATCCAGAAAGGTGGCATTCTGTGGGCACGTAAATGGGGAACCGAAGGAGGGGAAGATGGAGGTAATCTAAAGTCCAACTTTTGCCTTATCCCCAACCTTCTCTTTCCCTGACACATTTTTTGAGGCCCATTAGCTGTGGGATTTGTGCTTCTAGCCTCAGAGCTCCTTTGGAGACAGGTATGTACCTGTTGACATGATCTAGGATGCCATCCCATGTGCAGCTACAACAGAGACAAAACGTGGTGGAGAATGGAAAATCCCATTCAAGCTCCCATTTCCCTGCAGGACTGTTAATGACAGGTGGAAAAAGGGGGAGTAAGACCTGGAGCACAGTCAGCATTATGTACCCCCTCCTCCCAAGATGAGGTAGGGAACAGCAAATAGCAGCATGAAGGGGCAGCTGGCCTGTAAGCTGTGGGGCAGCCTCCACGTGAGATGCATGGACTGCTACTCAGAAAAAATAGTAGAGGATAAAAGAGGGCTCAGCAGTGGTGACTGTAAAGGCAGATTTTGAAAGAAGGAGTTGGAGAGATTGCAGAAACATGAGAGTTTGGAGTGGATGGACCTGGTGGATGATTTCATGCTCTGTGGCAAAAGCATTATGATGTGTGAGAGAGAGATTCAAAGAGGCTTTTACAAGAAGACAAAAGTCTCCTGGTGGAGTGAGATGGGTTTGATTTTGCTCACAGTTACCATCGTCTTTTCAGTCGGTGCCACGGAGGTGGAAAAGCTCCATAAGAGCCCCAGAGGAGCTCAGAATCCGCTGCTGACATAGAGTAACTGCACCTGGCATACGAGTTATCAATGACATGATGTCACACAATATGCCCCTCAGTTTGTCCAGCAAGAAGCCTATGTTAGGGAACAGTGCCACCCCTTGCCAGTGCTGGGCACGGAGGAGGGAGCAGTAGCAGGAGGTGCACTTAGATGCACAAGTGAAGAGTTAAATCGTAGAGGAACATACTTAGCGTGGGACTAGAATGAGACCAGTGGGTGGGGCCCTTTGAGGAAACAAGGAGGTGATGAGGTCATTGACCTACAGGACAGCTAGGGGCTTAGGGTGGGACGTGTCTGAGAGAGAGGGCTGTTTCTGATCTGGTAACAGAGGCTTCTCAAGGGAAGGGCCATCTTCAGACGTGTTGCTGGGCCTTGGCACTTAATTACCAGGCACCAGCAATGAGTGTGGTCATGTACAAAACCAAGAGGGAGGTGCTGCCCCAAGGAGCCTATGCTTCATTTGGACAGAGACTGGTGGGGGAAGTCCGGGTGCTATGGGGGGGAAGTCCATGCAGTTGAAGGGGCAAGGGCCTGGAGGAGTGTCTTTGCAGTTGGTGAGTTCACTGTGGGGGTAGGGGGGAGCCACATACAGCTGGCAGGGTGGGAAGAAGCTGATGTGTATTTTTATATTATCTAAGGTGCTGAACTGCGATGATTGGGATCAGCCCCATTGCATGAAGGAGGAAGTGAGTGGTCCACAGTCATGCAGCTAGAGCTTGGATTAGAACCCAGGTAATTTGGTTGGACATTAACCACAAGCCCATCCTTCCTGTATATACAGCAAGCCTTTGTATATAAGAAAGAAGAGGCAAGTGGAAGAGGCTGAGGCCCTTAAGAGGTGGGGCTGTGTGTGCGAGTGCATGTGGCACATGAGAGATGCTGCCAAGAACCATAATGGAACTCCCTGTCTCATGGTTTGCTGGCAGATGTTGGCAGGGGTGGGGGCAGCAGGACTGGGCTGGAGGCCAGAAATGTGCACACGTGTCCCTGGGAAAGGAAGTCGAAATGCTTCAGGATGCTAAACTCTCACCTGCACAGGTGATCCAGGATTATAGCATCAGAGGAGTGAGATGGCAAAGGCCTTCCCACGCTGAGCTCTTTCCCAGAACCTGAAAGGAAGTGATAAAGAGATAAGGGAACCTGGTCAGAGGGTGTTTAAAACCTTCCCTTGGAAATGGGTGTAGTACCAGCAGCCTGAGGAGAGGCTAACAGACTTGTGTTTACCTGAGATGCTGGGGAGAACCAGAAAGTCCATGTAAAAGCCTGTTGCCGGCCCAAAGGGGAGCAGAGAAAAAGCCATCTTGGATATTGAAGTTACTCTGGAGGGAAAGTGGCTGGTGTGGTGACACAAGGGTTTGTGTCAAGATGGCGGCTGACGTTGGCATCCTTCTCTCCAAGGTTGGGGAAAAAGGGCTTGGAGCTTTATCACCACTGACAGCTGGGTCCTAAGCACCGTCAGATTGGGTTCGAGAGCTCGAGTTCGAGAGCTTTTTTGCCAACTGATGTTTTCAAGCGATTTGCCACCTTTGCCTCAGTCTGCGGTCTCAGCCTTCCATGACAGTTCAGATGTGCTGGAGGTTCTTGGGCCACACATCCGCTTGCATGCAGGTGGTCCAGTTTGCAAGGTTGCATCTTTGCCCCCTTCAAATGTGGCTGAGTACAGGTTACCGTCTGACTCCACCCCTTGAACAGATTGGTCTGTCTCCCTCCACTGGTCCTGGACTCCTTGTAGTGGTGGACACTTCTGGAGAGTGTTTGTCAGTGTTTGTTTGGCCCTTACCAATCAGGTCTGTTGTCACTGACGCCTCCCCGATGGACTGGGGAACACATCTGGGTTGCTGAAAGTTCAGGGTCTGTAGTCTGAGCAGGAGGCCTCACTGCATATCAACATGCTGGAGCTTCGGGCCATCTACAATACCTGTCACATTTTTCTGGACCATATCAGCAGCTCAGTGGTTCACATACTTACATCGCGGTGGTATTGTCATTATTATGTGAACGGGCAAGGGGGAGCACATATCAGGGTGCTCTGCCAAGAGGTAATCCGATTGTGGCAGTTCTGAATCAAGGAGAGTATCACTCCTATAGCCAATCACTTGCTCCGGGTCCAGAAGCATCTCAATGACCATCTTATTAGGAATTCTTACCTGAGTCATAAGTGGTCCCTGAAGACAGACAAGTATCCTCCAGGTCATATTTGCAACCTTGGGGATTCCAGTGATCGACCTATTTGCTACAAGAGGTAACAGGAAATGTTGTTTGTTCCGCTCTCGAGCTGGCCTCGGTCTGGGCTCCTTGTCCGACGGGTTCCATCTCCGCTGGCAGTTGGCTCTCCTGTCTGCTTTTCTCCAATCCCAGTTCTCCCACAGCTCATCCTCAAGCTGAAGGTGGATCAGGCCAAGGTCGTTCTCATTGCCCAGGTGTGGCCAAGGCAGTGCTGGTTCTCTGACCTTCTTGCAAGATATTTAAAAGGGCCCCTTTGTCTCCATCCTCTGGTCTGAGGGCCAGTTCCTCTGTGGGAACTTAACATGGTCCTAGTGGCTTTGATGGGACCTCTGTTGGAGCCCCTGACACCGTGTCCCTTTCTGTTTTTATGTCAGAAGACTGCATGCCTAGCAATGATAACATCGGAAGGAGAATGGGAGTGGCAGGCTCTGATGGCAGAGCCCCTTATACACAGTTCTTCAAGGACAAAGTGACTTTACTGCCACACCCAGAATGTTTGTCTAAAGTGGTTTCTCAGTTTCATTTGAACCAGGCAGTATATTTACCTGTGCTCTTTCTGCATTCATTTCCAGAGGAGCACTGTTTCCCCACAGTAGATGTCAGTCAATGTCTAGCCTTTTCTCTAGACAGACTAAAGTGTTTCATCCTTCGCCTTGTCTGTTTGTGTCACATGCAGATCACATGAAGGGGCAAAGGGTCTCTTCACAATGATTTCTAAATGGATAACATTTGTATCAAGACTGTATATGAAATTGTTTCAGCTATGCCCCCTCAGCAGTTGTGAACTCATTGTACGAGAGTGCAAGCAACGTCAATAGCATTCCTCAGTGACGTTTCAATATTGGACATTTGCAGGACTGCTGTATGGTCATTGATACGTACGTTTACTAACTATTGTGCCATTGCCATGTCATCCGGAGAGGATGCAAGTTTTGATAGAGCAGTCCTGCAATCCTTATTTAGGTAGACTCTGAGCCCCTCCTCCTCTGGTGGGTACTGTATGTGGGCCACCTAAGTGGAATCACAGCTGCATCCACTTGAAGAAGAAATGGTTACTTACTGTAGTGGTGGTTCTTCGAGGTGTGAAGCAGATGTATTCCACAACTCTCCTTCCATCCCCTCTGCGTTGGAGTTGGGTCTCTGGACATTTGGTGTGAAGGAACTGAGGCGGTTGAGGCACTGCCACCTCAGATAGCCAGAGGAGGGGCTATGAACATGAGATGCAAGTACAGCCTTTTGTGGGTACTGCTAGGCAAAATTCTCTGACTCCACTGTGCTAAGCACGGAATACACATCAGCATCACAGCTCAAAGAACCAGTTACAGTAAGGAACTGTTTCTTCTTTCACATCCTAAAATGGCTTATGTCCCCTGTGGCCCATAAATATCATCCTCTCCCATCCCTAGTGCTTGGGCCTGAGCGTGACTAGCTGGGATAGGGCTGGGTTCTGGGTACAGCTTGACCCTTCACTACAAGGCAAACAGCTCAGGCTGTGCTGGGCGCCATTCTTTTCCCAGCTCAGTGCTGGACTCCTCAGCTCTAACATGCTTGGCGCTCGTGGAGCCTCTAATCCTTGCTGGTAGTTACAGTTGTTGGCAAGCTGGGAAGCCGTTAAGACTTATATACTGGCATTTGACTCTAGGCCACGGATGGAACTGACGCACTGACTCCCACACCTGGGGAGGTGTACCTATGCTCCTGTTCTACTGATGTCTGTTGCTGAGCTATCTCCCTCGTCCCCAGGCTAGGGCCTGGCTGAAACGCAAACCAAGCAAGCAGCTGTTTGTGGGGCCCTATCTCCTCCACCACAAGGGGGAAGGAAACGACTCATTGCTACTCTCCCACCCCGTGTGGAGGGAAGTAACTCTCAGCCCATTCCCCACAACCTTCCTGGTGTTTTCAGGGGAGCACGTTCTTAGGCTTCCGCTACTGAGAATCCTCCTCCTCCACCACTCCATTTTTTATCTCGGCAAACAGCATCATGCTTGCTGGGACAGACAAGCAGCGGAGCAGTTGCCATGCAAAGGGTTAATTCTGTGCAGCAGCTTGCTCTGTGCTGCAGGAGTGGTGTTTAGCAGCTTGCTCCAGTTGGCTTCTTTCCCAGAATGCTTTGGAAAAGCACTGACCTCTGACCCCCAGTACAAACTAAGCCCAGCACGTGGGAGGGAGAAATTACTCCCAGACCTTCAGGCTCCAGAGTTTACAAGCTGCCTGCAATAAAGCAGCCATTTTTTTCAGACAGTCACTAAATCTCCCCTTTTAGTTCCAGTGCTAACCCCTGCCCCCTCCAATTCTTTTTCCTGGAACTTCTTCTCCAGAGGCAACACCAGCCCAGTAGCCCAAGGCTTGTAGCTCTGCAGAGCTTCAGAGCTGCTGGTTCTAAGCTGTGAGTCATGGATCTCATCATGGAAGCCTTTGTTAGACGTGTGGCGGTCAGCCTGTCCGGTTGCTTCCTGCATAATCCTGTAATGACCATGCTGTGTTCACTGGGATGCCTGCATGCCTTATTAGGGCCTCTCCAGAATGGTTCCTCTAGGGGGTCTCTGAACCTGCCTGTTCTTTCCTTGACCCCCCTACCAGTGTGCGCACATGTAGAATCCTGTGTCTGCTCTGACCATGGACTGTGACCCCTCAAAGTGTGAGGGCTTGTGGCTTGTGCTGTAGACTATACCTTGTTGGAAAGGAGCCTTGCATACAACAGTCCCTGAAATGCCAATTTAAAGGGATGGGTTACAGTAGCTCATTAAATGGCAATATTGTCTTAATGGTCACATCAGGAAATAGGGAGTCAGGACTCCTGGGTTCTATTCCCAGCTCTGCCACTGGCTGTGCAGTTCCTTAGCTTCTCTGTGCCTCAGTTTCATCATCTACAAATGGCAATAACAATACAGTGGCCACACTTAAATCTTTCCAACTCCTGAGGTAATCCAGCTCCCTCCGTGGTCCCTGCAGTGAGTCTAGAATTAATTTCCAGCCAAGCTGGCCACTTTCTAGGAGTGATTGCTGTGTGGGAGCCTCAGGAGACTTTGCCAACTAGTATTTATAAAGCGTGGTGTGATCTGTGCACAAGAAACCAGGGAAGTGCCAGTTGGTGCTCTTTCCCTTCTGACTTCACTGATCGCTCCAGCTGAGGCTGTAAGCTGTGTGCATCTGGTACTGCGCTGAGGACATTGGTGCTTAGCATTGCTGTACAGGTAGTTCCTGCAGCAGAGGGTGTGGGGAGTTATTCATGTTTGTACAGCGCTTTGAGAACACTGCACTCATTATGAAAGGCTATCCTGCCATGGGCACTATGGGATCCAGATAAATAAAATAGGAGTCAATATTTTAAAACAATTACTTCCTCACTCCTGCTGCTTCTTTCATGCAGATTCTCAGGCAGACTGTGGGTGAAGGAGGGGAAACACCCACAGCGTGCAGGCTTTGGAGCCACAAACCCTGGGCCTGTGGATCATTGCACCGACAAAAAAGAAACCAAGTCATTCTCACTTCTAAACACATGCACAAAGCCAAATATACTTCTCAGGAACAGCTCTCCCACTGCATATTGCTTTGGCTTGGCTATTTTTCCGCTCTACGGATAGTACATGCCCCCCAACCCTGGTAATGTCTGTCAAACAAACAAGTAATACTTTCCCCCAAGCTCTTTCAAGATCTGGAGGGATCTGCAGGGGGAGCAGGCCTCAGTTTAGCCTTGGGCTTTTATTTATTTTCAAACCAAGGCGTTTTCAGAGTACAGCGTGTTGGCCATAGACCCGTGCTGTGTTCTGCACTGCTGGAGACCTTATACAAAGTGTGATAGAGAAACCATTTTCCTAAATACATATTGGGTTGGTCTAGGATCCATTTGCAGTCAACAAAAAAGCACATTCATCTGAATCCCCTGCTCTCCCCTCTCTGAGAGCTAGGTTTTGTTTTTAAATCTATATGGCAGGAGACCAAACTGGCTGAGTCAGTCGGTTGGCTGGCCACCAGAAATAAAAATGTGGTTTCTGTCCCCTCCCTCTTTCTCTCCTCAGTATTTTTTTTTTCCTTCTTCACTTAGCGACAGTTTCATGTATTCATAACAAACCTCTTTCTGCCTCATCCTTCTCAGGGCTGGGACAAGTGGAAGCTTTTGTTCTGAGAATCAGTCTAAAGGGAAAAGGTGCTGGGTGGCAGCTTGTTTTTGTCATGCTCTTTAATGCACAGTGCTGGGGTTTCTGAAGGTTTGGGGAGCTGCATGCTGAACTCCTGGCAGCAAATGGACTCTGGACACTTTAAATTTTAAAGCTAATGCTCTGCACTTCTCTAGCACCTTATCTGTGTGGCTCCAAGTGTGCAGCTAGCTAGTAGTGCCTCCCCATGTCCATGTGAGGCAGCTATTACCCTCATGTTACTGACAGTTAATGGAGGCACAGAGAGGTTGCCTGAGGCCACACGAGCTAGTTGAGGGTAATTCCTGTCTTCCTGTTGTATTGCAGGAGACCCCCTGGCTTGAGCTTTGTGCACCAGCCACAGGCCAGGTGTTTGGGGATTGAAAGGAGGTGAGAGGTGAAAAATTTGATTTCTAAATGTTTACAGTGCAAGTGGCTTGAATGGCGCAGAAGCAGGGGAGGCTGTTTGAAAAGAAACTTGGCGTCAGAATGTTCACACATGGGTGTCCAAAATGAGCAGCCTAAATGCATGAGAGGCCTGATTGTCAGAGGTGCTGAGCACCCAGCCCTAGCTCCCAATGGCTGAATGGCAGTTGTGGATGCTTAGCACTTCTGAAAATCAACCATTTGCTTCTGTAGGTGTCCAGCTTTGGGCACTTCAGTGTGAAACTCTTCTGGCCTTGATGTCCCAATGCCTGGCTTTTCCCCCAGCAATGAGCTTTGCATCTGGACAACAGAGGGGAGCACTCACATGACAGTGACTGTCCACCTCACCAGTGGCTGGGGCTCGGTGGCAGGGCTGGTGTCTATGCCTGCCCCCCCTAGGGGTGCTCCGAGGAACCATTAGTTACTGTTTGTGCACTGAGAAGCAATCTGAATGCTAAGTATTATTACCACCTCCCACAGAGGTGAGATTGCATCACTCCCAGGCCATCGCGCCAACTCCCAGGGCAAAGTACATGAGGCTGAGATGCACGCACACACAACCCCAACTCGTTTCTGGAGGGTCTTGGGTTGGATGTGAACAGGAACAGGAGGATTTGAGAGCCTCTCCCTGACACTGGCCATGTTCGGGGTGCCCCCTAGGATCTACTAATGCCCAAGGGAGATCACCCAGCCTTGGAAGTGTAGATTTCCCTCAAGGCTTTCAGAAACGCTGCCAGCCCCTGTACTTGTTTAACGCCCCCACATTCCCTCAAAGGAGCATTCCTGCCCGAAAGGCTGCTGCTCTAGCAGGAATGGCTCTAGGCCTCGGGCTGGTTGGGTCAGACCTGCACAGCCTCCTGAGGGCTTGGAGGGAGTTACCTCCTTTAGGTCCCAAAATCCCAGGTGTCTTTCCCCTTCTCTGACACCCTGGGGAAAAGACCTTATCTTAGGTTCACTTTGGGGAGGAACAGCACATTCAGGAGGGACTCTAGGTGTCAGTGAAGGTACATGTGGAGGAGGGAAGCATTTTCACGCTTTTCTTTGTAATCACAAGGGCTAGAAACTTACTTGTTAAAATCGGATTGAGATTTTCCTGTATTCACAGGATTCCAGGGACTGGGGCTTTAAGAAAAACGTCAGATGTTGTGAGACTTGGCAACTCTAGCTCCTTCCCACTCAACCTGCATTCTGAAGATCCCAGGAGAGAGCTAATAAAGCAGAGGGTCCAAGGAGTGGACAAAGGGCTGCTCTTGGATAGAATCGTAGAGTTGGAAGGGACCTCAGGAGGTATCTAGTCCAACTCCCTGCTTTCAGGTAGTTAAAGGCTGCTATCAAATCCCCCCTCATTCTTCTCTTCTGCAGACTAAACAAGCCTAGTTCCTTCAGCCTCTCCTCATAAGTCTTATGCTCCAGCCCCCTAATCATTTTTGTTGCCCTCCACTGGACTCTCTCCAACTTTTCCACATCCTTTTTCTAGTGGGGGGCCCAAAACTGGACACAATACTCCAAATGCGACGTCACCAATGCCGAATAGAGGGGAACGATCACTTCCCGTGATCTGCTGGCAATGCTCCTACTAATGCAGCCCCATATGCTATTAGCCTTCTTGGCAACCAGGGCACACTGCTTACTCATATCCAGCTTCTTATCCACTGTTACCCCCAGGTCCTTTTCTGCAGAACTGCTGCCTAGCTCGTCAGTCCCCAGTCTGTAGCTGTGCATGGGATTTTTCCGTCCTAAGTGCAGGACTCTGCACTTGTCCTTGTTGAACCTCATCAGATTTCTTTTGGCCCAATCCTCCAGTTTGTTTAGGTCCTTCTGTATCCTATCCCTATCTTCCAGGGTATCTACCACTCCCCCCAGCTTAGTGTCATCTGCAAACTTGCTGAGGGTGCAATCTACCCCATCCTCCAGATCTTTGATGAAGATGTTGAACAAAACCAGCCCCAGGACCGACCTCTGGGGCACTCCGCTTGTGACCGGCTGCCAGCTAGACATGGAGCCCTTGATCACTACTTATTGAGCCCTATGCTCTAGCCAGTTCTCTATCCATTTTATAGTCCATTCATCCAACCCATACTACTTTAAATTGCTGATAAGTATACTGTGAGAGACCGTATCAAAAGCTTTGCTAAAGTCAAGGTATATCACGTCCACCGCTTTCCCCACATCCATAGAGCCCGTCACCTCTTCATAGGAAGCAATCAGGTTGGTCAGGCATGACTTTCCCTTGGTGAATCCGTGTTGACTGTTCCTGATCACCTTCCTCTCTTCCAAGTGCCTTAAAATGGATTCCTTGAGGACCTGCTCCATGATTTTTCCAGGGATTGAGGTGAGGCTGACCGGTCTGTAGTTCCCTGGATCCTCTTTCCTCCCTTTCTTGAAAATGGGCACTATGTTTGCTTTTTTCCAGTCATCAGGAACCTCCCCCAATTGCCACGAGCTTTCAGAGATATATATCACCCTCTGCATGTGCAGATCTGGTGCGTCCAGATCTTGTCTGCTCTGGGTACTTCTAGAGCCTACAGTTCTAGATCAGACACGGCCTCTGCATGGTTCTGTAGCTGGCTGACTGTGGATGGCTCACTGTCTTAACATCCAGGGCTATGGTATGCTACATAGCTCTAGATTGGCTGGTGGTCTAATTCTGTTCTCCATTAGTCCTTGTGCTTGATTCCTTTCCCTTGCTGTTCTTTCTGCTGGAGTCCTTGCTGTGCACAGGTCTCTCCAAGGATCTCTTGGGGGTGCTGCAAAGTGGGCCTAGGGGGATGACTGGTATGTGGAATGGGCTGCAGCTCACTATCTGCTGCTGTGCTAGATACAAAGGAGGGGGAAAACGTTGGGTGCTGGTGTGGCCTCTGGGTCACAGCTGCTGGTGCAGGGATCTGGCCTGTGGAGCAAGTAAAGGCCTGTTCTTGTAGAGCATGTCTGAGACACTGGCTGTGCTTCAAACATGAGCCATCAGCAAGGCAGGAGGTTTGGAGCCCTATCACCCTTCCTGGGCTGTTACTGCAGTGCTGTTATAAATGAGGTATGCGACTGACAACCCAGGGCATGACAGATAGTGTGGTGCAAGGCCAGCTTTCCTTATTCCTGGCTCACCGGGGTCTCTCCCCCACTAGGGCATGAAGCGTGCTCGGTCTCCATGGCCAGTCATTCATTCGTGTCTCTGCTGGGACTGGCAAGGGGGCCAGTTAGTACTAGTGATGGCTGATGTTGACCCCTGAAGCCTGTGCGGGGGAGACAGCAAATTCTGCAGCTGCAAGATTGGGAGGGTGTTTCTAGTGACTAACTCAAACTACAACCTGACTTTTCTCCATGCTGTGAGGTCTGTCGCCACAGCTTCATCTAAGAGGATCCTCTCAGGTGAGGCAGCAGATGTCATTATTAGGATTTATTTGTATTGTGGTAGCACCTAGGGCCTGATGGAGAATGGGGCCCCGTTGTGCTTGTTGCTGTGCAGGATAGTAGATAGTCCTTGCCCCTCAGTTCTTGTTGCTCTGTGTGGCCATCTGGTGCCAGGAGGGGCTGCTGGAGGGTAGTGCTTTGCTCATCTGTAGCTTGCAGGGACAGGGTGTGCCTATGGGAATGGATGGTATGATTCTGTCTTCATTGACCCAGCCACTAACCCAATCAAATTGGAGAAACCCTTTGAAAATAACAGGACAGCTCCTGGATGCTCTCTGATTGCAGTGGAGTTTTGGTTTTGATGCTGGGACTTGCCCACTCTTGCGTGGCTGTGTTGGTGAGGCTTCCTGTCCCTGTGCTGGGTAACTTGCCAGGGCGCGTCTGATCACTTTTGGAATTTATTTACAGGCCTCAGTCCCTTCTCCCTTGTGTGCATCCTGCAGGAGGAGGTGCCAGCCAGGCCCACGTGCCAACAGGATGCGTGTGTGCAGTGGTATGTGTCAGATGGGAATGAAGCAGCACTCACTCGTGGGCTGAGTGAACAGTTAAAGCCAGGAGGGAGTGTGATCTTTTTTTTTTTTTTTTTTTTAAAGAGAAGGGAGCCAGGACAGTCTCTCGCCCTAGGCAACCACACTCTGGCTGTGTCCGTTCCTGCCTTCACCACCTAGTGGTATCTAAACTTGGGGAAAAGCAGGGTGCATGGGAGAGAAGGAGGGAGGATTTGGTTCCTTGTGAGCTGTTGTTTGGCTGTTGATTGTTTGGTTCTTGCCTGCCTAACTTCAATAGTGCATCTATGGGCAGCCCAGTGATATGTTCCAGGAGCTGGGGAGACCGTGGGTGGCATTGTAACAGGTGACTGACATCTCTCGTTGCTGCCAAGTCAGCTCCTTGCTTGCTGCACTGAGTGTTCATGGCTATCCTACGTCTCCATTTTTCACTGTGTACCCTATTAAGAGCGGTGTTGTGTGTAATCAGCCTCGCATGGGGTACGCAGGAATTGAGGTGCACAGCTCCTCACAGTAGCAGAGCTTATTTAACAAGCCAAGGAGATTCCTTGGGGTGAGATTAATTTTCAAATGCAAATTGGCCAGTCAGTATCTGGGACAGATTTTCTTAATTTGTGTGTTTTGTGGTGGTGTTGTTACAAACACACAAATCCTGGCAAATGCTTCAGCCGTACTCTGGCTTCTGTGTACTTGAGCGAGGGGCCTGCAGAAAAACAAGGAGTCGTTTGGCTGCTATGAGCCATGCTGAAATCTGAGGATACTCGCACTGGTCTGAACTAGTTTGCTGCCTTCTCACGTAATATATCATTACTCACTTGCAATCCCTACTTCTAAGGCAGGGAAGGAGAGAAATTGATTTACTGTTTTTATTTTAGCAGAAGAGGATGTGATGGGCTACGAAATGTAAAAGGGGAAATAAATCCTCCTGTAAAGAGAATGGACTGTGGTATATTTCACACCATTGAAATGAAGTGAACTTAAGATATGTAAGGAGAGTTGGGAATGCGATGAAGAGAAGTCTCTGGGGGCTCCCGTGGGTCAAAGTCGTAGCTTTCACCTCAGCCCCCTGCTCTGCATAAGGAAAGCTGGGCACTTGGGAAACGGCGCTCCTCTCCTTGAAGTTGTCTGTCCACATATAAAACCATTCTTCTGTTTTGATCCATGGCCCTCTGTGCACTACTCAGTGTTACCTGTCCGAGCACAGCTGTGAAGATGATGCCGTGTAGGCAAGGCCAGAGTTTGCTCAGTAGCTAGGATACCTGTTGGTGGGAGGTGGGGAGGGAGGGCAGGTGATGCAGGTGAGACCGGACGTGTTGGCAGAGCTTTGTGGAGAGTCTAGGACTGGAATCACACAGCATAGTGCAGATCAAAAGTGGGGGCTATTGACAGAGCTAGGGAGGGCCTGGACTCCCGGAGCTGGGACAGTAGGAAGTGCTCCAGGGTCAAGATGAGGATCCACTAGCACAGCTGCTTGGGAAATGTGTACTGCGCCTACTTATGCCTAGCCCTAGGCTCCTCCTCCCTTCTACTCCATTTTCAGTCTCTAAGACCCAGTTCCTCTGGCTTTGGAAGGTGTGGCGAGAAAGAACGGTTAGGGCCTGTGGCCATATGTCTCTGTGGCCCGAGAGCCCAGTCCTGTCGAGCATCAGATTGCCTTAAACATATTTAATAGTCTTCAAGTAATTCCCCTTTTCATCAATACCTAAAAAAGTCCCCTAACAAAGTGTGGCTTATCCGATACATTCTGTGCCCAATGAGGGTACATTGATCTTCTCTCCAGGGTTTTATGACTGCTGGCCCAAGATGCATTGGCAGAGCTGTGTGGTGTGGGAGCCTGTCTGTACTATGCCTGGCAATGCTCAGTGCCTTTACTTTGTTGCTTCCATAAACACCAAATTCACCCATCAAACAAAATTTGGGATTTCTTTTTCTTTTTTTAATTGCTGCAGAAATCCAACCCTCAGTGTTGCAGAAATGACTCACTGAGCTCACATCAGCAGACCCTGGGAGAGAAGGTGAACGGGGGCCAGAGTCCCTGTTAGGGACTGGAAGAGGAGACAATTAATTAACTCAGAATGACCTCAGGCTGCTCAGATGCATCACAGTGCTTTAGACGTGTACACCAACAGTTCCAGCCCTGGGCACCTAACGCTGTTGACTTCAGTGGGAGTTGTGTGTACTCAGCAGCTCTGAGAACTGGCACCTTTATCTGGGTGCTTCATAGGAGGCACCCAGTGTGAAAACTCCAGTTTACTGGCTTTGGTGTAAACATGAGCTTGGCCAGTCACAGCGCTGGGAATGCGCGTGCATCATGATCATTACTGATGTTGGCAGTAACCCCAGAGATTTTTCTGAAAATCATCTTGCTCCTCACTGTTGTGTTTTTGCTTTTTGTGATTCTCCTGGAGGATGAAATTAGATTGGTTAGTTTCATGATTTTCTGGTTGGTTTCTCTTTCTGGCTCCTATGCCCTAGCCTAGTGCTGGTTGGGTTACAAATTCTGCAGCAATCTTTAAATCCTAGTTATTCTCCATGAAATTAAGGAAAAGAACCACAAAGATGGATTTGTTAATGGCAGGGTTCTTGAAACCCCTCCACCCAAACCTCCTCTCCAGCTCCCACCCAAACTGAAATCCTTGCTAAACTCCATAGCAGTCAGTGCCCCTTTGACATCTTACATTGTAGGCAGTTGTTGCATTGCCTTTCCCAGAGGACAGGCACTGCTTTGTGGGCTGCACTACAGCTGTTTGTGGTGTTCCGCCTTCCTAGCAATTGTTCTTAATGGTGAGGGAGTGGGAGGAGGGCAGCATCCCTGAGGAACTATTTAACTTCCACACCTGCCTGCATGTTTCTCCCCAGGCAGGTGACAGGAGCTTGGCACAGCCTGTTGCTAACGTAATCAACCAAGATAGACGTTTGTAACAAGGTCTGACCCATGGGCAAACTTTAAAACAAACACAAACAAACTCTTGCATCCAATCGATACCTGGATCAATGGGTTACTTTTTTCTCTGTCAGGGAAGACACTAGGGATGTGTCGACTCGCTCTGCTGAGGTGACTGTGCTTGTGTGGCTATTTCCCAGCATATCCCCCTGCCAGAAGTCTGAAACTTAAGGGCCAGAGTTTCAAATGTTTAGTGCCGACAATTGGAGTCAGATTTTGGGTGCACGTTGGATGATGGGTTCTTGGGGAAAATCTGCTCCATAATGTCCAGTGCTGGACCCCATGTTGAATTGATCCTATCTTGGGCATATGAAAAACTTGGAGGTGGGCAAGAGCATTCAGTTTTGAGATAGAGGAGTCCTGTCAGGGGATGGGCAATGGGAAGTGTGTGTGTGTGTGTGTGTGTGTGTGTGTGTGTGTGTGTGTGTGTGTGTGTTTTCGGGGGAGGGTTCCTGATCTTTTGGGCAGCTTGTAGATTTGTATCTGGGCCTTGTTCAGTTAGAATCTACCTCTGCTCCTTAACTCTGTCTTGCTGATTCTGTAGGGCCAAGTAACACGTTAGCGCAGTGGCTGTTCAGTCAGTGAAGCGTTTGGCAAATCCCATGGGAGGTTGTGGGATAATGTATTTTCTACTCTTTGACCATCCCTGGCAGTCAGTTTGTCTCTTTTAAAATGTATTAATGGAAAGCTGATAGACAGCATGTTATAGCGAAATGCAGTGCCCCAGGGCTGGAGGGGTGGCAGCATTGACCATAGCTAGTCAGTTTACTCCTGGGTCTGCCACATGCTGGTAATAAACAGCTAGAAAAGATTCCCCCAGGTTCTGTAACCCAACACGCTTCCCAGGCACCGCGACTGTGCTTGAAAGGCAGGTCCAGTCCCAAGTGTGCTGTGCTGTGGCTGATTCATTCCATGGTGTTACTTGTGACCGAGGTTGCTATCCTGGAGGAGGTCCCTTCTGGGACCATAATCTGAATAAAAGCAGAACCCTCAGGCTCCGTGATCTGATGCCCAGCCCTGCTGCTTTTGTAGTTATCACTGTATATGACCCTAGCCGAATCATTAGGGGAGACATCTTCACACTGGAGAGAGCTGGAGGCAAAATCTGGGTATTCTCTAATCCTTGATTAGCCTTCACTGTGAAGAAATGGCCTCTTGCTGATGGGCCTTCGTTTTTTCCTTCCACTCTATTTGGCCAAGTGCTCTAGGTTTTTATCCTTGGGTATAGGATTAGCCAAGGGCAGGGCTTGCTCTTGTGCTGGCTCCTCAATGTGAATTCTGGTCAGGGTGTTTTTTTTCAATCTGGAGATTAACCTATTTAAAAGGAGGCAGGAGAAAGAGGATCTCCTCAAGTGCAAGGAGGCGGTCGCTCCAAAACACAGGCCCTACCCAGACTGCAAGCACAGCTGGACCGAATCCTCTTGACTGGCATGAGGGAGGGTAAGGAACTGTCTGGCTCCTGGAAGAGTCATGTGACAAGCTAGTGGTGGGGTTTAGGGAGGAAGCATGGACGTGTGGTAAGGCACTGGGCTGGGACTCAGGAGATCTGGGTTCAGTTCCCTGCTCTACTCTGGAAATCCCAGGCAAATTGCTGAATCTTTCCATGCCTGTTGCCCCTTCTGTAGAATGGGTTTTACTAACTCAGGACTGTGAGGGTTAATTCCCTGATGTTTGAGACTCAGACACTACAATGAGGGGACTATGAGTCCCTAGACAGAGAGGACCTGATGGAGTGTGTGGGAGTTTGACCATGTGCAGTGTGTATAATACAAGACTTGCCCCCATAATCTGTGTACACATTGGTTGGGGAAACCCTGCAGCCACTAGCTGTGCCTGAGTGCGGGTGTGGTGGTAGCTAACACCGCTCTAGCTACAGTCCAACCCAGGGGGGGCCTGAGTCACCTTTCTAGCCATGTTCTAGCTGATGTCCAAGGCTGAGGCTGCTGAGTTTACAGGGCTTGGCAGCCATGAGACAGAACAAGATGCTCCATCCTCCACCTCCATTGTGGTGAGAGAGAGCCCTCATGCACTCACTGTCTGGGTGGGCCCTTGGAAGAGCTTGGGACAGCAGTGGGCACGGGGCTCTCTCAGAAATATTCAGGTAATGCTCAAAGTGAACAGTGGCTGGGCACCTGCCCGCTACTGCAGTGTAGTTTCCACAGGAGGTAAAGTGAATCAGAGAAGGCCTTGGCCTGGGTCTCTGGGTGCATCCAGCAGTTTCTACCATGCCTCCCCTCGCCACCAGAGAATGAAGCATAGCGAGAGTTACACATTCGCCACAGGCCTCTTCTGCACACACACAAACACGCTTATGTGGGTCCGTTCATGTCCACACACACACTGGTGTGGGCACGTTCACACATGCACATTCATGTGCACGCTGATACAGACTCCCACTGACATGGGCACACTTGCTCACTCACACGCGTGAGCGGACATGGTCACATGGATGCAAGCTCACGCTGGTGCAGGCACACACACACTGACACACTCATGCACGCACAGACAGGCGGCAGACCTAAGCCACAGCTCTGGTCTATTTTTGGGAGCACTCCTAAGAGTTTGGAACGTATTTCAAATGTTACAGTCGTAGAGGAGGGAACAGATGGCAGGAGGGTTCAGAGCAGCAGCCCTGCTGGGAACAGATATTTATAGGTGGATTTAACCCTTGTGTGGTCTTTGGAACCACCTTTAAAGGCATAGGCACAGAATCTCTGTTCCAGAAGGGAGCTGCAAGGAACCACACAACAGAACCAAACCCAAATATGGGTAGTCCTGTCCCTTCTGTCACTGTACGTCACACTGCTACCCAAATCGATTAGTGATCCAGCTTGGAAATCCAGGATAACATACTCCTCCTGATTTCTTGAGTGTGGGGACGTGACTGTCTCTGCACTGTCGGCCTAGCTGTGCTCAGTTTTCTGTTTGTCTTGTTAAATTGGGGCCAGTCTGCCTCTTCTAAGCTGCCTCCAGGAGCCAGGGCTATATGTACTACAGTCACTGGTTAGCAGGACTAAAGATATCCAAACAAAGGCAAAGCTTCCTTGCCCTATTTGCCAATGGCCACCCAGACTCTTTCCTTATCTTTTGAGGGGGGAGATGTAGCCTAGAGACACATTTGCTCCTGGGCAGACTCCCCTGTGAAGGTGCCTGGGCTGCTCCATAAAAAAAAAAAAAAAAAATCCTTTTATCTGACATCTTCTTGTGGCCTGTGCCTGATGCTTCAGAGGAAGAACAAAGCTGGGTACGGATCACAGGATACAATACGTCAGTACTTTGCCAGTGGCTGCAGACTCATCCCTAGCCCTTCCCCTAGGAGCAGCGAGATCCCCATTTGGGACCTGAAGTTATACTGTGCTGTTTATCTTGTACAGTGCATCTTACACTGTATCCCAAAGGGCTTTGCTGAGATGGGTAACTTCAGAGGAAGAGAGCAATTAGAGGCAGAGATAAGGGAGAAAAGTGATGTCTTCATCTGATTTAAGACTTGAAGTGCCACAGGAGCTGCAGTGGAAAAGGCTCTTGGACCAACAGGTGAAATGGTGGGAAGGGCGTCATGGCTGTGAGATGCTGGGCAAATCCACTCAGGCTGCTAAACATAAGAAAGGGAGTGAGCAGCTGAGATCGGGGTATCTGAGCTAGTCCAAGTGGAGACAGTGGAGACACTGGCTACACTTGCAAGGTTAGTGCTGCCAGATTAGTGAGTGGCACGGGACTGTTGCTGCTGATGGGAGAGGCCCTGGTCACTTAGCCTGTGTGGGAAGTTGAGGGGCCAGGCTTGGGCTGGAGATGGACATGCATCATGACTCATTAACCCAATAGGCCTTCTATTTCACTGGTGTGTGCCAGTGCTGGCATGCACTGCACAAATGGTGAGCTACCAGCTATCATGTTGGCAGGAGTTTGGCTCATGCAGATGTTTGGAACTGAACTTCACAGTATGGATCTCAGGCCTGTGCCCAGCAGGTTGGGGTTGTGGGATGTTAATGTCTGTATTCTGAGTTACACAGGGCTGTGGTTTTCTTTCCTGTCTGCACTGCATGAAAGATCCAGAGTGACTTGGGGAGGCCAGCCTCAGCATATTTCAGTTATGACATGGACCAATGCCGTCTGCTAGTCAGGACTCCTGGCTTCTGTTCCTAGCTCAGCTGCTGACTCACTGTGTAACCATGGACAAGTCACTTCCCCTTTCTGCATGTCAGTCTGAAACCTGGGGATGTGCTCTCCTGCCCTTGCCAAAGGGGCTGTGAGGGCAGGTTAATGTTTGTAAAGGGCTTGGCTATGCAGGGGACAGAGTGCCCTTGGCATCTAAAACCCTCACTCATTCCAGAGGGGACTTTCCACCATATGAACTGAAAGGGCAGGAGCTGCACCCTGGATCCTGCCCTGCTTCCTCACTTCCCTCTGTCTGAGACTGAGATTTGTGTCCTTGGAGTTTGGTGATTCCCAGCACTCCCTTGGAGCCTTGGTGGGGTTGCTGGAAGCTCTAGTGTACTTCAGGCTACAATGTTGTGGTTTCTAAGGCCTGGCTGGCTCCCCCTCTCTCCTTGTCCCCATCTTTCTGCCATCTCGTCTCCTCCCTCCTTTCCAGCTCAGCAACAGTAATGCATTTCACTGACATCTCCCCTACTAAATGCCTGGTAATTGCTGTTGTGTGTCCCTCCTTGTTTAACATGATTGTCTCTCTTCCAACTCCCCCTCCCCCTCCAACCTGTGCTGCTTTCTCTCTCTCCTAATTATGCTGCAGATCCTATACTGGCCAAGGTGGCTGCCAAATGTTCTCTTATAGCTGTGCCCCGGTGGCAGCATAGAGGATTGGGGGGAGAGAGGGAGAGTTTTTTGCCTTTTGTGGCCAACCATCCTTGCCCCACGTTTGGAATCCTGCCTTGGGGCATGCCAGTGGGGTGAAGGGAGAGCCCTGCATCTCCTGCCACCAATTCCCCCAACTTTAGAACACTTCTGATTGTGCTGCTAGCCGTGCTCTGCAGGTAGCCGCTAGTGGCTTAGAAAGCATAGCAAGGAATCATTCTGTGGCACTCTAGCAGCTTTCCGTGCATCTGTCTCTGTTCGGATGTGGCCCCGGCTCTCAGTAAACCACGTTGAGGCTGTAGAAGCCACGTTGCTCAGCAGCACAGTGCATCTTCTGGGGGTGGCTGGCCACCTTTGGCAACGGATTGCTGTGTCCTCTGTTTCTGACCCCGTCTAGAGCTGTGTGGAGGGCTGGGGAGATGGACTCGTTCTCTCCCGGTACCTGACCATGGAAGGAGGAGAGTGCATGGCAGGAGCAATACATCCAGTTGCCAGAAATCTGCCCACACTTGCCTGCCCTCCCACAATAGCCCCATTGTTCCTGCCATCAGCATTAGGGAAGCTTCCTGTGGCTCCCTGGGCATTGTTAACCCTTTGGATACCAGCTGAAGAACCAGCAGAGTGCTCCTGGGCCAGTGCAAAGTAGAAGATGTTGGGGGGCAAACAGGGAGAGTTCCCATTGCCCTCAGCTAGTGGTCGGAAGCAGGAACCTCAATTTTAATACTGCCCCACAAACCTCTGTCTGTTGTTCCCATCTCAGAAGATGGGTGGTAGATGCCTTAGATAAAAATGCTGTCCCAGCATCCTCCAAGGATAGCTGGACCCGAGGGGATGTCAGCTGAGAGAAAGGGGCCCAGCTGAGCTCCTCTATCCTCTCCCCAAAAGAGAGCAGAGAAGAGTATTTGGCATATTTCTGGGGTGCTGCTTGCTCTGTTATCTAGCCAAGGTGACTTGCTACCCTTGGGGCAGCCCCAGCCTGCCCCTCTGCACAAACACACAGATCCAGGCCATCCATCCCTGTGACTCTGGAACTGTGTCTGGCACAGGCAGTGCCTCTAGGGGTGTGTGTGTGGGGGGGGGAGATTTGAGATGTTGGGGTGCTAATTCCGGTGCCTTAGATATTGGCGTGGAAATCATTTAAAGTAATCCCAGCTTGATCAAAGTGCCCTCTTCCTTCATGTGCTGTAATGTGATCGTCAGCCCAGGAGCTGCTCTTGGCCTTCTCTGGTTTCTGACTTCTGTGGGTTTAACAACAGCCCTGGAAGGAACAGACATGCTTCGCCAATGCACTCATGCAGCCTGGATACAGGGTTTCTGTCTGGAGCAGGACATAGACAGAAACAGCAATGTGTGCATCTATGAGGAGTGTAATGGTAATGCATGCAAGGCAGTGCTGCCTAAACATGGCCTGTGGGAGTCCAGACTCCTGGGTTTTGTTCCCTGCTATGGCTGACGTTCTATGGATGTGTCTACACTGACATCTTCCCACCACCAGAGACAGCGACAATGGCCGCTGGAGTGCAGGGAGGGCAGGTGCCAGCACAGCAATATTGCTCTGCTAAGAGCAGATCTCAGCAGCATGGGGGTGAAATGCCCTTGGCCCCTGTGCCCTGTCTGCACCAAGGCCCCTACCATCACTAAGAGGGTTTTGCTTGTGGTGATAGGGGACAGGGCTCAGCAGCCCTGGGGCTCCCTTCCAGGTTGCATCTTTTGTTCCCAAAATCTCATGCTTCAGGGTTTCAGTTGGCCACCTGCAGGGGTCAAGATGGGTTTTTTCCTCCCAATGTATTCTGGGTTTAGTTTTCATTTTTTAATCTCCTTATGCTGAAGCAACAGGGATTCCCATGGCTGAGGATAGGACCTAGGAGGGGAGGGCCAGGGCTTGGAGGGGCACTGACATTCTCTCTCTCAGGTGCTAGGCTGGCAGATCCTTGCTCCCATGCTCAGGGTCTAACTGATCACCCACCATATGTGGAGTTGAAGGAAATTTTCCCCTATTTAGATTGGCAGGGACCTTGAGGGGTTTTTTGCCTTCCTCTTCAGTGTGTGGGTGCAGGTCACTTGCCAGGATTATCTGGATGTATCTCAATTATTTCCCTGCTATTGTGGGGGCCTTGGGCACGGATGCATTTTGGTCCCTCCTAGTCTCTGCCTATGGTACATAAGTCTAGTCTCCTGAGGGCTGCAATGCTTTGGTCTCATTTCGGTCGTTAGGTTTGGTGTGCTGGGTGATGCTGGTGGCCTGTGATTTACAGGAGGTCAGAGTAGATGATCTATTGGTTCCTTCTGACTCTTACGATACAGGTAAGAATGGTCAGTGCTGGCGCACCTCTCCTCATATACACCTTTTCTGTGACTCCACATTCCCATCTGTAAAATGAGGTTCAGCCCCTGCCCTTTGTGGCTGTGTCCCTGGAAGGAAGGGCACAAGAGGGACTGCTTGGGGAGTTGCTCTTGAGTGTATTGGCACAAGGTTTAGGGTGTTTTTCTCCTGTGCATGTTGATGTATTTGGTCTCCTCTGTGAAGACACTGTAGTTAAGGGTCTGGCTGTGTTTCAATTATAAACATTATAAATCCATTCAGAGTCGAAACTTGGCACAAACTCTCAGGCTCAGAGGTGACTGGTTCCCCCTTCCAACTGCAGAGACTCAACCCAGCAGAGGAGGGGGGCTCAAGTTGCAGTCTTCTGTTTGAAACAGACTGGTACCCCCAATTCTGTATATACTCAATCTCTTTCCTTGCCCACTCAACACTGACCTGTGATGCTTCACAGCAGGACCTTTCCCATGGGCATGTGAAGGCAGAGCACTGTGGAATTGTCACAGCATTCCCTCTGTTATAGAACTGTGCTTCAGTATCCTTGGGGTAGGGGTCTCCGTAGCTCTCATAGTTGTGAAGCCCTTAAAATGAGGCGTCTCTTCTGAAACAACAGTTCTGAGAAGTGTGAATTGGCTCATTTCTCCAGACAGGCTGTGAAATCTGAAACCTACTTAAGACCATTTAAATGTTAATGTTGTTAACTATTTCACTAGCTATCATTTAGTTAATGTGCTTATTCCAGAGTCCTAAAATGCCACCCTAGTGCCAGATGCCCCAATTCCCCCTATGCACCTACCAAACAATCTCTAGCTTCCTCCCCGGAGCATGTTTTCAGTGTAGTAACATGTCAATACAAAAATCAGCCACATGTTGAATACTGAATATATTAGGCAGAGTAAAATAAATGGAAATGACCATTCTAGTGATCAGTCCCGGCCTTTGTCTGAGTGTAGTTAACTCCCTGAGTTATTGCACTAATATAACTGAAGCTGCCACAGAATTTCTGTCTGGGGGCCTCATAGCTGCAGAATCCAAGCACGTGACCACAGACACCGGGCCTGTTGGTTGCAGGGGCCACTGCATACCTCGAAATAGGCCCACACCCGGGGCTAAGGACTCTGTGGCTGGAAAGCCAAGGGGTATCTGCATGCTGCCTGCCCCCTGCTTCCTGTCTGCTGTGTCCTGACAATCTTGCCTGCAATCCCTACCCACAGGGGAACGATCTGTGGTTCTACTGGCTCTTTCCATTCTCTGTCCTGCAATAGACCCTGTTGTTGCTCTCCTGCTGTTGGGGTCTAGATACTCCCGTATCATCTGGCCTCTCCGGTGCTTTCATCTCTCTTGGTCAGATGAGTGTCCAGGTGGCTGCTATCAAGCTGGCTAACTCAGTATCTGCACCTGCATCACCTGCAGACTTCCAGAACTGAGCTGCTGCGGTGCTCCTGAGATCTTGACTTAGTGGTAAAATACACCCCCCACCCATACACACTCCATTGTCAATGAAGGACTACAAGGGGTGTAAGAATACTCATAACCCCAAAAAACCACACACGCGCGCACATACTCACTCTCTTGCCAGCTTTGTGGATGTTATAAATTAACAAGGCATCTTTCCCTTTTGTGCAGGAGCAGGTGTCTCTGTGGGGAGCACAAGGAAAAATTATTTATTGGGCCTGCCGCCTAAAAGGTTTGCTGTTGTATGGCAGCCCTGTTGCTGCTGTTAAATATCTGCCGTGCTTCACCCCAGCAGGGTTGCATTTCAGTGCCAGGGAGCAATTCCTGTCCTTAGTTTGCTGTACCTCGCAGAGGAGGTTGAAGGGTTAGGAAACTAGGACTCCTAGAGGGCTTGGGACACGCTATAGAAAAGCAGAATAACCTGAGACATGGCCAATGCTGTGGGGTGTGTCTCCCCTGTGTGTGACCCCCAGAGTGGGAAAGCTGGGAAATGTCACGTGAAGGAGGGAGGATGTCCTTTCAAGGTGCTGGGGGGGAAACCCCTAGTGGTGTCCAAAACCCCACAGCAGTGCAAAACCCAGACTCTGATACAGTGGGGGAGGACAGAGCACTCTGTGCCTGCTCATCTCACTCTGGGCCGTTCTTTCCCCTTCTCCTGTCCCCCTCCCCCCGACCCAGAGGACCCTGTGCTGAAGTTTCAACACCCTCAGACTGTTCCAGTTCCTTCCGCCCTGGCAATCTCTCACAGGCAGCTGCCACTGCTTTGCAAGCAGGATTCTAGCAGCTTGCTCTGGTGCTGCACTGTGAAAGGTGAAAGGTCACCCAGGGTGGAATTTCCTGCCAGGCAGATGCACGACTATTTCCCCTTTGACCTTAAACCCCAGTGCTCCTTAGTCATGATTGCATGCAAATAAGAACAAACGGGGGTGGGGGGAGCTGCCCGGAAAAGGAAGCGACCTCAGTAAAGGTTTAAATATAGAGCCAAGGCTCTGTGCTGCGTGCTGGGCCTGTTATTTATAATCTTGGAGTGTTTGGTGGCTTCTCATGTCTCATCTGCAGCCCAGGCTCATACGAGGCAGCCTAGTTAGAAAGTGCTTTCTGTGCAGAGTGTGAGTGGTACAGTGCAACCACCCCTGCACTCTCAACTGCCTCCATCATTTCCCTGCGTGCCAGTGCCCCCAATGGGTGGTAGTGTTACATACACACCTCTACGTGTCTGTGATTTAAGCTGCTTGCTGGGGATAAGTAGACCAGCCTGCATCCCCTGACACTACTCAGAGATGGTAATGCCCCTTGTTGAAAGTCCTAGGGTCTGGGAGTGGGCCATCAGGTCAGAGGGGAACCTAAATCTTTCCCAAACAAGAGCACTTTAGAGGCTACCCAGGAGAGCCGGGGCTGCAGCTGATGTGTGATATGTAGGGAAGAGCCAGAGCACACTTGTGTAATTCAGATCCCCTGCCCTTGAGTTAAAATGGGCCTTGTAAGGCTCCTCAGAGCCAAACTTTTGCTGGTCCCTAGTAAAGCAGAGTGAACGCAGCAGCTACCTTGCTCTGTCATGTGGAGATGAGGCCTGTTTGGACTACAGGTCCCAGCATACAACATGACTAGTTTATGCAATGCTCCAGCGAGATCCAGGTAATGGGACTTGTAGTCTACATGGGTTGCACCCCTGTTTGAAGTGACTGAAGTTTGCATGGCTTTAGGGCCTCTGGTTCTGGGAGGGCTTTGTGCAGGTTGTCGGGGAGTGTGCAGCCGCTCTAGGATGGGCTTGTGCTTTGAGATTTCCCTGGCAGTTCACAGCAGGAGTCTCCGTGCACTGTTTTTCTGAGCTGGCATCAGCTAGCTTCTTGCCAGTGGCACATCCGAGCTAAGGGGCTCTACTCCTCCATGCCATCTACAGCACCAGCATTAACTACCCCTGGAATGCTGCTGTTCCCAGGTTCAGGACTTGGGGCCAAGGGGAAGGGTCCAAACTGCAGGTAGAACCACTGCTGTGCAGTATCGGGATGTCTGCCTGGCTGGAGGGAAGTGAGTTTGCCAGTTCTCAGCCCCAGCTGTTGTAAGGCTTGGGAGTTTAGGTGAATCCCCTGGGCAACGGTGACACCTAGTGGCAAAGATCAAGGGCCAGGTTTAGGGACAGGCTACTCGCCAAGACTCCAGTGACAGTCTCGTTACAATCTCAAGCATGCGGATGTTGGGGTGAGCTGGCCAACAGCTCCTCTGTGCTGGGAGCTGAAGAAGAATCCCCTCCATTTGCTCCAGGTCTCTGAAGCGGCCTGTGGGTTTGATGCCAGGCAGATACAAGAAGATGGTATGCAACTGGTGAGGATTAACACATTCCACACCAGCAAGGCGCTCACAGAGTATCTTGGGTGCAGCCAGGGGAGTGCCACTAGCCTGTCTGATAGCGTGGACGTGGACCAAGTGTGGCACAGCGTTCCTCCTGCAGCCATGTGCCACACCTGGGAAGGGAAAGCATAGTCAGAGGGCAGGAACCTTGTGGCCTTGCTGCTCGCTGGGATGTAAGTGGCCTGGCCTGCATCCCCTGACGCTACACAGAGACTATAATGCGCTGCGTGTCAGTCCTGGCAGCACCGAGCTCAGTAGCCTGCTCTGAGCTGCTGTACCTTGGCAGGGGGACTGCTTTGGGAGATAATGGCCCTAGTGTTAGAGCAGGGAGGGACTCAGGGAAGAGAGTCAGGACTCCAGTGTTTTACAGGCCTGGCACTGACTTAAGCCCTTCCCCTCTGTTCAAAGGGGATGGCGGCAGCTTACCTCATGAGTGCAGCCCTTTGAGACTCTTTTCTGGAAAGGAGCTATGAAAATGCTAAGTGTGATTGTTCCCTTCCCCTGCTGCAGCTGAGGGAAGTGATGTATGTGCCCTTTAAGAGTTGGTGTCCTGGGTGCAAGCCATGCTCTGTGCCTCCCTGCCCCAGGCACACTGGGTTGCATGCTAGGGCACTGTGAGCTCTGCATTCTGTGTTACTGTCTAATACTGGAGCTTGTCTGTATTTCCCATGCCTCCAAAGGATGAGTCTCAGGTGAGTCCCTGGCACTTGCGTGTGGCAATCCTTTCCTGGGCCCCTCTGATTCTCAGGTGATGGAGAGATGTCAGCTGGAAGTGCCATAGGCCCTGTGGAGCCCTCTGTGCCCAAGGGACAGGCTGCCTGAAGGCAAGGGGTGTGGAGAGGAAGAACTTTAGAAGGATGCACTGAGGAAGCAAATTCACTTATAAAGCAGCTGCCCCACGCCATTGACTGCTGCTGTGGAATCAGTCAGAGCTGCCTCTAGGAGAAACTAGAGAGACAAGGGGATGAGGTTGTATCTTTCATTGAGTCAGCTTCTGTTGGTGAGAGAGGAAGCTTTCAAGCCACACAGAGCTCTTCCTCAGGTCTGGGAAACTAACTCAAAGTGTCACAGCAAATTACAAAGTAGAACAGATTATTTAGCATAAATAGTTAACGTGTCAAGGGACCATTCGAGGTGAAGTCTGTCCTGTTCTTCCCCTACCTCCAAATCAGCTGAGCACCATTCCAGCCTGAGCTAAAATAGCGTTACCCCTTGAGCTGCTTGCAGTAAGAGAGGATAAAGGGCTGAAAGGACCCAGCTTTGGTGCCTGTGGTATGTGCTGGATTGTACAGAGGCCTGCTGTCTGAGATACCCATGTGCCTTACCCAGGGACTCCTTTGGAACGTGGGGCCTGCAGGGCAGGATGCTAGGTACTGGATGTGTGTTAGTGCAGTCCCTGGCATGGGGAGTGAGGTATTGGGTGGACCTCCTCTGGGGTAGGAAGCCAGGTGTGTTCCGTAGGGGGAGATTGGGAGCTAGGTACCATGTGTGAATTGGTATGGATTTGCTGAGAGTAGGAGCCCTCAGGGATGATGGGGAGCCTAGCACTTCCTTCTTCTGCAGTGCAGATGCTCGCTGTGTACCACAGGCCTGCATTGTCTTGGCAATGCATGGCCCAGCCCAACCACAAGCAGCTGAACTGGGGGGAAGGCCTCTCCTTGGCCCAGTCTTCCTCCTCCCATCCTTGGAAATGCATAGTCTTATCACAAAATGTCCAGGTCTTTCCCCATTCCTTGCCTGTTTCTGGGGGGTCTGGGCTGCCTGCAGGTGCGGAGTGGTGTGGAAAGGAGGAACTTCCTGTACCCTCAAGGGGCCCCCTCTAGGGGTCAGAGCTCTGGGGCACAGTTAGTTCTTGCCCTCTCTGCTGAAGAGGATCAGTTAGTGCCAACTGGTGTGTTTGAACAGGGGCCGTCAAAGAGGCATGAGTTGGTAACAGCTCCCAGTCTTCTACTGGGGTTAGATCTTAGAAGCTAGCCTAGGACCTGCTCTGGTTAGATCCATCTCCCTTCCTGCTCTCCAGCTGGAAATTTTTCCTCCCAAAGACTATGGCACAAGCTGAATTTTAATCCCTTGGCTCTGCCAGATGCAGCTGGTAATTGTGGCTAAAAACACCTGTGCTGCTACCTCTCGGGATGAGAGTGCTCATGTTTTCAAGGGCCTGTGCACAATAGGCATGTAGAGAGAAAACTGCTGCCCCAGAAAAGGACAGTGGTTAGTGTGTTAATGCAACAGGTAGGGAGCTGGCAGTATTAATGGCCTACAAGCGTCAGTGCCTGGATCCTGATCCAGGTAAATGTGGATCTGCAGACTTCTCCAGAAGCCCTCCCTCTGCATGGGAACCTGACCTGCACTCTCCTGCTGGTGGGCCCTCTCAATGGCCAGTCTCAGTATCCCAGAGCATTTTATGTTTAATCTTGAAGGATCCCAAAGTGTTTCATATACTCTCTATTTAACCCCGCTGAAATACTTTCCACCCTAGAGGTGGATGCATCAGGCGTGTGCACTGCACACCGACCAAACCAAGCCCTGGCTCTCCCATAGCACCCAAGGGAGAGCAAGGATGAGCTGGGGTTTCAAGGTCTTATCTGAGAGGCCTACCCCCTCAGGATGGTCAGAGCAGTGGGGGCTAGAGGTCCACACCCAGAGCCTAAGCCAGAGTCTGTAGAATTCCAGAGCCAGGGCTTGGCTGGTGTGGCCAGGTTATTTATCATTGCTCAAGCAGCAGCAATGACATCAGTACACAATCATGGAGAGAATTGCGTAAGGGGATCCTGTTATCTTATGTAGTGGCTGGGCTAAGGGACGCTGGACTGCAGAGCTGCGCCAGGGCAGGCAGTGTCACCTGGGATAGCAGTTCAAATAGGAAATCTGCAGCTTTGCCCTTACATGCTACAGTCCAGCTCTCACCTATGCTCCTAACCCCACCAAGATGCTGCATGTAACGGAGACTCGACAGGAACAACTGGGTAACATAGAATGAGGACTGGACTGAGATCCTGGGTCTTCTGGGTAGCAGAATAGGATGCCAGGAGGCAGGGCAAGGCCTCAGAAGATTCTGGGTAACAGGATGGGGTGCTGGGGCTGAGAATGTTCGGGGGTGGGGAGGTTAATGTTCAGGGTGCCTGTCTGACGTAAATCAGCATGAGTATTTCCAAATGAGCATCGCTACTTGTGTCCCCCAGCAGATCCTGCTCTGCCGGGGCTTTGTTCTCTGCGAGGCACAGCTCCGACTGAGCAGTGTCAGTTACCACCTCCTGCAATCGAAGAGCCCCCCTGACGTGTTTACCAGGTGCTGGATGTGGACAGCCGGCTCCCAACAGCAGCTTGTGACTCTGGCCTGTTCTCACATGTGGTAGGGGAGAGCTCCAGCCTCAAAAGAAATCAAAGCTCCCCAGGCCTCAATAGCCAGCAAGTGCTTTAGATATTTGTGGCTTTTCTGCCTGAGCTCCCTGTCACTGCAGGCCTGCAGTTCTGGGAAGTGTGGCTAGCTGCAGCACCTCATGAATGGGGCAATAGGAGCTCACTACTGCTCTCTTACTGGCTTCTTCGCCTTTTGGGAATCGGGTTATCCTGCAAAAGTCCTATTGAATAGCTGGGCTGTGTGTGAGAATGGCATGGAGCACCAACTCTTCCCTGTAACATCTTAGATGTGTGGGGTGTCTGGGGAGGATTTGCAAATGGGCTGAGACCGCAAAGCAGTCATCAAATGAAGTGACTGTTTTGGGGAATCACTGGGAAGGGAGTCGTCTGCATGGGAGCAGAGCCCATGCTCAGGCAGAGAAGTAGCATTTCCTAGAGTATAGTCAGAAAACCACAGAGAGGGAGAGGGTGGAAACCACAAGAATCACAGAGGGGAGCTCTGCAGATAGCTGTTCACTTGGCTGGCTGGCTGGCCATTGCAGGGGGCAGATGGAGTAAGCATTCTGCAGTGAAATGGGGAAGGTGCCAAGCAGTATTTAGGGGGAGGTTCTGTCCTTTTTCTATCCTGATTCTCTCTGTCCTTAGGCAAATCTCTCGGTTTCCACATCTATAACATGGGGGATATGTATCCCTAAGCAGGGGCTGGAAGAGGGTGTTTGAGCATTCATCCCTTTTTCAACTATTTGAGATCCTTCGCCAAATACAGTGTGGAAAAGCAAAGTATTGTTCCTGCCCTTTGAAAAAGCCCTGGTGGGTTTAATAGGATTCTGTCAAAATTACTCTTAACAACCTGTAGGATCCAACAGAGCATTAGGTTCTTTCTGAAGGGCTGTTTAAATTCTCCTATAGAGTGTGTGAGTCCAATACACTTTCATTATTCTCTCACATTTAGAGAAATGAATGGGATAGTGAAAGGAGGTCTGTGCTCTTCTGTTCACCTTGCCTTGTTAAACAGGAACAAGGAACATCAATGACCTTGATAAGTAGCACATTTAAAAACTGATGCACTTTTTTACACAGCACAGAATCAGTCTGTGGAACTCACTGCCACATGGTATCATTGAAGCCAAGAACTCAGCACAGTTCAAGAACATTTCAGATGTTTATACAGATAACAAGAATGTCCAAAGTATTCGCTAGGACTAAATTGGATTTTAGCAGTGATGTAAACCCTTGTGCTTCAGAGAAGTGGTCGCCAACTTGGGAGGTTGGGAAAACACTTCCCCTATGGCCAGGGTAATCCATGATTGTTCATTGTGGGGTTTCTGGTGTTAGCTCTGTCAGAGTCGCGATGGTGATTTGTGTTGGCAGTGCCTATCATTGTGTCTCAGCTAGACTGGCTGGAGGATGACCATTCCATTTTGTGACAAATTTCGAGGTTTTGACATTTGTTTTTGTTCCACATTGGAATGAAAATAACATTTTGAACGTTTTCATCCAAAGAAATTGTGTCAGAACAGCTGTTTTTGGATTAAAAAAACTCAAGTTTTCAATTCTGGTCTCTCTCTGTTTGGTCAGAAGTGACCAGAGAGCCCTGGACCTCAGAAACCTTCGTGTTGAAAACCTGGTAAAATTAGTAAGTTTTGATCAAACATTTTCTGTCAACAAAATTACATCACTGAAAATGTTCTAGCCATCTCTATTCTAAACCTCTGTTGGATTTTCCATACAGAATGTTATTGGCCAGTACTAGTGACTCACAAGGCAGCTCTTGGGCAAAGGCTCCTGTTGTCTGATGGGGAGCAATCTTTGGGGCCACTTATTTTGCTGACCCCTGAAGGGTGTGTTAAGGGCTTTCTGTGGGAAATGATGGGTCTGTCATAGGCCCCTCGTTTCAAAGTGAGGACTTCTTGATTCAAGGTTTGGGGGTATCCATGAGATACTTAAGATCAGGGCTGCTTGTGGCATGATGGGGCGGGTTAGTGGCATGTGAGAGTAACCTGTCTCTGTTACCAAAAGGATTAGCTGTAGGAGAGGGGCAGGGATGAATACTTCTGCTTATTGCATTGCTTTGTCACGCCCCATCTCTCCATGTGTGCACTCATTGGACGTTTGCATTCTGTAGGGCATGTCAGCACAGCACATAGAGAGCCCGATTCTGGTTTCAGCTGTGCCCTCATAACTCCGGATTTACTCTGGTCTGTTATGAGCACTTGATGTCACTGACATGGTCAATCTCCTTCCTCCTCTAATTGTCTTGATTCTGGTTTTCCCTGCTTCCTTTCTCACTGTTGCTCTGTTGGTGTGCCACGCACTTCTCTCTTGCTGGCGGTGTTACTGAGGGATTGCACTGCAGTGGTATCAGTCTGCACTGAAATGTGGAAGTAGCAGGGCAGGCGGATTGGCTGCTGGGTGGCTTCCCTGCTCGTTCTGGAGGCGGGGGGTGGGGGTGGGGAGCCTCTGCGTTCTTGTGGCTGCATCAGGAATCTGTGCGTTATCGTCCTTTCAGTATGAGCAGGAGCATGATTCACCAGAAACTCCTCTGAGAACGCACCAGGGTTTCAAGTTGCTTGAAATATCAGCTAGTAATTCCGGGACTGTGAGTGTGTCAGGTTTGCTCCTCAGCCCGGAGTTTCCTCCTCCTCCTCCATCAATCAGACTGAGACTGCAAGAGACTTATTGAAATCAGCTTATTTTTTTTCCTTTCTAAAGGTCTTTGATTTAAGTCTGCGGCTGGTTGAATGTGCAGAGCACCGAATACATGCCTGTAATATTTTGCATTTAGCATCTCAAAAGGCTATAGAGGCATTTATTAAGCTTCACTTACTCCTTAGCACACTAAGTTATCGCCTCCATTTTACTGATGGAGAAACTGAGGCACATAGCTGTGAAATGTCTTGGCCAAGGTCACTCAACAAGATAGTGGCAGAGCTGGGACTAAAACCCACGAGTCCTGGCTCCTTGCTTTAACAACTAGGAATCAAAACTTGCTGCTGTCTTTAAAGCTGCTGGATCAGAGTAAGGTTTCTGTTAAACCCGCTGCCTTGTCACTAATTGTCAAGGGAGCCACATTTCTGTACAATCTCATTCTCTTTGATGTGTCCTTTCCAAGGATATTTTGGTTCATTTGTCACCCTGGTTCCATGTAGACACGTCTTCATAGATCTTCCATGGCCCCAATGTTTGACATGTCTGTTGGAGTCCAATTTCCCGAAGCTCCTCACCTGCCCCTTCACCCAGAAGTCCATCTCGCTGCAGAGAGACTGGTGGAGGAGGCAGCTTATCTCCCTACATACCTTCAACAGGATGCAGCTATTGCTGCTGCTGAAAGCTCTGTAGAACATTGCCGGCAGTCACTTCTGGCTGCAGTCCTGTTAGAGCTCACAAGCTTAGCTAGAGCTTGGGTAGGAGACTCTCCGCAGAGACACCCTGGGTCAGCAAGGGGCTGTGGGTCAAGGCTGGGAGCATGGGCAATGTTTTGAGGAGGAGCCATGGTCTGAAATGAGGGGCTGCGGATTGGGGTGGAGGGGCACTGACAGAGCTGTGGGGGGCTCTCTGTACTATGGGTGGCTCAGGGAGATGGTGATAACCTTTCATGAGTTCCAAACTCATCTGATTCGGTAACTGAGGGTGAAAGAATGGAGGCAAATGCCTGATCTGAAGAGGAATCTTCTGAGGCCATGGCTTGACTAGGAAAATGGGGGCAGCATTTGAAGACGTGCTCAGTGGCCATGGTGGTCACTAGGCCCCCCAGGGTTGCTCCATACTAATCTAGCTGACCTGTTTTTAAAAGTGACCGATTTTCCAAGTCGAGGCATGGCCTGAAAGGGGCTTTGCTAACTGCCCGAGAACAGAACTGGCTGGGAGGAGCCAGGATTCTGCTTTGGAGAATCCCTGGCCATGGAGAGCTTTTATTTACAGGGCACCTTGTGTCCAAAGGCCTCTCCATGCCAGCAAGATCTGAGAGAACCCAGCCCCAAAGACAGCGTGGCCGAGTAAACAGCAGAAAGCAGAGTGCTCTCTAACCCCTCTGCCAGACACAAGAGAGCTGCTCTCCAAGTACAAAGTCCAAGCTGTGGGACACTTGGAAGGAAACCAGGGCTCCTGCTCAGACAATGTCCGGGTCTCAGTAGGGAGTGCACTGTGGTCTGGGGGGATATTTGTCTGTCTGTGGCTGGCTGGGGTGCATCGGGTGGGGGGTGGTGTATGGATCTGTGTGCTGCATGCAAGGTGTAAACAGGTTTTCTACTTTGAGTGATTTCTCATATCCATTCCAATATAGGTGAGTGCGCGCCCCCTGCACTGGTTCCCGGAACACTTTTTCCCCTTAGCAGGCCCCGTAGGGTTGGCTTAGGCGCACCCTGGACTACTGTGCTCATGCCACGGTACATAGGGCACCGCTGACCCCGCGGGCCCTCAGTTCCTTCTTTCCGCCTGTGACGGATCCTGGAACGTCTGCCCTTGCTATCTAGCAAGTTGCATCCCCTTCACATGGAGATGTTAGGTAGTATAGTTGTTAGCATTGAGTGTTAGTTAGACAGACAGACAGACAGACAGATAGATAGATAGATAGATAGCCCTTAGGGGCTTAAGGTTGGGCCATGCCTGGCTCAACCAGCTTGAAAGCCTGCGCAGCTTGCGCCAAGGCTTTTCCCGTGAGTGACTGGACGGTGCTGATGGAGCTGTGCTGTGTCTCTTTATTCTTTGCAAGTGGCTCTGCCCCCTTTTGTCTGTACTATTTGTAACCTGGGAAGCCCGCCCACTGCTAAAGGCCCCTCCCCCAGCCTAAGGGGAGGAGTCACTGAGCCCGGGATACAACTGATTACGGGGGACAACTAATGAAAAAAACCAGGAAAGGGCGTGGGAGTCACAGGTTTAAACGAAGGGACACCGAGCAGAGAATCCCGGACAGCGGACGCTGCCCAGATGCTGGGCAGAGCTGACTCTCGCCCAGACCACAAGCGCTCTTACCTGGTGCTGTGCTGTTCAGAAGGGCAGCCAGAGGGTTAATGACTGAAGTGAGGACAGTGGGCGTTTCCCTCGTCAGCTGTGTCCTTGAGGCCCCCCTGTTGGTCCTAGTAGCCTGTCAGCAGGATCCATAGTGATCAAGTCAGTCTGCTCACTGGTTTTATCACTCATGGACCATGGAACTGTTCCATCCAGTGGAGTTTTTGTAGGAGAATCTCCCAATTTGATGTGTTCATTGAGAGGCTGTCTGTCTCTAGGGACTTTCAAGGTTGTCTGGAAGGGATGGCTGGTGGGTCTGAAACACCGTGATTCTCTAGAACCCACAGGTTTGGGTTATGGCAAGGTTGACTCAGACCTTGCCCCTTCCAAAGTACTGGCAGTTTAGTATGTATGTGATTTATGCATGCAACCGTAAACCCTCGTCTGCCCTGGATGGTCAGTAAGAGTCCCATAGGCGCATTTCCTAGGGGTAGGAGTTTATGCTGCAGTCCCCCTGGCCATGACACCAATACCCGCCAAACACTAACACATACTGTATTGTGCCCTCCCGCCTCCCTGAACTGGCAGTATCCTGGTGCTGCTGGGCGTGTACTTGGTGAAGCACTTTGAGATCCATTTCAATGAGGTGCCATGTCTATGTGAAACCTCTAACACCCTGCTGGTCTCAAAGCATCCTGCATGCTGTGCACAAGGGGATGGCTGCTGAGAGGAAGGATGGCATCATCTCTCTGCCTGCCAGTAGAACTTCAGCCTCAAATCAAGTGTGTGAACCTCAGGGCAGCAGTGCAATATGTTGCATAGACTGCTGGCTTCTGGGATCTCAACGCAGCAGGCAAAGGCTCTGGGCCACCAGCAGCAGAAACTGCTGCAGGGCTTGCTTTCTGGAATCTGTCTGGCAGTGACAGCAGCTTCCAGAGGGGCTTAGGGCTCCCTGCAGGCAGCCTGCATGCTTAGTGCTGCAGTTTGCACCATATGGACCTTCTCCTCCTCTTCACTCATCCTCCCAGTGTCTCCTTCCATGCTCTGCTCCCCTCCCCCTGCAAGCAGTTAGATAGAGCAATTGGCCAGGCACTGGGACAGCAGCACTGACATAAATCTCTCCTGGTGTGGAATGAGGGGTATAAATATCCAGAGAGTGATGTGATCTTTCCAGCTGCTATTAATAGGTCCCTAGAGAGAGAGAGAGTGAGCTAGTGAGACTGGCTCTGACACTTAAAGGGCTAGCTGCTCCCTTATGTGCTGTGAAAATTAATCAGCGTCGTGGCTAAAGCAGAGCCCTCTGCTAGGTGTGTGGGGATGAAGGGGAGGGAGCCACTAATGACTTGCTAGTTAGGAAGCAGAGCTAGGCCAAGTGGTGCGGGAGGGATCCCACTTCACTGACTAGAAGTGCTTGGGCGGCTTCCTGACCTTTCTCTGCAGTGTGCTCGGCCCCATCTGACTTGGTTTCACACCCACTGGGGAGGCAGATGCTATGTTCCCACCTTTTACAGATGGGGAAACTGAGGTACAACATTGCGAAGGGACTTGCCAGGGATCCCGGGGGGAATTGGTGGCAGGTTGCCTGGGTTCTGGTCCCAGCTGACCTGACCCTGAGGCTGTTGCCCTCTTTTGGACAGCACAGATCTGCGACAGGCAGGCTGGCTGCTCTCTTGCGTCTTGCTCAGGGTCCAACATCCTGCTGCAGTGGAATGGGACTTGGCTTTTCCCCATTGCGTGTCCCCAGGAAGGTCAGGAAGGGCATCCATCCCGCTGCGGAGCTGATTGAGTTCTATTTAGAGTTCTGGGGTTTGGGCTGGTGCCCACCACTTCTGGTCCCTGGGTGGCAGAAATAGCTGTGTGCAGCGTCTGGGAAGGGCAGCCTGGCGTCAGGCAGCATAGCCCAGGCTGAGGGGCTGATTCCTGTATGTGCAATGATCTCTTTGCCCACTTAGGAGCCCCCTCCCATGCATGGGCAGGTTAGTGTCTATAGGGTAGAATGTTTAACAGAGCGGAACAAGCAGAGAGCAAGACAGCAGCTTTCACAAACAGCTGCCTGGAGGCTCCCCCCAGGAAGTAACAAGGGAGCGAAGGGGTGTGTCTGTATTGTTTGGGCTGACATGGCCCAGGGACACGGGTGTGTTTCTAGAAGATCCTGGCACAGTATCTAGCAGAGGAGACATGCAGGACACTTCTCATGGAGAGTTGGGATACACTTTGCCCTGTTCCTGTCCCAAGTGCAGGAGCCATCTCGCACCACTGGTGGTTTGTGAGGAGCACAGACACTGCTCTCCTGCACTTGCTTCCCCTGCCTCTGGGCAGGTGACTGAGTGCACTTGCCTTTCCTCTCCTCCCAGTGTGGTACTGCACTGATTCTGGGGCAGCTGATGTGCCTCTTTATTGCTCCCTGTAAAGTGCGTTGTTTCTTCCAGGCAGGGAACGGTGACGAGCTGTGAGGGATGCAGGCTGCAGCTGTGGGTGGTGCTCAGTGGCTCCACAGAGCAGATAGCAGGCCCAGCAAGCGCCTAGCATCTCATTCCAGTTGCCTCAAGACTCCTTATCGCGAGTCCAGGGCAGATGGAGAGAGCCCCAGCTGTGGGGAGGGGCTGTGAGGGGAAGGATAGGGTCCTGTGTTAAGTCCAATAGATGCTGAAGAAAGGCTGAATCTGCATTTCCTGAACACATGGACATGCACACACGTGCGCGCCACTCCTCAGCCTCTCATGTATGTCCTTCCCTCTGAGTACCTTGTGGGGACCTCACCCCATTATCCCTGCAGCCCCATGCTGCACCATACCATCCAGCTGAAAGCTCTGGCTGGTATGGAGCCATCCCCATCCAGCCAGCATCTCTGCCTCAGGCCATCGTAGCAGTGCTACAGCCACCCCTTTGCCCCCCAAGAGCTATGACTGTTGTTTGGCTGGCTGGTTCCCCTGCCTGCTCTCACTTCTGCCGGTGCCTCCTCTCTCTGCCCCCCCCCCCCCCACTCCTTCCTTCATCCTCTCCTTCCCTCAGCCTTGTTCAGTCTTTCCTGCTCAGAGCAGCTCCCTCCCTCCCCACAGTGGGCTGGGTCGTGGCCTCTCCTCCATCCATCAGGTTGAATGCCTGCTGACTGTGGTAGGGACCACGTGTCCTGTGTATTTTGCAAAATGCCCAAAAAAGCTGTTTCAGTGATAGCAAGAGCTGGCTCAGAGATGGCCAGTAGGATTTGGGGTGCTCAGGTCTGGAGGGCTCTGTATTTCTGTTCAGTATCAAAAAGTTCTTCTGTGCTCTGGGAAGCACCTGCTAAATCCTAGAAATGTAGGACTGGAAGGGACCTCGATCGGCCATTTAGTCCAGTCCCCTGCACTGAGACAGGGCTAAGACCATCTAGATAATCCCTGAAAGGTGTTTGTCTAACCTGCTCTTAAAACCGGCAGTGACTGAGATTGCACAGCCTCCCCAGGTCACTTCTTCCAGTGCTGAACCACCCTGGCAGTCAGTCCTAATGTCCAACCGAAACCTCTCGTGCTGCAATTTAAACCCATTACTTCTTGTCCTGTCCCCAGTGATTAAGGAGAACAATTTATCACCCTACTCTTATAACAGCCTTTTACCTACTTGAAGACTGTAACCCTGTCCCCTCAGTCTTCTCCTCTCCAGACTAAACAAGCCTCATTTTTTTCAGTCTTGCCTCGTAGCTCATGTTTTCTAGACATTTTATCATGTTTGTTGCTCTCCTCTGGACTTTCCCCAGTTTGTCCACATCTTTCTGAAAGTGTGGCAAAATTTGTGCTGGGTGTCCTTCCATTCAAGAATGGGCAAGCTTTAGGTGAAAAGAGTCCCCTTTTATTCAGACCATATTGAATTGGTGTGTGTATGTCCATGCCCCCATATTTTTGTGTACATGTCTCTGCTGGGTGGAATTGCTTATCTTTATGTCACAGGTCTTATGCTGCCACCAGCAAACAAGGCTTCTCCCTTAGCTCAGGTGGTCAGGGCCTGATTTTTTCCTTTGGCAAGTTTGCTTCTATCCCGCTGTCACCTTGACGTTCCACACGGCCAGATATGCAGCACAGTGACAGCTGTGATTTCCTGGGTCCCCAGTATAGCATTTAAATATGCAACTTAAAAAATATTACTGTGTGAATCCCATTATTCCTGGCAAAAAACCCTGCAAAGCTCATTTTTTTGGTGGGGAGGTGGTGTCATGGGATGACCCAGAATGTTTTGATCAGTCTCCCCCATTTGCCAGTCCCTAGAAATATCTAGTGTGCCAGGACTATTGAACTGGGCATGCTGGGCTTTGCTAATAGTGATAGGCATGGGTGCAGGCACCCTCAGTAGGGGTGGGGGACAGGCATGAGGGTTGCAAGCACCCTCGTTGGGAGGGACGGGAGGAGGCACTTGGACTGTGGGCACCCTGGATGGCTCAGGGGGAGGCATGTTGGGCACAGAGGTTTATTGGTTGCTTTCTCTTTTTGCAGGTGTTTTGACCAAAGGAAAGCAGCAGCAGGGACTTGGAGCTCCCTTCACTGTCGCTGCCAGAAGTTTTAGCCAATCAAATGCACCCTGACAATAAACTGACCAATCATGGAAAGACAGGTAACAGCGGCACCCAGTCCCAGCACCACAATGTGAGCCAAGGACCCACCTGCAACTTGGGGTCTAAGGGTGTGGGGGCGGGAAATCATGGCAACAAAACCAATCAGATTTCTCCTGGCAACTCTGGACTGAAAAACAGCCAGAACGCTGTCCCAAACTTTGGGTCCTTGAAGGGCAAAGTGAAACGGGAACGAAGCATCTCAGTGGACTCGGGAGAACAGCGGGAAGCCAGCACCCCCTCGCTGGACACGGAATCAAAAGGTAATGCTCATAAACCTTTGCCTTGGCGAGTCCTTCTCTGAACTCTTCCTCACATCTTAGTGGGAACTGGGTGGGAGCAGCTGGGAACCTTCCCTGCAGCCTGTTACCCTGCAGTGTCCCTGCTGGGCTAACTGGGAGCTCCACCACTCAGCCTATGCTCCTGCACTCTTGGGTTGCCCTCTACCAGCAAAGGGTGCTGGGACTGGAATAACTGTGAGCTCAGTCCTGGCCTGTGTTTCTACATCACTTCTCACAGCACCTTCTGCTGGGGAATGCTTGCACTGAACTGGCTAGCAGCATCGCCGCAGACACCATACGTACCCCACACTGGAAGTAGCTGTGGGCTCTGGAAATGGTGCTCCATTTGGCACTGGCCTCTGGGGCCCTAGTAAGCGGCAGCATGGCATCAGGAGTGTGGTGAAAATCGCTTGATAGTGCAGATTCCAAGCACCAAACTGAGACTGGTTTTGTTCACTGTCTAACTGCTGACTCTGTGGTGCCCTCACAGCTGTCTTGTTTCTGCCCAGCCGCGGTTAGAGAGGAGTTGGTGTGAGCGTCGCTAGTTGGGGAGTATGTGGTTTTGTTTGTAATGGATGACTGCTGAGTTAAATCACATGGTTTCTGGTAAAGGGCTGAGTCAGCACTTCCTGACCCGTTCCCTGTTCTAACCAGTCTCCCACAGTCTGTTGGGTCCTGCAGAGCATGGTGCCAAAGGGTTGCATGTGGCACCCGCTACAGCAAACATGGGGGCACTTTGCCAGTGAGTTGCAAAGTGAGAGCCTCAGGCAGTGTCCTTGGTTCCTCTTGGGGACCATCTTTACACCTGGTAGCCTGGAGCTGTCTTCCCAGGAGTAGCACTGCTGCCCTGGCCCATGTTCCAGCATGTCTCATGATCAAAGATCTGTTCGGGCTTCTATAGAAACTGGCAGGCTGGCTCAGACCAGGGCTGCATCTAGCCCAGTGCCTCGTCCCTTACCATGGCCAATGCCAGTGTCAGAGGAGGGTGAAAGAAACACCATTATAGACTATGTCCTGCCCAGAGGGAAGGTTTCTTCTTCAGTGTCAGTGGGAGGTTGGCTAATGCCCTGGAACATGAGGTTCCTAGCCCTGTCTTGGGATGGGAATGTTCTCATTATCCATGGAAACGTTCAACCCTTTATTAAATCCAGCTATGCTCTTGGCTCAGTTTACTGTAGCAGTGAGTTTAACGGGTGAATTATTAAAATAACGCAGTCTAGAATCTCCTATGTAAGTTCTTTGGCTTCCCAGTTCAGCTACGGCTCACTGATGTGTGACATGAATCTGGCCTGTAAACACTGCTCTGTGTAAGAGACTCAATGAGGGACTGATGTCTTGGGGTTACAGTAGAGGACTGGAATTCACCACTTCTGGGTTCTATTCCTGGCTCTGTCACTGACACCCTGTGTAGCCTTAGACAAGTCTTTCCCCTCTCTGTGCCTCAGTATATCCCTCTGTGAAATGGGGACAATACCCAGTCTTGCAAAGTGCTTTGAGATACTTAGGTGCCAGGTGTCATGAAATGGTTGAGTATTATGGCACCAATCCCACAAATGACCCTAACCCTAAACCACCCCTGGAAATCTCGGCCCTGCAGCCGTGGGCTTAGTGCCAAGCCTTTCCTCACCTGCAAGTAGGAGCTGAGTAGCGTTTGGGTAGGTGGATTCCTTTCAAAGAGTAATAAAGTATCTCTTATTCCAAGCAGCCTGAGATTCCTCCTCTGAGGCAGTTGGTGGGCATGCCCACTAGCAAAGATCCATGCAGAGCTCTCCCAGTCAGACGCCCTGGTGGGCTGATGTGAATACAAGTCTGCCACCCAGAACATTGATGCTGGATTAGCAGTGCTGATCCTTGCTGCATGTTACTCTGTCCTCCTGCATGCTGGGGGGTGCGGACTGTCATGGATGCCTGAGGAACTCGTTGCCATGGATGTTGTGAAGGTCAAAAGTATAACTGGGCTCAAAAAAGAATTAGAGCAGTTCTTCTTTGGGTGCTTGCTGATGTCCATTCCAAGTTAGATGTGCGTGCCCCACATGCATTGTTGCCGGAAGCTTTTCCCTAGTTGTATCTGCTGGGTCAGCTCTTGTGTGCCCTGGAGTGGTGCCTTTCTGGCGCAGTATATAGACCGCTGCCAACCTACCGCCCCTTGGTTCCTTCTTTCCATCGGTGACAGGTGCTGGAACGCAGTTTGTCTCTTGCTTAGCAAGCAATACTCCTTAATGCAGTGGTCCCAAAGGTTTCCTCTTGCACACCCCCTGCCCGCCGCCCCCTTCCTCCCCTGCCCCCAGTAATAGTATGTGTCCGCTCCGTACCCCGCAGCTGAGAGCAGAGGCTGGGAGCAAGGCCGGGGGTGGAGCCAGGGCCATAGCTACAGCTGGGGCCAAGGGCAGATCCAGAGCAGAGCTCAGGGCAGTGCTCCCTCCCCACCCCCTCATGGGGGCTGGCTAGGGTCCTGCCATGCCCCCCTTGGATGTTCCTCCACGACCACCTGGGGGGGCACGCCTCACAGTCTGGGGATCTCTGCCTTAGTGGGTGCTCCTGTAAATAGATGGCAAGTAGTCCGTAAATAGTGTGTAAATAGTTCATTAGATTGTGGTGTAGGCCAGGCCTTAGTGCACAGAGTTTTGTCAACCAAAGTCAGCTTTTTGCACCAAAATGGTGGTGGTGTACCCACTGCAACGCCGCCCCACCCTCGCCCCAACTCCCCTGATTGTGTGACAAACTAAAACCACCTTGACAAGAGGCGAGGAGCTTTTTGCACCAAGCTTTTAGCGACAAAGTGTCAGTGTAGACACCGCGCTTGGTTATGTCATGGTAAATGGCCTCCAGGAAGTGTCCCACAATGCCCATCCTGACTGCTCAGGCTGCTCTTCGTGGCCCTGCAGCCGTCCGCCCTCCCTCTCTAAAGTCCCGGGAATTTTTGAAATTCCACTTCCTGCTTGGTTGGCGTGGAGAGCTCACATCTCATCTTCCCAACTGGCCATGGCGGCTCCACGCATCAAACACTCTCCTGCTTGGAGCACACTGGAATGTCTGGATCTGATCAGTATCTGGGGAGAGGAGGCTGTGAATCCCAGCTCCGCTCCAGCCGAAGGAACTTCAAAACATACGGTCAAATTTCTCATTTAATGGTGGAGATGGGCAATGAACGGGAAACACTGCAGTGCCATGCAAAAATCAAGGAGCTGCGGCAGGGGTACCAAAAGGCTACGGAGTTAAATGGTTGCTCTGGTGCAGAGCCAAAGACCTGATGCTTCTAAAAGGAGCTGGAAGCCGTCATTAGTGGCGACCTCATGTCCACTGCCTAGAGGCCCAGAGGCCGTGGACACCGGACTTGACCCCAGCGAAGAAGTCGTAGACGAGGAGGTTGAGTTGGAGGATGATGCGGAGCAGGGGACCAGGTTGTTTGCTGACATGGAGAGCCAGGACCTCTTCTTGACCCCAGAGGCTTTGAGCCAGTCCCAGCGCTTTAGCTCTGGCGTGCAGGATGCAGGAGAGGGGAGCTCAGGTAAGTGATTTTTTGAGGTGATGCTGCTCAGTTACATGAGGTACAGCTGTCCTTTGCTTTGTTGCATTACACTGCTGGTTGAAGGGATAGAAATGCACAGACATAGAATCATAGAATATTAGGGTTGGAAGGGACTTCAGGAGGTGGTCTAGTCCAACCCCCTCCTCAAAGCAGGGCTACCCTCAACTAAATCAAGAGTAGCTGTGTTTGCATGTGCTTCCCATTCCCCTGTTCAGCTAGGCAGTGAGGCAGAAAAGTGTGTTAATGCACACTGCGATTTCATAGGAAACCTCCAGAGAGATCTTTAGGAAACTTTCCTGGAGGTACTTGTCAATCCTCTCCCAGAGATTCCTCTGCAGAGTTGCTTTGTTTCTTCCCATGTTGTAGGAAACTTTCCCATGTCAATCGGCAATCACTTGTACAGGGACCAAAGCGGCACACGGGTGAGCAGCATAGGGACCCATTTTGAAGCTGCTCACATGGAGGAGATGCATCCTAGCATCCCTGCTTACTCTCAGGAGTGAGATAATGGTTTCTGTGTCCCCTGCCTGTGGAAAATGGTGGCACAATTTAAAATTTTGTCACTGTCTGTCTGAATCAATACCCCAAACAATCACCCAGAATCTTTTCCCCAGCTTCAGTGCCCACTCCCCCATGGCACAACTCACCATGCCCTGGTTGATCGTCGAGCTGTGCACTTGTCAAGGGACAGTGAGAAAGAGGTGTATTTTACAGTAATGAATCAAGTCTGTTATTGCACTCAAAATCATGCTTCTGTTCATTGCTGCTTGTGCTTCTACAGCTGTGCCTTTGGGGGAATCCCCTCCGCACCTGCCGAGCACCTGTGGCTGATAAGAAGACAACCACTGAGAAGCAATGAGGAGATGTTCCAATAATTCCTCCAGTCCCCTGAGGTGGAAAAAGAAAAAAGGGCATGGAAACGCACTGCGTCAGAAAATTGATAGGCAGGAAAGGAAGGAAAACCAGGAGCGAGTGTTAGCAGGTCATGAGCGCATGATAAAAGCCATAGAGGAGCAAACAGAGCTGTCGTTTGTTTGTTTTTGTTTGTTTTTTTGCACAGCACACAGCAGGTCAGGCGCCTCAGATTCCTATTTCGATTGGGAGCTCAAGATATACTGCATGACCAGCTGAGATGTGTTCAGAACACTGACAACAGCAGTGGAGAGCAGTGCAGGATCCATCCTTTGAGATAGAGATGGCGGGCACACAGGAGGCTGGGGCCGCTGAAAAATGCTGCAAAACGCAGTTGGAAACCTATGGAATGACGGGATAGAAACCACTGCATCTGAGGACATTGAGCCCGTACCTATGATGCTCTGCACTCCACTTCATCTTCCCACAACTTCTAGCGGCACAAGGTGGCAAGTTGCACAGTGGGATAGTTGCCCGCATTGCACTGCTCTAACTCAACGCTAGAGCACCAAATGTGGACACACTTCAGTGACGCAGTGAGTGTTGTGTGGCCAGGAACAAGCATTGTAATTATAGTGCTTTTTGATCATTGTTGTAACTTGCGTTGACAACACTTTCTTGTGTAGACAAGGCCTTAATTAGTTAGAGTACTTAGAATCCCTGCCCTGTGGGGCTAGTCCTCCCGGTGTCCTGGGGCATGCCTTGATCCCAGGGCTTCAAAGAGTGTACCACTTGCCCAAAGAACATACCGGTAAGTGACCCGCATGACAGTTGTCTGACGTGCCTGCAAAAGGAGCATGTCCAGGCAAAGTGCCAGATTTGTAAGAAGTTTAGATCATGAACCAAAAAGGACAGAATCAGTAGACTTAAATTCCTCCTACTGGAAGCCATACTTCACCCCTCATCGGAGTGACAACCAGATCTGGCACCGAGTACCTCCTCACTTAGGAGCGCCTTGGCCTCATTTAGATAGATCCTCAATGGACCCAGGGATCCCTGGCACCAACAGCCACTCAGCACAGAAACACTTCCCTGGTGTCCAGAAAATCGGTGACACTGGCGTGGCACCGCTCCCCATCACTGGTGCTGAAGAAGAAGACCAAGAAGTCAGACCAAGGGCGTTCCTCAACAAGGAAAGAGAGTGAGATCTGTGGAGAGAGAGAGAGATCCGTGCTGGACCACTCTCAGATGGTCATAAGCCAGCTGACACCATTGACTCCGGTCCTGGAGAGGGAACTGTGGAGTCCAGTGCACATGGACTCCCTGCTGAGGGTGAGCCATGAAGGAGACTCGACCCTGGCATCACTATCAATGCCAAAGGTGTATGAGGTGGCGAGGAGTCTTTTAAGCCTCCCAGCGCTCCCATCTCCTCTGCACCGCAGCCGTCAAGGGACAGCTCCAGCACTGCAAGAAGCCGCCCCACAGAGAGACAAGTCCTGGGCATGCCTGCGATGATGGTGAGGACCCGACCCCCATCTTGCTCGGCTTCGTGCTCCTTAATGCTTCGAGAACAATTGCTGACATGGCGCAAGTTGCGCTCTTGGCACTGGTCACGGTACCAGAACCGCTCATGCTCCCAACGCCACTCCAAATTACGGCACTGCTTGCCATTGTGGCACCAGTACATGGTACTGAGGGACACGGGCACCCCCATGGTCACCTAGGAGTGACTCCTCTGGCTCAGAGTCTCAGGCTGAGTCTTATGGGACACGAAGGAGCAGGCATTGGATATGTGGCTACAACTCAGGGACCTGTCGCATCAGCAAGGTCCCCTACCCAATTCAGATGCCACCTCAGTGGCCAGTGTGGGCACTGGGGGCATCCTAGGTTTGTCAAGGCTCTCTGTGCCCTCCAAGGTGAGAGCGACCCCACCTCCCCTGTTGGAGAGGGGGTCAGTCCCGGGGCGGAAGTTGCGGATGACCACGATACTCCTGTGGGGGGCCCATCAATGCCGGAGGATGTGCAAGACCCTAGGACAGTTCTAGCTACCTTATCCTCTTCTCCAAATGAAGCTGTGGCTGGCACATCCAGAGCGCTGTACAGGATTATAAGGCTTATCAGGAGCTTTTGCAGAGAATGGCTAAAAACCTCAGCCTAAAGGTCGATGAGATTGCGGAATCAGCCCCGGATTTGGCGGATATATTAGTACCCTCGGGACAGGTGTGGATGACCCTTTGAATGAGGCAATTTTACTACCCATAAAGGCCCTATGGCAAACTCCTGCATCCCTCCGGCCCATGGTAAAATGAGTTGAGAGGAAGCACTTCATACCCCCAAAGGGGTACGAGTATCTGTATATACCCCCCACCTGCCAGGATCCTTGGTCATGGCCACAGCCAACAAATGGGAGAGACAAGGGCAACAAGTCCATCACCAAAGGCTAAGGAAACCAGAAAGCTGGACCGGTTAGGGAGGAACATGTACTCCACGGGGGGCCTTCAGTTGAGGATTTCGAGCCACCATGCTCTTTTAAGTCAATATGACTTTTATTCCTGGTCATCAATATTAACATTTTAATAACTTCTACCATCGGAGTCCAGATCAGTTTGTGGCCTTAGCGAAGGAAGGTAGGGCGATAGCCTAAGCCATCCCTCCAGGCCGCCTTGGATGCGGCAGCCCACGCCATGCCCACAGCTGTGGTAATGAGATGAAGCTCTTGGCTTCAGTCCTCAGGCCTGCCCCATGAAGTACAACAGAAAGTGCAGGGCCTGCCATTTGAGAGTCAGTCCCTCTTCTCCACGCAAATGGATGCATGGCTGCACAGTTTGAAAGATGCTTCACACAGTAGAAGTGAGAGAAACCCTTTAGTTTGTTTCCTCCCACCTCCCCTCCCCAGTCCTTCCTCAGAGACCCTTCTCATGAGAGGCTTCTAACCCAGGGGGTACAGTCGCTCTTAAAGGTGGGAGCTGTGGAAGAGGTTCCTACGGAACTAAGAAGCACAGGGTTTACTCACATTACTTCCTGATCCCAAAGTCCAATGGGGACCTGAGCTTTATAATAGGCCTGTGAAACCTCAGCAAGTTCATGAAGAAACTGAAGTTCCGCATGGTCTCCCTGTCCTTGATTATCCCTTCCCTAGATCCAGTGGAGTGGTATGCCACCCTCAACTTTGAAGGATGCATATTTTCACATAGCCATATTCCAAGGCAACAGGAAATGCCTCCCATTTATAGTAGACCACAACCATTATCAGTTCATGGTGCTACCTTCCGGCCTGTCTGCGGCTCCGCGGATATTCACAAAGTGCATGGCAGTGGTGGCGGTTTTCCTCAGGAAAGCAGTACAGGTCTATCAGTACCTGAACAATTGGCTGTTGAAGGGCCAGTCCGGGGAACTGATGGAAGCTCATACAAAAACTCATTCAGTCCACTTTTTCAAATCTGGGGCTCCTGATAAATGAACAAAAGTCTCCTTTTTCACCAGTCCAAAGGCTAGAGTTTATAGGGGCAGTCCTCAACTCGACCCAGACCAGAGCCCCCCTCCCAGAGAGTCATTTCAGAGCCATCGAAGACCTCATAAATGGTCTGAGAACCTTTCCCATCACCAAGCAAAGAACTGCCTGAAACTTCTGGGTCACATGGCCTCTTGTACCTACATAGTGCCGCATGCTCAGCTCAGGCAGAGACCCCTCCAATCGTGGCTGGTGTCAGTATATATCCTGGGCCATCAGCCAAAGTGATCACAGTCCCACCTGTTGTGATTCTCGCTCTACGGTTCTGGCTGGACCGGCACATGGTGTGCGGGGGTATCCCCTTTACGAGGCCCATTCCCTTCAATGTCGCTGGTCACTGACGCCTCAGACATGGGATGGGGAGCCCACTTGGGGGTCCCTCAAGACTCGGCCTATGGTCCTCAGACGAACTGACCTTGTACATCAGTGTCGGGGAACTAAAAGTGGTATACTTAGCTTGTCCAGAGTTTCATCCCACCTGCATCTCCGTACTCATGGACAATATTATCACAATGTTCTGTATAAACAAACAGGGTGGAGCTTGCTCTTCCACCTTGAGCCAGGAAGTGTTGAGACGATGGGATTACTGCATAGCCCGATCCATTCACCTACAAGCAGGACTGGATGATGAGATGGATCATTCAATAATTGCCTGTTCTGTTCATTCCCTCTGACGCATCTGGCACTGGCCACTGTTGGAATATGGGATGCTGAACTAGATGGACTTGGCCTGACCCAGTACAGCTGTTCTTATGTTCTGATGATGGTGGAGGGATGGGACAGACCAGTTTTCTCAATGTGACAAAACCCTGGAAGGGGGAATGCGCTGCTTTCCTGCCTGCTGCCTTGCTGAGAGACTGTGGAATCCATGTGAGACCCATCCATGCCTAAGGTAGCCCACCTGAAAATGCCAAGGTCAGGGCAGGCTCCAAAAGGAGAGCAGATTCTTCCAAACTGGTGGCTAACACTGCAGTTAGATTCTCCAGCCAGTTACAAACAGGGCTTTTGATTCCCTACACTGGTTATCACGAAGCTAAAACAAAAAACATTACATAGCCCCCTTTAATGCATTTCAGTCTCTGACTCCCAGTCAGCAACTGGATCCAGTAAAGAGAGAAGTTATTTAAAACTCTGTTCCATTTACCAAAATGTTCTCCTGACCCCAAAGGGTCAGCCACATTGCCAGATCAATATACGTTTGGATCTTACCCAAAATACTATGCTGACAGCCAATTCTTTAGTAACTAAGACTAAAGGTTTATTATAAAAGGAAAGAAACACATGAGAAGAGAAATGTTAAATGGTCAAAGCACTCAGATACATACAGTTACATTAAAGTCCATATAGATCATATTCTCAGAACTGTGGAGTTTCCAGGCTTGTATAATTCCTCAGGAATACATCCAGTACCTGGATGGGTCTCAGTCCTTTCACAGCTTCAGTTGCAGATGAGATGACCCAGAGATAGGAAGCAGGAATGAAGACAATATAGGGATGATGCATCTGCCTTTCATGTCCCTTTGTCATGTGGCTTATCCCAAACTCAGCCACGCAGCACATGGCTTGGAAAAGCCTTAGAGGAGAGTCCCCTGTCCTTAGGTGTGTTCTTACATGCCCTGGTGACTCATAAGGTGTAGCCCTGGGTTCTCTCCCTACCTTGAGTTCCCTCGATGAGCCATTAAGCAGGCTTAGTGCTGCTGCCATCCTGTCTGGGGTGTCACCCAGAAACACTGCATCAGTGTTTGGGTACAGATACATTGTACATATTTAGAACTCAATACAACACTGATACATACATGTAAATGTGCTTATCAATCTTAGCAAATTTAGCCTTCCCATTGGTACCTAGCATGGCATATCTCGTATAAATTACTGTGATTTTGCAATATTGATATCAATAATACCATGACCGGTCAGTCATATACCACCCAGCATCACACCATGGGGCAGGAAAGCATCTCTGGGGCAAAAGGCATGCATGCACCTGTTGCTTTGGCTAGCTGAGCTGCTCTGGTTGCTTTTTGCAGTCATGTCCCTGTCTCCCCCACCTTTAATTCTGCTCTAATTGGAACCAGTTGCCATTTGACTTATTTTCTGGGGGCAGGAAGGGATGGCTAGTCATTTCTCTTGCATGAAAACCAGTGGTGCACCTTTCCCTGCCAGTCACCATCCACTGCTCCAGATTCAGGCCTATGGGGAAAGAGTCTAAATGCTGGGGCCACCGTGTCCAGGGAGAGAGCTCATTGTGTCTGGCTGGAGGAGGTCTGGGTAGTGTGCACCCCATGCAGGGAGAGGAGTTAGTGCAGGTGCAATGAGGGAGAAGAACTTGTCTGAGACTGAGAGGGGAAAGATTTGGGCTGCATACCAGGAAAGCACCTGGCAGTGTGATGGCTCAGCCTGGGGACCTGCCTTCCAAAGGGAGGGGTAGCAGAGCCATTGCTCGGCACATTTCAGCTACTCAAGGCAAACCTCTGGGTGGTGCCCTGTGGGAGCAACTCTGCTGCAGCCAGCAGGGAGGGAGATGGGAGCTGACAGGCCTCTAGTGAGCCCCCAGGTCCGTCTGTTGCGCCAGACTGAGTTATTGTGAATGGCAGAGATGGCTGGTATTGACTGAATGTGACAGGGTGCTGGGGGGTGAACCCCTGATCAGCCCCCTGCCATGCCAGCTTACCTAACTCAGGGGCAGCAGAGCGGGTAGCTGGGCTGGGGCTTGATTGCCTGAGGGAAGCAGCTGTACGTAGGTACAGGCTGAGCAGCCTCCCGGGGGTTTGATTAGGCCATGAGCTGCAGCTGCAGCTGCCCTGCTGGCCCAGCAGGGTTTATAAGTCAGGCCCCAGAGGGGAAAGGAGTTGGGAGTGCAGAGGTGTTGCCGGTCTCCCTGGCCCCTGAGCAGCCCCAGCTACGGCTGGCCCAGGCGAGGCCTTGTATGGTGGTGGGAGAGTCTTGTGCACGTTGTAAATAAATCATTGGTGACTGCAAGCTTGAGGGTCTTCAGGTCCCTTGTGGTCCAGAAGGACACCGAAGAGAGGCACGGTGACGGGATGCCGCGCTACACTGAGCTTTCCTGCCAACGCTTCAGCAGCAGCTTTGCCTCCCCTGGCTAATCCTAGAAGATGAGGGTTGGAAGGGACATCAGGAGGTATCTAGTCCCACCCCTGCTCATGTCTGGGGCACAGCTCCGGGATGGTGCTGGGGCTCCAGCAAAAGCTGCTGGATCCCTGACAATCTCTCACTGTTGTAAACAGCTCTGTGGTGGCAGTCTGGACCCAGCTCAAGCTGTGATCCCAGGGGTCCTAGTAGCAAGCTCCCAGCTTGGGCCCTGACTGTTAAATGCCTCTTTACAAAGCCATGCTGGTGGACCTCAGCCACAACAAAGTCCGGGTCTTGCTGGAGGTGCATCATAGTTCAACCACTGGTCTCAGGGCAGAGAGAGAAATGCTGCTCCCGAGTTGTGCACTGTAGGAGAGACACTGCAGTGCTGCACTATTTGGGAATAGCGGGGCTTCTGACCCACAGTAGGGCAGTTCAGCTGATGGACAGGAGTCTGCATGGCTCTTTGCTGGGGGGATTGCTGTGGTTCAGTGCAGGAAGCAGATAGAGGCGAGTTATGAGGGCCAGGGTGTGGGTAGGCATGGGGAGCTGAACCCTTGTTGTGCTCTGGCCCCTGCCCCGGCTGGTTTTGCTAGCACGACCCTAAGGGCCCGAAGATGGAGGGGCAGAGCGCCAGCCCACTCATCCATGGCTGTCCCGTGGCACTTCCTAACAGGTTCTGTCCCATTGCAGGTGAGGTGGCTCCCCGCAGCAAGCGGCGGTGTGTGCTGGAGAGGAAGCAGCCATATAGTGGGGATGAATGGTGCTCAGGCCCAGACAGCGAGGAGGACGACAAACCCATCAGCAGCACACACAGTGAGTATCCCCTCCTCAGACAGCCCTGAGATTATTACATGCTCAGTTCCTGCCCTGGAGTCTGGCAGAGAAGGCAGCAATGGCACCCAAAGGCTCCCAGAAGAAAGTTCTGTCTGTGCTGGCTTAGCAAGGCGCTTGGTGAGGTGTGTGTTGATGCTGCAGGGTTGTGGTATTGTGGAGTGCTTGCTCATGTCGATTCCAAGCAGGTGTGCGCATGCCGCGTGCACAGTTGTTGGAAGGTTTTTCCCCAAGCGGTACCCGTTGGGTCGGTGTAGGGGCCCCCTGGAGTTGCACCTCCATGGTGCTGTATATAGGGGCCTACCAACCCTCTGCCTCTCCAGTTCCTTCTTACCGCCTGTGGCGGTCATTGGAGCTTTGGTCTTTTTGCTTCTGCAAGCTTTCCCCATTGTCCTTAGTGGTTCCTGTGAATAGTTAGAAAGTTGGAGTTAGTCTGTTGTTGTAGTTATACAGCTATCAATAGGTGTTAAGTAATGGTAAGGAGTTTCCCCGTTTCTGGGACTCCCCTGACCAGGGCCCCAGGGTATGCCTCGGGCCCAATGTTTCAAATCCTGCAGATCCTGCCACAAATCTATGCCAAAAGGTGACCCGCACAGCTCTTGCTTGAAGTGTTTGGGAGAGTCGCACCAAACAGACCATTGCAGGATCTATAAAGGTTTTCACCCAATGACCCGTAAAGAGAGGAGTATGCGCCTAAAGCAGATCCTCATGGAGGCAGCTCTTCGGCCGCAAGCCCCAGACCCGGCACCGGGCGCATTGGTGCACAGTTAGAGGCCTGGTGTAGAAGAGCGTCAGTTAGAGGCCTGGTGTAGAAGAGCGTCAGTTAGAGGCCTGGTGTAGAAGTCCTCGGTGCAGAGGAAGCCTTGGCACCGACACTCACCAGTGGCAAAGACTGTTTGGCACCAATCCCTTTTGCCGATGCCCCGTAAGAAGCACAGGGCAGATGGGGCTCTCACCTACGGTGCAGCCCATGGACGAGAGTGCTGGCCCATCACACCCACAGGCATGTTCGGCGCAACGGTCTCTGGGACTGTCAGCGATGGCTCTGCAGCAAGCGCCTACGAGCCCAGTGAGCATGGGTTCCCCAGTGAAGGAGAGCCGAGGTGGAAGAGCTGGACCTCCCCTCCACGTTGGATACATTTGAGGCAGCACGGAACCAGATTGCCATGACGGCACAGCAGTCCCCGGTCTTGGAAGTGAAGGTGCCAGACCAAGGATCTCCAGCACCGCTAGCCCCGGCACTGTCTAGAAGCAAGCCTCCAATGATGCAGCGCAGCTCACCTTTGCCTCGGCATCAGTCGCTGTCTCCTAGGCACTGATCACTGTCACCTCGGCACCGATCACCCACGTGACACCATTTGCGTTCTCCGCAGCACCGGCACCAATCTGCCTCCCCATGACACCAATCGCCCGCGCCTCGGCACAGGTCAGCCACATCTCGGCACTGGGCACCGTTCCCTCGGCACCAGTCGCCCTCACCTCAGCACTGATCGCCGGCACTGTGGCACCACTCAAAGGCTACAGTTACCTCAGCACCACCGTGGTCCCTGCGGTCAGAGTCTAGGTTGTTGGACTCAGGTAGACTCCAGTACCTCGAGGAGACACAAGTCGGAGGGGCGATACTATAAGGCGGGTAGAGAGCAAGCACCTCCTGCCGGACCTTGGCCTATGCAGTGGTGGGTGCTTCAGCAATGGCCCTTCTGAACCCCGTGGGCGTGTCACCAAGCCCAAGGGTCCCGTCCAGGGGGCTTATTTGATTGCCTCAAAAAGCCATGCGGCTGGCCCCCCGGAACGAAGCTCCATGCCGCGCAGCACTGAAGCCAGCGGGTGCAGTGAGGCGGTGCCACCGAGGACAGTTAGTGCGGCACGCGGTGCCGAAGAGGAGGTAGATCCAGGTACTGAGGTGGCACCAGACGCCTGTAGGGAGGTCCTGGGTATGGAAGACCTGATGGGCCAGGATGAAGCGGTAGCGGGGACATCAACCACTGCGTTACCCATGGACAATAGGGTTCACCAGGAGCTCTTGAGAAGGGTGGCCCAAAACCTGGGTCTGCAGGTGGAGGAGATTAGAAAGTCCATAGACCCAATGTGGACATTTTGGCTCCAGAGGGTAGCCCTGCCTCTGATTAAAACGGTGTAGTCCACGGCAAAGACGCTGTGGCAGATGCCAGCCTCTATCCCACCTACAGCAAAAGGGATAGAGAGCAAATATTTCGCCCCTTCCAAAGGGTATGAGTATCTCTTTACCCACCCTCAGCCTGATTCGCTCGTCATGTCTGCGGCGAACAAAAAGGAAAGGCAGGGGCAGCAGGGCCCAACACCAAAGACGAAGGAGCCTTAGAGACCCAACCTGTTCGGGAGGAAGGTCTACTCCACTGTGGCCTGCAGCTGAGAATTGCCAACCAACAGGCAATCCTCAGCACATATTATTTCAACTTGTGGGACACGATGGCGAAGTTTAAAGACCACCTTCTGACAGAGTCCATAGCAGAGTTTGGAGCCATGGTAGAGGAGGGAAAAGCGTAGCCAAGGATATCATTACAGGCTGCACTAGATGCTGCAGACTCCGCAGCAAGGACTATAGTTTCAGGACTGGCCATGAGAAGAAGTTCTTGGTTGCAGGTGTCAGGCCTCTCACCTGAGGTCCAGTCCACCATCCAGGACCTTCTCTTTGAAGGAGCGGGGCTGTTTTTGGAGCAATCGGACTCCAAGCTCCACAGCCTTAAGGACTTTAGGGCGACACTGAAATCCTTGGGACTGCATACGCCCTATACACACAGGAAGCACTTTAAGCCGCAGTCTGGGCAAAGGTTTTATCGTCCGCATCCTCGGCAGGACTTCTCCAAGAGAAGGTGCAGGAGTAATAGGCCCCAACCGTAGCAAAGGCACAGAGAAGCAGCCACCAGTTACTTACCTTCTGTAACTGTTGTTCTTTGAGATGTGTTGCTTGTGTCCATTCCAAAACCCACCTGCCTACCCCTCATGTCAGAAACGATCGGCAAGAAGGAACTAGAGAGATGGCAGGTCAACGGGCCCCTATATGCAGCACCATGGAGGCGCTGCTTCGGGGGATGCCTACACCAACCCAACAGGTACCACTGAGGGAAAAGCCTTCTGACGACTGTATATATGGTGCACGCACACCTGCTTGGAATGGACATGAGCAACACATCTCGAAGAACAACAGTTACAGAAGGTAAGTAACCATTTTTTTCCATGAGCGCTGTGCTGCAGACAGTGCCTCTTGCATGGATTTAGGTCCTTGTTCATACTGTACTGTCAGACCATCTACACTGGAGTCACTACAACCATGCTTGGCAGGAGTTGTGCTCTGGCATCGAGGGGGAATGCTCAGGGCCTGTGAAGAGTCTGGAGAGGGCTGAGTTAACCAGAGTTCGCTGTACACTGCCTTAATTTCTGATCAAGGCTGTTAACTTGAGTTAAAGCTTGCTCTGAGGCCATGACTTTTTTTTTTTTTATTATAAGTCTCTGGGGAATGGTGATGTTTTTCAATAGATTTCATTTTCAATAAATTTCATTTTCAGTAGATTTCATTGACTCAAGCCTCTACACCCTCAATTCAAATCTCTGTCCTCCCTCCCCATCCATTGGAATCTAATATGCTAAAAAAGTTTCACTTAGTGTTTAGCTGTAAGTCGAGGCGCTTCCCTCAGACTAATGGATAAATAGTGCAATGATCCAACATGACTAGGGGGTGGGTTGTGAACAAACTGACGGTCCCTCTTCCCTTCCGGAACAGCAAAATCCTTTGATTTGTTGCTTCTTGAGTTCAACTATTTTCAAACTGTGGAAGTGAAAATATTTTTTGAGGCAGTTGGATCTGGTCCATTTGGGTCCGTCCTTTACATTCTCATCCCTCTTCATCCTGCCAATGGCTTTCCCAATAACTGGGATCAACAGACATGTTCCCCAGCTGCTGGAAGAAAAAGCTAGATTTGTTTCCCTTGATCTGTCCATTTGCTTTCCTCCTCCTCTAGAGTTGTGATTATATTCTGCTCACAGCAAATGTAACGTGGTAAAAGTAATAAAGAAAATTGTGAAGCTAAGAATTTGCGAATCAGAGCAATAGCTCCTAAAATGACAGAGGAGATTTTCATAGATCAGTAGTCATGATGGGGTTTTTTTCTTAATACTCCAGACCCTTTTAGCCATGAACACCTCCCTCACGCCCTTTATGACCCAGGCTCCCAATTTGATATAAGAGACTCATGTTACTATCTTTGCTGTAAAGGCTTCTCCATCCATATAGCTGCAACCTTAGCTTTTGGTAAAAAGACTGTACAGGATAAAGACTGGTTTGTCACATACTCTGAAGTATGTTTCCAGTTATTGAAGCAAAATGCACACCATATATCCACCACAACATGAACCCTTCTCCTGAAACATGCTAACCTCAGAATGGCCAAGAGCACGTTGCAGCAAACAGCAAGGCAATGTGCTCAATCATACTGGCTCTCTTTGTGTGAAAAGATACAAATGTCCTTTGAGAATGGAGATCTAAGAGGATGATGGAATCAAGAAACCAATAGTTCCTTCAGCCAAGAAGACTTCCCCACTGAAATCTCTTAACGAAGACATCATCAACAGAAGCAGTGATGGGTGGGACACTATCACAAGCTCTAGTCACATCTTTCTGAAGCAGCACTAAATGCAATCCCCCAGGCTCCAGACTATCAAAGAGTTTGATATAGAACCATCTATAAATGAGGTTGAAAAGGCAATCACCTCCCTGGCACCCGGAAAGGCTACAGGAAAAGAAGGAATTCCAACTGAAGTACTGGAATAAGGCTTAAACATCTGCACAATGTCTTGCTTGCCTGGTGGAGGGAAGAAGGGATATTGCAAGACATGAATGATGCCCACATCATAGTGCTGTATAAAACAAAGGAGAATGGAGTGATTGCAATAACTCTTCTCTCCTTAGTATTGCTGGTAAGGCCTTTGCACATGTCATTCTCAAAAGACTCCAAGTTCTTGTTGAATGCGTATATTCAGAGAGTCACCGTAGCTTCTGTGCCAGGAGATCAACTATCCACATAGTCTTCACTAAGGCAGCTGCAAGAAAAGTGTCAAGAACAGGGAAAGCCTCTCTACATGGCTTTCACAGATCTTACAAAGGCTGTTGACCTGATCAGCAGAATGGGTCTTTTCCGATTGCAAGAGAATTTGTTGCCCCCGAGTCCTCCTCAGTGAGATTCAATCTTTCCACAATGACATGAATGCTACACTCCAATATGATGGTGATCAAGCTGATTGCTTTGAAATCCATAGTAGTATAAAACAGGGATGTGTTTGGCACCAACATTCTTTGGTATATTCCTCTCTCTGCTGTTTTGTCATGATTTCTCATCTAGCACTGAGGGTATACATCTCCATACGAGATCAGACAAAAAACACTTCCATGTTGCACATATAAGACCTAACAGCAAAGTCAAACACCTGCTGATAAGGGAGCTCCTTTGTGCTGACGGCGCACTGTTCATCGCATACGGTGAAGATGAGTTTCAACAACTTGCCAGTAGCTTTCCACTAGCTTGTGACAAATTTGGATTAACCATTTGTCTAAAGAATGAAATGATAATGGCACAAGTGTGTTGATTGCATCAGAAGTTTCAATAGCTAGTACCATGCTAGAAGTTGTGCATAGCTCTGCTATCTAGGATCAACTGTATTGGATAATCTATCTCTAGATCACAAACTTAATTCTGGCATTGAAAAGGAAGCCACCATATTCAGCCAGCTAACTCACACCAAGATATGGGTCTACCAGCTGTGCATTTTAAGCACTCTGCTGTATGGTGGCAAGATTTGGACCACCAACAGCAGGCATGAGAGAAGGCTAAACACCTTCCACATTCATTGTCGTCTTCATATTCTAAATATCAAGTGGAAAACCAAGGTTCCTGACACAAAAGTACCTGAGAAAGCAAAATTGCCGATTCTAATCATTATTCTCAAACCTGGTCTGCAATGGATAGACAATGGATGCATTCTGAAGGATTTCCTGTAGAATTTGTGGATGCTCCAAGGCCACTGGGCCAACTTAGGCTCAGGTTCAAGGATGTTTGCAGGAAGGACTTGAAAACTCTCAGCACTCCAGGGTGACACAATACAGCTAACAGGCCGCCCTGGAGTGCTGCACTGAACCAGGGAGTCAAAGAGGCTGAAGAGATGTGGTTGAGAGACAGGAAAGTGAAGACAGCAAAGAGGAAAGCACATCAGGCTTCAGAGTCTTCATAATGCACTAACTTCCTCTTCTGGCCCTGTGCCTTATGCCTGCACTATCTATGGCAAGAGCTATTGCTCAGGAATTGGATGTTCTAGCCACTTGCAGTGCTGCAGCACAGCACACAGGAACTGAACTTCTTTGGCACTTTCACCATCTTTCAAGACAATGGCTGCCATTCCACGTTAACGCTTCTCCATTCATCATAAAGGTGTATGGGAGTCTGGCAGCCTTTGCTGCAGGGAACTTTATAATACCTGCCAGTTGGCAACAGTTGGAAATGCATCACCACAACATGGCAAAACCCTAGAGAGAGGGTCCTGCCTTCTGCTGTGCAGGCCTCCAGCTGGGTGAAGAGCAAGGCAGGCAGACAGCGTAAAAAAATGGACAAGCCCACAAGGAGCTGCGGAGTTGTCCTTGCTGACTCAGTGTCGTGTAAACAGACGGGCTTCCAGCAAGTTGCTGTTCGAGGCTCCTCCCTTTGCATCACTAGGTTTGAGGCAGTGTAGCCCAGGCTACTAGGCTGGGAGTCAGGACTCCTGAGTTCTCCTCTTGGCTCTGCTACAGATTCACTGGGTGACCATGGGCAAGTCACTTCTGCTCTGTGCTTCCATAGAAAGGGATAATGTTGCCCTGCCTTTTATGAAACACTTTGTGATCTGTGAGTGAAAGGTGCAAGGTAAGAGCTAAGTGGTTATTTTGTGAGGTTGTCTGTGAGCAGGGGCCAAGACTCTGCCATGTGTGATAGGACACCGTCCACCTGGAGAACAAATGGCTATTTGCCTATTTAAAATGGCTGGATTTTAACAGTTTTTTGCATAGACTTCTGCCAGCTCAGGCACCGTGAACCCTGTGACCTGGCAAGGAGAGAGCCTTCCTCAGGGTGCCTCCATGACAGTCTAAAGCCTGGCTCTGGCTCCCCTCCCAGCATGGGGACTAAGGAGTCTTGCTCAGAGATGGGGCACTCTGAACAGCACGCAGAGGAAGCTTTGGGTGAATCCTGGCCTTGCCCCCAGTCCAGCTGTGCCCTCGCTTTAATGCCAGAGCCTCCTAGTTCACATAAGCATGCAGTTGAGTTCAAGGCCTTTGCGGACGTGTTTGGCTCTGACTCCGGCTCCATTGGGGCTTTGTGCAGGTGGGGGTCCTAATGCAGAATATCTACTAACTGGCCTCCAGCTCTCTGTCAGGTGCTGTGCAACTGCAGAGCACTGCGTTTTGTTGTTAATTACAATTATTATTAAGTCGGAGTATTCTTATCGCTCCAGTGTGCAGTGTTCCCATCCCCTCGCAGCCACGAGTGTCTCTGGCTCCTGGGAGGAGAAGGGCGAGGGGCATTTGGGGCCGATCACTCACCAGGAGGGAAGGTGAAGGGGAGGAACTGAGCCACTCCCTGCTCCTCACATCTCCCTGGGAGGCCCTAGCCACCCAGATCCTGAAAAATCCCTGTCGTGTGCTGCCATCTGCTGGAGGCTGAGGGAATGCATAGCCCTGCCCTGCTGGCGGGAAGAGGCAGGAGATGGCCCCGCCCCCCAGCACATGGGTTTTGTTCTTTCCTGTGTTTTGTAAGGAAAGGGGATCAACTGCTGGGTAGAATGTCGGGCTGAGGGCACTGAACCCTCTGCCAGTGCCCCACACTCCCGATTCACAGACTCCCTGCTATTCCAGCCCTGGGCTCCACAGACACGCAGCTCTGCCCTGCTCCTCAATCCCAACTTGCAAACCACACGATCCCAGCCATAGGCTCCCCCACACCATAGGCAGCTTTGCCGGTGCCCCTCAATCCTGACCCACAGACCTCCTGCTATTCCAGCCCTGGGTTCCTCTGTGCCCCAGCCCAGCTCTGGTAATTGCCCTTAGTCCAGACATGCAGCATGTGCTGTTTAGCTCTGGCATCCTGCACTGTCTTCCCAGCAGTTCCTGCTATGCTGATGGTTGGTAACAGCTGCTCTCTCCTATGCCCTCTGCAGACTGTAATGTAGCAGATCCTGCAATGTCCACAGCCCCACAGCTTGGTCCTGGGTCCAACCCGCTGCCGAGCCTGAATGAGACCAGTTCTTCCAATGCACCGCACAACGCTGCTCCTGGCCTGCGGCCCGATGCTGGAGGCGGTGGAGGTGGTGGTGCCGGAAAGCAGCCTTCCCAGTTTGTTTACGTCTTCACCACGCACCTTGCAAACACGTAAGCGGCAACCCTCTGCGCCCTCCCTATTTGCTCTGGCACTAGGGTTGGTCTAGCACAGCTGCAGCCTCTGGAGCAGGTGGGATTGGAGGTTCCCTGGGTTGCATCTAGCATGACCCTCCTTGCCCAGCCACAGTCTCTCTAGCTTAGTTGTCAGGTGCTGGTGGAGAGACTTCATCTGAAGTGCTGCCCTAGCGCTGCCAGCTGCAAGGGGAGCAGTGAGTGCAGCTGGCGGGATCGTTGTTAGAGGATCGCAGGGACATGAAACGTCTGTGGGTTGCTGCCAGAGCAGGATACGCGGTCGGATGGATTAGTGGTGTGATTGGGGAGGGCCTGGGAGAACAGAGTGCAGTGGTAGACACTGGGTGCTAACACCCTAGATTACTGGGTGACTTCGGCTCGATCCTTTCATTCTTTCGCAGTGTCTCAGTGGCTGATTCTCGGGGCCCTGCACATCTTTAGAGAGCCAGCTTAGGTCACAGCTAGACTCTTGGGAAATTCCTTTCACTTTTTATAACTTTTTGTTTTATTTTTTGGGTACTTTAGGCTTTTTTGTTTTATCCATGTGGGAGGGGGTTCGGTCCTGCCCCCAGGAGGAGTGGGAGGCTCTGAGGGGGTGTCGTAGAGCAAGCCTGCCCCTCACTCACTCCACAGCAGCAGCTCCTGTCCAGCAGGGCTGTGCCTGCCTCCCCACTCTGGGTGTTGAGAGTTGGCACACCGAGTCACAATGCTGCTCAGGTTTGGCCCAGCTGCCCCATCATGAGGATGGGGAACGTGGCTGGGCCAAATTTGAGTGAGTGGAGCTGCAGTGTTATGTGGAAGTCGCAATACCATTCACTCAAGTTGGGCCTGGTGACACACCCAATCCCTCTTGTTATGATGGTGGAGGGGATGGCCAAGCCAAACTTGAGCAGTGTTGTAACCCTGTGGGCCAGGTCACAAAGCCTGGAGCAGGGAGACCGGCCTAGCCTCATGGGACGGGAGCCACTGCTACAGGGTGTTTCATTTTATTCATAGTTGTTGCTTTTATTTTGTGTTGTTTCGCATTTGCAAAGAACATGGGATTCTAGTCTGCATATCCCAAAGTGTCTCCTCACCTGCTATATCCCTCTGGAGCAGCACACAGCAACCAGTGCAGAGCTCAGCACATTGTACAGTACTGGAGTGAAGGGGAAATTGCAAGGCAGATGTTTTCCTATCAGAGAGATGCCCTGAGATGTGTGCGGAGCAGGTGGCAGTTCAGTGCCAGCTCTCCTCTGAAATCCCCATGAATGCCCAAACCTCCTGGGCTCATCCCCTGGGGGCAAAGGGCAGAGGTGACCCTGCTTGGGGGTCTGAGCCTGTTGCTAAGTATTTCTAGCCTGACACTTGGCTGTTCTTGCTCTCTCTCTCTCTCAGTGCTGCAGAAGCCGTCTTGCAGGGGCGAGCAGACTCCATCCTGGCCTATCATCAGCAGAATGTTCCCCGGGCGAAGTTAGACCAGGTATGGCTGGGTGTGAGCCAGGTACTCCTGTTTGTGCATGCTGCTGGCTAATGGCTCCATGGCCAAGGCCACGGGCAGTCGCACTGTGACCTGTGCTTGCGGTTCACTCTCTCTCGAGGGGGATGGGCTCAGTTGGTTCTTGTGGGAGTTTAGGGCTTGAAGCCCACCCAAGGTCTGGGGCTGAACATGTTTCCTGCTGACTTTGGCTTCCCCTTTCTCTCCCAGGCTCCAGCTCCCAAGGTGCTGGGAGTCGTCGAGCAGCTACCACTTAACCCGCCTGCCTCCAGCACTCCGCAGTCCCAACCCCCAGCATCTCAGGGCAGCCAGGCACAGCCTCAGCCCCCTGCAGCACAACCTCCCCCACCCCAGAGCATCAGTCAGCCAGCTCTGCCTGCATCAAGCACCCTACCCCAGGAAGGGACGGGAGAGGACATTCGGCAGGACCTTACTCCAAACTCTGTGGGGAACAGCAGCGGCAGCAACCACCCCAGTACACCCACTGCCTCCACCAACCCCATGCAGCCGGGGCAGGTGGACTCCTCTAGTGCTTCCAGCTCCAATTTACTGGGGGATGGACCAAGTGCTGGAGTAGCTGGAAATGGGCAGGTAGGATTGGGCTCCAGGAATCCCATGAACTCAGAGGGGCTCTCAAAGGAGCAGCTGGAGCACCGGGAACGTTCTCTGCAGACCCTGCGGGACATTGAGCGCCTGCTGCTGCGTAGCGGGGAGGCCGAGCCATTCATGAAGTCCAACCAAAGCTCTGGTGAGGGTGGCTCTGCTCCCCATCCGCAGCCCCCAGCCACCCAGCCGCCTGTGGGCATGAAGAAGTACGAAGAGCCCCTGCAGTCCATGATTTCACAGACACAGAGTCTGGGGGGGCCCAACTTGGAGCACGAGGTCCCCCACCATCGGGGCTCTGACATGGGGCAGCAGATGAACATCATGATGCAGCGGCTGAACCAGGACAGCCTGACACCAGAGCAAGTGGCCTGGAGGAAGCTGCAGGAGGAGTACTATGAGGAGAAGCGGCGGAAGGAGGAGCAGATCAGCATCCACGGTCGGCCCATGCAGGAGATGATGATCCCACAGTCCATGGGTGGCATGATGATCCGGGGGCCACCACCGCCCTATCACAGCAAACCTGGGGAACCATGGCCTCCAGGAATGGGCAACCAGCTGCGTGGGCCCATAGAGGTCCCAGACCCCATGCAGCTGAGGGGAGCTCCCCCCTTCCCAGGGCCGAGATTCCCTGGAAATCAGATGCAGAGGGTCTCTGGCTTTGGCGGGATGCAGAATGTGCCCATGGACGCCCTTGGGGCCATGAATGCTATGCAGCGGCCAGTCAGGCCTGGCATGGGGTGGAGCGACGATATGCCACCAATAGGAGGCCCTGGGAACTTTCCACAAGGGAGCCTGCCCTACCCTTCGGGGCAAGGGGACCCTGAGCGGTTCATGAACCCCCGAGCCAGGGAGGAGATCCTGAGGCACCAGCTGATGGAGAAGCGCCCGGTGGCGATGCAGAGGCCCATGGGAATGTCTGGCAGCTCCATGAGCCAAGGCCTGGAAATGGAGAGGATGATACAGGCTCACCGGCAGATGGACCCATCCATGTTCCCTGGCCAGATGTCAGGAGAGAGCCTGGGTGGCACACCCCTGGGCATGGACTTCACGGGTACCCGGGGAATGCTGAGTCCACCTATGAACCAGTCGAGCCTCCGAGACATGGATGCACCCATGGGACCTGGGAACCTCAACATGAACATGAACGTCAACATGAACATGAACATGAACCTCAACGTTCAGATGACGCCACAGCAGCAGATGATGATGTCACAGAAAATGAGGGGCCCTGACATGATAGGCCACCAGGGCATCAGCCCAGAGGATCTGGCCAGGGTGAGGGCTCAGAATGGCAGTGGCGGCACAATAATGGGGGGGCCACAGAAGATGATGATCCCCTCACAGTTCCCCAGCCAAGGGCAGCCAGGCTTCTCAGGTGGGCAAGGCCCCTATCCCAGCATGCCCCAGGAGATGGGCAATGCCCCAGACATGTTTAGCCCTGAGCAGGGTGCCATGCCTATTGGGAACATCAGCGGCACCACCAGGCTCAGCCACATCCCTTTGCCGCCAGCTTCCAATCCCCCTCCCACGCAAGGGGGCAACCTAGCCAACATGCATCAGGCACCCTCACGGGGGCTAGGCCGCAGGCCCTCTGACCTCACCATCAACATCAGCCAGATGAACTCCCCTGGCATGGCCCACCTCAAGTCCCCGACGCTCAGCCAGGTGCACTCACCACTTGTTCCTTCCCCATCTGCCAACCTGAAGTCCCCACAGACGCCCTCGCAGATGGTCAGCATGCCACCTTCCAACCAGTCTGGGCCCCTGAAGTCGCCCCAGGTGATGAGCTCCTCCCTCAACGTCCGGTCTCCCACCAGTTCACCAAGCCGTTTGAAGTCCCCTTCCATGGCCGTTCCTTCACCCGGGTGGGTGCCATCACCCAAAACCACCTTGCCAAGTCCAGGAGTCAGCCAGAGCAAGCAGCCCATCAGCATGAATTCATCAGCTTCCATGGGAGGGCTGGATCAGGGTAAGCTGCTCCACTGTGTGTGTGTGGGGGGAAGGCTTAGGGCCATAGATACTAAAGCCTGGTGCTCTGAAGGTCTCTGTGCACATTGCTGGTCACTGTGCGGCCCACTAACCCTGTGACTTTCAGACCCATATTTTCCACATACTCAGACTACTAGTGATTACCGGGATATTTCCCTGCAGGGCAGCAGTGGGAACCTGGCTGCCCGTAACCAGCTCTTCTTGAGCTGGTATTAACTAGCCAGCTCCAGGGGCAGGGCTATCCAGCTGCCAGCAGAGCAGCATGGTGTGGTTGAGTGTTTCTTTGATTTGGGGTCAGCAAATGGACATCTGAGGCCCAGAACCAAAAGCGCTGTGATACCAGCCCCAGTCCCTTTTCCAGAGGGATAGAACACACCAGCTCTCTCTGTGTGCCCTCTCCCTTTCTGTGTCATGCATCAGGCCAGAGGGCAATGTGTCTCAGCAGCAGGAAGAAGGGAGCAAGAGCCTAGATGATTGCTGTCTCCTGGTGGGCTGAATACGTGCCCGACACGTGCAGTCTTTCTCTTCTTCTGGGGATTAATGCCTGTGTTTTGCAGTGCCCCATCCCACCCCCGAAGCCCTGCTCTCCTATTCACAAGGAGGAAAACTGACCAGGCAGCCTAAAATGCACTGTAGGGTTTTGGAGGGAGACTTTGGACCATGTTAGAAATGGGGGCCGAGGATGCCAGCGTTCCCAAATCCCTCTGCTCAGGGCTCATGCTCTCCAGGGTTGGGTAGGGGAAATGGATTGCTGGGAGACAGAGGCCTTAAACGTGTGCCCTGACTTGGGGAAGTGTGCTGAAAGTTCAAGGCCAGTCCTGATTGGTGCAGCACCCAAAGGAGGGGATGGTGTGTGTCCCCCTCACTTAGCACACCTGGCCTGCTTCATTGCAAGGCTTGGGGAAGTTGCAAGATGTCTCTAGCCAATGCCCAGTTCCGTGCATTTCCTTGTTTCTTTTCTCAGGCCCCAGGTCTTGTTTTCTGCAGAGACATTTTGCAGGTAGATCAGAATTTAATCCAGTTGTTTTTGCAGGCAGCATTGTCTAATGGCCAAAGCAGAGTCTGAGAGTCAGGGCTCCAGAATTCTAAGCCTCGTTCTGCCACTGTCACCTTGGGCAAGTCCCGTCACCATTTGGTGCTTCAGTTTCCCCTGGCCCTGACTGGAGTGTTTTTGTCCCTCTGGTGTTATCAGGATTCCCCATCCACACTTCATTTCTGCTACATCAATCTGCACCTGGGGTGACAGGATGCGCTGGAAAGCTGGGTTCCATCCTAGGCATCAGGGAGCTTGTCTGCCTCTCCCACCATGCCTTCTAGCAAGGTTAGCCACCCACAGCAACCCCCCAGCCATTTCCCTGTGCAAACAGGCTCTTCCCATCCAGGCCCACTTGCTTGAGCAGGCCTTGAGTGAATGCAGAGCCATTGCCTGCCAGGCCATTGCCATCCTAACAAGACACACAGGTGCCAGAAACCTGCCCAAAGCTACAGCCAGGGAAGGGATGTCAGGGTGAGGCCTCTGAGGTATCTAGTGCTGGAAGAACAGCTTCAGGTAGCCCAACATGGTGTGGGCAGCATGTGCTCAGAGCTACATAGCCTGGTGGCGTGTCAGTCCCATTGCGTACTCCCATCCACAGTGAACTGGCAGCTGCATTTTTTGCACTCTCACTTGTCCCCCACGCACTTGGGATGCACACACGTGCCCCAGGTTTCCAGGTTCTGACTTCTCTGCACTGGCTTTTGAAGTTAGTGTGCATTTTGTCCCCAGGCATCCAGCAGGGACTTGAAAAAGAAGCAGGTAGGGGAAAGGGGCAAAATTTTCTTTGTCCCAGTCTAGAAAAAGGCCCCAAACTCAGTGCCTTCTACACCTGCACCGCCCCTCCCCTTCTCCAGCTCAGAAAGAGATGGGCCAAAGCTGGGAAGTTGGGACTGGACCAGATCTAACTCCCCCATAGTTTGGGGTGTCTGGCTCTGGTGCTAACCTCAGCAGGTGTTCCCAGCACAGAGCTTCCCCAGAGTCCATATGGACTTGGGTTGGGGGCCAAGCCTGGTTTAGGTTTTGCAGGCTCCTTGGCTCTTTGCAGTTCCAAGCAGAGAATTGGGGCCACTGCCTGGCGAGCCAGGCTGCAGCGTGCAGGCAGCATTAAGCTGGTCTCTCTCTCTTGCTTGCAGGTTCACTCCCTCCTGGGCCTCGGAGCAGTTCCTCCGCACCAGCCAGTAACCCTTCTAGCACCATGAATCCCAACATGCCTTTTACTTCCTCTCCAGATCCAACCCCCTCCCAGAACCCCCTCTCGCTGATGATGTCACAGATGTCCAAGTATGCCATGCCCAGCTCCACACCACTCTACCACAATGCCATCAAAACCATCGCCACCTCTGATGACGAGCTGCTCCCAGACAGGTCTATGCTCCCGCCAGGAAGCATGCCAGGTACGTTCCTCTGAGACTGTGCCGGCGCCAGCAAGGAGAGCAACCTGGAGCCGGGCTCTATAGGGTAAGACAGGTCTTGTGGCTCTCACACAGACATGGAAGGCAGGACACCTAGGTTCTGCCCCCGTCTCCAGGAGGGAGTGTGGTTCTGATTCTCAGAGCAAGGGTCAGGAATTCTGTTCCCGGCTCTGCCGCTGATTTCCTCTTTGCCTTGAACAAGTCACTTAACTTGTCTGTTCCTGTTTCTCTATCCCTCCCTGCCTGTGGGGGGGGGGGGGCGGCACTAGGCTTAGTGCATTAATGACTGGAAAGTGCTCGGGGTGCTAGCTAGGGAGAAAGGTGTGCTGTTGAGAGCCAGAGTAGGAGCACATGCCTTTGGAGCTGCAAAGAAGGAGAACAAAAGGGTTAATGGAGTCCAATGAGAGCACTTATCCTGTGGGGAAGAGAAGAGTTTGTTCCAGACACAGGGAGCAGCCTGGAGAAGAAGTTGGACAAAGAAGAACACTGAGTGCGTGCTCGGTGGGGACAGGGCGGGGTGTGATCCTTGTTGCGCGCCGTTCTGTGGAAGGATCACTCCTTTCCAAATGTATGACTTTACATGGTTGTATCCTTGCCAAACGCAGGGAGCCAAGGGGACCCTAGAGTTTCTAGCCCAGCTCACAGCCACAGTCAGCCTGGGCCAGAACAGATTCTGGGGGATGCAGCATGCGTGTTGGTTACATGTACATCCCCGTGCCTGGTGGGGCTGATGTGACACTCCCTAGTTCCCAATCATCTCTCGATCCTCTGTCACCTCCTTTCTGTCCCCACACACCCAGTGCCCTTCCCTCAGCCATGTGCCTGAGTAGCCTCTTCGGGGTGCAGGGCCTTGTTCCAGTCCTAGAGCTGGAGTCATAGGAACCACATTTGCCCTGCCTGGAGGAGGGAGGGGGCTGTGACCTTTGGGATGCCCCTGAATTTTTCCCCTCGTGCCAGAAATGTCCCATCACCATGGTCTCCCGCACAGAGCTCTGCTGCGTAGGAAAGGGTATGTCCTATTGAAATGGGGAAAGCCTGAGCGGGGACTGGGCTCTCCAGTCCATGCAAGGTCCCGGTGCCTGCATAGTCAGCGGTGTGAGAGAGGCACAACCTGAGAGCTCTTCAGTTCTGATTTCAGAAAGTCTTTCTGACCTTCCCAGTGTGGGGCCAGACCTCCTTCCTGCCGGCTGTGAGCACTAACACTAGCACTGGCAGTGCTGCGTGCTAGGCAGGTGGCTGGCTGTCCTTCTCAGCAGCCACCACTGGGAGGCACGTTGGCGCTGCGTAGAGGTTGCCAACTAATGGCTGTGCTGAGGGTGTTTACTTGACAGTCCTTCCTTGAGCTGGGGCTGCAGCACAGCCTGCAGAGGTTGCTGAGCTGGGCTGTCCCAGCCTGCATAGCAACAGGTGCACAGGATTGGCTGGGCTGGTAAGAGCCACAGGCCCACGTATGGCCAGTGACTGAGTCTTGTGGTAACATGAGGGTGACCAGATGTTCTGATGTTATAGGGACTGTCTGATATTCAAGGGTTTTTGTTATATAGCGCCTATTCCCCCTTCACTCCGTCCCAGCTTTTCACACTTGCTATCTGCTCACCCTAGGTAACATCTCTTGAAGCCCAGCTAATCCCTGCACTAGGCCAGCTCTGAGGCCTGGAGCAGCAGCACCTACCAGCTGGTCTTCTTCAGGAACATCTATCTGCACTCTCTCTGGGAGCGAGCCTGCCAGCCTGGGTCCGCAGGCTGGCGCTAGCTCTCTAAAAATAGCTGTGCTGCTCTTACAGCTCGGGCCCAGCTCAGGCTCTGACACCTGGGGCGAGTCTGTGGACGCGGGCTGGCAGGCTCACTTCCAGATGCAGTGTTGACATGTCCTTACTGTCTCCTTGAGAGAGGGAGGTGCTGGCCTCCCAGGCATGTGCTCAGTGATGCTCACGTCTCCCCAGCACAGCCCAGCACCTGGCTGGTACACGGTAGGGTGTGATGCTGCCATGGCAATGAGGTGGTGGGTGAGAGTCCTATTTGAGTTTGCCCACGCACGGCCAAAAGCCCCTCCCCCAGCCTATGGGGAGGTGCTACTAAGCCCAGGAGTGCTGGGTGAGAGAGCGGACACCGGCTCAGTACCGACAGCAGCCTGAGCAGAGTCCCCTGGGCCTGGGGTGGATTAGATCACTGGGCTGGTCCCTGCCTGCTTGCCGCAGTGCTCGCCCTCTCTGCTGCCGACAGGTTGGCGAATGTAGGTTGTGATGGGGACGTCTGTCTTCTGCTGACCTTACATCCATGGCAGACCCTCCCCCTGGGTCTAGAAGCCAGAGCGGGGCCAGGTTTGAACACTCCAGGGAATCTGGCTGGAGCTGGTCTCTGGCTTAGATGCTGATTTTTGGGGGCATGCTCGCTGCAGCCTGGGGAGCAGGTGCATGGGCAATGAGTTAACTCTCCTTCTCCCCATCACTAGGTATCACAGGAAACCCGCCAAATCAACTGCACTTGAACTCAGTGGGGCCTGCATCCTCTCAGAGCCCCATGGGCATGAGCCTTCCTGGCCAGCAGCCACTCTCCCATGAACCCCCCACATCCATGATGTCCTCGCCGAATCCCCTGGGCTCCAACATTCCGATGCACCCTGGTGCGCAGGGGGCGGGTGTGCCCCCCCAGAACCCCATGATGCTGCCTCCAGGGCCTCAGGACTCCTTGAACCAGCCCTGCGGCCCGGCGCCGAACAATTCTCAGATGATCCCTTCCAACCAGCTGGTGTTCCCCCGCATGCAGCAACCCCACAACGCCATGCAGTCTCCAGCTGCAGGTATGCCCATGACACCAGGAGCTGGGGGAGGGGCTGGGATGCAGCAACATTACCCACCTGGGATGTCCTTGCCACCAGAGGACCTTCCCTCCCAGCAGCCCAGCCAGATGCCCCCCCAGCAGCACATGATGGGCAAGAACATCCCTCCTCGGATTGGAGAGTCCTACCCCCCCGTGCTTCCAGGTGTGGCTTCAGTGCTTAATGACCCTGAGCTCAGTGAGGTAATCCGTCCCACACCCACAGGCATCCCTGAGTTTGACCTCTCCAGGATCATCCCCTCAGAGAAGCCGAGCAGCACCTTGCAGTATTTCCCCAAGAGTGACAGTCAAGCACCGAAATCACAGCCTTCCAACCTCCACCTCATGAACCTGCAGAACATGATGGCTGAACAGCCGCCCGCGCGGCCTGGTGTGAGTGCCCCCAGCCTTGCAGGGCAACAGGTGCAGCGGGGGCTCAACATGGCTATGTGCCACCCTGGACAGATGTCCATGCTAGCCAGGACAGGTATGCCACCTCAGCAAGCCATGATGGGGAACAGCATGCACCAGAGCATGATGTCCCCCCAGCAGAGTCTGATGGCCCAGCAGAATTTCATGCTGATGCAGGCTAAGCAGAGGAGCATGTCTGTGTCAGGGGAAATGTATGCCCAGACGGGACACATGATGTCGCCTCAGGGCTCCCTCATGGGGCCCCCACCTCAGCAGAACCTTATGGTCACGCACCAGATGAGGCAGAGGAGTGTTTCACTGGACAGCCAAATGAGCTACATCCCCGGGCCTGGGAACATGGCGAACCTGCCTTTCTGATCATGTCCGAAGGGCAAAGGCTGATTGTAGAAACTTTTTTTTAAACCTTTATTTGGGTTAGGGTCGGGGGCTGGAGCCTGTGGGGGTGTGGAGGGGTGATATTTTTCATATCAGATTTGCCTCTAAATGGAAAACCAGATGTGCAGTACAATTGATGTGAATCCTTTTGGGGAGGGAGGAGGGGGTATTATTATTTTTTAAACCCAAGTGGTGAGCGGGGGCTTCCAGACCCCACGGCAGTTTGTAAAATCTTCCTTTATTTTTTCTTCGTAGCGTGGGGTTTTTTGTTTGTTTTTTTTGTTTTGTTTTAAAGAACAACCAAAATGTGCAAGAAGGTTTTGAACGAGCTGTAAATAGGGCTGGAAAAGGCAGAAACTTGTGCTGGTTTTAAATTGTTCTGTATTTCTGTGTTTTAATAGAAGCCTCAATTTTCTGTTTTAAAACGTTTTTTTTTTAATTAATGTACAAGGGTTTAAAACTCTTGCGGGGGGGTCCCACAGCAGGAGGAGAATTGAGTGGGCATTGAGAGACTCTCTGTAAAAGGGCCTCTGCCAGCCCTACCTCATTCATGCATCAGAACAGCTTGTGTGTAGGGATAATGCAGGAATGAGGTAGGGCTCAGTGGTGTGGATGGTTTTGAACAGAGACATATACACATCTGAGGTCCTGATTCTGCAGTCAGACCCTGTGGGCCTGTACTAGCTTCATGGGTACATCTAGTCATGTGGATCCACCTACAGGATTGGAGCTGCTGAGACATCTTTAAAATAGTGATGGCTGGGGGAGTTTGGTTGTAGGGATTGACAGGGTCTCTAGCTGTCTCAGCAACATGGTGAAGCTGCTGGCAGCGTGAGAAAAGAGAGTGCCCAGCTTGTTTGGTTTAAGGAAGGGTGGGGGTCCGATCCACTATGCAGGTAACAATTAATTGGGCCATGGGGCCTCCACCCAATCACAACCCTCCCTGCTCCTCTCTTCACCCCCCCACATTCTGTGTGGTGTATGCATGCCACGTGGGAGTGGTGATAACAGAATTAATCCTGATTTCTGACTGCCTGATTGATTTCTTCCTGGGTGTGCAGAGGCCAAGAGGGAACTCACCCATCCAACACCCTTCCTTGTTGGCTCTGCTCCTACTCACCCCCTACACGAGTGCACGCATTGTGCCCTGCACTATGCCCCTTGCCGCCTTCACACTCCTTTGCCCCCGGCATGCACACATTCCTATGGGACAGCCAACCTGATGCATAAAAGCAGGGATTTTAGGGTGGAAATATTCAAAGCATTTACTTCGTCTGGGAATCCCAGACCCCCACCCCCACACCTCAGAAAGGCCCCATAGGCAGTTTGCTAGGAGTTGTAAGGTCATGATTATACCCTGACCCACCTGGAGCAGCCCTGCTCTCTGCATGCAATACACTATCTGGATACAAGAGGCCTCCTGCTCAGATTGAGCTGATATATTTCTAAAAGGAACTCTAGTTCAAACAGGAATTTATTCAGATTATCACAGTCGTCTTACCTGGCTTTAGAATCTATGCTGGGAGATCTCCACGGGTCACTTCATGTTATTCATAGGAGCAGCTGGGCCTTCCTGTCAGCCACCACCACTCTAGGCTGTTCAAATCACGCACTGCAAACACTAAGTTTTCTGTGTGTTGGAGTGTGCCCAGGCCTGGCAACCCCTTCCCCATCCTGCACTCTCTGCGTTCTCCCCGCAGAGTGCTTTGACAGCTTTTTAAAGGAAGGTTGGTGTTAACCTGTATGTGCATGAAATCGCTGAATTGCAGGAAAATATTCTAAAGAGAAGGTGCCTTCTGGGCATTTGTATCCAAAGCTAAGAATAGTTTGAGGATTGTCTCAGCAAAGCCAGACCTAGCCCTTCTGTTGTTCTCATGGCAAAGCTCTCCCTTCCCTAAGGATCACAATGGAGGAGAAATAGTTTCTGCGCAGAGAAGTTGTGAAGCAATGCATGAAAGGTGAACTTCTCCTTTGGCTCCAATAATCGATCTGTTAGCAAAGGCTCCTGAACTGTACCAGCCTGACAATCTCTCGGGCCAGATCCATAAATGGATGGAACCACAAAGTTTAGAAAGAAACATTTGCCAAGTTTGGGGTGTTTTGTAGGGAGTGGAGCTGGCTGGGAAGTCTGGATCCAAACCAGGTGCAAGGGTGTTTAGCTCTGGTCTTTGAGCCTGTGTCTAGGGACTATGAGTGTGGTTCTCAGAACAGAGCCAGTTTTCCAGCTCCAGCCCACTTTGGTAAAATGGGAACAATGCATTGTTACCCATCTCTGCCTGGGCAGCCCTGCCCTGCCAGTAAGGGCCAAGGCGCTGTCCCATTCCCCCTCTGAGAGTAAAATTCATCTTTGTCTGTCTCCAGACAGCCATTGGCTTGGCCCCTGAGTGATTAAAACCTCCAGCGTACAGACCTCCCCCACTGCCCTCTACTCACGTGATCTAGCTGAGAAATGGCCTGAGGTGTTTGTTCTCCATTCTATCAGCATTGTCGCCACATCAATCAGGGCCTGCAAGTTGCAATATGTCTGTGTGAGAGAGGCCAGTACAGTTGTGAAGAGGAGCGAGAGAGAGCTTGCAGCTTCAGGTGGGAGGGATGGCATTTCTAGATAGTGGAAAGGGATGATATTTATCCCACATTAGGGTGCATGGTAGTTGGAAAGGAGCAAGGCCTACAACCCAACAGCCCTGAATGCAAAGCGGAAATTGTTACTTTGCAGTACTGTCGGCTCCTCCTGGAGCACTTTTTGTTTGGTCTTCAGCGCAGCCACCTGGGACTCCGTAAGCAATCCCCACTGCCCTGGCAGCCAATCCTCATGATGTCTGAATCTGGGAGCCAGCAGTGCCGAGTGGCACCTTTTCTGCTTTCAAACAGGTCTAGTTCATCAGCAATATGGGGGGAGCCATGCAGAGGTGAATGGTAGCCACCCCTTGTTAGGCCTTGGTGGAGCATTTTGCTGTCACCTACTGCTGTGAGCTGGGTCTAGTCTTGTGTCTTGTGGTTTATTGCTTGATTTACTGGCTTCAGTTTTGTGTGCTGAATTCCACCCAATCACAGTTATGGATGCCCCTGTGTTTCTAACTGACATGTTGCTGTTTTTTCCTGCTCCAAACAAAGGAAAACAACATGAAACCATATATTTTCAATGCCATTTTAAGCAGTCACATGCCCAAAATTAGCTTTCACATCAAGGTAACAGTGACTGACCCTTTCTCTATCATTCTATGGAGAAACTTCCCCAGTCATTTTGTACCATTATATAAATATATATATAAATATAAATATATAAATACAATATGTGAAGACATCTTATTGGTTTTTATTTTGAAACAATTTTTAGGCTTGTTTTTGGGTATCTGTGCTGCCTGTAATGTATTGACCTGTTTTATAGGTGCCTTTTTATTAAAAAGAGAAATTTCAAAACCTGATCCACTGAGCCTGTCTTCATGGTCTGAGTTTCTTCAACATTAGCCAGTGTGGCCCATTGTTCTGGGGGCTGACATCAAATCACACATAGCTGGCAACTGCTGTTCGGTAGAGCCCCAGTGAAGAACAGGCTGGGATACGTGGTTTTCTCCAAGTTGTCTGCTCTTCACATGGCACCAACTCTCCTTATTCCACAGAGATGTTGTCAATGCCCAGATTACCCTGACTACAAGTCACAGCTGAGCTTATTGTGCTCCTTGCCAATGATGGCAACAGGAGCCTTCTGCTCCTAGCAGGAGCTGATGTCACAATAGCACCTATGATCAACAATAGGTTGACCTGGGCCCCCGTCGAACCCTCTCGCTGCATCCTCTCCATGCAGCTGGAAACAGCCACCATGAGACAATAAAAGGGCTTCCTGCCTCCCTCCTTGTCCTGCTGCCAGCCCATCTCTCTCCACCATAAAAAAGCGTTCGCTGTTCTTCCATAATGTCAGAGAGCTGGGGCTGCTCCTGAGCCGGTCTCTCTCATGCTCCTTGGTAGAAGCAGTGAAGGAAAGACCAATGTCAGCTTTATTCTCTGGCTGCTCCATTTGAACTAGTTGTCAAAGACTACAAAATAATCTCCACTCCCTGACTGTAAATGTTGTCAGGTGGTGTGCCTCTGTGTGTTCTATGCGTGCTGTCCCAGCTCTGCGCAGATGGCCAGACCTTGAGAGAATTACCTGGAAAGACCACAGACTCCGTTTGGTGGCAAAAGTGCTCAGCCAGGTTTACTAGCCTCAAAACACAGTACGAGTGCCCCATGCACCCTCCAGCTACATTACCATCTGAGTGCTGATGGGCAAGTACTCAGGGCAGACAGCAACAGGACTTTCTACTGCCCCCGTTGGCTGGTCAAAGGTGCCCGTCCTATGATCTTTCATTTACACACACATACAAACAAATGACGTATTACACTCCTGTGTACTTGGTTAAGAACAGGAGTTGGTGGTTGAAAACCCCCCCCCCCCCCCTTTCTGCGTACTGAGATGGAATTTGAGCCTTGCTCTCTTACCTCTCAAGTGAATGGCCTAAGTACTGGGCTGGCAGGTATTCTGAAGTGGGAGCTGTTTCTCTTGAACGACACATTAACTGGGCCAAAGTCTACCTTCAAAGCCCTCTCTAGTATGGGGGGGGTTAGGGGACTCACCGGGGGTGTACGTGACCCTGGTTCAAATCCCAGGGCAAATCACCAGTGTCTGGGCAAATACTGGGGCAGAGGGGGCTGGTGCCTGAAGTGTGAGCCCTTATCTCTGAACTATCAGAGGGCCTCATGCATTTTTATTTAACTAGTAACTGGGCCCACACAAAAGACCTGAATCACTCCATTGTCCCTACTGGCTCGGATACACATCCCAGGCTGCGGCGGACTCTAGGGCCCTCCCCTTCTCCGATGGTGTGTGAACTGGAGACTACTACGGCAAGTCAGAGGTAGACAAGCCCTGTCCAAATCCCCTGGCCAAGGAGACAAAGGCTGCCTGAGAAAGAGGGGGTTCAGATAAGGCTGTCCCACCCCAAAGGGCAGTCCCCAAGGAGGCTGGAACTCACTGTGCAAACCCTTGCTGAATAGGCAGACTGGGGATTTGAACTAGGACCTCCACCTGACTACAGAGTGAGTCTGTCTCTGTCACACCCTGCCCCCCAAATAGTTAAGTGAAGTGGAACAAGTTCAAGAGGCAAGCCTGACCAAGCCCCTAATGATTTCAATGGCCCACAGCATTTGGCAATCCCTCTTGAAATCCCTGTTCCTCATCAGCCAGGGAGGCTACTGAAGCAGGGTCTCTTACATCACAGGTGAGGAACCTAACCACTGGGGAAAGGTGGCATGGATCTGCGCTAAGGCCCCAACTTTGGAACGGGCTCAGAGGAACCCCTTGAGTATGCCAGCCTCGCTCGTCCACCAGAGTCAGCCAAATGGCTTCAGCGCTGCCTTTGGATGGACCTCCAGGACTGCAGCACTCCTGCCTCACACTGGGAGCGCTGTTCAGTGAGTCTGCCCAAGGAAGAGTCCTGCTGGAAACGCATACACGCTTCAGGAATTAACATACATTGGCAGTGGCACGGCCAATCGCTGTCACATGGTCGGCTTTTTAGTCACCTGGAACACTGTATAGGAATCCCTGAGGCCAGGGTAAAGCACAGCCCATTCTCAGTAGCCCAGAACCTAGCCAGACAGGCATGAACCCCTTGGGTCAAGCTCTGGCTGTCTCCCTCCATGTGAGTGCTTTCATCAGGCTCCACATGAGAGTCCCACCACCTTCCAACAGCTAGCTCTCATGGTCCAGCTCTCCAGACCTTTCTTCTAGAGCTGGGGAAGTGCTGCCCTGACAGCAACAGTCCTCTGCCACCCACTAGGTGGTAATGCAACATAGAGGGGAAAGTGAGGCATGCATAGCCTTATTAAACATATTACAACATCGTCACAAAATGTTACACAGAAGGTCTCCCCCGTCTCGGCTGTTTTGTGGGATGGGAGGCAGGTACTTAACACTCTCACAAGAAATGGATAAAGCAGAGCTGGAAACCTGCGAGATGGTAGCCGTGGTTCAGTTTCCTCCCACTCCCTCAAGCTGAGATGGGATTTGACTAGGTAGTCTGAACTAGCTCAAGTAAATGCTCCAGTTGCTGACCTCTGAGCTAGTCTGAGGGGTTGCTCTTTGCAGCTGCTTGAGCATATGCCACTTTCATTAACTAGTAATCGTGCCAACAAAAACCCCACTGCCGTCCAGACGTTGGGATACTCACCCCGTAGGCAGGTGCTTCAATGCCCCTTTCAGCTTGCTGAGCAGGGACTTGAACAGCCATCTCGCTCGCTTCTCCCAGGTGAGCAGCTAGCTTCTGGGCCAAGGTGCTCTGATGGAGGGGGGCAACGCAACTTTTTCTGCTGAAGCTGTTTCACCGCCATGACATATTTATTGGCCCACCATGCACCTAGCTAACCGGCCCTGTACAGGCTAGTGGGTGGGGTGCTGCCAAGGATGGTGTTCAAATCACCTCTCTTCTTGCTGAGCAGGGGCTGGGACTAGCTGACCTTCCCGCGGCCCCTTCCAACCCTAATTGTCTATGATTCTAAACGAAAGGCCTAAGTGCTGGCCCAGGAGGTATTCAGAAGTGTGTGTGCAGGGGGGGGGGCTCAGTTTTTTTTGTGTTGAAGATGAGCCACTTTCAGTAAATATTAAATGGTAATTGGGCCAAAATTACCTCATCACGCCGGTGGGTGAGAACTACAAGTAGAGCTTTTAGTTCACTGGCCGCCCCCCCCCCCCCCATCGCTATATGTGAGAGAGACCAGGGCACACGCCCGGGCAGTACGCACCTTTGAACCCACAGGCCAGCCAAACACTTGACCAGTGCACTGCAGAAGAAGGTGCAGAGGGCCTCAGACCAAATAATATTTAAAGTTGAACAGCTTAATTGGCCAGAATACTAGCCGCCATCACTACAGCTATGTAACTATTGCACACACATAGGCTGCAGGCAAGCCCTCTGTACCCCACCCAGCCGCAAAGCGATGTGAACCAAGAGCTGTCACAGCCTACCTGAGAGGCCAAACCGCCAGACTCAAGCAGCTGCCTCCGTGGCTCCCTGGCCCAAAGACTATTTAATTAAAGTGGAGCAGGTTCAATTGACAACACTGACTGGGATCCCACCCATCACCAACTGTAGGCCATTACCCAATGAGTAGGTGAGCCCTCATCAAAGCCCTGCTCCTCATGAGGCCGAGGAAGGGGTGGGCCGTTAAGACCATAACACTTGCCATACTGTGTCAGACCAATGAGCCCCACCTGTCTTCCCACAATGGCCCATTCCAGCTGCTTCAAAGGCAATGAACAGCCAAGGGCAACTATCAAGTCATTCATCATCTGTCGGCCACTCCCAGTGGGAAGTGTCTGCTTTTTTCCGCCTCGGCTGTTTTGTGGGGCATTAGGCACGTACTGGACTCTCATATGAAACAGTTTAAGACATCTGAGGGGGTTCCTAGCCATGGCCTGCAAGCAGAGGTCCGTACTGGGAGGTGGTAGAGTCTGGTTCAATTTCCTCCCCAGGCTTGACGAGAAGGTATCTGAGTAGAGAGCCGCATTCTCTCACGAGTAAGCTCTGCTCACTGACATAACGGCTAGCCTGAGGCAGCTTGTTCAGGCTCTGCCAGTTGCATTAAACAGTAATTGAACCAGCATGGCTACAAAAGTGCCTCTGTAGGCCAGTGGGTGCTTACACAGTATTTGGATGAGGCCAGTTCAACTCCTTCCTCAACTTCCTGATAAAGGGATTGAACAGTCATGTCTCTCTTTCCAAGGGAGTGTCCAGCGGCTGTACCAAGAGGTACTCTGATGGCCCATCTGGGCTGCCCCCTTAACTTTTTGTGTTGTAACGGATCTATGTTCAGTACACATTCACTGAGCCACACGAACAGCTAAGTTGCCTGGAGTAGTCAAGTGGTTTGGGTGTGTGAGGCCCGTGTTCACATCTCCTTTCTTCTTGATGAGCTGGTATTTGAATCTTGATCTCTTACCTCTCTGGTGAATGGCCTAAGTGCTGGGCGAGGCAGTATCCAGATGCGTGCGCTCCTGCATGCTTTTCGCTTGAAGTTGCTCCATTGGGCCCAAGCTTACGCATGTGGAGACCTGTGTAGTCTAGTGGTTTGAGTAATGCCCTGCTGGGTACAATGTGTGTGGGTGCGAGACCTCTTTATGCTTGCTGAGAAGGGACTTGAACCTTGGTCTTTTACCTCTCAAGTGACTGGCCTAAGTCCTGGGCTAGCCCCTATTCCAGCGTGCTGGCTCCCTCCGTGTTTCCTATTGAAGGTGGGCCAACGTCATGACATCACTAAATGGGAACAGGGCAGCTCGGCTCATCAGGGTTCTTCTCTAGTCCTGTGGTTTGGAGCTTGCTCATGAGATGTAATCAAGTGCTGGTTTGAATCCTGCTCTTTTGGGGGGGGCTCCTGATTTTTTTTCTTTCGGAGTTGCTCCTCTTTAACTATATATTAACTGGAATCAAACCACTCAAGAGAGTGCTCTATGCTGTGGGGGTTAGAGCACTTGTCTAAGGAGTGAGTGACCCTGGTTCAAATCCTCTGCTGTTGCCTCATGGGAGACAGTCTGGCCGATAAAAAGAGAGCCCTCCCATGGGGTGTTTCACAGGCCCTCTTGCTGCTTTTTACTAAAGAGTTATTCCAGATTTACACCAAAACACCCCACTCACTCTTTTGTCCGCCGTGATCAGGATAGGCACCTTGGGAGTGGCAGACCCCAGGCCACGCCCCTTCACCATTGAGGGGCGTGAGCTGGGGGCTTCCACCTCCTAGGGGAGAGTCACTGGTGGGCCATCCTTGTTAGAGCCCCCTCCCTTTCCCAAGAAGACAACGGCTCTTGAGACAGAGAGGGAGTTCAGACAAGGACGGCGCACCCTAAAGGACAGTCGCCACGGAGGCCGGAAAGCCCCTGCTAAAACAGCAGACTGGATTTGAAGCTGGTTTTCCAAGAACCCAGGGGAGTCTCCTAACCACTGGACTAGAGAGGGAGGCTAGCGCTGGGCCTAGCCCAAAGCTCCTTTAACAAAAGTGGAAGGGCTTCAAGTGGCAAGAGAGCTGGAAGGAGCGCCACATCAGAGAGGCAAGAGACTGACCCACCAAGCCTCATACCTAAGGCACGCAGGCTAACCACTGGCCTACACAGGCAGTCAGCGATAACAAATGGCCCAAACCACAGTTCATTCATGTGGAACAGCATCAAGCGACAAAAACTCTGCCATTCCCTACACACCAGAGACAACAAATCAAGGCCCCGCGTAACACAGCGAGATAGGGTTTCAACACACTGCATCCACATGCTACGGGCGCTCGCTAACCACTGACCCACAGATGGGATTCATTGGGTGGCCTGGGTGGGCGCTCGACTACTATTGAAATACAGCAGGACTAAAGCTCCACAGGGAGGGACTCTCTCTTGCCTCATCGAGCAAGGCACACCTAGGGGCCACCGGAGACCCCCCCTCGTCCATCCTACTTAGCCTGCAGAACGGGAACTCGACCCACCGGCTCCCACAGCCCACCCACGCACACGACCCACTGCGCTACAGAGGGAGCCGCGCCCCGCGCCTGCCCCAAAGCGCACTGCAATGGAACAGCTTCAACAGGCAAGACCGAGGGAGCCGCCCCCCCCCCCGCCCCGTAGCCCACAGCCCGACAGCTGGGGCGCTCACCTCTGCTGCCTGTGAGCCCTCTTCAACTCCCTTCGTCTCATCAGGCGGACGGGGACGTTAACAGCGCGTGACTGGCCCCAGACTGCGTCCGCGCGACGATCCGGCAAGCCCGCTCACCTGTCTTCCGCCAGCGCCCACGGCCAGGCGCTTCAAAGGCAACGCACAGAGAAGGGCAATTATCAAGCGCTCCGGCCCCCGGCAGCCGCTCCCGCCATCAGGCAGGCGGAGGCTGAGAGATGCCCGGAGCGCGGGGCTGCGTCCGAAGATCCTGGCTCAGGGCCGTTGCTGGCCCTGTCTGCCGTGAACTTTCTCGTTCTCTTTTCAACCCACTTCTAGTTTTGGCCCTCGCAACATCAACTGCCAAACAGCGCCTGGGTGTTGCAGGGAAACGCACGGCCCTGTCTTCGGTTGAACGCCCTCGCCTCAGCCCTGGGTCTTGTGTTACGGGCGGGGTGAATAACACGTCCTTATTCGCTCTCTGCACCCCGGTCACGCCGTTACAGCCCTCCTGCATAGTCCCCTTTTGGCCTGGCTTTTCCCAGCTGAACGGGAAGCAGGCTCCTCCCCACCCCACGGCGGGGCTGGGGGCCCTAACCCACTGGCTAAAAGCTGCCCGGGAAGCCTTCACCGCCTTTCCCCCGCTGCTGGGCTGCGGGGCCTTCGGCAGGTGCCTAACGAGCTCGCACGAAACGAGTCTGGTGCCTGAGGGGTCCCTGGCCACCATCGCACGCAGCAGGCGCTACCTCGGGAGGGGTGGCAGACTCTGGCTCAGCTTCCCTATCCCGCCCTCCCGCCTGCGGCGCAGGAATCGGAACAGGCCTCCGCACTCTCTCACGCGTGAGCCCCGGTCCCTGACGGCGGCGAATAGTCTGAAGCGGGTTGCTCTTCGCAGCGGCCGGAGGCCGTGCCTCCGTCATTAAACAGCCATCGGCGAGGGCGACGCCCGAGAATCCCTCTGCAGTCCAGTGGTTTGGGTATTTACCCAGTACGTGGGTGATGCGGGTTCAACTCCTTCCTCGGCTTGCTGAGAAAGGACCTGAACAGCCGTCTCCCAGCTCTCCAGTAAATATCCACTCCTTGGAGTGAGAGGTGTTCTCGTGGGGCCTGGTGGGCCCCTTGACCTTTTTGGCTGAAGCTGTGCCACTTTCATTACCTACTCCTTGGGCCGAGGGTGGCTGCGGACAGCCCGGGGTAGGCTGGTGGCTTGGGTGTCTGCCTGGCATGCGGGTGGCTGTGGTTCAAGCCTCCTTCTTGCCGAGAAGGGATTGGAGCCTTGATCTCTTGCCTCTCAAGTGAACAGCCTAAGTGCCGGGCAAGGCTGGATCCAGATGCGTGGGCTCCCTCGCTCTTTTCGCCCCAAGCTGCTCCGCTTGCAGTATGTTGCTATTGGGCTGCAGGCCCACACGACGGAGCCCTGAGTAGTCTAGTGGTTTGGGTACTGCCCTGGCAGGTGAATGGTGGGGGGTTCAAATCCTCTTTATGCTCCCTGAGACGGGACTTGAACCTTGGTCTTTCGCCTCTCCACTGACTGGCCTAAGTCCTGGGCTAGCCCCTATTCCAACGTGCCGGCTCCCTCCGCATTTCCTATTGAAGGTGGACCAACGTCATGACATCACTAAGTGGGAGCTGGGCAGCAGAGCCCACTCAGGTTCCTCTCTAGTCCTGTGGTTTGGCTCCTGCCTTGCGGACGGGGTAGGTGCTGGTTCAAATCTTGTTCCTGGAGTGGGCGTTGGAGTCTTTTCTTGTGACGCTGCTCCTCTTTCGCTACATATTAACCGGAACCAGGCTGTCTTGCAGAGCGCTGGATGCCCGGGGGTTAGAGCGCCCGCCTGGGGCGTGGCTGAACCTGGTTCGAATCCCCCTGTCACCTCATGGGAGGCAGTCTGGCCTGTGAAATGGGAGCCCTTGTACTGGAGCAAGGGGCGTTTCGCAGGCCCTCTTGCTGCTTTTTACTAAAGAGTTATGGCTGCTTTACGCAAAACGCCCCCCTTCCTCTCTTGTCCGCTGTGATCAGGATAGGCACCTAGGCTGTGGCAGACCCCGGGGCACTCCCCTTCGACGTTGAGGGGCATGAGCTGGGGCTTCCACCTCTGAGGAGAGAGTCAGGGGTGGCCCGCCCTTGTTAGAGCCCCCTCCCTTTCCCAAGAAGACAATGGCTCTTGAGAAAGAGAGGGGGCTCACCCAAGGACGGAACACCCTAAAGGACAGTCCCCAGGGAGACCGGAAAGCCCGGTGCAAACCCCTGCTGAACAGGCAGACAGGGGATTTGAACCCGGTTTTCCAACAAGCCAGGTGAGTATCCTAACCACTGGACTAGAGAGGGAGGCTAGTGCTAGGTCTGGCCCAAAGCCCCTTTAACTAAAGTGGAAGGGCTTCAAGCGGCAAGAGAGACGAAAGGCGCGCCAAGGCCAGCTTGAACCAGCAGCCCCCACAGCCATAGCACACAGGCTAACCACCAGGCCACACAGGAACTTGGGGACAGAGCCTGCCCCAAACCCCATTTCATTAATGTGGAACAGCATCACGTGTCAAAAAAAGACAACAACTCTGCAATTCCCACACCTATCTTCCTTCCAGGCCCCGTGCGCCAAACAAAGGCAAGGCTCGACCCCACAACCCCCACCACTCTGAGGGAGCAACCTAACCTCTGAGCCACACACTGGATTGAGTGAGTGGGGGCCGGGGGCAGGTGCTCAACTGCTATAGAACTAAAGCAGAATAGCTGCCGCAGGGACGTACTCTCACCTCAGCGCGCTAGCCGTGTAAGCAAGGCAAGCTTGGGACCGCAGGATACCCCTCTTCAATCGCCCTCCTGCTTAACCTGCAGAAAGGGAATTTGACCCAGCAGCTCCCACAGCCCACCCGCGCACACGACCCACTGCGTTACAGCGGGAGCCGCGCCCTGCGCCTGCCCCAAAGCGCAGTTCAGTGGAACAGCTTCAACAGGGTCTCCAAAGAGACAAGCTACAGTTGATTCTTGTTCTTGATTAAAGCATCTGAGCTTTGAGCCTCGCTCTGCCATGAGCTGGGAAATCTGAAACTTGGATAAAGTAGATTATACTAACATATTAGTGTTAGCTGATGTCACAGTCCTGTGGTGATGGGTGTTCTAGGCATTCCTTGGTGAAAGAATGAGCTAAACCTGGATCTTACACATGTCCTAAAATAATAAAGCTTTCTGCAGCACTAGTGAAAAGAACGAATTCCTGTGAGACTCATAAGCAACATAAGAAAGGCTCCTTTTATCTCCATACAGAACTTGTCAGAAAGGTGTGACCAACCCGACTCTCTGATCGGTCTGTTTCAGAAAAAGGATACCAAGAACTGCAGCTGACTTTCTGCAGAAGCATGAGACATAGGAGGTGGAAAAAGCACTTTATTTAATTAATCATTATAGTTGATTTAAAAAAAAACAACTCAGCAGACAAAATTTATGTTGAGTTTCCAGGGACACAAGCTAAAAGTTATAGTAAAAAAATCTCTCTCTCATAAATATCCCCTTGGAGTTATGAATACTGAAATAATGTACAAGCCCTAGGTGGACTTTGCTCTAGCAGCACAGTTTAAACCAACTTTTAGGCACTTCTCCTTGCTTTGACAATAAGAAGCACTTCATCTGCTTTCCTTTCAGGTCCTCAATGCCTGTGCTGTGAACACCCCAGAAAATGTTTGATTGTTTTTTATTTTTATTAAAATTGCATACACTGGAATTTAAAAAAATTCCTTAAACCTTGGACTTTTCCTGTTGGGGTTAGAATTTATAAAAGGCTTCACCAAATCTCCATTTTGAGCTGAATTTGGCCCAAAGGCCTTTAAATATGGGGCATTCCCCTACAGATTCTTCTTCTGACAGGTCTTTTTTCTGGAATGGGGTGAGTGAATTGTAGTTGGTCTCTTTGTTATTAGTGAATGCTACTAGTGACCCTAGCACAAGGGTCAAACATCCACCCTGCCATGTAGGCAGTGTGACAACACTGGAATGAATACTGATCAGCAGAAATAGTCTTAGTTTTGCCTAGAAAATTCAGGCTAATTTGGGAACAGATTTTTACAAATTTATTTGTGGTTAGGTTGTGCCTGGGATGAGTGGTGGCCAGTGGCTCTGTAGACAGAACTATAATTAATACATTTCAAGCCAAAGTAACACTTACATATTAAGAAAAATGTAAAGAAAGCAGTGCTGCCAACACACTGTCCCTGTCGATGCGACAACAGCTAATGGAAAGCACAGTTAAACACACAGACATGCACTGAAATAACCCTAGGTGTGGGTTAAAGCTGATGTCACTAGTTTGGTGAATGTCTGTGTAGAACAGTCCTGGTCCTGACAGCTGCTGGGTACCACAGTTCTGGTGTGAAGTCAAAGGTCAAGTCTGTTCTCCCTAAAATCTAATGCATGACATTTTTAAAAACACCATCAATGCAGGTAGAGCTAGAACATCTGAAAGCACAGCACAAAGCATACCAAAAACTTTCCCTTATCTCCCCCCCCCCCCCCAAAACAAAAACAAAAACAAAAACGCAAACTAACTCTTCTCCTTCCATGTTCTGTTTTACACTGGGATAATGGGAATTCTTGCTCTCAACCCGAAGAGATACAGCGACCAACCCCCTAAGCAATCAGTAACGTATTCAGCCTATTCTCCCCCCAGTATTCAAAGCATGAGAAGGTCTGTGTCAGCGTTCAGTTACAAGGCTGGACAGGATCTCCTGAGAGAATATTCAACCTCAAAGGAAATTAATTAGTTCCAGTAAGCCAGTAACTGGAATTATTAGTAACAACAAAATGAACTGAAAGTGAGTGAGAAAGTGTGCAGCTGATGGGCAGGAAAGGAATTTGTGCCAGTAAATTCTTTGGGCCTGTGGAAGTGTCTCCCAATGTGGCTCATGGAAACACAACCACTTGGGATCAAGGCACCTAACCTGCCCAAAGCCTCAGGAAGGCAAAACAGGAGACAACCCTACATTGGCTGGGGAGATGGGCCGGCTGACTCACAGGCCTCTTCTACTTCCAGATTCTGTAATGCAGTCAGAAGAGCAGTGTCCAATCTTTGTACTGACCAAAACGGTGAGTAACATGCAGCTACGTGCCCAAGTAACTGAAATGTACTCTAAAGTTCTTCATATTTTACATAACTTTCATTAAACATAGAACTGTTTCTAATTAAAAGCAATAATCTTTTAACTATATCACTTACTTCTGAACACCTTAGTGAGCTGCACAGACTAAATGATGCCTTTCCATTTCTCTTTGATAAAAATCTCACCATCAACTGGAATTTCCTGTTTGTCACTTTCTAAGGGCCCAATTCTGTGACAGGCTCTGCACTTGGTCTCCCACAATCAGCTCCTCCAGTGGGAAGGGTGCAATATCAGAGATAACTCGCTAGGGGTCCCAGCCAGCTCCATCACAGTGGTTGCTATGTGAAGTCAGTATTTGCCAAGTGCTACCACAATCATTTCTCCATATACTTAGCACAGGAAGTAACTATGTGGTAGCAGTTGGCAAGTATTTGCTGTTTAAGTGATGGCCTTTAGACCTCAGTTTCTTGGGGAGATGAGGGAAGTGGTGGGGATGATCTGAGGCACAGGGCTGAGTCCTGCACCAAGGGCACTCCATGCTCCACTGGCCAGGAACACCAAGATCTATCTCAGCCCCATGCCCAGCTCTTTTCCCATTAGAAGGTGCTGACAGAGGTGATGGTATCCGACTCAATCCCACTGCTCTTCCTTGTCACATCAAGGATCTCCTGCAGGGTCTCTTGGCTTATGCAGCCTAGGTCCCGGAGGATCCGGAAGAAGTCGTTGCGGAACTTGACTCCGACAAAGGCATAGAGGATGGGGTTGAGGCAGCAATGTGTGAAGCCAATCACCTCTGTCACCATGATGCTGGTGCCCAGCTGGTCCACCAAGGCACAATCATTCGGTAAGGCTTCCAGCTTGTCCAGAGTGTCCAAAAAGATGACCACATGGTAAGGACTCCAGCAGAGTAAGAACACCCCTGTGACCAGGATGGCTACTCTCACGGCCTTCTGCCTCTGCAGCCGCTGGGACTGGCACAGAGTCCTCACAATAGCTGTGTAGCAGTAGCACATGACTAACAGGGGCATGAAGAAACCCACAATGTGATACAGGAAGCGGGTTGCCAGCCACATGTTGCTGCCATGAATCCCAACTGGCTGGAAGTTGCAGACACTGTGGTTGCTCTTGGATGACCAGACCTCCATGAGAACTAGATCGGGCAAAGTCAGCACCAAGGAGATGAACCAAATGGCCAAGCAGGTGAGGTGGATGGATCTGACTCTCCGTTTCCTGTAGGTGTGGATAGCATAAACTATGGCCAGGTAGCGGTCTACACTGATGCAGCCCAGCAGCATGCTGCTGCAGTAGAAGTTGATTTTGTGGATAGCGCTGAGGACTTTGCAGAGGAAAGTGCCAAAGATCCATCCAATCAAGCTCTCAGCCACACCAAAAGGCAAGGTGAGCACTAGCACCAGATTGGCCAGGGCTAGATGAAAGAGGAAGTTCTCGGTGGTAGTGCGGGCACGCTTGTAACGCTCCAGGATGATCAACACTAGCGCATTGCCCAAGGTCCCCAGAAGGAATATCAGCAGGTAGACTAAGGGCACAAAGATCTTCTTGAAAGAACGTGTGGCATCGCCAACCAGTGATGAGGCCATATCTGGACAAAAGTAGTCATCATAGGATCTTGTGGTGTTCTCATTATCGTTGTAGTCACTGAAGTCACCCAGCAAACTCTGCAGAACAGGAGGAGAAGAATTCCATTACAGGTTATAGTTTCTGTACAGCTGGACACAGTCAACACCATTTCCCAGGAAGAAGCCCAACCATTACAGAGGAAATGCCAGATGAGATCAGACCATAGTCCATCACGTCCAAAGTCCTGCCTCTGGACAGTAGCCAGCAACTGATACTTCAGAGGAAGATGCAGGAAACCTCCAGCAGTAGATGTGGGATAATTTGCCACCAGTGAGGGTCTCATCCTGATCTTTGATAGTTAGAACCTCCTGCTCCAGGACTTAAGCCAATTTCTATCTTCCTTCCATTACATGTTTTATCATTAACTAAAATATTTCTTGATATTCTTGTTATCCATATAAATATACTATCTCTTTGAATCTTATTAAGTGCGTGGCTTCGACTATTTCCTGTGGCAATGAGTTCCTCGGTCTAATTACACACTGTGTGAACAAGTATTTCCTTTTGTCAGTTTTGAATTTGCCACCTTCAGTCTCACTGAATGTCCCCTTATTCTTGTGTTATGGGACAGGGAGAACAGAAGCATCCAATCTGCCTTCTCTATTCCATTCATTATTGTATAGACTTTTATCAAGTCTCCTCTTATTCATCTCTTGCTAAGGTAAACAATCCTAGTCTTTTCAGTCTCTTTTCATAGGAGAGTTTTTACAGGCCCCTGATCATTCTTGTCACCTTTCTCTGACCCCTTCTAATTCCATTGCATCTTTTTTTGGGATGGGGGACCAGTACTACACACACTGCCTGGAGGACGGTGTCCTGTTCATTTATATAGAGGCATTAGAATATTCTCCATATTATTCTTCACACTATTCCTTGTGCACTCTCGCATGTTGTTTGCTTTCTGACCTCTGTTGCACGCTGGGCAGAGCTCTCCATCGAACTGGTCACTCCTATGCCCTTTCCTAAATTGATGCAGTTAATACAAAACTCTGTAATGTATATGAATAGTACAATTTTTTTCCTCCTATGTGCATTACTTTGTACTTAACACTGAACTTCAGCCACCATCATTCCACCTAGCTTGATTGGGTCCCTCTAACTTTATCCTGTAGTATTCTGTCATGTTAATTTCATGTCCATGATCCCAAAAACACCTTCATACAGTAGCCCCAAGGACTTTCTCTCATTTGCCTGTAGAGTGATTACAAACCATGCTGTGTCTTGAAACACAGGATGTATTGCCACTGCGCTTGACTCATGGCAGCTCTACACTGCCAGCAAAATTTGGCAGAGTAGCTTGCATAACTCCCGCTGACTTCGTAACCCTTAGTGTGCCGTCTCCACTACACTGTGCCGACGGGAAACGTGTTCCCATTGACACAGCACTACTCTTTTTTTTTTTTTTGGAGGTGGTTTTAAAAGATTGACTTCCAGATCAATTGAGTGTGTCTCCACTGCCGATCAATCAATCTGGAAAAAATCGCCACTGTCAGTGTGTATATAGCCTCAGTATGATCCTGCAGTATGATCCTGCGCCTACTGCACATCTGTCTGAGCTCCTTGGGCAGAACTACTGCTGGGAGTTTATGATTTCAGGTCTATGCCCAATGCACAGGCTGCGTTGCTGCCACACAGAGTGAGATTTGCACTGGGAATGATGCAGCAGCTAGCCAATGAAGCAAGCTGTATGAAGGCACTGGAGATGGGAGGGCCATTGCCTCCCTGCTTTTGAAAACCTGGCTGTGAGGGAGCACACTGTGCCTGGCTGGCTGGCAAGCAACTGAGCTCTGCTCTGCATCGTGGCACATACAATATGCCGGTTGGGTCCTGCTTTGTGTTGTCTTGTATGTCTACAGCTGGCCCCTCACCTGCTTGTGGCCGAAAACATGGCAGTGATTTCTAGGGGCCGAGGCTGTGCCAGGTTTGGGAAGCAGGATGGACCCACTACCCAAGGGCAAGGAAGGTAAGGAGCGAGGGGAGGCAGGGGCTTTGAGAAGATTATGCTGGTGGGGGGGCTTACCCTCCCCACTTTTGTAGTCCTTTTGGCCCACATGGAGCTGTATCACACATCAAGTTTTAAAAGCAGAGATCAAATCAAAGTCCTGAGCACTAGAAAGCTGGCAGCTTTGGAGCCCAACCCTTACAATGGAGTGCATGGCCTGCTTCAAGCGGGCAACGGATAGAGCCTAGTGCTAGCCAAAACAAGAATGGTCAGAAAAAGAGGAGAAACGGGGAGGGTAGAAATCAAGGATAAGAGGAGCAAAGGGCCGAGCAGAGGCTCATGATAAAAGTGTCACAGACAGCTCAAGAAATACTAATTAGAAGATGTTAAGGGTTCCACTGCAGTCAGGCTGAGCACTCTCCTCCCTTCCAAACACCTTCTCTGGAGACTGACTCTTGCATTGACCACAGCGGAAGTTTCTGCTTGATGTTTTCATACCTTTCACTGACAGCTGTAGCTGCCTGCACCTGCTGCACCTTCCCCCACTAGACACAGTTCCTGGCTAAAAATACTAGCACTGCTTGAGCTGTTTTCAGAGGTTTTTTTTTTTTTGGTCGTGTTTTTCTTTTAGAAACATCTTTACTGTCTTGTTAAATAGAGTTACTGAATCTCCCCAGTCATGAGACCCTAGGCCTCACAGCACAGGCACAAAGCACCCTGCTTGGGGACACCCCCCGACGTGCAAACATGATATCTCTGGCGTAGCAAGTGGCTGCTCAGGGCAGAGAGCAACCCGTGAGACATTGCACTGTGGCATGCAGCTGTAGCTGCTGTGCGCTCACGCAAATCTTTCAAATGCAGTTTTGGAAAATAGCAGGGTCTCTTTTTTTGCTTGCTGCCCCCTCCCTTGCTGCTGTTTCTTTATTATGGTCTCCCCAGAGCCTCCACCTGGGAGACGCTTCATGGAGTTCCTCTAAAGCAACAGCAGGTCATCAGCCTGGAGGTACCAACACTCACCTCCACTAGGTAAAATTCTGCAAAACAAATAGCTGCAAAAAAGGAGTGACGGCAAAGGGAGCCTTTAAAATACCCTTCATTTCAGACTTTTCTGTCCCTAAAAATATTGCCTATCTTGAGTACATACCAGGAGTTAATGACACCCACAAAACTTATGCTAATAGCACTGACCACAGCAAGGGCCAATTCCCAAGGTACTAACCCAATGTTGGGGTGGTTATATAACCTCCTGCTTGACAAAGACATCCTTAAGAGGTTCTTGTTTCAAAGGGCCTTCAGTATCTATGCCATATGTACCCCAACAGCTGCTGTACTATTGATGTGGCACTATGGATGTGTAGAGCACCTCATCAAACACATACAAGGTCCCTTCTTACACTTTCTCTTAGCAAAAAACCAACTAACCAACCAAACCAGGGTGCCCAAGAGCCAGAAGAGAAGGGTTGAAGGCGGAGGAGGAGATGCTGCAGAACAGTTTAGGACTGCAGGGTTAATGACGAGAATGCAACATGGTGTCAAAACAAAGGATAGCAACTCTTCAAACATGGGCAGTGACTGCACAGTGCTAAACGGTTTAAACTGCAGAGTGGCTGTCAGGGTCACCTTGCACATAAAACAGAAGATACAGCAGGCGCGCACCACTATCTGCCACCATCTCATCTCTGATAAGATGACAGGTAGACTTTTGGTTTTTTTTTTTTTACTGTAAGCCACTCGCCTCTGGCTTGGGAAATATGCACAGTGCTGTGACTGAGCCGTCCTTTCATGTGCATCTCAGGCTGGGAGAATGAGTAGCAAGCGTGGGTGGGAGCAGACAGAGATGAGTCAAAGAGACAAATAAAGTCATTAGGTATCGCAAATCCAAGCTGAAGTGGAAAGGGGTTGGAGCACAGCTGCAACAGTTGCAGAGAGCATGACACACTAGGGCTGTTGGAACACAGATGTGAGGGACCTTGCAGTATTCTGTATTGCAGGTGCAGAGATTAGTCCCCCTGACTCTCAGGGGCAAGAAGCTGTTTTCCACTCCTGCCACTTGGCCAGGGCTTCATAAATTTGCTTTAAGGATAGATCTCCTGGGAATGCCTCCAGAAGCACAAAAAAGGGGCCTAAAAGTAGGAAGGAGGAAGGAAGGAATAGAACAGAATTATGTAATAGAGTTTGTTTGTCACTGCTGTGGGTATTTTTGTGTAATGATGGGGAATTACACGTAAATAAAACACAGAACTGACAAACCAACCGTGGCACTAATTGTGCGTGAATGCCTGCCTTTGCAGGAAGAGAGATACATTCAATAAATATAATCTAACGCCTCATGTTTTCTGTTTAAGAGGTCCCTAGAAAATAGAGATGGAAAGGACACCCCTCCCCCCCCCCATTAGCTCATCAAGTCCAGCCTCCCACAAGTGCTGGGAGGACATTAAACTGATCCTACTCTACCTCACAACTACCCCTCCCTTCAGTCCCAAAGTCATCCATGTTCCACACATCTAGTGTTACCCTCACAGGTGAATATTACTTAGAGCAGAGATAAAGTCATGGAGCTGAGGTTCTAGAAAGTATTCACAACCAAGGAACTAATCCAACAGCACTTTAATTTCTCTGCGTGAATAATTTTGTGTCTGTCACAGACTACATCCCATATCTGGACCTGGGCAGGTTAAGAGGTAAGGACACAACACTGATTTTACCTGGTTTTCTGCAAGCAGGATAATTTACAATTAAGATATAACTGGGAGAAGGGTGCAAAGAAAAAAAAATCAGTATTGATCTAAAGTTTCATGGGAGCTGTTCTGCAGAGCCTCCCCACTGGATTCTGTGCTTTGACCCCCAACCTATGCTCTGCCCCCAGCCAGTGCTGGTGCAGTGGATATGCTGCTCCCACCTCTCACTTTTTTCATTAAGGAGTGAGCCCTGCTTTACCCCCAGCTAAACTCCATCACCATGATTCTCCCACCTGAGCTTGTCATTTAAAGGATGTATGGTAAAAGAAGAGGAAGTATCTTCGGCAAAACATTTCTGACAAAAAAAATTGTTCATTTTGTTTTAAAATTTTCACAGGATTTTTCTACCAAACAAATTGAACCAAAATCATTCTGGTTTTTAAGGGGTGTGTATGTTCCCTTTTCTCACCTTTTTCCCTTTCAAAGGAAACAAGAGAGAACAAAGTCAGAGGAAAAATTAAACCAAAATAGAATTAATATGTTTTGATTTGAACAGAAACAATAACAAACAAACCATTTCCTTCAAAAAATCATCTTCAATTAAAAAATGTTGAAAAACTTCTGCGCCACTCTATTTAAAAGCAGGCTGGTGGCAAATCTGCTGTGAGTTTTCCTCTAGCAGGGAACAATGATCTTTTAAAAGATAATATTATTGTTTTCAATTTACAAGGCTAATTAAAGGATGAAATATACCATGTCATCATTCAAACCAAAGTACTGGTAGTGTAGCTTTTCTCCTGGTTAAAAAAAAATCTAATATAAATACTGTATATGCTACAGACGACCTCTCAGGCAGAGTCTGCAAGGCAACCCGTTCATAGAAAAGGATAAAATACAGGCAGGGATGTGAGTACATATAATTATGTTATTGTGATATCTAGGTCTTTCACGTTTCCCGATGTTGTTGTAGCTTACCCAGTTACTCCTGTTTATTAAAGTTAGTAGGTCTGGTTTCTCATGGCACTGCATCTTCTGCAGTCATTTACACCAGTACAGGATGGTGTAAAATGCTATCAAGTCAGAATAAGTGTTTTACACCCTCTCTCTACTGGTGTAAATGACTACACAAGGTGCAGGGCAATAGAGACTCAGACTGGGTTTCTCTCAAAGCAAGATATCCTAGGAAAATGATGCATCTGATTCCATTATCTGAGAATGAGCCTTTTGGCCACTAGAACAGAGGCTGCAATCCTAGCACCCACAGCAGGAGAATGGTAGTGCCAACCACCGATGAAAGCGCTTTAAAAATATGGCATCAGTAATCTGTGCGTGTGAGAAGGGTTGGCATTTTCTTGTCTGCTCCTCCTGAAGCTGGCAAGAACAGCCCTAAATAGGTGCTTTACGGTCTAATTACACTGGTTTATAATTTTAGCTTGAGACCAACCTTATCTAAACGAAGGGGGGAAAGTATGTGTTTGTGGGTGGGAGAGTTTAAAAGCCAGGCCCCTCAGCCCAGATATAATACCCATCACCTCCTCCTCCCAGAGTGCTCAACCTAAACTCATGGACATGGCAAAAAACAAAGAGCTGTGCATGACTTACCATCTCATAGCTCTTCATAGAGATGCTGTAGGGCCCCATTATTTGAAAGACACTGTTTTTCTCCTCTAGTGGTTAGGGTAGAGGCTCTGACAGAGAATACCAGCCAACTTCCCTTTTTGATGAGGGGTTAATTATTTAACTGAATGGGGCGGGGAACCCAGTTCTCATCAACAAAGACTGAGCTTTACTGCTTTGCAAAGCAAATGAGCTAAAAGCCCAGAATGACCTATTTGAGCTTCAGATTAGCATCTCACTCTATCATCGTTTTTTTAAAGTATGGTTTGAATAATCAAAAGCTCCCATAATCTGTAAAAGAACAAAGCCTGCAAAGTAGTTCACTGCATAATGCAAGCATCAGTCTCTCATGCCACCTACGTCAATCTCCCAATGCCTGCGTCTACACTGGCACGGTAGTTCCATCGATTTAAAGCGTGGCAAAAGTTGATGTAATAAAACCACCTCCGCAAGTGGCGTAGCGCGTAAATCGAATTTCATGGGTCGATTTTGCATCAGTGTAGATAGAGCGTAACGTAATTTGATGTTAATGGCACCCGGGCGGTATCCCATAATGCCCAGTTATGACCGCTCTGGACATTCGTGCTCTGTTGTTACGTGGCAACGCAAACCAGAAATGGCCCCTCCTCTCATGCCCTGGGAAAATTTGAATTTTCATTTCCTGTGCAGCCAGCGTGGAGAGAGCTTTGTAGCTGAACTCGTCATGGCTTCTGCAAGGCCCAAACGCGCTCCAGCATGCAGTCAACCAGAGGTCTTAGATCTCATCGGTCTGTGGGGCGAGGAGTCTGTTATGGCTCAGCTCAGAGCCAGCAAAAGAAATTTGGACATTTACGGGAAGATATCCCAGGGCATGTTGGAGAAGGGGCACAACAGGGACACACAGCAGTGCCGCGTGAAGATCAAGGAGCTACGGCAGGCATATCAAAAAGCCAGGGAAGCTAACAGCCGTTCTGGCTCCTCGCCAAAAACATGCCGCTTCTACAAGGAGCTGCATGCAATTCTCGGTGGAGATCCCACCACAGTGCTGCCATGCAGCATCGATACCTCTGCTGGATCCCAATCCAGGGATGAGGAGGACTCCATGGATGAGGAGGAAGAGGATGAGGCTGAGGAGAGTTTTATTTTTCTTCTTAGCAGTTATGTCCTTTTAAAGGGTGGGGAAGGGGATTTCAGGGGTTTAGCGGACTTTACTGGGGGGTTACTCCCAGAACAGATTATTTATGTGCAGAAGTATGCTCCGAGAATCATCTGTTGATATCTCAAGGAAACTTCATGTAGGTAATCTGTTATCCTTTGCACAAGGTTTCGGGGGAGGGCAGCCTTGTTCCTTCCTCCCTGGTAGGATACTTTGCTGTGCCACGCTGCAATCAAGTGAGCCAGAATCATGGTGGAACACAGCATAGCAGCATAAGGGCCAGGCTGGTACCCCGCTGCATGCAGCAAATGTTCCCTTTCCTCGTGCTTTATCCTCAGGAGACTGATATCGCTCATGGTCACCTAGGGAAGACGGCGCATGTTTAAAATACCAGAGCTATATAGTCGATACCCTGTACCTCTCTATTCCCCTTTGTATTGTCCTACTGAGTCACTTTAATTATTTTGCTTTGGTTTCTGATGAGACTATTAACCCTCCCACGCTGTCCTTAGATCCACTTTGGCCACCTTGTGACAAAACGGTCATCTTAAGTAGACAGTTGCACCCGGTCACCCCTCTCATACAGGAGATTTGAAATGAGCTTTTTAGAGATCATTAATCCTCTCTATAGCAGAGTAAAGTGCCGCCGGCTTACCATCTCTGTAACGGCACAGTGAGCCGACCCTTCGGAGATGTTCAAAATGGAATATGGGTCTGGCTTAGCCTTGTGAAAACTAAGGGGAGTATTTTACACATTGTTGCAGTTGCTTCATTTTCCTGGGTCTGCTAACAATGGCAATATTGTGTATTTCTTTTCGTTCTGTAGACACCTTGACCTTGCCCCCCCCTCCCCCAAAATGCTGCGGAAATACTACCGCAGATTAGAAAGAGGAAAAAAAATCGCAGGATGACGTGTTTGGCGAGCTCATGAATGCCTCCGCGGCTGCAGAGACAGAGCTCCGAGCATGGCAGCTGACCTTGTCCCAGAACATGGACATGGGCAGGGAGAATCAAAGAGCGATGCAGGAGCAGGCGTGCAGTACCACGCAGGAGATGCTGTGAATCATGCACGATCAGGCAGACATGCTCTGGCAGCTTGTGGAGCTTCAGGAGGAGTGGTAGCCAGACAGAGTCCCCGCTGCAGCCCCTCCAGAACGCTCCTCCGCCCTCCCTCTCACCCACCCCCAAGTGGTCTTGGAGAAGAATGGTCAGGCTGCAGCATGTGGTGCACTCCACCCCAGTGGAGGCGAGCAGAAAGCAGTGGCGGCCACGCTGACAGCTGTACTGCAAGCAACCATGCTATCCCTTGAGACTATGAATGAACACTCGCCCCCCACCGACTTGAATGTTCATAAATAAAAGTTTGCGTCATTTCAATATGTCTCTTTATTAATTCATATCTTGTTTGGAAGGGATTTGGAGGGTACTGATATCTGTGGTAGAGGGGATGTTAAGCAAAGGCACAAAACATACAGGAACAGAAATCATTACTGCGTCTCATTGCAGAACCTGGTTTTCAATGCTTCCCGAATGCAAAGTGCTCTGTGGTTAGCTCTCAGCTGTTCAAAATTGGCGGACAGTCTTTCTGCCTCCATAGCCCAGCCTTGGGGGAACCTTTTCCCCTTCACTACACACACTTTCTGAAGAACACAGCATGCAGATATAACTGATGGAATGTTCTTTTCACTCATGTCCAGCCTAGTTAGGAGACATCTACATCTGGCCTTTAAACGCCCAAATGCACATTCCACAACCATTCTGCCTGTTATTAAAACGCTCTTTGTCGCTGTCAAGGTGCCAGGTGTATGGCTTCATTAGCCAAGGGAGCAAGGGGTAAGCAGGATCCCCTAGGATCACTATTGGCATTTCCACACCCCCCAATGTGAATTTTTTGGTCTGGAAAGAAAGTGCCCGCCTGCATGTTAGAGAACAGCTCCGAGTTCCTAAATACACGCGCGTCATGCACCTTTCCAGACCACTCCACATAGATGTCGGTAAAACGACCCCTGTGATCCACAAGGGCCTGCAGCACCATGGAAAAGTACCCCTTGCAGTTTAGGTACTCAGTTGCTAGGTGGGCGGGCGCTAAGATAGGGATGTGCATGCCATCAATGGCTCCCCTGCAGTTTGGGAACCCCATCACGACAAACCCGTCCACTATTTCCTGCACATTTCCCAAAGTCACTACCCTTTGTAGCAAAAGTCTATTGATGGCCCTGGACACTTGAATCACGGCAGCTCCTACTGTAGATTTACCGACTCTGAACTGATTCCCAACTGAACGGTAATAGTCGGGGGTTGCCAGCTTCCACAGAGCGATGGCCACTCACTTCTCCACCATCAGAGCTTGTCTCAAGCGAGTATTCACGCCCTTCAGGGACGGGGCCAGCTCCAAGCAAAGTTCAAGGAAAGTGGCCTTTCACATACGAAAGTTCTGCAGCCACTGGACATCATCCCACAGCTGCATAACAATGCGGTCCCACCAGTCTGTGCTTGTTTCCTGGGACTAGAACCGGCACTCCATGGACTGCAGATGATGCGTTATGGCCTGCAGCAATCGGGAATTGTTCTGCTCGATGTCTTATAGCAGGGCAGCCTCGGTGACATCGCAGTTGCCTGTGCTTTGGGTTCTCGCTCTCCTTTGAAAATACTCAAGGATAAGCCGCAATGTATTTGTGACGCTCACAATAATAGTGCAGAGTTGAGTGGCTCCATGTCTCCGCAGCAATAGCAAGCGCGTGGCATAAACAAATGGCGCGAAAACCGGTTTCCTGTTTGTTTGGGGGAAGAAGGGAGAGGGAAGGAGCACTGCATCATGGGACGATGAAACCTGTCCCAACAGCCACCACGGCTAGTTGCACTGTGAGATAGCAACCCACAGTGCACTGCTTTGACTGTTGACACAAGCGTGGCGAGTGTGGATACACAAACCTGGCACAAGGAGCGTGGTGTGGACACGCTCCAGCAACTTGTAAAAATCAGCGGGTGAAAGTCGATTTTAAGTAAGTTGACTTCATCTGCAGTGTAGACATACCCTCAGTAAGTCCCTTTCCAAATCCTTAATGCAGAACGGAATCTTAAGGCTTTTAGAGAACACGCTGCAGTGGGTTTGGGCAATGTATAAAAATATCTACGTTTTTACATGTTCTACTCATGGGAAATGTTTACGTCAGGTGGGTGCTGCTGACCTCCTTCCCCAGGAACTACATGCTACAGCCAGTCTCCTTAGTGCTTAATTGCCTTTGGGCACTGCAATCATCTCCTGCCCTAGACCTTGGCCTAATAAGCCATGCCTTCTAGGGGATGAAAGGAAAAAGAGAGGAGGAGCTGATCTATTTTCTGCTCTTCCTCCTACCTCAGCTATTACGACGAGTGTCTTTGTGACCAGGTTCTTTCAGGACATCCCAGGTATCCAACATGTACCAACTTATTGTCTTCAGGTGAATATCTATCCTATAAAATTAAAGCAGGAGTTGATAGTAGGCAGCATGCACTTGCCCAAGCTTGGCCTAGTCAGGACACTGGGAGTAAGACCCTCCCTTATTGGGAGTAAGACCCTCCAGAGAAGGCCATGGATCTTTAATTGGTCGCAAGAGAATTCAAAGGGGTCCAGTGCTAAGGTTTTAGGCCTACCGTCCTTCTAAGGAGAGGATACTACTCCAGAGCTGGTCTCATGACAGTGTCATGATTTTAATGTCACTGTTGCACTTCTTAGGAAATGCTCAGTATTTCACAGTAGTAGGCCCATATTGAGCCTTTCAGATGATTTTGAATAATTAATGAAGCCTCACATGGGTAAGTCAGTAACATCATCTCAGTATTACAGATAGGTACAGAGAAGCAGAGAGAGATGAAGTGACTCATTCCTCAGGATTACCAAGTGAGTCAGTGGTAGAGATGGAAGTAAAATTCTGACTCCCAGTCCCCTGCTTTAATTGCAGGACCCACCTAGCAAATATCATCTTTGCTTTATCATCCATGATAAAGGGATATTAGAAATTCTGGCTCAAAGAGCAATAATCAGGCCAAACCAAGCTATTCTTCTCTGGTGAAGAAGGGCTGAGAAACCTGAACCTGCAGCAGCTGAAGTGGAAGATTCCGGATCATTTTGACATTAGGAAAAGCCTCCCCTCCCTTGGGAATTTCAGTCTATTTGTCATTGGAACCATTTGACAGTCTAGGCAGTTCTAATGGGGTGTTAATGCAGAAGAGGTGGCAGGATGATGACACTTGGGGTATTCCCTTGAAAGAAGACTTTATGAATCTTTGCATCAAAACAAGAACTGAAAGTGGAATAGAGACAGATGCAAAACACAGGTGACTTTCAGTCTGAATAACTTTTAAAAGGACCAGCTTAAAGGACATTAAAAATTAATAAAAAGTAGACCCTCAGCTGAACTGACTGGATGTTCCATAAGGTCAGCACAGCCTGCCCACTCCTAAACCACCTGCCAAGGCAGTAGTCCCAATGCTATTTAGCTTGTGCTGCTGGGCCATGGTAGAAAGTGAAATCCCCAGGGACATATTTTTAAAAGAGTCCAGCACCCAATGGTTCTTACTGACTGGATTAGAAACTATTGCTTGCTGGGCTCTTTTGAAAATCTAGACACAACTGTCCGTTGCTCCCCAGTCCCCAGATAAACTCCAATCCAGGGAAGGAGGGTTATGAGAAGCCTCACAAAGGTGGAGAAGGGTCTGCCACAGCGTGATGGCACAATTGGAGGTCTGCGGGCAGTTAAGAGATGGGCGAGGTGGGTAGGTAAGTGGTAGGAGCTGAATGGGGCTTGTTTGGAGGGAAAAATTAGAAAGGCTAAGGCATAAAATGCATTACACCTAGCAAGGGACAGAAAAGCCATAAAAATGGTTCTTTATACTTTAGGAGCAAGAGAAAGACAAAGGAAAATGCAGGTCCTCTACTTAGTGGGGAAGAGGAGCTAATAAATGATGACATCAAGAAGACTGAGGCATTTAATGCCTATTTTGCTTTAGTCTTCACTAAAAAGGTTAATGATCATTGTCACTCAACACAACTAATATTAGCAAGAAGGTAGGAACACAAGCCAAAACAGGGAAAGAAACAGGTTAAAGAAACTTTAGATAAGTTAGATGTATTCAAGTTGACAGGGCCTGATGAAAGTCATCAAAGGGTACTTAAGGAACTGGCTGAAGCAATCTCAGAACTGGTAGCAATTATCTTTGAGAATTCATGGAAGACAGGTGAGTCCTAGAGGACTGGAAATAGACAAAGTTAGTAGCTATCTTTAAAAAGGGGAACAAAGAGGACCCAGGGAATTATAGATCTGTCAGCCTAGCCTTCAATTCCTGGAAAAATACTGGAACAAATTATTAAACAATCAATTTATAAGCACCTACAGGATAACAGGGTTACAAGGAATAGCCAGCATGGATACATCAAAATCAAATCATGCCAAACCAACCTATTTTCATTAATGACTTGGATAATGGAGTGGAGAGTACGCTTATAAAATTTGCAGATGACGCCAAGTTGGGAGGGGTTAACAAGCACTCTGGAGAACAGGATTAGAATTAAAAATGACCTTGGAAAATTGGTCTGAAAGCAATAATATTAAATTCAATAAAGAGAAATGCAGAGTACTACACTTAGGAAGGAAAAATCAAATGTACAACTACAAAATGAGGAATAACTGGCTAGATGGTAGTACTGCTGAAAAGGATCTGGGAGTTACAGTGGATCACAAATTCAATATATGAGTCAAGAATGTGATGCAGTTGCGAAAAAGGCCATTATAATTCTGGGGCATATTAACAGGATCGTTGTATCTACGACACAGAAGGTACTTGTCCTGCTCTACTGAACAAAGGAACAAGATGGAACTTAAATTAATAATACTATTGTTTTTATTTCTCTTTGAAGTTTAAGTAGTAAATACCTGTGAATGGTTGTAAATGGCCAATTACCTTGTGTTAATGTAACTAGTTACCAGTGTGCACAGGACATAGGAGATGATACTTCAGAACCATAAGTAATCACCTATTAATTGTTCAAAGAGGTACCTGCTGTCAAGAAGATATCGGTCAGCCTGCATGGAACTGTAAAAGACTCTAGTGGACTGATCCTTTTTATCTCAAATCTGTCCAAGCTTGTCGGGAAAATTTGAATCGCAAGAGCCAGCCTAGAATCACCCTGCTAATTCTCATGAGAGAATTTGAACAAACTCTGCATATGGACTATTTCGTCTTCATTTCTCTGGACTAGATTTCTAACAAGGAAGCTCTAAACAAGGACTGATGACCCCCAAGCTGTTTGGGTAATATCAGAGACTTTGCAATTTAAGAACTTTGCAATTCAGTTTATCTTCTCTACTTTGCAACTGACTTAAGAACTTATTTTCATTTGTGTATGTATATTGAGCTTTTAACCATTACTTTCTTTCCTTTTCTAAAATAAATAGTTTAGTTAAGAAACATTGGCTTTAAGCATGTATTTGGGGAAGATCTGAACTATTCATTGACCTGTTTGGTAATGTGTTCGATCCTTTGGGATTGGTAGAACTTTTTTACATATGATGGATAAAGTTTTTTAGTAATCCCCATCATATTTGACTTGGCTGTCTGGGTGCTAGCCAAAGGGCTGGAATAGTTTTAAGGAAACTGTGTTTTGTCTTCTGAATGACCAGTGAGGTCATCAGAACCTGTTTGGTGCTGGCTTGGTATATATTATGGAAGAAAACCCACCAATATTTAGGGCTTTGCCTGCCCCACTCTTTGCAGTTTGCCGTGTTTAAACTATCTCAGCATGGCTCCCCTGGAGGCCAATGTCACAAAGACCAAAACCAGGACCAACAAAAATAAAATCAACCAGTTATTCTGCAACAATTATACCAGTGAAGGGGACATGCATTGCTAGCATCCAGTATAAAAACATCATGTACAGCTCCTGTTCATTATAGTACCAAAGGAAGTGACACCAATTTTAGGCTTGGCAGCCTGTGAAAAACTCAATTTGATAAAACGGGTGCTCTCGCTACAAGATCATACGGAACCTAGCTATGAGACGCTCATTTGGGAATAATATGATCTGTTTCAAGGGTTGGGTTGCTTGCAGGATGAACATACAATCCAGATAAACAAGCAAGTCCATCCAGTTATCCATTCATGTAGAAAGATGCCATTTGCACACCATGATAAACTCATGGCTGAGCTCACAAGGTGGAAGCAATGCAAGTAATACAAAAAATTGAGGCATCAATGGAATGGATGAGCTCCCTAGTCATTGTGGAGAAAAATAACAGCGAGCTATGTATGTGCTAAGATCAGAGAGATCTCAACAAGGCTGTAAAAAGAAAACATTTAAAACTACCAACCAGAGAAGAGATTGTGGCTTAATTTGTGACTGCGCAATAACTTAGTGAATTGGATACCTCCTCAGCATTTTGCCAGATAAAATTAAGTGAAGGAAGCTCAAAACTATGTACATTTAATATCCATTTGAAAGATACCGATTCTTATACCTCCCTTTGGCATAGCTGCACCACCAGAACATACCACAAAACCTTAATCTGATCTATGAACATACGAGTTATCATACCGTTAAATGGATGACATCATCATCGGGGGCTCAACTAAAGAGGAGCATGATTGTAGACTTCAGAAAGTCTTGGATGCAATCAGAGCTGCAAACTTGAAACTAAACAGGGAAAAATGTGTGTTATAGGTTACAGAACTGACTTGTGTTGGAGATATTATTTCCAACGAAGATGTCAAACCTGGTAAGAGGAAGGTTTCAGCCACTGAAATTGCCACATCAACTGAAAGATGTAGATGGGTTCCTGGGAATGGTTATTTAACTTGGAAAATTCATACCTAATATATCTACAAAAGCAGAAGCTTTAGAAAGTAAAAAAAGAATGATACTGGGGTACAGAACAGGAGTAATCATGGGAAGGTTTGAAACCACAACTGATACGAAAGCCAGTGTTGAAGTTCTACACACCAAACAGGTCTATTAAAATTTTCAGCAGATGCTTCACAGTCTGGGTTAGCTATAATGATTTTACAGAAACAAATGATTGCTGGCAACCAGTGGAATACACATCCAAATCACTGACTGATGCAAAATCAGATATGCACAGATTGAGAAGGATCTTTTAGGAATATTGTTTGCCTGTAAGAGAGTCAAATCAATGTATTTATAGAAAGACAGTGGATGTTGAAATGGATCACAAGCATCTGATAGCATTATTTGGCAACCTGCTAAATTACTGTACCTTAAAGGATTCAAAGAATGACAATAAAGCTGCAAAAGTATGATTTGGTTGTGATCTACATGCCAGGTAAATTAATGTTTACTATGGATGCACTTTCCACAGTGGTAATTCCCATTACGAAACCAGAGAAGACCTTAGAGATAGAGATGCAAGCCTATGTAGATCTGATTGCAAAGTCAATTTCCATAGCTAACAAAAAACTGCAACACACAAGAGGGGAAACAAGAAAAATGAATCACTGGGGATCCTTAAAGAAGTGATAATTAAAGGTGTCCTGAAGAAATAAGCAGCTGGTGTCCAAGTATAAGAGACTAATAGAACTGCAGACATTAACTAACTGTGATAGATGGGGGATTTTCAAGGGCAGCAAGATTATAATACCAGTGAGCCCCCAGAAAGAAATGCTACCGACTATCCAGAAGGGTCATTTAGGAATTTAGAAGTGCAAACAAGAGGCACAAGAGATGATGTATTTGGCTGTGGATCAATCATGACATTGCTAATATGGTAGGAAAGTGCTTTTCATGCTTGAAATACAAGCCAAGCCACCAGGCGGTGCCACTGAGACTTCATCTAGTTTCACAAATGCCCTTACGAAAAGGTAGACACTGATTTATTTACTCGGCAATTAAAAGATTATTAAATAGTCACAGATTATTTTCCCTGAATCCAGAAATTTGCACATGGCACAGTACTAGTAGTAAGTCAGTGACAGGCAGCATGAAGGGAATATTTTCCAGACGTGGAATTCCAGGTTAAGTCTTTAGCAATAATAGCCACAATGTTCCAGGACATATTCTAGGCAATTTGGCAGCGATTGGGATTTTTGTCACAAAACAAAGTCTGAATTACCCCCAATTGAATGGTTTTGTGGAAAGGTCTATATGGACAGTAAAGAACCTTATGAAAAAGACTTTCAACAATGGAAGTGATTTGCATAATATATTATTGGTTTACTGAAGTACACCTCTGAAGAATGGCTCTTCTTCAGCTCAGCTGTTAATGGGAAGAAAGATTACATCTAATTTACTGATCAATGATAACGTACTGAAATTTCATGACAATAAAACCATACAGAAGATGAAAAAATCAAATGTGGAAGCAGAATTATTATTTTGATAAAAGGACCCGTGATCTCCCATCCTTTAGTCTACGTGATAGAGTGTACCTGAGGAATCACAACTCTAATACTTGGAGCTAGAGGGTTACCACTGAAGAACAGCTGCATCCAAGAATTTTAGCCCACACAGACCAAGTGGACAAATATTGGCACAATCAAAGGGATCTAATAAAAATAATCCCAGAAAATTAAAAAACACTGACAGTAGGTGTGGACTCTGGCATTTACTAACCGATTGTTTATCATCAATGGTCAAAGGATAAGGGCAAGCAACAAGACAACAACTCAGACTCTAATGAAAGATCAGAGAAGGAGATTAAATAGCCAGAAAGACTCAAGAGACTTGCTAACCTGCCTGGAGAATGGTTATTTGAGGAATGTGAGTGGTAAAGACTCACTCCAGAGCTCATGAGGGTAGCTTCTTTTCTCTAGGTAGCTGATACATTGGGTATATAGATCATAGTTTAGGGAAATGTATTAGTTGTCTTGAGATTGTAATGAATGTGTTATTAGATAATTGTTAGCTACTTATAGAAGAGAGGGTTTGTTTTGTTGTTTTTTAAAGAAGGGAAGATGTAGAGATATGTTTGTGCAAGCTGATAATTTAGATTGGCTTCCTCATAAGTGACAGTATTATGAACACAAGAATTTTGAGATGTGCCCTGGAAGAAGTGGGGTTTAAGAACAGAGTGTCGCTGTGTACAGCAGTTCACAACAGATGCTTTCTGGTTTTTTTTGTTTTCAATAACAGTTTTATTCCTCTCTCATTCACTGGTATACTGTTTGTAATGATCTTGGGATTCATTAGAGTCCTCATCCAGTTTTTCTATATGCTGCACTGTAATTCAGAAAAAGCAAAATCTATATCACAATACGGCATTGTGCTGTATTATACTGCAGCATACTGCCTTGTATTAATCCAAATCAGTAAAATTTGTCTAACAGAACACAGCCTCCCTGCAATATCTAGCACCATGCTGCAAATCAATGTAACCTGTATCTCAGTACAGGTATACATTATAACCTACATCTACCATCTCCCTGCAGTATACTGCACAATGCTTGCTGTATTGCAAAAATGCTACCGATCACTATAAACTGCATCTCAACATACTCTCTTCCTGCAGTATACCATGCCATACTGTGCTGCTGCAAATTATCATAATCTTTAACACAACACCACAGTGTCATCCAGCATTTTGCTGCACAATACAATAGTAATTCAGGAGATTCTGCATCATAAATTACAATCCAGCTAAGGCCCTATTTGAATCATGGGATGATTGTCAAATAATTGCAGCTGAGTTGCAGACAAGACATGGAAAATGACAGAAAAGTAATAATGGACCTTTTTTAAATGAGGTAATTTGGAAAAGCCATAGAAACACTATTTGTTTAAGAAAAATATGCTGGAATAATATAAACACTCAAGTATTATGTTATGCCTGCTAATTATTTTTGATAACCAGACATTTTGCTGCAACTATTAGTCATTAATACACTCTACTGTTCTACTGTACAGGGGTTCTACAGTCATTAATGTGCTCTACGTACTGCGGTTCTACAGTACTAAGGGGGAAAAAAGTGTGTTTCAAACCTCAAAATATATGCAAAAGTGTGGACTGTGCAAAGTAAGCTAATTAAAATCAAAATGGCAGTGGAAGCCTAACATTGCAGTATCTGCAATTTCCGCAATATCACGAATTAAGTAAGGCTTTAAGTCCCATGTATTTTTTGTACTACATACACTACAAGAGGAAACTTCCAAATGGTCATCACTTAAATGGCATTTTAGCCAGTGGGACAGTTTTTCCATTTTGCCTTGGAGAGTGTAGACTGTAATATCTGTAAATGTTATTAAACTCTTCAGGTAGTAAGAATTCCAGATGAGATACAATGACATTTTTCACAGCACAACATATTAACACACAACTAAAACAGCAACTTTATTTCAATATGAACCAAAAAGTTTTAGTTTATTTTAAATTCCAGTATTTGGTCTCCACATCAATAAAAATATAACTATATATCTGAAAAAGGTTTCCTTTACACTTTTGGAAATGAGAGTGGTGATGGTGGTGAGGGAAAAGAGGGAAATTTAGTACTGGTGAAAAGCACTGGATTAACAGTCCTGACCAGTCTTTTCCACAGGCTAGGAATGGGCTCCTAGACAGGAAGGCCCCAGGTGGCAGTACCTCTGTTATGCAGCAACACCAGAGATGATGAGTACATCTTAATTTAATGACTTATAAAAACTGCAGGAGTGCTTGGCCTAACAAGGTCAGAACTGCATCCTTTATCCAAGAATTCTGGATTCCTAGTATCAGGAAAGCTTAGATGAAAGCTGCTTTACTGGAGTTCGTTCATTGAAAGATCCACAGATCTAGCCAAACATTTTCTTTCAGAAACCCACTGGACTGCTGTGAGGCAAATCTAAGCCCCTGGCTTCCTGGGTGTTTTAAGCTCCTCTGGGTCTCATCAGCGCTGCAGAACTTCGTGCTCCCTGGGTGTCTCTGGTACATTGCCTAAGCATTGACTCTCAGTCTGTTATCCCTTCACAGAAATGAAGCTCCTCAGCTGACTTGCCCTTGGCCTCCAGGACAAGTGTTGACCCCCAAAATAACCCAGTTGCCTAAATACACCCTCTCCCCCATTCACACCACAAAGGTATGAAGCTTCTGGTTACGGTTTAACTGTCTCTGGAGACACAGTAATTGTTAAGCATTTAGCACACATACAGAGACACTTTACACAGAGTCTAACACCTTAATGCTCTTTTACATAACCATATCAAACACAGAAGAGTACAGATCATATAAAATAATAAACATCTTAAACCTCAATGTCCCTCACTAACTCACTCTTCCTTTGTGAACCCCTGTGGGACTACGTGTGTCCAGGAAGGCAAGCAGAGTGTCCCCTGCCTCATGCAGGATTTTACCTGTTGGGTGGTTTCTCCCTCATGAAGTTGTTGGCCAACTTGCATGACCTTACACTCTCTCCTACTCCACACCTCCTCTTCCTGTCTGGTTCCTCTGTGTTTATTAAACCTCTCTTGGTCACCTGGCCATTTTTTGTTCTGCTCCTGCCTTTCCCTACTCCCTTCAGAGAGGTAAAATAAAACTGGCCTCCCAAGGATGCAGCTACTTTTTACTTTCTAGCATAATTTTGTGACCAAAGTACTGTCATTAACCTTAAGTATTTCCTACTGTCCTCAGTCCGAAGAAGACATGCTGTCAGGCTGGTAAGACATGGTGGATACACATACATCTAGGCATTCATGATACAGCAGCTTTCATAGTAACAATTTATATCGCACAGAATTCGTAAGTTTGTACAGACAGATTCCCAATTTATCACATCTGTACATTCCATTTGCACTGAATTATCCACAGAAGTCCCCACAGTTAAGTCCATCAATACCCCAGCTACCAGCCTCCACCAGACAACATCAGGGTTAGCCTTTTGGCTGCAGGACCTAAGTAAACAGTAAAGCCTCTCACTCCATTAGCAGAAAAAGGTTAAGTGATTCTTTCACCTTCTTGTCCCATCATCAGAGACAGGCTGGTATAGCAGAGAGTTTCCTGACCCTCTGCTCCACTGCCATACATAAAGGCTGAGATGGCCTATAAATTCTGGAGTCATCATAGAACACTAATATACTACAGATTGTTTTAACTAGGGATTCCCATAAACATTTTCCCATTTATCAGGATGAGCTCATGGACAGAGTAGGTGAGACACTGGGGAATCCATTTATTTTCTCATTTAAATAAAGCTCACGAAGAAGGCAGCACATCAAATGTGCATGAAGTGCATTTAAACTGGAAATGTACTCGATTTCTGAAAAAATGTACTATGTTGCTTTGCAGTACACACTAAATGGAAATAAATAATCCCTGGCAGGGATATTGTAGCAGTATCCAGAGAGGGGCTGATGTCCTCCGAGGCGGGAAAATCAGCCCAACTCTCCATGCACTTTGGTGTCAGAATAATAGAAAGGGGTCCTAAGAGTTTCCTCCAGCAGATCACTGGCATAGAACTGCAAGGCCCTCCAGCACCTACCATACTTATGCCTGAGGCCAACCCTAATCTAGTACAAGGCTCTGTGGGTAAAAGTTTCAGATATAGTACTTACAAATCTGTTTTTCCTGAGTTCCCTGCTGTTTTCAGAAGTTTCTTCCTGGCTCTGACACACAAAATTAAACATTTGTCATTTGAGTGCTATTTTTTAGTACTTTATTGACTAATGATGTGATGGTGACTTAGTAAGTAATGGTTTAAAAGCCACAGTGCAGCTAAGTATTTAACAAAGTGCTAATTAGTTAAGTGGGAGAGTTTAAAAGGAAAACCTAAGACATGGAGAAAACATTTCTGTCCAGATCAGAACAACTGTAAGTACTGACCCATGTGAGAATAAATAAAGATAAACTTGAATTCTGAAGTTGTTTTTTGCAATAGTTATAACAAATTAAGTTGTGAGATGGATGGACATATAAGCCTTAAAGCTTAATTGCTTTGGGAATCTTTCCAAATTCTTTTGGTTACTAAATAACTTTTTTCTTTCTATTTTGCAACTAAGTGTATTGTTAAGACTCAGGTTTTCTTTTTAAATAATCTCAGATTTTTAAAAAAGTGATTTTTCCCCTTCATCTTCAACAATGAACTTTAGTTTCCAAATTATTTTTTCCACTAGCATTCAAGATTTTTTTTCCAGCTGAGATTAAATAGGGTGTTTATAGTGTGGGAGCAAACTGCAATACAATTTTTGTCCTTTGTACGAATATATTTGTTACCACAATTGTTCATTTCTAACTACGGACAGTAGGAAAGTCTTGGTAAGCAAATGCATATCAGTAAGAAAATAACTTACTATACCATTAATTTAGTGTCTCCATCAGTAGTATCACCAATGGTGTTGAGCTCTGAACTCTTCTATTTGATTTAGTTTAAAATCATCTTAATAGCATAATTTCATGCTGGCCAGGAACAGCTTCATAACTACTATAGACGTAGAAATGATACTTTTAACTCTGCTTTAATTTTTAAAGTCACTAATTTTAAAACCATACCACAGGGGAGGAAAACAATGTTACTAAACCTGTCTAAGCAGTGCCAGTTGTTCGGGTTTGGATGAAAAGATGACTTTTTAAAAAGCCATTGTTATATTTCTACACACGGGTGATTATTTCCAGGAAAATGACTGAAGACGGGGGGTGTAAAGTTAACGGAGATGATGTGCCAAGTCACTGTCTTACCTGCAGGGCCTCTCCCTCCTCTTGGATTAATGTCAAGGCAGCTGTTTAACGTTCCTCTCTCTCATGACTGACTTTACTATAGGTTTTGCAGAGATGTTTTAGTCTCCTTGGGTTTATTGCTGAGAATGGCTGATGGCGGGAGACCCCTTGTAAAGCGACTTCATTTACTACAGAGGGCAGCCGCAGGGGGCTGGCTCGGCGGGGCTGGCCCGGCCTGTACATTCTCGCGGGTCGCTTCCCTCGTTTGAAATCTCCCTCAGCCTGCCCGCTCGCGCAGGCCAGGCTTCAGAGGGTTTCTTCCCGCCCTGCGAGCGTGCCCCGCCCCGCCCGTGCCACATGAGGGGGGCAGGTGGGAAGCGGCTGCTGTGCCGCGGCCGCCTCGAGCCTCCTTTAACGCCTCAGGAGTCGCGCGTCCCCTCGCGGCTGAAGAGATGGAGCGCGTGTGCGCCCGGGAAGCGCGCAAAGCAGACAGCGCCTCCCGCCGTGCGCGACAGCCGCGGCCCGGCCCCAGGTGGGGGTGGGGGGAGTTAAGTGACGCGAGGAGGAGGAGCTGTCCGGCCGGCCGGCCTGGAGGGAGCCGAGGGTGCACGCTGCACACTGTCCCCTTTAAGAGAAGCGTTGCGGAGCATGGGGTGGAAATGGCCGAGGCTGAGCTAAGGCGGGCGCCGGGCGGGCGAGGCGGATAAAAGCCCGAGCAGGAGCAAGACGTGCCCGTAGCGGCGGGGCGCGCCTGGGACGGGCATGGCGGTAACGGGACGCGCGGCTTCTAACGGCTTGTGGCGCTTCAGGCAGAAAACGCCAGCAGGTGACCGCGAGTCTTGGCGGGCTCCGCGTGGGGCAGTTGGGCGGCAGCGGCACTGCGGGCGCTGGGGTAGGAGGGGAGCGTCTGAAGCTGGCGGGGGGCGGTAAAAGGAGGGGGCCGGGGAACGCGGCGGTGGCGAGCGCGTGCGGGTAAGCGGCCTAGAGCGGTGGCGGTGCGGGCGGCGAGCTGTAGCAGCGCGGGCAGGCCTAGGCCGCCGGTCAGTCCGAGGCTGGAGGAGGAGTGGCTGGGGAAGGCGGGCTAGGCTAGGAGCGGAGCGCTGAGGTAACGGGGGGCGGGCCTAGGGGCCGGCCAGCCAGCCCGAGTGCCCGCCCGGCCGGGGAGGGGGAGGGCACACGGGAGGAAGGAGGAAGCCGCCATCTTGGAGCGTCGAATCGCCATAACAAGGCACCAAGCGCGGGCGAGTCAGAGCCTGGATTTTTATACCCGGGAGAGTGGGGCGCGTAGCCGGCGGCGGTGAGGAGGGGCCCGGGGGAGCGGCTCTCGGGGCCGGCCATGGGGGCGCGCGGCCATGGGCCACCGCTACCTCGGCGAGGCCTGCGGCCTGCCCCGCGCTGGGGAAAGGCCTAGCGAGCGGTCCCTCGCTCGGGCTGTGGGAGTACGGTGCGGCGGGGACCCGGCGGGTCTCTTCCGCCCCTGGCTGGGCCCCTGGGGTCGGTGTGTTCGGTGCCCCATGGAGGACGCCGCGGGCGTTTCCGCGTTAGGGGGTGAGGGCGCTGGGGGCGGTGGTGGCTGGGGGCGAGCGCTTCTCGAAGGGGCGGCGCTGCGGGGTGTGTGAGCGGGGGGGGCGTATCTGGCAGCCAGACCGTGAGCAGCGGAGAAGGGACTGGTGTTTCTGGCGGGGGATCCTGGCCCCCTACGATCGGGGTGCGGGGCTGGGGCAGCGGGGAGCCCCGCCCCCCTCGGTGTCTGGGGCCCGAGGGGTGGGGATGGTCTTTTGTTTCCCCGACCCCGGCGGATGCAGCTGCAGGCGGGTGCCCGCTCATGTTGCGCAGATACATTCCTGGGCTTCTTCCTTCGGGCCGCTCCAGTCCGGCCGAAAAGAAATGCGATGTATGTGCGTTGGGTGTTAAGCCGCGGCGCCCCTCGCCTGTGGCGAAGCTGGGCTGCCCCTGCTCGCCTTGGAAAACCGCCCCCTTCTCTAGGCTTGGCAGAAACTGCTCCGAACTCTCAAGCCAAAGCTCCCGCTTCTGGGTGAAGTGCTGTCACTCCCAGCCAGGCCCATGGCGATGTGCGACTGAAGCAATAAGTGCTTAAGCTGTTCCGGACCCATCCATGATCTGTTTCCGAAAACGAATCCTGTTCGGTTATTTTGGGGGGGAGGGGAAGGATGAGAATAGGGTTGAAATTTCTAACCAATTGAAGCTACAGTGAGGTCATTACGTTAGACTAGGAAATACAGGCCGGTTCTGGACCAGCTCACCTCCGCCTCTTACTGATGAGGACTTAGTAGAGGACTGCTTCTTTGAACTCTACCAAACAATGGAAAACGTGGTTCCTGGGGTCACTGAAAAAAGTGCGCCCCCCTCCCTCCAATTTTCCGTTTCTTCATGTAGCGTTGTGTGCTCTTCCTAGGCAAAAATTTAAGTTCCTCAGGCAAAGGAGGATGTTTATTGGAGAAAGGGGAGTAGAAATGTATAATGGCAGCAGCTTCCATAGGCTGTGTACGTGGTCAAAAGCAAGAAAGGAAATGCTTAGAAAATAGGGGCTGGTGAGTTTTTTGCTTGTAGAGAGCACTAGTTTTTGAAATGGTGGTGTTGCTTATCACTGAAATTTTAGGTTTGGTTTTATTAAATGTTTTACTTTGTTATACTTTAAAGCTTTGGAATCTTACTTTGTGTTCCGGATTAAGATATTTAAAGACGTCAGGTAAAATATAAAAGAAAGTGGGTTACTAACAACAACTCATTAAAAAAAATTAAAATTGAATTTACCTTTTGCTGTATATCTCTCTGCTGTTCATATTTTCTTTCTGGTTCTCCTCTCCTAGCACACTGCTTTGGTATTTGGATTGTAATAGGGAAGGGAAATGCCTAAATCCAAACACAAGTGTTCTCTTAGACTTCTTAAAAATGAAAATAAATTATCTTAAAACCCTTTAAAAGATTTTTGGGCTTCTGCTTTGAGAGTGTCCCTGTAAATGAAAGGTGCTTGAAAATGACATCTGTCTGAAAATATTTCATCCACTCTTGTAATGAGAACTACCTAAAATGACTATCTGAAAGGGACTGGAGGAAAATAATTTTTTAAGATTGCTTTGTGCAGTTGGTAGTACTTCACACATTAATTTTTGTTTCCCTTCCATAGTAAGTCATTTCCTGTCTTTATTTTGAAACACAAGGGAAATGTTTGAAAAATTAGAAAACTTGGTGGTTTTTTGCCAATATTCATGGTTTTACATACTCAAAAGCAGGTTGCAGTACCTGGAACTGTTTTTGAAAGTCATGTTGGTGGTGTTTGAGGAATGTTGGTATTTGAATCCTATGGGTGGATTTTACTTGGTTATGGGGGAGAGTTATCTTTTATAAATAACATTTTATAAGAGTGTAGTAATCAACCAATGCTGCCTTTCTTTTGCGTTTATTATCTAAAATGCAGCTGCTTTGTGGTGGTGATACTTTGTCAAGCTTGTAAATCCTTTTTTTGAAAAGGAGATAAGCCTGTAGCCTTAACTTGTTAATACCATTTCTAGGGTTACTTCAAACTAATTTCTTGCAGTTTTGTACTTTAGCTTTTTATGAATGGTACAAGTTTTGTGTGTTTGACTGACTGATATTTTGTTTGAACCGTCAGTTATAATTACCTTTCCAGTACTGTCACTAAATTTTACATTTGTTTTGTATGTATTTTCTGAGAGCACCAGGCAGGCCTTTCAGTGACCTACACTTATTTTGGATGTAACTCAAAGGGTGTTAACTCCATTAAAAATTTAAGGGGGGAAAAATCTCTAATGATAGCAAGTCAAATGTGTTTGTATCTCTAATTATAAAAGTTAACCACTGCAAGTATTTTTTTTTTATTCTTGCATGTAATAAAACAGGAAGCAGTTCTGATTCCCTGTGAGTGAAGGAATTGGTTTCACTATTTGAAACTGAGCTTTTTTTTTAAAAAAAAATGTATACTTACCCGTTAACTTAATCTCTACTTAAACATAAAATAGAATTTATAACTTTCAGATTTTTCAGCCTTGCTTACTGTATTTGTGTTCTCTTCTCTCCCCCCACTCTTCCAAATGAGATCTTAAAATAGCAATTGAAGTAATGGCATAGTGCCCCCCCTTTCTTCCTGTAATATAAACTTATTGATATAATGGTATTCTTGATCTCCTGTCATTAATTGATGTGTTAAATAGCTATGTTAAACAGCTGCTATGTTCTGTCCCAGAGGTGTTAGCACTTCAAGGGTGGGTGAAGTAATCTGACTCATTAACTGCACCCCAGTAACGTAGGTATATTTGTAAAGCATGTCATCACATAAAAGATGCTAGGAGTACCTGTTTTTTTTACAGAGTTCCACATGGTGCCATAAAATGACGATTGTGTTCTCAGTTTTAAGTAGGGAATATAACTTTTTTGGTTGGTCTGTCACACTTGATCTTCTGAGTGTCTTTGTTTAAAGTATTGAGAATTTGTATGCTTGTTCTGGTGGTACTTTCGTTCAAATACCAAGATAACCATGAGTATTACAAACTGTGATCTATTTTTATATGCTCAATCCAGGTATTAATTGTTTTTCTCTGCATCTTTTTCAGATTGAAGTGAGTGAATTCAGATACAATTCAACTTTGTTAGAGGGCTTTTTTTTTAAAAAAAAAAAAAGTTGTTCCACAGTGCATCAGAGCAAGTTACTACTTTACTGTTGAGTGACTTACAGGTGCTTGCCTGCATTGCAATAAAGGACTCATATATTGAGCAAGACTTATTTATCTCTTCATTTTGGAGAGTCTAATAAACTGTTATTACAGTTTCTGTACTGACTTTCAAAGTTTTGAAGTCTAAAAAGACATCTTTACAAATAAAAACATGAGCACGGCCAGAACAGAGAACCCTGTTATAATGGGTCTATCCAGTCAGAATGGGCAGATGAGAGGCCCTGTAAAACCAAGTGGGGGCCCAGGAGGTGGGGGGACACAGACTCAGCAACAGATGAATCAGCTGAAAAACACCAACACAATCAATAATGGCACTCAACAGCAAGCACAGAGTATGACCACCACTATTAAGTAAGTATCTGCATAAATGTTAAACAGCATCTTAAACAAGTGTTTGAGCTACCAGACATTGGAGGGGGCTTTAAGATTTCTTGTGTTGATACTTTAAAATGTAATGTTGGCTGTCAGATGAGGAATATGAACTACTGATAATTCAGAAAACAAATGTGTATTTCTAGTTATAGGCTTTCTCTGACAGATCTTGGCAGTTTATCAGTTGTGAGAATTAATAGTTAAGGCATTTTTGTCAAGTCCTATGCTATTGAAGAGCATAGTTTTTGAGAGCCCTTCCCCTGAGAAACACCTTCTCATTTTCATCACTTATTCAGGATTGATGTTGGGTGAGGGAAAGATGAGTCTGTCATACACACTTATATTAAGCTTAATACAATTAATGACTTAATACCATAGTTGAATATAAGTGGTGGCTTGTGACATAATGAACCTTAAAGTCACTTTGTTCTGAGTACTGTCTTGCGTTTCCCACCATACGCATACACACACAGTTCAATTACATGATTTGTAGCTTTCTCATGAAATGCTAGAATTAGAGAAATATTTTAAAACTTGGAATACCAGATCCCATTGACCTAAACCACTTATTTTCTTTCCTGGGTGATTTGCAAAAAATGTCTGATCCCTCAGTTTAACACTTCTTTTGACATCAGTCCAGGTTTGAATAAAGAGTACCTGGAACCAGTAATAATTAACCTCTCTCTATCCACTCACTCCCCAAAGTAGGAATTTCTGAAAACACATTATAATAGGTGGATTTGGGTGTTGGAAATTGGAAGAAAGAACTGTGTCCAGCTAAAATGTCAATTTGATACTTGTATATGGGCAGTTTCTTCTTCCGTAGTGCATGAATGAAAATTTATAGACATCTTTATGCTTTTAACTGCTTAAGTAATTTTGAAGAAACTGCCTGCTAGATTGAGACCACAAACGTGATCCAACATATTGTTTTTGGTTTAAATATTCAAAAATCTGATGAGGTAAATGAGTCTGGCTGCCAAGTCCCATCCCCAGCTGATAATCAGTTCACTGTGAAGAGAATTTTTTTCTCCTTTTTCCTGTGGTATAGCATTATACAAATTGGATGAATGAATTATGGGTTCATACTGTCTTTCAAGACATTAGCTATTAGTGCTTGCCACTGTTGTTAGCAAGGTGCAGGGAATGATGGACCCGTGCTGTTCTCTCATATGACAGTTCTTATAACCCTATCTTTTTCCAAAGATAAGGTTAGCTACTGTTAAGGAAACTAACTTTGTCCACTAAGTTACTTGTCATATCTGGTTCTGAAATAGTGAGGTGAACTCAGTGAGTTGAACAGTTGTTGGTCATATTGCTAATGGTCATAAAAGTGAGTAGATAATCAGTGTTTGAAAGATTCTTCTCTTAAAATTGTCTAAGATGAAGGCAGCATTTCTGAGTGACATAATTAGGTCAGTTTCTTTTGGCACAGCTACTACAGTGCACCATTTAAATGGATGCTGTGTAATGCTCTGTTTGGGACTTGAATTCAGGTGCTTCTGATTTCTAAACCTTGTTTTTGCATGGTCTTCCTTGCCTTGGATAAATGGCTTAATCTCTCCCTACTTCAGTTTCTGTATCTCAAAAACTGGGAAAATACTTGCCTCAATGGAGGGTTAAGGTTTTATGTTAGTTTGTGCAAGGTACTCATTGTTACTAAGACAAACCAGAGTTATTTAGGAATGTTAACTATTGCTTTCACGTTGCAGACCTGGTGATGACTGGAAAAAGACTTTAAAACTCCCTCCAAAGGATCTGAGAATCAAAACTTCGGTAAGGATGTTTTAAAGGTAACTATAAGCATGGGATTAAGGGTGTGAGATAAATTGCTGTCAGTGTGTCAACAGTGAGAAAATTGATTTCTGTTCTATTTTAAAACTTAATTTAAAGGAGATAGTAGTAATATACATTCTTAGAGATACTTGGCAAATATGTTTCCCTTCTCTCTCAAGTATGTTGAAACTCAGAGGATATATTTTTACTTCTAAGAATACTCCAGGATGAACACTATATTCTTAGTGCTCACTGAAAAATAGATAAGTTTTACATGTGTATGCAGATTACTTTGTTTGGTCCCCAGTAACCCAATCACTAATTATCCTTGCTATTGCACTGTACAGATTTTTTGTGAGCTATTGTATGATGGCAGCAGGTGGGAAAGGGAGAAACACCTTACTTCGTGATACACCATCTTGCCGCCTTGTCTTTGTCCTGGATTTATTATCTGTTGGTTGTATAGTCAGACTAATTTATGGGATAGTTTGTATGGATTGGTCTTACTGTTCTACTTGCTTGATTACTCAGGATGTGACCTCCACAAAAGGAAATGAGTTTGAAGATTACTGTCTGAAACGGGAGTTGCTGATGGGAATTTTTGAAATGGGCTGGGAAAAACCATCTCCTATTCAGGTTAGTACAGAGCAGATTTTGTGTGCCACAGGCTGATTGTTTCATCTTAGATATCTGATAGACATTTTAAAGCTTTTGGACATCCTTGAGGTTTTGACAATAAGGCTTTAACAGAAAAAACTATAATTTCTGAGAAACTTCACACTATACTGAAAAATACTTGGTAAAAAAGCCTAATTTATATGTTACTTTTTAAAAGAGCTTGATGTGTGATTCTTTTATTTGTAGAGAGGTTAGGGTTGTAGGTCCAGTTCACGAAGATGCTTCAAGTGTGTAAGTCCTGTTGACGTCAATCTTGTCTGCATTTTATGGAAAAACTTAATAGAGTTGTAGCTATCTAGACACAATAGAGGTTGTAACTACCAAAACATCTCTATAGAATCTTACTGCAGTTGATCTCATTCCTTAATTGCAATAGTGCCTGTCTAATCACAGCCCCACTTCTGCTGAGAGGTTTAACCGTGACTGAGATGTACATCTGCCCCCCCTTCCCCTCCCAAGTAGTCCTTTCACTCTTGCTCTGATGCTTGTTTTTTGTTTTGTCATCTGTAAATTACTTGTAGTGGCTTTTTTAAATTGAACACTGGAGAGGATTGGAGTACTCACAACTGGACCATTTCAATTCATCAGTGGGGAAAATGATACAAGGCTTTCTAAACACTTAATTTCACCCGGGCTCGGTTATCTCTGTCACTTTGTTTAAAGAATGGTTTTATACTTTTACTGAACAGCAGAAAGAAGAATACTTCTGGCCTTTGAGTCTGGAGCGGTCTCAGTAGAGGATACCTTCACTTTCAAAAGCTAATTTAGCCCTCTGTTTTCATGATGTAATGTTAAAATATATACATAGATCTCGAAGACACCCAGGCACTTTTCCCTGCTGCTCTTCCTGGTCTAATAGGTGTCTGGAATTGGGGTTAGGGTGAAGAACCCTTCTTTCCACATGGGATAGGTTTGATAGCACCTTTCCTACCATCTCCATTGTTCCTAATATGCATGAACCCTGCACATTAGGATTATTCTTGTGGTGGTAGTTCTATTCACTCTGCTTATGACGAAGCTAGACTAGTGGGGCGTTGATTAATGGGATACTGGGAGCAGAGTTTTCACAACTGGTTGTCATGTTCTTGCTTGATCAGTTTCAGTTTTCATTGTGGTGGTGATGGTGTACTTTCATATATAGGGTCTTATAACTCAGTGTTACATTTGAAAGTTGACCTGTCCCTTATCAGGGGCCAGTTTTAAATAGCCAGTTTTTAAAAAAAGCTGTAATTGAGGTGGTTTGTTTGTTTGTTGCATTGCTCTGTGCTTGCTTTTCAGGAGGAGAGTATTCCCATTGCTTTGTCTGGTAGGGATATCTTGGCTAGAGCTAAAAACGGAACAGGCAAGAGCGGAGCCTACCTCATTCCCTTACTTGAACGACTAGACTTAAAGAAGGACAATATACAAGGTGAGTTGAAGATAGGTTTGCATGCAGCTCCATCTAGGAATGAACATCAGTAGTCCTGCTGCTGCACACCAGTATTAGTGGGATGGGACATTAGAAGACTGCCGGTATCCGTGTAGCTTGATGGGCCTACAGATTTATACCTAAAATTGGTGGTTGAATTTTTCAAAGCAGCCTGGGGATTTGGGGATGCTTTCAACTAAAATTAATGAGAATTGTCTGAATCCCCAAGACCGCTTTGAAAATGTCAACTAATAGAAATTTATCACCACCCCGAAAAATGTAATGTACAGGTGGCTGGGGTGTAAATTGTGTCGGTCATTACTTAATACCACACAAGGAATGCCAGTTAACTTACAATGCTTCAACACAGTGAGATTTCCTTGCCATGAGGAATACCCATGCAATTTCCGTGAAGATTCATAGGCAGGTTTAAGAATGTCTACAATAATCCTTAGTTTGGCCTTCATAGAGTCTGATTATCCTTACAAACAAATGCACTCAGCCTTTCTGCTCTTTTGCGGAAGAAAGTATGAAAGATAAAAACCTATGCTGCTGGTGTCTTAGGTTGCAATCTTCTCTTTCAGCAATGGTGATTGTTCCCACTCGAGAACTAGCCCTGCAGGTCAGTCAAATCTGTATCCAGGTCAGCAAACACATGGGAGGTGCCAAAGTGATGGCAACAACGGGAGGAACCAATTTGCGTGATGACATAATGAGGCTTGATGATACAGGTTCGTATGTTTCCCAATTTAAGTTGGTGCTCTTTAGTGGCTTTTGCAGTACTACATAGCAAAGCACTAAAATCTCTCCCTTTGAGATATTCCTACACTAGCATTGGCCTTTTGTGAGCAAGGCTGAGGTTTTATCCATCCATTCTGCGTGTGTCTCTAAGGGCCGGTCTATGCAAACATTTAGTTTGCAGCAAATCTGGGTGTAAGTATGTCCTGGCTAACTATCCATGTGGACCCTGCTGCAGTGCACTATATGTTCTGTTGTGCACTGTGATCTGCACCACTTTGAAACAGGAGTACATCAGAGCATATTCTAGAACTTAGTGTGGGAATGAGGCCTACATTTGAGGTTACTGTGAAGTAGATTTACACTCCCATTTTTCACAAACTGCTTGCGCAGACAGGCCCTTATAGTTGACATAGTATTAATTGTCAGCCAAGCCAATATTCTGTATTTGTACTGTTTCTTATCCAAGCAAAAATTCACAAATGTTTGTTCTTTTAAAATGTACAGTGCATGTGGTAATAGCTACCCCTGGGAGAATTCTGGATCTCATCAAGAAAGGAGTAGCAAAGGTTGAACATGTCCAGATGATAGTACTGGATGAGGCAAGTCACTGTCTTAAATGTCCTTGTTTTTGCAGATAGTTAACAGGAAGCTGAAGCAGTGATCCATCTCTGCAGGCTTACTCATTGAGCATTTCTGGCCAATAAAATTGTCAGATTTTCAGCCATAAAGTTGATGTTGATCCATGTCTGCATTTTGTGGGGGGACGTAGCCTGGGGGTTGAGGGGGAAGAGTTTTCAACATGTACTGTTCTCGGGTAGAGACTGTTAGAAGCAAACTGGTAGGGAAAGTTTTTGCTTTCCCTTTATTTTGTAGGACCAGTGAGTATTAGGTTAACAGTCTCTTCTGAAATGGGGCGCTCTTACTCTTCCATTTGACTTCAGTTTAAAATAGGAAGTTTGTATTACAACCGTCCTGTATAAATTGATATACAAAGATCCAGTAGATTCATAGATTCCAAGGGGTCTGATCTTTTATACAACACAGGCTGTACAACTTACTCTATGAATTATTTAGGGGATCTCTTTTTAGAAAAAAATCTGATCTTGATTTTTAAAAATTCAGTAGGGAGAATCCTCCACAGCTCTTGGTAAGTTGTTCAAATGGTTAATTAGTCTCACCACTTAATGCAAACTTTTTTTATTTTCATTCTGAATTTGTCTATCTTCAGCTTCCCGCCATTGGATCGTATCTACCTTTCTCTACTAGATTTAAAGAGTCTGTTATCGATTTGTTTCACAATAGAGTAAAGGAATGTTCCTTCTAGTATCTCTTGAAACAACTGAATTTGAGTGAGGGGGCTGGGAGAGTGGAGATGTGAGAAACCAAGCTTGCTATATCTGATACAGACATTGGGGTACTTTGGTTTGTGGCTGGGGGGGGTAGTCATACTGGATAATCTGCTGAACTTGAGCTCCTAGTATGATGCTGTGGCCAAAAAGGCTAATGTGATCTTTGGATACATAAAAATAATCTTGAGTAGAAGTACAGGTTTTTACCTCTGGTTGACAGTAGCGTGACTGCTGCTGGAATAGTTTGGACACCAGAAGGGGACACAGTTCAAGAAAGATGTTGAAAAATTGAGAGGGTTCAGAGAAGAACCATGAGAATTATTAAAGGATTAGAAAACCTGTGTTATGGTAATAGACTCAAGGATCTTAACAAATAGTTGACTGCAGAGAGTTACAAAGGATCTCTCAACTGGGTGAATGAGTAGCAAAATGATATTCATTTATCAACCTTGAATTTTGAAGTAGTGCACATTAGAAAACATAATCCCAACTATGCATATAAAATTATGGGGTCTAAATTAGCTGTAACCACTGAAAGATCATGGAGATATTGTGGCTAGAGCTCTGAAAACATCTTCCCAGTGTGCAGCAGCAGTAAAAAAGCTGACCATATTAGGACCCATTAGGAAAGGGATAGATAATAAGACAAGTCACTATATAAATTGATGGTTGCCCACACCTTGAATACTGCATGCAGTTCTGGTTGTTGCATTTAAAAAAAAGATGCATTAGAATTGCAATAGTTACAGAGACGGGCAACAAAATAATTAGTGGTATGGAACAGCTTCTGTACATGACGAGTGAGACTGGGACTGGTCACCTTAGAAAAGAGAGAATTAAGGGGGGGATGTGATAGAGGTCTATAAAATCATCATGAATGGTGTGGAGAAAATGAATAGGAGAAAAGTTTTTACCCCTTCACATAACACAAGATGAAACCAATAGGCAGCAGGTTTAAAACAAAAGAAAGTCCCTCACTCAATGAATATAACCCTGTGCAACTTGTTGGGATAGCCAAAGGTATAACTGGATTCAGAAAATAATTAATGGGTTCAGGGGGAACAAATGGCTGCTAGCCAAGATATAGTCAGGTTCACAGCCCTGCACTCCAGGTGTCCCTAGTCCTCCAACTGTCTGAAGCTAGGACTGGACAAGAAGGGATGGATCACTTGAAATCGCCCCGTTCTATTGATCCTCTCTGAAGCATCTGGAATTGGCCAATATCTGAGATGGAATACTGGGCTAGATGGACTGGTCATCTGACCAGGACAGCTTGTCTTCTGCTAAGATAAGGTTAAGGGGGGATTCGATCAGTCTGCAAGTACTTACATGGGGAACAAACATTAAATAATGGTCTCTTTATTCTAGCAGAGGAAGGTAAAACATGATCCTGTGGCTGGAAGCTGAAACAAGTCAAATTCAGATTAGAAATAAGATGTACATTTTTAACTATGAGTAATTAACCATTGGAACAGTTTACCAAGGATGGTGGTAGATTCTCAATCACTGACAATTTTTTAAAATCCAGATCAGATGTCTTTCTAAAAGACATATAGTCTAGCAGTTATTTTGGGGAAATTCTATATCTTGTGTTGAGGTCCGACGAGATGATCCTCTCCCGTTAAAATCTGTTAATTCCAGTTAAGGAATGGGAAATCTTGGCCCTTCCTTCCTCAGTGTGGTACAGCTCTTAAATCGGAAGAGATGGCAGTGAGGCAGGATAAAATGCATTTCTAAGTCTGTATAGTTGAAGTAAAGCTTATCCCTAGTATGTAAATAGAGCTATCCATGAAGCATGATACTCAAAGCAAGCTTTCTACCCCACAAGTTGAGGATAGTACTAGTTATAATTCATGGTCTTCTGGATCTTTTTGATTAATATTAAAGTTAGAAATAACAGCACTGGGTTATTTTTTTTTTCTTTAATTGCAGGCAGATAAGTTGCTGTCTCAGGATTTTGTTCAAATAATGGAGGACATTATTCTTACGCTACCTAAAAATAGGCAGATTTTGCTCTACTCAGCCACTTTCCCTCTTAGTGTACAGAAATTCATGGTAAGTGCCCTCTTGATGCCCATTTGGTTATGGAGTGCATGGATGTGTAGAGGTGTGTGTGTTGTTGTGTTGTGTTGTTGCCACCGCGCGCGCGCCCCCTTCCCCCCCCCCCCCACACACACACACAGGTAAATATGCATCATTATGTAAACAGGTTTTTTCTTGTTGTGATGCATGGATGGGTGATATTAAGTTGCGTTCTGGGTTTAGTTTTGTATTCCAAGGAACATTAAATGGGAACATTAAATAACCATACATAGCCAGTATTAAGAAGAGAAAATGCTCTCTGCAACTGCACTCTTGAGATGCACACTCCTTTTTTGGCTTGCACTCTTTATTTATTTGTACTTATAAAATTTAATCCTTCATTAATTGCTCCCAAGCTTTCATTAACCATTTGTGGTGTTTGATAGCGTAACTATGTTGACAAGTGATGCAAAAGTGTTTTGTGAAGAGTATTTGATTCATTTCAAATGGTAGGATAGTAGGCTAGGTAAGAGAAAAGATATGCATGTCTACTCACAAAAGTTAAATATTCTATCTTAATTTTATTTGAAACTCCTCTTTATTTCAGAATTCCCATTTGCAGAAACCCTATGAGATTAACCTGATGGAGGAACTGACCTTGAAGGGAGTTACCCAGTACTATGCCTATGTAACTGAGCGGCAGAAAGTACACTGCCTCAATACACTATTCTCCAGGGTAAGTACGTTACCAGGCAGTGTGATGCAACTAGAACACTATTCTGAACTATTTAATTTATTCTTCAGATCATAACTTGATGGCAGAGAGATGCATTCTGGCAAGAAATTTCCTTAACCTAGTGTTTTGGTGTGTGTGTGTTTTTTTTTTGTTTGTTTGTTTTTTTAAATCTCTTTAAATGAATAGTGACATCTTAACCCATTTACTTTCATGCTGTGGCTGTGAAACTTGAAGCCCAGGATCTCTCTTGAAAATGCATATTTCTCTTCCTGTCCCATTAAATTGCAGATCTCCTGGTTGGGAGACTTGTCATTATCTTCTCTTTGCAGCCAGAAGAGTGAGTGACTTGTAGCTGGAATTCCAGCTACATGTTGTCCTCCTGAAAAGGATGCGTTCTGTTTTAGGTTTCAAAGCTGTGTAAGTAAAATGCTGCTGGTGTTTAACCACCTCTCTATATATTTAGCTCCAGATTAACCAGTCAATCATTTTCTGCAACTCCTCACAACGGGTTGAATTGCTAGCCAAGAAGATCTCCCAGCTGGGCTATTCCTGCTTCTATATCCATGCTAAAATGAGGCAGGTGAGTGTGACCATATACCAGTTACTGAGAAAGCAACTGATACAGACTTAGTACAATTGTGAATTAAAATTGTAATATTTAGTCTGGATTTGCTAGTTGTTCAAGAAAAATCTTTATCCACATTTGTTAACACAGCAACTCAATCACATGATCAGAAGCACCTAAATGTAAAACGGGAATGATGTGTATCAAAACTGGTTTTAATTAAAGTTGCCTTATGTGATTCCATTGATCTGTTTCATAATTTTAGATCCATTCTCACCTTGGTTTAGCTCCAGACTTTGATTTTGATAGTCTGTTACTGATACTGAATGTCACTTCTCACCAAACTAGCAAACATCACTAGTAGGCTCAGATGCCATTTGTAACTAAATTTCATTTTGAAACGTTTTATTCAAGTTTATTAATCAAAACATGCGTTTTTTTTGTTTTTTTTTTTTTAATTTGAACAGTGAGTAGCAGCTGAAAAATTCTAATACTCCTGGTCTTTAAACAAACTTACGTAGTGTTTCTGGCTGCTCTCAATATTGACTATTTATTGAAATTGAAATGGAAAGTTGGTTCTGGAAAGTCTGATTTTTGTGCCTCTGACTAGCTGATCTTCACAGCACAATGCATATTGATTTATACATCTCAGGCCTATAGTTTTATTTAAACTGGCTAAGACTGATGCTACTTGAATTTTTTCAGTGCTTGGTGGTGCCCATGGTTATAGATGTGTAAAAATAAGTACACTAACTGAAAAATAACTCAAGTCTTCACTCACTTCATTTTAACAGCGCCTGTGATTTTTTTTCATACATTGATGTGTTATAAATTTATTTCTATTAAATAAAGTAAATTTGAATATCTTTACTCAACAAATAACACATGGTCTTGGAAAAGACCTGACATTTTAGATTTTCTTTCAGGGCAGCCATAATCAAAGTGCACTACCTGTCAGAAGACGTGATTGCTAATCCCAGTTTATTGTGACTTCAGGCAAATCATTTAATCTGTCTGCTTCAGGCCTTCTCTAAATACAGTTGTGTAGCTTTCCAGTACAGAAGCTAATATAGTTACCGTAAATTGATGCAACGCCTTTTGGGTAGACACTCTTCAGTTAGTTTGAGTGCTTTATATCAATTTAGTTTGAGACGCTCTTAAACAGATTGTCCATCCATGGGGATTGCATCAATTTAAGTACATCTGTTTCTAACCAGTTTAGTTAAGTATCTATACCTAAATGTTGTGCCAGAGGCCTCTTTTGTAAAGCACTTTATAAAATACAGTAAGTATTATTGGAGAGTGTTCAGTTTGCAAATTCCAATGTTTATTCCAGTTCATGGAGGAGAGGAGTAGTGGAATTCATGTTTCAATTTGTAAAAACTGCTGTATTTTTTTTTTTTTTTTTTAAACCAGGAACACCGTAATCGTGTGTTCCACGATTTCCGAAATGGCTTATGCCGCAATCTTGTTTGCACTGGTAAGTGTCCTTTTTTAAAAAAATAAATAAATAAATAAATAAAAATTATTTTTCAGTTTCTAAAGGTGATAGTAGTAGAAAACAGACCATTCCACTTCTGGAGGTGGCAGCTGCAATCAAACAGATACAATCAATCAATTCACCTGCCTTTTATCACAATGAAGAAACTTGATAAACTTGCCTTCAGTGATCAGAATCTTTCAAGACTATTGGAAATATCAGGCTGGAAAGGACCTTGAAAGATCTAGTCCAGCCCCCTGTGCTGAGCCAGGACCAAGTAAACCTAGACACTTCTTGACAGGCCTTTGTTGAACCTGTTCTTAAAACCCTCCAGTGAAGGTGATGCCACATCTTCCCTTAGTTTAAGAATTCCCAGAGTTTAGCTACCCTTAGAACACTTTTTTTTTCCTGATCTCCTAAATCTAAATCTCCCTTGCTGCAGATTCATTACTGCTTCTCCTGCCTTCAGTGGACATAGAGAACAGTTGATCACTGTCGTCTTTGTAACAGTCCTTAACATACTTGAAGACTGTTATCAAGTCCTCCCTCAGTTGTCTCCTCCCCCCCCCCCCCCCCGACTAAACGTGTTTAGTTTTAATCTTTCCTCAGTCGGGTTTTCTAAACCTTTCATCACTTTCGTTGCTGTACTCTGGACTCTCTACAGTTTGTGCACATCTCTCCTAAAGTGTGGTCTCCAGAATTGGACACGGTTCTTCAGCTGAAGCCTCACCAGTGCCAAGCAGAGCTGGATAGTTACCTTCCATGTCTTAATATAATGTTCCCCTATTAATACACCCCAGAATGTTAGCCTTTTTCACAACTGACTCGATGACTCATTCAATTTGTGATCCACTATAACTCCCAGATCCTCTTCAGCAGTACTACCACTTAGCCAGTTATTCCCTATTTTGTAGTTGTGCATTTGAATTTTCCTTCCTAAGTGTAGTACTTTGCACTTACCTTTATTGAATTTAATCTTGTTAGTTTCAGACCAGTTCTCCCATTTGTCAAGGTCCCTTTGAATTCTAATCCTGTTCTCCAAAGTGCTTGTAATCCTTCTCAGTTTAGCATCATCTACAAGTTTTATATGCATACTCTCCTCTTCATTGTCCAAGTTTGACAGTGAACCATTGATAATTACTGAGTATGATCTTTCAAACTGTTATGCACACCCCTCATAGTAATTCAATCAAGACCACATTTTCCTAGTTTGCTTATGAGAATTGAAGGAACTGTATAAAAAGCCTTAATAAAATCAAGGGCAGTAACCCTGACAAAGGAAACTTATGCTGGTTTGACATGATTTGTTGACGGATCCATGCTGGTTATTTCTTAAAACCCTGTTATTCTCGAAGTGCTTACAAATTGATTGTTTAATAATTTGTTCAGGTATCTTTGTTATGTAACATTACTGTCAATAGTGTGAGAATGCTTAACAATCTTATTCTAACATCAGATTTCAGGCACATACATGTGGTCTGTGGCTGAATAAGGACAAAAGGCAAATGTTAAATTCTCCTGCCCCGCCCACCACACACACACACACATTGACTTTTAAGTTATGGAATGTTTTGGAGGCATTGATTATTTGCATATTCTCTATTTGCATGTCTCATCCTTCCTGTTATGCTGAGTTTTACTCATGTCCCATCTAAATGATTACATAAGAGTAATTAATTAATTTATAAGACTACTCTTTGGTTTGTCTTGCATTTGACACATGGACTGCTTTTAAGATAGTTATACACTTCTTTACATAATATAATTTTAGGAACAGCTGAAGCCCCACACCCCTCTTAAAAAAACAAAACAAACCACCAACTTGTTTAACCTTTTTAATAATTGTAGCATCTTCCTTTAGGGTCTCTCTTTATCAGTTACATTGTGTGGCCAAGCCCCTAATATCCTGCAGAGCATCCCCATGTGTTGTATGTAGCAGTCATTACCTTACTTCATTATAAATTGGTGTTTGTGTAAGGGATAACTAATAGAGTGTTTAAGTCATGACTAACTTGATACTAAAGTAAGCTATACCTCTCTATGTAGAAATTACTTTTACACTGTCAAACTATTGAAGATCAAACTTGCCTATGAATCTTTCTTGTAATTCAGCTTTTGCCACAACTTTAGCGTTTTTAATGTTTATACATGTAAACTTCAACTAATTGAAGTATGTAGGTACTCAATTTAAATATCTGTACTAACTTTGTTTTGTTACATTTTAGGGTTTTTTAATCAACAGACTTAAAGTAAATTGCTACTAGATTCTTGTGTTTTTTATTTTTTTTTGTTTTTTGTTAAACTGACTTTTTAAAATTGTTTTAAACAAACACTTAACTCTCTGAAACAGCAGTCCCGCCTGCCTTCATTCAGCCTGTTAGGATTCCCCACTGCACAACCTCAGAGTTGACAATACCACTGCACTAGTTGCTGATTAGTGGTGTTGCTGACTTCATAAATTCAGTGCATGACTGGAAGCTTGTGTTCTAAGGGTAGTAACTTTTAATTTCTCCAAAATGCATCAGTAGTAAGGCAAAACAGTTAAATTAGATGGAAAACAAGTTGTGTCTAGACCTTTAGACTCTCAGTTGAGAATGGTGTACTTTCCCTTCAGGGGGAAGGAGTGTTGTAAAATCAATGCTCAGAAGTAAGCAGATCTGCAAAATGCTAGAGTTGCTGTTCCTCATGTGAAGGATCTTTCAATGCCAGGTCCGGAAAGAGCACATCTTGGTAGTTCTTCACAATGTTATCCATGCTCAAAATGGGTGAGGGGAAGTTTTGTTTTTTTTTTTTTTTAAACAAAATTTAAATACAAATTAAGCAGTTATCACAGATGAGGTTCATCATCCAATTTCTTACCCTTAAAAACATGGTTAGTGTATTTATTTTATCAAGTTGAAGTAATCTCTGTCCTGGGTAGCTTTTTCCCTCAGGTCCTTCCCACCCTGTCCCCCTTCCCACTAGTGTGTTTTGGTGAAATAATATCCTTTTAATTAAATGGAATTCTGTTTTCAGATCTGTTTACCCGAGGTATTGATATCCAAGCTGTGAATGTGGTGATAAACTTTGATTTTCCAAAGCTGGCAGAGACATATCTCCATCGTATTGGCAGATCAGGTGAGGATAGGGAAGGGTTCTTCAGGAAAGCTGTGCTAATAACTAAGCATAACTTGCTACTGCTCAGATTAACTTTTTTTATTCTTGAATTGTGAGTATTTCTGAAATGGCTTGAAGCAACTTGGTGGGGTTTTTTTTGGCCTATAGAAAGACAAACTTCATTCCATTTTCACCAAGGAAAAGCTGTGTAAAGATATTGTTTTATGGTGTCCTGTTGGAGCATGATACAAAACAGGATTAAATGCTCAGGGTATTGAAGTTGGCTCAAAATCTGTTAATTTTTAAATGTTAATCAAAATATACCACTTGCCTCCTAAGGCTGACTGGCATTCCTTCTCTTGGCAATCTAAGGGTATGTCTGCACTTATTCTGCTGTGTCTGTCTCCATGAATTGACCAGCAGGATTGATTGAGCAGGCAGTGGAGACCCACTCTATCGATCCTGGAAGTGCTCTCTGTTCGATGCAGTAACTCCACCCCCCGGAAAAGAGTAATGCTGCATCGACCAGAGGGCATTTCCTGTCGGTTCAGCGCAGTGAAGACGCCGTGGTAAGGGAGTGTAAGTCGACGGGAGATACGCAAGCTATGTATTGTAGAATGCGTATCTCCTGTCAACCCAGCATGGCCGTGTAGACCAGGCCTAAGAAAACTGCTCCAAATAGCTGTATGTATGTGCACGTGTTAGACTCCTTTTACTGGGGGAAGAGGGAGAGAAGAGTTTTTTTTATTGATATTTCAGGTCCTTAATAACAAGACCTTAATTGTAATGTGATACATATCTTAACACAGGACTAACTGTATTAAGCAATGTATTGTATATTAACATTTCCCTATTTTCAGAATAATTCAAACCACCACCTTAACTTGGTATGTCTGTAACCATTCATCCTAACTCTTTTGTGTTTTGGGGAGAAGCTGAATGTTTGTGGGAGTTGGGGTGGGAGAAGGAAGTTTCAAGAGAACAGACATAAAGGAAAGCTAAGTGAGGAGGGGAAGGATGATGCAGTTCAGTTAAATAAAACGCTTATAGTCACAACCACGACTCTTCTTCCGTGTATGCGCCAAAGATTTTTTTTTCCAGATGTCTGAATGTCAGTTGATTCAAATCTAAAATTAATTCCTAGCAAAGGCATGACTTAGAGGACTGAATCAGTTAAGTTTGAGTTCAGTTGTATTTTGGGTTATCTATTGGGCTGAGGGAAGAGTAGAAAAGGCTGAATTTTGCTTCCCTCCCCTCCTTCCCCCCCATTCTTGTTGAACAAAACCACTGCACACAATTACTGGCTTAACTTTTCAATAGCAATGTCATTGGGCAGAGACCAGACAGGACAATAGCCTGGAAGAAATGAATAGAGTTTCATTGGTCTATTTTAATTACTTAGTTTTTACATCTTTTCTTCTGTGGGGAGCAGAAATGTCACTTTTTCTTTTCTGAAGCTATCCTAAAAATACAACAATAAATAGTTGCTGTAATGATGTGCTTGAGGATTTGGATTGGTCAGTCTTGTTTGAAACTGTCTTTTATTACTGCATGTTTGTGTAATCTGGGCATGACACAACCTACAGACTTGTGTGATAAGACTCACTACTTCAGTATATTTTTCTTTTTGTGAAGGTCGCTTTGGTCACCTTGGCCTGGCCATCAACTTGATCACCTATGATGATCGATTCAACCTGAAAAGTATTGAGGAGCAGTTGGGAACTGAAATTAAACCCATCCCAAGCAACATTGACAAGAGCCTGTATGTGGCAGAATACCACACCGAACCTGTAGATGATGAGAAACCTTAACCATGTGCGTATATCATTAGCTTTCTGAGCGCTGAATTGAGGCAAGGCGGTGTGGCAGTGGGAAAATAATTAGGCAGAGCAAGTAGTGTGCAACATGGGAGTGTGATACATGGGATGAGGGGATGAAAGTAAATATACCTAATTGCATTCACTAGCTATCGCACAAAATTGAGTCTTGATTTCAGTTTCTTTTTAGAAATTGGCTCTTCTAGACAGCCACCATTGCTTAACTGACTTATTGTAGGTGTTACAGCAAAGATGGGTGTTGAGGGAGGGAGTAATGGCCTTGTGGATCAGTTCAAGGTGGGTGTTGCATTCATGAGGTTCAGTAAGGAAAAAAGTGCAGAAATGGCTGTGAGACGCTGACAAGTACATGAGGCTAGCATCACTGGAGTGGAGGAAGCAGACCAGCTGATGCACAAGGTGATTAAATGAGTAGGGAAGAGGCAGAGTTCTGAAGAGCCTTGAGTGTGTAGACAAAAAGCTTGAACTTTTTGCTGTTTTGCGTTGATTTGGGAGGCAAAATGGGTGTATTATGGAGCTCCGAGGAGGAGGTTGGAGTAGTCAAGATGGAAAATGAGGGCCTGAACTTCTAGCAATGCTATAAATGGAAGGATTTGGATGTTGCCTGGGATATGAGGTGAGGGAGAGGCCAAAGATGATCCTTGGGTTATGGACCTGAGCAGTAGAGAGGAAGAAGTGATGTCAGCAGTGAGAAATTGGGGGAATGTTGAGGAAAGATGCATTCTGTTTGGCAACAATGAGCCAAGCACTTCACCTATTAAAATGAACCAGTTCATGCTCCCAGGAGCCTCCAGGCTTTCCCATTTCCTGATCTGTTGGAAATGCAGCCTTTGCCTGTGTGGGCTCCTTGAAAGAGAGAGAAGCTATGTGTGTTAAGGATGATGTATGTCTATAATTCACTTTGGTTAATGTTAGATGGCTCTAAAATGGTTTAGAAAACCACCAAAACACTGCTCACTCTGTAGTGCTGGGAGTCAGATTCTCCTGCTTATGCTTCAGCCTACCCAGCAAAAATGTTTGCTGTTGATGAGGTAAATCCCCTTCGTGTGTGTGTGGGGGGGGGTTTTTTTTTTTGTTTTTTTGTTTTTTTAATTGTAGTGCTAGTTATGTACCCCAGGTTATAATTCAGTAGCAAAGACCTCCAGGGGGTTTGGACACTTGATTCCTTATCTTCAGCCATTCTACTATTTTCCCTATCTATGATAGAAAAGGGGGGAGAATATAATGTGAGTTGAAAGTAAATTCTTTAGTTTCTGGGAGCAGGATCCAAAACATCCATCAGAAATCTTAATGAACTCCTGAAACAATGCATAATCTATTTATTCTAGAAAGAGCTTTGCTGTGAAACTAGATGTAGAGAGGAGACTAACTTCACGGAAAAATTAACTATTTTCTCACTGGAAATATTGAAGGACAAACTAATAATTCTGGTTAAGCCAGGCTAACTTGTACCCATTGTAAGGCTGGAGCAGTCTCCCTTTGAAGGAAAAAGATAGTAACTAATTGTAATATTTTAACTAAAGAGTTAGTGTACAGGAATTGGTTATAACCATTTTTAGAATGCCTCCAGGAGGGTGAGTGGTGCTAGCATGTTACTGAGAGCGGAAAGCCTATATTATGGTTAGTCTGAGGCATGGAAATGTAGTCTGGCATTGTGATTTGGGTGCTTGAGATACAGTAGGTTGTCAGAGTTGTAAGTAAATTGTTCTGAATTTTTTTATTAAATAACCTAGCCACTTTACCAAATGATTTTCCTATTTTTTAAAAGGAAAATTCCTTTTTTCTGTGCACTCATCTGTTGGGCTGTTTCCTTTCTATCAGGCAGTATGAGTGGCAGCTTCCTGTTTTGTTACTTTATTTGACAGTTTTATGTTTTCATTATAAAAGATCAACATCTACCATGCTCCATCCTTTCATTTTGTAGTGAATGGGTTGGCTTGTGTAACTGATCAACCAAAGTTAAGCTTAAGAAAAAAAACCAACAACTCAGTTTTGTGATTTAGCAGCTTTTCTACAGTTTTGAAAATAATTTGGAGAACTAACTGCAGGATCTTTGTTTTTTAGACTTAGATTACAAACACCAGAAGCTGAAGAAGCCCTTTGATCCGGATTTGTGACACATCATTTCTTTAGGGATACCCTTCTCTTTGTGGGTTTTTCGTCTTCTTTTCATTTTGGAACTATGAAGACTAAGGAGCTCAGACATTTTTTCTTTTTAAATTTGGCGGCAAGGAAGAAAGAAGATAAAAGAAGGAATACCTTTTTTGTTTTTTTCACTTGTTTGCACTGTGTGCTGATTTGAACATTAGTTGCACTAAACTGCTGGTTTTAAACGTTTCCTTTGGGGGGCAGGAGCAGCAAGGGAAGAAGAGAAACCCTGAAAAGAGAAGAAACTTGATGAACACAAGCTTGTCTGCAATTTTTCAAATTCTCCAACAGCTAACTTGAGTGCATTTCAACTTCTCCCTGGTTACTCATCTGTTTTTAAGCTAAACAGCTTGTTACTTATTCGTGCAAAGTGCCTTATGCTATGAGACCATTCAGAATATCACCTTTCAGATACAGCCCGAGGAATCAACTTTTTTTCTTTCCAGGTCAAATGTCACCAATCCTTCTGCCCTCCCCCCACAATATTCAAGCCTGGGGCTGTGAGATAAAACTATCAGTAATGTAACACTTTTTTTGTTTCACTTTTTTTTAAATTGGAGGAGTTGATATGCAACTGCAGTTGACCCACACTGTAAATACACGTATTTAAAACAAAAAACAACTAAAAATCTGGGCTGATTAGGTGCAACATCATAGCTCTAAAAGGAAAGAGCAGCCTATCATCTTTTGCAGGAGCCATATGAAAAGCCTGTATGCTCTAGCAGAACACTAAAGACTGGTTTCCATAAGTCTCCATTAGTAGTTCCAGCACTTCATATGTAGACTTATTTCAGAGGCATGTGGCCCTCTTTCCTTTGGCGCAGTGTGTCCCATAGAAAATTGGATGTGTATACTTGTATAAACTTGTAAATATGTTTTTTTTTTCTGTTCATATATAACTTTTTTTTTATGAAAGTTGCTGGGGTTAAAGGGATTAGACTGATTATGGGAGCAGCTAAAGATGAGAGGGGCTCAGTTTTCTGCAACACTATACACTGAAAAGTGCTCTGACTTCTATGAAGAGCGGGCCTAGACAACTATATCTTGTCAGGGTGGGTTTGCTCTTGTGCTTGTAACACTGTCCTGTGCCGCTCTTTTGGAAAAGATTATTTGTGGGGTTGGAGAAGCCTCAAAATCCATAGCTCAGCTTTTTTGAGATACTCTTGATTTCCACCTTAAAATTCCAGGAACTTTACAAACTCTGAAGGGGGCAAAGACCTGTTCCACCTTGGCATGAGGGAAATCCAGCAGGTATCAGTGTTGCTGAGCAGAACATAGAAGGTGTGAATTTGGGTTTAAAAGAAACAATAGAAAACTGACAGTTCTGGAGCACTATTGGATGATTCACCTCCTGCATCATTGTGCATACTCTGCCCAAAACAAACTTTATGTAGATTTAAGCAGATAAAGGCAAACCCTTTAATTTGTAACTTTGAAGCCACAGAAAGCTGCTTGTCATCTTCTGTGGTTTTGGCATGAATTGCTGTCTGTCATTCTGTGGTGTTTATTGCTGGAGAATGTTTTATGGTCAAGTAGTGTTGCTTTAAATTGTGCCCCTCCCAACATGCTTGATGTTTGGCCTGATCTACAGGCAAAAGGAGTGAGACAAATCAAAACCAGTAAACTTTTTTTTTTTTTTTTTTTTTTAATTCCCTTTTAGCCTGTTCAACTACAGTCTGTCAGGAGGCACCTGGATGAAAGCAATCCCTTTTTGGTCTGTTGTACTTTGCATATACAGATGCTGCACTCACACCATGCTTGCTTACCTGAATACATGTATGGGAATTTAATCATAACTTCTCATTTTTACTATAAAAAAGTGAAATTGGGAGGGGGGGAGGGGAAGGCAGATTTATCCATCCTACTCTTTGAGGATCAGAAATAGAACCAGGTGCCTCCTGGTGACAACTTTCAAGGTGAAAAGTTTTTTTTGTTTTTTTTTTTTGTTTTGTTTTTGTTTTTTTTAAATCTACAGTGACTCCATAATAACTGTAGCAAAAGCTGCACTAAAGTACACACTCAAGAGCTTGGTCACAGGCACTTTGTGAGCCACATAGTTACATCCAACTGACAGGTACCAAATGTAAACAAGTAATTTTGGGGTGCTTTTTTGGGGAGGTGAAGGGAATTTGGGTGGTGAATTTTGACCAAAAGTAAAATCTTGCTCTTGTACTGCAGCCAGCTTATGATTTTTTTTCCAGTGAGAAGAGGGATCATTTTAGTGCAACAAAGATAAAAAGAAAAGTGTAAATAAAAACTTTATCTTGTGACAGAGCATCCGCATCCAACAAGAAAAGGATAGCCATGCTGAGAGTCAGACGTGCATGCTCTGCCTGGATTTGTGGTAGGTTAGCCTGGTGCCATGTTCTGATGGTCCCTCTTGAAGCACAGTAATTTTAAATTGAAAGTATTAAACTCCGCCTCTGAGGATTGGCACTTACCTAGACTATCGGGGGCACCATTTTTAGGTGGCTTTCTCTAGAGGAAGGAAGCAGTCTGATTCTGGTGCTAATAGGCTATCTCTCTCAGAAATGTATGAACATGCAAAAGGAAAGATGCTCCAAATGACTAGGCAAATCCTAGTCTTTATTTGTCCCTCATTAACGAATGTGTAAAACTTGACTATCAGATTTCTTCTGGCTTCTTATTTTTACAGACTACTTGCCAAGATTTCCATGTATTCATTATTTCAGAGCTAGTACCACCTGCTTTTAATAACCTCCAGGTCAAACACTTGTTCTCCATAGTCAAGTTCTTACTAGGATATTGAGAATTTTATATATTTCCCCCCAAAAGCCTAAAAGAATTACATTATCAACCTCTAAATCTGATATAGACCCTGTATCTTAAACCCCACAAGTGGTAGTGAGGTGGGGGCACAAGTCTGTAGCCAATTAAATTGACTGAAAATCTAGGCTGGCATCTCAGTTTATTATCCAAATGAGCTGCTGTAGCTAGAGGGTTTCCCCAAAGGGAGGGGGGTGGATTGGTCTTAAATATTTTCATTTCCAGAATGAGATGGGAGCATCTTTCCTTTGCGTTCTGCTTTGTGTCTTTTTGTATAGAGCTGGGTGAGAACATGAGAGCTCGACACAAAGCCCTTGCATCTATGTTGGCATCAAATCATCTCATTCTGACTAACTTTGTTCTTTATTTTAGTGGTGGGAGGGGGAGGGTGTCTGCATCAAGGATTTAGAAATGCTTCAGATGGTTGTATTCCATCAGTCACTGACATAATGTTGGCATGAGACCACCTTTGTCATTTGTATTTAAAGCCCCGTTCTATTTAGGTTTTTTTACAAATACATTATCTTTTGTCTCTTAATGCAAGGAGTCTGATTCTGTGTGTAATATTCATTACCGGTAATGGACTTGATGATGATGCCGGTGCCAAAGAGCTCATTGGTTTATGGGAACAGAGTGACCTCTGCTCTCAGGGACCAGAATAGTATTGCTGCCACTGCAAAATTTGGTAAAATTTGTCCAGGCCAAGAATGTTTGGATGCCATGACCCTTCTAGTCCAATTTTAAACCAAAACTTTGCTTTACATCAAATGCATGGTCTCTAGAGTGAAAAGAATGTCAGTTGAGAAATGGATACGTGAGGAGGGCAGCATGTATGCCTTTACAGCTTTGCTCCCTCCACGGTTCTGCAGCTTGAAGTATTCCCCTGTTCGAAGCATTATTAAATTCTTGTGTAGACAAAATTAGGGATGGCTGGGGGGAGGGATAGGGTATACTAAGATACAGGCTTGCTGTATTTTAACCATTAATTGTGGGGAAGGGGTGTCTGGAGAAAAATAGTCACTGTTCCCTTTATTGAAACAAACTGGAACTTGTTTAAAAGAAAAGTTTTTTGTTTGCAATTCAGATGAGTTTATAATCCATTGGTCCCCTGTCAAAAGGGCTGTGTTCCACTGATAAGTGAACAGGGTGGACTAGAACTTGGAACATTTGGGGAGGGAGGGGAAAAATTGGCTTTTTGTTTAATTGGTAATTGGCAAATTGTCCAGTGGAGCTGAGTCTTCATTGTGAATGCATCTCTGTATGTACATGTGTGATGAGAGGCTATGACTATGTGAACATCTTCACTGAGTTCAGAGTACAGAAAAGATGAATGGTAAAATCCTGATTTTGTTTAAGCTCAATAAAAGCTCACTGGAACTCCAGACTCGTCTTGGTGTCTGTTTCCTGTTGCTGTTCTCCTTCAGGTTTTCTGTACTGTACCAGAAGTTTCATTCCTCTTTTCTTCCTCCATCCAAATCCTGCATACATGCTGTTGCTGAGTGAGTGTGCTTCTCTGAGAGAGAAAAAGAGCAACAATTGCAGAAAGGCAGTGCCAATCTTGCTGTATAGCAGAAGCATTCTGCAAGCTCAGCAGCAGTATTACAGCTGCAGCAAATAGCAGAACAGTGCCCACCTGCAAGATAACTTCTGTCCTGTTGGCTGGGCTATCTTGTGTACAGACTAGCTTCTGTGGAAGGTGCCATCCAGCCTACCACCATCTATAATAAGCAGCTCTTTAAAGATGTGCTGACACTAATGGGACAGTTTTAATGATGACCTTGGACTGTAAATTTTAACTAGCCTTTTAAAACCAATGGAAATGTGCTACAGTGGCACATTCAATTACTACAGTGCCTGTTCAGTGAAAATCTGGGTTTCTGTTTAGTTTAAATCAGCATAAAAAGTCTCATCTCTGGACAGCTTAGTGGGTTTTTGTTCATATAACATAACCACTTTACAATTGACAGCCTGTTTAGGAGAGGCATAGGGCTGGGACAGCAAAGGCTGTTGCAAGTCAGGATTTTAGTGTATTGACAGCTATGTGAGGAGGAAATAAAGCACTCCACATAATACTAGTCCTTAGCAGGAGAGAACACTGTCTTCCAAAGCATCTCCCCATACAGACCTGACTGACCAGTATATTTGCAAATGCCAATTTGATTTGAACAATTAACTCGTTGTTAATGAATTATCACATATCTTTGTTTTCAGACTAGTCATTCCATACTCATCACAGTTTGCTGAATCATTTATCAAGTGGGTATTCTCTACTGTGATTATACTAATAGAGCAATTGTAGGGAGGGTGTATAATAATCTCTAGCTGTTACATAGGGCTTTTACCAGTAGATTTCAAAGCCCTTTACAAAGGAGGTCAGTATCTTTATCCTGCTGGTTGATGAGGAAATCGAGTTAGAGATGAAATAACTTGTCCAAGGTCAGGCCATTGGTTGATCTGGGAATAGGAACCAGATCTGTCCCCAAGGCAACACTACCTTTTTAGCTGGATATGCTCTGTGTGAAATAAGTCCAGGAGTCTGACTAGTGTCTTTTGTAAAAATAATAGTTCTTGTTTGCGATATGGAAGCTCTACAGTTTTGGCATTGCTGTGTCCACCTTGCCGCAGAAGCTGTCTTTTTTTCCAAGGGCCATCTTTTCAAATGACACTTTGCCTTTACCTCTGTTCTTTGAGTGCTTGCTCATGTCCATTCCCAATTTAGGGTGTGTGTGTGCACCAGTGCTGGAAAACTTTTTCCCCTGGTGGCGTACGAGCTGACTCTAGCACCCCGTATGGCGGTGCGCACATACGCCCACACATAGCACTGACTCCTACTGCCTCTCAATTCTGTCTTGCCACCAGTGACAGTGCTGGAAGGCCTCTTGCCTTTGCGAGTTCTCTCACTAAACCTAATGGTTTATTCATTGTTCTGGTGTATGTAGTTTGGATATAGTTAGTTCTAGTTTGTTAGTTGTTAGAGTCCCAGAGTTGGGGCATGCCTCGTTCCCTGGGATTTAAACCCTGCGCTTCATGTGGGTTGCTCCTCAGCATAGGCTTCTTACTTTAAACCCTTTTGATGTATCTAGGGGAAGCGCATGTCCTTGAGGTGCAAAATCTGACAGACTAAAAGATGGAGGCATTCGTCTCAAGGCCATCCTGACGGAGTCAGCACTTAAACCAGTGTCTGAGCCGGGCAGATTGGACTGAGCACAATGACCTCACCACATAGTGCCCCTCCAGCGCCCTCTTCCTCCTCTCAGCACTGTTCACCATCTCTGGTACTGAAGAAGAGGCTGAAGAAGACTCGCATGGAGCAGGGATGCTCCCCTGTGGAGAAGACTTAAGGGGGGAGGGGGAAACTAGGTGAAACCTGTGTCTGGCTGCCAATCCTCCCTGTCTCTGAAGGGTCCCTTGCCACTGTGAGCGCTGACCCCGGCACCGGGCCCTCCACTGACTCCAGCTAATGGTAGGGGCCCTCACCACCTGGTGGTGCCATCAACTCCAGAGGCTTTCCAGGCAATGAAGGCTCTCATAGCATTGCCTGTGCAACCACCCAGATTCAAACTGGCACCAACGGACAACCTAATGAGGGACAGATCAGTGCCTTGAAGAGTGGGACTGTCGGGCTGTTCACCCGTGTGCAGGCGGTCTCTGGAGTTGAGACCATGCGCTCGGTCAGGACAGCGTCAGACTGGGCTCCCGCTGTTGGAGGATCAGCATCGAGCAGAACATCAGTGTGTTCTTCGTGCCGCTTACCAGTGCTGGGGCGTCCGCGCATGCTCCACAGGGCACAGTGAGATATTCGGAATCGCTGCCACCATGGCCGTTGGACAGCGGCACCACCTCGGACAGTGACAAGGTTATTCATCTGAGGCAAACAGCAGGCCCAATGCCTGGCTTCCTTACGGTGCTGCCAATGGGGGGGCGTGGCCCCAGGGACAATGGCCTGGACCGTGGCCTTACTGGTGGGGGTTTACCCTCAGATTCTGCAGCTCGGTTCTGTGAGAGGAGCATTGGTACTGCAGTCTTCCATCCCTTAGCATTTGGCACCACACTTGGACATGGATTCTGACCATGAGGGTTCACATGCCTCGATCACGGGGGGGGGAACCACTCCACCCAGAGCAGAGGCCCCTTCCACACTTCAGCTACCGACCTCATCATCGTCACTGGACGAGGCAGTTGCGGGTCCTTCATGGGCAGTACCGCTCGTTGATTTTAAGGTGTACCCCCCCTCTCCCCCACACACACACAATATGAATAGAGACGAAAAGACTAGACTTTTTCAGTCAAAAAATTAATTCCGTGGCTAGCTTGCAGCTACAAGTGGTGAATCAACAAGCACTGCTGAGAAGATATTGTTTCAATATTTGGCAGTCGCTAGGAAAGTTTGAACTCATTGTCCCCCTCTAAACAGGAGTTCGAGGCCATCTTGGAAGATGGGAGATCTGTAGCCAGGGCATCCCTGTAGGCAGCTTCTGATGCAATGGATTCTGCATCCAGGACATTGGCCTCAGCAGTGTCTGTGATGGGTATCATGGCTGCAATCCTCAGGTTTCCCATCAGAGGTCCAGCAGTCAATTCAGGACCTCCCCTTCAAAGGCATGGCCCTCTTTGCCTAGCAGATGGACTCCAAGGTGCATGGCATGAAAGACTTGAGGGTAACACTGAGGTAGGTCCCTTGTCCTCTATACCCTATCTTCCTCTAGGAGGCACTTCAAGCATCAGCATCATCAATGGTTTGGGGAACACTCCCACAGGGATTCCTGTGAGGAAGAGCAAACGATATAAAAGACACCAGGGCCGCTCATCATCCGTTGGCCTGCAACTGGGCTCTAGCTGCCATAATCGGTGTGGAAAGCAGGCCTTTTGAAGGTGTGCCTGAGAGCTACCTCACAGTTCTGCCTGTGGATCCAGCCTCCCATTTATTTTCTTCTCGTCTAGCCTGCTTTCTCCTGGCCTGGGCCACCATAACTTCAGACTGATGGGTGCTCAGTATGGTGGCCATTGGTTATACCCTCCAATCTGCCTCACTCCCGCCTTCCCATCCTCCCTCCCCGTCCCTCTTCAGGGACCCCTCTCTTGAGCTACTTCTTGAGCAGGAGGTGCAAGCACTTTTGCAGGTGGGGGCAGTGGAAGAGATTCCTCAGGACCTATGGGGTCGAGATTTTTACTCCCATTATTTCTTGATGGTGAAGGCAAAGGGAGGATTGAGGCCTATCCTGGACTTAAGGCACCTCAACAAATACCTCAGAAGCTAAAATTTTGTATGGTTTCCTTTGCCACCATCATTACCTCTCTAGATCTGGGCGACTGATCCGCCACCCTCAATTGAAAGGACGCCTACTTTCACATTGCAATCTTCCCTGGTCACTGAAGATTCCTACTGTTTATGGTAGGAGATAACCATTACCAATTTGCAGTGCTCCCTTTTGGCATCTCAGCTGCACCAAGGGTCTTCAAGTGCATGTCATTAGTGGGCGGCATATCTCCAAAGGAGAGGAGTGCAGGTGTTCCCTTACTTGGACGATTGGCTCATCAGAGACAGGTCAAGGTCTCCGTGATAGTGGCCTGAACCAGTTACCTGAAACGTTTGCCAGGCACTAGCTCTCCTAATAAATGAACAAAAATTAGTCCCTGTGCAGAGGATAGAGTTAATTGGGGGTGATGCTGGACTTGTCCAAGGCCAGAGCATTCCTTCCAGAGGAAAGGTTCCTGGCAATGACATACATTTATAACCCACGTTTCATCCCATCCCCTCATGACAGCAAGGATGTGCCTCAGCCTCCTGGGCCACGTGGCGGCCTGCACCTACATGGTTCCCCATGCCAGACTGCACCTCCAGCCCCTCCAGATGTGGTTGGTGTCAGTGTATTCTCCAGTCACGCACCACCTGGACAGTATACTTACAGTTCCTCCAGAAATACTTATCTCCCTGGTGTGGTGGATGGATTCACGTCGGGTGCTCTCGGGAATGCCCTTCGAAGTGCCCCAGCCGTCGGTAACACTGATTTCTGATGCCTCAGACCTGGGATGGGGAGCTTACTTGGGTTCCCTAAAGACCCAGGGCATGTGGACCTCGGGGAAGCTGCAGCTGCATATCAATATCCAGGAGCTCGGGCAATTAGTCTAGCCTGTACAGTCCTCCTGCCACATCTTACCAATTAAAGTGGTACAGATACTCACGGACAATATGGCCTCTATGTACCATATCAACAGGGGGAGGGGGGCCCGATCCCTGGCCCTCTGCAAGGAGGCCATGAGTTTCTGGGACTTTTGGGTGAATGTTGAGTGATACAATAGCAGCACATTTCCCAGGCATTGTCAACTCTCTTTAGCAGACCATCTCAGCAGGTCCTTCTGCTCTCGCCATGAGTGGTCCTTCCATCCAGAGGTAGTGACCCAAATCTTCCACAGAAGTTCACTTGGGGATTGCCTTATATTTGCCACCAGGGTCAACTGGAAGTGCCATCACTTCTGTTCCTATCAGACTCAGTGCGGGCTCCATCTAAGATGTCTTTCTCCTCTCCTGGTCGGGGATCCTTTTGTATGCCTTTCCACCAATACCGCTAATCCATAAAATCCTCCTGGAAGTACATACCTCATCAGTACACACCTTCGTGTCCCACTATGTTTTGACACAGCAAGCTCAGGACATTGCTGTCTTCGTTAAAGCAGTGCTTTAAGTGTCACGTCCATGTCCGCCACTGGAGACACTTCTGGTGAGTCATCTAAATTGGGAATGGACATGAGCAAGCACTCGAAGGAGCGGTTACTTTGAGATGTGTTGCTCATGTCCATTCCACACCCGCCCTCCTCCTCAGTCAGTGTTCCAGCAAGAAGGAACTGAGAGGGAGGGGGAGCCGACGGTGCCCATATGCGGGTGCATGTGCACACGGCTGCAGGGGATGCTAGAGTCAGCACCTACAGGTACCACTGGGGAAAATGTTTTCTGGCACTGGTGCATGTGGCATGCGCACACACCCTAAATTGGGAATGGACATGAGCAACACATCTCAAAGAACAAATTGTTACAAGGTAAGTAACTGTTCTCTCTCTTCTATTTTACTATAATACTGTAGATGGTTTTTGTTTTATATTGCTAGAAAGACGTATTTAAATGTGACATTTGCCTTGTATAGCGTTTGATAGGAACTTTCTAAAATGTGGATTGTGGGTGAAGCTACTGTAGATATGTAATGTTGGGAACTGTTTGGCTGAAAGGCAAATTGTCTTACAGGATCATAAATGATCTGGAAAAAGAGGTAAACAGTGAGGTGGCAAATGTGTGGATACAAAACTATTCAAGATAAGTCCAAAGCAGACTGCGAAGAGTTACAAAGTGATCTCACAAAACTGGGTGACTGGGCAACAAAATGGCAGATGAAATTTAATGCTGATAAATGCAAAGTAATGCACATTGGGAAAACATAATCCCAACTATTCATATAAAATGATGGGGTCTAAATTAGCTGTTACCACTCAAAGATCTTGTAGTCTTTGTGGATAGTTCTCTGAGAACATCCACTCTGTGCAGTGGCAGTCAAAAAAGCAAACAATGTTGGGGATCATTAGGAAAGGGATCGATAATAAGGGATGCAAAAACCATGCTCTGAAGTGTCCCTAGCCTTTGTTTGCCAGAAGCTGGGAATGGGCAATGGGATGAATCATTTGATTATCTGTTCCGTTCATTCCTTCTGAAGCACCTCACATTGGCCACTGTCAGAAGACAGATACTGGACTAGAGGGACCAGCCGTTCTTCAGAGTAGGATACCTCCCTTTAAGGGATACGTGATATAAGCACCTGGTTTATCAAGGCCACAAAAGCTAGGCCATGAGTCTCTTATCACTCCAGAGAAACCTCTGTCTTGTCTTTTCACAAAATGCTAGAAATACTTGAGTTGAAAAGTTTTTTCATAGGCACTCTAAAGTTAAAGGAACAAAAACTTTAAGGAAATGTGTAGATATAACAAACACATTTCCCATTTTTACATGTTTCCACCAAAGTGGTGAGAACCTTTCTAATTCCTTAAATACTTAAGATGGTATAAGCACCTTTTGTGATGGTCATTTGCAAACACCACTTTGTATCTAAACGCAAGCATCTAAGGTAATAACTTTCTGATAGCACTGTTACATAACATCACTGTTCATGCATCCGTATAAAATCAAGTGACGTTGCTGTAACTGGTTACTGATACAAGAAGCCATGTGAGTATAGAATATTTTATATTCATTGGGGAATTAATTGGGTATCTGCTAGTGTTTCAGCAACTTTCTTACCAAGCTCAGAGACCAGAACCACCTCTTCCAAGTATTAACTGTGCTGCCTTTGATGTCCTTTGAAGCTTAAACTCTATTCAAGAATTACCAAAATTTTAAAAAGACTATTTAAACGTTGAACAACTTTTAAATACCAAATAAGTGTTTGGAATAACTTGAAACAAATTCAGTTATTAAACCTCAATGGCTATTTCTAAGTGAACTAAGTAGTTGACTGTAAATTGCACTGTTTTCCTTCAGAGACTAATATTTGCCCAGGATGTTGAAGATTTGCAACTTTGCTGTGTATGTATTAGCAGGTTGCATGTTAATAAACTGAAGATGCTACCAGGACCATTCTATAAAGGTGTTGGGCCAGTGAAAGTGACAGCAGCTGATATTTGGATCCTGCCACGCCCCAAAAGAGGGGTTTCTCACCTTCAGTGCGACTATGGAAGAATATAAATATCTCTGCATTGAGATACCAATTCAGCACACTCAACTCTCTTGTCATCTCAACCTGTTCCTCTCATCTCCAAGCAAGCAAAAAGTAAACAAGCCATTACACAGCATCGAGAACCAACTTGCCATTCCAGCACTGGTTTTGCAGTGTAATCACACCACCAAGACTTCAGCATCATTGGTGAGATGTTTGCAAAGCACTGCCAAGGGATTCAAAACTTTTCTGGTAATAATTCTAATGGCATATTGAAATTGTATGTTGTAACTAACAGTACTAATAACATCATTAACCCTAAATTGTTCAGACTCTGTACTCCTGAAGAGGAGACATAAACTAATGGTGATTATCCAGAAATAGTTGGTTACTTTGAATTTAAGATTCCTAATAATTTGCTTGTTTCAGGACCACTCCTAAAGTGATGTGGTGGGTTTATAAGAAATGGTATTTCAGTTGAGTAACTATTAAAAAGCTTCTAAGTAATTGAGTTAATTCTTTTTTTTTCAGTTTCATAGGACTTAATTAAGATCACTTACCTCTGCCCTTTTAGAAATGTTATCCGTGATAACCCAGAGGATTTAGCAACTCTAGATGAAAATCCCTTGCCCATCTATAAACTGGTTATCTGATACACTAAAACAGGAAAATAATAATATATGTGGGTCTTAAGTTACTAAGAGAGTCCTGGCCATGCAGGATCCACTCTCCACAGAGATTTACAGAAAAGACCCGTTTGTTTTTTGTACAGGAAAAACTCAATTGTGACTTCTTGTATGTCTTTGATCATGGTATTCCCTAAAGTGTGGTAAGAATTTCAGATGACTAAAATGATTGGTGTGACTCCCTATGGATCAGCATTAGGCTAAATTTTAGTAATTGCTTTTCTTGCTTCTTGAGACACTTTTTTTTTTTTTTTTTTTTTTTTTAGTAATTTTAAGGATAGTTATTTGGCAGTTGACACCATAACACCCTTTTGTCTCATAACCAGATAACATGCAGCAGTCAGATGTGTAATATTGAATTATGAAACTTGATCAGCTTCATTGGGCGTGGTGTTAGCCTTCAGAAATAGGTACAAGCTTCTGACAATCTGGAATGGAAAAATCTTACGTTCATATCTACTCAAGTGGCTTAATAGCCAGTACGGAGTGATGTTTTGTTACAAAGTTGATTTGCTGTTTTCTAATGTCTTGAGTACTGATGCGTCTGACATGGCAATCTTACAGGCTCAAGTGTAATGTTAATCTAAATGGCTTGAGTTTTGGTACATCTGCCTGTTCTGATTGTTTTCCTGGACATTCTATAACAGCAGCTACACTTGCAAATGTAGGAACCATGTCACTGCCACTCGCAGTAGCAATGGCAGATGTGGCATGAATAGGACTTGGGTGTGTGTGTTTACCACCTTGCCTTAAGGTGAGGTGACCCCATGGTAAATACCCGTGTGCTGCGGCAGTAGTAGCGGGGTTGAAAAGCACACTGGGTAGTGTGAACTGTCAGTTGCTAATCTAAGGTCTGCACTGAAACCTAAAGCATGTGGCTAGCTCACCTTTTAAAACCAGAATGATGGGAATTTGCCTGTTTAACCTCTCACATTTCACTCCCCCCCACCCCTCCGTCCTATAATACCCATTTCCTCATACTGAATGAATTTTTCAGATTCCCTGTGGAGATGGAAATGATGCACTGTTATCCTTTACTTTGCTGTTCTCTTGTGGGTACCTATAAAAGGCAAGGTAGGGTGAAGTTTTCAGGTCTAAATTAGCTGCATGATGAATGCAAGACAGAACTGTTCACCTGTAGCAGTCCTATGGCAACCAACCTCCTGTTGCTGGGTACTGCACTATGGTCCCTCAATCTCATGAGGCCTTCAGTAATAATCCCAGGCTGTGTTAATTTATCACGGGCCTGTACAAAGGATAGCAGTTGAAAGGGCCTCCAATGCAGAGTGAGGACAGCAGTTTATGGGGCAGCTCTAGCAGCACCCAGTGTGTGCTACCTGTGAGATTCCTGGTAAAATGTATAGAGGCTTCATGGAGTGAGGCAAGGTCCACATCTGGACCCTGGCTACAGCACTAAATGCAGAGTGCCTCCCAGCCCGCGCTGCAGCCAGCGCTTGGGACGTGGCCCTAGGGAGCCCAGGCTCTGAGGGCGGGGTAGCGTGTGTTCTCTATGCTGCCATGAGAGGGCTGCAGGCACCCGAGCTGGCCACGATCCAGCTAGCTCCGCGCCCCGCAGGCCCCCGCAAGCCTACCCCAGCTGCACGTGCACATTGACAGCTGCCGGTTGGCTCTGAGCCCCAGCCCCCTAGCGAATTTGAGCCCTCTGATTGGCTGCCTGCCTCAGGCAGACTAACCAATCAGAGCTACGTCTCCAGGTGGAGTAAGCGCGCTCCTCACGCGCGTGTGTCCGGGGTGGCGAAGCGGTGGGCTGCTGATGACGTAACTGCGTGCACCCCCGGCCCGACCTGGGAGTGGGCGGGGCCCGAGGCTCGTGAGGACTGAGGAGCTCCCGAAGCTGCCGCAGCGCGCCCTGGGAGCGGGGGAGTGAAGGGCGCCAAGAGGAGCGGAGGTGAGCTGAGGTGCGGCGGGGCTGAGGTGCGGTGGGGCCGGCGCGGGGCGGGGCGGGGCGGGGCGGGGGGTGAGGCGGACGCGGGCTGAGGTGCGGTGGGGCCGGCGCGGGGCGGACGCGGGCTGAGGTGCGGTGGGGCCGGCGCGGGCTGAGGTGCGGTGGGGGCGGGGCGGACGCGGGCTGAGGTGCGGTGGGGCCGGCGCGGGGCGGGGCGGGGCGGGGGGTGAGGCGGACGCGGGCTGAGGTGCGGTGGGGGCGGGGCGGACGCGGGCTGAGGTGCGGTGGGGCCGGCGCGGGGCGGGGGGGTTTGGCTTAGGGCTTGTGGGGCTGGCGGGGAGGGGGGGCTGAGCTGAGGCGCTGTGCGGCTGTGCTCATGGGGAAGGGGGGCTGACTTAATTGTGGGGCAGGCTCTGCGCAGATGTGTGCTGAGATAGTGTGTCCTGTAGCTGGGGTCATTCTCACCTCACCCAATGCATTTGCGGGAGTGTATAGCACTCTGTCTGTCTGTCTGTCTGTCACTCTCACCTGCACTGGGGACCTGCCGGGGGTTTAAAAAAACAAAGCTAAATAGCTCATGACTTCGGAGTCCTGAGGCTGGAAATATTGATATGTTTACACATGCTGCAGTCATAGCTCTGACTGCTGTGTAGACCTGAGTCTTGTCTAGAGCAGTGTTTCTCAACCTCTTTGATACCAGGGACCAGCTTGCTGTCTTCCTAAATTGAGTCGGGAGATCTCAGGGACCGGCACCAGTCCACGGACCGGTCATGTAAAAACACTGGTCTAGAGCAGCTGAACTCGTGGGGTGCTAAACTTGCTGGGGGTATTTTAGAGGTTTTGGGAAGAGGATGTTCTTTGCATTCAAGCATTTCCTGAATACAGCAAGGCATGGGTCATTGTGTTTTTACTGCCTGCTATGTGTGTTTGTACCTTGCTGAAGAGGAATGTCAGTAGCAGTCTGCCTTAGAATAACCTGAATATGATTCTGGGATATATTAGCAGGAGTGTTGTAAGTAAGACACGAATAGTAATTCTTCCACTCTACTCCATGTTGATTAGGCCTCAACTGGATTATTGTGTCCAGTTCTGGGTCCACATTTCAGGAAAGGTGTGGACAAATTGGAGAAAATCCAGAGAAGAACAACAAAAATGATTAAAGGTCTAGAAAACATGACCTGTGAGGCAAAACTGAAAGAACTGGGGTTGTTTAGCCTGGAGAAGAGAAGACTGAGAGGGACATAAGTGTTCAAGTACATAAAAGGTTGTTACAAGGAGGAGGGAGAAAAATTATCCTGTCCTCATAGGCCAAGAACAACAAGAAGCAATGGGCTTAAACTGCAGCAAGGGAGGTTTAGGTTGTACATTAGGAAAATGTACTAATGGTCAGAGTGGTTAATCACTGGAATAAATTGCCTAAGGAGGGTGTGGAATCTCCATCATTGGAGACTTTTAAGAGCAGGTTAGGCAAACACTTGTCAGGGATGGTGTAGATATTACTTCGTCCTGCCATGAGTGCAGGGGACTGGACTAGATGACCTCTTGAGGTCCCTTCCAGCCCTATGATTCTATGATGCATCCACAGATAAAAAAAAATCTCAGTGCAATATATCTTCAACAGAAACATAGACCGCTCTATTGAAATGCATATCCCCTCTCCAGGTAGCTGCCAGAATTTGTGGGGAGGTCCAGAAGGGGAAGTAGCTTCTGTGTTCTTTTAACTAGTATGGATACAAAATCTGTCCTGACTGTTAGTGAAATAAAATGAAGCTGCAGTGGGTAGGGATCACTACTTGCCAAATGGAAAATGTTAATAGGGAGGGAGGGAGATTTGTGCCTTCCAGTGACAATGGCAAAAGTGATACTTTAAAAAAAATGATGGACTCAAGGGGCTGGAGGGCGTGGAAGCCTTTGTTGCCAAAATCCAGGGCAAGGATGTTAAGGACCAAAATTTGTCCCCATCTGAAGCTGTTTAGTAGCCTTCATGAAACAAAGTGGTAGGTCTCAACCAAGTTTGCTAGGAGACAGGTCTCCATTTTGTCCCTCTTGCACTAACTGACTCCTTTGGCAGGCTCAGATGGGAGGGCAGTGCCTAGCTGGGTCTGGGAGATGGAACTCCCCTATTGTGTTCTTCCAGGTCAAGGTGGGGGCATGCTGGCAGTGTGTGGGGTGGAAGCCTGCCTTACTGCCTGTGGTGTGTGGAGTAGATGAAGAGCCAAGTCAGTCTCCAGGGTTAATAAGCTGGCATCTTTCACCAGCACTAAACTCACAGAGCTTTAAAACTTGCCTTTTGGAGGATCTTGTTGCAAGGTGAAGTTGCCCCCAATGCATTCATGAAGTCTGAGGGGAAATGCAGGAAACCAACATGGTAAAAGAGCAGAGCTCTACTGCTGCCTGGGCTGTGCAGAACACTGTGATGGTTCTTGGGGTACCCAGTACTGAGTCAATATTTTACTCCCCAGGCTCCAGCGTGAGGGACACTTGCTTGTGCTTAACTGGTTGTCACCTCCATGGCACCACCTGTTTATTAGGCACCCAAGAACTCTCCTCTGAGCTATGCCAGCCCTTACTTTGCCTTACAGGTTAACAGTAGGTGTATCCCAGTCCCTGAGCCCCTTTGAAGTATTTGCCTGTAGTGTCCAGTCCATTAGCCACTGAAAAATCAAAGAAATACCCGGTCTGCTGTCCTCAAGGGAACAGTGTACACACCAGCCCGTATTATTCAGTTTAGGATCAGCACCTCACTTAATATCACAGCACTTATATATCTTTATAGTGGAAAACAAGAATAAGTTTATCATCAGACTACAGATTCTGGAGATAGTAAATTTATTGGGAACATATAAAGGTTACATATAAAACAAAATAGCAACATGGTTCTTGAAGTGCTTGCTTGTGTCCATTCCATGTCAGGTGTGTGCATGTGCTATATGTACCAGTGCTGGAGACTTTTCCCTCAGTGGTAACTGGAGAGCCGGCTGTCATGCCTCTTCAGTGGCAAGCGAATGCACTGGTATAAGGGTGCTGCCGTGCCCCGCCCCCACCCCAGTTCCTTCTTACTATCAGTGACTGTGCTGGAATGTTGTTGCCTCAACAAGCCTTCTATCAGTGGTCTCATCTGTAGATTTAGTGTACATAGTTTAAGTTTAATTAGATAGAAGTTAGTCCCACAGGGACATAGCCCCAGGGATGGGGCATGCCTCGGGCTTCAAATCATGTGCTTCATGTAAGAAGCCCATGCCCATAAACAGTCCTCACCAGAACTGCTTAATGTGTCTGGGTGAGACGCATGTTCGAAACAAGTGCTGGATCTGTGGAAACTTCAGACCCCGCACTAAAAAGAACTGGAACGTCAGGTTAAGAACACTCCTGATGGAGTCTGCTCTCAGACCAGACTCTGAGCCTGGCTGCTCTGACTCCGTGCCCAGTATATTGGCATCTACTCAAAATGCCCCACCAGCACCGATTTCATCCCGGCACTGGTCACCATCTCTAGTGCTGAAGAAGTGGCACAAGAAGCTGCACGCCAGAAGAGGATGCTCCGTGGCCCCTAAGAAGGACAAACAGAGTGGAGGAGGAGCTGAGACCCACCCTGGGCCACTTGGGTTGGCTACAGCCTCACCCATTAGAGTTCCCAGTCCTCCCTGGGACCTGCCTCCAACTCCTGACAGCAGTAGGTGGACCCGGCATCTCCCAATGCTGTCCACGCCCAACGCCTTTTAAGTGGTCAAAGACTTGCTCTCACTCCTGGTGCCACCCAAGTCCTCAGGAGAATAGACCTTTGCGCGAAGATGCCATGCTGGGGCAGCTGGCCAAGAATGGGTACAGGAGCAAGCCTACAATGGGTACCCCGCACAGATCCCCCGGATGCCTCAACACTGCTCTCTGATCCCTCATTGGTTACCGATGCCCCGGCAGTGGTCGCCAGGACCCTGTCACTGGTCCCCAGAGTACTGTCGGCAGCCAAATTCACGGTACTGCTCCCTGACCAGGGTCTCAGTGCCCATCCCTGGAGCCAGTGTCAGTCTCTGCAGCACCACTACCAGTCGCTGGAATACCATGATCGACTCCTAGATGCTCAGCACCTATCAACAGCATCCCGGCACCACTCCCCGATACTGGAACACTGCACCTAATGGTGCACTAAAGAATTGGAAATGAAGTTGGCATTGCCATGGTCCCCGGAAGAGGACCCCTTGGATTTAGAGGAAGAGGAGATCATCGTGCTCAGGGGTCAAGTGAACCCACCACGGCTGCAGGTTTCCCTCCCAGCTTACCACCAGGCTTATGGCCACCGACACAATGGCCTGGACCATGGCATTTCTGGAACCAATGGGAATTCCCTCCTGTCCCAGAGTCGCAGGTGCAATAATCAAGAACACCCAGGAGATCCTCAGCAACAGTGTCACGCCTTCCCCTGGACTTGGATGAAGAACTAGACCAAGCTGCGGGGGCTTCAGTGGTACCTCCGGAAGAGGCTACTCTGGGTGCCAAAGAACAGTCATCCACTCCACCCTTACCTGCCTCCTCCTCATCACCACCACTTGATGAGGCAGAAGCGGGTCCTTCTGCCATGGTCCCACAGGATGACGTTAGAGCACACCAGGAGCCACTCAAGAGGATAGCTGTGTATTTGGGCTTGGAAGCAAAGGAGCTGAAGGAGGCTGCTGATGCACTCTTTGACATTTTGGAAGCAGCAGCCCCTTCTAGAGTGGCCCTTCCCGTCCACAAAAGAGTTGTCAAGCTTGTCAAGGCTTGTTATGGCAAACCCCCTCCTCTCTGCCCCCTACATCTAAAAGGGCTGAGAAAAAATATTATTTGTCTGCCAAGGGGGTTTGAGTATCTGTACTCTCACCCAACCCCGGGGTCCTGGTGGTTTCAGCTGCCAAAGAAAGAGGCAGACAGGCAGTCAAGCTCAACCCCCAAGAATAAAGATGCGAAGAAGCTGGATCTCTTTGGCAGATTTATTTGACTGCTAGCCTCCAGCTCCACATATCAAACCAGCAAGCCCTGCTGACTATAACATATGACCAAATTCCACGGCTAAATTCACTGACTTCTTGCTCCAGGAGTGTAGGCAGGAGTTTGTGGCCATTTTGGAGGAGGGCAAGTCAGTGTCTGGAGCTTCCCTCCAGGCAGCCTCTAATGCAGCCAACTCAGCACCCAGAACAATGGCGTCAGTGGTTTCTATGTGGAGAGCCTTGTGGTTACAGTCATCTGTCCTTATCTGTGGATGTCCAACTGTCCATCCAGGACCTCCCCTTCAATAGTGTGGTGCTGTTCTCTGACCAAATGGACGCCAGACTGCACAGCCTAAAGGATTCTAGGGCTACACTCCACTCCTTAGGCCTGTACATTCTGCCTGTTTCCAGGAAGCATTTCAGGCCCCAGCAACCGCAGCGGTTCGCGGGACAGGCCAGGAGCGAGCTCTACAGGAAAAAGAGGAAGGGTTATGAACGCTGTCAAGGTCAAGCCCCTGCCGGCACTTCCCAGTCAGACTCAAGCTGCTACCCACCAGGCGGCAGGCAGGCCTTTTGAGGGTGTGCCCGGGGGCAGCCTAGTAGACTTAATTCCGGATCCAACCCTTCACTTCTTTTCAAACCGCCTTTCTCCCTACCTTCCTGCATGGGCAGCTAAAACGTCAGACAAGTGGGTGCTAAGCACCTCTGCAGTGGAGTACACCCTTCAATACATTTCGATTCCTCCTTCCCACCCACCCCCCCATACTTGTTTCTCTTCGGGGATCCTTTTCACAAGCAACTTCTCTTCCTGGAGCTGAAAGCTCTCCTAAGGGTAGGGGACGTACAGGAAGTTCCTCTACATCTGAGAGAGAGAGGGTTTTATTCCCGTTTACTGTCTAATCCCAAAAGCCAAAGGAGGCCTACAGCCCGTATTGGATCTATGTTGCCTTAACAAATACCTCAAGAAACTGAGGTTCCATATCATCTCCCTGGCGTCCATCCCGTCCCTGGATCCATGAGACTGGTATGCCACCCTTGACCTGAAGTATGCATACTTCCATTTTCCTTGGCCTCAGACCGTTCTTACAGTTTGTGGTGGGAGACGACCACTACCAATTCATGGCCCTCCTATTTGGCCTATCAATAGACCAAGGGTGTTCACACAATGTGTGGCAGTAGTTGCTCAGATGTCGGGGAATACAAATTTACCCTTACCTCAACAGCTGGCTCATCAAGTGTCGCTCAGAAGCTCAGGTCCAGCACGGTATCACAGGTTTATGGGCTACCTGCCAAGAATTGAGCCTGTTGGTAAATGAACAGAAATCTATATTAGTGCAAAGGATAGAGTTAATTGGGGCTGTCCTCGACTCTTTGCAGGCCAGAGCATTGCTACCTCAAGACAGACTTCAAACCATGTCAAACCTGGTCACCCCCTCACACAGCTAGGTTTGCCTCAGACTTCTGGGTCACATGGCATCATGTACCTACGTGGTACAATGTGCAAGATTGCACCTCAGACCCCTTCAAATGTGACTAGCATTGGTTTTACTCTCCGACAAGACACAGCCTTGACGTGATCCTTACAATCCCACCTTGAGTACTTGCCTCATTGGCATGGTGGACAAACCCTACCCACATAGCAAGAGGGGGGTTCCCTTTGCGGTCTGACACTCTCTCGGGTGCCTCAGACATAGGGTGGGGTACCCACCTTGGCTCCCTCAGGGCCCAAGGCATCTGGTTCATAGAGGAGCTGACATTACACACATGTCAGAGCTCAAGGCAATCCATCTAGCCTGCAAAGTATTCCTTTGTCTGATGCGGTATTATCTGTCAATATTTGTACTACCTTTCCCGACATCCATGTATTATGTCAATAAGCAAAGGGGAGCAAGATCCTCAGCCCTCTGCCAAGAAGCACTCCATCTGTGGGATTTCTGTGTGGGACATGTGATCCACCTCAAAGCCTCACATCTCTCGGTGGTCAAGAACACGTTGGCAGATCACCTCAGCAGGTCCTTCTCTTCCTGCCAAGTGTGGTCCCTGCACCCGAAGGTAGTCAGTTATCTTGCAGAGGTGGGGAACTCCCCAGATAGACCTGTTCAAGACCAAACAGAACAAGAAATGTCACAGTTTCTGTTCCCTGCAAGGATCTGACAGTGCCTCACTTCCTGATGCTTTCCTCCTCCCAGTGGTCAGGAGGCCTGTTGTATGCCTTTCCACCGATCCCTCTCTTCCACAAAGTCCTCATAAAGATCAAAAGGTACAAAGCGCGGGTCATAATAATTTCTTTGGCATGACTGTCAACGCTGGTTCAGCATGTTGCTGGACCTGGTGGTGGTAGCCCTTTGGATGTTCCTGGATCATCCAGATTTGATTTCAAAGGATCATGGTCAGCTGTTACATCCAGACCTTGCCTCCTTACATCTGATGGCATGAATGCTGCATGGTTAAGCCTTGAGGAGCAGGCTTGCTCCATTCAGGTTCAGAAAGTCCTGCTGGAAAGTAGAAAACCCTTTACTAGAGCGACTTGCCTGGTGAAGTGGAAACGCTTCTCCTGCTGGTCAGCAGAACAAAACCTCTCCCGAACCCAGATACTTTTACACTCCATTCTGGAGTACTTACTCCCCTTGAAACATCAAGGCCTGGCATTATCGTCAATCACGGTACACCAGACGGCCACCTTGGCTTTTTGCTGCATATCCAGCGCAGATCAATCTTCTCCCGGGAGATGGCAGCTAGATTCCTGAAAGGCTTGGAAAGGCACTTTCCACAGATCAGAGACCTGGTTCCCCCATGGGACCACAACCTAGTTTTGTCCAGACTCACTGGGCCCCCCTTTGAGCCCATGGAATCCTGTTCACTTCTGCACTCGTGAGAGCTTGCCTTTTTGCCAGCAATTACATTGGCGAGGTGAGTCTCCGAAATCAAGGCTCTAATATCGGAACCTCCCTACACTGTGTTTTACAAAGATAAAGTTCAGCTGTGCCCTCATCCTGCATTTCTACCCAAGGTGGTATTGCAGTTTCATGTCAACCAGGACATCTTCCTTCCAGTCGTTTTTTCTGAAGCCTCATAGCTCTAGCGAAGAGAGATGCCTGCTCACGTTGAACTGCAAATAGATCCAAACAAAATTTACTTTGCCAAGGTCTGTAGAAGCAGCCACTCCTCTTGAAATAATTAATAGGTCCCTTATTGCATAGAGTTTATCTCAGACTTTGTTTCCCAGACCTTTGCACTGGTGGGTGGGATCTGATGCAACTAATGTAATGATTCAACAGAAGAGTAAGCACTTTGTCCGTCTCTCAAATGGCTAGCTCTGCAAAGATGCTGGGTCCAGCCTGGTGCTTTTTTGTAGGCATCTCTGTTTCTGTGCCAGGATGGCAAGGACTGGTCTATGGGCTCCCACCTCCTTGTGAGAGGTAACTACTTACTTGCTCCCTGAGGGATTGGTGGGTCTCCAGATGACTGATCTTGGGGCAGGGGCATAGTCTTAATTGTTTTGCCAATCAAGTGCCCTGGGATATGCTATACAAATAAGAGCTGTTCAGAAGCACAGTACTGGTAGAGGGTTGGGGAGCAATAAGAATATGCTGAGTGGCAGGTAAGGGTGGGTGTGTGCATGTGTGCCTTCCCTGTTTTTCCCTTTGGCTAAGCCCCTCCTACCTAAAACCCACCAAAAAAAATATAAAAACAAACACTGAAACAATAGTGGCACTGCCCTGACGTTCGTAAGCCCTCAGGCTGTTGACTCTGCTGGTGTGCACTATCCCTCCCTCCCCTTTGCCTCTATTTTGATTGTAAGCTCTGCAGGGTTGTTTAGTTCTGTTTGTACAGTATTGTGGGCCCTAATCTCAGCTGGGCCTCAGGCACTATAGTAATACACAAAATAACTGAAAGCTGCTAGATTGGCAGATGGAGAAGAGGCAATAATGCACTCACCTGAGCAGTGTAGTGTTGTGTGCATGCAGGGGTTATATAGACTGAGTTCTAAGGAGTAGGGAAAGGATGGTGCAGTAGATAAGGCACTAGCCTGGCCTTCAGAGACTAAGGTTCAGTTCCCCCAGGCTCCCTTTGTAACTGTGGGTGAGTCTCTGTGCCTCAATTCTGTAACTATGAAATGGGGGATAATAGCACTGCCTTACCTTACAGGAATGCTGTGGTGATAAATGCATGACCGTGAGGTGCACAGACACTTCAGTGATTAGAATAATATAAGATAGTCAATGGGCAGAGATCTGGTTACTGAAATTATATTTTGCATCATAACTCTTCAGCATTCCTGTACTATGAAATTCAAAGCTTGAACGGCTGAGGTAACTTAATTTTAGCATAGTCTTTGTTGAGCTCTTCTTGCGTGATTGTTTCAGAGCCGGTTTGAAGCCTCTAAAAAGGATCATCCGTCTCTCCTGCTGCTTGTTAGAGAAGTTCCCATTACAGTAGTCATTAGGGTCTACTGGCTAGGCCAGGTGACCTACATTGGCAACCCCTAGGTTCTGCCTTTTGGTTATTTTTCTTCTCTATTCACTGACTTCCTCTGTAATGTGATTTGAGACCTTTGGATGGAAAGCACTGTATCAGTTTAAATTATCTTTATTACTAGGGCAACAAGCTTCCCATTTTAACTTATCCTCTCCTGTCTGGAAAGAGTATTGGGCCCCAATGCATGTGTTCAAATTCGGGAGATTCAAAAATTGAGTAGAATTGTCTGCATAATTTCTGTGTGTAAAATAAATGGAGGAGGAACAAAAGAGTTAGGGTAAGGATCAGGACTGGATGCTGTGGGAATTGGACCAAGGGAGGGGAGCGTGGTGGTCAGACATCCTGGGGTAACATGTTTGTGGGAGGAAGGAGCCGTGAAGCAGAGTTGTGGTAGTCTGGACTCTAGCTAACAATTTGTAACTTGTGAATTGATCGCATGTATAAAGGACAACCAGAATAAAGTCCAGACCAGTAATATATGTACTTAGTGCTTTAATAGAGCCAATTTCATAAAAGCTGAACACAATTGAGTCATATCAGCTGACAGGAAGAATGTTAATCAGAAGCATGTGAATGATTGTGAATCATTTAAGAACACCTTACGAGATGCCCCAAAGCTACAATCGAGAAAAGGCCATAATGGTTTTAAAAAAAAAAACAAAAAAAACAAAAAAACTGACTTGTTTTACAGGGACAGTGAAAGCCGGTCGGTATATAGAGGGACAGCGAGTGAGCACGCAAATGGAAGAAAAAGGAAGTTGATAGTAATGAATATAATCAGAAGTTAGGAATTGTAGAAAACTGATAAGGAAAGCAAAGGAACACAAGGAAGAATCTACAGCCAGCAGAGTTAAGGACAGTGAGTTTTTAAAATCTATTAGGAACAAAAAGAATCCTGACAATAGTGTTGGTCCATTACTAGATGGAAATGGTAGAATTGTCAATAATAATGCAGAAAAGTGAGGAGTGTTCAATAAATTATTTATATTCTGTAATTGGGGAGGTGGCGGGGGGGGGAGGGGGAGGAAACAGATGATGGTAGTCATATGGTGATAACACTCTTTTCATTCCACTAGTATCTCTGGAGGATGTTAAACAGAAGCTACTAAAGCTGGACATTTTTAAATGAGCAGGTCCAAGAGTTCAAAAAGAGCTGGTGAGAGACTTGCTTAGGCCTGGGTTTAAACAGGGCAGTCCTGCTTTTCTAAGGTTTGTCACCCATCTGGTACTGAGACAAAATCAGATGTGGTTTTATCAGGTATCAGACAGCAGGTGCTATTCTGAAGAGCCTGGCACCCCAATCCCACCACCGTGAACTTGGACGCATGGTGCGTGCGAGGTCACACCAGCAGGGGTGGGGGTCACACAGACGGGGGTGGACCCACATCACTCCCAGAAGTACTGGAATGTCTGGTACTCTGAGGTTGTGTGAGTGGCCACAATAAGCTTGCTGGACTGTTAATGTTGATTTCAATAAGTCTTGGAGCACTGGGGAAGTTTCAGAAGACTAGAAGAAAGCTAAAATTGTGCCAATTTTTAATAAGGGTAAATGGGATGACCTGGGTAATTATAGACCTGTCAGCCTGACATTGATCCTGGGCAAGATAATGGAGTGGCTGATATGGGACTTAATTAGTAAAGAATTAAAGGAGTGTAACATAATTAATGCAAATCAACATAAGTGTTTGGAAAACAGATCTTGTCAAATAAATTGATATATTTTTTATTAGATTACAAGTTTGATTGATGGCAATATTATTGTCATAATAGACTTCTTGGTACTGGATGACATTTTGATTAAAAAACTTGAATGATATAAAATTAACTTGGCACACATTAAATGGATTAAAAACTGGCTAGCTGGTAGGTCTCCAAATGTAATTGTAACCAGAGAATCATCTAGTTGGGTGTGTTTCTGGTGGAATCCCACAAAGATCTCATTGTGACCCTAGGCTATTTAATGTGCTTTAGCAATGACCTGCAAGAAAACATAAAATCATCACTGATAAAGGTTGCTAATGACACACAAATTAGGGGAGTTGTAAATAATGAAGAGGACAGGTTGCTGAGTCAGAGTGATGTAGATCACTTAGTACAAGCTAACTGTGTTTTGGTTTTTTTTTAATATGGCTAAATGTCAATGTATACATTTAGAAACAAAGAATATAGGCCATCGTACAGGATGAAGGACTCTATCATGGGAAGCAGTGACTCTGAAAAAGCAGTGACTTTGGGTGTTGTCATGGGTAATCAGCTGAACATGAGCTCCTGGTTTGATGCTGTGTCCAAAGTAGCTAATGTGACCCTGGGGTACATAAACAGGCGTCTCATGTAAGAAATAGGGAGGTTATTTTACCTCTGTATTTGGCACTGGTGCAACCAGTGCTGGGAATAAATAGTTTGTTCAGTTTTGTTGCCCACAATTCAAGAAGATAAATTGGAGAGCGTTCAGAGCAGAGCCAGCCATTAGAATGGTTAAAGGATTAGAAAACATGGTTGATAGTGAGAGTCAATCTGTTTTTAGTTTAACAAAGGGATGATCTGATTAGTCCATAATCTGTGAGCCTATGCACAAATTCAGATTCCTAGATTCCAAGGCCAGAAGGGGACCACTATGATCATCTAGTCTGACCTCCTGTATAACACAGGACATAGAATTTACCCATAATTCTTCCTAGAGCAGATCTTTTACAAAGACATTCAATCTTGATTTAAAAGTTCTTAGTGATGGAGAATTCACCACAACTCCTGTTCCAAAGGTTAATTACTCACTGTTAAAAATGTATACCTTATTTCCAGTCTGAATTTGTCCAGCCATTGGATTGTGTTTTATATTTCTATCTACATGGAGAACAAATATTTAATAATGGGCGTTTCAATCTAGCACTCCTGTATGTTTACAAAGACCGTATAAATCCTGTTTTGTTGTATACAGGAAAAATCAAACAGGAGGGAGTTTCTTTGCCCCTTTTTACCATCACCCAGCCCAAGAGCTCTTTAGGCTTTTCTTGGGGCTGTTGTATTAATTTAGCTGGAATAAATAGACCAAAGGTGTTGATATAACCCAGTCACTGTCCTCCATTAAACACTATTGTTAGGCTTAAGACAATTTCTAGTCTTAGTAATCTTAAGATCTATAAGAGCCACAACTGCCTTTTGTGTTTTTGTCTGTTTACCACCTATCCGTGAAGACTCCCCTCTCCCCCCCCGAGTATAACCTTAGTAGTTTGAATGTATTCACAAGTGACTAGATATAGAATTTAAAACATACTATGTAACTGTGGAATCAGGAAAATATTGATAGGATGCCCTAGGTCAAATGCCTGCCTGGGGTCCTAGACTTCCTGGCACCAGGAGTCCCCACTATGTGACATCCGGGAATGGTGTTTACCTATTCTGAGGTCAAATCATATAAACTCTGGGAACGGTATTTGCCCTTCCTGAGGTCATAAATTGTGTGGAATCTGGAAATAATATCTATAACAACAATCACTATGTAAGTGTGATCCTATATAATAAGTCTGTTGTATCTGATAGCAAAATGAAGCACCAGTAGCCAGCACAAAGCTGTGCTGCTTGGGCTTCCCCATAGCTATGGTTATTTGTGTGTGTCAATAAAACCTCTTCAGTATTGTCTGTGCTGCCTGATCCTTGGGGAAAGAATCCTTCGTGCTTTACACTATTAACAAGGTTCGGAGACCTTAGCAAGCTTAGTACCATAGCAAACACACCATTAACAATAACTTTAAAAATAAAGAAAAGAAGGAAAAATAGTTAATATATTTGAAATGTAAAGTATTAAGTGTAGGCCTTTCATGAACAATGAAAGAAAACCGAAGTAAGGAAATGGAGGTTAACAATGGACGAAGCATGAATTCACAAGTGGTCTTGTAAATAATACATAGCTAGTAGATAAAGAAATAATAGGAAAAAGAGTAATGTGTGTTAAGCTTGCAACTGCACCTTTGCTTATTAGCACACTTCGTAGTGCATTGACAGCTCATAATCTCTACAGGAATTGGTTCACAAAATTAGTAAAACAAGCATGAAGTTTGATACAATTTAGAGTGCAATGCACATGTGTCAGTGTGCTTTAGAATATGTATTATAATCTGATTTATAATTATGTACATTGGAGTTATGCTCCCTAACCCCCTCCCTACACCTGAGCCTGATCACCTCAGGTGTATCTTTATGAAATGCCAGTAAAGAATCCTTAGTGACAGGTCTGGATTTGAAACGAGTTTTTGGATTCCAGAGAACTAGATAAAGTGTTCTCCCTTGACTGGATGAGGTATTCAGGATAAGCCTAGTGGAAAAGGCTTTGGACAGAATCCCAACGTTAAGTAAGACTTTAATTTTTAGCAACATTTCCTTGTTCCCTTTTCCTTTAGCTGGGGTGCTTTATAGAAGGAAAAACCCTCTTGTTTAGCAATCTTAGATCATAGAAGATTAGGGTTAAAAGGGACCTCAGGAGATCTAGTTCAACCCCCTGCTCAAAGCAGGACCAACCCCAACTAAATCATCCCAGCCAGGGTTTGTCAAGCCGCATCTTTAAAAGATGGTATCAAAGAGGGTAATAACTGTCATTTTTGTGTAAATGAGAAGTTAGTTGAGATGGGCTGGAGTTGCTGCTTCTGCTAGTCCAGATCTGTTTTATCTCAGGCAGTGTTTGGGATTCAACTGGAGTTGTTAGGGGTGGCGATGTTATCTAGATTCTTCTCGCTGGCTCGGTTTGGTCAGGACATCCCCCAGAATTAGGACGAAGAAGGTCCAGTGTCCCAGGAAATGGTGTGGGGTAGCAACCATATAATGGCGAAGATTGTTCCAGTAGCCTCCATCCATTCTGCCTTCTGTGCCCCCCAAGCCTCTCTCTTTAAGTACCCAAAATAGTGGAATAGCCCATCCCCTTATTTGCTCACCAGTTATAGCTAATATCCGATACACCAATTTTTGTTCATTAATTTTCAGTTCCACATCTTCTGTTTTTACCAAGCATGATTTCAGCACAGTCCTTGAGTTATATCACTAGGTTTTTTGGTTTAGACTAGTTCTATCTGCCTCCCTTCCATACCCTTTCCCATAAACATTTGTTCTAGGTTAATGTGATGCTTTATAAACTGTCATATACTTTTTTTCTGTTGACCTCACAATTAGAATAAATTTGTAGGCCTGATTATCACATTAGGGTCATACTCTCAGTGCTTGTTCAGTTTGGCTTTCTACAATTTTTGTGTCTCTTGTATTTCTCTCCTGCACAGACCAACCACTCTACCAAACAATCCTCAGCAGAGCTCCCCACCCACACTGAGTGGTGAAATGAATTTGTTTTAATCTGAGGCCCCTATTGTTTCTTGAGTTTATTTTGAATGAAGTTTACATCACTGGTTTCAAAGCATTTTAGTCCAACCTATAACAATATTCTTCTCTCATTTCAGTGTGATTACTCTCTGTAGAGTCAGTGAACTTCCTGTGCTGTTTGTATAGTTTAAAAAAAAAAAAAAGGAAATGCAATAGTACACTCAGAGTGGCAAGGCAGGACCTGGAAGTACTTTAAACTCCTTAATGAACATTGATAGGGTTCCAAGTTGGCAGTGTCCCTTTAAACATGGGGCTGGGATAGTGCCTGAGTGGTGCATATGACCTGTCCTTGTATGTCACAGAGTCATGCTCTAGCCAGGAGCTTTTGCAGGTCTGTTACGTTGTTCTGTAAATGGTTGTAATATGCTTTGGTTTTGTTTGTGCAGATGAGACCAAGTCACAATTGGTTTTGCAGTATAAATGATCCCTGGCTTAAGCACCATCCATGCTGGGTTTCAAACTGAGTTGAGATCATATTTAAACTCCTACAGATAAAACTGTTTAACAGGCATTAGCTGGCTGGTGTGTAACTGTGGTTACCTGACCCTTTCTTCCCCACAGCTGGGGAACACAGCTTGGTGCGGCACAGTAGGGTGTGTGGACTGGCCCCTGCCTAAGTGCTCCAGCATGTCTGGGTTGCTGTCCACGTTAACAAGACTATAATGCTGCAGTTAATGAAGCCGGGTATGTCTAGCATAGGGATGTAAAAGCCTAAATGTTTAAATGGTAATCAGCTGTTTAAATGTTTTAAATAGGTGATTACCTTTAAACTGAGGGGGAAGGGAGCGGCAGGTGAGAGCAGCTGGGCAGCTCTTGCTGCGAGGGAGGCATGGAGCCTAGCAGGGGGGAGGCAGGGGAAGAGTTTCAGCTAGGCAGCTGTCGCTTGGTAGTGAGGAGCAGAGTCCAGCACTGCTTCCTCCCCCCTGCTTTTAAATGTTCTATTTTTAGAACATTTTTAACAGATTCTTTATTAAATGAATTTTTACTTCCCTAATCTAACAGAAATAAGATGGTTGCCACCCAAGGAGTTGGCTGGACTGCATGGATCAGGACATGGGTCTGTCTGCATCTTACTCACTCCTTTTTTTTGGTCTCTCTTCTCAGCCAGATTTACTGCACTGGGGATCTCCTGAAGCAGGTCCAGCTGGCCAGGCTTTTCTCTGATGACAAGCACTTCGTTGACATGCCATTGCGGGAGTCTCCAGGTCAGCAGTGGCAGTGTGGCCAGGGCCACGGAGCTGTTGGGTTTACTCTTTTCCTTCCTGCCAGACACCTGAAGTCTAACCCCACACCCGCCTGTGCCGCAGTTGGTGCCAGCTGCCTGTGGGCCCATCCCACCACACTGGCCTAATGAGTGGGAATCTTGGCACTAATTCACAGATGTGCTGTGCCCCACGGGTATTAGTGGGAATGGTGGCACCATGCCCTGGTACATACTGCACCAGGTAGCCCCAATGCCTTCACCACGCATGGTCCCCAGGTTGGCAGAAGCTCAGCCAAGGCAGGAGGCAGTGATGGCTCTTTTTTTTTCTTTTTCCCAGAACTAGTTCTGAAGACGTTTCAGCAGCTGGTGAGCGTGACTCCAGGGGGGATATTGTCCAAAAAGCAGCTGCAAGAGTTTGTGAGCTCATCTTTCAGTGACCCTGGACAGGAGTTTGAGCAATGGGAACCTCAGGACTGGACAAGCAGGTACAAAATGGAACCGAATGGGGGCCCCAGTAAGAGCCTCAGGGAATTCTTTTGACAGTTCAATGGGAAGTGGCTGCCCTTGGCAACTGGAGTAGCTGTGCTCTGCCCAGGTGATGGGAGTAAGGGAACTAGACTGCACTGTGCTGGGCTCTGTCCCGTGCTGGATATGGGGGCTGACTACAGCTTTCTTGGGAAGTGATGAATTTGTTTTTAGTGCCTGGGGGATGTGGTAGCTGTAATCAGTGCAAGGGACTGACAGGTGCTGCAGGCTTCCCATTCACAGTGCTGCCAGTGCACCTCACCCTAATCTGCAGCCTCCCAGCTATTCCAGCTCTGCCGGTGCCCCAGCCTGCAGACCCTGCTGCTGGTCTGGTCTTTGAGTCTAGTCTTGAGCATAGGCTGCCAGTTATGATGACTTGGAACAGAACATGAGAATGGCTGTTCAGGCTAACCCCCTTCAGGCCTCCAAATCCACCTTTGATCTACTGAGGATTGAAGCTCAGGTCTCTAGAGCTGAATTGCTAGTTTAGCCACATTCTAACCTGTGCACTTCATGGGGGAGGAAGAAGCCAAGAAGGAGGTGTGACCCATAGATTGCTGTGCTATATCAGGCAGGGGTATTTCACATGCAGTTTCTGGAGACAACCCTTGCCCCTAGTGACTGGGTGCTTGGTTGCAGCTGTCTCCTCTCTCGAGTGTATTTCCTTCTTTATCTTCTAGCCCCCAGATTCTAGCCAAGATTTCTGACCCAGAACTCCAGGCATGGGCATCGGATCTGAACGCCAAGTGGAAATCCTTGGGGAGAAAGGTAGAGAAATGGGGGGAGGTAGTATGACCCTGCTCCTGTGCATGGTACTTCAAAGGAGTGTGGTGAAGATTTGTCCCAGGCTAGTTCCAGGGGCTGTGGGAGGGATTACTGGCTCAGGGATATGGGGATTGTGGATAGTGGTGACCAGCGTGGATCATCTCTTTTCTCAGATCAAAGATGATGTAAGGGCTCATCCGATGTTTTACTCTCAGATTTATGTGCCGCACCCTCTGATGGTGCCTGGTGGCAGGTTCATTGAATATTACTACTGGTGAGTAACACCTGGTGGGTTGGAGCCTTGTCCTGGTTACACCTCAAACTTATCTAGTTGCAGCCACATCTGTAACTGGCGCCTCGGCCCTGCCCCATACAGGTTGAGCTGGCAAGTTGCTGAGCCTTGCAGTCACTGGCACCATTCCCCTGGCCATTAAGCTTGGGGGCGTTGTTTCAAGTAATTGTACTTCCTGAAATGGTGTGGTGGGCTGTCCTGTCCTGTCCCACACTGGGTATGGCCATGACTGTATGGTGAGGGTGCAGACAGACGGTCCTCAGCCACGGCCTGAACCCCATTCCTCAGCAGGGCATTGGGTGTGATCGTGGACCAGATTACATTTGATTCATGCAGGGCCACAATCCTAAAGCATCTAGGACTGCTCTTGCAGCTGCTTTTTTTGTGCTGCAGGGATTCCTACTGGGTGATCGAAGGGCTGCTCCTCTCTGAAATGACAGCCACAGCCAAGGGGATGATACAGAACTTCCTGTACCTGGTGGAAAGGTGAGAGCCTTGCCTAAGGCACTTGGAGAGAGGAGGCTGGCTGGAGGCTTGCTCCCTTCCTCCCTCAACTCTGAAGCCACTGCTTCACTAGCATGAATAACTGGCCAAGTGATACAGCCCTGGCTCTGGCAAGGCCTTGTGCTGACAGGCTGTCACTTTGAGGATCCTTTGGGGGGACAGTTGGGGATGCTTCTGTAGGCCCCTTCCTCCTCCTCCTCTGGGCTGTTAACACATGGGCTGTCTCTCAATGGGCAGGTATGGGCACGTCCCAAATGGAGGGAGAGTCTATTACCTGTGCCGGAGCCAGCCACCTTTCCTCACCCTGATGATGGAAGCCTATCTGGCCCATGCCAGCGACATGGAGTTTCTCAGGTGGGCATGAGGTTTTGCTAGGTGTCACCAAGCTCTGTATGTCCCAGGGAGCAGGAGTGGATTCTCCTTGCCTCTGCCCCCACCCCCATGGCTGGCACCAAACCCTTGGGCTCTCCCTCAGGATCAGGTCCTTGGGCTGGCACTCTGTAACCTAAGACAATAAAGTTTCCCCCTTCTCCTGTGGTGACAATGAGCATCTTGCATAGCAGTGGGGGTGGGGATTGGCTGCATGCACAGACAGCTGGGATCTGGGGTGACCTACTGTGCTCCATATTCCAGGTGTCTTGTGACTCTCTCTCTCAAACCGCCCCCCCCTTTCCCCTCCCCGCCATGCTCCTGGACACACACATGCCCCAATCCATGCCCTCTCCTCTTAGCCTAGAGATTTCTGAACACACCGCAGATCCCTGTGAGCCAGGCTACTCTCAGCAAGAGCCCATCACTGAAATACTGGGTACAGCAATGCTACCTGTTCCATCCACTGACTGGTCCCAGGGCCGGTGCAGTCTGCTCTCTGCTTGGCCAGCATGTGTGAGGCAGCAGGAGCATTGCTCCCAGTCATGCTCTATGCTGCATATGCCCTTCTAAATAGACACTCAGCATCATCCCGCTGGGAAATTCCCTGCAACAGTTCATTCCCTACTGGGCTTCCTGTTCTCCTGCCATCTGCCCAATTCCTGGGTAGATCCATGACTGGATGACTTGCTCCTCATGGAATGAGACTCCTCCGTGAGAAGATACCATATTTGGTCTGATTCCCAGGGAGAGTATCCATCTGCTGGAGGTGGAGTACGAGTTCTGGCAGAGGAATCGCTCTGTGATCATCACTGTCGGGGGCAGGAATCACACTCTGAACTACTACAACGTTCAGATCGGGGAGCCCAGGTACTGCCCAGCAAGCCCTGTCTGATGGAGTTACGTTAGAGGGGGAGCCAGGACTCCTGGGTTCTATTCCCAGCTCTGCCACTGAGGGCTGTGGGCTTTGGGCAAGTGACTCACCTGCCTCTCCTGTACCTCAGTTTCTCCATCCACAGTGTGGGATAATCCTCCCTCCCTGCTTCCCTCGTGGGGGCTATTGATCATGCATAGCTCCAGCAAAGCTCTATAGTGGCACTGAGTATTTTCCAGAGACCATTCCCCTGCCCTTTTCTGGACCCATGCAGTGGAGACAGGTGCCCAATGGGCATGGTTGTGTCACTGTCTCATCCCAATCTTGTCCTGTGCTGGGACATTGATATCCCAGTGCAGAGTGAGTTGCCCTTCTCCAGCCCCTGCGGTAAACAAGCTGCTGCAGGAAGCCATGCCTGTCCCAGGGCATGCACCGGCAAGACCAGGCACTGCAGGGAAAGGTGGTATGGCCTCCTGTTACCTTGCGGGCCATGTCCCTTGGAGACTTGAGGGTCCACTGTGCAGACAGCTTGAGGAGGCCCTGTCCAGCTGAGCGGCTGGGTTGCTGGTTGAGATCTGGAAGTGCTGAAGGTGGGATGAGAGTGAAGCCGTGTCTTATGAGATTTGTGCTGTCCTTGATGTCAGACAGGGCCACCGTGCTGCAGTGCCTGGCAGCTGGTCCCTGTAGCTGCCTGCGCTGCAGTGCCACTGGTAGGATTTCACACACCACCTCAGTTTCTGGGTTCCCCTTTGCAGCCCCACTGTGAGACCCTGCCCTGCATGCTAGGCATCCCAGCCTTTGCCTGCTTAGGGCAAGACAGTGTCTAAGAGCTGGACTGACCTGGTGATCTCTGTCTCCTGTCCTCTGTCCACCATCCACTGCAGACCAGAGTCCTACAGCAAAGATTGGGAGTTGGCAGCCAACTTAAATGAAGGTAAAGAGATGTTTCTGTGATGGGACCGTGCTGTGTCCCTCTAATGCTCACTTAGAACAGAACAGTCCCTGCTGCTCTTCATTGACTGCACCTAAATATGGGCACTCATATGCCAGGGGGAGGCGGAACAGCTGGGTGGGGGGCAGGGAGAGATTCTTGGGAACTGGGAAGGGTTTAGATATGGAATTCCCTTTTGTGGGAGGTGAGGCCATGGCGCAGATGTGATGGCATTGGAGGGTAGGCCATGGATTCTTTTGATCACTGCTGGAAGTCTCTGCATAGAATCCTGCTGTCCTTGGGAAGGTGGGTGGTGGGATCCTGCTGAGATGGTTTCATTCTCCTTGGACTGCATGGGTTCAGGCTCCTACGTGTCCCCATGGCTCAGCCAGGGAAACATCATGTCAGTTCTGCAGGACAGGATTCACTGGGGCTCCCCAGCCTTGGTGCTCTGACCGTTCCTTCTCTCTAAGGAGCCTTGGGATGGAGTTAAAAGTGTGATAGAAGCTGTGTAACCACTGTTCCAGCTGAACCAGCATGGCCCTTATGTGTCTGTGCTTGGGGGTCAGTGTTCTGGCTTAGGGTCCCTGCTCTAGAACGTAAGAACGGCCAGACTGGGTCAGACCAATGATCCATCTAGCCCACTGTCCTGTTTTCCGCAGTGGCCAATGCCAGGTGTTTGAGGGAAGGAACAGAACAGGTAATCATCAGGTGGTCCATCCCCTGTTGCCCATTCCCAGCTTCTGGCAACACACTCTTCTATCCTCATTACCCCAGTTTGGGGACCTGGTTCCAATTGTATTGACCCACATCCCATCAGAACCTGTGTTCAAGTCCCAGATCCTTTCTCTGCCATTTCCTGCCAGGGGCCACCCTGGACAGAGGCACTAAACCTTCTACCACAGGGACATTTAGTAGTATCTGGTGTCAGTCTGTGCGTGTCTTGCAGATGCCAGGCAAGAGCTCTGGGCAGAGTTAAAGTCCGCGGCAGAATCAGGCTGGGACTTCTCCTCTCGTTGGTTCCTATCCTGGCCTCCCCCACTCCCTGCAACACTGAAGGACACCAAAGCCAGTGCCGTGCTGCCAGTGGATCTGAATGCCTTTCTGTGCAAAACCGAGCACCTGCTGGCTTCGTTCTACAGGATGCTGGGTAAGGAGCCCGTTGGGAAGTGCCTACCTTGGAAGGATTGATGCCCGTGGAGTCTCTTCCCTCTCCATGAGACAGGGACATGAAATGGTGGTGTTGGGGCAACATATCCTGTGAGGGGAAAGGCCCAGCATCCTGTAGTATTGCTGCCCACAGAGAGAACAGTTTGTGTAAAACATCAGTGAATCCCAGTGGCATCTTCCTGCAAGTGGCAGAAGGAAACAGTTTAACCCTTCTCTGCCCCAGGTAAAGCCACTTCGACCCTCACTTCATTTAACTCAGGTATTGGGAGCCCGGGAGGGGGAGGGGGTCAGGTGTGTGTATGGGATGGGCCTTGTCTAGGGCACCTGCCTTTCCCCAGCCAGGAGCTGTGTCAGCAGATAGTCAGGAGCTGGAAGGCTGCAGCTGACTCTGTATGAGCTACGGTGGATTGCGGCTTCCTCCCCTTTGATACTGAGCAGAGGCCACATGCCATGCTGATCAGAGTGCACTGGGGCTGGAGAGTCTGCAGTGAGGGTTGCTTTGGGCCACAGCAAAAACTGAGGCTGTGCTGTGTGGTGCTTCATCCGTGGATGCCCCATATGCCCCTCACTTGTGCAAACATCCCTTCTCTCTCTAAGGAAACATCAGCAAGGCTGCCCAGTTCCAGGCCGCTCTGGAGCGCAGGCTTGAGGCTGTCCAAGCTGTCTTTTGGAATGAGGCTGTTGGAGTCTGGCTGGACTTCAACCTCCTGAAGAAGCAGCAAAACCTGGCCTTCTACCCCTCCAACCTGGCGCCCCTGTGGACTGACTGCTTCTCCGACCAGGCTGCAGCTGAGAGGGCAGTGCAGTACCTAGAGGTGTGCTGGGTTCATGTGGGTCAGAGTCCCCAGCCCAGCAGACCAGTCAATCGTTAGCCCATCACCTGGGAGTGCTCCTGGCAGACAGTGTCCACTGGAGGGTGCTGCATACTTTCCTTCTGAGCCCGGCATATGCTATCTGCACAGAGCAGAGCAAAGTGGAGCTGGAGCCTCGTTCTCATGTGGCCCCATCCCAGGTATTTGCCAAGGGATTCCTAGGACCTGCTCCTCCAGCTCAACCCATTAGTGACTCCAAGAGGCCCTGCCAGCTTCCCACACTGGGCCACTTGCTTCCATCTCAGGAGCTGGGCTGGGCTAGTGGCCGACCAGCTCGGCTAACAGCATCCTGTCTGCCTAGATCCCCCTCTGCAGCCTACTGTCTCCTGTCTGGTGACGTACAGGGGAGCCCCGTGCCACCATTCAACATGCTGCCTACATTTGCAGGGGAGCACAGTGCTGTCCTACAAGAATGGGATCCCGACTTCACTTGCCAGGACTGGGGAGCAGTGGGACCTGCCCAACGCATGGCCTCCACTGCAGCACATGGTGATTGCAGGTGAGGGCAGGGGAGTGCTGTGCTCAGATCCAGCTGTTTGCAGGGCAGGAAGCCACACTGGAAAACTTCCTGGGTTTGGTATCAACCCACCAAGCTGTTTTAGGACTTGGCTCTTCTTTCCTTTCCTTGCACCTTTTCCCAGCTGTGCTCTAGGTATTACATTATCCCCTCTCAGTCCCTGCCCTCCACTCCGATACTGCTTTGTATAGCAGTTAATTGGTCCTGTTTCTGCAGGTTTGGTTCCTGACTGCAGCTACAGGCCAGGCCAGATGCGCTGCTGTGAGCGCAGGTGTCATTCTGCCATCTTGGTTCAGGGGAAACCCTCCCACCTGGGGCTTTCCCAAACTGCTGCTACAGTGGGCCACCGAACCACTGACACTGCTTGGCAGAAAAGCCAGGTGGCTCCAATAACCCTCCTCAGAGCCGTGGGAGAGTCCATAATCCCTGAGGGCCTTGGCTTGTGGCTTTCATTTGGGCAAATTCCACAAGGTTTGGGCCCAACTTGTGGAAGCCTGCTTTTTTTGGGAGGGATGTGGGCAGGAAGAGGGTAGTACTGTACAAGCCCCTGCCTGGCTTCCCGAGGTGGTCTTGAGCTCCAGTGAGGGTCCTAGAGTCACCTCTTGCAGGGATGGGCAGGCTACTGTTTGCAGGGGCTCCCGTGGCCAGATCCCTGACCTTTTGGCATTTATCTGTGTTCATAGGTTTGGCCAAGTCCAACTCCTCAAGAGCCAAAGAAGTTGCCTTTGCCCTGGCTCAGAATTGGGTCAGAACCAACTTTGCCTTATATAAGAAGTACCAGGCCATGTTCGAGAAGGTAAGCCATTGGGGGTCTCCCTCAGCCAGGCCACAGCCCCTGGAGCTTGTCCAGTGGAGTTCATGCACATACCCTCCCCCGGCACCCTGCATCTGGTGGTGGTCACCTTACAGTGCCTAGGGCCTACATGGAGACTGGGCTGCTGTCCTAAAGGACCCATAGCTTGTCCATCTGTATTCAAAGAAGAGCCCCAGTTGTCGAGGCACCAGACCCAAGCTCAGCCGCTGGGTGCACTTGAGCAGGGGTAAACCTGTCCAGTGTGGGGGTAGGCGTGACTGGTCAGCAGCGGGTCTCCCCTATCATGCTATGGCTGTTCTTTGTCGTGCTGTCAGGGCTAGGGACCTGTCCCTTCTCTCCTTCTCCAGAACCTGGTGTACAGCTTCCTCTACCCCAAGCACCTGTGCTTACCCTTATTCCTGAGCACACGTCTTCCCTGGACTCTGTTGGGCCCAAGCATTCTAGCCCCCATTCTAATGGGGCTTTCTGAATAATCCTCTCTCTCCCCAGTACAATGTGGATGGAGATGGGAAGCCAGGGACCGGTGGAGAGTACCAAGTCCAGGTAACAGCATGTGCTGAAATGTTTCAGTGCCTACAGGGTAGGGCTGTGTGCTTGCAGAACCTCTCTGTAGGCATGAGAGACATGCTTTCCTCTTGCTCTTCCTCCAGACAAATTGCGGGGCTGGCAGCTACTGTAGGCTTCATCAGCCTCCATGCTGCAGCCATGTGTGAGCTCCTGCCCTGGCTAACAGGAGCAGGAGCCTGTAAGGGATTGCTAATGCTGCCTTCTCCCCCACCAGGAGGGATTTGGCTGGACCAATGGTGTAGTCCTGCAGCTCTTGGATCTCTATGGCAACCGCCTGACCTCTGGCTCCCCCTCCCCCTCCTCCTGGGCCTGGATTGTTGCTGCCTGCATCTTCCTCCTTAACCTGAAATAAGGAAGTGGTTTGGGCTCCCAGCAGCAGGGCCAGAAGAGATAAGCCCATGTATACTAAACAGCGCTGGCCCCTGGAAGGGAAGGGAAGCTCATCTGGGCAGCCACCTCTTTCTCTACCTGCTGGGGCAGCAGTGAGCCACAGGTGAACAATAGCTGTGCCTAAAGCCCTGTGCATGCAGCCCTGCTGAGCCTCCATCCTGCAATTCTGCTCTCATGCTCTTGCTGCTTCATTAGGGCTTATTAAACTGCTCTCTGCTGCCATGAAGCAAATGCCTGCATTAGTGGCTACTGGGTCAGGCAGGGCCCTGATCCTTGTGGAGGTCTGTACTGAGGCCTCCTTCATCCCCCGTAGTCTTAGGGCAGAGCCTGGCTATGGGGGCTGAGTACTGGTCCCTGACCCCCTGGTATTGATGGCCGTTACACAGTGCCATACTGAGGGAGTGTGTGCTGTGTATCCTCCTCCATATCGAATGAGTTGTTACAGCTTCAGCACCTTGGCTCTATAGCGTAAGCTGTAGCAGCTCATGGTTTAATCTTTGGAGGGCCTCAGGTCAGTCTCTAGTGTGGCCATCACACCTGCATTTGCTACAAGCAGAGAAAAGAAGCATGCTGCTGCTCCTTGGTCCCATTCCTTGTCAGTGTTCTCTCTGCAGCATGCAGCCCCATGCCTGCAGTGGTGAAAAGTGAGACACATTTCTGCTTGCCATTGCTGTACCTTCGACTCCCTGCCACAACTCGTACAATGCTTTTTCCAGACCTCCAGGTGACCCCTGGGCCTGTGCTGTATTGCACCTGCCAGTCATATGCTGCTTTCCCAATGCCTGAGAGGCTTTACACCACTTACCTTACAAATTCTACACCTCTGTGGTCCCAGCCACAGCAGAACAGGAACAACCAGGTCATGGGCACGAGTGGAATGGGTTGCTACTGCTAGCAAACTCTTAGGGGACTATGGGACACAGTGGCTTCATTTCAAAGTCATCAGTGGCCTGCTCAGTCCAAACATTGCATACACCTTAATGCACAAACAGTGCTGAATAACCCCATTACCTATATGCTAAGACGCAGCTAGAACTAGTCAGAAATTAGCATTTCCAGTTGGCAGGAAATTTCACAATTTTGAAGGGTTTTTTTAAGTCTGAATTGGAATGGAATGAAAGATGACCAAGTTACAAAATAATACAAACTTTTAAAAAATGTAATTAATAAGAGGGTCATACTCTACAGTTGATGTGGGCTCAGCTCATTGCACACCAAAAGATCCGTTTATCCCTCATTTCTCCCCAAGGTGCCTCTGTGCCACCCTTCCATCTCCCTCTCATTCAGAAAAATGTGTAAATAGTTTAACTTGTAGTTTGTTGAATTATTTCTTTTGTCTGATCAGCTTCTGAGGCTGTCACCATTCTAAATTCCATGGGGGCAGGGCAGAGCCCTTTAAAGGCAGGTGTCTTCCAAGCACAGCTGGCTGTGGTCAAGAGCAGGGGAAGGGGAAACAACCTCAAGTCTGTTACTCAAAAGGCTTTATTGTTTGCAATCTGCCTACAGCTACTAAAAAAAAAAAAAAGGCTGGATTGGCTGCTGCCTGCCCCGAGCGTAGGAGGTACAAACTGGACAAAAGGAGAGGTAGGCCTAACAGCAGCGGCATTTGTAGGAATTCAGATACCTAGGGTTACAAAAAGAGATTTAGAAAATAAGGATTTCAAGGTTATAAAAGCAGGTGGGATTTAAATAGTCTTGTTCTTTCAAGGAACTCAGCTATGTGCTGGATTGTGCAAATGTGGGTAGGTAAAGTTAGCCATTTTAAAGGGGCACAAGATGGCAAGGGGCCCAATTCTTTAGCCACTCAGTAAAGCATCCAGTGCTGTCACTGCCACTTCTACATGTGGAGTAGCTTCAAGCTTGGATAGTGTGGACCTAGTGCTGCATGGGGCTGCACACCCTCATCTCTCTGGGACTTTGAGGATGCTCAGCACCTCACACCATCAGGCTTTTAGATGTGCATTTAGGCTCTGACACTCCTATGAGGCATGTGCAGACAGATTTAAGGACTGGGCTCCCTGTATTCTTCTTGCCTTGCCCTCCTGGCGTCTCTTTTGGGGAGGCACTTTTAAAGCACACAGTGTCAGGAAGAACAAGCCACTGCTTCTGTTATGCTATACCTCAATGCCCGGTGCATAAGGGAGATCAGCAGCCATGGCAGAAAAAAATATTCCCCACTCATACCACAGCATGTGCACACCAGGCATAGTTACTTCCAGCTTTACACCACACCATAATCCATCAGAACCCTCCAATCAGGCACCTTGCCTGTGCTGATGTGTACAGACCCTCGGAGGTGGTCAAGGCACAGGAGAGCAAAGATGTGTGCCTGACACAGACCCCTCCCTGTTACAGGCAGCAGTAAATCTGACAGGCCTGCCATGGTGCATGTATTGGCACCTGCAGCAGCCCTGGTGCTGGTGAGAATGGCACAAGAAAAGGAAACAAGTCAAGTAGACAGTGGAGCAAATTGGGGTCTGGTCACAGGTATTGGGAGAATGCTCCAGGTGAGTCTGTGATGCAGTTGTCATGGTGATGCCCAACAATCTCCATTTTAAAAAAGTGGCAGCAATTAGCTTAGTTCCTTAATCCAACAGCTTCAGGCCTACTTTGCACTGGAAGTGGTGGGATGGTCTTTGGCAGATCTTGTGCTTTGTACCTTTCAGCCCATTGATATGTTTCCATTAAAAGATAAAAACAAGTCTGTTCAATATATAACAAAAAACCCCCAACTCTTGGCTAGGCCTCTGTGCCATCCTTCCTCATCACCTCTGTTCAGTGAGAGCACAATGGTACCACTCCTGTGCCCCAGCTAGACACGTGTGCCTTCGCTCTATTCTCACACACAGTGTGTAATAGACAGCGCAGGGCATTTGGTGCAGGCAGAAGGGGAAACACAACAGCAATTCCATGAGAAATGGCTGCAATATGAAAAAATAACGTTTTGTAACAAAAAATCATGGCTTTACAGTTCTGATATTTCCTATTTAACACCCTCCCCACTGGAAAAACCTCAACCCCACATTTATTCAAATAACTTCCCAAAGCTCTCTTGGGAAAAAGGTGAGATAGCAAGAGTGCTGGGCCTGGAACCAGGCCCCTACAACCAGTAGGGAGGTTTAACCAAGCAGGGCCCAAAGGGCTTGAAACAGCCAACATCTGTACCAAAGGGGGCTCCCCTGGATTCAAGATCTTCGTGCTGCTGGCTGAACCCCCTGGGAGCGAATGGAAATGGCTGCATGCTGGATCCAGCTGGTAGGTGCTCCAGGTCATCTTGGCATTGTCAAAGGCAAATCCATCTGGAATTGTGTGAGCTGGAAGAGGAAGAGAAGGCAGAGCTGGGACTGTTCCACCTTCAGTCCTCCTGGTCCCCATCAATTCATGAACTGAGTGTAGCCCTCTGCTCCAGTCACAATGACATCCATCCAGATTCTCATAGCCTCAGCTGATGGTGCCACCATGTAATAGAGGCGATCGTGGGTCTTGACGCAGAAGGTAAGAGCTGGGTTGGGACTCTGCAGAGGCAAGGGAGAGAGACGGGGGTGCTTATTCTCCAGTGACTAGAGTGTCAGCTCTTCCCCAGTGATAAGACCCATTCCCCTCACACCAGCAGCAGCTTAAGGGCTGTTGAGGACTTTACCCACTACACCCTGTGCTTCAGCAGAGGCTGGGGGGGAGGAGGAGTGCGGAGAGGGGAGCCAGGGAGGAGATTCAGTCCCGTGCTGAGCAGGTGCAGGTCCTTTGGTAAATGGATTCCAGTGAGGCAAGATGTGCACAGGAATGTACATTTGTTCTTTGTCTATCTTTGTGCCAATGCCCTGTGTGCTACAGAAAGCTGGGATACCAGTACAGAACCAGGCAAAGCATCCACTTAATGGAATGGTGCTGTGGGCTTTAACTTCTGCATAACAGCGAGCAGGACCCAAGCTGAATGTACTGCCTGAACAAGGCCAGGCTGAGGCTCAAGCCTGTACAGCTAGCTATGATGCTGCTGCCCAGCCCAAGGGCCCAACTCCAGTCGTGGAGAGAGGAAGACAGCTGCCTAACGCTCTTCACCCTCTGATACGCTTCACTCCTGGGGCAGGCCCTGGTGTTAGGGATACACTAGACACTGAGTGGGCTTCTGCCTCTAGACCAAATCCTAGTCTCACTGAAGTCAGTGAAAGCTTTGCCGAACGCCAGCAGGATTTGGCTTGAAGAACGAGGCAGAGGCTTAGAACTACCTAGACTTTATCTCCCCCTTCAAGTCAGAGGTGATGGAAATCCGGGCACTTGAGATTGGCAGACACAGCAATGGCTTCAACAGGAGAGAGACCTCCCAGCACATGGAGAGATCCCGAAAGCTGGAGCTATTTTATGGAGTTGTCATTCCTGTATCCTCTTCAGAACAGTAGTAGCGACACCAAGTTTTTGGAGGACAGAGCTTACATAAGATAAAAGGTTGTGCTACTGCCTCTAACAACCAGCCAATCTGTGAAAGCCAGTGTGCCGTGCTGAATGGAGCCAGGACTCCTGGCTCTTCCAGTGGAAACCTGGCCATAACTAAGTCAGATCAACTGTGGGACTTGACTTCCCATCTGATACTTAACAGCTTCCTTGGGAAGGTGTAAACCATCTGCTGCCCCACTCCCTCACTTGGGCAAGGTGGGGCTCCTAGAATCAGACCAGTGGGCACACCTAGACCAACCCCCAGCCAAAGAGGGCCATGACCCATGCCAAGGCCGGAGAGGAACTGTCGGCCTGACCTCTGTGCACAAGCAGAGGTGTGCTACCATTAGGCCCCTGGCCTAGGATACAAATGCCCCCAGGCACCTCTCTCATGCTGGATAGGCAGCAGGGTTTACACTTGGTACCGACTGAAATTGGCAGCTGAAAGCTAAAAACAGCCATATCCATTGAACGCAGCCCTCGAGCTGAATGGGGATGTTTCAGTTGAAGTTCTATCACCTCTCAACTTGTTGCAGAGGCTGCTTAGAGCCAAAGCTAATGCTTGTGTGGGGAGGGCAGCTTCTGATCATGGAAACTTGCATAAAACCTCTCCACCTTGATCTGATAGGCTGAAGCCACTGCCCTTGCTCAGCATACTACTGCTGAAAGGACATCTAACCAGCCCTCAGCTCCTCCCAAGATGCTGCCATTTGGGAATGATCATTGACAAGATGGGTGTGTGCAGAGATGGACTGTTAAAGCATCCTAATCTTGAAGCTTCGGGGGGGGGGGGCTCAGCTGTCCTGGAGTCAATAGGAGACAGATACAAAGTGTTTTGCTGGATCTGGTCCACAGAGGTCAAAGGTGGGGGTGGTGATACCTCCCATTCCCCATCCCCTCTCTAAAGCAGAGTCCAGCAGCTGAAGTTAAAATTCACCCCAGCCCTCTCACAGGCAATGAGTGGTTCCAACCAGCACTTTGGTCTCTTGGCTGCCTCAGATCCTCTGGTAAATGGGAGGGATGCTCTTACCTTCGTCACTATATTTTCACAGTACCTGCTGATGCTCCCATCAAAGTTGAAGGGAAAACTTCCTGTTCCTCGGTGGGAGCAGGCTCAGGCCCAAAGCACTATGGCATAGGATGTGGGTGACAGTCCAGCCCCAGTCACTCTTCTAAAGCAACACCTACCCACCCCCACTGCAGAGAGATGGAGAGGCATGGAGCCAGAGGGAAGGAGCTTTAGGCTGCAGATCCAGAAACACAAAGTGAATTCAGAAATAGAGCCCACTGAGGAGTGTGTTTCTAGGCCTAAGGGACTCGTGCTGGGAACTTAGAGGCTGGTAGGCTGACCAAGACTCTGCATTTCTGTTAAAAACAAGCAAGCACACAAACCACTACAAACAGGCTGGGGAGCAAACCAGCCAGGCAAAGTCACGCCACCCTCCAAAACGAGAAAAAAGTAAGAAGCAGACACAAGTGCCATGAGACAAACCTCTCTTCGGAAGTGAATGGGGAGAATATCTGCTAGGTGCTAGAAGAAAATGAAGACAAATGCTATTAGAACAGTCCTGTAAGCTTGCTCTCAGGGGAGCATGCGGGGCACTGACTGACCTCCCATCCCCTCCTGCCCCCATTAGTTATGCAGCCCAGAAAGCATTCAGCAAGGTGGTTTGCGCCATTAGAATGCACTCTGTTAGGCAAAGGGGTTCAGATTGGAATGTTGCTCTTGCCTCTTAAGTGAAGGGCCTGAATGCCAGACTAGGAGCTATGCTGATGTGGGCGCTCCCTTAATCTTATTGTTGAAGCTGGTCCACCTTCGTTCAATAGTAATTGGGCCAGAGCATTCATATGAAGCCCTCTGGAGTCCACTGGATGTGGATATTTGCTGCCCCCCACCCCCTGCATAGGTGAATTTCTCATTCAAATCCTTTTCTGCAGGGTGAGATGGGAGTTGAACTCTCCTACCTCTCAAGTGACTGGCCAAAGTGCCAGACTGCAAGGTAGGCTGATGAGGGACTCCCTCAGTCTTTCCTGTTGAAGCTGGTCCAGCTTTATTCAATAATTAAATAGTAATTGGGCCAGGCTCATCTTCTGAATCCAGCTGTAGTCCTGTGCTTTGGGTACCTGCCCATGATTCATGAGTTGAATGGTCAAATCCCTTTTGTGGGGTGCAGAGGGGAGTTGTGCCCTGCTCACAAGTGAATGGCCTGCATGCTGGATGGGGAGGTATTCTCACGTGGGGCTCCCTCAGCCTTTTGAAGCTGGGCCACTTTAACTACATATTAACTGGGCCAATGCTTGTTTGCAAGGCCCTCTATGCTATGGGTGTAAGTGACCCTGGTTCAAATCCCAGCCGAGGGCTCTGAAGGGGGAGGAGATCTGGCACCTGAGGATTGACCCCTTTTAACTCAACTGCAGACTATCCACAGCAGTGCATGCTATTTTAATTAACTAGTAGATGGGGCCACACAAAATACGGGAATCCCCTTTTCGGCCCCAGGGGCTAGGAAACTGGCCCAGGTTGTGGCAGACCTCAGGGTACTCCCCTTCTCTATTGAGGGGTGTTAACTGGGGGCTCCCACCTCCTAGGGAAAGTCACTGGTGGGTGATCTGTGTGCCCTCCCTTTCCCAAGAAACTGACAGCCTCCTGCAAAGGGGGGGTTTCAAACAAGGATGTCCTACCCCAATGGATGGTTGCCAAGAAGCTCAGAACTCCATGCTGAACAGGTAGACTGGAGAGTTGAACCAAGATCTACACAGCCCAAATAAATAGTCTAACCACTGGACGAGAGAGTGAGGGTAGCTGTGGGACTGGCCCAAATCACGTGATTAAAGCAGAACAGCTTCTACAGGCAAGAGGGAGACCCACCATATATCAAGGCAGCATTTAACGGCAGGCCAAAGCCCATGAGAGCAGCAGTGAACACAGGTTTGGCCCCCACATTGGCCACAACCCAAGCATATGGCCAAACTACTGCACCACCAAGGCAGGGTGCTTCTCTTTGTGCCCAAACAGTATTGAGTTAATGTAGACCAGCTTCTGCAGGCAAAAGCAAGTGAACTCCCCATCACTAGATATGAGAGATCAGGACACGCTTCTGGGCAGTGAGCGACACTCTTCAGGGAACTGTAACAGGCAGAGAGACCATTTGAACCCACAGCACCCACAAAACAGACAAACTCTTCACCACAAAAAGGTGCAGGGTGCCTCAGACCAAATACCAGGTAATTAAAGTTGAAAAGCTTCACGGGCCAGACTCACAGGTCACTGGATTCCATCATTATAGCTGTGTGATAACTGCGCGCACACAGGCTGCAGCAAAGCCCACTTCAAGACTGTCCCCCCAGCAGGCACAAAAAGGATATAAACTAACAGCTATCACAGCACACCTGAGGCACTGAACTAGCGATGGAGCCACAGCACTCCAGGGCTGAAACCTCTCTAATTAAAGTGGAGCAGCTTCACCGGGCAAGACTGAGGGAGCAACCTACCACTGTGGGCCATAACCCAATGATTAGGGCACTAACCAGCCAATAGGTGTGCCCTCTTCATATCCCTACTCCTGAGGTGAGGGGGGGGGGGTGTGTGTGTTAAGAACATAACTGCCATACTGCGTCAGACCAATGGGCCCAATAGCCTGTCTTCCCACAGTGGCCCATGCCAGCAGGTGCCTAACGAGCTTGCACGAAATGAGTCTGGCGCCTGAGGGGGTCCCTGGCCACCATCGCACGTGCTGGCTCCCTCCGTGTGTCCTATTGAAGGTGGGCCAATGTCGTGACATCACTAAGTGGGAGCCGGGCAGCAGGGCCCACTCAGGTTCCTCTCTAGTCCTGTGGTTTGGCGCCTGCCCTGCGGATGGGGTAGGTGCTGGTTCAAATCTTGTTCCTGGAGTGGGCGTTGGAGTCTTTTCTTGTGACGCTGCTCCTCTTTCGCTACATATTAACCGGAAGCGGGCTGTCTTGCAGAGCGCTGGATGCCCCAGGGGTTAGAGCGCTTGCCTGGGGCGTGGCTGAGCCTGGTTCGAATCCCCCTGTCGCCTCATGGGAGGCAGTCTGGCCTGTGAAATGGGAGCCCTCGTACTGGAGCAAGGGGCGTTTCGCAGGCCCTCTTGCTGCTCTTTACTAAAGAGTTATGGCGGCTTTACGCAAAACACCCCCCTCTCTCTCTCGTCCGCTGTGATCAGGATAGGCACCTAGGCTGTGGCAGACCCCAGGGCACTCCCCTTCGACGTTGAGGGGGCGTGAGCTGGGGGCTTCCACCTCCAAGGAGAGAGTCAGGGGTGGCCCGCCCTTGTTAGAGCCCCCTCCCTTTCCCAAGAAGACAACGGCTCTTGAGAAAGAGAGGGGGCTCACCCAAGGATGGAACACCCTAAAGGACGGTCACCACAGAGGCCGGACAGCCCAGTGCAAACCCCTGCTGAACAGGCAGACTGGGGATTTGAACCTGGCTTTCCAACAACCCAGGGGAGTATCCTAACCCCTGGACTAGAGAGGGAGGCTAGTACTAGGCCTGGCCCAAAGCCCCTTTAACTAAAGTGGAAGGGCTTCAACGGGTAAGAGCAAAGGAAGGCACAGGCACCCACGTAGGCTCGACCCGGCAGCCCCCACAGCCGCAGGACACAGGTTCACCACCAGGCTACGCAGGAACTTAGGGACAACGCTTGCCCCAAACCACATTTCATTCATGTGGAACAGCATCACGTGACAAAAAAGACAACAACTCTGCCAGCCCCACACCAGCCTTCTGTGGCCACACAAAGGGAAGGCTCGAACCCACACCTCCCACACCCTCTTGAGATCATTGGTTGCTAGGTGTCAATGTCCAGGTTTTTAACGACCTTCTTAGGCTGGACCTGTGGGCCTGCAGCGTGAGCCCGGTTCAGTGAGGTCGCCTGAGGCAGAACCCTGCTGGAATTTCATACATTCTTCAGGGATTAACGTTCTTCACCAAGCATTTGCACTGACACCCCCCCCCCCCCGCATTGTTGAAACAGTCGGCTTTGTAAGTGAACTGGAATACTACATTTCCTGTACAGGGCAGCACAGAGACCTGTAGCGCAACCCATTCTGGATAGCTCAGAGCCCAGCCTGGGTGGAGCGAACCCCTCGGTTCAAACTCTGTTTGACTCTCTTCGTCAGGCTCCCCCACCCCCCTCCAGCAGGCAGCTCTTATCATCCACCTCCCCAGGCCTTCCTTATTGAACTGGGGAAATGCTGTTCAGGTTCCTTAAGGAGCGGGGGGATGCCCATATCCCTCTGGATCATTTCCACTCAGCTCCCTGCCCCCACGCTCTCCTTAGACATGACTTTGCTATCTTCTGTGTTCATCCCTGCCCTGAGCTCCCTTGCTCGCTGCAGTGAGGAAGAGATAAGAAGGCAGAAGCTGCAGGCATGATGGTTGTAGGTATACATCCATGCAGAATGGAATGGCCTTTGGGGCTTTAAGATCTCTTCCAAGACACCCCCACCTCAGTGTCGTGACCTGCATGGGACTCAAGGCAGCCTCAATAAAATGAAGATCTGGAGCAAGCCCTGCTGAGATTTCAATCTTGGGACTTCAGAGAGTATGTGTTTCACAGAGCTACAAGGGCCAAGAGTCTGGGTGTCCCTCAGGCTTGGATGTGACATTTCTGTGACCCCACCCTTGAATATCTGAACTCTGCTGCACTTCACCAGTGTGAGGTGTCTGTCAAAGGCATCCAGACATTCCCACTGCAGCCATAACAGCTCCAGGGAAGAGTATGCTGGAAAGATGCCAGCATGGAGTTACAGCTCAGTGCAAAGTAAAGAGATGTTGCCCCCTTTTGAAGCGTATGGGACTCTCCAGCACTGGCAGAGGCCAACAGGACTTTTCCATCAGCTTCCCTGGCAGATGGGTGGCACTGCCCTCCCTCCAGCACACCAGCAGTGGCAGCGTGGTCCCATTTCAGGGGTCACGTGCTGGTTCTGCTCTCCTGTGCTTGCAGGAGGCTGCACTGTTTTCGGATAGAATCATGCTAGCTCACACTACTGCCCCCCTCACGTGCTCCCAGATACTCCTAGATCAGTTTTCCTGGTTTCCTTGTAACAGATTCCAGCGGAAATTCCTCCTTTGGTGCCAACTGAAGGCTGCTGGGATTCAGAGGAGTTCACTGGTAGCTATTTCCCCACCTTTGTTACTAATTTTAAAGCCAGTCAGCAGAGCTGTGGTGTTTGGGCTTCACAGAGAGCACACTGCAGCCCTACTTTACCACTCTGCCACTAGCAGCTTTCACAGCCTTGGTTTTAACTGAGAAATTCCTCCCCTTAGGTGAAAGTCACACACACTGAAACATCTTGAGTTTGCGCCTTGCTCATCCAGTGACTGTCAGCCCCAGAGTTCAGCCATGTTTATGGCAAGAGGGACCAGCTTTTGCACACCTTATGGGGCAGGGACCTTGCAGCTTGATCAGTGCCAATCTAGCTACTGCAAGATTCCAGGGACGGAAAGGGCATGGTCCTTCACCCTTGCTAAGCCTGCATCCTCACTCCCCAGGGATTCCGAGGGCATTTGTAGCTTCAGTCACTTTATTTCCCCAAGGCAATAAATCCATCAATCCATGGGCAATCCATCCCTCAGGAAGAGCAGTTTGGGGATCGGAGTGTGGGAAGTGGGATCCTGGTGTGGTTGGGTTATACAGGAGACTGAGCACACCCTGCTTTCTGAAGGAATGATGCCAGTTCTGGCTGCACCTGAACCCATGAGTCCCCTGGTCCCAGGACAGGCAGCCTGAAGGTCCTGATGTTAGTATCAACACAAAGCGGGTTAGGGCACTCCTGGCAGTAAAGGGTTAATGGGAACCCGTTGTGAGAGCGGGGTTAGTGCTTGACACAGCAGAGCCCACAGGGCGGGGATACGTACATTTGCTAAGCTGAGGTTGAAAAATCCTTTCTGGATAGGAAGGAGGAAACAGAAGTGAGAAAAAGGAGAGAGAAATGGACAAAGAACTTGGCCTGCCCTGGGTTCAGATACTGTTATGCTTGCCCCTGTCTGTGCAGCAGGATTTGTGTGGACAGGTCTGTGCATGCAGAAGTCTCCAGTGGGGAGTATTGCTCTGGGGAAAAGCTGCAGTTTGGTCTGTCTCCCCATCATCATTCCTGGAGGGCCAACATTCTGCCACGCCCAGGAGACATGTCAGTTGCCCAAGTGCTGGCATCGAACTGTCTGTCAGCCATGTAACAACTCCCTCGCCCCCCTGACAGGCTGGGTTTGTAACTCCCGGAAGATGGGCTATGACAGGCTTGCTGGAGCCCGTCCTGTGGGTATGAGGGAGATGGTGCAGGCTGTACTAGACAACTCAGCACACAGTGTGCCTAGAGATAACGCCCCCTTCCCAGCCACACCCAACCCCCAAGCCAATTGAACTGGCAGAATCAGAAGAGTGACTCCTGGGCGGAGAGAGCCTGACCTGGACACTGGGCAGAACCAAGGTAATTTCTGGCAGCTGGTCCACTCGCCACAACCTGGTTTGGACTCCAGGAAGCCTTGGCAGTAACTAATCCCACCCACTGGAGGCGGGGAGAGGCTCTATAGCACAGGTTCTGCACTGTCCAGTTGGCCCAGAGAGGCACATCTTCTGGTGCCAAGGGCCTGGGCCCTGCTGATTACAATGGGACAATGCTGGGGTTGTGGGACTTTTGTGACTCCACGGGCCCATGACACACAACACCGCTTCAGTCTGTCACTGGGCTGGGCATTGTGATGTGATTGGGCTTCATGGTGGGGCCCTGCTACTCCAGAATCTTGCTGCTTGCAGCCTGGTGCCTCAAGGCTGTGCTTGCATCATTGCATTTAAAAGTATCCCACACACCCCTTCCTGGACAGCATTAACCAGACAGTCCATGGCCTCCCCCAGCCCAAACCAAGGGCAGGGCCCAGGCTTCACCTTAGCAGCACTGCGGAGATGATCATAATAAACCTCCTCGATGGCTTGGAAATAGATCACTCCCTTGAGCTTCGTCTCATGTTTATCTGTATGAGAGAGAAAGGCCAGGACCCGTCAGCACCAGGCTCCATGAGGAAGGAGGCAGAAAGACAAGAGGGTGGAAGCTGGCAGGAGAGACAACCCTGAGACACCCTGTCAGTGACATGGATGTGATGAGTCCTTCTGAGGGTTAAATACTCCCTTGGTGGCAGTAGGGTTGGGATGGTAAAGGCTGGGGAGCGTGGGGCAGCAATGGAGTGCTCTTACCGACATAGTAGGAAACTGTGCGTTTCATGCGGTCGAAGACGAACCAACGCTTCTTCCAGGACTTGATCTTGCCACCCATCTTGACCAGGTACCCCTTGCACATCTTCTCGGTCAAGATGACATGATAGCAGGTGTCCACACTGTGGCCTGAGGATTCGATATGCGTCTTCAAGTCGAAATCCTCCTTGCGAATGGGGAGGTATCTGGTCAGGGGCCGTGCCTGCAAAAGCAATGCAGCCTCGTCAATGCCACCCCAAAGGCAGTCATGCCCTTGAGAGCAAAGGGAGAGGGAGAGTTGAGCACCTAGCCCATACAGGCCCCTTGGCATGCCAAGCATCCAAAATTGTGCTACCAGCTGTGTCACCCTCCTAAGTCTCAATAGGGGACAAGAGACCCTGACCTTTTCCCTACCCCACCCGCACATCCCCAGACGCTCCCATTTGCCAACAACTATCCCTGGATACCAGAATTTCCTCATGTGTCACTGCATCCAAAATGGGAGCAGACATCAGACCCAAAGGAACTGCGTGCCTGGTGGTATCTTCCATGACTGCACGAATGCTAGGTGTGTGACTGAAAAGGCACCATGCAGCCTCCTTAACACCAGAGACAGATGGGAAAAGGACTGCCCCTCCTCTCCTGCTCTGCCCTCCTTGCTCAACGTCCCTCCCTTCACCTGGGAGAAGTGCTTCTCTCGCATCTTGACCTCCTTCTCGATCAGCTTCTGCCGATGAGTCGTCTCGTCCTGCAGCCTCCGCTCCAGCTGCTCCCGCCTCCTGCGCTCATCCTCCAGGGCCTGGCGCCGCAGCTCCATCTCCTGCTCCTGCCAAGGGACACGGCAGGATCAGCCCTCTCTGCCCTGCCGACCTTGCGCCCAGCACTAGTTGCCACAGGCACTACTCAATGACACAGGGCTTGTGGATGTGACAGTGGATGGCTGGCAGCCCTTGATGCTGGATCGCCTTTCTTCTCAAGTTTCTCCTGTCCCCCTAAACAGAGGGTGAGTGCTCCTGAGTGTAGCTCCCTAGCATTGGCATACAGACACTGCTCACCCGTGATTCCATCAGGCGGGATTTCTCTGCATGGGCCTCTTTTAGCATCTTCTCCATCTCCTCAATCTTCACTGCCTCCACCCCACTGGCACTGCAAGACAAAGCCATACCATCACAGCCTGCAATTCCCGCTTTGGGCCAGAAGCCTGGCTGCTCCTCACAGGTGGAGTGTGTCCATGCGTGCCCACCCCAGGGCACCAGTTAGGCAGCAGGGCCAAGCAAACTCCCAGCTCCCTGTGAGCGCAGAGCCAAGGCTGAGTAAGCCAGACCTCCGGGAGGGAATGATCTTTCCCAGAGAAAGCTCTCAGGGATGAGCTGGCAGCAGTATCTACTCTGTGGAGAAGCTGTAGGTTTTAGGCTGAACACTGCGCCACTGTATCTGTCAGAGACCCACAAGCACAACTTTGGAGCATGTGTTGTCCCCCCCCCTTAAGGAGACACCCGCACACAGGGATTGTTGATCTGGAATCCAGTGAGCATATTGTGGTGGTGACTGAAGAAAGACAGGACCCCTGCTCCGGTGGGCTCACACTAAACTAGAGGATATATAGGCCCTGGAACAATGGAAATTCTCCTTTTGCTTGAGTGGGAGGGGCCTGTACCTGGGATGCCAAAGACTATAGGTTCAAGCCATGGGGCTACCCATGAGTTTTATTGGGATGTGTCTGCAGACAGGAATTCATTGTAGAGGGGAACCTGGGGGATCAAATGGGGCCACATCCTTTGCTCTGCCTCAGCCGAACATCACTCATACAGCTAGAGCTGCCTCTAAATGCTGCATCTGCCACAGAGTCACCTCACATCAGACATCGAGAGAATGAACAAGGTCTATAGGCTTGTTTTCCTGCCAACACCTGCTGTGGAGCAGACACAGAGCCAGGATGGACCCCCAGACAGGCAGAACTTTTGATTTTACTGACACGCCTGAGCTCTCGATTCCTTCCCAAGGAGTATTCACAAGCCAGTACAGCCAACTTGCATGGTTGCTGTTCAGAGCCCAGCACAGTAGCTTCCCTACATCCTTTGCTTAGGACTTGTTAGTCAGGCTTAATGTTGGACAGAGCGAGGGAAGCCAGCCTCAAACTCCACATCCCCTTTTACCAAGCTCATCCAGCCCCCCAACCATCGGCTCAGGAGGTTGTTACTGCCCACAGATTCTGAGACAAGTGCTGAGGAGTTTGGGGAGTCTCAGAGCAGGGGAGTTGGGTGGGGGTGTGATGGATGATGGAAGGTGGCTGCAATGGAGTTGTCAGAAATGCTCACAAATGACTCATCTGTCAAACCAGTGAAACTCTGTAGGCCCCTGCACTTAGAAACCAGCCCTCCCTTCCTCCCATGCCTAGGTACCTGACCCCTTGCCCCTGCATTTATCGACCAGGACTAGGCTCCTGTCCCCCCTACAACTCCCCCCCAGCCTTAATGACCGGGTCTTTGCCCCCAGTCCTTCCCAGCCCTCAGTGACCAGGCTCCTGCCCTCACCACTTAGGTATGTCTACACTTGGAGCTGGGGACGGTGATTCACAGCTCGAGTAGATGCACCTGTGCTAGCTCTTCCAGCACGTTCGGTAAAAATAGTGTTGCCATGGCAGTGTGAGCTGGGAGGGGCTAGCTGCCCTGGGTATGGACCCATCAGAGACCTTCAGCAAGTAGATACTTCAGGTCCCCAGAGCCCCACCAAGTTCACCTCATGCAGGGGCCACTGGACATGCTTTGCTCTTTTCCGGCCTAACAGCCCTGGTGGTAAAAGGCTTTCATCCCCAAGCCAGCTCATTGCCCCCCTCAAGGGCAGGCCAGGCATCTGGAACATGCTGATGTTTCTCCTGAATGGGGCTGACTCTCCACATCGCCTGTTGTCAAGGCAGGGACCAGCCCGTGTGCACCCCTCCCCTCTGTGGGGTGCCCAGAGGGCAAGTGTTACCCTGCCTGTGGACACTTGGAACAGGCACCTGGATTACCTGGACATGTTATCAGGTGAGCAGGCTGAGTTGCCACCAGTGGAGATACTGGTTTCCATGCTGTCTGAGCTCTCCAGGCTGAGTGTGTCATAGGCGTGGTCCATGTCCTCGGCCCGGTGCCCAATGCCGTGGGGAGGATGATGATGGAGAATGGAGTGATGCATGAGCAGAGGGTAGGAAGAAGGGGGGTAGTGAGGCTGCCCATGCAGGGCTTCCCACTGGGACTGCGCCTCAGCTGCTGCTTTCTGTTTCAGTTCCGCCAGGCGCCGCTTCTGCTCCTCAATCACCTGCTGCCCTGCACCCCGAAGGAAGAAGAACAAAGGGCAGATCACCAGGGGTAAGCAGGGGCCTGGCCGGCTACTGTAGCCAGGGCTTGGGCACCAGCAGGCAGCCTTCCAGTAGTTTACACTATGTACCCAGCACATGACAGCCTGGGGCTCATGACTCACACAGGGCTTCCACCACTGGGCCATCTTTGGCCAGGAAGGCACAAGTCTGAATTGCCCAGTGCATCCAGCTGTTTTAGGCTAAGTCCACTTAGAACGTGACTGGAAATATGAGCATGCACCCATCTGTCTAAGTGTCCACATCTAGGTCCACATCTAGGTCACAGCATTAATGATGGTGAGCAGAGAATCTCCTGTGACATCCATCCGAGTGTGAGTTCCCCCCTCCTAAGCACTGTGCAGGAGTGCATGCCTGTCTATTTCCCAGTGCAAATGTGTCTGTCTCCTCACATCTGCCTCTCCAGCCAAAGGAAAGGCAGCTCAGTCTTCAGAGAAGTCTTCGGAGACGTTCCTTGCCCAGGGCCCAAATCCCTTTACAGGTCCTACAGCAGCCCCGGTGAAGCACTGTGGAATGTGGAGTGAGTGGGAAAGATGAATGTGGATCTGAACTGTAACTGTGACTGCACCTGAGAGGAAAGGGAATTCCCTGCTGTGCACATGAGAAGCTGTGCACGTGAGAGCACCAGGATAAGCCTGGTCTCTGGGCAGGATGCACGTCGCTGCCGTGCAGCAGTCAAGGAACCATGGCTTCCCTGGAAAGTCACTCATCCTGAGGGGGTTGGAGCCATTGCCACCACTGTGCAGCTCAGCAGCCCAATGGCATGGCTATTTTACCCAGTGCTCACCCCCTATCTGGGAGCTGGCAGTGAGACAGGAACCACGCAGGTCTGACCCAGCGGCATGGACGACGCTGGCCACTGACAACGCACACCGCTCCCATGCTGTGATTTTGGATCACTTGGTGGATGTTCTGGAAGCTCCCACTGCAGCTTGGCAAGCTGCTCTTCATCTTTTCCAGACCCATTCAGATCTGCTGCCCGCACTCCTCCATGCCTCCCCCAAAGATGCACATAGCCAGATCCATGGACCATTCCAGCAGGGCCGCTAACTTCCCTTGGCCCCCATCCCATCCCCTCAGACACTCAGAGCGGAGGCAGCAAAGAGGAGCGCACGTGCATCAGTCTGGCCGTGCTGGGAAAAGCATTCATACACAGGGCAGCCTGATACTAGGTTTGCCAAACACATACAACCATCTGCATGCTTGGCTCGGCTCTGGGGGGTGCGGCAGGGAGAGAAGGGGATGCGGGGAGGCAAAAGGACTAGGCAGCAGGTTACTGAAAGAGCCCCAGCCAGTGGCATTTTGCATGGCAGGAGCAAATGTGGGAGACAAGCACAGCACAGGCACCGAAAGGAGCAGACTGAGCTGCTGTCACTGGAGATGCTGCTGCAATGGAAAAGGAGGCAGTAGGGGCCTGCAGAGCTCATTTGACTGAAGCAGGAAAGGTGTTGGCTGACTTGGCCTGTGGGTAGGTGTGGGGGAGACAAAATGCTCTGGGCTTCTCTCTAGCCTGAGATCTCCAATGCAGGGGGAAACCTGGGCTGTCAGGAGCAAGCCATTCACCTCAGTCAGCACCAGCCCCTAATGCCAGGGGAGAACAAGCTGGTTCCCAAGGGCAGACTGCAGATGTCCCCTTTGGGACACAGCTAGGGACGATCCATATAGGTGGGGTGTGGATGCTTCTGAGGGAAGATATCCCAGAAGCATCTGGCCAGTTTGTTAGGCGCTGCAAGCACAGACTCACAGACCCCTTGGGGTTGGGTCTATTCAGATGGTATCAGGTGCCTTCCTGAACCACACAGCTGCCTCAGGGGCTGATCTAGGAGTCCAACCATTGCGTCTCAACCTGACACAATGCCTGGCTGCAAGGGCTCTGCTAGGAGCATATCAGCTGGAGAGGCACCATCATATGGAGTTGGGGGTGAGGGGAAGCAGGGGAGAGAGGGGAAAAGCAAGAGATCATAAGAGCCACAACGTCCGTTTCAGAGCCAAATCAAACCTGGCAGAATCCTGGCTTCTTCCTCTCCTGCACGATGGGCTCTAAGCATTGCCTGCTCCCCAGGGCTGCTGCTGGGAGAGTGCCCTTGCCCAGGATTAGCTGAGGTTTTGGTCTCATCTACATTGTCAGATCTGCCATGCTGGAGGAAATGGCAGCCCAGGATGGTTACCATGGGCAAATGGGTCCTGCCACTTCTCACTGTGTTGCAGGATCATGCTATTGCCTTGTCAATGAATATATCTGACATGGGTCAGAAGGAGTGCAGCCATGTCGCCAGTTTAAATCTGCTGGGGGCACTGCTGGGCTGGCAGGAGTTCTTCCTCCAAGAATCCTGCCAGACGAACTGTACTATCGGCCTAACTGGGCTCTCCGGCAAGCCAGCTTTGTGCACACAAGTCATGGCAACTGCTAGCAACAGCCAGACTGGAGTGTGAGCTGAAGAACAGACTCTGGGCCCAGCATGGACAGAGCTTGGAATCGCCAGCTGAGCTGAGTGCTTGTGGCCAGACAGGCCAACACGGCTCAAGTGCAGCAAAACAGTGTGTGACAACTCAGCGAGCATGGAGGACATCCCTCCACCCACCTGTGAGATTCCTGGCCTCTCCCCTTCCCATGAGCCTCCTGGTCTATTCTAGCTGACTTGACATATTAGTCACAAGGAGGGAGGTAAAAATTAGTTTAATTAAAAATCCATTTAAATGTTCTAAAAATAGAATGCTTAAACAGTTAAATGCAGAGTGGGGAGACGCAGCTGGGCAGCTCTTGCTTGTGAGGAAGTGCGGAGCCCAGCACGAGAAAGCGGGGTAGTTGCAGCTGGGCTCTGCTCCCCCCCACGTCTCCCCCACCCCACTCACGGGGAGCTGAGCCCAGTTGCTCCCCCCCCCCCAGTTTAAACTGTAATCAACTGTTTAAAACGTTTAAACAGCTGATTACCATTTAAATGGTTAACCTTTTACATCCCTAGTCACAGGATGGTAAAAAGGCCTGATGTGTATCTTTATGCCCCTATTTCCTCTCCCCCACTGGCAGAGACCATCTCATGATGGGCATGCTTATGGCTGCAGGGGATGCCCTCAGGGGCTAAGCATGAGCTAAGACATCTTGACTTCCAGGAAATGGGTTCAAATCCCAGTTGGGTCGATTCAGCCCTTCAGCCTTCTGCAGATGGGCTCTGGCTACTGCTCCACACCCCCAAAGCCAGTGGCACAAGGCAGCAGCCTGACATACCCCTTGGCGTTCGAGGGGCTTATAGCAACCTAGACAGTTATTCCATTTGAACTGTGGTGCCCAGGTGTTCTCATTCCTCCCACCTGACACAAACAGTTACTGATGCCCCAGCACTTGGGAGACAGGCACCGCACGAGGAGAAACCATAGGGTCACCTCAGCCTCAGAGTGGGTGAGGCCGGACCTTCTTTCCCCAGTGGATTTGGATTCCTCCAACCTGGGCTGGATACTTGCTGCGTTTCTGGTAATTCCAACCCAGGGTTGGGTGTGAGAGAACCAGGACCATTCTCACAAAGAGACAGTGTCTCTTTAAGCCAACCCTCCCACCACCTGGCCAGATTGTGAGCGCCATCAGAGCCTCATAGGTTTGTGACACATAGTCAGACTGGGCCATGGGCTGGGCCTGCATCATTCACGAGGGCAGAGTAGTGAAACCTCCAGGCAAAGAGGCTGTCTGCAGTCAGCTTGGGAAGTAGGTGTTTCTCCTTCTAGCACTGAGAGTTCCCCAGGCAGGATGTCTAATGAACCATAGCCAGCAGTAACGCACAATGAACAGGGATATTTGTGCAGGGCAAAAGCAGGGCTGGACCCATTCTGTGAGGGGGCAGAGCAACCCCAGCTCCCAAAGAAACCACCCAGCCCTGTTCGGAGTTTCCTGGTAGGAGCATCTCCTTTCTGAGTCCCTGGGGCAGGTTGAATCCCACTCCCTGTGGGATATCCTTGGAGCAGGCACTTACCCTTCTGCTGCAGGGCCAGCTGGCGTTTGGTCTCGATGTCCTGCAGCGTGGCTGCCAGGTTCCGTGGGAGGCTACCTGTGCCATTCTGTGAGTGCAGGGAACTCTGGGGGGGAATGACAAGGATGAGAAAGCCCCTGTGGGGTGTGCCCCTGGGATGCTCAGGCCCAGGCTCATAGGCTCAAGCTGCAGTAAAGGGTCTTAGTGATAAAGAGTCTGGCTGATGGAGATATTAACAGACCCATCTGCTGTGAAAGGGCATCAAGCCAGGATTCCAGGCTGTCTCCCCCAACTCCTTCCTGCAGCCCAAGAGCCCCAGTGCCCGACTCCCCAAGGGCAATAGACTGGAACAAGTCCCTTCTTTGGGGAGTGACGAAGCTGGCACTGCGCCCCCCTGGCCCATACCTTTGGTGAGGAGCTCCGTCTCAGCGTGGCTACACTGAGCTGCGAGGATGATGCAGACCCGCTCTTTGTGCGTGGGAGGGTGCTGCCGGCATCGCTGTCCATCTTAGCACGATAGACCTGAACACAAACACGCACATGATTAAGGGCAGATGGAGGCCATGGCACAGGGCCCTGTGGGCTGGCTGAGGCCTACGGAGGGTTGACGGTTACCAGAGCTATCAGCACCCATAACAGAGACTCATCACATTTGAACCACCCTGACCCCTGAAGAGGCAGAGAGAGAGAAAAGGAGCCTGGACAGCGACAGGAGTTTGCTGGATCAAATGGGATTCTGAGATGATGATGATGACAGCCTGGATTTACCTGAGGGATCTGCATCTTTCCAACATATAGGTAATATGTGCAAACAGCAGCTGTCTCAGGGCCCAGTTTGCTAACAGCAGCAGAGTTAATGCGAACCTCTGTTACATCCCTCTTTCAGCCCAGGTCCCTCAGAACAGGCTCCTTCCCTACAGGACATTTTCCAGTGCTTTGCTCCATCTTGTTTAAGGTGCCCTATGCTGGCCAACCGCTGCACAGGGTACAAAATACCCAGGGCCCAGGAACGTGCCCTCTCTGAGCAAACACCTGCTCCTCTAAAAATGAACTTCCACTGTTCAAGTGAGAAAAGCGACCTTGCCACAGTGAAATCACATCTCATTCAAGGTGCAGGGTCTCTGACCCCCCCACTTGCTCTCAAGGGCTGAGACAGCTAACGGAGAGCAAATTGGCCTCTAGGCTGCCTTACAATCTATTCCAATAGCAGAGCCTTTACTCCTGGTGAGGAGACGGGAGTCCAGTGGGGTTTAAGGCCCTGGATGGAGTCTGTTACGCCAGCCAGGAGAAAAAGCAACTTTTTGACTCACCAGCTGAGCTCCTGTAAGCTAGACTCATTGAGAGTGAGCACAGGGCTCACAAGGTTGAGATCAGTCACTTCGCTACAAACACCAGCACAATCTCCACAAAGATGGAATGGCACATCCACAGGTACAGATTGAGGGCTCAGACCTTCCCACTGCTGCTCCCCTGGGTTCCTCTGCAGAGCCCCAGGCATGAAAGAAGCCTGGTACTGCGTGCAGTGGACTTGGACATGAGAAGGTCTGCGCTCACCTTCCTGGGATTTGGTGCTGGGACTTGTGGTACGCTGAGGGCGCCTGTTACAGCGGGTACTTCTCTCCTCTCCACCCTTGCTAACATCACTCAACAAGTTGTTATTCCTCACGGAGATCAAGGGCTGGTCTGGAATCCAATCAACTAAGTGGGCTGTAGCCTGACCCATCAGTTACCCCAGTCAAAGTCTCCATGAGCACATATTGCAGAGTGAGTGCTCTATTGCAACAGGTCCTACACTGATAAATAATCCATTTAAGTTATATTGCAATTGGGCATTCTCATTTGGCACTGGGGCTCAGACTCACAGAGGGGTATTTAACAGTAAATTACAGACCATTTCATTACTTTGATTCTGTGTTCTGTGGAGACAAGCTGTGAGCTACACAAAAGAGGACACGGAGCGGCTCTTTTATGTGTCTGTTATGTTATGAGGTGTGTTGGCATGGCATGGCATGGCATAAATAACAATAAATACTTCCCCAAACTAATAACCCCCCCAAAAAACTCACTAAACTAATAACCCCCCCAAAAAAACTCACTAGCAATCTTGTGAGAGTAACGGACTCAGCCGGGCAATGGGAAATCAAAGCAACAAACAATGATGGGTCAAATCCACTGCGGGTGCAAACTGGCTCCATTGATTCACGGGAGCTGAATCACCAGCTGGGGATAGGGTTCACACTACCCGTGTCTTTCCTCCATCCTAGCCTGCTCCAGCAAGGGACTCAGAACATCCCTAGCTCAGAAACTCCCTCGTTGGTGACCAGTTTCACTAACTTAACAACTGGCCCATCCTGCACCAGCCTGGCTGAGTCCAGCTGGAGCTGGCCTTGCTAACAACCACCCTCTCCCCAGGCACCTCTGTGATCTCAACCCTGTAGCCTGTGAGCACCCAAAAGGCCAGAACTGTGCATCCCTGCAGGACCCAGAGACAGGAAGTGGGGGGGCAATTACCTGGAGCAGCTTTCGAGAAGAGTGAGCTTTAGCAGGAAGAGGAGGAGGGGAAGAGTGAGGAGAGGCAGGGGAGAAGGCCTCAAAGCCAGCCTTGATTTCCTGGTACCACCTGTCTAAATCAAGGGCAGAAAGCTGCACTGGGCACCCCTGAAGCTGCTTCTCCATCTGAAGAGAGAGGGTGTGTGAAACAGGAGGGAAGGGATGGAGGATGAAACAGTGAGAAAATGAGAAACAGAGAAATCCTGCACCATCCCTGTATGCCCACACCCAGTGACCTGGTGGGGGAGAGGGGAACAGGACTCAGTGCTCCCGACAGCCACCAGGGGCCCAAACTGGCTCCATTCCTTTCTTTCTGGGGACTAAACATGGGACCCTTCATCTGCAGCCAAACTCCAGCTCTGGGAGTTTCACTGTGCTGACAACAGCTCCGGGATCTGCCACCCCCATAATCAAGGAGCCAGAGCAGCAGGCACGAACATGAGCACTGGAATGCCACAGGCAGATGCTCAACCCCAAGCTGCATGGCTTACGGTACAACCAGCTAGATGTGACAGGGAGGCACTGTGGGAGTGTGGTGTGTCCCCACAGAAGGGCTGAGATGAATGAAAGGCAGCAGGGGACACAGGCAGGGAGGGGACGCACAGGCACCAACACGTGTAATGGGAGATTTGCAGAAGGCTACTCCTGCTATACCATGAAGCCACAGCAAAAGGGGGAAAAGTGCAGCAGGTCCATGGTAGAGCTGGCTGGGATGGGACAGTGTATTTTCCAAACCCCCCTTGAACGCAGGGGTGATGAGACAGATTGTTCTGATTAGATGCCTATGGCTTGGGGATCAAAAGGATGTCATTCCTTCCCACTCCACCCATAGGATGCTGGAGGGCTCAGACAGGACCCTGCACACATAGGAAGATGGCTGACATCCCTGGCATAACAAGTCCTAGGTCATGAGCTCTCACCACCTACCAGCTCTCTTGCTGGGTCTGCTCCCAGTCCTAGCTCCCCCTCCAGCTGAGTGCTGTGATGAGGGCACTGAGCAGAGCAGGGGAGCAGCACACAACTCTGCTCTGCAGTGAGAAAAGGAACCTGGGGATCCCGGCCCATCTCCCTCGCCCTGCAGCCTGACACGGCTTGACTCCCAGTGCAGACAGCCCTGCACTCCTGGGCTGTGGGAAAGTTCAGCCTTGGACGATGGAATACAGGCGTCACCTCAGACTCCAAAGATGGGTCTTTCCAGTGCCAAGTGGACACCCTGTGCCAGAAAACAGGCTCCCCCTGAGGCTGCATGGCAGTGCCCAGCAGAGGGCACTCACTCAGTCAGCTCACGGCGTGGTATTGACATGGCATTAGAAGGGTCCCTGGCAAAAGGATTCCGCCCCCAGGGCAGCTGCCTATGGAGTGGTTGAGTGGCAGTGAGAGCCCATCTGCATCCAGAACAAACAAAATTCTTCGCTTGTTGGTCAGAGGCTGTGGAGCCTCACTTCCGCACATCTCCCTTCCCTTCTGTGGCTGGACCCCACCCGCACAGCAGGGTACCTTGCCCTAGAGGTGGGCTGTGCTGTTCCCTTTTACAGCCAAATGCAAGCTCAACATTAAATCAGTCCTGGGGTTCTAGAGCTGGCAAGAGAGACTGGTGTGGTAACCCTGGGGAGGGATCCTGCAGCAGAACCAGGTCTTCCTCTGCCCCATGTGGGTGCTCTGCACTGGGAGGGATCAGCCTCCATGGATGATTCAGCATTTGCCAAGGCAAGCTAACATGCTGCTGATGCTGGTAGTGTCTATGCTGGCATGCCTACCTGCAAAGATCCAGACTGCATCCCAGCCCTGAAGAGGTCCCTACTGCCTGGCAGCCTTTCTCTGGGACCTATTTCAGGCACATGGTGTAGGGCTGAAGCTCACCTTGGGACCTCTGAATTTTACAAGCCCTCCCTCCAGCTAGCTACTACTGTTTGTCTGGAAAACATGAGGGTAGCAAGAGGGAAATGCAATGGACACAAACCTCAGCAGAGATGAAGGAAGAGGAGAGAGGTGGCACAGGAGAAGGAAGGCAGCCTGCAGATGAAGCAGCTTGAGGGATGAAGCCTGAAGTGGGATGGCCCAATGGGGAAGCAGGAGGGGCCAGGCCTAGGTCAGTTCTGACACTGCCCAGAATCCCTGAGAGCTGGTCAACAGTCACGTACTGGGGCAGAGAGAAGCAACAGAGTGAAAAGTTGGGAACAGGACTGGAGCAATGAGAGCCAGACAGGCAGAGAGTGAACAGGCAAGGACCTCAGCAACCCCAAAGCCCATCCCAGGGGAGATCATTAAAACAGGAGAGTTTTACTTCCTGACAAGCTGCAGAGGTTTTTAGCTCAGCTTCGCAGAGCAGCATCACCAGCAGGAATAGCTGCTATTTGCATCGAGCCCAGCTGTCACCTGCCTGCCTGAGGGTCTTGCAGCACATCAGAAGTGATGCCTGCAGAAGCTCTGCTTGGGGATTCATTTTACTTTTTAATTTTTGGGGGAACTATTATTGCTCCTAGGAATAAGCACCCACTTGAGCCACAGAGAGGCCAGGCTGGCAGTGTGTCAGGTTCCCCAGGCTGCTCTGCCAAGTCACCTCCATCCTTAGTTACCTTTTACCTCAGTGCTGGGCTTCCCCCGACCTCCCGCCCCCCCCCAGCTATGCTGATGCCCCTCAATCATGACCCACAGCCCCAAAGCTACTCCAGCCATTCCGAGACTGTCTGTGCCAAGCTGAATGGCAGTTTTGTAACAAAGATCTAATTCAACCTAAAGCTGATCCCATATATCTTACTCACAGACCCCAGCAGCCAAATTCTCCCCAAGGGAATTCCACTGAGAACAGGGAGGGACCTTGCCCCAGGTAGCCAAAGGACTAAAAAATTAACTCATTCACACACACCCCCCCGCCAGTGCTGTCTACGAGTCCAAAGCTCTCTGTTTTACAGCTTAAGAGCAGAGAGATCCATAGTCACTAGAAATGATCGTTCCAGCCTTTCTCATCAGTCTGCATGAATTCATTGGCTGTTCAGCTGCAGCCCAGGGGGATGCACCAAGCCAAAACCAATCTGCTCCGGTAAAGTACATTGAGGGAGCTGGTAAGGGCAAGGTGGCGCCATCCTCTGCACCAGCGTGACCCACTTGAGCAGTAAGACAACCTTGCTCTCAGTGTCAGCTACTAGAGTACAGATTTTGCAACCCAGCCAGAAACATGGTAAGCAAAACTCAACATGCTCAGGAGCAGGTACCTCATTGGTTGCAGGAGGTACAGCAAGCAAGAAAGAGAGTGGAGCAGCAGCAGTGGCAGCAACAGAAGCTTTAGTGTCCAGGCCAGGGCCATACACATTACAGTAGAACCTGAAAACGTCAGACAGCCTCATGTACTCCTAGAAATCCATGGTGGAGAAGGAGGAGGAGAGTTAGACACATGTGCTGGTCCCATGGCACCAACCACTACACAGCAAAGCTCCACTCATGCTCCATAGTGCAGCTGGCTGAGCTACACACCGACCTCCTCTTCCATAGATAAGTGTAGCTTGTGGAGACTGCAAGTCCTAGCATGCAACACTCCATTCTGAAGGAGAGCACTACAGGGCAGGACCTGTCCAGCTGCCACTTGGATAGTGGCAGAGCATGCTGGGACTTGTAGTCTCTGAAGACTACACCACTGTGTAATTGTCTCTATCTTAGGGGGTCTGGCTATCCAGGGAATAGGAACCTCCCAACCTTCACCACCATGGCACACACAGCCAATTCATCTTTAGGCTTCTGCTTTGTTTATTTCCACTGGCTTAAAGCTTGAGGACTTGGGTTCTCTTTCTCCTGGAACTTGGAGGACTGGGCCAATGGCAGCTTGGCTGCATTTAGTGCCACCTGGTCACAATGTGAACACCTGAGACAATTTGAGAGAAGGAATCTGGAGCTCCTTTGGCATCTGATTCAGCAGCCGATCCAGCGGGATTGATAGATGGAAATGCATTCAGCTGGCTGTGCTTTGGAACATGTGATGGGCGGATGAGAGAAGGGACCGTATGCTGCCGCAATAACCAACCTACAGTGGAGCTTTACTACACACACGACACAAAACATCCACATGCAACCCCTCCATCAGAAAGGCCCAACACGCTCCAGCATTAAAGGGAGACAGCAGCAATGGGAAACAGAGCCCGCAGGATACTGGCCCAAGGAAAGCAACTAAATTACGAGCAATCGATGAGCAGGAATTGGCATGTGGTATTGGAACCAGCTCCCCTCTACCCTCTAACACAGCAAAGAGGATGGGGTGGGTCAGTGCAGATCCAAAGATCCAGCCCAGTACCCCTTTCTATCGACAGCCAGACAACGCAGGTAATGGGGTGAAGCATTTGGCATCTGTTGCCAAGCGTTATAAATAGAAACATTTGCCAAAGACGCAAACTTTTTATATGCTGGCAGAAATTTGCAATTAAGAATCCCAGCCTCTCCTGCCAGTCGGTTTGGCCCAACTGCCTCACTATTTCTAAATCAAAGAGGTTGATGTTATTAAAACAACAACAGGCAAAGAGCAGAAATTAAAGCGATGTTGTTGGGGAGCTTTGGGCTTGCAGTCTGCAGGATGGGAGGGAAAACATGTATAAGGCATTTTGTTGGAATTTAACCCACATTGCAGCGTGATGCCAGTGCATGTGAACCAGGAAACCAAATTGGCTAGAAACAAGAGCAGTGCAGCTGAATGAAGTTCAAAGAACATCAGCTATGAGGAGTGTTAATAATCCCAGGTGCTTCAAAGGTGCATGAGAAATATGCAATTATAAACCTGATGATGCCCTGTTAGTGAGTCTTTTCCATGCCTGTCTGAGGGGGCTTGGGCAACACAAACCCATTTAAGGGAACTGCAGGCCTGCCTGTCTACTGAATTATTTGCAAGACCCTGATAAGACAGCTGCACATAGCAGTCTGGCCCCACTCTGTGCAGGGGAGCAAAAGCAGCGAGCAAGCAAGCAAGCACATGCAGTTAGTCCCGTTACCTCTTGCATCTTGGAATAAGAGTGGATGGAGGAAGGAGAACCTAAGGAAGCACTTGCCCCTGGCAGGGGATTTTGGGGCTTAGTTTCCTCTAATAGGTCATAAGGCTCTGAGATATGAAGTGTTTCCTGTTGGAGGGTAAAGGTCGTTAGGGCAAAGCAGGCAAAGAAACAGCACAGAGAAACCCTTTCCCAACTGAACAGCCTAGGGCAGAAAGCAGGGACATCGCCTGATGGAGCCTCCAGCCAGCCAACCCCTGCTGCAACAGCACTGCAACTTCATGGCACAGCCTCACAGGAGATTTCACCTTGTAGATGTCTCAGTAGCAGGGCTGAAGGCACCAGGCTGGATTGTCACAGCTCTGCCTTTGGAGTTCTAACAACAGGAGGGAGGAAAAGGGCCTGTGCTCTCCACAGTGTAGAGCCAACCCTCCCTGGAGACACTTCAAGTCTCCACATCAACATACACACACCCTACACCCACTTGGCTGCCAATTCCCATCATGCACACAGTATGGTGGAGTGAGAGGAAGGGCCAGCCAGCCACGAGCTCACTCGGTCCCTCCCCAGAATAAAGGTACTTAGTAAAGTTGGATTGGGGAAGGGAGTAACGGGCCAATCCCCTCCTCCCATGTACACACTGAACACCTTGATGTGTGTGATCAGGTAGAATCCTGGGCAATTGCACGGAGCCAGCATCATGCTTTTCCCTGGCACATGGACTAAGGATTCGTGACATGGTACTACAGCCCCAACTGGTGCCTGCAGTCCCGCTAAGCAATGGGATATGCTGAGAAATGCTCCTGCAGCCATGCAAGGTTTGCCACTAGAACCCCACCCTAACACACGCCGTGCGCTCTTGTTGTGCTATGGGTTGCTGGCCAGATCCTAACAGTATAGACTGGTCTGGGGGCTGTGGTGGGTTAGCTGAGGCCAACACCTTTGAGGTGTCCAAGGCCGCACATGCCCGGGGAATGGTGCTCAACTTCCAAGGCTGGATCAGATTCCTCTCCCTGCCAATGTCCGGGGCCAACCAGGTGAGGACTTGTCTCTAGTCTCCATGGTGCATGGCGTGACTAGGACACCCAGGTAATGGCAAATCCATGTGTGAAGGAACAGCTCTAAACCCAGAGGTTAAACTGGTTCCATGGTGCTGGTGATTCTACCCCCAGGAGGGTTTGTCAAAGAGAAACGATCCCAGCTGCAATGAGAGAAAGTTCGGTCTGGTGCCAGTCTTCAACTTACAGGTGTTTCCATTGTCCAGGCACTGTGACATTCATGCATTTGTGCCAACAATCACACAATTCTGAGCCCCGTTTACACATCTTGGGGGCCAGAGACAGGGGCCCAGCCAGCGAGGTAACCAGAGGCCAGGAGGGCATGGCACTATGTAGAGAGGGCAGTTCTAGTGACTAACCACCCCTCTTCTCCCTAATTACCTCTCTGAGTGCAGATGATGTTTTGGGGAAGCTCCTGCCGCCGGTGACAAAATGGTACCGTCTCTCCAGGGAGACAAGCTTCTCCTTCTCCTTCGTGTACAGCAACAAGGAGAAAAAGGGTGATAGCAAGAGTTAGCGACTGTCCAAAGTGAGACCAACATCAGGGCAGCCGTAGAAACCTCTAGGGCTTTTCCTGCCAGCACCCACATTGACTCCAGGTCCATATCGTTCAGGTTACTGCTAAGATCCATTCTTCTCCCAGCCACAAGCAGAGGCAGCTAGTGAGTTACGTGAGAGGCATCAGCCCAGGCAAGTGTTCTCAGACCTCTCCCTATCACTAGGCGAGCCTCGGGCAAAGTGCACAGCTGGGCTCCCAATGGGAACTTCTCCCCAGGGTAGAGGGGGCAGTGTTTGGATAGAGGCCAGCTGAAAAGTCTGGGCTCAATCCCAGGTCCATCTCCATCGAAGTGGGAGGGACATGACAAGCCGTGCTACCACAGCACAGTCTGTACAGTTACCCTCTCCATTGCCAACAGGCAATGTGCAGCATGTTGTTGGACAGCAGAACACATGCGCCGTGTGGCCTCGTTTGGACCGGAAGGACACAGCAGTGCAGTGACAGGATCCAGCCCCCCAACACAGTGCACTCTATTAGTGAGTGTTCCTGGCCTGGCATACACTACCCTAGTGAACCCCTTTCCCCCTCCCAGCCAGCATGGTTCCAGGATGTTACCTTCTGTAGCAGATGCAGCATGGCATTCTTCTCCTTGGCAAGGCGCTCAGACTCCTGGGCAGCTTGGAGCCGGATGTGATTGGCCTGGCTTTCCAATGCAGCCATCCGCTCCTTAGGGAAAATAAGGCAAGGATGAGCTGGCATCAGGCACTGCAGGATGGCTTAGGAAGGAGTAGCTGGCTGGGAGGGAGGGAGAAGCCTTACCAGTCTGGGTAGGTATTTGGAGCCCCTCCATCAGCTCCCAGAACAGGGCTGGCTTGGGATGGAGTGAGAAGTGTGGGAGGGAATGGTGCTCAGGACTCAAAGGGCTGTTTGTCAGCACAGGGCCTGGGGCAATAAAGGAAGGGACTAGGAGCCCAGATCAGAGCAAAGCTGGGCTGGGGAGTCCTAGGCTAAGATGGGCTCAGAGAAAATTACAGGCAAGCCAGTTTCCCCCTTACTGCAGGCTCCATGGCCCATTAGGTCTTAGCCTCTGCCCAGGGGTTCATGGCCCTCTCCCCACCTTCCTCTTGGCGATACTGCGGTGGCACTCAGCCTTGCTCTGCAGGAGCTTCTGGCTCACAGTCTCACGCTCTTCCTCTAGGCGACTCTCCTTTTCCAGCTGCTGGAACTCCAAGTCTTCAAACAGCTTGGTTTCTGTCTCCAGGGCCTCTGCCTCCTTCAAACACACAACCGTGGCCGCTCAGCCCTCTCTGGAACAGACACACCTTCCTGCTAGTAGCACCCCACCTCCCCCACCCCTGGCCCCTACCGCACACAGATGTGCCTGGACGGATCTCCTCTGACAGGAGAGCATGTCACTGAGACAGCAAGGGGCAAACTCCATTCACTGCAGCAGGAGAGAAGCTCTGCACCTCCCTCTTGCTTGTTGGAAGGCACAGGGGCAGTGTGCAGCTGGTGGCTCTGACTGAGCACATCATGGACCTCCTGCTCAACAGGGAGCAGCATCCCAAGGACTTACTGACGCACGGTCTCCTACTCCACACACACAAACACACAATATGGACAAGAAGTGAGTGCCCTGCACTCTCCCCACCAGCCTTGCTGGCCAGACCCATCCCCATCTCTATCCCACCCCCAGTGCTGCAAACCCATGTGATGCTCACACACCAGCAGAGAGGTCCAGTCCAGAGAGCTCCCAGCCTGACTACACCAGAGAATTAGAGATAATGGCTTGGGGTAGGGGACGATGTGTGGGGGGGCCCTGTGACATGACACAGAGGGGGGCTTGTGATCTGCTTGGAAGAGGGGTCAGGGCACAGCAGCCTTGGTGGGGGCTCTGAACAGCCCACCATCCTCAGCAGCAGAGATTCATGCAGGCAAATTTATTCTTATACCCTTTTTTTTCCTCTTAAAAGTCACTCCTGTGAAAACAGCGAGAGTCCTGTGGCATCTTAAAAACTAACAAATTTATTTGGGCATAAGCTAAATGTGTTAGTCTTTAAGGTGCCACAGGACTCTCACTGTTTTGCTAAAAACAGACTAACACGGCTCCCCCTCTGGAACTCCTATGAAAGGCACCAGTTGGGCCATCAGTGGGGATGGGTTAGTGGAGCTGTTGAGATGAGGTTACCTGAAGGGCTTTCACTAATGTAGTTAGCATGGCCAAGCCAACATGTTAGTGTGCTCCAGGGATGTGGCCACATAGCCCAGAGATGGATGAGACCCTTTGGGTCTGAGCTAGATCACCTCCTGGACAGTGCAGGACTGAGATTGATGTAATAACCTTTTGTTTTATTTAGTTTTAAATTTCAATGACATCTCCTGGGCAAGTGTGGCTAAAATTCAGGGTGTGTAAATTCTACACTAACAGCAAGAGCCTTTAGTCGTGTATTTTTATTTAGTTAGTAACATATATTTTTATTAATTAAACAAGGTTTTGTTTGAATGTAAACATCCTTCTGCAGCTCTTGCCAATCCAACAGGAGCTGGGGCACAGGAACTCGAAAATGAAACTGACCAGGTTAGCTTCGCTGAGTAAGAAGCAAGAGGCAAACATGCATTCAGGGAGCACAGCATCTGATGTTTAAATCCTTTACGTTCCAGTCACTCTGACTGTTAGTAACAAGCTGCAGAAGTTAGGGTTAGGTTTTAGGCTAGTTGTGGTTTCTGCATTTTATTTAAAATACATTATTTTCAGCCTGACCATGCCCCATTTCATTGAACATTTTTTCCATGCAAACCAGTTAGCATCTATTTAGTGTAAATGTGCCTGTTCAATGTCAATAGGGAGACAATGGTTTCTTGCTTTACATGTCTCTGCATATCACTCACTGCATGTGACATCTGCCGAGTTCCACTTTAAACTGGACATAGGTTTTCAGGCAGGGATTAGCTGTGACTCCTGGGGGGATCAGGAAAAATGCTTTCATTTATCTGCCCTAAAAGAGTCGGCCATAATAAAAGTCCGAGATTCCATTCCCAGGCCAAGGAAGGTCAGATTGCTACAGGAAAATTCCAGCTAATGGGGAAAAATGCTGCAGTACTGTGATATTGACATTAACTGGCCTGGATTGTATAAATAATGTTCATAGGAAACAACAGAAAACTGATACAGTTTAGTCCCCTGAGGCTTGCCAGCCTCTCTTGACACAGGGGCTGGATTAAGGCTAAAGTTGGGTCCAGTAGCAGTGCGGCACCCAGGGGCTGGCTGCACCTGCATTTGCAATAAGCCTCTTCCAGCTCTACCAATGCTGAGCGTCCTTTCTGTATTGCAGTTCAATGGTTAGTGCAAGAGTTTCACTTGGCAGGTCCAGTCTAAGTAATCAGGCCTGGGGTCTATGAATTGGACATTCATTCCTTTACACCCTAGTGCAAAGACTCCTCTACAGAAACTGCCCAAACAGAAACCCCACTTTGAACCTCTTGGCCTCCAGCAACACAGGAGTCATCCCTGACAGAAGCAGGTGCTCAGCAGCAGCACCTAAGTGGAGGATTTAGCTCAAGGAAACAAGTGTGGTGCATTGCCCAGTTTCCATGCTTGAAAGGAGACCTTAGTCAGAATCAGAACTGGCCAAGCAGCCAAATCGCTGGTCTCTGTTGGGGGGTGGAAGAGGGACGGAACCGAATTTACATCTGGGGATGGGGGGATTTGTACTATATTGCTCCTGTGCTCAGAATTCCCTCTCCAGTCACTAAAACAAGAGGGAGCTTGCAGCACTTGCCACATTAGTGCTACTCAGAGAACAGCAGCAGTGACCAGAGAAGGGAGCAGGTGAAAAAGGAGGAGAGTAATAGGGAAGAAACCTACCCCCCTCCTCACTTGCTCCAAGAGGAGAGGCTGCAGTGAGGCGTTACAGCATTCAGAGACAGGGACATGTGGAACTGGAGCTGCTTACAGCATCAACAGGAGGGGAGAGTCACTCTGCAAGCTGCTGGTGTGCCATCCAGGCTTCGTCCTAGGTGGTGAGCTTACCAATACCATGATACCTGGATGTCAGCTTCCTCCAGCCCTTGGTGTGCTGCATTCAGTTTGGCACATGGCACCAGTCAAGTGCTGGCTCAGGCTACAGCTGAGGGCATGGAGGTAGGGGGAGTGGGCAGTGATCCAGGTGGGTGGGGGTTAAACACTGACCCTTCTCATCTGGTCCTGTAACTGCTCCCGCATTGACTCAGGGCAGTTATCAAGCTGGCTCTTCGACTCATTGTAAAGCGCTTGGAGTTTCTCTAGCTCCTTCCTTTCAGCATCAACCTTTGCCCTTTCCTAAATCAGGGAAAAACAACAAAACAAAAAACAAAAACAAAAAAGAGAAAACACACTTCTCAAATCCAGGCCATGCAGAAGCTGGAGAATTAGACAGTGGCTCAAGCCAGAGAGAGAAGGGGTCCGGGGAGGGGCATGTCAAAGGGGCATTTTCCAAAAGATTGAAAAAGCAAAAGCAGTTGGGATCCAGGGCTGGATTGGATTGAACACTTATTGCTCAGGACTGGACCTCAGTCTCATGTCTCAAGGCAAAGACTTAACAGGAAACACACCAGGCCACCTCTAGGCCGTGAGCAGATTAATGTTAACATGGATTCATCATTTGGGATGATGTCAGCACAGCACTGGCAATGGCTTTGTCGATTAGGTATCCTGCACAGCCTGTCATCGGGGCGTTTTCATAGGCCCTACATTTTACTTTAAGTAAGTTTCAGGAACATCATTTTATAAAAAATATTTTGAATCCCAGGACACCATCAAATAGTTGTAAAGCAGGTCAAATGTGGAGGCTACACTACCGGTCAAGTGTCCTGTTCCATAGACAGGGATGTCCTGACGTTCTGGTTTCCTTAGCAACAACATGAAAAACAAGAGACTAAGATCCAATCTCTTCTCAGTTAATACAGTTTAGATCCTGGGTCCTCAGGAGCATTTCAGGTTTTATTTAAGTGAGTTAGTGACAGAGCAGAAATAAAGGGGACACTTGTTCCTGGCCTAAAGAGAGGAAGAAACAGGTTCCCCACCCTACTCCCCCACCCAGTTTAAGTTTGCAGTTGGTTTCAGTCCTGCATCAACACGCTGCATTTTCAGAGGAGCTCAGCCACCTACAGATCCTAGGATCCTTTTGAGGGTTCTGCCAGCATAAAGATTGATGATAAAATCCACTGTTTGTGTGCCCAGAAACCCTGAATTAACAAAGCAATGCATTGTAACCAATGACAGCAGCACTTTGGTCTCAAAATGCCCTACAGCCTCAGAGCACCCTGGAAGATGGGGATTTTATACTTATTTTACGGTGGGGAAACTGAGGCAGAGAGAGCGAGCGTAAGTGATTTGCCTAATGTCACACAGTGAGACAGTTGGAGAACCAAGGACCTCTTGACTCCCTTTCCTTAGCAATAGCCTCATGATGATCCTTCCTCCCATCCTGCCCATTTTCCCAATACTTACAGTATATGTAACAAATTGAATAGGAGAAACCCCAGACCAGATTGCTGCTAATTTGGGGTAAATCTGAATCAAAACCCTGCAATGTGAGATTCTCTCTCATACCAACTGATGAGACCAGTTAGTGCAAATCAGAAAGAGGAAATATGAATATTCCCTCCAATCCCTGATTGTTTTCATGTCTATGGGTACATGAGAGAAATCCTGGGGCTCACTGAGAAGTTTGTGATTGACTGAAATAATAACCGTGGCACCATATTATCGGGCAGTACTCGGCCTGGACAGGGCACAAGGGTCTTCATTTACAGGCTGACACCAGCAGGACAGAATGGAATGTGTTAGACCTGGCTTGAGCCATGAAGTTTGGACCCAAATTTGGATCTAAACTGCTGAGACACTTGGGATATTCAGATTATTGCAGTATTAAATTATAACAAAATTACTGGGCTCAATACAGCAGTAACTGGATAAAATTATCTGGCTTGTGTTATATAGGAGGTCAGACTAGATGATTTAATGGTCCCTTATGGCCTTAAAACCTATGAATAAAAGATGTGGGGCCTAGTTTGGGCTCAGCTCTAGGATTTATTATTTCTGGCTTTGACACCAAGCGCTAGCTACCTGAGCAATTATTACAAAATATGAACCTGTGACCATCAGCATCTACAGCATCCACCTAGGTGTGGTGCAATCTCTGCAGCTTCTAAGGAACCTCTTACCTTAGAGTCAGAAACGAAAGCTGATTACCCCTACCAACACTTTTGTGAGGGACAGTCTTAAGAAACTCACTTTATGGGCAGGTAAGTTGAGGCACTAACTGGTGAAGTGACTTGTTGCGGAACACAAAATTATTCAGTGATAAAGCCATGACTAGACCTCAGCAGTCCAGACGCCCTGGCCCATACACTAAGCACTAGGCAGCAATCCCTCAGAGTATTTGCACTGTATAACTCTGAGTACCCCCTCCAAGCAGTAACACAGGCACAGACCTTGGAAGGCTGTGGGCTGTCTCCAAAACAAGAGACCCATGCTCTCCCACCGCACTCAGAGGCTGGTAAATGGAGGGTGCGCACTCATCCAAACAAACTCAGACAACAGAGTAATACCTATTTACATATGCGCATGCATGAGATTGTACAACTGATTTCTACTCATAGCATAGAATTTTCCATTCAAGCCCAGCAAGTTACATCCACTTAAGTCAAATACCTCAGTGACAACAGAATTCCTGGGCATGGCTGTACCAAGTACCTTGCCACCTCCTAATCCCTGCAGTAGTTTGCTGCCATTTAGCAATGCATCCCTGCATGCCAGCATCCTCCATTCCCTGCTTCCCAGCGTGGTCAGCCTGCAACGCCCCATGAAAGAACCCATGAATTTCTGCAAAGCCAGAATGTCACGCAGGATGCTTCCTTCACCTCAGGGGAGGTGGGGATGGCAGTTAAAGCACCAGAATCATCATGCAGAAAAAGTAGACAAAACATCCTCCGAGGAGCCAGAGGGAAAGACTAACCCAATCCCCCTCTTCCCCTCCCTCTGCCACCTCCTATCAAGAGGCCAGGAAACACTTCCACTGTAACCAATGGAGACAGACCATGAGACCCCATCAACCTGCGAATCCACTCTCTCTGCGCATGTCAATGCCCAAAGGGTAGGTTGCTAGATACACCATGAACCCATCTACACTACAAGCAGAAGCGGGTCAAAGGAGCTGGTTACGGGTAAGCTAGAATGGGCATCCATATCCACAATTTAACCTGCATCCGGGGATGCTATGCCACTAACAATTAGTGGCATGGTCAGTGGTCACGTAGCTGTCACACAGAGAGGGTCTAGTTGGTTGGAGGAGCAGCTAATAGGGCTGCTCACTAGAGAAGAATAGATTTCCATGCTGCTCACTCAGAGCAGGGTGAATAATGATCATGTCTAGAAGTTTGAATTCTCAGCCCAAGTCAAATATCAAGGTCTACTAGCTTTGATTTTTCATCTTTTCTGTAAAGCAAACAATATTCCCAGAAGAACATGTCCAGCTGTGGTTACTCTGACAGTCTCTAATGTGCCCCCTGCATCCTCTCCTCTGTCTGCACCATGGGGTTAATGTTGGGAAGCAAATTTAAAAACCAGGAACATTACAAACCGTGATCCATGTCTCTCTCACACAAGCTTCGGCAGGGTTAATGGAGATCTGGTTCTATACAAATGATGGGTAGATTTAGGTACTAGCCCAGAAGCACAGATTCCTGGCCCCAGGGCAGCTCACAGGACATGTCTTAAGGACACAGCATCGCTGAAGAAGAGCTGCCCAGGTTAGGCCCTGCTGTTTGCAGCTTGCACAAATGCTGGAGGTTACGTAGAGTCCCACAGCATGCAGAGGCATGAGGGATTAGAGGCACAATTCAGAGTAGGCACTGTTAGAGTGAGTTAGTGAAGACTGATTAGAAAAGTGAAGACTGATTAGGAAAGCAGAGACTTTGGGAGTGTGGTTTCTTTTAGTCCCTCTCCTGGCTCCACATGGAGCTGGTTGTTTCACTAGCAATGTTTTTTAAAATGGCTGTCAAATTAAAAGAAAAAAGCCCCAGCACATTGCATCTGTGCAGGAGGGGCTGCCTGCATCTTGCAGGCCCTGCCACTCACAGGCTTCACCTCATCCAGCCTCAGAAATAGTCACCAATGGAATTAATCAGGACCTGGTGCATTTCCAGCCATGGTGCCAGCATGGCTACACCCCACTGGGTTGCCATGGAGAGGGCAAGGACGCACAAACATCAATTCACTGTGTGGGGCAGTATGGAATCCCCAGAGGGACAAGGGCAAAGGTTCTAAGAGAGCCTGACAAGAGTGAAAGTTGATCTCACTGCTGGGAATGTGTTCAGCTCCCACCGATCCTTGCTTCCCAGAGTGACACATTCTGTGCACGCCTGGGGCTGTGCTCCAGTGCAGTCAGTTACCTTCCTGCAAGGGAATGGAATGTCTCCAACAAGACTCCTTGAGATAGTTCCCTGCATGGATATGCAGTTCTGAGGGGGCACCAGCAGAGGGTTCTGATGCTGTGAAGGGCAGAAATCATCAGCAGGAAGGGGGTTTCTTGGTGCAGTTTCAATGGGGATGGGGGCAAAGTCTGTCCTGCAGAAGTTACTGCAGGAGGTGTTCAGGGGGTGAGGGCTGGAAGGCTGCCATGATAACATAGAGGAAGTTGCATTCAGGTCTCTTCTTGGTGTTGTGTGCATTTCTGCATGGGGGTGGCAGTATTGTTACCTGTTAAGAAGCATGGAGCAAGCAAGACCCCCAGATCTGGAAGGAGGGCTGAGATAATGGTCTTTGGAAGTTGCGTTCTGGCTCTTGTCCCCATCCTCTCCAGAGTTCTGGGAACCACGTCTCAGCCAACAAGCTGGGAAATTAATGACCCCATGGTGGCATCATGGTCAAAGTTGAATGATGCTTTGAATGGAGCGACATGGGAGTCTCCGGCCAGCTAAGAAGTGCAGCTGTCACCACCACTTGCACATGAGCATCTGGAGCTTTTGATTGGTGGGGCAGAGAGAGAACCAACAAACTCACTACAAAACCTCATACACCAAGGCTAGGGAGGAAGCAAAGGGGCACGAGGGGCCAGTAACCTGCCCACGTGAACAGGGAAAGGCAAACAGGGAAAGCTCCAGAGATGGGCACCTTGGAGAAAGGTTCATCGAGTGCAAAGGTGACTCCTAAAGTGCATCTGAAGCACTGAAAGGAGCTGCCCTCCCCCACGACAGTCCCAAGAATGGACAATTCCAACCCCAGACAGGCTGGCAAAGCTCCCGAGCCAGTGGCCAGTCTGTTCCAGGATGACAGACAACGGCAGAGAGAAGGGATATGCACTGAGTAGGGGAAGTGCTGTTTGAAGCTGCCTGCAATAAAGCTGCACCTTCTATCTGAGGGCAAAGGTGCCTGGGGCAGCCACCTCCTCATGGAAATGGCACTTCAGATGCTTGCCCAGGAGTGGATGGCAAACCCTTTGAGAAAGAGGGCTCAGAGGCAGATGACACAGGCTTTCTTGGGGACAGATGTCCAGTGTGTGCAGTTCACAGAACCCAAGCCATTCTCCTCCGCGATCAGTGGGTGAAAGAATGGGTCAGCCTCTTCAGCACTGGAGCCAGCTGTGTGAGTGCAGAGACAGGTCTCCAGCAGGGAGGGGGCGAGAAATTGAGTAGCTCCTCGGAGGCTCTGGGGGAGCATTCTGCACCCACTGCTCTGAGGCACAGACAGGGGGAGCTCTCAGCTCTGGGGTTTACCTTGTCTCGCTCCTTCTGGATGCTGGAGTCCAGGTCACGCAGTTTCTCCTGCAGCTGCTGCACAATCTTCTGCTCCTGTTGCAGCTGGATCATTTCCGACTCCCGCTCCCCCTGCAGCAGTGCTCGCTCCATCTCCGCCTAGGCAGACAGTCATGTTACAGCAGTGCCACCCCTGCCAGCCCTCATTGCCCAACCACACTGCAAGGCCCCTCCGAGACTCAGCAACGCTTGAGTGGGACATGGCTCTGCTGGAAGAGATGGGCCAAGAAGGGCAACTGGTTCTGGGTCAGGCCCAGGTGCAGGTCAGGGCTGAGGCTAATGGTTCAGGTTCAGTGCTCTCCCCCTGAGATCTCTACTCCATCAAAAATGGGAAACAGAGACAGGCCCCACTCAGCCTTGGGTCAGAGCCAGACTCAAGCTATTAGGATTAGTTCTGACTCCCCATCCACCCCCCCAAAAAAAACCAAAAACAACCCCACACCACCAAAAACGAACAAAAAAACCACAAAGGGATCAGATTTGAGGCTCTGGTCCAGGCCCCTCCCTGGGGCAGTCATTGCCTTGCCCTTCCTGGGGAGGGGTGCCTTGCCAAAGCTCTCTAAGGGCAGAGCCCCACAGAACACCAGAGAAGTAGGGCTGGGGATGCCAGATGAACCAACCACTCAGCCCAGCACTGTTCCACCATGAACCCACCTCTGTCCAGTGCAGGGCTCCACCTTGGTGCCAGTGGGTGCCCTGCACCCTTCTTTTCCCCCACCCCAGAAGCAAGAGCAGAAGTTTCCCCCCACCTCATGGGAAGACTCCTGCAGCTGCTGCTCCAGCTCCTTGACATGGGTCTTGAGCTCATCCACATGGCCCAGCACACGCACCCACTCCTCCTCCAGCAAGGTGGCCTCCTTGGCCCTGGAGCCCGTCGAGTCCTCATGCTGCTTAGGAGAAATGGCAGTGTCACTGGGGGGCTGATTATTTGCTATTTGCAGAGCGGGGAGTGCACACATCCCTTCAGCAAGAAGAGGGCCCTGACCTGCTCACAGCCACTCCCAACAGCCCATCCAGGACAGCCCTCCAAGGCAGGGCAGAGATGGGGCTCTCATCTAAGGGAGGGGTGCATGCACAGCGACAGCTCCCTCCAGCCAGCACCCCCCTGGCATTCTACTGGCCACACAGTCGGCGTAGCAGTCTCAGACATGGAGCTTCATGTTGAGACGCCCAGAAGCCCATCGCTGCCCACACCCAGCTTGGGTCATGAGCATGTCTGAGTCCAGCAGCAACAGCGTCCCCTGCAGGATGTGTTCTGCCACTCCACTCCACTCCACAAGGCTCTGTCCCTTCACCTAAGGCCAGGTGCTCTCTTGTGCTCTGGGCCCCACCCCCACTCACCGCACAGTGTGTGCTCTGTGCGATGTGGACCCCCCATCTCACAGTGGTGCTCTCCATGCTTGGGCGGCCCTGACACCCCTACCTCGTGGTGCGTGCTCTCTGTGCTGTGGGCCCTGCCCCCCACCTCGTGGTGCGTGCTCTCTGTGCTGTGGGCCCTGCCCCCCACCTCGTGGTGCGTGCTCTCTGTGCTGTGGGCCCTGCCCCCCACCTCGTGGTGCGTGCTCTCTGTGCTGTGGGCCCTGCCCCCCACCTCGTGGTGCGTGCTCTCTGTGCTGTGGGCCCTGCCCCCACCTCGTGGTGCGTGCTCTCTGTGCTGTGGGCCCTGCCCCCCACCTCGTGGTGCGTGCTCTCTGTGCTGTGGGCCCTGCCCCCCACCTCGTGGTGCGTGCTCTCTGTGCTGTGGGCCCTGCCCCCCACCTCGTGGTGCGTGCTCTCTGTGCTGTGGGCCCTGCCCCCCACCTCGTGGTGCGTGCTCTCTGTGCTGCTACATTCCTCCTTCAGATTCTCCTCATCTGATTTCTCCAGGTTCTGCTGAGGCCCCGTGGCTTCTCCAGTCTCCTCTGTGGCCTTGCCAAGGCTCAAGGCAGCCAGGCTGGCTGAGCCTTTGGAGTGCCTTCTGCCTGTCAGGATGGTGGTGGTGGCATCTCCGTCACTTGGGAAGTGCCGATGAGGATTGCCTGTGTCCGTGGTGTCATCGGTTCTGCTGTATTCTGCACACAGGTTCAGGATGGTCTCCAGGCGTTGGCGCTCCTGGGCAGGGGTTGGGGGCAGGGAAGGTGAGTGGGGTGCCTGCCAGATAGGTTCTCACACACACACAAGCAAGCAGGAACTGGAACCCATGTGAACCCACGTCCCATTGCCCTGGTCTTTCCCCTCTTCCCGCCATCCCTGCATCAACCCTTGATACCAAACTTCCTGAAGTGACATCTGTGTTGGACTAAAACACGACTCCCACCTCTTGTTCCCCCACACCTTGGCCCTGCTCTCCCCACCATTGGATGAATACACAGCTCCCCACCACAAGCCTTGGCCCATCAGCTTGGGGCACTCTGTTGCATGGGACTAGGACCCCTGTGGGGAGGAGCAGGCAGACAGAGTGGCTGCCCTTTGCTCAGCCCTGCTCTGTTCAGCACCGGGAGCCTGCGGGATATGACTCAGGTCTTATCTCCTAGCACCAGTCCCTGCCTGCAGGTGGGGGCAGCAGCAATCACAGTTAATATGCAGGAAATGGAGGAGGCGGCTCTGGCTGGCCATTCCCCCCTTCTCCTCCCTCCTCTCTTCCAGGCCTCCTCCCCTCCCCCGCACTAATTCCCAGCCAGGATATGGGGCAGGGCCTTCACAACCATATTTGGGCCTGACAGATGGAACTGAGTGCTGGGGGGAGACACGGACACAGACACCTGCTTGGTCCATGCCATAATACAACTCTCCCAATAAACATTCATCTCTCTGAGCCCCTGCCACCAGCTGCCATGTCATTGCTAGCTGTGCATACCCAGCCCCGGATCACAAAGCTGCAAGCCAGGTAATGCAGGGAAGCTCGCTGCATTGTGGACAGTGCCCTTTGATCCCAAAGCCTCCCCATCTCCAGCCTGGCCATCATGGGGAAAATGCATCCTCTTGCATCCTTTGGGGATCCTCAACACAGAGGCATGTGGCTGCATCTCGCTAATAGGGCTTCTCCCAGGGAGTCTGGGATCCTCCAAGATGCATGTGCAGTCCCACTGAATTGCAGCTGCCTCTGGGACAGAGTACATCAACCTGCCCACAAACAAGGGGAGGAGAAATTCTGGCTCAGGTGCCTGGGGTGAATCTCTGCTGCAGCCAGTTGTGCTGAGGGGATCTCTAATGTCCATGCAGAGCAGATAGGCCTTGGGTTTAAAAGATGTGGCTGAAAAACCCTATGGGTATGTCTACACAGCAATTAAACACCCATGGCTGGCCCAGGTCAGCTGACTTGACCTCACGGGGCTCGGGCTGTAAAATTGCTGTGTAGATGTTCATGCTACTCTACGACCCTGCGAGGGGGGAGGATTCCAGAGCTCGGGGTCCGGCCTGAGTGTGAACATCTCCACAGCAATTTTTAGCCTCACAGCCTGAGCCCCCCCCCACAAGCCCGAATTAGCTGACCTGGGGCAGCTTCAGCTGTGCTGCAGGTCTCTTATTCCAGTGTAAATGTATGCTGTGTAGCTTGAGGCTGCTACCTAGGAGGATGAGGAACTCAGTGGACTCCACAACACCAGGAGCTCACTCTCCATTCCTGATGCTCAGGCCATTAGACCACACAGAAGGGAGTGTCCAGCTGCAGACAAACACATACCATGCGCCAAGACACCCTAAACTCCTTGGCTTAGGCAGATCAGCCCTAAATTCACAGACCGAAAGTGCTGGCTTGAGGAGTCACTCTGGCTCAGCTCAGGAGCCGGGACAAGGGCCCCAGCATAAGGGAAACAGTCCGAAACGAATCTCCCCAGGCCACTGCAGGTGCATGGGGCGGAGGCTGGGCATACATGAGAAAGTGGCACTGGGTTTAGCTTAAATTGTTTTTTTAAGCCCATTTACTTGAACTCAAGCAGGCCAGTGTGTGGATGCTCTGACTGCAGTTTAGCTTCAACTGATTCCTAAGCAACTAAAGTTAACCTGAATTAAGTTTGGTTTAATGCCAAAATAAGACAATAAGGCATTTCTGTAGTTGAACCAAGGACCTGAGGTAATTGCCCATTGGTGCCAGGGGCTACTTCAAGAGCAGAACTCCTCCCAGGGACTTGGATTTCTATCAAAGCATTGTTGGCCAGAAGGGCACAGCTCCACATAACCCAGGGGGAGGCACCCAGAGTCCTCTCCCTTCGATGGGTGTGGAGCCAGCCTACTTTGCCCTGGAGTGGGGATTGGAGATAAAGGAGCAGCCTACATTGCTCTCAGTGGAGCCCATTTAACTGCTCCAGGACATTTGGGGAAGGGAAAAAGGAAAACAAGGGAATCCCAAGGAATGTTTCATCCTCTTTGAATCCACCCCGCAAACCAACAAAGACAGAGTGTCCTGCCTGCTTCTGGAACAGCTGCTGCTGCAACAACCAGGGGAAAGGTCTGCTCCTGCCAGCTCCCTCCCTAGCTTTTGTTGTCTGCTTCCAGCCATGGAATCACTGCTTGCATAGCACCCTCCCTCCCAGGATCTGAGCTCCCAGAGCCTGAAAGCACTTGCTTCCCACCAGGGGCAGGAAACCAAGCAGAAGCTGGTGCCGTATTATTGAAGGGATGTTCCCAGGACAAGGTCATGCTCACATAACAGGGTTTTATCCACATTGCTAGTCACCCCTGGGAGCTGAACGCATGGACCCATTCCCTTCATCGCCTCTCCTTGCAGAGACCAAGGTCAACTACAGGCTCTCATGCTCTAGCACTCTGCTATGCAACTCACACCCCAGACTGCACTCCCTATTTACAAAAGGCAAGCAATCCCCTCCCCCAGAGGAGAAGGAGCACCCAGACAAAACAGACGTGCCAGGACCAGTCACTTCCGAATCACAGTGAAGTGCTCAACCTCCTGCAGATCATGAGGGACAGGACCATGCCTATCCAAGACCCCAGGAATCACCACCTGATGCAAAGGGACTTGGTTCTCATTCATTAACACACTCCAGGGAGGTGAGAGGACACACACGTCTATCTAAAAACCTGCAGAGCTCCCCAGATCTACCTGGTTAACGAGTCGCACTCCTTGCTCATTAGTTATAAAGAGTGCACACACAACACAACCTGGCCCAGCACATTCCTGTCCCCCTCCCCCACATCCTCTGCCAGATGCTGCTCACTGCCGCTCCTGGCTCTGGGCCAGAGTACAGCATTATTAGTCACTCCAACGTACAGGGAGAGGTAGGGAGGGACACTTGTTTCATACAGGTTAACATGGGCACACACCAGGACCATGGATGATTCTGGGAGACAACCCCAGAACTCCAGGCACCGAGTGTCCTGCTGTAACCACTAATTCATGTTTTCTCCCTAACTGGTACCCCTCCCCACTGCAAGGAACCACCAGCCATGCGGCACTTGTCTGGCATGCAAGGGACCAGGCTACTCCTTAAGGTGCTTTCCCAAGCAGCCCCATCCCACCCACGGGTACCTGCAACCCCTTGTTACCACTCCCCAAGACCTGGCAGTCCCAATCTCTTTGCTGTAGGCATCCAGCCAGCTGTGGGATGCTGCTTTCCATCCCGTGGGATTCCTAACTCCAATGGAACGTCATCCACAGAGATTGGAAGGACTCAAGATATTCCAAACTCCAGATGTAAGTCACTTCATTGCCTTTGCCCAAGGTCCAGGAGTTTAAAGTGCCTGAGATAGCTGCCTCAGGGGGTGATCCTGCCCTGGACAGAAAAGCCAGGAATTTATTCTAAACAATTTTCAGCCTCTCCTTTGCAAAAGGCTGCTCCCATCATCTGCCTAGGTACATGAGTGACCACTTGCTTTGCAGATGCCAATGCCATCCTGTGAAGTCGGTGGCAAGAGACTGCTAAGGAAGCAAGAATGCACACATATGCAGAACCATTTTCTGCCCTGAACAGCTCAGTGTCACAGCCAATCTCAACTGGTCTGAGAAGCTAATGGCCTGATAGACCTACAGAAATACGGGTCATATGCCACAAAGGGTGCTGCCAACAATCAAACAGCCCTGGAAGTTTAGATGAAGTCTCTGAAGAGCCCAGACGGCAGACACTGGGCCTTGTCAGCTTTTTCCTTGGAAAAGGGATGAAAATCAGGGACTAGCTGTACAGGACCAGGCACCACATACAGCATCACAGGGACAACAAAGACTCCTCTCCCACAGCTCTGCCAGTGCCCTCAGTCAAATCTACAGTCCCCTGCTATTCCAGTCCCGGGCCTCTGTTGAACAACGGTTGACAATCAGGCCACAGAGCAGGGTGGGTTTAATTTCGGCATAGCGCAGTCTCAAGGGCATGCCGCACAAGCACCCACTCCGCTCCAGGTGTATTCCAAGCCCAGATAAAGCGAGGGAAGAGAACAGGGCAAAGGTCGGGGCACAGCAATGAAAGGGAGGGGAACAACAGAAAGCCGGTGGCAACCTTTCTAACCTACAATGACCTGTAGAGACCTGGCTAGAGACCAAGGAGTGAACTGCAACAGCCATAAAAGAAATGCACCCTGGGGCTCAAAGGTATCCAGCCCCCACTCACAGATGCTCTTGCTAGCTCCCCCCATCTACCCTCCACCCCCCCAGGTCCATATATACTCACAGAGGAATCCAGCCCCACTTTCATGGTGCCCATCGGGCGTTCCTGCAGGGAAGCAATTCACCTTCACCCTCTCACCCACCTGGATTCAGCACCACCTCATGCAGAGTGCCTTGTGGGAGACGGGAGTCAGGGATAGACTAATTACATAGACTACAGTCCCAGACTGGAGAGCTGTATGGCTCTCCATGCACACCACACAGGGCTATTTCTGAACGGTGAATCAGGCAGTCTGAGTGCAAACTTCAGCTCCAACCTGAGTCAGTGCTGAGTAAACAAGGCTCCCTCCCCCACTCCAGCTAGATGAAGCTTAGGTGAAAGGATCCCCCATCCTCCTCTGAGCCTGGGTGAAGAGAATTAGGGTCTTGTGGTTATAAGATGGGACAGAGTCAGGATGCCCGGTTCTAACATGACACCTGGGTCCTATTCCCAGGTGTGCCACTGACACACTGCATGATGTTGGGCAAGACATACACTGTCCCTATGCCTCTGTTTCCCCATGGGTGCAATGGCAGTTGATCCTGACCTGACTGGACTGGAAGAGGCTGTGACAGGCTAGGAGACCTGAGGAGAAAGCACTACAGGGGGCAAATGACATTCAAGAGAGAGGTGGGTGTGGGCTCCACCTGTGGGCCAGGTCAGCCCCCTGTTGGGGGAACAGAGGGGATGTCTCCAGACAGAAAAGCCCTAGATAAAAGAGGAGGATAGTCACCTGCCTCTGACTGGTAACTCAGGAGCCCACAGAGCCAGGCAGCCTCGCCCTTCCCAGACTGCACCAGGCGCCTCGTGCCTCCCATGCACTGCGCTGGCCACCAGAAGAAATCACAAGGGGGGCAAGGGCAGCCTGCCATGCTCTGACCAGTAGCTCAGCAGGCCCCATTCTTGGTTAGTCCTTTGGCACTACTAATACAAAGATGATTAGTAACATTGGGGGTGGATGTTCAGACCCAAACACAGCCTGGTCTTGGGCTCAGGCTCTTGCACAGCCCCTACCTCAATGGACTGTCCCAGACAGCACATTCCTGAGCTCTGCTGCTGCAGACTCACAGGGGTGGAGGTGCTTTGATAATCACCTCCTTCCCTGGGGATCAGACAGCCCAGGGCAAGGGCACAACAGACCCAGCTGGCCGGACAGACCCAGCCCAGCATCAGCTTCCTGCTCAGCCAAGAGGCACTGAAAGGGCTGGCTTAGGAAGCCAGGCCCCACGTTTGGAGTGCGTTAAATCTCAATAGTCTTAGAAAATGGGGTGCTGCCCTCTAACACTGTTCCCACAACAAAGCAAGCTGGATTCCCAGCAGCCCAACTGGCCCTCTTCCTCTCGGTTCAGCCATCTGGGGAATCCCAGGCTGCCCACCCAGCCCTGCTCAGAGTGGAAAGTGCCTCCCTACAGCTAAGGCGGACAAAGTGCCCAGAGGCTCTCCCTCTCCTGTTAGGAGGGAACGGGATATGCAAGAGCAACCTCTCCATCCTGTCTGTGCTGTGCCTGTCTTACCTGTGTCTGCAGACTTCTCCACAAGGATTAATGGGGAGCAGGACCCCATACCTCCTCCCACAGACTGATGCCTCCAGCCACTGCCTGAGGGTTTATGCACTCCCCAGCCCTACAATGACCATCACCTCACAGGTTCAGAGAGAACCATCGGGAGAGTCAGGCACTCCTCAGTGTAGACTCTGAAAAGAGCAAGACACCACTGGAGCACACAGGACAGAGAGGGTGCTGGCATGCACCCTATTCCTTCTATGTTGGGTGTGCAGAGTCTCTCTGACAGCCCACACCACAGCTCTGAGCCTGAGCACCCAGGAAAGAGACTGACCTCCACTTGCCAAAGCACAACAGCGTGAGCCAGACGTTGGAGAACAAAATCACCTCCGGTCCAACTCCCCACCTTGGGTGCAGGGTCATGCACTGCATGCAGCCCAGTCAGAGCCATGCTAGTCAGGAACAGCTAACACCTAGAGCCTAGACCCAGGTCATCTGTCTCACATACTGGTCCCAATTCTGAAGCCAGGTCTGTCTGCAAACCTTTACACTCCCCTGGGAGCAGAGCATGAGCTGAAATTAGAGACTTGGGCCTCTTTGGCCAGCCAGAGACATAGATCTGCTTCTGAGGAGCTCAGAACACATTCAGGGCACCAGGTGGAGGGTTTGGTGTCAACAGCAACATACAGGCTCAAGACATATCTAGCCAAAGACCTTCTCAGCACAAAGCAGCCAGCAGCAGCACAAACAGATTCTGGAGAGGACAGCATCTGCCTATCTGCTGGAGTCCAGGGGAGCTATTCCTTCTTCTCAGCCCCTGATCAGCTAAGGCCAGCAGGTACCACCAGAACTAGTCCCTTAAGAGCCTTTGTCCAGGGAAGGGAATCCCAGGCTGGTTCCCTCTAATCTGCTCTATCTCACAAGCAAGCTACAAGTGAGGAAAAGCTCAGAGCTCCTTCCATCCCGCCTGCTAGACTGCTGTCTGCAGACACACCTCCCTAGCCACCCAAAGGGATCTCTCTCCTCTGGGCTGGGCAGGATAAGGAGCTCCAAAGGAGCATTCCCCTCTGCAACAGGGACAGCAAGGCACCGTAAGTGCATTCACAACCCATGCATTAGAAGCTATGGAGAGAAGTTTATTTAAAATGGCATCTCCTCCTGAGGGGCTCTAGGGCCAAACACACTAGATAAAGCTACGTGTCATGAAGAACAGCCTTGTATTCCCGCACCTGTTGTCCCAAGCACCTCACATACATTCCAGATGGTATGGATAATACGGGCAGTGGCCGGGGTAGCTCCCACACAAAGGCAAGACAACAGCTGTTTACCATGCACAAAGCAACGATATGCATGCATTTCAGAGAAGGCAAGAGAAGAACCGTTTCCAGTGTAACCTTACAGGTGATTTAGGGAAGTGAGTTGTCACCATGCTGCCCTGCAGAGTGAACATTTGTCGACTCCTAGAGGCAGTCAGGGGAGTGTCAAGTGCCAGGCTGAGTCATCTCTGGGTCTTGTTATTCTGCATCTGATGCCACCCTCATCTCACAAGGCACCACTCATCACCTGCCAAGTGCCCCTTCAAACAGGGACACTGTCATATCCACCTTTTTCCCATACGGTTATTGCCATCTGATTCACGGCACCAGTACCTACGTGGAGCCCTTTATATCAAAGAAATGGATCTCAGGCACTGAGCTCTCTACCTTAGTCAAATCCTACCCTTGCAGTCTGAGGCCATGGACAGCAAGGTATTGTGCTCCCCCGCCCCATAGCACATGGCTGGTTGCTGGACAGCCTCCTGGGGATACAGATCAGACACTCCATGTGCTGCCACGAAGGGCAGCCTGATAGCCAGCAGACATCTTCAGTGGTTTGGGCCCTGACTGCAGCAGTGACTCCCTCCCAAAATAAGCAGAGCAGTCAACAGGTGCCTCCCTGAGCCCACTGAGCCCATCACCTGTGCAGAGACTTCTGCTCAGCAACTACCACCTGGTTTGCCCCAGCGCAACATCCGGTGGCAAGGGGAGGGATTTCACTACACGGTCTCTTAGAACCACCCCAGACAGGTCCCCCCATTGACTATGCATGAACAAAGGAAGAGACAGATGCACTGGGCAAACCCCACCCCTCTCCCCAGCCAGGCAGCTGTCTAGTCTATAAAAACTCTGTGTCATGCCCAAAATATAGGGCTTAGGTGCCTGCAAGATCTCCCATCTGCCAGCAGCCTTGGAACATTATCTGCACAATACATGCACTGCAATTAAAAGGCCCAGGCAGCTAACTACTGTGACAGGAAGCTGGAACCCCAGGCTGGCAGCCCCCAGAGAGCATATGGTCAAATCCTGAGGGACTGCATTTAAAGAAGAGACGTCAAAGTGCTATACATATAGGCCAGACTGTGCTAATAATACCCTGTAGGTTCACACCCTATCCTGTACACGGAGACTCAATAATATAATCCATAGGCACTGTAGATTCACAGTTCACCCCACATAAATGCAGCTCACTTAGCTGCATAACTTGCCAGCACTGTCCTGACATGAATCCATTAGGTTCCCTGTCCTGTTACGATAGTTAAATGCATATTGGCTTCTGCATAATCCAGCTAGCTGCATGCAGAAGGGAGGCCCCGGAGCTGCTCCTTGCGGTAATCTTGCCAGATAAACAAAGAGTCCAGATACTGAGAGGTTTATGCACATTATTGGTATGCAGCTGTTAGTAACTGCAGCAAAACACACAACAAAAAGGGGTATGGGTTTGAAAACAGTAGAAATCCAAGGCCCTATGCAAAGAATACACTAGCTCTTACTGCAACTGCCTGGTCTCCCTGGTACCTGGGTCAGATCTGGGCTTGGAATGAGTCAAGACCACCGATGGTATAAAAAATCCCGGGTCACTGTGAGGACAAGAAGGTGTAGTGACAGTCAAGTGAGTGGCAGGAGTGGATAGCTCTCCAATGATGTATACACTTTCCAGTGCCATGCGCTCTGCATAACAGTATGTGATACAGCAGGCCCAGAGCTGTGTGTGCAAACACAGGGCAGAATCAAACTAAGGGGAGGGCTTGGCAATTGCTCCAGAGCAAGAAGGTTCCCAGACCCTATCCAACCCAAAGGTCGTGCAAGGCCAAAGCAGCCCAGCAGACAATGCCACAAGCCCCTCAGCCATCAACAGAGCACTCCGCTCTCTCCCCATTCAAGGAATGGGCTGGGAATGCAGGTCTGTGGAGGGCATTGTAGTTGCCTTCCTGTCCCCCCTTCACAAATCCCCACTAAGCATTTGAGGGAGACGGGGAGCCTGTAGGTCATGTACACAAGGGAAGAGCTTTCCAGGCTCTGTAGCATGCTACAAGACTGGGGCTCACCAATAAAGTGCCCTGCTATGACCACTAATTATGCCCCATGCCATGGATGCGTAATGGGGGTTGCAGCAGGGATTGCAGTGCTATTGCTCTGTGCTCCTGGAAAGCAGCATGCCAGCTGGAGCAGAGGGGAGAGAAAAGGGTTCATTGTAGCCAGTGTCTCACTCTAAGCAATAACCGATCTGACAGGGAGCAAGACAGCAGCCTCCCCCAGGGCTTCAATGAACTTGCCCAACATGATGTGAAACTGCAGGGGCCCAGAATACAGTCAGCAGATAGCATCTGAGCTTTCTGCTATGATTAGTGAAGGTCAGAGATGCAGAACATTAACACCTCAGCTGAGGAAACTGTGCTGAGGAGAGTTGGTAAGGGTCATGTGCAGGGTCTCATCCAGCTGCTCAGCAAATTAATGAGTTGCCATGAGGCAGGTCCTACCACTGCTGCCCCAGCTGTGTGACGATGTAGCCGGTGGTATACAGCACATGAACCTGCTGTCAGCATAGCAGGAAGGGCCCTGGAATCAAATCCCACTGGGGAATGGATTAACCAACACAACTCAGACCATGCTCCCAGCTAGTTTGGTGTCTTCCCTCCCATGGTGCATGGGGGAAGGTAAAATGGCCCAGCATGCAGCAGGCCAATAGTACCATGTGGGATGACTGCTCCTTCCTCACCCTCTCAGGGATCAACTGATGCCCTGAGACCTGATCAGCCTTAGTTTAACTCAAAGCAACCCACCCCAGCATCACTGCCCCCAGCTTCAGCAACACCAAGAGCCTCTTCCCGGTTGCTGCAAGGGAATGAGATTAACTGGATAGTCCTAAACAGTCAGTGCTTTACCCATTGTGGTGCTACCCATGCTCCTCAGAACAGGCAAGAGCACTGATGAGAATGGCCTAAAGAAGCACTCACTTCTCCCCCAACATCCAGTGCTCCTCCTTCCCCTAAAGCTCAGGGTCTAGTCATAGAGCTTCCCCCTTTGTGCCCCATCCCCAACCCCTTACCAGGCCCCACTTCTGTGCCGTGTCCTGACCCTCACCAGGCCCCATCCCGTCCGCGTGCCACGCTCTGGCTCTCACCAGGCGCTCCATCTCCTGCTCACGCAGCCGCTCCTCGCGCTGGCGTCGGTGATACTCTAGCAGGTCATCCTCATTGTCACTGATCTCAGTGATGCTGTTTTTGCGCTCCCTCGTGCTCAGTGGCAGCCGAAAGTCTCCTGACAACTTCCTCTGTGCCCGGGGGCTCTGGCAGGGAGAGGGTACAGCCAGTGATCCCAGGCTGTATGCAGGGCTGAGGGTGCTGCCAAAACTGGGCTTACGCTGGGAGGCAAGTTCTGCCTGTAAGATGGGCGAGGGGCTCCTGGTTCTCAAATTCTTCCCCGCCAAGGAGGATGAGGAGGAGAAGTCTTCGTGCCTCTCCAAGGGCCTGGCTGCCTTGCGCCGGATGCGAGGGCTCTCAGGAACCTCCCTGGCCAACTTGGTCTGCTGTGAGGGGCTTTCCTGGGGGGTCCTTCCTTGGGGAGACAAGGCAGAGGGCAAGGGTGCTGCCCGGCGAGACAGGGAAGGGCTAAGCGGAGGCAAATCCCTCATGCTCTCCACGCTCCTTCTGCCCATCCTGGGACTCTCAGGGGGTTGCAGAGAGCAGCTGCCCTGACTGACGTGGATGAAGCCTGTAGTCTCCAGGGGCTGAAAGACTCTTGCCAACACCTGCCGGGATGGGCTGGAGGCTAGGTGCCTGTCAATGCCCAGGGGCTCCCTGCCCTCTCTGAAGGGGCTGGGCGGGCGCTCTTGAAGAGCCATTGTTTTCAACCTTTGAGCAGATGGTGACTGAAATTTGGGTGCGAGCTGGGGACTGCTGGAGATGTTGTTAAGCTGAGCCTGGGGGTTCCCTGTTACATAGTCACTCAGGCTTATGGACACCATAGGCACGTGCTGGTTAGAATGGCCCAGCCGTGTGCTCTCAACAGATCTCCAGGTGTTGGAGAAGGCTGAATGTCCAGGGCTTTCAGGATGCATGACCCTCTGGATAAACGTGGGGCTCAGGGGACTGCCATGCACTGCCCTCCTCTGCATCTTGGGACTCTCTGCAAGCTGCGTCTCACTTGTACCCATGGTGCTGCTCTTCAGGTCCAGGCTGGAGCCCCCACACGGAGGTGGAGGTGGCCGCTGCTGTGGGGGCTGCATGGCATGGTTGTAGCTGGAGGATCTCACTGGCACCACTGGGGGTATGGGCGGCCCCTGCTCCTGGCTACTGGGAGAGTGGCTTGTGTAGCTGCCGCTGCTGGCTGGGGATGAGAGTGGGGAGAAGGGCGGGGATGCATTGTCATAACTGGAGCCCACAGACATGGCCCCAGGGCTCAAGGGTGGGGACAAGAAGTAGTGCCCGCCACCATTCACCACTGAGGATACAGGGGACTGGGTGCTGGCAGAGAGCTTTTTTCCAGGGGAGCCCGATTCTTCCATCACCAAAGAGTCCATGATGTCCTGCAGGTCCTTCTCGATGGAGCTGACCAGGGAACTGTGACTGGGCCGGGGCCTCACTTCCTGCCCCTTATGGACATCATTGAGCGATAGCTGATGGTTGCCATTCACTAGACTCTCCGATTCTGCCAGAGAGAGACGGGAGCACGTGTTAGTCCAGGGGAGAGCAGCATGAAGCTCACAGCCCAACCCATGCCAAACCCCTCCACTCAACCAGACCATGTGGGCTGAGACAGGCCAGAGCCAGCCTGTGCTAGGGAGCAAACATTCAGCTCCTGCTGCACATGAGGCAAACGGACCATTTCTAAAGCAGGATAGCCCAAGCCCTGTCCCCACAAAATCTTGGCTCCAAGTCAGTTCTGGAGATTCCACAGGAACCACAACAGCTTAGGGCCTGCTCTCCAAGAGGCTGGTAGTGAAGGAAAAACCGATGGCCACCAAAGCCTGGTGGATCAGTCTGGGTTGGGTCTGTGAACCCACCTACCAATCCTCTATAGAGAGCCGCTATTTATTGCTAACACAGCCAACCTCATCACAGCCACGACCCTGGAGGCACATGAGGAAGGGAAGGGATGGAAGTCAGTGTCAAATCACTGACATCTCCCAGAGGAAACGTTCCAGCAGGAAGATGCCAGTAGTAGTCACCCACACAAAAGATGATTTCCACCCCCCCCCAGTCCTCCTCCTCTCCTCACTTCCCACATTTCAGAATACCCCTTGTTCTAATTGCTCTAAACTAGCACTTTGCATTCTGGAGGAGGCTGGAACCACACTGCAGGTGTGTGCTGCCTATATGTGCTGGCTGGAATGCTAAGCACTGTAGGAAGTGGTGCTAGCAATGCAAAGGGGAACATCCACAGCTCCATTAGACAGGATAAGGGCCATTAACCCTTCAATTTCTAACTATGACAACTGGATCTGGGAAGACACTTTCCTATAGCCAAGCTATTCCATACTTGGCCATTAGAGGGATTCACAAATTGCAGCAGCTGGGAATGGCCTTTCTGAGAGAGGAGAGGGTGCACTAGAAAGACAGATAGTTTGAGCCAGCCTGGCAATGTCCATGCTCCTGTGAATGCTATTCTCCAAGCCAGTGCCAAAGCACGGTGCTGCTGCAGGTGCTATCTTCTGGATGTGACCTAAGCAGAGGTCTTGACTACTTGGAGCCACTAGGGGTCCAGGCACATCTCAGAAGAAAAGGAATATTAACAACTAACCTAGTTAAATTCCACCTCCTTCAATTCCTCCTGCAGCTTCAGTCAGATACAAGAGTCTTCCTCATCCCTTGCCTTGAGCTACTGTGTACTGAACAGCTGCTGTGCTCACCTGAGAGATGGATGCGTTTTAGCAATAGTCCTGAGGCTTCCACTGGATCTTTTCATTTATGAAACTCAAGCACACAGTGCTGGCCCTGTGCTGAACTCTCCCCCCTAACCGTGCCCTACTCCCCCTGGGGTTCAGGTTAAGCCTTGCCCCTATGGAGTGTTGTCATCTCCCATGCTAATCATCTCCTTGGAGCTCAGGTGCCTGGGGATTATATTCCAGTAACTAGCTGGGTGTCCCACCTTGCCTTACTGACCAGACAACTGAAATTTGATAGCTCTTTCCAGTACACAGACAGCAAAGCCCTGTGAAGCTAATGCAACCTCTCTTGGCTCTGCCCATGGTCTCGCTGGTATGCTGGGAGCTGGGCAGGGAACAGATGCACACACCTCACCTCATCCTACAAAGATGGGACTGTTGTGTTTTCCCAGTCCACATAATAATCAGTTGCTGGGGCTGCCTGACTTTTCTTCTGGAGTCTTGTAGACAAAACTGAACCTACACCACAGTGAGGAGAAGGAGTTGCAGCAAGCAAGAGCCAGTTCCAGACATGGGTCTGAGCATCTGCCACCCACACAGAAGGGAGAAGGAACTGCCTCCTCCAAAGCATCCTCCAGCAGCAGGGTGCAGGGCACTCTGCCAATTTCACCCTCCCAGCCAAAATAGCTGCATCTCCTTTTCTCTGAGGCCCAGATTCAACACTCCCTTTCCTTCCCTATCTGTGACCAGGGACAGAGGGCAGGAAGAACAAGTAAGAGCCCCAAAATCAAACATCTGGGCTGACTGGAGGGAGGGGCGGCTGCTCTCTGGATCGGATTTAGGGATGGGACCTCTGGGAGTTTGTCTTAGGGATTCAAAGGATTTCATGGTCAATAACAGGGAGGGGAAGGGAGGAAAAGTAAACAATTTGATTGAGTGTCCCTTACAAATCGTTTAACTACCAGCATGGAGCCAGCAGCTGCCATAACCTTTGTCTGGGGTCTAGAGTTTGAGCTATGCAACATGTCTCTAAACAGGGGCAAGCAAGCTGAGCTGGGGGAGGGAGCATGCGTCAGCTATAAACTAGACCAGGCCACTCACTTGCCTCAGGACATGGGGGATAAACACAAAGCAGCTCCACCCTCAGTTCCTGCCACTTGGGTCTGAACTAAAGTCCCCCCTCCGCAAGTCCCTGAAGCTGAAGTTGGACTGGCCTCTGGTGCCTCAGGATGTTAGGGATCCCAGCAGGTGGCAAATGGCCAATTCCTTTGCTAAACAGGCGCCAGGTTATCAGCTCCAGCTCAATAAACTGTAAGGTGGATCGAAGCTTCTGGCACCCGTTAAACTGGCCCCAAACTCTAAGCAAGAACTATCCATGACACAATATCTCAGGGTCCCAAATGTTGGCCTCACAGAACCCAAGCTCCCCAGTTACAAAGGCTCTGAGAAGTGATAGCACCCAATTAGCCCTTTAAGCTCATCCCCAGGACAGATCCCCATCAGCAGGTGACTTTAGACATCTCCCTCTTTTTGGACAAACACTGCACATGTGAGCTGGCCAAAAGCTGCCAAGGGCCTCTACACCTCCCCAGTACCAGCTTGCCCTTCCCATGGCATAGCTTTCTGGGGCTGGAGTGAGTCACGTCTGGAGGCAGCTCTCTCCAAGGGCAGAGTCACTTTCAAAGCCGCGGCAGCAGCACCATCACTCTGTGCTGTTATACCCTTCCTCAGAGCTTCTCCAAACACTTTGCAAACACTAATTAATTAAGCCACAACCTCAGGGCACCTTTCCAGCTCTAACACTCCCAACAGCAACCACAGCAGAGGAAAGAAAACAGCCAGCTAGGTCACAAGCTTCTAGGCTGTCTCCCCACTACACACACACGTCTTCCATGCCTGCTGATACCCAAATGCTGGACAGCCCAACCTTCCCGTCTCCACCCACCTCCTATAGGGCTAATTAATAATGGCTACTCCGGCCATTCTACCTGTGCAGACAACATGGCCAAATGCCTGATTCAAGAGCTCCTGGGTTCTATTCCTGGCTCTGCCACTCACTTGCTGTGTGATCTTGGGCTAATCTCGTCCCTTGGAAAGCCTCAGAATCCCAGTCTATACATGGGGGGTAATGGCACTCACCGGGGGGGCCTCAATTTCTGCTTGCAGAGCTAGCTGAGCCCCCTGGATGGCCAATGCCCACCTACTTGTCTGAGTTGGCAGACGGCAGCTGGCTGGCTTCATGGAGAAAAGTATTTGTCTGGTCTGAAGCCTCATAAATGTCAAGCTGAAACTAGGCTGCTCTGGCCTGCAGCATTTGTCAGACATGGTTAGATCCCAGCCAACGTTGAGAATAGCCAGATTTTTTCCCCTTTAGTAAATGAAAAGAACCATGAAGGGGAAGGAAGAGAAGCAGTAATAATATTGCTAGAGTGATAACCCAATCAGGGCCACTTACGGTCTGGCTTTCTAGAAGACTAGACAGTCTCCCTGCATGAGTGCTGAATTAATGGGAAAAACCATGGTCTCATGGCCAATTACTGTAAGAGAGGGGATTGATTGGCGAGTTAATCTGCTCATCAGTTCCAGGCAGACCAAAGCTCAATTTATTTCATTAAATCAGCTCTCCCATAGATACAAAATTCCTGACCACATCTGCCTGCAGAATTATTTCATAGGAGTAAATTGGTTATTATAACAACAATGTGCATTTGGTCTGAGGATCCCAAAGCACTTCACAGACATCATTGCAGCCTCACGATCCTTGTATCATTAACTCTATTCTGTACCTGGAGAACAGAGGCAATACCAGACTAAATGACTTGTCCAAAGTCACAGGAGGAGACAGTGACAGAGCTGGGAACAGAACCCAGGAGTCCTGATCCCCAGCTCTCATCATCTTAAAGACAGACATGCAAGCCGATTTCAGTCAGTCAAATATTTCTGAGTCAAGAGACAATGCAAATGACTGAACAAGAAAGGAAGCAGAGACAGAGGCCATACAGGAAAGACAGCACTTCCCATTTGGAAGGGGCTGGCCAAGAAAACCTTATACAAACTTTCCCTTGATAATCCCTCTGTGCTAATCGGTTTGCCCCATTCAGGTAACCACCAGCAACAGCCTGGGCATACCTCCAAATTCTCCTGCAACGCACGCACAGGGACCTTCATGCCTCAAAGAAGCACCAAATTCTCTGTGCTTCTCATCTGGAAGCACCAGCCTTCTGTTTCAACTTGTGTGCTCAACCAACACTTAAACCACCAACACACCTATTACTGAGAAGAACAAATCAACAACAACAAGCTGAACAGTACCAGGTCCTTGCCGAGAAAAGTCACGCCAGGTTATATTTTGCCATAGTGACATAGGTAAAACAAAGGCAGACTCCCACTAAATTGAGTACCAGGTGCAAATTGGGAGCCACAAGGCATGATCAGAACCCAGAAAGAAGTGACTGTGCAGCCAACAGGACAGAGGAGAGACTGAGACACAGACACTTTCCATCCAACATCCCAAATACAAAGGAATACCAGGAAGAGAGTTCCTCAAATGCCCAGAATCATAAGAGATGTCTCATCGCAGAGGGACTAGAAAAATCTGTGCCCGACCCTGGGAAACAGACTGACACGGCAGAGTCACTTGCCACCAGCTAAGGAATGACACACCGCATGGTCCTAGGGGTTCAAGCCCCAGACACTAGGAGTGATCCCATCCTGAGGGGGGTCAGACCTGCTCGGCCAAGACCTGAGCAGCCCGGCTTTTATTTTAAAACACTTTGCCAACAATTGTACAACCTGTCCTGCCAATAAAAGCTCATTGAATCGAATTGTGTCAATCCCTCCCTCCCACTGCATATATAGCCTTGGTTCCACAGTTACTTAGCTATGGGAGGCAGGGAAGGAAGGGCTGGGATTGATGGGTCACAGAATTTCTGGGTCTGCAGCACATGCTCAGCCTGCTATCAACAGCATCACAGATTTGGCCATATCAGGTCTGTGCCATTCGGTCAACAAAGCCCAACACCTGTGATTCCGAATCATTCCTGCCAGAGCTATGGCGAAGTGGTTAGGTTGTAAGAGTGAAAGCCCATAAGAACCCCACCCTCTATTGATATCAAGACCACAAATTGTCAGTATCCACCATCTCCAAGATACTGGATGTGGGAAGGATCAGGATGTCTGGGTCAGAATGAGACATTCTCTGAAGCACTGGGGAGGCCCAAGAACCTCCCAGTTTCCCCCTGGAGGGGCTTGGCATCGACACACACAGGTTATGCAGGACATAAAAGACCCAATAGGGTGGACTGATTTAAATCAAAGTGATTTAAATCACCAATTTTAATCATGATTAAAATCAGCATGCAGGAAATCTTGATTTAAATAATTTATTTTAATCTTGCTATGCATTTGTACTTTTCAGTTATTTTCATAAAGAGATGTTGATTCTCATTGTTGGTAACCATTAAAACAAGTTGATGTGCAACTAAATACAACCTGTACATTGAAATCTGTTGCTAATCAAGAGGATATGCTATATCTATACACATTTATTTAAGCAAATATATAGCTTAACATACATTTATTCAGATTCTTCCTTTTTATATTTTTATTAACTACATTATGCTTAATTTTTTACTTGTGATTTAGCTCAATTCAGATGGAAATTCAAATTCAGTTAAAATGCACAAAGCAGCTTTTTAATTTTGTTTGTATTAGTTGAAAAACTAAATTAAATGTTTTGGAAATAAAATACAAATTTTTTTTTTATCAGAATAGATTTTTTTTATTAATTTATAATTTATTCAACAAAGGAAGTAGTTAATGAATTGAACCACTTATTCTGGTCACCATGTCCTTCAAGATTTAGAATTAGTAGATCTCACACTCTCATACCTAGTTTTTATTCATAGGCCAAAACAAGTTTTCCTGCTTTTTCAACTCCAATTGGTTTCTGAACTTTGAACAAACTAGTTATTGAAGTGAAATAGTTGAATAAACTGAAAAAAAATTTTTTTTTCTTTGCATCTGCAGAAAAGGTACTGCTGCCGAAAACTGGTTTAGCACTTCAATAAGGTCTTGTTCCAGGTGCTTAGCCAGTGACTTCCACCATTTCAGTGGCTGACTTTCGTAAAAACTTTGCAGCAAATATGTACTGCTTAATATTTCTGTATTTAATTTAAATGATTTTAATATACTACAGTAAGTTTAGGCCTTAACACAGGTTGGTCATAATTCCACATTTAAATTTAAGTAAACAGGTTTATTTTGTAAAAATAAACTTGTTTCTAATTTAAATACAAAAAGCTGATATTTTTTATAAAAAATAAATCTACTGATTTTTATCCATATCCTTCTCTTCATGCAACCCGTTCTGCCCTTATAGCTCCCCAGTGCCATCAATAATACAAACACATGCTACCAAAGGACACTGCAGAGCCCTCTCTTCCAAACATTAGGGCAGGGTTGGCTATAGGACAAGTTAGGACCAGCCTTCAGGTTGGAAACCATTTACAGAGGTGAATCAGACCAGCTGAACCAGCTCCCTTTGGAAAGCATCTCAGGGTGTTAAAATTGTAGCAAGCCAGAATCCAGGGGGCACCCTCGCTGACTGCAGTGCTGGGACAATGCCTGAGCACCAAGCACTCAGTGCAGAGGCGGTCAGAGGCGATGAAGGGACAGAAATCAAATTACTTCAGAAAAGTGAATTCAGTTCTGCCTGGAGCCCTTGGCTAACATCGAACAGGACTCTGCTGGATGTAACCAACAGGAACCGGTGCCAATTCTCCACCTCCACCCTAGTCTGACTCCTGTGTATGCAGGGAATGCATATTTATAAGGTATCCATCACTATGGCCTCTGGCACCAAATGCCAGAGTGAAAAGTCTTGAGACTGTACAAGTAAAGTGTAAGGCCCCTCCTCTCTAATTTTCCCCCAGCCATGGTGCCCGACCCTCCTGGGGGGACCATGCTTGGGGCCACATATGTCAGACTGCCCAGATACACGCTCGAAATCAGCATGCAGGAAATAATTGCCTAAAAAGTATGTGCACACACACCCCTAGAAAATTCTGGGTTCCAGAATCTCTGACACACTCATTGGCTCCACACTTTCCCTTCCCTCACATGCTGCTCTAGCAGGTTAACAGCAGTACGTGGCCCCTCACACACATTAGCTGGTAACAAGCTACCACAGGGAAGTTACTGCCAGGCTACCTCCTCTTGTGCATCACCCTAGATAGTCTGATACAGCCACTGCAGGTCCAGAACAGCAATCAGAGTCTGAGATGCTGCAGCTGCCCATTCCTCCACGCAAACAGCTAATGCCTTCTGTTTTACAGTCCCAGACAAACATAACCCTGACGCAACTGAGACAGAGCTCATCTCCACTGGTGCTGCTAGGAGCTGCAGGAGAAGCATGGAGGAGTGATGGCAGCTCTGTACAGTGTAAGAAGGTGTGTGGAGACAGCACATAGCCACTGGCCTGGATCAAAACAAGGTCCATCTAGCCCAGTCTCCCACCAGCAGCCAAAGGCAGAGAGGGAGAACAGCCACAGAAGTTAAAGGAGACTTGTACTCCATGGAGAGAAACTAAATAAAAAGTTCCAGAGGGGTAGCCATGTTAGCATGTTTTTAGCAAAACAGCGAGAGTCCTGTGGCACCTTAATGTGTTAGTCTTTAAGGTGTCACAGGACTCTCACTGTTTAAATAAAATAAGTTGCAAGTAATGAGTCTTGCCACTGGGGAAATAGCCTTTGAATCTTGCATGTATTTGCCCTTACAAACAAGCGCTGCCTGCAGCTCCCCAGCCCGGCTCCAGGGGGTTCCCTGTGCTGAGCCCATCAGATGGGGCTCATGACTTTGTGTTTTATGCTGTTCTGAGCGCTAGAAGGTCTCTGGAGCCTGCCCAGTGACCAGGACAGCTGGTGTGAAATGCCAGCCAGGTTGTGTGTTCAACCAGGGGCTCAGCTCAGTAGCTGCTACAATTAAACTCTTTGGAGACAAGTATTAATAATTAACAAACAAAAGTGCAGTTGCTGAGCTGCGTCAACAGCGGGTGCTGGAACGGAAAGGCCACAAACCTGCGTAAATGCTGTTCATATGCACGTAAATTGCAAGCATCTCTCAGCAAGCAGAGACATCATTTTAGAAACATTTCAGTCTCCAAGCTTGAGATTTTGTTCACCAGCTGGAAACGTAAACAGTTCCTCTATCAGGGTCCACTGTCCTGTTGGCCGTTGGCAGGAGTAGGGACGCTACTAAGTCTAAGTTGAGAGATCCAATTAACATAGGACTTTTCTCAAGAAGGCCCAAGATCAGCACTGTGTGATATTTGCACTCAGAGAGATGGAGTTTTTAAAGGAACCTTCAATAATGATCATTTATGTAATGAGCAAATTGCAGCTTCGCCTGTCAAACCGCCTGTGTGTTTCATTTATTACAGTGAACAGGGGATGGTGGCACTCAGTCACACAAGCACTGCTCCTGCATGAGCAGCGGGGGCTAGCATCCCAGAGAGCACCTTTAAGGAGACTCCACGTGATCAGGTTCTGTGGTTACAATGTCGAGAAACAAAAAACACAGGAGGGAGGGAGAGCCAGCAATGCTCCACCACAGCTGGCAGCCTTTACATGGGACATGCTCTCCTGCACCAGGCAGCTTCCCGCAGGACTCTTGTCAGGCTCCCGATTGTGTCCCAACACCAAGTCCTGGGGTGAAATCCTGGCCTTACTTAACATTAGCAAGGGCTTTGCTAGTGACCTCAATGGGACCAGAAATTCATCCCTCGGGTTTTTTAGTGCCTCACTGATATACCTTGCATATGATGGGTGCTTGGGGGAAGGGATGCACTCTGCTATAAACTGCTGTGGCAGGATACCAGCCTGACCTCCTCCTGACTGCCAAACACTCACCTTTTCAAAGTGCTTTCCAAACAGTAAGGAGCTAAGTCTCACAAGAAGTTGGGGTCATGGGCCCTTTCACTGGGTGAGCTGGCCATTTAATGGGGCCTAGTCCAGCCCAAAGTAGCTGCTGAAAGGATTAGATGACTAAATCAGAGAGCACCTAGTGCTCATAAAAAGCCAGGAGACTCTCAGTTGGTGGGGAGGGGAATCTGGAATGAGGCTCCCATAGAAACCCCTGGGTTAGAGGCTCCAGGGAGAGCTGTCTGGAGAGTATGTGCTCTACAAAACAGTGGTTGAAATCGAGCAGAGCCCATGAGGGGTTAGGAGCTGAGTTCAAGGAGGACAGAGAGTTGTTTTGGTTTTGCATTTGTTTGGCATTTACTGCACAAGAAGCGGTGGATTCTAATGTCACTCAGTTGGAGGGCTAAGTCACTGTAGCAATGTGCTGAAAGCTATGTAAGGTGGTGCAGCAGCATGCCATACCACAAAGGGGTGTGCTCAGAGACTGCCCAATTACAAGCCCCACTGAACAGATAGAGGAATGCAAGCAGGAAAAGATTGGCCATTGATGGTCAGACTCCCTTACTGGAGAGCCCCTGTGAACTCCCCCTTTTGCACCTCCTCTATCTACCAAGCTGGTTGCTACCAGCGCAGACTCTCACTGAACCCTTGCTACAATAAGCACCAAGCCAGCAAGTCTGTCTCAAGTGGCCATTAAAGAGAAGGACGCTCAGAAGAAACCATTTAGTCTGCATCAGCCAGAGCCTGAGTTCCGTAGCCCAGGCAGTGCCCAACAGCCCTTCTGGCACACACTGCCCATTGCCCAAGCAGGTATCTTGGTGAGGGTTCTCTGGTAACAGCACATGAAGGGTTAAACCAAACACTGCTACAGGGAGTAGAAAGCTGCCCCACTGAATGTCTGCGCTCTGCTGAGCTTGTTACACTCTGAGTCGGCTGCCATTAACACCCACAAACTGTATGCTTCTTCCTCAGTGCAGCCCCAGGCCCAATCAGGCAGAGGGATGGACTGGCACAACACCCACCTGAGAGATGGATTATTATCCCTACATTATAGGTGGGAAAACAAGCAAACAGAAGGAAAGGACCTGATTCTCATGGGGGACTTCAATCACCCTGACATCTGCTGGAAGAGCAATACAGCAGAGCACAAACAATCCAGGAAGTTTTTGGATAGTGTTGCAGACAACTTCCTGGTGCAAGTGCTGGAGCAACCAACTAGGGGCCGTGCTTCTCTTGACCTGCTGCTCACAAACAGGGAAGATTTGGCAGGGGAAGCAGAAGTGGGTGGCAACCTAGGCAGCAGTGACCATGAGATGGTCGAGTTCAGGATCCTGACGAAAGGAAGAAAGGAGAACAGCAGGATACGGACCATGGACTTCAGAAAAGCAGACTTTCACTCCCCCAGGGAGCTGATGGGCAGGATCCTCTGGGAGGCTAATATGAGGGGGAAAGGAATCCAAGAGAGCTGGCTGTATTTTAAAGAAACCTAATTGAAGGCACAGGAACAAACCATCCCGATGTGCAGAAAGAATAACAAATATGGTAGGCGTCCAGCTTGGCTTAACAAAGAAGTCTTTGGTGAACTTAAACACAAAAAAGAAGCTTACAAGAAGTGGAAGCTTGGTCAAATGACTAGGGAGGAGTATAAAAATACTGCTCGAACATGCAGGAATGAAATCAGGAAGGTCAAAACACAATTAGAGTTGCAGCTAGCAAGGGACGTGAAGGGGAACAAGAAGGGTTTCTACAGGTATGTTACCAACAAGAGGAAGATTAGGGAAAGTGTGGGCCCCTTACAGAATGGGGGAGGCAACCTAGTGATAGAGGATGTGGAGAAAGCTGAGGTACTCAATGCCTTTTTTGCCTCTGTCTTCACAGACAAGGTCAGCTCCCAGATTGCTGCACTGGGCGGCACAGAATGGGAAGGAGGTAAACATCCCGCAGTGCTGAAGGAACAGGTCTGAGACTATTTAGAAAGATTGGACATACACAAGTCCATGGGACCAGATGCAATGCACCTGAGGGTGCTGATGGAGTTGGCTGAGGTGATTTCAGAGCCATTGGCTATTATCTCTGAAAGCTCATGGCAACAGGGGGAGGTCCCTGATGACTGGAAAAAAGCAAATATAGTGTCCATCTTCAAGAAAGGGAGGAAAGAGGATCCAGGGAACTACAGACCGATCAGCCTCACCTCAATCCCTGGAAAAATCATGGAGCAAGTCCTTAAGGAATCCATTTTAAGGCACTTGGAAGAGAGGAAGGTGATCAGGAACAGTCAACATGGATCCACCAAAGGAAAGTCATGCCTGACCAACCTGATTGCTTTCTATGAAGAGGTGACTGGCTCTGTGGATGTGGGGAAAGCGGTGGACGTGATATACCTTGACTTTAACAAAGCTTTTGATACGGTCTCTCACAGTATTCTTATCAGCAAGTATGGTTTGGATGAATGGACTATAAAATGGATAGAGAACTGGCTAGAGCATAGGGCTCAACGAGTAGTGATCAAGGGCTCCATGTCTAGCTGGCAGCCGGTCACAAGTGGAGTGCCCCAGGGGTCGGTCCTGGGGCCGATTTTGTTCAACATCTTCATTAATGATCTGGAGGATGGGATAGATTGCACCCTCAACAAGTTTGAAGATGACACTAAGCTGGGGGGAGTGGTAGATACCCTGGAAGGTAGGATTAAGATACAGAAGGACCTAAACAAACTGGAGGATTGGGGCAAAAGAAATCTGATGAGGTTCAACAAGGACAAGGGCAGAGTCCTGCACTTAGGACAGAAGAATCCCATGCACTCCTACAGTCTGGGGACTGACGAGCTAGGCAGCAGTTCTGCAGAAAAGGACCTGGGGGTAACAGTGGATAAGAAGCTGGATATGAGTCAGCAGTGTGCCCTGGTTGCCAAGAAGGCTAATAACATATTGGGCTGCGTTAGTAGGAGCATTGCCAGCAGATTGCGGGAAGTGATTATTCCCCTCTATTCAGCATTGGTGAGGCCGCATTTGGAGTACTGTGTCCAGTTTTGGGCCCCCCACTACAAAAAGGATGTGGAGAAGTTGGAGAGAGTCCAGAGGAGGGCAACAAAAATGATTAGGGGGCTGGAGCACAAGACTTATGAGGAGAGGCTGAGGGAAATAGGCTTGTTTAGTCTGCAAAAGAGAAGAATGAGGGGGGATTTGATAGCAGCCTTTAACTACTATAACTACTTTAATGAGGGGGTTCCAGGGAGGATGGAGCTAGGCTGTTCTCAGTGGTGGCAGATGACAGAACAAGGAGTAACGGTCTCAAGTTGCAGTGGGGGAGATCGAAGTCGGACATTAGGAAAAAGTTTTTCACTAGGAGGGTCGTGAAGCACTGGAATGGGTTACCTAGGGAGGTGGTGGAATCTCCATCTTTAGAGGTTTTTAAGCTGCGGCTTGACAAAGCCCTGGCTGGGATGGTTTAGCTGGGGTTGGTCCTGCTTTGAGCAGGGGGTTGGACTAGATGACCTCCTGAGGTCCCCTTCCAACTCTAATATTCTATGATTCTATAAAAATGACTTGCCTGAGTCAGCAGCAGGGCCAAGAATAGAACCCAAGAGTCCTGACTCCCAGCCCCTGGGCATGGAGGATTCACCTACCTGCTGTGTGTCCATATGAGGCCCCAGGGCTCCTTTCCCCAGCTGGGATCATGCTTTTCATCCACTTGGCCTCAGCAGGGTGATTAAAGCGGAGGAAAGTCGACTGCCCCAGGCAGATCATGCACCCTTGGGGAGAGAGAGTGAGATGGAAGTTATAGCGTACAGTGAATATGCTCACACCAGTCCTTGGGAGTCTCTGCTCCAACAATGCACCCCAAGAGATTATTTACTGAATACATTGCAGCAATCGGGAAGCTCTTGTCATGGCCACTGGAACTGGCAGGATCTCTGCCCCAAATACACCAGCTGGCAGTCTAGCTGCACTGAGATAACAGGTGTGGTGGTGGAATCATTCTCTGTATCACCGTAGTGCCAGGATCCTGAATCATGGAGCAGGACTCCACTGAGCTAGGCACAGAATCATTCCCATTGCACATCCCTTCCTGAGGGACCACAAGGAGCTTTACAGAAATCCCATCAGGATTAGCCAAGGCTAAACTCCACTCTTGGACATACGATGCAATCCCACTGTCCACACCGGAGCTGCACACATTGCTCCTGATGAAAGAGCCAGGACTGAGGAGCCTCTGGTGGCAGGGAAATGCCAACTGAACCCTTAGCCTGCCCCTTTATGCCTGGCAATGTAGCGTAAGTGGGGAGAACCTAAGTGCCAGGTACAAAGGTGGTGAGGCTGGGGTTCTGGTGGGTTTTAGGCACATTTGAGACTTGCTATCAGGTCAGAGGGCTGATGTGGGATTCACAGAAGCCGCCATGTCACTTTGCTCAACAGGCATTGCAGACAGTACATGCTGTGAAGGCGCACTAAGACCAGTGCTTATGGTACAGGACCACAGCCTGTCAGGAGTAATGAGACTATGAACAAACAGCTCCTGAATAAGCCTACTGGAGGTGGTTGAGGGGAAACCTACTTGCTAACTAAACATATGACCCTCCCCTCTGAGCCATTTACGTCCCGTGTCAGACATTCTGCTACTGATTATTGCTGCGCCCATCTGAGCCTCCCAAGTATGGGCAGAGGGAGCTTCGCAAGGAGGTGGCATCCTAAAGAGAGGAGTGCAGAGGTGCCTGTGCATGGAACACTGCGCTCCAGACTCAGACATTTGCTCCCTACTGCACATACTCCTCTCCCCTGTCTGGACTGAGATGGGAGTGTTTACCCACCCACACACCTTCAACTCCAAAGGCAGTGAGGGAAACAAGAGCCAGTTTGCACAGATACATGATGCAAATACCACCAGAATGAGCGATCTCTGGGAGGCTGCTGCACTCGGACGGGGCCTCTGGTCATAGGTGCAGTCACTACTCACCATAGACTCCTTGCATCACCAGATCTTCCTTTCCAAAGGCAGGCTGGGCTACATGCAGCCCAGCAGTAGCTCTGCTTAAACACTGGCTTGGCAGCAAGGTATCAGTCCTAGCCAACTACTGCCCAGTGTCAAACCTCCCTTTCCTGAGCAAGCTCATCTAACTGAAGCCAGCAATCTAGACCTGGCACAATCTGCATTCAGGACAGAACACGGAACTGAAACCACTTTGTGGCACTGATGGACGATCTCCTCCTGTCAATGGATACAGAGCAGATCATTCAGGGACTTCTCTGCAGCGTTTTACTCTGTTGACCACAAGATACTGCTGTCTCACCTGGGAGAGGTGACAGGAGTTCAGTTATGCATTAAAACGATTTGGGTCCTTCCCAGAGGTTGCATCCAACGATGGTAAACTGCACCTCTACCACTACCCCTTGCTTGTGGGATTCCATAAGGATCAATTCTCTCTCTGGTCCTTTTCAACATCTACATCCAACGAGCAGGTGAATTAGTCAGATTACAGGGACTCAAGTGCCAGCAACATGCAGATGACACACCTCTATCTATCCTTCACCATATGTGACTGTACCACTACCAACAAGATCACCCAGTGAGATGAGATCAGCTCATGGATGAAGAGCAGCTGGCTGAATCTGAACCTAAACAAGAGAGAGGTGATACTGGTGGACAGAGAAAGTATTTTGTGGCGTTCACATCCACAATTTGTCAATTCAGTCCAGTCTAAGAATACTCTTGGATTCCCCGCTGATTGAGCTCTCACATTGCTGTGGCCATGAGTAATACTTTCTATCATTCAGAATTGGTTGGCTGGGAGACTTCACCCCATCCTGACAGAAGGTGACCTGGGTCTGTTATTCATGCCTTTGTCACCTGTTGGCTGGACTACAGTAATGTGGTATACCTGGGCATGAAACCTTCAGCACTTAGGAAATTCCAACAAGTACAAAATGATACAGGGTGTTTCTTCAGCAGCGCTGGCTACCATGAATACATCACACCTGCTACATGGCTTCTCATAGAATATCAAATCAAGTTCAAGATTTCAGTCCTTATCTTCAAAGCTCCATGGCCTGGGCCCAGGATACTTAAAAACCATTTAAGACTCCAGGGCAAATGCTGTGGTCAACAAATGTGCTCTTCTGGCACAATGGACTCTCAACAATAGGAGTAAAGCTCATCTGTGAGGGAGAAGGAACCTTCTCTGAAGGCAGTCCAAGACTGTAATGAACTCCCCAAGAACTAAGGAACACCACAAACTTCACCACTTTCCGCTCCAAGTACAAAGCACATTTCTTTGACCTTGTCTTTTCTACTGTGAACACAGTGCAACATGTATATTTAGTTAAACAAACAAAAAATCAAAAAGTCCTACCAAAACAAGACACTCCTCTACACATGCTTCTCCCTCTGGGCAGAGGATGAGAGAACAAATGTGACAGACATGTAGTCACGTTTTTTAATGCATTACTGGAAAGTGCTCAGATGCTATGGTGATAAGTGCGATATAAAAACATATATAGAACAGAACAGGCTCAGTCTCTGCTATTCCACACTGAGACCAGGCCTTTGCTCTTCACTCATGTGTTATTTGCCACTTCCACTCAGGACAGAGAGCACAAGACACAGAGAGAAAGTGTTCGAAAGAGGCAGGATGAAGACAGGAACAGCTGGGATTCAAGGTGCAGCCCAGCCCATAAGGCTCTTTCCAGGGACAGGCTCTTTTGCCATCTTCAGGGACTAAGGAGAGAGGCTGAAATCCAGGGCTCTCCTCAGTCCCATTCCCTGCACCCGCCCACCTCAACATCATTGGAACTGAGAGAATACACAGCATCTTGAGCAACAGGGTGGGGGAACAAAAGTATGGACAGGGTGCATGGTTGCAGGGGGGACTATGTGCAGGGGGCCAAATAGCAGATTCATCTTTTACTGGAAGTCAGCAACATTCCAGGGACGCCGTAGCTGGCAGCCCAAACTGCAGACAAGACAGCTCCTGTCTGCTCGAGCAGATCATCTTTTTTGGCCAAAACCAACTGACTTCTCTGGAGAAAACTGGTAATTAGCCATGCGTGTGGAATGCAGCTTGGGGGATGTGCAGACAGGCATTTAAACAAAGGCCCGACACATACATACATCAGCACAAAATGCCAAACCCATGTCACCTGTCTCCAACCAGCACATAGGATTGCTCTCATTCCCTAGGAGAGGGGAAGGCACTCATGGCTGATGCATGTGCGTGGAGGCTGCTGGGGTAAAAAGGCCATCACTAAAGACCAGGAGCCTGATTTTCAAAGAATCTGGGCCCACTGACCTCACAGGCAACTGCAGGTCAGCTCCTCTGAAATCAGGCCCCAAGATGAGTTCAGTAAATGGGGAAGGATCTAAAAGTGATGTCCTGGGCTTGATGGAATCCCCTCCCAGTCTGTCAGGATCAACAACCCACAGAACACCAGGTCCCAGCATTGTGTATCCTATCCACATGGAAAGTGAAATATTACCTTAGTAAAAAGTGGAGAGTGCCTCTTCCGGAGTCCTTTAGCTAGCCATGTGGCCAGTGCATGCAGCCTCATGCAGCCAGCGTACTGGTAACTAGCCCTAACCCAATACATCAGTGTAGGTGCTGGGGCACTTTTTTGGGATGGGTGAAGTGTTACAGGGTTTTGGTAAGTAATATTTATATATGGCTATATGGTAATGCTCCTGAACACCAACAAACTGCTTCCTTGCAGTATCTGCTGGGAATTCTCACTCCTATTCCCCATGCCACCTCACACTTCCTGTTACCAATCAAAGGGGAATCAGGGATAGAAGAGAATTTTTCCCTACAAAGCAGTAGGGGAACAGTTCCTAGCATATTATTGGTAGCTTTCTGTTCTTACACCACTTTACTTTCTGCCTCATCCTGTTTCCCAATCTCCTCCCGTTCCTTAATGGAAGGAGCGCTGCACAGCTTCAAGAGCAGGATATGTGTGTTTGCGACTCCAAAGTTCTATTCCTGACCTTGCCACAAATTCACTGTGAGCTGGGTAAGTCGCTGCTTTGTGTTCAATTGCCCCATGTACAATTATAGGGGCCCAGTGCAGCTAAATTAATATTTATAGCAAATATATATTCAATGGAGAAAAATTATTTTAATCCAGAGTGCCAATATACCAGTTAATACATATAGCTTTACTCTGCCAACCTTGCAGTTGCTGAAATGTACAAGCTCTTTATCTCTTTTTACAATCCATTCTCACCCACATGATTCCATCTAACACTATTAAAGGACAAAAAGGGGAAAAAAAGAGGTTTAAAGCATATAAAATGGCAGGAATAGAAACTGTCTAGCCATTTTTCTGTACTGGTGCATGGGCAGTGTAACAAATGCATATTTTCTTAAATACTGTTCTCAATTTGAGTCCCCCAAAGATAGAGAGAGTGTCACACATTACCTTTGGTAAAACTTGACAGTTTGAAACCAGGTTGACCTGCACAACTTCAATAGTTTGGTCTTTAGCTCTGAGCAAAACCAAAAACCACACGCCTAGCTGCTTTTTGTAATATGGCTCTTTGGGGGGGAGATCTTATATCTCTGGAACCCTTGGCTCAATGGCTCAAATGACTCAAAATATGGATCACTAGCCTAACCCTACACCCTCTGAGGCACACCAAATTTCAGAGAAATCCAATTAGCATGGTGATTTTATTAGACTTTAAAAGATGAACCTTTAAATAGATGTGACACAACCTTAAGTATAGTGGTGCTGCTGCGCCACTACAATAAAATTTAATAGGCAGGAGTTTGAACTGGGGCCAGCACTGCTAGAAAGGGGGTTGTAGAGCACCCTCTTCACTCAAGTCCCAAGCAGTGTTTAGCAGCTGCCCCTCACACTCAGGAGTGGAGACCTCTGTCACCTTGAAGGCTGTGGTAACGCCCTAGCTGCAACTGTCACCCGTGGTTCTAAGGCAATGAGAGGCTGGGGAGAGCACACTCCACTACAGAGAAAGTTGGCCTGCCAGAATCCATCCCTAATAATCTAGAGCCATTACTCTCTTTGCTCTAACAGGAACAGGTCTCTGTGAGCAGGGCCACAACAATGGTGTCACTGACTACTTATTCCCAGTTACAATTCATGGCTGAAAACTTAAGAGTTACATGCAGGTGGGCACAGTGTATTCAAAAATCCGCTGGAGGCAGAAGGGTGGTGCAGTGGCATATAGCCATGCCAAATGCCAGACCATTGCTGTACAATTTAATGTCATAATTAATCATACACACAAATCTTTCAACACACAGAAATTATTGCAGTGGATAATATAGTAAAGGGAGGGAGGCTGGCTGGTCTATTGCTCACATCAGGGCTCCTGAGGTTTATAGGCTGGCTTGCGCCAGCTCTGCCACAAATTCATTGTGTGACACAGGGCAAGTCACTTCAGAGCTGTCTGAGTTTCCCCAGCAGTAAAATAGGGCCAATATAATTTTGGAAGCGGTTGTGTAAACTCAGTGTTAGAAAAGGCCCTGGAAAGCCTCATCCAAAAGTAAATAGAACAACTTCAAACAAAAGGGCCTAGAATCCAGCATCTACATCAGGCATCTAAATAAGCGCCTGATTTTCAGAGGTGCTGAGCATCCATCGCTCACATCAAGTGCAGCAGGTGTGCTCAGCCGCTCAGAGTCCAGTAACAGGTGCTTAATGTTATGTTTGAAAGTGCTGGCTATAGCGAATAGGCAGATAATTCCACTGGCAGTAGCTGCTCCTGTTAGCTCCCTCTTGACCCATCCCCACATAAGAGGTCAGGGCTTTAAATATCTTTATGACAAGTTGTGAGTGGACAGAGGGGAAGGATAAGAGTGGACAGAGGGTAGCAAGTTTCCTTCCCATTCAGCAGGGTCTGGCTGGGGCCTCTCTGATGACATCCACAGACATTTCTTCTTTCACAGAAGCTGCTACATTATTCACCATCAGCCAAGGACAGGCAATAGACATTCACAGCAAGGCTGCGGACACCGTATAGCCAAGAGTATGAATCATTTCTGCAGGGGGAGGAGGGAGGGAGGGAGCGTGGTATTTGGACACCCATCCCAGGGGTGTTTTAGACTGATACCAGGATATCTAACACAATGGCTGTCCAGGGAGGTGAAACAGGACTGGGGCTCAGGAGAGTGCAATTGTCACGGACTCAATGTGGACACATTGCCTCTCTCTGGCGGGGCAGGGGCAGGGCTCACAGTGAGCAGGATATTTACTCATTGTGTAAAGTGTTTCAAGGGTGACAGATGAACAGGACATACATGCAGCAATTATAATTAGCCATTGTTGCTATGCCCAACCCAACCTGTTAGAGAAGCTGGTCCCGGTCCCTTCATTCCAGGAAATTAAACAGTCCTTTCAGACAGCAGAGAAGGAGAGGACATAAACTTGTACAAGCAAATCCATGAGCACGCCAGACTGCAGCATCTTGCTGTACACCCCTGGGCTCTGAAATGCTAGTACAAGAGCAGCACCTTCCTACGCCAGCACCTCTTTCTTTCTTGACTGTTCCTAAGATGAGACGATCCCCAAATCTGTAAGCTTATCCCAGTGGACTTAGGATGTGCCATACCAGATCAGACCATTGCCCCAGCAATTCCAGTTCCTAGCCTAACATGGAGGCTTCAGCAAGTGGCAGAAGTACGCCTGAGGCAAAGCTACATCTGGGTGAGAGGTTATTCTTCCTGACCCTCTACACTGGAACCAGCACATGCTCTGAAGCATGAGAAACAACTATAGCCATAAAGGCCAATATCAGCCAAGGTCAGCAAGGCCCAGCAGTGTTTGACTGTCCCTGTGGTGGCACTGCATACACTGCAGAAGGAAAGTTTTTTTCACCTAGTGCTCACATCATCCAGCAACCCCCTTGCTCTCGCCACATGGCACAGGAAGGAAAGAGAGGACTGATTTCTTTCCTTGCCAAGCTGAGCACTGCTGTGGCCTGGATTCTCTCCTGGAGGGTGATGAGGCTCAGAGACTGTGGGGAATTTCTCCTGGACTCTGGCCTGACCACAGGCAAGACCATTCCTGTTCCAATTGCCTAATGTAATCTCCCCGGCTGAGCCACGTGCTGTGTTTGTTCATGGCCTGTTGAGTGCAAAGGAGCGAGCAACCATGCTTGCCATCTAGCGCTCTGCCTCTGTTGCTATCCACACGCCTGACCACATCCCAGAGCAGTGCCAACAAGTCACACTTTAGAGGCAAGTATCCCAGCCCAGAAAAGGCCAGAGCTGCTCCTAAGCAGAGTCCCAGTGCTGACCCTGATGCAGTTACCAGAATAAAGAGCTGCAAAAGGGGAGCAAGAAGCAGAGCTAAGGAAAAGTAGAAATGTAGAGCACAGCCCCTTCCTGGCTGCAATGGGCAGGGGAGAGTCTATAGCACAGGGACCCCACAGAGATCTCAAACCTGAAGCCTGGGGAAGAGAAGAGGGTGAGTTGCTGGAGAGGAGCTGAACAGTCAGAGTTTGGAGGGAAAGTCAGATGCTACCCAAACAAGGATTCAATGCATACTGACAAATGTTGATCGACATCCTGAGCTGATTCTCCTTCAGCTGGGGAAGTTCCCCTGACGTCTGAGTAATGGCATTAGAATAAGTGAAGGGAGAACCAGGACATGTTCCAGCTTTGACTGAGTGCAAGTACAGAAAACCAGACTCATTTAACCCTTTGCCTTCCCCTAAACCCATATCATCAGATGATCTCAGAGCATTTTACAAACCTTCAACAAAACACCCCACCTCCTGCCCCCATGATCTACAGAACCCTGCTAGGCCCACAGGATAGATATTAAGCTCAGGCGCAGAAAGAGGAAGGGCCCAACAGTGAGAGGTTGTGGGGATCCACATCTGCCACTGACTCGACCCGACAAGGGGTGCTCAGCACCTGACAGCAAGACTCTCAGCAACTTGTGTAAGGTGACAGGGTGTAGAGACTCAGGAGCAGAACTCCGAAGCTCTGCTGCCAATTCCTATGTTCCACTCTCACAAACTACAGGAAAAAGTTAAAGTTGACACTTAAAGCCAAACAGCAGGAAAGCCGGTGCCTAGGTCAGCACCCTGCCCCTGGGGCAGGACTCTCGGAGATGCTGTTCCAGAGCCCCAAACCCAGATTGGCATTCAGTAGCAGACAGAAAGTTGCCACATGGTGCCTTAAAGTCAGAGACCACTGAGTGATGTGCTGCCATACGTGACCCCACCCCAAAGCATTGGGGGGGGGGGGCATTCCTAGGCCCAGCTTTCCTCCCCTTTGCTGTGTTGAGCAAGGAGCATGCTGCAGAATATGTCTGTGTGACTGGCAGTGGGAGGGGAAGGGGTTGGAATGTTCCCCAGACACACCTAGCTTTGAAGCACTTTGCCAATCCCCTGGGGAGCCCTTGCTCTTCAGCTTCAGCCAGGGCTGAAAATCTCTCCCTCCAGGGGATGGTTCTTCATGCATACAGGAGGGGAGGCGCTCCCTCTTTGGGGAGTGAGATGTGGAGGGGGAGCAAAATGTGCAGGGAAAAACAATCATAGGAGAAGTAGTGGGGCTGCTCCCGTTTTCCCCCACTGGGTGCTGTGGGCATGAGGAGGGGGGCTAGGACAGATATCCAACACCACAAAGGGCAGGAGAGAGAGCTCTATGGAGCACCTAGCTGCTCATGTTCAGGCTCTCATCATGCAGAGAACACGCCTGTGGCAAGAATTCACAGCAAGGCTTGGGGCAGAGAGGAGCCCAAGCAGGAACCTCTGTCCATCTGTGGCACTGGCATGGAGCCAGCCTAGATGTTAACCCACCCCTTATAAGACTTGAGGTTGGTCTGAAAGCCCAGATCAATACACCCCTGGGTCCACCCCAAGTATATCAAATGAGAGAGGACAAAATCAGCTTTCTGCTACCTGGACTGTAGAGGGAGCATCCCAACATGCAGCACCATACTGGGCTATGCAGTAAGGTAGGCAAAGCAAGCAGGTGGTGGTATGGCACTTGCCTCCACAGGTCACAGGCAAACAACTGGACCCTTTAACATGTTAACCGAACATGAACATGAACATTGAATGGTGGCCATTCAAACATCTGGAGGGACATCCCATCACTTGGCAGAACGTGCATATGGATCAAGCTGAGAAATAAATGCTTCTCCCAACGGGCACTAGAGCAGGGAGAATCTACCCCACAGCCACTTCGTGGCCAAGCCCCTACTCCACAGAGCAGATCTGCCAGGACATCCACGTCAGAGCTGTCCCCTACCTCCCATGGGAGAGGAGTGTCCTAGGGACCCCTTGCTCTATTGTGGTAGGAGGGAGACATGACTCTCATGTAATACCCCAAAAGCAGGGCAACAGCTCAGCACCAGGAACAGCCACACCAGGAGACTCAGGCACCTGGCACAACACATGTCCCTCTCCCAGGGAACGCCCTCCAATGGTTCTTGATAAACTGAAAGCTTGTGCAGGGAGCTGTGGGGCCTTTCTGCTGCTGCAGAGTCCCTAGACCAACGTCTCTGTTGATGGCAGACAGACACAGCTATCTCAGTAGAGCACACAAGGCTTGACTGAGACTTGGTTGGCCACACTGCTATGGGAGGCCAAGGGCACAGCACCAAGTTGAGAGAGGCAGTGAATGCACTATGGGCTCCAAACCACCCAACCAAACAGCAACGACATCAGACAAACAGGCCTCCTAACACTTCAAGAGGTCCTAGACATGCTTTGAACAACCCCCAGACATCGGACACTAATGAATGGCAGAGCCCTCCCAACACAAACCTTGTTCCCTTAAAATACTGAGTCCCACATGAACAATTGTAAAAATAAGCCAATCCCTCTGCTCTGCCAGAGGGAGAAGAGCCAGGCAACACTCTGGAGGCCGACCTTGCGCAAAGGCCTTGGATGTTCAGGAGATGCTCCCCTGAGAAGAAGACATTTACCAGCTCTGGAGATACGTCATGGGATTGGACCACATCTGGGACTCTCACTGACCATCCCTGATCTCCAGGAGGGGCCTGGAAACACCTGGAGGTACAGCAGCAGAGGGCATGTCTAAGTATCTCTAGTGACAACTTGGGAGTGGTCTCCAAGATCCATTGCTGTTCACGTGGGCAGCCAATACTGCAATGCTAGCTGTACCCAGTCTTTGGGTGAAGAGTAGGTACAACTTTCATTCATTCTGTGATCAAGATTAAAAGCCTAGGAGAAGCTCTAAAAGGCTTAGTCCTGTCAAGGTAAAAGGCAAGTGCCCTTCTTACATCTCATGTATGTTGACTCACTTCTTCCCTTGATGGATGTTACTTGCAATAAAACACAGAGAAATGAATTTCCTGGTTAATGTAGAATTCTGAAGAAACATAGCTAGAAATCGAGGGTTTGGGCACAGTGTCACCTTGTTGCGAAAGAAAACTTGATACACTTGGTCAGCCATCAGAGCGCTAGCTCCCCTATCGTGCTGGTTGACAACAAGCAAGGTCTTGAGGGACAAATGAAGGCAGGAACAGCTCCCCATAGGTTCAAACAGAGGTTTCTTCAGTGTACTAAATACTACATTAAGGTCCTGTGGTGGAGTAGGCTCCTTGATTAGAAGAGAAAAATTGAACAGGGCCTTAAGAAACCTTGTAGTGTTTGAGTGAGCAAAGACTGAAAATCCTTCAACAGGAGGATGAAAAACAGAGATGACAGCAAGGACTACAGCAGCATCGACACCACCACCCCACCAATGCTGGAGTACTTGGGGAACTCCCCATTGTAATATCTGATCTTCTCTTGGAAAATCCAGCTGCTGTGCTATATTACCATGCAGTACCAAGCTGCGTCAACCATAGACACAACCATTGCAATGCTGCCCAGGAGCCCTCCGTATGAAGCCAAAAGAGCACTTGCACCAGCACTATCTATGCAGGATATTGGAGGAGAGAGAACAAGACACAACCATGACACACAGGTAGCAACCTGTCCTGCCTTACTCTCCAGTCCTGGCAAACACAGCTCACAGATAGTGCCCCCTGCCTCCCACCCAGTGACTTTAATAAACCAATTTTCCCAGGTCTATTCTACTCAGGAAATACACACTCCTCCTTTTAGCGTCCATAATCAGTGAAGTGCTTCTCATGTCCATAGTGCTGGGCAGAGTGTTCCAATGCGCTTTATGGGCAGAACCTGAGATGTGGCTATCTCCAAGAGGACAGGAGCGAAGTAGCATGTGGCAGTGGTGGAAGGAAAACGTTGCAAAAAACTTTACAGAAAGTGACATAGGATCTTTACTGTCCATGCGGGGCTGCTGTGTTTCACACACAGCATGCTGCATGGAACTTGATTTATGCAAATCAGGAAGACAGACTGAGCTAGCCCTGCCAGGATTTGTGGTTTCAGGGAATCTGTTTATTCCAGACCTGATTATTAGGCCCTAAATCCAATTCCTGGCTTAGCTAAGCAAGAGCACAGATAGGCTAAGTGTAAAATGGCCCAACGCCACACACAGTCAATGGAAGAGCTGGATTCTTAACTTCTCGTTCTCTTGTTAGACCACTAGACTCCAGTCACTCCCTAAGTAGTTAAGCATTTCTAACTTGGTCTCTACAGCCCATGTTAAGTTCAACTTGCTGCCCTGCAGGTGTCTCTGGGAGGGGGATTGGGGCGGAGATGGAGCAGAAAGTCATGGTCACACCTACAACAACAGATGAACAAGCAGTCTCTGCCCCGTCACCAGGCTGCATCTCTGTTTCTGCGGCTTGATTGGGCCAGGCAGGCATCTCCCTCATTAACACCCAACTCTCACACAAGACTGGGTGTGAGTTTTACACTTCCTCCAGTGAAGTCTCTTGGGAGCAGGTTACACACAGCCTATCCCAGCCTGCCCATCCACCCCCACAGTAGACCTTGGAGCTCTCTCCCACCACCATTTGCACACAAACTTCTCCACTGCTGATGACCAAGAAAGCAGCAGTTACCCAAAACCTACTGCCCTTGGGGGATTTAGTAAACTAACAAGCATCACCAGTCCATTTTATTAAAGGTTTTTAAGGATCCTCAATCTACTCCTGAACATATGGCTCACACCATTCTGAGAGGCACAGAGAGAAAGACATCTGCTGCAGAATTCCAACTACAGACACTAATCAAAGCCCCATCCTTTCCATTGGAGTTACAAGCTTCTCTGATCTCTAACAATAGGCTAGAAGAAGAGGGAAGAACCACAGGACATGAGCAAGGAGCCTTTCCTCCAATATGCCTCGATCTAGCCATATTAGAGACAGACAAGCAGAAGTAGGGGCAGAAAGTCCGGGGACAGGGAGCTTTAAAGGAACAGGTGGTTCATACAGCAGAGAGTGGGGTTTGGGGAAACTGTCTGTATATGTAGACCCCCAACAAAGTATTTCCAAGATCCCAATGTCCCCTGGGGTTTTAACAACAAAACAGAAAGTCTCATGTAGAAATCCTGGGATTGTATTAACCCTGACAGCTGGGTTTACAGATAATTTGGAGCCCCAGAATGCCTGGCTCTTTACTAAAGGATCCCCCGTATGTAACAAGTGCTGTACTTGGGTGGGGGTTGGGCAAATCCCCTCTTAAAACAATCTGTTCCCTGCTTCTAAACATTCAAGGAGTGGCCTGCATCCCGCTCCGCCACCCGGCCCCCCTTCCTCCCTCCATTCCCCTGGGGTTTGGATTCTCATTCACAGGGTCTCTTTCTCCATGCTCTAGTCCCAGCCCTTTCTGTGACCTCCACCACTCCAGCAAATACATAGATAAATCACCAACTGTAAGAGAGGCTGTCAAGTAACACAGAACCCTGATTTCTAACTCCAACGCAATCCAACACCAAAAAGGATAAAAGTGCCGGGGAGTGGAGAAGAAGTAAAAAATATATAGCCAGTGCCAAAACAGTAGTTCTGATAATCATGTTTCTAGTGTTCCTGGAAATTAAAGTAAGAAAAAGGAGTAGACAACAACAATCCAGACCTCCCTCAAAACATTAATGAGACACATTCCCTTTACCCAATAGTACTGCTCATGTGAAGACAGTGAGCGTGTTTTTTCCCCACAAGCCAGAGGGACTAAGATTCCAGCTCTCACAGCAAGGAATACAATTCTGAGTGATCATTTCCAAGCTAAGCCATGCAGAAATGCTGAATACATTTTTTAGCAACTCCAATGTGAAAATTTACACCTCGCCAGTGTGTTTCCATGATGATAGCTCTCATGTGCATCAGAACCTCACCAGAACTCGTTCACACACACAGAATGGCACTTCCCCAGATCGTGTTTACTAGCTAATTACATGGTATCAAGAAAACCAGTGACTATCAGAAGTGCTAAGCCAGAGACTGGCATTGTCTACACCATGGTGCCTAGACCTAAATACACTTGTGTGAGTCCTTCTGTTACCTGACAACTACTCAGCTCTTGCAGAATCATAGATTTTAAGGGCAGAAGTGACCAATTAGATCATTTAGTCTGACCTTTGTATAACAAAGGTCATTATTTTTCTCCAGTTACCCTTCTACAGATGCCATCACTACTGTTCCCCTCCAATTAATCTCCCCAAAAATCCTTATTAAAATGACACAGGAAAATAATATCTCCTCCTCTAGCCAAAGATCTCTGAACACTGGTAAAACTTCATAACACCCTGAGGGTGAATATTATCGCCAGTTCACAGATGGTGAAAATGAGGCACAGAGAAGTAAAATGACTTGCTAACATTAACACAGGGTGTCAATGACAGGGCTAGGAATGGAAACCAGAAGTCCCAATTCCAAATTCTGTACTCTAGACACTGAATCCTCCCAAAAGGAGGGAAAGAGTGGTTAGAGACTCCCTCCTAAGGGGGACAGAGTCATCCATTTGCCATTTGGACCAGGAATCCCGAGAAGTGTGCTGCTTTCCTGGAGAGAATTCAGGATGTGACGAAGAGTCTGCTGAGACTCATCAAGCCCTCGGACTGCCACCCCTTCCTACTTATCCACGGGGTCACCAACGATAGTGCCAAGAATGACCTTGAGTGTATCATGGCAGACTTCGTGGCTCTGGGAAGAAGAATAAAAGAGTTTGGGGTACAAGTGGTGTTCTCATCCATCCTCCCTGCTGAAGGAAAACGCCCAGGCATGTACCATTGAATTGTGGAAGTAAATGCATGGCTATGCAGGTGGCATCAACTCAGCAAGAGGGCTTTGGCTTCTTCGAGAATGAGCTAATGTTCCAGAAAAGAGGATAACTGTGCTGGGATGGGCTCCATCTATCAAATAGTGGGAAGAGTATCTTTGGACATCTTGATTAATGATCTGGAAGTAGGTACAGAGGGCATGCTGACCAAGTTTGCAGATGACACAAAGCTAAGGGAGGTTGCCAATACTTTGGAGGATAGAGCTAAAATTCAGAGGGATCTTTATAAATTGGAGAACTGGGCTATAGATGACAAAATGAAATTCAACAAAAACAAATGTAAGGGACTACATTTAAGGAAGAAAAACCAAATGCACAAATACAGAATGGGGGAAAACTGGCTTAGCAACTGCAGTGCTGAGAAGGATCTGGCTGTTGTGGTGGATCACAACCTCAACATGAGTCAGCAACGTGATCCTGTTGCAAAAAAAAGCAAACGCAATTCTAGATCGCATTAACAAAGGCATAGCATGCAAGTCACAGGAGGTGATAGTACCGCTCTACTAGGTGCTGGTTATATCTCAGCTGGAGTACTGTGTCCAGTTTTGGTCACCAATGTATAGAATGGATAGAGAGAAACTGGAAAGACTCCAGAGGCGAGCGACAAATATGATCAAAGGGATGGAATGCAGGCCATATGAGCAAAAGCTGAAGGAACGGGGTATGTTTAGTTTGGAAAAGAGGTGATTAAGAGGGGATAGGATAGCAATCTTCAGATTCTTGAAAGGCTTTCATAACAAAGATGGAGAAAAGTTGTTCTCTTTTGCCACAGAGGGCAGGACAAGAGGCAATGGATTCAAACTACGGCATAGCAGATTTTGATTAAATCTCAGGAAAATCTTCCTAACTGTAAGAACAGTAGGACAATGGAACAGACTGCCTTGGGAGGCTGTGAAAGCTTCTTCACTGGAGGTTTTCAAAAGGAGGGAGGCTGGATAGCCATTTGAAATGGATGGTTTAGACATAACAAATCCTGAATCTTGGCAGGGGGGTAGATGAGATGACCTTGCAGTCCCTTCTAACCCTATAATTCTAGGATAACGAAGTGAAGATTGCAAACAGCACTATCTGGCTGCCACTTATGAACCCAGTTTATAATGGCACCGTGCTATACCATTGCTTCATCCCAAACATACAAAAGCAACCCAAAATAACTACTGGGATTTCTCAATATCTGACCCACAAACCAAGGAAAACAAAGTCAATGGGCAGGTGTGTCACATTCAGAATTTGACTATTCCCAGGAGTGATGGATGTGTGTAATTACATCAATGCATCATTTCAGGGATAGGAACAGTTAAAGTGCACCACAGTGTTTAGAAGAAAATTGTTTTCAGACCAAATAAGTACAACTCTACATCAATACAATTTTAAGCCACTTAAACCAGTGCTGAATTTAGTACCACATCTTTAGCAGCTCTCTGTTACAATATAAATAGCACTGATGGCTGGGAGTGCAACAAACTTTCTATTTTCATTCATTTGTGATGACCATGTGCAACTCACATATGAAAATAAGTGCAAATTCATTCCCTTCAAGTGCACATCCAGCACATGTATATATAATATGCAGGAGAAATATTTAAGTAGTATTCCAAGCTATTTGTTGCTTTTTTTCAAGTAAGTTTCAGCTGCACAGCTGTTGAGGTCTCAAGGAAAACTGACAACACATCAGAGGGAAAATAAATTTCACACCCCAGTAAAAACAAGACCAATTATTTTCAAACAAAGAATACTCAGTGGCCTAAAAAAACCATCCTTTTAAAAAGCCACATGTAAATATACACATCGCAGACATGTATGTACTGATACACGGGTGAATGTACACACCAACTCCAAGCAGAGATGCCAGGAAGACACAGCCCGGGCTTGTTTATCCGCAGGTGTGTGCCTCTGTGTGTGTGTGGGGGGGGGGGTGGGGGGGGAGAGACAGAAGAGGTTTTGTACCATCTGCCACACTCCAGAACCCAAAGCTAAATCTGGTACCACCATTCTAGCTTCCTAAAATAGCGGGGAGGAGGAGTTATAATTAAAGTCTAACGGCGCAATGACCTGCCAGCGACAGACGCGAGCCCTGGCCTCCCCGCTGGCTGGCACGGAGCGCCGGGCTCCTTTCTCGCCGTGCGCCCAGCACAGACACGCCAAGTCCTTACCCAAGGCGACCGCGAGCTGAAGATCCAGCAAGTTGCTTCCCCAGCCATCTCTGCTGCGTCCCGGCTCGCGCTAAGCACCCAGCTCAGAGGGTCCGAGGGCTGGGCCAAGGCGCACAGCCGGGCCAGAGGCGCCCACAGCCCGCACGCTCCGCTTATATTTACCCTCCTGACTATTTCAGTCCTGCCACCCTCGCCCCACCCAGACCGGAGCGCCGTGCTCCCAGCAATTCGAAGCCCTCCAGCTCCATGTGCTCAGGGCTGGCGGGGGCGGGATTCGATTCCAGCCCCCTAGCCACGTCCATGCCCAGCCCTCCTGGCCCTGGGAGCAGGAGACTGCCCCGCTGTACCCTAACCCGAGCTGCGCCGGCCGAGGCGGGCTACGCCGCCAGCCCCTCGGGTACCCGGGCAGGGGCACTGACCATGAGCCCGGTGCCGCTCTGGAAGGACGCGCTGCGAGCCGCGTTCCGCGCCGCTGCCGGGTGCCCCGGTGCCAGCCAGCCCGGAGTCGAAGAGTCTCCTCTATTCAGGGGGCGGCTCCTCCCCGCAGACAGAGCGGCCGCGGCTCCAATGGCGGGGAGCGCACCGCCCCAGGAGGGGAGGCGACAGCCAGGAGAGCTGGAGGCGGACGAGGATACAGAGAGGAGGGGGAGTGCCAGTCTGCCAGAATGGAGGGGGGAGTGAGACACTGGAGCCGACTGAGGGGCCGGGCTAGGACATGTGATGACTTCTCTGTTTCCCGTGAGTAGAAAGGACAGGAGAGTTCAGCAGACACTGCCTTCCTCCCGCAGCAAAAGGGGGAAACGCCTGCCGGCTTCTATCGTCCCTTTCATCCACAATATCCCGCAGCCGCGCCCCTGCCCCGCTATCTGTCTCCCTGATCCCAGCCTGCCGATGCCTGGATTTGTGTCATGGGCACGCCCTGCTCTGAGATCCACTGATTCCCCTCCCCTCCCCTCCCCTCCCCTCCGCTGGCAAACAACAGGGTTCCTCGATCATCCCCCTCTTCTATTGTCCCTTCTGGCCTTCCCTTCTTCTGTCTCTGCCACCACCTTTCCATTCCTGCTCTGGGGAGCAAAGACTGCTGTAAATCCAAAGTGTGCCTACCAGGCAAGTAGTGCAGAGTGCAACTAGCTAAGCCACTGCCACTCCTCATAGGTCCCAGACTGGAGCTCCACTCAGTCAGAACCACCACAGTGTAGGCTCCTATGCTGGCACACACCTTCCCTTTTAACAGGAACACTCTGAAGATAAAAATAATACAGACCCAGATCCTGCAATCCGGTGTATACTGGCAGCTCCACAGGACTCTGCCAATACCCGTCAGACGCAGGGTTGAAGGCACCTGCTCTAACACATGTTCAGTCATTCAAAACTTCACAGCAACAGCAGGACACACCCCAGTGCCTCCCATTTCCAAAGCATGAACCTCTGCCACCCAAGCTAGAGAAAACCTGTGTTATCCTTTAGCAGTACAGGGCCTCTGGCATGCAGCAGAGCAGTTCTGATTGCAGCCAGTAGAGGACAGTGGTGCAATTTACTTCAACGTACAGTTAATTGCTCTTGCCTGAAGTTAGTAAAGCAGTGAACTCTGACAATTTTACTTCCTACTCCTTCTGCTGATAGTTGTTTTACTTCCTGCATTTTATGCCCAGCTTGGACAAGAACATTAGTATGGTCAGTTCAGCAATGGATTCCTGTGGCCTACAGCAGTTGGGGGCAGAGTTCATAGCACCACCTAGAGCAGATGGAAACCCATTAGGATTCCAAGTGAAAACACATTTAAAACTTTGCACAAAAGTAGCATTTCTGTTTGCGTGTAAAACCTCATAATGAGGGCATGATGCCGAGTGCTGTAATACCCTGTTGAGTGAGGAGGCTCAGTCCCTCACACACCCAAGCAGGAACTCTGGCTACACCGCCCACCAAGACAGGAGCAAAGGTTATGAGCCTATGGTTCTGAATCCACATGACAGCTTTGAAAAATAATTTTGCAAACACTCTGAAGAGCCATGTTTTCCAATGCTGCTAGAGGGGTTTAATCTCAAATGCAGCTTTGTGGAGCAGAGGGTAGCTGGAGCACGGACAGTCAGGTTCTAGGTGGTTTGTACAGCCACATTATCACCTACAATACACAACTCTACCAAAGTAAATGGTAGAAGAAAGACTGCACCCATACATGTAATACAATTCTGGCATATAAATCACAAAATGGGATAGTTTGCATGTATGTAGCTGCTTTACTCTGAGAACCTCCCTGCTTTAGCGGGGAGGGAAGCATTACAGCTCTATTTTACAAATGCAGAAACTGAAGCAGAGGGCCAAATTCATCCCTCTTGTAAATTTATTCCTCATCCATAGTTTTAAAAGAAGTTACACTAGGGACAAATTTGGCTCAAAGTTTAAATAATTTAACTCAGTCACTGCATGAGCTCCAGTGACAGAGTTGGGAATGGAACCAAGGAGCCCTCACTCCAACCCCACTGTTCTAATCACAAGTTTACTTAGGTTGGCATAAAAAGTGTCCAGAAATACAAAGTTCTACTTTACCTTAGAGCACAGCTCACACATTGCAAAGTGCATCCGAGCAAGGTCATAGAAAAGATCTTAACTTGATGCACTGATGCAGTATCAATCAATGGGAGTAATGCCATTTTTTGAAGCAGTTTAACCTTGTGTCAGTGTAGACAGGGCAAATGTTGTGCTCAGGGTCCATAGTGAAAGGAATACATATAATGTGGTCATTTCCTCCCCTTCTCCATAAAACTGGGAAGCACTGTTGATCAACAATGTTATATTAGCAGGAGGGGAGTGTGTCCATGTGATCTTGCTAAGAGGAATTCCAATGGCACCAAACATTTCCCAGAGTTAGAGGCAGCCTATGCTACAATAGAAGTCTGATGGCAACAGTGGTAAAGATTTCTGAATGACTCAGTCACGGAGAAAAATATCTGCACTATTTTCCACCAAAATCCCTGTTAACACCCCAGGGAAGGCTTCCAGACTGTAAAAGAAAAATTAAAAATGTTTTTTTTAAGGGTATGATCAGAAAAAGTGATTCAACTGGAAAACTAAAGCAGCTGTGGAAAATATGACACCATCTTTGCACAAAGATATTTACTGCAGTAGTGTGAAAATGACTGAGGGACAGGGGCAGGAAAATAAACCCCTTGTGTCCTTTGTCCTGGGTGTGTTCTGAGCTTTTTTTGTTGTTGCTGTTCTTCAGGGCCTGTGCTTTCTTCCTCCTGCTAATTCAACATCGCACTGCTGTCGTGTGTCTAAAGCTCCTGCATGTGTCGTCTAAATTCTGTGCTCCGTTACAGCAGAGAAACTCCAGTGAAGTCAGTGGAATGACTCTGGATTGTGGGAAAGGGCACATGCACACATTCATGAGAGAGTATACACATGCATGGCGCTGCCGGGGCTGAATATAATGAAACACTTTAACCATGTTTCCAAGATAAGTGTAGAACATGGGCTGGTCAGTCTTCAGTCCCTGTATTTTAGCCTAGACAGTCTCTGCTTTCTAATAGGCCTAACCAATGGGCCTCATTTGTCCTGGCTTTGGAGTTGCTTGTAGTGTGTAATTTTCTATTCTAATGTGGGTTTCCATACATCTGGTTGAAAGTCACCAGAGTAATGTGGAAAATATACATAATTATCAAGGGAAATGGCTGAATTCTGAACAGGAATGTCAAGATGAAAGCTTAGCTTCCATGTTGACAACCCTGCTAGTATCACTGTTGCTACATCCAGATAACTCATTGTTGCTAATGTAATGTCCATCACAAGAGTACAGATATAGCAGGTGGTACCACCCCCTGCAGCACATCTTGGGAAATCTGATGAGGAGAAGAATGAAAAGAACATCTAAATGCTGTACGAAATAAGACAGCACAGTGACTCTCCAGGGCTGGATAATCCACACGTGCTCCTAACTGCCTGACATGATATGAAGCACAGCAGGCAGAGAGGGGAAAAGAAATTAAAGCAGAAAAGAAAGGCACAATGAAGTCCCCAGCCTTCTCCAGTTGCCCTGCCACCATGGAAAAGGAGTCAATGACCTACTCTTTCTAACCAGGAACCCTCCTGTGACGGTTTAGAGAGAGGATCTGGCACCGAAGGAAACTTGTTATTGCCAATCTCATCACATGGAGCAGACCATAAGTGACAGCAGGATTTGATGGAATAGCACCCATCTCCAGTACCCTGCATACCCCCTGCCCAAAGACCCAGCGTGCCCTCATTTCTCTACTCGTTGGATCCATGCAGATGATAAACTGGTGTCATAAGCAAAATGATGGGTGATTATAACCTCTCACCAGGAGAGACTGTCTCCAGGGCAACACACTCATGAGAATGGTCTGAACAAGGCTGGATCCAGCACCTGCCTCACTGTCTCCATTTAAGAGCTTCTCCCTTCAGAAATCTTCCCAAGTGTGAAGACTCTGGAAGGGGAAGGTATCAGAGAGCAGCAGCCTTCCTCCCAGCCCTGCAAAGAAGCATCTGGGAGAGGCTGCCAGGCACCACCAGGAGTGGGGCAGCAGGAGTTGCAGGAAGCGGCAGTGGGACTGGGGATGGGGGTGGAGGTCAGGCCCGGGAAAGATTTCCTGCGCCACTCTCAAAAGGTGTGTACCAGATTGTGTCTATTGCACTATCATTAACTGAATTGCTCCCTTCCCCTGGATGTCATAGAGCAAAATGAGGACACTTTAACAACAACTTTTAGTGCCTCTACACAGAGCATGTCTTGGGCCTCACTTACAATAGCCAGCACATGGAGGGCTTAGATCCCAGCTCTGCTGTGAGATACAACCCAGAGAAATGCAGCTTAAATGCTAACACCAGGCATAGGCAGCAGCTACATGTGCGTGTCAGCATCAGTCAGACTGCCTGTGAGCCTGTGCACAGTGGTATGTGTGTATATTGCTCTATCTGCCCATGGGCAGAAGGTGTGAGGATGTGTTGGGCCTTGGGATCTCACTCTCTCTATGGTGCATGGACCTCCCAGTCAGGCACAAAGAGGGAGCAGTGGGGTTTGGGAACAAACCTGTTTATATACTGATTGTAGTTGGGAGGAATCCTCAATTTACAGTGTAATCTAGGGACAAACTTGACTTAGACTGAGTCTGTTTCTGGGGTTTTGTTAGCAAGACAAAGGGACTTTTACTGACTGGACTCCCTGGGAGCAGCTGGGCAGTGCTCAGACGCTCTGCACAAATCAGATTCCTGTAAATAGAGACTTCAAGAACCAGCATCATGAGGAGCAGATCTGTGTGCAGAGTGCTGCCAACCACTACGAGGCCATGCAAGAGGGGAAACCGTGAGACAGGTTAAAGCCAGACTCAGTGCAGGCTTTCCTAACCCTGCTCTGCTGATGTCCCTCAATCCCAACTCACAGCCCTTTGCTATTCCTGTTCTGGGATCTCTCCTGCACCATCACTAACAGTGCCTCTCAATCCTAATCTACAGCCCCTCTGCTATCCCAGCTCTGGGTTTCCCCCACCCCCAGCTCTGCTTATATCCTTTTATCCCAACCCACAGATGCATCTTTTATCTCAGCCATGGGCTCCCTGCCTCAAACAGATCTGCCAGTGCCTCTCAGTCCTGATCTATTACATCTCCTACCATTCCCATCCTGAGACGGCTGGTTGTAATGAACTGCACTTCTCCTGTGGCATAAATATCAATTAGGAAACAAACCTGTAAAAATGCAAGTGTCCTAAGAAACATTTAAACAAAAAACAAGCACAAAAATTCACTGTGCCTCCCGCCTCCCCTCCCCCCGCACCTCTATGCAGCTGCTTTATCACAAACAGCAACATTGTAACCACTACAAGCTGTAACTATGCTGACTCCTATGGTAACACCAGGGCCAGTGCTGTAAATGATGTCATTCAGCCATGAAGCATTAAGGCTGAATGTGTCATTTGCAGCTAAATTGGGGGTTTATTTATATAGCATAGCAAAAGATATATCCCCAGCAGGGCAGCCTGTACAGAAAGGCAGAGTCCCCTACATATATTTTAGGGCCTATTATCCTCCACAGGGAATCTGAGCGAGTGAGGAATCCCATTTCAGCACAGTTTGAGCTCAGCCATATCCAGCTCTCAGCACCTTTAAAGTCTGGCGTACATATCAACTGATTCAGCCTCCCCTGTGAGGCTGGGAGCTGGTATCTCCATTTCACAGACCAATCCCGGCACAGAGCCCCAGTAGAAGAGACAGGAACAAAAGAACCTAGGAGTCCTGACTCCTAGGCCCCTGCTCCTTCCACTGAACAAAGAGGTCATGTGAGGGTCTTGCATAGCCTGTGCCTTGGGAAATCGTTAATAATGAACTCTGGCATTTCAGCCAGGGTCTCAAAGCACTTTACAAAGCAGGGTCAGTGTCACTGCACTCTTTTTAAGGGGGGAAACTGAGGCTCAGAGAGGGGTGAGGACTCCTGGTTCCCATTCCCTGTGACAACCACTAGAAAAAGTCACCTACAACCTGCTTTGCACCCTGTAATTGTGTGCTACAAATCAAAGTCAACGGGTGCAAGGCACCAGGTAAGCTAGATGGGAGCATGTGGTGTTTCCATCTGGGACAACAGGCCTACTAAGGGACTGAGGGCAGCACAGACCTTGCTACTTCCCTGCTGGGTGCAGACAGCAGACGATGTAACAAAGGAGCTTACACCACAAAAAGTGTCGCTGGCTGGGTGAGGATTATGTCCCCAGTTGTATTGAGAGGGAGATGAGGAGCCCGACAGGATGCTGATCAGCTGTGCCATGTGGAATAGTGCCAACCCATGCTGGAGCACACAAGGAGAAGGTAAACTACAGCTAAGCAAACACTGCCAGCAGGGAGGTGCATCACTCCTCCCACTGCCCCACAAAACACCTTACTGGAGACACAGGTCTGAGGTGGTTGTCAACTCAGACCATCCCTCACACAAGCCCAGGGTGGCAGCTCCACCTCACAGTCCAATGGCCATCAGAATTATCAGACAGGATCAGAGCTGTGGTCAGTCTAGTCCAGTCTCCTGTCTCCAGCAGTGCCTTGAGCTGGGCCAAGATCTCACCTGCCACACGCAGCTCAGCACAACTGGCCAGGCATATGATAGCGTGTTTCAGCCTCCTCTGAAGCACTGGGCATTGCACAAGGGTCCAGGACCCATGGCCATATCAACTGATCTGCTATGGCAGGCAGCAGGATCAGGGCTAGTTCAGATTTGTTCTGGCAAATGCTGTGCTCCTCTGGTAAGAATCATTTTGGATAAAGAGGGTGGGGCTCTGGGCTATCTTATAACACTAACAGTGCCTGGGACTCTGGGGGCCACACTGCATCATTTCCTCTAGGCTGAGATTTCCCCCAGGTGGAGTGAGGCTCATGCTTCTTTGTTCCCCCTCACAGTGTTCAGAGCCCCCTCACTGAGCAGATATCACCAGCTAGCCTCACAGTGAATCAGTTATTAGCCTGTAGCTCATTACCATGGCAACTGCAAGTTCTAGAACAATGCCATTGCAGCAGGTTACCATGGAAAAGTTCTAGAGTGACCCCAACAAGAAGGCCTGTTAACACTGGCATACCCTTCCACCCAAGTTCTATAAAGAGCCAAGCAGAGACACAGAGACCCTGCCCCAAAGAGCTTCCAGTCTAAACAAGGCAAATCTCAGCCATGGGACTAGACAAAGGGAGAGGGCAAGGAGAGTGGTTATGGCAAATGAAACCAACAGGAGGTACATCAGAGAGGGAGTGACTCAGGCATGATAATATTTTTAAGGACAGATGGGGAAGGGGATGGCCTGGGAAATGGCAGCCCAGCCCAGGAAAACTGAGCCCTAGAAGCTGAAATAATTACATGAAAAGGAGGCATCTGGGTTAAAAAGCTGTTTTTGTTTGTCAGCTGGTTGGTTCTTTTAGAACAATCAGCTCTAAATTCCTCTCTTTCTGCCTTAAACAAGCCCAGCCATTGTTCAAAGCCTCTAATAAACTCCTGGCAGCTGATCCCTCCTCTACTTTCTGCAGCTGTCAGAAGATGGCTCGGGATGTACCTTTGATATTTGACAGCATAAACCCGCCATCAGGGAGGGGAAGCTGGATTCTGTGCTTTGTGCCAGAGACCTTAATACCAGATTACCCTGAAAAGTGCATGGCAGTTCTCCTAAAGCAGCATGCTTCTGCATGGGCTAGCAGAGAGCTGGGACACAGGTGAGCAGAAAGCCATTTCCAGTACAATTGGTGACTTGGTGCAAAAAATTTCAGCAGGCATCTCTTTTAAGAACCATGTATGACAGCACTGTGTGGCAATGGGCCAATAAAGCTAGTCCATGCCAGGCTTCCAGCTACTAGGGATTCTAGCCTCAATTTGCTTCTAGTGGACAAATTGAGGATGCAGGATGGGTCACAACTCCCATCCACCCGTCATTTTAGACCCAAATTTGCCTTCTTCCCAAAACAACCGGACACTCTCACCTCTTTGCAGCCCTCATTTAGACACCAGAAAGACTGACTTCTCAAATGGTTATAACAGCCCCCTGCATGAACCAGTAGCAGGGTTTGAACCCAGGATTTTCAACAGCACTCTGACCACGTGAGCTAAAGAGGTAATCCCATTAGCTGGTAGCAGTAATAGGCTGTTACCCTTTAGTGTAGCTCTCAGTAGAGGGGGACGCAGCACAAGCTTGACCAGTGAGCCACACTGAGGTTCTAGAAAGGATTATTATTGCTGAAGAAATTCCCCCATCAGCAGATCTGCCTATGCTGTCCTGGCCCTCTTTGCCTCCTTCTCTGCTGTGTAGACATACCCAGGGAGGCACACACAGATCCCTCCAGCTGAGGCAGAGCACCCACCAGCTAAAATATAAAGGAGACTCCAATCCTACAGCAAGTGTTGGGAGTTCTTTCAGAAAGGGAGATGGGGAGGAATAATCTCTGTGCAGTCAGAACTCAAATGAAGCTGAGCAATCAGAATCACATGCTACCTGCACTCTAACCAAGCCAGCTTCTGTTCCTGGTGGGACATTCCCACTAACCCAGCACCGAATAGAGTATACTAGAACTGGGCTTCACCTAGTTAGCAGTCACCACTGGTGCTGGGCCTGCACCTGCTCCCAGGGCTGGGGTTCTAGTTCCACTGAAAGCAGTGACTCTCTGAAAACACAAGCCAAATTCACCCTGAAGCCAATTCAACCTCAACAAAGCTTTCGTAAAACTCAGTGAGGCTGGGTTGAGTTGCATTGGACTCTCTCTCAAGCCCAGGTACACTGACCTGCTCTCTGGGTAACTGCGATTGACACAGCTCCCAGGCAAAGATGTACTCTAGCTGCAGAGCTCAGGCTGGCTCCAAATATCTCCAAAGTCAGAAGAAGTTAGGATCCATCTTACAAAGGTAGAGAAGCCAAAACCTGACCCAAACATTGCCAATCGTTGGGGAATGAGAGGATCTAGGGCCGGAGCTAGTTGAGCCGTCACGGGTTCCCTCTTAGGCACTGCCCCCACCACAGCCAGCCTCGATTCCCAAGAGCAGACACCTTACCTTGGGTCAGGCGTGTGGGCTGCTTAATCTGCAGGCCATCAATGGCACAGGCATTCCCGCAGGGGTGCAGGGTGAGCGTCCCACAAACATTTTCAATGTAGCAGTGCTCAGAGGCCAGCCCAGCCCCCTGCAGAATAATGTCCTTAGCAGCCGAGCCGATCACGGTCCTCCCTGCAAGGAGAAACACCTGGTTAATGCTCCCAGGGCCACATCAGGGAGATCCTGTGCCTGAGAAGAGAGGCCAAAACAGGCCAGGCATTTACAGAGGCTGAGAGGGGGCCCCCTCACCCTGTGTTACTAGTGGCCAAACCCCCGCTTGGTGTACACCCCACCCTGCGTGGGTGCCATGCGATAGCAAGGTGGGGGGCCAGGCTAGTGGGGGTTGTGCAGGAAGCAGCCTTAGTAGCCTTTGCCCAGAGGAGCTCATGAACTGGGAGGTGGAGGGCACATAACCAGCATCTCAACTCTGTGGAATAACAGGAGTGCAGCCAGGGTCAAGGAGCAAATGAGAGGGGAAGGTAGATCCTGTCCTGCTGCTGCAGAGTGAATGCAGGCCTGGGTATCAAGCCACCCAGTTCCAGACACTGGGGGGTCCCCTAGATAGGGTCTGAAACAGCCTCTCCCAGCTCCTGCATCCATCGCCTCTTGCGTGCACACACAAACTACCAAAAGCCACTAATTCACCCACACACCTCCTCACAAAATGGAGGTACCAGCCTCTCTCATAGGGGCATGACATAGGATCCAGAAGTCCTGTGCTTATACCTCTAGGCCAGGCTGACTCTTAAAGCTCTGGAGGCAGCACAATCGGCATCCACAGAGGTGTGTGATAGTGCTGATTTGCCCCTCCCGACCCCGGACTCTGCAGCACCTTGGAAGAAGAAAGGGGAATCCTTCCACAGGGTAAAATCTGGACAGAGTTGCAGGGCCCAGTGCAGTGCTGCTCTCTCCTTGGCTGCAGAGATTAGCACTGGCTCCTGTTTGTGGCCCTGACTGTAAAGGCCAGGCCAGAGACATGGGACCTTGTTGGTTCTCAGGTCAGAGCCCACACTCCATGGGGCTTTTATCAGGCCTGCTATTGATCACCCAGTTTCCTGGGTAGTACTGGCTCCCTGACAGGAATTCACCCTGCAAGGTCTCAGCATGCAAATTGTTGGGGAGACATGGGGCCACTTGGGCACAGGCAACAGAGAGCTAAAGAGATGATCAGAAACACCCAGACAGCGACCCTTCTAGGAACTGGAACCCAAGCAGAAATGCAGCATAAGAGGCAGGAAGAAACTAGGGATAAAGAATCCTATTTCAGCACTAACCACTGTGCCCCCAGGCTCCTCCTATCTCCTTCACACTCTCTGATCAGACAGGCCAATTCCCATGGCTTCTCTGCCTCTTCTTCCTTCCCCTCCTCCACCAACTCCCTCTCTCCTTTGATCCAGTCATCTTTAGCAGTCTCCTCCGTTGACTCTGTGCTGAACAGATCCCCCTTCGGCTCCCTCCCATTTCACACACTCAGGCCCTTGCTGACTGACATCAAACTATAAGTAGTGCAAGGCTCACTACGCAACAAGTGCATGGCCCAAGGAGAAGCTCTGCTCTGCTTCCTTTCCCTCCCCAGTGGAGGAAGCACACTCCCTGCCAGAGGTGCAGGGGGCTTGGTAGGGTCTGTGCTTTGGACTGCTGCATGGGCATGCCATGTGTGCACAGGCAAGACCTTGGATGTCTCTGCAGGGTGCAGACCTGCAGCTCCCTGTCTCTTAGGCCAAGGTTGCTGGCAGCAAAGTCTCCAGGGAGAACTTAGCTCTTGCTTCTCTCCAGTTTTTATTCCATCTTTAATCTGGGGCTGCACTGTAGCTGTGGCCTCAATAACAATTATTGGACATAGATGCCTGCCTAAGGCCTTGTTCCCCAACACCAACTGCTGGAGAAGGGCTGACATTTGGAGTGGTTGAACCGTGAAGGAGCTGCAGTCTCAGATCCTAAACTGAGAGCTGGGAGCAAGTGGCTCAGGGATAGAGAGGCACAGCTGGGCTCTTGATAAACATGTGCTCATCCCTGCAGCAGGGCCACTCTCACAGGTTGCCAGGGAGTGGTGGTGGAGTGTTATTGGGAATGGAAGCTTTTCAGGAGCTTCCAGCACCTCTGGGAGCCACAATAATGAGCCAGCCACTCACCCTCTGGAGGGGAGGAACAACTGACCTATGTGTCACTCGACCCCTCCATTCTTGGGAGCCAGGGCTGGATCTGCATCCCATTGCCAGCCCAGTTCTTGCTGGGATGCTGGTTCCATCTGGCTCTGGGCTGCTGAGCTCACATAAACCATGAAAACCAATGCAGACATTAACCCAAGTCCCTACAAAATGAGAGGGTGTGGCAGCACCAGCTCCCATTGCTGGGATTAAAGATGGGTGGGACTTAAACCATAATGCCCAGTCCTCAGGGGCTCTTAGCATCCCAGCCAGATTCCGACTGTGCACCCCTAATTCAACAAGATTAACCCAGGTCCTAGATCCACACTCAGCATCCAGATGTGGCTGCTTTAGAGGGGCTTGTTCAGCATCCTGCAGGAAGTTACAGTCACACAAAGTGGATCACAGCAAAGTCCACACACCTGGAGAGGAAGAGGGGGGACAAGGATACAATTGGCAGAAGCAGTCAGGCGAACACTGACAGTATTCACTATTTAGCCAAAGCAGAGGGAATCCCACAGCTGAAAAACTGCCTTCAGTCTGTGCATTGACTGTGATGGAAGGCAAGCGCGGTGCATACAAGGCAGCAGCATCTTGCGGGCTGGGCCATCAATAGCCCTGTCGTTTTCTTGTGCCTCTCACCTGAGCTCCCAAAGCACCATGCGATCTTCCACTAACTACACCCTACAATTCAGGCAGACAGGAGGTCCATATCAGATACTGGGGCAGGGCAAGAACATTAGCTCCAATTAGCAAGGGGAATGGAGGGGAGTAGGCTCAGATTCTCAAAAGTGGTCACTAATTTGGAAGGCCCAACTGGAGATTTCTGGGGCATGACTTTCAAGGGTGCTAAGCACCCACAATTCTAGCTGACATGACTGGAAGCTTGCGTGTGCTCAGTATCCCTGAAAGTCAGGCCTTAAGGTTTCCCAGTTGGACCCCCCAAATTAGTGACCATTTCTTAGAATCAGGCCCCAGGTTCTTAAAATGAGACATCCAAACTTAACAGCCAGTTTAAAATTGTGGTGTAGGAGATTTGGCCAAGGCCTCATAGAGAGTCTGTGCCAGAGTTGGGAATGGAACCCCTACACCTCCTGTTCTACCCATTACAAACACACCCTCTCCATAGTCTGGCTCTCCCATGGAATGATGTCTCCGTGCAGTGTAAGTTACACAGGGACTCAGTCACCAGGGAGCAGGGAAAGTGACCCCTCCAACACTCAGCTAAAATCCTAACCCCTATCAACCTTGGCCCATTGCCAGATAGCCACAGCACAGGCAAGGGAGACTTACCCTCTTCCAGGGGAAGGAGGGTGATGGCAGTGCTGAGCCGGCCACTGCCCAGGCTCACCAGGTGCGGCTTGTCGGTCTGGACCTTCAGCCCCTTGCCCATGTCTATCAGGTCCAGAGGGCTGTTCTGTAGGGAAGGATAAAGCAGAACCCCTATTTAGAACACGCTCATTCTTGGACTCAGGGGAGAGGTCGCTGGGTCAAGCCCTGCCTAGATGGGGGGACAGAGAGGTTTTCCATCTGGAGGGAATTGCAATGAGTTTGGTGAGTTTCAGTCAACTCCTGGTGGACTAGTATCCACAGCGCAAAAGCCATCCCTGGTTCCTTATTGGTAGTGTGAGCAGAAAGGCCGAGGGCTGAACAGGCCATGGGGACTGCTATCTGGGAACAGGTCAGGTTGGGTATTTTGACCTGGCCACTAACCATTTTGGAGGTAAGCAAAGGGCTCCAGAGTGGTCAGTCTGGCACGAGAACATAGGGAGGCAGATATGGCACCAGCTGCTCCAGAGAAGGTGGCTCTTGCACTAGCAGCACCACACTTGCAGGAAAAGGAAGAGGGAACAAGGATGGAAGGAGCCCAGATCCACAGGGACAAGGCTGGTACATGTCTGGGGAGCAGGCAGGGTTTACAAACAAGACCCCTGAAATGAGGAGCAAGGCCAGTGGGGCTGCTGACAGGCAGGGCTAGGGCATGTTCTAAGGACTTGCTCATACATGGGTGGCTTAGTCCCTAGGGTTTGAGTACAGGAGAAGCCAGCACTGGCAGGAGCATTTCCCACCATACTGGGTCACTGCTCCAGACAGAACTCACTAGCCAAACCTTCCCCTGCTTGGAGAAGCAGGAAGTGGCAGTAGGGATACACAAAACTCCAGCCATAACCCGTTGGGCCCTTGCAGACCCTGTGCCAGACTTAGCCATGGAAAGGAGGCATACACCCCTCACTCCCACTTGCTGAGGCCTCCAACTGGGAGATGCTCTCCAGGCTCCGCTGCTGCAGCCGAGCTGCTTTAGCCCCAGAAACAGGCCGGTAGATGGATGCATGAACAAGGAGACAGATGGGGTCTCTGATATGGGTTGGCTCCTACCCCGCAGCCTGTTCTATCTCTGTTCCCATTCTGCACAGCAAAGATGGGGCATAAATATTTATGGGCTCCTTATCTTTCTGTTTTATATGACAGGGAAGGGCAGGAGTGGAGGTCTCACAGGATAGCTAGCTGCAGCTAGCAGGCCTGGGCACTCCCCATCACCCTGGGCCTTTACCCTACCACAAGTAAACCAGAATCCAGCCAGGCTTCACTGAGACCCCACCACCTGCATGCACGCATATGTACATTCAGACACACATGCAGACGCACATAAATACGAACCCACAAGCACAGACTGCTAGGCCCCTGGTTCCTCATTCTGAGGATCCCTCAGTCCTTTATCCAGAGCACAGAGAGTGTTGTACATGGGCTCCAGACAGCAGGTTAGCAAGTTGAGGAGTGGACTCCTCAGTTATGGAGTCCGAGGGTTCTAGGCCTTTCCCATGTCTCCAGACCTCAGGACCACAGGCCAGGACAGCTGTGACCTTTGCTCTTTGTTGTGGGCTTGGGGAAGAGAGGGCTGGAAGGATGAGGAGAAGTGACAACAGCCCAGCACTAGGACAGAGGGGATTCCATGGGCTTAGGCTCTGTTTAATAGGATCCAAAGTACTAGCCATTTAGCCCAACTGAATTTACGGCCAATCCTATAATAGGATTGGGGGGAAAGGCCCCAATGGCGCTCGGCAGAGGGCAGCTCAAGTCACCCACAGCCAAGTTCTGAATCTATTCAAAATACCAAGATCCTTTCAGAGTTGAGCTCTGGCCAAAGTGGGGGGCGGGAGATGTGGCACAGACACCAGGTGGCCCCATGCCATTTTCCAGCTCCAGGGTAGAGGATCATGCCTCACTGACTATAAATCATCAACAGCCTCTTACTGTGACGGGGCCACAATTCCTCACAGGCAAGCTGTTCCCCCGTCCCCTTTCCACAAGATCCCCAGGAGCCTTTAGGGACAACTCGACCAAAGTGCAAGGACCTGGATGCTGAACTGCCCAACCTGGAATCAGTGCCCCCAGCCTCCACCTGTAACTGGGACTTGGGTTTGGCCTTGGTCCATAACAGAAATAGGGCCACATATGAAGCCTGACCCAGGCCTGGGAGAGGGAACACGCTCTCCCTATGCTCTCAGGGGATTACCAGGCCCATCTCCATGAACCTGGGGCTGCTCCCTCTTTGGTTTTCGGGATGTCCTGGTTTCCTGCTGGCTCCATCACTATGGGGACCTAAACGGCCTGTTTAGCCACTCCTTTTAGCATCCCCCCTGAATCCCTCTCTAGGACTAATAATCTTTGCTCACTTGTGACCCCCGTGCCCGTCTCTGGTGAAGGAAGGACAGGCCATTACCTCCCAAAGCTGTCTCAGTTTGCCTTCCCTATCACAAAGCAGCAGTGCTAACTCACCGGAAGGAGGTGGCGACCCCAGCACACACTCACCTGGATGATTGCTTGGACTCTGCAGGTCGGGCTGGTAATGTTCTTGTTTGAAGATTCCATGACAACTTCATCTACGTGCCTGTCACTCTCCTGCAAAGAAACAAGAAACACAGACGGGATGTTAGGCCTTGAGAGAGATTCCCAGTCACAAGAATACACTGAAAGAATCAAACCAGTGCTGTACACGGGATTATGCTACAGAGACATCTCTCCATTCCCAACAGGGGATGCAGACAGGTTGGACCAATGAGGCACATGAGGTCACAGGCTGAAAGTAAAGTTCACAATAGCCCAGCAAGCACAGGTGAGTGATCGAGAGGCCTCATTATATATGCCCAGTCTATGAAAGGGGAGAGAGTGGTCTCGTTTTTATAGCAGGGGATGGACAATTAGGATATCTGTGTTCTATTTTAAGCTTGACCTTTGGCAATCATTTTGCTGCTGTGTGCCTCAGTTTCCCAACCTGTACAGTTGGGATCACACCCACCTACCCACACAGGATGTCTGGGCTCATGGTTGTTTGTAACCAGCTTTGAGGTACTTGGATGAAGAATGCCAGAGAAAAGCAACATATCATCAGCAATACACATTCCACATCCCGCTGCTCCCCCCCCACCCACTTACCTATAGACACAAGCAGCTTCCAGGCTTTTTACCCAGCTCCTGCACTGGCATTATTTGTTTCATCAAGAAATGGGTGAGGTATATGAATCCCAGTACTAAAGAGACCCTGGATTTGGAGACATTGATGGCTGCAGTGCATGCAGCACTAAGAGCTGGACACCAGGGGGCATCACCTCTGGCTTCACAAACCCTCTTTTACCAGTGGGGCTTTGCAGGACAGAGTCCCTGAGCCTCATTTGCTCTCTGCCTGCTCCTGCTCAAGTCAATGAGGAAATGGCCACAGGGGCATCTGGGTTGGACCCCAATTGAGCAGGGTAATTCTGCGCACACATCTTGCCGCAGGGTCTCGGCTGATGTGAAATGACAGTGAGTGGCAGAGACCCAAAAAGCACAGTAACTTAGAGTCCCTATGTATATGAAGGCTACAGAACATGTGGGCAGAGCATGGATACATGGCCCTGCTTCTCCATTCACCCAAGACATCCCAACTTTTTACAAACATGAGCAATGTTAGCCCCATAAACCCTACATGAGGCTAGTCTGAGGAATGTGCATGGGAATGGTCGAGCCAGCTCTCCAACACAGCAGCTCTTTAGCAGTACTCAGACAGACAGGACAGGAAAAAGAATCTTCTCTCTGACTAAAACTTCAGGGAACTATAGGGAGGCAGCAGGCAACTTTCCAGGGTTAGACTGGGGCCAGGGCACCGGAACTAATGGCCCAACTCGTATCATGTGCCTTGGGATGGCATGAGCAGCCAGGGGCTCAGTTTCACAACTCAGCTCCAAGGGTTACATTTAATGGCAAGAAGATATTTTTCTGCTAAATTCCTGCTTCCAGATGCTCAGAAATGGTCTCAAAGTTACATTTCCCTGTCTATCTATCCAGAGATATTCTGTCTCTCACTCACATACACACACTTGTACATGGAGGGCATAACTAGAGACAGAACAAAAGAGGGAGCCTTAACTGAATGACAGCTTTGCAAAGGCTCATTTAAAAAGATCTACATCACTAAACATACTTAAGGAAAATCATTATCAAGCGAAAATCCCAAAATTTGGGATGCAGGGAAGGAAGGATGAACAGAGACACACATGCACACACTACATATGACAATGCGTCCATGCTAGCCCAGCATCATGCCCCACTAGTCAGCAGGGATGTAGCACACCAGTCAGCTCACCCAGCTGCTGCTTAGGGAACCAGCAACCCACCCACCTTCATATGTGCATACACAGCTTCACAGACCCTCTACATGTGTGCACATGCCCCACATTGACATGTATGTTCAGATGACAACACACACACACACACACACACACACACACACACAGAAATTGACAAACTCAATCCCAGCTCTCCCTGCATTATCATCCTGGGCAAGGTTTCTGTCCCTGCAGGAAGTATAAGTAAAGCAGCCTGGAGAGGAAACTGACCACACAAACCAGTGATTTCCTGTGCTCTGATGCTCAGACCACTTGGGCCAGGCTAGAGTTTCTAAATTTACCCCCTGCTCCATGCATCCCACACTTCCATCTTGGGATCATCCTATAACAGGATAGCAGCAGTAACCCCTTCCTTGCTGGCCTGGTTTGTATGAGTTTCCAGAGCAGATCTGGGGATGGGTAATTTGTTCATTTGGCCTGTGGATCACTGGGTGCTGTCGGCTCCCTCACTACAGACCCGCACAATTATAAGGACTGCCCCCAGCCTTGCGCTGTTTGAGTGAAAATCAGGGGGCAGATTGTATCACAAAAGTTCCTAGAAGCTGGCCCCAAATGACTATTTTGGCACAGTGTGAAGCACTAACACATTCTCCCTGTCAACGATGAGGGTGGGGTGAAGCCTACGCTTTTAGCAAGAATCACTGTGCTTCAGAGTACGGTTAAGAGGCTGCAGAGAAGGCTGGGGTCTGCTGGACCCTTCAGCCCCTGCTTCTCATCAAGTGCCGCACTGCTCCCCTACCATACAGCACTAGCTCTTTGGCCAGTCTGGTGTAAATACACTATGTGATAGGGCCACCACTCCTCTCCCAGGCAGCTGCAGACAAATCATTCAGACAGAAGAGCATTAGGCCGGGATATTCAGAGCTAGAAAGATGCACTAGACTATTGAATTGCCACCAATCCAGGCCTCAGAGGGATGCCTGATACTAACAGGACTACAGAAGGACTGTCTGGGAGGAATTAGAGTTGCTTTCATCTGTGGAAGAGGTAGCCCTGTTCCTCCCTCCCCAACCAGGCCTCTGCTCTTAGTAATACATTATTTTGCTGGTATTAAGGCAGAACTAGGTCACATATAGCTCAGTAAAAGCCGGCCAACCTGTGCGACATCAGTGCACCATCTACAGGCTACGCCTGCATTGCCAGTGATAGCATGGACAGCCTTCTCCTGTTATTGACAATGGAGAACAATGTTCACGAATGCAGTCACTGACACTCCCAAGGGCCCCAATATGCTTTCAGGAAAACATGCTGAACTCTGCTTTCAGTTACACCTAGGAAATTCCCTGGCCCTGCTTCACCCATCCCTGGTCAGCACTGGCCCCAGCAGGATTTCAGAAAGCAGGGTGGGCTGGGGTAACTTGATCATAACAACTCCAAAAGGACAGTGGTGATTCCTGAGCCCCCCAACTCTGCAGTAGTTCCCTGCTGTTCTCCATCAGGTCACCTCTGCCAGCTGGGCATTTCTTGTGTCTTTTCCTGCCAAGGGCTGGAGCCATTCCGAGTGCATGGAAAGATTGTTTAGTCTCTGCTCCCACACATCCAGCAGCCCACCCATTACAAACACAGCCAGGGCGAGGCTGTGCTGCTCCCTGGTCACATCAAAGGGACCCAGACCTCACAGATGCTTGTGTCTAATGCATAACAAGGGCCTGTGGGGCCCTGGGGATAGAAGTTTGTGTCACCACACCAGACAGGCATGTTCAGTCCTCAGACCCCTTCTTTCTGTTGGCCAGCAGGGAGTATAATGCTCTGGAGGCAGACCCTAAAGAGGGGAAAAATTCCCATAGCACTTTTCACCTAGAAGGATCCCCCAGTGCTCTTCAGAGACACCACTACCCCAGGACTGACATGCAACCCCCATCTGCGGTGAAACACGGCAGCTGTCACACCAGCACAGTGGCAGGTTAGGTAGTGCAGAATGGGAATAACTATCTGTATCCAACTGAAACTGCTGGGGGTAAGACTGGCAGAGTGCAATTAATTGCCCAAGCTGGGCTTTGGCCAGAACACCAGAGTCAATGCCCCGGCTTGTGGAAAGTGTCCTGGGAACTTTATTACTCCTTAGTGACCAGAACTTCAGTCCACACCCCATGCAGAAGATGGGCCATTTAGGGGAGATGGGTTAGTAGCATGTAAAGGTCTAGACAAGGCCCTAGTGTAGCCTGAAATCACTGCAGCTCATGGGCTGCAGAGACACCCAGTGCTGCCTTCTACCTATCAGGGCACCCATGCCTGTGGAAACCACCAGTGCTAGCCCAGCTCCTCTGGCTTCAAGCAGCAGCTGTGTCAGAGCTAAAGGCAGGTGTGATTTGCATTTCTGCACAGTGTATGTACAGCCCATGGGTTCTGGGACTGCTGCCAGTGCAGCCCCCTCAAATGGGCAAGGTCTGGGCTTCTCCTACTCTCCCTAGAGAAAGAACTATCTACAAGCTGTCCTGGCAATTATAGCCCCCCAGATCCTCAGGTTTTGACCACTGAAGCAAGGAGAGACCCTTCCCCCACTTTGTCAAAGCAAGCACGGTCTGTGGTTAGCAGAAGACATGCCCAGAGCGAAAGCGCTCAGCCCGGCCAGGAAGAGTGGGAGCTAGTGGGTAATTATTACACACTGTGGAAAAAATGAAAGGCTGGAAAAAGACAGTGTTGACTCCCGGGCTGGGAAAGAACAAAAACAACCACCAGCTCACAGTAGAAGGCCCCTGCTCCCTCTGAAATAGACAGCTGAAAGAGGACAGCATCAGGGAGCAAGCACAGAGAGAATTCAAACTAAGTGTCTAGACTGGCATTCAGGCCCAATTTTCATAACAGTCCCCCCACTGACACCAAGGGTAGCCAGGCTGCCTCCCATGCTGGGCCCTGGCTCTGGAGCAGAGGAGCTGAGCTTAGAAATATTATTTGTAAATGAAGCACACTGGACATGAGGCTGAGTGATGGACCTGGGGTGAGAGCCAGGAGGATTTACGTGGGTCTGGCTGTCAGAGAGGCCGAGCTCCTGTCACTTCAAGTTGCCAGCACTCAGCACATCTGAACCTCATCTCAGTCTGGACAGTAATGTGGGGCTGTTCCCCTTCACTCCCTGATTCTCATACACAAACCTACAGCTATTGGGGAGCAGTTCTAGCCCTCACTGCAAAGAGGGCCAGTGGATGTTTGTGTGAGCAAGTGGGAGAGGGGGGCACTAATTCATTACCACCAGCATTTCTCTCCATTTGTTGCCACTCTCCCATGGTGCAAAAGGAGTTTCCAACCTGTTACATGAGATTTCCTGTGTGGGCTGCCCAGCCAGGATCTTTCTTGTGGGGTGTGGCCGTGGGGGCAGAGAAAGGGGGTAGAAAAAAGATATGGCACCGGGGTGAGGGATGGAGGGGGCAAGGCAGTGTAGGAGACACAATAATGGGGTCGAGGTGGGTCGGGGAGGGACACGGCTTCCAGACAGCATATTAAGGGAGTGGTTTGGAGCTCTCTAGGACCAGCTCTCCTGCCTGCTCAGCCATCATTCACTAACATGCAGCTGAGCCTGCATTGGCCACCTATTAGGCCAGAGCCATCCCTGATGTTTAGAGGAACCCCCTTTGGGCCTGGGTTCCAGCCCCCTCAAGTCAGGATCTGAGCACTGATGATGGCAGGACAGGGACTTCACGAGACCCATGAGCACTAGGAAGGGCTAGTCTTAGAGTTTATGTGATCCCTCTGCCCCAATACACACACGCCACACCCCTAGCAACAGTGTGGTTTTGGGGCCTGAACCTTACCTGCCCTTGGATCCTCACCCTGGCACTGGGCTAAGCACCGACCATCTGCCTCAGTGGCAGACTGTTCATGTCCCAGTGCCCTGCTCACATCAGGGCCATGGAAGGTGGCTTACCCAGCTGCAGGAGAAGTCGTAGAGAATAGTCTGTGCTGCCAGGTCCCTGGGGAGGCAACAGGCACAGCAAGGCAGAAGACTCCAATGGGGAGAGCCAGGCCAGCAGGGTCCACAGCCCTAACCTCTCCCCAATCCCTGCACCTTCCCCCCAAAAGCAGCTGCAGCTGGGCCAGAGGAAAGGCAGGCAGGGGGCTGGACTCTTGAATAGGAAGCCAGTGACGTCAGATGGAATCCTGCTTGGACATTAACCCCTTCCCAGCACAGCAGGCTATAGGATCCCAGCTGAGCCCACAGAGTCAGTATGGAATGAGGGACAAGTGTCACACTAGGCCATGGTGTGCCACCTTACATCCATCTGGGCGTGGCAGCACCAAACCCACCCAGCCCCTGTGAGGCAGGTACCCCCTTCACAAATGGAGGAACTCCGGCACTGAGAGGGGAAGTCACCACAGCTGTCTATAACACAGCTGGGGATAGAACCCAGGAGTCCCATCTCACAACCTTGCCAACCCAGCTCTAACCACTAGGTACATCTCCTGTCCCCGAGCCAGGAATAGAACCCAGTAGTCCTGACTCTCAGATTCTCCACACACCCTGCAGCTTTAATCACTAGAGTCCTCTCCCCTCCACAAGCCAAGAATAGAATCCAGGAGTCCTGACTTCTCTCCCACCCCAGGCTAACTACAAGACAAGCCTAGGTTTCCCACCCTCACACTAGAATAGCAGGCCTCCTCCCCCGCCCCATAACCATATAGATGCTATAATTTGTATAAGGAATTTTACTGCTTTCCAGAGGAGGAGGATATAAAGATCTGATTCCATCTCCCCATCCCAGTACCCCGGCTGGGATCCTTATGGGAGCCAGTGGCCACCCCCAGTGCAAGGAGATAAGGAATTGGGGAGCTCCCCTCGGGGCATATTTCATGCTCCCTCCTTGCCTCCCATCCCATCCCTTCACCTCACCTGGGAAGCACCAGCACGAAGGGCGACTGCTGCCCTTCACAAGCAGACTCTGTTCTAGGAATGCTAGCAGGGGAGCGAGGCCCAGCCCAGCCGGGTGCCCCACCTCTGGCTGCAACAAGGACGCCTTTCTTCTCTCACAGCAGCCTGCAAAACACTTCACTTGTTCCTACCACCAAAAGAGGCGCAGGCTGCAAATGCCAAAGGGTCGGGCTCAGCTACCATGAAATAGCAACAGTCACCAGAGCCTTCCCACACAGCACAGACCATGCTCACCCCCCACACTCCCCCATGGGGTCACTCCCCCTACTTGCTCCCTTCTTGGCATCCACAGGGCTTATGTCTCCAATTCCCACAGATATCCTTAGACAAAATGATTTAAAAAGTTAAGAAAAAGCTCTCTGTTCTTTCCAAGAAGGGAAGAAGTGAGAGGACTTCACCTCAGAGTAAGGAGAACGGGTGCACAGAGGCCGCCCACAAAAAGGAACTGCCGTCTTGCCCTGCTTTTCTAGTCCTGGGCTCTGCTGATGCCCCTTAATCTTGACTCATAGCACCCCTAGGCTTCCTCTCTCACCCCACAGCTTTGCCAATGACCCTAAATTGCATCTCATAACCCCCTTGCTATTCCAGTCCTGGGCCCCCCCCCAACTCTGCCAAAGTCCCTCAATTTCAACTCACAGCCCCTCTACCGTTCCAGCTCTGGGATCCTACCCAGCTCTGCCAATGCCTTCAATCCTGACTTGTAGCCCCCCTGCAATTCCAGCCCTGGGATCCCTCCCACACCCAGCTCTGCCAAAGCCCCCCACTCAGACATGAAAATTACAAATATTTTACAACTCAGGCTAGGGCTGCACTCAAATGTCAGCTGCTGCTGTTGGATTCTTGGTGAGCTGAATTGAGCAGTCTCTGTGGCCTGGTTACAGTACGGGGATGGGATGGTGAGCTGCAGCATCAGATGGGAGCAATGGGGCCAACTGGCCTTGTGACTGAATCCCTCCTGCCTCTTTCTGTTGGGCTGGGGTTATTGGTGGCAACACTCTGAATCGCAGTGGTAGGCTTGGGAGTCCAGTTTGGCTTTGGGAGGGTTGGGGAAGGAGGACTTTTGCTCTTGGGTGTCTCATCAAGTTTGTTTCCCTTTGAAATCCAGTTGGTCCATTGGACTCAGACTCTGCCTTCCAAAGTGCTCACCTTCTCTTCTTCCTATGCATCACCTCATGAGCCTCCAAGTGAGATCCCCTTGGGACATCACAGTGATTGCAGCTTTGTATAACTGTACCCCAACTACAACCAGACAGGGGATGCATAACACACGTCCAAGCAAGTCACACCTGACCAAGTCATTTCCCTACTCTATGCCTGAGTTTCCCCATGGGGATAAACCTGCTCTGCCTCCAAGGGCATTGTGAGCCTGGGTTAGTTCACATTTATAAAGGACCCTGTAGATGGGACCTGCTATTATCTTACTTAAAACCAAAAAAACACAAGGAGAAGGAGCTCCCATCTGTGCTCCATTTAATTGTATCTGCAGCTACAGAGGACAGGTCAGACTCAGCCTGGAACTACACCTGGAGTATGGAGGCCTGGGTGTGCCCAAGAACAGTATTTAGTCGTGTGTACATCTACACATACTCTATGGAAGCTGGACAATGTCTATCATCCTCTCTAAAGGCTGAATGCAGATGTGACAAGGGAACACGTAAGAGGAGGAGACCTGGGTAATTCACAAGGAGTTGCAGCACCCTATGTGTTATATGCCCTGAAATACAGCATCCCTGGCCTCTTTCCTCCCTCCACCCCCATTGCCTTTGATGAGTCACTGAGAAGCAGTCAGAGCAGCTGACCTAACGGGGTACGCCACACATTATCCAGGCCCTGCATCCAACTTGGCTGTACATTCACTCCACATCTGCTAATGTATTTAAGGCACTAAAGCTGCCATCCCGTCGTAGTGAGCAATGGGTTGTTCTGCTTCCAGCCTGGGAATGTCGGAGGCGGGAGCATTGTCTTGGAGACAAACGTGGGTGGGAAGGGGACTTGCGCCAGGCAGCCATGGTAACTAAATTGCAGCAAGGGCCCTGATTGGAGAGGAGTCACACAGAGCTAGTGTTGCAGCGCCTGAAACACCCCATCAGGGCCAGTCTCTGTGAATGGGCTAAACTCAGACACAGGCAGGGAAGAAAGGGGAGTGTATCTGGGTAAAATAGGCACCATACCCAATCTGGAGTGGAATCCAATCCAGTTAGAATGGGGAATACACCCCACCAAATCCATCATGGGACTCAATCCAATCCAAACAGAGAGCACATCCCACCCAAATGAGGACTCACCTTCCCTGAGACCATATCCAATGATATAAGAGCAAAACTGACACCCACAGCTCTTAGCTGGGTCTGACCTAGGACCAATGAGAACAATCAAGAGCTTTGTAAGAGCCAGCAGCCAGAGGGGTCTTCTCCTTGAGCCCATACAGCCTGGAACCCCTCTGATCAAGATGCTGATGGTTTTAATGATATATGTGATGACACTAAGCTGCGAGAAGTGATAGATATGCTGGAGGGTAGGGATAGAATATAGAGCGACCTAGACAAATTGGAGGATTGAGCCAAAAGAAATCTGATGTTCAACAAGAACAAATGCAGAGTCCTGCACTTAGGACAGAAGAATCCCATGCACTCCTACAGACTGGGGACTGACTGGCTAGGCAGCAGTTCTGCAGAAAAGACCTGGGTTACAGTGGATAAGAAGTTGGATATGAATCAACTGTGTGCCCTTGTTGCCAAGAAGGCTAATAGCATATTGGGCTGCATTAGCAGGAGCATTGCCAGCAGATCAAGAGAAGTAATTCATCCCCTCTATTCGGCATTGGTGAGGCCACATTGGGAGCATTGCCCCCCACTACAGAAAGGATGTGGACAAATTGGAAAGGGTCCAGTGGAGGGCAACAAAAATGATTAGGGGATTGGAGCTCATGACTTATGGGAAGAGGCTGAGGGAACTGGGCTTGTTTAATCTGCAGAAGAGAAGAGTGAGGGGGAATTGATAGTGGCCTTCAACTACCTGAAGGGGGATTCCAGGGAGAATGGAGCTAGGCTGTTCTTAGTGATGGCAGATGACAAAACAAGGAGCAGTGGTCTCAAGTTGCAGTGGGGGAGGTCTAGGTTGGATATTAGGAAAAACTATTTCCCTAAGCGGGTGGTGAAGTACTGGAATGGGTTACCTAGGGAGGTGGTAGAATCTCCATCCTTAGAGGTTTTTAAGGCCTGGCTTGACAAAGCCCTGGCTGGAATAATTTAGTTGAGGTTGGTCCTGCTTTGAGCATGGGGTTGGACTAGATACCTCCTGAGGTCCCTTCCAACCCTCATCTTCTATAATTCTATGAGATGTGGTCACCAGCCCACTCAGCTAATTTTACAGGTCTCTAAAACCATGGGCCCTTCAAGCAAGGCTGGAAACACCATAAACAAGAAGGATTTATACTGGAAATGCCAGAAAAAACAGCATTATGGAGTAGAAAGGATTCCAAAGCTCTGACCGAACCCCCAGAGCACCCTTAAGACTGCAAGCCTCACACACAAAGCCAAACAACCCCCTTCTAAATAAATCAGAGGTGGCTCAGAACCTGAACCAGATCCAAGCTCACAGCCTGCACTCCTCTCTGCAATGAGCTGAAATAGTCCAGTGACCAGGAAAGCTTGGAGATGACCCAGGCTCCCCACTCTACATTTCAGCATATTGGGATGAGAGGATTGGGGATATAGGGAGAGGTAGGCATTAAAGCCTGGATTTGAATCAGCTGTTTTGGTCTGGTCTCATCTCAAAGGCTGTGCTCCCCATGACAGGGGCTCCAGCTACAGTATTTGTTCCGATCCCCTCTTGGCACAGAACTGGCCATGTCATCACAGATGCAGGGCCCAACAGAGAGGCCAGCCTGCACCAGAGGCTCCTTCTTCTCTCTTCTCCAATTGCTCCTTCTAGGTGGTAACACCTTCTCTCCCCCTCCATCCCAAAGACTACACACAGTGGAGCCTGGGTCACGTTGCCAAGGAGACACAACATGCCTGGCAATAACAGTCACATAAATTAGCTCCAAGCCAGTTACATTGGGAGACAAAGAATTCTGTGCCACACCCACTTATCTCAGCCCCCTGAAGGAAATAGGCTCCCTTGCTGGGCTCATTAAAGTGTCCGCACAGCTGCCAGCTCCAGTCCCCAGTGTTTCCTGAGTCCTCTTGGAGAGCAGGCTACTTTGCCATATTCCCTATTTCAGCACAGAGCAGTCAATTCTCCCACAGACATTCTATTCTGCCTGCCACCATGAGGTTTTGCTAGCAAAGGGGATTTGGGAATCAAAATAGGGACGTGCTTTTAACACTATGGAAACACAAAGGGAGGCAGAAAGAAACAATAAAACAAGCCGTGCCTCCCCCACTGCCTACTAGGTGCAGGTATGAGCCAGTCCCTGGGAAGGATTTATTCACACAATTGGGCTCAGGTGTTGAATTAAATAGGTACCCAATACACGAAGAATCCTCAAGTAACATAGCTAGTGCCTTATCACAATGTTACCTCCTGCCAAATTAATGCTTAGGAAGAAGACTGCAGTCTGCAAAGAAATAACTAGATACATCTCTATTCTGCCTTTTTGCACCTTGGAAGGGTTTGAGATTGAGCAGCCCAATGCATGTCAGTCCAAATTCACAGCCCTCCTGCTATCCCTGCGCTAGGGTCCCCCACGTGCACACAGCTCTGCTGCTGGTATCCCAGCCCAGAGCCATGCTCCCACCCCCAGCTCAGCAGATGACCTCAATCCTAACCCACAGTCCCCCATGGTTCCTCACACATGCATACAGCTCTGCTGATGCCCCTCAATCCTGACTTGTAGTACCCTGCTATTCAAACTCTGACTATCCGCCTCAATCCAAACTACAGCACCCTACTCCATTTCCCTTTCCCAGATAAAAGGAAACAAGGCTCAGATTCTTGATCTGTATTTTACAACAAATCCAAGTGGCAGGTATGACACCAGGAGGCCTAAGGCAGCTCTCTGACCTGAACATCAGTTATAAAGGCTGTTTGAATTCATTGCATGGGAGCAGGACAGTGCCAAGGTCCAGTAAGGGAACAGCAGCAGGGTGTCCTTTTACTGCCACTCAAAGGCACTCCAAGGAATCCCACCAAGCCAGAGGAGCAGCAGAGTGCTCACTCGCATCAGCCAAAACACCAGGGTGTGAGGGGGAACACCATATGGGAGTCCAACCAGATACCACCCTTTTAGAGCTCAACACACAGACATAACAAGGGGATTAAGACTATTTGCAGACCTGCCAAGCATTAGGCACCTGACGACTCTCTCACTGTTGGCAGCCCTGTCACATCTGCCCACATCTCCAGTAAAGTGTCACCCAGGCAAGAAGAGGAAATTCCCCCAGGAAACGCTCTTAGGCCTCACAGAAGGTACAATGGGCTGGGAGCCAGGAGACCAAAGCTTCTAGTCCTGTCTCTTCTGGTGACAGGTGTTAATATTACTGGCAGTTCACACCCCTCACTACTGACAAGAAAATGCCCAAGTCCTAAAAAAAAAAAAAAAAAAAAAAAAAGTGCTGGAAACCCAGCACAGGGAGTAGCTGAAATCAAGGCCCATTCGGCCAACTCAACATTTATACATGGGAATGGAAGAAAAAGTAGGTGGCCATTTTAGAAAATCCTCACAGTTAGTACAAAGCAGCTGGGTAGTTTCCTCTGGGACAGGGGGAGCCCTGTACTGTGCCAAAGGATTCCTTGGACTTTCTGAGAGCATTTAAAGGGCTGGTGCCAAGAAATGTGTCAGGAAGTTAAAAGTATACAACATACAGGTCCAGAAGTTAGATCTATGCCATGCAGGGGTCTATTCCCATTGCTCCTGAGCTACTCTGGAGGCTCAGACTGTTTGCTGAGGCTGCTATGAGAAGGGCTGTAATCACTGTCACAGGGACAAACAAGTCCATGGTGCATACCCGATGGCAAAAGTGGCTGAACTGAATCAGTAAAGAGGCCTCTGGTCTCTGTGAGGCCTTGGCCAGACTGCATGTGCCCCCAGCACAAGCCCTGGGATCCAAGAAATTAGAGAGCAAAGAGCCCTGCTAGGCACATCTCACTACCCACACACAAGCCTTTGGGTCTCGGAGGCTCTCAGGTATCTCAGCAATTAACACATTATAGACACCAGCAGGGTTGATTTAGCCATCCTGGCTCTAAACATCTCAAACAATAGACCGCACAGCCTCCCACCCCTGAAATGCTGCTCCCCAGCCTTAGACCTTACTGTTAAGAAGCATTTTTTGATATTCTCCCAGCTCCGCCTGGACATCCTGATACACTCAGACTACCCTGCCCCTTCCTATACATTTGTGCAGGCACTTGCTAGGCCTACACCTTCTGTCATTTGGCTAAACTCAGCTGATTCTTCTCCCTCCCTGAAATATTTTAGTTGGTCTTCTCTGAACTCTCTCAAGTTTGACCACATCACGCTGGGATGGAGGGGTCTGGAGCAGCGCACAACATCCCAGCGGGATCTCCCCTGACTGGTATACAGGGCTCTGCTGAACAAACACAACCCAGTGGTGGCTTCCTGGGGGCAGCAGAAGCAGAGACAGGCTCTCCCTGTTCGCAACAGGCTCAGCTAGTGTCATCACCCCAGAGTGATGAAGGGTGGAGGTTATAATCCATCACATCCCCTCAGTGTCAGCAGAGCTGCTAAGCTTTGTGCAGCTTCCTATTTGATATTTTACACAAACTAGTTAATAAGTTAATTTAAAAATCATTTCCATACAACCATAAAGTGAAAGAATGCTGGGGAGAAGACACAGGGCGCATAGAACTTGGCAGCTGTGGCTGGGTTATGTAGGCGTTAGGGTGGCTGTGTGGAGCTGAGGAAATGGGTGCTTTCCAGAGGAAGAGAGGGAGAGCCTGGGGCCAGTACCGGGCCCAATATCATCTTCCATCCCTGCCCTCTCTTGCCCCTGCTGTCCTAGCTCAGATCGATCAGGAAGAGCAAATAAATGAGAGGTAGAAAGGCCTCTGGCTCCCCGTGGAGCAGGTGCCACTGCAATCTCTGCTGTAGGCCCACCATCAGGTTCAGAAGTTCTCTCAAGCAGAAGGCAAACAGGGCAGAAAGAACCTATCTAGCCATAGAGGAACTTCCCAGGCATGAGCATGGGAGATCAGGATCCCTATTGGTTGGTGTGGGCTTACCCAGCAGCCATCACTCCCTGTCACAGAGGGGACAGCCAAGTTGATATCTATGAGGAACAAAGGGAACCCCAGAATTGTGCATAGACATACAAAGACGAGGATTAGGGGGCAAAATATATAATCCCCACTTCACAGGCTCTCAGCCCTCATTCCTTCATTTGACTTGCCAAAGGCTAAATAACCACAAGGACAGCAGAAGGCTTGATCTGGCAACAGTGGCCCACACAAGAGCCCTTCTGCCACACTCACACAAAACTGACCGTTCCCAAAGCACAGGCACTAACCCCAGTTAGCTAGCATTCTCTCCATTTCACAGGCACAAAAGGAGGCAAAACAAATCAACACCAAAACTGGCATTCCTGGCTCCTAATCCCTGGTCATCAGTCCGTTCAGCCAAGCGCCTCCCTTTGTGTGTAGCTGGACCACGAATAGCCTATTACATTAAATTGCCCAGGATCTCCAATCCCATCTCTCAGAGAAGTGAGGAGGCTGCAGGTCCGTAAGGATCCCACACACACACTTTGGCTTCACATCACTAGCTCCCTTCCCTTCCTGCAGACAGAAGGCTGCATGCCAGAGACTTGCTGCTACAGATTATAGAAGAAAATGTCAGAAATGCAAGGAATTCTGCCAAAGCCATTTCCCTGGGACAGCAGGAGCCCTGCTTCAGGTAGGAGACAGAGCACTGTTTGTCTGCAACAGCCCCTTCCACACACTCCCATCTCACCCAAACAGTGCTGGCTGGGAGAGCAACATGGGTGGGGAAGGGGCACCACACAGTCCCACTGTCCTCCCTTCTGCTGCCCTGTCGCCCCAGCCTAGAAGAGGACTCCATGTTACCAGCTGCTGAAGGAGAGATTGAGCCAGTTTACTCTGCTGGGCTCCCAGGTCCAGCACCCCAGACAAACGAACTCAGCAGCCAGGGGTCTGCTCCATCAGAAGGCCACACGGGGCAGCCCAATGGTCCACCTCCCCAGTATCCCGTCTCTGACAGGTGGCCAGTGCCAGGTGCTGCCCCAACCCTCTCCCGCCGCTCCCAGGGCAGCAAGGCACATCCCCGGCCGGCGCCGGCCCCGGCCCCGGCCCGCCCCGGCCCGGGCCAGGTGCGCTGCGCTGCGCTCTGCGCGCACACGCCGTCTGCCAGCGCAGCAGCCGCCCGGCCACCCGCCGCCCCCACAGCCTCGCGGCCATAGCCGGCCGGCCCCTGAGCATCCCGCCCTGGGCTGGGACCCCCCTACCCCCGGGGCCGGGCCGGGCCGGGCCCGGCACATGAGGCGAGAGGGAAGCGGGGCCCGGCTCACACAGAGACCCGGGGCAGCCCCGCTCAGAGCCCTGGCGCAGCCAGCCTGACTGGAGCAGCCACCGCTCGCTGCCCTCGAGCAACGCGCCCCGCCCGGGCCGGCCCGGCCCGGCCCGGCCCTCTCAACGCGTTCGGCCCTCTCTGGAGGGGACGGACGGACGGACGGACCGACCGACCCGGAGCCAGCCCGAGCCCGAGCCCGGCGCGCCAAGCCGCTCCTCAGGGCAGCCGAGTGGATGGCGGGGGGAGCCCCCGGGCGCCCCTTACCTGGCCGGTCCGCGCCGCCCGCGGTCCCCTCAGAGCAGAAAGGGCGGGCAGCCGCTCGGCGCGTGGCTCGGTCACCGCCCGCCGCGCGGGGGGGGGGGCGCGCGCGCGAAGAAACCAACTGACCCCCGCCTCCAGCCCAGCCCCTGGCGGGCGGGCCGCGCGCGCCGCAGCTGGGAGGGGGCACGAGGCAGGGGCCGGCGAAGCCGCGCTGTGTGGGGGCGGCCCTCAGCGCTGGGGAGCCGGGCAGCAAAGGTGCGTTATCGCCTTGGCAGCGGGCCGGCCAAGGGGACAAGGGCCTGGCAGCGCTAGGGCGCCCCTCCGCTCCGCTCCGCTCCCGCGGCCCTCACATCCTTCCCGCGCGCTGCTTAAAGCCAAGGCCGCTGTAGAAACCAACGAACTGAGCCTCTCAGCCTGCCCCCAGAGCCCGCTGCTGCTGGGGAAAGCGAGGCAGCAGCGCGAGGAGGACTTGCCTGAGGTCAGACAAAAGCGAGTCCCACCCACGAACGGAGCACAGGGTGCCTGCGCCCACGTGTGCCAGGACCGACCGACCCACCCCCTCCTTCCTTCCTCTCCCCTGCTTAAAAATAGGCCGTGGGCTGCACTGCCCTGCAACCGCAGGCTGCACCCAGCAATCGAGGCTGGCGCCTGGAGTTTGGTGCAGCTAGGACTGCAGAGAACAAATCCGTGCATGTCTAGAGCTCGTCCCAGCACAGGGACAGTGGCGCTTTGCAAACAGGCGCACCTGCCCCTGCTGCTTCCAGGAAAGGCAGGCAGATGTTTCATAAAGGAGCAAAATACGACACAGGAAGGGGGTACATCTATAGGTGCATACAGATGCTGATAGGGGTTTATTGGTATTTATCCTTTTGGGAGAGAACCCAGGAGTCTGACTCCTACATCACCTCCTCCTTTTTCTGCAACCTTTTCCCTCTAGTGATAAAAAGGCAGAGGGCAGAGTGTAAGGTGCTCTCCTATTTCTGCTGACCTAGACTCAAGAACAGACCTGAGCCCCCTTATTTTCCTGGCAGCAAATGCCCTAGCTGAGCGCTGCCAAGGAGACCCTGGCAAAGAGTAGAGGAGCATACAGCACTGATTTGTCTGGTTCATTCACAGACCAATCCGTGACAGGTTTGTGAAAGGGTATCTGAAAAGAAAGTGCTAGAAAAGAACATAACAGCCATACTGGGTCAAACCAATGGACCATCTAGCCCAGTATCCTGTCTTCAGACCATGGCCAATGCCAGGTGCTTCAAAGGGAATGAACAGAACAGGTAATCATGAAATGATCTATCCCCTATCTCCCATTCCCAGCTTCTGCTAAACAGAGGCTAGGGAAGGGAGAAAAATCAAGGCATAGATTCCCACAATCAAGAGACAAAACCCTTTGAAATGCTCCTGTCCCCACTTTCACCTGAGTCACTGACAGGGGAGCTGAGTCTTTAGGCCCTCCCAAAGCTGAGCATGAGGGAAACTTGGCCTGACTGGATACTGGACACTAAATCACAGCAGCCCCACATCTCCTTAAGCTCAGCAGCTATTGCAATGTCTAAAGACTAGATGCCATGGAGTGAGTAAGACACAGCACTGTGGAGAAGTAGTTCAGGGCAGGAGGAACTACTTACTGCCAGACACTCTAGTCAGGTCCAGTCTGACTAATTACATGATGAAAGAACAGTGCAATGCAGCTGTAGCTTGAGCTTCTAGTTCCCACAGTCACTGAGTAAACTGGACAATGCTACATGTCAACATCTGGAATCTATCAAGCCCTGCATTTTTAAGTTATCTGACAGGCTGTACAGCTGAGAGACCCAAGAGCTGGGAGATGAGAAGTGGAAGGAAGAGAACAACCATGAGGGCAGATCTTTCAGCCACTTCAGTTTCCCAGAAGAGAGAGAAGTGGGCAGGGATATACTAGGACAGACACTTGGGCCCTGCCTGACACTGTTTTGGAAAGAGCATGAACTTGCAGTCCCAGCGAAATCAGTTCCAAACATATTTGGTCTGAACACTGTAAGCCTGGCCAAACTAATAATTGTTTTCAAAGAGGACATACTGTGTGCATGGGGGCTAGTGAGGTTTTAGCTCCGCACACCTATCTGTAGACTTAGAGGCCTCAACTATGTCAGAGCTCCAGTGTATTAGCACTAAACAAATGCATGGTAAATAACAGTCCTATCCCCTTTGAGCTAACATTCTAAAAGACTTAACTGCTGGGTAATGTGGTAACAGACTAACTGTGCTCCCAGGTCACAGGTGAGCTAAACCAAATTACCCAGCTCCAGAGGACCCAGACCAAGAAATCAAACACCCATGAGTGCAATACCTACCACTAGCAGCAAAGGCAGCTCCTGTCCAAGCAGAGAGATTAACAGTCAGGGACTCACTCCAAACACTTTCCAAATTAACTATAAATAAATAGATCCATCTATAGTTTAAATTACATCAGCTCTTGGGCACCCCCCGTTATAATGAAGCACCCTGACCTGGGAGCTCAGGAAATGTTCAGAGCAAGACAGCTGAAATGTTCATGGACAGTGCAAGACCTCCCACTTTGTTGAATTTGCTCATCATTCTTTGCTTCCTCATCCAACACAAACACAGTTAGTTCAAAGGCCCACATATGTTCATGGAGCTGGACAGGAAATGATTTTTAGAAATAGCAAGCTGGTCCCTATCTTCTTTAGAACTCTCTAAGCAGGGTCAGCGTAGGAGTTGAACTAGCCAGTGTCTGCAGAGTCACAAGCTTTGCTGAATACTCAGCAATTAGTCAGTGGTTGTCCAGTCTTCTGTAGCCACGTTTCAGGATACATGAAGCTATATGGGAGAAACAATGTCTTGCTCATAATTCAATTGGAGGCACTGAGGAAGGATTAAGATGGTTGGAAGGAAAATGGATAAAAATGAGAGGTATATGGACTAATTTGAGCTTGCTCATGGTGAAATGGTAATACAGTTTATTCAGAGGAAAACATGTTAATCTCTACAGAGTGACCTCAACTCTTCTGTAAACAGTTAACATTCAGCTGTTGCTCTCTAACTTTGTTTTCTAGCATTTTTCTTCCAAACACAAACCAGGACCCTTAGCACAAGCTCCAGCTGGCCTTATATTTGCTTTTAACTCCAGATTGAACAAAAAAATTCCTCTGCTCTGAAGTGCAAGATCTCAAGCTCACTGTTAGTTCTAATAGCTGTTGCAAAGGGATCTGGTGTGAAGTGTTTTGGCAAAGGTGAAATGTAAGTTATGCACCAATTGAAGGCTGTTTCTTCCCCCCATTTCAGCAGCCAACTTTGAGCTGCACCTGCTATAGAACACACCTGAGACTTCTTTATGTAAATAAAGCATCTGCTAGGAGGCCCACTGTACACTTACAAAATGGCAGGGGGAGGATATTCTTAACCTCTACTTCAGCACTAATGGAGTTACTGCAATTTGAGACCTTTAGTTAAAGCAGTACAACTGCATGTAACTAACTGATACAAATTTGGGTGTAAGCCTCAGCAATATCATCTACCATTAGAAAGTAGCAGCCTCCCAGCAAAGGGCTAAAACCTTGTCTACATAGGACACTTATACCAGTATAACAACCTCCTATGTGGACATTATTCCAATATAAGCCTTGTCTACACAGACAAAAAAAGCTTGAATAGCTATTCCATACTAGCTCCTCATGTGAACACTTAAGTGGTGGTGTGTACATAACCTATGTTGGTATATGTCAATCAGGAGTTTGAATAAGCCACCTTCCTGAGCGACAAAGTAATACTGACCTAAGTGCTGGTGTCGACAGTGCTATGTCAGCAGGAGAGCTTCTCCCACCGACACAACTACCACTGCTTGTGAAGACTGGAGTAATTAAGTTGACAGCAGAACTCTCTCCCATCAGCTTAAAAAGTGTCTGCACTAGCAGCACTACAGCAGCACAGCTGCATCGGTGCCTTTATGCAGTTTAACGCACTCTGAGCACACATGTATCCATAAAAGAAGCTAGTGCAGAACAGCTGCTGTGCTTTAAAATCATATCCTTGCAATTTTGTGCTAGATTCCCCATGAAGACAAGCTTCAGAGCAACTTTTCTCAGTTTAGTTTATGTCACTTGGGAAAGGGTTTAAGCTAAGCTTTTAAAAGGGGTGTTCTTATACCAGAATAAGTGTCCACACCAGAGATGGCAATAACGCTGTAATGGTTTACATTCACACCTTAGCTTACACAGAGAAAACCTTCACCATGGACACAGGGCCTGAGTTAGCTATAGGATTGGGATTGTGAGGGCACCAAAGCAACACTTGGGCAATCTATGGGCTACAAGTTTGATTTACATCTGCTGAATTTCTCCCACATCAGGATGTGAATAGCTGCCAGTAACATCAGGGGAAATTATTGTACACTGCAGCTGAACAACAGATCTGCAAGGCAGCAACCATACTACTAACAGTGAAGAGCAATCCCTAGCATTGCAGAGACATCAGCTGTGTGCGCTCACCACACCATGGAACAGCTCAGGGAGAGGAGAGGAGAGGTCAGAAGTGATTCACAAAGTATTAAAATAGGGTTTGTGGCTTTTTTTAAGCTGCTCTCCTGCATGATTTATTACCTTTGGCAATAACAAGAATGTGAAGTCTGCTGCGGATCTCAGAAATGGGTACTGCGAGCACTCACATCCGAACTGAAGGGATTGAATTGTGCAGCTTAAAGAGACATCTTTCCTCTGAAGTGCAGTTAAAGAAGTGTCAACAGAATACAAAGTGATTACAGGGATTAAAAATCACTTCTCCTCAATCGCTGTAGCTTTCAGTCTGGTCTCTGTCACAATTTCACTCATTCTCTAGTCACTACAGCATCTCCCAAGATAGACAAGACCTGAAGCACTAATATAAATGAACAGAAAATACTGACAAAAACGTTCCAGCAACAAGCAGCAAACAAAACAAAAACAAACAAAAACCAAAAAGCCCGATTCCTTCCCATCTCCCCACGTCCTCTTTAAAGAGCAGTGTTAGGAGCCAAGAAACCTAGGTTCCATTCTGAAGCTCTTCTAAGGCCTTTTCTGTCAGTTTCCCCATCTGTAAATTGGGATACTGCTTGCCTGTGTCAGAGAAGCATGGCGAAATGTAATTCACTACTGTTAGTGAATAAGAGCTTTGAGATGGGAATAGAAAGAGCTCAGAGAACATGTTCCCTGAGGTAGAGCTCTGAGCGGGACTAGTGTAGAGCCCTGCAGTGGGACTGGGATTTCACAGGTCCTGCAGGACACCCCACCATAATAGTGGGAGCGGGTAGTGCAGGGTAGGATTAAAAAATAATCCTGCACAGGGCTCTACTCTGGGCAACTTCATCTTTTATAAGAATTTGTTCTTTAACACATCTTCAAAATTCTCATTTCTTCCCTACCTCACAGTTCCAGACTACTCAGCAATATTACCCATTCTTCACATAATATACCAGTACAGAGCAGGGAAGAGAAGACAAGAGCATTCACCCTTGGACTATTTTACTTATCTTCCTTTAAAGGAACTTAGATAACATGCAGAAACCTGTAGCAGATTCCAGTGAGGCAGGTGCTCCCCTTCCCCCCCACCTCCCTCTTTGCAACCATTGTTCATGTGCTGCCTGTGTTAGTGTCTCCCCAGTCTACAGTGTTTTAAATATATTCAACCACGGGCTCTTAGGATGGAGGGCTCCATGGCTTAGCTGAAAGACAATTTAACAACGGTTGCTACATCTTTAGGCACCTGCAGAGTAGTAAAAGCTAGAGGGTCTCCATATCCAACATTAAGACATCTGAGTTCTCTTAGTTTATTTCCATATTCCTTTAAATATATTCACTTAAAAAAATACTTGCCTAGCCCCCTTTCTGGGTTTAATATTTCTTGAGTGGAATAACAAGATCAAGATCTACAGAGTAATTGCCTTGGCCTTTCACAGATCATCCAGGTCAAACCTACATTTTAGAGCTAGCAGATGCTGTAGGATGTGATTCTGCACATAACATATGGCAAGAAACAGTCTGGAAAGTGTTTGTTACAGGGAAGTGGTCACCCAATTCTGTTCAGCAAAGTGCAACCTGGAAAGATTCAACGAGAGCAAAAAGCCTTCATGAAGTTTCACAGTCATTTTTGGCGTTCTTAATTTTTTTTTTTAAGGAAATAAGATAGAACTTTTGACCACGAGCTGTCCCATTCCCATGAACTCCATGGAACTGTAGTCACAACATTTCTGATATTACTGGCTCCCCCTGCCTCCCCACGAGTGTATTGTGAACAAATCAAAGCCGAGCCATTCCAGCAGATGAATAGGCCAAAGCCTCGGCTGATTTCCTTTTATAATACTCTTTATTTGATTAAAGAATTTGTATTCCTTGTGTACACTGGAATGTGTTCTATTCCCTAGGTCATTATTATACAGGGTTACAAAACTTTTTTTTTTTTTTTTTTAAATATTATCCCCAAAGTAAATTAAGAAAAATGCTCTGATGTTTGAAACTAAACTCGACTCCATTTTAAAATCATACAGACAAGCAACTCTTGAACACAACTGAATTAAGATTCATAGTCTACTTAACTACAGGACAGGATTTGCTTCCCCTCTCCCAGAACACATCACCTTCACATGGAAAGAATTGGGGTTACATTTCCTCACTGATGAAATTAAGGGAATAGGGGAGAGACAGCTAACTTCTTTGGCAGACAACCCTACGAGCATTGCTGTGCACTTAGTCTCAAACAGATGTTCTCCCACTGGAGCGTAGTACACAAGTTTCTAAGACTTCCATGAGCAAGAAACTTCATTCCCTGTCACCCACAAACCAATGAAACAGTTGTGTTCCGACAGAACCACAAGGCCTTGTTGAAGTTGTGTGATCAGCCAGTCATGGCTCATACGTAGCCAGGCTGAGACCACCACCCAATGTCACCAAAAAAAGATTCTAAAGAAAGTAGGTGAGAAGTGTTTTAAGGGAGGCCAGGGCAGGCAATGCTATTCCAGCTAGTCAGAGAGGAAACACCTCTCTGTAGTGTAAGGGAGTATGGCTGGGTGCAGCCCTGACACACAGGGCAAAACTTAGCAGCACTACAGCATGTTTGACTTTTACCTGAAATCTCTGTGTTGCAACCCAGGTTTCCCTCCTCCTACTCCATCCATAAGTGCCAACAGGATCATTTTCCTCTGCTCTTACACCGTGCCCACGCAGACTCACCCAAACATGAATAGGTCAGAGTAATTCAGACCTGTGTATGGGATTGAACAAAGCAGGCCATACCTTTTTACAAGCTGCATCCAGGAAGGGTTAAGATGCACACTGGCAGATATGGGGGCTCAATTTACTGGGGAAGATTCAAATGGATCAAAAAAGGCCACAAAGATTGTTCACTTAAACCAAGTAAAATGACTGAAAGCGTCTGGCCCAGGTGCTGCAGCACACAGCGCCAAGGAATTCTGGCACAAGCAAGTACTTCTGGGTGCCCCAACACCCACCTGAAACCAGTCAATTCCGAAGATGCATTCTCTCTGCCAGTTGGGAGACAACTCTGATCTAACTCACACCAAAGGCACATGAGCTCACTGTGGAAGCTGGCTCAAGTGCATGTCCATCACTGAAAAGCAGAGCTAAACAGGCAGCAAGTCAGGAGTACAGGCAGAGGGGAGGAGTATGTTTACTATAACCACCCAAAGCCTCAGCTTTAAAACTGAGGCCAAGTCAGATCAACTTGGTCCATTCCCACTACACAAAGAGATCGAGAGGGGCATAATGCCCACGTATAGAGTATCTTAATGCATATTTGAATCCATGGGAACAAGGACTGGAGGCAGTGGAGAAATTAAAATGAACATTACAACAAAAGAAACAGAACTCTCGATACGAAAAGGAAAAGAATGAGATGTAGTTTCATTCTGGGACTGAGCTATGTAGCCAGCTTTGTGGGAGAGAGGAAGGGGAGGCATCAAAGCCAGGGTTGTCTATGGAGATCCTGCTTTACTTCTGGCCAGTAAAATCTGCCAAAGAAATTAGCAGCCTTTCCCCATATGATCATGTCAATTCTCTGCCAAAGAATCCCTGTGACCCAGGAATACTGCAGTTGGGCAGACAGAGCTGTGTGTCCTAGCAGAGAAAGGGCAGCGGCGTTCCAGACATTCAGAATAAACTTCAGCCTTTTTTTCTTTTAATTTAAAAAATTCCTTTGTTATTCCCTGATGCTGGTGTTACAGGATTTCGTATTTGTCCACCAAGAAGGTGGTCTCAGTGGAAAACCTTACGGGGCTGTTCCCATCTACCTGGGTCACTTTGGTAACCTGTGGAGATAATACACACAATTAGTTCAACACTTGATATTTTGCCTCCAAAACACAATCAATCAGAGATTTTTCAATTCAAACCAGGACAACAAAGGGGTTGGGGTGGCTGCACGCATTCACCCAAGCCACAAGGTTAACTTCAGCTTGAGACTTTAAAAAGAGTTTGGGTCTCAGCTGTCCTTAGAGAACAAGAATCCAGACAGTTACCCTAATTTACGGTAACAACCAAGTCTCCGCTCAGAGCACCCAGGACAGAATTGAGCTGTGGCTTCTGATTAATGTTCAATGTGGAGAAAGGTCATCCTGCAGCTGCTCATTTTGACCAGGCAGGTGGATAAGCAGCCTTGAGTTCCCCATCTTGTGGCAGTTTACCCCACACAAACAAGCCATCACACTCAGACAAAGGGAATTTTCATTTGCTTCAGGTCATCTATCATCTTCCATCTTCCCCCCCAGAACACTTCTCAAACACTGTGATAAATGGATCCCTTTAGCCACCATCTCACGAGGACAAGTCTGACTAACACTTATGACAGGCACTGAGGAAGAATTCCAGATCCAACTGAAATTGCATGTCAAGTTTAAGGAAAGGTGAATGAAATTACCTGATCTGGAATTTGGCCAGGAGACCAGCATTATTGCCCCAGCTCATGAAAAGCCATCTTTAACACAGGTCCCTAGGACCTCGCTATGTCCCTTCTGAGTATATGGCAGCCGAAAGCCCCCTACCATCAGGCTGTGTGCACTTACTGATTCATCACAACCACTTCAGGCAGCACTTAGCTGTTTCCTGGAGGATTCCCATCTAGTGCTGATCTAGCCCCACCTCCCTAGCTTGAGAGATCGGAGAAATCACTACACAACATGCTATGGCTGCAAGCCATCCTCATTACACTGTCTACTCTTTCAGTACTGCCAGGTGCGAATAATGCACTGGGCTGAACAAAGAGTAGCCTCCATGTGGCTTGCATGAGCTGAAAAACAGTAAGTGGGAACTGCAGTAATATAAAATGAAGAGGCTGCTCTTGGGGAAGATCCACGAGAAAGATGAATTAAGGAGAGAGACTATTTGGAGAAGAGTATGGTGCAGCAGAGTATGTGGCAGAACAGACAGCAAAGGGAAGCAAGGGCTGACAGTATCCAAGAGTATCAGTGACACAGCTAAGTGGGTGCTATGAATGCAGAGTCTGGCACCTATCCACAAAAGAATTTGAGTACCACTGCAACTGTTCATTCCAAGGCCTGCAGAGCTTTGGACTTTTAGGCAAAGCCTCCCAAGCTCTGCACCAGAGGGACACACAAGAAGTTGGGGGTGGCCATACCTGTATGTTGCAGTAGTTCTTTTTGGAGATGAAGGAGACTTGCACCGGGAAGAAATCATTGGGCTGCCCAGCTATGCTGAACTCCAGGCTGCCACTCTTGTTTTTGGCATCTATCACTGGCAGGCACCATTCAAGGAGATTCCTCCTGCTGTCATGGCGATACTCCCCATCAATCTCTCCTATCACTGGAGCACCAACACTGGACCTACAGCAGGGCAATAAGGAACTGCACATTAGCTCATTTGCACATAGGTTAAAGACACACTTGTCACAACCCCAAAGGGGACAGCTCACCTCCCAAAAGCCCTCCAAGAACCATGGGTGAGGGAGGGAGAATAGCCAGCCTGCAAAGGGTAAGAGAGGTAGTTCCACCAGCTGAGGAGCTGAGACAAGACAGCACTGGATTTATAGCAGATACATGCACAGATTATATGCATTTCACAAGAATGCCACCCCCTTCTATGCTACCCCCACAATTGCAGGAAAGGGAAGGAACCTACAGAATATTTACAGGTATTTGCTGAGCCTGACCCCATCCCCAAATCCTACTTACGGCAATGGGATTGTGATGACCACATCATTCAGTTCTAGGCTCTCCTCCTGCAGCTCATATTCAATGTTAACATCACAACCATTCCCACTTTCTGACGGCCAGCAGTTAACTAAGGGCACAAAAGCGCATGTTGGATCATGTGACCTTGTTTTATAGGGACAGGTCTCTGGAAAAAGACACTTAGAAAAATGCAGGACAGCACTGAACGAAGGAGGAATAATCATCAACATCAATCACACCCAAGAACTTCTAGCCACCTGAGTTGCAAAGCAACACACAGTATTGTCTAGCATTACTGAAAATAGCTATTGATTAGCTAAAGCGATTGTTACAGAGGGAAGAGGCACTAAAAATCACTGTCTTCCCTTGGATAATATCAAAGAGTAAAACATTCTGCTGACAGCAGAACCTGCTGTAAAAATTGGTCTTGTGCGGTCATTTCCTATCCTATCACAGATTCTTCAGCCCAAGCTCCAGCATTCCACCTGAAGAATGCCACACGCATGGTCGGACTCACTTGTCAGTGGAATGAAAGATTCTTCTGTGGTCTGCAACCTCCATTTCAGCACCCCCACATCACTGTTAATAGGGAACGATTTCTCCGGGTTCTTCAAGCCAATCAGAGATTCAGCAGTAAAAAGTCTCTTGTCCACATTTGGGTGAGTCTGAAATAGGGGAGACAGGAAGACACAGACTGGGTAAACTGTTCATTGTTTTAGTTTTAACTCAGTGGAGAGCACAACTGTGTTTAAGTAATACTGTTTCTTGTGAGGTGCTCCTGACCACACAGGAATACCTTTGCCAAGGAAAACTACTGATTTCAAAGTGCTACAGGATCACAGTTGCTCAGCAATCCAGAGCTCACTCCAAGAAATAGAAAGTCAGTTTACCAAAAGTTTCATTTGGCCTATTTCCCCTCCCCCCCCCCCGTTCCTCCCTTTTAAAAGGAATTCTGGCAGATAACCTAAATGTTAGCCCCAGTTTTATAAAATAAATGTTAGTGAAGCTTGAACATTTTTTCGACTTAAAAATAAATTCAATAAAACTTATTTTTAAGCAAACAAAAGAACAACCCCCTGCAGAGTTTGCAGCCTTCCGCAACTGGGTGGAACAGACTAGAAACCAGTGAAACGGTTTTCCTTGACCAAATTCAAAGAAATGCAAAAGTTAAACAAGGAAAACTAAACTAATTCTGTATAATCCAAGTGTTAGTACACTATAGCAATAGATGTGAGCAGCTATTTCGGCAGTGCCACTTTTTACTGATTAGCATCTAAGTTATATTGGAGGGCAAGGAGCTGCCACTGCAATCTGATTCTTCCTGGAGCAGCTGGTGCTGGAGTGTTGAGGAAGAATTCTCAGCCCCTAGGGAAGGGAATAAGGACTTCCATCACTAAATAGAAGGCCCTCTGACCAACTAAGCAGCAGCACTATCTAGTTTGTAGGAGTTGTAATCATGGCCATGGCTCAGGACATATAAAGTGGGGAAAACTTCAGGGCTCAGCAAGTACCTGGAACCAGAGAGAGGAAAGGGCGAACACGTGACAATCTCAAGTTTACAATACTGACTATAGCCCAAAAGCTGTGGTTCTAGAGACTGTCTCTGATATTAAGATCAATGACAACAGCAAAAGTAACAGGGAGAATAAGCAGTCTTCTGGATGATTAATTAATTCTTCATTAGCTGAGAGTAACTTGATACAAATACGCTCTTCCTTATAAAGGAAGCTCTTGTGATATAACTTGCGGCAAGCAACACACTGGAACTGTTGCAAAGTCCAAATGAAATCAAGTGTGTACCAATGTGCACCATGGGATAGATAAGGCTGTGGGAGCATGATGATAAGTGTAAGAAACTGGATTTTCAAGTTGAGTCTTTTGAGCATGTTCGCTGTTTTCCAATTGTCTCTCTTGGGAAAACTTGGATAAAAATACACAATTCAGTGCTGCTACCACCCATGACAGAAGCCAGGACCATCAGCCCACCTTACCTGTAGCTGTACCCCCTTCTTGTCTTCATTCTCTACATGGAGGCGAATCCGGGCAAACTTTTCATCTAAGATCCTCAGCATGATCATGCCGTGCAGCTCCATGTTCTGTAATCCACCATCACGGCCACAAGTCAAGGAAATCTTCTCCTCGATTTTCATATGCACGCTGGACAGAAAAGAAAGGCCAATACACACCAAATGCCCTGGTTTTACAGGCAAGAAGGTTCTTTCCTTATTTTAGGATCTGACAGGGACAAACTAAGTATTCAAAAGGATGTCCCAAAGGATGTTGTCAAGAAAAGAATGACCCAGAGCAGAATGATGCAGAATAGTATTATGGAAACATGCTCTTCTGCTCTGAACAGTGTCACACAGAAGACACTTAGAATCACCTGCATGTGGCACAAGTCTGGAGTAGATGAGAGCCCAAATACAAAACCCTGGCTTTTTTTCTGCAGATCACTCAGGCAGTTTTCAAAAGAAAGAGCTTAAAGAGCTAAACACTGGGAAGAATCCTCCATTTTATCTTAAGAACAAATGGACATCTTTGGTGCTTCAAAAGACACTGGGCGAATTTATGTACTGCACTGCCAAGCTATTCTATTCAGTACTGAATAGAAAACATGCAGGCAACATGAAAACTTGTCTAGAAAGGAAGGCAGTCCTAGCTGTGTTTTTCACTTAACCTCATAAAACTGGTGCTCCAATACAGAAAACTGAAATTGTGAATACATGTACTCTAACTGGTAATTAGTCAGGAACTCTTCAAGAGTCCAGCAACACTCAGAACAGGGAATGTAGACTTCTGATCCAGCCACTTCAATACTCAATATCTGCTGACAAATTGAAAAGGATCCAGACAAAAGCAACAAAAATAGTTAAGGAGTTAGAGGAATGGAAGTATGAAGAACTATTACAAACTCTGTAAAGCTTAGCTAACAGCAGATGGGGAGGTGGGAAAAAAGATATCTGTCTCAAAGTATCTGACATCAGGAAATAAGAGGTATTGGGAGAAAGGGAAAAATTAGGTTGAATATTTGAAATAAAAATTCAGAAGATGAGGGGTAAAATTTCCAAATCACCTAAATGACTTAAGAGCATGATTCTCAATGGCTTTCAATGAGATTTAGCCTCCTAAGCACCTAAGTCACTTTTGAAAATGTGACTTTGAATTCAGAGCCTCTTAAAAAATTTGACACAAGAGCTAAAAGTCAGCATGCAAGAACTGAATGGTAGAAAGAAATCTGTTAAATAAAATAAAATGAAGAGTTTGACCGATCTAGAAGCCTCAACTGGAGTCTACAGTCACACTAAAAATAACATCCTCTAACAGCCCAGGACAACACCTACCTCTCCATGTTAATGGGTGGAGCGAGAACCTTGGCTGCCTCTGAGGAACGCTTGCCTACAGAAGAGGTCATGATATTTTCTCCTTCTGATTTCAGCTTGTCCACAAAGTTGTCCACCTCCTTTCCTTTAGCACCAAGCTTCAAAGCCTTACTGGGACCTGATGGTCTAAAGAACAAAAAATAAGATGTAAGCAGCTATCTGACAACTATGGCAGCAGATACAACCTTTCCACAATTTCTTCACATCTTTACAATTAGAATTCCAGCACCACAGCTTTTATTTTTTGAGCCCCTTTCAAGGCAAGTTAAGATGAGAAAGGATAATCTTGGGGGTAAGGCAATGAACTGGGACTCAGGAGATCTGGGTTCTGTTCCTAGCACTGCCTATTCCTCTGTGACCTTCGGCAAGTCATTTAATCCATACCTCAGTTCCTCACCTATAAAATGGGGATAAATCATACTGTACTGCCTCACAGGTTAGATCCTCTAGTGTATGGGAGGCACTCAGACACTATGGTGGTGAGCACCACAAAAACTCCTATAAATAAAAAAGGCAGTTTAGAGAGCATGTGATGGCTGTGGCAGGCATGGACTGCAATTTAGACTGTTAGAAGATCAACAAGTACAGATCCACCCACCCAAGTTGAGAAGAGAGGTTTCTGCTTCATGAACATTCTCAATACTGCTTTAAAACAACCCAGAGGGAACGTCCAGCACCTTTACTCCACTCAGCAGCTGCATGCATAGAGGCACCATGATTACTAGAAAGCTGCAAACTTGCAGAATCATGAGATAAAATGTAAGTTTTAACTTACCTAGAAGAAAAAACTGACATATGCACAAAGCAGTCGATGACACTAGCACTCACACTATCCATGGGAATTTCCCTCACTTACATATTATGTGCATTTTCTAAGCATCCCTCTGTATCACAATTTCATTTGTCTAGCAAAGCAACTAATCAGCAGGACAATCTAAAACTGGAATCTTTCATTTTAATAAAGTCTGCAGCATTTTTTCTCTTGCTAATGGACATGCCCTACCTTAGAGCCTTGCCTAGGAATTTTTTAAAATCCTGTTCCCATCCCGTTACTGCTGTTACGGTAATGGGTCCTGCAGGACCCCAGTCCCACTGCAGGGCTATACTCTACCTGAACCAGTTTCATACCTTGCTGGTGCTGGTGCCACTTTAGGCTTCTCTGTTTCAATAATGGTCTCTGTGATCATGGCTGCAGTTGTGCCCCCAGACACAGCCGAGCTGCCAAATCCACCAAAGCCTGGTGCTTTTTTGCCCTGTCTCTCTGCATCTCTTCGGGCCTGCTGCAACTCCTTGGCTTTACGGCGCATTTCAGCCTTTGCCTCGCGCTCTTGAGTCTAGAGGAAAAAGACAGGAGACTGAGTAGATCTTTAAGACTTTGATCTATGCCATGTTTCAAAGTGCATTCACCAATGAGAGAAAGAGGAGATCAAGGTAGGACAGACAAATTGTTTACAAAACGTTAAAATTAATTTGATCTCTGAAGAATTAAGGGTTATGATCAAACCTGAAACAAATGGCAACTTCACAGTACAAAAGGCAGTAATTCCTGGATGCCTGACAGACTATTACATTTCAAACAATTAAGACATGGAATGGCTCTTCCCCACCTCTCTGACTGCTCGGAAAACCTTCTCTTCATGTGAGTCCATCTCTGTGAAGGTCCGAATTTGTGCCAGGTTTACATTCTCACGGTAGCCCAGGGCAACAATTTCATCAAAGGCAAAAATCAGGTCAAAGCAGTGCTCAGAGATCTCGTTCTCCTCCAGAGCTCGGCAATATTCGGGAATCTGGTTAGGGAGAATAATTAAAAAGGAGTCTCCGCAGAAGAGAGGATGTCTACATGAACTAATCCTCCTGCCACATGTACAGTGTGAATTCATCTCTGTGCAGAGGTTTAGCAGAAGGCTTATGCATTACTTACATCCTATTTTGAGAGTGTGAGATGTAAGCGGTGCTGAGACCTCCTATAGGATCTGTACTGGGGTTAATTTCACACCAAAGGCATCACTTCTGTAACATTCCCAGCCTCGCCTCGCCCCAAAATGCCATCCCAAGGCTATCTTTTTAAATCCATTAACCAGTCACTGCTTATTTCCACTGGTGTCAATCAGCAGCTAGAGTGTCACTATTAAAGCATGCATTTTTTAGACTAAATTGAAATCTCATATTCTATTTCAGATACATTTTAACTACCAGATGCCTGAACTGGCAGCAGATACTAAACTGTGATTTCCAGGAGTTCCCGTGGCTGAATTTGGCTGACAGACAAAAATTATAAAGCTTTATGCAGACAATATCATGAATACATATGCACAAATACACTCATTTGCAAAGAGATTTTTACAGCAGGATTACTTGCCTAGGAATCGCAATTGCATGCAGTAAATTCAATCCACTCCACTTATTTATTTTGTACAACTGGTATTAAGGTTTTGTTTACAGCATTACATACTTGTTAACAAATACTTCATGTACTGCTTTGGTTTAAAACTCATTGATTAATTCAAAGCCAAACACTTCATCCATATGGGCCTCAGTCAAGGAATAGTGCAGCAGCTTATGGGATCAGACTCAATGACTACTTCCAGGTCATTAACGGGCCATGGGAGATCAGTTTCTGTTATGAGGCAGCGGATACAGAAGTAATCTCTCTCCAATACAGCACTTTGTAACATCATTGCTTCAGGACAAGAGCATCTGAATTTTGTATTAAGTAAGCTTGGAATAAAGTCCTTACCACTCTAGAGAAGAGCCGGAGTGTTTCTAGGTCTTCCAGGATATTGCTGTTTTTGGTGGTGATCAGTACCATGTACAGCTTCTCCATTGGCTGATATACATATCGCACACTCTCCGTCTCCACAAAAGTGTGTTGTTTCCCAGTGTTCATAAGTTTGGGGAAGGCTGCCAGCAGCCCCTCAATGCGGGTTCGTGTCATCTCCACGAACTGCCGTGAAACTATGGCCTTCCCTGCCTTTGTGCAGACAGCTGCCGCCAATAGCACCTATGGGGAATACAAGCATTGGTTAGTTACATTCATCAAGCACACAGATTTTTTTGAGACTAGACAGACTCACAAAACCTTTGACTTTGAGATAAGATTGTTTATGTAGGTGAAGCTCTTTGGACAGAAACCTTATCTTCACGCTCATCTATATAGTATATCTAGTATATTTAGTGCTAAATAAAAAATATTTACATGACCATGTATATTTTTCATCCAGGCTTCTTCTTGGCATAGAGGACAGAACTCTTCTAGAGAGAAACTAACTTCTGTTTTTGGTACTCCTCCCCATCACCCAAATCCAACTAATTCATGTCACTCTGGTCAGAGCAGAACAAGTCTTTCAAATTGATTTAATAAAGCACAAGCACAAAAAAAAAGTCTCAAATGCTACTTGCTAGAGTAACAAAGTAACATTAACATCCATTAATATTCTCTTCAGTGAGGTTATCACACCAAAAGATCACTTGTCAATGGGAAGGGCAAGTGCCAGAACAGAGCTACTAAAACATTAGCCTTCTGCTATGCCTTGAAAGTGCTTTGGACACTATTAAAATGCTGTTACCTTTTTTCACAGGTGAGCTTGTTTAAAAGGGCTTGTTATGCCATTTAGGCCCAAAATTTAGCCTTTGGGGAAAATTATAATAGTTTTACCCTATCTACTATGAACAGAAAGGATTTAATGAGATTTCTTTTAAAGATATTTTTCAATTAAATTTTTTTTTAAATGAATTTCCAAGTGGTACTGAAAACGGACAAGCCAAGTTTTATTGCCCCCAACTGAGTAACATGCAAAGACAAAGAAACTGAAAAGTAAGTTACAACTGTTTTAAACTTTGTTTTAATATAAACATTAACAAGAGAGGGAATGCTTTTAAATTTAATTCTTCTCTTCACAGTACCCCCTTTAAAAAGTCAAGTGATATTTCATTAACAAATGTGTTATTAAACATATTAATTACTGTTCATTGAGCTCTCAGGCTTTTTACATATGTTATCATATTAATGATAATTCAAAAGCAGTGAGACAGTTGCCAATTTATCTCTTATAGGTCTGTCAGTCTCCTGCAGCTGCCTACTCAAATCATTTCTCTGTACTGGAAAAAATTATCTTAACTTCTTAATTGAATAGTTTGGCCACAAAAGGGAGATTCTGCTGAAGTCACACAAAGACTCAACCATTGCTTCTTTATTAAGAGTTCTTTGTTAATTAAGCAAATACTTGCAATTATCAAATACAGACAAATTTAAGACCCTACGCCAAAATATGCTCATAACCACACATTGTACAGGACATTCATAGCTGGATATAAGGCTTGGATGCCTTGATGCAACTGATTAAATACCATCTAGACAGCAATGTCCTTACAGTAGTCCAATGAACTCAGATAGACTGGAAAGCAAAGACAGGATTGCAATAGTGAAAGGCTTACAGCCTTCAACTTTCCTAGGATGGCTGAGTCTGGCTGACAAGACACTAAATAAGACAGACTGACTATTCTTAAAAGGCCTTTAAACTGTACAGGCATTTAACGTAAGTTTACCTAAGGGAGTAGCCACAGGTTACTGTATGCTTACAAGTCACCGAAGATCCTGTAATTGACACCATGCTTCTGAGTCGAGAGTTACCACTTTGGAAGCAAAGACTGATGATGTGTCCTTGCCTCATCCCAATCATTGATATAACCAAACAGAACAGCTTCTAGGGCTGTGAAAAGGGCATGTGTTTCAGGTTTGAGCATATTTCACTGTTCAGTCAGACCATGTGGCTTTGGACATTGACCTGTTAGGGCTGATTTGATGTAAATAGTACTTTGATAAGTGCATCAAGAAAGGCAGCTCAGAAAAGTTAACAGCATCCTCAGTATCCAGTCTGCAAAGATCCAGAGTGTAAAAACACTGTTTTACCATATTAAATGTCCCAGTGATCTGAGTAATCTAAACCCACTAGATCAAACATTTCAAGAAATTCTTATCTATAAGCAACGTTATGCTGAATTATTAGTGGTTTGGATTTATCTGATTAGATTTAATTAATCTAATACCACATATGTAGCACTTGAACATTCAACTAGGTTTTAAAGGATGGTTCCATTTATTAATGATGATTTGTTTTACTGAAAGGACAGTACTTTCTAGGTGGAGAGAGCACATTACACACACTCAGCATTAAAAAAGTAAGATGACATTTTCAACTTGCCATAACAATTCTTTTTGGATTACCAGTTTGTGAAAGCAAGGGATAAGCCCTTTTACAGGTACTTAAAATCCTTATTCTGCTATGTAAGCAATTAACTTCTTTGGATAGAGGACAAAAATTAAACTAGGTATTCTTCATTTGGAACTTGTTTTAAAAGTATGTTGTTCTTAGCCTCACTAAGTTAAGTAAAGCATTTTCTATTTTCCAGCAATAAAGGTTACAGCGTAGAAGGGGCTGTGAAAGGTGAATGAGAGTGAAAAATTATATCAAATTAATATTCAGACACCACACGATATTTGAGTAGAACGGATTTGATATCATCATCTGTTTGAACCTGAAACTAGGATTAAGTTATACAGCACTTGATTGTGATGCATTACACATTTTGCTTACTTAGAAAAGGTTCAAATTACACCAATATTTTTTTGCCCTTAGTACAAATATTGTTTCCCAGTAAATTAAAAAACATCAAAAATACCTTGAGGGAAGAACAATTATTCAAAAGAGCAAACCCAAATGTGACATGTCCTTTAAAATTAAGCTGTCCTTTTGTGTATATTATCACATGCTGCAATATGCCTGCTAAATTGTCACAAGCTATCAAATTTTCCTCTATTTCATTTAACAAGTTGTAATTAAATATCTTTTCTCTGATCAGTTCCACCTTGTTTCACCACATCCAACAGGGTATGAAGATGTTTTAAACCCATTTACTAATTTATTGATGTAAGCAAATTACATACTATCTTTGGTCACAAAAAACATGTGCTTGAAACTGTTATCATTCATGCTTTTTTAAGTAGTCAATTTTAATCAAGTATATGTACAGTCATTACCTTTATATGTGTGCATATATACACACTGTCCATTTGCCTCATGTATGTGCACGCAGGATGCAGTATACTAATAATGTTTTGCATTTCTACAGCACTTTTCCTCTATGAAACCCAACTGTTTTATAAACATGAATATTCAACTCTCACATCAATATCATTAGTCCCAGATTATAGATGAAGAAACAAAAAGAGGCAAAATACCATGCCAATTTTCACATCGAATGACAGCAATAGGACGACGACGACTACGGAAGTCCTGACTCCAAGCCCTGTGCTGCAACCAGAAGTTCTCAAACTCTGGGCCACAGAGAACTTGATGGTCACTGGTTCTCCTTGTTTCAGTTGTCAAATTATATTGCGATCCATCCAAACCATACTACTTTCCTTTTCCCTGTAAGCAGCTGCTGTCTTTGCTGCAGAGATGGTAGGTGATCCAGAATGGGAGCGGAGGTCTGCACAATGCAGAACGGGGGGCACAAAGTGCCCACACGCCACCCCTCTGCTACACTGGGGCTGGTTCCAGGAAGGTCTGGAAACCCTGCAGGAGAAGGCGGTTTTGCAAGGGGACACAGGTGTACCCAAGCCCCATTTCCCTCAGAGGACCTATCCCAGGTGCAAGTATGGCAACAAGTCCCGGCCCCGTGCAGTGAAGACGGAGGGGAACCGCTGGCTGCCCCGCCGCTAGGGTGCAGGGCCGGAGCCAGAAGGGGGTAGGCCCCGGGCGATGGTTTGAGACCCACGTCTGCAGCGGCAAGACAGCAGCCCGCTGGGGGAGGCTCCCGGGCCTGTGATTCCTCGCATGAGGGAACCGGCCTGTATCCACGGCGCGGCCTCCACGGCAAGGCCCTAGGAAGGGGCACGAAGAGGTCTAGTGTCCCCTTATGGCGGGGCGGGGCTGGGCCCAGCTCCGGGCCCGGCTCCGGCTCCCCGGCGTGCCCCACGGCCCAGCGTCCCCCGAGCGGCTCAGGCCGGCCCCGGCCCCTCGGAGTGCCGCTCCCCAGGAGGCCAGGCTAGGGCATGGGGGCCCGGCCCTTACCATGGCGGCGGTGCGCTGCGCTGCGCTGCGGCGCGGCCCGGCCGGCGCGCTCACTCCCGGCTGGCTGGCTGGCTGGCCGGCTCCCTCGGTGTCTCTCTCCCCCCCTCCCACGGCAGCGGCCGCCGCGCCGCGTCTCTCTCGGCTGCCCCACAAAGATGGCGGCGGCCGAGCCACGTCCCCAGCCGGAAGCACCGCCCCCTTGCTCCGTCCTCCCCCGGCCGGCCGTTGGCTTGGGCTGTGGGCGCGCAGGCCTTGGGCCCTTCCCCCGCCTGAGAGCGCCAGAGCGCTGTGTGCCGCCTGGCGGGTGCGGGGGAGACCGCGGCGTGGGGGCCTCATCTCTGCCCCTCCCCCCCCATTCCTCTGTGTCCTGAGGGGCTGCTGCGCCCCGAGCCCCTCCCTGATCTGCTTCCTATCACTTGGTTTGGGGGGGGGGGCTGGGGAGGTCTAGATCGAGCTGCTCTAGAACCTCTGTCTTGACACAGCCCCCGCCCCCACAGCCTGGCATTGACACCACATGGGGTCATGGCTTGGCCCTGCAAGCAGACAGAAGCTGAGGGGAATTTCTTTTAGGTGGATCTAGAACAGGGAGTCCTGCCCTTCTCCCTCTGAAGACGGCACCATGGTGAGAGAGTTTCTGCCCTGCCCAGCCTGTCTTTTCCTTCTCAAGGAGAAGGTGGCTGAGGTAATATGTTCCATCTTTCACCAGCTTCTCTTGGTGGGAGAGACAAGCTTTTGAGCTTAGAGCTCTTCAGGGCCTGAAGAAGAGCTGTGTGTAAGCTGGGAGGCTCGACTCTCCCCCACAGCAGTTGGTCAGATAAAGCTATTACCTCACCTCTGGTGTCTTTCCAATATCCTGCAGTTGACAGGCTCCAACCACACCTTCCTTCCCAGACAGGCTGATGGAGGATTTGAAGTGCGCTAGGCAAAGTATGCCTGATCTAGAAAGAAAGTGCCCCTTGCCATTTAGTCCTAGAGGAGCTAGGAGGATTTGCTTTGCTGCCAGTCAACAATCTCGTCCATTTTAGAACAAGGCAGGCTCTTTCCCATCCTTGCTGCACAAGGCTGATGGGAGTTCGGAGTGTTGTAAACCAATCTAGCTAGAACCAGGACAGCTCAGTCCTTTTCATCCTGCGTGGGGAGGGGATGATACTGTTCTAGACCAAGCCAACCTGATCTAGAACAATGCCACCATTTCCTCCACAGCGTGAGTTGGGCCTGTGCATTGGGACTGGCTCATTTCTTGCAACGAAGCTCTCCGACCACTAGGGGCCGCTGCTCAAAGCTTTCCCATAACCATAGACGCCAGGGGGTGGGACTTAATGAGGGGATTCTGCTGGGTGGGCGGATCCGGTCACCGGAAAGCCGGTAGAGCGGGGGCTGCGCCTGCGCTGCAAGTTCTCGCGAGAGTTACTCCAATCTCCATGGTGACGGCGCGCGGGCTGTACCTCAGTGCCAGGCGAAGATGGAGTCCAGGCGTCGGGCCGGGCCCTGAAAGGCCGGGACATGGCGGAGGCCCTGCAGGTGACCGAGCGCCAGCCTGGGGCGCCCGGCAGGGCTGGGGAAACGCACTCGGCCGGGCCGCAGGGGGGATTAAAAGCGTGGCCCGTGGCATTGGCGGTAATGCCAGGCCGGCTCTGCTGAGCGCCCCCGCCCAGTGCGCCGCTGCCAGGGCTGTCTGGGGCCCTGGCCGCGCAGGGCTCCCGGCTCCTCGGTGCCCGAGCACGGGGCCCTTCTCCCACGGCCATCGCCGTGCGTGGCCTTTCACACGAGCCGCACCGAAGAGGCTTTTCCTCTCCCCAGGGCCTCGCAGCCCTTGGCTGGGGCGAAGCAGGCCCGGCCCGCCCTGCCCTATAAGAGGACGTGTGCTGCTCTGCTTTGAGTAACCCGACCTCTCTGTCTCGTTGTTAGACCAAAGTCGTTGAAAACCAGCCCTATGATGAGAGTCTAGAGATTAACGACTCGGAAGAGGTTTCCAGTATCTGCGTACCGACTCCACGGCTGGGTATGGGAAAGCCTCCTTTCATCTCCTGCCTCTGTCCTTCCCACTAGAACTCTTCGTCTGCTTCCTGAAACACTCAAATGCTGATCAGCCTCAGATCTGCTGCTGGCAACTTGATCTTAGTCATAGCTTCTTCACGCTATTCTTTATGGGACTTAAATCTTTTCCATAAAATTGGAGGGGGGGCAGATTCGTTGGGATTTTCTCACAGGCATATCAGGAGGTAAACCGAATACACTCACATTTTTAATAATAAAATGTGTTCATGGAAATAAAGCTAGAGACAACAGATGTGGTAATGGCAACTGTCACTGAAATCTAGGTGTGTATCTAGTGGTTCTCACAACAGTTTTTTTGGTGGCCTCAGAGTGCAGCCACCAACTCTTGCTGGTGGTCGCATTGACAATTTTTCCCAATATACTCAGTTAAAGTTAGGTAAATCAAATAAACATGCACATATACATGTCCCAATAAGAAGTTCTGGGTTTTGATGCATCAATAGTGTGGATCAGAATATTAGCAAAAGTTCAGGAGCTCTTTGACTGGAAAGGCTGCCTTGCTTGCCCCACTCACCTTTCAGGTGAGAAAGGTGAGTGGGGTGCATGAAGAACTGCAGCTCCTGCCAGGTGGCTGGAGGGAGTCACTTGTCCTTCCCTGCAGAGCAGCCAGTCTGGCTATATGTGCAGCAACTGCCCTGAGTCACCTGGCAGGAGGCAGGGAGGGGGCTGCTTTGGGAGAGTGGGGGAAGAACTGCAGCTTAGGGAGGGAGCTGCTGGAGGTCACTTGCATGGTTGCAGGAAGGGGGGATGAGTGGGTGAATGTAAGGACCCTAGAGGCAATCAAGCGGCTGGCAGGGAGGGAAGAAGGGGGGAGGTGCTGGAAAGGCAGAGAGGGAAGTGAATGGAAGTCAGGACCCAGAGGCATTGGTGGGGAGAGGGGAGGTGAGAGTGGATGAATGCAAGGAGTCAGACCCTGGAGGCAATCGAGCAGCTGGCAGGGAGGAAAGGGGGATGGGTGTGGGAAAGGCAGGGAAGGGAGTGGGAGTCAGAACCCCAGGCACTGGTGGACAGTCAGTGGCTGGCAGGGAGGAATGCAGATCCTGAGGCAGACACATGGGGGTGGGCTGGGGTCACTTACCTTGGCATTCCAGTCAAGGACCATGCTTCTGGGAGCCAAGGGCCGGGCATTATTCACCCTGCAGGGGTTGCTCTCAACAAGTCCCAGCTTGTGATCAGGTGAAACCTGGCTGGGTGGGGTGGATCCTTCCCCTCCTTCCCCAGCTGCTTGTGGCTGCATTTGAGAACCATTGACATGGTCGTTTTAACATGGATTTGGCCTTCTCCCCAATGGCCAGCCAGACTGCATTAGATTCTGGTTCAGCCAAAGCGAGTTGAAGTTCTGCATAAGCATGATTGTTAAACTTGGGTGTAAGGCCCCTGTAGACATGGTTTCATTCATCCAAGCTGTGACCCCACAACCTGCACTTGGGTAACATGAAAAAAGAAACCTTCTTGGTGATCTCTTCAGCAGGTCCTAGGTCCACACGCTTACAGCACAAAAACATGGCTGATAACAGCAGTGATGAGTATGATGAAGAAATGAACAAGGTATGAGGTTACTCATGTTCTTCTTTGCTGTTGTGCCTGATCACAGCTTTTTGTAGCCCATCTACTGGGACCTCATTATCTGCATGTTGAGACCTACTAGGGAAATTGCAGAAAAGCAGTCTGGAAAGTTTTGTGATTTTTGACCCATTTGGAATAGAAAGAAATGTAATTGCAGTATCTTGTGGCAAGACACATTATTTATACTAGGGTGAAGATTAAAAGGGGTCAGCTTTCTTTTTCCTTCAGTTAGAACAGGTGGAGCAATTTATGTGTCCGAGGGAGAATAGATCTAGAAAGGGATTTCACATCCAAAGGGCCAAATTATGGCAGTTGACACCATCCAGTGTGGATGTAATGAATAGCAGACCTGTTCTCACTTCATGACTGAAGTGGGATTAAAAAGAGGGCTTAAGCTCATATTTGGCTGTAAAGGTAGGAAGTGCTTTTTTACAGGTTACAGACGATGGGTCAGGACACCTGGGTTCTGTGTCCAGCTCTGCCACCAATTTGTTGTGACTTTGGGTGAGCCAGTCCCCTCCATCTGTATTTTAGTTTCTCTGGCTATAAAGTGGGGTCATACCACCAGCTACCTTGCAGGGACTTAGAGAGGGCTGAGTAATGTTTATAAAGTATTTTGAGATCCTGTAAGGGAAAAAATTAGTGTGTGAGACAGACTGCCACTCACCACCCGACGGGCACCTCCTGGTGGTGTTCTGGGAATTAGCTTGTGGCAACGCCCCCATCCACAGCCTGTGCTCCATCACTCTTCCCTTCCTGCTGTCATCAGGGCTCTCCGCTGTCTTTGAGGCTCAACCCTCCGGCCAAGCCACAGTCCGTGTTCTCCCCATCCTTTGGGGAGAGGGTGGGATTCTGCAGTCCCTTTCCCCCCACTTGTTTCAGTGGCCGCTATAGTCCGCCACCACTCCACTGGCAGCCGGAGACGGTGTGGCCCAGCCGCCTTCTCCTGCCTCTCCTCCAACTCCTCTATAGCCTTCCCTGGGCCACTTCCCCTCAGCCTCAGTACCTACTCCACCCTTGTATCAGGGCCTTCTGCTGTCACTGAGCCACGGCCATTTCCCACCCAGGGTGCTGCTCTCCCTCAGCTGACTGGCTTTCCTTCCCTCCCTGAGCTCCTGGGAGTGACTGGCGTGCTCTGCTTCTCCCCTTTTATACTGGGCTCCTGGGTCCTGATTGGCTGCCCCGCTGCTCCTGCCCACTGGCTGCTCCTCTCCCAGCCCTCCTTACCCCCCTCTTGGCCAGTGTGGGGTAGGTGCCCTGCCACATATGTATTAGAACTGAACATGGCCCCATCCCTGAAAACCATGCATTTGGTTAGACTAAGAGCAGTGGTAACTCTAGGTTAAATGTCCATGCTGACATTCCTTTTCTACCCCACTAGAGGAAGTTTCTTTCTTATGCAGCTCTGCCTCACCCATGTGTGTCAGTGTTTGCTGTTTAGAATGAAAGCTAAGGGAGTTGGAAAATGGGGCTGTTGGGAATATATGTTGCACTGTATCTCTGTTTTTAACTTTAACCTAGGAGAAGAAAGTAGCCCAGTTGGCCCCCCAGCGAAGATTTAGTGAGAATGAGGATGGGGAGGATGACGACGATTCATCTGAAACTGACTCAGATGATGATGAGGAAGAGGAGGAACATGGAGCCCCTCTGGAGGGGTATGAGGGATTATTAATTCCTAATAAGACCAGGTTAATTAAAGTCAGGCGCTCAGTTCTGAGAGAAAGCTCCTAACAAGGCACTTGAGCACTGTTACTTTCTAACAATACTGTGCAGATATGCCTTTAGGTTAGATATTGTGGGGATGAGGGGTTTAAAAGCAGAGGGAGATAATGTGTAGATGCTAGCTTCCCAAACAGCTCAGTGGTACTGGGGTTGGTGTGCTGCAATGGGAACTGGAAGTCTGAATTAAAGGTTTTGGAAAGCTGCTTTCAGAGTATAAGCCATGAGAATGAAGATACAAGGATATAGCTATATTAAACATGGAGGAGGAATTCCATTGACCATGTGGACAGGAAGAGTGTCACTGGAGTTTGGAAAGCATCAGTAAAGATGCACTGTTTATACAATAAAACAGTTCTTAGAGAACTTGAAAATTGGATTCCCAAACAAGATTCTGAGTTGCTTATTAACACACATAGGACTCTTAGAATTCAAATATGGCTGCCCAGTTTTCTCCCTACAAATGTCTAGTCGTCATGAACTTTATAACCAATGCAATCAGCCTCTTGGAGGTCGTCTAGGGGGTACCCAGATAGCCTGGCAAAAACTGAAATGTAATATAATAAGCTAACATTAATAGAGGACAGGGTACATTAATGGGCCCATTAATATACTCAATGCATTGTGCTGCACAAAAAGAGTGCATTTACTGCCTTTTTGCAAACAATTAATTTACATAGTGTGCATACAGATGCCTAGCATGCAAGCCTGCCTTCCCCAAGGGAAATAATTGTTTTCTCATTACACTTATTCAAACCTAATACAGTTTTGTTGAGAGTCTGGTCTGCTGCCCATCAGTATGGCATTATTAATCTTCCCTCTCCCTCTCTTATTTTGGCTGGAGTTTATCTGGTAAAAGGGGGTGTGAGTGTTGTGAATGGTGTTATGGTGGAAACATCTTCAAAGAGGAAGAGTTTGCAGCATTTCCTAAAGATGGTCAGACTCTGGATTCACTTGATCTCTTCTGTAAATTTGTTCTGTAGCCAGACCAATCCCCCAGTCTGTGTACACTAGGCTGGGGAAGGTATCCTAGACTCTCTCCTCCTTTAACACACCCATACAGGATCAGATCTAAGTACTCCATTAAGTTAATCTGCCTAATTCTCTTGGTCCTGAATCTCTCTTCTTTTCAATAGTGCCTACAACCCTGCAGACTATGATTATCTACCAGTGTCTGCTGAGATTAAAGAGCTCTTCCAGTATATAAGGAGGTGAGTAGAAGGAGCGCTAGTCCGGATTGGGATGTCTTTCTGCAGAGTGAAATGTTTACAGAAGAAAATACTTCTTTCCTGGATGATCATTTCAGTCATCCCCTCTCCCTGTGTTGTTCTCAGGTACACTCCACAAATGATAGAACTTGAACACAAACTGCAGCCTTTCATTCCAGACTTCATTCCAGCTGTTGGGGACATTGATGCCTTCTTAAAGGTACACAGCTTTCAGCCACTCCCCTGTAACTCCTATTGTGCAGTATCAAACAGTGCTCTCTTCCATGCAAACAATATTAATTTAGTGAGAAGCAGCATTTGCTTTTCTCTTTATTGGAACAGCAGCGATTTCAGCACACAGAGTGCCAAACTACGGGCCCAAACTCACTAATGGGGCTCAGTGGCCTCTTAGTATATGAATTGTCATAGGAAGTTAGGAATTATCACACTGAAAGAAATAGATTCATGTGTAGTTAGTGCTCCATTGATTTTCACCAAAACAGGACCTGAATTCTTTGGGGCAGGGATAGCATCTTCCTCTAGTTATTCAGTTCCTAGTACATTTGAGGTGCTACTATAATATGTTGTTAATCACATCTCATACAATCCATATCTCACAGATTAGAATATCTGTGGCTACAATATGGAGTCTGAATCTCAGTAAACCCATACAGGGGCTCATTTAAAGAAGAAATTAGAAAGTTTTAACAGATTTACTGATCCTTGCCATATAAGTATCAGAGACAAAACAATCATTACAACAGTAAACCTGTTAGGAGAACATTATACAGCAATATAGTCATAGAATCATAGAAATGTAGAACTGGTAGGGACCTCAAGGATGTCATCAAGTCTGTGCTATGACAGGACCAAGTAAATCTAGATCATCCCTGACAGGTGTTGTACTTGGTGTGTTGGTCACCGATGTTTATCAGTGTAGGCTGCGTGCCTGTGTAGATGCTGTCCCAGCTCTGGCTAGGAAACAGACGGCTCTCACGATCGAATGAGTCGACACGACCACAGATTAGCTGAGCAATGAAGGCGCCCAGGCCAGGTTTATTGCGTGCGGCACGAGAAATGATTTACAGAGTATTTCTGGGTCAGTTTCACATAGGCGGCATTACAATGGTCTCGGCCCAACGGCAGGACTTTTCGTTATCCCCTAGATCGGACGCCGGTATTCTCTCACACCCTCTTTTATACACTATTACCTACACTTTCGTTCTGCCCCCTTTGATGTAGGTAGTTGCCACCCTCTTGACGTAGTCTAATACCACCTTTTTCCGTTGATTGGCTGATTTGGGCAACACCACTCCATCTATCATTTCTATCCATAAAAGAATCATTTCAGAGAGTTAGTATCTTGGTACCTCCCATACCTGCTACATATTTTAGTAATATTTTGGCAGTCATACAATCTTGCAGTATCAGCACTTTCCTATACCAGTCTCAGTTAACTTGAGTGACCCCTTATACTTCTGTTCACTCGGCTTTTTCCATTTAGGCCTTAGCCTGTTTTACAGGCCTTAAGCTCTCACTTCTTACTACAACAGGTGTTTGTCCAACCTGTTTTTAGAAACCTCCAATGATGGGGATTCCACAATGTCTCCTGTAACCTTATTCTAGTACTTAATTACCCTCATAGTTAGAAAGTTTTTCCTAATATCTAACCTAAATTTCCCTTGCTGCAGATTAAGCCCATTACTTCTTGTCCTACCTTCAGTGGACATGGAGAACAATTGATCCCTGCCCTCTATAACAGCCCTTGACATACTTGAAGACTATTAACAGGTCCCCCGTCAATCTTCTTTTCTCATGATTAAACATGTCCAGTTTAACCTTTCCATATAGGTCAGATTTGCTAAAACTTTTATCATTTTTGTTGCTCTCCTCTGAACTCTCTCCAAATTTGTCCAGTCTTTCCTGAAGTGGGGCAGCCGGAATTGGACACAGTACTCCAGCTGAGGCATGAGCAGTGCTGAGTAGAGCAGGATAGTTACAATGCTTCTATTAATGCCTCTCAGAACGATATTAGCCATTTTCACAACTGCATCACATTGTTGACTCATTCAATTTGTGATCCATTATAACCCCCAGATCCTTTTCAGCAGTATTACCACCTAGTCAGCTACTCCTCATTTTGTAGTTGTGCATTTGATTTTTCCTTCCTAAGTGAAAAAGTTTGCTCTTGTCTTTATTGAATTTCATCTTGCTGATGTCAGACAATTTCTCCAATTTGTCAAGGTCATTTTGAATTCTAATCCTGTCCTCCAAAGTGCTTGCAACCCCTCCCAGTTTGGTGTCATCTGTACATTTTGTAAGTGTACTGTCCACTCCATAATCCAAGTCATTAATGAAAATATTGACTAGTAGTGAACCAGGATTGATCCTTGTGGGGCCCCACTAGGTAATCTTCCCCCATTTGATAACTAATTGAGTACAGCCTTTCAACCAGTAGTGCAGCCACCCATAATAATTTCACCTAGACCACATTTTCCTAGTTGCTTATAGAATAGCATATGGGACTGTGTGAAAAGCCTGACTAAAATCAAGATCTATCCCCTCTACTGCTTCCCCCCATCCAGTGGGGGAGTGACCCTGTCAAGGAAGTAAATTAGGTTGGTTTGGCATGACAAATCCATGCTAGCTATTCTTTATAACCCTGTTATAACGCCAGGTGCTAACAAATTGAGTGTTTAATAATTTGTTCCAGTATCCTTCCAGGTATCAAAGTTAGGCTGACTGGTCTATAATTCCCTAGATTCTCTTTGTTCCCCTTTTTAGAGATAGGTATTATATATGTCCTTCTCCAGTCTTCTGGGACCTCACTTGTTTTCCTGGAGTTCTCAAAGATTGCTTCAGTTCTGAGATTGCTTCAGATAGTTCACGGATACTCAGACCACAAGTGGCTCTTTGCAGCACATGATATTAAAACACTGAGTTTACCAATCAGGATGCTTTTACTGTGTTACTAAGCAATTAAGTTATCAACTTGTACTAAGTTATTAACTTACTTAGTACGAGAATAATATATAAAAACTAAATATTTCCTATCATACTGTTTAAATATGAATATTACTATGGTAAATGAAACAATGAATTCACACTACTGTGGCTCTTTTGGGTAATGCTGATCACTAATTTGGCTTTGCAACTCTGAGGTCTCAGTAGCTAGTTCCTTAAGTATCCTAGGATTAATTTAATCAGGCCTTCTCTGTAATCATCAGATCTCTCCACTGATGAGTTTTGACCTTATTAGAATGTCTTTTCACTCAATCTAATAAAATCACCAGAAACAACATGTTAGAGGTAGTATAATCTGTTTGAACAGACATGCCTTGTTTGTTAAATGTGTAATGTTCATTTTTTAATTTTTTTTAAGTGTCAGATGTGCTGGTTTCTTTGGTGGTGAGTGGTCTTTTGCTGAGTATAGAATAAATGGAAACAAAATCTATGTGTATATTTGTTCTCTATCTATTTTGCTGGGAACATAATTGGTGCATTAATTTTTCTGTAGCAGCCACTTTTTTTTAACCATTTCTCTAGAATGGAACTAATTTTCTTTTTCCAATGAGAGGCAATTGGTAGCCTAACAGCCTCTAGCGGATGAGAGATTAATTCTTAATGTCCTTTTGTGTGACCATTTCTGCTGGTAAACCCCAGGAGGATTATCAAAAGATCATATCATAATATACAATAATTTATTATATTTAGTTATAAACTGCATTCCAGTGCCCTCTGAGTGAATGTGTCCACCATATAGACATAACATCTCTTTTCACTGCAATTTCTCCCATTTAGCCTCATTTAATCTCTCTCTCTGCTCCCTCCCCCCCCCACCTGACTGGTGAGAAGTTACCATTGAAATAGTATCTTAAAGATACTTTTTTATAGTGCTACAGACCAAGGTTCTTGGTCCTCTTTTCCAAATCAGATACCATTCCTCTGGGGTAATCTGTCTATCCAGATCGTGAATGGAAATTTCTGTTAAAAAGAGTTGTCTGCAAAGATTGATATAAATTAGTTATTTTTTGTTTCCTAATTGGCCAGATGCCATAATTTCTATTAGTTAACTTTTCTAGAAAGTTGTTTTAGACAGAAAAGCTAAGAAATATAAATGCATAACTTGAAAATACTGGTACCATGGGCAAATGGGCCAGTTAAAGTTAGATTTGATCTCTAAATAAATTAGAAAAGTTTCTTTACTGATTAGCTGGCCAACCATGTATATTCCACACTCTGGTTTATGATCTGAATTATTTGCAATGGTTGTCACTAATGAGGTGATAAGTTTTTTTACCTAGTTCTATCCCAGACCCATAGAGTAACCTTTGCTAAAGTATGTGTATACATTTCTAGATTTTTTAAAATTAATTCTTGGTAGCCTAACAGTGTTTACACAGTCACAGTTTTCTTCTTCAGTAAAGACCCACTGTGTGAGTGGGTTTGAATGCTCCCAATCTGCTACTGCTTTGAGCTGGCTGCTTGACAGAACAACTAGTCCAATCCATTTAATAAGTCTGAGCAAAGTATCTGCACTCATTCTCAGTCTTTTCGTATTCCATAGAAATCTAACATCTTCCTCTGTATTCTTGCTAAGGTTTTTATCTGAGATGATTACAAAAAGTTTTGAAACAAGAAAGATACCTATGGCAAAATATTAATTTTGACTGTGGCTATTCTTCCCAACCAAGAAACTGAACACTTACCCCAGCTCTCCAGATCTCTATTCATTTGCTAACATAGGTTTGACATTTTAATCATAGAGCATAGGTTGCTTGAGATTTGAATTCCTAGGTACCTTATAGAATTTGTTGCCCATTTGTATCCAAATGTTTTCGGAAGGAATGACTTCTGAGAATCCAGCAAATTCATTGACAAATCTAAAATATTAGCTTAGTTTAAAAAAGCATGTAGATTTAACATAAAGTCATGGATATCTTTAGATACTGATTTTGGGAAAAATGTTTTAATTAGATAAAAAATCTCATCAGCATAAAAAGCTGTTTTCTGTTGTGTTCCTGCAAGTTTTATTTCTGTGATAAGTTCATTCTTCCTTATACTCAGTGCAAAAGGCTCCATGGCCAGGGCTAAAAGACAGACAATAGACATCCCTGCCTAGTCCCTCTGTGGAATTCAAACAGCAGAGATTTAACTACATTAATTCACACAGCTGCTTTTGGTCTGATGTAAAGAGCATTTATCCAATTAAGAAACTGGGAGCCAATGTCCATATGGGACAGGACTTGAAACAGCAAGTTCACTCTATTCTGTCAAAAGCTCTCTCTGTGTCAAGTGATAACAAAACTTTTTTTTTTTTTAAACTGGCATTCTGAATGATTCTGAGTTCTCTCCAAATATTATCTGACATTGTCTATCCTTATGAATCCCATTTGATCAGGATTCATATAAATTGAGAGCATGGACAGCAGTCAGCTAACTAGTATTTTTGTTTAAAATCTTTGTTGTGATTCATCACTGATATGAGCCTGTAGGAACTGCATAAAGTCAAATCTTTTCCAACTTCAGGGAGAACAAAATAGCTTTTTTCATGGTCTATGGAAGTTCTTCCCCTAGCAGAATGACATTGAAGATACCCCTTAAGGGACCCACTAATAACTTCTTTAATAATTTGTGAAATTTAGCTTGGTGCTAGAGTTTTATCTTTTTCTTGCTCTTGCCTTTGAGATTTCTTCTTCTGTTATTTCTTTATCTAAAATTTCTTTATCAATTTTGTTTTATCTTTGGCAAGCCTGCTACTTCCAAATATTTTTTAATTACCTCAGATACTTTAAACTCTAAACTTCAGAGTTTATAATAAGGAGCAAAAGTAGCATATATTTCACTGCAATATGTAACTATCTTTTGCTGATGATTTTTAAATTGGTGGAATAATACATTCCTCTAATCCATTTGAGATTTTGTGCCAATAGTTTATCAATTTTATTTCCTTTTTCATAAAACACCTGCTTTTTTATACCTAAGGGTATTTTCAGGGGCATCTGTCCCCTAAATACTGCTTTACCTGCCTGTCCATTGGTCGCACGGTCCAATCAGGCATCGCGACCCTTCCTCAGGCCCAGGCTCTGAGGAAGGCCCCAGCACCTGGGTCTAGGGGAATAAGCCTAGCAGATTGAGTCTGTAGCCCCAGCCCCCGGCAGGCTTACTTTTTAAACCGACAGCCCCCTGGCCCTCACAGAGGGCAGGGCGGATAAGGAGTCCATGACCCTGCCTTTCAACAGGTGGGGCAGGTGAGCAGTCTATTGCCCTGGCCCTCAGGCAGGGCAGGCAGGCAAAGCAGTCTATAGCCCCCAGCCTTCCTACAGGCAGGGCAAACGAAGTAGTCTGTAGTCCCCGGTCTTCCAGTAGGCAGGACGAGCAAAGTAGTCTACAGCCCCCAGCCCTCAAGGCAGGCAGGGCTGGTGAAGGAGTCAATAGCCCCTGGCCCTCAAGCAGGCGGGGCAGGCAAAATAGTCTAAAGCCCCTGGCCTTACAGGCAAGCGGGGCTGGTAAAGCTCAGTCTCTGCTGGTGGCGCTCAGAGGAAGCCAAGCACTCCCGGGGTGGTTAGGGAAGGGGAGAGCGAGACACAGGCCCACCCGACTCCACTGTGTCCCAGCCCAGAGCCCTATCAGTGGCAAAGCGGTTTGCCGCTGGGTCAGCAGGGATCCAGCTGCAACATATTGACTGGTTTGGCCATGGACTCAGCCACTCTCTAGTCAGCTGTCCCTGGGCGGCTTCCTCCCACCCAGTCCCCAGGTACCTGCATCCAGCCATCTCCCTCTGTGTCGCTGGGGTAGACAGCAAGCGGGAGTCCTGCAAGCCCTTCACCATCAACCAGTGGCAGGTCTGGAAACTCCTCCGGGTCATCCACAGAGGGCAGCTCCTCCATGTCACAGGGTTCCTGGGGTTTGTCCAGTACACAAGGCTCAGTCTACTTCTGTGGGTCCTCCATGTCAGGCAGCTCCTCCAGGTCAGGGCCAGCCTCAGGGGGTTTCTCCCACTCAGCAGGCTCAGGTAGTGTCTCCCAGCTATTAGGGCCTGGCAGCCCGGGTAAGTTTTGGAGGCTCCAGTCAGTGGGGCAGTTGTTCCAAATTGCCACAGGGCCTGCGTCAGGCCTAGACCGCAGCTTCTGGGGAAACACATCTGCCTCCAGCAGCACCTTCCTCCTTACTGAGCTGCTGGGCTGCCTTTTTATAGTTCCCTCCCTGGCCCTGGCTCCACCCCTCTGCTTCCGGGTGGCTTGGCCTGCAGGGCCTGGTTCTGTCCAGTAGGGGCATCGCGAACCTTCCTTGGGCCCAGGCTCCAAGGAAGGCCACAGCGCCTTGTTACACTGCCTCACAGAGAAGACCTCTTTTTATATTGTCTGCATCATTTGACAATATTGAACAATGTTCTCTCTGATTTCAATCATCAGGGGTGGCCACAGCTGGATATGGGACATTGGACAGGGAGACCCACGGCTCTGAGGGGCACTGAGCATTCTCTCTCTCGGGGGCTTGGCTGGCAGGATCTAACTGATCACCCACCATACGTGGGGTCGGGAGGAGCCATGAAAAACTTGAAATTATTGTGATGCTTTAGCATAGCTCTCATTTCTAATTATGCTGTGTTCACAAATGTTTGCTTGACTATGGCTTGATTTGTGTTTGTAAGATTCTATAGTAGTTCTTGTATTAATTCCCCACTGCCTCACCTCTCCTGCATTCTCCTTACTTTAAATCCAAAAATAAAATATCAACATGGCATGTAAATTAGTTTCCTAACGACTGCGCTGTGCTGAACCCTAAACCCTCGTACTCCCCCCATGAACACTTTTCTTGTGCTTCTCTATGACTGCTTTTCTTACAAAGTCTCCTCCTATGGGACCTTAATCATCACTCATAAGGATAGGCTACCATCTGGTCATTTGAGTTACATGGGAGGGAAATAACAGGACCCCTATGCGCTCCTCCCCATCCCCTCTGTTTGCTCCAGTCCCCTCTATCCATGGCCCCCCTAACACTCCCCCCTTATTGTCCTTCATTTTGTATACTTTGTAAAATACAGAACACAGCTATCAGTGTTGTGATCACCCCAATTAAAGCAAACTGAATATTATTTTCCTTACAACATTAACGTAGTTACTATTCAAGTATTCATTGCTGATGACTCCCAAGAAGTGCCTCAGGTATCCAAGTCCTTCTGTTCAGCTTCACTTCTGCTATTTCAATACATTCACTACAGGCTTTTGTCTTGTATTTTCCTATCTTCTTTTTCTTGAATTTCACCATCTACCAAGATTTTTTGGTAAGTGGTGAAATCCAAGTGTGAAATCCATCTCCAGTATGGCTGAGATCTGGATTTCTATCCCAAGTGACTGGCGTGTATTTGTTTCTCTTGTTTATACTCTCTTACTGTATAATACTACTGATTCTGAAAGCTGAATGAGAGTGTAAATGGGATCCTCATCTGTAGTGAATATCTGGCCTCCTGAGTGCTGCTGTAATTTCCCCCCGCTCTGTTCTCTCTTTTAAAGTAAAGGCACAGAGGTCATGGAAAAATTTTGGCCTTTAAAAAAAAGCTCTGAATGCTCTCTGGCTTTTTTATAATTAAATCTTTCTGCTGCCAATGATGAAATTTCACAATCAGAGCTCTGAGTCTATTATGAGACATAAGTGGATGGAGCAGAGCTCTTTTTGCTCTCTCCACTTTCACCTCTTCCAGTGACCTCAGATTTCACAATTTATATCCTCCTTCAGTGTTTTCAGGGAGTCCCTTAATTCTGATGTTGTTCCTTCTTGCTCTGTTTTCTGTAGCATCCCATTTAAGCTGCAGCTGTCTTTCTGCTCCAGAAGTGCCATGCAGCTCTGTAACTCTCTCTCACTCCTTTCTCTAAGGCCAGCCTGTAACACAGTGACTTGATCTTCCAAGTCAGTAATTTAGAGGGACTCATTTTAAACATCCTTCAAACTCCCCTATTTTGAATTTAGAAGAAAAAAAATCTCAGTTCCTCTTTGTTTATCTGCAGGTTCCACGTCCTGATGGCAAGCCAGATAACCTTGGCCTGTTGGTATTGGATGAGCCATCCACAAAACAGTCAGATCCCACAGTGCTCTCTCTCTGGTTAACGGAAAACTCCAAACAGCACAATGTTGCAGTAAGTTATGAAGGGAAAAGAGCTGTTTATCCCATGCCAGGCTTGGTAGAAAGATGGAGTCTTAGTCTAACCTGTGTAGCTGTACCGCTACCATGATTACAGCACAGTGAGGATGTTATGTTAAGTTCTTGCGAACAGGAAAACATCTTTCCCACCCACACCAGTAGACTACAGTGTGTCTGCTCTCATTCACACACGTCTTAATAAACATAGTTTGGATCCATTTGTTTTCTTGGTCAGAGCTTCATTCTCCGGTGGTTGTTGCTCTCTGCTTTGGGTTACTGTGTTCTTTCCCAGCTGCTCTTCTGCTCCTGTATGCAGATACTGGCTGTGTAGAGCAGCTGGGAAAGAGAACAAAAACACACAGCCCAGCCAGGAATGAAGCCTAGGGTTTGGAGGGACCCACTAGCCTTGGAAAGTCTGTCTCCAGATTCTCATTTCTGTTCTCAGCAGCAGATAAAGGTGAAGAGCTTGGAGAATGCAGAGAAGAATCCCAAAGCCATTGATAACTGGATCGAGAGTATCAGCGAGTTACATCGCTTCAAACCTCCTGCTACTGTGCACTACACCAGGTGAGCTCTCTGTACCCTTCTGCCTGTTGTACTTTGCTTACTTCTTACGCGTGTTCTGCATGCAGAGATGCAGTTAGAGTGTTCTTTAATCAGTGGACTCTCTCTCCTACTGACTGTGCAATTCAGATAGCGCTAGTTTGCCCTTGTAGGAAGGCAGCATTTGTAAGTAGCTTGTTTGGGGGACTAAGAGTCAGGACTCTTGGGTTCTATTTTCCGTCCTCCACTGATCTGTTGAAGTGACTTGTACAACATCAAACAACTCTATACTTCACTTTCCTCACCTGTTACATGAAGATAGTAATACTGATTTACCTAATAGTAGGATTCAGAGGCTTCCCTAATGTTTGTAAAGTGCTTAGACATCCTGAGATGACAGGTTCTGTATGAGAGCAAAGAACTACCATTAACTCTTCTCAAAATGCAGTCAGGAGAGGGGAGGAGCTTTGGTGACTTACGGTATGGTGCACTGCAGTGATAGGGGTGTTAGAAATGCAGACACAGAGTTAGACTAATGGTTTATTTGGAGAAAATAAAAACATCAATCAGCTCATTGGAGTTATTCTTGCCATGACTGTAAAGAAGGAATTGATCTCTCATCAGACACTTAGTAAATGGTTACAGCTATGGAGTGCATGTACGAATCAAAATCTGACACTGGCTGGAATGAATGTCTGCACTCCCTCCATTTTACATCTACTTGGCTCATCCACTCAGCTGAAATTCCTATTGCTTCAGAACTCTTCAGCAAAATTTTGTATTGATTTTGAAACATACAGCTAGGTGTGTTTGTGTCTTTAACTTTTCAAATGAATTTGGTCCCTATTAAAGCGAGAGCGATGAATAACACTGACTTGGGCCAGGTATAGTTTGCATATAGAGAAAGATCCTGTCCACTTTTGCAAAGCAATTTGAGGAAGGAATTATTTATTAGACAAGCTTCCTCATCCTAGTCAGCCAGTATCCCCCAATCCTGACTTGCACACTCCCTGCTTTTCCAGTCCTGAGCTAACCGCACATCCCTGCCAAAACTCCTGTCCCAACCAGCAGCCCCCCTGATCTCACACAAACCTCTCCTACGAAGAGACTTGTATTTTATAGAGATTTCGTGATGTCCAGATGTGTGGATTAATCTGAGATCAAACTCGTTTTTCCCATGTGAGCCAAATCAGACTTGATCCCAGACCTCCAGAGGCAAAGTCTAGTACATGAACACTCATTCTATAGCAGGCACAGTGAAATCTGTGGCTGTCATGTGTCCTTGTCTCTTGCAATATGGAGTTGGCACCTTGTTTTGACTCTTGATTACCTCAGTACTATTGAAAGTTGTTTAGTTGGTACCACGTTTGTGTGTGTTCATAGATACATGCATTCGAGCTTGTTTTCTCCCTATGTGAGGACAAGAGTGCAGTTGCTCTCCCCATTTACATCAGTCTATTTTTGATGTACTCTGTCAGGAAGCCCCACATTCAGCAGAATTCAGCAGAAGCGTACTGTGTGTTTACATGCAGGTTTGTTTTTCTCCCCTTGCAGGCCAATGCCTGATATTGATACTCTGATGCAGGAATGGTCCCCAGAATTTGAGGAACTCTTGGGAAAGGTACATTGTCAGTCTGCCTAGCAGCTATCCCAGCTGCAGATTACATGCATAATCTGGGTTTTTGTTTCACTTTGGGCTGTTTGCCTACTCCGTGTTATCCTTCATTAATGCAGGCTGGTTCAGAGCTGTTTGGGTTTCTTGTAACAATCTGAAGGAAAACCACTGTGCAACCAATGATTGGGCGATTTGGTATCGCTAGCTCATCAGCTGAAGCCTCAAATCCAGCCAGCGGTGGCTGAAAGCGGCCACCCTGTGATGCTTGTTGAGTGGCCTGTGTGAAGTGGGTTAATTTCTGCCCACTTTCTAGTGAACAGGCATTCATACCAGTCAGTACCAATCGTCCTGTGTTGGCAGACACACCAAGCAACAAATGGGCCGCAGAGGCATCCCTCCATGTCAAGATGGGGTCAGGGAGGGGAAGAACTTGCCTTGCTGCTGTCCAGGCTGAGCCTGCTCTGTGCTGGGATAACACTAGTACACACACACACTCGCTGTATGGGAACTGAACAAGAGCTGGATCATGAGTCACCCCCTCCATGTCCCTTTTAGGTAAGCCTCCCAACTGCGGACATCAGCTGTGGCCTGGCTGAGTATATCGACATGATCTGTGGTAAGAAAAGGACCTGCATGTTTCACTGTCAAAGGCAGCAGATTGCCAGCTCCTCACCATCCTTTCTAGAATAGCCACAAACGATGAAGTGTTATGAGCCTACAGGGCTCTCTGAGCAGGCAGCACTTCCTCCCGACAGCAGGACTCCCCGGCTGCTTGGATAGAGATTTCGGGTGCATTAGTTGCACTCCCCTCCCCTTAGAGCTTGGTCTTTTTATTTGGGCCACCATGCCCCAGGTGTGGTGGAGAGCCTGCCCCCTGCTGAGTGGGATGATAGGTCCCGCCAGCACCTACCTCTCTTCCAATTGTATCGGTGAATGACGCTAATCCAGAGTGTTAATTTCTAAACTTGGAGATGTGTTTTGTGCTCCCACTATCCTGTCCTTGTGTGGAGAAACAGGTGGGCCCCATTTTTAAATGTCTGTTCCTCTGGATACTCAGGGCAGGCCCTGTCCTAATCGTCATTCGCTGCTAAACCCGACTGCATAATCGCCACGTAGCAGTAGAGATGGCAGCATAGTTAGGAAAAGCAAGAGGTAGCTGGATGCAAGTTCAGCCCTCACCTAACCTGACACATCTCCTGCTGACTGCAGTTGGGACAGACTTTTTAAACTCAGGGCTGAATTTAGGCCTTGGTGTGCGAAGCCCCGGGCAGTAGAGAGGGTGCTCAGAGGGTATTGCTATTTGGAGAGGGCCAGTGTGCAGGTAGCAGGCTTGTGCTCTGTATCCTTATATTGTTTTGTTTTAGCTATTCTGGACATTCCTATCTATAAGAGTCGGGTCCAGTCCCTGCACATCCTCTTCTCGCTGTATTCAGAGTTCAAGAACTCACAGGTAAGTGACTCCAGCCCTGTGCACCGCCTTCCAGGCGCTCACTGTTAGAATGGCCACAGGAAGCAACAGTAGCCACTTGTCCTGAAAGTCACCAGCTACCTTGCACTGCCGCAGAGTCCATGACCAGAGTGGGGTCTTGCCCAAAGAACATCACTTGCTGACGTGTTTCCATGATTTCCTAACAACCTTCGCTGTAATGCATGTTTCACCTTGCAGGCTCCCCATGCCCCTGACACACAAGGATTCTTTCACCCAACACTTGCATAGGACACACCAGTTGTTTAAGGGCATACCATTTTGGAAGGTGAATGTGTGTTTGGTGAAGAATATCATTTCCCATCTGAAACCACAGGGAGTTTAGGGAGGCAGATAGGAAACATCTGGCTAACACGTTTACTAGTATGAAAAGTTCCAAAGGATTGTTGAGGACCTCTTCCTCCTAGTGCCTTAAGCGGCACATAACACTGGGCTGGGTAACTAATTCAGTCCAGCCTGAGTCAGCAAGCATGACTTTTACCCAGTAGTTCCTAATATTCACTAATGACCCCAAATTAACTCACAAAATGGCATGTTTCAGAATGCAGGTGCTAATTATGTCTTGCATAGTCAGCAGAAGGGAAATGAAGTCAGCATGGACACACACACGTTTTCTTTGTTTATTAATAGAGCCATTCTTTTATGAGGTAAGTCTTATACAGTGTAACCAGAGATAAACGTAATATACAGACACACATGTAAATTGGCCCCTGGATGTCCCTACTGCTGTATTGAGACCTGCTCTCAGTCACTTTCTTCAGTTCTGTAGTACTGAACAAATATTGCGGTTGATGCGCTTCTACTCTGCATTGTCCTTTTCTATCTTGTCAGTTGGCAGCGTTGGTTCAAGTCTTAATCTTAACTTGAGTTTAATTTTAAGGAAGAAACACCTTCAACATTAGTCAAAATTAATGTTTTTTTTAAATTCTCAAATGATCAGATTTGGTGGTGGGCAGTGACCCTCTTTACAGCAAACTCCAGAAACTTTCACCATATTTCTAAAAAGATATATCTATATTCCTTCTCAGCTGTACAACTCTGACTTGAGTTAACGTTTCTAGGTTCATTGGGTGGCAAAGGAGTGACTCCCTTAAAACTACTGACTGATATCAAGAAGTATGGGAAATTCTTCTTGATATCAGTCAGTAGTTTTAAGGGAGTCACTCCTTTGCCACCCAATGCTATGGTAATTCTACTAGCAACTGGGGAATGAGTGATCAGTTCTTTCAGGCTCTTATAAAAAGCCATTTGCAGGACAGTTCAATAAAATACTGACACCCTGTTATCTCCCTTCGGGAGTCTTCAAGGACTTTCCAAATAGCTTTAGTTTTTGGACACATCCACTATCTGTGGAGAAATAGTCTCATTACATTCACCCATTCCTGTACCATAAATTCATTTACTTTTAAGGGGAGGTAGGTACCATTGATGAATTTTAATGTAGTTTCTATTTTTTATTAATGGGTTTATGGAGGTGTGGGGACGATTGCTCCATATATTTTCCCATTCGTCAATTTTGTTTTCTATGCCTGCGTAAACTTTATCTTTCTATTAATGTAGTTACTGCCCTTACACTAAATAATCTGTTATGTAGAGTGGAAAATAAGCCTTTATGTTTCATGACTGGAGTTGAGTAGCTTTTCACATTCCAGCCATTTTCTGCAAAGGGGTTAGCTTCTTCGTGGGGGTGGAATGAAAGAATACCTCACCCAGGATTGGTGGTGTTTGGGGAGTTGTTTTTTCATTAGGAGTTGTAAATGTATTGTCTCTGAACAGCTGTCCATGTGTGTTTTCAAGTGACCAGAGCAAGTCACTGCCCTAACACTGTCTCCTTTCCCCCCAGCATTTCAAAGCCCTGGCTGAAGGCAAAAAGGTAGGGAGTCCTCCATCAAATCCGCCTTCACAAGCAGGAGAGGCAGAAGTGTTGAGCTTCAGCTGAGGAAAAAACCCTTTCTTCATGAGCTGGTTCCTGCACCTGGCGGAGAGCCTCGGCCTAAGGCAAAACATTATGGAAATCTCCATCGTTTCTGTATGTACTGGTAGATGGACAGTGTACAACCCAGATTAATTTGTAGAGATTAGAATTTAGCTTGTGGTGTTTAACTGCACATCGTGCATGACCCTTTCCCATGGGCTCGTTCCCAGAGGTTTCAGCATTAAATGTGCTTGCAACTGGGAGCACCGTAGCAAGGGGTAACAGTGTCTTTGGTACCTGAAATCAGATTGGATAGAGAATCTTTCACTGGCAGCTCCCAGCCCAAGACATAACCCTCACTCTGCCCATGCAAATGTTTGGACTCCTTTTATAGCCCTTCCCTAGACTGCTAAACCATGTGGCTCTGCAGACTATTGAGCTTCAGAGTTGGTTCTGATGGTAGGGAACTTGAATCTTTCCCTAAAAGACAGATATGGGCCTTGAATTGCTTCTCTGCCGCAGTTTCCATTAGTGCAAGATTCAGCTACTAAAAGGAGAGGTGAACAGCACTAAGGGCCACAAACGTCATTCACCTAGGGGTAGTCTTAGCATTTCTAATAAAGTTATATATTCACCACACTTCATGTGCGTGTGTAAACCTGTCCTGCAAGGAAGAAGAGCTGTCAGTGGAAGCAATTAAAGGGGAGAAGATGGTGCTGTGGATGGGCCCTTACTCTGTAGGGGGAGCCCAGTAGCAGCCATACAGGGAGAAAGCTAAGGAGAGATGGTGGTACTACCTTTCTGTGAAGGAAGAGTGGAGTTTTTCCCCCTTGTTTCCTGTAGGTGGCATCAGTTACTACATGAAATGTCCCCTTTATCAGCCTCTTTGTAGAGATGAGGGCACTAGCTCTGATCCATGTCAGCCTAGCGTAAATCCAGCAGAATGTGGCTCAGTCTCATCCTGCATTTTGGGAAAAGAGGACAGGTCACCAGAAATAACCAGCCCATTGCTACAGAGAATTGTTTGGTTTATTGCTGTCGGAAGAACTTTCCAGACGCTATCAAGTCAACCCACTCACCCCTGCTCTGAAGGAGAGACCCTTGGGGTGAGGAAAGCTTAAGGCGCCCTCAGGGCATCAGGCACAGCCACTAAAGCAGCAAGGTAGGTCCCTCCATCCCATCAACCCCTGCAGGAGGCAGAGCATTGGTCTGTTTAGAAGCAGCTCTATATTACTTTGCTGATAGCTTTTTATTCTTAAAGGGCCTAAGTTACATAGAAACATGCCTCAGTTAACAATGCAGCAGCTTAGAACAGCTAACAGCTGCTAGATAATTTGATGCATAGCTTAAGGTAGTACTGAACGGCTGATCAGCTTGAATGGCCAGGTATATTTATTTCCACCAGCACCTGTGTGTGCGTATTCACTGGTACCCAGGGCAAAATTTGGCAGGCCAAGCCAACTTCTCGGCATAAGAAGGGTCACGCATGGGAGTCTCACAGGAAAGAGTTGCTCTTTCCAGATGCACATTCACAAAGAGACCATCACCACAGCAAAACACACAGGCCATAAGCAAGACATTAACAAAGCAAAGGCTAAAAAACTCAAAGCCATCCTGGTGTCCAGGTGCTGCCACAGCTGCTCTGGACTGTAGGAATGACACCCTGGTTATTGCAATGGATGGTTAGGATCAGCAGTGGTTTTCCCACACAGAAATGTGCTGTGTGTGTTGCAGTGCCTAGGTACGGAGGGGAGATGTAGAGATAGGTGGGGCTGTCCTCAGGCACACCCATACCTGCCCATGGCCTGCAGGGAGTTACGAGTGGAAAGGAGGGCAGAGCAGGGATTCCTCTCTCCTAAATGTTCTTTTCAGAGATTAAGAACTTCCCTTCATCACTCTCGTTCTTCTCCAGGAGACAGCCATGGGCTCCAAACAGAAACAGCCCATGGGCCTTTCTCCCAGATTGGATGATCCAGAAGCAGCCCATCGCTGCTGTCCTATTCTAGGTCTAGCATTAACGGGGGCTGAGAAGCAGCAGGGGGCATGCAGACTGGTTTTGCTGTGAGTATATTTCCCCCCAGCAGAGGACAGACCTAGAGCAGCTGCCTCAGTGCTTGCTGCCTCAGTGCTTGCTCTTTTGATTTTTAGCACTAACATTCTCAGAGGGCTTCTCCCCTCCCAGCTACACGGGGAGGTAAGTCTGTTCCATCTCCCACTACATGATTCCATACCCAACACATAGGGGATAGGCCCACACTAGCTTGGAACACCTGGATCCTGATCTGGGGAGCATAGTCCCCTGGTAGCAGCCGGCACCAGCCCTTCTGAAACCCAGACATCAGGAGTCAGACGACACCAAAATCAGGAGCCACTTTGAAGTCATTGGGCTTAGGGACTTGGCCAGGCCTGAGAGGGAATCTGCAACTGACAAATTGGAGTTTGGTCAAGCCTGGCTCCCCGCCCATCTCCCCTGAGATGCTGACATTACCTCATCCTCCACTCCCAGCAGTTTCAGACTCCTGAACGCAGCCCTGATCCATTCAGAGAAGGATGCTCCCCGGCTGAGTGGAGATGAAATGACCACGGCTGTTGTATGCATGAATTCCTCTTGCTCCTGGGCAGGAGCACAGGCCATTCCCACACCAGGCGCTCGACCTGCCTCCAGCATGCTGGAGACGTCTTAAAAAATCAGCTTCCAAGGTGTTTTAGGTGAGACCCACTAAACTCATGACAAGCGAGAGAGCTGAAGAGCCCAGAGATCCTTGGGGCAGGATGGTGTGGAAGACCTGGAGTCGCAGGACATTAGCGACGTTGCACTTCTCTCACCTGGAGATCCGGTGGTGGTTCCACCAAGAGCTTGTTCTGAGCTGACTTCTGCTGTCTGGGATCCTGGGGGCATCTCGGTGGAGAACTGCAGCTCCTGAATGGGTCTGCAGTGCTGATGGATCAATGGACTCATCCCAGGGGAGGGATGACCTGGACCCCATCAGCGTGTCCTGCCTACATAGTCAGAGCCATATCTCATCACTGCTCATGCTGGACACTTTGTAAATGTGCCCAACAATCGGGAACCGGACAAAACCTGAAAGACAAAAGAAACCCGACACGGGCCCTGCAGCACAAAGCCGCTGGTTGCAGGTGGTGCACTGGCCCCCGTCTTGCTGCAGCCTCCCATTCAGACCATTTCAGCCCATTTGTTAATATCTACAGAGGACAACTTCCAGGTGAGACACTCCTGCTGGCTGGGCTCACTCAGCAGAGCTACCACAGCAGGTAAAAGGAGGAGTTCTTTAATGTTTAAGTTAAATAAGTTGTTTAAAAAAAGAAAACCTGTCTGAAATTATGACAACCACTGCTAAGGTCTAAGCATGCTACAATCTATTAAAAATATATTAAGTAGTACTTGTTTGCTACCAAGTTTTAAAGAAAGTCAAACCACTGAACTGCTAGAAGTCACTGGCTATGCACCTGGAATCAAAGTTTGCTGAAGTGCTAAACCAGTTTTTGATAGCAGAAGCCTCTTCTGCAGATGCAGAGAGAATATTTGCCTAATTTCAGTTTATTCAACTAGTTCAGTCAAAATTAAGAAACCGATTGGGAGTAAAAAAGCAGGAAGGCTTGTTTTTCTCTTCCAGTCTATGAATAAAAACTAGTTTGAGAGGATGAGATCTACTAGTTCTAAAATCTTGAAGGACATGGTGATCAGAAGATCAGTTCAGTTCACTACCTACAAATACTTCCTTTGTTTAATAAATCAGTTTTCAATTAAAAACATCTTGATAAACATTTTTACACATCCAGCACAAATAATTTTAAAATGCATTTTGTACATGCTGTGCTAATTGGCTCTTTGCTCTCCTGTCCAGCCACCAAAGGACAGGGAACAGCCCCCAGCCAGCTCACTGGAGCCAGCAGCCCGGGGGTCCCGCTGAGGCAGCCACTGTCCAGAGCTGGTCTCACCATTTCTCATTCCCGTGTTACTACTAGCTCTGTGTCATCCTATCACTGCTGCTTCTGACCTCTCCCATAGCCCCTGCCAGCACCAACAGACCCTTCCTGCAGCCAAACAAAACCGTGCCCTGGATGTTTCTGGTCCTTTCGCCAGGCAGCAGGAGTGACTGCGGCTAAGGTGGAGGGCATGTCTGCTGAGTGCAGAAGAATATGCTCTCCTGAATGGGCAGCTGGGTTCTGTGCGGGCTTGGCCAGGTTTCCTACTCACAGCTGAGCGCACCGTGTTGTTTATCTAATACTTTGCTTGAGGGCCCCGGGAGCATGGCCCTCTGAGCCCCCATGCTGTGCTTTCCCACACAGCAGCTGCCTCCCATTTTACCCCGGCTCTCTCACTCCTCCAGTGCAGAGCTGGGACTGACACTGCACCCAGCAGCGACCTGTCTGCACTAGCCCATCACAGGATGGAACCACCTCTCCCACATCCACTCCCTGCACCTACAGGGCCCCTGCTGCCCAGACATGCTACCTCTGTAACCAAGGTCCAGGCTGTTCTCTGGCTCTGACAGGGCGTCATCATGGCGCTCGATCTGGATTCCCGTGTCTCCATGCCTGGCTGTCAGGGGAAGGAGGAGTTTGGGGTGAGGAGGAGTCACATGCATCGTGCCCACATGTCTGTACTGCCCCCAACAGAGCTGGGACTCCCCTGCCTGGGGGCACCGCCCCATCCCTCCCTCCAAATGCAGTAGGGACCCAGGTCCCAAGCACAGACCTAGAATCAAAGGGGAAGTCCCTGCCCCAGACAGATGCAGAACCAGAGGGGTCCCAGGAAAAGGGTCACACTGGGTCAATGGGAAATCCCACCCCATCTACTATGGGCAGCTGTGCCCAGCTCAGGGGAGACCCCTCTGGGCTGCCTGGCTCTGGTAGGGAACGCACCTTTGGCTGCCTGCGTGAGGTCGTTGAGCTGCAGGTTGGATGGGAGGGACATGTTCTCTCGGGGCAGTCGCACCCTGTTCAGCCTCAGGTTGTTGGAATCACTGCAACAAGAACAAAGACTGACAGGCTGGAAGAGCACCCTCCAATGGCACAGCCCACTGCAGTGCAGGTCTCTCCCCCAGCTAAGAGGTCTTGCCTCCGCCCTCACTGGCCCCAGTTCATGCCTACATTTCAGTAGATTTGGCTCATTCCAGGCAGGGTTGCAGGGCCTTGGAACACACAGCTAGGCTGGCCCGCAGCCCCTGCTGCTGCATCCGTGTCCCATGGGACCAGAGCTGCTTGAGGGGGGGTCTGGGGCTGGGACAGGGAGCCCAGCCCAGCTTGGTAGGGACTGGACAGTGTCCCCATGCAGTGGCTGGGGGCCCTCTGTGAAGTGAGTTGGCAGGAGTGAGTCTAGCTCCCAAGGGCCCAAATTACAGTCAGCCCCAACTGGCCCCAGGCACTGGACTCCTCTCTTTCCCCTAGACAGGCCTAACCAGGGCAGGGCAGGCTGGGGGTGCCCAGACTGTCCCACCTCTGGGGATAGAGATCTCCAGTCTTCAGTCCTAAAAATCTGGCACCTGGCAACACCACTAAACTTATCCCACCCCTAGGGGAGTGACCACCCAGCAGCCACCCTGTGGAGCTGGGCCAATCTCCACATGCTCCAGGCAGCCCCAGACCATCCCCAAAAATTACACATGCCAAAGCAGTGAGGGGGTGGAGAGGCAGGCACAGGAGTGTGTGTGGAATGCAGGCGTCAGGTCGTTCAGTGAGGGTGGCAGAGGGAGGCTAAATAAGGCACTTTTACCCCTCCACCAAGTCCTGCCAGAACAGAGACCCCAGCACCAAGGTGCAGCAGTGGGTTACCTCTGGGGCAGCGGTGCAGGTCCAGAGAGCCCTGGCAAAGAAGACAGTGCGTTAGGGACAAAGCTGGCATCCTGGCCCTTTACCCAGAGCTGGGCACGGCAGGGGTGCCAGGGCCTTGACCCTAGAGGCTGGGGGGAAGGAGCCCTCCCAAGCCAGGGCACTGGCAGTGCAAGGTCATGTGCCTCTCACCTGACGCCTTCTTCCCCTTCCTGCAGACCACACAGATGATGAGGGTATTGAGGCAGAGGAGGGTCCCCAGTGCCAAGGCTCCTCCAACGACAATGGCCAAGAGGGACAGCTCCACACGGGTGTCCAGGAGACCTGCACAAGAGCCAGCCACCCGCATTAGCGACCTCCAAACGCAGCAGACACAGGGCTACGCCACCCCAAGGCCTGGGCTCACTGGCCATTCCTATATGGCACCAGAGGAGGCTTATCTGGCATCTACGGCTCCCCCATCATAGGTTCATAGATTCCAAGGCCAGGAGGGACCATTGTGGCCATCTTATCTGACCTTATGTATAGCACAGGCCAGAGAACTGCCCCACAATATCCCACAGCAGATCTGCTAGAAGAACATCCACTCTTGATTTAACAATTGTCCGTGATGGAGAATCCACCGCAACCGCAACCACAACCTGAATTTGTCTAGCTTCAACTTCCAGCCATTGGATCTTGTTCTACTTTTCTCTGATAGATTGAAGAGCCCATCATTAACTATTTGCTCCTTATAGACAGTCATCAAGTCACCCCTTAACCTTCTTTTTATCAAGCTAAATGAACTGTGCTCTTTGAGTCTGTCACTAGAAAGCATGTTTTCTAATCCTTCTGTGACCCCTCTTCAATTGATCAACATCGCCCTTGAATTGTGGACACCAGAACTGGACACAGTATTGCAGCAGTGGTCGCACCAGTTCCAAATGCAGAGGTAAAATAATCTCTGCTCCAACTCGAGATTCCCCTATTTATGCATCCCAGGATTTCATTAGCTACTTTGGCCACAGCATCACACTAGGAGCTCGTATTCGGCTGATTATCCACCATGACTCCCAAGTGTTTTTCAGAGTCTCTACTTCCCAGAATAGAGTCCCCCATCCCGTAAGCATGGCCTACATTCTTTGTTCCTAGATGTATACATTTACATTTAGCTGTATCAAAATGTATATTTTGTTTGCTTGCATCCAGTTTACCAAGCAATCCAGATCAGTGACCTGTCCCTCATTATTTAACACTCCCCCGAGATCAGTGTCATCTGCAAACTTTATCAGTGATGACTTTATGTTTTCTTCCAGGTCACTGATAAAAATATTAAATAGTGTAGGGCCAAGAACCAATCCTTGTGGAACCCCACTGGGAACACACATGGTCAATGATGATTCCACATTTACAGTTACATTTTGAGACCCATCAGTCAGTTTTTAATTCATTTAATGTGTGCTATATTAATTTTATATTATTCTATTTTTTTAATCAAAATATCATGCAATACCAAGTCAAAAGCCCTACAGAAGTCTAAATATATTATGTCAATATGTTTATCAACCAAATTCATAATTTCATTTAAAAAAAAATCAAGTTATTTGACAGGATCTATTTTCCATAAACTCATGTTAATTTGCATTAATTACATCCTCCTTTAATTCTTTATTAACTGAATCCCATATCAGCCACTCCATTATCCTGCCCAGGGTCGATGTCAGGTTGACAGACCTATAATCACGAGTTGTTCCGTTTAACCTTTTTAAAAGTGGGTACATTAGCTTTCTCCTAGTCCTCTGGAACTTACCCAGTGCTTCAAACCTTATTGGAAATCAACATAAATGGTCCACTGAGCTCATCAGCCAACTCTTCTAAAACTCTTGGATGCAAGTTATCTGAACCTACAGATTTTTAAAATGTCTAACTTACTAGCTTCTGTTTAATATACGCAAGAGATACTAGTGGCATGAAAAGTGTGTTATCACCATGTGATGATGTTATATCATCTGTTTTTTACCCCCAAATACAGAACAGAAATATTTATTGAACATTTCTGCCTTTTCTGCATTAGTACTGATAATTCTACCATTGGTCCAATAATGAACTAATACTACTATTAGGATTCCTTTTGTTCCTAATAGATTTTAAAAACTCCTTATTGTCCTTAACTCTGCTGGCCCTACATTTCTCCTTGAGTCCTTTTGCTTCCCTTATTAATTTTCTACAATTTTTCACTTCTGATTTATATTAATTATAATTTAACATTGAAAAACATAATTCTAATTACATATATAAAATGATGGGAGTCTAAATTAGCTGATACCACTCAAGGAAGAGATCTCGGGAGTCATAGTTCTCTGCAAACATCCACTCAGTGTGCAGTGCCAGTCAAAAAAGCTAATAGAATGTTGGGAATCATTAGGAAAAGGATAGATAATAAGACAGAAAATATATTGCCTCTTTATAAATCCATGGTATGCTCAACATCTTGAATACTGTGCGCAGATCTGGTCACTGCATCTCAGAAAAGATATATTGGAAATGGAAAAGGTAGAGAAAAGGGCAACAAAAATGATTAGGAGTATGAAACAACATCCATAGGAGCAGAGATTAATAAAACTGGGACTTTTCAGCTTGGAAAAGAGATGACTAAGGGGGAGATATGATAGAGGCCTATAAAATCATGACTGGTATGAGAAGGAGTAAATAATGAAATATGATTTACTCAAGAGCTAGGGGTCACCAAATTAAATTAATATGCAACAAGTTTAAAACAAACAAAAGGAAGTATTTCGTCACACAATGCAAAGTCAACCTATGGAACTCTTTGCCACAGGATGTTGTGAAAGCCAAGCCTATAACAGGGTTCAAAAAAGAACTAGACAAGTTCGTGGAGGACAGGTCCATCAATAGCTACTAGCCAGAATGGACAGAGATGCAACCCCATGCTCTGAAGTATCCTTAGCTTCTGCCAGAAACTGGGAATGGGTGACAGGGGACAGATCACTTGATGATTACCTGTTCTATTCATTCCCTCTGAAGCACCTGGCACTGGCCACTTCTGGAAGACAGGACACTGGGCTGGATGGACCATGCGTCTGACCCAGTTTGGCCGGTCTTATGTTCTTCTTCTTATTAACTTCCCTTTCTTCCACATGTTAATTTTTTATAGTTCTCTTTACCTCCCCACTAAAATCAGGTCAGTTTTTTAACCAACATGGTGCTCTTTGATTGGAGCTTTTTGGTCATCTAGCAAGGTGTTGTTAAATGATTCTCAGTTATCATTCACATTTTTTCTTCCTCTCAGCTGAACTAGCTCATAACTGCTTTCAGCTTTGTGAAGTTGGCTCCATTAAAGCACCAAGTATATAAATTACTGGTCTGGACTTTATTCACGTCTGCACCTCCAGGTGCTGCACTTCAGAAGGATGCTATGAGTCTCTATATTCACTACCCAGTTCCCCAAGTAACCCCAGGGTGGAGCAGGAAGCCTCAGATACAGCTGGGCTCCTCTCACAAAACAGAGATGCTTTCTGGGGGGAGTGGGATACAGGGTCTTTCCCCTCTAGGAAGCACTGGTTCTGATCTTGCCTCAGGGCATGGGGACAGGCTGGCTCAGGGGGGTGCATATTAGGGAGACAAAAGAGATATCAGTTCCTCTCCAGGGGCAGTAATAGGGAAGAAGTCTCCATCCCCACAAGCCCTCAGCTCATTCATTTCCCCCATGGACATCCCTCACTCAGGTGCTTGTCCCCACAGCCCTCCTTGCACAGACTGCAGCCTCTCCCGCCACTGCTGGATTTGCGGATCACCCCAGACCAAGATGAGATGGGGGGCGGCCTCACTCTGCAGTGCTCTCCAGCCCTAGTGCCCGACTCCCAGATGGGTCGCACCTACCCGGCAGCAGGATGGAGGAGTTGGCGATGCCCACGTTATTGGCTGCAGTGAAAGAGAAGTTCTTGGCCATGCTGCTGAGCTGCACCTGCACGGTGTGGTTGGTCAGCCAGGGGTAGCTCTTGGTGTCCAGGATGAGGAAGTCAGACGTGTTCACCATCATGTGCCCATCCTGGTCTATCCAGGTGATGCTGGCTGGAGGGTTGGCCCGCACCAGGACAAAGAGAACCATGAAGAGACCTGGGTCCTTGGCCTCCTGGTACTTGGCATTCATCTTCATGATCTCTGGTTTAACTGGGCAAGAAGGGACACAAACCAAATGTGTGTAAGACAGAGCTGGCCCCAGGTCTTGAACCCAGTGAACTCTGACACTGGGGAGGCAGCAGGATCTAGTGGTTAGATCAGGGGACAGGGAATGGGGTCTAGTGGGCTACAGCAGGGATCTGCGGGTCAGGACTCCTGGCTGTGGGCTGGGAGCAGGGGTTTGTGGGTTGAGGGGCAGAGTTCTTCTGCCAGGGTTGAATTTGGCAATGGTGGGAGGGAAACACCATCACTGCGTTTGTGGAGCATTTTAATGAGGAGGCGTCATTATTAGTGACGCATTCAGGTCACTCTCCTGTATTCTCTGCATATCTGAGTTGGAGGCACAGGGCTCAACCCCTCAAGTGCTGGCACTAAGTAGCTGCTATTGAGAATAATGATTACAGCCCCTGCAGCTGGTCAGGGCATCCAGGGCACTGCACAATCACCGTTCCCAGTCCAGCCCCAGCTGCTTCCTTGGTCCACAGACACAAGCATGGGTGGGAGGGAAGCCTCTTCCATTCCACCGTGTCTAACCGCATGGGACTCGGCTGGAGAAAGTGCAGGAGAGCTGGGTCCAACTCTCCCTCACGTCTTCAGGGAAATACATTTGGTGGATCCCAGGGTACCGTGAGCACTCAGTGCGCGGTCTGACCAGCTGCCTCTCTTGGAGTTCCTAAGGCTGCCAGTCAGGAGGGAGGGGCAGCAGAAAAGCTGGGGTGAAGGGGAAGGGCTGGAACAGTGGGGTCAGGATTGGGAGAGGAGAAGAGAAGGGGTGAGGCTGCAGAACAGGATGAAGATGCTTGCTGTGGGGAGGGCTGCCACACCAGAGCTCTTGGTCTCTGCCCTAATGAATTCTCTGGGACGAGGGACCTGGCCCCGGCCCCGGCCGAACCGAGGGGGCAGCCCTTACACTGCACGTTGAGGAGCACCGAGGCGTTGGCGGTCTTGCCGGAGGCTGGGTCCATCAGCGAGCAGTTCAGCTCTCGGTCTGCGCGCTGCGCCGTCACGGTGAACGTGCTGGAGCTCTGCTCGAAGGCCTCAGCCGAGGTGGTCAGGAGGGTGGAGCCGTTGGTCTCCTGCTTCCGGCCGTTCAAGTACCAGGTGAGCGCGGGCACGGCTCTCCAGCTGCCCGCCCGGCAGGTGAAGTCCCGCCGCTCCTCCTCCTGCAGGGTGCTCACCAGCAGCGACCGCCCGTCGATCCGGGGAGCCGGCTCCGCCCGCCCTGCCGGGACCGGGCGAGAAACGCCGCCAGGGCTTGGCCGGAGCTCGTCCTACCTGCGCCCCGCGCCCCCCGCGCCCACACGGCCCGCGGCGGGAACAGGCCGCGGAGACCCCGCGCTGCGCTGCGCTGCGCTGGCTGGGGAGCGGGCGGCGGGCCCGGCCGCCCTGCGCGAGTCTCGGCGCCCGCCCGCCCGCCCGGGGCCAGCGCGGTCCAGGGGCCCCGCCACGCCGAGACGGGGCCAGCACCGCAGGACACCGGGGCTCCCCGCCCGCCCCGCCCCGCCCCGGCCCAGCCTTACCTGGCTGCACCAGCGCCTCCCAGAGCAGCAGCAGCGGCAGCAGCGCCCGGGGCAGGGCAGCCCCGCCGGCCCGGCTCCGACCGGCCCGCTCCATCCGCGCCCCGCCCCGCCCCGCCCCGGGCCCCGCCGCCAGGAGAAGCGGCTCCCGCGGTACCCGGCCAGGAGAAGCGGCTCCCCCCGCTGCCGCCTGGGCCCTGCGAGGGGCTGCGCCAGGCCGGACGTGTCGAGGCCGGGGGACGCTGAGGTGCAGGCGAGGCCCCCAGGCCCGGCTCCGGCTCCCTCAGCGCCAGCGCCAGCCCCAGCCCGCCACTGCAGGGGGCTCGCGCCCGCGCGCACCCAACCGCCTCACACCCGCGTTCTGCGCGCGGCCGGGCGGGGGCGGGGCGGGGCGGGGGAAGCTCGCGCTCGCTCTGCCCAGGGCGGTGACGGGGGCGAGCCCCAAGGACGCGCCGCTGCGGCGGGCGCAGGCTCGAGGCCGGTTGCTCGGGATCGCGCTCAGGCCGGGCGCCCGCGCCGCCGTGCTGCTGCGCTGCCCTGGGGCGGCCTGGCCTGGCGGCAGGCGGGGGCAGAGCTCTGCGCACAGCTGCAGCCAGACAGGGCCACGCTGCTGCTCGGACACTGACGGGGTGGAAGGCCCTTCGCCCCACGCCGACAGCGCTGCAGGCGGCAGGCCGGGCGGTAACCCCGCAGGCCCAGCCCCGGGAGCTGGAGCCCACGCTGCCAGCCTTTCAGGCTGTGTCTTCACTGACGCCACCGTCCGATCGACCTCTCTGCCGTGCCCGAGTGCTCAGGGCAGAGCCGCGCAGTCGATCCAGAGATCGAGGGCGTAAGTGGCGTGGCGCCGCCAGGGGAACTCCCTTCCCGCCAGTGCCGTGCCGGGCCGGGCCGTGCAGTGCCGGGCGCGCAGAACAGAAGCAGAGAAATCGACGGGCGTTAAGGCAAGCTTTCTGCGTAGCTTGCCTAAGTCCGGTCGACTGCCCCTGAGTCTCCGAGGTAAGCACAGACAAGCCGTGAGAGTAGAGATTACACTCTGCAACCAGAACAAAAAGCAGGTTAAAAACCCCCTAGGAAGAATGATGTTTGCGATGAGTTTAAGGGCAAAAGCATTAGGGAGGAAGAGAGGCCCTCCCTGTCAGCACTGGAGCCCTGAACCCCACAGCATCACACTGAGCCGCGCAGAGGGAGTGCAAAGGGAAGTCTATACTTACACCACTTGCAGCGTTAAGAAAGCCCTCGGTACATAAACCCCACTCTGGGAGTAGTAACACATAGTAGCAGATTGAGGCACCACGGTGCTAGGGGCTGAATGTGCATATTGAGAGAGTCCCTGCCTCACACCACCCACCGTTTAAATACATAAGACAAATAAATGAAGGAACCGAGACAGAAAGACTAAGTGATTTACCCATGATCCCACAATAAGTCTGTGGCAGAGCAAGGAAGGAACCCAGTTTCCAAAGCCCTCGTCCAGCACTCTGTCCCCTCGGCTACTGTCACTGACAATAGGCCCCTCTATTTCCACTGCCCTAACGGAGTGAAATGCAAACAAGGAACTGGAGAACTCAATAAACCTCAGACTACATTTGCTAGGGACAGAGGGAAGGACAGGGGTTTTCGGAGAGCACCCTTTCATGACTGCTTACATAGAAGTGAAAATAACATTAATTAAGCCCAAACATCTGGCTCTCAGGACCAGTCAAACTGGAGTTTATTTGGCATAGGGAAGAACAATGCTAAAGCTCAAGCAGGGTCAGCTCTTCTCTAGGGCAGGCAAGTCCAAGAAGTGGACTACACAGGGGCCAATCTCATGGTGAATCCCTGCCAGGTGGCTCACCTGCCTGAGGGCTTCACCTGTGAGCCTGTCTGACACAGACACTGCAGACCATGCTCTGTGCCAGGCCAGCAGAGGCTGCCAGGATTGAGATCCCTCAGGCTCTGTGAAACAAACTTCTGGCTGTTGCTCAGGATGCACCAATCTAGGCTGCCCTTGCCCCTCTGGAGAGTTCAGGATTCTGTACAGAGCAGGTGTCTGCTTGGCCCAGCAGAATGATTCATTAACAACCCTCTCCCCTGGGGCAATCCCATCTGACCTCTTGCCTGGACAGAGGGGCTCTAGTTGCTCCCCTGGAGGTCTGGGTTCTGCAGCTTCCTCATCATCTCTAACAGCATCTGGTTGCAGAGTGCTGAGTAGGGGTTCATCAGGACCAGCTGGTGCCGAGCAAAGGCACTACCCAAGCTGGCCGCCCGCTCAAAATCTTGCCTTGCATCGTCCTCATGCCCCTGCAGCTGGTTGATGAGGCCTCGTTGCACGAAACATTGGCATGCCACACACCCTGTGCCCCTGCTGAGGTGCAGGGCTGTGTCCAGGTCCTGCCGGGCACCTGTTTGGAGACAAGTCAGCAGCAAAGGGTGAACTTTGCCTGTCCTTGGTCAGTGCAATGTGCTGAGACTCAGCTATGGCTCCTAAGGGTTCAGATCCATGATTACTATGCACAGCACTGGGTGCTCTCCATCGCCTCTGTTGGAACAGCTAAGTCTTAACCCTCTTGTACAGGCAGGGCGCAGGGCAGTGACCGGAGCCACCCACAGAGTCTCTCTCAGAGCTGAGATGCTATGACCACATTTTCAAAATAAAAAAACAGGGTTATTTTGTGCAGATTCGTTTAAGGATCATGAAATGTTCGTTCAATAGACAGAAGTGCCTATTTTCTATGCTGTGCACCAGCTTCTGACCCACCCACAACATGGGAGTGTTCTTCATGGTAACTTCTTCTGAATTTATCTACCATGGAACATAGACCAAGAATCATGAACACTCACTCTGAGCCCCAGCGCATCTCCAGTAGTGCCTGCACTCATCCTAACCATGCCAAACCCCATTCATTGCCCTGAAAATTTGTTCCTGGTAAATACAGAGCAAATTCTACTCAGTGCTGCAACACACTGGAACAAAGGGACTGAAAAATGGGGACATTTCAGGACTCCCAAAAGAAGGTCCTGTCACAGCAACATCACATGAAGAACTGGATTACATTAAGTCAGGATTCGAACCCAGGAGTTCCTGGCTCCCAGTCCTGAACTTAGACCCTGCTTCTCTCCCTCAAGGGGAGAGATCTGCTCCACTATTGTATGCGATTCACATACAGGGTGCTCTGACTGCACTGCTGCCCATCAGATCCACCCTTGGCCCACTCACTCCTAAAACCAGTCAGACCCCCATCTGTTTGCAACCCAACAGAAACTGCCAAGCCATGTGTGATGGGCATGACTCCACTCCTCAATTACCTGCCACAACCCCTTTCAGACGAAGGGCTTGCGCACGGTTGTTGTAGCCTGAGGCTCGCTCTGGGAGGAGCTGAATGGCCTCACTGAATCTCTCAAGGGCTGTGTTCACATCTCCGGATTCAGCTGCTAAAACCCCCTGCAGCTCCAGGTCTTTGACTTGCTCCAGCAGTTCTGAGGCGAAAGCTCCATCTGTGTGATGCACAAAGGAAAATCCTCATGTATGCAGCACTCTGGGCAGACACCCAGCTGGGGGATGATCCCCTGTGCCAGACCAGGGCACAGTGAGGGAAGAGCCTCACCACCTCCAGGCATGCGAACCCACTGGACCAGGGGTTAGTCTAGGGCCTCTGAGCTAATCATGGGCTCTGCTTTCCTGATCCACTAAGGGTTGAGAGCAGCACCCAGGCATGCCATTGGTTGCTGTGACAGCAGATCCCCATCAGGCACTTTTACTTAGGCAGGTATGCAGGCTGGACAGCAGGCTGCACTTAAACCTAACATGCAGTTTAATTTTCAGCACCTTCAGATTCACCTAAACTTGCTGCTGGAAAGAGAGACCAGAAACCTCACTGCAAAGTGCATGGGGCCTGGCCCCAGGGCCAAAGTGTCCGACCTGCTCCCCAGTGAATTAGAAGAGGAACTGTCCTGTCTCCTGTATGATCCACGGGACTGCCTGGACCAGGGTTGTGTCCAACGGGATCCACTCAGCACTCTGATCCAGGCCAGACTCCCTGGTTACTTGTCACAACTTTGTGAGTTTGGGGGAGGTGACATGACCTTGAGATGCCCTTCTCAAACTAACCAGATTTGTGCTCATGGCTGGACAGTCTGCCAGGCCAAAGGCTGCTTCAGTAACTGCCCAAATGCAGAAGGCAGGTTGGGCTGATCAGGTGGGTATTTGCTACCACCCTTCCATCGCCTGTAATTCCAGCCCTGCTCTGGGGGCCCCCCCCAACTCCCAGTTGCACCGTTATCTGGTAGGAGTAACAGATGCAGGGACTTGCTGTTCTCTTCTAATCTAAGGGACAGACATGCAGCCTGGCAAAAGGCAACCAGACAGCTCTCTTGCATCAGTTTGTCTGCAATTGGCCTCCAAGCCCCCATCAGTCACTGCCAGGGGAACACTGGAATATTCCACAACATCCATAGGACTAGTTTTCCCCCAGTGTAACTCCATGATTTCTCTTGAATTACAGCGGTGCCGTTGTTCACAATTCAGAATGTTCTTCCCTTCATTAACCAGTGCCACCACACACATTAGACACATCAGACACCACACACATTCCCCAGCCAGTGGGGAGGGGAAATCACAGCCACTGCAGAGACATTTAGTTACCAGCAAGAATCTGAGCCCCCAGAGGTACAACAGCTGCTGAATGAAACCTCACCTTCCCCTTGGACTGCCACTGCCGCCTCCTCTTCCTCAGCTAACCCGGGGATAACCCCAAAAGGAGTATTGGGGTTAAAGATTGTTTGCAGAACCGCCCTGTCCTTGGCTGTAGCCATATTTAACACACAGAGAGAGGCAGGAAAAAGCACCTCTAACAACCAGGAATGAGGCCTGCAGACTCTAAGGGGGGAGGCTGGTCTAAAAGCAGCCAATAGGAGTGTGGGAGGAGATGAGGGCAATGCACTTCAGAACAGCAGGGGAAGTTAATGTTCAGATGGCACTTTAGCATATTCTGTTCCTGGCCAGAGGCAGATAAAGCCCGCAAAGGGCAGGCCGCTGGCTGTTAACTTTAGGCCAGGACAGCAGTGGAATTGTAGGGTCCAGACATTGAAAATGTCAAATGTGAGCTGAACTCCCTAAAACTGTTGCGGGTGTTGAGGTCAGTAACAGGATGCGTGTGGAAGAGAGGGATTCTAGTCCCAGGCAAAGTATTACCAGCTTCTATTGCACAGATATGGAAATAAACTGGACTCACATTCAGGCCATTGTTAAATCTTGACTTTTTTTTCTTACATGCCTCCTCCAGCATGGGCCTTTCCTCCCTGCCTACACAACCAAAACTCTTGTCCAAGCCCTCATCCCTCATGTCTTGGCTACAGAACCCTCCCTTTTCTGGCCTTGACTCCTGCCCCCTTACTACCCTTGTATTTTCACAATGTTGCTGCCAAGATCTTATTCTCATTCTTCTGACGTCAGCCATCGAGTTCCTCTGCCAGCTCCTCCTTCACCTGTGTGTCAAATAAAAAGATACTTGTCTTTACCTTCAAGGCAATTCATAACGTAGCCCTACCCCACTTGGTGGCCTAGTTACCTATGGTGAGGTCACCCCTTGTTCGCTCTGCCAGTGTTCCCAGCCTTCGTTGCCCACAAGGCAGTTTCTCCCTCTGTGCCTCTCTCATGCCTGAGGAAAACCCGTGACAAAATCCCCTCTGCCTCGTCCTCCTCAGGACACCCCTCTGGATGGTTCTGCAGGCACCTCAGCAGAGGGCATGGCTGGGCAGATAAACTGGGCCTGTTGTTCTTCCCGCTTTCCTTTGTCCTCAGCTGAAACCAGCCATCCACCATCCATGAAACATCCAGCAGAGCAGGGCCAATTCCTCACCAGGTTCATTGGGTTGTTTGTTGTATCCACATCCCCTCAGCATATCTGTGGCTGTTGGCTGGCTGGCTGTGCAGCGACCTGTAACGTGGCCTTGATCCCATCTGAAGCCTTTGGGCTCTCCCAGTCTATAAATATTTACTATACTAATGTAGCTAACTTTTCCTTCCATTAAGTTCAGTTTCATAACACTTAGAACTAATTCAGTATCACAGATCAAGATCATACACAGTTGTTGAATATATGTGAATTAATTTACTTCCTAAGAGCTTTAGAAGATGGATGGTCAATGCCACAGTGAGATCCCACACACAAGTCAGCATGTACACAAGTTAGAAAGTACACACACACTCTTGGCACAGGGTCTGCTTAACACTGACTTGGGTGACTTTTACAAATGGTGTTTCACTTGTTCTGTGACTGCATGTGACCATAAGGGATCAAGGACTTGGGAGGGACGAGGCCTTCTTCCTTACCTTTCAATAGGTCCCTCTCCATTAGTACTGCTGCCTGCACCATCATCCTCTGTGAGCACCTACGGTCAATACTCCAAAGCTTTCAGGAGCCAATTCAAAATTGCCTTGTTTTTTGCTCCTCCCCTCCCTACATACCTCTACATACTTCTACCCCTGGCTGCCTCTATCCCGTCATACATCTTCAGCCACACTGCTGCAAGACATTCCTCTGCAGCTCCTGACAGAGGTGAGGGAAGCTCGATTTCCACGCCATCCATTCTCAAACCTCCTAAGCACTGTTTTCTCCCGTCTGAACCTTCTAACTTTTCTTTCATGATATCACTGCATACCCTTATGTTTAAAGGTTACTTGTCAAGAACCATTCCCTTTCGAGGCAGTGACTCATTTCTTTCCAGAGCACCAGGCACATCTATGGAGCTATAACACAAATAGTAATAATGAAATCACATGCTATGAATTTGCCCTATCTGAAGAAAGGGAATTCATATGATGAGGATAATAAGCAGTGGTACCAGGAACACCTCCTCTCCAGCTTTTTAAAGATAAAGTAAATTAAGAGTCACCCACTGCAGCAATAAACTTGACATGTTTATTAATTAAACTATCACTTAAATAAAAAAAAGTGCATAGAAAATAAACATGTTTAAAAACTCCTTTGTTTTTTACAACTATATACACTTTTTTATTTTTACATTCAGTCTTTCGCAGAGCTTTCAGCATTTTTTTTAAACTATTAAAGTATATCCTTCATCCCTGTGAAAGGGAGTTAACACTGATGTAATTTAGACACATTTCCTTTTTTTTGTTTTTTGTTTTAAACCAGAAGCTTGGAAGAACACAAGAAAAAAAGAAATAAAAAGATCTGTTATACATGATAAGTTGTCAAGAAATGTATTATTTCTAGAACATAACCTTGCCTTTGTAGAGCTTTTTTTTTTTTTTTTGAACAATTATTCACCTATCTGTATTTACTAAAGAGACTGTTAAGTTTAATAAAAGAAACACCACAAGTATAGTTCTTGGTTGATAGACAAAGCTACAGTACCTTGTTAAAAAGATACCAGGAAAGCACAGAACACATTTTTCCCAATATGCAGGTGGTACCCCAACATTCATAACCAAAAAAACCAAAAACAAAACAAAAAACAAGTTGTACAAGTACTGACTGGTAACATTGAAGGTCAGAAAAATCCTCAAGCAGGGACCCTGTGGTCTAAGCATTTCATTTCCGCAGCAAGCTCCCAGATGTAATACTGTGGCTCCACAGGGCTCAGGAGTCTGCGCTAGAGCCCAGCAAGCCCCCTTCGGGTTCAGTGTGTTAACCCAGCCGCGCACAGCTTGATTATTTTTCCTGCCTTTGTTAGCAACTGTAACACAACCCTTATCTATAGTGTTAAGAGAATTAAAAGCCATGGACCGATACTGAACTAGGCTTCATTACACGGTGCATTACTATATTAGTTCCTATATATATCATATTTATAGTTATAAAAACTCACAGGTGTATTGAGTATGGACCAGTAGCATGGGTTTGAATGGCATGATTCTGCACAAAGACCATCTTGCTGAAGAACCTGGTATTGCTTTGAAATGAAAGAAAATGAAAATAAAAAGATTATACCCAGCCCTTTACAATGACCCGCTTTTCCTTTAAAAAAAATTGGTTTGTACAAATAAAAATAAATGCCTTAAGGTTTGACTTTTAGTATTTTCAGATATCATGATCTATGTCAGTCCTTATAAAATATACATTCATATACGAGGAAGCTGCACTGTGCTCACTATTAGCCTGGGCAGGACAGGGTTAAAGGCCTGCGTCTTACAGATGAATCATTGAAAACTTAAATACTAGCTGCCAAGGCTTCTCCCCACCTTCCTTTTATTTGTTTAAAACTGTAAGTGAATGAGAACCACTGTGCTGGAGATAGACTGGTGAGAACAATGGAAGTGGGGAGCCAAAGGGACCCCTGGCCCAGCCTGCAAGTCAGCACAATTCAGCTTCTCTGGTTTACAGACAGTTTCACTGGCCACAGTGGCTGCTAGTTAAGGCAGCCACAACAGGTATAGCAGCAAAGCATTCAGTGAGCTGGATCTTCCACCAAATTTTAACCTGATCGTTTGCTTTCTCCGTCCTCATGGTAGAGGAAATTTCTAGTGCCTTGTTCTGAGAGGGACTCAGATGACATCTCTCTCCTGTTTGCTCCTTCACTTATTTTCCCCCCTCCTCTTGTTTTTTTTCCTAAACAAAGGGGTTTCTGGGAGCAAAGTTTCCTGATCAGAGCTTACTCTTAGTGTGGATTTCTGGTGAGGACTCAATTTTGCTTATCAACTAGCTGATAGCTACACAGAGTTTTGGCAAGAGACAAAAATGGGATTGTTGTCAGTTGCAGAGGCTGATTCTCAGTCGGATTAAGGGATCACAGTGGGAGGGAGAAGGGGAAAATGACTGAACTAGACCTTTCTGAAGTTAAAATTCAGAAGTGTCCCCAGCACTGCCGTGAAGAGTCTGTCTACGGATGCTGGGCTGAGATTTCCCCAGACATGCTTTCTGGCCTCTGTGTGCGTGCATTCCCAACTGTCAGTGCATCAAATCATTTCAGTAACAAATGCAGCTCCGATTTTTCCTTTAAAAAAAGTTTTACAAAACAATAATCACACAGTGCAATTAAAAAAAAAAAAGGAAACACCAATTCCTGATCCTTTTGAGTGCTGCATTTCATTCTCAGGTCAGAGGAAGGGGTCTCCGGGGTTGAACAGCCCAGATTCAGAGTGCCAGGCTATGAGTGCTAAGGAGTTATTAGTCAAGGCTGTCCAATGTCCTTAGATGGCTGCTGCTGCTTCACAGCAGCCTTTCAATTTGCTAGCTCAGCAGATGGCCTGTCACAGGGAACGATCAGAGGCGTGGGGGTGCATTATGATTTTACTGTTCATACGTTTCCAAGTGAGAGGCACTCGGCACTGAGTAGTGCATTTGTGAGTACAAGTCTCACACTGCTCCTAACAATGATGGCGAACCAAGGCAGGGCTGGGGGTCTATTGCTTTGCTCAATTTCCACAGGACCCTGTTTCTATGGTAAGAGAGTTGCGTATTTTCCCAGAATTAAAATCCACTCTGGGTCTTCATCCAGTGAAGCTGCTTTGGAAACAATGGTGGAAGTTGGCTTTCCCTGCCACCAATCACAGAGCTGGGGTTAAGTTAAAGTGATCTATCCAGGGATGCAGGGACCACGCACTCTCAGTACGTATCCTGGCAAAATCGACGAGTTACTGAGGAGGACACGTCTGCTCTGCAGGATTTGAGTAGGATGGAAAAATTCATATTTCTTGCCAAATTCATAATTCTGAGCCCTGAACAAATTAATGGAAAAGTGAAGATAGCAATTACTACCCCCTCTCCTTCACCTTTCTATAAACAGAACAGTGGCATGTGTCAAGGCTGAATCATGCCTCTTTCTGCCAGCAGTGGGAGAACTGTACCAAAAAACAGTAACACAGATGTTCAAATAAAATTCCACTGAGTCAAACTCCTCCTGAGTTGGGTGGTTGTTCCCCCTGCCCTCCCCCTTGACAAATCAATATAATTAAGGTCCAGCCAAAGCTTCCAGGAAACAGTTACTTAAGTCAACAAGGCAGAACAAGATTAAAAATAAAATAAAATAAAAACATCCCTCTCTCCAGAGAAAGGATCAGACTATGTCCAGCCAAACATTTCCTATAACGGTCCTATGAAAATAAAACAATTTAAAACCGATTATTTTAAATTAGGATAATACCACTGTTTAAAAATAGCCTTGTCATAAGTGCTTTTCCCTATGAAGTGCTTCTCATAGAAAAATATACAAAATATATTTACATTTATAAAACCTTAAATACTAAACTGTAAACAGAACAGAGTAAAATCCAATCATTTAATTTAAGAGGTTTGGGGCTTTTCTTTCTTTTGGAAGGTTGAGGTTGACCCCAAAGGGAGGTTATCCCGCTTGAACTAGGGACTAGTGTCATTCTTTTAAATGGATTTAATATTTCACTCAGGTGGGTTTAGTTGTGGCAGTTGCAAACTGGTTTCCTAAACACTTTTTTAAATGCTACAAGGAGTATGCTCAGACTGTTAGTGTTTGGCCTTGCATTTTCTCTGAGCTTTTATACCCCCTTTTGGTGCCTATTCCTATGTCTTAGAAGGGAGACTGAAGTAACCGTAACCTAGAATGGATCTAGAGAGAGGGATGTACCTACAGAAATCACTCATTTGCCTTATTCATATTATTTAAGCCATCTGAGTAGAACTTCTCCTGCTGAAACTTCTGCAGACAGCCCTTGCTAGTTTCTGTTTGGGAGTACTGGCTAGCTAACAGAACTGCAGATTTCCATTGCTTGGACAGGCTCAGGGGCAGGGAGGCAGATCTCTGGGATTTGCGTGTGACTGGAAAAGCCTTCAGCTCCTTAGACCAAAGAAGAGTGCTCTTTTCTCATGGCAGATATATGGGAGAAGAGTTGTTCCTATTGTACAAAAGAGTGTCTGCTGAATCAAGGCTTTTGCTGACAAGGATTTACACTTTGGACTGTAAATCCTGGAGAGTGAATCACTCTGTAATTAGTTGGCATAAGCCCAAAACAGCCCTTTCCTTTACTAGAGAGAGCTAAGAATTCTCTTACACAAAAACAGGAATTTCAGAGGAAAATGCTACTGAAACCCTTTTCAGTCCACTTACAGGCTGCTGTAGTTTACCCTAGTCTTATTAACTCTTCCTGGGCCATAATAAAGGACAACCTAATCAAGAAAAATGCACTGGGCCAACTATGGCCTCCCTAAGAAGTCTGGTAAGACCCAGCCAGCTCACAAATAGTGTTTTGGAAATGTATGGTGGAAGGAACCACAGACAGTCAGAATATCCTTAATGGAGCTGGTTGGTGGGATACAGTTTCTCCCCCTAGGGAAAAAGCTCAGTCAAGTACTGTGCTTTTACTTAAGATACAGCAAGCGAAGGAAACAGAAAACCCCACATTCATGTTCCTGGCAAAGCTGGTAATTCTGAGTCCTGACAAACCAAGGACAAAAATCTGAGGCCACTACCCATATATGGGTCTTGGTCTGTTTTGCCTCATCCATCCACCCTCCCACTCTCCCACTCATTATCCCACAATGACAGCAATACTGGAGGGGGAAGAGAAAAAGGGCAGTGGAAAAAACATAACAATCATATTGAGGATCTTCTCTGATCGTCCATGTCTTTCACAAGGATAAGTGTGCGCATGTGAGACATGAAGATGGGGACTCTGACGGAGAAGTGCAGCCATCACTTACGTCCCTGAGCCCAGTCAATCTTTATTTCTGTCTCTGTCCTCCCCTCTCCCTCCCAAATGGTGGGAAAGAGATGCATTGTAACTTTGGTTCACCCCAGGCCCTTCCAGGCTCACTCACAGCTCATGAAAGTTTTAATTTAAGAATTTTCTGCACTTCTTGGCGCCACAGTTACAAGGCAGTTTGTTGCTGGCGTCTTCAATGGGGAATTTGTAGTCATAAGTGAGTTCCTCCCCACGGTAGATTTTGCGCATGGCGAAAATGACAATGTGTTTCTGGCCATCAATGTTGATTACACGGGAGTAACAGTTGGGCTCACATGAGTGGTTGATGAAGCGGGCTGCATTCCCATGCATAGTGGCATCTACCACTTCGGAGTCATCAATGCGGAACATGTAGCAGCCAATCCCCTGGGCATGGAAGAAAGAAAGGCATTTAGAGCGGAGGGGAGCCAAGATTCCTTCTCCCCTGCCTGGAGTTTCAGGAGATTGTTTATTACCATAACTAAACAAGAGAAATCAAATTTAGTCTGTGTGGAACCATAATCTCCTTAGAATCCCACAGCCACTCTTTGGTTATAAGGTATTTTGCTTGAGCCATTTCATCCTCACACCCTTTGAATCTACAGTGCTGGTACAGGGCTCAAATCTTTCCCATGTCCTTGGAGGAAGCAAAGGAAGTGCTGCTAATGCTCCAGTCAGTGCTGGAAAACCTGGGAAGTCTGTTAACTGCAACCACAGAGTTCAAGTGCAGTTTTTACACCTATTAAAGTTTGCACTACACATTTACTTGACTCCCTTTAACCCACCCTTGAACCCAGATAGACATATTTACGTCCCATGCAATCCCCACGAACCACGTCTGGCCAGGATCTGGGTCCATTCTCTACAAAATGCTGCTGGAGGTCATAATGCTGCACTGCGACTAGAAGTTGCTCGTTTTCAAGTCACAACAAACATGTTTTGGCCCTGTCAGAAAGCACTTAGGAAGTCACAAACTCCCTCTCTTTTCCATAATTTTTTTCAGTTCAACATTATTATCCTACAGACTTCTATGTCACCACAGACAGGTAGAGTCTTCAAGAAGAAACTGCTGATATGATGTAGGGGAGAAGTTGCCAACAACGGGCATTTAATTCGGGCCTTGTCCGAAGCAAACACACATCAGAATGTAAAACTTATTTGGCCTCTAAAACTTACTTGAGATGCATGATCTAATGGTTTGAGCACAGGTATGGCAGCCAGAAACCCTTCAGTTCTAATCTTGGATATCATACCAATCCCCTCTGTGCCTGAGGCAAACAGCTTAACTCTTCTGCCTTAGTTTCCTCATCTATAGTCCTTACCCCCCAAAGGGTTGTGAGGATCAGTTGTCTGTACGGTACACTGAAGATTAGAAGTACTGTGTAAGTCCTAATATTTTCTAGGACTCCACACACAAGAGCATGTATTTTTTCCATAGTTTACACAGGGTTTCAGTTCCATAATCCCTGTGAAAGAAAATTATTAGTTTCTTCTTTGGAATGCTCCCTTCAGATCACCAGCCATAGAAAAGTGCCGTGAATATGTCTTTTACAAATGTTGATGAAAGCCACAGAACTCACCTTGCTGTCATAGTACTTCTCTCGTTTGTCAGTGAGGATGGAGCGAATGACATTGCCTGAATATTCAATCACCATCTCACCTGCATCGATGTTCCTTTTGCAGAATAGGCCCCGGCCATGGATGGGAGACCTAGTAAAAAGAAACAAGAGAAGAGAATATATCAAACAATGCAACTGGATCATGTTGCATTAATTGAAGATCAGAAAATCTTAGCATATAGGTAACTCTTCATCAAAGGGACGAAGGGTTTGACTCTCTTCATTGTGTTTCTATCATATGCAGCTAACCAGAATAGTTCTAGCTTCCCATCCACCCCAAAAATAAATGCCTGAGCTATCACCAAGGTGAGCTGGCAGGAATAAGTGGTTTGTACTGAGGATCAGCTTTTTAAAGATTTGACCTGAAAACAAAGAGGGGGAAGAAACGAAGGGGGAGAGAACTCTTTTCCCTCAACATTCCAGTTGGACTTTAGAAAGAGCTTTCAAATTTTTAATCTCCCTCTGCCCCTGAGACAGAGTTAAAACACCAGAGTAAAACCATACCTGTAGACACCAACTGCCTCCTTGGAGGTCTTCTTCAAATGTCGGAATCGCATGGGCATTGGCAGATCCATACTGGTTGCCCTCCTAGAACAAAGAGACACTGCTAAGTGATCACCTTCATTCGAGAGCCCATGCCAAATATTTGTTGGTATCGTTTCAAAGATATTAACATTTAGCCACCGTGACACTGCAGCCCAATGCCACTGAGAAAGCAACCAAGATTAATACAGTGTATTTTTTATGGAAATATTATAAAGCTGTTCTTAATTCAACCTCAGATCTTAGACAAACTCCTTACTGCTAACCAGCTCTCCTCTTCTGCAAATTTAATGTAAGTAATCTCTTTTTCCTGATCAGAACATCCTGCGGTAGCATGGAAACAAATTAGAGAGGGGCTGGCCTCCTTCAGTAGCCGCTCCCCTGCTAATGCAGGTTTGTCCTCTACAATATATTTTCCAATATTTTGTACATTTAAAGTTTTAACACCACACCTACCGGTGCAAGAGGTAAGATCAAAATATTTGCCTTTTTTTCTTAGCACACCCTTCCCTTTTCCCTTTATGGAGACAAATTCAGTTGCATACCGAGCCGACTTCAGCTGCACTTCCTCCTCTTCCTCATCATTGGGGTTGTATTCTGGTGGCTGTCGGTGTTTAGAAGCAAGGAAATTGAACATATCAAATGCTGACTTCCTGGAGGACAAAGAACAGGTGTATTACTGACAAAGTTAGTTTTCAACAGTATGTTGACTGCTGCAAGGGCTGTGTGTGTTTGCTATTCTACTACTTCTCTGGCCTATTTTTCATTGTCCTTCTCAGTGATTCACGCTCACCTCAGATTCTGATCACAGCTCTGTAAGGCAGCAACATCAAATCCACATAGTTCTTTAGGACTGTTAATGGCAGTGGTAAAGTGGGCAGTCTTGTTAATTTCAATTTCCTACTGCTTGCCTTGGCAAAGCTAAGAGCAACAGAAGAAGCACTAGAGCTGCATGCAGACTCAGGACACTACAGGCCATCAATTTACATTTAGAAGGTACCATTAAAGCTATAATCTTTTACTTAAATTCTGTAGAAGTTTACAGTTTATGCCCCCTCACTTGCCAGGTCTTTTAGGCCTGGTCTACACTGGCAATGGAGGTCGATGTAACGCCGCTTACGTCGACCCCTAAAGTATGCATCTCCACTGGCATGCAAGTTCCGCTGATCTAAATCGAGGTAAAAGTTGACTTAATAAAACCATCTCCGCAAGTGGCGTAGCGCTGAAGTCGAATTCCATGAGTCACATTTGCGTCAGTGAAGGCAGAGCGCAATGTAAATTGATGCCATTGGCCTCCGGGAGGTATCCCATAATGCTCTGTTATGACTGCTCTGGACATTCGTGCTCTGCTGTAATGTGGCCATGTAAACAGGAAATAACTCCTCCCCCTCAAACCTTGGGAAAGTTTGAATGACCATTTCCGGTTTGGACAGTATGGCGAGAGCTTTGTAGCTGAACCACTCATGGCAACTACACGGCCCAAACACACTCCAGCATGGAGTCGACCTGAGGTCTTGGATATCACCGGTCTGTGGAGTGAAGTCTGTTCTGGTGCAGTTCCAAGGCAGCAAAAGAAATTTAGATATCTACGAGAAGATATCTCGTGGCATGTTGGAGAAGGGGCACAACAGAGACGCGCAGCAGTGCCCTGTTAAGATCAAAGAGCTGAGGCACACTTATCAGAAAAGTAGGGAAGCTAAAAGACCTTCTGGCTCCTCGCCCAAAACATGCCGCTTTTACCAGGAGCTGAATGCGATTCTCAGCGGTGACCTCACCACTGTGCCGCCAGGCAGCGTCGATACCTTCGCAGAATCCCAGTCAGAACAAATGACGACTCTATGGACAAGGAGGATGAGGAGAGCAGGGTGCAGGAAAGCAGGGTATCTGTTCTCCCTGAGAGCCAGGACCTGTTCGTTACCTCAGAGCAGCCCTGCCACACACACAGGACAGAGGGACTGATTGAGAGGTTGTGGAAGGCACATCTGGTGAGTGTGTGGGGCAACTCCCAGCTGGACTGGTTATGCTCCCAGTCCAGCTTCTTAAAAGAAGTTTGTGTTTTTGAGGGGATGGACTTCCTGGGTGTTGCCAAATTTCAGTGGAGGGTTACTCCCGGAACACACTATTTATGTGCAGAGGTATGCTCTGAGAATCCCCTGTGGATGTGGATATCTCAAGGAAACTTTCATGTAGGCAATCTGTAATCCTTGGCAGAAGGTTTCTGGGGAGGGCAGCCTTATTTCTTCCACCACAGTAGGAGACTTTACTCTGCCACTCTACTATTAAATGAGCAGGCATCATCGCGGAACACAGCATAGCAGCATAAGGGCCAGGTCTGTACCCCGATGCTTGCAGCAAATCTTCTCTTTCCACCTGCGTTACCCTCAGGAGACTGATATCACACATGGTCACCTAGGGAAGATGGCGCAAGTTTAAAATACCCAACCAATACAGTCACTCCGTGTTATTCCTCTGCCATGTCTGGTGTCCCTGGTGCCTCCCCAAAACAACTCCTAGTCACAGTATTGTTGCTAAGGGTCAGGACACTGGTTGCCCTATGTTTTCTGCTGCTAGACTTCACCCACAGTGTCCTCTAATCTGTTTTGCCCACCTCCTCCCAAACCTGTCCATGGGATGTTACAGGGGAGCCCGCTGATCCCTCTCTTTGCTCAAGTGTGGATTGTGAATTTTAGTGCTAATTAAATCTCTCCATAATGGATGCAAGGGCCCCTTGCTTACCATGTCTGGAATGCCACTCCGACCCGTCTGCTACTTAGAGTGGAATGCAGGTCTGGCTTAGCCTTGTGAACATGAAGGGAAGTTCTTTTTACATTGTAACATTTCTTTTACTACTTTGGGTCAACTAACAATGGCACTTCGTGCTTTGCTTTTCTTACAGTTGACACTTTGGCCTTCAGCCCACCTTTCAGAACTCCTGCTGAAAGACTTCCCCAGATTCGGAAGCAGAAAAGAAAACGTAGGATAACATGTTTAGTGAACTAATGAACACCTCCACGGCCGCTGACACAGAGCTCAGAGCCTGGAGGATGTCCTTGTCTAGTTTTTCAGATATGGACATGGAACACAGAAGATCAGCACAGGAGCAGGAGCGTGATATGCAACAGGAGATGTTGCGTATTATGAAGGATCAGTCCGACATACTGAGGCACGTGGTAGAGCTCCAGGAAGAGCAGCGGCAGGACAGACTCCCTCTGCAGCTCCTCCAAAACGCTCCACCGCCTAACACTTTGTTTTCAGCTCCCACCCCCCCAGCGATCTAGGAGAAGGCTGAGCAGGATGCAGTATGTGCTGCACTCCACACCAGTGGAGGCTAGCAGAAAGACATGATGGCCCCTTTAAGAACTGCACGCAACCACAGTTGCTTGCACAGTGACACTTTACAATGTTAACTTATCCTCCTTTTCTCCCATTGAAACGGGTCACAAATAAAACTTTGCAGCTTTAAAAAACATCTGTCTTTATTCATTCAGAGCTTGGGCAGGGAAAGCAGGGGAAGGCTGCTGGTGCGAGGGTGGGGGATGGGAAAGAGAAAGGCAAAGCAGATGTACATTGCTGCAGTTCATTGCAAAACGGATTTCTCAATGCTTCCCAGAGGCAAAGCGCTCCGTGGTTGGCTCTGAGTATAGTGCTGGAATCTGGCTGCTCAAAATTTGTGGCCAGCCTATCAGCCTCCACGGCCCAACCCTGGGAGAATTTTTCACGCTTTGTTTCACACAAATTATGGCGCACATAGCATGCAGCTGTAACTGTTGGGATGTTCTTTTCACTGATATCAAGCCTAGTTAGTAGACATCTCCATCTGGCCTTTAAACACCCAAATGCACGTTCCACCACTATTCTGCGCTTGCTGAGCCTGTTATTGAAATGCTCCTTCTCGCTGTCCAGGTGCCCGGTGTAGGGCTTCATTAGCCCAGGGAACAAGGGGTAGGCAGGATCCCCCAGCATCACTATTGGCATTTCCACATCCCCAATGTTTATTTTTTCGTAAGGGAAGAAAGCGCCCACCTGCATCTTATTGAACAGACCCGAGTTCCTAAAGATGTGCGCGTCATGCACCTTTCCTGACCACTCCACACTGATGTCAGTGAAATGTCCCTTGTGATCCACAAGGGCCTGCAACACAATTGAGAAGTATCCCTTCTGGTTTATGTACTCTGTAGCAAGGTGGTCAGGTGCTAGGATAGGGATACATGTGCCATCTATTGCACCCCCCACAGTTTGGGAACCCCATTGTGGCAAACCCGTCCATTATGTCCTGCACGTTTCCCAAAGTCACTACCCTCCATAGCAGAAGTCTATTAATGGCCCTGCACATTTGCATCATAGTAGCTCCAACGGTGGATTTACCGACTCCGAATTGATTCCCAACTGACCAGTAACAATCTGGGGATGCCAGCTTCCACAGAGCAATGGCCACTCGCTTCTCCACTGTCAGAGCTGGTCTCAAGCAAGTATTCACGTGCTTCATGGCTGGGGACAGCTCCACACAAAGTTCAAAGAAAGTGACCTTTCGCATACGAATGTTCTGCAGCCACTGGTCATCATCCCACACCTTCATAATGATGCGATCCCACCAGTCTATGCTTGTTTCCCGGGACCAGAACTGGTGCTCCATGGACTGAAGATGATGCATGACAGCCTGCAGCAAACAGGAATTGTTTCGCTCTGTGGCTTATAGCAGGTTGGCCTCCGTAACATCGTTATTTTCTGTGCTGCAGGTCCTGGCTCACCTTTGAAAATACTGCAGGATAAGCCGTGAGATATTTGTGATGCTCATAATGATAGTGCAGAGCTGAGCAGGCTCCATGCCTCTCCGGCAACAGCGTGCGCACGGCATAGAGAAACGGCGCAAAAAAACATTTGCAGTTTGTTTGGGACAAGAAGGGACGGGGAGGAAACACGTTGCATCATGGAAAGATAATAAGCTTCCCAAAAGCCTCCGTGGCCAGTTGCACTGTGGGATAGCTACCCATGGTGCATTGCTTTGAATGTCAACCCTAGCATGGTGAGTGGGGACGCAGAGCCCAATGCAAGGAGTGTGGTGTGATCACGCTCCTGTGACTTCTACAATTCAATGGGTGAAAGCTGATTTACTTTAAATTCACTCTGCAGTGTAGACATACCCTTACTCTGGCAAGTGGACTTGTCAAATCCCACTCATCACAAAGCTCACACTTACCTCAGGTGGACTTCAGCCCTAGCAGAGCCATGGGGATTCAATGGGGGTTCATTGGTCTCCTCTGGTTTGTGGAACCTAAATTTGTAGTTGTGGCAATGCTTTGCTCCATAAAGCTGCTCAATCAGGAACACAACAGCATCATGGATAATCCCCAGCATCCTCAACCCATTCACACCTAAAACAACAACAAAAGGAAAGGGTAAGAAACCAGGCATCAGTGAAGACAGGTAGCCTGGAAGATAAACCAGCCCATTGGAAAGCAGTGGAAGCTCCTGCCAGAGCCCTGCATTAGCTAGTTGGTTTGATTTCTAATGAGAACTTAAAATAAAATTATTTTGTTTCAGTTTATGCATCAAGACATATCCCCAGTTCAGCAACCAGCAGATGAACTAAAACCATGTAGGACAGTAGCTTTTCCAGAACGATTACGGTGGTCAGAATGCTAACTCCTACAGCAGACTTATGAACTATGCCTAACTCATCATAAAACACATTGGAGCTCATAGGGTAAATCTGGGCATTCCTCTTGTATACCATGCAGTTACGTTAGTGACTCAGACTTTAAGGTCAGAAAGGACCATTTTGATCATCTAGACTGACCACCTGCACATTGCAGGCCACAGAAGTTCACCCACCCATCCCTATAATAGATCCCTATCCTCTGGCTGAGTTAACGAAGTCCTCAAACCATGGTTTAAAGATGTCAAGTTACAGAGAATCCACCATTTACAATAGTTTAAACCTGCAAGTGACTTGTGCCCCATGTTGCACAGTAAGGCAAAAAAACCCCACAGTCTCTGCCAATCTGACCAGGGAGAAAATTCCTTCCTAACTCCATATATGGCGATCAGTTAGACCGTTAGCATGGAGGAAGACCACCCACAAGCCAGGCATCTGGGAAAGAATTCTCTGTAATAACTCAGAGCTCTCCCCATCTAGTGTCCCATCACCAGCCATTGGAGGTATTTGCTGCTAGTAGTCACTACATGCCATTGTGGGCAGTCTCACCTGAAGTGAGGAGATTTCTGATCATACTATATTGTTAAACAACTTCACGTCAGAGCTCCAGGATACATCTAAAGTAGTGCTATTTGTGAAACTAATACGCAAAAATAAAAACATCAAATAGGCTCAGGTGGCTAGCCACTATACATTAAGAGAAGTAACAATTAATTCTCTTATTTGAAAAAGAAGCAAAATGGCCTACACTTTTGTACAATAAAACCACAATATTTCACAGCAAACGTAGCTTGCTCAGTGGGTCAAACACTTATTATTGGATCAGGTAACGAGAGAAAAATCACTGACGCCATCATTCTCATATACAAGTTACTTTTGCCACAATACATTGGAGCTTTTTACTTCTGCAAACACTGAGTGTTGCCTCTGCTTAAATCAAAATATTTGCTGCCAAAAATGTTTCTCCTTTAAAGAAGTGAGCTATCTATATGCAACTGCCCTCTTTCTTCTCAAGACTCTACTCGTTTGACCATTTCTTCATGAAATGGGTTTATCTGCTCTCAAAATACACTTGCTGGCAAGGAAGAAACAACCTCAGTTCTTGGCATTACCTGCAAATGAGAGCTGCTTCAGACGGGCATTGGAACGAGCTTCTTGAACTTTATCAGTCAGTGATTTCCAGGCATCTGCAATCAGAGAATGGAAGACAAAACAATCAAAGAAGAGTTACATCTATCAGACATGCTCTGTATGTCTCTTGATTCTCTCCTCATTCAGCCAAGTCTGCAGTAATACAACCAACAGTCCACAGAGTGTGCATGTATGCACATGTGCATGCACACAGTACCTATGAGCATCTAGAAGAACATTCATGTGGCAGTGTGAAATTAAGCCAAGTGGCAAATATGAGAAGTGCAGTCAGTAGCGATAAACCCATACTCTTCATGTAGTTGAAGACTTTTTGCCCTCTCCAAAATAACTCATTGGAGCACAGGCAAATAAGTTGCTTTAGCAATGATTTCTGATAACAAAATTTAGATGCCCTAATGCCTGTTCCGTGTTAATTATTTGCTTTGTCCCACCACTACTTTATATACAACAACACTGCTGGTCAGTGGATTCAAGACAAAAGTGGGACAATGCAGACATTCAACACAAAGCAGGCACTCTGGCATTGGATTTGATTCCAAAGTTTTATGTCTAGGAGAACACAAGTCTATTCTGAAGAAGTTTGTTACAGAGATCAAAATTCCTCAAAAAGCATCTTTTGTTTTTAACCTGTGGCAACGAAAGCTCGAAGAAAGTTGCAACCACTAATCATTGTCCTCACCTTCAATACTTTCTGCACAGATCTGAAAACCATCATCACTTGAGATCTCAAAAACTAGCCCTTTCTTTGCCTTCTTCTCACCAAGGCTCTCTTTCCTCTTTTGTTCTTGCTGCAACCAGAACATAAGTGGGGAGCTGAAAGTGCTTTCCTCCTCCTCAGGAGCTTTGGATCCTGGAAGACAGACCAATATGAAGATACAGTTGGGCAGAATGAAATTCTTATTGTATCTCCCACCACCAAATAAACAGACACCTAATGGTGAAGTGAACTTGTCCCTGATTTGAACAGTGGATGATTATTTCTAATTAGAAGCCACCAAAACGTAAGCAAAATTCCTAGTAAGATCTGCCTCCTTTTCCAGTGTGCCCAGTTTACTTCCTAGTTTTGAGATCATTTTCATGCAAACCAACCCACGGTTGCTTTAGAGGTTAATACAATCAGTACAATTTGTAATACAATTTAACATCTATCCCTGTACGGAGGGCAGCATACATTAGTAGTAGTAGTAATCAGATACACAGTTTCAGCAGAATTCATATCCACATGCAGGCATGTGGATCCAACCAGAACAATTCTGATAATGAAATTAAGCAACTTGTCAAAGCTTCACAATAACGGACTAGCTACTGAACCACCTACACCATCAGTGACAACAGTAATTATAACATGGGAAAACAACAAGTCTCTCCATGAAGCATACTCCAGGGGAGCTACTACAGGAATATCAATTTCCGGTGATGAAGAACAGAAAGAAAACTGCAGCTAGTGGGACAACAGCTTCACCACCACAGTTTTAATTCCATTCTCTGTACATAGGCACTGGGGTGATGAGTAGACTTTAAACTCAATTCCCAAACCACGTCAGTTTGTTTTCTAAAGTCTAAAATGTTCTGGAGCTCTCATTTCCTCATCAAAAACTGAGGTCCTGAGCATGGGTTTTACATCCATTTAGAAGGTGGAATCCAGATTACACCACAACATGATAGCATAAAAATAAAACCTGCAAGTTTCTACAACTAGGACCAGAAGGTATAACTGCTATCCATGCAATTTACATTACTGTGACCGGAACAAGACTCCCTCCAAAAGGAGCAGAAAACAATACACCAGCTACTAAGAGTTCTTTAAGGAGAGGTCAAATGTGCAAGTGACTCTATATAGTTCAACACCAGAGACTGCCAAGACACTGCATTATTGGCAGAAGTGACATACCTGCATTTTCTTGATCATTTGCTATGTTCTGCACTGGCTGTGGCTCTGTAAGAACTGCCGTTTGCCTTGGGGAAAAGGAAAAAAAATGAAATATAATGCTTGGCAACACATCACCCCACAGATGGCAACTCTTTTTTTTTTTTTTTTTTTTTTTTTTTTTTTAAATACAGCTGAAGTGTCTAACCAATTGGGGATGTTTGTTTGTTTGTGTTTTACAGGGACAATGTCAACGAATGTTTTTAAATTGATTAAATATAAAAAGTTCTAATTTCTAATAGAACATTCTTTAAATAATAATTTTTCCAGATAGGTTTATAAGGGTTTCAGTTCCCCTGTAGTTGTTTATAAGGATCCTTTCAGAAAGGGAAAAACTGACTGTGCAAGAGAACAGTGAATCAAACTGCATGCCTGTGACTGAAAGCACCACTGTATTCACACTACACAGTACCTTAATAATCTTTGTACAAAATATGCCTTGTGAAGTATCATTTGAAAACCATAACTCATTGGACAATATCATCATGGTAGCAACATTATATGTAAATTTATGAAACCCTCCTTTGTGATATTAGCACATGTTCAAAGTCACACAGTCATAACTAGGCAAAAGTTTGTAAACAGGCCTATCCTAAACAAAGGAATGTGTTTACCTCAATTTACAAATAAGCAGTAAACAGGGTCCTCAAGACAGCAAGGGGGAAAATGGCAGGAAACAGGGCAAATCTGCATTTCAACAAACAGGGGAGAAAAAAAGAGCCTGGAGCTTCCTTCACCACCAGAGGTCACCTGCTTTACTGTTGGAATAAACTTTGATTTGAAGGATCCACTTAAAAGACTAACTGGACTATAAAAGTGAGGGACCAAACCACCTCAAATCATCTCTCTTCCACCTAAGAAGAAAAAGGAACCAGCCCTTTGACAGGAGATCCTGACCTGAGAATTTGGTCAGCCATGTTGCTGGGAACATGTGGTAAGGATTTTACCTTGAAACAAGTCTAGATTGTTGAGTTTTAGCTACTAGAAAGAGTTTTATCTTCATTTCTCTTGTAACCATTTCTGACTTTAATACCTGATACGTGAATTCACTTAAAATCCAATCTTCTTTTGTTAATAAACTTTTTATTTTGTAATCTAAACCAATCCAGTGCTGTGCTTAAACTGAACTGTTTGGTAACTCCAGTTAAAGTAGCAGATTGTTGAATATTGACCCTTTACAGCGGCACCAAACCTTTAATATCTGAACTGCCCAGGAGAGGGCTGGACAATGCAAAAACATGTTTTGGGAAAATTTGGGACTAAGAGTCTGTTGTGCGTCACCTTGCAAGTAATAACCAAGGCTGCTGGAAGACAGAGTGTGACTGGGGAGCTACTGACAGGCTGCTGGGGTCAGAACTGCTGCTATACATAGACACTCAGGGTGTGACCTCCATACTGTTTGTGAGCAGCCCAGATTGGAAGATACAACAGCAAAGTACTGAGAGGCACCCAAAATTGTGGGTGAGGCAATGACACAGCTCCTCACTGGTCCGGATTGTACCCAAGAACTTCACATGCCTTATAGTGATAGACTCAAATAGCTGAATCTGTTTAGTTTAGCAAAGACAAGATTAAAGAGTGACTGGATTACAGTCTATAAGTACCCACATGGGGAACAAATTAGGTGAGAAAGGTATAATACGATCCAATGGCCGGAAGCTGAAGGTAGATAAATTCAGACTGGAAACAAGGCATATATTTTTAACAGTAAGAGTAATTAACAATTGGAACAATTTAGTTCGGGTTGTGGTTGATTCTCCATCACTGAGAATTTTTAAATCAAGAGAGGATTTTAAGACCTGCTCTAGAACTTATTTTAGGGACATTCTATGGCCTGTGTAATACGGGAGATCAGACTACATGACGACAGTGGTCTCCTCTGGCCTTGGAAGCTAGGAATCTATGCACAATGAATACAAGCTGGAAAAGAAAAAAAAGCTAGTTTTCCCCTAGAAATCTTAGTGTTACCTGTGACTACAGTAGATACTAGAGGCCTGATTCACCGCTGCATAATTTCAGCTTTATACTGTTATAACACTTAGGGTGCATTCACACTGCAGAATTAACTCGGGTGATCCACCCTCAAGTTATTTCCTTTATGTTAGCATTTCACAAAGGAGAGGGGTCTCACTAAAGAACAGCCAAGCTTGGGGGAGCGGAGGGATTGTAGTGTCCTTTATCCACACTGGCACTCTATTCACTTGTGAGTAGCACTAAGACTTCCTGGGGCACATTCCATGGTTCATAGCACTACTGTGCCACTCTGTGAATGCTCCTGGGTTATTGTGAGAACTTGTCTGTCCCTTCTGGGGATCCTGTGGCCTTTTCTGGCCCTCAATTGTTGTGTCAGGGCACTAGCCTGTGTCCCACACTATAGAGAGATGGAGTTTGTGGCTCCTGAAGGAAGCTCAAGGTCTGTCCCATTATCCCAAGTCACGACAGCTAACTTGTTTTACTGTCTACACCTCACGCAGGTCACCACATGAGTAACAGAGTGTGTGAGAGCAAGGGGGGTTAATATGAACACTTATTGCTAACCCTCCATGTTAACTTGGTAGTGAAGACAACCCCTCATGCCGACCTGAAATAACAGCAGCAGTTAATCAGGCCCCAAAGTTTTCAGACAGAAATGTGATTTTCAATGTGACAGTGTCCATTTAATTAGATCTACTTTTGAAGATTAGTGCTATATTTTAATATTGCACGTTGAGTGTCTTCCTTTAAGACACAATCACTATCAGGTAGTGCGAACTGTCTAGCCTTTCCACTAAAGGATTGGGAGTAGATGTTTTTAAAAAAAAGAGACACTCAATCCCCAGGGGAAATGGTCCACCTGACAAAATCCATCACAAACTGGTTCCAGGATAGCAGTCTTGAGCTCAGCTCTAGAATGAAGCAAAGCAACAGACTGAAGAAAACTGGCTGGATGAGGAAAGCCTGAATTACTGTACCCATTCTGTGGATAAAAGGATTTTGATCTGTAAAGCAGTTAAGCTGGTAGCTTTTACTAGCACTAAAAAATTACAAAACAAAGTTTAAAAACCACAAGTATTCAACTATTTCCAAGCATTTACTCCTGAATCAAGTATTCAAAAATCAATTGGTTTCAACTGAAAATGAAAATATTCGTATACACTGGCATTTATTTCTATGACACTTGTCACTGTAGCACATGCTCTGATAAAGTTATTACAATGATTCTTGTTCTACTAGATTAAACAAAGATTTAATATTGTGGCTAAAAAGTGACACATTCCAGACCAAAAGTTACCAGAGTGTTTTAATTTAACACAACAAATACAAGGAAGGAAGAACAGAGTTTTATTTGGTTTATAAAGCACTGAATACAAACAGCAAAAACCTGATGGAAAGGTTTGTTTTACACTTACCCCGCAGGCTGCCCAGATGGCTTTTGTGGTGGCTGATCTATACTTGTATCCTGAACATCTGCCTTCGCTGCAGGAGACCTGGAACAGAAAGATCTGGCATCATTCAGAAGACTGGACAATAAGAATTTATCATGAAGTAGACTTGGTCAGAAATAATGGATCTACAGGGACATGCCATAAACGACTCAGCATTTCAGCAAACTACAAAAACAGGAACAAATGCTACTGTGAAGCCAGAGGACAAACTATGAAATCGCTAGTACTTTAGGTCAGACTCAGGACTTGCTCTTCAAAGGGATGCAATACTAGTGGGATCTTTACAAGCACATTTTTGCATAACTATAAACATGTAACCAGGATGCTATACTGGCAAAAAAAATTGCATAAAATATTTACAAAGAAAAGACCAATTATGTCTATAAGATTCTGGATCAATTGCTTTCCAAAACAGACCTACAGCCCTGAGTTTAAAAAAAAATAAAGGAACTGTAGAACTGAATCATACAACCCAACTAAACGGAATAAAAGGGCCATTCAGTCCTCTTAACGCCAAAGGTTCTTTTGGGCATGTCCCTTGACTTCTAGAAACTGCAGTGGATTGCCCCTGGGCAAATCCCTTATCATACAGACTGCTGGCAATGTCACACAGAACCAACACTTGGGGACTGCCTTAACAAAAACATTAAGTTTCAAATTCAGCACCTAGGTCCACAGTTCTTATTTTTCCTTCTCTTTACAGATTTGCACCTCAACTAAAATCACCAAGACAAATGCCACTTCAATTCAAGGGCTAGAAAGAAATTGCTATGCAGTTAGGCACTTAACGAGCTCAGTCTGTTTAGCTTATCAAAACAAATGGTAGAATTAGGTGTGTGTAGGACTAGAAGGGACCTAAGAAGATGCAGAGTTGTAGTGATTATGGTGTGTAAGTACCTTCACAGAGATAATATACCAAAACCTAAAGGGCTTTTTAAAATAGTGCAGAAAAGCAAAACAAGAACCATTGGCTGGAAGTTAAAACCAGACAAATTCAAGTTAGAAATAACTGTTATGTTTAATAAGTGGGGGCATTTAACTATTGGAACAAACTACCAAGGGAACTGGTAAATTATCTTCAAATACAGACTAGTTGCCTTTCATGAAGATATGTTTTAGTCAAACAAGCTATTGGGCTCAGTGCAGGAATAATGGGGTGAAATTCTTTGGCCTGTAATATACATAGATCAGACTAAATGACCAAATGGTCCCTTCTGGCCTTAAATTCCATAAACACTCTCTATAACTTGTGATTCCTCTTTCCAAAGGAAAGAGAAGAATCAGAGGTATGAAGTAAATGCAGTGTGATTACTGATATTAACTGGCATACAGCTTTAACCCTTTAATTAAACAAGTGAAAAGACACCTATTCAAGGCTCCAGGAGCATTAACACATGATTGACAATACAATTAAATCTCAGCAATGTTAACATGCTATTAACAACATTTAACAGAGTATTCTACTCCCGTGACATTTTAAAATTGTACCAACTTGATGTTCAAGAAAGAAAAGAAGCAAAAGGGCAAAAAATAGGGCAGAAGGAATTCAAAACAATTTACAAACTATGAGGAAAGTCCTCTTCACCAGCCACTAAAATATAGCCACTTCTATAGGTGAAACAAGACACCTGTTTCCCAGCACACAGTAATTTTGGTGTGAAGAATCCCATAGCCACTTGTAAAAGCAGTGGAATTTGGGAAGGCAGATTGTAATCATCCAGTTACAAATTTGGCTAGGATTTTAGGACTCTCTCTCCTCTTGCAAAAAGTACCAATGGGATCTTCACATTACTACAAATAGTCAGAGGCTCAGTTTTAAGTTCTACATAAAAAACTGGTATCTCTAACAGCACAGTACTTCTATAGGAACATACCAGAGCAATCTCTGGAACTGACTTGGAACAGTGCAACCTCCTCAGAACGCCACCATTTCCTATAACCACCATGTTTTTCTTGGAGCGTTCCAGCCCAGGTTCTAATCAGGCCAAATGCTGCCAGATTTTAAGATAATAATACCATAGTATACACTGATAGATCCAAAGCATCTATCAATGTGGCATCTAACCACCAATTAGATTATAGCACAGCTAGAGGTATCATGTCCGTAAACAAGTTTGCTCCCCCAAATAAATGGGCTGTCAGCCATGAATAAAGGCAAAGATTTTGTGCTGACTTTTTAAGAAATCTGCTTTCCCTGTCCTGATGTCCACGGATGACAGTGAATGCTACCTCTAGAATTTACTACTAAAGAATTCATTATGAGAAGATAAAAGGGAAATCTGGTGTGGAGACCAGTGCAACAAGTGCCAATTTTTTAACTACTGTACCGAAACCCCAAGGATATGGAAAAGCAAACATATATTTCTCTTACCCTGCAGCTGAGACCTGGGATACAGCACTGGCCCCTCTGTCTGGAATGTGTACTTCAAGGGAACTGGTCCACGTGTGTGAAGTTTTGTGCTTCTTTCCATTCCCTTTGTCTAAAGACGGTTGAATTCGTTTAATTTTTGGCTTCACTTTTGTGGGACCAAGCACTGAGCTGCTTGCAGACTGTTGGCCAGATGATGGGGAGCCTCCAGGGGAAGCTGAACTGGCATGCATTACAGATGAGGAAACCTTGGTTTGCTCGAGTCCTGTGTTAGGAACGTCCACTAGCTGTGGAAAGCTTGACAACTGAGCTGCTGAAGCAGTGCCAAGGTCCAGCTGGGAAGAAGCATTTTTGACGGCTAAAAGTTGTGTCATATGCTGAAGCTGATAAGGACCTTCTGTGTCAGTGGATGACTGAGCAACTGTCATGCCCATAGTCTGTGCTGTAGGCAGTACACATATGCTTGATGCAGCTGTCATTGCTGCTGTAGCTGGAGTTTGTGACGTCCCCAGTTGTGAAAACATCCCAGAACTTGGTGGCAAAGTCATGTGCTGTTCCTGAAGACCAAGACTTTGCTGACTGGCTTTGATCAAGAGATTGCTTATTGAGCCAAGGTCTCCCAACAATCCAGGGCTAGTTAATGTTACAGAACCCTGTCCCAAAACATGGCCAGGTACTGACCCACCAGTGCTAGGTGCTGCTGTAGCCTGCATGGATACTACATTCAGCACTGATGAACTTGATGCTAATCCAGACACTGGCCCTGCTGTGAGGTGGCCAGCATCTGGTCCAATAATGCTGGGTGAAGTCCCAACTGCCGCAGCAGTGGCGGCTCCCACAGCTTGGGGCAGCAAAGATGCTTGCTCAAAATACATCACTCCAGACTTAGACCTTTTGATAATATTGGGAACAGTTCTATGGGATGTTGAATTTCCAAGGGTCCCCAAATCTAATGGGTGGTTGGAAAGTTGGGAGGGAGCAAAATTTATCAAAGTCATGTTGGAAACCATATCAGAAGGGGCAATGGCAGAAGGGGTTCCAGAAGGAGCTAGCTTTTTAGTCTTTCGTGACTGCAGACGGGATATTGGCCTTTTTTTCCCAAGGCCAGAGGTCGGCGTGGTAACTGTAGTGCCAAGGTCTGCCCTCTGGCTTGCTTCAGACACTAAAAGTTGAGGATCAGGGGGTGGCTGTACACCAATCAGGAGACCTGATGCAGGACTGCCAATATTTGGTGGGAAACCACTTTGAGTAGCTGTGGGAAAGGTGTGCAAATGCTGGTGATGGGACATAGGCAACAGGCCTTTAGTAGAGGGAGGGAATAAAGACTGAGATGATGGTAGGCTTGGATTTAATTCTGTAGTCAGTGTAAGTGCACTTCCCATGGGCCCTAACACAGAAGGATTAGTCTCCATCACAGTCTGTGCAGAGCTACCAGAAGGAGTCAGCTGAATTTTTTGTGTAACACCATTGGGAAGAGTCTGGAGGACATACAGAGGCTGCATATTCTGATTGACCACCAGAAGTTTTTCAGTGGCTGGTTTTAGGTGGGGTGGGGTTGTTTGTACTGCAGCATTAGAGATTTGAGACGGACTGTCGGTGGAATTTGGAACATATTTTTGGTTTTGAAGAGGAATAGTAGGAGATACTGGCACTTGGAGTCCAGGAGTGCCGCTGTTCCTAGTTAAATCCTGGTTGCTGCCATGTCCTTGCTCTACTGAGGCACAAGGTGGGCTGGCTATGTGCTCTGCATCTATGTGACCTTGGATAAAATGATCAGGAGTCATATGTCCTTCAGGGCTTGGGTCTACCCCTGAGCTTAACAGAGCTGCATCCCCTTCACTGGAGGCAGATTTTTCTGTGACGGTAACTCTCTTTTCTCCTGATTCTGTGGAAGGTAAAGCTAATAAAGACCTCTCTCCCGGAGATGAGAGTGTAGACTCTGAAATTACAGCAAGCCTATTGCGGTTTTGGCTGGGCACAGTAGGACTGCGAGTAGTTAGAACAGAGAGATCCGATGGAAGTTCTAAAGGCAGCTCAAACTGCTCCTCTGCCGATATAGAGGAAGAAACACTACTATCCACTGGTTCAGCAGTTGGCAGCTGCTGAGAAAACACTTCAAACAAACCCATGTCCTTGCCACGATTACTATCAAGGCCTAGCCCTTCCCCCAGTGTTAGAAGTTCAGATGAAGATGACTCTGGGCTTTCTCCTAAAGCCTGCATCGATGGTGTATTCTTTAGTACAAAGTCCATGATGTCCGAAGGGAGAATGTTTCCACAGTCATCACTGTTGTTATTGTCAGAGTCTGATTTTAGCAGTTCTGTGTTAAAAGTATCCAGTAAGTTCTTATCTGAGGGAGTGCTAGCATGAGCTCTACGGCTTGTGTCCAAGGAACTCAACTGAGCTTCCAAGGAATCCTGACCCTGGGTTTTAACTCTGCTCACAGCATGGCAATTTTCAATCTTTGGATCAGTTTTGTGGCCAGTAGAGCTCTTGGTAACCTGTACTTTCTCTCCAGCTTCTTCAGCTCGATCAAGCTTTAAGTTTTCAGTCCCATTTTCTTTGCCACTTCTTTTGGTTACCTGATTTACTTTTCTTGTTGTTGCTGTGACACTTGTATCACTTTCTGTTCCATCATCCACACCATCTAGCTGGGATATTTTTGGAAGATTGCACTGCTCCTCCTCCTTGAATAAATTATGGGATCCAAGCCTCTCTTCTGCACTTGAAGAAACCACTGTCCTAGTGAAATTGTAGTAGTACAAGTCATCTTCATCTGAAGTACTTAAGTCATCTGCACCATCCACTTGTCCTTCTGCAGACCTCTTTCCTCTCTTCTTCCCAGTTGAGTTGCTATAGAATGGAATGTCTTCCTCTCCATAAGATCTCACACCATACAAAGGAGTTAATCCAAAAAACATATTAGATCTGGCCCGAGCACTTCGCCGTGGATATCTCCGCTTATAGGAACCATCTTCTTGAGCTTTAGTTCCATCCTGAAGAATCAAGTTTCTGTCTTGAACAGGCAGATTCTGATAAGAGTTATTTTGAGATTCCTGGGTAGAAGTATCACTTGGACTTCCCTGGACAACAGAACCATCTCCTTGGCTTTCAAAAGTTGAAGACGGCTCTGTCAAAGCAGTTGGCTCTACACCCTTACACTGCAATTCGGCATCACTTTCTTTCTGTGCATTTTTAGATTGGCTTTCACTTTCCATCTTGAGAGGAGTCAGGGTTACCTTAACAGTGCGTTTTCTAGGAGCCTGGGCTTCCTTGGAAGCCATTTCAACTTGCACCAATGGAGCTTTAGATGCCCCTTGTGTAGATGGAGACTTATCCCCAGTTTTCTCAGCAGAAACATTACTACACAACCTCTGACTAAGTTGCTCAGTTGCCAAAGCCTGGTTGACAAATTCTGGATTTAGGCTTCCTTCATCACTGGCGGTCACTTGACTCGAGTCTGTAAAAGTTTTAATGGAATGTTTCTCTTTGAAAGTATCTTTAGTTAACTTTTTTCCTTTCTGTCGTCTGTCTCTGCAAGCAGAAACCACATGCTCACTTTCTGCAGAAGACCTGCTACTTATTCCAACAGGAGTTAAGTTCTTTGCATCTGTGTCTTCAAAAGAAGGTGTTTTTTCTGGTTGTATAGGGTCAACATGTAGGTCTCTATCTTTCCTTAGGCCTCTCTGATGTAAACATGGAAAGGACATTGTATCTTTGGAAGAAAGTGGTCCAGAAGAAGGTTCTTGAAAAGTTCCCTTTTTATTAATGTTTAATTCTATGCCCGACGTATTGAGCACTTGGGTAGGCAATTTAGCATTCCCAGATGAAGCAAAGCTATGAGCTGAAGAATCTGAGTCCTTTGAGCTCAACAATTTTGTCTTTTCTCCCTTTGAAGATGTGCTTTTGGACATCAACTCTGAACTGCTAGATTGTTTTATTTCTAAAGACTGAGATCCATCCAAATGACAAGTTTTACTTCCACTTGTAGCTACTGTTCTCTGAGAACATGAAGAGTTAGGGCTATTTTGAGCTAGCGCACTTGGAGCACTCAAATTCACTGACCCTTTGAAGCTGTCTATATTTTTTGCACTTGATTCATGCTTTGAAGAGGATCCGATACCAGATACCCCAGGCAGTGTGTGCCTGGAGTAAGTATTCCCAGCTCTTGTGGGAAAAATCATTCGAAGTTTTGACGGCTGTTGTGACAAAGAAGAGGTACTGTGTCTCCTAGACCCAATGCTTCTAAGTCCAGAGGACAGTAAAGGATCTCCCACTGTTACTATCTCATGGGTCATTGGTGTAGGACTTCCTGAAGAGGAAAAGCAGGGAGGAAAAATACAGTGAAACATTATGGGTTTCACCTAACCAACACATACATGCAATTTGATTATACAAACGATGCACAGGCCTAAAAAAGTCAAACAAAAAACAAAATATATTTTGGAATACTTTCAAAATAAAAATGAAAAAATAAGGCTGAAGCTATATATTTCCCAAAAATCAGACTCTTTGTAAAGATCCAATATTGTCAGCTCTATGTCTGTTGAAGCTGACACTGAATTTCTGAATTATACCCTATAGGCCTCAATGCTATACAATTTCTGGTCTCAGAAATTCAAGACCTAATTCTGATTTACAAAGACATCACAAAAGTTAAACAAAGGAATTCAAAATAATTCAGAAGTGTTATTTTATGTGCTTATCCCTCATTACACATTACAACATTACACATATTAAAAGCATATCAGAATATACTAGTTTCAGGATAACAAGAGGATTACTAACTTGTCTTTACAAATAAATTTGATCGGATGCTTAACGTAGATTTTCAACACACTTTCGAAAGAAATCAGTAAATATGTCCTCTTTTTGACTAAAACTGCACTTATTTCTCTTTCATCCAAAAGGATTTCAAAGCTTTTTATAAACCTTAGTCCTCAACTTTGTAAAGGACAACACTCTAACCATTTTAGAGAGAAGATCAAGGCACAAAGAAACGTTGAAGTGACTTGGTCTATGTGGCAAAATTGAGAATAAAATCTTGGAGAGTTCTGACTTCTAATTTCCTGTTCTAAAATCATTAGGCAATATTTCCTCTAAGAGTTCTAAACATTCTGCTTTATGTAGATGTCTCTGAATGTTTTAATTTAGAAAAAAGAAAAGAACTCTTTGTGAATCAATATTTGACATTGTTTTAGAGTGTGTAATCTTCTTGAATAGATCTGTTTGGAATTAATCTAAAACTCGGTAAGAATTTCAGAAAGATTCCTCCCAGAGAGGCAGCTATGTTTTTGACTGTAGATTCTATAAATTCTTTTTTAAGAACACACGATCACCATACAAAAGTAGTATATCACCCAAGATACTAAAATTCTGAGTCTTGTTAGAAAGTGCCATTTTAAAGTCTTTGAGACCTTAATAAGACAAAACTTTGATGCCTGCTGAGAGCTACTACAGTTCTAGAGCCTTTTGTTTTCTGGGCAGATTTTTGTTTTGAGTATTCAGTCCTTGACAAATTCTCTCTCCTGTACATTTCCCAGACTCTCTCCTTCTCATTTTTCACGGTCATTTCTACAGCCACCAAACTGAACATTTAAAGTGAGCAGAACTTCTGAGAACCAAAGCATGACACACACACAAAAATAACTGAAGAAAAGCAGCACAATACCTGCAGAAGGCAAAGGCCTAGACCCAGGTGACCGCTGTGTTAAGGGATAGCTTGGTGTCCTGGCCCTGCGACCCTTTGAAATCAGAGGATAGTAACAGGAACTGGAGCTCTGAGAATACCGGGGACGATCTGGGGATGGAGGGTTTACCAGTTCTGGTGCATTTCGACTTTCTTTGGATAGAGTTTCTGCTGCAAAATAAGAGTAAAAAATTTCAGACATTAAAAACTAAAATGCCGAAGCATCTGTTGTTGACAAGTTTCATTTAGGGAAATCAAGATACATTTTTCAAACAAAACATAAAAATACTGACATCTTTTATGATCCCCTCAGGAAGTAATAGCCTAATTTCTTTCTCCTAAATATGTTTTTTTTTTCCAGCTGAAATATTTACAGCAAAAACCACAATGTAAAACTAATTATGACCCAGCAATGTGACAGTTTCACTAATAACTTACCCTGGGACAAGGACCTTGTCTTTCTACATGTCAATAAAGCCCCAGGAACACCTTTGCCACTATGGTAATAAGACAGTCTCCTGACTCGCAAGCCTTGGCTCTAACTACCTATTCAGAGCTTCTCTACACAATGCAGCAATGCGCAACAGAGGGGTGTGTACTGTGGTGTGCTCTAACTGCCCCGTGACATGCTCTGAAAGGTATCTGGTGCCTAATGATGTAGTCCTTTCTGAAACATTACTATGTTAACATGCACTAGGAACCTTTTAGAGAGCACCAGCAGGGTCTACACAAGGCAGTTAGAGAGCACCACTTTGAATCATTCTGCAATTTACACCAGTCTAGTGCACACCGCCACAGTGTGTAGACAAACGCTTACTCCCCTTCCGTTAAGAGACTTGCACTATAGTCAAAATCCCCTCGTAGTCTTCAGCAAGACTGACTTCAATTCTATAGCAAGGCACACAGGATTCTGTTGCAGCAATCTGGGGCAACAAACTTGAAATTTCATGGCACCTACATTTAAATGAAAAGATGGAGGATTTAAATAATTAGGTTTTGCTCTAAATGGCCTAAGACCAGCCTACCTGAGAAACAGTCTCTTCTTGTGCAATACTGCCACAGTTGTGATTACAAGAGACATCCCCAAGGTGGTAGGATATTTTCAGAGAGGTTCACTGCTTTGGAAGCTATTCTCACTCTAGGCCAGAACAGCTAGAGTCAGCTGATCTTCAAAGTGCAATGCAAGGCTTATATGAACACGCAGTCTTTAGAGATGAAGGGGGTTTTGAAGAGGAGAGGAATTTTATTGGGGATTGCTGGTGCATTGGCTGTTTCAGTTTGTTTTTTTATTTTTTGTCAGAGGTGCCTAAAATAGTAAGACAGACGCCCTATTGTGTATGTTATTAGGAATCTAAATAAAATGCATATGAATATGAATCAGTACAGTAACTCCCAGGTTGGACATTGCATTCATTTTTATGCAGTTTTTAATATGCTGCAGGTTTTTGTACAGACAAAGCATAACTGCATTATAAAAGCTGTCTGGAAGTGAAGCTGCAGGTTGTGACAACTCTGAAGAAGGTAACAGGCAGCCAGTATCTACAGAGAAGTAGGAAGCAGTTGAATTATGGAACAGGCATAGTAATTAGCTGTTTTTGCTAAAACTAACAGCAGTGAAATATTTTCCAATATTGACATAATTTTTGGTTTTAGAGTTAACATTCCTGTGACAAACAGTTCTTAGAGCTACTGTTTCAAGCTATCTGAAGACTGGAAGGTAGTGCTGCATCAGCTTACACTTGGTTTCAAAGATTACCTATGCAACCATGAGTCCTAGAAACATTTTTTTTTTAAATAAAATTGTAACATACTAGAGCACAATTCTGCCACATAGAATTTGACAAGGAATTGACCTTACGTCCAAGAACACACAGGACTCTGAGCACAGGCTGGAGAATTCACTTTTTGGAATATCCCTCACCTGCTTACTAAAAATCATGACCATGTGGCTGAACAAACAAACAAACAGAGGATTTGCCACTTAAAAAAAGTATGTTAAGAAACTTGCCTGTTGGGGGTGCTGGACTGTGAGCAATCGTCCTGTTCTCATCATGTTCTACAGTGCTATTGATATCTGGCTCTATGACAGGAGGGCGACATTCCATGATCTTGCAAGTATATACACAGCGCTTCCGAGCATCTGTTGTGCTCCAGTACACCCTTGAACACCTAGAACATATTTAGAGAGTAAAATTAATATTGTAACTAATGTAGAGAGATGGCCACATTCCTGTCTTCAGTTTTCATCTTCTCAAAACTACAGGGGCTATTTGTCTCCTGTACTATCTGGCGTGATCCCAGCCAAATCCCAAGGTCCTTGAACAGTTTTTGCTCAAGCAAACTACAATCAACTTCAATGAAATGTCCATGAATAAAGACCTATGGATTTAGCCCTTGACGGATAAGACTCTAGTACAGTAAGATCTACCTAATGCTTATACTTACTGATAACCAATGGGGAACAGCTTGTCTTCACAGTCTGACAGATCATTCAGAATCCCTAAGCAGTCTATAGTCATTGAACCTGAACAGAGAGAAGAGCAGAAGAGTTCTAGAAGAGAGGAGATCAGATCCCAGCACCAAAGGCAGAACACACACTCAGATACAGGCCTTACCAATCATCATGTGGATGTTCTCTGGTTCCAGGCCACTAAGAAATTTTCTTCTCAAACTGATCCCTTCAAAGTCCACAAAAACTCTTCTAAGAACTTCAAACCCATTCTCTGGCACCATCTGGAGCAGGAAACACCCCCCCACCCGAGCAACATAATCATTTTAAAGGAAACATTATGCAAGTTGCATACAGCCTCGTTCAATGGACACTTGATCTGGCCTCTCAGATAGGGATGTGTGGGGACTTATATAGCACTTGCCACACCTGCCCAGGGTGGTTAGTCACATCACTGACCTCTTTTCCCCACTAGTGTGTCAGGTCCTCACTCTCATGAAGAATACATTCACCTAAATCTTTAAAAAAATAAAAATGCTTATTGCTACATAAACCTTGGACAAAAAGGGGTGTGAGCATATTCTCACCTCTCCTTTGATCAAATCACGATGCCGCTGGCAGTACACTTTCTTATCATCCAGAAAGACGCAGTTCTTGGCTCGGGAGCACATGAAGTGATAGTTGCTAGTGCAGGAAGTAAGGCAGCAGCCTACTGTGGCGCCAGACTTTTGGCAGAACTCGCATCTCTACAAAGAGAAAGCATGGAAATCTTACAAAACTCTATTTTTTAAACAAATCATCATGTCACTATCATTCGTTTCTTTTGCAGACTAAAAAGAGGATTTAGACTTTTGAATGAGCTTGTTTTAATGGAAGCCAAAAATTATACAATGAGTTATTTTGCACAGGCTCACACCCAAAAATCCATCCACAAGAAACAGAGCACACATGTACAAGGAGGGTTGTTTGCAGAGGAGAAAGAAGAATTCCCTGAAGGGTGCACGATTTTCCACCGAAACTCTGGTTCCTTCAGTATCCACAGACAGGCTATCCTGCTCACCCGTTAGGACAAGAACCACAAATAGGTGTTCTTGGAAGAAGCCTGCACAAGTGTGCACATGTACTCCTGACCTAGCAAAGTCAACTGCTCTTTCCTGTGGCCCTTGCAGCTGGCCTGTATACAGGCACAATTTATCATTATTTCTGAAGCTTTAGTATGAAAAAAGAGCAGTTATTTACTGTAACGGATGGTTTTTCAAGATGTGTGGTCCCTATCTGGATTCCATACATGGGTGTGCATGTGTGCCATGCACCAGAACTGTTTTGAAGTAGTTGCCGTCGACTCACTTGCGCATTGTGGGTCATCCCCATGGTGCATCCGAGGTCTTACTGGACCGCACGGGTCAACGCTGCCTCTTTTCTCTCTTACCAACAGGCACTGACCCCGCAGCAGAGGGGATAGGGGGTGGGAGTGGAATTCAGATAGGGATCACACATCTCGAAGAACCATCAGTTACAGTAAGTAAACTCTCTTTCTTCTTCGAGCAATGGTCCCTATGTGGATTCAATACGTTATCAGGTGTAGTGAGTTAGATGGAACCAGCGGAGTGGATGGAGCCAGGTGTTCTGGTGGTGCACTGGTGGCCAAAGTAGCAGATGGCGACAGCTTGTCATGATGTTTGGTCTTGCATTCTACTTTGGATCTTTTCGGCACAGATGTTACTGTGTCTGCACACGACTTCTCACCTGTCTCCGCTCGGGGAGGTAAAACTGCGCTTAGAGTTGGCCCCTCTCAGGGATCCGCCCTTGTGCCCATGATTTGTGCACACAAGGAGATATGGCTGGCTCCGCTGGTGTCCCCCTGGCAGGGGGGACGCACTCACCGCCAATGCAGTTGGGCATTTTGGGGGTCTGTTGATGCCACCTTTCGGTGTGCACAAGGACACATTACCTGCTCAAGAGGTGTTTACATAGCCTGAGTTCTCTCACCTCGCAAGTTCACGCTGGGAAGGAGAGGCAGATAGAGCACCGGACGACAACATGAGACTCCCCAAGACAGTAGAGGCAGCGTTGATTGTCGTTGCTTACGGAAAACAATTGCAGGTATGTAGCACAGTTCTTAAACCTGGCTTGTCAGGGCATAATCCCCCGGAATGGGTAGGATGCCCCCGAGCGAACCGACTGATTGTAGACTAACTATGATTTCCTACAAACTATTAACACTATTGACAAGTACTAAAACTTCCCCCATCCCCCCAACCACTACGCAGGTCGAAAGGTGAAGAGGAATGTTCCAACTCTGGCCATGTGGTGTAAGAGGGAACTGAGGAGGTGCTGACTTGCGAGATACCACAAGACCTCGGATGCACCATGTGGACAACACACAATGTGCACGCAAGTCGACGGAAACTACTTCAAAACAGTTCCGGGTCCAGCACATAGCGCACATGCGCACCCACACATGGAATCCACATAAGGACCAGCACTCAAAAAAGAACCATTGTTTAGGACCAGATGATGCAATACCAAGATTTGACTGATTACTTCAGTTTAATTTGTGCAATTGCTTTCAGCTCCACTTCCTTTCTTTTAGAAAGGAAGCAGCCACTGAGTCACAATAAGAAGGTTACTCCATTTCCCAGGACTGATCAAAATTTAGAAAAACCTTTTGCAGAGTTTAATATGATGGCTCTCTCTATAAAAATTACATCTTAAAGTAACTAACCTACTCTGGATTTTATGAGCATCCTCAAATGGCAAACGGCCATTTCGGCTTACTCAATAACTTATTTTGAGCTAACGCCCTTTAAAATCCCAGTTATCCTGGATTTTTGATCTAGGAATAGCGTGTCTCTCTCACAAGTCAAATGTAGACATAATGAACAAGAAAGTCCTAACATGTAATTACATATTCCATATTTTAGTGCAACATTTAGCTGTACAATTGACATCCTTTATTGCTGCTACTTATTTTTAAATAAAAGCCATGGTCTAAAGTGCTGAACTCAAAATTTATTTCTGGGAGATCCCCTGTAAAAATCTCAGTCCATAAAGTGTTGCCCTCCTATTATAAGCACACCTGAAATTAACCCTCTGGTCTCCAACATTTTTCTGCATCAGGAGGAAAAGTAGGCTTTCAAATGCCATCAGCCAGCCTAAGGACTATTCAGGGAACATATTCTCTGCATTACAGACAGTGGTAAAATTTAAAATCAGAAATCAGATTAATAATAGAAAGAGAAAGGAAGGAAAAAACCCCACAAGAATTACTTTAGATGGACTCCAGTTTCAATCCTAATAAAGCAACATTTGTTTATACCCACCAATTGCTTCCCTCTGATCACAGCCATGTGTACATTTTTCAGAGACCCATCATCATCTTCAAACACTTCTGCTGACCACAGAGCACAATTCACATGTGTCCATTCATTCTGGCCAATGTACAGTAGACGTCCAGCATCCTAAAGACAAACCGGCAATAGTCTTTCCAAGATTCCCCAGGGCAGTGGTTTTCATTTGCGAACCCCTTTCGAATGGAGGTGTGAAACCCTTTGGCAATCTTAGACGTAAGTCTGAAGATCCGCAGGGGAGCGCAAACTGCTGGTTGAAAACCACTATCCTAGGTGCAGCAACGCACAAAGATCCCAGCCACTGGATTTCAAGCCGCCCAAAAAGGAAGTTTAGTAAATTAGCAGTAACCTCAGTTTAAAAAGAACAGCCTAAACAGTAGTTAAGCTTCAATTTTCCCAGCATCATCAGCAATGTCACCGGAAATTGGTGCAACTCATAATTTCCCTACATGCATTATTTAGCGAACTCGTATCAAAAGGGTGACACTTAAAATCCACCCCCTCCCTCCCAAAAAAAAAAGGAATTAAAACCAAACCACATTCCCTATCAAAACAAACCAGGCTTAAATAAAAGTTATTTTGGACCTAATTCACGCAATACTACTTTTACATTAAATCTATGAACAGAGAAATCAATAAGCATCTATCCTGCTATCAATGCCAGGAGAAAAGTACAATATTTCGTGACAGTCTGTCATCATTATAGTGTGTGCGCTGTGCCAGGTACTTACATTAGCACTGTCATCGCCATACTTCAGACACAGGGCACACTGCCTGTTGTCTTCCACATCAGGAGGTGGATTGAGTTCAGGGCTATCCTCCCTGCTTCTATCAGAGCCTTACAGCAAAAAGAGAGAACGTTTATTCTTGGCAACTGGTTCTTAAAGAGAGAGTGGGGGGGAGGGAAATACTTATTTGGAAAACTTGTCAGCTTAGGAGTTTTAAGTACACAAATGTAGAAGAGCCAAACAGCAGCATATGCAGCTTTCATTACTAACCTGAGTGTTTTAAACCAAAGAGCAGGGCCAGTAAGGCAGACCTCAGGGGCTACAGGGCCACTGTCTGGGGAGAAGAGAACATGATTCTGGCCATGGCTCAGCAGAGGAATCCCAGACAACCGTTCAGGCTAAGTTATTTTAAGGTGTTCCTTCACAACCTCATTTCAGGCCAGGCACTTTGATGTATTTGTCTCTTCCTGGCTCAGAAGAGACAGGTAGAGGAACCAGTAGAATGTCAGGTCTCACACCTAGGTCCCCTGGCCTTCCCCTCCTCCGCATGGGCAGGAAGAGAAAAGAGGGTGAAGAATCTGTCTGGCACAGACAAGACAGCCAACACCCCAAGAACTGAGGTTTCCTGTGCAACAGCCCCATGCTACAGGGCTGCTCCCATGACCAACTGGAGCCTCCTTTGAGACCGCTTCTGGTGTCTGTCCACACAGCTCCTGCTGTCTTTAATGCAACCTCTCCTCCTCTGCCCCGGCACAGCTCTGTAACTTCATGTTGCCTTCTGTCTCCTGTTCTTGCCACTATCCGGCCCTGCTGCCCTCGTCTCCTCTCCCTACGGGCTGCCATTGTGCCCAGTTTATCGGAATAGTGCTGCCAGGGATCCTGGATGTGCTCAACCAGCTCTGGCAAAATGGCAGATATGTTGATTGCTTGATAAGGTTTCAAATAGCTGGAGATCATGAAACCACTTACACATTGTTCAAATACGCCCAAGAGTTCTTTAAAAGAATGAACATTTACAAATCCCTATGTGGGGCTAATGCAGTCTTCTCCTTGGTTCTCAAGATTTTGGGGAAGGATGGGCACAGCAGGACTGGGGCCAAAACTATGGGGATCTGGTTTCTTACTAGAGATAGGTGGTGTGAGAGGATGCAGCGGTGTTGGTGAATCTGGTTCTCCTGGCCCTTTGGGTTTTGGAGCTGGAATGATTTTCTTCATCAAAGGGGGCTGTTCAGTATGGTTGTTCTCTTCACGCTCCTGCCACTGAGCATAATTATGGTCAAGTGAAGGAGGCAGCACTGCATTCGGCAACATCCCACTGCTGAAAAGGTAAAGAGGAGTCAGCTGTCAGACCTTGCTATCCCAGATGACCTGGGCATCGTAAACTACCGATAGTTTCTATCTAGTTACAGTTCACTTCAATATTGAACACCCATATATGCTCTCAACCAGTCACTACTACCAATCAGTTAGATTTCAACATTTCTGTTGCTGTTGTCTGTTTCCTTCAAGAATGATCTAAACACAGAATGAAGGCGATGCTAGACAGAGGGCAGTTCACACCACATCAGCACACACTAACTCAAATTCTAGATCATGCCTTTAGTCTCTCAGTTTCAGAAGCACAAAATGCATTCATAAACCCATTCGGGAATTTGATTGCTCTTTTATAAGTAACAGCATGTTTTCTTCCTTTTTGCTTTGACAGCTGACAAACTGCAGGGTGCTGGTAATGGATGCAGAACAGTTACTCACTTGCTTGTTACTTTATTTGGCTCCCAAAACCTGGATTTTTTTACACTGAACCATGGAAAAACACGCTCCATTTGCTGAAGAAAAAACAACACTAGATTAGAAATAATAAAATATTCATGAAAAAAACCTAAGAAATTCGTCCAAGATCCACTGCAAATGTGCAGATCTCTGGACAGTTATGAAGAATTCATTAAGGTTGAGAACCCTTCCAAGGTACTAATTTATTTCCCAAGGACAGCCAACCAATAGTTTAAACAGAAAGATGCTAAATGCACAGAATCTGATGAACTCTTTGAATTCCAATGGCAGCACAAACAGCTAATCTGGAAGTTTGGGAATCAGTGGACTGAAGCTGTTTGGGTTTTGTTGTTTGTTTGGTATTTGGTGGTTGTTTTTTGTTTCGGTCTGGTTTTTTTAAATTATTTTTGTTTTACAGAAAGCAGCATTTAAAAATAAACTTATATTCCTCACCCGAATAAAGAAGGACTTGACCATGCTATTGGCTTTTTTAACTTCTGGCTGCCCTCCATCTGAATTAATGGCAGCTTGAATAATCTTCACAATATCGTCGCTAAATTCCAACTACAAGAGAAAACAAATTTCATATCAGCATGTTACTCTCTTCTGCACACCTGGGCCATCTCCAAATCCTTAGTCCACATGAGCAGCATCCCATGCAGTGAGGGCTTACCCTTAAAAGGTCAGAGCCTGCCACCCTTACACCTCAAGTCGCACCTGGTTTGTGAATTGACTGGTGGGATTTCTTCTAAGTGATGAGGAACATTTACCTCATTTTTCCCCTCGCTCAGCCCCGAGAGAAGCAAAACCAAAGTCAATGGGTCTTATGAGGCAACTAAACGAGCTATTTTTTGCAAGTTTTGCAGTTATTTTAAAGAAACACAGCATGTGGTTGCAGCGGGAACAGAGTCTTGCCTTTGAATGTATATTCTATATTAAAAATAAAGTTTCTTCCAAAAAAAAAAATACAATTGGTAAGATTATCACTATTCAATGCTGTTCCCTACAGAACAAGCTGGCTCAGTTAATATTAGCATTTTTACATAAATTGCTCCCAAGAGATTCTTCCTTCCAAATATGAGTAATTAATTTCCAGAGAACTCAGGTGAAAGCAGAATCAATGAAGTTACTTGACTAGATATATTTAATTAGAAGTAACACACAAAAAGTGTCCTCTCCTGTTTTCTTGGATATAGATTTTTTTATCAGCAACTATAATAATTTTAACCAACCTTCTCAATGTAAAAGACGATGCAACAAAATGGTGTAAATCTGATATTTTTAAAGACAAACTGACACTAGTGCTCAAACTATGTTAGCCAGAACTATCATTTTAGTAAAACATTAATCCAGTTTCCCCATTCAGTAAAGATAAGACTTCAGGATGTTATGAACTACTTCACAACATGTGTTGTTATAGTCACCAGAAAAAGGGTATGTACAACTGAGCAATTCTAACAAGAATGAGATGCTACCTCCTGACTTTGACATACCACAGAAGTGTAACCTCCTTGATCCATTTTTCTTTTCACTCCTTCCAGATCCAGAGGCTGCTGCTCCTCCTGCTTGCTAACCTCTGTTAGGACAGGAGGATCTGGACCTTCAGGAGAACTTCTGGATGGGATACTCTCTTCTGTCTCAGGATTTAAATCAGGTGGTTTGGCTGCCTGTTAACATTAAAAACATTCTATAGCCAGCATTATATAGTGTGAGAATTACAGTTAAACACACTTTTTCCTGCAGAAATAAACATAGGGTGACAAAACAAAGTCACATGTTAGTAAGAAGAACAGTGGGCTCAATGGACAAAGTTATGAATCAACCTTCAAAAAATAAATGGGAAAAATGTGTCTTTTAAAAAAACTGATTTCTATTGTTCACTTCTACCCCATTCTACCCCTACCCCATTCAGACATGGTGACCAAATTCTATTAAGTAATTCACTGTGGAACTAAAAAGTTGTACAACCTACAATAGTAATTCCCTTTGCTATTTCACAGTCATAATCTTTAATCTTTCTCCTCCCTCAACTCTTCCTGTTTGTTATCTCTTTCTGTTTAGTATCTAATTTAGATTCCTTCTTAAGGCATGAACCTATCATTTTTGTCTAAAACAACATGCCCACCTATTGTGCTGTACAAAATAACATTCTGGCAAGCTGCTAAAGATTTGGACCAATTTTCAGACCATTCAGAAATGCAGCCACACAAACACATGCTCACTGAACACCACTGCCATCACATAATACTTTGTACTTGTACAGTGCTGTTCCTCATCGTGAGTTACAAACATGAATGAAGCCTATCATCCTGTACAGTAAGTAAACATACTCCATTTTACAGAAAGATTAAGTGAGGCACGGAGTGGTAAAGGGACTTACTCCGGATTACATAGTGGCAAAGTAGGGAATACAGCCCACGAGATCTAAACTCCCACTGCCTACAATGTAGTTCCACAGTGTCACTTCACACAGGAAACAAGCATATGTGGGAAGCTTTGACATTTCATTATCCCATTATTTTCCCTCTTTAAAATATAGCTCAATTGTACTGTGCACAAAAGAGGTTATCCCGGAATTGTGGCAAAAAACAGACACATAATGATGCCTGGACAGGAAAGCAAAACCATTTGGCGGCAGAACTTAAAATGAATACATTCACAACTGAACTTAAGCAGCAGGAGCAAGCCCCATTTCATAAAAACTGGCTTTGTGACCTACACAGGGGCAATTCTCCTGCACTTCTGCGAGCTTTTTTACAATTTATTACACTTCCAAGCATGGGCACAACTAGCAGCTTGTTCACATGCAAAAGGCAGTGAGTGATCAGCTGTAGAAACACAAATTCATTTCCACAAGTCTGACAACTTCTTACAAGCAGAAGGTCTCCTCCCTCAGTTACTGTTGAAGTTGAAAATTCCCCTTCTCCCTAAAACAGCACAGGCCCTACACTAATTAAAGATGACATATCCTTCATATTTACCTCTGTAGATTACCATTTAAAATAAGAATAGTCACATATACTGTGATTTATCAAGTACAGTAAATCAACTTTCTAAAATAAGACAGGTAGCAACAATAAAACCCAATCCAGAGATAGGCAACACACAAAACTGTGCTCTGGTTTTGTAAGTCACCAACAGAGACCTGAACCCACCTGTCTGTAACGCAGTAAGTGACTGGTAGTCCTGGAATTTAACAAGGCTGTTAAAACCTGCTTCAAAGAAACTTGCAGCTCCTTTTCCAGGGCCAGCCGCCATTCAGCAGGGTGCTGCTCTGTGCAGTTAATGCAGGTGTATGCCACACTTTCAGGAAGGTTAGACAGGATTTCATACATCTCATCTAGAGACAAAACAAACAAACATAACCGGAGCTGCTTAACAGTAGGAGAGGTAAGGGAGAGGCAAGAAAAAAGAACCACTCTATATACTAGGCTCGTTTTGTCTAGTGGAAACACCCGTACATGGAAACTTTTAATGCATGTGTATTACTGGCCAGGGGAGCCTGCTGAGTAGTGAAGAGAGTTTGCCTCACCTGAAAGATTTTCACATTTGGAGTGGACCCAGCGATCACATTTCCCACACTGCATCATCTTACTCTCATAGTCATCGTCATCATAGCACTTGTCACAGAGTGGGCAGAAATTTCCTGTAAACAAGCCAGGACTTCAATCATCATTCCAGCTGCTGCATGCACATCTCAAAGGCTGGCTCTTTGCTTACTGTAGTGCTGAGAGCAAGCCCACTGAAACCTTCCCACCCAAATGCAAACTGCTGCTACTTCTAACCCTTATGACACACACACAAAAATAAGAATGCCCACAAAAATAACCTACAATCCATGTAGGTGTTACAATTTCAGTATAATGAGGCACTTCATTTTAACTTTTATTGCAACACTCTTCACAAAATTAAAAAACCTATACAGACAGCTTTGCAGGGAAAAATAAGAGACCTTGTAGACACTGGAAAGTTTTTCAGCACAAGTTATGCCGGCGTACAGTCCACTGCTGTAATTAAATTGCTGTTGCACATCCTCACTGTGCTCCTTGTGTCAATGGAGTGCATTCACACAACCAACCCTTTCGTGGACACAGGAAGCAGTGCACGGTGCATAGCTATCCCACTGTGCAAGTACACACGCGGTGCTTTGGGAAGGGTTTGTAATGCCTCAGGGGGCAGGCACAGCATCACAACGTTGCAACCTCAACTTTTTTGTACCTTTAGCAAAGAGTTTGGCACAATCATGACACAGTGAGAAGTCATGAGACCACTGCGCATCCCATCCTTTGCCTGGAGTTGTAGAACCACAGCTCTTGCAGCGAACACATTTGGTACAGATCTGCAAGCGGGGATACAGACATTTGACAGGAGTTAGCGTCTTTGCTTTCCTCGGACAGTTCTAAAGAGCGGTTTCTCAGTTTTATTATTTAACAGGTGTATACAGAATGCCACGGATATGCACTCCTTGGGCCCATGTGAAGTGCCTTCAGCATTTCACTCACTTCAGATAACTTCTGTAGCCGCTTCCCTCCTTATGATACAATGTTGAGCATGCAACAGAACACGTGCTTCAGTCTAGTTGTTTTGCCATTAGCAACTGTAGTACAGTTAATCTCAACCCTTTCTTTAGCCTGAAAGCACATGGTTTTGGCATGGACAAAATTCTTATGGCATTCTGTGCAACCTCCTGTTTTAGATCAGGGGTTAATGGAGAAGGCTGACAAAGCCGCAGATATAGCAGCATCAAACACTATTATTGATGTAATAGCAGTGTTCCAAATGTGCTAGGCACTGTGCAGAGGAATACAGTCCCTTCCCCGAAGAGCTAACAACCTGAAAGACGCAACAGTCTAGCACACTAATCCCATTCACCCCCTTCAACATACCAGTATCAACAGACTAATGTCAGAATGGAAACTTGTGTGTTTATTTACTAACGTGAGGAAATTCCTTGGCACCTGTGCACTCAGTTTCCTCAGGGGGATTCATAAGGCTAAAAGTCCTCTTGTATCCCTGACATTCTTCATTTACAGAATGCTAGAGTTCACTCACCATAAGAGCATTCAAAAGCCAGTCTTCAGTAATAAAGCTTTTTCAAATTTACCTTATAAAACAATAAGCATCTTTTAATAGGCCGTACATAGAAATTGTGATTCTGTCATAGTGTAAGAAGCCCTGTCGTGTATAAAAATTCTGCAGTTTGAATAGCCTGCGCTCTGGCTGGTAGTTTCTACGGAACATTAGTCAAGCAGAGCAAACTCACCCAAACTTTCTTTTTCTTGGTGGGTTTTGTTGGGTAGTTTGGTCCCAGGCACTCAGGGTGATAGCTGTTTCGGCACTTATTACACTCCAGCAACTGCTACAGAAATGCAAAAATCATCAGCATTGTAACAAACCCAAGAACAGATGCCATCCCTTGAATAATTCCATTTTACATTAGACTCAATATTCATTGTGCCAGGAATAGGTCGGATATAAGCTAGTCAATCTGAATTCACCACGACAATACTATGCTGTCACATACACGGAATAGGTTCTTTATCCCATTATTAATCCCACAAAACATCCAGCCCCATGTCAAATTCTTTAGAGAAATTATGCTAAATAGAGTTCCTGAAAGTAGTGAACTGATGGGTAAAGAGAACAGCACTCTCAAAATAGTCACATTTATTACTCTAGTACCTTTGTGGCCTGGTGCTGTCTCCCACATACATGACAGAACTTGCAACGACGACAGCACCAGTTTTCCAACTGGTCCTCCAGAGGGCGCTCACTCTCTTCTAAACAGAACTTGTGGAAGGGCTCACAACAGACCTGACAATACACAAACTACAAGGGGGGAAAACATTAGCAGGTCAAACACTTTCCTGATTTCTCAACCAAACCAAACTGCTCCCCATTCTGTTTCAAAGGCTATTTTAGAATCGACAGAACAAGTATTTGCATTCAAATATTTTACACTGGAATTCACACACAAACCTCTTGGGACACTCTTTTCAGACATAGGTACCTAACTTTAGGCACCCGCATGCTTATTTATGCACCAATTTTCAGTACCCATTAGTAAGATGAAAATCAGGCTGCTTATTCAGATGCCTAGATATGGATTTCAAAGCCTAACTTTGGATGACAAAATGTGCAAATGTAGTTTATTATTAATATCCGTGTAACTGCTTTATTTACATAGTATCCAAAGCCTGCTAGATACTTCAAAGACAAATGAGACATCCCTTGCCCTCCCCAACCTGAGCCCTAAACCTTCTGTGGATGGGGGGGGGGGGGGGGGAGAAGGGAGTGCTATCCCTCCTTCCCTCCCTTCACTTACTTGGTCCCTCAGCAAGATTCTTCCCTTCCAATGAATGTCCTCCACCAGGGTGATCATATGCAGGAAGCAACACAAGTCTCAGGGCTTTGGCAATGGGAGACTTAACCCCAACCCAACACAAAAGGTGTATTTTTTTCCCTCTCTTTAAGGAAATGTTTCTGCCCAACAAGGAAATGTTTTCACCAAGAATGCTCCCAATAGACTTTCTAAGGTCCCATATGCATTGATGAGCAGAGGCAGAGCTCTACCACATTCCCTCCAAAATTAACATGAAGTACTGATAATTCACAGAAACTAAGCTTCCCCAGGGGGCATGAGCATCACCTCTGTGACACACTTGCACTGCACTGCCACTGGATAGCTGCATTTCCAGGGACATGTAGGTAAGAAACTTCAACTGGTGTCTTGTTCTGTCTCGGGCATCAGAAAGTACCACAGGTATTTTTTCAGGGAAAAACATATCTCCTGCTGTATGCAACCTTTAACAGGCTTAGACAGATCCGAGGCAAAAGTTCAAAAGTGCCTAAGTCTCAGACTTTCAATGAGATTTGTGTTCCTACGTCATGGGACTTAGGTGTTTTTAAAAATTTTACCCCAATACCTAACAGAGATCAGATCACTTCCTTTGGAGGACTGCAGAACTCTTCAACAGTATCTTATTCTATATACCATGTTATGTGTTAGATACTGTGGGACAACAGGATTAGCAAAATATGGAGTTACTGCCTCTAGTCTGAATTTCCCCTGGATTAAAATGACTTAACAAGAAAGAATCGCATACACACTTGTTTGAACTTCTATTGTTGGTGCTGCTAAACATTCTAAGATCAACAGCAGAACAAGATGCTTTACCTCTACGTGTCCACTGCTGGCACAGAGAAAGCAGACCACCCTGGGAGTGATAGGTACCGACGTCAGAATGCCTAACCCACCCATCTCCCAAACGTTGTCTACTTCACAGTCCTCCTGAAAGCATAAAAGGGTACGTACGTTAAGCAGAAAAGAAAAATGCAGTACTAGGAAAAAAGTATAGCACAACATTTACACAACTGTTAGTCAGCGTACCTAAGCAGCTTCAGTTTCAAAACATTTAAAAACTCATACCTTGGATCCATTCATATAGTATAAATTAAAAATGGAAGTCACATCCTACTAATTCTTGCTAATGAGCAGACCCACTATAACAGACACGTTCATGTATTAGTAAGTGAATGTAAGCAGGACAACATACCACAAGGTGTACTTTATACACTAATGTTCACAAGTCTATGTTCTAATTATTCTGATAATACTTCATAGTTTACTGTCGTACATTTTATAAAAACATGAAATCTTAGCAATGAGACCTCAGTACACCCTCTACTCGTAAAACTTTTCTTGAGGGTCTGGAGAAGACAGACTACCAGTCCCAGAATGGATCAGAAAAGGCCCTTCTCATCGACACCGCTGAGGCCATTGCCCACGCTGCCAAATCCGCCACATCTGAGGCCGCCTGCAGGGAAGCTCTGGCCACAGTCTTACCATCCTCCAGAATGGCCTCAAACTCTTGCTTGGAGGACTGGGGAAGAGAGTCAGCAAACTTTTCAAGCGATTGCCGTATGTTAAAATGGTACCGCCCTAGCAATGCCTGCTCGTTAGATACCCTTAGCTGGAGGCTCGCTATTGAATACATTTTATAGCCGAATAAGTCAATTTTTTTTGCCTCCTTGTTCTCTGGCGTGGAGCTCATTTGTCCCTTCCTGTCGCACTCATTCGCAAGCCCAGAGCCAGCTGAGTATACAGATATTCAAACCCTTTCGTGGGTATATAGTACTTTTTCTCTGCCCACTTGGATGTGGGGGGGGGCCCACAGATGCCAGGGCTTTACCACAAGGCCATAGCCAGTTTTACTACCCCTCGTGCACAAGGAGGGCCACCCTGGATGGGGCTGCAAACACCAGGACACCACAGAGCTCATCCACAGGTTCTTTAAGCTCCTCTATCTTGAGGCCCAGGTTGGCTGCTACCCTTTTCAGTAGGTCTTGATGGGACCTATAATCACCCAGAGGAGCAGTGTACGAGGGGCCTGCTACTCTCCTCGTCCAGGGAGGACGAGGAGGAGACTGGTAGCAGAGGGGCTGTGGGCACCTATTCCCGAGTCGGGGTGGTCACTGATGGACTGTCTGACAGCAACTCCTCATGCTCCTAGTCAATCTCCAAGGCTGTTGCTGTAGGGTTCCAGTACTGCCAGGGTCCAGCCCAATGCCCTTGCGGCCATCCTCTCATCTGAGGCGGCGTGGAGAAACCTGTGGTCAGCTTCGTAGCTTGCAACTTAGAGGGGGCTATAACCTTCTCCCCCCGAGTCTGAGGAAGAGTACCCCCGTGACCACAGGGGTGCCGGCCTTGCCTCCGTGTCCCTGTGTCGGAGGTCTGGTGCCAGGGAGCAGCATGTGGAGCCGGAGCATTGGTCATGTTTTGACCACGTCTCATCTTTTGGTTTCCTGTATGGACTTTCACGGTGCCACGGCTCTGGTGCCCTGCTGTGTGCCAGCATGTCACGATGCCGTGGGCTCAATGAACTCCAGGACTCCCAAGAACAATGTCCCCACTCCGTGGATCAGTGCCGATGCCCCAGGGACTGGTACCTCGTGCTCGACAGCTGCTGGTGTGAACCTGATGTGTCTCGACGCAGTTCCAGTGACTGGTGCAGAGAACCCAAAGAGCATCTTGAGACCGGCGAATGGCAAACAGTGGGCGGGAGATGAGGCTGTTGTGTCAGCATCCCCTTCAACAAACCCCCAGCTGGCGCGTCCGCTCCTCAGTGTGCAGGCCTACCTTCCTGAGGCATAGACGGCACCGGCATGGACAACAGGTCCTTCATCACCTGGAATGCTTCAAGCGTGGATGGGACCAATAGGTGGAGTGGGCCCCTGCCACTCTCTGGAGTCGACAGCAGCGCAGGTATCAGATTCGATGCCTGTCTGGGTGGAGACCCCATCCAGGCTGACTCTGGCTTCCCTGGAGTTTTCTTGGTCAGCTTTGGTGTCAGCGAGTGCTCCCTCTCCATGTGTGTTCTTCTGGTGCTTCTTCGGCACCAGGGATGTGGAACGGTGCCAGGTCGACTGATGCCAGAAGGGCGCTTTTTAATGATGCCGCAGTACTCAGTCCCGAGTCCGACATCAGCAGAGCCTTAAGTCTCGGTCCATTTTAGTTCTCGGGCGAAAATTCTTGCAGGTCTTACACTTTGCACAGAGGTTTGCTTCCCCTAAGCACCGTGAAACAGCTCTGATGCTGGTTGCTCAGTGGCACTGGCTTCTTGCAAGAAGTACAGGGCTTAAACCCCGGAGATCAGAGCATGCCCCGACCCTTGGAACTTACTAACTTCAAACTTAGATAACTTTTTAAAACTATATACACTAGCAAGAGCTAGAAAACAGTGAAAGAACCACTAGGAACACAAAGGCTTGCGAGAGCAAGAGTGTTGTTCCAGCACCATAAGAAGGAACTGAGACGGAGGGGGCTGGCAGCCCCATATACGTAAGCGCATACGTGCACCACTGCAGAGGGCGCTACAGCCGGCCCTACGGATACCACTAGAAGGAAAATTTCTAGCACCGGTGCATGTGGCACGCACACACCTAAATCAGAATGGACATGAGCAAGCACTTGAAGAAGAAACAGCTCCAATGTTTATTTTACAGCCAATTACACTCAAAATATTTCTAAGATATTTGACCCCTTACCTTAAAGTCCACTCTGATTCTGTGGACTCCATCTGTAGGTGGCTTTTGCTTGGAACTGCTTCCATTTGACAGAGAACTGAGCAAATTCAGTGTGCTGTTCTCTGGCTTGCTGATTGGAGGTGGTTTTTCCTAAAAAGTAAGGAAAACACACTTGCATTTATTTCAACCACAAATACGATTTAAGAAAGGATAAACCAAGGTAACCAAATCTTTGATAATTCATCTACAGAGAAACTGAGCACATCTCTGAACTAAGATTTTTATAGAAATTGGAAGCAGAGGATCAGTTTTGCAAACCCTTTTTAGAGCACTCCACACACAGAATTATACTTCACACTTACTGTACTGCACTCTAAAATAATGGCATTCTGTCATAGAACCATAGAAGATTAGAGTTGGAAGGTACTTCAGGAGGTATCTAGTCCAACCTCATTTTCAAAGCAGGACCAACCTCAGCTAAATCATCCCAGCCAAGGCTTTGTCAAGCCACAGCTTAAAACCTCTAAGGATGGAGATTCCACCACCTCCCTAGGTAACCCATTCCACTGCTTTACCAACCTCCCAGTAAAAAACTTTTTCCTAATATCCAACCTAGACCTCCCCCACTGCAACTTGAGACTGTTGCTCCTTGTTCGGTCATCTACCACCATTGAAAACAGCCTAGCTCCATCCTCCCTGGAACCCCCTTTCAGGTAGTTAAAGGCTGCTATCAAATCCCCCCTCATTCTTCTCTTCTGCAGACTAAACAAGCCTAGTTCCCTCAGCCTCTCCTCATAAGTCTTGTGCTCCAGCCCCCTAATCATTTTTGTTGCCCTCCGCTGGACTCTCTCCAACTTCTCCACATCCTTTTGTAGTGGGGGGCCCAAAACTGGACACACTACTCCAAATGCAGCCTCACCAATGCCAAATAAAGGGGAATAATCACTTCCTTCCATCTGCTGGCAATGCTCCTACTAATGCAGCCCAGTATGCTATTAGCCTTCTTGAAAACCAGGGCATACTGCTGACTCAGATCCAGCTTCTTATCCACTGTTACCCCCAGGTCCTTTTCTGCAGAACCGCTGCCTCGCCCATCAGCCCCCAGTCTGTAGCTGTGCATGGGATTCTTCTGTTCTAAGTGCAGGACTCTGCACTTGTCCTTGCTGAATCTCATCAGATTTCTTTTGGCCCAATCCTCCAGTTTGTCTAGGTCACTCTCTAGGTCCTAACCCTACCTTCCAGCTCCCCCTAGATTAGTGTCATCTGCAAACTTGTTGAGGGTGCAATCTACCCCATCCTCCAGATCATTAATGAAGATGTTGAACAAAACTGGCCCCAGGACCGACCCCTGGGTCACTCGGCTTGTTACCGCCTGCTAACTAGACATCGAGCCATTGATCATTACCTGTTGAGCCCGATGATCTAGCAAGCACTTTATCAATTTTATAGTCCATTCATCTAACCCATACTTTAACTTGCTGATAAGAATACTGTGGGAGACTGTATCAAAAGCTTTGCTAAAGTCAAGGCATATCACATCCACCGCTTTCCCCACATCCACAGAGCCAGTCACCTCTTCATAGAAGGCAATCAGGTTGGTCAGGCATAACTTGCCCTTGGTGAATCCATGTTGACTGTTCCTGATCACCTTCCTCTCTTCCAAGTGCCTTAAAATGGATTCCTTGAGGACCTGCTCCATGATTTTTCCAGGGATTGAGGCGACGTGAGGCTGACCGGTCTGTAGTTCCCTGGATCCTCTTTCTTCCCTTTCTTGAAAATGGGCACTATGTTTGCCTTTTTCCAATCATCAGGGATCTCCCCCAATTGCCATGAGCTTTCAAAGATAATAGCCAATGGCATCCAAGACAATGCTGGTATTTAACTTACTATGGTACGGCAGCTCTGTGAGTAATTAATGTCTACACACATTTTTCATTTTTTTTCAACAGAGTTAAAAACCAAGCAATTTAGTTTGTTTTTCAAAGGAAACATCACACTTGTTTTTAAAAATTGAAATTGTTCATATTAGTTAAAATAGAACTCATTTTTACAATTACTTATATTCTTAGTAAAACAAGTTGACATGTATGTCTTAAATGCATGTCATGTCACTTGGTACAATGAGGACGGAGGAGCCTTTTACATCTGTAAGGCTTGTCTGGAGTGGTAAGCAGCCGCAAACTCTGCCCTTAGGACAAGTAATAGAAACTTCTTCCTTTAAGAGTGTCTAAAAAGATCTGGAAATATGATAGAAATCAAGTTGAAGCCTATTTTAGATTGACAATTCAGGGGCAAGGAGTCGAATTTACTTATGAGTAGATCTAATGCTAAAAATGCTGTTCATAGTAATAACTTTATCCAATCATGAAAAGCCACAACAAGGTAGGTTAGGGTTGCACACTGTTATCTGACGGTAGAAAAGTTTGAAATTCTTGTAATTTATTAAGTATGTAGTACAAAAACAGAATGTTACCTTTTCTTTTGGTTTCTGTTTCACAGGGAAACTTGGACGAGGAGTAACTTTCTTCTGTTTGTTTTGTTCTATGCCTAGGGAAAAAGAAAAATCTGAGTCTAGATCTTGGAATGAATAACCACTTCTGGAAAACAATGCACTTGAGGAAAAAATATTTTGGGCAGATCAGCGAGCAAGGCCTAACCTTTGTCACCAACTGCTCCCCTTTTCTCTTTTTAGTGACTAACCACCATCATTTATGCTTTAAGCAGCCTCCTAAACATAGAAAACTTGCACTCCCCACAAAATACTCCTGAAAACCCATCTGTTCCCCAAAGCATAACACATGCAATGCTGACACCTTGCCTAAATTGCCTATATAGTAACAGTCCATATCTGCTAGACTGTGCTTTTTCAGATAGGGATTCTGTTCTTTGTTTAGCATGTTCAATCTACTGTGAAGTACCACTTATGAATAAAAGTTTTAACTAAGCACCACGAAACTCTGTTTTAAGGTTACCAGGGTTTGAATGGGATACTAAAACATATAGTTTAGACATCCTTATCCCTTCCCATGCACATATTAAGTTTAATGTAAATAAATCCTATTTTAATCACAAACATATCCCAAACATTTTAGAAAGATTGCACCAGTATATAAAGCATTTTCCAGTTTTATACTGCTCAATAATGTTTAATATTCAACATACAAGACTGTCAGTTATCTAATAATCTAGTTTTTAGTTCATTTTTGGACAAGTGACTATTTTCATTACATTTGTTCATTTACCTAATTCTGGTTGGGGTGTCTGTTTTTTCTTGGGCTCACTAGGGGTGGTTTTAGGTGCTTCTTTTTTCAGTGGTCCTGAGCTAGGCGGCTGAGAAAGGGGAACCGGCAGTGGCTGGGGTGCCTGTTTGCCAGTTTTTCTGGCACCAGAAGCAGTGACCTGTTTGGACTCCAACACTGGGACAGAGGTATTTCCCTCTTCATTCTTCTCCTCACTGGGCTTTCGGACAGGTTCATTGCTCTTCTTCAAGAGATTATCTTCTTTTGCTAAAACAGTATGAGGAACTAGTTTCTGTCCAGAATCCACTTGGTTCTTTCCAGAATGGCTCTCTTTCTTTTCATTGGTCTTGGATTTCTTCTCTTTCTTTTTCACAACTATGAAACAAGGGTAGGAATAAATTATCAGTTTTCACAATGGAGAGAAGTGAACAGCAGGGCCCCCAAAGACTTTGAACTGGAACCTGTGTTGTCCAACACATTCATTAATGATCTGGGAAAGGGGTGAATGGTGAATTGACAAAATCTGCAGGTGATAAAAAATTATTCAAGCTCTTTAACTCCAAAGCTGACTGCGATGGGTTAGAGTGATCTCACAAAACCGGGTGACTGGGCAACAAACCAGCAGATGAAATTCAACATTGACAAGTGCAAAGTAACGCACAATGGAAAAAAAGAATCCCAACTATACATATACAATGGGTTCTAAATTAGCTGTTACAATCCAAGATAGAACTTGGAGTCATCATGGATAGTTCTCTGAAAACAACTCAATGCACGGCAGTAAAAAGGTTAACTATGTTTGGAAGTATTAGGAAAGGGATAGAAAATATCATAATGCCATTATATAAATCTATGGCATGCCCATATCTCAAATACTGCGTCCAGTTCTGATCACTCAATCTCAAAAAAGACGTAGTGGAACTGGAAAAGATTCAGAGAAGGACAACAAAGTTGATCAAGAGTATGTAACTGCTTCCATGTGAGGAGAGCCTAAAATTATTAGAGCTGTTCAGCTTAGAAAAGAAATGACTGGGGAGGGGTGGGAGGGAGAATCTGATAGAGGTCTATAAAATTGTGAACGGAGAGGAAAGAATTAATACAGAGGTGTTATTTACCCTTTCCTACAATACAAAAACCAGAGGTCACCTGAAGAAATTAATAGGCGGCATGTTTAACACAAAGAAGTACTTTTTCCACACACCTCATTGCCACGGGATGTTGTGATGGCCAAAAGCATGACCGAATTCAAAAAAGAATTGGATAAGTTCATGGAAGATAGGTCCATCAATGGCTATTCGCCAAGATGGTCAGGAACACAAACCTATGCTCAGGGTGAACCTAAACCTCTGACTACCAGAAGATAGGGGTGGATCACTCCATAATTGGCCTGTTCTGTACACTTCCCCAAAGCTCTGGTAAAGGCCACTGTCGGAGACAGGAAACTGGGCAAGATGGACCATAGTCTGACCCAACATGGCACCTATGTTCTTAGAGAGAAAAGGCACACAAAAAATAAAAGTCAGATGCAATTATGTGACTTCAAATCATCCATCTCATTTTAGAATTACATACAAACAAGAAACAAACTTATTCTGCTCTCAGAACTCTCATACTAGAGTTTCTTGGCATAAAAAGTGGCTCAGTGCTCTAAAAGGGATGCACAAACAGTCAAATTGACATATTCAGTTTCCTATGCTACAGCCACTCTTCTAGTAAGTTGGTTCTGTATTCTTATGGACTAATCTTTCTGTAGCACGACATGGATCCTTCTTACCTTAACTGTAAAAAAAAAAAAAAAACAAGTATCAAAAAGGAAATGTTGCACAGCAAGTTCAAAGGGTTCAGCAACTTAGCTTGAGAAGCTCTCAGAGGCCAAGACTTAGGCTTTTACGAGTCCAGTGTTCAGAATGCAGGGCATTAAGAGTGGAGTGGAGTGGACAGAAAATATATCAAAGTTTCAAATACAACAGCCAAAATCACAAAAAGAAAAACAAAAGCAATCTAGAGATTTGGAGAGCGAAAATGCTATATAGCACCATGGATTCTAGAAGTTGTGGCCATGCTCTTGTTCCTACTGCAAGTCCAGGGTAAAATTCCTGTCTGACTTCAACAGGAACAGGATCATGCTCCCTGAAACATTTTGTTTTAGACTCCTCTTATGCCTTTGGCTCTATTGCTTGATGCAGCCACAAAAAAAGGTGCACAGTCAAAAGCTTCAGATATGAATTCAGTATCTCCTTCTCAAAAGGAGGATCCATTACACACATTGCATACCTTTAGCTTGCTTCTGGAGATAAGCTTTTGAAGGCATCCATTGCAGATTCTGGCATTTCCTCATCCTGAGATGAAAGGGATAAGTTGGAACAATCAGAAATTGGTATAGGATAGCAACGAACTCCAGTAGGGCTTTTTGCTGAAAATGCCTTTTCACCAGTCAATATTACCATTACCACTTTTGAACCATTCATTTTTTCTTCAAAAGTGTTTAGGGCTGAGGAACCCTGGGGCTTCCTTTTGGGTTAAAATAATTACAATCATTCAATACAAAGGTTATGTGAATAGTGCCACAAGAAACTGAATGGCTCTGTCAGCATCATGGTGCTATCTCTATCAGTTCCCTTTTCATATACTAGGATTTGAGAGGCATAGATGTCTCAGGATCTATTTAAAAGGTCTGGAAAACCATGCCAAATCCCTCAATTGCAAGTTCTTTGAATTTTGATTAAGGCCAATTATGAGTGGGCCAACCATTTGGTGACTTAATTTGGACTTGGTTCATAAGAAAGGAATCCTTCCCATCTGGCAACACCCTCTTCATTTATATAAAGTGGGATGAGACACAGTTATCAAATTGTTGTTTTGCCATAACTTAAATTCCTAGTTTTCATGTAATATTAAGAATACAATATTTGTTGTCTATTGAGTTAATGTTTGTTTCCCCTGGTTTTGAAACCTTGTCCAGGTCCAGGGCAAAGTTGCTTGGAGACAGACTACTTACAGATTGTACTCTGCAGAGTGTTCTCACACAGACGCATGCTATGCAGCAAATCTCATAGCTATACTTTATAAATAGCCTTCATATCACAACAATCTTTATTTATGCCGCTTCACTTGCTGCCTTCTCAGGCTAGTAAAACCAGGCTAATGAAGTGACCGTAGGAAGGATGAAGGGAAGTTCCAAACCCAGGGATGTTGTACACACAAATATTTAGATAAACTGATAAAAAGGATCAAGAAAAAGGGATGTTTTCGGTCAATGTCCTTTGTTGTTTGTTAAATACACACTGGATAAACACATACTGTGAGAAGTCCACTTCTTTACACATTACCTGAGAAAATAAATTTCAGTCTTGCCTGCAATTACTAACCTAGCTATAAAGTATCCATGAGTTTTCCTGTACCACATGCATTGCAATCCTCTTTCAAGTTTTTTTGGGGGTAGAGTAGGGTAGGAAGAGGCCTTAGAGAAGAAGGGGTGTCCAGAACTCAGAGCAAAAATACTCCAGCAATTTGACTTTTTTTTGCCCTCTCTCTCTACTCAACAGCAGCCACGACTGAATAAAAAGGACTCCCTTAAAAGCCTATCAACTCTGCTTCTAAGCAGTGAATAAGAAAATCACCACCCACAATCCCAGAGCTCCCTCCTTCAATGCAAGGATTAGGGAAATAGCTTGTCAGAGACACACTTACTTGCAACACTGTTTCTTTATGTTGCGCCCACCAAACTTGGGTTTGTCTAGACAGTTAGTACAGACACCACAGTCCTCTGGAACCTGGCAGCCTGGGCACTGCCCACAGCGCCTTGAGCGCCGACCTTTCTTCACTGGAGGCTCTTGAGGTGTCTTGTTTCTCGTAACTGGCTTAATTGGTTTGATAGGCGGAGCAAGGGGTTCAGCCTCTTCTGAGCCAGCTATGGACGACTTATCTGGCAAAAACAATCTGAGGTGAATTCAACGGCCACCAACACCATATCAGAAGTCTCTCAGTTTACTCAGAAATCATCTGTTCCATCAAGTGTGTGGGCTCATCCTTAGAGTCATACAAGTAGAGTGCTTTTGTTTTTCAGATGAGAAACTGATATTTCATGGCACAATATTTTATAAAATGAACTGAGATCAACAAGACTAGTGAATTACCTTTTAGACTGGAAGTTTATTCAAAATATCTGGAATCTGTTTAACTCAGACCTACCCTGTATAATCTAATGCAGCATGTTGTCCGTTCTATAGAAACATATATTCAACCATGTAAGCAGTGTCCCAGAAGAAACTAAACTAATGGGCAAATGCATCAACATTTTGTATGAATCCACTGATCCAAAGATGAAAATCTTGAACTTACCATCATTCCCCATAGAAGACAATATCTTCTCTCGTTCTTCCCATGGTAAGGCACTCAGAGTAGGCATATCATCAGGAAACACTGCTCGCTTACGGCCTAGTGCTACAGCCGCCCTCCTGCAGACATGTTTTATTCGTGGTCCTCGCACTGAAGTCTCTGATGAATCACTCTCTTGACCCTAAGTTTCAGGTGTGCAAGAACATAGGCATTTCTGAGGAAGGCATTCTGAGTGTACTTGGAAAATACACCAAGCACACTTAAAGAAAAGGTAGTGGTTAAAGTCAGATGCTCAAACTGCAGGTCACATAAGAATTAGAGAATAAAAGCTAGTTTTCATAGCCTCCTTCCTAGTAAAGATGTATTTTAAAGAACAGTAAAGCAGAACTCTATTATTATTTTTACTAGAGTTCCATAACCAATTTTATCCTCTTACTGTAAGGACCTGAACTCCTTAATGCTAGGTACTCATGTAAAATGCATCAGCACCTAAACATCAGAGCTGGCACAGATAATTAGGAGAAAAGAGACTAAAGCATCCTACCATCCTAATTGCCCTGACAGAAGACAGAGGAGAATCAAGCTGTTTGAAAGCCTTGTAATCAGTGGGACATATGAAAATAAGGCAGTATTCCGCCTTATAAGGTTCTAGAAATTACAGCACAACCAGCCTCTAATCCCTGCTGATAAAAGAAATGTAGTAATTGAATGTGTTTTTCCAGAATTTGCCCCCAAAGATTCAGGGGTATTTCTGATGAACAAATGTACTTCCATAAAGTTGAATTTTAGGGACAATATGTTGCTTCTTAATGTGAAACTGGCCAAGAGTACATGGAATGGTATAGGGTAGACAAGTCAGAGGGTGCAGAACTTGATGGCAGTGAGAAACACCTTTGGAGGTTTTCTACCGAAAAAAATCTATTTTCCACAATTCCTGAATGTCACCACTGATGATAGGCCAAATGCCAAATAGGAACCATTCCCTGAAAATGTGTTTATGTGATGTCTATGTTTTTTGGACTACAGTGGAGTGCATTTGAAAAAATACTGGGGCCAAGAAGGAGGGATGTGTGAGGTCCCATTGCTTTAGATGCAAAATCCCACAGGATCACAAGTCCATCCCATGAGACAGAGACCATGGTAATACACACATTAAAAGAAGAGAAGAGATCAGGACCACTGTAATTTTTGGATGTCAGCTTTGTATGCAAGTGGGGTACCAGAAACACACATCAAGGGCCAAGAGAAGATATATCATTTGCCACGGCCTTGCCTGTATAAACTCAAAATACACTAGATGAATACCTCCATCACACTTAGCCAGAAAAATCTAGTAAGCAACTACATTGTGCTGTTCTCAAAAAATGTGTGCAGCTCCATCCTGAACTCACTCCAGCAGCTTTGTCTCCCCCTCAACTTCTGCCCAGTGCTTCTCATTTTCAAATTAATTACCATCTGTTGCTCTAACAATTACACATATTAATATGCTATTTGTTCTCTTTTAGCATCTGAATGACAGTAACAATTTTCAATCCAAATACAAAACAAAATGCACCGTAAAGCTCTCTCGTGAACAAGTCTGAAAGAATACCTGTGCTTTTGGCTGATCTGCTTGTTTGAGGGATTTGCTCTTCTCAATCTTGTACAGCTGGGCTTTAGCTTTTTTTAGGAGACTGGCCACCCTCTTATCAGTCATTGGAAGTTTGTCTGCTTGAGCTAACATAGAGCTGATGGAGGAAGTGGAATGTTTAACAGTGCTTGAGGAAGGAGCAGAGAGGCGTAGGGCTTTGTCTTTCTCCAGCGGCGGAACAGTGGGGCTTAAGTCTAGATCTGATTTTTCTAAACCCCCTCTACCTTTCTTAGGCATTTTGGTTTTGATGGCTGTTGTATCTACAAGAGCCACAGCGGAAGCATCTGCCACAGGATCTATTGCTGTAGACTTCTTCCGCCTCGCAGCTTTTTTAGCTGAAGATGATGCTACAACATCTTCATTAACAACTTTTTCTTTGGACATTCTACCTACAGGAAACAAAGCAGAGCTACTCTGAATTTCTGACCCTTTTTTCCTTTTCTCTTTCCTTGACTCGCGTTTGTTCTCTTTCTCTCTCTCTCTGTCTTTCTCTCTGCACTTGTCCTTTTCCACACTTTTGTCAACATCTTTATCTTTGGACAGTTCCTCTGTAGCCCTGTCTTTGTTTCGCCCTCTCTCTGTCTGGGGACTTGGTGTGAACCAGGGAAACAAAGGAGTCGGATTAGTGGATGAGAAAGGCTCAGCTGGAGTACTGATCTGCTTCCTTGGTCTCTGGCTTCTCTCTGTTGATTCCCCAGACTGGCTCAGGGAATGGGAAGAAAAAGTAAAAGTTGAGTTTAAGGCACTAGTGGCAAGAGAACCAACAGACATGCTAGTTAGTGAGGAAGAGACAGAAGATTGAGGGGTGAGAGTTGTCAAGTCAGAGGTACTAAGTCTCCCACTTCTTGTCCTCATGGAGTGTGAAGGAGATCTGGGTTCTGATCGGATCGGGCTAAACACTCTTCTCTTTCGTTTCCTAGAAGATACACCTGTCGCAGAAGTTCCTGCAGTGGATCGACTAACAGATGAAGGCAAGGTTACAGATTCAAAGATTCTGGAGTGGGCCTCACTTGGAGTGAATCTTGGAGCTCGCAGCAGAGGACTTCTTTTGTGCATATCAAATCTTGTTCCAGAATGAAGAGCAGAAAACAAGCGAGCTGGAGCCGTAGCACCAGGAGTTGAAAAACCAGATGCAAAGCCAACATCCTCTGGAGTCAGTGGTGGAGGTCTAAAGTTATCAAATACTGGTTTACGGATGAGACCTTCTTTGGCATACTTCGCGGAGGAAAAGTACTGTGGTTCTGACCTAGAATGCTTTAGAGAGGTCCACCTGAATGTTGGTTCTCGTAGAATTGATTTCCGTTTCTCTTGCATGGGTGCAGCAGAGGTGGGCAGAAAAGGTGATGCCAATGGTATTGTTGGAGGCATAAGCCAAGGTGTGTGGTCTGAGATGCCAGTAGCAGGCTGTAATGGTGGGGGAGGAGTGAGCAGAGGTGGAGGAGGAGAGGAAGAGGACTGCTGCTGGGACACACTTTGCAAGGTTGACAATTTTTTAGCTGCCCTTTGGCCAAAGCTTCTTTCGGACATGGAAAACCTCCTGCTTCTCCTATCACTGTTATCATTTTCTGGGGACTGAGAAATAGGTAAAGGAGCATGAACTTCTGGAGTATTGCCATGCTCTTCGGAGAGTACCTGCATCTCCTCAGAGGCTTGAGAGTCAGTAGATGTGTCTACACTTGGACTACTAGATCGTGAGGAATCTGAAGACATCTGAGATGAATGCTGAGAAGCCGCACTTGATTTTTCACTGGATCCACAAGATGTAGCACTAAACCTGCTGTTTGGTGTGGACTCCAGGCGACCTATTTTAATAGGAGGATCATAGTCTTCATCTTCAATGAAGCGCTTGGGTGTTTTAATGATCCGCGAAGAGATAGCACTCACAACTGGCATGATGAACTGCCGGATGTTTTTGAGCTGAGTCCTTCCCTTTCTACCCTGCAATTTAGCTGCTTCTTTCTCAATTTTCTTTTGTGCCCCCTTTTTAGCCCTCTGCAAGAGTTGCTTAGCAATTGCTGCATCTGTCCTCTTGCTGGAAGGAATAATCCTGACAGGCTTAATCCTGCGGGGGCTCTGTCTGACAGCAGTTTTCTCTTCTTTTGTGAGTGGGGGTGTGCCATCTCTCTCCTTACCTACCCGCTGGGGTTTCTCCAGCTGTGAACTAATGACGAGTTGTGAGGCAGTTTTTAAACGTTCTGAAGACGGTGGCCTTCCTCTCCTGCGCACAATCTGAACCCCTTTCCTCCCAATCTGAAGTTTTGCCCCGGTCTTGAATTTAGACTTCAGTGGGGAGAGTTTACCAGTTCGTAACTTCTTGATTTTTGCAGCATGCTGAAATGTAGTGGACGGTGCCCTTTTTATTTTCTTCAGATTCTCTTTTGCTTCTTTGCTCCCCTTCTGAACATCTGATGTGTCCTTTACTTGCGGTAACTTGAACTTCATACTACTAAGTGTTGGAGGTCTTCCGCGTCTCTTTTCTCCACTTTTAATTTCCTTCTTCTTTACTTTTTCCATGGACATGGTTTCAGGCTTGCTCAGGGGGGAACACACTGATGAAGAGTCCGAGTGTGCAGCTGAACTTCGGTCAGGACTGCTTCTGGGTCTCCTTCGAGGTTTTCGTGGACTAGACTTCACTAAGGGGGAAGTAGAGAATGCACAGCACGTTAAGCTTTTTCTCTACACTGTTATAATAGTATCCAGGTCACATTTGACTTTACTCATCACAAGTGTCATTACATGCATAGAACAAGCTACCATAATTTTGATCCACCAACCCACTATGAATGCAACTTCTTAACAAGAGCTGTACATAAGAGTTCCACCGCAGTCAAACAAAACACTTCCCTTATAAAAGAGCTCATTTTCCAAAACATATTTTAAAGTACAAATGTCTTTCTACCAAAAGAACTTTTACATTTATAAAAACAAATACCAAAAATAACTTTTCTGAAGGGAAAAGTAACTCCTAAGATTAACTTTCTTGAAACATATACAAAGAAGGAAAAAGTTCAAAACTAGTTCATTTTTTAAAAATATTTTTCTTAGTTACCATCTTCCCCCACTGTTAATACAAAAGTAACCACACCAAGAATAGTGTTTGGGGAAAGTGCAAATCAAAAGTAATACTTTACAAATTCAAGATTTTGTTTTGCTTTAGTTTTGGAGTAAATTTAGTGTTCATGACTACACCTGCAACTGGTGTCAAGCATATGTTGTGCAAGATTTCATTACCCACCTCTGCCAATGCACCTTAATCTCAACCTATAGTCCACCTACTCTGCTGTTTCAGTTCTGGGTCTCCGAACAGCTCTGCCAATGCACTGCAGCCATTACCTGGGACATCCACATGATTCCACTATAAAGTCTCTCCCCTTAGCAGACGTCGTTTGAGCTAAGCTGTGTAGAATATTGTGATAGGAACACTTATCCATTAAAGTCTAGGATAAGACGATCAAACTCATTCACTGCACCTATCCACACAAGCCCTTCATCTGTCTGGTTTCACACAAATTCAACTGTTGAATAGTTTCATATCAAGGATGTACACCAGAGGCTCACTAAATCAGATCAGAGACACTAAACACGGAGTTAAAAACTCACGTTAGGCAGTGTTGATTGCATGTCAGAAGGATTTCCTTATTAAAGACTTTAGTGTCAAAACAACAAGAGTCCTGTAGCACTTTAAAGACTAACAATTTTAATTTCTGCAAGCATAAGCTTTCGTGGGTTGGGTTGCAGCCCACAAAAGCTTATTCCTGAAGAAATTAAAATTGTTAATCTTTAAAGTGCTACAGGACTCTCATTGCTTTTGCAGTATACAGACTAACACAGCTACCCTTCTAGAACTTTTCACTTTAGTGTCAGTATTTCATCAGCAAAAGACATCTCACTAAAATGCAGGATCTTCCGTTAATGCATAAATTGACTCAGGTTTCATGTTAGTCTCACCATCTAATATCAGTTTCACTCATAAAACTTCCCTGCTCCATGACAGATCAGAAAAATAGACCATGATAGAGTCAGATCTAAACAGTTGCTGACTTGAATCAAAAGACTGGATGTGAGTTTTATTTTGTTATTCCACAAACACATACAACTTTTAAATAAGATGGAACTCTCTCTGTCTCCAAAAGAAAGAATGTCATAATATCAAAGTAGCATTGGAATGGGGAGTAAGAGGAACTATAGTAAATCCATTACTTCATTCCATCAGAAAGGGACTCCAAGCCAAAAAAAACATACTGGATTTTTCATCTTCATCGTGAACTTGAACCTGATCAATTTTCATGGCTTCTCTGGTTCAAAGTGTCATCTCCTGTTAAACTACAATTAAAAAATTCTTCAAAACATCCTCTTCCGTTAGGAGGAAGCTGTCTCTCTCAAAGGCCTTAAGGTTTTTAAGAAGTAAACTGAACCCTCTGTATTTCAGGCTGGTATTTGGAAAAAGCAATTATAGACTTCTTTAAATTACATCTTGATGACACTACGACTAGAGTGTAAAGAGCACTGTGTGTGTGCTCAATCATATGATTTCAGGGCCATTTTCTCAAAAAAATGTAAGAAGAGGGGAAGAAAAAACAATTAAAACTTTCTTATGGCAACTGCTGCTACGTACAACTGAGTAGTAATAGCAGTTTGTAGAGGGGTTTCCCATATTAGGTTAGTACTATCGTTAGCCCAAGGATCAACTAGCTGTTGAGCTTTTCCACAATAAAACTAAGGCCAGAAAGAGAATGTGATGTACAATCAGATGGAATAAAGGGAGTGCTAGCATTCGAGACATCTGCATAAATTTCACAGGATCTCATCCCCCCACACTTCCACCCGCTGCCCCATACCCAGCATGTACAACGAACTGGAACTGAGGCAAAATGCGATCTCCCACCACCCAAATTTGGTAGTCCTGGGAATAAATAGATTGTTAATCTTGAAGAAAATGGCAATAGAGAAAGCTACCCAGGTTCACTTTAATATGGAGGGTTTTTGTTAAAGAAAATTTAGTATCTTCAGCAAAACTGCAACCATTACATTTCAAAAGACAAAGTGAAAAGATACAACAATGTTGTAACGAATAGGAAGATTAAGCAGGTCTAATTTTAGTTTGTCTGTTTCCATTTTAGCTTGCTTTGTCATTGCTCACCATCTCTTCTCGTTAATAAAAAAAGACCAGTTGGTTAAAAGGCTCCTCTCATTTAATTACACTTACTGGAGAGTGAAGAGCAAGTGAAGGACTCCAAATCCACATCAAAAGATCACAAGCTCAGTCTTATTTCGATTCAAACTTTCTTGACATATCTCCTGCTGAGGAGCGCTTTATATTTTGAGTGCTGGACCCTGCCAAAGAACAGCTCCTAAAAGCAGGGCAGTGTGGGCTAGGTAAGGATGAAGCACAGCCTCTCAGGAACAACCATTCTCTAAGTGGTCCACTCAGAGTAGGAAAAAAATAGCTACAATTGTTTTCCAGCAAGATGTCATTAGAATAAGGTATTGCAATGTGAACTGGGAGAGGCATGACTAAACCATGCAAAGTGACAACATGAAACTCCAACATCCAATCCCATGAGCTAAACATACCTGTGGGAGACCTGGTGGGACTTCGTATTTTGACCTCTTCATCTGAGCCAAAACCTAGGAACTGCTCATCCTGCAATGAAAGTGATTTTTTTTTTTTTTAAGTTAAAGACATGGGCATCAACTTTAAAAAATTCAACTACGGTCAGAAAGTCAAAAAATTCTAGGAAAGAAAATCTATTCTATAGCAATGCTTGTTCCTTAAGCAAACAGTGGCTAAAAAGGAAATAATATCTAGCCCTGGAGGATAGCCACAGAATACTCATAAGAGTTGTGAGGGGAATAAACAGCACATTCAGTTGAAAACATACCTTGTATTGCACAAAACACTCTTCTCCACAAACTATAGATAAAGATCTAGCCCATAGAAACAACAGTTTACCCTAAGGGCTTGTTGGCACTGGAGAGTTGTTTTCAGTTTAAGTTTTTCCACTACAGTTACACCGGTATGATTATAGTGAAAGAATGTGTCCACACCACTTTGAATCTGCTTGCGAAATTGAATCTAAAAGTAACTAAGGCAAAAAACTTTCCAGCACAACAAAAACTGAAAATATTTACACATTTGGAAAAATATAAATACCGGCATTTGCTCCACTGTAAGATTGAAAATTATACAGATACTTAATGCAGTACATGGCATTGTGAAGTATTTATAAAGCATGAGTTGACCTCAAAAGTTAAAGATGTTTTCCTCCTGATTCTGTATACAATTGAAAAAACAGTACCCTTCAAGTCATTAAAACTTGAGGAAGGCTCACACACTATTTAAATAATTTTAATGGATTATAGTAAATTTAGGCTTTAGCATAGATGGTCATAATCTCAAATCTATTTTTAAAGTTTATTTAAAAAATTTTAAAAAAAATCCAATTTAAATACAAAAATCTGTTTTAGTTATTTTTTTTAAATAATCAATTTTTAACCACCCTGACCCACATGCCTGTTCTTTGCCCCCTCAAACCAGACCTCAAAATTCATCAACAGAAAGGGGTATATCTCCATGGTGCAAGCCCTGGTTGATCCTTATGCAAGGTTTACCGATTAATGTGGGGTGATCAGGAAAGATCCATGATGCCAGGATATTTCAAACCTCTGTCCCTGTTCTTTGCAATGAAAAAAATCGAACAGTGATTCCTTTCATCATCTTGGGAGACCAAGCTTACCCTCTAGTTCCCTGACTTATGAAGCCTTATACTGGACACTCGGGCAGGAGACATAAGCTGTTGACAATATACCTGAGGAACGGCAGAACAGCAGCAGAAGGTGCTTTTGGAAGACTGAAAGGAAAGCAGAGGTGCCTCATGGCAAGGCTGGATGTTTCGGAACAATGTTTGCCCATTGTGATAAGTGCTTTTTGCTCTGTTTGGAACATCATTTGTGACAGCAAGTGAGAGATCCTCACCAGTGGATGGGAGGAGGAGATGGAGAGATTTCTGTACATTATGAACAGCCAGAGAAGATGCCTTTCCATAAGATGCCTCAACTAGTCTAGGAAACAGGGTCAGGGATGTGTTTGGGTCCAACTTTCAGACCACGGTGCATTTGTAGAAAAGTAATGTACCATTACCAAGAAAAGGAACGAAATATGTTTGTGTAAAGGATATTATTAGGGGGAAGTTGTACCTCAAATTCAGCTGGAAAATTCTATTTACATATTAAAAACCTTTATTGATTCAACATTACAGTGCAAACTTAAAACCAATGGAACTGTGGCAGAACTACAGTGATGAGTGTATACATGTTTGTGTTTAAAGGCCCACAAAAATGCATAGGTAGAAGAATGGAAACTGTTGTCTCAGTGTGGGAAAGCCCTGTCATTTGGAGAAGTGAAAAGGGGCTCCCTGGTATCCTGTGTCCTCCTCAGTGTTCAAGGACCAGGCTAGGCTGTGGAGGTGGTTGTGAACAATGTTCTCCAGTAGAGCTGTTTGCCTCTGCATTAGGTCCAGCATCCCTCCCTCTGCACGTCCTTTTCTTTGTCCACGCAGTCCCTTCAGAGCCTCTCAGACTGTTGCAGGAAACCTTCCTTCCCTTCTTCTGCTTTCATGGCCCTCTGCTAGGATGCAGTCATGAGGTCAGTAAACCTGTCCTCCCTGGCCCTCTTTCACTTCCTTCAGAGGTTTGCCAGGCATTCAGCAGCTGATAAGACCCCGTCTGTGAGGGCCACAGCATTTCAGGCACCAGAAGAACAGAGAAACAGCACAAGTAGTTATTGTCATAATACAAAATGATAAAATGTTGCTTTTATTACAATTTTAAAACGCTATCCCCAACTGCTCTGTCTAGTTTGATGTGAGATTGGAGACTAGATGTTTTCCACCTTACTTCCCCCTTGGATAGGGTCCCCTATACCAATGGTGGGTGAGTGGTGGGCTGGGAGAGGGAAAGAGGGCAGGTTAATAATTGCATGTGCACTTCTGGAGGCTATGCTTATGTTGGAGGATCTTACACAGAGCTATGTTCCCAAGGGGCAGAGAAGGGCCTTGTTAAAAAAAAAAATTAGCAAACCAGGAAAATGAGCACTGCTGTTTACCAAGATGATGCCCCCACAGCTGGTACAGGAGTTGAAGGGAAGCACACCACCAATATGAGCAGCCCCAAGAAGGTTGCATTGCACCAACCAAATAGTGTGCTATCTTCACTTTAAATTCTGTTATATAACAATTGCAGATAAGCACTGAGAGCAATGTAGAATAAACACTCTTGTAGTAATTAGTTTGAAACCAAGGGGTTAACAATGCTGAAAAATAAAAGTGCCTTATAATTGTTCATTTTGAAATGTCTTTGCAGCCTAATTTTGGCAATTTACTTCATACAATGTAAAGGTGGCTAGAAGCACACAGCCTTGGTCAAACTGTGAGCCAAAGTACCCATTCTATTGCTTCTTCTCTTTCAGATCTTCTCTTACTTATGGCAGACATGTTTACTGTATGATGTTTTAACCCACACAGAGCTTCCATCTTGAGTAGGGGAAGTGGGCATGGTCCACCATGAAGGACAGGGAAAAAATCAAGCAGCATGGGAAGGGCTTTAGGGAGGCAACATATTTTACTAATGGTTATGCGAGTTGATAGTTAAGGGAAATAACCCTTCAGAGCTTGAAGTCTCCAGCACAGATGCCATTTTGAGCAGACGGGAGGAGAGGAGAGCTGAGCAGGTAGGGAGGCTCATAGCTCATGTCCTCCCAATATGGTGATGGTCAGTCTGGACCTGGAACAAAGTTGTTTAAATCCCCCTCTATAGCTCTACTGTAATACAGGATATAATACTTACTGGTACAGCTCCATTCCTCTGCAGTTTCAGGCTGAGGCCCCGTTTGAGATTTGGGCGGCATCTTCGGTGCCTGGGTCTCTGTCTCATGCTTGGTTGTGCCAAAGAGATCTTGGCTGTCTGGGAGAACTCCTTCTACTCACTTGGATGCCTTCTGTGGTCAACACCAAACTGTCCAACACCCCATGACAGGGTTCAGCGGTGTCCTCCTTTGCAAAAATACGGTCAAGCTCCTCTTAGTAGAGGCAGCTAGCAGAAGGATTACAAGAGGTCCTATTTTAGTTTACTGTGTTCTTGTAGCTTTGTCAGGAGCTTCTTTGCTTTGACACAGCACTGGGCTGTGTTCCAGTAGCAGTGCTTTTCTCCTGCACTTGCTCCAGCAGCCTCTAGTAGATCTTGGCATTCTGGTGATTGCTGCTCAGATGGGTCTGGATACGCTCCTCTCCCCAAAAGTCAAGGAACTCCAAGACCTCCTGATGGTATCATCCAGAAGCATGGCTGCTATAATGGGCATGTGACTCAGTGTGTTAACTCACAAAAAGTTAGAATCACACGGCAGGCACCTGGCTGTATGCCAATGTTTAAATGGAAAGGTGACATCCAGCCAAGATAACCCCGGAGCAATAGAGGGCCCACAGGTAAACAAATTGGCCAATCCAGGTGTGAATAAATGTAGTGTGGGACAGCCATTGGAAGCATAGAAGTGGTATAATTAATACAAAACAGGGTTGCGTTCACACAAATCTTATACCTGTAATTCCTCATTCCAGAATAGACTTATATCACTTCCTAAGAAGATTAATTAAAGCAGATTAAGACAAGAAAAAAAATCGTGTGCGTGGATACAGGGCAGTTGATATGGGAAAAATAAAATTATACCAAAAACTTTTCTGTGTAGTCAAGGCCTAAGTTTTCAGACCAAAGGAGGACTGGATCAGAGCTGAGCTGTCACGCAGAGTGAAGCCTTTCCAATACAGATTTTCTGCTCTACCAGCTCCATGGATAAACAGATTTATGTTCACTTATAAATTATCTAGTTTAAGGCATTGGTAATGTAAGTTCATGTCTAGGTTTCTTTTGGTACCAAGAAATGTTTTGAAGCCATGCAATTCTGACCCAGACTCCTCATGACTAGAAAAGACCCTCAGGTTCATCTAAGTACCCTCCTGACTAGCCACTCCTATGAAGAGGGAACTTACCATCTTCCCTATAATGAACAAGGAAGCAAACACTGATCCTTGCGAGCATTGCAAGGTACCATCTATTATCCAACTGAGTAAACTAAATTGAAAACAACAAACAGCAAAAAGCCATCTTCAACATACCCTCTCATTGCCAAGATCCTGGACACATTCCAATCATGTTTCAGGCAGGACATGAAACATAAGTGGCATTAGTCGTGCTTATGGATACCCTCTCCTATCATTGGACAAGAGGTTATCTATGCTTATAATATTAGATCTTTGGGTCATTTGTCACTGTTGACCAGTTTACTATTAACCCACCCTGAAGAGGTATCAGGGGTTACTAGGAAAACAGTGAGTTGTAGTTAATCCATTCTTACAAATCACATTTGGAGAGTGGTGATGGGCGACTTATCCTCCCTTATCAGAGTGCTCACTACAGAGTCCTTCAGACCTATACACTAGCACCCACTCTATTCATCAACTCCATTAATCTACTGTGGGGAAATCATGACTTAAATATCAATACATAATACCCAGGTCTTTCATTCAAGGACACAGATAGCCCTATCACCCAACTACTTCCATCACTGGTTGAGATCAGCAAGTGGATGTAAAGCAGCTGGTGGAAACTAAACAACCACCCAGTGGTGGAAATACTGCAACACTCTGAAGAGCGACCTACCACCATTCACCTTCCCATCCTTGAGCAAGCATGGACACAATCAACTCAGTCCATAGCCTCTACGTTCTGGATTCATCACTGTTCCTAGACATTCAAATAACTACAGCTACTGAAATCATCATCTTTCACCTACCACTGCCAAGAAGATAAGTACCCTGTTGTCAGACAAAATTCTGGCTATAGCAATCCACCCCGTGTGACTCCCAGACTGGATTACTGCAACTCACTTACTCAGGAATGAGTGCTGCAACTCAAACAAAGCTCTTACTTGTCCAGAGTATAAAACCATGCCTCCTGAGTGATATCAGCCACTGAAAAGCACATCACCTCAGTGCTCCACACACTTTTCTTTAGCATAAGGCATCAAGTTACAGGACAGCAATCCTCATCTTTAAGGTCCTCCATGGCAGTGGACCAAGTTACCTACAGAAGCACCACTTGCTAAGAAACCAAGACCTCTATTAACAGTTACACTTCAAAGAAACTGTCAACCTCAAGTGCAACACATTTGAGAACAAAGGACAGAGCTTTCTCAGAATTTCTGGCCCAAAATTACAGAACTTTCTTCTAGAGTGGTTTTGTTTTAGTATTTTTCTTTTTAAAAAAAATCAATGAAAACTAGTGTTTTTAAAAGAATGACCACAACTCCTACTGCCTTCAAAATAAAATGCATAACATTTCTTTAGCCTAGCCTTTCCACAACTGTGGCAGAAGAAAGATAGGAGGAAGGGAGGGGCATCTGACTAGATCACAAGCTAATCAGAGTTGAATTAAAATCAATATTTGGATGGGAGACAACTAAGGAACAGCTAGATGCTGAAACAAAGGTTCTGAATGATTCAGTAGATTGCACTTTTCAAAAAGGAGTACCAAAACAATACTCCAATATGGCATTGGGGCACTGCGCTGCAGCTGAGGCAGATTTTTCAGACAACATATTAAATAAAAGCCCTATTCACTTGGAGTAATTAAAGATTTCATGGTACTTTTCTTAGGAGTAATATGTTGATCCAGGTGTCCTAGCCAAATTCCAACTTGGACAATTACATTTTCCCTCCTTAAAGTTCCTCTGTAGTTTCAATGGATGTGGCACTCTCTACTTCCTGTCTGAAATTATTATTATTGTTATACGGCATAAAATAACTACTGTATTCCACCGCAGAGATGGCTATAGGGACCCTTATTGTACAGTTACTGTAAATTTAGGTTTGTAAAGAGCTCTGAGATTCTTCTGGGTAAGAGGTACTACAAAAATGTAAGTGACTAAAAATAAAAAGGTAGTAATTCCAATCACAGAAAAGAAAAATTCTAACAATGACAACAACAATACACAAACAATACCATTCACTGAATTAGCTTGGGCCACCTCTTAATTTTCAACTTTGCTTGATAAGAAAGCCAAAATGAACCAACAGTAAAGCTTTTTTCTTGTGTCTATGGTAAAATACTTTGCCTGAAAACAACATATAAACCTTTTTAAGTTTGTGCCTTACATGTCAAGAAAAAACTCTTTCCATCTCCATTTTTTTGCAGGGTAGGCAACAAAATCCAGTTGCAGCCACTGAAGCAACAAGAGCTTGTTTTTAAGAACTTAAACCACACATACGGACATCAATGTCTGTGGATTTTTGCTGAAAGGCTGTCAAACCAGTTGTTTACAGCTACAGTATGCTCCTAACCTGCTTAAACTGTCATTGGCAGTAGGAAATATTTGAGAAATATATGTAAACTGATTGCTGAAAGTGACAAATACATACAAATCTATATACCTAGGGCCAATTTTTGCCCATGGATATAAGTATATAATATCAAATGACTAGAATGTGAGATGCATACATCTCTGAGGTCACAAATTGGCCCAGCATGCTCATGTTTTAACACCAAGAGTGAAGACTACACATTAAATCTGACACAGAGATGGGGCGGGACTGTATTAAAGTAATCCAGGGCCCTAGGCACATGACACAGAGTTCCCCATGGCTATGCTACACCCCACTAGAAGTGGTGGTGGCAGGGTCCTCATTTCTAGAGGGGCAGAGGCAGTAGCACAGGGCTCCCTCCTCTATCAAGAGCAGCATCAAGGGTCCCCTATGCCCTCTGTAAAGGTGGGGGTCTCCTCCGCCCCCTGGAGAGGTAGGGATGGCAACCACAACACCCCTCCATACTTAGCCTAGAATTTGAGGTGCACCAGCTTGAGATGGTTTGGCTGGGCTTGCTGCACTTTCCCTGCCACACACAAGTCCTGCAGTTCCAGGGTGGTGGTGTCCTGGCCTCCCACAAAGCAGGGCAAGGGTTAACACCACACTGAAACGCACGCACAGTTCACACATCTCAGTTACTCTCTCAGGCTGTGTGCAGACATATCTAGATCAGTTGCACATGGTTCATGTTAACAAGCTTCTGCTTACAATCATAACAGCTAGATGTTTTGTTTTCTCTTCTTCAAATGAAAGTGGAGTCTGATGTCACCAGCGAATTCCAGGAGCTGAGTTTATAGGCTTTATGCCATAGGCTCTTGATGGGGACTGTTGGCAGTATTTTAAGAAATCTCCACTAAACCTAGTCAGGCTAGAAGATGTATCATCTCTCAAAACCTTCTGTGAAACTAAATCACAATGAAAGCTATCACTGATCTCCATTTAGAAAGTTACCAATCACAAGCACTACGTATTGATACAATACTTAAGTGATTTCTGTATTTTGTCTGTAGTCACCAGAAATTACATTTTTAAATTGCCATTTATTAACCATGTACATAGTCTGCATTAGGACATGAAAGGTATGCCTGGGATCTGGAGTCTGAGTATGTTTTAACTCCATCAGCAGCTGAAACATCCTTCAGCAAGACAAAGAAAGGTCCAACTAAACACCATCTCGTAATAATGTGGTAAAGAACTGGACAGTTTTACAGAATACTCACTATGCAATTTTCTGAACAAGAGCCCGTTCACATTTCAGAACAAAAATGTGTTCCAATGAGTTCTCTCTTTTAAAAAATATATAAATATATATAATTTGGATAAACTCTTACTATTGGCTCCTCTAAGACTACATTAAGCTTTAAGTGAATATTTAAAGGTAAAGAAATTCTATCCTGCCTGACACAAATTGCCTTCTGGTCTTCAATGCTCTAATTAAATACAAAAAAAATCATTGCATTCTGTTTTCTGTCTTGTTCTCATGAAATAAGGTGCTAATTATGCATTTAACAAACATCTGGGGATTTTCCAACAAATATACAGAGGCACACTGGTAAATGCATGAAGTCCAATACTAATAAAAGCTGCAAAGACAGGTAAATAATGCAAATTATATCCAGAAAGAAGACAACACAAAAATGAGAACTCTTGGTTTCAAAAAACGGTTGTGTTTAAACATGAACGACTCAGTGCTAGATATATTTAGCTCTGATTATGCTGACATTCATCAAATTTACTTATATCATCTGTATAGACCCCACAGTAGCACTGGAATATCAGACTGCCACACAGCAATACAATTCTCTATATTTTATATTCTCTCACACACAGACTAGGATTGGAGCAAAAGGGAAGAGAAGAGAAATTTTTGCTAGTTTTTCAGCACTACACATTCTCTTTCCAGTGTTGTGGCGGTGATGCCAGTGGGAAGGGAAAGAAAGAACACTGGTAAAAAACACAAAGTTCAACCACTTGCTTCTACAAAATACATCTTATATCAAATACATTCTCAAAAATATAAAGACAATTTGTTTAAAGACTCTGTTTAAAGAATTTACTGTTTTACTGAAAGAGAATAATAAGGTTTTTTTATGTCTGAATTTAAGGTAGATTTTAGATTAAATAGAATTAAACTGAAATCCAAGCAGAGCTGTGAAAGGAACACTGCAGAAGTGCATCACTCAAGGGCTCATATTTTGCACACAGCACTGCAATGAGCAATAGCCTTGTCATGTCTCTTCTGCCACTCCCCTTGAACACATGGGTCTCACTGCAAGATGTAAACAATGTTACAGGGAACTGGTTTAGAAAGGATTAATACTTGTTGAGGGGAAAAACGTTCTACAAACTGACAAAAGGAGAGGCTGTTAAAAATCTACATATTCAATGCCGTAAAATATTTTAGCATGCATTTGTGCTCTCTCCCCCCCCCACCACACACACACACACACACACACACACACACACACACACACACACACACACAAAGAAAAGTCACAAGCTAGGTCTTATCAGTTAGGTTTCGAAATGTATCCCAAAGAGCCTTCTGTCCCAAATACATTTTTTCCTCACTTAAGGCTGCCAAGAACATAGACACACAGCATTTTCAAACAAACAGTAGCCTAGTACTAAGTGCAGGCAAGAAACCTTTGATGCTTATTCTTTACAGACCAGAGCTCCCAAATCCTTAAAGCATTAAAGCCCTTTAGATCAAAATTGTTGACAAACAAGTAGGATGAAAGGCAAGTAACGTATCCATTTTATAGATAGGGAAAAATGGCATCATGATGGCCAGTGACATGTCCAAGATGAAAATGAACTTCTGGAAGATGCAAGAATAGAACCCAGGAGTCCAGACTCTCAACCTTTTCCCTGAACACTATCTATATTCCCTTCTAATTTCAGATAAGAGCCCTAGCCCTCCAGACCTGCAAGGTTTCCCTTCCTTTCCTTCTTCCATCATTTTAGCTTCACTTTCCACCACAAGATCCCCACTATCCCCTCTTCCCCTGCAGTTGCCTCAATTCCTTTTCCTTGATGCTAGTTTAGCAACAACTCTCAATGGCAATGGGTCAACACTGCCCCCATTTCCAATATTCCCGACCCACACAGCTTTGATCCAGTACTACTCTGTCATTTCTTGCCTCCCACTCACCTCAGCAATCCAAATTGTGTCCTATTTGCCACACTTTTTCCACCCCAGCCACCTGCAGTATAACACTTCTTCCTTGAATGCACCACAACAACAGAATATGATTGAAGGTACAGAGGCTGTGCCTTGGAACTGAAGGTGCACAGCTATAAGTTGCTGAGTGGGAAAGAATTTATTATCCAACAGCAATAAGTTGCAAAGCTAGGATGAAGAAAAAGAATGAGACTGGAAAAGAATGGAACAAAAGCGCCGAGGAAAGGAGACTGGATAGGTTTCAATACGTGGGGAACTCTACACTATGCAGAATCATGTCTGTGATAAGAGTGGTATAATGGAAGTGGAGCTCTCCAAATATTTTATCCTGAGGACCACTTTGTAAGATTTTTTTTAGAAAACAAACTAGCTCACTTGGCAGTCTTCTCAACCTTCCCACTCACTGGTTCACAGTAGTTCATTCTGCAGTATACCCGGAAGGACTATGAACACAATAGGTCATGGCCTACAGTTCAAGAACCATTGATATAGAGACTGTAGACTTGGACAAAAACACAATCCTTGCTAGCACAGTTTCAACCATACAGTGGACAGGGCGAAAGATATACAAATATTTTAAGACTGAAAATAACAGCTATACTTCAAGAACTCAACTTAAGAGCTATTGGAAAAAATTAAAAAGTAGCTCTACTGACTTTTGCTCTGATACAATCCAGTGTGGCTTGCCCATCAGGAAACTATGCAAGAAGCATATCACAACACAAAACATTTTAAGTAAATGCACGAAAGTATTTGCAGAAAAAAAAGCAATAGTACAAAGATTGATTTACATTATTCAGCAGAAGAATAAACCCAATCACAAAGGCAAAGAAAAGCTATAAGAATCTCTTCTACCCAACCCACACTGCCTGGCAGCAGTGTGTAGCATATATGGCAAGCAAAGTCATTCTCTGTTGGTAGACCATTACAAGTCCCAAATAGGATGAGAGACACTAATAGCATTAAATGTTTTTTATTTGAACACACTTAATTTGTATGTTGTTTAAGTAACATTAAGAATCTCATCATAAACATATGAAACATTCCTGTAATGTTCTGAGAAGGAAAAAGCCAAAACTGTACAAATCCAGCCTCTGTATAAATATACAAGACCCACCTGTTAAGAAGTGCTGAGGGACACAACCCAAGAGCTCCTTTTGTTTCAATTATGTTTTTATTTATTTACTTTTTATTTAAAGCTTTCCCCCCTACAATTGGAAATACTTCATAAACATCACTTAGGGGCAAGATGCAATGTAACAACACATTGCTCTGCAGTAAATGCTTTCACCCATCTATTGCTGAAAGAGGTGGATGGTTCATACCTTTTCTTATTTTCTGATTCAGAAAAGGTGAGAACTGTTTTTTTTAATTTCATATAATAAATCTAATAAATACTGCCTTTGAATCAGATTTTGCATGTACCCATTTTTAAACAGTAACTTTCAAAGTGATAAAGGGAGATCTTCCAGTCTCCATTTTGGTTCAGATACCTATTTGGCCATTTGCTTAGCCGGTTCCTTTCTTGAAAGTGGGCAGAATATCATATCTTGTAAGAATCCAGCATACATGTCACAGACTCACTGTAAACCCAATAACCTCAGTGTTCTGAGGTAGATGGTGAGTCACTGAGATGACAACAGATTTTAATATTTTTCCAGCACTCACTTTGAAGGGCAAAATTTCGTGCATCTGCTCATGACATTAGGCTGAGATTTCAGTCTGCATAAGCTCAATTGTATTCAAGATCAATGAACATGCAGTTGGGAGAAGAGACCCAAGAAAAACACAGAAGTTACAGGAACTGCTATAGTGACTCACTACACGACCCTCTCCTGAGTCTCGGTACTGTAATGGTGGCCCCCCAAGAGGCTGCATGGGGTGCTGGTTGGCAGACTCCACCTACCCATGCTTCCCTAGTGTAGTTTAAATTGGATTCATTATTCTTCACTTGCCTTCCCCTTCTAAAAGTTGTGCAGTGTGACTGCCATAAATTGGCTAATATATTTATATTTTAACTGGGGATAAAGAAGACCCTAGGAACATATAAATACTTTGCAAACCTTAAAAAATATGACCCATTTGGAGGGGGGAGGGGTAAGCAGGAATGGCCAATTGGCTGATATGACACTGTCCTTTTACCAGCTATAATTCCATAATTATCACTTTTTTTCTAACTCCTAAGTCTGGCCATTAAAAATAAGTAATTTTAACTCATATTTTCAGAAGACCAATCAGATCCTTGAATCATTTAATTCCTGCTAGAAAAATACTCTAACGAAGAAGGGACAAGTTGAAATAAGACAACCCAATCATCAAAATATACTGATGTTCAAATCTGATTTTTGTTTCTCAACTCCTTGTTGTGGGTGTTCCTTCTGAGTTGGTATTATCTTCCCTGTCACTAGAAAAAGACTAGAAAAAACAAAGAAATGCTATCCTGATCTAAAAGCCAGAAGTAATAAAAATGGTATTACGAAATAGCCATGGGTATCCTGCACATCACAATACAAAAACAATAATTCTCTGCCTTGAGAAATTTATTCTGCAACTCAAAAGATCACAGTTGCAGACACACTTCCACTTTACAGTAATCTGTATGAAGTTGTCATACATTTAGACCAATGCTCAGGCTCTTTGCAAGATCACTTCTATTTTGAGTATATTGGAAATCTCTGAAGGTGGGGCTTCAGAGAAAAGGAGAAAAAATATAAATGCCTATTAAAACACCTAAATTCTCTTCTTTCTGGCAGAGATGTTTGGTCTCCAGACAAATATCCTTAAAGATACAAAGTACCTACAACATAGTTTAATAAAAATATCAGGCAACTTTCCTTCATGAGAAAAAGACTAGTTTTCAAAAGGCAATCCTTCCCATTACGCGCAAAGTTTGAAAGGCAACCAAACATTACCCCAAGGTCATCCAAAAGATGAGTGGCAAAGTCAGACGTATACCACAGGTCTTCCGAGACTCAGTCCAATGCCCTACCCACAAGGTTTTATAATACTGTATATATTTTACTACAAACTGACAGCTTTTTTGGATTCTTCTGAACATCTGTTTCTCGGGTGACATAATTCAGGAACTCACCCAATGTACTTCATATTTTGTAGAAATATTCTACCTCAGCCCCAGTTGTACCAACCTTTTTGAAGCAGATATGACTGTTCTGAAAGGGGGTGTGTGTGGTGGTGGTGGGAAAAGGGGAGGATGTGAGACACAAAATTGAATCTTATAACAGAAACTCAGTTGCAATCTTAAATATGGAAAGACTTTGGTCTCTCCATAATTCAATTAACTATTTGTAGTATTTTTATTCATTCTGTTAACAGAAATTCTAGGATGATTTTGTAATCCACAGGTCATAAAAGAAAAAACTGGAACAATTCCTACAATTACACACCCTAGTCAATTCAGAATTAGGATTCAGACTATTTTTAAATTGAGAGCTCTGTTAACCTATTTCTCCAAAAGGATGAACTAATTCTGGCTTTGACCCAACATTCTGTAGAGGATTCTTTCTTTCTTGTTTCATACCGGGCAGTTACTAGTACTGCCTACTAGAGTAAATAAAAAAGCTGTTCTCTTCACAAACACTTCTTTCTGCTTTATTTTCAATTGAAAGGGGTGTGGTCACACCTGTCAATCATGCTTGTAAGTGGCCTGTTCATGACAATAATACCACTGACAGACAGAATAGCAATCTATCAATGTAGTCTAGTAACTGATCAGAGATGAAAATACCATGACAACTGTCGAAATCTCAACATGCATGTGGAAGGCTAAAATACTGAGTCAGTTAAAGATGTCACAGGTATTTACATTCCATCCTTAGGAAACTGAAGCAGAAACACCATCTCTGTGGTTATCTTACTGTAAGTTACCATAAAGCATGACACTAGATGGAAAGTGATTAAAAACATGATGATTTTAAACATGACCTCGTTTACCTGAGAAAGCATAATGCAACAAAAATAAGATAACTCAGGAAAATAAATGAAAGGATTACAATAGGCCAGTCCCTTGGGTATGACAAGGAAGTGAAAGGCCCCAATGGCGCAGACATTCCCTAGACCCAGAGAGGAGAGTTTCAATGTATTTCTCCCATCTTATCTAGATAGTTACATAGGTTAAAGTTCTGACTCAATGGACAAAATCTCTTCACTACAGTCAGTGTAAGTCAAGCACAGAAAGTCATATTCAAATCTCTGTTAAAATGAATTAACAGACCATTTTAGTAAGACTTTGGAGCAACATAACATTTTCCAAAGTAGTTCTATCCAAAGACTTAAGGAAATCTGGTTTTTAAAATGGGTTTCAGCTGAAAAGTTCTCCTGAAGATACTGATTCTAGTTGTGTCTCAGTTTTAAAGCATGATATGGATTCTTAGAGGCAAACAGGATCACTGTTGTCAAAACTGACCACCAGAAGCACTAGAAACAGGAATGCAACTGTTCCAGGCAGCACTCATAGGGGAGACGAGGAAGGTATTTAATTTAAAGACAGACATATTTGAACAATGATTTATTTTACTTCCTTCCTACATGTTGGTTTTTGGTTCATTCTTCAAAAGCCAGCCAGCTCTGCAGTATCTTATCTCCCTGAAAAGACAAGCGAGAGTCTGTCTTCAGAAGCTAATTCTGCAGTCTGTCCAGTAACTACTGGCACAATATCTAATGTACTCCCCTCATACTGAAGAGAAAACAAAGCAACAAATTACTATGTCAGCATCAAATCAGATGTTCACGTGTACCTTTTGATCAAAACAACTGGATACTCAAGTAAGCCCAAAAGCACATCCCTGAATTTCCACATTATTGCGATGAGTTGTATTATGAGTTGCAAGCAACAGAGCATTAGAGGTTCTTGTTACATCCAGCCTACCAAAGTGAGGGCTCATTTGACTTCCACATTTTTATAAGTGAATGCCTGTCCAGAAACTGAGAATCAGAATGTCACGTGTTGGCACTTAGTCTAGAAATAGAGGTACTAAGCACAATCAGCTCGTAAGACCTCTCAGAAAGTACAGCACAATTATTCACTGTGTTGTCTCCACATAAGACAAACTCTAAAGTGGAACAATAGGAATAGAAGAAATTATGCTTCAAAATGGACCCAATGTTTTTAACTGGCATCCCATATCCTTAGCAATTATAAGATACAGGAAGAGCAGCATAAATACAATCAGAACTCCAGCTTCCAGAGTCTCTCAGTTGGTAACTAATTTTAGAATTAGAAAATCAAACTGAACATCATGTTAATTCTCACAGAATTACTTCAGTGCTTATTCAAGTAGCATATGGCCCAATCTGGCCTGTTAAAGCCAGATAAAGCTTTTGCTAGGTGCAACTCAGAAAACAGCCTGTGCTATTACTGAGTTAAGACCACCACCATGACCTAAACTCCAAGCAGCAGGCAAAGGTAACTTTTAAACACACACCCTAACAAAATATTTCATCAGTCCAAGGTTTTCTGCATAGTTGATGGTGTCGCTCTAGTAGCGCTCTATCAACCCTGCCCATGCTTTCATTACTCTGTATGAATAATCGCTATTCCTAATTTTCATTCTGAGTGAACAGGAAATGTTTTCTGCAACATGAAACACCTGAAATGGTTTCATTCTGATGGCAACATTCTTTCAGTACAGCCTGTGAAGCAGAGGGTCACCCAAAGTGTTATACAAAAACCATGCATCACCTCAGCATCCAGCTCTCGGTGAGTGAAAAGCAAGACTTTTTCCCAAATCTCATCTAACAGAGTCCTGGCAATGCAGCACTTTTGATAAGCTAGTTCTTACCCCCTCAATTCTTTAAGAGGAACATTTAAAAAGCAATACTCAGAATAAACTGAGACAACTGAGAACACGTGAAAAAAACTGTAGTTTTTTTAAAATATAAAATGGATATGAATGATTAACAATCAAAGTTGCCCAGGCACATCAAAGCAGAACACAAACAACTCAGATACTTCTGGACATTCGTATAATTGTACTCTGAAGATGCTGTACAATCTGGAAAGAACATCCTGGGGAAGTGGTTAACTGCATCTTTCAATAACCCCATAAGAGATATCTCCAGATCCTCTTTGTATCCTAACAAGGTATTTTAATGGCTGTGACAGCAGGAATCAGAGGCAAGGATTCAGTAAGGATACCACTCTCTGTCTCATATCAATGAGCCATCAACAAAGACATTTGGCTCTAGATGACAGATTTGAGAGAATGCCTTTACTAAATCCAGGCTAATTTTTATCCAAGCATTTTCCAGGATGAATTGAAAAGGAAATTTAAAAAAAAACAAAAACCTGAGATTTTTGCTGCTCCTTCCATACCAGTACAACATAGTTCCTCTAACTGAAATACTCACTCTTAAAGCAAGGTAACTTTTTTCTCTTTATATGAAGTTGAGCATAACTTTCCCAAAACAGAAATCTAGCAAAATGCCTTCTAGCCACAGCATTTATGTACACAATCCAATGAGAATTCTTTCAACAAATTTAAATATTAATGACATTTCTGATACCACCCTTAACTGCAGGTAGAATTTGGGTAAAGTTTCAGAGATCTGTGGGTCAATAGCTGTAGTTTCCTTGGATGGAAGCTCCCAGGCTATTGCCTCCACTAGGTTGCAATGACTATGATCACCCCCCTATAACATTCATCTACTGTTTAGAGTGCTGGAAACAGGCAGGTAAAGGGTCTGGTTAAGAATCAATTTAGAAATACACTCTAAACTAGTAATAAAAGTTTGCAAAATAAATTTTCATAACCAAATCTCAAAAAAATTGTGTGGTGGGGACATACATCTGACTGACTTAAATGATGAATGAATGGTGCAGGTTCCTAATCTTAACTCTATTGCATACCATACATATTCCTCCTCTCAACCATGTCCCGTAATCATCCTGTTAATACTTCAGTACATAAAATAAGAGGGAACAGCAGAACAAGACATACATCAAAAGACCTTTAGAATGCCAATTAATTAGCTACAGGCAATACATGCAGGGGCACTCAAAGGGTTAAGTGCTAATAAGTGGAGCAGGTGGCAGGCTTTTGAAACAATGTTTGTAAATCCTGTGTGCATAGCCATCATACACAGTTTCAAAAGAGGAGAGGGCAGCCAGAACATGCTTTTGCTCCTAACAAGTGGTTGTAGGACACACATGGCCAAATACTGTATTTGCGTGGAACCCATGCAACCATATGGGAGAAAAGGCAACCCTAACAATGATGAGAGTTGAAAAGCCAATTCCCATAACTTCATCTCCCCCTAATTAAGAATGGCTGAAAGACTAATTGCTGCCTCAAGGAGGCAGCAGGTTACCCAACTGTCCCCACCCACTCTAATTCCTTGGACAGAATCTGATGTGGTATGATAAAATCCACTTCAATCATTTGACTCCTACACTGAAAACTAAGGAAAAAAACACAATGTTAATTCAATAACACATCCTGTAAGGATTGTGTTCTGAGTACCATAGCTGAGAGAACCATGATGCGAAAGAGTTCTGATGCTTTTAGTGTTATGCTAATATACGTTAAGACGTAACATCCCCATCCCTAACCCAACAATACGTTATAAATCATTGCCTTCTTTGAAAAGTTGACATTCCATCAGAAAAAATCAACTTTCTCAGAATCTACAAGCCAGAGTATTTGTCTTCTGAGAGCTGCATGTAACCAGCATTCAGCAAAGTGAGGAAATATTTAGAGAAACCTAACAAGAGACTGGCATAGTATGGTTATAATTTATACTTTGATTCTAATATTTCTTATGAAGGACCTAGAACAGTTCAGAAAGACTAGGTGTGAAAAAAACAGGAATGTCCCATCTCTCTGGTTACAACATCCATTTAACCAGTCAGGATTTGCTTTACATAAATACCTAATAAGAATCCAAGCCTCTCCATCTATATATACTTAATAAGCTACCATTGACAGGCAGAGCTCTGTAACTGTACTTCACAAATTAAACACATACAGTTTTACAATGATCCTTTAACATAAAATTAGGAGATGAAGTTCTGAGACACAAAATTTTAATGCAAGTGTAGGAAAGAAATTATCTGTACTATTCAGCTCAGGCATGACTCTGGCAATAATAGAAAGCCACGCCTCCCAGCACATGTATCTAGTGCAATTTCAAAACAAGTCAGCTGTTAGTGAACCTGTAAAGCTCTTCTGTTTGCCTCATACAAGACTGTAATCCGTTTATAATTACAACACTACCAGTGCTACTACAGTTACTGTTAAGATTCCACTCGCACACCTTTTCCAGGGGTTTGTAACTGTTATTAACTTGCATCAAGTTGAAACTTAGCAAGTAAGCAGACAATAAGTACAGGTTCAACTTTTATTTCATAAAGCATCAAACATTATTTGAAACAAAGCTGGCAGATATTTAACTCTTATAAAGCAATTGTACATAAGCACTTTTCCTGGTTTCTACTATACATATTCTCTAGACTATAATATGGAATTTTTGTAAACAAATACTATCCAAAATCCTCCTAAACTCAAGGTAAGTTTGACTCATATCAAGTAGAAAAGATTTGATGTGAACAAGATTTTTTTCAATTTGTTGTGGTTCTACTATGCAAATCCCCACACTAACTATTGCTATGTCAAAGCCTAAAGTTTTAGTACTTCATTCTACAGATAAATATATAAAAGACAGCTCAGTGAAAGAAACTGAACTGTACTGGAAGCAAAGAATTTGCACAAAATCAACATTAGCTGGAAATGGGAGGAGAGATCCATCAGCCCCTCCTCACCCCCTAAAATTGTATTGAGTAACAAAGAAAATTAAAACTATGTTAATAATGTTCAAGTATCACTGAATGGACAGAAAGAAGAACAATCATATCTGAAGCAGTTGCTCTGGTTTTCTTTGGATTTGCAGCACATGCAGTATAACAAGATCCACTATGTTCTGAACCATTGCACAATGAGGTGAATGAAAATTTGAGTGCAAAATTTAGCTCTGAGTTTTCCTGGTCTTGTTGGATCAAATTAGAATTTTGATGCTAACGTCACATTTTTGGTAGTTACCTAAAAAAAGATCAGACCAGACCAGAGTAAAAGCTACTTAAAAATAGTACTGACCATAACACAAACATACACAACAATTTCTTACATACTATTTTGATCTCCAAAGATTCCTGGATGTTACATCTAGGCCCATCCAGCCTTTGATTATGTAATGTTTTATAAGATTTCAACTTAGGATGAGTAGTTTTAGAGCAGGTAAGCACCAGGTTTTGATCGGCTTGGTTCAGGAAAGATCTCTGACTTCATGGAAATCATGAACAACGTAAATGTTATGCAACTGTTCACAGGACACTCCTTTTACCTGGGACTCATTGTACTTAAGTAGACTGGATTCTTGGAGGTCTCCAAGATAAAGAAGGTAAGAAGCTGTGCCCCAAATTCCTGTCACAATCAGGGGCTAGAACCTTACTGGTCAGATATTAATCCGAAAGCTACTCCATCCCCATTCAACAGGGAACAGAGACAAACTTTTGAGCTGGATCACAACTCAATCTGCAAATCCCACTCCTATCATACAGAAAATTAGTCAAGTATATGAACTAGGCTGGGTTCTAGAACTTTTTTTTTTTAACTTATTAGTAGAATATGTTGCATTATTTCAGCTTAGTGTAATCTTTATGATAAACATGCTCCAAACCTTCTGACCCCCATATTCAGAGATCATCTGTTAAGATAACCAAGTCTCTGGAAAGCAACAGATTGACAGCTAGTCTGAAATCAGGAAACAATACCCACTGCAAACACAGGAGGGCGAAATTATGAGTAAAAATATTGAATCTATTAAAGCTGCCTGCCACTTTTAGTGTGTATCTGCCTTGGTACTGTGGTGTCTCAGCATACCATTAACAATGTAGTTTTAAATACATTTGAACAGGAGCTCAGGTCTTTTGAAATACAACTGATGCTTCCTCACAGGCTACAACCAATAAGCTATCAGAGAAACTTCATATTTCCTCCCATCTCATAATACTAGAAGACAGGAGTTTTGCACCACCTTAATAAAAATTAAAAAGTCATTTGTCATAGCCCAATAGATAAACCATAGAGTCAAGCAAACAAAGCTCACTCTCATACAGAATTGTAATTAAATGTTGCCAATTAACATAAAATACTGCTCTTTTGCTTATCTCCAAAAAATATTTGCTAGTTGAACATTTACTAAATGCGTTTCTCTCTAAGACAAGAAATATTTTCTTCATTAACTGTAAAGGACACTTCCGTTATCGCTGCTTTCTTTATATGATGTCCTTAGAGTCAAGTACACAAAGATTCTTTGAAACATATTAGAATTGTCTCTACATTCGAAAATACACATGGGAATGTGAATGGACAAAAATCCATTACCATACATAATCAGCTTTTCTTTATAACCCCTGCCTCCTATGCCTCAAAATAATTCTATGATCAGTAGGCTGACTGTTTGGGTTTCATTTTTTGCCAGTCAACTTATATTTATAAGATAGTAACTTCCTTCAAGTTGATACCATAACTTCAATTTAACCTAGTCTTTTAATCATTATATCCAGCCAAAGAGTGTTTGTGTTTTTAAGTAAAGGGATGTTTTCACCTGGATAATTTGAGTGGTTTAAAACAAATATTGATTTTTTGTTAAACTTTTCAGGTAACATTAAAAGGAATGTTTTCATGAAATTGTTACAATAATTTGTTTATAATTACATGTTCCCTTGCAATGAGTGCAATTTGTATGCTAAATGATTGTGCAAGTGTCTAGCAAACTGCCCCAGAAATTACTATAAACAAAATTTGAAATTGACCAGTCTGGTTTTACTGTACCAGATGAGGAAAATACAAAACTTAAACAGCAAAAATTGAGAGAAGTAAATTGGATTTCTACAATTATTTCATTTTTAATAACTTTGGATATTATTAACATAAGCAATCATGTTGCTCGTGTGCGCGTGCACACACATACACAGACAGACACATCCCTTGAGAGTTTTCCTTTAGAACAAGATATGGAATTAGCCCTTCAAAAGAAAATATGTCCCTGGTATAATGCCTGAAAAAATTCCATCTTTGGAAGGCTGCAAATGGAAGTACTTCAAAAAGGAGAGAAACAAGAAAAGGGGATGCTGCAACTAGTAGTAAGTAACACGCCCCCATCATGTCTTCCCTGCTCTGTCAAAAGGCGGGTTGTTGTGAGACTCCTGATCTGGCTGCCTTAGAAACGCTTTGAAAAAAATTAAGGCAGGAAGATGAACAACCCTGCAAAAATGCCAAACCCTTTTTGCAATTGAGCTGCTTTCTCCCCCATCCCTTCTGCCCCTGGAGTCTTTCTCCATGTCCAGGTGCAGCTGGGGGTGGTGAAAGGGAAAACGGTTGAACAGGATTTGTGTGCGCGTGTGGCACCAACAGCAGGGCACACAGGAGGCGGCTGCTTGTTGACATCTTTTCCTTTCTGTTTCAGTCAAGCGCACTTCAGAGCATCCCTTCCCTCCCTCCTTCCCCCCCACCGCCCGCCCCCAAGCAGCAGCAGCTGCTCTGCACCCTCCCGGATCCTATGTATTAAAACCCCGTTACACATCCAAACCTAAATAAAAATATAGAAACCCTAATATCTGGACACTCCAGAAGAAGCATGTCTGTGAAGAACTGCCCTGTTAGAAGCGAAAGAATAAAGATCCTGCCCCAGACACTGACTCCCATCTCCTCCTGTTTATAAAGAGGGACAGGGTCAAGTTCCTTTTATCCACCCTGTCCTGATCAAGAGAGGGAAGGAGCAAATGTGCTTTGCCCACCCGCACTTGCTAACAACACAGAGGAAGGAGCAAATATCATTTATCAGCCCTACCTGCTGATGATGGGGGGAAGGTTTTTACCCACATCCTTCTGCGGCTACTGATGGTGGGGAGCACATGCTCTTCACCCACCCTCACCCCTCCTTCCTATCCTTCCTCCCATGAGAAGCAGCTGCTAGGGCTCCTTCCTCTTCCAGAAGGATGGCGGAGAAAGAACTGAGACAGAGGATCAATAATAAAATGTCTGAGGTGGGGGAGGCACGCTCCCTGCCCAGGGCGGGGGCTGCTCTTTGCCCCCTTTGAGTAGGGCCGGTGGGAGTGGGGCGGGCGGGGAGACGGGGAGCAGTAGCTCCTTCCCCCCACAACGCTGCTGCGCTGCCACATCCCCTGAGGGGCGCGGGGCCTCTCCACCCCCGCCGGGGGGAGGCTGGCGGAGCGGTGGGGGGCGGGGGGCTCACCTGCGCCGGGGCTGCTGTGTGCGCCACGCGGGGGCAAGGGACGGCCTGCTCCCCCGGGCCGGGCCGGGCCGGGCCGGAGGGCCGCAGGCTGCGCCCGGGGGAGCAGCAGCAGCCGGGCCGGGCTGGGCCAGCCCGGCTGGGGTGTCGCTCTCCGGGGAGGCGGCTCGCGGGCAGGGGCCGCTCCGCCCGCGGGGTGTGTGCGCACGGAAGGGGTGTGCCCGCCGGAGCCCGGGCGGCCCAGGGCGGCGGGGCGCAGCGGCGCGGCAGGGGGATGCTCCCCGCGGCCAGGAGCCCCCGGCTGCTCCCCGGAGCCCGCGGGGGGCTGGCCCGGGCGCGGGGGCCGGGCTGTCCCCTCCCCCCGGCCCGGCCCGTCCTTACCTCTCCGCTGCCCGCCTCGGCCCCGCAGGCCGCCCGGAACCGCCGCAGGTTGATGCCGATGGCGGCCGAGACTTGCAGCGCCGCGTCGAAGCCGGGACCCACCCCGGCCGCGGGGCCCCCAGGGCCGCCGGAGCCCGGCGCTGCCCCGCCTCCCCCGCTTCCCGCCGCCCCGCCGGAGCCCGGGGCCCCGCGCTCCCCATCGCCCGCCGCGGCCTGAGGCGGCGGCTCCGCGGCCCGTAGGCTCCGCACTGCCGGGACCCGGAGCCGGCAGCCCCCCAGTCCCCGGCGGCCCCAGCCGCCGCTGCCGGGCCGGGCTGGGAAGCGCCACCGACCGCTGTGCGCCATCTTTACTGTGAGGCGACGAGCCAGAGAGAGCAGGGCCGAGCCGAGCCCCGGGGCCTGGATGGCGCCGCGCGCGCCTATAGGGGCGCTGCATAGCAGCCGCGGCAATACAGATTGCGGGGCCCCGCCGTGGCGTGGCCCGGGACAATGGATAATTCATAAGTAAACCATAGAGCGCCGGCATAAGGCTGGCCGGCATGCAGGGCACGGGCGAAACCACGGCGCGGCTCCGGGGACTGGATACTGCGCGAGCCTACCATAGCGGCCCTGAATAACGCCGGCCGAAATGCTGGGTGCGGGGCCCCGACACCGGCTGGCCCAGCGCCCTGATTGTTGCATAATCCACCGCCAGGTGCGCTGCATAACTCCGCGCGTTACACAGGCTCCCGGGCGGGAGCGCTGGCGGCGTAGCAGCCCGTGCACGAGCACGCTGCCGAGAGGGGCGAGGGGCCGGCGCGGCGGGCGGCCCAGGGCCTGTCCCCGGATAGCGACTGGGAGCCCGCAGGCGCGCGGGGCCGCGCACACGGCTCAGGCACGGGCACGGGCACGGAGCGGGACCCGGCCCGCGCTGCTAGCGAGCCGCGCCCTGGCATCGCTGGCGGGAGCCTGCGCACCGCGGGCCCGGCCCGGCCCACCCGCTCAGCGACCCCCCCCGCCCCGCCCCGCCCGGCCCGGCCCATCCCCCGCCCGGCCAGCCCCCTGCGAGAGCCCCCCCCGCCTGGCCAGAGACCCTCGGCCCGAGCACAGCCCCCTCCTCTGCACAGAGGCCCCTGCCCGCCCGCCCGCCGCCCAGCCAGGACCCGCCCTTACTCTGCCAGCAGCCCCCCTCGGGAACCCCTCCGTGCCGCCAGCTCGCCCTAGGCCAGGCCCACCCCGTCCAGGGGCAACTCCCCTGCGGCCAGGCTCCCCCCTCCGCACAGGGCCCTGCCCAGCTCTCGCACCCCCTTCCCAGCACCAGCGGGCCCCCCCGCCAAGCCCTGTAGCTGGAAGGCCCCCCCCAGTCCCGTCTCCCCTCCCTGCCTGCTCCAGTGGTCCTGCCTGGTGACACAGTCAGCCTCCGTCCGTCCGAGGCAGGCACACACAGAAAGGTCACTCCGTACCCTTCTTCGAGCGTACCCACCTACTCGGTGAGTCCAGAGAAGACTCATGCAGGCATCCTACTGATGAGAACCCCGGGCAGCAAAGGCTTCTCAGCAGGGCAGAGAGATGCATGCAGTCTGAGGGGGATGGCGCTCACACAAGGTTCATCATCATGGGAGACTTCAAGGTCCACATGCCTGGTACAACACTCCCAATCCCCTCACCCAGCCCTTTTCCCTTCAGGTTCTTACAGGGAATTTCTCAAGACCTACCCACACAGCCAGCCATACCTTGGAATGGAGCCTCCAGCTGACTGTCAGTATCCCACTCATCCTGGTCAGAACTTTCCTCCTCGAGGTGGCTTCCTTCCTGGTGGAAGCTGAGAAGAAACCAGGGCCATGGAGCAAGCCTGAAAACTTGCAGCAACAGCCAAATTCCAAAACCTACTTACAGAAAGTTCTACCCTACCACGCTGCACAAGAATTAGTGAGGCACCACAACGCTGTCCTGACTGCTGCCATATATCCATCTCCCACCCCCCTGCCCACACAGATCACTCATGAGCGTGACACACAGAACTTTCATGGGAGCTGGACCTAGACCATGGAACTCAGTCCCCCAAGAACCCACACAGGCCTCACCATGTCCAGAGCTAATGCAGAATGAACACACACACACGTCTTTTTTGTTTTTTATGAAAATTGAGATTCTGGAGCATGTCAGCTTCCAAAACAAATACAGTGGTTCATTGAACCAGTACGACACTTCGATCACTGCTCTTTTCTTTTCCAGCTGAAACGTTCCATTTCCCTATCATATGTCTAAGAAGCCTGACATTGAAGCTATAGAAAATGTCACACTAAAGGAATGAATCCTGCAGTATTTTCTATTTCACGAATTAATAATCTCTCTCATTTTGAGTTTTTGTCTTGCACTGCATTCCACAAATGGACACAAGCAGGTGGGGAAATAACCTCCTTTTCTGACCCCATCCACAGCTGCTTGTCTCTGCTGCTTCCCTTTGAACATAAGAACGGCTACACTGGGTCAGACCAACGGTCCATCTAGCCCAGTGTCTTGTCTTCCAACAGAGGCCAATGCCAGATGCTTAGGGGGGAATTAACAGAAAAGGGCAACTATCGAGTTATCCATCCCCTGTTGTCGTCCAGTCCTAGCTTCTGGCACTCAAAGGTCGACCCAGAGCATGGGGCTGCATCCATGACCATCCTGAAACTGATGGGCAGTCTCCAACCAAATCTCTTTGTGCTCCTGTTCACAGCATTCACCCTAAGAGTCTTTTGTTCCTTTTCCACACAGTAATACTACTGCTATTTTGCTCTACCTCTGTGCCCCTCCAGGTTTCAAATTTATCCCCGGGAGCCCCTAACTCAGATTTGTAACCTCCTACCCCCCACATCTGTTTGCCCCATGCAGACCCCTGCTCTGTTTAGCTCCCTGCTGCCCTCCAATCCATTCCCCCCCAGTCTGTTTTGTCCCCTGATGCTTCCCTGGGTTATTTGAACGAACGCACGCACGCACCTTTCAGTCCACTTCTCTCCAACTTCCTGTGCTGAAGCAGCAGCCACCCTCCTCTAAGCTCAGGCTCAATTGCCAGCAGAACCTGTTGTCTGCACTTGCTCCACCCTGCCTCAGAAAGCTGCCTGAAGCCAGACCAGCCCCACTTCCCAATATCCCTCCTCTGGCTGAAATCTTATCTCCCAGAGCTAAGTAGGAGTAGTAACAAAAGCCAGGAACTGCTCCAGTCTTTGCAAACTTTAGTGTATGACTATCAAGGGAACCTTCCAGTTTGTGGAGGGAAGATCACTGAGAAGGTTTCAAGACAGCTTCGGTGCCATTTGGAGTCCTGCCCACTCTGAGCCTTTTCCGTCTGCCTCTGACCTGAGAATAGCACAGAGCCTGCACTGATCTCACTGGCTGACAAACTCCGCGTAACAGAAAGGCCAGGTGTGCATGCTCTGGGGTGCTGCAGCACCCCTTGGCTTGAAGTGGTTCCATCATATACAAGGTTTACAACAGTCTTCTTCAAATGGCTTTCAGCACCCCTGCTATAAACATGGCTCCAGCGGCACTGTACCTGCAGACACATTCTGACCTGTCTAAAGCTTTTGGATATGGCTGATCAAGTTTGGTTAACATGGTTGCAATCGCTGTCTGGGATAGATGGGGAGAGCTCACAAGATGCTGGTCTTTCCTTCTAGAGAGATCCAGTGCATGGAGTTGGGCCACTGCTCTTCTATCTGAGGCTTCTCCCTTGCAGGGCGATCAGAGGGATTCAGTTCTGCTGTCCTCTTGCTGAACCTGTGTATGAAGATCCTGGTGGAGGCAGGAAGGCTCTGGACGTTTGGACTGTGGTGTCATCATCAGTGCCCTGATGAGACACAGCTCCACGTCTCCTTTGGACAGGACCAGGGAAATGCTGCATCTTTGCTTTGATAGCACTTAGAGGGGCTGGGACTTGGAGGAGAGCAAACTGGTAGCGACTGATGCTGGGTGTGATGGTGCAGGTTGGCTGGGGGAAAACACTGAATAAGTATGGTAGGGATGGCACTTCTTAACATCTCCCTGCCCACAGCTGATGGGCTCTGCCCCCCCTTTGTCAAGGAGCTTTTCAGTTTGGGCGGGAGGGCGAGGGGTGCAGCGGAATTGGATTTCCCAGTTGCTTCTGGAACCTCGGAGAGCAGCATTGACCGAAAGTGCCTTTTTTTGCCTGCACCATTCCTATCATGGACCCACCCAGCTTAACAATAACTATTGTTCTGTACACAGCCCCCCAGCCCGCAAGTCATTGGGGGCAACCACAGAGAACTGGGAACAGCCAAGCAACAGAACCTCTGCGTTATTGCCAGGGATAAAGTGCCCTCGGGCCGGGTTACTGAGCCCCCCGGTGTCTGGCAGGACCATTTCTTCTTAGAGAGGGTCTGGAGTTCGCGGGGCTGCCCGCGGGACCTGCTGTGGGAAAGGCCAGCCAGCCCTCCTGGCCCCAGCACAGGGATGCTCCACTAGGTGGGCAGTGGGAGGGAAGAAGGTGCTGCGCTGGGGCTGAAAGCGAACGGAGGCCAAGGACAGCCCGGCTGGAGACCCCAGCCCCACCCAGGGGAGCAGGCGGGGCTGGGCTCCTCGTGGCTCTCCCTGTGCCCCTGGGACGTGCAGCCTGGCGGGGAACCACCCGTGGGCCCCCCCCCCCCCCCAGCCACTCCAGCCAGCAGCAAGTGACACTGGAAACGGCTCGGTAGGGAGCAGCGAGGGAGGGCTGGTGGCATCCCCGCCCCTCTGCGGCTGCACACGCACCTGCTTCCCCCCTCGCGGCTCTCTCCCGTCTCTCACAGAGATCCCAGGGCCCCAGCGCCGAGCCCTCGATGGACGCTGCGTGTTGAGCGAGAAGGGAGCACGGCAGCCAGGCCAGGCGTGACACAGCTGCTGTTCCCCGCAGCCAGGCCGAGGGAGAAGGCGGCTGTGCCTGGCCCTAGTACTTCTTACCTAAGCGGGGCTTTGACACCGGGACCGGCCGGCAGTTTACACACAAATCACGCGCTGGTGGCTCCTGCTCTTTGCCATGCTTGCTGCAGGCAGAGGAAGACCTGCTGGCTCAGGCACTCGAATGGGACTCAGATGGGGGGCTCCATTCCCAGCTCTGCCACTGACTCCCTGGGTGACCTGGGGCAAATCCATTCATCCAAGTCTGTTAAACAAGGAGAATTATCTCGCACTCTAGGTTAAAAGCGTTAAGGGTGCAAAGGGAAGCTGTGGCTGTAAAGGTCCAAACCCTGTTGATGACCCCAGCTGTGGGTCACATTCCACATGACAGAATTTATGACTTTGCAGTTTGTCTGGTTTTTTAAATGGGTAAGTTACATCCAAAACACTCAGTCAAAAGAACGTGAAGGTTGCAAAGTCCAGCATGTAGAAGTTCGGAAAAGCCAGGATGAAGGTTGCCTGTACAACCTCCATTCCGCCCCTTTATGCATATGCAGCAGGATGCAGTCTTCACTTCATAAGGGTGAGACCATCCTTTCTCTGCTTGCAATCTCCTGCTTCATTCACTACCAACCTTCCAACTTCTGCAACACAGGAGGCAGCTGTCCTACAGACGAGTCTCCCCTTCGCTACATAACTGATTCATCCTCCAGAGCAGAACCAAACTGTGCACTGAGTGAGGCAGGAATCCTGTGGGAAAATAGCATGTGATCATGTAATTAAAGACTGAAGAAATTCTATCTAGTGGAATTATATTGACCTCCAATTTAGGAGGTTCATCAGCTGGGTTCAGACCTTTACATCCACAGCACAAGCTTCCACCACATCAGCTAATGAAGTAAATGGTAGCATTTGCAGTTATCCGTGTGGACCAGTCACTTAAAGGGTGATGAGACACACTTTGCCAATAGGTTTTAGCTATTTGCTAACAGCAAGTAAATGTACAGCCTCAGGACACTTGACTTCAATTCCAGGTTTTGGAGAGAAGTGTTCTCTGTTGGTTATAGGCCTTTCTGACACTGTGCACCCATGTCATTCTCTGTTTCCTTCTGGTCCTGTCCCTTCCTCCCCCCTTCCTCCTGTTGGCCCCAACCCAGGCCCAGCTCCTGCCCCCTCCTCTTCTGTTGCTAGTCACACTCCCTCCTCCACTTTCCCCAATCTCTTAACCCTCTACATTCAACTTGGGCACTTCCTCCTTTCCACTGCCTAAGTGCCAGCAGGGAAAGCAACAAGAGAGTACAGGAGAGAATCTCTCTGCTCTCAGTTCTGGCTCAGCAGCCCTACGCTACCAAGAGAAACAATTGCAGGGAGAGTCCTGCTTTCTCCTCCTTCACCCCTGGATGCTCAGTCGCTCTGTGGGGATGGTGCAACTGCAGTCCAGTTGACACACCGGAGCTGTGAGGGTTGGGACCTGCTAAGTGCAGACAGACTCTTTGGAGAATTTAGCTCCCACTGACAAGTCTGTACTGAGCATTTGCAAACTGACTTTTTTCAGAGGCTTATAATTTGACCAAATTTGGGTATTTTTCCCCAAAGGATGGCAAAAAGCATATCCTTGACACTGGAGTAATCCCTCTGCCAAATTTCAACTCCCTGCTGCAAAGCAGGGGGTGATAGAGCTCATCTGCTGCACAGATGTACATTGTTGTTGGTTTTTTAACATGGGCAATGTACTGCAGAGGAAGTCAGACTAAAATAGCAAAAATTTATTCTTGGAAGGAAAACAATTAACAAAAAACAGCAAGTAACCAATCAAAAGTAATTTCACCTGACTCAAGAACAGTCATTCTAAGATTTCATTCCATAAATCATAGTCCACTTGCTGCCAATTTCACTTTATCTTTCATGGAAGAAGTGGCCTGATATCCAATTCAGATGTCCTATCAGGACAGTAACAGTAACACTGATGCAGCATATTCTCAATAACAAGCTCCCTCTCTGAGCTTTGGCTTCTGATCTGAGAAGCATACCTTGTTTTAGCAATGCTGCAGGAGAAGGTTTAAAGCCAAACAAATGACAGTTTTAATTACTTTAAAACATTAAAAATATGATTAATATTAATTTTTAAAATAAAACTAATTTTGGGCATAAAGCATTGTATTTCCTTAAGGTGTCATTGTCAAATCAAGCAGGAGAAGATGGATGAGATGGGAGAAAAGTAATTAAACACCAATATCTGCAATAGTAGCAAAGAGAACATAGTAGCAAAGAGAAATGGTCCAGCCCATTTTGGTTTGTAGGCATGTCATCTGTTTATCTCACACTTGCTGTCCTGCTTTGGGAGCATTATTAAAGTAGTTTCTCATTAAAACTTTTCTAGAGAAAATTTTTTTAAATGGTCCTTTAAAATAGCCAAGTTGTGTCCTGCTAGGGCGTGGGAAATGGGCTGGAATGCTGCCAGGTCCCCTCTGCCACTGCAGGAGTCAAATCGAATCTCGTCTCCAACCATAAGGTGAGTTTGGCAGTCTCTGCAACCTGGCATGTATGTGCCATCCCAAAACCTGCTTGTGTCAAACTTGTCTGCAGCAGAGTAGCTTCCCTCCTCACTGGACAGCGCAGGAAGTGGAGGTGGGGAGTGGAAGGTAGGCAGTGGAAGTGTAGGTGGGGATACCAGCGGCAGTGGAAGCCTGAGGTAATTATACAAGGGCTTTGGCGACTGACATACAGGAAGTTGCTCTTTTAGCCCAGGGCTAGTGCTCGTTTTGGAAGGAAGTCAAGATCACACTTGTAATCCCAAAGGTGACTTCTTTCTCTAATTAGAGGTGCTGCAGCCTATCATCGAGGCATCTGACAACTTCCCCATGGATAAGTAGTGTGAGCGGGTTACAAATGTGTGAGATGCATAATTCCTAGAGAGATCTTCCTGTTCTAGGGCCACACACCTTCACCGCCACTCAAAGAAGAAAGAGGGTCGATTCCCTCCCACAGTATAACAGTATCGTACATTAACCAAGCACCTTTCATGCCAAGTGCTTCCAAATGACATTGTAAACTCATTCTGTACAACCATACATGGGTGTCACCTCACTACCAAGTGACATACAGTCTTGCCTGGTAGGACGTTTAACAGCACATGGCAATGCTACAGAACAGTGTAGGATAGGAAACAACCCAAAATCCTTGCATCTAACTGAAATTGCAGGTTACCCTACTGCACTCAAACATGATGGGGAAAGTTTTCCGATTCTTGGAATACTTTGAGGGTTGGCATAGAACGGAGGGATCTGCAGCCTCACAGTGGGATGCTGACCCATCCCGCTAGCAGAAGTTAGAGCATGGAGTAAAGCTGCTGGCACATCATGGTGACTGTTAACACCATGAAGTCACAGGAAATGTGAGCGTGAGCTGCTGGTCAGATAAACTGGAACAAAGACAAGGAGGACCTGCAGGAAAGCCAATGAACAGCCAAGTTTGGTGTGAGATTTGTTATCTGTTACTGTTGAGTTAACAGTAAAGCCAAACCCCAGGACCTTACATTTGACCCTATGCAGCCTTCATAGACTTTACTGGCGAGGAGGAAGAAGAGTACTTACTCAGACCGGCACCACACGGAGCATCAGACTTCGATGTTGTCTCAAATTAGAGGACACACTTTGTGAAAAGGGCCATCTCCTCAGCCATACAAGGGAAAACAGAACAGGCACGTACTAGCAAGGGAAGAGAGAAGTGTAGTCAGCAACTGCCAGCTACAAAATGGTTACTTCCAGGCTATACCTGCTTGGCTTTGCCAAATTTAAAGGGCCAGCTCCTAGCCAGGCATACTGGGGGAAAAGTTCACATAAAAGGGTGTGTGTGTGTGGGTGGGTGTGTGGGTGGGTGTGAAAGGAGTAGTAGACCCTAGGTAGCCTCTGAAGAAGTACTGTATGTACCGCTCACAGCTACATTATAGTCTTCTGAGAAAAGTTTGGAGCTCAGTATATACACAACTCAGTGGCACAGCGTCTCTCTTTTCTAACGAGGCTGGTCTCTCTCTGTGTTTTCCTATTGCGTAATTGGAAGCAGAATGGGGGAACAAGTCATGGATCTATTACCAGTTGCTTGCTAAAGTCCGAGCAGAGGATGTTGAGGGCTGGTATTAGGTTAGGTGCAAATGTTTGGCTTTAAAAAAACACAGACTTGAATGTCTCTCATTAAAGACTGCGGGTGAGAAGCCCTAATTTCCATTCCTCTTCTGTCACCAACTTGGGAAAGTCACACTCTCTCTCTGCCTCTGTTTCTCCAGCTATAAAATGGAGATGGCTGACCTACCTCGCAAGGGATTAGGAGGCTGAGTTACTTAGCATCAACGAAGGGCAAAGCGTATGCAGCTGGATTTCTGTGACCGGGTGTTCTGCGGGGTCAGTTGCCAGAGGAGGGGAGTTTGCCTAGGAAATGCTGGACGTTGATACTTGTGATGACCACTCTCTCCATGTGCTCAGACCAGTCAGCCTTTGACCCCCGGGCTTGTGCACGGGCCTCACTGCTCATCTTGTGCAGAGAATATTTTTTGAAAGCCTAATTAGTTTCCAACAACATCAGTTTAAAAGTGATTGAGAAGGCACAGCATGACCTACCAAACGCTGACAAAACAAAGTGTCTTAAACATGCCTTCGTGGAGAGAACGAACGAACTTGGGCCATAAGGGGCAGGTGGGAAGCATGCCCTCTAGTGGTAACTCTCAGCTTCCTGCTTGTACAATTGAACTCATTTTATGAACTAACACAAACAGGGATAAAGCGTTCTCTTTTGTATGTACATTTCAACTGCCCAGATAAATCTTGTTGGCACAAACTTCCTTTTGGACAGCTGCATCCTCAAGGGCCTCGCTAAAGGTCTGTGTTTCATATACAGCTGCGGATTTAATTTTTGTGGAAGATGCTACACAATGAAGTTGTATCTAATACAAACAAATTGAAATAGGAAGCCAACTGAGCATGGCATAGTGCAAGGGGTGATGGTCCCTCTAAAGCTCTTGAATGGAGCCAGGGAGGAAAAGGCTTGGAAGCCCCTGTTAAAGGACGGATGAATAGCGGGATCGTGCACATAGAAAATGATGTTAGCAAAGGTACTCAGCTAGGAAGCTCTAGAGGAAAATATAGCATTACTAATAAAGACATTGATCATGGTAACTTCACACTGAAAGAATGTGTTGCAAATGTAAGCTACAGAGATCATTTCCTCCCATCACTGAAATGCAACCACTTCTGGGGTAGAATCCACCAGCTGCTTAGCCATGCACAACAACACTACACACAAGTTTTAGTGCAAAAAGTAGAGTCTAATTCCATCTCACTTAAATTGGAGGAAGACAGAGTGCAATTCTACGAGATGGAATTTAGCCAGGATAACCAGCCTCTGGTTGCAAAAACAACCAAGGATCATTAATAACCACAAACTGCTAAGATCTCAGGTTAATCTCCCATCTACAAAACACTTCCAGCAACACAGCATGCCAACACCAAGCTGAAGCACAGACGTCAGCATTGACTGTCAAAAAAAGAGCACCCCTTTTGAGTTACTTACCCCACCTTTTACAGGATCTCTTGTGTGTGTCCCACCCAAACAGTGACGCAGCTTAATGCTTCCGAGCTTGTGTGGTGCCCTGTCAAATTTCACAGGTTGGTACGGGCACACTGCAGCAGAAAAGATGAATGCCTCAGAGCTGAAATTAGAGGGACTAGCTGGGGGAGGGAATATCTTTTACTGGACCAACTTCTGTTGGTGATGGAGGCAAGCTTTCGCGCTACACCGAGCTCTTCAAGTGGAATGTCATTGCTAACTGTTGTCAGTGTGCACTTAACACCAGTTTCAGATGCAGCTCTCATGCTGACTCAATGCTCTCTCTCTGCCCCTGATTCTGTTAAGCAGCCTGGGTGAGGGACTTTCCCCTAAAACAGGGGCAGGCATTTGTATTTCATTCCCCATTTAAAGTCATTTCAGAAATGTGGGAATAGCTATAAACCTCAGCTATTACATGCACTGCAGAGATAGGGCTGCTGCTTCCTTGTGGGGTGGGAAGGGGGTGACGTCAGGGGCAGAGGTAGAAATGCAGGGTGTCTGTTGGGAAAAGGATGAGAATTTGAATACACAGGGAACAGTTCAGCACTGCAGTAAGGTGTTTTAATTAACCATGAACGCTATGGCAGAGAAAGCAGTAGAAGCCAGCAGCATCTCATTTATCTGTTTGGTTAAAAGTCAGAAGCTAACATTTCTTATAAAGATCCATCTGAGGCAGCCTAGGAAAAACCTGTGCAGAAAATGGTGCGACACTACAGTAACGATGGCTTCTTATTGGCTTTCTGCAGGCTCCAGCAGCACAGATCCTGCTCTCTAGCCCGATTGTATAGCACTGAACTTCTCCCCCCCTAGAAGCAGGGAGGAGACCACCAGGGGAGGCACAGGATTTTCCATCCATGCTTAGCCTGTCCTCGATTATGCAGAGATGTTGCACAGCAGCCTCCTTGCTTGCTGGGAGGGGGTTACTTGCTCTTACAGGCAATGAAAGCCACTCCGCGTCAGCTACCGAGAGGTGGGGGGGTGACGTAATTCTACAACAGTCATTCTCCAGGCAGCTGGGAACCGAGTCCCTGAACCTCTCTGCAGCCCAAGATCCCCCCCATAGGAGCTTACTGTTTGACTTGCCCATCACTGGTCCCAGCTGTGAGTGATTGGTTCAACAGCTTTTGGGGGTGCCTTACAAGCTCCTGGGTCCTAGTGCAGGTGGAGTTCTCTACTGGCACTACTTGTATGTTCCCTCCAGTGCAACCATACAGCAGGCTATTACCACCTAGAGATCATTATTATTTGACCAGTGGTAGCACTTAGGGGCTTCACCGTGTGAGGAGCGGTACATATACAACAAAAAGACAGTCCCTGCTCTGTCCATATCAAACAGCAATGGAAGCATTGCCACAAGTTGGGGTTTGTTTTTTTAAAAATTCACTGAAAGCCCCCTCCAACACAAGCCTCCTCTTCAGCATTTGAAACCCTAATGTTGCATAGTGCATCTCTCTCTCTCTCTCACACACTCACACCCCTTCTTTTCATGGGCCATGCAACAAAATGGAAAAAACAAACAAGTAACAAGACTTTGGACCACCGAGGAGTTTAAGAGATGAGAACACCCATTTTTAAAGATACATAAAAATTGTATAAGCATCCCCTAAAGCCCTCTGAATTCTCTGCGTCCTGCTAGGGACTGCCCATGAGGGTGGCAGCAGTAACACTTAAATCTACACAGCACTTTGAAGGCTCGCACAATAGCTTACATAAAATAATCACTCTCTCTCTTGCTCACTTTGCTTTTCCCCCCTCTGTAAAATGGAGATACTGCTCCTTTCTGTCTCTCACCTATTTAGGTTGTAAACACTTTGAGGAAGGGACTGTCTGTCTGTACAGCACCCAGCACAATGGATTTCAGTCTAGGTTGGGTAATACAAATTAAATAGCCAACTGTCATTGAGATATGTACACAGCAGCACAACAGTTTGGGCCGGGAAGCAAAGAATAACTTCAGACAAGGAAGAGTAAGCAGAATGTAATAACTTCGCAAGACAGCCTGGATTCTATGCTGCAGCCTTCAGGAGGCATAGACCAGGAGATGGGGGACAAAGGTGACTAAGTCACCTTTATGTCTCCCATAACCTGATCTTGAGAGGCCAGCTTGTTCCCTGCTGTAATTTTGAATAGCTTCCCCAGCTGCCCTGAAGCACAGAAAAGATTAATGATCAAGCACTCCATCCATACAGCAGGAGTGGCATAAAACCACATACAGTGACCCTGCACTGTGGGCAACCTCTCTGTCTCTAGGGCAGCATGAATGGCACTTAATAGGGGACAGAATCCACCTGTTTTCAGCAGGTAAAAACCAGGTTAAAAAAGTGCCAAGGAGCCTATCTTTATGTTGTGTGGTACCTAATATAAGGCCCAGTCACTACTTGGGCCTGTAGCTGCTACAGCCATACCATTAATAGGAGTTTAATGGCCACAGTTAATCCGGGTCTCGGTTGTACATCTCACCTGAGAGCTGACAGCAGACTATATTTGGGTGCCAATTCAGTAATCCATCAGAAGGAAGAGCACCACCAGGATGCAGCTGGTACTAGTTCTTCAAAGATTACTCCAAGATTGCCCAAGGAAGCAGTAACAAAAGCACTCCATCGTTTTACCTAATTTGGTTTAGAAAGCAGTGCCCGAGGTCTGCAAGACACCAGTGAAGATTACATATGGCTTCGGAGCAAGACATTTTTATTCCACAAGAAAAATGTCAGCTTCTCGCCTGCTTAGTACTTCGTACAGTTGCCTTTTCCATTGTCAGAGTGGTATATGGTGAGCCTGCTGTTTGTGTCACGCTTTCGAAGTCTGAAAGGCACACTTCTGCAGTGCTAGTATGTGATGAATGAAGCTTGACATGGCTCATGTTACAGAGCAGAATAGAATGCTCTCTCTTACTGGTCTGGCCTACAAAAAGTAAGGCTAAAATATGTCTCCGCTTATTCCATCAAGCTCAATCTCCTCCCCTGTTGAGATATCCTACCTTTTGGCTCAGGACTTCTTGCCATTTATATGAATGCATTTCATGTGAATTCTGTTGAGGCCCAAACACCTGTCTGTCTGCACTGAGTTAGCCCCATGGTCCCATCTCTAGGTAACAGGAATAGTGCAAGAGCAGGCTTGGTAAGGAGTCTGGTATTGGTACCACCTCTGAAGTCTTTACTTATTGGAAATGCAATATCAAATCAACCATGGAAAGTGTGGTGGCTAGTGACTACTACATTTCTGTGAAGAGGATCTGCTGAGATTGTCATTCATCGACTGGCAAATGTTAGACCACACCATTATACAAACTGCTTACTAGTATATGGATTCTGCGGAGTATTTTGCTATCAAAATGGTAGTGCCGTTCTCCATCTTCCTCCCCCTTCACTAGTAGTGAACCAGTGGCAAAAGACAGTTCGAAGAAGCAACTAAGATCCAAACAACTTCTGATCATTTAAGATACCATGGGACTTGAGACCAGGTTTGTTAGCAGTGGTATCCTGGCCTAATTCCAACACTTCCTGTTTCAAATGGATGTTCTCCCATCCATCCAAAATGTTCATGCAAAAGGACAACTGCAACTACACGATAACTGACTGTAGTTCAGGAGCAGGTGAAGTTAGGTACTTATCCAGAAAGCATAGCCGGGATGTTCCACGATAAAAAAATGGTATAGATGCAAGACTTGTCAAAACTCTTCTTTCAGTAGGAAAAGCCTATGCTATTGCTGATGAGACAAGAGAGATCTATGTACTATTAGCATAGTCTGCCAAGACATTTCTAATGTCACACGGGCCAGCCAAGCCAGAGTACTGAAAGCTCACCAAGGAGCTGAAAGCAAGACTCAGACAATCACAGGGCAACCCAAGAGAGGATTACAGCAGATCATAATTCCCTATCAAAATAGCTAGCATAGACTGTTTGACTCCAACTCACTAGCTTTTGTTAGCTAAGAAACAGCTTGTTTTAGTACGTAACGCCCAATTTCAGAGCAAGTATAGTGTTGTTGGTAGCAGAGAAGAGAGCCCCTCCTTTGTTTTCTTTACCGATGAAGAAGCTGTGCTTACATGCCCATTTCAACAGAAGTTTATTGGAATTCAATGCTTGTTCCCTCTGTCCTTGATAATGAACTTTTGTGTTCATGTTCTTATTAGCAGTGAAAGCCAATATCTTCTAGTTATGTACAGTTAGGTGCTACACTGTAGAGCTAGCACACTTAGCTGAATCATGTTTTTCTACCAATGCTGTAACCTCATGGCCTAGAGATCCTGCTAAAGGAACCAGAAGCCACACTTTGCTTGACATCTTTACTTTGGAGGAAACTGGATTTTGTTTCATTTTTGTTTACTGAAGCCATCTATTGAAAAGAAGTTATGATGCAGGGAAACGTGTCACCATTCTATCCATCTAGCAGTCATGCCTTGGTTGCAGAAGGCTTAACAGGTGATTTTGAGCCAATACTAGTCTTGCTAAAAGTATTAACAAGGAAAAGTGGTTGATTGTTTTTAAATAGCAAACCTGGCTCCACTTTCTATGGCAATATAAACAGTAAAGAATAAGTCCCATCAGATTGTTTGACATCTTTCAGCAGAAATGGAGCTGTCTGCCTGATTAAAAACTGTCCTCCCCCCCACTTGTTTTAAAGAGTTAACCTTAGGGTTAAGATCACATGAGGAAATTTTTGTACCTGTATCTCAGAAAAATCTCTCTGATGAGGACAGCAAGACTACTGATTACTGGATGACTTACACCTACCAGCCTGTGAGATAAGACCTTAGGAGTGTTATTCTGATTACCTTCTTTCTTCCAGCTCTTTACATACACCTGACACTTTCCAACTCAGACTGGTAGAATAATCTGGGATGCCAAGCTGCTGTCTGATGGTTTAAAGCATGGGTGTATTTTGGTTCCCATAACAGCTACTGCTAAATCTGTCAGAATCAAAGTAAAAAATGCAGCTTGTGTTATGCAGATCTGAGTTCACAATCCCCAGCGATAACCACTTTAACAGATCAAACAAAGAAAGGGTTTCCTAGCCAGCAAACATTCCCAAGCGCTAGTCCTAAGTGAGTGACCCAAAAAAAATTTCAATCCAAGTTAACCTGCTATTGTAAAAGATTCACATTTTCAAGTGCTACAGAAGCAGCAGAGGGGTATAAATCCATTTCCTTGTGTGTGGTAATGCTTGAAGAGGGATGGCCTGCATGCAGCTAGATACTAACTGATCCTTTCTCCACAGCTGGCAACGCTAAGAGGGTGGAGACAAGCCCACGTTGTAAACATCACTAACAGAGACCACCACAATTCCACATCATTTCCTGGTTTTATTTTGTCAAATACCATTACAGACTTAGGGGACAAAGAAGCGAAACACAAGACTACCAAGGATTAGTCTTCAAACATTATATCCAATCAGGCTGCCTCTGCCTATGATCTCACCGATGTAAAACCACATCAGCACCTCTGTGGCCACCAAACCGTTCCTCAGAGCTTCCTGAAAGAAAGAAAGCCACAATTTAGAATGGTTGCTATTGCAATAACATCTCCCTTTGGTTTGTTAACCATACAAAGTTTGACTATGATGACAAGAAAGCCACCCAGTTCACGAGATAGCATCTTTACCTAAAGCCAAGAATGCTATTCAGAGTTTACTTCCCATCCACCCAAGGAGTTATAGTACATACGAAAGTGCACTCAAGTCTTAAATACAGCTTAGGTTTCAGACCCTTCAAAGAGAATGTTTTAAAGCATAAAATCTGAAAAGACAATCCAAGTTTCCATGCCAAACAATACACTAGACCTATGAAATAGCTGCTCAATACTGCTGGGCAGATCTGGTACCTGCTGACATAACTCCTGTGAATGGATGTTGAAAACTCTGCTGTCAAAAGCACATCTATATTCTACTAGAAGCAATAGGGTTAAGAAATGAAAAGCTGGTATATTAAAAATGCTAGTCTACTCAACCTACAAATTCTTCAGGAGTTTCAATCCTTAATGATAACAGCTCTATTGTTTTTCATGACAAGTAAAGGTTTTCAAGCTAGGATGCCAGGGGTTCGATAAGTTCCTGGAAAATATTGCCCTGTACACAAAATAGACTACATTTGCCAGACTTAGCTAACTCTGAATCAATTAAGACCCATTATTTTTAAAAAGCTACTTTTTGAAGACTGACACTATATAAACCAACAAGGTTTTCAGAATGCTGGAGGCAACTTCAGGAAGAGAGATTTAAATGTGAAGAGTTAAAGGGCATCTGTCAGAAGACCTGGATGAGGCAACTAAAGAATGAAACCTGCAGGCAATAAGTTCAGAGAACTATTCTTGGTTGTGGCTCCCATTCCTATAGAAAAAAGGCTATTACTGAATTACTTTACATATCAGCAAGGTGGTATACTAGTTGGAAAAAACACCCAGGTTGGACCTTGCTTTAGTATTTAACATTTATATTGTGGTAGCGCCTGGAGGCTAACCCCATTGTGAAATACAAGAATAAGGGGACATTCAATGAAACTGAAAAGCAGCAAGTTCAAAACGGATAGAAGAATTACTTTTTCCATACAATGCATAATTAGCTGGAAGAATTCATTCCCACATTGTATCAATGAGGCAGAGAGCTATTTATATGGATGACAGGAAAATCCAAATTTATAATAGGTATTTGCAAGAGTTTGGGAAGGGATAAAAACCAATCTCCATAAATTAAGAGTTAAGTGGAAACTTTCCTTGGGACAGGTTATCATATAGCTGCCCAACTCTAGGATTTTTGCACCTTCCTCTTCAGCATCTAGTACATGCCACCATCAGTGACAGGATCCTGGACTAGAGGAACTACTGGAATGATCCAGTCTGTCAATGCCCACATTCCTATTAAGGAAAGATGCATTTTCCCCCTAAAAGAGAGCCACACCCAAAAGATAGTTGCATCCTTCAGTAGGAACAGAACATAGCCCCATCCCTCCTCACTGCACTGTAGAAGGTAGCAGTGTTTTACAACTATACTGAAGCTTTGGGTTGTTATCACGAAGGTCAAGCAGAAGCATGAAATTCCAGACTAGTCAATTATCCATTACGCCTTCACACCATGCTACATACGGTGCTGGCTATGTCGACATTGCTATCAGAAAGGTGACAGTGCATTGAGAAGTCCCTTTGACAGTAAGGCAGCCGCAGACAAAAGTGGAAAGACCAACATCTGGCCATACTAAAATCTTGTATAAAAGCTCACTAGAGAAGAAACCACCATAAGGCAAAAGTGATATTTGGCCAGTCACACTTTTCTTGTCACAGAATGAGCTCGCTGAGCACTCAGGTTTGGCCAGGTTTTATCAACAACTTGTCTACCAAGTTAACTGTTCTGTCCAAATAACAAGCACAAGCCGTTTTCTGGGCTGCTTTTTATGCTGCTAGATGCAGCCCAGCTAAAAAGTGTGTTAACCAGACTAGCTGGAGAAACCGCAGGGGAAACACGCTTCTGTTATTCACATCCGTTCTTATTTAGCCTGCAGTTACCTTGACTGTAAGCTGTGCGAGGTGACCAGACTGAAAGCTTTTGACCATAGCTTTCATGCTGTCAATGGCCTTGGGGATCTCAGCAGGGGTTGGAGGAACCAGTTCAACCTTGGCATAGTGCCAAAATGTGGCCAAACGAGGCCTGGAGTAAGTCACAGCAGCTGGAAGAGAAAAATACCAGGATGAACTCACTGGAGGCTAAAAGAAACAGATGTGTGGGCTGGACACAAATATTGATATATGCATCACATTCATTTATTGCTTTCACCAAATGCGCACCCAGTCTGAAGTCAGAGCCGCTCCTGGATAATGAGCAGATATTTATTTCACTTTTAAAAACACAGGTCTAGGAACCCACTCTGTGCTCTGACTGCCTATTCCATAAATAAAAAAAAAATCACAACAGGAACATGAAGGTCTGCCCATAAATACATCCACCACAGCCAAAACCACTGGACTTAAAAAGGGGAAATAGGTGAATTTAGCAGCATGCTCAGAAGGTGAACAAATCTGGATGCTGGCAGACCAGATGTGGGATGGCGAATAAAAAAAAACAAAAAAAACAAACCCAAAGACCCCTTCTAAAGAATACTGTGCCATTAGCTCCCTTATTTATGTTGAGGAAGCTCCAGCTCAAGCACCTCTTCTGATCTCAACTGTGTCAGCATTTCACAAGGAGAGAGGCAGTCTTACAAGTAACCAGATCCCAAGCCTTTTAAGGGGTTTTAGGTTAAAACAAACAGTTGGAATTCCAGTCCAAAGCTTACTTTTCAGCCATGGGAGATTACTAGTCTAACGTGCTCCCAATATCCAACGCCACTTAATCAGGCTGTATACATCATTAAAAGTACAGAACATGCGTATCCCTGGGAACTCAGACATTCAGGAAGTCTGTATGAAGAAGAGCTTATTATGTGATGACCCCAGGTCAGTACCTACCCTCTATCAGCTGGTTGTGAATTGTGAAGCAGTTAGCTGCAATCTAAGTTACCAGATAATGATTAGTATAGAAGATCAATCATATCACTGATCTTTGCCAGCAGAGTGTTATGGACTTTTACTAGAAGGAATCTAAGTGGAAAACATTTAGTTGCCCCTATTTTTAAGACGTCATGCCTCAATATTGGAAGCATGAATAATTAGATGTTAGAATTACACTAGCCAAATAATTTTAATAAGGACAGCCACAAAAGGTCAGACCAATGGTTCATCTAGCCCAGTATCCTGTCATCTAACAGTGGCCAGTGCCAGGTGCTTTGAAAGGAATGAACAGGACAGGCAATCATCAAGTGATCAATCCCATCATCTATTCCCAGATTCTGGCAATCAGAGAGCATGGGGTTGCATCCCTGACCATCTTGGCTAATAGCAACTGATGGACCAGTTGAGATGTGTTTTATTAAGCTTTTCCTAAACAGGCAGCACAACTGCCTCTCCTCAAAAGCTGCAGAAATGGTAATGTGAAAACAATGTTATTGTTGGAATGAATCACAACTTTGCAGCATCCTGCATTTAAGCACAAGAGAACTATTGACAATTATGCTCTATATGATGCAAAAGAATTAAACACTAGGTAAACTTCAGACTAAGTGGCCTGAAAAGTACATCTCTAATACCAGTCTCAGTACACACACACACACACACACACACACACTGAATACTGTGGTGGAAATTCTCCAGTCTCCATAACGACAGCTTTTGCTTATGAAGGTAGATTCCACCTTTTGTTTGCATAAATAACCTTGAATTCAGCATAAGTTAAACAAATCAAACAATGTTTTTCAATTTACAAAAAGCATTGTGAGTGCCATGGGATATTGGTACATTAGTAATTCAAAGGGGGAAACCCACCCTCCAAATTAAACCCAGCATAGCTTCAGTTTCAGAAAGGGATACAGACATTCTGCACTGCATCCAGAAGATCAGAAATTCACTCTGTTAGACTAACTGAGAGTGAATTCCACTGTAAAGGGCCTTTGCGCCACTGAAAGCCCTTCCACCAAACCCCACGCTTTCGTCAATTGCCATGGCAGCTGTGCTGCTGCAGGATTTAGAGTAAAGCTAAGGTCTTCAACCACCACAAGACGTTCCACCTAGACTCTCTCTCTAGTTTATGCCAGTTACCACCTCAATAGTTAGATCACTTTAAAGTCAGTCACAGAAGAAAGAGATTTTGTTAATAACTCTCTCATATTTAGCACCCTTAAACAATATTCCTTGGCCCTCGGTAGGTCAGACCTTTTCTATTTTTGATTCTTCCTCAAGAGACTTCACTCTGAGGTTAGAGATACCCTCCCCGACTGGGCGGGCAGATTGCAGTATTTTAATGATAACCCATTACAGAGCAGAACAGCCTTTCACATGGGAAAAACCTCAGCTAAAGTAGGCAAAGCTGCAGTGTAAAGACAGTTTAAATCCGGACCCGCAGTGCTCAGCTGCTGCGATATGGACAGGTGGAAGGAGCCGAAGGCACAAGACAGAGCTGGCGCCTAGCGCAGCGCAGCGCAAACAGCCCGGCTCCGCAGCCGCGCAGCTCCCTGCTCGCTAACAACAGCGGGGTGCAGCCCCCGGCCGCCTCCGCACAGCTCGCTCAGAAGAGCAGCTCGGCGAAAAACGCAGCAAGGGCGGAACGAGTCCCGGGACAGCGACAGAACCAACCCCCGCCCGGCAGCGGACGGGACGGGACGGGAGGCCGAAGGACACCCGGAGGGGTGGAGCAATGCAGGGCACACAGCTCGGGTCTCCCATGGCACTCCCAGCCCCGGGCAGCCCGCCGCCAGGGAGGCCGCGCCCTGCTGCGCGCCGAGCCCTGGCCCGCGCAGCGCCCCGCGCAAAGACAAGCGGCCGGCGGCGGGGCGGGGCGGGGCGGGGCGGGCCCGGCTCGCGCAGTGTCTGGCCGCGAGGCGCTGCCCGCCCTCACCGGAGACGCTCGGGCCAGTGTAAGCGGGCGGCGCGGCGCGGCGCGGCCCGTCACGCAGCCCCCCCGGGCAGGGCCGGACCGGATCGGACCGGGCCGGGCTGGCGGCAGGGCGCGCGCCGCCGCGAGGGAGGGAAGGAGGGAGGCTGGCAGCCTGGGACGCTGGCCCGGGAAGGCGCGCGCGGCTCCAGTCTCGGCGCCCCTCGGCGCAGCGCTGGAGGCCGGAGGCCGAGAGCCGGTCCCAGGCCGGCCCCGCTCAGACCCGCCCGGCCCCGCTCTCACCGCTGACGAGCTGCGGGCCCCGCGTGGCGATGCGCTGGATCATGCGCTGGGCGGCCTGGGCCATGGCGGAGCCGATGCGGGGCAGCTGAGGAGAAAGAAGCCGCCGAGCCGGAGCCTGAATGTCACCTACAGCAGGACCCCTAAGGACCCCTGCCTGCGTCAGGGCTGCCCTGGTAGCGCCTAACACCGCCGCCACTCGCCACGCCCCCAAACTGCCCTCGCGCACGCCCCAGCCCTGCGGGAAGGGGACGGGGGCCATTTTCTCCCCCGTTTAGAGGCAACATTTTGATCAGGCGCCCGCCGAGGTCACCTATCGGCCATGGCGGGCTGCGCACGCGCAAAGACCTCATCTCGAGGGAGTTAAAGCGGCGCATTCCCGAACGCGCGAAAATGACGCCAGGATTTGATGTTTTTTGGAATCTTACCTGTTCCCCCCACCCCCGCCGCTGTGCGCGCTGGCTTCCTTTTCCTGACCGGCTCCAACCGGAACCGGAAGTGCACGTCCCGCCATGTTTGTTCAGGGGAACCAGAACTGGAAGTTCACATCCCGCCATGTTTGTTCAGGGAACCGGAAGTGCACGTTCCGCCATATTTGTTGAGGGGAACCAGAACCGGAAGTTCACATCCCGCCATGTTTGTTCAGGGGACCGGAAGTGCACGTTCCGCCATGTGTGTTCAGGGTTATGGGGGTCGGGCTTGTTTGGGAGGAGTCAGTGCCTGGTTGTTGTTTTTGTCTCGTCGCGTGCGTGACGACATTTGGCCGAGGGCCCTTCTGGCGCTTGCGCAGCTTCACCGCCTGGTTCGGCGGCCCGCGGGTGCCCGAGAGTCGCTCCCGGCCGGGCGGTCCCGCTGGCCAGGCGGGCCTGATCCGGGGCACACGTGCCCGCCCTGCGTTGCAAGGGCCTACGGGCCGGGCCGGGCGGGGCGTCGGTGCCAAAACCCGGGGGGGAGGGGGCGCCTGGCTTCTGCGGGGCCCCGGCGCTGCCGCTCGTGGCGGGGGGGGGGGGGGAGAGAGAGAGAGAGAGAGAGAGCGAGCCCCGCCCCGGCCCCGCCCGGCCTCGCCCCAGGCAGCCGCCAAGGCCGGTCCGCGCCTGTCCCGGGCTGCTGGTGCAGGTGCAAGGCCGGGGGGGGCGGGACACGAGGGCCGGGCTCGGCCCCCCCGCGGCAGCCTGTGAACCCGCCACCGGCCCCTGGTCCTGCTGCCCGCGGCACGGACCCGGCCCGGCGCTGCACGGGACCCCCCGGCACGGGACCCTCCGGCCAACGCGCGGCTCCTTCCGCCGCAGCACCGCGAGCCCCGCTCCCCCAGCAGAACACACCGTCAGCGGCCGCTTTATCCTGCCGGCCCGGCAGCGCCGGACTGCCCGCGCACACCCACCCACACACACCCGCACACCCCCGGCCCGGCAGTGCCCGCACACACCCACCCCCGGCCCGGCAGTGCCCGCGCACACCCGCAGCGCAGCAGCCCGGCGGTCCCGGCCTTAGGGCAGACGCTGCTTTGACCGGGTTCGCGCCGGTCCCCGCCGTTGCTCTGCGTCCCCCGGTGAGCAGTGCGGCTGTTTCCGCACGTTGCAGACCCGCCCAGGGGAAGGGGCGGTTGTAACCCCAGTGGGGAGTGGAGGAAAGAGATGAACAGCTGTGTGCACCCCGCAGATGAAGTGTCACTGTCACTGGCCGGGGTCAGAGCTGCCCAGGTCCATCCCCCCTTTCCAACACGCTGACCTCAGACCACACCGGCACTTACTCCAGACCGCCTGGCAGCCTGACATTTTATTGGTAAAGGCCGGGTCCCTCTGTCTATACACACCCTGGATACACGTTAACATGCACACCGTACAGTATAAACGTGGGCAGGATTTACAGCGTACCTGGACGAATACGTACGCAGGCGAGGCGCACCCAGGGCACTTTCCAGCAGGCTCAAACGTAGCAGAGGGTCATCACGCATTAAGGTTAATTTAAATGATAATGTCATTCCCCCCCCCCCGAACAGCTTGTCCTGGGGGTCTGGACATGGCGAGTTCGTGGAGGGTTGTCCTTTGAGCAAAATAGAAATAACAGACCACTAGCTGTCTGTCAGCCACGGGAGGGGCTTTTCTAAAACCAGTAGCATGTTTTCCAAACATGACCTCCCTATTCCCAGTGAGAATTTTGTTATAGCAGCTGCTAAATTGTCCAACTATCCCTCACTAAGGGATTCACATCCACCCTTCAGAGGGTGATCTAAACGTCGTGATTTCAGTGCTGCCCCCCTACCCTCGGCCATGCTGAAAGTGAATCCTTGTACACAACCAATATTTACAGACAGAACTGCATCAGAGAACCTCTTGCATCCTTGCAAACATCTAACTTAAGGGCTGCTGTAGACACAAAGGATTTTTTTTTCCACATTAAACATCATATGATAAAACATTACATAGTTTAAACAAGTCTGGAGCCAAAGCAGCTGTAACAGGGAGGAAACACAAGGAAGAGCTTTTCTGGCAGTGGCTGACAGCCACTGAACTGTGTGGCATGACAGTCATAAAAAACAGTGAACACTGTGAAGAACAAACAATACATGAAAATTAACCAGTGGCCAACAGAGAAAGAAGGGGCTGTATGATTCCTGGGCTGAGAAGCTGTAGTGCAGTTCAGGTTTCTGATTTCATTGAGAAGTCAAAGGAAACAAATAAAAGTAGAAGAGGATAAAAGGAAGAAAGGGCCTAAGCAAGAGGCTCCAGGTCTGATGGCAAAGCAATAAATGCAATCTTGGGTAAAGAGTACATTGCAGCACAAATTCACAGGTTCGCTGGAGCACCAGCCACCATCTCTGCAAGGCAATTTCACTCTCTTGCAAACAAATTATTGTTCATTTGTGTCAGGATGGTTTTTGGTTTGTTCAGTTCAGTGTGTCCTCCAGATGCTCCTTCTGCTTTTTCCTCTCTGCAAGCCATTGCTGGATCTTCTCTTTCAGCTCTGTGTTTGGTCTGATCTGGTCCATAGTGAGGGGGCTCCGATTAAAAGGATCTGTCTGATCACTATAAAAGAGAGAAAATAAAGGAGGCTCATTCTCGGACAGTACCATCCTAGGATTAAAAACCAACATTATGAACCCAAGAAATGGGGAGCAGAGACATGCAAAGCCACTGTTCCATCAAGTGAATCAGACCTGCCTGTGGACTCTGAGCCACTAGGTATAATCATTAGGCTTCATCGACACCTCCCCCCCCCCCCAGAAGGCTGACACTTCAGAAATGACACCCTCTGAGAATGATGAGTGATGAACATTTGAGGTTAAATTTCAAGGAAAACAAAACAGATCCACAGTAATCAAATACCAGAGCATACAACAGTACTTCAAAGAGAACTTAAACCACAGCCCAGATCAGCTGGCAAACCTCTGACTCTTACAAAACACAGAAGAGGATTACTTAGGGACAGACTGAAATGTGCTACTATTTGGATGAAAAAAGCCATCTCCTATAATCATGCTTTATTGGAAGACGTCTGTATTCTGTATTTATCTGTATTCACCAAGATGCCCAACCTATCCACTTACTTTTTAACAAACCAGGATGACAAAACACCTGTGGTTTGCCCAATGTTTGAATTACCTTTAAATAAAAGCAAAGTCTTCATAATCTCCACCCCAACTTCAGTCTCTAGCCCCGAGTACCTCTCATATACGTTATTCCATTAAAACAAAAGAAACAGTCTGGTCTGTGCAAGTTTGGACACGGATGCAAGTTTCAGAAAGCTGAATTCCAAGGGGCCAGGGCACAGATTAAACTGCACACAGTTCCATAAACGTTTAGTACTTTTGAGAGACAGATGAATTACGGCCAGTTCCAAACATAACACAGCTAAGATCTCCTAGACTCTGGAGCAACCGTGGGAACTTGGAAAGCAGAACGACTGTATCCGCATATGGGAATGTCCACTTTGTCTTGCCTGGATCTGACGGCACAAACGCTTACCAGCCCTTCCCAGCAAACCTCTAGTGAAGCAACAGCTCCGCAGACACACTGCTGAAATGAAATGTGTTAGTCTTTAAAGTGCTACATGACCCTCATTGTTTTTGCTGGATACAGACTGACACGGCTACTCCTGTGGAACTGCTCAGACACAGGTCACTTTTCTTGAATACCTGAGGAGATGCCTGGCTATAGTGGACCTGTCCACAGTGACTCGGGAAGACGGCAGCATCACAGGATCAGACATTAAAGTGCTCATGATAGGATCCAGGAACTCATCACATGCGTCTGCATAGGTCTCCTCTTCCTGCTGCTGTCGGTCTGCAAGAGACTGGCAGATCCATACACAGCCATTAACACTAGGCTTTGTGAAGCAGCTCAAGTTTTCACATTCACAAAGGGGTGGAGCCTAGCAGTGCAGAAAGTCTGGCACTTTTCTCACTTGAGAAGTACCTGACAGACAGCATCCATACACATGTGGATGCTCTACCAAACCATTTGGTTTATAGCCAGAGCTCGGACACCAGCCTGGCTAAGAAACTGCAGGAGCCCAGAAAACACATCACAGCTCTGGCATGCAAATAAACACTGGGCACACAGCTTTGCTTCTGCAAACTCCTGAGGTCTAATTGTTCCTTAATTTGCATAGTTGCAGTTGTTAAAGTACCATCAAAATGTAAATCAGTTCCTGGTTTCAATTTCAGACACAGCAAAAGCATCTAGAATATAACGATCTATTGGAAAACAGGAGTTGCCAGCTTTCCCCTTGGCAGCACGGGTAGGGCAAAATGGGGGGTGGAAGCTTTTGGAGGAGCATGGCTCTCGTGGTTGTAACTTTCCACCAAAACCTGCACTGAAGCAGTGACTGATTAGCACTGATGGGGTTTCCAGAAGCTTTTACAGCACACTGTCTTGTCTAGGTAGACTATAACCACTCTGCATCAGGGATCACCCTTTTATTGGTTTGTAAAAGACCATGTCCATTTACAGAGCTGTATACACATATTACAGGCAGGGGTTGTATTCTTAACTTTTTGTTAAGGTTGCCTAAGACTTCACATTGTAAGACCCTGTGCTGTTTCAGTGCTGATAACTTTGCCAATCTAAGTGTTTGGGCTGAAATTTGACATGGCAGGTGTCTGCCTGAGGCTTACATTTTTTAGAGAATTTCAGCCAAAATGGCTCAGCTATCTCCAAGGAGGAGGCTTGGAAAAATGTTGTTTTGCTCATGTTAAAATATTCTGGCAACTTTTCCTTTGAAAAGCTCTAGCACCATCACACTTTGGAGTGGGGACTTGACATTTGGAAGGGGACTGGTCTGTGTATCAGGGATGTGCTTTTTGTCATCCCTGTGAAAATCTGCTCACATTTGGCCTTAGAAAAGAACTGCAGTTTACATATGCTTAGTAGAGATGTCTTAGATTTTAGCAACTAAATTCCCAGAAGATTCTGTCTGCACTGGGCATGCTACAGCCTGGATCTGGGCAGGACTTTACCCGAAACTGCAGCTCTAGGCTGCTGTGGGCTGTATGAGATCCAGGCACTGGAAGGAAGAGGAGAGTCTGTCTCCTTTGCGTTCACAGGAATAAAAGACCTAGGGCATGGCCACGATTGGCCTGGGTCAGCTGGCCCAGGCTGTGGGGCTAAAAGTTATTGTGTAAACACTGAGGGTCAGGCTGGAGCCCAAGACCTGGGATCCTCCCCCTCGCAGGGTCCCCGGAGCTTGGGCTCCAGCATGAGCCTGAATGTCTACACAGTGATTTTTCAGCCCTGCGATCCCCAGTCAGCTGACCCCGGGCCAGCCGTGGGTTTTTTACCCCTGTGCAGACATACCCTCAATGACCTTGCTGCTGCTGCTGCTGCTTCCCAGCATTGAGTAGGAGGAAGCTGCCTAGTCTGAATGCAGAAGGGACATGAGATGGACCCTGCAGGGGTGGGGGGAGCAGACTGCCACAAGGAACCTTGGGAGGATGGTGAGACAGACTGGAGACTGATGGGGAGAGGGAAACTGGGAGTCAAGGTGTTGGAGGAGACAGACTGACTGAGCAAGGAGATTGGGAACCAATGGATAGGGGAACAGGAGATAAACCTGACAAGAAACCAGGATGCAGGAGGGTGGCGAGAAATGCGACAGCCAGGGGACAGAATGACCCTGAATGGAGGAGCCCAGGGAGGGATAATGGGACTGAAGAATGTGAGTGGATGTTGGGATGAATAACTGAAGGCCAGGGGAGGAGGAGAGAGAAATCAGACAAGGAGCTGAGGGGCGCATTCAAGAACTTTCACTCTGCCTAGAGGGAGCATTGGTAAACGGATGAAATCACCAACAACCTCCACCAGACCCCTTACTCCTCCTCTCACCTTGATCCGCTCAGCCAGGTTACTGAAAGCCACTATCATGTTGCCAGGCTTATTGATTTTCTTTAGGACTCTGACTGTCTGAGCGAACAGTGTCGGCGAATAGGAGCGCCCGTCCTTGGGCACCGTGGCACAGAAATTCTCTTCATCGCTGAACCACAATTGCAAAAAGAAAGAGAACATAAAAGCTCGCATATGTGAAAAGGGAGTGAATTGCTGGCTGCCGAGACATCAACCCACACAACGTCTGAATTACTTCAGTAAAATGTACACCGGAAATGGCAAAGTGAAACAAAGGGACACCTCCATAACAGCTAAGTAGTTTTTTCCAGCCTGTCTCCACACTGGGCTACACTAGCTACAACCATATTTAAACTCTGCTAACTGCTGCTAGGGGTACAGAGGTTTTCCCAGGCTAGCATGGATGGTTTTTGTGTGAGTGTGTGTGTGTGTGTGTCTGAAAACCCTATTATAAAACATGTTGTACCCCACCAGGGACAAGGAACCAGTGTATAGCATTGCCTGGCTACCATAATTAAAAAAAAAAAAAAAAAAGAAAAAGAAAGAAAACAAAAATGATAAAATACAAAACCACCACACAACACACACACTGGCCAGGGAATTGTGACAGAACTCTGCTAACCACCACCATGTTTAAACAATCACAGCTAGAAGAGCTCAGTTCCCAGTGTAAACAGAACTACACACATCACATTAAATGGCATTTCACTGGCCAGATTTCCTACAGAAAAGCCTGCTGTATGTAATCTATAGACTCTCCATTATTAGTAATCTCTTGTAGAGCCTTAGACCCGCAATTGCTCAGATGAGGGGTCGTGGTCTAAAAACAAGTTTTAGAATCCAAAATAATTCCTGGCTGGATTATGCTGACTGCAGTCAACTCAGGATAGAATCTGGTCCTTAGCAGCTCACCCCTCTCCTGCTCATGGATTTACCGGGATAAATTCCCAGAAATCATTTTTCTCTGCCACCCCAGCAATGTGAATCCATTGTGTAACGGGTTTTATTTCTCCAGGACTGCTGCCCCCTTGCAGGTTCTCACTCCCTCACATACCCAAGGTTTAAGTAGATGGTGCAGATGTCAGAAACTAGCTGCTGGGGTTTGAAGTCAAACTCGCTGAAATCCTTGACTTTTAGGGCTCCCATTTTAGGACCAACCAGGTGCTGCAGGAAGTAGTTCAGCATGGAGATGATGCGCTCAGTAAGGAAAGGGTGCACAAACAGGGACTTAATCTCTGGAATAGAAGTCAAGAGCTCTCTGAGCATCAGAATAAATCAACCCTTCCACACCAACCCCTTAAACCAGGCAAAGCTTCCCCAACCATTGCCACTCTCCATTCCCAGCCAGCAGGATTTGCGACCCATACCCGAGGTCAGGAAGGCCAGGGTTCCGATGGTTTCATTGGACATGATGTTGTGAAAGCGAGCCAGCTGACCAAACATTTGCAGACTGGATTCCTTCTCCCGACGAGCCTCCTGGGACAGGTTATCCCACTCACCACAGTCCTTCTCTATCTGCTGAATTTTTATCTTACTGAGGTACTGAAAAGATAAAAGCAGAAGAAATGAGCAGTGGTCTACTTAGGAAGCCTGACATGCTCAGAATGCTTTTCATCTCCATTGGGAAAGGAAATCATTCCATGAGTTCAGTAGGTCTTGGGAAAGTTCCTAGAAGGCTGCTGTGCACATCAGAGAAACATCACTACGCATGGCCCCTTGTCAGCCACCTCAGCAAAGAGCGCCTGGTTGAATTGGACCATGGAGGCACTTCTCTCCTCCCTTGAGGGTAGGCTGAAGTCTTGCGGAAAGCCTGAACTGCTGCTGCCTGTGATAAATGTGGCTTGTAGATGACCAGAATTTAAGTCTCTGGTACTTTCAATTGGGTATTTTTCACCAGCACCAATTACACAGATAAACCAAAAACAAGAACGGAAATAATGTAACCCAGGGTATCATGGAAATAATGTAACCCAGGGTATCATGGAAATAATGTAACCCAGGGTATCAGCTGACGTTCTGGCTGCCGGGCGGGACAGAATCACAGGGCCTCTCCTTTGCCAGCTCAGCCCAAGTTCTCACAAGCTTCCCGCTACCAGCAGAAGCACTGACTGATACGTTCCAAAGAGAGTCTAGTTCACTGCAGCTCAACAAAAGACCAACAAGAAAAACAACGATTACATGGTGCATCAAGAAGGAAGAGGGAAACTAGGAGAGTAAAACTGGCATGTGGATGAAAAAGGATTGAGCAAAGGGTGAACCAGATTAATCAAGGATTTCATTTCTTGGGATTAAAGAAGATTCAACAAGTGAGATACGCCACACCATGGAAGTAACTTGTAAGTTTCTTTGCAGCAGTGGATGTCTTTGCATTTCCACTGACATATCAAACCTCGCACAGCAGAGTTCCAGGCCATAGTAAATCCCAGAGCCAGTCCTGTCAATGACAGGAGCGCTTCTCTCCGAGTTTACACAAGGCTCCCACAGACACACACATTTAACAAACAAAAACACAGAACATTCATTTAAACCACAAGCAACATTAGGAAGCACCTATAAACATTCAAGCAGCTGGGTTACATTTATGCCGCCTGGCTCATCTGCTAGTCCCCAGGCCCACACTTCCAGCATGGGACATACAGTTTAGCTCTCCAAACAAAGGGCTCTTTTTATAGTAGCAACAAGCAGCTCCAAAAGGTGTGGTTAGAAAATAATCACACACTGGGGACACAGAAATTCATCGGGTCTGATGCCTTGTAAACCCAAAGGACAAAGCTGTCTTGAGAACTGCACCTCTGTTAAGATAACAAAGCATTTGTGAAGAGAGCCGGAGGGATCTGGTAATCAGCAACTGCAAGAAGAATCACATGACCCATTTATAGTTCAGATAAGCAACATGCAGACTCCCTCATGACTGTACCAATGTGCTTCAGTCCTGACCTGAAAACCTTGCCTGTGTTCTGGCTTCCTCCCTCCCTCAAAGTTTACCAACCCAGTACTGATCCTGGCCTGCAAGAGCCCCTCGGGTTCTAGTCCTAGGTCCCAAAGACAGTTCTGCCAATGCCCTTTCAATCATGACCTCGAGCACCTACTTCCTGTGCCACAGCTAGAGCGCCTTCCAAGCCCTACCTGTATGGCTTCATCCAGCAGGAAAATGGCATCATTCATGAGCAAGTTAAGGAAGCGCAGGAAAAGGGGGGGGTTCATTGCCTCCAGGTTCTCTGAGGCATAATCCGCCAGACCCTGTAAATCACACAGAGAAATGATGAGTTAATGCTCCACCACAGCTCAAACTTAAAGACACAACCCAACACTTACTACAGCATAGTACAAACCAAAACAAATGACTGACATGCTTATCTGAGCATCGGTTGGTTTACCTTTATGCTTTGCCGGTATGAATCTGTCCCCCACATGTACCTGAGGATAGGATACATAGGTCGGCGATAGTTAAACTTCTGCTCAAATTGATGGGGATCCCCTAAACAAAGGCAAAAAGGAGAGAGCGTTTCAAGTCAACGGCAAGCACCAGCCCCGTATTTTTTAACCTCTCCAGAGCTCAGACTTCGCATCAGGCAGGGGGAGCACAACACTTGCTCACTTCCTTGAGAAAGCTCAAGAGCTGACTTCACAGTGCATCCTGCTCAGCAGAAAACGATGTTCACAGCAGGTTCCTGAAACACAACTAATGCCAGAAAGCAAGAACCAACTGAATGCAACTTCCAGATATAAACTTGCCATCATCACTAGACTTCTTGTTGCCTGATCTCTCCTTGCCTTACAGCACCAATATTGTACAAGCCTCACAGAGCCCAGGGGCTCTATTTTATACAGACTTTACATGCACTTGGAGAGCTTTACCCAGCTAAGGCAACCCATTTACATTAGTTAATGATCAGAGCCCCCAACTTGGCTCAGTCTGGGGAAGACGACTGGACTCGGTGATATCAAAGAGGTTCCTGTACTATTTTAAAGGCGTGGTTAAAGTTAACAATGGAGATAAACTGTCCAGATTTTCAGGCCTGTTTACCTCAAAGAAACAGGAACAAGGCCAATGTTAGTGCCTTTGAAAATAAGACAGACTTTTAAAGAGTGACTGGATGTTTTTGCTCCATTTTCCCTTGGAATAAGCATCCCAGTTAATAACAGCATCTTGGGAATTCACTCTGTCTGTGTTGTTGAAACCATTGCCATGGCAACGGTTTGCAATAGCACAGGTGCTGACTGTCGGATCACAGGAAGCAGCCAAGTTGAAGCTCAGTACCACCAGTACTCACCACCCACCCAACAAGGGCTCAATCCTGTTTCTACTGATATCAACAGCAAGGCTCTCACGGGCTTCAATGGGAGCTGGATTAACCACCAAGCACATACCGCAAACGGTGCTGAGGCAGTCTACTGAGATGGTGGACACCTCTTGGGGACGAGGACTGAACAAACAATTATGTTGAGCACAATGTCAGGGTATAAAATAAATCCAGTTGAATGGCAGAATCCTAGCTCTGGGATGCAGGGCCAGAAATGCTAGTTAGGCACCATACTTAGACTGGTTGTGTGAGGGAGAAGGGAGCACCCCTCCTTGCTCCATAGGGATTCTTGCCCTCTGACTGAGGCACTTGAGAGGAGAAGAGAATCCTGGCTAGTATGGTGGCTTGGATGTAGGGCTCTCAGAACACAAATGTGTCTAGCAGGGGCCTCTGAGAAGAGACACCAATGGAAAGTCTGAGTGTGGAAATGTGCTTGTTTCCCCCTCAGTGGGAGTTGCCTGCTCATGTCTTTTCTCATGTTCTCTACAATGCTTTGAACAGGAGTTTTGTCATTGTCTTCAATGGGAGCAGGATGGCACCCCTGTAGGCATGGTTAGGCACGTATGTTAATAGACCTCATCAGACCATGAAATGAGCTTTCCAGAGCAGCTGTTTCCAGATATGATGCAGTTCTGCATGAATCAGCTACTCAAAATAGCTGCACTCTTGCTAAAGCACCATCGGTCTAAGATGGTCTAACGGATTTGATCAAGCTTGAAGGGATTAGGTTTGGTGCATCACTGTCAACAGAACAAGCATCTCAAAGCCGGCAGACATCCTCCACAGAGTCTCACCTCCCCTTCCCTGTTTACCTGTAAACTCAATATCCACAAAGACCTTGATAAGTGCCTCAGCAAGATGAGCAGCGTGTTGGTAAGAGCCAAACACTCGCTCGCGATGAAACATGCTGGAGACAAGTGGGTTCTGGACCTGATCTAAGTGAGGCATCACTGCTTCCAACACTTCTGCCAGCTTAGCTCGTAGGTGAGGATTCTTCATCCTAGAAAAGAGAAACAGATAGAATTGGGCAGTTTAGAGCAAAAGAAGAACTTGATTGACCAAAGATAATCCCAAAGATTGTGGCCATCCACACAGGGCAAGACTGGCTACCCATATTACCCTTGCGCACCCAAACTTCTGACTTAATGGAAAGCACCTGACCTATCACTTGGATTCCTAGTAGCATGCCATGGTCACACTCAGTCACTAGTGGTTAAACCTCAGGCAGAAGGGCCACAGAGGAAGTGAAGGCTGAAGCTTCTGGCCTCATCCCTCCTAGAACACGCTCAATGATGAGCAAGCACAGATGTGCAGTAGCATGCATCAGTTGTGGCTCTCCTGGAGCAGCCCAAATGTATTTTCATGGCAAACATTCGGTTATATCAGCGATGTGCTGAATCTGTCTAATGCCTCTGTCTACCATCTATATAACAGCAGAGGTACTTTGGACTTAATACATCTGAGGGCATTCAGCAAGGACAGAAAAGCATTATTGCCCCCATTGTATAGGTGGGGCCAGAGGCTGAGTGACCTGTCCAAGACTGCACAGTGAATCAGTGAAAAGTGGGAACAGACCCCAGGTCTCTCAAGTCCCATGCTGGGCATACCACAGTTGCAAATAGCACCCATAGGAGAAGATGGAATTTATCTTCTCCTGTAGTTGCCATGCACACAAATATTAACGAACGAATAGCATGAATACAGTGTACACAATGATATCGTACCACAAGGATCAATAACTCTGGTCATAATTTTGTTCAGTGCTTAGATACCGAGGCACCAGATGTCTCAAGAGCTACTAAAACAGACCAATCTAGACAACCTGTTTTGATCATAAGCAGAACATCCCATTCCATAAAACAGGGAATTTCCCAATCAGACATGAAGATAAAGCAAAGACAGCACAAATTCTGCTGGATACATGAAGCCTGGTTTTCAAAGGTGCTGAGCACGTGCCGCTCCCAGTGACTTCACTTGGAATTGCAAGTGCTCATTTCTGAAAGTCTGTCCACTAGTACCACAGCTGGGCACTCAGGTATAACTCACGCTGGTGCTGTCTGAGCTGTAATGTTCTTTACCTGCAGCTGAACAGCAACAGAAACGTGCAAAATTATTTCCTGTCTTTGAAAATGAAAGTCGGGTTTGAAATTTCTTTCAGTCTGACCCTTATAATCAAAAGCCCCCATAAATCGGTGTAAATGAGGGGCAAAAGCATTAGAACCAATGGATTCTGGAAAGTAATTTGATCCACAGCCAAATGATCACGTGTGTTGCTCATTAAAACCAAATTCAACTGTACATGCACAATACCCATTTGTTTCCTCGTTAGAGGCACCAAGGTATGTAATAGAACAACAAAAAGGAAGTGTTTTTCAGGTGCTTTTCATATAGATCAAGATGTGCTGACCTCATCTGTTACATGTAAACACACTATTGAACACCCCCCCCATCACTTGCTCTTGCCATGGTGATTAACCAAACTCTCTCTCCTGATGCCCCAGCTCCCTTTCTTACAACTCGAAATGCTGTGAAAAATCCCTTTCTTTTTTTGCCACAAATATAAAAACCTGGTTGTGAAAACAATTTTGCGGGACGTACTTCAGCTTCCTCCTTCAGGGGAGGGAACAACACAGACCAGGGAACAACATTTATTGGAAATGCAAGTGCCAGGCATTCCATTGTTACTCAAAGTTGACTAACAACCAGCTGTAACTAGACAGGCTGCCAACATTACAGTAATTTGACTTTAACAAGGAACTGGATGCTGAACTCCCATTTGTGCTTTACACAAAGCCCAAGTGCTTCATGGCTTCTTTGCTTATTACGCCTCTTGTGAGCAGAATTCTTGGCTATCCCCAGATACATCAGTTGAGTCATTAATGTTTAACTCAAACCTCAAGACACCCCATACGATTTTTACTTGTTTGTTTCTCTCTGAATGCTTTGCAGCAACTGAAAAAGGAAAAGAGGTCTGAAAATGTATCTACCTCTCTACATCACCAGTGAAAAGAGTTACAAAGTGAAAGACGTGCTCCAGGGAGTCGGCAGAAGTCTCCAAGATGTCGTCAGCAAAACGTCGCAGGAAAATGAAGAAATCACCCAAATTATCAGCAAAGAATTCTGTGAACAGAAGTCATAAGTGTTAGTGTCACCTCAGAAAGTTCCTTCAGGCACGCTTTTCTATCCTTCCCTGTAGGATTCCTCCCAGTGCTTCTTATGGTGATTAAAATGAACACGGTTGTTTAATGCCAATGAACAAATGAAGCAATTACTGAGTGAGGATGCCAGCACAGCCTGTAAAAACCCTATCCCTAACTGTAACAGCTTTCATTTATATAAAAATATAATCCTGAAGCATCCCCATAGGATACGTTTTACAGTATGCTGAGATCACTTCACACCACCATGGAAGCAAGTCACCTTTGGGGTGAAACTTGGCAGCTGTTTAGCAGTACGTAACAGTAAACAACAGCTGAAGGATCCATATCCACTTGAACCTGCGGGTGAAATGTTAGATGGGTAATTACATTCTGCCTAAATTGGAATTTGGCAGGACATTGGGATTGGACACTCCAACTCCGGCAGAAAGTGCTTGGTACTTTTAAAAGGGTCAAGGACCTTAGTTTGTCTCATCTGAAAGACAGCACTTCCACCACTACAGTGACCTCTATCAACAAACAGGGGTGTTGATTCAGTACCAACACTGAACAGTGCTACCTCCTGTATCATCAACATAAAATCACTTCCTGGAAAATTCAGAATTTCCTTGGACAACTCCCATGTCAGCACTCATCGAGCCCAAGCTTGGCTTAGCTTGCACAATCTGTTCAGATTCAGAACCACAAGTTTACACTCTCAGGCATTTTTATGATGCTTATCACATTATCTGCACTCCTGAAATTCTGAAGCAGAACTTCACATTGTTTCTGAACAGGCCTTACAGCCCTGATTTTGTAAGATGTTGAGCTCCTGCAAAACGTAGGTACTCAGCACCTCCGAAAGAGTCCAGCCACTGCAAACTGAAATCATACTAACATAATTTTACGGCGAGAAGTTAAGATTAAGTGCTTTGCACTTTCCCTTTAAAGGTGTGTTTTTCTTCATGAAAAGCAATAGTCTCGAACGATCCCATTCACCTGGTACGTAAGCCAGTGCACTGTGCTCCACGTCTGGCAAAGGAAATGTCAGGTCTATAGGCTCCGTCCCTCGGTTCCCTATAGCCAGCTGGACCAAGAGAACTGCCATGGACACCTGCAAATTCAGGCAGTTCTGTAGCATCTGAGGCTCAGTCATTGATGTTTTGGTAGAGAGATAGATAGTCATCAGGCGTTCAAACTGCTCCCGGAGACTGTCTGCGGCAGGGCTGGAACTTTGTTGAGCCTCTCGCCAAGCTACTTGCAACCGATGAAGGCTTTGGTTTATCTTTACCATCTGATCATGCAGCCTGCCCAGAAAACAGAGAGAATACCAGAGAAGTTGAAAAGAGATTTAGTACAGATTGCCCACACAGCTCAAACTCACACTCACTTTTACCCTGTTGTGAAATTCTATGTGGTGGTGTGCAGTTAGCAGAAGCAGCTGAGGGGGCAGGAAAAAAAGCAGGGCACAGTACCAGCTTTACAAACTGCTCCATTCCATCTGAATAAGCAGAAAAAAGGCTGTAACTGAGTGAGCGTTATTTAAATCCACTGTCCTCAAATTATCCCCCACGAATAATCCTGTGTGGTGGTCTGCTGAATGAAATGCTGTTGGAATCAGACAGGGAAGGATTGGGAGGGGTGCAGTTCCAGAAAAGGAGCTCTCTTACAAGTAATCTGCAGAATGAAAAATCTGGTGATCCACCAAAGCTAACTCTGCAGCAGAGTAAAGAGGGCTATCTTGGTCTATGTAGCTGTAAATCCTCCTAGATTACCAAAGTCAAGGATTTTCTATGTAATGTGATGTGTCTGCGTGGCAGCATTTTCAAGTTTTCCAGCAACAAGCCACTTGCATAACTTTTTCAGCTATTTCTATACTTAGACAATAAACCACACAGAAGATGAATACGCTTGGATCACTGGTGACCTCACAGTATGCAGGCGACTATTCACAATGGGAGGCTAAGGGAACAATACATTTTAGCAACCAGCAGATCACTTCCTGAGAAACGCAGCCAGTCACCTTCCTATCCTGTTTAAAATGAAACCCACTCACTGCAGCAGTTCCAATATTCTAGAGCAGCTAATTAAAGTGACAATGAAAGCTAACAAGCCCATGAACCAGACATTAACTTTGGGCCTACAGAAGAGCTGGAACTCTGGTTCAAAGCAAAACCTCTGGTTCATGGGCTTGTTAGCTTTTATTTGAGCACAGGTGAAATAAACTCCATGTTGAATTTTCATATATAGCCTGAAGCTCAAAGGTCATCAGCACACTCAGAAAAACAGGCATAATACAGTATTGGACCACAGAGATAGGGGATACTCCTTGTTAGAGTATTTCTGGCTGTTGAATTGGTTTTTTGTTTCATTTTTAAACACTTAATGGATACAAAGTGCTACAGAAAGAAAACGTTTCCCTTGTGATTTTAGCATTTTTCTGTTATTTGAGAACACCAGTGATTACCTGCACCTAGGCAAAATAATCTCTCCCATAAGCTTGCAGACACCCTAGTTTAAAATACATCCATAAGAAAAATGGATGTGTGACCCTTTCCCTGTTATCAACCCTGTTTATAACAAATGTTTCCTGAACTTACAAGGCTAGCAGAGGAATTACCTGTGAAATCCTAAATGAAGGGCGTATTGTGTGAGGACTAGATTCTCGGTTACCAGATTGTAGCTGTGGGCAAACTCTGGCTCCTGTTCAGTCACAGCTGGGATCAAACATGTTTCTTTTTCCAAACCTTAAAGAAATTAAAAGCAACACTGAGTTAACCCTGCCCTGCTGGGTCTGGGAAGGGGGCTTCAGCACTGTCAGAAAGGCCTCATGTGGTGTGGGTGATATTTTAATTCTCAGCTTTTCCTTTACTCCTTCCCCATTGCCCATCTACCCCCTTGCCTCCTTTTTCTCCTGAAGAGTCACGAGACAGAGTATTGTGAGGGAGACCAAGTGCACATGATCCCAGATGGAAGCAAATGCTAACATTTCTAGCATACCTACCTTTCATATGCATGTTCTTACTTCTCCTCTCCTCTTCATTCAGTTCTTTCAGGGCACAGTAGGTGGGATCAAAGGTGAGAAGCCTAGGAGATCTGGGTTTACAAAACGGCTGGCACAGTTTCAGGAGAGCAGCTCCTAGATTCAGAAAGAAGGCATCCGAGGCATACATCTGAAAGAAGATCTCTGGCATCTGATTTGCCCAGATTTTGGTACGGCCTGCATTGGCATGGAGACAATTTCCAAGCCAGGACAGAATCCTGTGTTTGGTCTCTGGAGACAGCTGTAACAAGTTCTTCAGCATCTGGTAGATTTTCTCATGAAACTGAGCCATGAACTGTCACAAAAAAACACCCATCACTGAATTTTTGAAAAAGGCCCATTTCACTTACACAATCATTTTAAAACATTAGCGCTTTCCAAGGTTTGTCTTAAGAGTCCCCAGATCATCCTAATCTTATGGGGTAACATTTTACAAAGTCACTTGGGGTATGCCTGTCCTGTAATTGGGAACAAGCCTCCCGGCCTGGCCAGACAGACTCATGGTAGCTCTGCTCAAACTAGCATGTTACAAATAGCAGTATGGACTTTGCTGTCTGGTCGCCCACATCCAAACCTGCCTGCCTCCAAGCTTCGGCAGCTAGCCTGTGTCCACACAACCACTTTTAGTGCGCTAACTTGAGTGGAGTTAGTGAGAGTCTGTTGACCCCATGCTGGGAAGCAGGCTCCCAGCTGGAATGCAGACATACCCACAGGTGCTTTGATGTAGCTCCCCAGCCCCCCTGCCCTTGTCTCCTGTCAGACAATGCGTGATGAACAGAGCAATCCTGAAGCCAAGAACAAAAAGCAAAGAGGACATTTTAAGAGATCTAACTAATTGTTTCAATGGAAAGTAAAACCAAAGTTTTTCACAGATCACTGAGAGGAAGGATGGTCTTGTGGTAGGGCACATGACTGGGAGCCAGGTGATCTGGGTTCTGCTCCTGGATCTGCCAGGCTCTCTATGGGGAACTTGTTGTGTTTGAGTTTCCTCATCTGCAGAATAGGGATTACATCTATCTCCCAGGGTTTGTGATGTTTCATTCATTAATGTCTAGAAAGTTCTTTAAGATTTTGCACTTCTGCAGCACCTTCCATCTGAGTGATTCAAAGCATTTTACCCACATTCATGGAGTTATTCTCCCAACATCCCTGTGAGGTATGTGCTATCCTCATTGTACAGATGGGGAAACAGCAGCACACAGGGAAGGGAGACTTCCCCAAGGTCATACAGCCACCCTGTGGCAGAGCCTGGAATAGAACCCAGATCTCTTGAGCCCAAGTCTTCTGCTGTAACTCATTACAAGGGTTCCCTTCCTTAGGGTCACACACTGGTTCAGTATGAGAAAGTGTCACTGATGCACTTCAGCTCCACCTGATGGATGTTGGACTCCTGCACTTTGATCTCTTGTGGACTGGATCGGGATGGATTCAGAAAGTATCCATGATTCTCCACTACGCCAGGGGTCTTGAGCAAGCAGGAGATGCTCAATATGACTCCTAGCAGGGTCTTCTGATACATCTGCCCATTGTTGGGGTCCTTTGGTTGAATGTAGTCTGCAAAAACCTAAGGAGACAGAAGATGTACACGCCAACGTTCATACAAGCATGAAGAGAACCTGTTGATTTGGGAGATGTCAGAGAGCAGCAGGAGCTGCTTGTTAGTGTAGGCAAGGGGGGAAACCAATTATTTCATCTCCCTTTTGTTTTCTCAGCAGGTACGAGGATAAATACATACAGAACTTGAGAATCATTTAGGATGCTGCATGTAGCCAGTGCATCATTCCTTAACTACAGCTGGAATGCATGTGTCGTAGCAAAACAATTTACTGAGAGCACACCTTCACTTGAGCAGAATGTGAGCCCCGCACATCCAGTCTGTCATTCGATAACAAAACCAAAGGCATTAGCCACTGCACCGGAGGTGCATTTACAGCAGACTCACCAGCCTGTGGGCGTATTCAGTTGCTCTCCTTGCTGACAAGCTCAGTAGCAAGGTTAAGTGTTAAAGGGCCACAGAAAGTGAACTACTTATGTAGAGATAGTCTTTCTGGGTTATGGCAGAGGCATATTAAAGGGATAGCATAGAGGGAATTTGCTCTGGAACTGCCTATGCAGCACTTTTCCAGTGGAAAACTGGCATTTCTCACCAGCACTAAAACACACTTACCTTTGCTATATCTTTCTGTCTGGTGAAATAGAGGAGTATATCCAGATATGTGTACAGCAAGATCTGACAAAGGTCCAGGTCTTTGATTCTACCCAAGAGAATATCAAACACAGGCACCATGACCTCCCCAAATGTCCGTACTTCCTCATCCATCGTCAAGGCTTCTATGACCTCCTCAAGAAACTCAGTCACATCTTCAAAGTCTAATAAAAGAAGTAAAGGATGGAGGTAGAAAAAACACATTTAACAGAAATATTCAAAATATTTTTAGTGGCTCCAACCCATTAACACTTCTGACTCATCTCATTATAATCCCAAACCATCAGCCAATGAGTTAACATCAAATTGTGAAATACTAGCCATAGCGGAAGGGCAGGTCATATGTGCAGCAAATGCTGAAGGGATGTACGGATTAACTCATGCTTTAGCAAGTCCATATCTAGAGACTCCTAAAATACTGGCTGCTTAGGGATAAATTAAATCAAGAGACGAGAATTCCTGACACAGTTTTAAGTAGAACCAATTGTTCTTGACAAGGACATTAGAAACATTCTTATTACTAGACATTTTCCTCCTGCCAAGTGGACATAGTCATGTTTTCATATGGGATAAGGACACTAGCTAAAGGTATTTGAACTTCCCCTCAGATTTTAAATCCCTTATAAAAGGTGGTCTCAGTGTTTTATTCTGCAGAGCATTTTGTTGGAGAGAGACACTCTCATAAACCAATTCTCCTCCCGACACCAAACCCACACTCATTCAGTTGACCCCAGGATAGGCTCTGGGTGACTGATATCCATGGACTGCACTTTGGCCCAAAGTGTTAACTTCTCTAGTGACACAGAAAACCAATGAAGCAGACAGCAGTTTCCCCTACATTTCGTGTTGAAAAGGACTGAGCTGTTCACAGGCTCCGTCCCATTTCTGGCTCTACTCCCTCCTGTTCACAAGTCAGGTCCATCCCTAGAGTTTAAAATATAAGTTAAGATTCCCAACATGGTCAGATGCTCCTCTTCAATATGTATGAATAGCTTATTCTTATTCCCTACCCCTTAGGTAACTTATAAATTTGGATTTCAATTTGTATGCTGTATCAGATCTGTTATTTACAGTGGGTGAAATACTGGCCCTATTCAAGTCAATGGCTAACCTCGCTTGAACTTCAATGGCACCAGGATTTTACACATTTTTGCTCATGAAAAGGTACAAGAAAAAGTTAACACAACATCCAGGCCCTCAAAGGGTAAAATATTGCTCAGTCAGCTTTGTACTTACCATAGTTTTCTAAAAAGCAACAGTACTTGGTCATCTGAGGATAATAACCAACCCACCAAAAGAAAGAGGCTTAGTTATAAACGTACGTGCTCCTCTCAGTGCCTCCAGCATCAGGTCCACCAGCTGCTCATAGACATTCTGGTTGACATAGATCTCTGAGGTGAGGAGAACAGTGCGAGTGTTTGACACAGTCAGATTCCTGCAGCGAAGTGCAAAGGGCAGCAGGTTCTCTGGCACTTTGGTTATCTGCATGGAAAGCAAAATTGAGACAGAAGGAGTTATGTCCCCTGAAATGTACTGGGAATTAAATGACAACGGGTGTATGTGGACAGTCTGACAACTTGCTTGTGTCAGGTCAGTAATCAGACTGGATATGATGCTACTTCCCCTTCCCAAGGCTGCCTGCCTACCTCTTCTTTTGCTCTCTGGAAACAGGCATATAGGTAGCGAAGAATCTGTTTCTCTCCTGCATCTCTATCTGCAGAAAGATTCTGCGTGCTGACAGAGGTCATGTAAATCAGGTGATTTCCTGGTTCCTGGAGCAACAAGCGTGTGAAGAGTGCCTAGACACACAATTAAAAATACATTGAAAATTTAACACAATCCCAAGTGTCTAAAATCACCAAATAAACAAAACAAAACAAACAAAACAAAACAAAACAACATCCTATAGCTCCTTTTTCCCCATTAGGCTTTCCTTTCCTACTGAGAAGTGTAGAGAGTTCAGTGCTAGACCAGAGGTTCTTGACTTTTTCCAGTCTGCTAGACCAACAGCTTTGCCATCCACCTTCAAAATTTACAGCTATTTTACCAGTAGGTGACTGTGCCCCATTGCCTTTGGAAACCAACATGGCAAGCATTACCAGGACACTCCTGTTAGAGGAGTGCGTCTCTTACAGTGCTTTGTTGAGGTGGATGGTGGCAGAGCAGAGTACTGAAGCAACGGCTCCCTCGTGCCCACTGTCATAAGCAAAGGCATTCTTACCTTCCAGGAGGGGGACACAGCAGACTAAACTGGAAGATTGGGAGGGGCCTTTGGATTTTATCCACTCTAACTTTGAATTTCTCTTCGCCATACTCCTAACCTGTATCTTCCTATTCAGTCTCCCACATTTGTAGCAGATTGCTGCAGCCACTGAGAGGAGCTAGTATTAGCTAATATAAGCACTCCAAAGCTCCTAGCCCCACAAGCCTGAAGTCACTGTGCAGTTGTCACAGGCAGCAGCATATGACACCATTAGTGAGCAAGTTTGCACTTGAAGGTAAACTAATATGCTGTGCAGGGAAGAAGGAGCAGAGTTCAACTTACTGTTAGAAGCGGAGAGCCAGATTTCTTGTGCACTGTAAGAACTAAAGCATCCCCATCAGTAAAGATCAATTTCAGTTAACAAAAAGTTGTTAACAGAAACCAAATTCCACCTTCTCCATTTGGCAAGGAATAACCATCCAAACACTAACCCACAGGGCCAACCCCGTGCTCAGGATGCAGCCAGCTTGGCTCTCCACAGCCACTGCTTCCCAGACGACAACCTACTGTTAGCCTAGTCTAAACAAAAAAAACCCGAGCATGATGGTTTTTTAGTAACACGTGCACAAGTTAAGCTCAACTCCTGGATCATTAATGTTTTATGCAGATCTTTAAATAGAAGTCATTAAATACCTATTTGGGACTGACTTTTGAGGAGATACCCTGCAGTCAGGTACCTGCTTATTATTCATTGCACCTTCCTTAGCTCAGGACTGCCAGACAGCAACCTGAAAGAGACATGTCAATAGAGAAGCGGAGATACCTGTTCAACGTTTTCCATGTCAAGCCAGTCTTGTTCATCCAGATCTGCAGCCATTTCCTCCAGGTACACGCAACGAGCCGGAATTCCATTGCCACTCTTCAGACTGGGATCACCTGGGGAAAAAATCAAATTCGCTTCAACAGAACCCCACAGATATGTGCCTACAGTCAACATATAACTGGTTTCCACTGGCACTGTCATATGCTTCAACCACAGCAAAATGACACCAAGAAAGATGCAAAATTCTTTCCTGCCTTTGGGGACAACTTTTTGTTTCAGAAAATGGAAGCAGTGAGCAGGGGGACAGCCATTTTAGACTCGACTGATCAAGAGGGAAGAATTGACTGCAAATCTGAAGGTGGAAGGCAATTTGGGTGAAAGTGATCATGAAATGATAGATTTCTTGATTCTAAGGAAAGGGGGGAGTGAGAGAAGCAGAATAAGGACTTCAAAAAAAGCAGTCTTTAACAAACTCACTTATGGATAGATAAGTTCCCATGGGAAGAAAATCTCAGGGATAAAGGAGTTCAGGAGAGTTTGCAGTTTCTCAAGGAGACAATATTAAAAGGCACAATTTCAACTATTCCAAAGTGAAGACAAGACAAGAAGAATAGAAAGGGAACAATAGGGCTCCATGAGCAGCTCTTTAATGACCTAAAAATCAAAAAGGAATCCTACAAAAAATAGAAACATGCACAAATTGCTGAGGCATACAAAAGAATAGCACAAGCATGTAGGGACAAAAATCAGAAAGGGTAAGGCACAAAATGAGTTACACCTAGCAAGGGACATAAAAACAATAAGAAGTTCTTTAAATACACAAGGAGCAAGAAAGAGATGAAGGAAACTGTAGGTCCTCAGCTTAGTGGGGAAGGAGAGCTAACAACTGATGACATCGAGAAGGCTGAGGTGTTGAAACAAAACAGGCATTCAGTATTCACCGAAAAGATTTAAGGTTAACTAGCTGCTCAACACAATATTAACTACAAGGGAGAAGGAAAATAAGCCAACATTGGGAAAGAACTGATCAATGAATATTTTGAGAAGTTAGATGTATTCAAGTCAGCAGGGCCTGAGGAAATTCATCCTAGTGACTCAAGGAACTAGTTGAAGCAATCTCAGCACTATTAGCAATTATCTTCAAGAACTCATGGAGGACAGGTGAGGTCCCAAAGGACTGCAGAAGGGCAAACAGTTATCTTTAAAAAGGGCAACAGAGAGGACCCAGGGAGTTATAGCCTAGTCAGCCTTCATTTCAATATCTGGAAATATACTGTGCATATTATTTAAATTATATATATATAAATACATTATTAACCAACCAATTTGTAAGCATCTAGAGGATAATACTGTTATAAGGAATACCTAGCATGGATTTGTTTAAAAAAAAATCATGCCAAGCCACTCTAATTTCCTTCTTTGTCAGAGTTTCTTGCCTGGTTGGAAAACAATAGATATATCTTGATTTTAGTAAGGCTTTTGACACAACCCCACATGACATTCTCATAAGCAACTAGGGAAATAAGGTCTAGATGAAATTATTATAAAATGGATGCACAAGCGGTTGAAAGACTGTAATCAGTAGTTATCAATGGTTCGCTGTCATACTGGAACAGCATATATAGTGGGGTCCCACAGAGTCCAATCCTGGGTCCGATATTATTCAATACTTTCATTAATGACTTGGATAATGGAATGGAGAGTATGCTTATAAAATCTGAAGATGACACCAAGAGGGAGGAGTTGCAAGCACTTTGGAGGGAAGGATTAGAATTCAAAATGACTTTACAAATTGAAGAATTCATCTGAAATCTATAAGATGAAACTAAATAAAGATAAGGGCAAAGTACTTCACTTACAAAGGAAAAAAATCAGAGGCACAATTACAAAATGGGGAATGACTGGCCAGATGGTAGTACAGTTGAAAAATATCTGCAGGTTATAGCGGATCACAAATTGAATACGAATCAACAATGTGATGCAGTCGTGAGACAAGCTAATATTCTGGGATGCATTAAGTGCAGCATCATATGTAAGATACAGGAGGTAATTGTCCTACTGTACTTGGCACTGGTGAGGCCTCAACTGGAGTACTCTGTCCACATTTTTTCTGAAGTGTGGCTCCCAGAAGTAGACAAAGGGGAAAGAGCCCAGAGGAGAGCAACAAAAATGATAAAAGGTTTAGCAAACCTGACCTATGAAGAAAGGTTAAAAAAACTGGGCATGTTTAGTCTTGAGAAAAGATGACTAAGGGGGGGGGGACCTGATAGTCTTCAAATATGTTACAGGCTATTATAAAAAGGACAGTGATCAACTGTTCTCCATGTTCACTGCAGGTAGGACAAGAGAACATGCTTAATCTGCAGCAAGGGAGATTTAGGTTAGATATTAAGAACAGCTTTCTAACTGTAAGGGTCATTAAGAACAAATTGGACAATCGCCTGTAAGGGATGATTTAAGTTTACTTGGTCCTGCCTCAGCATAGAGGCTGGACCTGATGACTTCTTGAGGTTCTTTCTAGCCCTACATTTCTATGATTCCATGAAACATCAAATAAATATCTCCAATGATCAAGTCAGTCACTTCCCATCTGATCCTTATAAGTGAACTTTCTAATGATCATTACAAATAAATAAAGGGCAAACACATCAACATCCTCTGTGGCTTTATGAAAGGAAGATATAAGTCATACCATCTGCATTGTCATGCCAAGTGGTGATAATTTTAATGCTTTACATTTATTCCAGGCTGGATTGATTTAAATCACCAAGTGGAAAGCCTCTTTGTCAATTATCAATTTTAATTAAACTTTTCCATTTGTAGTTCAGTTATTTTCTTAAAAAAAAGGTACATTCTCATTGGTTTATATACCCATTAAAACATGTTGATTTACAGCTAAATAGAACCTTTACACTAGATTTGGCACATCTTTTTGCTACCTAGCAGGGTACACTATAACTATATTACACGATAGTTAATACACGATAGTTAAGCGATTATATAGCTTAATATTTCCAGATTCTTATGAACTGTACCCAGGTGGACTCAGTGGATGATCCTGCGCAGATACAAGATGGGGTCTGCTGGAGTCAGAAGCCAAGTCTCAATGCCTGTGATGACTTTGCCAGTCTCCCACACGCACTAGGACAGCCCCTGGTCCCCCATAGGATCAAACCCTTAATACAACACATGACCTCCTGTGTCACATTTCTAAGTCTTGACCTCAATAGTTAGAATCAGGGAAAAACACCGCTCTTTAGACAAAAAAGCAGCCTTTAACTCCAAGTTTTTGACAGAGGCTCCTTGAGTCAGCAGAATTATTTTTTATTTAAAGATTTTGAGAGATTAAAATGAAATCTGAATTTAATATAAAATATGTTAAGGCCTAAACTTATTTTAAACAGGTTGATTTTTAAAAAGAAAATTTATAATTAATTTAAAATAAAAAAATCAGCTTTAAAAAAAAAAAAAAATTGATTTTCATCCACGCTGATTTATTCAGCTTTTTTCATAACATTGCAAACACACACAACAGAAATTAACACTGGGTTCTAAGCTCTTCAGGGCAGGGACCGTGTCTGCCTGTGTGTTTGTACAGGGGCTAACACGAGACCCTCATCCTGATTTGTGCCTGAGTGCTACTGTAATACAAATAATAAGTAATGGCTGGGGTGTGCAATCACACACATCTAACACTAGTCTTCAGACTTAATCTCTACCTCCAAGGAGGCAAAAGTGCCTCAAACTGTAACACACACTCAGAACTACTCCCTGGGCTGAGCTAGCATGCTTGCCAAGTAAATCTTGTAACCCTGAGATTCCCGCCACCGAGTAATACGAATCTTCACTGTATTGTCCACTCACTGTTGTCAAGGGTGATGAGGAAGATCCTCTGGATCATGTGATTGATGTTGAGCTGTTCACACAGCTCCTGCTGGGAGCGGAAGGAGCGGCTGATCTCAGCCACAGAGTAGTCACAGTCATCCAGACTCTCTGATACACTGTTATCTGAGTCATCTTGGCTGGCGGAGGTTTCATCTGCTGGAAAAGAGAAGCTAGTAAATAAATATGTCTCTGGCCTCAGGAAGAAATTAACACTGTAACATAAAGGGTAACAATGTGACTCTGGAAACAGAAAAGGCTGAATTAAACCAAGGGAACACTATTAATGACAAGCACAAGTCCTTCCCATTTTTGTGCCTCCACTGATTTTGAAACACCAAAGCTTAGGTTTCTGCATGCAAAAACATGAATTATTCATTATTTGGCAAGCACAGCAGCGAACACACTATGGCTATAGTGAAGTTCTGCTGAAGGTAGTGATGATGTAGGCTGTGGCGTGCACCATGTTGTCACACCCGGCTCAGAGCAGGGTGTGACAACGAGTTGAAAAAGAACCGAGTCCGTCTACATGCTATATTCAACTGGTGCTGCCAATGAAAAGAGCTGAAGACCCATACACTGTATGCCAAGCTGAAGAATTAGAGAAGCAATGGCATTTTGTTTTGTAGAATAGAAAGTAGCATTTTAAATATTTATTGTCTCTGTGAAAAAACTCCATCTGAACACAGACACCTGTCAAACAGCGCAAGTCTTAGAACAAGGAACTTAAACCTTTCATGTCAGACAAATTGCTATTGTAAAGCAAAGCAGACCTACAGTCACAACAAAATAAAATAGAGTCCTACACTCTCTGGGAAAGAAATAAGTCACCCTCTCAATTCAGACTGGTTGATAAAAGGCCCAGGAGAAATCTGCACTCTTTCACAAGCATTCTCCCCACTGCTATAACTTGCTTCTGTAGTGGTGCATGGCCCAGTTCCCATTCTCCCTCCTTGCCTCCCAAAAGACTCCCATATGGATGTGGGTAAGGCAAGAGTATTGTTTTAATTCAAATTTAGCCCTTTTACACTAATTACCTTCTTGAGAACACTTCACAGACATTAATTTGTAAACCATTCCTGAGATGTAGATGACACATTATTCCCATTTTACACATGGGATGGGAAAATGGAAGCAGCAAGGTTAATGCCAAGCACCCTCTGCTCAGCACCTCTGGGAGAAAAAAAATCAAGCTACAAGAGATCTGATCACAGCAAGTGACAGAGTCAGTATTCAGTCTGGGATCAGAACTCAGGCATTTCTGGTTCCCAATCCTGCATTCAGATATTTCTCCCCCAAGAGGATTTTCTAGTGGACTACAAAAAGTTAGCTCAACAATTTAGGGCCTCATCCAAAACTCACTGAAGTGAACTGCAAGACTTCCACTGAATACAATGGGCTTTGGATCAGGCCTCAAGTGCATGAAGTGAGAAGCTATACTGACATACAAATAATATTACGGCCACCAGTCAATTCTGACTCCTGGCTCCTATACTTACAAGTGTCCAGACTTGAAAAATATTTCTGTTTATTGATTGTCCCAAACCTGCCAAGGTACTGAGCCTGAACAGAAAACACACACCAGTGAATCATAACCTCACAGACATGTCGTTAGGGAAGACCCTCTGCAATCAGAGCTGCATTGTTTGCTCTCTTTCCTCCTCTTACCAGTGAGCTGCCCCAGCTGCTGTTTTTGGATCGCTGCAAACTGCCTGGCATCAGCTAGAGAGCTGAAGAGGGCTGCAAAAGGGTTACTTGAGATGCTGTTGTTATTCTCCTGGTCTGTCATTTCACTTTAAAATGTGCTCCATCCAGACCTAGGAAGAGGAGCTGAAGAAGGAACAGGTATCACAATCACAACACAGTTGCTAACAGCAGCAGCTACAATTCTTACAGTTTAAAAATAAAACCCTAAGTGTTTTAGTGGGAAAGATTTTTTCAACTAGGAATTCAAGATTTAAGGCAATATAACTACAATATACAAGAACCCACCATTAAAAATAGTATGCCTGCTTTCACAGCTGTTAAAACTGAAGGAATACACAACTGTTCTACCTTGATACATTTTTTCAATGTTGAATGACACCTTTTAACTCATTAAAATTAAGCACAGAGTTAAAACTGAAAAGAGCAAGGGAATTCAGTTATGGATGCTTAGCAGAATTTGTTTCTTGTTAAGGTAACGTAGCACCTATTACAGTGAATGATCTTACATGGAAACAGTCCTGCAATATGGAGTGACAAAGGCCATGCCTGCACTAGGATTAATTGGAAAACTGCAGCAGTGGTTGGAACACTGATGGAGACCTTTTACAGCCATGTTGTCTAGACCTGCTATCAGCAGGACAAGATGACATGCTGGTAAGAATGCTGGGAACTGGTCTATGCTAGCTCTACTATCTTTGAAGACCTAGTGGAGCTGAACGATGGAGAAAGATTCTGTAGAGAAATCTCAGGGAAGGAATACTCGAAGAGGCCAGGTAATGGTGGAAAGGAAGCCCAGTCCATTTTTTTACCCTTACTATTTCTTCTAAAAGTTATTTATTCTTCATCATAGCATAAAAATAATCAGATGCAACACTCAGCAAACCACTCTACCTGTCCTTCTCTACAGAAATACAGGAAATAGAGAAAGCAAAATAGCTTAACTTTTAGCCTAGAGTTTTGCTAGTTTGTCATGGTATTACTTCCTAATTCATAACACATGGAGTCAGATTTGGTTTTTAAATGAGGCATTTATTGCCATAATTCATTTCCTAGCCCTGGCTGTTCCTACATTGGACTACAACGTCCCTGACAGAGCAATTTACATTTATCCCCGTTTAGACATTTTGAGAGAACAAGAATCTCAACTTGTGGAACACTGCTGTGCACAAGTCCATCTAGCGCAAAGCCAAAAGGCAAACTTACTCAGTCTGTTTACATAGTTGATACCTACAGAAACATTCAAGGACTCAAAGTCACAACAGCACTAAGTGCATTCCCCCTTCTTTCCCCTCAATGGAGACAGAGTTCTGCATGGAATCACATTAGCCAAGCTAGTGAAAAAAATTGAACAGTTAAATTTATATTTATGAAAGTACATGCTAATGGGTTATTTACTGTATAGTGAAATGTCATTCAAATGACTGGTCTAACAGATATTCCCTCACCCACCTTGTTGCTCTAACAGCCCTACTTCAAACCAAAAAAGTAGCTAATGGCCAATTACTTATGCAGACAACATTCTGTAGCCTCTATGCACAATGCTTTGATATACTGGTGCAAGTAATCAAGCATGTTACAATACTTTAAATAAGATTAGTATCATATGGCACATTTACAACATAAATTAGCTAGTGGATTTTGTAGCTGGCTCAGTTGTGTCATAACCTACAGATGGAGCAAAGCCAAGAAAACCCTAAAAGCACAATATCGTACAGAAGTGGTTCCCAACCTTCTTCTGTTGGAACCCCTCTTGAAATAGATTGGCATGCCCTCCCCACGTCATACACCCCAGGTGGCTGCATCTTCCTTTCTGACCATTCTCTCTCTCCTGCCCATATCTCTCTGTGCTCTCTGTCCTCTTCCTCTTTGCTTTCTAACTGTCAAGCTTTCTTGTTTTTGTTCTTATTCTGTTGCTCCCTCCTTGTTTCCTCCAGGTTAGCCTGTCCAGTGGCAGTTCCACAGAGCTGGGTGGCATATGCTTCTGCAGTTTAGCAGAGTGCCATAGGAGCAGAGGAAGGAAACTTGAGTCAACAGTCTTTGAGAGCTGCTCCTGGGGCCAGCTTTGTTGGTCAGTACGGGGCCAGTGTGACAGCAGGGCCACAAAGCAGGTGACTGTCTCTATCACTGCTTTACCCACACATCCACAAACACTCATTTGATTGTGTGTGGCTCATGGACTTTTCTCCACCTACCCTGTTCTTCTCTTCCTCACACCTCCCCTCCCCAGTCGCACACACAATTCAAAGAGCCTGAGGGTGGGAAACTTGTTCTTGGTAAGCTGTTCCCATCAAGCCCCCAAAACCACATCACCAGTGCGTCCAGCCAGCGTTTGCACGTGACAAAGTTTGCACGTGATCTCTGCAGAGCAGCGGCAGAGCTGGTGACCACCCCAGAAAAGAGCTGGGCGTTAGCAGCTGCCGACGCAGCTCCCCCAAACCTCCGCTCACAGCTAGGGGCGCCTGCAGACGACGCCCGGTCACGCTGGCGGTACCCCCACGTGCCCCGTAACGCCACTACACTGCTCACACCAGGGCAGCCGGGCGTGTCCTGCCTTCGGAGCGCGGCAGCGAGGAGAACCGGGCCGTTACCGGCAGATGCAGGCCGGCTGCCACCTGCTCCTGCAGACTCGACTCGACTCGACTCGGCGCGGCCCGGCCAGGGGCTGCGTCCCTGCGCAGCCGGGCTAGTACTCCCGCTGAGCGCGGCCTGAGCGGGGCCCGCCTGCCTGCCGGGCCGGGCCGGGCCGAGCCGCAGAGCAGGGGGCAGGCTCCAGCCGCCCGCCCCTCCGGCGGAAACGGAGCAGGACACGGGCGCCGCCCCCAGGGAGGGGGAGGGGGGGAAGGAGGAAGGGGCGGAGCCACCGCCGCCTCTTACCGGGAGGGACCCGGACGCTTCCACTTCTCGGTCAGCCTCCGGCTGGCAACAACAGCAGACGTCATCGCGCCGCGCCACGCCTCGCGTCACGCCCCAGCGCCAGGAGCACGTGGGCACCACCTGCGGGGCGGGGCTGATCCTGGCGGCGCGCGCGCTACTCCCCCCGCCCCTTGTGACGAGCCGGACTGGCTCCTCCCCCCATGATCCATCCGTTCCTGGCCGCCGCCTCCTCTCTGCGCATGCGTCTGCGGCGGGGCGTTCAGTGCGGCGGGGGCGGTTCCGGGAGCTCGTGAGCTGTCAGTCAGTCCGTCCGTCCGTCCGTGCGGGGCGGGGCTGGAGTTCCTCCCCTCCCCCCGCAGCGCGGTCACAGGCGGACACAGCTGCCATAAGTGGGCGCCAAAGCCTTGCCCAGCCTTAGGTGACGGCGGGCGGGCGGGCGGGCGGGGGTGGCACAGACACCCGGAGCGAGCTGCGCCTGCTGACGAGGCCCCGGCCCCGTGTAGACGCGGCGGTGCTGGGCGGGCTGTGTCCCGACAGCGAGGCAGCTCCGTCTCTCCGACAGCCGCCGGGCTCGTCCCGCCAGTCCAGTCCAGTCCCGCCCCCTGCTCCGTGGAAGAGCGCCTGGCCGCGGTGCTGCGCCTGCACACGGGGGGCCGGGCCGGGCCGTGCGGTGCGGTGCGTGGCTGGCTGTGCTGTTCTAGTGTAGACACGCCCTGGGACCTGGGCTACACTGAGGTGTTGGGCTGGCACAGCTACATGGGTTAAGGGGTGAAAAACACACCCCGGCTGACACAGCTTAACTTCCAGCGCGGCTGCAGCTGTGTTGACAGAAGAGCTTCCCTTGGTGTCGCTGACTGTGTGTGGGAGGCCCTGTTTCTATGCTGAGGAGAAAACCCTTCTGTGCGTGTAGGCAGCACCTGCACCTCCGTTTGTGCTGACATACAGTCTGCACCGTGTAGATACAGCCTGGATATTTATTTCAGCAGGGTCCTCATCCTGCAAACAACACCAGGCAGGGCGCTAAGGATGAGTAATTGCACTGCCTTAGAAAGGGAATCCTCAGCTCAGTGGTTGCATACATTTATAACTCCCTTTTCATCTAAAGGGCTTGGTGAAGTCTGTGTATCTGTCTGGCTGTGGATCCCCTTATACACACCACTGGGCACCCTGGGTTGTAATTTACCAGGATACCAGGGTACACACAGTTACCATTACAGTGTGGTAAGGTATCATTAATAATCTCATGGCAAGGCCCTCACCATGTATGACTAGATTTTTTTTAAGGTATTTTGGCAGCCATTGGAAATTAGGTGCCTAGGCACTTTTGAAAATCCTACTAGGGGCCTAGCTGCAGCTTTGGGTCCTAAATACTTTTGAAAAATCTGGCCTTTCGTTTTTTACCTTTCATCTGGCTTGAGGAATTCAGCCCAGCATCCCTTAGTACAATGCTGGATCAGGGGGTTCTCTATTAATTCAGGGACCACATTGCTAATCACAAATCTGGTTTTCTACAGTACAGAGGTTTTCCTTTAGCAGTCTTGCCACAAAGTACTGACCCCACCCAGACTATGTTAGCTTGTCAAAGCTGAGATCACCCACACAAACTGATAATTTCTTTTAACCAGTTGTGTAGCAGCTGAAAAGGAAGAGAGGGAAAGTCTCATACAATGCTGTCACTGAGTTCTCACTCGCTGGTTTAAAAATTATTCCCCATGAGGTGGAACTGTTTTGACACAAAACATTTCTAATAAAACACTGACTTGGTTTGCAAATAAGTAGGTATTCTGCTCATTTGGAGGCCCAGACATGACTGCAGGGAATTACAGGAGCTCAGTGAGAGGAACCTGGACTTCAATGTGTTTGTGTTTCTACTGGGCTCTCACAGAGATCATTACTTGGCCCTGTGCTACTTAAAATTCTAATCAGTGACCTGAACGAAAATAAAATCACTGATAAAGTTCGCAGATGACACAAGAATGGGGAGCGGTAAATAATGAAGAGGACAGGTCACTGATATATAGTAATTGGGATCTCTTGATAAGCGGGTCACAAACAATATTTCCTCTATCTGGCTCTAGTGTGGCCATTCTGGAATACTGTGTTCAATCCTGGTGTCAACAGTTCAAGAAGGATGTTGATAAATTGGAGGGGGTTCAGAGATGAGCCACAGGAATCATTAAAAGATTAGAAAATATGCGTTAGAAGATTCAAAGAGCTCAGTTTATTCATTTTAACAGAGAAAAGATTAAGGGGTGACTTAATCGCAGATTATACCTACATGGTGAACAAATATTTATAATGTTCAGTCTAGGAGACAAAGGTATAACAAGATCCAGTAGTTGGAAATTGAAGCCAGACAAATTCAGACTGGAAATAACATGTCCATTTTTAATAGTGAAGATAATTAACCATTGGAGTAACTTACCAGGATCGTAGTGGATTCTCTATCACTGTCAATTTTAAAATCAAAATTGGATGTTTTTCTAAAAGATATTCTAGTTCAAACAGGAATTATTTTGAGGAAGTTTTATGGCCTGTTAGACATGAGGTCACAGTAGATGGCCTATGAATCTATGGATATTCCTGCAAAGAGCTTTCTTGGGAATCACTGATGAACACAAAAGTGGGCAACAATTATATTACAGCAAACACATTTGGTGGGAAATGGCTACACTAATCCTAAAGCCAAAGGACAAAGTTAATCACCTGCTTAGATACCACCAAAATATCGTATGACCGAACTAGGGTGCATGTGCACCATTCCCAGGTACTGGACAGAATAGGAACCGCTCCATGTGTCATAACTTATACTTACACTGCTAGCAGCAGTTCTCCTTTAGCTCTTTTTTAGCCTGTGCTTTTGGAGCAGTAGAACCTGAACTCTATCCCTGCTATAGCTGAGAAAGTTGAAGTGACAGGGTTATGTATTAACCCTGAAGTCAGAAGGGGCCACAGATTTTTTTTTTTTTTTTTAAACGATACTCTTGTGTAATTCAACTCATTCTATACCTGAAAAAATGAAGGTAGGATGTGATTTGGACCTAAAGTAGTTAGCTGCAGTATGGATCCTTTGTGGGGATGCCCACATTAGGCACCATTTTCCTTCTGTGTTTTTAGTGGGAGAATCTTTTATTTACAACTGAATACTCTGATCTATGTCAGCAGCACTTTGGTGATAGCGAAACAACTTCTGTAACAACCCTGACGTCGTCTTTAAGCTGACGTTCTCAGGGGAAAGAAGGCAGAGGCTTCCACCCAAAGGCTTCCTGTTGCCAACATCTGAGAAGGATCTCAGTGCTGGTTGCACATTTCTCTGCAGCGTAGGAAAGAGACCTTTGATTGTATTCGATTTTTAAACCAAGTGAAGTAATTTTTCCTAACTAGTGAGGAAATAACAACAGTTGCACATTAGTGTTAAGAAGAAAGACCATGGGCAGACATGGGTATCTGGTCAGTGTCATAATGATTGGCTTTATCATCAAAGGTAAGATCTTCAATTCTGCATTATCAGTCATTAAGTATTTCCATTTGTATTACCATAATGGCCCAAATGTGTTCAGTGCTATATAAACACAGTAAGAAAACAGTCCCTGCCATGAAGAGCTAACAATCTGCAAGACTAAACACAGACAGATAAATGGAGGGGGAAAGTATATAGCCAGAAAGATAGAAAGGCAAAGCTGTGAAAGTTATGGCTGGCACCCATCTTGTTTAAAGAAATACATCCTTATTTGTATTATACAAATTTGGTTTTGGAGGTTGTTTTGTGACTGGGAGATGGACTCAATATGACCTAATGGGCCTTTTCCATCTCTACTTTTTGTTCTTCCATGAACATTAAACTCACTCACAAAGTTTAAAGGGGAAAAGACCATGTGGAAATATAGTTCAGTTTGGCAAGTAACTAAAAAATGATCGCGTTAAATGCTCTGTGTGGCAAACTCAAATGTTATGACCAAGAAGAATCGTCTGTAGCAGCCTTTTACCATACATACTGTGTGTCATTTTAAGCAAATAAGCCATACAATGTTTTAATCTATTTTAATAGTATATAGTGTGTAAAGTTTGTAAAGTTCATTGGAAAGTGCACACCTACAACAAAGGGAAGCAAATGCTTATTTCCCAAGTGTTTTTTTCCTAATGGAACCTCACTTCTCTTCAGATGTACTCAGTAGGTTTGTGATCTGTTTTGTTGGCGTTAATGGAACTTTGGGCCACATTGTGCCGTAGTTACACACAATTCCAATCCGAAGAATTGCACAGGGTATGCATTTGGGTATGTTTTGCCCCTTTGTGTTATTTGTTCTTGTTCATGGCTTTAAATGTGGGACATGATTGCTAAACACACCGCAAAGGTTGGTGAAATTTTAATATTTCTGCTGCGTATAGGTAAAGATTAAAGGTTTTAAAAAATTATTGATATTTGTATCCTTGATTTTGTAAAATGTGTTTCTATATTTTAGCTTGAAGAGACATCTGCGTTTTATTTCATCTGACTTATAGAATACGTATGTCTGATAAGCTCTGAGTGCACATACAAAGATTAAAAACAAACAGTTCCTTATTGCCATCTAAATACATTCTCCCCCCCCCCCAAAAAAAAAACAAACAAACAAACAAACAAACAAACTTTGGTATGTTTCCTTCAGCCAACCCACCCTGGAAAAAAGTTGGCGTGATTACTGAGCCTTTAGCCAAAATGACGCAGGAGCTGGGCTCCAAAGAGCTGAGGGGAAGCAAGTTCTAGACTCACTTGAGCCTACATTTTAAAACACAACCAATGCATTTGGGTGACTCAATTTTGGGGTGCCCAGTTTCAGACAACCTGAGCCTGATAGAGCATCCACAGTTCCCATTAACTTCTGTTGGAGGGCTGGGTGCTCAGCATGGCTGAAAATCAGGCCCAGGGTAACTCAAACCAGGCACTGAAAATTAGTGGCCACTTTTGAAAAGTTTGCCTTTATAACTAAATGGAATCAGGAACATAAGAATTGCCAGCTCTGGTCCAAGCAGGGGCCCAGATAGTTCAGTATCCTCTCTCTCAGAGTGGCTGGTTTCTTCCTATGTCTTGTCCTTATGCCCTGAAGCAGGAGGGTTTATGTCACTTCTAAATTATATTTTTTCTTTTTCCCCTCAGGCACACAAACTTCTGGCAATAAAGGTAAAAAACCCTACTTCTTACTGTCGTGCCATTTAAAGCCCTTTTTGGTCAAGGCTGGATGGAGGAGACATTTTGCTCTTGAAAGTCACAGCGGAAGGGTAGATAACCTTGGCAGATAACCTTGGCAGCCGTGACTCTGTATCCCCTGTTTGTATTAGAGCTCATTGGGGAAGGGTGAGGTTGGAGTCGGAGGGAGCACAGATGGTCATTGTTAATGCCCTGCTTGCTCTGAGGATATATACAAGGCTTCAGGTTCTGGGGCTATCAGTGTTGTATCTTTCATCTGTGCAACATGCTCACTTCTGTAGTGATCATTTCAAATAGCAGGGCATCAATTCAGGTCCCAGGGAAAGCATATTACAAGAGACATATAATAAGGTGAGCCCATTATGGTGACTTCCTGGCTTGTATAGTGCCTGTTACAAGCCTGGACTGCCTTACAGTAGGACTGACTGTATCCTGATCCACATTAGACCCTATCCTGCCCCAGTGAAGTTAATGGCATCACTCCTATTGGAAGCAGGATTGGTCCCATGACTGTCAGAACCACCTCCTTGTGGATGGGTGTGGAGCAATACTAGCCAGCATCTTAGTGCAGGAAAAGCAAACCCTGGAAAAGAGCCAGTTCCTCATTCATGGGATAGGAAGCCTCAGAAATCCAATCCAGCATGTAAATTGTCACCGTGGAGGCCGATTGCTCTCAATTCTCTCCAGTGGGGAAACCAAGAATTGACAATTGGCCAAACTGGTCCCACAACCAATGTAAAGTTCTAGCTCGTGATCCCTGTTCACCCCAGTGTGAGTCAGTAATAACTCCACTGAAGTCTGTGAAATTACTCCAGGGCAAAACGGATGCAAGTGAAGTCAGAATCAGGCCCAAAATTGTGGTGGTCAGTGCAGTTAACAGGGAAAAGCAGTAGACTAGAGAATGAAGCTATTTGCGCCAGTTTTGCCCCTGAAGTTCATGTACTAAACAGTGAACTTCCTGGCAAAGGAGGGTTGAAATCAGACCCTCAGGCCTGATCCTGCAGCCGTTACTCTGGCAACACACCCGCTGGCTTCAATGAGAGCTTTGCTGGAGTGGAGACTAGGATCGGCCCTGACTCTGAAAGGGATACCGCCGCCCCGCCTGAAATCTAGTCGCTCTTGAGAAGAGTGTTAAGGGCAGTGCTGGCCCTGCCCTCAAGTCTGCCTGCCAGCTATTGTGATTCCCCAGTTATCTTTTCCTGTATTTGTCAGATACTTTTCTCTAACTTGTTGCCATGTGAAAGACTCAGGAAGAGGAGAAACTGACTGTTAAGGCCCCGACCCTGCAATGAGCTCACTACGTCCGCATGGGACCTCATTGACTTCAAACACTGTAAACTCAGAAACAGAGAGAAAAAAATATATTTTATCTTCTCCAGCTGCAGTCATCTAAGGTGACTAAAGCTCCAGAGAGATGAGATTTTTGATTTGATGCAGACCCTTTAATGGAACGTCTAGTTTGCAGTTACCTGTTTATATTGCTTATTGTTAGTAATTAAATAATTATTTATTGTAGTTATTATTCAATATTTATTTCAATTGTTTGTGTAGCTCCTCAGAGCGCCTTTCTGGGCTCTTTGAAAATTAAATTATCGTTATATTTTAAAGCCTAGATCCTCGGCACAGAAAAGGGAGCAGACAAAGTCCCCACCCCACGCAGTTTAATATCCATTAAGCTGCTGTTTAATAATTATTTAGCAATATATCTTTAAAATATAATTGCAATGTTAATATAAGCAATTAATGATACATATATAAAAATAGGGACAGACCTCAACACAGCCTATCTTTGTGCACTTAAGATTTTGCAGCTCCATATAATTATGGCTGCGTTTTTGAACTAGTGACAATTGAGTGTGCAACTAGCAGACACAGAACTACCTATTTTGCTAACACAAACAGAATTAAACATCCAAACTAGAGGTGACTGAAAAAATGGGAGGTGTGTGTGTGTGTGGGGGGGGGGGGGAGGTGTAATCCAAATTCTCATGTGTTTCTGTGTTGCTGAGGCCTTTTCAGTATGTGCTCCAATGCTCTCATTTTCAGCGTTCAAACAACAACAATCCTAGGAACTTTCATTTAAGTTCTGAAGGCTGGGGGAGAGATCCCCATGGGCCTGCCCTCACAGGAAACACATTTTGTGAATCTTATGTACAGTTTTCATTGTAAACACTTTTTAATTAAATTTGCCCATTAGTTACAGAGCTGACCACAACAGTATTTTGCCAACAGGTTTGGCAGATCTCCCCACCATTTTTAATTTAAAAACTTTTTTCTTTTTTAAATTCCAGCCACCACCACTACTTGTTAGTAGCCCCAACTCTGCAAACACTTTTGCTCACCATTCAACCTTTGTATAAGGGTTTGCAGGATTGGAGCCTCCCATCAACACCCAGAATTTACTATAGGTCAAAGGATGCTGGGCCCAGTTCTTCTGTGCCTTAGTGAAAATCTGCTTGATAAAATATCAATTGTAACATTCTATTAACATAATCAATACTATGTAGCCATATTCGATGTTGCTAGTTCAGGACCTGATCCTACAAACACTTACTATGGAATGTACAGCTTACTCTGACCATGAAGTTCCATAGATGCGAATAGGATTGCTCACAGCAGCAGGCACTCTGCCAGGAGGTGAGCTGGCAGAGTCGGGCCCAGATTTTCAGGGATATTATCTCAGTTAGAACAGCCTTTATTCAGGGGTTTCTGTGAGAAGCCGTCTCGGTCTCACTGGGAAATGGCTTCTTTCTAAATGCCTATGAAAGAGACCTGAGTTCTGAAACTTGGTTACCAATGACAACTCAGCCCCCTGGGCTCCTTCATACCTGTCACCTCCCAGCCTCCATTTTTGTTTGACAGAAGGAGCCATAAAGTTGGAAAAGAGAGGCCGTGACATGGTCCTGACGTGTACTTCCCAGCCTGCCGTCTGGAAGAGAGATGGAACTGTACAAAGCACAAATGGATCAGAGCTGAATTTGGGTCCAGCAGCGAACGACCCAAGAGGCGTTTATATGTGTGATCAGAACACTCTACAGGTGTATTTCCGAAGTGCGTTCCTCAGTTGATTTGCCTCTTGTCTATAAAACCAGACCTGGCAGATCACTCTAGGCCGGCCCTGTGGCTCAGAAGCTCGTGTTATGCTTTGACATGCGAGAGAACCCGCTCCTCTCCCCATCCCAAATTTGCACCCTCCCTGCCAGCTGCTCTGAGCAGGCACCTGGGGCTGGGTGTGCTGAGCCCTTGGTTGGGGAATGGGAGCGGCTGAGCAGTAACCAATCTGTCTGGTCAGCATTGGTGGGCTCCCTAGGGTCCTGTCCAGGTGTCTTTGGCCGAGTGGCATCTTGGAGGTGGGAGAGCAGTGGAGTGTGTGTGTGTGTGTGTGTGTGTATATGTGTGTGTAGTTATATTTTTTCCTGTGTGGCAAAGAAGCCTTGTAGAGGGAATAGATAATTCTCAAGGGCTCTCCTGCTGGCTGGTTCCCTGTGCTGGTCAGCCCCAGCTAGGTGTGTAGGAGGCGGGTGGGTGTGCGGTGTGGGGGGTTGTGTGCCGGCTCTCAGTGTTCTGTGTTGTGTCTGTGGCTTTGCAGTGTGCCACAACTGCATTGAGCTGGATGCAGCCACCATCTCGGGGATCTTGGTAGCTGATGTCATCGCCACAGTCTTCCTGGCAATCGCCGTGTACTGCATCACCAGCCAAGACAGTGGCCGTCTGTCACGAGGTGAGATGGGGGAGGCCGCTCCATCCAGCTTGGGGAAAGGTTGTCTCTGCTGCCCACTGCAGGGACAGGGAGTGTCTGGGCATCGCCACTAACACCTGGAGGAAGGATGGCTGGTCGGATGGGAGTCACGGCGCAGTATCCCTGGGGTTTTTCCATCACTGACCCCACATGATGCTGGGCTGGTGCCTGGTGCTCCTACTCATTGTGACACCTACATGCATGACTCAAGGCCTGCACATCAGCCCACGGTAGGGTGTGAGGGTGTCTGCACGTTGCTGTGGGAGACTCATCTGTGAGTGTGGGTATCTGCCTGTGTGAGGGGGTAGCAGCAGGAAACACTGTATTTTGCAGGACACCTACCTCCGGGCTGATTGTCTGTAACTACCCCACAAGGTCTCATCACTTCACAAACTCTGCGCAGTCAGCCATATCGGGGGGGGGAGGGGGACAGCCAACACAGAGCACAGTTGGAGAGGGGAAATTTTGGGCAGAGACATTAGAGTAAACTTCAAGGGAGTACCTACATTAGGCTTTTGTGCAAATAGTTTCCCACTTTCGCAACTGTTAGTTCAGCTCTCCCAATGTTAGGGACAGTGGGAGCCCTAGTGTAGATACGGCTCCTGCACCTCTCAGCATTTTTAAGCACTGTGTTATTGACCCAGTTGACACCAGTATATGTTGGCTTCTTCTCAGCAACATGCCCTCACTGGGGTGGCTGAACCAATGGCAGTGATAAGGCCTGGTCTACGCTGGTCGCGGATTCGGCGGCAGTCAAGGGGAGATACGCAAGCTACATACAGTAACTTGCATATCTCCCGTCGAGTTCCTAACGTCTACTTACCGCGGTGTCTCCACCGTGCTGCGCCGACGGGAAATGACCTCCGTCGATGCAGCGCTATGCTTCTTGCCGGGTGGATTAACAGAGTCGACTTCCGGGTTCGATTGAGCAAGTCTTCACTGCCGCTCAGTCGAATCCGCAAACTCGATCCTGCCCTGCCAGCCGTGCTGCCAGCAGTGTAGACATAGCCTAAGTGAAATCTTAGCAGAGCAGGCCTAGTGTGAACAGAGCCCTATGCTCAGCAAAAGCGACTTGGCTTCCCAGCTGTCCATGGAGAGCAGAGAGGGCCCCTGGCCCCCCTGCCCTGCACCTGGTGTCGCTAGTACCGACCAGGCACAGTGTGAGATGCTAGCGAGTCAGACTGGTGGTGTTTGACCCTATGCTGTCCAGGTGTAAGCGGGGATACAAGGTGCAGGGTGCAGGACAGAAAACCACCGTTGGGGTCATTTTAAAATGTTCGCCTGCCCCAAAGCTTCCCACTGACCTTTGCTTGATTTATTTTAGTTTCTGACAGACAGAGGCTGATTGCCAATGAGCAGCTCTACCAGGTGAGTAACAAGGGGTCACTGTGCCTGGCCTGTCCAGGGCCTCCACTGGGGCTGTGCCATCCTTTCATGTCAGTTGGGGCTTGGAAATCAGGACTGGTGCATGGAGGCTCCGTACAGAGCGGCTGTGGAATGCCCCCACTGGGGTGAATGGCAGCACGGGGGCAGGGTCTGACTTGGTCGTGCTGCACGCACAGCTGGCACCAGTGCGCACACTGCAGCTGGGAGTGCCCTCTGGCTGTGCCCTTTCCCACCTCCTCCACTGGGGACTGGGACAGGGTGCCGGAGTGGTGCTGGTTGCTTGGGGATCTCCCCTCTCCCCAGGGAGTTCCTAGCAGACTGCTTAAGCCCGCTGTACCGCCCCGTTAGCCTTCCACAGTGACAGCCTCCTGAGGGGTGTGCCCCAGGTGCCCCTCTGTCCCTCTCACACATTCAGGCTGAGATCAGATACCCGCCGCTAAGCTCAGAGAAGTAGGCTGATCTGTGCTGAGCTGCCTGCCTGCCATGGCGGACGCAGGAGGGCAGAAAGGGCTAGACACAGCTATGCACTCCCAGGTGCCCGTGTAGGAGCATCGTAGATGCACAACGGCACAGATTGCACCCAGACACATGTAGGGGCACAGACCCCCAGATGTGCACCAGGTGATTCATTTACTGCGTAATTGCTCCTGCTTCCCTTCACCCCCCAACTGGTGCCAGCTGCTCTGTCCTAGCACTGCAGGAGAGGGCAGGGAAAGTCAGCCACAGTGAGATGAACTCGGGTATGGAGAAGCGAGCCAGCCCAGGTAATGATGGGAAATGAGCACAGGCTGGCCCCCTCCTCCCAGCTGGTTGCTGAGATAAGTAACTGCTCCATCGGCTCATCGGAAGGTCCTGCTAGCTGGGAACTCAGTGGCTGTGTGTGATACATGAATGCAGCCAACATCTCATCTGTTTTGAGGGTGCCTGTTTCACAATGAAGCTTTGAATGCAGAGGATATGGGAGGTGCTGTCTGGGGCTACTTATCCTGTCAGAACCCCCCAGCTCCCAGCTTTTGGGATCAAATACCATGGTGGTGGGTGAAGTGTGAGACCCTGAATAGTACAGAAACACTTTGAAAACCAGCCTTGACTTCTCCTTTTCTCCTAGCCCCTTGGTGAACGGGACAATGAGCCGTATAGCCGCCTAGGGGTTGCCAAGACCCGCAAATGAGACAGGAGAGCCCCTGGGGCTAATCAGCTGTGACCCGTGGCCCTTTATCCCATCTCTTTTCCATACGGGAAATCCTGCTGCCTTCGAACCAGCCCGCGAAGCCATCACTCTGCATCTTGGTGGCCAGAAACCACGGTGTTGGGTGCCTCATTAATGTGTCTAAGAAATAAATGATCTCTGCTCTCCGGAGACCTTGAGTGATTCTTGTCTGAAATCCCCCTGGCTCCCTGCAGGCCCGAGAGTGCTTGCAGAACTCTCTGCTCTTTGTGATGCTTTTGCTTTGTCAGTAGAGGGGTGTTGCCAGGCTGGTGAGAGGAGCAGAACCCTGCGTGCTATCCTCATTCCAGCATCTCCCTGGGGGCAGCTCCTGAGTCCTTGCAACCTGCAGCTGACGGAGTCTCGTGTGCAGTCTGACAGGACCCCATGTAACCCGTAATCGGCCTTGCCCGAGTGCAACTGCGCCTCCGGGCTTCTGTGTTTTAAAAACAAAGCACAAGCTGAACCGGTGGGAGCTCCTGCCTGGCCCCGAGCCCTCCCTGCTGCGTGTGGAGACCGACTGTCTTGTGCTGGCGGTTGGTTGTTTTTAACATTGCCTGGGAGGCCGGGGAGTGGGGGGCAGGGAAGAGACAGCCAGTGACTAAAACTGCCTGCAAGTCCTTGTGGCTGGAAGGGCGGCGTTGTGGCTCATCAGAAGGCTGGGAGCCAGGGCCCAGGTTCCCATTCTTAGCGCTGTGGGACCCTGGGCAAGCTGCTTACCCTGCGTATCTGTGCTTTCATCCTCCCCTCATAAACGGGGGATGATGATATTGGCCCACCTTGCAGGGGTTTCATCTGCAATCCTTGGGGAGGGGAGGGGAGGGAAAGAAAGGCTCTGAGCGGGGAGAATATTGTTACCGCTGCAAGCAGTGGGGGTGGGAGCTTGCTCCTGGCACCCCCCGCGCAGCTGCTTGTTCCACACTGCTCCCCTGGTGGTATGCCAAGACCTGCTCCTGCCCTGGCAGTCATGGGGAGTGTCAGTGACACCTTGCCCCCCTGCAGCCTCTTCCATCAGAGGGCTGCGAAGTGCAGGACAGCCCCTCCCCCCCAGGATCTGCCTGGGGTAGGCTGGGGCGGGGAGGGGGGACATGGTAGGAGTTGTTTGTTCCAAAATAGGTTTGCTCTTGCATGTGCAAGTTTCTGTTTCCGACTGAAGCCGCCGAGCTCTGAGGCCCAGTCCCTTCCGCCAGCGCACACCCAGGCCGCAAGCCGGCCTGCTTGCTTGGCAGCCATCCATCAGCAAAAGAGCTGTGCATGCTCTGAGCTGGGTGTGCTGCTGACACGGGAGATGTGTCTGAGACAAGCTCTCCCCAAAATCAGATAGCTGTTCTGTGACCAAGGAGGAAATGGAGACGCAGCGGGGAGGGTGAGCGATGACAGGCAAAGCAGAGCTCAGAGCAGAAAACACGCTGCAGAAGAGATGCTCGTGCAGGAGCGGAGCGGTGCACTCGTCCATTCGAGAAGTGTGGGCCCTGCAGGGATGATGGTACCAAGCAAGCCAAGTCCGCTCAGCCCCCTCCACCTTCGGGGACTCTGGAAATGCTGCTCCTCCCATGCTCTACAGAGAGCAGCTCCTAGCCCATTTGTTTGTGTGTCTAGATCCGGGCTCTACTAAAGAGACAAGCCACAAAACAGACTAAAGCTCTTTAGGGCGTGGTGCTGTCCCACTCCAACCCTGCCTCTGCGGGTGGGATTATGAGTGGTGGCCCAGTTGCCAGTCTGGGGTGGGGAGGGTCTCTTCTGAGTTGGGGCTGCCAGCTATGCCCGCTATGATCCTAAATAATAATGCAGCGCTTCAGGAGGACAAGCGTTGTAAGCCCCATTCTACTGATGGGGAAACTGAGGTGCAGAGAGCGGCAGGGACTCCACCAAGGCCACACGCTGGGTCAGAGCAGAAGCCAGGTGTTTTGCCTGCTGAGTCAGTCCGAGGGAAATCCCAGCCCAGCATCTGCCCTGGGCCCCGTCTGGTTAGAGAGGCCTGTTTCCTGCACTGTGGCCCGACGCTCTCTGTGGGCTGTGGTGAAGGGGCGGAATTGGCTTGAGTTTGTCTGGCCAGTGAGGGGAGGTGACAGGCTGTTCGGCGCAGCAGTGAGTTACAGCATGAATCCACCTCAGCACTTCCGCAGCGCAGGAGACCAGCGGAGCTGGCAGCAGCCCAGCTACGAAGGGGTCCAAGGCCAGGCTGTTGTTAGCCAGTCTCCAGTGTGAAGAGCACGCTTGCACACATGGTTCGTGCCACCCCTCTGGCTGGTTTGTATCCTCCCCAGCCACCCTCTGGGGCCAGCTGTTGGCTGAGTCAGGTTCCTGAGTGGCAGGCCCCCTTAAAAGCTCTCCTGCCAAGTTGGAGCCCACAGAGTCTTGGGGATTCCCGCTCTATAGAATCCCAGGAGCAGGTGCAGCAGGGATGTCTGTCTGCCTGGAGCAGTGGTTTAACCCCTCGGTTGCCTGCTCCTGTGCACAGGTCATCGACCTTGTGATGTGGGATTACAGATTTCTGGCCGAAGGGTTGAGAGATGGAGGCAAGAACACGAGGTGCCAAGTGATGGAGCAACAAGCAGCCGAGTCCCAGCTCCTGCACTCCCTCAACATCCATACAGGTTTGCACTTGGAAAGCAGCCTGGAACATACAGGCTTCGTGTTAACAGGGCCCGTTTAACCATCAGGCACACACTTCCTGTCCCACTTGCAACACCTGCTGCATGGAAAGGACGTGAGCGAGGGAGGGAATCATGCTGCCTGGTCAGAGAAATGCTAAGGGATCGTAAGTGCCTTTCTCTGGCCCAAAAGCACCCCATGGGGTGTGAAGCAGAGATAAGCACGTTCCTTGGTCCTCCTAGGAAAGTCTGGGAGTCCTATGTCTCAGGGTCAGAACAGGAGGGCTCCTTAATGTCACAGAGGTTAGTGTTCTGCATGCCGGGCCATAGAAGATGGCATCTGGATTCACAAACACACCTACCCCCTGCGATGCATTGCATGTAACTGATGAGGTCTTTCCATCTCTCCTACTGGCCACAGATACTGGGACACTTAGCTTCTCAACAGCAGCTTTGACTGCTCCAGTCCCCTGGGATCCTCTCCACCCAACGGCCCCCTCCTGACCTCCCTGACCTTGCATAGAACCTGCCCTCTATAGGTTATTACAGTTCTCCCTGTCTGGGAAGAATGGGCGTCAGGTGACAGATGGGAGCATCAAGCAGTTAAAGAGCTCAGAAACCAGGTCACCCTCCCTGTGCGGGTCGCAGACACCTGTGGGTCATGTTTGCCTCCTGACTCGCTAAGAATTTGGGTGACACATTTTCGTGAGCATCAGAGAGCTGCTAGCCATATTAACATGGAAGAAATGCCCTGTATTCATCTGGCTGTTCTAGGGTCACATTGTGGAGCATGTCATTACCTGACACCACACAGTGATAGGTGGGTAAATATATGGAGACATCAGAGCTCGTGTAGGAGACAGACATGAGACCAAAATGCCAGGAATGAAGTGCAATTCTTGTGGGATAAGGATACGAGGTTTACTAGTGAGCAGCAGGATTCAAATATTATTAGGCCCTAAATTGTGGGGATAAAATCGCCACATTCAGCAGCCCCCGCTTATGCCAGAGAAGGAGTAAACATTGGCCGGGCATAATCACAGCTCTTCAGACCATCTCATGCTTTGGGAAGAGACTTCATTCGCCCATTGCAGACCTGCTCTGAGTCTGGAACTGTGTCCAGGAGTGAGTCCCTCCGGTACTGCAGGGCACAGAGAAACCATGCAGATCTGAAAGGGTCATCTCCCTTCTTTGCCACTTTCCTTTACGTGGCGCTGGGGTTTTCTCTGTGCAATTCCGGCCTGAGAAGGCAATATGATGACGAGATTTGTAGGCACAAGTGCTGCCAAGCAAGGTGACGGGGAGCCAGAGGCGGCGTATGTTCATAGACAGATGTGTCTAGACGATGCAGCGAGCTGACAAGTGGGGAAGATGGTGATTAGATTGGATTGAGTGCTACCTATGCCTGGAGCCGTGGGGCAGGCAGTCTGATCCCCTGGGTGTGGCAGGGAGCAGGATCTGATCCACTCTCCATCCACAGCAGCAGTTCCTGTGTGGTCTGTGAAAGGCCTCACACCCCTGCTCTGACCCAGCCCCGGCAAAGGAGCTACGCCAGGGGGCTGTGGTCAGTAAGCTTCATTACTGTACTGTCTTCAGTGGGGCAGCAGACCTCATTCGGGGCACACATGCCCTGGGGGTACGCACAGGTCTTCCCGGGGTACATCAGCTCAGCCAGACAGGTGCCTGCTTTTACAACAGGCTACATAAAAAGCACTAGCCAAGTCAGTACAAACTAACATGTCATACAGCCCATGGCTTGTTCATACTGCTCTATACAGGAGCCACTGGAATGTAAGTACAATATTTATATCCCAACGGCCTGGTTTTATAATTACTGCCAGCAGGGAGAAAGGAAGCCATTTGTCAGTAATAGGGCGCTGTGACGCGTTTTATGTCTGATTTTGTAAGCAAGTCGTTTTTAAGTGAGGTGACACTTGGGTTACGCAAGGCAAATCAGACTCCTGAAAGGGGCACAGTGGTCCAGAAAGGTTGAGAGCCACTGTGTGGAGTGATGCCCATTTACACCAGGGAATCTGGCCCTGGGCGGTTTCATGGCTGTGTGGGTTTGGTTCTGTTTGTCGCTTGCTTGCAAACTCTCTCCTCTCGACATGTAGAGCTTGCAAGGTAAACCCAGCTGTGCCAGCCCCTGTAACCACATCCTCCAGGCCAAGCCCGCCGAGCCGAGGTGCAGTGTTCACTCCTCGCTGTACCGAGACAGCAGGCCTAAACCACAGCCCACCCCCGTTACTGCAGCTTCCTCTCTGGAGACACAGCTCCCCTCTGAGCAATAGACAACTGGCTCAGCTCAGCCCTGGGCTAAGCCAGGCGCTGGTGTCTGCTCCCAGCCGCCCATGTGGCTCTCGGGAAAAGGGCACAATTCTGAATCCCCCCATTTAGGTTATTGTCCTGCTACCTTTATGAAACGGGATCATTTTAACTCAGCCAGCTTTTAAAAATTGTTTGTTAAATTGAGTGTGCGTGCCCACCACCTTGTTAATTCCCCTCCACCCCCCCCCTGCAGCCCCCTGCAATTCCAGCTCCACCCCCAGCTCTGCTGGTGACATCCCTCCTAGCCTGGCCATTGCACTCCACTGTTTGCTGTCTGTCCCCCACCCCACTGCCTACCCTTGGTCCCCATTGTACACTGCTGCCGGTGCACCTAGAGTGACCCCTGCAGCTTTTCCAGTCCTGGTCTCTCCCGCGCAGAATCCTCTGTGCAATGGGTGTGTTGAGAAAGAATGAACTGAAAACTCTCCAGTGCAGATCTGGGCGGGGACAGCCCTCCCATTTTATTGACCCCACAAGGCATTTTGAAAAATAGCTGCATCATAAATGTTAAAACAAGCCTTTCTCAATACAAGCAAACCCGCCAGCTTGGTAACAGACCCCACGAGACCCGAACACAGCCTGAGAGCTGGTGATGAAGCAGGAGAGGGAGGGGGCAGCAAGATGCGAGTCACTCAGTGCACGGAGTCTGTACAGCCCTTATGGGCAAGTCCCAGCACATTTACTAGAAAACGGTCCCATTGTTAGATGTGTTCGTGGACCATGCTATAGAACTGAAACAGGAACGGGGGTCCCTGCTATAGCATTCCACAGGAGGAGTAAAAAGACCTATGGAAAGGGGCTCATTCTGACTTCAGTCCTCTATGGTTTGGGCTAATATCTACACAGCCCCAAGGGTTTTGCCTCTCTTGAATTCTACAGGACTTCTCCAGAGAGAACGTCCTGTGGTTAAGGCACTGGGCCTCCGGAGCCCTGAGCTCAGTGTCCCCTCTGGGAAATGGTGCCTCTCCTCACTCAAGCTCTTTGTCTGTCTTGTCCCATTTAGACTGTAACGTCTCTGGGGCGGGACTACGTGGCTGTGCAGAGCCCAGCCCAGTGGGGCCCGGATCCTGGCTGAAGCTTCCCCCTGCTACTGAAATTGACTAACAAGGGTTAAAGACTCAATCCACCAGTTAAGCCAAGGGGCTTACAGGGGACCTGCAAAGTAGAACAGAGGTTTCTGCTTTGTTACAATGTCTAGAGGAAGTTGGCGGAGACGCTCGATGTGCTGAAGATCCCACGCTCAGCCGTCTATTTTAGGGCCCAACATACGGTACCTTTCTGAGAGAACTATCGACTCTCAAGACTGGGCGACTCCAGACTTCCATTGCTGATATTTAAATCCCCCCTTCCAGGCCCTCTCTATCCCTCCCAGAGACGTAAGAAAGGGCTCCAGCCCCATTCTCCCATTTGCAGGTCCCCTGTAAGGGGTGTTTGGTGCTGTGGGTGACCCCACAGCAAGGACAGGAGTGCTGAGCCGGGCTCCCCTGGCCTGGCTGGAAAGTGCAGCTGGAGCTGCACTTCCAATGAATTGCTCTGTCATTGCTGAGATGGGACCAGGGGAGCCCATGACTGATATATTGCCTCTGGGCCTGGAGATCACAGCCCAGGGACTTACACCCAAACGCTGGCACTACCCAGAGAAACCTGCAGAGCACAAGAAAGAAGGGGACGGGGCTGAAGGACGAACACGGGTGAATGCACATACGACCATTTCTAACCCGTATGGCCCATACAGACCACCGCATCTCCCTTTCGAGCCCCAGACAACATGATGACAGAGTCATTACGATCCTGGGCATGGAAAGTGGAGCTATAGTAAAACCATCCAGATGAAAACAGAGGGACAGGAGAGAGAGGAAAGCCAGGCAAGCCCCAGTGCTTGGAGAGGAATCTGCCCTTTACTAGCACTATTTAACAGGAAGCGGGTGAATCATTGCCCACATGTTACAGACGGAGAAGCTGAGGTACTCAGAAGGAGAATGACTTGGCCATGGTCACAGGGGGACTCAGTGTCAGAGCTGGGGTCAGAGCTCAGGTGTTCCTGGCTCCCAGGCTGCTGCTCAGGACACTAGATCATGCTACTCTTTTTCCTGGGCAGAGAAGAAGCCATCTGAGTGCCAGGAAGAGATCAGCAGTGCAGGGCGCTGGAGAGAAAAATCAAAGCATTTGACTGAAATAAATAAACTAAAGAGCGAAAGGGTTTCCCCAGCATTTTAGAAAGGGATGGTCGGGAGAGCCAAACAGTTCCCATGAGGGCCCCGAAGAGGAGAAAGCTATGTTATTTATTGGGGGAAAAACTTTTCTTGTTGTTCCTCTTGTTGGTATCAGTTCCCTGGGGTCAAATCGGAGGCAGGAAGGAGTGTGTCTGAGGAGGGGCAGCGTCTCCCATTGCCGTGGCTTGGCTGGTCGCCAGCACGAAGTGTTGAGAATCTATATCACCTTTAGCTGCTCTCGTCCAACCTGCTATCCGCTGAGCCATTCAGAAGCCCCTGGACTCCAGCCCGGCATACACTTCCCGCTGGCCCTTCCTGATGGGCTGTGGGAATAGGAGCAGAAGTGAGCAACAGGCTCCTGCGTTAACACAGCGCAGCACCTAATGCAAGGGGGCTCTGGTCCAGGACTGGGGCTCCAGGTGTGACTTGGGCACAGGGGGCATGCAGCTCTGGGTATGCACACTGCACGCTACATGCTGTGATCCTTCCGGCACTGACTCCCTGTCGGACGGGTTAAGAACTACCCTTAGGAAGCCAGATGGCCCTGCTCCCAGTTACCCCTTCCCCTCCGCCCAGGGGAATCCTGGAGGTGAACAAGGCACCTGGTGGAAGGGGACAGATACTGTAATTTCCCAGCTCTCCTCATCCCACCGCAGAAGACTGTGACCCCAATCCCAACAGGTCTGGAAAGGCCAAGAGAAGAGAAGGAACTTCCCCCCCACCCCCTGGTTCCCGTTACCTCATAGTCTGGGTTCGGTACAGGTGGGGGACGTGCCATCTTCTGGCCTGGAACACAAAGCAGGACGGGCACGTCATGTGGAATGAAGGCTTGGTGCAGACACACAACTTCGCCGGTGTGACTCATCCCCGCGACGCCGGGGGGCGGGGGGCGTTCAGGAGCGGGGCTCAAAATGTCCACTGGTTTTGGGGGCCCAATTGAGACACCTAGGCCCTGAGTGCCTGGCCTTTGTTGGACTATACTCCAGACACAGGCCTGCAGCACCTGGGCAAAGGAGGCTCTGCCCAGGGTGCAATACGCAGAGCGCTCAGCTCTCAGGAGTTTATGGTGCGTGTCGTGATTTGCGGGGTATCATTTCAGCCCAAAATGGCAGCCGCACTTCCCTACATGAACGGCAGCACAGGGTGTGGTAAGCAGGAGGAGGCTGAGGTGGGCTTGACCCCTGTGGGGCCCAGCCCAGCGATGTCCTGGAGCATCGGGGAGAGCTGAGAACGCTCAGCCACTGATTCCCAGGAGAGACTCGAACCAGCTCTTACCCCTCGGCCGACCTGCAGCGCTGCCACCGACTCTCCCCTTCCGGTTCTTGCTGAAGTAATAGACCAGGACCAGCACCCCGAGGGTAATGAGGAGGTCTGCGATGATGACCCCAGCCACTGTCAAGACATCCAGCTCCTCGCAGGTCTCGCACACTGCCGTGGGAAGGGACAGGTCAGGGGCTCAGTGAGAGGGAGAAGGGGAGAGCAGGGAGAAGGCAGGAGGTGGGAGTCACAAGTCCCAGCCTGGAGATGCTGGTGGGGAAATGCCCCATGTTTGGTCTGCCCACACCGCACCCACGCACTTTGCACGGATGGAGACCAGCTACCTCATGAGGTGGGGGCAAGAACAGTAAGTGGAGAAATGAAGGGGGAAGGGAGAGGCCTTTCTGTGTCCCCCTACACCCGCTCATACTGCCAACACTGCTGGGGTCAGGGACTGAAACATTGCCTGCTTTCTCTGCATGGCCCCTGGGAGCAGGGTGCGAACATCCCCTGCTTCTACCGGCTCTTTCCATGCCAGCCCTGTCTGTCTGTCTGTGCGAGGAGGGTGCGCACAGCAGCTCCGCAGACACCCATACAGCTCCTGGCTGCAAGGGGCTTTGTCAGATTGGAGAATTGCTCCCGTTTCCCAGGGTGCAGGCTGGCCCCTCTCCAAGCCTCCAGACCTGGAATCTCCTGCCAAGACCCTGAAGATTCCTGATCCTCTGAAGTTCATGAAATGTCACTGCTCTCGGGGAGAGATGACAATCTCACATTTATACGTCCTCTCCCATCCCACAGCAGCTCCCACGTGCTGTGTATAAAGCACCATTGAACTGCAGCCACTCCTGGGGTGGAGGACACAGCCAGGGCAAAGCACACCACGTGACAGTGCAGTGAAGGGTAACGGAGCCAAACCTCCCATGGCAAACCCATATTTGTGAACAGTGCCCCATGGAACCCTAATGTTCGTGCGGGGAAGGCTGGACCGCAGGGCAGCTGAGTACCGAGTCGAAGGCAGTCCCAGCACCCCTGGAAATCAGGCCTCGGTGTATGTTACGGCGTGTCAATCTTTCGAGCCATAAAGGACACAGTGAATCGTTAGCCTCTGCAGCCTCCCAGGACATCTTATGTCCCTGTTTATTCCCATGGAAGGGGGGCTCTCTTCCACTTACCGTTGACTTTCAGGTGAAGTCTGATGGACTTTTTGCCTGACTCACACTGATATTCACCGTCATCCTTGGAACTATCGTATTTCTCAATCACATGTTCCTGTTCATTAGTAGGGCGCAGCTCCTGCCCTTCTTTCTTCCACTTCATCCCTGAAGTGTCAAGGGGGCAAGTGAGAGACACCCTCATCTTAGAGATCGCCACCTCGAACCCTGCGAAAGGGGAAGCGAGACCAGAAACACAGAGTATTCAATAAAACCAGTGCTTGGAATGGGCAGGGCACAGGGATCACAGTCCAGCAAGAATATAATGAAAACTGGAGCTGGGCCATGAGAGGCTCACTATGCGCACTGCTGGGCCTCTGTGAAGGACGTTGGAAGTGGGGTTATTAGGTTCAAATGTAAAAACTCTGCCTCGTTATCACTTCGGGGGAGGTTCTGGTGTATAACTCTCTCCTCATTCACAGACAGTGACAGTAACTAGCTGGCAGTGGTTTCATGAGCTAAATATTGAACACCCTCCTTATGTAATCAATGGATTCCCACAGCTGGGAATTGCCTCTCTTGATTTTGTCTGGCATTGTGATACCGGCCCCAATCTTTTTTCAGACCATTTTAAGCACTGACTGAAACCGCCCTGTAAACCTTCTCAAACCCTGGAGAACAGATATTCCAGGCAACCTTTCCGGCTCCCGGCTCACTGGCCAATCGGAATGCAGATTTCTGAGTTGTGCACACTGGTGAGTGAAGATGGAATGTGAGTGGGGCCCAGGTAAATATGTGGGGGGAGGTTTTTGCCCATGGACTGGAACTAGATAGAGAAAAACTAAAATTGGAGAGAGCGCGAGTGCGACTGCTGACCGGAGGGGAGAGGTGGAAATGCAAATGGAGAGAGGGGAAATAATGCATCCTATTATCTACCCATTGGAGTCCACTGTGACACTGCTCTTAGACTGGGAGCTTATCACGGCAGGGCCTGTTGTCCGATGCATATTTGCTGAGCACAGCCCAGTAGATCCCTGCTCCTAAATATGGCCTGGGGTGATACCATATGCTACTAGTAAAGAATATAGACAGAGCTCTTTCCTCAGTAGATCTCAGAGTGCTTGACAAAGATCAGCATCGTTATCCCCATTTTACAGGTGGGGAAACCGAGTAACTGTTATTAATAACAAGACCCCCCACTAACTGCAAAGGGAGCAAGCTGGAACCCAGTGTGCAAGGAATAAAGTTTTCTGGATCTGTCTCTGTAAAAAGAAGAAGTAAATCAAGGTCTATGTTCAAACACACCAAGACCCAGACACACACACAGGGGTTGGGTCAGCACCCACTGGAGTCAATAGAAAGACTCCCAGTGCCTTCAGTGGGTTCTAGCGTGGGCCCAGACTCACACTCACACATTCACACTCACACGGGTGCTCAGATACATGGGCATATTCCTTTAGTGGTTAAAGCTGCATTGATTATGGCAAAAAACAATTATGGCAAAATCAACTTACCCTGTGCCGTGGGGTCAGCTGCAAAAGGAAAACAAAAAAGCTGTTAGCAGATCTACCTCTCTCTCTGTAGTTCATCTGTTTAAAAATATCCTTTCTCTTATTTTTAACAATCTGCCTTCAGTGGGTTCTAGCGTAGACCCAGACCCACACTCACACGGGTGCTCAGACTAATGGCATATGCCTCTAATGGTTAAAGATGCCCCATTTTTTAGATTCCCTCTGAGCGGTTAGAAATGGGAGGCTCAAATCTTAGCAGCAGCACTTTTAAGACATTGATTATGGCTAAAAACATTGATGGCAAAATCAACTTACCATCCTGTGCCATGGTGCTAGCTGCAAAAGGAAAACAAAGAAAGCTGTTAGCAGATCTACCTCTCTCTCCTTAGTTCATCTGTTTAAAAACATCCTTCCACTTATTTTTAACAATCTGCCTCTAGGCAGTAAACACAAAACACTAATCTGTAGTGAAGCTGCTCTTACAGCCAAATGCCTGGTGCCATGCAGCCACGGGAGAACCATCACAACAACATTCGTGTTTTAAATCCCTGTTCTCAGACCCCCCAGTCCTAGAAACATACACAGGAAGATTTGTTAGAGGCTAAAAACCCTTTACTTCGAAACCGAGGAGCTACTTTGAAGACTGGCCACTTGCTCTATTTCCCACCTCCAGGTCTGTAATTTCATCTGACCCCTGCTGCCCCCCGTCTTTGATTTTGTAACAAAAATGTAAACTCTTGGTTTAAATGAAAGTTCATTCTTTCTCTTTTCCCCCCATTGTCACTTGGTTTCTTCACTGTTCCCTTGTACCACCAACCACAGTGTCAAACCCCCAGTGTGGAACTGTTTATTTTGGCTGTCCATACGCTAGTGATCAGTCTGTTTTCCATGTGCCGCTCTGGTCTCTGCAGGTGCCTGATCCTGCTTGGATGGCACTAAAATGGTTACTAGACAATTAACTTTAGCTCCTTTTTCAAATCAATGTAAACAGCAACAATTAACTGATAGGATATATTTATAGTCCTATCGCAGGCACCGAACTGAATGCTTCTCCTTGGAGTTTTAGCCCTCCCTTGAGAGAGGTTTTCCAGTTGATGTACTGCACCAACGGTTGTGCGATGCTTTAGAAACGTGTCGCTGGCTAAAACAGTTAGAGAGACAACTGGTTACTTGAAACCAAAGCTGTGTTTCCCTCGGGTGTCATTTTCAAAGTGGAAACCTGAACCGATGTTCCTGGGTTTGCTGTGAAAAGCAATGATCTGGTTCATGGCAAGGTGCAAATGCAGTGACATGGCTACTGTGCAGCGCTGAGACAGAGACTGCAGGAGATTTGAACACCGAGCTAGCAATGAGAACTGCAGGGATCTGCATGATTGCATGGGTCTGCCTGCTGCGGGATCAGGGCCTGAGCATAGACATAGTTTTGTTTAACGCTGTAAAGCAATTTGTGAGCATGTGGAAGTCCCCTGAGCTTCCGAAACTACCGCCATGTTAAACCAACGTCAGGGAGGGGGTGAGAATGGTCAGCCCCAGCGTGTGGATGAGAGTCGCTAGACAAAAGAAAGTTGCACGAGCCAATAAAAGAAAGAATCAAGTGTTCCCATCTGTGTTTTCCCAGTCCTGGTGTGTCACCAGAGCCAGCACTCGCTTCAGAGAGGACAGGAGCGCAGTCTCACTATAACGGCACAGTTGAAATCCCACAGACAAAGGCGGAGGTGATCGGCTGCTTTATCCCCCACAGAGCTTTGTTTTGGAGAAAGGGGAATAAATACAGGCCCAGTAACACAAACCAATCGCGGCCAAAAAGAACCCAAACCCTTTCAGCTCACACCAATGCCAGCAACTGGCATTTGCCGCTCATGGGCAGGCTGGCTATAGAGTTTACTTTTACATTTCCTTTGCACATTTCCCAGTGGGCATATTGATCTATTGATTAGATTTACATCTGATTGCCTTGGCATACACAGATCAATTCATTCGGACATCACTAAGGAGATGCTATTATCCCTGCTTTACCCATGGTCAAGCTGAGATCTACAGAGGTGAAGTGACTGGCCCAATATCACACAGCGATTTAACATAGGAGCCAGCCATGGGACAGATGAGTCCAGTTTCCAGACCATTCTGCTGCCCAAGGCACTGCCTCTCTTGTAAGCTTCACCAGCCTGTTCAGGCCATTGATTAGGGCTTTGGATTTTAATGAATTTGCTAATAAATAACAAGGATCTTCTTGGCAACTGCCTTCTGTCAGAAAAAAAAACCCGTATAATTAAGCTCCTCAATTCCTTCTCTTTCCACTCCTCTGATTCTGCAGGGAATGATTCCTGCTCCGCAGCCCCTCAAAGTCAACACTCGAGGGGGTATATTTCTCATCAGCAAGAGGCAACTTCAGTTGTGTATGGCTGTGTAAGAACAGCCGGCGGCCGGCAATCTGCAGTGTCCATCGGCACATGCCGGTCCCCTTCCTGCCTGAGCCCTTGAGTCTCACTCTTCGGCTACCCTGGGGTATCCAGGCAGCTGTACTCACCCACACAGAGCAGGAGCCCCCAAACAGGCAGGGGAAGCTCTAACTTCATCCTGGTGTTCCCCCCGCTCTCTTGCTGTCTTTTCTCTCCTTTCCAATCAGATTGGCATCACCGAGTCCGGGTCTGCAAAAAAAACCAACCCCAAAAAACACAGAATTTGTTCAAGTTTCTGTTTATGAGAAAGAGGCCCAGGATATTTCCCAGAATTGCATCTTACAGCCAACGAAGTCGCGCACCGAGGAGACTCACTGTTTCCAGCATAACATGCAAGCAGCGCAGAGAGAGAAATGTCTATGACAAAACAAGCCCTTTGGCAGGAAGTGCAGAGGCTCGAGATGCCTACCTTTCTGAACGTCACTGAGGACACGAGGGGGCTGCCCTGTTGCCAGCCCACTGCTGTGACTCTCCGGCCAGCGCCTGTCATTTTCCGGGGACGACGAGCACCGTCAGACCCTCTGTCCCCGAGCAGATTCGCTGTCAGCGTTTCCCATCATTTTTCAAACAATATTTTAACAGTTCAAGTTCAGAGTGTTACAGTTAATTTAGCAAAGCGATGGCAACAAACACAACCATGAGAAACGCTGCAAGAAAAGTAAATGCCAGCGACATATAAAGACATCTTGTACCACCAGCATAACTAGCCTGTAAGCGCTTCGGGAGGGACTGCCTCCCCCTAAACTAGGGGTTTGTACAGTGCCTAGCACAGTGGGCCCAATACTTCGATTCAGGCCCCTGGGTGCTAATACAATAACAACAACGACAGAAATACGGAGAAGCGGGTGTTCAGGTGGAAAGGTCACTATTCTCTCCACCCTTTGCTGCAGCTGACACGCTGGAGGAATCCTTGGAGAAGAGTTTATGTCCCTGTTTGAAAAGACAGAGACGTGTTCGTTACCAGACCCACATATATCCTGCACCCCTGCCTGTCTATTGGCTGGTCTGTCTCTAGATAGAGAGTACTGTGGAGCAGGGGTTGTGCCTTCAAAGCCCCAGCATAGGATGGCCTTTCCCACTGCCAGAAGTAAATAGACAGAGAGTTAGAACGCTGAGCTGGGAGTCAGGTGCTGGGGCAGGGCTCTGTGGCATTTCCCAGCCTGCTGGTCTGCTCAGTTTATCACCGGATTCCATATCTTCTTTTGCAACCGTTCCGATTTGGAATGAGAAAATGCACCCTGTTCACCACACCAGAAAGTGCCTCCTGAGCTGGAGTTCTTGGCTCTTCTCCCTCTGGTGGTGGAATTAGTGACTAACCTGGCAGCAGCTCCTGGTCCGGGCCAGAAAACCAACAAACTTGGGCCCTGATCATGCGCAGGGTGTAACCGTGTAAATAGTTTTTTATTTGGGGGCTAGAGTTAAAAAGGAATCTACTAATAGCCCTGGAATGAGCAGTTTGGTACCATAGCTGACTTTGTTCACACTCAATAAAGTGAGCTAAACAAACTTCTGCTCCAAACACAGCGTCCCCTTTCTTTATAATGCAGCCCTACATCGGCTTTGGTTTTGAAAGCCATAGTCAGGCCATTTTCATTTACAGCTTGGCTCTGCACGAAGCACTCTGGGGTGCTCTGTCCCGGCACTTACTCATAGCTCTCTGTGCGAACGACGCACCTGTTTGGCCACAAACCACCGTCAGCACATTTTCTGACCGTGACCCAAGCTAACAGCGTTTGCAGCAAGGATGGGGGCAGCAAACAAATGTCCCGCCATGCAACAAACTAACAAAACCAGCAATGACGGTGGTTTGTAAAAGTGAAAGAAATGGCGAGAACAGTCTCAGAATAGCAGCTCTGGACACGTCCAGTGACCTGCAGTGAAGAGTGGCTGGGACAGGGACGTTCCTCCTTTGATGTAGAAATGTGCAGTGTTTGAGGGGCGGCCATAGAGTGAGGCCACCAAGAACCAGCTCTGGGCATGTGGTGCTGGGGCTTTGCCTTGTTCCCAGGTGTTCAGTCTCGTCCGCCAGCTGCCATGGGGATGGCGAATGGGAAGGAAGGCGGCCCCGAGATCATCCCGTGATGATGAGGTTCCTAGTATGGAAAAGAGAATGTGAGCCCCTGCCCCAGCCCTCTCCTTACCAAACTCCCTGGCTCATGGCCTCTCGTTATGTCCTTGCGTGGAGTAAGTGCATTTTGGCCCAGGCAGCGCTGTCCCCGGCAACGTGCCCACGCCCTGAGGGAAAGGGGCTCTGCCTTGGCATGAGAGGGCGTTCGCTCTCCATGGTCCATTGTCCTGTGCCTGCCAGGCAGGAGGGAGATCCCTGCTGTACGGATGGTTGTGCCCTAGGAACTGGACTGAGACGTCCAACTTCGTTCACCCAGGCCACAGAAGAGTTGTCTGACAGTAACAACTTCTGGTGCCTACTACTGTGAGTGGGAAAGGGCTTTACATTCCTCCAGTACACCCTTCTCTCACTTTAATCCCTCCCCGCCCATCTGTGTCTGTCAAGCTTTGTTGGGATGTTGCTCAGGGAGAAAAAAATCTGGTGCATGAACTTTCTCTGTTACCTTGGGGTGGTGGCTGAGCTCCAGGAGGAACTCCCGAGCCCTGTCCCTGCTAGCCGCGAGCTGGGCTGGGTTAGAAAGTGGTTTAATGGGACACTTTTGGCGGAGGATCTCCGAGCACTTTACAGACATTAACTAACTCAGCTTCACAGCCCCTCGGTGGGACGGCTACAATGACTCCCGTTGTGTAGGGGGAGACGTGCACATCCGTGCCCTTTGCTGTCACTGCAGAGATCTGTGACTGAGCAGGCGTGTTTTCTCCCCTTGACCTGAGGCCTGTGCTCTCTGGCACGGGGCACTGTCCTGCTACCACGGCGACTGCAGCCTGTGTATTGACTCTGCTCTGCTGCTTGTCAATGCCCAGGGGCAGCCTCCCCTTTAGGAGGAAATCTGCCTGCCACAGCAGAGGGCTGATTCCAGTGGGAGGCGGGGAAGCTGGGCGGAGTGACTGCTTTCCAGAAGGGGAAAGGGAAATTCACCTGCTTACAGTGTGTGAGTGAGGTGTGCTGGCTCCACCTTTCATCCCCTGGTGACTCAGCAGCACTCCCTCCCAGCGTGGGGGCCGGGAGCTGGCAGGGAGGAATTCTCAGGTGTGTTGCTCACTTCTCAGCCAGCGCTAGGGCCGGGCACTGATGCAGGCTCTGACAAGTTCTCTGTATTTCCCTGCTCGGTCTCTGGAGTATGGACTTGCCTTCCCCAGCGCATGGCCCCCACTGGACGGGTGCTGTGCTCATCCTGGGGGTACAGCTCCTAGGTAAGGAATTATTCTGCTGTTTTCCCCTGGGCACCCCTCAGGTGTCTCTTGGCTTTGCCCTTCTGGTTGCTGAGTTCCCTACCCCCAGAAGTCAGTGCCTGCAGAATTCTGGCCCTTGTTTTGGTGGCTGTTCTGGTTTGATTTTGCTGAGTTACACAGGGTGATTGTGTGTATGGACACGACTCTTGGACAAACAGGTTTAGGTGTGTTCCAGCGAGACAGGGGCTGTGCAGGAGCATTCTCAGGTCGGGTTACGCACTGTTTCCTCCCTCAATCCCTGCTCCAGCCAGGGCTGACAGAGGACTTCACTCTTTGAACCTGCGCTGCCGTCTCCATCTTTGTTACACTAGAAAGAGATTATTAAAGAGACAGGCCTGAATTCAGATCCAGTGCAGCAGAGTAAATCTGGAATAAATACCCCAATTTCAGTGGAATTTTACAGGCTTTACAGCTGTATAGGAGATCAGAACTTGGTCCAGAGACCCAATGAGGCTTTACATTGCTTCCCTGGCACCTTATTTCCAGCACATGCACTTTTGTGATCTGTTGTGACAATATTTCACACCTACAGCCCAGTTTTGCTCTTTAAGTTTTTTCAAAAATGGTGATTTTTTCACTTTGATGTAAAAGCTGATCTTTGCCAAAAAGAAACTTTCAAATGCAAAAACATGAACATATATTTGATGTGTTCACTCTTGAATGAGGTCCTATTTCAAGAAGATAAACATAGCTGTGAAATGTCGTGGATTTTTATGAAATGGAGTGAGTAGGATGCAAAGAGCACAGATTCTTGGGTTCTGAATTCCATTCTGAATATTTCGCAGATCCCCTTTATGCTGCTGTATTTGGCAGTAACGGAAAATAAAGCACACAAGGCAATGTGGGATGCATTCCTTAGCATAAAAATCGTGTTCTACAACCCCGCTGAACGGTTCTGCTTTTCTGCAGTCAAAAGCTTACTGGAAAGAAGTCTGGGACAGAGGTGAATTTAAGTCTAAAGTGGACGACATCTGTCAGGTGGAGGTTACTCGGGTTTCCTTCAGATAGGGAAGGCAAAAGCAGTTGCTGTGTGAAACCCGTTGTGTTGTATTGTATTGTATGGGCAATGGCCTTCAGGATAAGTAACACCCCTTTTCCCCCCTCAGGTGAGAATACAGCCCTCCTCAAGCCATCTCTCATCTCTGGCAGTGTTGCAACCCTTGACATTTTATCACAAGGCTCCTTATAATCTTTTTTCTTTGAAAAGCCCCAGCTGTCAGAATCAGGTTATTATCTGAAAAATCTCAGCTTTCAATGACAAAGGAAAAGTAAGCTTCCAGCCCTCCTGGTTTCAGAGAGAAGCTTGACAACCATGCTCCCTACTGCGCCACCGCCAGAAGGCAGAGAAGAGCACCCCAAAATCCTTATTTTTAAATCCCACATTTCTTAAAACCATCTCACGCTTTAAGGCCTGACATGCGTGCACTTGGCAATGCTGTGGGAGGGTCTCAGGGGTGTTGATTTTTCTTTTTGTAAGAATTATAAACTCTCTTCTTGTGGGCATCTGGGAAGAGGAGGGTTTGAGTGTACCAATGCAGCTGCATTGCTGTAAAATCGCTTGTGTAGTCGCTCTATGCTGATGGGAGAGAAGTCTGCCATCGACATAATAAAACCATTTCAACACGTGGCGGTAGCTATGTCGGCAGGAGAAGCTCTCTTGCCCCGGACAGAGTGCTGTGCACCCTACCACTTATGCCGGCAAAACTTACATCGCTCAGGGGTGTGGGAAAAAAGTACAACTGTGAAAACCAAAAGTATAACTGGGTTAAAAAAAGGATAAGCTAGCTTGATGAATAGCTATTAGCCAAGATGGTCAGGGACATAACCCCATGATCCAGGTGTCCCTATGTGTCTGACTGCCTGGAACTGGACAGCAAGGGATGGATCACTCAAGAGCTGGCCTGTTCGGTTCATTCCCTTTGAAGCAGCTGGCAGTGGGCACTGTCACGCAGGATACTAGGCTAGATGGACCAATGGTCATGTCCAGTATGGCCACTCTTGTGTTCTTAGGCCAGTGGAAGAATTTTTCCATTGTCTTTGCTCCCACTGCTTGGAGAGGTGATAATCTAGAGTGGTGGAAAAACGCCGCCTGGCACCTCCTACAACCTCACTACAGCTGCAGTGTGTGTTGTGTAGACACAGCCTCTGTCGTCGTAGTTACAATAGTGTGAGCAAGAGCAGAATCAGGGCTCCAAACTGAAAGGTCTCCCCACGAGCTAACGGTTCCATCTTCTTCCTCCCTCTTTCCCAGCAGCTCTGGTAGGGTTCACCTGTCTGCATAACCAAACCACCCCAGCAGCAGTTGAACTGCAGATACTTCTTTGACATCCCGGATAAAGGTTACCTTGGGGACGTCCTGAATGAGACAGAAACCCGCTCCCCAAGGAGCTGGGCAGTAATTGTGGAGCAATATTAGTAGGGCTGAGCATGCTCCCAGGCAGGCATGCCTGGCATTTGCTGAGCACCCTTCGCCCTAGGCTTTGAGTCTTTAATGCCTGCCTGCGTCAGGGACTCAGTGTCGTATCTCAGCTGTGAGGGGGCACGTCCATCAGCACAGTGCCCTGTAAAGGTCAAGTTGGTTTGCCATCAGCCCAATAACCAGCACTAGCTCCTGCTGGCAGGTTCTCCTTGTTGGTCTCCTATCCAGCTAGTGACCAGACCCCAAAACACTTAACTTGAAATTGTCGAGCTGCCAGGCCAGGAAGACTCTCTGCCCAGCACACAGCCACTTGCCATCCCAGATGGTTGCATAGAGAGCTCCACTGGCGAAATCCGGGCACCCTACCCCATAGAGGTGTCACAAAGTGGGGAAGGAAGAAAATCAGTCTCAGAACAAAACAAGCAAATCAAATATTGCTTGGCCAGCACAGAGCTAGTTCCTGCCCTAGACTGCTCCTGTCTCCTCCTCACAATGCGTGCAGCAGGGAGCTTCAAAATGGCTATAAAAACAGTCTGGAGAAAAAGCCCTGGAGTGTTTCCATAAAATGCCTGGCTGCCCATATTCACCTGAGCAGCCTACTCAGTTGTAATCCAAACCAATGCACTACATGGAAGTGAAGTCTGGGGCTGCACTGTAACTTTAGAGACCTTCAACTAGGACACAGCCAGCAGAACCCCTGCTCTCTCTAGCTGAGGGATTTCTAAAACGTCATGGCATTGCAGTGTTGTAGGCTGCTGTTCTGCAGCTGGGCTCCGCACACACAAATCCCTCTGACTTCACTTGCTGCTGGGCAAGCGTCAGTGTCTAGAAATGTGAGAAAAGGAAAATGTCCAGTGCCCTCTGAACCAGCAGCCCATGCCCTCTTCAGTACAAAGCAGTGTGGGACCAAAAGTCACATCCAGATCAAGCTCTCCTCCATCTCCTATGGGCCCGGCCCAAGGACCAAGCAAACACCCGCACCCTGAAGCCATCCATGTCAGTGTTTGTGTATCAGCTGATTAAGTCTGTGGGGTGCTATGGGATCCTTCAGGTTCCATACATGCAAGATCGTTATCAATAATTAAATCTATCCCTTGGGATTCTTGGTGTAATTTATTAACAGGAGATGATAGAGCAGGCGGCAGCCCGAATTGAGTGTGGATAGGGATTCTGATTTTTGGTTTTAACTGATAAACATTGATAAAAGACCCCTGACACACAAAGGATGACATGGATGTTTATTCAAAAATATGGAAATACACTGGAAATGGGTATTTGTATCTCAGGGCTTGTCTACCTCGTATGGTGGTGTGCTCTACCCAGGTGTGATTTCTAAACACTAATGGTTGCACATCAAATGGTCTGTGTTGACCCTGGTGTGCATGTGTGTGCGTGTGTGTGTACACACCGAGTAATCCTTGTAAAGAGAGCTCTGATCTCCCCAATTTTTGGACAGCCACATAAAACTCAAATTGCTAAAAATAACCCCCCCAAATGAAATTAATAACCCCCCAAAAGAGAAACCCTAAGTGTGGATAAGAAAGGGTGAGGAGCTTTCTTCTAGACTGTAGCTTTTCTTTATTTCCATCCCCGTTTTCCCGGCAGCACTCCGGCCTGTGGCACCTGTGGAAGTTCACACTTCCAAGGAAGTGGAGGCTCTGAATGGGACCAATGTACGCTTAAAATGCACCTTTTCCAGCTTCAGCCCTGTTGGCCAGCGTCTGACGGTGACCTGGAACTTTCGGCCCCAGGGAACGAACACTGCTGAGTCTGTAAGTGGCAGCTTTCCACTCCAGTTGAGTGATGCAGGGCATTGCTCATACAAATGAACACTGCTGAGTCTGTAAGTGGCAGCTTTCCACTCCAGTTGAGTGATGCAGGGCATTGCTCATACGAGCCTCGCCTGTTGCATAGAACTTGCTGCAATAGGAATGTGACTAACAATAGAGGGTGTGAGGGAGGGTGGGGACCACAGATTAGCAGAGGCATGTAGGGCAGGTGGCTTCGACTTGTTTTGTTGAGTAAAAGTTGGTCTGACTAATCTCCTGGGCAGTGAGTTCTGGTTTCAGACCTGATCTTTGCTGGCCATTAAACCTGGTGAGAGGAACCATTTTTAGATCGTTCAGGCTTGTACAGTTAGATGGAAGTGGAGCTACACCGTACATCACAGCTGGATGTGGTCCTGGGTCCTGCTGAAGCTACAGCTCTGCCTTGTGACTTTTCTTGGCCCATGCTGGCAGGGAACGCACATCAGCACGGACCATGTTATGCCTGAAGCAGGGTTCAGTGCAGGTAACACAGCTTCGGCACTGGTGTAAGGAGAGGGATCCACCCTGAGGGTCAGGTGGTCTCTGAGCTCTGCTACAGAGGCTGACACAGCACAGTGCCTGCCTGTCCTACCATGTCTCTTCTCCAGCCTGTGCTACTTTGGAGCCCTGCTGGCTCCCTGCAGGCCTCTGGGGGATGTGAAGTTGCAGCAGCTTTCAGAGGTGAAAAACCAGGGGTCGGGAGTTGGGGTGCAGACACCTGCAGCCACTGAGAGGGACAGAGCAACAGAAGAGTAAGAATTTGGGGGAGGGGGGGTGTCCCATTCCACCATGGCTCCTTTGTCTGGCTGCTTTCCATCCATGCTGCCTGTCTTGCCTCTGGCCCCCAGCCTGAGATGGAGACACCAGGATCTTAGTCCTGCCTGTTTTAGAAACACTTTGAGCGTTTGCAGAATGGGCTTGAGCCCAAAGGTACAGATGGGCAGGTCCCGTAGTCACAGGGGAGGGGGGAAGGGCAGGCGCAGTCACACACAGCGCACAGTAATGAGGAAGCTTCACCTCTGTGACCATATAGGTGTTTTACTACTATGAGGAGCCCTATCCCGCAACCAGTGGGCGATTTAAAGAGCGAATTACGTGGGATGGGAACATTAACCGGAACGATGCTTCCATCATGGTCTGGAACTTGAATCCCACCGACAATGGGACGTTCACTTGCCAGGTGAAGAACCCACCGGATGTTGATGGCATGATTGGTGAAATCCAACTCAGGGTCGTGCAGCAAGGTACGTGGCCCAGCATGGTCGGGGTCAATATGAAGTTAGCTGCTACAGGGAACGGGCAGCAGTGGATGATACCCTGCCATGTCTGGGGGATTGCACAAAGGGAAAGGGAGCACAGAGGGGATGCATGGGAAAAGTAAAGGAATACAATGGGATGTGGGAGAGGAAGGACTGAACTCAGGAGTGCCTCATTCCCAGCCAGATGCTAAGTCCCCTCCCAACCAAGCTCCACTCTCCTGTTTCTGTTCTGTGCAGTGCATTTCTCGGAAATCCATTTCCTGCTCATGGCCATAGGCTCTGCCTGCGCTCTGATGATCATTGTGGTGACAGTGGTGGTTGTCTGTCGACACTATCGGAAAAAACGGCAAGAGAAGACCAACGAGACGGTGGAGACAGAACTGTAAGGATGGGCTTCTGGGAAACCTCAAAATAGATCTTCTTGGGGGGCTGGCTCGTCCTAGTACATGGGGTCTACAGTCTAAAATCAACTGGCAGCAATTGGCCCCTTTGCTGGCAGTCACAACAGGGAGCTCTCAGAGTGAATGAGCCTCCGTTCACCCCTAGAGGGGGTCCATCAAGTCAGGGTAGAAGCCAATTGTGGAGGTGTCTGTGGGGGAAGCTTGCTCTGCCTGTTCTCCATAATGCTGTGCTTATCCTTAGAAGTGGCTGATACAGCAGATATGTCCTGTGTTACTAGGAGAAACACTTGCTTCTGTTCCCTAAATCAAGGGGTACATAAATAGTCATTAATTTAGAGCTGTAGTTACACTTGATCAGAAAGTAACTTAACTAGCTTCTTTGTTATAAAGGAACAGGAAAGCTTTACAACCACTTACAAACAGAACAGCTACAGGGAAGAGTCAGTACTGTCAGACCACTGTCAAAAGGAGCTGGTGGCCACAGAATTGGCTTCTCTAATGGCTGCCAAGATACTCTGTAGTTTAAAGGAATTGCGGCTGGGTGATATGTTGCAGTTTAATGGACAGGTTATAGTTTGCAGGGGGACCATCATGAAGGCTGAATGCAGAACAGACAACGTTATGGGTAATGGGTCTAAAAAACTTGATCACAACGGAGCCATTGTCAGAAAGGTTTAGATGGTGAAAGGGGGGCAGTGGTTGGGACCATGTCTAACCAGCTGTGACTGAGCTACTGCATAATTTGCAGGACCATACAGCTGCACTGCAGTCTAAATATATTTAACCAACACTTCCTCCCTAGAGCAGACACCACAAGCCCTCTCTGCACCTTCCACTTAACATGCTTATTACCAGGGATCCTAGTTTCTGTGATAAAACCAAAATTCTCCAATAAAAACATCCATGTTTTTCCACGATTAAAATAAAATGCCCTGGGTGGTGGGGATCCCACTGTCACTTATTGAATAAGTGACACCGGTACTTTCAGTAAAATTTAGTTAATTGTGTAAAGCGTGAAGGATTCTTTCTCCAAGAATCAGGAACCACAGACAATACTGGAGAGGTTTATTCACGATACCGGGAAGTCTGATAAATCAGCTTCAACTTCATGATGTTACAGTGGTCAATTATATACCCTTTCTTATTGATTACATAGTACATTTTAAATTCTTTATCTATTCGCTTACAAATACAGACATTGTCCCATCCAGAGAGAACAACAGTGATAATGGTCATTACATATATGCAGAGACACTTTTAATCACTTAACTTACATCAAGGATGCTAGGGTTACACTCGATGGGGGGTAGAGTGGAGGAAGAAGGGGGGGATCCTTACAGATAGGTGGCGGACAGGAATTTCTAAAAGCAAATGTGCTGTTCTCATTGGAATTCGAATCACTAAGGGGACATCTGGCTAACTGAGTCATCGGATGTTTGCACTGGCCATTTACAAGAGTTTTAATGTACAACTTATTATCTGAAAACCGTCTCAAGCCTTACAATTGTTAATGGGTGGGTTGGCTGTGTGGTTTTTTTTGTTTTGTTTTTTTCTTCACAAAATGTATAAACTTAAAGATTATCTGTAAAAATGCAAATTCTCTGTTTTTTCTGTGGCAAACTGATTTCTAAGATCCCTGCTTATTTACCTCCTTGTGACTCAGAGCTTTGGGTTGCTGTGCAGGGTGTTTGATGGCTGCTTTTGGTTCCTTTTCTAGAACAGAAAAGGAGATGCTGAAGAGTACAGAAGAGAAGGTAGCTGTCCCATTAGAAGACTAAGGTCCTCTCACCAAAGGGTACATACAGTGCAGGTAACTGCTTTCCAAAAGCTTTCTGACCTGCTGCAGGTTTTCAAGAGGGGCTATTCCATGATCTGTGTGAAATGAGTGGGTAGGTCTCAGGCCAGTTCCTAGTGGACAGGTCATGGTATCCACATTACAAAAACTGCTCCTGCCATAGTCCCAGGTAGTACTGACTGGCTCCTTGTTGGCAGCTGCAGCAGACAGAACAAGGCCTGAACGGGCTATGGAGAGAGAGACCCTCTCTAAATACAGGAGGTTTCTCCAGGTCAGAGCTGGTTCTTATTGGAAGGGAAGTTTGAACTGTTGCTACCATTATGTAGCTGTTTTGTGGATAAAAGGGGCATTTTCATCTCCATTTCTAGACTCGCTTTGCCTTCCTTGTTTTAAGGCACTTATAGGAAGATTGTTACTTACTGCTACTGACAGGCTTGGCTGATGCGTTTATGCATCATTTTACCTCTCCACTTATTGATGTCATCAGCTGCCTTCACTGTTTTAACTCCCAAGAATGCTGTAGCACTATGTTTGTCTTTTTTTCCTTCCCATAGCCTCTCCCCTGCAGAAGTTTCAGAAGCAGGTGGAATCCTTCTGATTTCAGATGTTGGAACAAAACTGAGTTACAGATGTCTCATGCCGCAACTGTGGTAGCCCTGTTCACCTTTAGGCTTTTTCCTCTGCTAAATGGTGGGATTAAAATAAAATGTAAGACCTTATTTCCTTTCATTGAAATAACATAGAGGAAACTTGGTCTATCCACAGTGAAGTTATCTTTGGTCTTCAAGCCAACTGTAGCAAGTCCTGCAGAATTTCATTTGATTCACTCTGTTGAAGGGGAGGGAAAAAAAAAACAAAACAAAAAACCAAACCCAGAGAACTGTAAGAAATTCAAAGATCTCTGATTGAACAGAGATCTTTCAAAGTTCTTATCTTGGTATGTGGAAGAATTTTGGAAAACTGCCTTTAATTTTTTAAAAAACTATTTTACTATTATCTCCTCCCTCCCCACATAAAACAAAACCCCCAATATTTGTAGAAAAGAAATGTATTAGAAAAAGAATGACAGACCTATCACTCTGAATGAGAATGGGAGAATGGTTAACCTATTCCTATTGCAAACTGTCTGTGCTTGCCACACTTAGTTCTCGCTTTAATTCTTAACAACTTTGAGTTGCACTATTTTTCCTTCCTCAAAGAAGCTCTTTAAATGTAGCTAAAAAGAAGACTGAGACAGATTGATCAGCGGAAGCTTATTGCAAGAACAGGATGTGGATCCCATTGTTACTCTACGTGGAAAGTGTTACAGCTTTGGACCATGCACTGTTCCTTTGGCTGTGATGGTATTTAGAAGTGGATGCACTTTTCAGTTTGGTTTTTGTTTTACATGTTAGGTGACTTAGTGTGTCTGAAAGTGAGAGGCTGAGAACAGTGCCTATGGCTATCTGCAATGTGGGCAGGTTCTATTGCAGTCTCTACACCAGAATTCTGACTTCCCTCTGCTGTTCCAGGCCTGGTTCCCCCACTCACTGCTGCTGATTCACCTCAGTCCCGACCTGCAGCACCCCTTGTTATTTGTCAGAAGCTCTGTGCAGTCGGCAGATGCCCTTCAGCTTTGGCTTGCGATAACCACTTCTGTTCCAGCCTAGAGATTCTCCTAAGCAAACACTACCTGTTGTGCCTAATCACGGTCAAGTTTTATTTCATATCAAAGTTCAAGGGCTGGTTCCATTGGATCAAGATGCTGGGAGGTCCAAAGCAGAACTGGTACTTCAGTGATGCAAGCAGCTCCCTCTTAGATATGCACATTGCTGCAAAAGGGAATGAAAGTCTGTTTGTCTCAATGCTAATTATTGCTCCAGGTTACTGGTAGTGCATTTTATCACTAAGTGTGGGGTGAGCACATCCCATCAGCGCTGCTGCAGACCTCAGTTTAAACAAAAATCAAAACCTCTGCTGCTGCTGTGTTTAATTGGCACTACATCAAAATCTGAGCTTGTTTGTTTAAAGCAGTGTTTCTCAACCTGGGGGTTTAGAGGGGTCGCAAGTGCAGAGCTGGTATTGGGGGTGACAAGAAAGGCAATTGCCTGGAGCCACAGGGGCGCCATGAAACTAAGTTACATGCCTCAGCCCCGTGGGGGTGGGACTCAGGCTTCAGGGGTACAGTAGTTTGGAAAGGTTAAGAACCACTGGTTTAAAGAGTATCATTGTTTTTATGGCCCTGCCTGTGAAGTGCCATGTTATCTGTTCATTTGTTTTCTTTCCCTATCTGGAGTGTCCTAAATAAATGTGTTTTGTTGACCAAGGCAGAAGTGGCAACAGTATAACTACCACAGTACGTCTGGGTAAACTCTGATACCGCAAATCACCCTGTCCTCAACACAAAAGAGTTGTTCTGGGTTTTGACCTACTGGAATTGATGCCCACGTCTCATGAGCAGGAGAGAGGGTGTGGCTAGAAGAGGAGCTTTAACGCATGTCCCTGACCGATAAGGTTTTGTTGCGATATAAGGGTGCTTGTATGTGACAATGATGTCATGGCATGTCATGGCATTGGAACGCACATAAGGAGCAGCAGCAGACACAGAAACAAATTGCCCAGCAACTTGTTACTGCTCTTCTCTCGGATCCTCTGCTCTTTCAGGGGCAGACACCCTGTGTCCTCATGCCATCACTGAACAGCTCTAACTTTGGAACTGGGATCAGCAGATGGTTACAGCAGGGTTCTAAGGAGGATGATTCCAAACCACGGGCCTAAAATATGGTGATATGAGTCTGGAAAAGGACATGAGGGATTATAGAGGAAGAGATTAGGTTGTGCCTTGAGCAGGGTGGGCTGTAAGTGAGCTGTGCAGCCACCTGGAATGAAAGCTTGAGGACATCACTGGAATTATAGGTCACCATTTACCTCCCAAAGCTTTTGTGTTTTGTTTGGGGGTGGGATGGAGTCCTAGCTCTTCCACAGCACTGTTTGATTACCTGCAGCACCTCTCAGAGGTGGTCTTTCAAGAAATGATCAGTCTGAGAGGGGGTAAAACAAACATTGGTTCCAGTCCTGCTCCCATTGACGTCAATGAAAGAAGGATTGGAGCAGTTGGTTGGGGCAGGAGCCTACTTGTACAGTGTCCAGTCTCATTTCAAACTAAAAACAAACTATTGGACACACGTCACTAATAGAGGGAAACCCAGATTCTCCAAACTCTAAACTTCAATTGACCCAAAATGTATTTGTCCTCCGAGTCCCAAAATCATATAGAGGGGGGCTAGTGCAAGTCAAGCCTTGGATCTTCAAATGAACTGACTGCAGATTAAATTCAATTATCAGACACTGCCGTGCTGTGAACCCACACGCCATAGTTTTATGTACCATCTTGTATTCAGCTACCAATGGCTAATAGCGATTTTTTTAGACCAGTATTACCTTAATTCTGTTTCATAGTTTCTCTACTTCTGGAAACATTGTCTCATGCTACTTGTCAGTTTCAAGGCCCTGATCCTGCCCGCTGTTCTGCTTAGGCAGACCTCTTCAACCATGTGGAGACCCATTTACTTCAACAGGGTTCTGGGTGGGTGCAGGGGTCAGCTCACATGAAACAACTTGTAGGATTAAGACTCAAGGGCAGTATGTAGAGGTTGTGCATGTGCATTTTTATAATAAACAGCTGCTTAGTTATAGACAAGTTCAATATTTTCATTTCTTGCTGCAAATCTTGTATGTTTTGCAGAGAGAAACTATAGTGAGTAAGGGGCCGTGCCCCATCTCTGCAGACAGATACTCTTTTGTACTGCAATTTATTTTAAATGAGCTTTCAAATCATTGTACATAAATAAACCATTTTTAGTATTAAATCATGTCGCAGTTGCCTGTTTTTATTTGGAAAAAACTGGACAGTTTACTGAACAAGTTCATTATGGTACGAAAACAATGGATGCCATTATACACAATAGAGACAAGGTGGACGAGCTCTTTTATTGGACCAACTTCTGTCAGTTAGAGAGACAAGAATCCAATAAAAGATATTACCTCACCCTCCTTGTCCCTCTTAATAATCTGGGACCAACATGGTACAACTACACTGCACAAACTTATTTTTGTATGTGCCTAGTTTGGAGACTACCAATTCCGTCTCAGAACATATTTCTTCGCAGGGAAAGGCACCATTTATTGGTTGTCACTTGTCTTGTGCTTGTGAGATGCTCAAAACAGCGTTGAAAGTCTAGGACAACACATCGGAGGAGTGTGAGATTGCATTGCCAGTGGCTGACGTTGTGATAACACTGGTGGACATCCCATGTCATGGAACTGAACTACTCGGGAGGTTTTTGACACAAGAGTCCGAGATTGTTTGGGTTCAAAAAGGAGTTTTAAGACCGCACCCCACCTCGCTGAATGACAAGGCTGTGTATCATGCAGCGTCATGCTGCTTGTGTACACAACGATGTCGTGTTGTGTTGTGGTGCTGTGTGTCACCTCGCCGGGTCACTGGACACCGCTGTGCGGGCCATGCTGTCCTGTTAAAGGCCCACCCCGCCCTGAACGTCGCGCCGCGTTGGCTAAGCGCAGCGGGCCCCGCTCCCGCATGGCGCAGACCAGAGGCCTGGCTGCAGACAGGCACCGGGCCGGGCCGGGCCGGGCCGGGCCAGGCTGCCCTGCAGCTGAGGCGGTGCGGTGCGGCGCGGTGGCTCAGGTGACACCGCCACGGGCGGAGCCCATGGCCAGGGCGATGGAGGGCGTGTACGTGGCGGCGCGGCGGCTCTGCAAGGAGGCCGGGCCGGGGCAGGCCCCGTTGCCATGGAAACAGCCGGGGCGACCAGTTGCCAGACTAAGCGAAACGGGCGCTGCTGGGTAGCCGGGGCTTCCCCCTCCCCGCAGCGTGGGGCGGGCTTGCCGGGTCTGGGCTCGGGTCGCGCTCCGCTGATTGCCGGCTCCGAGCGACTCTGGTCCGCCCCGCTTCCGCTTCCGCTCCACGGCCTGGTTCCGGTCCGGCCCGATCGCAGCAGTGCACAGCCCGCCATGTTTGCTCGTGGTTCCGCCCCAACCGGAAACGGAAGCGGACATTCCGCCATGTTTGTTCAGGGTTCTTCCCAACCCGAAACGGAAACGCGCCGTCCGCCATGTTTGTGCCGGGTCGTTCCCCCACCGGAAGCGGAAGTAATCGTTCCGGCATGTGTCCGGCGTCGGTTGGTTTGTTTTGGGCGGCCGGGGCAGGGAGCCCCCGACTTCCGGGTTCCTGCGGCCTGGGCCCGGCTGGTGGCTGCCGCGCCGGGCCTCGCCCTGCCTCTGCCGTGAGCCTTCCCGGCCTGTTCCGCCAGGATGCGGGGCTGGGCGGCGGGCGGCTTCCTCCGGCTGGGGCTGCTGCTGCTGCTGCTGGGTGAGCGCGGGCCGAGCCCAGCCCGGTGCGGGCATGGTGGAGGGCTCGGCTCGGGGGGCTCGGCTCGGGGGGCGGGTCTGCCGTGGGGCTGGGGGCTGATGGCGGGGGGCGGGTCTGACTGTGGGGCTGGGGCTGGGGGCTGATGGTGGGGGCTGGGGTGGGGGACCAGAGGGCTGGGGGCGGGTCTGGCCGTGGGGCTGGGGGGGGGCCGGGCTGGGGTGGATGGGGTGTGGATGCGGGAACCCGGGAGGCTGAGGCCGGGGCCGAGGCTGCTGACGGCCCAGGCTGGGGGTGGACAGACCGGGGGTGGGGGCTGGGTTGGGGTTGGTGGGGCAGATGAAGACGGGGGTTGGGTTGGGGGAGGTCGGAATTTGAGCGGGGCGCGTCTGTGGGATTCGCCGAAGGAGGGTGAGGTGTGGGGTTGGCCGGGTGTGTAGGGGCAGCCCGCTGTAGGGCAGGGCTGGGGTCTGTACTGAGATACATTTAGGGAGTTCTGTGTGGGGGCAGGGTGTGACTAGCCCCCTCCTCCCCCGCAGTATTTTCGGGGCAGCTAGGAAAGGTGCATTAGCGAGAGGCTTGTTGCCACAGTTACAGGCCAGGGGGAGGTGTCGGGGGTGGGAAGCCTGTGTAGCTTCAGCTGGAGTGTCCCAGAAGTGATTGGGTAACAGTGACCCAGCTGCACCCTGTCAAGCTTTCTGAGTCACCCAGACACACCACTTCCCAGCTGGGATCCACCACCCTGGGGGCTGGGGTGACTGAGGCCTTGCAACAGGTGCAGCCTGAGCATGTGAAAGGGCTCACAAGTGCCTTTGAGATTTCCAGGGCTTTGTCTAGGGAGCAAAGCCTCCGCTGATCCCTCTGCCTGGCCCTGGTTCTCAACACTGCCTCATTTGGAGGTCTGTCTAGCATTGGAAATGGACATGGGGCAGCGGAGAATGGGACTCGGGCCATCTGGGTTCGATTTTTGGCTATGTCAGTGACTTGTTGGGGTAAGTCACTTCACCTGACTGGGCCTCAGTTTCCTCATCTGTAAACTGTGGTGAGTGATATCCACTCGCCTTTGCAAAGCTCCTGGAGATCTTTGCGTGAAAAGTGTCTTCTGACAACTCGTTACTGCTTCGCAATAACCTATGGAACTTGATGCTGGGGATCTTGTGAAGGCCAAAAGTATAACAGGGTTCAAAAAAGAACTAGATAAGTTTATGGAGGGTAGGTCCGTCAATGGCTGTGGGCCAAGATGGTCAGGGATGTAAGTAACGCCATGCTCTAGGTGTCCCTCGTCTCTGATTGCCGGAAGCTGGGATTGGATGACAGAGGAGGGATCACTTGATGCTTGACTGTGCTGTTCATTCCCTCTGAAGCACCTGGCATTGGTCACTGTCTGAAGACAGGCTACTGGGCTAGGCGGACCGTTGGTCTGAGCCAGAGTGTCCGTTCTTATGTTCTTATGATGATGAAACAAATCCCGTTTTGAAATCCTTTGATAAACTGAGTTGCCAGTGGTTTTCCCCTAGCATACTTTCTGAGGCCCTGGCCATGAGGTTCCTAAGAGTTGTGATTTTCTTCCACCTCCCTTTGCCTCCGTCACTTTACAGTCCAGGTAGTTGGACTAAGACTTGTTTACATTTGTGGAAAAAATCATTTGTTTTCAAGTGTCCATGTTTTGTATTTATTAGTGAGTACATAACACTTCTGGAATGCCATAAACTTACACAGCACTTTACAAACTTTAAAAGAAGCATGTTCTCAGCACCAGAGAGTTTACAAACAAAAGAAGACAGGCATAACCAAATGCAGAACAGACTGTCAGGAGAGGGGTTGTATGTTGATTTATTAATAAGAAAAAGAGCCCTGAAGTTGGTACTTTGGACCTTCTCTCTAGTCCAGCTGTGTTAGGTTACCTACTCTTTGACTAGTTTATCCCCATAGGTGGGTACACGTAGGGCTTTGGCAGTGACCACCAAACAAATACCCTATTTGTGGGCTAAGTGTGAAACACTGCTGAATTCCTGTCATCATTAGAGGAATCCCCAGGTTTGCATTTCTTGGGCCTGGTGGGGGAAAGGGGATGGGATAGATACCAACTATTAGCTTTCCTGTTTCTAGATATATGTGCAGTTTCAGACAATCATCAGTTCTTCACAGCTTTGCTTTGCTTTCTCATGTGTGTCCCTTACAAAAATTCCCTTCTAACCTTTCTCTTTGGGGCTTGTTTTATCAGGTGTCTGGAATGGTCTTTCATTGGAAATTAAAGTGAATCCTGAAGTACAAGCTTTTGTCGATGAACAAGTGACCCTGAAATGCTCATTCAGCTCCTTCTCTCCCATAACTGAGAAGCTGACTGTAGACTGGACATACCAGCCCCTCACAGGTGGTCGTATGGAGACAGTAAGTGCTTGCAGATGAGTGGTCCAAAGAATCTTTAATGTAGGCTGGGCAGAACTCTGTAGGAAGGCTGAAGATCCCATGGCATTTTGTGTAAAAAGTCAGGGTTTTCCTCTGTGTGCTTTTCCACAGCTGTGTGGTGGGCTTTGTCTGTCACCCTCTGCTCCAGAGGTGGCTGCATTTCAGCACTGCTGTATATACATAGGGTGAATTACTTTAGAATCCTTTGGACCAAAAGGAACTATGTAAATGCAAAATATTATAACCCTAAGAGATGACTGTCCCATTGCAAGGTAGGCATCCATATTACTGCACAAGAGATCATGTGATTCGGAAAGCCTCCCATGGAGAATGTACTGTGGCAGTTTTGCCATGTGGCAGAATGCAGGTGTAACTTAGGTCGGGGTGATAGCAGGGTGTGTGCGCAGTCACAGTCTGCAGGCATGATGATAGATCGTCCCTAAGGATTTATGGGCTGTTACTGGTTATTGTTGGCAGTGTTACGAAATCCAGTCAGAGGTGCATAGATGGAAAATCCATTCATAAATGTCTTATTCTCTGTGTAAATCATCAGTGATTTCCTCTGCTCAGATGAGGTTAAGCTCTTGGGAATGGTATGTTGCAGCTGGGAGGATGTGGTGGTGCCTTTGTAAAGTAAGCTCTGGTAAGTCCCCTGTGGCCAGCCAGCGTGAGTGAACTGAGGGGAAGTTAGCATTGCTTTGTGAACTAAAGTCTGATGGGCAGAGTTGCGGCATTCAGTCATGCCATGCCTGGGATAGGGTTCCCATGCTTTACAGCAGAGAGCACTACACCTCCTGATTGGCATGGCTAGATGACTAAGTAACTGTTTGTATGCAGCATAGTTGTAGCTGTGACCTGCGGCTTGAAAACTTGTCTGTCTCACCAACAGAAGTTAGTCCAATAAAAGCTATTCCCTCCCCCGCCTTGTAGCTTTAAGTAACTGATTTGTCTGTCTGTCTAAGGTACTTATCTGGCCCTCATTACCATAGTATTTGAGTGTCTTGCAATCTCAATGTATTTTTCCCCACAACACCCTGGGAGGTAGTAACGTGCTAGTATCCCTACTTGACAGAGGGGAAACTGAGGCAGAGAACAACTAAGTGACTTGCCCAAAGTCACACAGAGAATATTTTTGGTAGAGCAGGGAATTGACCATGGGTCTCCCAAATCCCAGGTTAGCACCCCAACCTCCAGAGCATCCTCTTCCATCTGAGATCCTCCTTGGCCAGAAAGATGATGCTGACTCTGATGTGAGCCTTGGAGACTGGTGGGCAAAGAGGGAGATCCTCAGGGCTCTGACATGGGTATGGAAGACCCTGACACGCATTTCCATCCCCTCTTCACCCGTGGTAAAAATATTTTAAAAATCTGAAAAGCTGGTGCAAAGGTGCCCAGTGCTGTGGGCTGGAGAGCCCCTGGCTGTGCCTGAGTGGGCTCCTTTAAATGGTGGTTCGTTTTGATCCCGTTACTCTGTGAAGGGAGTTCTTTCTCTCTCCTTTTCAGAGAATGACTTATTGGAACAATCACTGTCTTCCCCCTTCAGATTTTTCATTATCAGTCTGTTGCATACCCAGCTGTAGTGGGAACGTTCAGAGACAGGATTTCATGGGTTGGAAATATTGCCAAGGGTGATGCCTCCATTGCAATAGAAAACCCGACAACGAACGACAATGGGACATTCACCTGCGCAGTGAAGAATCCCCCGGACGTGCACCACAACATCCCCCAGACCACGCTGACGGTCACACACAGAGGTAAGACTCAAGTGTGGCAGTGTTCTTCCTGTTTATTTCTCATGAGTGCATTCCTGTTTTGCCAAAAATCTTTGGAGTCTAAGTACCAGGTGTGAAGTGTCTAGCTTCCGTAGAACTACAGGTTTCAATGCCACCTGGGCTTCACTCAGCCCCTCTCCTTTTCCAGCTGTAAATTCAGATCCATGCAATTTCTCCTGTGTTCTGTTGGTGAAAACGGAAGGTTGTGTCTGTCCTGTCTGAAGACGCAAGACGCCACAGCATTCCCCTAAGAGCAGGCATCTGCCTTGGTGTCTGTCTGGGGAGTTCAGATCATTCCAAACTTCACTGGGGGTTAGCGCATGTCCTGTCCTGTGGAACAGGAGGTGGAGGTGATGGGCAGTCCAGGATTCCCACCGAAGAGCGTGCAGCATTAAGTGGGTAGCGTGGCTTGGAACTGATGTCCTAACAATGACCCGATGCTTCACAAACATGAACAAATAGCTGCCGTAGGCTGTGCGAGAGCGCTGTCCCTGTGCCTGCAGACTGGCTGTGTCCATCAGTTCGATGCGACTTGCCTCTCGCCTGGCTCTGGATATGCTGCTCTCAGTTGTGCTCCTTCACTGCAGGCAGGGAGTTTTAATCTTTTCCCTCCCCTCTGTAGGGAAGTAAAAGCTTCAAGTCCAGTTCTGAATTTGAGTTCCCTGCCAGGACTCTGTCACAAGTTCCTTTCACCCCAGCCAGCCCTGTCTTTTTATAGGAAAGGCCAGGATGCTGTGTGGTGGATTAATATTTGCCTTAGAGATGAAACAAAGCCATATTCTACTGCTTTTCTGTCCTCATTGCTTTCTCTCTCCCCTGCAGGCTTTTCTTTCCAGCTAACTTCAGCAGCGTTGCTATCCATCTTAGTGTTCCTCCCCTCTGCCATTGTGGTCATACTGCTGCTGGTGAGGATGGGAAGGAAGTTTGGGGTCCTAAAGCACAGAAAAAAATCTGGCTATAAGAAATCATCCATTGAAGTCTCTGATGAGTAAGTTTTGCCTGGAACCTAAACCCCATTTCCCCTCTGGCCTATGGTCTTAGGTGGGTTTTTTCTGTCCTCCCACATTTCATAACCCACAGCATCTGGAGTTCTGCCATTGAGACGTCACTGTCTGTGGGCACAACTCAGCTGGCAGTCAGAGTCTCTGAAAACACCTTCTGGGAATGTCATGAAGTGAAATGTGTGCGGTACATCCTCTTTGGGGGGCAGCTGAGCTAACCTGTTGTTGGGATGTAGAGCCTTTCACCTCCATCACCAGACTTAATCCAGCCCAGATCAGTAAACTGTGTGGTGGGTCTCAGTCCAAGTGTCAGTATCACAAAAGCCCAGCACTCTAATGCGAACTGGTTCCCGTGTAAACGCGTCATTTTGTTCTCCTGGGATGTCAAGCCATCATTACACTGATGATTTTTTTAACTAAAATATTTTGGTTAATGGCAGCTGAAACTTTCCAGCCAAGCAGCGATTTCTGAGGTTCATGGTGTGGTGAAAAGACAACAGGAATAGTTTGGCCATTTGATTTAGGTTTGCCATGCAAACCTTTGAAATAAGGAGCCTCACATGCTGGTGTTTTGCTTTGCTAGTTAAAACATAATTACAGAGAAGGCATTTCTGAGGAATTAGTCAGAAGGGCTGGGAAAGAGACCTGTGTGTTTGAAAACAACCCTGCTCTCCCGGCTGTGTTGGGGCGTGAGTGGGAGACACGTTGACCTAACACTGTGCTTTTTCTGCAGGCCTGAGTGTACTGAGAAGGGCACCTATCTGGGGAGGCTGGGCACATGGTGTTTGCAGTGTGTGGTGAGTGCAAATAAACATTCTTTTAACTGCTTGTGTCACTGTTAAGAGTGAGGGCTCCGAGCCAGAGCCAAGCACAGTGCCTGAGAGCTCTGCGTGAGCTCCCCACATAGCGCAGTTGATGTGTCTCGGTGCTTTCCACATCTGATCTTTTTTGGGTAGAAACTGCTGCATTATTGGGTGGGTGTGATTAGCGTGAGGCCCACAAATTCATTTAATCCAGATCAAACCCTACATTTTCAGTGGTGAAAAGCCAGAGTTTAACCACTTAACTCACCGTGCTGCCCTTCTCCTCCAAAGACCATGGGGAGTCTCTTTATGCCATAGGTGGAGTTGGGCTAGGATGCTGTGGCTGTTGGGTGAGCAGTGCAGAAATGTGTAAATCCATTGCTGCCCTGGTGGTCCCTGGGGCCAGCTGCTCAGGCAGCCCTGAGATCAGTGAGAATCTGTGACTTCCGCAACCTCCATGACAGACTTGCAGCCTTACTGATGAAGCATTACATGTTTGACCACTGCTTTGACTCATCCTTTCTGCTGTCAGCAATAGAAGGCTGTACTTAATATCTCAGCTTTCGTACCAATGAGTTACAGGTGCAGAAACAGAATTATAGGTAACTAATACCAGCCGTAGAAGGGTAACAGAGCAGCAGCAGTAGGAGGAGGATAGGAATTTGCAAGGGGCAGAAAGTCACGTTGAATGTTTCATCACTCATTTGACACTTTGTTCTTTGCTGACAACAGCGTGTTTAGCATGCCAGGCGTCTCGCTGATGCTGATGTAGCAGGACTTGATGCTTCTGTACTGTGTTTTCCGTTCATCTTTAATACATTTTACAATTTTGAATACTTTTATAATCCGCCACACACACAAAACCGAGAGAGCTGCTTGGACTTGGATCCTGAAAGGGATGGGAACCAGTGGAGGTGCTTGCTCATAAGGCAGATACGTTTTTGCCTCCTGGTGTGAGAGCGCAACGACTTGAGGTCCCCATAAAGCGAGAGAGCGCCAAATGATCATGGTCATTAAAGTGAGATATTGGGGATTTGAAGGCGTGTGGTTGCCAGGAGCGGGGGCAGACTTGAGCAGTAGGTTTAGATGTAGCAGCAGCGCCGTGTGGCTGCCCACAACCCTCTCTGCACGCACTGTAAATGTATGTGCTTTTCCTTTGAAACCATCAGGCTGGCAGCTCTCCAGTCTTGTGTGGGGACTTTGCAGCAAGGAAACGGGTGCTCGAGCTGTTCTGGATCCGCTCTCTGTAGGAACTTGTGCCGCTTTCAAAGGAAACTAGTGTTTGGGGCTGGTGTGGCAAGTGCCTCTTGCTTTGAGGTTTGACTGTTTCGCCACTTAAACCTGCCCCACGCGAATTTCTTGCTGTGCCAGTTTAACGGGGCTCCTCAGCGACATGCCAAAAGGGTTTGACTGCAGCCTTTTACAGAGACATTGGGCCTACGGCTTTCACAAGAGCATTGGCTTTTTCCAAACGAGCAGCTTGTGAGAAGCACTTAATCTCTTGTCTGAATCTGCCCAACTCCTGTCTCTGCTGAGCATCTGAATGGTTTCATGTCTGCGTGCCTAATCTGGCTCCTCAATACTTTCCCCCAGGACACAGATGAGGAGGACCTGTACTGATGAAAGGCCAAAGCTACAGATGAAGGGAGAACGTGCAGTGTTGAAAGCCTCCTCCAGAAGGCCACTAAGACCCTTGGATACCCAGTGCCTCTGAACTTGGCGTGTTGGGAGAATTAATTCTGAGATGGGAGAATCAACTTTTATTCAACGGCAGGAATAATGATTCTAAAATCGTGTTATTTATTGGGGGAAAAAAAGGAAACCTTTTGTATTTAAAACCCACCTGGCAATATTGTAAAGCAGAGAGACCTGAAGTACAGCTTTCCACTTACAGCCCGACAGTGCTTCCAATGAAATGAGCTCATTCTCTAACAACAATCTGACTCAGCACATTCCCTGGTAGAGGGGCAGTGCCAGCTGCCCTCTCTATCGCATGCCTGTCTTCCAGTTCCCCGAAGCTGAAATTGCCTAAAGCACAGGCTGCTTAGGAGTGAGACTGTAGCGCCTTAAATGGATGGTCTTGAGACACATCTAGCAAACGTCTCTTGCGTTACACTGCTGCCTCCTTGCTGAAGTGATGCACCAGCATGACTAAGGGCCGTGTTTGGCCTACTGGACAAAGGACCTATCTGAGCGTAGGGTGAAGGGAGCTTGCTGCTTTTTCATTGCTTCCTGGTGGCATCTGCCTTATAATGACAGGGGAACCATCTTATGCCTCCCATCTTTTCAGCTGAGCTTTTAAAAAGCTGCCAGCTGCATTGTAATGAAACCCTGGCAGTATTTGTCTTGATTCTTCGTTACCCAGCAATCTGCAGCACCAGATCATTCTATGCTTAGAATGAAGTTATTTGTAAAAAAAATGGAGTGTGATTAATTTGCAGCCATTTTCCTCTAACAATGGCGAATGGTGGCGAGGGTGCCCCCAGCTCCATCTCACCCTGTCTCCCTGGGCCATCATTTCAGGGCAATGTCACAGGGAAGGACCCTTTGGGTATTACAGACTCGTCCTGTACTTTTCATAGGCTCAGACTTTGAGAAAGCAGCTTGCACAAACCTCTGCTGCGTGGGCTTCCAAATGACAAACGTGACAATAATGCTGCAGTGACTAACTCTGTTGTGCTGAGCAGGGCAGACAGCGTCTGCATGAACTGAACATTGATGGATGTCGTTACTTGTCACGTTTCATTTTCTCCTCTCCAAGAGCTATGAGCGGGGGGAGAATGGCGCAGAGAGCTTCCCTGGCCCACAGAGTGCAATGCCTCTCTATGTAGCTGCCTTCATCTTAGATGGGCCAGGAGGCGTCTAGTGAGTCTTGTGAAATTCCTGGGCAGATAGAGTAAACTACAGAGAGGTTCTGAAGTTGCAGAGTGGGGTGAAAAAATGCATCAGTATATTAGCAAATACTAATGCACGTTACAGAGGGAAGGGTCAGTGTATTGCTGACTGGGAAATCATTGAACGTTTCAGGGAGAGAAAATTCTCGACTTTTCCGCCCCCTCTTTCCCCCAGCTCCAGCAATCACTGTTGTGAGGAAGAGGGAGCTATGCACAGAGCATTTGCTCATCCTGTTTTAGTTCTGACCTGTCTCTCTAGTGAGCAGCGGAGTCATGCAGGGCAAGGAGCAGTGTGGATAGCGTGCGAGGCTCTGTAGACTTATGCTTCCAGGGCAGGATGAGTAATGCTTACCACTACCCCTTCTTAGTCCTTAGTGCCATCCCAGGAAGTCCATGTTACAGCGTGGGATTCCCAGTACAGCTCCTAGACTGACCAACAGAGGCAGGCCAGTGTTCTGCCTCTGCCCAAGGGTTGGGTGCTTCCCTTTCTGCAGGGACTGCGCCCGGGGACACAACTCTGATGTTGCCTGTAGAAATCATAGGTTTCTGGGTGCCCCATCCTGCTTCTGTGCAAGTCTGGGAGTGTTCCCATCGACTTAGCTGGGAACAGGGCTGCATCTTGTCCTCGCCCTTCCCTTGGTGTTCCAACTGGGAAGTGCCTTGCCTGTATGTCTAAGCATTTGATGCCTGCATTTGCACAATAGCAGGCAGGTTTAAAGATCCCAGTCTCTCGTTAAATGAGAGTGTATTGTAAAGAGCCGTGTCCCTTCTGCTGTGACCTGTTGGACTGGGGCCTGGCAGAATTGCAGTAGTCCTCTACAGCTCAAAACTTGCTGTAACTCCAGGAGTTACAAAGGGGGAAAAGGTCCATTAACCCTAGGGCTGTCCAATCTTGAGTTTGAACTTTTACATGTGCAAGTGCTGAATGGGGAACTAATAAACTACCAGAAGGCTGGCACGTGACTGCTGCCCCATGGTCTGCAAAGGGTGGAGTGTTGTCTTCCACCAGCCCTGCCCAGTAAGAAATAGAGAGGAGGGGGCAGCCGTGACATGCCTCTCATCTGAGCACCCAAACTGCTGCTGCGCCACTTGCTTTCTCTGTATGGCGTTCTCTGGATGATCCCTTTTGCTGTAGCTGTGCTGCTGTGCTATGGCCAATAAATCATTTTGTTTCGTTCCAGGCCACGTTTTTCTTTGTTTGGCTAGAAATAGGCAGACACGTGGCTGAGTTTGAAGAGGGGCTTGTGAAGCTACCCGGCCTGACTGATCACTGCTTGTGAGCTGAAGAGTCCTGGTGATGATGGGAGATGTGCTTAGGAGCTGATCTGTAGAAGAGGCCACATTCTCCATTAATGGGGTGTAAGCTGTAGTGCCATATAAACCTGACTGTCTAGTCCAGAGGCTGCGAAGCTGAGTGGCGTAGCCACACGGCATTCAGGGCTAGCTTCTTGCAGCTGTGTGGTCAAAGCAATGGTAAGATCTTCCCCTTTCACAGCTAAAGGGCTTTTATAAGTTTGCACTTCCTGGTGACTCAGTGACTGTCCAAACCTAAAACCAGCCAGTGGAAGGATCTCAATGGGAGTTACTGGCAGGCTAGAGGGAACTGGTTTTACTGTTCCAGTTTGGGCAGTAGCTAATTGCTCAGTGCTTTGCTAAGTAGAGAATCTCATGTTTCTACAGAACTTGTCAGTCTAAAGGAGGCCAAAGCATTTACAAACAATGGCCAGATCCTGCGCTCGGTTACCCTGGGACAAAGCTGTGCTGCCTGACGCTCATGGCTTGGCTCTACGTTTAGAATGGTGTGTGAGAGAACAAAGTTTAGCTCTTTCTTTGCTAGCTATCTGGAAATCCAGCTCTGGGGTGGACCACAACAGCTGTGTAATAGCACCCGGGTAGGGAGAGAAGTGAGGCAGGCTATATGCTATTGAAATTGGGGGTTTGGGTGGGGAAGGTAGTTGTCAACAGAGCAGACAGCCGTGTATGCTGTAGCCCATAGGGCTAGCTTGCCTTTCTTATATTCACTGCTTTGTTATATTCAGCAGTAATGCAAGGTACCTACAGGCCGTAACTGTAAGGCATTCGCTTCAGCAAGGTGGCATAAGGCTTGAGGCCAATGAACGTTGTACAGATAAAATTGAAACAGATCAATGGTTCAACAGAAAACCCAAAGTACTGGGGAGCTGAAAATGGTGTTTAAGAAGAATTTCTAACCACAGCTACACGATCCAACCACAAGAGCGTTATGGCAATGAATTGATGTACATAACATGTACGTGAGCTACATCTGCGTATACCGAGCTACAAGAGGGCCATAATAATGAACTGATGCATGATAATAAGTTGAGATCATTGATACACTGACCTACAGGTGAAGAACAATCCAACATTAGTAAGGTGAGAAAATACAAGTAAGGAAAAGGGGGAGATCTCCTGCTGAACGCATCAAACATGAATGGCCTCAGTGTATCATCTTTTAAAAGTTACATCCCAGCTTGGGGGCGGTAGGAGAAAGAGATGCAATCCTTGGGAGGTGCCAGAATAATGGCCACTAATAATGAAGGGGAAGGGGATGGTGATGAGGAAGATGATGGCTAACATTCCCGGCTGTTCTCACGGGATGGTGTGAGTATATGGCTGTGCGGATGCACATTCTGTCGTATCGCTGTCTTACTGAGTTGGGGTGTTTGTGACTGTGCTGAATGTATCAATAAACTATTGGTAGTTCTAGAAGTGTTCCTGTGGTGTGAGTGGTGTAACTGCACATTGGGGTTCCCAAAATATATACTTCAATCAATACTGGGCCTGATCTTTGGACAAGAATCTCTCAGCCCTCAAAGTGATCGCTAGGAATTACGTCATACATAAATCAATACATAATCTATAGGTTAGGCTACGATGCCAAGTGTCCTGCCTTTGCATTCAGAATCTAAACAGTAAAGCTAGTGGCATGATGTCGAATACATGACTTCATAAATGTTAGCATTTAGATAGCGGTTTCTTGCCACAAAGATACCAGCTGGGCTATTGCCTCCCATACTGCTCATACAGAGGCTGTCTCATTGCCCTGAGTGTAGGCACTTTAATGCTTTCCCCCACCACCTTCTGTTACAAGTCCCCCTGGTTTTACATGTAGGTGGCATCTTGGCATGGATCTATCCTGCCTTGGGGTGCTGAGCCTCATCTCTCCTTGAGCTGGTTATTTTACAACTTACTTTGTCCCAGAAGACCAGGCTAAGAGTGAGGGGAGGCCAGGGAGCTGCATTTTGAGAATCTGTGGCCCCATTTAGGACATGTATCGTAGATTTGATGGGAGCTGTGTGCTGTGGTTAAAAGTTGGGGGCTCAGGCACATCCTGAGTCTGTGCATAGCAGTTTTTTCGCTATTAATGTGAGTGCTGTGTGTATCTACACGTCCTGTCTACAACCACCTTTCACTCTATTCACCAAAACCCTTTCTGCCTTCTGATTGTCAGCACTCACTTCCCCTTTGTAATTTAAAAGCAGCCATTTCCCTGTGAATGAGACACACAAGATCTGAAACCAAGAGTTACATTTTAAATCCTGCACCTGCAACCTCAAGCAGACTCTGCCTCTGCTCCGCTGAGACCATGGTTGAGACGCTGTAAGCCTCTGAATCAGTCACTGGAGAACACTTTGCATGAGAAGCTGGGGGTCTGCTCCAAACTATCTGGTAAGTGTCTGAATAATCTATATTCATTTTCTGTCGGAGAGCAGAACTAGGGAATATTTTAATTCTCGGAGCTCAGCTGCCCAGTGGCTGAAAGTCCCTGATGTGCAATCGCAGGGGAGTGAAGGGCACTGTTGGTTTTATGGATTTCTTTCCACATCCAATGAGTTAAGGTTCTGTCTAAGGACAATTATCCCATGGAAGGATCCTGATAATATGCCATTATGTACATGATATATGTGTATATATATTGGTGTCATAATATACCCAAGAGAGCCCCACTGCGGTAACTCTGTTGCCAGCTGAAACACATGGAGCACCTGCTGCCCGATTTGCTGTGTAGAAATACTTGAACGAAGTCAGTGAGGGGATTGTGAGTAATAAGGTAACAAATACATGGAGGATTCGATGATGCTGAGGGTCAGATTCTCCAGTGAGCTCAGTGGTTGGGTGCATGTTAGGTGCTGAGATGGTTTGAAACTCCGGCCATAAGTGTCATGATAGCTGCTGGGTATCAGTGCTTCTGGAATCTGTCCCCTATTTAGGCGCCTCACTGGAGGTGCTTCTCTGGCAATTTAGCCCCCTGAGAATTAGGAGCATGGCCAATCTGCACGGGGAAATGCGGCAGCCGGGGAATTTGGAGCGGTGTGTGTCGAACGTGAGCGAGCGAGCAAGCCCTGAGTGCAGGATGGACCTTGCAGGGCAGGTTCTAAATACTTAAGTCTTTTTACAAACGTTTCTTTACTGAGAGGCACGTGTAAGGAGAATTACAGAGGTCCTTGCTACTGCTAGCTGGACTTTGATTCTGCAAACACGCAGCGGGCAATGGAAGGCAGGGTCTATTTTATACCAGCGTATTTAGCCGGGCACTCGAGCAGCTTGGAAAGTCTTCATTTCTCAATCTAGAAAGCAGTTCTGTATCCATGGCAGTTGGTGATGGCTGGATTCCACTCTGGGATCTGCAGGCGCTTTACCAACTTCCACTGGAATGTGAAACTACAATTGCCTGAGAAAAAAGAAATCTGCAGACATGCCTGGTTCTGAGAAGAGGTGAAATCCTCTGAAGTGAGGATTCCTAGGAGATTTGGTGCAAAATTTTGCTCTCCCTATTGACCTTGTTCTATTTAAGTATTTCTCCATTTCACACCATCCCATGGTGCATGCTAGCGCATCCCCAGCTGTGTGCCATCCATTCTCACTACTCACTGTTGCATGTTCAACTCTGCAGAGCACAAAGGAGACAGTCTCGGCCTCATGGAGTTTGCCGTATAAATACCCCAGACTGGTCACCGATTGCTCCCTACTGTGCTAGTGCTGAAGGCCATGTTTGTTGTTCTCTGAGAATGATCAGGAGTAAACAGTACTTCAGAAGTGTACTTTAAACCAAGTACAGGTGGCAGGTTTACTCTAGATCCTTTTCATTAGCTGCCCTGTTTCTTGGGGATTAATAAATCCCACCTCAAAATTGTATTGAAACTGGTTTTGGGGGGCACTGGCTTGTCCAGGGCACAATAATGAAACGCACAGAGAAGGGGACAAGATTTTTCAAAATAAAAAACAGGATGATTTTGTGGTGATGTTTTTTTGGGTAACAGAATTCTTATACAAGAGACTGTGTGTGTGTGGTGTGTGTGTGTATATTTTGCTGCTGTTGCTACTGCCAGCTTTTGGATTTAACATATGAGTGTATAACACTCATGTAGTTTGGAGGATTTTTTCCCATTAACTTCTTGTTCTTCAAGAGTTGATCATCAGACCCATAGCAAATGCACTGAGTGTGCCTGCGCTCGTTCAGCTTTTCTCTTCACTTTGAATGCAAAGTGTCACAATGAACACTTGTTCCACTGATTTGTTCCTGTAAACACAGCTAATTCCGCCTGGTGCAGAATGCGTCTGGAACAAACATTCAGAAGTTATTACAATTTTTGTATCCACTTAGTGAAAAAGGGGCCATTTCAGGTGTCCCAGAAGAAGTTCCCCTTATAGAGGTTTCCACTGTTTGAAATTCAGCCCTTGTTGCCAGTGACTAATAGTGTTATCATCTGATCTGTCCTCATTCGGGGGATCTCAGATGTTTCTGCTGTGCAGGACACACACTAACAGGGAGATTGTCTGAAGATTAAGGCGTCTGGATTGTTAGTATCAGTGTAAACACTTCTGAGTGCAAGTTTGTGGAAACAGTTCTTATCACCTTCCTCCACATCTGTGGGCAAAGCCAAGTTGACCTCTCAGTTCTGCAGGAACCTTGAGCTCCGAACCACGCGGAAGATTCGTTCCACAAAAGGAAAATTTAAAACCAGAGCATGGTCCTCCAGCCGCGCTCTCGCTAACTTCCCCTTCACGGTAGCTCAGAATTGACTCAAAGCAGAAACGCATCAGACAGCTACCTTGCTTTTCATAGTGCCTGAGCTTTAGACACCCAGGTGTCAGCCAGTGGGAGCTGGTGGATTTGTTAAGCTAAATCCCCGAGGCTCAGGATAAGTAGAGGGGGAATAAAGGTCAAATCCATCTCAGTAAAAGCAAAGGAAGCATCAGTCCAGCAACTCTGTCCGTCTGTGAGTCACCTGCTTACGGGCTGATCGCCTGGGACGTGGCTGCAATGCAGTTACAAGATGGGGTGCTGGAGGGAACTGCTGCCTGAGGGTGGGAGCTCTGCTCTCTGGGCTTTCACTGGAGTTGCCTCCAGCCCTGCCTGCTACCTGGGGGACTTTGTACCAATGCAATAGCAGAGTCAGGCACACAGTCCCTGCCTCTCGGCCAGCTCGGCCATGGTTTGGGTGTGTATCTTGTTAAAGCGAGGGAGGGATCTTGGGGTTGGCTCAGCGGAGCCGAGGCTGTGACTTAAGTGCTCTGCATCCACTGGAGAGAGCAGGGCCGTTGCAGCCTGTTAACTTTTCTCTTCCCTTTTCAGCGTGCAATGAGACGGTTAGCTGCCCTGACTCTTGTCCTGATACTGATGGCGCTGGGTAAGCAGAGATCCTGCTTTCGTCCCCTCTCTCTGGCACCCTGGAAACGCTGCCTCCTTTTCCTTCCCTGGCCTTTCTTAAAGAGCCACCGTTCCTCCCCCAGGAGACGTGACTGAAGCGTTCGGCTCATGACCGTGAATGTCCGAGCCCAGGCCATCCCCGTGACTGAGCTCGGAGCCTGCAGCCCTTTCTTCTAGCCCTGGTGCTGCGTCAGGGTGGTCTTGAGCAAGTCTCCTGCCCCCCCTGTGCCTCAGCTCCCCAGCAGGGGATACTGGAGCCTACTGCTGGGGAAGCTGATGAGCTGCCGATCTGGTGCGATCTGGAATATGGGGGGCGTGAGCTGCGCATCCTCACTAATGCTGATGATTTCTCTGATCCCTGAACGCTGGGCATGCCACCCTTCTAACCTGGCTCCCACGCACCGGCCTCAGCAGGCCGCTGTGCCCTGACCTGTGATCTGCATGTGCTCAGCCAGGCCCCAGCAGGGCGGGAAGGAACAGAAGCGCCTCACGAGGGCTGAAGGCAAGTTTCAGCTGCAGGGAAGTGTCTCCAAGCTACTGATTTCTGGGTCTGCAGAGGCCTGGGCCTGTCTTGGGCTCCTTTGCCCAGTGCTCTTCATTTAAACGCCCCAGCCAGCCCCAGAAGAGGCCTGCTCGGGACACAGCAGCACTTCGCATTTAGTATTTACTGGGGGCTGTGCCCGAAAGCGGCTCCCGTCAGAGCTCAGGAACGCGGCTCACGCGTCAGGAAGGCCGGCAGTCGGAGCTGCATGATCAGCTGGGCTTAACGCCGTCACCTGAAGATCCCCAAGCATTTAAGGAGCATGGAGGGGCGAATCAGCCTCCTTCCTGCTGGGATCTGTTAATGTTCGTTTTGGCCCTGCCCAAAATCTCCCGGTGGTTTCTCTCCCCTGGGAATTTTCTATTGCTTCCCACCTTGCCCGGCCCTCTGGGCGACTCACCAACCCACCGCCCTGTGTCATCGCGCCAACGGCGCCGTCTCTGGGGCACTGAGAGTCTTGAACCTTTGCTGCTCCCAGGTCCCTTCCTTGTCCCGGCTCTGTAGCACTGCTGCTTGTGCCAGCTCTGAACGCTTTGACGCTGCTCTGCTCCTTTCCTCTGCCAGGGTTCTCCAGAAACCGGCTGAGCGATAGCTGGGCCACTGCATGTGCAGACAAGCTGAGGACCCAGCCTGATGGGTTTGAGAGCCTCAGGGCAAGGGGTGGGGAAGAAAGCAGGGAAGGGCTGAGAGAGGTGACACTGGCACACAGAATGCAGCCCAGCAGTCCTTGCCCCAGTGCAAGGATAGGCTGGTGGTCCGTGCACTAGTTTGGGCCTTGGGGATCTGGGTTCAAATCCCGGCTCTGCCACAGACTTCCTGTATGACCTTGGGCAAGTCACTTAGTCTCTCTGTGCCTCGGTTTCCCATCTGTACAATAGGGATAATAGGCTTTCCCTGCTTCACAGGGGGTTGGGGTAAATACAGGAGATGGAGTGCTCAGATACGATGGTGACAGGCAGGGGTACAGGAGACCAGTTCACGAGACCCACAGCTCTCCGCTTCAAGAGAGCAAAGTGGCTTGTGCTTGTGCAACAAGCTTGTTCAAGCCGGGCCCACGTGCCACTGCTGACTGGAGTGAGGCTGGGAGAACGGGCACTGTGGGGCTGCAATGTGGGGTAAGGGACCTTCCCAGGACATGGTGCCTGGGAGCGCAGTGCTGGGGGCGCAGGGTGATGACCTGTCCTGAGGAAGAGCTGGGACAGAGGCATGTGGTTGGTGTCTTGGCTGCACCACAGGCCCTGCCACGTGATCTCACTGAGCAGGCAGCATGGCCCTTTGGGAGGCCACGGCCCGTAGTGTGGAGGCAACATCAGACCTAGCATGTCCATCCTCAGCACTGCCCACCTCCCAGAGGTCCGGCTAGCAGCAGCCCATCACCCTGGCTTCAGGCTGTGGGCGGACGAGGCCGTAGCACGGGTGTGACCAGCTGGGGTGTGTGCAAAGCAGGGGGCCTGCCTGTGGTGTTGCCTCCAGTCCTTTGCAATGCCCCTCGCCTACACCGCCCGGGTCTGCCCCCCAGCTCTCCCTGCCTGGGGGACCGGGAGTAGAGGGGGCTCCCTCCAAGGGGCTGCTGGGAGGGCAGAGAAGGAAAACTCACTCGGCTGCCTCTGAGAGCAGGAGCAGCCTGGGGGGACTGGGCGCCAGGGCTGGTTCTGGCTGTGGACGCGCAGCACAGACTCTCCCCTGGGGGGAAGGAGCTGCCCTGGCCCCCCATTTCTTGGTGTTGTCTCACGAAGGAGCCAGTTGAGGGGCTGCAGCATTTTGTGCAGTCAGATGGGTGGGAGAGGCGCCCCCAGGAAGGAGGACTCTGTCGCGTGACGGAAGCAGGGTCTCCCGGGCTTGGTTCATGGAGGCGGCCGGTCCCTTCTCCCCCTCCAGGCTGGGTTGGGAGGGATGGCTCCCGGGATGAGCGGGCAGCTGGCAGGCCCAGTCTGATCTAGGCAGCTCTGCTCTCTGCACCGGGCTGCATTCCTCCTCTCTGGGCTCATCTCTCCCGTCCTTGGTGCCTGCAGAGAGCTGTGGGGTGTTGGCTGGCCTGGTCATCACTCGTCCGGAGCTGACTGCTAATGTGGGGGACTCAGTCCTGCTGGAATGTTTCCTGCTGGCAGGAGACTGGAACGTGACCAAAGTGGATTGGCTACACATGCCGGAAAACCAGACTCAGGCGGTGAGTCCAGTGGCCAGGAAGGGCCCAAGGCAACAGCACAGACCTAGGGCAAAGGGGACACCGGGTCGTAGAGCAGAGCAGGGCTCGGGGGGTCAGGCGGGGCTGGGAGCAGTGCTGCTGCTCAGCACATTCACCCCAGAGACAACAGCGATTTCTAAGGGGGCTGGAAACTCAGCCCAGGCGGCAGCTGTGCAGAGGTCTCTGAACGAGGTGGGTTTGATGCCTCTCAGCCCGGTTCCTAGGTGCTCATGTCCCAGAATCCCCGCCGGCAGATGGGGCTGATTGTTGACAGGCCCAGCGAGGAGCCAGACGCCAGCGGGCCCTCGGCTGAAGTACCTCTGGCCCCGCAAGGGCAGCCCTCCATGGCGAGGGGGCGAGGCAGCTGCTCGGGGATATTCAGAGGAGCGAAGTTCACACCTGGGCGTGCAGTGACTCCCACTCACATGAAGGTCCCGATCCCCTTGCAGGAGGAGATAGTCTTCTACTACTACAGTAACTACAGCGTGCCGGTGGGGCGCTTCCGGCACCGCGTGCAGTGGTTGGGGGATGTGGCCCGCAAGGACAGCTCTGTCAGGCTGCAGGACGTACAGCTGGACGACAGTGGGACCTACACCTGTGAGATCCGGGTGTTGGGGCAGAGCAGCGTCTTCAAAAACTGCACCCTGCTGCACGTGGCTCCTGTGGGACGGACATGTAGGTGCCTTCTCTTGCTAGCTTACGCCTCCCCGTGGCTATGGGTCAATTTCACAACAGCCTCCTTGCTTCGCCCCTTCCCCTGAGCCAAGTACTTCCCTGCCCCTCCATCTCTAGTGCTAGCTACGCCCCGGCTGGGTCTGTGTGAGCTTGGGGGCGCCTAGGGGTCACACAGTTGGCAGCCCTGTGCGATCCCAGGAGCATGGTGCTGCGTCACCAGGGACTAACAAATGCCACCAACTGTGAGCGCTGGGGCAGAAATTCCTGACTTTGTGCAGCCCCCAGGTGCTGTGCTGTGCTCCCTGGGGACAGATCTCTGCCCCCGTCCTGAGGGAACTAACCGCTCTGTTACAAATGGGAGGAGATATCTCAGTCCCCTGGATGTCTTTGCCAGTGACGTGTCCTTCCCCAGGTCTGGGGCAGAGACTGATTCCTGACAGCTAATGCGCAGGGGCAGACAGACAGCTCTAACCCTGCCGCATGTGTCTCTCACCCCCAAGCGTCCGGCTTTGCGGGGGCCCAGGACTCCAAGAGCAGCGGCTGGGAGGCTGTGATGGGCTACGTGTGTGCAGCCACCTTCCTGGCCCTCTTGTTGGGATCCGGGCTGAAGAAGATTCTCCAGAAGCAGAGGTAACGGGCGCTGGGTCCTGTAGGGTGGGTGTGGTACCTGGCTGTTACCTCCTGCCACAGGCCAGGACCAGAGAGGGGGATGCAGATGTGGGTGAATTTCAGCACCTGGGGAATCCCAGCTTGGGGCGACCACACCTGATCCCCTGCTGCCCCCCACGGTGGCTCAGGTGTGTCTGGCTGGCCTGGCCGGCCCGGCCTGGCCCTGCCCTGCGCTTCCTGGGCTCCACACGGCTCCTCTCCATGTCCCTGCTGAGCCTGCCTATTCTGAGAGCCGCCTCCTGACAGGAATGCTAGGGGATGCCCTCTTGACGGGCCGGGTTCGAGGGACAGAGCTCGCGTCCAGTTGGGAACGAGGCGGAGGGCTGGGGTCCCAGCACAGCCCGTCCCTGTGCCCTGCGTGGAGCAGCTAGATGGGGAGGAGTCGCACACCCGGCTGCACCCCTAGCTACTGCAGCTGTCTGTGGGGCTGGAGCACTCCTGTGCACAGCAGGCTGCAGTGGGAGCGAGGCGCATGGGGTAGACGCAAGGCCAGTCACCGGGAGTGGGAGTCCCTCCACCCTGCGTATGGAACGGCTGAGCAGCGGTTCTGGCCTTTCCTTGCTGCTTTCTGGCACCAGGTGCCTGACCAAGGGCAAAGGGCCGCGTGTCAGGGTAGCTGCAGGCAGAGCCGGGGCTGGCTCTGGATTTAACCCCGGGAGGGCTGGGAGGGATGGCAGCTCTTCACCTGCACACAACTGACATTCCCTGCAGACATTCGGAGGACGGGACCCTGTGGAGGACTCGGGGTGACGGCAGTCGGCACAAACCAGAGGTAAGCTCAGTCTCTGCTTGCCAGTCTGGGCAGGGCTCCTGTTGCCAGACCCTGTAACGGTTTTGATACACGAGAAGAGGAAACGCCAGCGGGGCCAGTTACTGGAATAAAAGGAGGATTTGGGGTAGCAGGGCTGCCATCCGGCCTGCTCCCAGGCAGTGAGTGCACGTGTAGAGACTCCTACGCCCAGCAATGAAAGGCTGGCTTCTATTTTGCTGTATCGTGGGCTTGTCGTGTGGGTGCTGATGGGAATTAACCCCAGATAATTCCCTCCTGCCGTGACTCCTCATTAAGAGATAATATCAGTGGAGCAGAGGGAGCTAATGGTCTCCTGCTGCTACCTAAATGCCCAGGCAGAGGGCAGGTCGCTGTTTGCAAAGCAGGAGATGTGGGTCCTGTGACAACGTTTGTTGCTGTTGCAGCCCAAGACTTGTGAATGGTTTATAGTCCTCCTCAGAGGGAAGTGCGAGAAGAGGCTGAGCGTGTGTGACACAGCCAATCAGAGTGCAGTGCAGGGCGGGTAGGACAGACACGGGAACCAGGACACTGGGGTTTCAGTCCCACCGTGGCAAGTTACTTCACTTCTCTGAGCTTCAGTTTCCCTGGCCTCAAAATGGGGATCCTGATCCTGCCTTGCCACGCATGGGGCTTCACTGATTAATGCCTGTGAAGTGCTTTGATGGCCTCAGATGAGAAGCACTCGAGAAGGGTAAAGTGCTGTTGTGGCTTTAAAGGTGCTGAGGCCCTAAACACCCACAGCTGAATGGACCTTGGTGGGAGACGGGGCCTTTGCATCCCAGGATTTGTGGGGATCTGTTGTCCCATTAGGAATAAACATGCCTTTCACTGTGTAACATTGTATTTATTTGTTGAGCTTTCATCGGGGGATGCAAGGATATTCTTGACACTAGGTATTATGGAGGCAAGCAGGTTAGTAAGAGTAAAGAAAACAGGAGTCCCAGACAGCACAAGAATCACCTCTGCAGTGACACTAGCTAGGGTAAGATGAGCAGTGCTCTCAATCCTCATGCTTCAGGGCATGGCTGATCAGCAGGGGTCAGGAAGGCATCCCCCCCCCCCCAGTACCAGACTGCTCCATTAGATGTGTTATGGGGGCTTTATAGTCCTTCCTTTGAAGCTCGGGTGTTGGCGGCTGCCACCAGTTAGTGGACGTCAGTCTGCCCCAGGCTGGGGACTCTGCTGGCTGGCACGCACTGTAGTTACCTGGGGGCTGCTTTGCTACAGCTGTTGCTGGTCAGAGAACCCCCTGCCTGCCCAGCACGCCTGGATGAGTGGGGAAGGCGGACGGCTAAGGAGTCTGGAGCAGGGCTGAGCCCTCGCTGGAGAGCTAGTCAGCATTTATCATCCTGCCCACGAGATGCTGGGACCTCCCCAAGCACAGAGACTGCCTGGTCCTGCGCGGGAGAGCTCACAAGCAGAAAGGAGCCACACAGGGCCTGAGTCTCTCTCTGATCTTCCTGCCAGGAAGGCATTTACTCCCTCCCAACCTGTGCTGAGACGCTGAAGTCTGGGCAGGAGGCAGAGCGGTGGAGCGCAATGGACACGACCTACATTACCATGGTAAGCAGGTGTCGGGAGGTCCACGCAGGCGAGGCAGGACAGAAGATGTGCTCCGCAGAGATGGAGGGTCCGTGGTTTGAGATCTCGGTAGTGAGAAAAGAGCAGCCGGACGAGGAAGGGCCTTACACTGTTAGCTCATTAGAGCCGCACTCAACCCGTGAAAGTTACAAATCCTAGGCTGTCATTCCAACACTCTGCCGCTGGGACTATAAATCAGGCACTTACCACACTGAGGAAGGGGAAGCCCGTCGGCCTTCCTATAAGTGAGTTGCGACCAGGGAACGAACCTGCCACGTAGCACCCGCCAGTACCTCCACGGATCTGCGGGGAGCTTCGAGGCAGGGCGGCACCTGGGGTCCCAATATACCCTCTCCCCAGTTCTAGCAATAACTCATTGGCTACCTCTCAGTCCACCTGGGGATTGGTTCTTAACACGTGCGGTTTTCTTTCCTATTGGCCGTTAGCTAGGGTCCAATCCACTATAAGCTGCAGTTCCTTGTTAGCTGCTTAGCTGGCCCTTAGCTGGGTTAAACTGGTTCTGCGGTCAGCCTACTTCTGCTTTCATTCCGAGCGTATGCCTAGGCCATGAGGTCTAGCCCACCTCAGGAGGCCGACTCTTGGTCTTAGGGCCTAGTCTTGTCACCTGTGCCGTTCTCGCGTTGCAATAATCCTCCGCGCCCTACAGAAGATCAGGGCCTCCCCCAAACACCAGGGCCTGACTGGCCCTGGAGTGACCCCATTGCTATCAACAGCCCGATGTCTGCTCACGCCATTGGAATGGAGCCATGTTGGGGATACACTGCAGCGGGAGCAGATCAAAGCCCTATTGCATGGCCTCAAAGAGCCTCTCATGGCAGCGTGCTCAAAACATAGGGCAAAGATACAGACCCTGCCCGTGGGCTTCCATGCAGGGGCGTGTCCAGGCAAAGGGACACTTATGGGCCATGCGGGTTGTGCCCACGCTGCCAGCTGTCACACACCGTAGGGCAGTCCAACTTCTCCTCTTTCTTGCCAAGGGCACTGAGGGGGTGAGTGATCATGGGGGGCTATGGGACTCTTAGCAGCTCGTGTCTTCAAACCTTGCCTCAATTTTGAGCAAGAATCAGGGGGCCAGGACTCTGGGGTTCCATTTCTGCTCTGCCACGAACTTGCTGGGAGACTTGGAACAAGCCGGTTAACCTCACTGTGCCTCGGTTTCCACATCCGTAGGGTGAGGCTGTGCGCTGTCGCGGATGTGCGTTGGTGGATGAAACGCTGAGCGTGTGTCAGTACAGCGTAAGAGCCAACACAGAACAGCGTGTGCCTGAGCCTGCCGTTACTTGTCACCCCTTGTAGCCTAGTCACCGGTCTCCAGACCACGGATGGCTCCAGTTTTAGTGTTGGCTGCAGGGCAGAACGTGGGTGGTTTGCCGCCAGGCGAGCAGGGGATCCTAGCCCCTTTCTTTGGAGGTGATGGGGGAGCTGGGCTCTGGTTCCAAGGGTGGCGTTTGGATGCAAGCTCTGTCGAGTTCTGCCTAGGTAAGGAAGGATCTGCTCGCTCCGCTAGGCAAAGCAAACGGGGCCCTGATGGAGGTAGCTGGGCTGACTTCACTCTAGTGTAGGTCAGGCCTAACGCCCGCTGGCTGCCTGACACACTCTGGCTTTGCGCTTTGTCCCTTGCAGCACCCCTCTGCCGCGTTCCGTGGGGCGGGCCTGGCCCTTCTGGAGAACAATGTGTACGTCCAGCTGGAGAGGAAGAAGATCCCAGGGGACCGGATAGATGAAGGGAGACTGGGCGATGAAGGAGCCCGTCAAAGCAAGAAAACCTGTGAGCAGTCAGACTGTCCGGAGGAGGAATTCCCTTGTGCCCCGGAGGGAGGGAAATCTCTCTGAGCCCAGCCTGGCACAATCGCCATGGCCCCAGGGGGACACCCTCCCACTCCAGCAGTCACGCGATGCTGGCTCAGTCTGGATGGTGCATGGGCCGCATCTCTCTAGCTGTCCGTGTTGTTACAATCGATTGGTGCGACGTCGCCTGCAGGCCCCAGTCAGGACCTGGCTCCGTTGCGCCCAGCACTGTGCAGACTTGCTGCTGCTTACGGACGTTTCTGAAAGGGCCACGTCATGCTCTGATGGGGCTGCCGGGAACTGCAGCTTTCGAGTCCGCTCCAGGAGCGCTGTGCAACCCGGCATTGGAGCCCTGGTCCTGGACACGCTGCCCCTCGGGAGGGCCCTCCTTGCCGAGTGTGGCAGGCCAGGAGCAGAGCACAGCAGGGAGATGACAGTCCATGGACCTTTCTCTGGTTTCACCCTCTCATTCGCCAGGTGGGACGGGGCCCAGTGGCACATCTTCCACGCACGGGGCTGTGCTACTGGCCTGTGCCGTGCTACACACAACTCCAGGGAGAGCCCAAATACCCAGACGGAGGAGGGATTGATGGGGTGTTGTGTGCCCTGCGGCTGGGCCTGCTGCATGGGTGCCTAGGGGTCTCCGGGCCGCCAGCCTGGCACCTTCCACCCGAACCACATGGGAAACAAGCAAACCCACAGGCTGGGGACACAACGTGGTTGACCTGTAGCAAAGCCCGGGCTGCGTGCATGGCCTGTGCATGATGTGCTCTGGCCCCCACCACGCACGTTTGTGTCTCCGTCTGCACCCCTACGGCCATGGGGCGCACGCTAGATCCTAGCGCAGGGCTCGGTGTCCTGCCTCGCTTCTACATGGACCAGATCTGCATCTGAGCGTGCCAAGTCGCTGGCGGACAGCGGGACTGGCTCAGCCCCTCATTTCGGATGGGAGTCCGTGCCCTGCCCTGCCCTGCCCTGCCCGCGCTTCCTTGTGGTGGGGTGAGAAACCTTCCCACGAAGCACGGCGGGAGGCCTCTGGCTCAGCCCAGCGGGGTCCCGCTCTCAGGTGCTATGTATAGCTGTCTGACACCTCCATGTCAGTGATCTGAGCTGGGATGGCTCCATTCCTGGGGAGGAAGGGAGACCAGCCGGAGTGCTGACAGAGGGGAGAATACAGCAAGGGTTGCTCTCTGCTGCAGTCTTTTGTTTCTCATGGCCACCCAACTCGTTTTTGTTAGTGAGGCAGAATAACCGGAGTGGCTTAAAAAATATGCCCACAAACTTTTTATGAAAGCTGAAATAAATCGGATGATGTAAGTAATGAGTAAGGACCTGCTGTATCAGAGTGCCGCGTGCAGGAATGCCTGGGACTATACAGTGTAGGTGTGGGACTTCGTGCAGTCAATAGATCTTAGCGATTTATTATATAATAATCTCGCACTGTAATCTCGCACTTCACAGCTGTAACAACTGACAAACGATACACAGTGCTCTGCCCCCACACCTGGGTGTGTGTGTGTGTGTGTGCGTGCGCGCTTTTCTGTTTGTTTGACAACCTGATTTTATTGTGAGGCTGATATTTTGGTGTCTTTCTTGAAGCCCCAGCTCCTGGAGTCCTGTGACTATGTGAGAATCTCACCTTTTGTTTCACAAAAGAGCTGCTAGCCCTCATGGTTGCAAAGAAAAGCTTGAAAATGTGATCCAAGTGCAACGTAAAGCCTGAGACGCGTGAAGGCAAAGAGAACAAAATCCAGCTGCCAACCTCACGACATTTAAACTGATCTCAGGACTGCGGGGCCCGATTCATGGTTTTTGACTGCTGGGGCCTGGCACCGCTCTCCCATTTCGCCACAAGTTCAGTTCTTGGGAGTAGCCCTGCCTGGCGGAGGTGTGGAGTGGTGTTAGCACAAGGGCAAGCACGGAGGTGCTGAGCAAAGCTGGGAGCCTGATCCTGCACCAGTGCTGCTGTCGAACGGGTCCTGAGCACCTCATTAGGCTGAGGAGCGTCTGCTCCTTAAACACACCTGCTCCCTGAGCTGTGAGTAAGGCACTGTGGGGCAGACAGGCAGGGCTCCGTAAGCTACCAGACAACACCCTAAGGTAACTGCTAGGGATCGTGGGCAGGCCTGCTGGGGGCATGAAGCCGACCCAGAATTCTGGCTGCATTGCTCCGGTAACGTGAGACCGGCACCTGCGATCCCAAGGGGATGGTACTTGGTCCGGAAGGCGCAGAGAGCCTAACGGCCCCGCTTCCCCTCATCACAGGCAGTAGCTGGCTCCAGAGGAAGCCAGCTCCGCTCGTTGGTAAGCTGGCAATTTTAAAGAGGCCCCGGCACCGGAACCACATCCCCGCGTGCAGAGCAGGCGAAAAGCTGAGCGCTTCAGAGGAAATGTTGATGCCCTCCCACTTACTTTGATGAAATCCACCAACCATAAAATTTACTCCCTTTTTTTAAATAGCAGCATCCCTCTACCCGGCCATATTGCAGGCTGGCAATAAAGCAGGGCTAAAATTGTGTGTGTCTTGGAGACAACCCCGTGCACTGGCACAAACAGCCACAACAAACACCACATCAGCGCCCTACACAAAGCTCCTTGAAAATGAGCAAGGCCGCGTGGCTGCTCCAGCCCACCTTGTGCCTCCTGGGGCTCGGCCTGCTTGTCTCTCTGGGTAAGTGTCTCTGCACACCTTGCATGCAGGCATCTGTCAGGAGAACAGCAGCCCCGGCCGGCCGGGGAGAAACCGCTTCACTCAGCAGCCGCATCGCCCCAGAGAGACCCCGGGAGCCAGGGGACGAGGGGAGACCGTGCGGGAAAGCAGGGCTGGGGCGTGTCGACCTGCGACCGGGGAGGGCGACGGTGTAATGTGCAATATTGACTGAAATGACAAAGGAGAACGCAACCTTTGACAAAGCAGGATCCGGGCTCCAGGCTGTATCTGCACCCCTGAAATCGCCGGTGTCTCTCTGGTGCGGGCTATGGGTGTGGTCCTGCCTGGTGCAGGGGAGAGGCTGGGGATGCTGTGCCTTTGCTCAGAGGTGTCAGGCTGAAAAGCGAAGTGTCGCATGTGTGTGGTGTGTGTGTTAATTTACTCAAGGCGCTGCCTCGCATTTTGTTGGCTGCTAGTGAGGAGTGTGGCGTGCCAGGGCTGTTGGTCTCTGTCCCCTGCTTTTCTGCCCGGCCATGGAGCCGGCAATGTGTGTCAGCAGCTTTGTGTTTGTATCGATTACTCGGAAATAGGAGAGGGTCAGATGAAGACATAGGTGTGTTCTGGGCCGGTGCCTCTGCCTTCAGACAGCCTGGGAAATGGAGGCAAACATGACCAGATCTCCCCTCCTTTCACGACTAGGAATCCTGCATGTCATTTGCTGCGGAGAGGCTGCGTGTAATTCTACCGCCCAAGCCTGTGGGAAAGGGGTCGAAGGGGACAGGGCACTTGGGGAGTTAAGGGGGGCAGGGAAGGAAGCAGTAGGGAATCAATGGACTCTCCTCAGTGCCCACCCGCTCTGGGGAAGAAGCCCGTGTCGCATGCTCCGCTGTTCGAACAGGAATACAGGTGTTTGCACTGAGTTGCTGAATGTCCCGGTGGAGTCCCCTGTCTCACCTCCTAAGAGCTGTTAGCTGTGACCGCTGGGCCAGGTGACTCTGTTCTAGTGGGGATGGTCGCAACCTCCTCTGACTTCGCTGGGAGAGCCGGCGCGCCCCAAAGGAGAACTCCGCATGGCGCATGCCCTCCCACGATACCGGGGAGGCCTCTGGCCTGATCTAGTCCTTACAGATCTTTCCACAGCCCTGGGGAGCAAAGCGTAGGGCAGGGCTCCGTGTCCCGGCAGGGCAGGTAGCCTCAGGGCTTATCAGAGAGGGAAAGGCACCATCCGGACGCCGTTTAGGAGCCTCCACCTCCGTGACTGAGCTCTTCACCCCTGCTGTGTGTTCACAGGCTGCTCAGCGCGGCAGGTTCTCACTGGTATCCTGGGCCCATGGGAGTCTGTAGCCACGGCCTGGCCAGATCCTCCCGCACTTTGCAGCTGACAGGGCCTACGTCCACATTACAGAACGCTCCCCAAGCCAGGATGCTGTCAGCTCCCCGCATCTCCCTGGAAATGAGGTGGGCTGAGGCTGTCAGATGCCTGCTGCCATGGCTGCTCTGGTGAAGCAGCTGGAGCAGTGCAGGAGGCTCTGTGCTCCCACACTGTTGTTACCAGTCCCAGCGTCCCACTGCAGCTCTCTCCCTGCCCAGTCAACGAGAATCCCTGGGGCCTGGTGCTGGGAATTCTTTCCTCTCCCTCAGCGAGGCCGGAATGGATCTTCCCCGTCAGCCAGCAGGAATCACTCACGCAGGCACACGTCCTGGCCAGGCTGGCGTTTGCACAGCACCCTCCATCGCGCTCTCGGAGCGTCCCTCTGGCAGTGCAGCCTGTCGCAGCACTCCTGACCGGCCCAGGACCAGGCCGGATGCTGTGCGCTGTAGTGTATTTAGCTACCGGACTGCTACAGCTTCTTTTTTGTGTATGGCACCTTTAAATCTCTAAGCCCGCTATCTGCAGAGCAGCAGGAACATTTCCAAAGCTGGGGTCCCTGCAGCCTGTCACAGAGGAGACTGCCCACCTCTGAGCTCGCAACACCTCCGTATCGCCCTTCAGCTGCATTCAGTCCGCTCTCGGGCGGCCCTGCACCGCTGGGATTGCCTGACACGGGGCAGTTCTGGATCGCGCTTTTCCAAGCATCTCAGCCTTCCTCGGAGAAGTCACCCGAAAAGAGATGCTGCCGGGCTGCTTATTTAGTACCGCACAGTGATCGGATGTGCTCGGCTTACAAGGCAAGGTTTTCCAGCTGTCCCTGCTGCAGAACCCAGCTATGCGCTTGCCTCTCACCCCAAGACCAGACACTAAGTGGAAGTGAGCAACAGACGACGCATCTCTGTCCGCCAGCTCCCTGCCAAGGTTTCACTGTGAGCGTTCAGGGAAGCGAGGGTTAGAATAACCATCAGAAAGCCACGATGCTCGTGCACCATCAGAGGGGCTCTCAGCCCAGGCCAGGCCGCTGTCTGTACCCAGATGCAGCCCGCTCCCCTGGCTGGCTGCTTCTGAGTTCCAAGTGCGAGAGTTCGGGACGTTGTCTCAGAGACTCTGCCCTGACCCCCTGGGGGAGCTCTGAGCACGGACTTAACTCATTGCTTTCTGGAAGGCAGGCAGGCCCCAGCGCCCCGTGCCAGGAACACGGTGCAGTCAGCATGGCAGCCCGCGCGGGGCGCTGATGGATGAGGCCGCACAGACCCAGCTCTGCCCTGGGGCTGAGCCGAGCAGCCGGGGGCGTGCGGTACCCCGCTGAGCCCAGCAGAGGGCAAGCCCAGCCCAGGAGTGCCGCGGGCCCTGGCAGAAATGTGGCGGCAGGTCCTGTCCTGCATCGGCCACGGGTGCAGCGAGGGGTGGCGCGTTGCAAGCCCCAGGCAGAGGGGGGTGGCACTGAGCCCGTCAGAGGAGGACAGTTTGTCCAGGCCAGCAAAGGAAGTTCGGGGTCAGGACCCGCCTGCCTGGTCGTTATGGGGGGTGTGAGTCTGGCGCTGGCTCAGCCGTGCCCCGGGCCGGCATGCAGTCCTTCTCCGGAGAGTGGGGCCCTGCGGCACGCGGCCAGGCGTCGTGCTGCCACCGGGAAGGGCAGCTCAGTCCTCGGGGCCGAGGCCGTGGCTGGGGGGGGGCGTTTTGGTGCCCCGATGCTGAGCCGTGACCCACCCGCTCGTTGCACCTAATAGCCCCAGTGCAAACCCCTCCCGTTGTGTGCTGCGCTGGGGTGTATCACTCAGTGGGGGGAGGCCTGGGCCCCTCTCTAGCTCCTGGCCTCTTTTCTGCAGCCTCCTTCCCTCTGCATAACTTCTCCGTGCTCCTGCCGCGTGTGCGGGTGGGGAAGCTGCCAGCTTTGCTCACTCGCAAACCAGAGATGCGCAGGGCAGGGAGAGGGAGACCCACGTGGGTCAGCCTCGGGCACTGCCAGCAGAGCCCTGGTCCTGCAGGTGCTCTGGGGAACTTAGTGGGAATCCTGCCTTGAGCGACCTGGCAGGGGAGCCCTGCAGCGGGACGGGCTGGGGGGGCAGAGAGAGTCAGACCGACGGAGCGGACGAGCAGAGCTGGCTCTGGGGTGAGCAGCATGAGCCAGTGTGGTCTCCAGAGCCACCTCTGTTCTGCCCAGTCCTGGATCAGCCAACAGAGAGGGTGGGAGCCGGGGTGGGGACGATGGAAGGGGGAGAGGCAGCGCCAGGCCACGCTGCCCCACCCCAGGGCTAGGTTTCTGTCCCGAGCTGTGTGTGTAAATCTCCCATTTCTCCGCTGCAGAGACCCGCTCGGTCGCCTCTTCCCCCGCAGGAGCATCGGGCACCTTGGCCTCTTTGTTACCAGCCTGCATGTGTTGCTCAAACACCGGCTAAGGGGAAAGGAAGCGACGCTGCATTTTCCCTGTAGCCCCAGAGGCTGGCGCTGGTAGGAGCCTGCCTGTCCTGCCTGGAATGAAACCTGCGGAGCGCAGCCATAAATTCCTCCAGTGGAGGCGGCACTGAGCCCGCACCGCTGATGCTGCATTGGGGCCTCTGCATCGCTCCTCGAGTCCTGCAGCAGGAAACCTCATTGCAGGGCAGGGGAAGGGGTTCCCCTGGAGTCACTGGCGAGTCGGGGGGCTAGACAAGCTGTGTCTGAGTGAGAGGGTCCGTTGTTAACCTGCCATAGGTGAAGGGGCGCTGAGAGGTCAGGGCAAGGCTGTGGGCTGATTAGCGTCCCTTGGAAAAGCCCCTTTCCCCTATGAACACATGTGGAGTCTGTCTTTGCTGTGTGTCTGCTGGTCTCTCTGCCCCTGGGGCAGCTCCACAAGCAGGCCGGGCCCACGGCCCCTGAGGGGTGGGGCAGGGTTTAGCGCTTGTTGTTTTCAATGTTTGTTCCCTTCTTCTCCATTCCTGTCTTCTCCCCAGCGCCCTGCGGGCTGGGCATGGAGGTCACAGCCCCACTCACCATCAGTGTTTTGAACGGCACGTCCGTGCGCCTCTCCTGCACCTTCAACTCCTGCTACAAAGTGGAGAACAAGCAGTTCTCCCTGAACTGGACGTACCAGGGATGCGACAATTGCAGCGAGGAGCTGGTAAGCACTGTCTGGAGGAGGGGTTGTGCGCCCAACCCTGAGCGCACACACTCCATGAGCGAGGGCCCCAAAAATCATGCGACTGACTTGAAATAATCAGAGTTACCAAAACACTAACTTGTGGGCTTCTCTGTCTTTGCCGTCTGCTTTCGGCGCCTGCAGGGTCTTGTTTTCAAACTTTTCTCTGCACCAGGACGGCTGGGAATTTCCTGTTTTAAAAAAAAGAAAAAGAAGCTGAGATTCTCCTGCCAGCTGGTGTCTCCAGGAGCTGGGGCTTTAAGGCCAACCCCAGATCTCACTTGCCTTGCTATAAAATGTCAAGAGTTGGAAACACAGAGTCCCACAACCCTCCCAGACGGTTGTGGGGCAGCCTCACATTTCACATAGTTTGCAGGTCCCCCTGTGCCCAGTGTAGACCAGGCCTGAGTACGGACTAAGCAGAGAAAGAGCAAGAGCCAGGATTTGGTTCTGAGAGCTTTCCCGGAGGCTGAAGGGGAAGGACACGCTGCGTGGGGGAAGGTGGGGAGCCAATGCCGGGCCTGTCCAGGCTCCCACACCTCACTCTGGGGTGACTATTAAAGCACTCTGTGTCCAAAGGCAACGTCCCACTTCCGGGGATATGACCCCCGGCTCGGGCCAGCTGCGTGGGAGTGTGAGTCGGTGGAGAGCGGGACTAGCTGAAAAGGAGGCAGACGAGGGCTGTAGGCCAGAGATGAAGAACTCTGTGCAGGCGCTGAGCAGCTGGCTGGACCCTTGGGTTGGCGTAAACATTCCTGCCACGGATGGGGCAAAGCCCCGGCAGGAGACAGCCAGGGGTGAGCGGTGCCCTGGCCCGTCTGGCAGCCCCGCATGCCCTGAGCCCAGGATGCTAGCTCTCAGGGGACAGGGATGTCTGAGGGCAGGACGATCCCAGCAAGGCCCGGGGAGCCACGCGGGGGGAGGCGATGAGGTGCTGTGATCTCTGACTGGCCCCCAGGTCTGGCCAGCTGACCTGGCGTGAGCACCAGCGCGATGGGAAGCCAGCGGGCATTGCGCCAGCAGCGTCCTCATTGCCCTGTCCCGTCTCTGCCCAGTTCCTGCAGTTCCGGCTGAAGATCTTGAACCGGCGGCTGGATCGCTTCGGGAACAGGGTGGAGTTCACTGGCAACCCCAGCAAAAACGACGTGTCCTTCACCCTGCATGACGTGCAGCTGGAGGACGAGGGCACCTACAACTGCTACGTGATGAACCCGCCCGACAGGCACAAGGGGCATGCCCGCATCGTCCTGAAGGTCATCACCGAAGGTGGGTGCGCCGCCGTCTCGCCGCAGCAGAAGAGGGCAGATGGGGAGGGGGCAGATGTTTTATATCGACCCGTGATAGAGCTGGGGACAGTGTAGGCAGCTGCTCTCCCCCAGCGCCGCCCTGCACCTCCATCCACCCTGCATCCCACGCTGGCTCCAGGTCGATGAGAGGCAGGGGGGATCCGGCGGGGACGCAGGCTCTTTTGGCTGATGACTGTCACAGCATTGACCCCCAGCCTCCCCTGCCTGCGGGCTCAGGGCACTCAGCTGCCTTGTGCCCCCTCCCTGCCTGTCTCCCACCCGGGCTGTGTGAACGGACGGCTGTGAAGTGACAGGCCAGGGCGTGTTTCCAGCACCCGGGGAATTGGCCCTGCCACCGTCCCAGAGCCAGACTCCTCAGTGGGCCGGGAGCAACGGAGGGAGGAGAGGGCCTCTGAGGCCGCCTGCCTCTTGCAGTTCCCCCTTCTTGGTTTGTGTTAACATGGACACAGGCATAAACCCAACGTCCTGGGGTTCCCGCCCAGGCACAGGGAGCCCTCTGCAGCACGCAGCTGGACAAACGGCAGCATCCACAGGGGACAGGCAGGATGGCAAGTGGCCTGAGCGTCTGAGTTTCTTCCCGTTGGGCCCCTTGTAAGGCAGGGCAGGGCCTGGATTTGCCAACGCGGGGCGTTGGTGTTAGCAAGAGCTGTCTGGTCTCCATGCTGCCTTGGGCCGCCTCAGACGCCTCCTTCCTCACCTGTCCCGCTCTGTCTCTGCAGTGCCCCCGGAGCGCGACTCCACGGTGGCCGTCATCGTGGGGGCCTCGGTGGGGGGCTTCCTGGCCGTGGTGATCCTGGTGCTGGTAATCGTCAAGTGCGTGCGGAGGAAAAAGCAGCAGAAACTCAACACAGACGACCAGAAAACGGAGGAGGAAGGGAAGACAGATGGCGAAGGGAACCCAGAGGAGGGCACCAAGTAAAGGTCCCCGGCCCTCTCCTTTACCCCTGTACAGTGTGACCCCTCGTGTGCTTCACCAGAGCCCGGATTTCAGATGCCCCCGAGTTACTGAGCATCTTGCATCTCTGTAACCAGCCCCGACCCTCCAGGAATTCAGGCTTCAGCGGCCTGGGGGGGGGGATTACCTGGTACAATGCACCCATCACCCGCGCCAGGCTCCCGGCAGCTCACGCCCGCCTCTCTCTACAAGCCAGGAGGAGCCCTGAGTGCCAGGGGCCGTGGTGATGGAGCCTGGGGAGACGGAGACGGGACCTCCTGCGGGCTGAGAACCACGCAGGCAGCCGTGGGGAGTGGCTTTGGCGAGGGAGAGTCTCTGGGGAAGGGGGAAGGCTGCAGCCTCTCAGCTTGAAGGCGCTGGAGCTGAAGAGGGGAACCCCTCCAGCTCCATCACCACAGGCCAGCCTCCTCCCCAGGCTCCTCTGACCTGGTGAAATCCACAAAGGCCATTCCAGGCACTCGGCTCCTCTGGGCATTAGCGAGGCACCAGCACGACGGGAAGGCAGCGAGCATGGCACCCCCCGTCGGGCAGTGGGAGGGGGGCAGCGGGTGTAGCCCCCCGTCGGGCAGTGGGAGGGGGGCAGCGGGTGTAGCCCCCCGTCGGGCAGTGGGATGGGAAGTTGAGTTAGAAGCAGGAACTTGTGTTTTCTCGCTGACTATTGTCACCCGTGGCGGGCAGTGACACCGTCTAATCTGTCGCCTCGTCTCCGTCCCGGCCCAGACAGCTGAGGCGAGCAGGGAAGTGGAGCCTGGCATAGTTTTGCACTTGCTGCTCCAGGCTTGTCCCAAGCGCTTCTTGCTAAGGGCCGTGAGGCTTTGGCTCTGGGACAGTCCTGACCCCCAGGACACCTGAGCCAGAGGAGCCCTGACCTTCTCTTAGCCCCATCTCCCTCGGGGGGGCAAGTGGGCAACCCTGGGCAAATGCCAGCTCAGATTCTGGAGCGCCAGGAAATGAATTCTGGGTGCGCCTTGCCTTCCCTGCCCCTCCGCGTGCTGTGCTCTGGTGGGCCAAGACCCTCCTGCAGCGAGATCGATTCGCTGCTAAGCACAGCACAGGAGAATTACAGACGGGGGCCCTGGGGCAGAGTGGGGGTCCCTTTCCTTCTCTGCCAGCCCCTGATGGCAGATGTAACCCTGCCCTGGATCCCTTGTAAGTGACCAGCGTCTGGGCTGCCTCCCCGGGACCGTGCCGGGGCCTGCCCAGAAGTTCACTGGCAGGGTTCTGGGTTTTGAACATTTGTGGGACAGGAGGGTGAGGACTTGGCTGGGTCCTCAGGGTGGTGTGGGCCAGAGCCTAGGGAGACCGACCTGCCTCCCTGGAGCCCCAGGGAAGCCTCTTTATTCACAGCCACCCCTGAGCGCAGCCGCTCTGCTGCGTGCCGGCCTGGGGCGCTTTCTGGTAGGCTAGCGGGAGAGGGCGACCAGGACAGGCTCCACAGGCAGGCTGGGGAGCTGTGTCTTTGTCCGCATTCTTGCTCATGGCCAACCCTTCACAGAGCATCCAGCATCCTGGGGCCTAGCCCCTGACCCTGCAACTGATTTCCCATGGGCTGGGTCCCGAGGGCCTGAGCCTGTCAGTGGGAGTTTTGCCTGAGCGAAGACTGACAACAAAGATGTCAGGCCCTGGCCCTTGGCTCATGTCAGTATTTCCTCTGGGGCAACCTGTTTTGGGTTCAGTCCGAGCGGGGAGAGGACACTGCAGGGAGTGGCATGGGCTGAGCATAGGCCAGGGAGCCAGGAACTCCTGCATGGCAACCCTGGCACTGACAGACGCCCTCTGTGGCCGTGGGGTAGGTGTTACCTCCCCTCTCTCTTTGCCTCAGTGTCCCTAGCTGTTACAGTGGGGGTCAGAGCCCTCCCTCCTGCGGCCCAGTCAGCACACTACTGCGGAGTGGGGAAGGCAGCGCTAATGCTGTGGCCACACTTATGCCTCTTATTAATGTCACCTGAATACACTGCCATGGAAAGTGCCTTGCCTTGCCTTCTGCGACCAGCTGCAGCGTGAGGAGCAGCCACTGGGAGGTGGCCCAGGGCTGCAGGAGTGGAAGGGCTGTAATGTCCGCAGCGGTTGCTAGCCAGATGATGACCATCTGCCCGTGCATTGTTGCTGAACTCTGCTGTTTGGGGAACCTTTTCATGGCTTCTTGCAAGGCCTGCACAGTGCCTGCGTGCACCTGAGGCTATGTCTGGGCCCAGGCTGCTGAGTCAAAGTTGCTGGGTTTGTGATTTTCCCGAGTGGGTGCAGCTAATGGGAAATTTCATGCTGATGCCTGTGAAATTGAGCTTGCTGAGCGGTGAGGGGCTGCTGTGAGGAAGAGGAGGTGTCTGGGCTACTGCCGGGAAGGCTGGCCTCAGCTTTTTTTGAGCACCAGTATGATGCAAAAACTGCCTCTTCTAAACTCCCTCAGGAGCAAAGGACAATGTGCCACTGCCAAGCCAACACACTGCCAGTCAGCCCAGCACGGCAGCACCCTGCTCTGCTTTCCCTATGAACGTCTGCAAGCGGGGAGCTGCTCAGTCTCGGGCCCCAGCATTTCTGTGGGATGCTGGCACGGAGACTCCTCCTATTCCCTGCCCTGCTCTCAGCAGCGCCTTAGCCCGGCATAGCTGGGGGAGTTTGCTGGGCGGGTGGGTGTTTATTAAAGACCTCACTTACTCGGGTCTGAAGGGATAGATTCACTTCCACAGCTGGCTCTGGCTGGGTCCCAAGTTTCTGTGGACCACACTAAGTGCATTTGATTGAGGGAGGTTATGTTGTCTAGTGGTTAGTGCAGGGGCTGGGGGCAGAACTCTATGCCAGGCTCTGCACTAAACTCTGTTACCAGTCTCTGTGCCGCTGTCAAATAGGGATTAGGAGAGCCACCCACAGGGGCTGGGCCCTGATTGTCTGGGATGCTCAGGGGGCCCCCTTGATGAGAGGGGCTAAAGAAGAGGCCCAATGAGCAGTTGCCAGGGGATAAACAGCAAACCCGGAGTTTGGAACTCCAGCCCTTTAGTGGTGCTGGACTCAGCTGGGAGGAAATGAGCATAAGAACGGTTCAGACCAGTGGTCCATCTAGCCCAGTGTCCTGTCTTCCGAGACTGGCCCGTGCCAGGTGCTTCAGCGGGAATGACCAGAACAGGCCATCATCAAGCGATCCATCCCGTGACATGGCCAAGGAGCTCTTCCCCTGCCAAATCGGACCACGGAGGAACCTGCCTCTTCACTCTCAGGGGCCCCTTCTCTGTGCCCACCCACGTTTGCTCCCCTCTAGCTGCCAGTCCCTGTCACACATTCTTGCTCCCTGCCAGGCGGGTACCAATGCACGGAACCCCCAGGGCCACTGCTGCACAAACTGACACCGACGTGACTACGCTTCCCTGGGGCAGTGGCTTGGGGGGGCGCAGAGCTCCTCTGTGTGGCTCTGCTCTGCCACCCACCCAGCCCTTGGCCTAGAATCCAGACCCTTTGCTCTCCCCCTGCCTTCCTCGCACCCCCAGCTCAATAGCCTAGTCTGGGTCAGGCAGTGCTGTATTGGTGCTGCAGGAAATGTGGGGGAAATAAAGGGACAGGGATTTATTTGCAGTGGGGAAGCCGCCTCCTAAAAGCCTCTGTCTGTTTCTTGGCTCTGAACTGTCATAGCTTTCCAGCCAGGATTTTGCATTTCTTCCCTCTGGCCCCGTGGTCTGCCGTGCTGTGGTTTGCATTATCACCAGTTATATGTACAGTCTGAATGTGCTATTTATCTCCAGACTGTTGTGTGGCTTCCCAATCCCTGTCGGGCATTCTACTGCCATGGAGGGCTGGACACAAGCCACCCAGCCTCCCAGGTCTCATCATCTCTTTCCCAGTTAAAAAGCCAAACAGGAGAGCCAGCAAGAAGGCAGGTTCTCCTAGGACTGGCGCCTGCTCCAAGGTTGGGGTGAGAGGCTACACTTGGGACAACGAGGGACAGTTTTGTGGCCAAAGGTCTTTGATTTTGGAAAATATCTTATGACCACCTTTGTTTCTGTCTTTTATTTCCTGCACACGCTGTCCTTGGATTGCAATTTCCCAGTGAGGTTGTACAGGCTATACAGTATAGGTCTAGCTCTGTGTAAATATATAGATACATGAAGGCATAGGTATGTTTAGTTGTGTCCTTTCATTTTGGTTTAGCATCTTCTGACCTATATATTTGGCCAAATCTGATGATGATCTCACTGACGGCCAAGTGTAGAACGTTTCTATTGCTCTTTGTACATTTCAGAACAAGAAAATAAAAAAACCCTAAGAAACATTGAACTCTGCTCTGAATGTTTTTTGCTGCTGTTTGTCACGGGCGGGGTGGGGGGGTCGTGTGTTTTCCACCATCTCTGATGCTGCTTGGCCCAGATCAGACAGCTCGTTTGCACTGTCTGCCGCATCGGGGCTTAAATGGCATTTCACTCGTGCCTAGGCCTGAGGCTGCCCCCTGCAGGGGGGTGAACCTCACCCGACACCCCCAAGTCTTGTCCCAGCCGGCACAAAGGCCCCGGTTCAGCAAAGCACAGGCCTAGCGTTACGCACATGCCTAAGTCCATCGCTATTCAGCAAAGCACGGGCTCGTTGGCTTTAAGCATGACTGTGAATTAGGAAGGTGCTTAAAGTCAAGCACGGCCTGAAGTGCTTTGCTGAGTCCGGGCCTAGACTCACAGGTGCAGAGGAAGCCCAGCGAGGGCTGCATTGCCTTCCCCGGCCTGTTCCGGGAGCGCAGCGCTGCTGGGCAGCATTCGCACTGGAGGCAGAGAACCGTTCAGCCTGGCTCGGCTGCAATCCATCAGGTGGGTATGGAGACACACGCTGACACTGAAGCAAGAGGCATGGCCTGTGGTCTGGGCTTCAGTGCCGCCTGACGGCGTGTCAGACTCTCATTAGCCCCCTCCTGCTCTCACCTCCCCCCGTTACTAAAGAACCACGTCCCCTAGTGCTGGTGCCCCAGCCCGGGGCTTTGCTGAGCAGGGTTGCTGGTAGGGAGCTGAGGTGTGAGCGCATGGAGCTCAATGCCACGTGCTGCGGTGCACCAGCAGCACCCACGGCTCACGGCGCTCAGCACCTCACCGGATCGAGAGCCACGCTTTTAAAACGGGGTCACTGGTTTTGTGACGCTCACATAGAGCCTGTAGGGGTGACGTGTGCGTTGGGGGTGGAGGTTCGCGCCCCACGCTGGGTCTGGGGCAGGGAGGGGCTTCCTCTCCTGCCCGCTAGCCCACCCACCGGCGTGCTGCTGGTGAAGGGCAGACGCTCGCCTGGGGGTGGACAAAGGCGGCCTTTTCTGGGCTTTAGAATACGTTCATCAATAAAACTGCCGTGCCGGGAGCAGCCGCGGGGCGGGACAGTGCCACCTGCAGAAGAAAAACGTAATTTGCTATTCTGATGTCAAGAAAATCAATGTGTTCCTCTCAGGGCCTTGTGCCGGGCTGCCGAGGAGCCGCGCTGCAGTGGCGGCCGGTGCAGCACAACTGGCTTGTTATCAGGTGGCCAGGAGGTGGCCAAGAACAAACGTGCCTGCAGCCTGAGTGTCTGCAGCCAGGTGCTGCGGGGGCGGGCGGGCGGCGTGTGTGCATGAGGCCTGGCACAGACGTACATAGGTATGACTGTGTGTGTGTGTGTGTGTGTGTAACACTTTGAGGGGGTTGTGTGCTAGCACATGCATGATTGTGTGTGTATTTGCACACGGGGTGTGTGTGTGTTGGTGCGAGTGCGTGTGCACGCACAATAGTGTGCTTATGGAGTGGGGCTTTGCAGCTAACGCCTGACGTTGGCATGATGCAAATCCATCCCCAAAGCTGGGACTTCGGTCTCTCATGCAGACGGGGGCCGGGCTCTGTATGCTGACAGTGCAGCGTCAGTAGGGCACGACCCTGGGACCTGCCTGTGCTCATGCCATGCTCCCGGGGCTATTGCTGAGAGCCGCTCAGGCAGTGGAACGCCCTGGCTCCCCATGGTGCTGCGTCCCACAGGACAGGGGCGGGCAGCCGACACATGGCGTGAGATCTCCCGTCACCCAGCATGCCATCCCACGTGGCTGGCCCGGTGGTTGCCTGTGCTGAGGTGCCACCCGCCTGCCATGGATCCCGCAGCCAGGCCTGAGAGGATGAAACGCCCTCCTGCTGCATTGTCCATCCCAGCCCCTGCCGCCCTCTCCTGGGTTCGACACCACTGGAAAGCGCTGAGCCTGGCTCTGCCGCTGCCAGCCTGGCCTGTGGGGACCAGGAAATATCTAAGGCAGGCCTGGGTCATCGCTGGCTCTGGGGGCCCAGGGCACGCACAGACACCAGACCAGCTGTGCACTTGGTGTGCAGGGAGCGTCCGAGCGGTTCATGGAGGGAGTCACCCTGTCCCGGAGCCTCTCTCTGCCAGCGGCCAGCAGCCGGCACCTCTGAGGGAGGTGCGGGACCCTGAGCTGCAGCAGACCCTGCTAGAGTGAATACACCACTTCTCTCTGACGCTGACATTCACCAGCCATTATCCACAGAGCAGCGTTTCTTTCTGCTGCAGAATCAGCACCAGCAGGATCCCGAGCCCGGATGCAGCCCAGGAGCAGACCTGCTTCTGCCCCGCTGCCTGCAGACCTCATGCCCAGGCCAGGCCAGTAACACGCATTTTCTTGTGAGGTCGTTCTCCCTGCGACGGGTTAGCTGCACAGAGCCTCGGCAGGAGGCCAGGCTCTGTAAGACGCAGCGGCCACAGCCCTGAACCTGGATAGCAGCAGAGGGAGAAATGGTGACTAGGCACTTTGCTAAGGGCCCCGTGCTCATTTTGGCAGTTTTGAGAGCAGGTGCGTCAGTAAGCCAGTCCCTGCAGCTGCTCTCCCCCCCCCCCCCCCCCAGCTCCCTCCTTCCCTCTCGGATACTTGTGACCTTGAGAAGCAGCTCTTTGCAGTTATACAGAGGAGACAGGCTCACCGGGAGATGAGGGGACAGGAGCGCTGCTCTGCGCGTTACAGCCTGAGAGTCAGCCCTGCTTCAGTTCAGAGCCTGCGGTACAGTGAGGCTCCGGCCCAGGGTTCAGGAAATTCACAGCCCTCCCCGACTCCAGCCCCCAGGTTTGTATTTTTCAGCAGAGAATTAATTGTTCATTATTTAAACCGGAAACCTCCATTGTTATCTGGATTATTACCAGTTAAAGGTTGTCCCAAGTTCTAGCTACAAGTTCTAGCAGGTTGCAAGAACATAGATGCCCCAGGGTGACTGGGCCCTTTAAGAGGGAACAGGGTTCAGTACACCTGCGACTGATTGCCTGCTACCCAACTGAGCGTGTGGGACGGGTCCTCTGCAAGGGCGGGAGGAGAGGAGAAGAGAAGAGAAGAGAAAGGTGCTCTGCTCTGCTCTGCTCTGCTCTGCTCATTGATCTTCCTTGACCCCGTGAGATGAAGGTGCTGCTGGAGGAAGCTGCAGAGAACAAGGAGACCCCGAGTAACCAGTGGAGGACCAGGAAACAGAGATGGGGAAGGATGTCTACCTGCGAACTTCAGCCCAGTGAAGTAAGCAAAAGAATGATACAGGGTTGCTGAAATGTTCCTGTAGAAAGCAGCTGGGGAAGCTGCTGAGATCCCAGCAATGCAGGCCCAGGAGAGGAGGGCTGTGTACCTCCCTGAACCGAAGGGGAAAGACCAGGGGCCAGAGACACTTTATTCCAACTTTTTTTTGGACTTCGTAAAGTAGAACCCCAGTGGGGGAATGGTATTCCTGGAAGAATTCCCATTCCTCTGTCCCCACAATGGCCTGGCCAGGCTGGGGAATGCAGTGAGGCATAGATGCAGGGGCTCATTTCAGCTGCCATTGAAATGCAGCCATCTCCAGGGCAGAACGTGGCAGGCAGAATGCACGCTGTCACCCTGCAGCAGATTAGGACAGGAAGTGAGGGGAATACTGTATCTGGGTGAAACGGCAAGGGGCATTTAATGAGGCTGAGTGTAATTCTCAGAGTCAGAGTTTGTCTAGGAGAGCAGGGTCTGGAAAATCTCCTGGATCTTTCAGTTCATGTATGACTGAAGGTCTACAGCTGACCCCATTGGTGGGATCTCTTGCAGCAAAGCGGCCTCTGTCACCAGCCTGAGGCATTGGATTGCCAGTCTGGAGCACTGTTTGTGATCTGCCCAGCCAATCTGCTCAGTCAGCCTTCCTCCAGCACCTGGCTTTCCCTGGGAGAGCACCCATCAAACCCCACTTTGCTTTGACGAGTAGGAGCATATGCACTGGGAGCATATGTTCAGCTGACTTTTCTACCACGACCCCCGAATCTTTTTCCAAGTTATCACTTCAAGGTTAGAGTCCCCCACCCTGCAAGCATGGCCTACATTCTTTGTTCCTAGCTGTATACACTTACATTTAGCTGGATCAAAATGCATCTTGTTTGCTTGCACCCGGTTTACCAAACCATCTAGATCGGTCTGAATCCGTGACCTAGCCTCTTCATTATTTACCACTTCCCCCAACTTTTGTGCCATTTGCAAATTTTCAGTGATGATTTTACATCTTCTTCCAGGTCACTGATAAAGATGTTAAATAACGGAAGGCCAAGAACCAATCTCTGAACACCTATATGAAATTCTTCCTTCTCCTGCCATTAAAATCCACTACTATACTGCGGGGTAGCACATGTTGTACCTATATTTTAAAAGGATCTGGAGTGGCCCTACAAAAGCTGCTGTGCCTGGAATAGTGCTTGCAAAAATGAAAACCACTAAATGATGAGAGGGTCTAGCTAGTGTGGCTTCTACAAAGGAACTTGTGCCTCTCTAATCTCTTGGCATTCTCTGAGTGTATCAGTACAGGAATAGATACAGAACAAGTGCTCGACAATTAGTTTAGACTTTCAAAAGGACTTTGACAAGGTCCCTCACAAAATGTTACTGAAGAATGCTACATTGCCATGGGGCGAGAGTCTTAGATCAAAAATTGGCTAAATAGAAAACAGGAATAAATGGTCAATTTTCATCCTGGCCAAAGGTGAATAGCAGGTTCCTGGGGGTGCCATAGCAGAACTGGTGTTGAATAGATTTATTAACAATCTGCAGAAAGGGGGTGAGCGGAGAGGTGGCAGCGTTTGCAGATGACGCACTTATTACCTGGAGAAAAGCTCAGTGTGGCTTGAAAACTTGTCTCTCTGACCAACAGAAATTGGTCTGATAAAAGATATTCCTTCCCCCACCTTGGTTGTCTCGTATCTTGGGACCCAGACAGCTACCCACACTACAAACAAAATTCTTTAGCCTGGACAAGACCAGAGGGGATTTTTAAGGATGCTGGAGGACCTAACCAAAATAAGTGAATTGTGGCAACGTGCTGGCATATAATAATTCGTGTTGTTAAATGCAAAGTGATGCATGTTTAGAAGGAATAACCTGAATTACTCCTATACCTAATTTAGCTATTTACCTCTCTCCATGTGACACCTGACCATTTGCTTCCTGTCTTTTAACCAATATTGATCCAGAAGAGACCTGCCCTCTTAACACACGACTGCTTACTCAAGAGCCTGAGGCCAAGAGCTGAGCAGGACTCAAAGAAGAGATGAGGCATTTCTGTGAGTACCAGACACATAACAGTAAATGCAATCAAGTAAGCAAGAGTTTGGAGGATTTACAGCCCTTCCCAGCTTCAGAGCATGTGGGTCAGGGAGGAATTTTCCCTGGGGACAGAATATCCCATAACTGGGGCACTGCTGAGTGCTTTGCACCTTCCTCTGGGCTGTGATGGAGACAGGACACTGGACAAGACTGACCCTGTCTGATCCAGACCGGCAATCCCTACGTTCCAAAGAGTTTTAAGGGGCCAACTTCTATGGTCCTATAGCATTTACCTGGACGAGACGGCGGGATTTGATGGCAAAGGACTTGCCTAGAACTGATTAAGTAAAAACCCCTGCCCTGAGCAGAAAGGGGGAGGCAGCAGCATGCTATTGCGCTGGAGGGAGGAAAGGCAGGGTTGGGATGGGAAAGGCTGCCAAGCACTCACCGTAGTCGTCTGCATTCGGAACTTGCTCAGGTTTCTAGGAGCTCAGTCTCTCCCACTTGGGGCTGCTCTGTGGAGCATCGGGTCAGAGCGTCTTCTCTCCCGCCCTCTTCCCCCAGCTCACTGGCTGACAGGCTTGTCTTGAAGAGTCAGCGCTGCAGGACCTTGCAGGAAATGTAAGGAGCTGATGGGAAGTTACATTTCAGCATCTCCTCTGTCTCTGGCAGGGGAGTTCTGACTTCCCCAGCAAAATCCTCTCTGGCTCTGGTGCCCCAGCTCCTTCTTCCCGAGGGGCTAGGGATGCAGGGGTCAGTCTGGGCTGCGGGGGAGTGGTGATGGGAAGGGGAGGAGAATGGGGTGGTAACTTAGCAGGGAACTGGGGCTTACGTCTGCCTCAGAAGCTTTATTCCAACACCCTTTCAGATCTGCTCCTGGCATGTGTGCGAAAGGCTCCTGGAGAAGGGGCGAGGGAGCTGGGGCAGTGTGCCAGGAGGATCCACAGGGATCTGCCAGCTCTGCTTAGTGCAAGTCTGCTTTATTATCCGTACTGCAGCGGGGCTGATTGGGCCTGGCCCGCCGGAGGTGGGAACCAGGCTGAGGCTGTGTCAGGGCTGCCTGGGCTTGTTGTCCCTCCAGTGCTGCTGGGACATAGCAACTCCAGTGCAGCCTCCTCACCCTGCGTCCCTGGGGCGGGAAGGCATGACCTGGGGCGAAGGTGGGATAGCGGCGGCACAGAGGCCGGAGGTGGGAGGTACAGGGAGCACAGAGGCCTGGTTGGGTGGGCACAGGGCAGATTGCGCATTACCTTTGCTAATAAATGACGCGGTGTTGCCAGGAGCCTGGGGCGGATACAGACTCGGGGCATGGCCTGCAGCACTGTGTATGGTGACACTACCACGGGCTCTGGACACGTGAGTGCTTTGTAAACCGCTGGGGTTCCACTAGATCTGCCTGAAGCCCGGGAGGGGAAGAACAGTGGAGTCTGGCTCCACTGAGCCCCTCCAGAGACAAGAGGAGAAACCCCACGCAGCCAGAGATGGGCTGACTCCACACGAAACCTGTGCCTGTCATGAGAGATGCTCTTGCACTCGGCCCTGCAGTACCAAGGTGAGACCCTAAACAGCCAGAGATCCCCCGGCACAGGGAACAGCGGCGCTGGGACGTTCTCCATCAGTGACCAGGGCAATGGTGGGTAGAAAATAAGATCCCTGAGCGATTGGCACAGGGGAGTGCAGTCTCTGCACCGTGCCTGTGAGCCGCAGGCCAGTTCTGCTCCCACTGACCTTTCAAAGAGCTGCAGACCTACACGCACATGGATGTAATTTATCCCTGCGGCCAGGAGCAGGAGAGGGGCAGGGGAGGAAAGTGGGGAAGGAGGTAATGAAGAAGAAGAATTGTGGGTAAAACACCTGACATGACTCTGGGCTCCTGCAGAGAATAATCATGAGAAACCAGAACCTGGAGGGCTTCAGTGCCAAGAAGCCAGTGAGAACTGCAGAAAGCAATGTGGGGGAGGACGCATGGGGAAACGGACCGGGGAGAGGATGGGGCAGGTGATGCAGAACACAAACAGAAGGGAGGAAGAGGAAGGGCAGACAGCCAGGCTTGTTTGTGCGTCAGGGATATGTCCGGTCTGAGGCTCACAGTCCATCCTTCTCTCAAAATAACTCAGAAGCCCTTGAAGTATGAGTCTCCCTTACTCCCTGGCCAGGTTTCCTTGTGGCTGAGTGTTTGCACATGCCAGCTGGAAGAAGCCCTTGAACTCTCTCTCCTGCCATGCTGAGAAGGTGACATCTGCCTGGAGAAGCTGATATGAGCCAGTCTCAGGATGCCTGTAATCAGACACAACTATTTGTGCTGGACTTTGCAGAAAGGGACCTGGGTAGGCAGCAGGTGAGATTTGTCCGGTTCTCAACACCCCTTGGGTCACTTCCTGAAGGCTGGCCGGGGACCCAGGTTACTGGGAAACTGTCCCTGTTACAAATGGGACCAAAGCTGAGACCCACCTACTCTTGTGCGGAGGTTAGGGGGTGCCATAGTGGCATAGACCAGTGGCTTTCAACCTTTCCAGACAGCTGTAGCCCTTTCAGCAGTCTGATTTGTTTTGCATTCCCCAAGTTTCACCTCACTTAAATTACTTGCTTACAAAATCAGACATAAAAATGCAAAAGTGTCACGGCAAGCGGTTACTGAACAGTGGCTGACGTTCTCATTTTTACCAGATCATTATCAAATAAATCAATCGGAATATAAATTATTGTGCTTCTAGCATACAGAGCAGCACAAACAAGTCAGGGTCTGTATGGAATTTGTTTGTATTGACTTCACTAGTGCTTTTTATGTAGCCTATTGTAAAAGTAGGCAAATATCTAGATGAGTTGATGTACTCCATGGAAGATCTTTGCGTGCCCCCAGGGGTAGGTGTACCCCTGGTTGAGAACCACTGGTCTAGACCAATGGGGTGTGAACAGCCCACACTATTCTTGGAGATAATGGTACAGCTCCTGGGTTCCTCTGAGCCCGAAAAAAAGCATGGACAGTCCTTCTGGGATGCCCTCAGAAACTGAGCTGGGCCCCTTGTTGTTTAGGAGGGTCATCAGAACTGGCCACTTGTGTTGTGAACCTGTGCAAAGTGGGCATAAAATGCTATCACTCATGTCAGTGGGGGGAGATTCGTACTGGATAGCACGCTAGCACTACAACCACTTGGGCAAGGTGCAATGGCAGATTGCCACAGAACAGAGGGGCTGGGAGGAGTTCGCTGAAGGTGGAGCCAGCGTCTCTGGATGATGAGGTCATGCCAGGAGGAAGAGGAGTTTTCTGAACCTCTTGGGTCTGCTGCCCTGGGCTAGATGTCTTCAAGGAGCAGGCGCTCTGGAGAGATTTGTTCTGGCACCTCCTTTTCCCTGCTGGACCCAGGGAGTGCGCAGGCAGTGCCAACACAAGAGTAATTTAAAGACAAAAGTAGATCAAGCATTTCTGAACCCTAAAAAGGTTCAGTTCAGAGTGGGGGTGGGTGGTTCAGGTTGGATGTTTGCATATACAGACTGGTTCCACCATGCCCAAGCCCTTACCACAGCTGCTCTCCCTTCATGCTCCACACACGGCCCCTGAACAGCTTCCTTTCCTCGTTCCAGAAAGTCGCTAGAAACCAAACAACCACATTCAGGCCTCAGTGCAACCGCTCTGCCAAGGCTCTGGCCCCACCCCATCTCCTTGGGTTGATATGTCTGTCTCTGTTCCCACATCCTCCCTTGGGAGCACAGTGCTATGTCTTGGCTTTCCTGAGCAGCTGCTCTCCGGCCTACATTCCGAGGCTCAGTCAGTTTCTATTTTAACACTCAGTGATTGATGACATGGCTGCATCTAGAAGGCACCTGTGCTCGCATCCTCTGCCTGCTGCTGGAGCATGTGGCAACCGCCCCCTGTGCCCTCACCTTTTCTCTTCCTGTGCCAATTATTTTCCAAGAATAGCTAAGTAAGTACAGCCCGGTAATGTGCAGAATCATGGTGCTTGCTCCATCCAGAATGGCTCCTAGTGCACCTCCTGGCATGATGCAATCCCACTTCATCCTCCAGGTGCACAACCGTAGTGTGTTAGTGCCTGCCGAAATGTTCTTTGTGGTTCAACGCGCGCCTTTTGTTTGACCTCTGATCATCCTTCTGAACTGGCTGCTGCTTTGGTTTGAAGAGATCACCTAATTCTCTTTCCTACCAGATCGTGCATGTTTTGAAAAGCCTCTTGCTTAGATCTTCCATTGCTCTTTTCCTCCCTGCTCAACCACAAGATGTCGAGGTTCAGCCAGGATAAAGTTCAGTTGCCATCTCTCTCAACCTTTTCTCAAACATTTCCTCACCCTCCTGCAGCTCCAATCAGGAGTCCTCTGGGCTTTGCAAGCTGCCTCAAAGTAGCTTCCCCAAAGCCAAAAAGTACAGCCTTGCTGAAAGTTTAATCTGAGTCCCTTAAATCCTGCTTGCTGGGGCCCACGTGCTCCAGCTTCAGCCTTATTTATCGCTCCTGCTCGGAGCTCTGAAATGAGGCCCAGCAGAGCTTCTGACTGTGCTGGAGGTTGTCCAACAAACTGTATCAAACAGCAATTGTGCTATTGCAGGTCTCTTCCCTCCCTCCCTCCCTCCGTTTGTGCAGAGCTGTGACGAATTCTCTCTGAGATCCTCATTACCCCATCTCGGGCCGTTTACAGCCCCCGCAAGTCATCCCCCGAGTATTCTCTGCCTGCCCTGGAGGTTTGAGAGAAGCATCTGTGACTCACCTCAGCTAACCTCAGCTTCCAGCCAAACTGCATTGGGCTGCATCAGCAAAACAAACAAGGGACTGTGGCGAACTCCTCGCCAAACTACAGGGATCGGTCAGCCCCACAAATTTGCCAGGCTGGGGTCCCAGTTAGCAGCCTGTGCACAGCTGAATCCCCCTTACATGAGGGACAGTTCCCACGAAGACATACATGGCCAGCCCGCTGTTCGCTATTCATGAATCCCATCCATTTCAGGAGCAATCACTGTCATGTTACTGCACTTCTAACGACCTTGATATTTATAACATCTCCTCTCCCTGCCCATCAAGAATTTCCTCAGGAGCCAAGAAGCTTTACACTCCATACAAGCCGTGCATGGCAAAGGAGGTGTGATTATCTGATGGAGCTGAAAGGAAAGGTAATGCACTTACACAGCGCAGTTGCATTATCAGGGACCTATATTGAGAGAGCTCCTCCCCACTCCTGCGTGGCTGTGGTCTGCAGCCGGTTAAGGCTAACAGAGGCAGTGGTTAGGAGAAGGTTGCAGGTGTATGGAGTATGGGGTGAGCCAATTAGCCCGAAATAAACTCTCAGGCAGCAAATGTAAGCGCCAAAGTTTTGTCTCTGGCTGTCTAACATCCCCCTCCGTTCTCTGCCATGACTCTAGCCATCTGCTGCCACGTGTGGCTTCGGAGACTGGAGGGCAATATTTGCTGCCTATGGTGTCTCAGCCACAGTAGCGGAAGGGATGGAGAGCTGTCAGTCATACTCCAAGGAGATGTGCTTTGCTCAGCTGGCCCATGTGTCCTCTGCACGGACATGGGGGACACCCAGGCTCCATTCCTGGCTGGCTTCTAAGGCTGGTGGGCCTAGGCCAGCTCTGTAGAAAACCAAGTAGGAGCTTAACTGCTGGACTGGATCTTGAGTCCAGGGTTTTCTGCTAATTGCATCAGCCAAATAGTTGAATGGCTTCTCCTGGCTGAGGGGTGCCCAGGTCCCCTGCTCCTTCCAGGGTCCCATTGTGCAAGGTGCTGAGGACACAGGGCAGCACAGGAGATCTCAGCACCTTGTTACCGGATGCCACAGTCACAGGCAGGCTGCAGAGAGCCGGTGTAGTTAGACTGAAGCCTTCACTTCTCGAAGGTTTTACTCCATGGGCCAGTTGTTTCTGTGTCAGCTCTCAGCACATGCAGAGCTTTTAAAGCCCGAAGGGAGAAGCAGCTCCCCTCGTCCGATCTGTAAACCCCAGCCCATTGAATTTCATCCCCTCACCCCGTCCTGAGCCGAGGAGCTCCTGCGTGACTAAAGCATCTCTGCTCGAAAGCTGAAGACAGCAAGGGACAGAGAATCCACCACTGGCCAAGCTCACCCCGGCTTGTGTAAGCAAAACATATTCTCATTGAGAATGCACGGTGGATTATAAAAGGTTCCAGGCAATTGCAATCTGAGTCTATTTTATGATGCAGTGGGACTGGAGGAAACCCAGGAATCTCTTCTGGCGATGATCACAGCTTTGCCAATAAAATGACGTCACTGTTCCTGTACACAAAAACCCAACAAACCTCTTTTAATTTACTTGACAGAGAAACAAAGCCCAGCCTCAGTGAAGGGGAGTCTGAAGAAACCAGCCTAGACGCACCATGTGAAAAAGCACCCAAGAACACCTACCAGCAGCCTAGTGGTTAGAGCAGGGCTCCTTTACCCAGCTGTAACCAGCCACTCACAGGCAGGGAGTGAGAACTGAGGAGTGTGAATTGCCTCAAGACTCTGCTGAAAGATGCCGTGAAAAGCACAAATGCTTTCCTAGCTGAGAAGAGAAATTCTGTCTCCGCCGGTGTAATACAGCGCCCCCTGTGCCTGGGGCTCCAGAACTGCTCTGCTGTGTGTCATAGAGCCTATGCTGCTGCCAGCTAGGGGAGACTCTCCTTGCGCTGAAGACGCAGGGTCCTGGGCTTTTGAAGCCAGGGGCGCTGCGGCCCGGCCCAGCTCTGCCGCGGCGGGGGGAGCTGGCAGGTTTCGGGTACCCCAGAGGAGCAGGGCTGGCGGGCAGGGCAGAGAAGCCCGGCCCTGCCTGCGGCTTGGAGCGGCCCCCGCCCAGTTCGCTGGCCGGCCCAGCCTGGCTGCGGCGCGGGCTTGGCGGGACCCCCCCCAGCAGCCGGCTCCCCGCCGCAGCATCCTGAGCTGGCAGCGCGCCGCGCCCGGCCCCTGCCCCTGCCCCTGCCCGGCCCTCCTCCAGCTGCGCTCGGCGGGCGGGGCGGGGGCCGGATGCTGGATGCGGCTGGGACCGGGACCGGCCACACTCGGCTCCAGCCCTGCCCGCTGCAGGCTGCACCGGCCCCGCTCGCCCGGGCTTCTCCGGCAGCCCCGCGCCGCGCTGCCCGCGGAGGATGGCCGAGGGCTCCGGCCGCGCCCGGCGCCGGCCCCGCGGAGGATGGCTGGGGCCGGCTCTGCTGGGTAAGGAACCGGCGAGTGCGAGCCGCGCTGCTCCGGGAAGCGATGCGCCCCGAGCGCCGCCTGCTCCGCCTTCCCCTGGCGCGGCCGGGCGGCGGAGCGGGGCTCGGCTCCGCGGGGCGGCTCCCGCACACCGGCCCGGCGGGGCTCGCTCGGCTCCCGCAGGCCGAGCCTGGCTCCCCGCAGCGCCGCGGAGGGCGGGAGCGGCGCGGCTCCGGGAGCCGAGGGAAGGGGGCGCGGAGCAGGCTGCGGCTGCGGCGCGGCGCTCTCGGGGCTTCTCCGAGCCGGTGCGTCCCGGGCTGGGGCTGGTGTCACCCGCTGTCAGGGGCCAGCCCGTGCCTGGCGCTGCGGCTGTGGTGTCTTCCTTGCTCGGCCTCGGACACAAGCGGGCCGAATCCTGCGCGCCGGGGCCCCGCCGCGGTGCTGAGCGCGGGGAAGGCAGCAGCAGGAGCCGGGTTCGCGGCCGGTCCGGGAGGGCAGGTTGTTTGGAGGGGCGGGGAGGGAACTTGCCCTGGGCATCGTCCCAGGGAGCGGGGCAGGGCACTGATTCCCAGCATGGCCGAGCCAACCCTAGGGGCTGAGAAGCCAGGAGTCTTTTACCAAGTGCTCACTGCTGTCTGGCTTCTCCGCCTTAGGGAGCTCTCAGGCCTGTCTTCAGGCTGTCCCCTGCAGTCAGGCGGGCTGGAGCTCGCTTTGTGTGAAAGGAAACCTGAGAGTGGCATGTAATCAGCTCCCGCAGTCACCGGCCGTAAGAAGAACATCAAATGTAACCAGGCTCCCAATAAATCTGGGAGTTGGGACAAGGGAGTTAATTAACTGTGGACAGGTTCTAATGGCATGGCCCTGTATTGCCATATGTACCTCTCCAGCGCTAGACCCCTCTGAGCCTCTGTGTTCTTGTGTTACTGCAGTCCCTAGCTCTACCCATTTCTATGAGCCCTATAAACATTGCCCTGATTGGTTCTTCTCCATGGAAAAATATTTGTAGGTTTGGGTAAACTCTACATTTCCACCAGGAAAGAGCAGCTCACAGCAAATAAACTTTGCTTTGATTTGCACCCGGCTGGCTGCAGCAAGAACTAGTTCCCAGCACATGCACCCCTCTAGAACCTTTCACCCCTGATCTCCAAGCGCTTCACTCAGGGCTGGGACCGATGATCTCCATTTTGCTGATGGGAAATCTGAGGCTCTGAGGATAAGTGACATGCCAAGGTCACTCCATGAATAGGAACCTGGCTCCCAGGCCTTTGCCTTCGCTGCATCAATTACTAATGTGCTGCAGTCCTGTCTCATGGAGCGTATGAGAGAAAACACCAACATTGTTCTCATTTTGCTGATCTGCTAGCAGACAGCACAGACAGGTAACTGCTAAAATTAAAGAGGGGGGAGGGGGATATCGATCAGGGACCAAAGGAAACAATCCTAAGTGTTTAATGCAGCTGAGAATATTTATAGTTACAGAATTAAAAACGTCTTTCATACCCTCCTTCCCAGCGTAGGAAAGACGTGCATATCTGGGGCACTGCGTGGGGTGGGTAAACCCGAGTCTGAACCTGGAAGAGATTCTGCAATGCACCCTGCCTGGCTGCAGCCAGGGGCTGGGAGCCAAGATGTGGTGTGGCAGCTTTTTCCGCTGTTGTATTCTCTGTCCCAGCAGGCCCCACATGCGTACCGGTCCAGGTGTCATTATCCGCCGCGCAGTTGTCCTAGTCTGTATAGAGTGCTTGTTCTTTGAACAGAGAGTTTGAAAACGAGAATTGAACTGAATTTTCGGTACGTAAAACCCAAAGCCTTTTGGGAGGGCGGGGGGGCGGGGGCTGGAATGTCAAAGGAGCTTGAATTCCAGTGGGATTTAGGTGCCTAATTCCCTTAGGCTTCTTTGAAAATCCCAGCCCAAATAAACGAAGGACAGCCTTATTTTGCGAAGAAAAAACTGGCCATGGGTGCAGTAGTTAGAACAGAGGCTCAGACGTTTGGAGCTGGGGTCATCTTGAGTTCTAAGACCAGGTGCTGGTGGCTCTTCTAATCTCAGGAAGGAAATTGGACCCCTTTGTACCTTGTCCTCAGACAGGCTAAAAAAAAAGGAGGGAGGAGGAATCTGAGTGCAAATCTGCCTGCGGCTGAGTAATTGAGTTGGGAATTCCAGTGACAGAAGCCTTGAAGCTCATTGCACTGTCTGGTTAGCCAGGTCACCCCAAACAGGACGCTGGGAGAGAGCAGGAGTGGTACCTCCGTGTTACAGCCAGGCAAGTCTTAACAGCTCTGCTCTCCTTCAGGGACCCTCACAGACTGTCTAACTCCTGTACCTCCAAGGGGTGTGACTACGCTTCAGCCCTTTTCCTCAGGAAGCTCAAAGGGCTGGATTCTGCTCTGGGTGGACTGTGAGATCTTCCCTCTGTGATGTGGTGTGGGAGGTGAGTGGGAGGAGGGGGAAGGTTTATGCCCAGGTGCGCTGGCTGCGGGAGGGGGCCAGCGTGATGGGTACCAGTGCTATGAGTGCTCTGTCTGTCGCCCTTTTGTAAAACAGCAGAGGCCTCCAGTGGCCATTGAGGAGAATCCCAGTCGCATGGTGCCCTAGGCCCTCCAGTCACGGTGCCGTCTAACAACCGTTGGCTCCAGTCGATTTCTGGAGTCTGTTGCCTCTGAGCGGCGGTCCCGGACTGGCACTGAGCGCCTGGCCAGTCGGGGTGTTTCCGGCGCAGCGTGTGTCGGCAAGCCGGAGCAGTGAGGGTGGGGTTACGTGAGGGTTGTTTGGAGTGACTTGAGCAAGGGGAGGAGGAGTTGGGGCTCCTGGGTTCCATTCTCACTTCTTCCCTTGACTCTTGGGGAGCTCCATCACGGCTCCAAGGGACGCAGCCAGTCGGCAGGTGCCATAAGGTTTAGCAATAGCAAAAGGTGGTGATAGCAGAGCTGGGGCAGGGCAGAGCGTCCTTCTTCCACGGAAACCTGCCAGCTCTCTCCACCCACCGCCTGTAAAATGGGTGTTCCTCCCACCAGGGGTTTGTGGAGCAGAAATGGTGCAAACCTCCCCACCCCTGGCTTAGTGTCTCCTGCTGCCCTGCTCTGCGGGTTCTCGCTCGCACCTGTGCAAAGGATTTAAAATGTTGCCAGCGCCCAGAGCGAATGGAGAACACGGATTCATGAATGTTTTAAACCCACTCTGCAGTGGTGGGAAGAAGTGACCTCCCCCAGTGCAGGGCAGCGGCAGGCTGGTCCCTGCATGTCTGAATGACGCTGCTGACGTCTCAAGCAGCCACCCGTGATTTTGAGAACGAGGCAACTCAAATCCCTTGATCGCAGAGGAGCAAAGACCAGTCTTCTAACGCTGCTGCATTAGCAATGAAGGTGGGGGCAGAAAGGACACGCATACAGAGGCCTCCCTCTGTTTTGGCAGCTTGGATTGATTGCTGCTGGGGGACAGAGCAAAGAGCAGGGTGGTGTCCCAGTGCAGGGTTTGTACCTTGGTTTTAAACGTGTGCTGGATTTGCTCCAAGTTGCTTTGCTCGCACGCCTTTGATGGGAGAGCTTGGTCTCAATGACGTTTCTGGAAGCAACCGATGATTGCTCCAGCAGACCCTCATTCATTTCTGCAGCTAGCTTGCACCTGTCTGGACAAAGTTCTTACAGACCCTGTAAAGATCCAGGCGTGCCTGTAGCCATTCTGCATAGTGCTGTGATCTTGCCAGTCCTGCTCCCCCCGCCGGCCTGCAAACCAGGAGCCGGTGAGTAGTTGTGTGGGGGTGGACGTAGGAGCTGTATACAGTAATGTTGGGTCAGTGCTGAGACGATGCTCTGCTGTGGTGCTAAGTGATGTTTTGTGGTGTTAGGGATGCTTAACTTCTATACAGGTAGAACCCTGATCCCTCACGGTCAGTACAGATATTAGGGCCCTCTCCATAATAGCCAGATTTTCAGCCTCCGTATCCCATAGTGGGTCGTTACAGCTCACCCTCCCAAACATTCATCCTACAGTTTCAACTGGCTAGGGTCTTTTTTTGTCACTTCCCACCCTAAACAGCTGTGTGGTCTTGCAGCTAAATAGCTGCTACTTTCCACCCCAGAGCTGGCTGCACTTCCGTGGTGTGGGAAAAGATTCATGCACATTTAGAGCTTGGTTCTCCATTGCCTTGTCATCATGTACACAAGTGTAAAGTGCCACCCATCAGAATGGTCGTGTTTTATACCCACTTTGTGCTGGTGTCAGTGACACCTGGTGCCGAGCAGGGCAGATCAGGCCCAGAGCCCTTAGGAATACTGTGGGATGAAAAGTGCTTTAGAAATGCAAGACACTGTTATTTTAAGGCATTATCGATTCCTAATGTAAATAGGAGTGCTCACAGCTCTCTGTCTGCTTAAAAACCCCAGGGCAGGTCTTTCATATACAGCATGATGATAAAAGAGAATGAGGCTAAGAGAAGGCCAAAGTGCCACATCTGTTGTCATGTTTCCCCTGTATCTCTTGAGGAGGACCCCGTGGTTGGAACATGGGTGAGGCTGTGGCTGAAATGCTGGCCCGGGGGTGGGGTAGTTCTAATTGCACTCCATTGGAGTCCTCGGACTGCCCTGGAGATGAGATGGGCTGGAATGTGTGGGCTACAAGCTAGCCACACGTAAGCCAAACCCAGACCATGCTGCAGCTGGCGGCAGTGGTTTTCGGAGAGCGTTTGAGCAGCAGATGAGCATTAAAAACAAATAAAAAGGAAAATCCCCTGCTGCCTGGTCCATGGTTCTCTAGAAGAAGTTACGGACATTTGTTGCTGATTTATTGTAGTGGGAGCTGCAATGACCCCTGTATTTTGGGTGCCTAACATCCTCCACTATAGAAAAGGTGGTCAGAAAATGTTTACAAACTATCTGGGTTCTGCTTTTCCCCTCACTTCCTCTTGTAAATCCAGGAAGCTATACTGAAGTCAGTGGAGTGACTGATGTCAATGCCTGTTGTTTTGTAACCGGACAGTGTCCCCTGTAATCAGCCCGCACTCCTCGTTTCCCTGCTAATATCGTGGACCCTCCATTTGTCAGCAGGACGGGCACCGCCCGCAGAAACCCTGCCTTGGAGGGGATCCCTCTTCCAGGGCTGGGAGAGGAGATTTGGCTGCCCAGGCCTTGATGTCTTACACAGTCCTGTCAGGAGAGGGCCCGACCTGGAGCTGGTTGAAAAAGCTTTTATAAGAAGTTTTCTCACTGAGAATGTTGGCGTTTTCCATCAGCCCAGTGACGCGGGAATGAGAGCGGGGACGTGAGCGATGAACGACTCGGGTTCACTTCTGAGCCAGACAAGCAGCAGCACCGTAGTCTCCCCTTGGGAGCACGGCAGGGCTAGAGAGGGAGCAGGCTGCACCCCTTGGGCAAGTGCAGTAGCAGGTGCCTGGCCCTAGTTCTTCCTCAGCCTGCCCCGAGGGGTTTCGTGTGTCTGAGACGCCCGTGCTCCTAGGCCAGGTGCTGTAACGCAGGCAGCGCTGCAGTGTTGGGGCACACAAGGTGCAGTGCTGGCCCCTCATCACTGCCATCACAACCCCCTCACCCCCCCGGTGCGTCTCAGACACGTTCCTGGGTCTCTACGCGGGGATCTCATCCGCTCGCGTTTATGGTGCGTCTCTGCCCTGCTAATAGGGCTGGAGCGGGAGAGCTGACGTCTGCAATTTGAAGGCGACCAGTCAGCTGCAGTCCGAGGAGAAGCTTTGTGCAAAGCGGGCGTGCCAGGCTCTGCACAGGGCTCTGGACTCTACCCACCGCACCGCACCGGCTGGCTGGGGATGCTGGCGCGCGGGATGAGCAGAGATGAGGGAACCACGACTCACCCCGGAGCAAGGTGCCGAGCGCTGTTTGAACTCGCTTTATGAAAAACCTTTGGCAGCACCCCACGCTCCCGGCTACCCCCCTGACGCCAGCCCCTTCTACACATCGAGGCGACCCACTGACCCCCCACGCCACCCAGCCCTGCCGCTGACACTCCCTGATCACGTTTTCCCCTCCCTGGGTCCCTGTGAGTGGCTGTGTGTGCGGGCTCCCTTGGCGCAGCGGGGAGGGCTGGAGCTGAGCATCTGTCTTGCTTTGCAGGCAGCAGGGAGGGTTTTCCCTCGGAATTAATGCGGGCAACCGTGTGTCCGGGTGGATTGTTCAGGGGGTTTCGCATCAGGGAGAGACAATCCCACATCTGTATGATGCCATCAGCGATCCCAGTTTGACTTGCTGCTCCCCCTCCTGTATGGGATCCCCTTCCACTGCGCCCCACCCTCTCCCATGCCCTATGAACTGTATGGGATCCCCTTCCATTCCCCCCAGGAGCTGTATGGTAACCCCATCCACTGGGCCCCCCTCGTCCTGGGAGCTATACAGTGGCCCCATCCTCTGCGCCCACGGTGCATTGTTTCCTGGTCTCTGTATTTTTCAGGCCCTGTCTACAAATGTGCTTAATTCCCATGGGATGGCTCCTGCGTTGGGAGCTAAGCATGGGCAGGAGGTGCCTGCAGGAGTGGGCTGTTAGCCGGGATGTGCTGGGGGCAGGGGCTGCCGATGGCTTCATTCCCTGCTCCGGGGTGAGAGCGGGGGTCGGCTGATTCCAGCGGCGTGTCGCTGGTATAGCCCTGGGCGGAGAGAGGGGAGCGTTGGGCTGGCTGAGTCTCTGTTTGTGCAGGGAGAGCATGAAACGGCTCGGTGAGTAGGAGCGGCGCCAGGAGGAAACCTGCTGCCCATCAGGCCTTCCCTGGCTGAGTGGGAATGCTGCTCTCTGCGGGCTGAGGAGGAGGCTTTCTCTGGAGGGAGCTTCTCTGCTCAGCCGCATCCCGCCGGGCCTGACTTCCCCCTACGTGACATGGTGCTCTGGAGGGCGCAGGCAGCATTAGCCCAGCTGCAGAGGGGCGACGAAGGTTGATAACCCCATGGAGCCTGGCAGGGGCCCGAACCGCACCACTTCCTCCTGGAGCCTGATGGAGCGAGGAATCCTGTCCCCAGCGGCCTCTGCAGTGATGGGTGGCTGGGGGGGATTGAACCAAACCCTCCCCTGTGGGACAAGCACAAGTAAATCCTGCCCCGGAGCGTTGAACTCACCGTAGATATTCTCCAGCGCTGCCACGCTCCTTGGTTCTGTTGGGTCAGAACCGTCCAGGCACTGCCTGGCCACTGGGCTGCTCTCCAGGGTTTAAACAAGCACCAGATTCGCGGCGCTGCTGTTCCTCGTCGCAGGTCCCGTCATTTCTGTGGTTGGCTTGAAGGTGGAGATGGCCTCATGACTGCCGTTCCCTCTGGCAGCCTCCAGAACAGCTCCCCTCGCTGCCCTGCCCTGGGCTGGAGCCTAGAGCCCAGGACCCCTCCAGCCTGGATTCGGGGGTGGTGTTTGGCTTGTAGAAACTTGGCTGTTCAGAACAGGACTAGAGCTCCCGAGTGGGGTTGCCACATAGGTACCAGCTGTGGGTGGTGTATGCCCTGCGTTGGACAGCAGCGAGGGCGAGGCATGGCGGTGAAAGGCCAGCGCGGGGAGACGCTGGCCTTCCCTACTGACGCTCTCTGCAGTTGCCTTTTCCCAGTGCATGTTCCTGAGGCGCTGTCCTGCTCTGTGTCCTTTAAGAAGGTGGAGCAGGTGCTGGCATGTGTGCTGCCTTCAGGGAGCCCAGGTAATGGACCAGCTGTCATGTCCTGTCAGCAGGTGACTGCATGTTCTCTGGGCATGCCCCAGGAGATGTCTGTCCCTGAATGGGAATCAGGTGCTGCCCCTGTGGAAAATGACATGTCTTTGCGCTCTGCTTCCCCCGGCAGGTTTACATCTCTTCTCCATGGCTGTCACCTTGGAGGTCTCTGTGGGGAAAACCAACATTGTGATGGCTTTGAACAGCTCCGAAGTGCTGCTGCCCTGCGTCTTCACCAGCTGCATTGGGTTCGAGAACCTGGTCTTCACTTGGTACTACAACAGCACTGAAATGGTGCGTGGCGCGCTCTGCTCCTCTCGGGGTTTGAGTGCGCGGTTCTGGGTCCCCCCAGCACTGACCGGGTGCCCCTGGATACAGTGATGCCAGTGCTTTAAACAGTGATTTGAATCCCGTCTCCTGCTTTAGGATGCCCTGTTGGCCACGAGGGATCTGGTTTGGCAGTCACCCCCTCAGAGCCCCGTGCACCCTATTGGCGCTGCACCATAGCTGCCCATAGGAGACGCTGCTGGGTGGAGCTGGGTGGAACGGGGGGAGGAGGGGGAAATTCTTCCACACTGGCACCAGAAAAGTCACCATTTCATTCTGGCTGGTTTCGCTGCCCTCAGATTTAATCATTTCTGCAAAATTTGCCTGTGGTGACTTCAGAATGGGAAGTCCGGGGGTCGTATAAATTCCTTTTGCTCAGAAACGTCCCATTTCACTCTGGAGCAGGTTAGCATTTTGGCCAAGACACAGTGAATTTTCCAGCTAATCAGGCCCCTTCTCGTATTTCCCGTGAGATGCCAAAGGGCCGCAGGCTTCTGAGCAGCACCCCCTTTCGCCGGGAATACTTCGCCCTCTGCTCGCTAGCGTGAGGCATGGTTTCCCCCAGCCAGCCCACCTGCGCTGCAGTCCTCCCAGCCTTGGCCAGCCGCCAGCGGACCAGGGAGCCCGGCTCGGGCTGGGTACGCACGGCACTGGCTGCTGGAACGCACAGCTCCTCGGCTGCGTCCCACGGAGGTGGGTGCTCCTGGGACTGGCGCCCGCCCGGGCTGCAGCTCCTGGATTTGTGGGGTGGAACGTGCATTCCAGCTAACGCGGCCCCAGGGCGAGCGAGGCAGGCCTGCTGACTGGACCGCCCCATTCTTTGACCCAGGCATGCAGCTGCTTTTCCCTTTCCCTTTCCCTCAGGAGGCACGAGCTGCGTGCGTGCACACGCGTGTGCAGAACTGCGGGAAGGGATGAGCTCAGGGGCCCAAAAGGCACTAAACAAAGGTGTCATTTCATACGGACCTGGCTTATTAAGGAGAAGAGCCTCCTCGCCCCAGCACTGGATGAAGTGCAGGGGAGGCGAGGAGGAACTGGCCTCGTGGGAGAGTTCATGGAACTGGTTCTGCTCGGCCTCCGTTAGAAGACCCACCCCCTCTCCGCTCAGCCTCTCGAGTGTCCCTGCTGCTGCCCGCTGCATTTCACTGCTGTGTCCCTGGCACTCCGGAGACGTCTCGGTGGCGGGGTGGGGATCCGCTGAGAGGAATAACTGGCTTTGGGAGCCCTGGGCAAAGGCCAAGCATTTCCATTCTACCCCGAGCCTAAAGGAGACACAATCCTCGGAGAGCAGGGAAGGGCTAGAAAGAGAACGTCCTGCCCACTTGTAGGGGGCCTGCGCCCTACCTACACTACAGCCGTCACTGAGCCATGGCACTGCCCCTGACCCGGATGCAACACGCTTAGAAATCATCATGTAGACAGGACCCGACCCGCAGCCTCGGCAGCTCCAGCCCCGGGCTGTCTCTGACTTGGCAGGCAGAGTTCTCCAGCCCTTTCCTTGTCTGGGGCTCGCTGAGTTTGGGGCCTCGCTGCTGTTCACGCACTCAGCATCCTGCTGTGTTCCCTCCCCCGGCAGATATATCGCGGGATGATAAAGAACAAAGCAGCAGAGCCGAAGATGATATTCAGAGACCCTCGGGTCAAGTTAGTTGGCAACACCACTGGGAAGGACAACAACATCTCCATCCGCATGTTCGTGGACTTCAGTGACGCTGGGCCGTACACGTGCCATGTCAAGAACCCAAAAGAAAAGGGCGCTGAGCACAACGCCACCATCATCCTGGAGGTGGTCCAGGAGAGTAAGTGTCTGCCGGGAAAAGCCCTCACACTCTCACCTCTCTGGAGCTGATAGACAGGCTCGCTCGAGTGACAGGCGGTATGTGTCGGGGGACAGATGTGCTGCCAGCGGTCAGAGCAGGGGACTGGGAGTCCAGACTCCTGGTTCTCTTGGGTTTCCACTGGTGTCACTGAGGGTAGAATCTGCTCCCCGGAGTTCTAGTCTGGGCTGGGTGACCAGGGAACGTTTGTTTAGTCCTCAGCCAATGGCTGTGCGCATCAGCGAGAGCCCCCGGGGAGGCGGATCGGCTGGGGTTCGCAGGTCAGGGTTAGGGGCGTTGGCAGAATCGGGGGTCGTTCAATTCACACCCCTCCTCCTGCCAGTGAGCAAGGTCAACCTCTCAAACAGCGGGCTCTGGCTTTTAAGTCCCTTGATCTTTTCTGGCTGCCCAAGTTGAGACCCTCACGCCGAGTGCCCGCAACCTGGCCCCTAAAATCGCCACAGAAGATGGTAGCTGAGAAACGTCAGGGCCCTGCTCCAGTCCAGGAGCCGCTGGCCACGGGGGGCATTCTTGGGCAAAGCTCCCGCACGTGGCTTATGGGCCAGCTCAGCCGTGAGCCATGCTGTTGTAGGAAGGCTGGCGGCAGCAGGGAGGGTGAAGCCCGTGGATATTTGACTGTAAAGCCGTGAGCTGTTCTGCGGCATGGAGACGGCTGAGACGCCCCTGCGACTCTGGTGATTGCCGAGGACCGGGTGTCTGAAAGGCGGCTCCATCACGGGCTGCTTGTCTCCTGCTGCTCAGGGCCGGAGGCACCACGCTGCCGGGGCTCTCCGCGCCAGCTCGTCCCTAACACGCCCTCTGGCGCTCTCTCCTGCAGTGGTAGCCGTGGACAACACCCTGACCATCATCATCGTGTCAGCCGTGGGCGGGCTCGTCGGCCTTCTCATCCTCATCTTGGTTATCAAGAAAATCGTCCTGTTGATCCTCAAAAAGTCTCAGGAGAAGAAGTGAGTCGGGCCGGTCGCGGGCCAGGGCCGGTGGAGGTGGGGGCAGTGTGTAAGGCGGGCTGGATTTGTGCTGGGCACAGCGCAATGAGGACCAGATGCATGGATGTTTGGGCCAGCGGGAACCACGTGCTCTTTCAGACCTGGCTGCCCCGCCTGCACACCGGAGATGTCTCACTGCGGGGTTAGCAAGGAGAGGGTAGGAGGCAGGATGGCTTCGCGACCTGGGCCCAGGACTGGAAACCGAGCTCTCCTGAGTTCTGTTCCCAGCTCTGCCACTAGCTTGCTTTCACTTCCCCTCTCTGTGCCCCTGTTTCCCCAGCTGCAAAATTGGGGCCAGGACGCTGACCGAACAGGTCCTGGGGCCAGCAGGAGGGTTTGTATAACTAATGCAGGCATGCACGAAAGCCTGCTGCTGCCTTTGCCGGCACGGCAGCTGTGGCAGGGCTGTTTCCTGTGACCAGCCTTGCCCAGTCCTCTCGTCAATGTCCAAAGCACACGGCTTCCCTGGAGACTGTGCCCCAAGCTCTTAGCGCGGTGTTGGAGTCGTAGTCATGAGTCCTCTGACCAGCATGGGGAAGCAGGCGGAGTCCGAGCCAGGATCTCTTGGCGTCCGGTGCCCTGGGATACGCACCTGCCCTGCCTGGTGCACAGGAATGAGAGTGCTCTGCAGGCGCCAGCCCCGTGCTGTAGCTACGGTTCTCTCCCCTAGGAAGGAGTGTCTCGTGAGCTCGTCAGGGGTCGACAACACTGAGAATGGCCTGGCGGGCTCCAAGGCGGAGCGGAAAGCACCACCAAAGGCATGAAGCAAACCCCGTTTGACCCACGAGGCAGCAAAAATCTAAGGGTCGGGGGGAGGGGAAACCTACTTTATTTTGAAACTAAGAATGCTCGAGACGTATCTGTGTAACGCACATGCCTACAATTCATGCCGCTTCTCAGCCCAGACTTGGAACACCGTGTGGCCTGGGGCGGGCTGTGGGCCCAGGCGGCGACGCCGGCAGGAGGAAGGGAGCAGGTCAGCTCCTCTCCGAGAGGATGGAGAGCGGGAAGGAGTTGGGAATTCCCTGAGCAGGAGCTCGTGCCAGGTGGCTGTTGCCGGGTGCGTGAGAAGGCGGGTCTCGGCTGGGCGTGGGGCACAGTGCGAGGCAGGGGTGCCAGGCGTTGGAGGGAGGCAGCGCACCATGCCGAGGGCAGCCAGCTCCTGGTGCAGAGCCCCGGCCGTGCAGGGCTGCATGGGGCGCTCGCCGTAGCTAGCGCTGCTCCTGGCCCTGCCTGAGCACGGGGCTGGCTCAGCACGCAAGGTAAGGGAGAAAGAGGGGCTCCGCTTTCACTGCTGCAGAGCGCGTTTCTGAACCAAATGATGTGTCGTTTTTATCAAGGGTGGCTTTCACTGCTCTTCCTGCCTGCTAACCTCAGCAGCTGGGCCACGGGCCGGTGCTGCTCGTGGGACGGACTCTCCCTACCTTGCCATCTGCATTCCACCCCCGGTGCATGGCCCACCGTGTCAGCCCGGGCTTGTGCAGCTCTGTGTCGTTGTCACCAGCTGCCTGTGGTGCCCAGGGTGGGAGACATCGCGGCCAGGGGACGCCAGAGTCTCCATTAGTTACCCACAGCAGCTGTTCGCCTGCTGCTCTGTGTGATTGCGGTGGGCCTGGCTTTCCACTGCCCTGCCCCTTGTGTGCCCACTTGCACTAGTGCCAGGGGAGTGTAAAGCACTGCCAGCCTGACTGGGGAGCGTTGCACACTCACTTTGCACACGGCGACACACGGTGCAGGGGAGCAATGAATGGGGTCCTGGCAGACCTGCTCTGGGAGCTCTGCTAGGTCAGTCGTAAAGTGTTGAGGGCGTCGAGAAGGAGTCATTGTCTGTACCTCTCCGTAGTTCTTTCCTGGCTCTCAGTGAAGCTGCACGATCTGCTCTGTGGTGTTTCCTGTCCCGCTGGCAGCAGCGCCGCCTGTGTAATTCTTGGGGTTCTCTTCCTTCTGGAGGGTCTTTGGGACTTGGCCAAGGTACGCGGTAATGGGAGCACACCTGGAAAGGGGCAGCTGGGGTGACAGGTTCAGGTTCATGGGGCGGAGCAGAGGGAATATTGATCAGCTGCAGGAATGGTCCCAGTTCAGCCCACCAGCTGAGGGCAGTGGCTGGCTACATGTCCCGTGCTGGCTGTGCCTTTACCCTCAGAAATCTCCACTCCCTGCTTCCCCAGGAGCAGTGCAGGGAAAATGAGGCAGATCCCACATCAGGCGTTGAGCTGGGCTCTGCAGCGTGGCCCTGGCAACGTTCCCAGAGGGCTAGAGACAATCAGGCCCACATTCTGCCTTCTGTTACGAGTGCCCAGCCCCAGTGACGCCCGCGGGCTGCGCAGGCATAGCCAAGGGCAGAATGTGCCCCTTGGAGACGACCCCTCGCGGTCCCAGATGTACAGGGTAGTAGTGAGGATGTCGTCACCTTGCCTGGGTCTGGTACAAATCCTCTTGCACTGCGGCTCCCTCTGGCACCGGGACATTTGGTGGGACGAGCAGGGCGTCCTTTCTTCTTCCCTGTGCTGGGTGCAGGCGCTCCCAGCGTGAGGCTACTGCAGCCCATGCCCTCTCTGACTATGCTGCAGAGTTGCTGCCGTTCTCTATGACATCCGCCCTGGGAGGTTTTGTCTCTGCAGTATGGCAGCTCTCCTGCATGTGCTGAAGGAGGTACCAGGCACATCCCCTCTCCCCCAGTGCAGGGGCAGCTGTCTGCCATTCCATACCAAACGCGCGCCCCGGTTAACACCTAAGGCCCCAAGGAAGCTGGTCCTGGCCCGTACCTTTGGGGCACAGAATCTCCCGGAGCTCGGCCCTGTGACATGGTCACGTCTCCACCAAACGCAGCTAGAATCCGCGCCCTGCAGCCATCACCAGGTAGGAAAGGGCGTGGTGTCACCCCAGGGAACAAAGGGCTTGGTGGAAGTGGTGACAGGTGGCTTGGTGACACCTGCAGTGCTGGGAATGGTTTTGTTTTAGCAGGGAGCTCCTGGGGGCCACCTGCCTGTCCCCGCAGCGTTGCACACCACTCAGCCGCTCCGTCTCATTTATACTGGCGTAAATCTCTGCCATGACGCCATTCCCTGTGCCTGGCTGCCTAGTGCTGGGGGGATTTCCAGGGTACCTGTTGTTAATTCTGTGGACATGTTGCACAGCTCATTGTGTTCTGCATGGTGGATGTGCTGCGGCACCCTCCCGGGCTGTGCACCACGACTGATGGAGAGGGAAAGCCAGGGAAGAACAGCTGATTTTCAAAGTCCCTGCTTCTGACTAATGGCAGAAGAAAGCACCGTAAAACCCTCCGGAAGGAAGGTGCCATGGAGGCCTGTGAGCAGGGCATGCGCTCTGAGCTGCCAGTCTGCACTCGGGCCAGACAGAACGGCCTGTAGCACGCACCTTGACCTCACTGGCTCACCCTCTCCTGTGTCCTGCTGTGGCCGCTGTCCGTTCAGCTGCTCCCGCTCTGTGCGTGTACTTGGCTGGTTTCCTGGGGAGAAGTTGTCGTATTTTTTACATCAGTTCTGGTTTTACTCTCTTAAGCTCCGCACTTACAGTGACAGACACTGAAGAAGCTGATGTACCAAGGCTTTAAGTAGTTAGGCAAATAGTTTTTATAATGGATTTAAATGGGAAAATGGCGGATTCTGTTTCCCTTTCTCTTAAGAAAGAATGTGGAGCCTCATTCACTGTCCCGGGAGGGAGCACGGTCTAGTTGTGGTTAGAGGGCTTGGATTCAGGACTCCTGGGTTCTGTTCCTGACTCTGTTGCTGATTCACTCTGTGACCTTGGGCAAGTCACTTTGCTTCTCTGTGCCTCAATTATAATAATACTGACCTACCTCACAGGGATGTTGTGAGGCTTCATTAATTACCATTTGTAAAGGGCTTTGAGATCCTTGGGTGAAAAGTGCTAGAGAAGGACAGAGTATCATTAGCAGAGAGCTATTTGGAAGGTTAGAAACTTACCAGGTTAAACATAGATGTTGTTTTTTTGTGTTTAAAGGGACGCTGTCAATGTGGAAATCACATTACACCTGCTGTTGTTGCAGTTGGCCCCTCAGCTGGCGAGAACTGAGAGATTGGAGAGACCTTTTTCGTTTCCTTTCATTTCTATTCTGTGCGCTCTGGGAGTTTGTCCACACTCTATAGAGTCAGCCTTGCTGGTTCATTGATGATTGATTGCACGTCCTGTCTCATTCTCTTGAGCTTGGCTTTCCGGAGCTCTCAGGTAGTCTGTTCCCCAGGTCCTGCAACGGGGCTGTCCGCAGGAACAGCAGGCAGGCAGGTGTTCAGGAGAGGTGCCAGGGACACAATGGAGTTTGCTAGGGACTTTGCTATTGAAGGTGTGGGGTACTGCAGCAATGGGTGGCCGTATACACCCTGAGAGAGAGAGGAGGGGGAGCAGAGACAGGCCTGAGATGTTTGGGGCTCTCTGTGACTTAAAACCCTGGAGTATGTGGGGAGCTGGAAGATCCTTCTCTCGATACATCAAACCAGCCCAGGACGTGCTATTGCAGGGCGCTAGATCTGAAAGTGGAAATTTAAACTTTATTCAATTTAAAATCATTCAAGGTGACTGTGACCCTTTAAAATAATGTGATTTGTTGTTTGAGGGTCACAAGCCGGTTTCTGGATTACTCGTGTGTGCAGTATCTTTGTGTGTGTTAATGAGACTAAAGAAACAAACTCATCCCCTTCTCCTGTGGGGAATCAGGAATCCGAGAAGGGTCTTGACTTTTCAGGCATGGGGGAGGGAGGTGGGGACAAGAAGAGTCTTCCTGCTTTGTAACTGGACAGGAACGCTGCCTGGATGGGTTGTACAAGAGAACATTGACTTGCACGGGAGTCTTCTGGAATTCGTTTACATTAACCGGCTTGACCCAGCTCACAGCAGGCTTGCCGAAGCAGCACAGGGGGATTATTGGAGAAGGCGGCTCTGTGCCACTTCACCCGAGACTAGGATGCAGTTTGAATCTGATAGTCATTGACAGTGAGTTCCAGCTGCATGCTTGAACCTGCACACAATTCTGCAAATGCAAGTGCAGTTGGAATAGGAGGAAGCCAAAGAAGCAGCCTGTGCTGGTGCATTTGTAGCTGTACTTTTCAAGAGGGGAGTTTGCAAACTTCTTGCTGATTGGTGGCTGTGCTGCACCTTGTCTAGTCATTTACACCAGTGCACAGAGCTTCACAAGGTGCAGGGCAAAGGTGACGTGCTCTGGAAGGTAGGGTTTGTGGTTTACAGTGTTGTCCACTGGTTAGAAAAGGCAGCTGGGTGTCAGCACGCTTGGATTCTATGTTTTGAGCTCTGCTACTGATTCTCTTTGGGTAAACTTGGGCAAATCATTTGAATCTCTCTGTGCTTCAGTTTCCTCATCTGTAAAATGGGGATAATAATACTGACCTGCCTCTCAGGGGTGTTTGGAAAGTGCTTGAGATCCTTGGATGACAGGTACTGAATAAATGCAAAGTATTATTAATGTATCATCATCATCATCGTTCATGACGTTTTAAACCAAAAGACACGAAATCTTCCAATTACCCCATGAAATCTCCAGTCCAGCCTTTGTGAAGAACTTCTAAGGACAAGTAAAGTTTGGGGCACAAAATTAATTTTGTTCAAGTGTTATTTTTAGCTGTCATAACCTGTTAGGTTTTTTAGAAGCAGTATCTGGACGTTGTTCCACTTGCCACATGGTATATGCAATGCTGTACTATGCATGGATTATTCCTCTGGCTTGAATAGAGAAAACTTAAGAGCATCCATTGCTGGAAATCTATTTATGTACTTGTACGCACGTATGGATTTATATATACTGACCAATGGGGATGCTTAAAAGGTTCCACTGGCTTGAAAAATTCTGCCCATTCTCGAGCCATTCCCTCTCTTTAAAATGGGGTGTCCCACTAGAACCTTTCAAACTGAGGAGGTGTTAAGGAAGCGTGTATATTCTAGACACACATGTATATGTGTATATAAATACATATAGTATATACTTGTAAATAAACACAGGATGCGTAGGGACATTCTGTTTGTTGCCTTTAAAACACATTTTGCACTACAGAGTTTTATTTAGCTTTGCCTTGAATGAAATAAAAGTTTATGTTTAGTAGAGAAACTCTCTCTAGCCTGGATTCTTTCGGTCTCTGCAAAGCTCAGTGTGAATGCTCATGTGCTGTGGATGGACTCCTGTGGATGTGCAAAGTGCTGCAGGACTTCCCTTGAGTAGCCAGCACAGGATTTATCCCACTGCCGGTCTGTCAGCTGACAGCCTCCTGCTCTGAGTGGCCAAGACCAAAACTGAGACAGCATCTACCCACTTAGCAATGCAGTGCTAAACAGGACGTGTGTGGGGGAATCCTTCCTGAGCCTGGACCCATCAGTCTATGCCACGGGTCACAAGGCCTGAGTGCGCTGGGTCTGTGCGCTTGCAGTGCTGTGCTGAACTGTTCAGGGAGCGTTCGAGATTAGCGTAATTGTTTTGGTGGTTTCTTTTGCTCCAAATGAATCAGCTGGATGAGCCGAGTATCGTGTTAATCTTCATCAGGTACGTCGGTTGGGCTACAGTTCAGTCGTATTCATTACCTCCCATGTTCTGCTCTCTCCATGTGCTCAGACATGCCCCCTGGCACCAGGTGGAGCAGGGTGGGTAAGGAGAGCTGAACAGCTGAGAGAAACCTGTGCTCTTTCTACATGTCTTGGCTGAACCCATCGGATGCCACGTGGGAAAGCCAGGATTCACCCTAACCTTTCAAGCATTCCCCTGTAAAAATGAGAAACACCCTCTGAGCCGCTTGGGTGAGTAGTGGAGGCTGTAGAATCAGCACGCTGTGACTGTGATGCGGCAAGGGGAATGGGTACCGAGCTGAGGGCCTGCCATCAAGATGTGGCAGGAAGATCTAAGGCCTGGCCCAAAGCCCACTGACGACTGGGAGGCTGTATTGATTTTGAAGGGTTTTACATCAGGCTCTGACGGGGGGCTCCTGCTTTTAGAAACTCTCCCTTTCCCTCCCCTCTGTGGGTCAGGGCCGGCTCTCTGATAAAGGTGCAGACACTCTGGAACAATACGATACCCAAGGGAATGGTGAGCGATGGAGCTATCGCTTCGCTTGGGTGCACAAGTGGCCTGGCAGTGGTAATGCTGGGTGACGTGCTGTGCTGTGCCCGGTTCTGCTTGTCACATACAGCTGCTGCAGGGCTAGTTCCCTGGACAAAGCTACCTGGTTGTAGGGAGAGGCCAGTGCCCTGTTAAAGGTGGTGCTAGCTAAACCCCTGGCCCTGAGTCAGCACAGGACATGGAGACAAGTGCTGAGCCTGTGCCGCTATGTGCCCAAGAGCCTGGAGGGGCTAGGTGTGGCAAGGGATCATACAGTGCCTTGGACATCCAGGTGCTGGGTTCTGTTCATGGCACTGCCACTGGCTCATGCTAGCACCTTCGAGCGGCATGTTCTCTGGGGAGTGGTCAGTGGATTAGGATGCAGGAATGATCCTGGCTGAGGCACTGAGCGGATGCCCAGCACTGTTCCGGAAGCGGTGTGATATCGTAGTCAGAGCAGGGGGAAGGAACTTGGACTTTTCAAGACTGTTTTCAATGGAAACCCGCGGCTTTGCTTTCTTTTCATTCAAGAAAGGACACAGAACCCCACCCAGGGTGCTGTTTGGTGCACAGAACACGAGATTTGGACTCGGGGCTTCTGCATTCTGCTCCTGGCTGGTTGTTCCTCAGCGTGTAAGCAGGGGTACGTCTCTTCCCCACTCTGTGAGCTGGGGATGCTGCCGCATCTTTCAAAGGGGTGTGGGAAGAATTAACGTTGTAAGGTGCTTTGAGAGCCTGAGATGAAGAGTGCTATGGGAGGGCCAAGTGGTTTTCACGGAAGGCTAATCGGAGTGTTAGCTACCCTCCCTGTCAGGTTAAAGGTGACTGGGTCTGAGTCTCAGCTAGAAAAAGGCTATATCAGAAAGCTGACGTGAGAAGCCCAAACAAATTAGTCATTTAAAATCATTCAAGCTGACAGTGTCCCTCTAGAACAGGGGTTCTCAAACCTGTTATGCTGGGACCCCTCTGAAAATATTTCAGGCTGTGACAACCCTCCCAAAAGTGATGACGCCACCTCCCCATGCCATGCTATGGTTACCAGCAGCTTGCGACCCTCCCATAATAACCTCACGACCCCTTGGGGGGTCACATTCCCGCAGATTGAGAACCCCGGCTGTAGAATGATCCAGTTTGCTAGCTGAACATCACAAGGCATCTTCTTCATCGCTTGCGCACAATCAATCTTTCTTCATGAGACGAAGGGAATCAGCTCCATGGTTGTTCTTCACTGCAGCCTCTTTCCCATGGGAACCAGGGAATGAACACGAATGATCGATTCCCTTTTGGAGGAGGACTTGTCCCATCGGTGCTGCTATTTGTGCTTCACCAACACTGAAATCCTGTCCAGGGGCTGTATCTGTGTATCACAGCGGGACGGGGGCCGGCCCCAGCCCCTCGCTGCTAAAGCCGACAGTGTGTCACCCCGCCTAGCACCTGCAGGGACTTGGCCTGTTGAAATGGACTCAGGAGTGCGATTCGCAGGCCATGACGATAAAACGTTGCACTGCCATGACACCCTCTGCCCCCAGGGCTGCACGCACTGCACGGGCACGCGCTGATTCATCCGCTCAGCTCCCCAGAGAGGCGGGTATTGTCCCCTTTCAATAGATGGGGAACCTGAAGCACAGAGCAGTAACATGACTTGCCCACGCCCAAGGAGGGCGCCTGTGCCAGAGCAGGGAGTCGGACTCTCGGCTCCCACTGCAGGGTACTGGGGAGGACTCACTGCGGCCCCCTGTGATTGCTGGTTTCGCTTTGAAACTGCTCTAACGCCTGCCCATGCTAGCCAGGACCCAGTGCATCCGAGGCAGGAGGAGCGCTGCTGGCCCGTCTCCAGGCTGCCTCTGGGCTTGCACTCGTGCCCCCCAGCCCATTTGCTTCCTTCTCTTCTGAAATACAATGTGCCCTGTGTACTTCCTCTCTCCCGGCTTTCCCACGGGCTCAGCTGCTCCACCAGCCCCTGGCCCCAGCTTGCAGCCTTGCTCAGAAGCGTCCCCTTCAGCCTGTGCACCCTGGAGAGGGACTTGCTCCGCGTTCCTGCCTTGCCACTGGATGGAGAAGTGCTGAGTCCTGGCCCGAGAGCCTCAGCCCGGCATCATCGTTACCAATGGTTTGTGTTACATTTCAGGCTCAGGCGGCGGATTCCCCGCTTACTCCACCCACTCTTATGCTACGCTGGTCCCTGAGGGCGCACGTGAGGCGCGCTGGTGATCCCCATTGTGCTGAGGAGGTAAGTTGGCAGACAAAGTCAGGGGCAGAACCTGGGTTTGGAGGCAGGTGTTCCTGACGCCCAGGTCTGGGCTCAGCTCACTGGTGCATGCTGGTCTCCTGTGCAAGGTGGGAGGTTATTTGGGGACCTGGCCTGGTTACGGGGTCAGCATAAGGCCTGGCGTCGCCGAAGGCGGATATTGCACTAAATAGAAATGCTCGTTCCCGTGACCATCGCATCATAGCAAACAGCTGTCGGCATCCACAGCCCAGCACAGCACCTGGGCTGTAAACAGAAACTCAACCACCATGTGTACACGACATCCTGTGATTATTGCAAATACTAAAAGAAGGTTGACGGGGGGCACCGCCGCCTGCTTTCCCCAGCGGAGTCCTGGGCCTTGAGTTCAGAATGTGGAGATTTAAGGAGGCATCAGAAAACCTCCATATTCTGTGCGCTGCAGCAGGTGCTTTCTGCCCACGAGGCTGGAGATTGGCCTAAGCCCCCAGTGTTGCTGGATAGCCCCGAGCCTGGCGCTGTCAGGATCAGAGGCTGGGATCCAGCCCACCTCTGCAAAGAACGGAGTGAAAGTCATTGCTTAAAAAGAGCAGCGCTGCCTCGACTGAGAACAGGCGACAGGCAAATGTGCTGCTTCTTCCACTAACGGTGTGGCCGCGTGTCACGGGGCTGAGCAAACAGCAGCGTGGATCCAAGCAAACCTTCCTGGCCCGGGGCTGGGGCTGGAGAGAGCAATAAAATTGCATCGTCTCCAGGAATGTGCTCTGAGTTAGGCATATTTCTTGGATGTGAGGGTGGCCTCTGCTTGTAGCTGCCTTTGAGTCACCCCAGGGTCCTGAGCCACTTCTGTATCATGGCATGCTGGGCCTCCAGAAAGGGAACCCAGGGAGCACCAGGTCCCAGCGGCAGTGGATGGAAGTTAGTTTCTCAGCACTTCTCAGAAGCAAGGCACCACGTGTTTAACAGGATGGGAAACGGAGACACAGGGCCCGGGATGGGAGGCTGCTGCTGCAGGAGTCTCAGAGCTCAGACTGGAAGGTGAGACACACGAAATTAAAACCGGCACCATAAAACAGCAGGACTAAACATTGAACCAGATTCTAACCTCAGATGTACATTCAGTGCCGAAGGAAACCAAAATACACCCAGGCTTGAGGGTGGAACAGGCCCCCTAATATCCCTGGCACACCTCCTCTCACTCACCCCTTCAGTCCCCTCCAGCCCCATTAGCTGCTGTCGGGTGCAATTCCCCACAGTCTGGGTCCCTCCTGGGCAGGTGCCTTTAGGGGCTACAGCCTGGACAACAAAGCTCTGCTAGAATCAAGCCTTCCTGACGACCCTGTTCATCTCCCCCTGCACTGTCCTCGCCAGGGAACTTTGTCTAGCTGAAGTCTCCTCTGCCGGGGAGAAGCAGAAGTGAGCATCACCTCCATTCAGCGGAGTTCAGTCGTCCAGCTAGCTATGTAATGGGCCTGCCCTCAGCCATGCCAAGGGCATCGCCAGGAGTTGGACTGGCCTCTGGCACGCACAGCCTAGGGGGAGGCACAAGCTGCCGTCCCTCTGTCCCGTGCCAGGCCTGGAGCAGGAGAGAATCCCCGTGGGTTTACTTGGGCAGTGTGGGGTTTCAGTGACAGGGACACTGACCCTCTGGACGGTGTAGATCCAGTTGAGATAGGCCTGCACTTTGGTGTAGATGCCGGGAGTGCTTGGTCTGCCACAGCCATGGCCCCAGCTGACGAGTCCAACCACCTGCCAGTGCCCTGGATTGTACATCAAGGGGCCACCGCTGTCTCCCTGGGAGGAGGACACAAGCAGGCGTTACAGGGGACCCAGGCTGTTCCCAGCCCCCGCGTGTCAGTGGCTATGTGGGCAGCAGCGCTAGATATAAAGTTGAGAACTGGTTCCCGTCCATAGCCAGGGCAGTGCCACCTTCCCACAACTGCCAAGAGCCCCAAAGGGACCCGTGCTGTGGGGAGCCCAATGTGAAATGCCTTAAAGGGGCCTGGTTTTCAGAGGGCGTGTGCCTAGTGTTCTCTGAAAACCAGCCGCATGCCAGATCTGGCCCAGCATGCCTTCTGCCCCACAGCACCCAGGGGCTGTGGCCCGGTCCCACAGGCTGGAAAGGCCCCTGGAGGCTCCTGCAAATAGAGGGATGTAATTCAGTAGGAGGTTAGTAAAGAATAAGGGCTCCATCCTGACCAGCCGTAGTCCATTGGCTGCAGCGGGGCTGCGGGAGCCAGCATGCAGGATTTACCCCCTCACTTCCACCGGAGGAGCTTGTTTTCCAAGGTGAGACAGGTGCTCACCTGGCAGGTGTCGACACCCCCTTCCATGAGGCCTGCACATAATATCTTATCGGAGATCTCCCCCTGGTAGGCCTCCATAGCATTGCAGGTGCTGCTGTCAATCAGTTTGATCTCAGCCTGCTGCAGGGACTTGGACAAGGTACCTCGATAAAAGATACACAAATGAGAATGGCCGCGCTGAGAGCCAGGCTTAAAGAGAGCAGTTTTCAGCCCTGTGTGGGACAGAAATAAACTTATGAACTCACCATCCTGCTTTGTGTAGCCCCAGCCTGTCACCCACAATGGAGTCTCAGGGGGCAGCTCCTCATCAAAAAAAGGCAGACAGATGGGCTTAACTGTGCCTGGAGGGGAGAGAATCAGGAGAGAGGGTCTTAATGCTAGGTGTGTGGAGACATTCATCTGGTGCCCATGCCCTAGGGATGGATCATCTGAAACTCATGCCAGTATTATCCTGTGGGGCTCTACATGTCTGCTCTCTGGGCCTAACGCAGCGTGCACCACGCAGAGGTGAGTTCTGGCAGGCCAGGCCATCTCTCACACACATACAAGTGCACTCCCGGGCTAAGCCAGGCACGGCCACTGCAGGGCGCTGTGTCACACACACTGATTTACTAATGGCACCATTGGCATAATGGTGTTTTGTGCAGTGGATCAGTCTCCTTCATGTGTCCTAACCGCCTTTGACTTGCACCTGACCCTGGGCATGCGCTCGCCACTTTGCCAAAGCCGGGGATCTGGCTCTATAGCGCATTGAGACAAATACACAGACAATGGATGCCAGGGTATGTATTTGGGATGCTATTTCAAAGAAGGTTTCTGACAGTGGTTTAGAGAGTAGATGCTCTCACCTGAAATATTTAAGGGAGACGACAGCTTTACCAGGGCGATGTCATTATCTTTGGGAAACATATAATTAACATCAATGATGAAGATCTTTTCCACAGCGAGAGTGTTGACGTTGGAGAGGATTTCGGTTCCTGCTTTCACTCGCCAGTTCTGAGTGGCCAGGTTCTGCCTGTGCACAAATACAGCCAATGGTTAGTTGCCCTTTTCCTTCCCTGACTTGTCTTTAACGGTAGGCGCTCATGTGAGATGCATAGATGTCAAATATACCTTGAATATATAGTTGTAATAAGAACTATAACTCCCTCTCGGTCCCTTCACTCAGGAAGCAATCACCCTTCACGCCCTGAAGACAAGCTCTGTGGGGCTTGAAAGCGTGTCTCTCACCAACAGAAGTTGGTCAATGAAATAAATTCCCTCCCCGGCTTGCATCTCTGATACCCTGGGACCCACATGGCTGCCACAGCACAGCATATCGGATTTTAGTAATCTTCACCTATTCCAGATGTTAGTTCTAAAGGCACTAAAGACAATGGAAGAGCAACACACACAACTCAAAGCATGAGCCACGTTGACTAAAGAGCCTCAAATAAATGGAGGCTGAAATCCAGATTCCTCAAGTTCCGCTGCTTAGCAAACTCTTCCAGTGATAGTTACTAACTCTTAGACAGGAACCTTTCAGGGGCTGCACGGGGATAGAATTCCCACCTCACTGTCTGGCCACAGGGAATTAAGTGGCAGACTTTGGAGATGGGTGGGGAGGAAGAAGAGGGGAATCAAGTAAACTGCTAACAGAATAAGTTGCTGAGAGCCCCTGAAAACAAATTGTTGCGTAGGTCAAACTGTGTGATACTCCAAGAAATCCAAAAAACTAGCTTTCAGCTACAATCTGAGGCTGTACATTTTTTTGCTTTATGGATCAAAGGCACTGTCATTCTCTAGTCTATATAGATAATTTGTCTTGTTCCTTGGAAATAATGGCTCTTGTAAGCCTTGAAGGATGTGAAATGAAAGGCATTAGATATAATCAAAGAATATACAGACTAGGTCCACTGAGATTAGAGGCACTATAAGAATTTTATATGTTTTCCTTCTAAACTATTGTTGCACTATAGAAGTGACCTGAATTGTAAGCCACGAGAAGCAAAGAGCACACTGAAAGATGTAAGCACCTCACCAGAGCATCATTTTGAAATATTAAAAGAAATTGCTTAAAGAAGGGGGAATTCCAGTTACTGGCAGGGGTTAAAGATGGAGTTGCATTTCACACTTGCGCTGCACTGGTGTACATGACAGCACAAAGAGCAGGGAAAGGGTGAAGCAGCCCCTAGTGTGTATATAGCCAGCCAGCCAGCCGGTAGAGCTTGTGAAAAGTTCTTATCAAAACTGTTCTTGATGTGAAATGGCTTTTTCACTAACTGGACGTTTTTGTGAGAACATGTCTCCTTTTGTGGAGATTTTGGGGAGCTTTCAGAAAAAAAATCCCAAACTGGTTTTTTTTTTTTTCATGTTTTTGAGAATCAAAAACCAGAAACCATTTGGTTTGTTCAACTTTTTAATGAGCCCTCCCCCTCTCCCCCAAATATAAAAAAAAAAATCACAATTTTTTTTTAAAGAACCTTCCCCCCGTCGCCCTCCCATTTTCCTCAAAATTTTCCATGGGCTGTAAAATTCCCTTTCCAGCCAGCTCTGTCACCCAGCTCCTGAAAATCAGGCCCCTGGTATTTATATATTTAATTTATATTTTATGGTCTTGGCTTGTGTCCCACCACCTTGGAGAAATGCAAATCCTCCGCGCACAGTTCCCAGTGGGACTGCAGTAACTGACTCACTGGAAGCAATGTGCTGCTGTGAGAATCCAGCTCGGGTCAATGATGCTGCCCCCACAGTGGTGCTGCGATTTGTGCTGGAGGCTGACCTGCCATGGCCAGGTGCTGATCCTGGCCTGTCCCCCACCAAGCACACGTGGAGCCCTCGCACTTTCGCCGCAGGCTGCATCCAAGGCGTGTCACGAGAGAACAAATATACATCTTAGGTCAGCACATGGGAGAGTGACACCTTCCCACCCCCCAAGGACACAGCCAGGAATGCATCTTTTAGGAGCAAAATACATGTTCCAGACCTGTCTATGGAGATTGCATTCCTATGAGCCAAACACATCTGGTAAAGAACACATGTGCGTTGCCTTTCCATTGGTACCGCTGGGGTCACACATATATCCCAGAGTCTGTAGCTTTCTTTGTTTCTCTAGTGACTTGCTTATTGCTCAGTTTATTTATTCCCTTCCCTGTCAAACTATAAACTTCAGTTGGTTGGTCTAGCGTAATTAATGAGGAAATTCACCAGCACTAGCTAACCCCGCGTAAGCAGGGGGTTAAGCCTTTTTAAGTGCATCTACATTAGTTTTTGCACTAGTTTAATTGGATAGATTTTAAATCATTACTGGTAAACCAACATTTCTAGTGCAGACAAGGACTAAACTGATGGCAGCTTTAAGTCGTAACTGAGCTGGGCTGGATCTGAATCAGCACCCGGAAGGTGGCAGGTACCATAACCACAACGATCCCCAGAGTCATTGACACACACCTGATGACAATAAGAAAGGCACAGACCAGCTACACTGCGCTTCCTTCTGCTACTCCGTAATGCCCAGCTCTGGCAGCATTAGCATGTCTGGTCACCTTAAACTCCGTGAGCCAAACCCTGCGCTCCCGAGTGTGTTTCCAAGGAGGAGTTTGGCCCAGGTAAAGATTGAGTAAGAATGGGGCCAGGCTTTGTCAGACCCTCTGCTGCTCTAGATTTAGTATTAATAATGTCGTCATACTTACTGGAACAGGTGAGCGACACTACGGCCCCAGAGAGGCACTGCCTGGAACAGGAAAACATCATGTTAGATGCTGCGTTGCTCTGCCCGGGGGCTGGCCGGCCGGTACATGCATTGGTTAGTACACTGTAATATTCAAAGCAGCCCTTCGGCCTGGGGATTGAAACCCACCCCCACAACGTGAGAGTCCCACTCACCTTACGCGCTTGAGGAGCCTCCTCAAAACAGGGACTGCTCAGTGGAGAACGTGGCACCACTGGCTGTTCTGGGTGCCTGATTTGCCATGCCCATGTCTATGCCGAGTTTACGAAGCCCCTATGGACTGCAGCAGCAGCAGTTTAACTTGCACCTTGCTACAAACTCTGCAGCGACCACCACAGAGACACTAAACGTCGCAGGGGCCGGGCTGACAGTTAGAGGGTCAACAGCTGTCTCAGGCCCTGGGCGTTCACCGCTGTACAGCCTGAGGCTGCTGCAGAACTAAGCAGTGGCCGCCTGTGTACTAAGACCTGCCTGGCTGTGTCCAGGCCTGCCCTGGGGAGGGGAGGAGCGGCAGGGGTCAGAGCCTCCACACCAGGCTGTCCCAAGCTAGTGGCTCACGCTGTCCCCTGGTCGGAAAGGTGCAGCTGTGCTCCTAAGGGTGCCCTCACGAGGGTGTGTCATCGGGCAGCCAGGCCCAGCTGCCAGAAGCACCTCCTGGGGCATTTGCCGTCCGCAAGGCCCGGCTCAGTTCACAGCAACCCTGTCCCCTCGGAATAGCGTGGGTGGGGCTGTGCTGCGCTGAGCTAACCCAGGTTCAGCGACACCCCCCAGCGTAGTGGTGGCCAGACACCAGAGTTACTGGCCCATCGCTGGCCGGTCAGCGCAGACCAGGCAGATCGTGTGAGCAGGTCACGATTAAACCTTGTTCCCAGCAAGGTAACATCGCTGGGGCCCGCTCCTAGGTCAGAGTCACTAACAAAGCACTGGCTGGTGGGGAACTGGTCATCCAGGAAATGTGGGTGCTGTCATGGGAACCATCAGCAATGTGTGCCAGCCAGCTGTGTCGAATCACAAGGGCGCCATCTGATCAACCGCTAGGACCTCATAGAGAAAAGTGTGGGCTGAGCACAGGGCTGGGTGCCAGGAATGCACCCTGGGCTTTGTTTCTGACACTCATTCCCTCTGTGGCCTTAGACAAATTACTGTCCCTTTCTGTGCCTCAGTTTCCCAGCTGTGACCTGGGGAGAGTGGCACAGAGCTGCCTCCCAAGCTGAGGAGATCACTAATATCACCAGCAAAGTGCCGTGAGCAAGGAAAAGCCGTCTAAGCACTGAGTATAGGGAACATTGCTTCTCTGCTCTCAGCCACAGGGGATCAGCCCAGGATCACCCCCCAGTGATCTCAGCAGCCGTTCTCCGTGAGATGCACTGGAACAGCCAAGTTACCCTATTCTGCAGACGATCTACTGGTTGCTTTCCCACTCACCTGCCGGAGTCCTGCCCTCGGAGGACCCTGTTGTTCAATGTGACCTCTCTGAAGGGCAGGCCCTGCATGTTGGCAATGTGCACAGCGCTGAACGTGGGGATGCTGGAAAATACAGACAGTGCATGAGCAAAGTGGCCTCAGCCCAGCCACACAGCCGGGGCCAGGGGAGCCCGTGGTGGCCTGCGGCTGCCTCCCTCCAGCCCGAACAGCCTGCTGCTGGGACTGCGATGGAGCATTGCCTGGTGGGACGTGACATTTCCCTGTTCAAGTTTGGGGGGCCACTGCAGTCTGCCCCACTTCATACGGGCTCATGGCTCCTGGCAAAGTGCCAGTGTTGCCCTCAGTCAGTCAAAGCTGGGGATCCTGGCCTGGTGGGTTTGTGGGAGGACAGGAGCGTGCAGACTGAGCCCACTAGTGTCCCTGCAAGGAGAATGTGGCCCTGCCTGGTCAGTGGGACTGGCTGAGTCTTGGGCAGCTGCTCAGGAAGGCGAATGCTCGGGGAGAAAGCTGTGGCCGTTGCAGTGGGTACAATGGGACATGAGCGGCTCCTGCTGAACCCCTCTCAGCTCAAATCACCTTGGGAGGAGGAGAAGAGAGCAGACAGGGCAGCGACGTCTCCGCGCAGCTTCACTTCAGGGCACTTACTCTGGATTTACAACATGAGCAACAGAAGAAAGGACCAGAAAAAAGCAGAGGTAGAAGGAGAGAAAGAAGGAAGAATGAGGTTAAAAAAAAAAAAATAGGGCTGGAAAGAGCAGAATAACCCGCATGGCTACAGAGGAAGGGAGGCCCCAGGCTCGCTGCTTGCCCCAAACAAACCCCAGAATCCTGGTGCGTCACTTGTCAAGTGCCAACTCAGCAGGCCCCTGGCTTGCGGCAGCGCAAGGCTGCTATCGGCCAGCACGGCAATCTCTCACGCTGCCAGCTCCCAGGCCCTAGCGCAGTGCGGAAGATGCTGGAGCTGGGGGTTGTGAGGAGGCAGCTTGGCTGAGGAACAGAGGGGAGCCTTGCTAGTTAAAATAAGCCTTGCAGGTGGGTGCCCATCTTGCAGGTCCCTGCTGCGAACGCATCCCACAAGGAGGCCTGTGGGAGCCTTTGGAGACGTGCTTCAATCTTTTGCTTTCACTTCCAGTTGTGTCGTGAATTGAGAGCGTTCTCATGTTTCATGCCCAGGGGGAGTCCCAGAGGGTGTACTAATTTGTAGGGCTCCTCTGCTGATGGCAAGCAGGGACCAACATCCAGAACCACTGAATGGCAGCTTGGGGCCTGCCTGAAATAACTGCGTGGGGGTCAGAGCACTTGTAAATACAAGCACAGCCCAGAACAGCTGTTCTGGGACCTCACCCCTTTAAGGCTGGGCATGCTGGAGGAGGGAGGAGAACCCTGTGGTCATGTGACTGATCATGTGCACAAGGCAGGCTATAAAAGGCAGAGCCTGGGCTCAGGTAAGGAAAGAAAAAAGGCATGGGAGTGGGAAGGTGCTGGGGGGCCGGCTACAGAGCTGGGCGGCAGGGCAATGCAGCACGATGCGATGCCTGGTGGAGGTGGCTAGGGAGATGCAGGGATGCACTGATACAGGGGTAGCTGTGTAACCCCAGGGAAGTGCTGGAAGGGCCTTGGGGAGCCAGCTAGGCAGGGCTAGTGTGCGGCTGTTGAAGATAACAATGGGAAGACCAGCAGGGGAGAGCTGGAGGTGGTGGTGCCGTGTGTGGGAGACTTCATGGACTCAGGCCAGTGCCACGCCCAGGCCTGGAGGGCAGGGCCAGCCTCTCCCATGGAGTTTGCCTAGTTCCTCGTGGCCGGCTGTCTGTCCCAAAGCCAGGCACAGCCCTCGTTAGCTCAGTAGGAAGGAGTGAGTGGGCCAGGGAGGCTCTTACGCCCAGAGGGGCCCGCGGCAGGGCGGGGCAGTGAGGGGAAGCTGTGCCTGCTCTGTGCAGAAAGATCTCTGGGCCCCTGGGCCAGACCTGGAGGTGCTATGTGGAGCATTAGTAGCAATTTCAAACCTCTCCCACAAAATGCTTTTCTTAAAGGGGCAGGGCGCTCACAACCCAGGAGAGAGAGAAGAGGATGAGCAGAGGCGGGGCAGTGGGAGGGAAGGCAGGTACCTGGTGTAGCCCATTTGCTTGCAGGCTGCTTTTGCCAGGGCCATGTCAAAGTTATCGTGACATGCCCAGAACCAGGTTCCAGTCTCTTTATCTAGCACCTGCAAGGTGGATCTGTCTTTGGAAATGCGAGCTAGGGAGAAAAACACACACCGTCAGCTTCGCTGCAGGCTCCCGCCCGAGAGGGCTGCAGTTTGGCACATTCACAGGGTCTGGCCCATGTTCATCCCTGCTGTGGCCATGTGCCCCTGCTCACAGGGATTGCGAAATGGTGCAAACGGGTCTGAATGCTGCTCTCAGCCCCCTGACCTGCCCCCGCCCCCTTGCACAGCAGGGCATTGCTGGAACATTTTGAATATCCACCACTCACCTTCCACGGGTGGGCCATCTGCAACCTTCTGCACACAGCTGTCTTCGTCCTCGCCCCAGGAGCAATCGATCTGCCCGTTGCACTGTTGCTGCAGGGGGATGAACTTGAATGTTTTACTGCAGAAGAAGTAGTAGCGTTCCAGAGCCAACTTGACTAACGGGGAAAAAGGGACAGAGGCAAACTTAGTCTGTGGTGTTTGGCTCATGCCCACTGGCAGCTTTGGGGCTGGGACTAAATCTTTGCTGCAAATGGCTTCTCCTGAGAGCAGCTGCCCTGCAGGCCTGTGTGTGCTGGGGAAGCCTTCCAGACATGCCCTCCCAGTGCAGATTCAGGTCTGGGTTAAGCCGTGCGCTGAGCCATTCAAGCTGTGTAGGGAGACTGGACACGCACCCCAGAGCTTTAGGGCAGGTGCATACTGGGAGTACGGGATCCTACATGCATGCTGCCTCACTGATGCAGGCAGAGAGCATGTCTCTGCATCATCCCATAGAGGTGCCCCTGCACACCCAGCTACCTCCGCTGGCCAGCACAGGGGGCAAGCACAGCCCCCTGGCATTCCCATTCCTCGGGGGGCGGCAGCAGGGTGTGAGCTGTGTACTTGGTGCCAGTTGTGCTGTCATACACAGGGTTGTGTTCTCAGCATATGCACAGGGAAGCTTGTAATGGAACATGACTTTATTTCAGAACAATAACACACAAGAACCCAAAACCAGGCTGCTCCCTAGAGCAATGGGGTACACTCACCCCCTGTGTTTTGTCTGTTTCCAGCCTGGCAGACTAACTCCTCCTGCAGGAGTTGCTCCAGAGCCTGCAAGCAGGAGCAGGGAACCCCCACTCCTAAAGCAATAGCTTGCAATTCCAGCTCAGTCCTCAATATACCGCCCACAGGGAGGTGAAGGCTCCTTGCAATTTGCCCCCCAAAGTCTGCATCAAAACAGGGGTCAGACACAACCTGGCCACAGGAGGCACTAGGATGAGATCCCTGAGGATAGACCCGCCCCTCTCCCCCAAAACCCTGGATCCCAGCACCCCGAAGCTTTGTGATGGGGCTGGGATCTGGATCTGGATTTTGCATCGTGCCTGGTTTCTCCCCAAATCGTGCTGGGATCAGCAGGCGCAGGGGCCTGTTTCTGCAGGGAAAAGGCTATCGCCTCAGGCGCTATCACTGCTGCGCCTACCGAGGCGTGCTCTGGCCATGGTGGCTGGGGCCCTGGGGGAGCCTAGGGCAGCGTGGCTGCCGTGCCAGCCCACTCAGCAGGGACCTTACTTAGGAAGGCAATGACGATGATGGCGGCGATGCTCAGGCCGGTGGCGATGAGCGGGATGCCGAGTCGCTTGAAGGTCTGCGTCGCAGTCGGGCGTTTGTGTGCCGGCGGCGGACCTGCAACACACAGAGCAGGTCATGGGCCTTTTGGCTAGTACAGTTAGAACTCTTAAAAGCCAGGCCTGGGATCCGCCGGTCATTACCTCTCTTGTTCAGAGGCTGCTCCGTGTCCGTGTCCTGCAGACGGAAGGGAACAGCTGTCAGTGAACTGAATGCACGCATTAAAAGTGCAGCTGGGGCTGGGAAGGGAGTCTGCGCACGGGGTGCAGGGTGGCTTGCCTGCATACCAGAGACCTTCGGGCTAGGGTCTGAGCTAAAGCCCACGGAAGTCAAGGGTGGTCTTTCACCAGCACCTCGCCCTTGGGCTCCACATGGGATGACCCTGGTGCTTCCTGTGAAAGGCTAATACCCTGATTCTGCTTTTGCCCAGGCAACCAAGTATCCCCTAGAAACCTACGTTGGCATCAGACACTTCTCTCCTAGGCCAGGAGCCATGCAGCCTGCTCTAGTAGTTGCTCAAAGAGTAGACGGCTCCCTTGCCTGCCGTGCTGTGCCCCTGCAGTTCCCAGGCCTCTCCAGGAGACACAACAGACCCTTTTGTTACGGAGGTTGATACAACTAGGCGGGTGCTGAAGCACTGGAATGGGTTACCTAGGGAGGTGGTGGAATCTCCATCCTTAGAGGTTTTGAAGCTGAGGTTTGACAAAGCCCTGGCTGGGATGGTTTAGCTGAGGTTAGTCCTGCTCTGAGCAGGGGGTGGGACTAGATACCTCCTGAGCTCCCTTCCAACCCTAATCAGTGATTCTATAATTCTGCTCAACTCCTGAGATACTGCGGAGCCTGGCACTTTAGAAATACCCTAGGGTTGAGATGAGCGAGGCTCTGATAGAGAGTTTGCATGACTGATTATTTCCAGCTCTGAGTGGCTGGTCTCGGGGGTTGTAAATGGGCCGTGTAAACTTTTCCCAAGTGGGGAGAAATGCCTGCATGTCCCCATTTCACTTGTATGGTGCCAGAACAGTTGCCCTCCTCACTGTGATGTAACTCGCCCATCCTTGCATGTGTAGATATACCTACCTAACTGTAATTTCCACTTCATGCATCTGACAAAGTGGGTTTCTGTCCGCGAAACTTATGCCCAAATAAATGTGTTAGTCTTTAAGGTGCCACAGGACGTTCACTGTTTTGCTAAAAACAGACTAACACGGCTACCAGCTGGGAGGGGTTGCAAACACTTTGGGGGACAGGATTAGAATTCACAACAACTTGACGAATTGGAGAATTTGGCTGACATCAACAAGTTGAAATTCGATAAAGACAAGTGCAAAGTACTTCACTAAGAAAAAGGAAAGGAAACGTCAAATGGACAACTACAAAATGGGGGATAACTGGCTAGGTGGTAGCATTGCGGAAAAGGGTCTGGTGGGTGACTGATTGCATGAGTCAACAACACGATGCAGCTGTGTAAAAGGCTGATATCATTTTGGGGGTATTAACAGGAGCGTCATATGTAAGACATTGTCTCACGCTGCTCGGCACTGGGGAGGTCTCAGATGGAGTACGGTGTCCAGTTCTGGGCACCATGCTTTGGGAAAGGTTTGAACAAATGGGAGAAAGCCCCGAGGAGAACAACAAAAATGATAAAGAGTTTAGAAAATCTCACCTATGAGAAAAAGCTGAATACGTTTAGTCTTAAGGAAAGAAGAGAGAGGGGGGATCTGGGAACAGTCTTGAACTACATAGAAGGCTGTTTTAAGGAGGTTGGTGATCAATTGTTCTCCACATCTGCTGAAGGCAGGACAAGAAGTAAAGGGCTCAATCTACAGCAAGGTCAGATATTAGGACAAACTGCCCAACTGTAAGAGTGGTTACGCTTTGGAACAGGCTTCCAAGGGAGGTTTTTAAGAACAGATTTGAAGAGATGCTTTTCAGGGAAGGTCTAGGTTTATTTGGTCCTGCCGCAGTGCAGTGGTTCCTTCCAGCCCTGCATTTCTGTGATTCTGGGTGCGAAGATGCTTTGTTGGATCAGGCCTGACACCTCCGCCTGTGCGGTTTTTTTTCATAGTTATTTGAAACAAACTGAAAACAAAGGAAAAAATAGCCCCATTGAAACTCTGTGTATCATTTTACAAAGAACAAAGGCTACAATTGTCTGGGGAACTTGTTACTAAAGTCCAGGTGGAGTTTCTGAGCTGGCAGTGCCAAGGAACAGCTTGCATCATCTCAGCTCCACTGAACTGTATCGAGAAGTTGTGCAGAGTTGAAAGTCTGACCACGGAGCAGAGGGGCTGCCCGCCCCGGCTCTGCTCAAGGGGACGTGGGGATCTCGGCTAGGGATTAACTACTGCCGGGCCTCAGCCAGATGATTGACAGTACCAAAGGTTTTTAGTTCAACCCATTTTAAAAATAGGGGTTAGGAATCCAGCACTAGACTGAGTTCGGATTTGAAAGCACGCCTAGTGCACGGGAGTTGGATTCAAGGCTTTGCTCTAGGCTGGCTGGAAGTGCCCTCTCTTGTCTGCCTGAGCCCCCCTGCCTGGCACCTCCAGGGTCATCTTTTGAACATGTTCAAGGGCATGCCGGAAGCACTGGTTGGTAGCGAGGGGAGGCCCTTTTCAGGAGACTTGGGCATTGATGTGTGGACGATTCTGCCCCTGGAAAGTGCTTTGCTAAGCCTTGCCTTTCCGCGCAGCCTGGTGCAGTGTGGAAATAGACTATGTGCTGAGCTTTGCAAAATCCAGAGAGAGGCAAATCCCCCAGCCCCCAGCTCAGGAATACAGCAGCTCAGGAGTACAGCAGGCCGCACGGCAGCCAGGAGCAGGTGGCTTTTATTTCCAGCGTATCTGTCTTGCATTGCCACCCAGGTCCAATGTGTTGGCTTGGGCTGCCTTGTACCCTCGCTCTGTGTATGTCTGCGTGGTCCCCACGGAGCAGGGTGCGGGGGGAGGAAGCCACCTCCAGCCTGTGGGGACAAGCAGTGGGAAGAGGAGCAGGGACAGCTCTTGCAGCTGCTAGGAGACGTGTCAACAAAGCCCTTTGCGGCAGCCAGTCTCAGGTGCAGGTGATAAGTGAGACACGGAGCCCCGCCAGATAAGCGGAGCCTGTTAGGAAGGAGACGTCTGATAAACACATCATCCAGGCGGTCTTAGGAGCAGCAGAGCGTCTCTGGTTGACGTATTGGTGCTGAACAGGGAGTAAGGGCAGTGTGGCTGGACTTTCAGGTGCACACGGTACCGTTAAGCCGTCTCTGTTTCACATGGATGCCTTCGCTGTGCTGCTGAGCGCTGCCCCCGACCCTGGCTGCTTTCACTTTTAAAGGGCGCGCCTGGCCTATGGAAATCAGCACATTTCCATGTCACTTTAGGGCCCCTGCCAGCCCCGAGCGAGACCATTCCCCTGCGCGGCAATGGCAGGTAAGCGTCAGGACTCTCTTGCAGGGACTGTGCCCAGGGTGAGCAGGGAGAAGGGAGGTCAAGTTCTAAGGCAAGATGGCCCACCGAGGAGACAGATGCACTAGGGCTTGAGATTCCCACGCTGGGAGCAGAGATGGGAGCTGCTCGGGTGGCAGGGTTTGTGCCATTGCAGACTGCTCAGCTGCTTGCTAGTTTTAGCCCTTTGCAGTGTTGTCAGCCCCAAGCATTTAACAATCCTGAGTTGGGCCCCCCAAAATCCTGAGATCTAGACAGTAATGTTGCCATTTGCCCCCCTTGCCTCCTGCTTTCTGACCCTTTGGACTCGCTCACATTTTCTCCACAACCAGACGGGCTAGAAATTGACTTCTTTTAAAAGAGAGAGCTGAGATTCTCGGGTGGTCGCGGGATTCCTGGAGCTGGGCTTGAAGAAAAGCACCAAAAATTGTGGTGATTGTGCTGAAACCAAGAGACCTAACAGCACTGTGGCCCAGCCCAGAGAGTGGGTGAACAGCAGGGCCATGGGAGCACCCTGCTGGTCCATGTGTCCTAGCAGAGTCCCTGGCCTGTGCGCTCAGCCGCTCCTTACACAGACAGGCAACACGCCCCCAGGAAGGGACTGGGACTCGTCAACTCAGAGAACTGACAGTTCAATGCTCACTTTTTGGCTATTGGCTTGTGACTCTCGGGCTGATCCCCCTCCTTCCCCCAGCCCAGCATCCGCGTCCCGTGCTGCTATTTACATGCATGCAAAGGGAGAATGAAACAGCCATGAAATCCCACCAGCTCAGAGCCCCCCGCACACTGACGCCAGAGGGAGCGTTTTCACACCTGCCCTGCACGGCACTGCCCAAGTGCAAATGACAACACAAGCTGTGGGGCTGCGTTGCCTTTCTGAATGGCGCAGGGTCCGATTCTGCAGTGCCTGGCCCCCGGTCACTTATCCCGGAGCAAAGTGGGTGCAAGCTGCTTCCGTTTTGACCTGGTTGCCGTTTCCACCCATTTTGCCTGGGCATCGGGGGGAGGCGGGGTGTGTCAGGCCCACACAATGCTACGTCCATGGGCTCCCCCTGCGTCGCCCAATGTTCACGTACCGGGACCGGTTTTCCTCTTTATGAAACACCTTGCTCAGGCTGCCATGTCTCTCGCTCAGCCAGCCACTGGGTCTAACCTCGCCCAACCCCTGTTTTCCTTGGTCACTCATAGATGCTGCTTCTCAGCCCTGGCTTTAGAGGCACTCCCTGAGGGCGAGAAAAGCCGCTCACAGCTGTCCGAGTGCCATGGCGAGGAGCCGATGGGACAGCCACGGCTCCTGTCTGCCTGTCACCCCAGCACAGGGCTGGGACCTTTGGGAGCAGAACATTGCGGTGTTCAGTATCTGGGTGCCCCTCCACCCCCGCTCCACTGTGTCATGAGTGTTGGGATTGGGGGCTGTTTCCAACCCCCTCTAGCCCTTCCCCTTCTCTGTTCCCTGCCTGGAGCTCAGAGGTGCTGCTCAGGGCTGGCTCTTGGTTTTGAGGAACACTGTACAGGGCAGAGAGTGAGGCCTCAGACAGGCCTTGCCTGGCCTGCATTGCAACCTGAAGTCAGGGACAGAGGCAGGATTCGAATCCAGGATCTGCTGATGCCCTGCCCTCTGCTCATCCTTCCATGCTGCTCTGGAATATTCCAGCCAGCGTTTATTCTAATGATTGTAAGCCCTTTGGAAACCCGTGAGTGCTGTGTCCGTAATTCCCGTTAGCGTGGAGCTGGAATGGAGCTTTTACAGCGATGGACTGAGCTCTCGGGCCGTGTTTTGTAATACCTTCCTTGTGGTTCTAAATCTCTGTCGTGGCCAGTGGGATGGGCTTAATCAGAACAAACTTGTCCCTGAAGGTCAGTGATGCAGGGAGATATATTCACGGTGTGGGTTATTCCGTCCCCCAGGGTAGTTTAGTCAGGATCTGTGTCCTCAACGCCCGTTCAGCAGAGTCCGGCATGGCCGCAGGCTGTGGGGTAATGCACACCGGGCCAGCCGCTTGCCAGGGAGAAGATCCAGGCGTCTGGTGTGAAAAGCAGAATCTGTCTGGGGAGTAGGCATGGGGGAGGCAAGAGAGCAGGGCTGAGGTGGAGAGGCGTGTCTTTGGGCTAGGCGGCCAGTTTAGCTTTCTGCCTTTTCCTCTGCCCATCCATGACTTGATTTGCTCCCGGCAGCTGCGCGCTAATGTGTGTGGGGTCTGTATAAATGCCAGAGTGTCTTGCAACAGCCCAGCCTGCTCACCCATAAAATACCACCTGGGTCCTCAGGTGATCGTGCAGGGCTTTGAACAAACGTATGGCCAGTGCTTCCCGACTCTGACCCTTTTGGGTCAGCGTCTCTCCAGTGGCCTCTGAATTCCAGCACCGTCTAACACGTGGAGCTTGTTTTGTCAGCTAGAGGGCACAGGCCACCATGCTGTGCCATGCCGTGCCATGCCAACGGTGGGGAAGTGGCGGGCTAGGCTTGACCGAGGTCATTGAGGATATTCCCCCTCTGCAATAATCACTGGCAACTGCCCACTCTAAATAAATGCTTAAGGCTAAATTCTCACAATGCCCCCCTGGTGCTTGTGGGGATTCTGCTGAACTTCTGTCCTTCTCTTTCTCCCACCAGTCAGCTTTCAGGCAGTGGAGTTTCCTGCTCATTGGAGCCTAGGTCAGGTCTCTATTTGGCCTTTCAAAGGCCTTTTCGACCAGCTAAACTCTGTCCCTCCCTTGGGTCACTGAAAACAGTTCAACCCTGGTGAAATTTACAGGCGGTGCTGAATGAAAACTTGCCTAGAGACTAGACTCCAGAGTGTCTAGAGACCTTGCTAGAGAAAGAACCTGAAGGGGGTTCCAGGGAGGATGGAGCTAGGCTGTTTTCAGTGGTGGCAGATGACAGAACAGGGAGCAATGGTCTCAAGTTGCAGTGGGGGAGGTCTAGGTTGGATTTAGGTAAAACTTTTTCCCTAGGCGGACGGTGAAGCACTGGAATGGGTTCCCTAGGGAGCTGGTGGAATCTCCATCCTTAGAGGTTTTTAAGGCCTGGCTTGACAAAGCCCTGGCTGGGATGATTTAGTTGGGGTTGGTCCTGCTTTGAGCATGGGTTGAACTAGATACCTCCTGAGCTCCCTGCCAACCTTCATCTTCTAGGAGTCTATGAATGAAGTGGCCAGTTGAATGACACCCTATACGTGCCAGTACTTCTTGAGCAGAGTGGATAATGTCTGAGCTATACATGGTCTTCGTGTTTCCTGGGGTGTATGGAATCTCCTCATATCAAAAGAAATTCATTGCTTTAAATCTGGTCTCTGGAGGCAGCCAGTCAGCATGTGCGCAGCATATCTCTGACATCAAGCATAGCTCATTGTAATTATAGCTGCACTGGTTAAATTCAGAGCAGGGCAGCAACTGTGCCAACCTGTTTATGTAAAGCAAACACATAGTTTCATTGGAAAACTGGTAGCTACTACGACTAATTAAAATTGCCGTGCCGTCTTCTCTGACAGAACGTTAACGAAGCTTCTGGTGTTGTGGTGCCCCAAACTGTGCCCTGACAAACACAAATCAGCCAGCGTTCGGCTCCGAGGTGAGCATTTGAATGCCGGGTATTTGGGTGGGTTCACTCAAGCATAGGTTTGCTACACCCTGCTTCTGTAAGGCATCAGTTACAGGTGTCATTCTGAACTTCCTGATTACTCTGGTTGTGTGTCACAGACGACATGGGAGTGATGGTGCATATTTGTGCGCTGAGTCGTTACATTTACTGCTTTTTACTTTTAAGAGAGGAAGGAAATCTTCCCATGCGGCATCAACTTTTACGGACGCATTAATTAGTGGGTAAATGGCGTGCGCTCTGGACGTGAGCGAGGAACTGCTGGGTTCTATTCACTGACCTCAGGCAAATCACTCCACCTCTGTCTAGGTAGCCCATCTGTAAAACAGGGATGATGTTCATTTACTTCACTCTCTCACAGGGAAGTTGTTGGACAGATGTGTCAATGTCTAGAGAGTGTTCTTTCAGTGATGGGCATTAGTAAATGGATAATTATACTACGGCCCACTGTGTCAAAGCCTAGGTCATCTGCATGAAACGGCTCCCGTTCCTTCATTAAAGAAGGCTGCTATTTAATTAATGTGCACTGGACTCTGTGTAGACTTTGCAAAGGAAAGTTTCTAGCACCTTCTAAAAACAGACGTCAGATCTCTGGGACATAGAAATGGGACAGCGTATAGGGTCGCCTCCTCCACGTCCACCGTGGAATCCTGACTTACAGTCACGCTCTGCTCCCCTTTCATCGTATTGACGTTGACAGGCGCACGTACTGCTCAGTGTAAGGAAGGGGTGCAGAATGGGGCCCTCGATGAGTATGGTGAGGGGCTTTGTTCCCACGGAAATCAGTGGGCAGTCTCCTGTTCTAAGCCTCGTCTGCACACGAGCTTTTGGGAAACTATCCGGCTGCTCACAGTGCCAGAGTTTTCCACCTGCACTGGGCAATGCGGCGATGGAACCACCCGTGTGCACTGCCTGCGCTCTGACTACAGCTGCAAAGTCCTTGTGGTGCACACAGCCGTCGTGTTAGTGCGCATTGCACAACCCCTCCACTGCGCCTTTCCGTCAGACGTGCGGGGCAGACCAGCTCAAGGGGCATTGGCTGAGGAACGTGGGGGAGGTTGGCAAGATTCTTGCCCATGCTTTGCCAGGCTGTCGCAGAGACTCAGAAAATAACAGTTCGAAGAACACACATATTTTGAGCTCAGGAAGAGCCATGGAAGCCAAAGAGCGAACTGCTGAGGGGCAGCTAGTTCCAGCGATGTATTTGTGCTGGGGAGAGGTAGAAGAGAAGCCACGCAGAAGCTGGGGAGCTGTGGGCTCTGGGAAGTAGCGTGTTAGAATATATTTAGCAAACAAGAAAGACAGCCCAGAAGAAGAGAGGGAGGCAGAAGGGCGGGATGCATTCCCTGGCAGAGATGCTGAGGGATATTCAGAGCCCAGGAAGAACAGGTCCTTTAAAAGGGGGAAAGGGAGCGTCCTGGTTTTTTCTCTGACCCACAGGGATAATCAGTCTACCTAGTTCAAACACTGAGCGGCTCTCTATCGGACTGAGCCTGAAACATCTGCAGGAGAGCAGTGAAATGGCAGTGCTCAGGGAGGTGAGCTTCTCCCAGCCCTGGGGAAAGGACAGTGGGATCTGCCTAGGGGCCCTCAAAGATGAAAGGAACAGCTATGCCACACAGCCATGTTGGCACGCAGCGTGGCCGGGGAACTTACCATGTCCGCCCAACTGGGAGAGCTTCCTTCAGCCTGTGGAAAGAGTCAGTTTCCCAGCTCCAAGGGATACATGAAATGCAGCCTGTGCCCTCCTTTTGCCAGGTGCCCAAAGCCTGCCTGGAGCCCGTGTCCCCACAGTCGCAGATGCTTGCAGACGTCCTCCCTTGCCTGAGCAGAGCAGCCCCGGCTCTTTGTTGTGTTATCCCAGCACTGGCTGCTGGGCAGCGGGAGTGCTATTTAAAACCCACAACAGGAGTTGTCAAACAGGAATTATGATTGGGATTGTAATTTGACACCCATCTATCAGCATCAACATCACCTGCATAATCTTCTCTGCATCTCCCCTGCAGTGACTCACCTGCAGTTAGTGTCAAGATTAGCTTATCAAGGGTGCATTGATGGAGCAAGGCTTTTCTTCAGGATCCCTCTCCCTGTGATAACAGGACCCGACTGCAGCCCTCCTGCTCTGTCTGTCTGTCCTCCCGCATTGCACCACCCTGTTTTTGAATCAGAAGTGTTGTTGGGTGGAGTGGAGGGGGAACACAGAAAACGTTACACGTAAGGTCACCAGACGGTTATGCCCTTGCTTTTAAGGTCACCAGCTCTTTATGTTTCTAGACGGCTCACCCAGCTCATTCCAATGAGTCAGTGAGCACAGGCTGCTCATCTCACCAGCTCTTCAGGCACATTCCTTTCTTTGGCTGCAGCTGGGACAGGTTCTTTGTCACTTCCTGGCCTGCGCTGGCGTGGTGCGTTGTTGTTGACTCTTTGAGAGCTGCCATGTTGCACCCCAGAAGCGGCTCCGTTTCAGTGGTGGGTGCCGTGATCCATACAGTTATCCCTTGCTTACCCTGTGTGTGTGAAGCACTCTCAGCACCTCAGATTTGAAGGGGCTAAGCACTGTGACTGTAATGAAAAGCATTTGAAAGATTGCCAGGGTGTTACCATCTCCACTGGCAGCTCTCACTGCTGACCTGGGGTACTTCATCCCAGGGGCTTTCTGGACAAGGTGCTCTGCTCCACAGGCTGTCACTGCTCCGCTGCTCCAATGGCTTTGTTGCTGGTCAGCGTGTCACGTCCACTGGCGATGGCTGGTCATGAGGAGCCGGGCAGAAACACTGGGTAGGAAATGGCCCAGGCGCCTGGCACGCACACGGTAAAGCCGAGCGAGCTGGGCTGGGACAGTGAGGGCCAGGCACCCACGAATCGAAGAGCCGCCGTTGGCAGCCAGGCCAGCCGGTTCTTGGATTGAGGCTGGGGCTGGGTGTCTGCAGCGCCGTTGTCCCCCAGTTACAAGCTGGGTGGGGACTTGGCCTGGCATTTCGTTGTGCCAAGCCCCGTTCCTCGTGGGTGCATCGGGCTGAAGCGGGAAGGCAGAGCGGAAAAGCAAGGCCCTGACCTTCGCAGAGCTGCTGGAAACCCGGCTGATTGTTCTGGCTGCATCTTGTCTGCTTTTATCGGGCCAGCCACGCTGGCCGCTCCGGGTGCGAATGGAATGGCTCGGTCCTCACACCCGGCACCTCGCACAGCCCCACCTGCCTGCATCTCAGCCTCCATTCCCCGGCTGAGGATCTGGAGGAACTCTACCGAAGCCACTGAGCGCCGCTGATTTCCAAGGGGTCGCTGCAGAGATAACCCGGGGTAGCTGAGACACGGGACTGCCCCTTGGACCAAGCCCACCCTGCCTGCAGGACAACCCTGTGGGACATGCAAGCTCCCCTCCTCCTTCAGATCAGATCACGTCTCCTAATCTGCGTCTCCCTTCACCAACCCTCCCTGTCATCACATGTCAGAGTTTCAAATCCCCAAAGCCAAGCAGCCAGTCGATGGCTAAGAGTGAGCTTAGGGCCCATCCTTCTCTGCCATGACTCTCTTCCCCCGCCCCGGTCCCCAGCCTGGGTCTGTTGTCATGCTGTGCGGTGTGAGACCACGAGCTCCCCAGGGCAGAGATGTGCCAGTGGCCTGTGAAGGGACGTTCGATGGGGCGGTTCTCGGTTATTGCAGAGAATTCTTTCTTGGGGGTCTGGCTGGTGAGTCTTGCCCACATGCTCAGACACCTTTTCAGAGCTGCCTCCCTAGAACCAGGAGCCTTTCTGAGAACGGAAGCAGGGGCTGGAAATCCTGTGGTCTGGAGGAAATGGTTGTGCCTGCCGCCCACCCTGCAACCAAAGACTCAGAACAGCACGCAGCAGATTTCTCGTTCTCAGCCAGAGACGAAGAACGTCTCCCTCGGGGGGGGGGGGGGGGTCACCTGGGGTGCACATGGGGAAGTTTGAGTCATAAGTTGCTCTTGGTGCCCTTGTGTCACCCTTGTCTCAGGCCGAGATAGACGTTACACCTGCGGGTTTCATGTCTCCATCCTCCCAGTGATTCTCCCCAGCCATGTGTGAAGCATCCGTCCTCTCTGGAGAGGCGGGTCTCCGTGCGCTGTGTATGAATCCCACTCTGTTGGGGGAAGAGCTACTCAGCCCGTCACGTGAAGTATTGTGTAACAGGAAATCTCTGAGAGCCGGTCCTCAGCCGGGCACCAGCTCACTAGCTGGCCTCAGGCGGGGTCCCTGTCTGCGGTGTCTACGTGTGTGTGGAACTGTGCTGGCAGCAGATTTGCACTAGGAGTTATTGTGGGCGGCACGTCTCTGGCCTGTGCTATCCGGGGGGTCAGACTAGATGGTCACAATGGTCCCTTCTGGCTGTGGAATCCAGGAATCTCGGTCCTTGCCTTTCCTCTTCCTGCCAATCGGCAGTAATACCCGTCCTACAAGGGTGGGTGGGGGAGGCTGTGACGTTGGCACAGTGCCTCAATACCCTGGGGTGGGAGGTGTCAGGAGGCAGCCAGAGCACCCACCCGCTTTCTGTGAGCCTCGCTGGTCCAGGAGCACTAGCACTAGCGCTAGCTTGGGCTCGCTGACCGCATCAGACTCCACAGCCTGTTTCCTTTTCTCTGCTGGGACCCTCCAAAGCACAAGTGTGTTAAATGGATTTGAATTCCAGCATGCACGCCGGCTCTGCGTTGCCCCGCACCCTGTGCAAACGCTGCTGTTCTGAACCGGTGATGTGACAGCACGAGGCTGCCGTGTAAGCGGTGGCTCGGGGTGCAAGGCCTGAGGACCAGGGGACAAGGTCCTGAGTAGCTGAGTGATGGGCATGTGCCAAAGAGAAGGCAGCTAACGGTGCAGACTTGTAGCGCGTGGTGTCCTGCGAGCTGGACTAAGACAGTGGGAGTCTCGGCAGCTGGAAGGCTCCATGAGATGGGTGCAATGCAGAAGCCTTTGGAAAGGGAGGGGATAGTTGCAATGGGCAGGACCCCCAGGCAGGGCGCCTGGAGACCAGTGCCTGCTACTCCAGCCTCTAGAATGGACTGGTGCTACCTAGGCCACAGAGAGGGTGCATGGTAGCAGGTTGGTGGGGGGCTTGTTCACTCCACCCCCACACCAAGTCACCCCCAGCGCCTCCTGGTGCAGGCACCGCCATCCCTGTCCCGCTCCCTCCCAGGAGAGCCGCGCTGCACTGCTCAGTACATCTCCCAGGGCTGGGCTGTGGGTACTGAAGCTGAGCTAACACGGGGAGAACACAAAGGAGCCTGAGTACACAATGTGTGTTGTGTAATACTGACCAGGATGGCAACACGCCCTCCATTCAGGGAGCACGCTCTCCCGGCCAGCCAGCCAGGCCTGGATTCTCCTTCCTACAGGACTGGAGGCTCGTTTTCTAAAATGCCAGTGACTGGTTCACAGTAGCTGTCAGGGCCGGAAGGGACCATGATGATTATCCGGCAAAGCACGAGCCAGGGCCCTCGCCCGGGTTTTCCTGCCTGAAGCCCAGGGCTGGTGGCTGAGCTGGACTGGCCGGGTGCCCGCATGCATTTGAAGTACAAAACAGAGGGAGGCGAGGTGGGAGGGGAAACCTTCAATCACCCCAAAAGGACAAAGTGTGAAAACAGACCCACCACTGGAACCGCGCTCGCAAGGCAGTCTGGGCTCGACGGGAACTGGCTCATTAACTGAAGGCAAGAAGGGGCAGCGCCATGCCCCAGCATGGGCCCCAGCTCCAGACCGGCGCCTTTGGGAAGAGCTGCCTCGCTGCATTGGGACGCTTGCTGGCGATGCGACTGGATTCAGTAACGGGGGCACCGTTCGCACGGACCGGCAGGTGTGAGCTGACACGGCAGAGCTGCTCGCGCCTGGTGCCCTAGGGAGAGCGCTCGGCTTTGCTCTCACTCCGTATTTCCTTATAGAACTTGTGCCTTCAGAAGCAAATCCCGCCTCCCCCCCCGCCAAGCTTCAGTGGCTGGGTTTGCTGCCGCGGAAGGTATTACACAGGGTCAGGAACCTGCCTCTATCCTCCCCCCACCCCTTTCCGCCAGCCATGCTGTTCCCTCAGCCGGGTGCACCTGAGCTGAGGCCCCTTTGCCCAGGGTCTGGGGCTCCTGGCCCCTGCACTGGAAGCACATCTGTTCTGCTGCCGGGAGGGGGGCAGAGGGCCAGGATTTGCCCCAAGTATCTTTTGTTTACATCTGCTTAATCCAGGCCACAGGCACCAGACTGGGACGTAGGAGACCTGGGTTCTCTTTCTAGAGCTGCCACTGTGACCACGCGCACCATGGCTCTGTCTGTGCCTCAGTTTCCTCTGTGTGACTTGGGGATAATGACCCTTACCCCGCTGTGCGATGTGCTGGGAGATCTCTGCAGAGAGGCACTAGGCATTTGCACATCACACAGTAATGCAGCTGGGGCTGCGTAGCTGCATGGTGTTCATGTTCACATGCAGCTGCAGGGTTTTCATAAGCGTCATTTGCACTGCCAGGGCCTGCCCGGGAGGTGCTGCTGTGCACCGTGCGGCTGCCTGGAGGCCTTGCTGAGCCAGTCCCGCCGGGGCAGATGGTTTTACATTGCCCACCGTGGAGCATTCTAGTGACCAGCCCTGGGAATGCAGTGTATTGTTCCCGCGCTGTGCTCAGCGCTGGCCGTGCTGCCGGCGCTCAAGTGGAACGGAAGTAAGCCCAGTGCAGCTGTGATACCGCGGCCCTGGGGATTCCAGGAACAGCTTGTTCCTCTTTCTAGCTAAAACAGAAACTTCCATGGAGCTGCTGGGCTGGCACCAGGCCTGGGCTGGAAAGTGCAGCGGCACCGCTAATCCCGTGTCCCCGGAAACGGTCCCTCTTGCTTCGGGAAACATGGAGTGTGTCAGTGCCAGGGGGAGGCTGACGTGGTGTGAATAACAGGCAGGATTTCAGGGGGAATAAACCCCTCCCCCACTGGTCTTCTGTCGGGGAGCAGCTTCCCCTTGCATGGTCCAGGCTGGTTGGTCTGGGAGCTGGACAGAGAAGGATTCACAAGCTCCTGTTTTGTCCAGTGGCATCATTAAAGAAGAACCCCGTTTCCATTCAGCACGGCAGAGTCCTGTCTGCTCTCTGCTGTGAGGTGCAATCTCTTGCTAGGGTCTGAGCAGTGGCTGGGTGCCGGGTTGTGACTCGAGGCGTAGTCACTGCCAGCGGAAGCTTTGCTTGGGGTCAGGGCCTGGTTCGTGCAGTACCAAGCTAGGGACTGGGCCGCAGGACAGGATATCAGCCTGCACGTGGCACTAGGTCGCTCTCTCATTAAAGAGGGTTCTTTTCTCTGGGTAGATCTACTAGCGTAACCCCAGTGCCGTTGTCTGTGCGGGTTTTGTCTCCCCGTTTGTTTAGGGCTGGATCACTTGTTGGGAAAAGGATGGTCTTATGGCTAAGGAGCAAGGCTCTGTGCCTCTGTTTCCCCTTCCACCTCTTGTCTAGTTAGACTGCCAGCTCTTCGAGGGGAGGGGGAGCGTCTCTCACTATGTGTCTGTGGGGCACCCGGGACAATGGGCCCCGATCTCAGTTCGAGGACTGAGGTGTTGCTGTGATACAAATACAGATGTTACTGATAAAACCAAGGCACCCTGGTGAGTTAGATCAGCTGCAAATCAAAGCAGCTAGGAAGTGGTTGTGTTTTGCCTGCTGAACCACTGCCGTGCTGCAGTGATCACAGAGGGACTCCAGTATCACTAGCTCCAGGTGTTCAAAAAATCATGAGTCAGGGCCCAGAAAACTATAAGTCTGGCTTACAAATCAGGAGGTTTTAAAAAACAATGGGTGCGGGGATCTTTTTCTTTCCCTTCTGGTTTTGGAGACTTAAGGGTCATTCCGATCTTCAAGCTTTTCTCTGCAATCACAAGGGCGAGAGCCTCCACTTCTCGAGATTTTTGCCTAATCCCATGACCCAGGAGCTGGGGTTTTAAGCAAAGTATCAAATATCATGAGATGCAATGAAGCTGGAAGAAGTGGCGTCTTAGATTGCTGGCTCTTGGGGGCAGCGGCCATCTCTTTGTCCTGTCTTTGTACAGTGCCTAGCACCATGGGGTCCTGGTCCATGACGAGCTGCCAGCCGCGACAATAATGCAAATAAATAATAATAATAACTACATCGGGATAGCATACCAACAGCGGGGATAGTTAGACATCTTTAATCCGGGACCAAGGTACTGCTTTGTCAGCGGGCAGCACTCCAGCAACACAGTCATTGTCACTTCCCCAGCATCACAGTCCTTTATCCATAGATTGCAAACACCGGGGGAAGATGGACGTGCAGCCCGATGCTTGCATGCATGGGAGAATTTGCTCCCCTTCATCCTCATCTTAGTTTACTCTCCTTTACAAAACGAAACGGTGTGCTGGGCTCCTTAGCTTCCAGCGTGCGATCTCACCACTGGACACTACAGGTCCACACAAGCAAAGGTGTGTCCAGAGGCATGCGTGGTGCAAACTCTTCTGGCTTCGAGGGTGTTGCAGCGGGGAGGCCTGTGACTTTTACACGTGTTAAGCCATGTGGCATGAATCATGCGGTAGGAGGAGGCAGGGCTAGAAAGACTTGTTTACCTGGCAAACACTCCCAGCACTCCGGGTGCCCAGGTAACTGTGCTCTAGATCTGGTTCCGGTGGGAGGATCTCTTGTCCCAGCAGGTTTTGCAGTGGGGGTGTCAGAATATTACCATCTTGGCAGAAGCATACGTTAGCACCGAGCTATTTGAGATCTCCCCTGAGAGCCAGCCTGCCCTTTCTTCATTGTTGTTTACGCACGGAAAGGTAAATGACAGGGTGTTGTTACCAGCACAAGGGAGAGGCACGAAGCTGCGTAAAGGAAAGTCACTGGCAGTAGTTTCTCAGGGGCCAGGGGCTCCCTGTGCTGAATTCCCGTTGCAGTGGGCAGAGGGCCACCATGCTCCTGGGCTCCCAGGCCTGGCTAAACTCTTTCCACCCCCAACAAAGCCAAGAGGCCCAGGCTGGGAATAAAGGTCACGTGTCTCCCGTGGGTGAGGCAGCCCCAGCCCCTTTGCACCCTCCCTGGCTGTCCTGCTGAGTCCTGGCTGGCCAATGCGCAGTGGGTCCCCGGCTTCCGTTCACTTTGGATGCCCGCCTGCTACAAGTTCTGCGTCCTGTGGGGCAGCTCAGGCGTCAGGGGAAGGAGCCTCCGGTTCTGGTTCTTTTGAAGGCAGGCACCCCAAGCACCCCTGCATGTTTTCATTCCCAGCCCTGGCCCTTTGCAGGCTGTCTGTCAAACCAGTCTCTGCCTCTTGCCTACTCAGGGCCCGCTGGGGAGATCAGCTGCATCGCCAGGCTTCCCTTCCACTCTCTCCTTAGACATCACAGCTGGGACCCGGGGTGGAAATGCCACGAATCCTTAAGGGCTGAGCCGAGCAGAGAGGCCCTTGGCCCCGTTACCCAGGAAATCTCTGTTCTGTAAGGCAGGTGCAGTGGACACATGCCTGGCTGCCTGGAGCCGACACGTCTGTGTCAGCCGGGCTGAGGGCTGAGGCAACCCTGCTGGGATTCGGCCCAGGTGTGTTGGACACAAGGAGATGGGACGAGGACTCTCTTGGCCTAGGCAAAGGACGGTGAAGGCTGAGAAGTGGCTGGGAGCCAAGCTGCCACCGTCACCACCGGGGATGTTTGAAGAGGGGCTGTGTCCCGTGGTGCACACACACAGCAGGCTGTGTCAATAAGGGGAGCGGCTGAGGCAGAGCCAGGCGGATGGGCTGAGCAGGACCGCCCGGTCTCAGCCAGCACAGCTTTTGCCTCACTCTCAGGAAGATGATCTGCCGCTCTGGGTGCATTGCATAAGCTGCTCCCGCAGGTTTGGTGACCCAGGAATAGATGGATCCCAAGCCAGGTAAATAAACGGCATTTTCTCTCTACCCTGTGGGACCAAGGTGGATCTTTAACGGGGTGCGAGATTTAAAGCATTGGCTGCAGCCAGGCACCCCCTCTAACCTCTGCGGATGCGCCTCAGTCCCACCTGCAGCCCCCTTGCTATTGCAGCCCAGCATCTCTGCCTCCCAGCTCTCCCAGTGCACCTCAGTCTTGTTCTGCTGCACGCTGGACACAGGAGATTGCGTGTGAAGGGTGCTCCATGCGCACGTAGCATGGTGGATTTTGTGATGCAGGGAGGTCGCTATGCAGAAGATGCACTGAACTCTTTGCACTTGTGAACTCGGCCCTGGGTTTCCAAACATGCTGAACTAATGCAGGAAATTAGTGACCCAGGAGCCCCTAAATGAGCCCTGTCTGTGCTGGTGGATTTGATGGTAAATCTGCCCCCTCACCCTCCAGTTTGCTGTGCAGGTTTGCACGTTGCACAGCTGCCTTGTGCTTCCTCCTCTGGTCCTGCACAGTGGCAGTCACAGGGCCACAGTGCCCTGGTATTTATTATTGCTCCAGCAACCCAGCAAGGATGTGCTGCGTTTGCAAGTCAAAAGATGGCTTTTCTCGCCACTGGCACAGCAAATTCTAGCCAGGCTCCAAGCCCCTGCTGGGAACATTTCTGTAAGGGGCGCTGGCCTGGCCGCTCTGTTGATGATGCGTGAGGCAGAACAGAACCCAGCTCCCTATCTGCTGTGTCTGTATCGACTGCAGGGCCCTCGGGAGGGAGCAGGTCTGATTCTGACACATGAGGCGGGGAGCTGCGGGGCCAAAGGGGCCCTTTTTACCTCGTTGCTTTTTTAGCAGCAATTGCTCTAAAGGTCGGTTTGTTTCAGAGAACCGGGTGGCTCAGGGAGCTGGTAACAGCTGGTTGGTTGGTTCCAATCCAGGCCAGGCCAGCAGGGACTCCCCACGTCAGCCCGGTGTCACACTTTGGGTCTAGCTGGTTGTGAGGTGGGTAACACCTGTCTCTGCGGAACGCTGGGCTTACACTGGGCGCTCCTTTCACGTGGCCAGCACCGGCTCTTAGTCCCTGCCTGCCGGGGGCAGTGTGAGCTGCTGCCTTGGCGTGAAGACGTCTCTCCCGGCTGTCAGGGGAGCGACTCTTGTCATTTCAGTACCTGGCTGACTCAGGGGGACAGTGGCGGGTAGGGGTGGGGTGTGGAGCCCCATTGCCATGTACTGGGGCGTGTGCACCCCAGATCAGAACAGACTGGGTGGCCTTGTTGTGGGGGTGACACTGTGCAGCTGAGAACAGGGACTGGGATCCTCAGGCTGTAGCGGGTCTGTCTGTCTCCTGGCCCCAGCACCGCAGTGTCTGAGCATTGGGAGGCCACCTGTTCCCCCCGTCCAGCTGCACGTGAGGGCTGTGCTCTACGGATCCTGGCAGTTTCCAGACCCTACGGGCCGTGTCCCCAGTCTAGTGAGGCAGAATAACCGGCTGTGGAGCAGGCTCTGTGGTGTGGGGGCCCTGAACACCCATGCACAGCTGCTCTGTGTCCTGCCCCCACCTTGCCGTGCAGTGGGCAGGAAGTCTGGGCGCTGCTCCAGCGAGCTCTGCTGCCCTCAGACAGGGGAGAGGGCAGCTAGCCCCAGGAGCTGCATCTCCCCTCCCCGGTAGTAGCTGGATCTCCCCAGGCAGTGCACATCTTATCCGCCATGCAGTCCGTCGTGCAGGCACTGTGATCTGCTGGGGAAATGTCTGCACCCCGGGGGCATTTTCATCTCAATGTAGCTTGCTTGTTAGGTCTCCCTCTCCGCTGCCGGAGGACTGGGGAGACTTGCAGCTAGCAAGGTATGGGGACTTGCAGCTAGCAGGTGCTGCTGCCGGGAGCCCAGGGACAGAACCACGGGGACCCGGCCAACTTCCAAGACACACCGGCTGTTCCAGGCACCCCAGGATATTCCAGTCCCCTGGTGGGCTCCAGTCTACGGGGAGACAGCCCTAGAATCAAAGCAACCAGCAATGGGCAGGGCCATTTGGCTGTGCGGCAGGGCCGTAGGAGATGGAAGGTGCCACCGAGGCGCCAGGATATTGACAAACCCTGCAGGCCTCTTTCTTGGGTGCTGTCGCAAGCTGGGGCCAGCTGGGACGTCACAGCTGTCCCCACGCAGCCTGTTGTAGCTACTTGGAGCTTCCCAAAGGACGGGCAGAACTCATCTCCGCCTGCGCTGACAGCAGAGGCCCCGCTGCCCACTGCGGAGGAGAACCTCCCTTAGCTGTCAGCTGCAAGGGGAGGTCTGTGACACACAGTAGAACAGCTCTGATTCCCACCAGTAGAGGGCAGCAGTGCCATTAGCACACTGGCCAAGGCATTACTGCACTTTTCACTGAACGGACAGTCTCGGCTAGAGATCTGTGCTTGCCTGAGTTTGCTAGTTGGGTGTGTGACGTAGCGACAGCATCGCTGACCTCAGCCGTTCAGCAATCACGTGCTAGGCCCCTAGACCCTGCGGCTGGCTGAAAAGTCACAGGAGTTTGTATAACGTAGTACAAATAAATAATGAAATCACTAACAATTAGTGACATCTCCAGTTATGTACATCCGTTGTATTATCTGCAGAAGAACGACACACAATAAATGCAACAATAAGTAACAATTCGGGTTTTATTTTCTTGGCCTTCTGGTTTCTGAGCCTTTACGGCTCATGTTTCCAAGCTCTGCTCTGCAAACACGAGGGCTAGAAACTTCCCAGCCAGGTGCAGCAGGACTGGCCATGCTGGGAGGGTGTTGTGGAGTGTGTGTGAGCAGCCTGCAGCCCACGGGTCTCTCGAGCCCCCCAGCAGCTGAGGTCAAACCCAGTCACCTCCTGCTGGTAAGTGTAGGCAGGGAATAGCTGGGAATTGGCTGCTGCTGGGCCCTGCTCATGTGGGATGAGGAATCCTGTTTACGGCCAGCGCAGTTTCCTGTTTAGGCTGAGGGCAGCGAGTCTCCTACGCGGCCCACGACTCATCGTGGAGGGGTCACGCTCCCCTCCTGGGCTGCGTTTTCCAGCGCGGGTCTGCGTTGTGCCTGCAAATATCCCCACCCCGCTCCTGCCTTTGGGGTGAACGTGGGGGATCTGCAAACATGGCGCCTTGCGCTTGCCGGGGCTGGGCTCGCTCACGTCTTCCAAAGTCCCCGCTGCGTGTGTGATGGGTGTGCCCACAGGCACTGCACGGACGCTGGGAGAGAGAGCCCCTGCCTTGACGAGCTGACAGGCTAAATAGACAAGACAGAGGCGGGGTGGGGAGGCCCAGCAAGGGGAAGAGACTCTGGCTCCTCCATGGCGGTCAAAGGGAACCACATTTCAGTGGCAGTGAGAAAATCTGGGGTGGGGGAACCACTGTTGTTTCCTGCCAGATACCCTGTGTCACTGCTGCAGATGGTCAAGGACCATCAGCCTGGACCCCACGGACCCGGTGTGTGTGTGGCGGGGAGGGGACAGGACAGGGCTTAGGTTTTTTTTAAATGAAAGCTGGGATTTTCCCAGAATCCCATGACTCCAACAGCTGGGGATTTGAGAACAGCCCTGGTTATGAGGAGACTCAAGAAGATCTGGAGGGTTGGCCCCACTGCGCTGTGCTATGTATTGCCTACCTAGCCGTCACGCAATGCCCCGTCTCTCCAGGCCTGTAGAGGAACAGCCCAGCCGACGAGGCAGAGGTGAAGGGCTCTGTACCCTTCCCCAGGGCCCGTCTCCCGGCTGTACAGAGCGCCAGAGTGCCAGTTCACCTCTAGGAATTCAGCCGCTTGGAAACGCTTCTCTGCAGAGCATGTCCTGCTTCTGACTTGCAGGAATCGAACCCATCAGCATCCTGGGGCTTATCCTGGGCATTGGCCTGTCCTTGCTGCTCCTGGGCATCCTGGGCTATGCCTTGATCAAGTGGTACCAGAGAGGACAATGCTGGCATCGTAAGTACGGGGCAGTGGAGACGGGCTCAGGCAGGGGCATGCGCTGCAGCCGTTAGCAGAGGGCTCACCTGGACATCTCCGAGGACATTCCCATTTCTGGCTCTGAGCAGGGGCTGCCCCTGGGCTACGGGAATGCTGGTGGGACAGGGCCCTGGCCAGATAAGAGGCTCCCCTAGTAACCTGCACAAGGATTTCACGTCTGTGTCTCTAGTTTGTGTCTGTGTCTGTTTGGTGCAGCTGGGGAGTCTCGGAGCGAGACGGGCACCCTCTGCCCACTGCTGCAGTGCACTCTGCTAGTGTCCCCCGGTCGCACTCAGAGTGACAGACTCTGCTTGCCATGACCAGCAACCCGCGGGCAGCAGTCGCTCCAGTCCCGGGGGAGGCAGCACCCAGCAGCCCCCGGCATCTGCCAGGACGTTTTGGAGAGGGGACGTTTTGCACAGACCCCAGGGCACCCAGCTCTCTTGCCTAGCTGCATCTTTTATACCAATGCAGAGCAGGCAGGAGCTGGGCTCCTCAGACCTTGGATCCCTGACTCCCAGCGAGTAATTCTAGCTGCTGAAGGGCTGCCTCGTGCGTGGGGCCGAGGCCTTGCAAAGGGAGTGGGAGAGGCCAGCGCAGCTGCTCCAGGTGAGTGCCAGGTGCAGTCAGCTTTGGGAAGCTCTGGGGCTGTTACCGGTGACTCAGACCAGCGCACACAGCCAGCAGCTAAATTTGGATCGTCCTCAAGCTCCCCCTTCATGCAAGGCCCCCGGACTCCCAGCCAGGCCCCCGGCGCTCTCACCGGGCCTCGAAAGCAGGGGAGGGAGCTCTGTAAGCGGGAGACCAGTTCCGGTCTGTTCAGTGCTGCATGCCGGAGCGATGCCTGTCAACAGCATGACTGCCTCGGCCCTAATCAGGGAGCAGGGTCAGGGTTATTTGTATCTGAAAAGTTTCAGAGCAGGGGAAACCCCTGGAATCTACCTGTCCCCACAGACAGCCTCAGCATGGGTTGTTTTTAGACAAAGGCAAACCAGTCGGGTGCTGCGGGCAGCCAGGGGACTTGCTGCCGTGTCCCATCTTGGGGCTGCTTGTGGGGAAGCCAGCACACTGTGCCGCTTAGCCGCCACGGGTGGAAGGAGCCCCTCACCCCGGCTGGACGCAGAGCTGGCAGTTAGAGGCTAGGACTGTGTCCTTGGCAAGTTGGTGGGAGTGAGGGACCCCCTGGGTCCCTGTGCAAAGGCTAGGAACTGTGTCCTGGGGCTCCTGGTGGGCAGGTGTTTCCAATTGCACGTTTGTGGCATTATCCTGCAGAGACAGAACGTGGGGCCAGAGCCCCAGCTGGCAGAGATCAGCAGTGACGGGCATGCAAGGTGCTTTGAACCACACCCTGAGCCAGCCAGGCGGTTTTGCCTTTTGTGAATGGGGAGTGAAAGGTTGCTCTGTGCTCCCCATCTGACCGCAGGGTGGCTCTGTGCACTTGCGCTTTGCTCAGCGTGTGCCCAGGCCCACGTGACTGAGGGGCTGGTCCACGGGGTCACAGATGCATGGAACATTTGACCACTGACTTTACGGTCCCGTTACCCACAGGGAGAGAGCACAGGCAAAGGCAGGAACAAATGGCCTCTGGTCTGAGTTAGCTGCCCCGGGTGGATCATCCTCAAGCTGCTCTTATGTACGGGCAAGACTCCAGAGGCCCAGCCAGAGCTCCCCTGTCCTGGCCTAAAGGCAGTGGGGACTGCAGGGTGGTTAGAACTGGGCCTGAGGGAGGCAGGGTGCTGGAGGGGAGGGGTCATTGTCTCGGAGCCCAGGGAGCTCCCTCCACTTATCACACCACACCCCTGTGTCCGGGACGGGTCCGTGGCAGGTCACGCCCACGGATATGCCAGACACACGCAGCAGCAAGTCGGGGCAGTGCAGGCCAGGGAACGTCCCAGAGCTGTGTAGCTGTGCAATGCCACGCAGGGGGGTGCTGCCGTGTAGTCTGCAGCTCCCCTTCTTCCCCTAATGGTCTCTTCTCCTCTCCCCCTCTCTTCCCTCCCAGGGCCTGATTTTGTTTTCAACCTGTACCACATCCGGTGAGTATGTTTAATGCCCTCCCGCAGGCATGGACGGTGAATTACCTCGCCTCTCTCCCGGCTGGGGGGTGGGTCGGCAGGTTTCCCCCTGCCTGAGCGTATCAGCTAAGCCAGGCAGGGCAGGACAGCTCACCACAACCCCGCTAGCTGGGGGGGGGGGCTCTCATCTGAGTAGCGGGAACCGTGACCCTGCCGGCCTGTCACTGCCGCTGTGTGCCGACGGGCGGGAGCTGCACTTAGGGCTTCAGTCCCATGCCGACAGCTTGCGAGATTTCAGCCCTGGAAGACCCACACCCAGCGCTGACGCAGCCCCAGACCCAGAGCCCAAGCCCTAGCGGGATCTGGACTCTGCCTCCCCAGCGTGACTAGCACGTACGTAGGTGGGCTTCGGTTCTCTGGCTGACACGGGGCCCCTCAGATTGAGGGGGAGAGTTCAGGATGCTGGGCCTGTCGGGGCATTCCCATGTAACACGGATGGCCCCAGTCTGCTCCATCCATGACAACTCTCTGCAGCACTTGGGCCCGGCAGGATTTGTCAGTGCAGCCCCTGGTCAAACAATCCTGTACTGGGGGGGTGTGTGTGTGTGTGTGTGTGTGTGTGTGTGTGTGTGTGTGTGTGTGTGTGTGTGTGTGTGTGTGTGTGTGTGTGTGTGTGTGTGTGTGTGTGTGTGTGTGTGTGTAGCGGCTCCATCAGACACTGCTTCTCTCTGGCTCCCTGTAGCAGCCTGAAATCGTTGGAAGTGGAGCTGGCCCCACCATTCACGGTCAGTGGCTCCATGAGAGAGACGGGAAGCGGGTACACGCGGTTCCATGACGGGGGCATGAGATGCTGAGGAGCTGGAGACGCTGAGGCTGCAAGGTGAGAGGCTGTGACTGTGAGGCAGCAGTTCGTTTCCTCCAGGGCCGGGAGCAGGGGCGGGTGACTTTTAGCTGTGGGCGTCTTTTGTCTCAGATCCGTGGAAGCATCTCACTCTGATTCAGCTGCGATATGAAAAAAGTCCCTTTGAAAGTGGGAGGTAAAGCTAAGGTGAGGCAGTCCCTTTCCCCTGCCGGCCGGTTCCCCTCCTGCCAGCGTCTCCGATCCCTTGCCCGGGGAGTGGTCCTGCTCTCTGGCCCAGGCAAGGTGAGTCAGGGCGGGAGAGGGCAGCGCTGTAGCTGGCTCTTGCTTTCTCAGGAAAGATTACAGCCCAACCCGCAACATCCTGCAATGCCCCCTGCTGCCCTAAGTGGCTGCACGGCACCGGCCTGCCAATCTCAGCCGCTGGCGTTCCCTCCTTCGCCAGCCCCACTGCTGCCAAAAACGCCCAGCGGCAGCGCCTGAGAACAGGTGTCAGGTGCGTGGCTGGGAAACGGGCTGGCCACGCCTGCCTCTGGGCCCAGACAGCCCGTCCATTTCGCTCCAATTCACCGCTCTTATGCAGGGCCTTTCCCAGCACCCCGGGAGGCACACGCACTGGGGACCTAACCTTTCCCCTGCCTCTTTCAAGACAGGCCACCTGCTCTGGAGAGGAGGCTGCATTTGGTTGCGTGAGCTGTATCTGTTTCCCTGTGTCTCTCTGCCCGCACACTGCCCTCCATTACATGCCCCGTCTCTGCATAGCCTCGCTGGGCCGGGACGCTGCGCGGCAGCTCGTGGGCACGGCTAAGGAGGAATCAGAGCAGCAATCCTTCATTGCCTCAGGGTCCGGCTCCGTTCCTGGCACTGCTGCTCAGTCAGCAGCGTGGTTTGGGTCGCCGTGGCGGACAGGGAAAGGATGCCTGTGCTTCCTGCAGCCCGCTCGCTGCATCCCGGCGGGAGGGTGGGTCTCCAGCCCAGCGCAGGAGCCCCGCCTTGAGCTCAATGTAGGCGAGGCCTGGATGTGCCTCTCTCCAGCGCAGACCCTTTATTTTTTGTGCCCGCGGCTGTTTGGCCTGGTGTGAAAGGGGGACGCCACCCGCAGGCCAGACGATGGTGGCCAGAGCGACGTCCCTGGCATCTCCCGTGGAGGGGCAGGTTGCTGGTGCCTTTGCAAACCGGAGCATTAATAACACATCAGCCCTCCACTGCTCCTCCCTTTCTGGCGAACAAACTCTGCTTATTTCCATGGGCCAGACGGAGTCCCCGGGGTCCGGCTGAGTCCCCCAGCTCAGCAGCAGCCGAGACCTTACAACGTGAACCCGGCGGCTTTCCGGACGCACCTCCCGCTCAGTGGGCTCCCTCCATTCCCCAGTGGAAGAATCTCCTCGTCCCGCTTATCACTGTTCCTTGTTTGCATCCTGGCAGCAGGCAGGGCCCCAGCTGTGGGGCAGGGTCCCGCGAGGTGCTGTACACACACCGAGCAGGGCTGCTCCCTTCCCTGTCTCAGCGGCACGTGGGGGGCACGCACAAAGTGGGAGAGCCCCAGGGAACAGCACAGTGATGGCTGGCACTAAATGGCCCCTCGCCCGGGTGACGCCCAGATCAGGCGTGCACAGCTGATCCCCCGGAAGGAGCCTCCTGCGGGGTGAAAGGCGGAAGGTCTCGGCCACACTCCGGCCCGCTGGCCACACGGCCCTGGCGTGTCACGTCCCTGCGTGGGAGCAGGACACACGGACAGGCCGCTGTTGGCTGGGCTGCAGCCCGGCTGCTCTTTTGAGCTGACATTGGTGCCTCGTGCGTGGAGGAGGTGGGGCTGCTCCAGCTGCATCGAGTGCCCGTCTCTTGTCCTGCTCTTGGCAGCTTTTCCCGGCCTCTGCGATTTCCCCTCTGAAAAACCCTCACCATGCCTGAGGTCTGTCTGGTGGTGGGAAATCCTGGGTTTTCCCCAGGCTCCTGTTTCATTTCCCCACTCAAGGCCCGCCTGTGGCTGCAGCCTGGCGCCTGAGGCAGGTTACTTCCTCCCGAACACCGAGCTGCTGTCCACGGGGGAGCAGCTGAGCACTTCTCCTTCCTCCCCGGAGCAGAGCTCCCGGAGCTGCACCTCCCCAGCACATCGACAGAGTGCTCATGCCTTGGCTCCTTGCTGTGCACCACCAGGTCCCGATACAGCTGCTCTGGGACTACCAAGTCACCCCGGCCCGTGTGCCAGCTGCAGGCGGGGCTGCCCCACGCGGCGAGGCCGGCTGCAGGGTGTTCTCTGGGTGTGAAATCAAGCATGCACCTGAACAGTCGTCTTCCCAGACCCTTTATTTTCAGGATTGCTTTGCCATTCGCCCAGCCACTGGCAGCCCATTCACCTGGGATCCACCCTGCCCTGTTCACCCCCAGTTCCCATTGCCAGAGCCCGCAGACGTCGGAGTAGGATGGAGACAGTCCTGTTGACTCCAGTGACACAGGATTGGCTAAGCAAGTCTCATTCCCTCCTTCCCAGGGGTGCAGCTTTCTCTACTTCTCCTGGCCCAGGCAGCAAGGCACTGGGACCGTGGCTCAAACCTTCTCGGCCCCAGGCCCAAAAGACGCTGGGGATTTTCTTCATGCAGACGGGAACCATCACAGTCTCCAGTTCCGGGATGACTCCCGTGTGTGTTGGTTTGGGGTTCTTCCCCCCACAGCAGCTCCTCCTCAGTTTCGAGTTGTCACGAAAGCTGGGGAAATTCCTGGATTCTCAGTTCTTTGAAAAGGAGCTCTACAGATGCTAGATTTCCACTGAAATGAAAGTGTTGCAATGTGTTTGTTTCTCAGAGAACTTCTCTATTTGCTGGGTTGTCCTCAGTTTCTTCCGCTCTGCCCCCTCCATGGGATGGGGAGGGAATCATAGGCCATAGCTGCATGAGTAGTGAGCCCAGATTTCAGCCGCTAGCGCAAGCTCCAGTTGTGCTCTAGCTCAGTGCTTGACAGGAGGATTCGAGGCACGCGTGCGTATCCTGGCTTTCCTTGTCTGCACCAGGGCTGACGTCTGGGGAGACAGCTCCACACCATACCCCGCACTGCACTTCCAGCCATGCCGCCCAGGAGCCGCTGGAAGGAAAATGACTCTGCTCCCTCTTTGCTCTGCTGTGGCGTTGTTTCTGTAGGGACGCAGTGTAGCCTAGCGCAGGGGGCTGGGGGTCCAGGATCCTGGCATTCACTCTGCTACAGCGGGGCCTCCACAAGATGGTGACAATAACACATCCCAATCTCCTGGCAGTACGGCAAGGCTTAACTCATTGCTGTTCGTAGAGTGCTTTGAGATCCTCTGTGGAGAAGCACTAGAGAAGGACCAGGACTATGATTTTGTATGGAACTAGGAGCTGTATTTTCACACTTGGGGTGCTTTCCACCACTAATCACTCGTGCAAAATACATTTCTTTCCTTCCCGGCAGAAACTACCAGGGCAAAGGCAATTAACTCCATGTGTGCCAGGATCTAATGCTGGGCGAGACCCGCTCATCATTAGCACAGGCATGTGAAGAGGTGCCTGGTGCAGAACTCTTTGCAGGACACCGAATAAACCAGGAAAGCAGACAGATCGCAAGCAGACAGTCACAGAATGTGGTGATGGGCCACACCAATCTACAGTTATTGTTTACAAATGGGGAAAATGCTGTCTACGAAATGAGAGTGCAGCCAACTTCCCTCTTCAGGGGAGTAAACGAGCAAATATGGAAATTCGTCCGTACAACACGAATAACGAAAGCAAATACTTCAGAGAAATCCCAAAATGCTTGTTCATCATTTTCTGGTGAACATGGCCCGGACCACCTCGTGTGTGAGCAGTGGTGGGGGCAGAGCGTGCGTGTCTGAGCAGCTCCTGCTGCTGGCAAAATACGAAGTCAGCGAAACAGCATTTTAAAAAGGTGTGGGAAAGCCGGTGTCCTAGCTAAACTCCAGCCCACAGCAGGGCGGCAGGCCTGCCTGAGTTACCCCTGCACTGGGCGCTGGCTCCCTCCCGCCCCTCAGGACAGGCGTTTTCCCTCATCATGCCCGAGGGAAGAACACTGACCTACCTTTGGGGGAAAGGGGGTTGGGATGCCTCATTCGTCAAAGCCTGAGGCGTGGAACGCCAATAGCGTTGCTGTGTGCACCCTGACTGGTCGTGCCATGGCAGCGGGCTGCAGAGCACCTCACCTTGCTGCTGGGAGCATGTGCTGTGCAGCGAGGGCTGTGGAAATGCAGGGCGGGTCATTCGTGTGTTTCTGTGATTGCCAGCTCTGATCCTCTGCACATCCCGTGGGTGCCCTTGCACCTGCAGAGTGCTTGTGCTCTCTTGTGGAGGCGTTCAGCTCTGCAGACATTGCAGGCTCATGGCCCGTGTGACATCCCCTGGAGCTGGAGACAATGTGCATGCAGTGACGGGGGGAGAGGGGCGCTGATCTCCCGTCCCCCTGGCTGCAGCAAGGAGCCTGCACCGGTCTTGTAGCAACGCGCTCCGCCTAGATCCTTAGGCAGCGGCTTCCTTCTGCAGCCAGCGGGAGGGGAGCCGCGGGCCACTTGGAAAGACCCTGCGGGCCACTTTTGGCCCCCAGGCCACAGGTTGGGAACCGCTGCTCTGTACGCTTTGGGCTGCAGGGTGCTGGTGTAGACACAGGCTATTAGCAGCGCTTTGTAACACTGCCTCTTCTGGAGTGCAGTGCAAACCCACCGACAGATATCGTAACTGGCAACAAGACCGACCACCTTCAGCTGGTACAAATGGGTTCACACAGAAATAAAGCCCCATGGAAGTGCCTTGTGGCAATTTGGTTTTCACAGCCGGGTAATAAATTGGTAGGTGCCATGGAAGAGCTGTAGGCGGACTGAGTGCAGGCAGGGCAAGACAGAAGGGAAGAGATTCTTGAACGTTGCATGGGAAAATGGTTTCTCAGAAGGAAAAACCTAAAGTAAAACCGACAGTCTAGTGCAGCGGGAGGAGTGAGAACAGACCCAAAGCAGACTAGCTCCGCGGCAGAGTTTGCAATGCAGGGGAACAGAGAGGCAACCACAAGAGAAGGCCGGTGAGATGGGTGCGAAGTCTGAGAGTGCAGGAGACCGGCAGCTGCACTGAACTGGGACATCAACAGGAAACAGAAGGGTTAAAAGTCCTGGCAGGGGGGAGAAGCTGTCCTCTCTCATAGGCCCCTTCCTGTGGGGGGCATAGCAGGGCTAGAGGCGTGTAGACTTGGTGAGTGGAGAGCTACGGGCTGTCTGCTGCACGAGAGGCTTTTTGTGGCTTTTTCATCACCTTTTGCTCGTTTCCTGCACGTGAGAAGAAGCTGATAGCAGCCTGGGCCCGGAGCCAGCGAGAGGGAGGGTTTTCAGGTTTTCAGCCCGCAGAGACCAGACTGGTGAGGCCAGATGAAAATTCCTTCTTGCCTGCCTCCCCCCTAATTCCTTGAAGTATTGGCTTGGAAAAAGTGTTCCTTAACGTTAGTATTCTTTATTATTTGTATTGCTGTAGCACCTAGGAGACCCAGTCATGGACCAAGACCCCACTGTGCTAGGCGCTGTACAAACACAAAACAAAAAGATGGTCTCTGCTCGAAGGAGCCTCCAATCTAAGCATAAGACAGGAGACAATGGGTGGATACAGCCAGCCCGACGGCGAAGTACGAAGAACCACTGAGACAGTGCTATTCTCCGCAACGTGGGAATGACCCTGCCTCTCATATCTGATGCCCTTTGCCTCCTGTGGTGAGAGGTTACGGGTGGAGTGCAGCCCTGCATAGAACTATGCCCCTGCGCACCTCTGTCTGTCTGAAGTGTCTGTCTATCCTAGCTAGCTAACGGATGGGTTGACGGCACTGTAACACCCTTTCCTGTCCTCCTCTTCTCTTCTCTTCCTCGCACTCGGCTCTCTGCTCTGGTGACTATGCTACATGCAGCTCATCGCTGAAGGGTGGGCCTTGGACATCAGACACAAGTTATCCTGAGCCTCAGGCGCTCCTCGTACTTCTAGTTCCCCTCAAATATTTACACACGTGAATTGTGTTGGCTGGAAAGAGTCCACATTTAGTCGCATGCTTTCAGCCTGTTAGTTGAAAGGAATGTGCACATCTGCAATCCTATTCGTTGGGAAGAGTAAGCGCAATCATGTACGTACAGCAACCTGATTGGCTGAAAAGAAAGGAGTCCGCTAAAGGGAGCGCTTCAGGGGCTAGCACAGACATATTGGGGGGTGCGGGGGGTGTAGAAGTGTATGTATGGCTACATCCTTACTCCGTTAGGGGAGGGTCTTTTGCATACACGGAAACCTGCCCTAGAGAGACCACCGCAGGGGCTAGTGAGAATGAGCTCGAATGAGCATTTCTCTGTAGTCAAAGCTGGAATTCAAGGATGAAATAAATCAGCTAGAAGTGGCACAAATAGACAGAAATGCTCCTGGGAGGGGTTAGTTGCAACTTAGGGTCAGATGTAACTGTCCTCCATGGCGCGAGCGGTTTGTTACCTTGGGAAAATATGCCACACTTGAGGACTTGTGTCTGCACGTTGAGTTGGGTCAGTCCCTCCTTTCATTAGAAGAACTTCCACTCTGTCACTGGAAGAAACCATTTCATCCAGCCCTCTCCGCCAAGTGCTGCAGTGGAGTCAGACTGACGGCAGGACCACAGTTTTAAAAAGAAATGAGATAAACTCGAACATAACGAGAGGAAACTCTGATGTGCTGATAAGGATTATGTTAATAGAGATTATTCATGCTTTTACACCAAAGTCCTACTCAGCAGCCTGTGCTTAGATAACCATTATTAATGAAAAACCTACAGTGAAGTTTCTGTGAAATTTGGGTGGTTTTAGGAACATTCCTGTAATGCCCTGGTAGGAATTTACTTTCACCCACAACAGAACACCTCTGGACATTTTCCGTTTCTAGGTGTAAGACCAAGAGCAGACATTGGGCCTGATGTGCCATTGCTTTGTAGCTTGTGTCATCACTTACATCCATGTGAAGTGACTGTCCAGTGCCACCCATTCAGATGTGTTGGGGGTTGCTGTGACCTTCAGATCCCCTCCATGCCAACTGTCAGTGGGTTCCCTGTTGGGTAACAGCAGTTCCTAGCAGTCCCGACAAACTCCCTGCCCGAGCACACCAGGTTCATGGTATGGATCCGTCAGAGATGCCCCGTGATGGCTCTGATAAAAATGTATGTCATACTGAGGCTCATCATCAGTGCGAGCTGGAGGAATGGATGGATGTTTAAGGTGTTGTGTATATGTACTGAACATTTGTTTTAAAAGGTTCTTCCAGACGGGAGGGAAGATGTCGGGTCAAAATGTGAATTAAGCCAACCCAATCTAAGCCAACCCATTGGAAGCCCTATGTACATATGGAGTCTACAGGGGGATGAGTCGTCAACAGGGAGACAAGACTTTGGAGAAAGCACCTCAGGGGATTGCCCCGGCTCTGAGGGCAGACAGTGAACTTTGCGGGATATACGGGAAAGGCAGAAAGACACGCTTTTGTCCTGCGCCTGAGGAAGCAAATGGACAGTCCCTGCAGAGTCATGAAAACAGGATCGCAGCCAGGCTTGGCTAAAATGGGGTGAGATGAGCATCCTTAGACGGCAGGTTAGCTGTGACGTTTGCTCTCTAGTCAGCATGTTATGGTTTTGTTTGATATGTAGCAATCCGGTTTCCATTGTCCTTACTCACTGTCTCTAAAGTCTTAATCTGATGATTGTTTTCACTATCAATAGATCTCAGTGCTGCGGTGTTATCTAGGAGCTGGTGTGTACACTGTTGCTTGGGGACAGCAAACCTCTTTCTATGAGTGCTCACAGGATAAGGGGCTGGACACTACAGGGGAATCTTCAAGGAGCCTGGGGCGCATGTATTGTCAACCTGCCAGGCACAGGGCTGGCACAGTCCAGAGGAGAGTGGCTGGGTGGCTAACAGGCTGAAACCCAGTTCGGCACCAGCACTCTCTCCGGCAGGAGGTAGGGGTGTAACAAGGTGACTCCCAAGGTTGCTGGGCGCCCTGAGAACTGTTGCAGTTGCCCAGTTTGCACAGGTATAAACACTACAATTGTTGCATTCCCTTTTGGTGCTTGTTTTTCACTGAATACTCCAAACGTATAGGAATCACTTGGGAAGGCTGCATTCCACTGCTACACGCTTATATCGAACAACAGGAGAGAAGCTGCCTATTTTGCTCCTATTCCTCCAGTTCTGATCTGGAAATTCTTTCTCATGTGCACAGTCACTGCACTGTGTGTGTGTGTGTGTCTGTCTGTCTGCTGGCAGGAAAAATCCCAGAGCCCTAGAATGGAGAACCCGACTTTACCTTTAAAAATCACGCACAGAGATAGATCTATTGAAATAAATAAGACCATTTGTCTTTTATGTATTTAAAAATTAAATAAATAACATTTCGTTGAACAAAAGAAGCAAAACATTTCCACTAGTCGACACACAGCTCTCACAACCACGTCAGGCGTCTTTCTGCTGTTAGAATTCCCATAACAGAAAGCCAGGGCCAGCGGCTCTGTGTGATGGGGGCTGCACCGGTGCATGGAACTTTCCAGGGTGTCGGCAATAGCTTATCACAGCAGCAGCTCCCACAGGGCCACTACGAGCTGAGGTAGTTAAGAACAAGTCATACAAAGAGCCTGCTGTGCTCGGTCAGTCTGCTGCTTTCGCTCAGTCCAGGTCCACCTCCTCACAGCTTACACAGCACAGACAGGCCCCCCCCAGGACACTTCACTCCCGTCCTGGAGCACAGCCTCCCCCCGGCCTGGCTCAGAGGCGGCTGTCCTTGCATTCGGCCCCCAGCAGGCTCAGGGCGTTCAGTTCCAGATGGAGCTGCTCGTTCGGCTGTAAGCTGGAGATGAGCGGCAGCGTGGCCGGCAGGTCAGTGTGGAAGATGCCCAATGCAAACGGCGCCTTGGGGAGCTCCAGGAGCGGGTTTGTAGTCCTGGAAATGCCCAGCGCCCTGTAGCTCAGCCAACTCAAGGCTCTGCATTCAAAGCTGCTGGTGAAGCCCAGCAAGTCTGACTCCCTCGTGAGCGCTGTGTCCGTGAGGGCTGTGTGGGCAGCCACGTTGCCGCAGGGGAGCGCGGGGGATGCCTGTTTCAAATAGCCTTTGGCTGGGGCCGGCTCAGAGCAGCCCGTCTCCAGCAGGGCACCGGTCCCCTCGGTGCTGTGTGTGCGCAGCAGTCCCTCAGCTCTGTCCTGCTGCCTCTGCACCGTGTCCTCCGGCTGCTTCAGGTACCCACGGAACTCCACGTGCTCCACCGCCTCCGGGCTGCTCCCACTGGCCGGAGGGGAAACTTCCTGTGCTCCGTCACGCTCTGCCTGCCCTTCATCCACAGCGGTGTAGTCCCTGCCGCTGGACGAGTGTGCCAGGCACAGGGACTGCCGCGCCAGGCTTACGCCGCTGTCGTCCCCCCCCGGCAGCTGTCTTTTGTAGCCCTGACTCTCCGAGCCCGAGAACTGGCTCAGGCCGGAGGAAGAGTCTTGCAGGCAAATGCCGCTGTCAGTGCTGTTGCAACTGCTGTCACCCCCGGCCAGGGCTTCCTGCTCCCACAGGTGTACGTGGCCCTCCGGGGAGGTCAGGAACACCCAGCCCTTGCCTGGTGGCTGCTGTGCAGTGCTGGAGCCGCTGTCGGCGCTGCTGTGTTGCACGGTGTCCTTTTGGCAAAAGGAGAACTGCTGGATTAACTCCTCTTCCAAGCACACAGCCACGTCCTTGGCCCCGGGGAGGAAGTGCTCCTGTTCTGCCCAGGAGGGTTTTATGAGCGATTTCTGGGAGGGAAGGAAAGAAGCGGGAAGATGAGTTATCTCGCTCTGTTCCCTCATTCCCCTCTCTGGCCCCTCTCCCACGCCTTTCTGTTTATTCCTCTCCACATCCACGCCAACTCCAGCGCAGGCCCAGCTCCCATTGATGCCCATTGACATGCTCTGCATGTCTGATAATCAGACCCAGGGGCCCACAGCGTGGGCAGGAAAAGCAGAGGCACTTTGGAAATGTGAGCAGCGTGGACTGATGGCAAGAGCTGAGACTAGAGCTGGGAGCCTTGAGTCCTGGGTCAGCGCCCTGCCCCTGGTGAACCCGGCTCCCAGGGAACGCTGCGCTCTGTCCTCACGCCGCGCAGCACTGCTGGGCGTGGCTGGGATCCCGCCCGCCCGCTGCACTTAGCTGCAAGACGCCAGAGGGACCCTGGCATGAGGAGTCACAGTGCTGCACCAATGGGCCGTTCGTGCCTGGCTGGCTTACCAATATGGACGGTGTCCTCACGGGTTTCTTTATGTAGGCACAGAGCAGAAGAGTGCCCAGGAGAAGAGAGGCCGATAAAACGAAGACAAAGATGCCGACGCCGACTGCTATAATCCCAATGCCTGGAAAGGAACAGCACAGCGGAGTTAGCTCAGCAGTGCCCCGGGCTCATCGGTCAGGACCCGCCCCCTGTGGACGTTATGCAATAGGCGCATGGGGGGCCCTGCGGAGATGAGGGATGTGGGCTGTGCCGAGGCTCTGACAGGCTAGGTGTGCCCAGCTCTGAAGACTTAGAACTGAGGAGCCCCGAGGGGTTCACAAACAGCCTTCCTGTGAAGTAGGGGACTATCCCCCTTTTACAGGTGGGGAAACTGAGGCACAAAGGCGGCTGTGACTCATTCAAAGGCACTTGGTGAATCAGTGGCAGAGCTAGGAAGAGAGTCCCCAGGTCCTTTGCTCAGCGATGAGCCTCCCTCCCTCCCACCCACAGCACGGAGAACTGTAGATTAGACTGGCCCCGCCAGCCTGCCCTCAGGGTTTGTAACGTTTCACAGGTTTCTATCCTGAAAACAAACCCGTGTGGGGCTAGTGTATGTGTGAGGGGAGGATCTCGGGGGCGGGGTGTATGTGGCTTGGCGATAGGATTTTGGGGCTCCCCAGTAGCTTTATTCGCAAGGGCCACATCAGCACAATCACTTCTTCCCTCCCACCCAAATTCCTCCAGCCCCTCCTCCCGGCTCCCTCTCTGCCTGTCCCTCTGTGCGTGTCTATTGCTGGATGCTGTGCACAGGCAGCAGCCGGTCCCAGAGCCTGGACGCCCCTGACCTTGCAGGGCGCGGGAGCCACCTCTGCCCCATGGCTCTGGCCATGTGGATCTGCTGCGTCATGGATGGGTCCCTCGAGCGGGAGCATCCGCCTTGGGGCACTCCATGGGGCAGAGTCTCCCTTGTGTCTGAGCTCCATGCAGAGCAGAGGAGTCTCTGGGGAGTGGAAATGGCCCTGATTCTGAGAGCGGTTCTGCATCGGACCCAGCCCCAGGGGTGAGTGAGAGCCGCCTAGGAGCTCTGTCCCATACGCCAGCAGCATGTGGTCCCTAAGGATCTGCAGGGCAACTGCGAAGGGGGCAGGGAAGTATCCTGCAGTGGCTCTGCCAGAACGATGGGTGGAGCGCAGACCTGGGCGGGAACAACAGAGCAGGAGGCCCAGCATGTCCACTTACCGTCCTCCTCGGGGATGGAGAAACACTTCTCCGGGGTCCGGGTGGAGGGGATCGGTCTGAAGAGGACACGTGGCTCTATGCTGACACAGTACTGCTCGCCCCAGAGCAGCTGCGGGATGTCAAACTCTTCGCTGGTCTCCACCTGCACCTCCTGAAATGGCACCAGAAGGACAGTCAGCTTTGGCAGGCTGGGCACAGAGATGGGCTGGGCTTCGGGGGACAGACCCGAACCTGCATTGTTTCCTGGGGGTTTGGAGCTGGTCCCTTCACCTGATTTGGCCCCTGTGGTTCTGGGCCTGAACTGGGCCTGCTTTTTGTCTGGCTTGGGCATTTCTTGGGACTGGCCAGACGCTCCCGTGAGCAGCTGACCTCAGGAGGGTCCCACTATTCAAAGAGGGCCGATAGCTGCAGGAGCAAGGCTGGCGTTGGGGTTAGAATCTGGGGCAGCCCCTCGGGACTCCTGCATTCTATTCCTGGCGCTGGCCCTGACCCTAGGCAAGTTGCTTATCTCCCTGGGCCTCCGTTCCCAGTGATCCTGGCTTGTCTGTTACTCTGGGTCTGTGCAGTACCAAGTGCAATGGGACCTTGCTCTCATGTGGGGCCGTTAGGCGCTCTTGCATACACGTCATAATTATCTGAACCCGATCCCGGGATTGGCTTCAGGTCTGAATTCAGAACACCTTGGCCCATTTCTCTGTCTGTCGGTCCGTATCAGAGCTGGTCACAACATTAGCATGTTTGGCTTGAAAACTGTTGTTCTTTCAAAATTGTTTTAACTTTCCATGATTCACGGTCAAACAGTCATTTATTTTTGATATTTTTCACTGAAATGGTCATTCACATTTTTTCATTGACTGAAAATTGACTCAACAAAATATCCCAGGGACAGATTTGGGACCCATTCCAGTACAAATGTTGATGAAAACCTCATCATTTATTTTTTGTGACAAAAAATTCAATATTGTTGATTTTTGTTGTCAAAAAATGTAGTTTGCAATCTGGCAATTTTTCAACTTAAAAACTTCTTGTTCAAAATATCTCAACCAATTCTAAGTATGAAGGCCATTGACATTGCTTTCCCTCCTCCCTCCCTGGAGTCTGGGTGGCACGATTGGCTGTCTCACCTGGGAATTGTCCGACACCCTCTTGACAAATATTATGTATTGTCTATCAAACTTCTGTATGTCTTTGTATGAGACCGTCTTGTTTCCCACGCTCAGGAGCAGATGCAGGCTCACGCGGATGGTGTTGCCTTTCACAGACAGACTCACATCTGGTAGACGCAAAGTAGCTGGGAAAACAAATTAACAGAATACGTGGGAATTGTTTCTCTTTGCGCTAAGAGGGTTTATTTTTTTAGAATAATCACAGGAGCTCAGAGTCAAAGAGTACTCGGCCCACATGGATTTCAAGTTCCGCTCTCTATTCTATTCTAGTCAGTGGAGGGCAACGGAAATGATTAGGGGGCTGGAGCACAAGACTTCTGAGGCAAGGCTGAGGAAACTGGACTTGTTTAGTCTGCAGAAGAGAAGAATCTTTAGCATCTTTAGCATCTGGGCCAGAGCAAGGGCTGCGAGTGTTTTATGAACATAGCTGCCGTCATTAGCACTTACTGACGAGGCATCTGAATAATTATATAGTAGGGGTCAGCTAAGCAGAAATATAGTTCTAACACCAAGCACATGAAAGCTATTTGCTAGCAGCTGAATCAAGTTTGCAGGATGCAGTTTCATTGCTATGGATTTTAGAGTCCAGAAGAGAAAATAATGGAAAAACCAAAGCTACCTTCTTTTGGGGAAAAAACATTTGTCCTGGTCCAGCCAGAGGTGTGATTTCCGGATACAGCCCTGACTCTTGCATAGTAGCGTTGAGAAGGATCCATTGTCTGGTAGGTGAGATTGCAGGAGTGTCCAGAGATCCCAGTGCAGTCTGGGGCGGCCATCCAGGGAGACTTCCCATACCTGCGGGAGAACACCGCTCCTTAATGAAACGCTTTCTGGGTGTGGGAAGTGAACACGAGAGTTCTGTGAACTGGTTAAATAGCAAACCAAGCGGAATGCAGAAGTAAAATGTGTCTTGTTAGTTGTGTTTGGAGGAGATTTTGTCTCCCTCTAGTCCTGGCTACTTACAGCTTATATTCCACTTGATATAACGTGTCCCTGGTGTGGTTCACTCCAGGCTCCCAGTGCAGTACGTGGTGTATGATGTCAGCAACAAACCGCACGTGGAATGGCTGGGACAGACGCTCACCTGCAGGGAGGAATCAAAGAAGAGAGTTTGCAACAGGCCAGTCACGGGGAGGAGCCAACAGGCCGAGGTGCATTGTGGGGTGTGGTCTTCTTGCGGGGAATGATGTGCTCAACTCAGCATACACTCCAAAGCTGGGCCTGCGGCGATGTCAGCGTGAACAGGAATGTGGGGAAAGTTCCAGTCTGTCTCAGAAACCCAGCATCAGACGCAATGACCCTTTCATTCTACTCATCCTCTAGCAGCGCCCAGAGCATCCTTCTCTGAGTGACTGGGGCGGGATGTCTCTGCTGCGCTTACCATGCAGAAGATACAGACCCTCTCCACAAACAATAACAGGGATAAACTCGGCTCCTCCTGGGAGCTTCTGCGAAGTATCGGGTCACGGTCCATAAATATCGCCGACCCAGGAGCCGCTACATCATCTCTGCATCAGCCTCTCTGCTTTCTCCACCCTCTGTCTTTCTATCAGCATCTCTCTTCTACTGCTCCACCTTCCACCCCACCAGAATGGACCTTCCTAAGCTTCAGAGCCCCACATAAGTAGCCCATGAACGGCCGTCAGGAATGCAATGCCAGCGGTATGGGATGCACCCCCCTTGTCTAGGTGGTAATCTCCAGGCTCTCTCGCTGCTCTCTATGCTGTTCCTTGATCCTGCCAGGGAGCTTGGTGTGGAGTTTGCCTCCGTGCACCTGGGCGCGCTCAGTTCAAAGTGGAAAGGAAAAGGAAAGAACATTTTAAGAAGCGTGATCACACCCTGGTTGTTCAACTCTGACTGCCTAGGGCCAGCTGGTCATTTTCATACCACCTGCAGTGACTTTTCAGACATCCTTTGGGTGCTGTCCACATCTAACACGGAAGCTGCAGAGTCAAACTCCAAGCAAGGGAATTGCTGAAACCTCCCTGTTCTTTCTTTCAGAAAACAGAAATGAGAAGCACCAACTAGTGGTTCCATTTTGACAATTTTGAAAAAAACAAAAAAAAAACCCACGTCGTCGTTTGAGCTGGGAACTTCGCTGAAACTGACTGTTAACCACAGTTTCAGTTTTGATGAATCTGCATTTTGCAGTGATAAAAATTTTTCTTGAAAAATTCCTGCCCAACTCCAATCGTTATCCTTAGTTTGCAGGTGGGGAAATAGAGGCACAGTGAAGTTAAGTGACTAGCACTGGAGCACACAGCCAGTAACGGAAGCAGGTGTGCAAGTCCCTAGTCTCCTGCTCAGTCCACTGGACCATGAAGTGTTGTGAAGAGTATTTAGTTAATATTTGTACAGGGCTCTCAATATTCTCCTCTTCCATCTCTGACTGAGGAATGGTTATCTGACACCAGGACCACCTCCCAGTTATTTCAAATGACACGGCAGTGCTGTGCTTGCTACTGACAGAAATGAGTAAGCTAAAGACATTACAATGCAGAGACCCAGCCAGAGGAAACCCAGCTCCTGAACTAGACCAGGTGAGAGCACCGTCCTGGGGATGTACGTAGACTCATAGGGCTGAAAGGGACCTCAAGAGATCATCTAGTCCAGTCCCCAGCACTCATGGCAAAGTATGATTTACTTTGTCCTGCCACAGGGGCAGGAGATCACAGGCAGAAGGGATTTTCTAACCGGACAAAACACTGTCCGTGGAATTTGTTTGAAAGAATTTCCTGTCACTTTGTTCCTTTCTGAAGTTGCTGCTAGTGTAATCCAACCGAGCTGGCCAGGAACGCGCAGCCGGGGGTACTTTGATTTGTGGGCTGTGGAGGTACATCTTCCTTGGTGTAGCCAATACAAGCATGAATACAATGGCAAGCTAGACTCCGCAGAGAGGGAGCACCTCGGGGAATGACTCTGCCCTTTAGACAAAACCCTAGGAAGGTTAATCCAGTGGTTAGGGTGAGACCAGGACACCTGGGTTCAATTCCCTGCTCTGTCACAGATTGCCTCTGGGGCCTGGGCAAGTCTGTTGGTGCCCGATTGCCAAAGGTCCTGTGGGGATGAATACACCAGAGATTGCAGGGTTAATGGGAACTGTTTCACTGCTAAGGGCAGACGGCTCTTAGCAGAAGAATTGGCGGCATTTACATCAACAAATTAATCACGATTAAATAAACCCTTAAATCACACATCTCTGGCAACCCTCTCCGATGTGGAGCAGTCCCTTGGGGGGTGTTTGTGGTGCTCAGGAGCCTGTCTTCGGGAAGCTGCAAGCCTCAACCACTTAGTTCTCAGCTTGGATCCAGCCGTCCTGCTGATATGTGGAGGGGAACGACCTCCGGACTCTAACTACCTTGTGTTTTCTGAACTGTAACGTTTCCTAATCCAACGTGAAACTATTACTAGATAACACCAGTCACTGCTTTCCTGTTCACCTCCTCTGCCGCAGCTGCTGTTCAATAACAAAGGCTAGCCCTCCGAATCCTCCCAAAGCCCTGGTGCACCAACGCTAGTGAGCAAAACTCCGGAGGGTTACAAATAAATATGAACGAAATATTAAGAATCCAAGAGGTTCCACACACTTCCCCCTGTCTCAGCCCACATCGCCAAGCCTCCAAGACCAGCCCTGGGCTGTGAATCATAGCGCGGAGGAGGGAACGGAGCATAAGACCCCGAGACTCCCCAGATTAGTATTTAAGAAATGGGGAAACTGGGGAAAGTCACTGGCTGCTGATTAAGGGGGAAGATGACTTACCATAGATCTGCAGGCAAAGGGACACCAACACCCCCACTGTCAGTGCTGCAAAACCTGCTGCCATCCTGGGACCAGCATTCTCTGCATGTGCCTGGCTGGGAGAGCAGAAAGCAGAAATCTCTGTAAGTCTGACTAGCACCCTTGTTTTTCCTCTGGGAGGCTGGGCTCTATGTGACGTCTGAGGGGGACGTCAGTAGAACAGCACAGCTCTGCTGCTATTTCCACATTTCTCTCATTTCCGCCCACTCCTCTGTCGATCATCTGTAAGCAGCAGTTGGGTATTTCCTCCGATCAGCCTAAACCGAATCACTTCAGGGACTTTTCTATATGAAGTACTGCCATTTGCAGAAAAAAGAAAACAGCACCCAATGGGACATCTGCCACTTGAACAACCGGCTCTTTGCTGTTAAAGAAGAACTGGAAAAGCACATCTCATGCCCATTGGACAGGGTGGATAAAAATCAATGGGTTTTTTTTTTAAATTGCATTTTTATTTCAATCAGATTTTTTTGATTTTGTTATTTAAATTATAATTAGGCTTTCCTTTTTAAAATAAACCAGTTTAAAATGAATTCTGAATTTAATACAAGATCTGATTAGGCCTAAATTTATTATAATCTCTAAAAGCATTTGAGTAAAAAATAAATGTGCTGAATCCATGAGCCTCAAAACGTAGAGTTCAAGGCTGCCTTTCTATTCAAAGAAAGGATCAACGGAAAACATCCAGATTTTGAGACCCAGCTTTATAAATACGGCATAGCAGGTCACGTGCTGGAGAGCTTGTTTCATTTAATAAAAATAATTGGATATGCTGTTTTGTGTGTTTCATTAAATGCCAGTTCCCATCCTAATGCAGCTTGACACAAATCATGAGCAAAAAGTGAATTATCTGGTAAATAAGCGCTGTATCATTCATCATTTTCAAACACACTAAAAATGTACAAGTAATTAATAAGAATCTGAAAAAATTAAGTTATGTACTTGCTTAACTAAATGTATCTAGTTCTAGATCATCTCCCTGGTAGCAAAAGGATGCACCAGATCTGGTGAAAAGGCTCTATTAGTAGTAAATCAACATGTTTTAAAGGTTGTATCAACCAATGAGACTGCACCTCTCTTTAGAAAATAACTGAAGTGCAAATAGAAAAGTTGATTCAAATCAATTCTTTAAATTGAGGCTTTCCACTTGATGATTAGATCATGATTTAAATCGCCTTGATTTAAATCAATTCACCCTGCCAGAGGGAGAAATTGAGCCCCATTCAGAGGGGCCAGTTTGTCTCGTCCATGCCGAGACTCTTAGCAATTATTTTACATAAGGGCATGGAAATGGCTAGACTGGATCAGATGCATGGTCCATCTCCGCCAGTGGCCCATCTCCGACAGCGGCTGGCACCAGCTGCTTCAGAGGAAGGTGCAAGAAACCCTGAAGTTATGAGATAAGCCGCCCCCGATAAAGAACCTTTCTGACCCCACCCCCTCCTGCCTGAAGCAGGAGGTTTTACAGCCCTTCCCAAACTCTTGGTTGTGTTTAAATGTGCTGTTCTAAAGAGCAGGCTTTGGGGATTTACTGAAGACATTTTGGCTTTTACATTTTTAACAAATCTCCTATCCTAAGCGGCGCCACTGGGATCTTCTGATTTTCAGAGTAAAGTGTTCAGTGCCATCCTACAATGCAAAGTAAAAGAGGTCTGAGAGAGCTTCTCTGCACACCCGTATAGATCTGAAGCTCTGAACCGGTGTTTCATGCACATGCTTGAGCTGGGGTGTACGTCTGGTCATGCCACAGTGCCTCATTCATGCCCAGCAGGGCTGGCCCTAACCCATTAGGCACCTCAGGTGAGGAGCGTCTTCAGCGCCCCTCCCTCCATTTGGTGAACACCTTATTTTTTGCTGCGTTTGCAGCCCATTTCACGACTGTGCTGCATGGCTTGCACCCACGATTTATCCGTCATACAAGACAATACATTTGCACGCTAGGATCTGAAAATCTGTATTTATTCATGCCATGTATAAGCAAATAAAAAAATGTGTTTCCTCTAAGCTTATAGAAACGATTACATTTACAGATAACTGAAATGTACTAACCTCAAGAAATGGAAATGTGACCCAACAATGGGTGGACCACTAGTCAGTAGCGTTACAGCAGGATGTTAACCCTAGGCCTTTTAAAGTAAACAGTTTCCTTCAAACATTATATTTTCCCTTTTGTCACTAAAAACAAAACCAGCACCCTGAGCCCTGCACCCCCCAAGCTCGGCACCCCAGGCGGTCACCTGGCTTGCCTGCCCCTAAATCCTGCCCTGATGCCCAGTGTGCTAGGACTGATTTGGACATGTGGCATTTGCTTTGTGCTTCAAGTTCTTTAAGGCCACTGAGTTTATTTGAACGGTTTGTTCTGCTATCGCAAAATGAACCGAAGCGCCTGGGTGGAGGGTTTTTCCTGTGGACGATGAGTAGTGTGGCAGCCATCATGTGAGGGAGGCAGTTTCTGTTTCAGAAACTCAAGAAGAGAGGAGGGGAAGAGGAGAATTTCCCACCCGTGGCTCACATTTGTAAATAAACAGAACGAGACAGAAAAGATCCAGAGAACCTGAGCCAGATGTCAGCCAGATGTCAGCCCCCGGGCACTCCCGTGCCAGGCAAACCGCAGGAAGCTCCTGGGTTGAGTTCAGCTGACAGGATTGCAGAACTCCAGAATGGAGAAGAGCTAACTAGTCCCATTCCCAGGGTCAGCAGATGGGTCCGCTGGGGCTTTGGCCTGGGTACTTGTAAATGTCTCAAGCAATGAGGCTCCCAGTGTCTTCCTCAGACTGTGATTCCATCAGCTACCAGATGAGATCTCTGAGGCAGGAAGTTTCTCCTCTGAATCGCCCTATTTTCCTGCTGGCACCCTCCCGACGAGCCCCTTCAATTCAGATCATCATCCAGCCCAGATGTGAAACTTTATCTGCTGCAAAATGAGTCTGGAAATCCTACAGAAACATCCTCTGTCAGGCTTAATTTGCAGGGCCCAGGGCCCCATTCGCCCCACCCAAATTCCACAGGAACACGCTGGTTTAGGGCTTTTTTGCCTCTGTTCCTTGCTCGAAGCCGGAACTGAGAGATGCAGGGCTAGGTCCCAAGCCCGTCAGAAAGAAATGGGAAAATAAATCCTGCCACACCCGCTCTAGATGACTGGGGATCACTGAGCCCGAGACCAGGCTGTGTCTAGTGACCTAAGAGCCAGGAGTCTGTGGGTGGAGGCAGCAAGAGGGCAATGGGTGGGGCAGGTGTGCCCAGTCCCAACCACTACACCCAGCGTTCTCCTGGACTGCAGAGGGGAGCTGCTGGTCTCCTGTCAATTCACCTGACTCAGATCTGCTCCATACTGACGAGAGGATCCCGCAAGGCCTGAAATGAAAACGCTAACATTCCTTCTGCGCACTCTGCGGCTTTCTATTCCAGGCAAAGCCCTAACAAGACAAAGCATTGGAAACAGAAATGAAGAAGGAGGGAGCCCGTGGGAGGAGAGCCCTTGGTGGAGGGAGGCTGTGCACACTTTAGAAGAAAATGAAATTGATTGGGGAGAAACAGCAGCTGAATCGCACACTCATTCTGAGAGTGCTGGTTTCACAGCCCAGCCCCGCTCTGCAGCGCTGCAGCTTGCGAGGCAGGAAATATTGACTGCTGCTCTTAGCCCCCCAGAAACACTGGCCTCCCCCCGAACTGAAGAGAACGCTGCAGCAGGCCGTTCACACTGCATCCCGCAGCCAGCAGGGGTTTGCACACAAGGTGTGCTCAGAGCCAGATGGGTCAGGTACCTTCCGCAGCACAGTGTTTCAGCCACAGCTGTTGCACGGGAAGCCCCTGAGATTCAGAGCTGCCTGTTAGGTCCTGCATTTATTCCAGATCTATACTGTGCGTTCAGCAGCATGGCAAGCGTGTGTGTGATATAGGCGTGGCGTCCTTCTGCAGGGAGCCCTCAGCCAGGGAGCTGGTGTGTCAGACTAAGGAAAGAGGCGAGGTGTCTCAGCTGCATACAAAATGGACTTTGCTCTGACCCAGCCCACTGCATATCTCACAGGTTTCTTTGTCGTTTAGCCGTGTGTCGAGCTGGGATCGCATCTCCATTTCCAGCACTGGTCCGCTGCATGTTGGGGACTTGATAGTAAACAAGGGCAGAGCAGCTGTGCCTATACCCAGCTCTGTGCTACGCCTCCACAAACTAATCTGTTCCTGAGAGTGGATGGGCAGATCTGCTCAGGTGGGAACACGGGGTCAGAGGGTTGGAGAGGGGATGTTTGAGGTTTGGAGTCATATTAGAGAATGAAAATGCTACTGAGTTTCCCTTTCATCCTCCAAGCTATTGACTAATCTCTTGTTTGACCACCTACTCCACATTTTCAGTACACTGGAAAGCACCCAATGGACTCATAGAATGACTCAAGCTTCCAGAGTTCTGTGAAGTTCCTGCAAGTAGCAGCACAAGTTGTTAGAAGAGGGGACAGAGAGCTGGGATTCAAGGGTCTGTTCCGGGATTTGCCACTGACTCACGCTTGACCTCAGGAATATCACTTCACCTCTGTGTGGCTCCTTCCCGGGCTGTAAAATGGAGGCATTAGCGCAGCGTGGCACAAGCTCGTTGTCCACGCTAGCTCTGTGCAAGTGCTGCTGTCAGGGGGAGCGAGGCTTTGCTGGGCATTGTCCGGGCGACGTCCAGTCCTATTATAACTGCCCAAGCGACGGGGCACAGGGCGTCTGTTCCACATCTCATCACTTGGAGACTTTCCCAGACCTGCACCCCACATTTTTCCTTTGCTCAAATTCATCCCAGTGACAGGATTAACACTTGGAAGCCAGGTGAAAGTTTGGCTTGGCAAAAAAATATCAAAAAGCTGAAAATATCCGCCCCCCTCGGCAGGCGACAGGCGTGGGCTGATGAGCGGGTCCCGGGCGCAGGACCAGGGCAGGTGTGCATGGATCCAGCCGCTGGTTCAGTGGCAGAGCCGAGCAGGACGAGCGTGCTGCGTGCTCTCCTCACAGACGAGTCCATCCCGGCCAGAAGACCTTCTGTGCTGAAGTCAGACATGACAGGCCAGGGAGGTGGAAGAGCCAGAATTGTTGGGGGTGCCAGGCCTTGGCATGCCTTTTGGTTGGCTGGCCCCCGTCCCTGTCGTTACTTCTCCCCCTTTGTCTGTCCATGCATCCACTGCGCATTGTGAGAGCTCGGGCCAGGCAGTCGGGTCAGTGCCTGCTGCCCTGGGGCCCGATCCCCGAGTGGGGCTGAGGTGCCGCAGTAAGAGAAATCATAGCACTAAGAACCAGTGTGCAATGCTCCCTCGCCCCTCTGAGTCTGACCCTCGAGCCCTGCTTCCATTCCTCGCCCCACCCAACGTAACGCTGCGTGCGGCTCAGGAGCGCGTCTGAGGGGCTGACTGAGTCTCACAGGGAAATAGTTGCTGCAGGTCAGCACTGTGCAAACATATATTCTCTAGTGATCACCTATTTTCAGTGGAGTCCACTGAGTTGCCCCCTGCCGCCCCGTGTGGACTGTTCTGTTTAATTGGGACTAGGTGTTTTCCCTTTGTGGACCCCCGTGTCTCCCCAGGTAATTTCCTTCCCACTTAGGCAGCTGTTCATTACCAGGTACCTCCGTCTCATTAACTAAATGTCCGTGCGGCAGAGGAGTTTGCACGAAATAACACTGTTGTGAGGCTTTCAACAGGCATTGCACTGCAGGTGCTTTGCAATAATACCCTGCTCAGGAAGCTGGAGAAGTTCGTGCTCTGGCTTGAGGTTTTGTTTCATGCTGGCTGTGCACATGGTTATGCAGCAGCACCACTTTCAAAACAGAACTGCTAAGGCTTCCTCTTGTCCTTTTGCAAATACAGCCATCCCAGAGCCTAAAACCTGCAGCACGCACTGCACCTGGGATCGCTGTGCTCAAAGCGATTTACCTTACTAACATATTGGTTACACAGCCGTGTGAGCTGGCGGTGAACATGCAGCTGGGGTAGGGAGAGCGGGTAAACAAAAGGTGTGAGGATTCCACAGGTCACTGAGAGATGCCAAGGGGATGAAATTGGTTGGGACAAATCCACCGTTAAAGGGTTTTGCGTGACTTGTCGTTTCCTTATTTGGCTTTGTAAAAGTCAATCTCCGAGTTGCCCCAGGTGATTCTGTAAATCATTCTCAGAGGCCATGGTGAGGTGAAGGGGAACCCAGCCTCTGGCAGGCACACGGGCAGGCCAAATTCAGATCTGATATATGCAGATGCAAATTCACTGGCATACACCAGGCCTGACGAGCCCCCTACAGCTCTGCACCAGCAAACAACAGAGTGTGAAAGCAACAAATACAGGGGCTGCAAAACAAAATAAACCCTGAAGCCACAATGGCACAGGAGAGACAAACATGCAGGTACCCTACATTCACCCGCCTCGTCAGTCACAGTGTTTAAAATGAAAGAACTTCCCGAGCAACCATTCTGCATCATCATGCTGCCTGGTCCAGTCAGCGTGGGAGAATGAAGGGCATGACCACTCGTGCAGTGTGTGGGCTGCATTTGCAGCTGACATGTCGAATACGTGGTCAGGAGGTGCAGTGCTGGCCTTTAGAAGGTGTGACAAAGCCTCACATGAAGGAGAGTCCAGCCAGCCGCTTATGAGAAGAGAGCTGGAAATGAGCTGGGCTGAATTACCTTCCCACTTCATTACCTCGGCCTCCACCTTCGCCATTTATGATGCCAAAACATCGTCGCCAGGAGCTGCTGCTGCTGCTGGAGCCCCAGCTCTGCCCCATGGACTGAGTAAAATGCTAGGTGTGCATGCCCCGGCGCCATGTGGTGCGGAGAACAACTTGTGCTCTGCTGACTTCAGTGTGCCTGAGTGGGAGGAACTGTAGCCACCTAGGGAATTCCCCCCTGTATCTGTGCCCCGGGGCAGAGTCCCCTCCTCCTCCCTAGCTCCCTCCACAAATTCACTTCCCAGCATTGACACAGTCCCGGGGTTCCCTCCCAGCCCAGGTGACATGGCAAAGCCGTGGGGAGAGAGGGGTGTTGGGGGAGAAGGCAGAACACCGAGAGACTTCGGAAGCTCCGTTTAGCTGACTGAGCCAAGAGACGTTTTGTTTATTAGGAGGTGACTTGATCATGGTCTCCGGGTACATCTCTGCTGCAGCGGGGAGCATGCTGCCCCACTCAGGTAGACAGACACGTGCTAGCTGTGTAGCGGTGTGTCGCATGGGCCGTGGCTTGGGCTGGCTGCCCCAGTGTATACCCAAGGGGTCCCCACTAGCTGCTATTCCGAGCGCCCGTCTGTCTGCCTGAGCGGAGAGGCATGCTGCCGGGTGCAGAGTAGACGTGGCCTGTAAGGACCTCCACGTGGAGAAGATCTCAGACTGGGGAGGGGCTGTTTAATCCAGCAGCCAAAGGAAGAACAAGATTCGGTGGCCGGAAGCTGAAAGCAGTCAAATTCAAACTGGAAAGAAAGTGTCGGTTTTTAACACGGAGGAGAGTTAACCATTGGAGCAGTTCCCGAACCTGTCCATGCGAGAGGGCAGGCTGGCTGGTCACAACGGTCCCTTCTGGCCTTACATTCTGTGGTCTCCACAACTCTTGTGCCTTGCAGCTGGAGGCTGGATGTGCAAGGGGCCCTGTTTACTCCAAGCAGCTCGTTATTGATTCTCATTACCAATAATACAACATGGCTTATGCTGTAGTGCACTTTAGGTCAATATTTAGGACAGGCCTTCCACAAGCCAACAAGCACAAGCGAATTTCAGCTTAATTGTCTTTGTTACAACAGAGAGAGAATTTAGGTAGATGGAAAACCTGCTGTGTCTCTAGGAACCCATGCTGTCTGCTGCTTCTCCAGCTGGGCGTGAAATGGCAAGTCGAGGATGTGGGAGCTGTCTGTATTAATTTTGTGAATGTTATATCTCTCTCTCAGTGGGTTTTGTGGCCACTGCATTGCTGACTAACAAGCACTAAGCAGTAATGAGAAAGGTCAGTCTCTCTTAGCGTTGGCCTGCAGGAACCAAAGAGAATGGCTATAGACAGCCCCACCTGCAGCTACTCAGATGGACAACAGAGGTGTTAATTCCTTTGACGTTCCCCTCCACCACTCAGAGCCGGAACACCTGCCATGCTAATGATTGCACTCAGCGGGTAAAGGCAGCAGCACCATGAAAACTGATGGAGGGAACATGTATGAAAGCAAGCCCTCTGGGGTCAGAGCTCCATCGGAGTAACATGTTAGCGTTCCCTGGCGGGTCAGAGCTCCATTGGTGAGTAAGATGTTAGTGTTCCCTGGCCCTGGTGGGTCAGAGCTGTGGGACAGTAGAAGACATATACCCTGTGCAGTTGAAAGGGCAGAAGGACTGAGGAATGCAGGCTGTAGTTACCTAGTGGAATTTGGCCAGGACATCTTGGCTAGGACTCCAACTTGTGCAACAAGTGCTGTGCGACTTTCAGTGAGCCCGGGTGTTTGGGTTCTGAGTCTTATGGGAGTGAGTTATCCACATCCTGGGAACAGAAACCTCCTTGGGGTGGGTTGCTTGGGCACTGACTCAATGGAAGCAGTGGCAGTGACTCACCCACACCGCTTCCTCAGCACCCTGGGCTTTCTTGGTTCTGTCTCCTCCAACAGCTGTCCACCCCAGGTCCTGCCAGAGCCGGTAAGATCACAGAGCCGATGGCTGTGTGGCTTCCAGCTAAGCTGGAGAAACAGTCACTGGATGGTGATACTTAATAGCTGTGCTCTCGGGCAATGGAGCCTATGAAGCAATAACCTGCCTGTCAGGCAAGTAACACACTGAAGAGAAGCTGAAGGCTTTTGTTATCCCCAAAACCATTTGCTGCATTCACCTGTCCACAGACCCTCACAGCATTATAGTGCCCCCGGTCCACGGGATCGCCGAGAATGGAACCTGGCATCCCGGTGCCACAGAGACTGAGCGTACTCTGCGGGGAGATAAAGAACTTTAACACGGACCTCTCATTCAGTCACTAGGCACTGGGATCAGTGTCCAGAAGGAAGTCTCAAACGGCCCGGTGCACAGAGGACCTGAATCCTGACCGCCTTGCACCGTGCAGCAGCACTGATCCTCGTGCAATGCAAGCAAGTAGCTTTCTGATTCGGCAGTGCTCTTAGCCCACTTTGCACCATTACAAATGCCAACGCACGGTGCTTCGTTCCAATTACAGCGCGTTTCAGTGCAGAAACTTGCATGCTGGGCACACTACACAGCATCCTTAGCAGGGAGTGAGTCTGTGAGTTTGGATAGTGACTGGAAAGCAGGGGACTGTCCTGGGCAAAGTTCTGGGCTTCTCTACTAGAGCTGGGTTTAAAAAAAAAAAAGCCAATTATTTGAGGGGGCATTTCAAATTTTGAATTAAAAAGTCATTTCCAACTAATATTCTTCCATTTCCAAAAACAGTTTCTGGTAAAATTTTTGGTTTTCAAAAACTGAAACCTGGCAAGTTTTAATGAACTCTGATGGTTTTCACTGACAAATATTTGGTTTTCAGTTTCTCAAGGAAAAAAAACCCAGAAAACTTCAAGCAAAATGAAAATTTTCCATTAAATTGTTTGGTCCAAAACCCCGGTCGGCTCTGCTCTATACTTCTTGTGAATCAACACAACCCAGCTGTGCACCATAAGGGAAGAAGTTCTGTGTAAGCTGTGAGTGCACCAGGGGCCAGCCCTTACAGTAGATGAAATGACTGCAGGATGGGTGGATTCCCCTCCTGTACAGCTGAGTCAGGGAGCCAAAAGGAACCTGGGGGCTTGACTGAGTTTGCAGAGTCATGGTGGATGGCAGAGGATCAAAACCACAGAGAATGTTCATCCCACCCCTGCAGGGAGACTCTCGCTGCTTTCCGCCCTGCCGCTACCCTGGCTTTCCAGTGATAACGCTGGGGTGGGGGGCAGGATGAAAAGAGAGCTACGGTGTGAACACCCATGGGAGGGAGGGACCCTATGGAAATGGGAGGGCCTGATTCCCCACCACCGTGCTCCTGCATTATCATAGTTTACACCAGCATGGGAAACCCCCCAAATCCGCATTCTCCACTTGCTCCACTAGAAGCATTTGACATTCACTTTGCACTGCTGTGAGTACGGGGGGCGGGGCAGGCTGTGTGGGATCTGGCCAACTGAGTGTCAGGACAAGGTTTTCAGCGCCGCCATGAGCTGACACCCTTCGCTAGCCATGCAGCGGTAGCCAGACCTCCTGAAAAGACGAAACCTGGTCACATGGGGACATTGGCGCTAATCCCCTCCGTGCAAGGCAGCCGGCACGTTACTCCCTGGCAGGGGTTCGTGTCTGTCAGCACGCCGAGCAGGGGTCACTTTCATACTGTCCTGATGTAGCAGAGATAGGCCACCCAAGTTCTTCCTGCTGCTGTCATAGGTCACAGAATGACGTCGCTAGGTGACACAGTTTGTACGTCTGCCAGAAATGCACCATCCTATCACCCAGCAGGCACCCCGGGGCGGGAAATATTGTCATTGGAAGCTTAAACTAGCAGGAAGGTTCACAGGCAACAACTCCCCATTGGAGTCCATGTTCTCTTCCTTGCAACCCCCCAGCCCGTGGCAGCTGTGCCTGGGGAGGGGTGCGAGAGAAATGTGGCTGGCAGGAGAGGGGGTCCCTTGACAAAATTGCCCAAAAGACAAGGGCCCTGATTCTGAGCTCCTCTGCTCCTGCATTTAGCTCAGGATGAACTGTGGGGTGAGGGAAAGCCATGTTTGTCTCTCTCATATTCTGGGGCAGTTTGAGGGCCGGCCCAGTCTCCAGGGGTAACGTAGAGCAGTCTCGGGGCTGTTCTAATTTATACGCTGCTTCCCATGGCCCCCTGCAGACTGTGGGCCACACAAGAGCCAGAGTCTGTCTCCCATCAGTGGAAACCTCAGCTTGGTCTGCGCTGCTGTGCAGGAGCTGGCCCTTTCTGCCAGACGGCAAGAACAGCACCTGCCGGGAGTCAGACTCCTCAGCCGGGAGCCCTGTGGGAGTGTGATGTCACGCCCAGGGGAGTTCACTTGAAACCAGGCTGCTCTCCCAGGAAAGCAATTAAGGACAGAGGAGGATGGGGCGAGTCTCAGCTCAGGGAAAACACGTCTACCAGCCGGTGGGTGTGTGCCTTTCCTTGAACAGAAAATCTCCCTGAATGGAACAAACCCACAGGCTTCGAGTGTCACTGCCCATAACAGTTCCCCCGGATCCTCACCTGGGAATTGTTCCTCCAGAAAGATACGTCCGAACCTGCTGGGAGAATTAGGACCCTGCCATGTTCCTTCCACGTTTCTGTCGCCTTTGTACAAAGACAGCCCAGCCCAGCTCTGGGGAGCAGGCAGGACTGGCTGATGGGCCGGTATGTAAAAGGCCGATATTTATATGTGACCTATGTGGTAATTGGGAGACAAACACCCAGCAGAGCTGAGTGACAGGTTGGGCCAGTTTTCCTCTGTGGATTACGCTGGCAGTCACCACACAGGTGTGAGCACGGACAAACTTCCTGTCTCATTCCCGCAGAGCTGCCTGTTCTGTCTATCAAACGCTCTCCAGTTGGTGCACTCTGATCTCTGGACTCCAGCCCTGGTGACGGCCATGGAGTCAGACAGCTATCTGGTAGGCTTGCTGGGGAGCTCCTCCGGGAGTGAGCAGTGAGGCCAGGTAGCCTTCCTGAGACTGGGGTTTAATTAATGAGCTCTGTCTTTGCATTTGATGGGTAATTTCTGGAGGGAAGCTGGGTTCTTTTTCTTCCCTGCTGGGAAGGGCTTTCCTCTCAAAGCAGCATGTTGGTGACAGGTGGGGGAACTCAGCGGGGTAGGGAGGGAGTCAGGACTTTGAGGTTCTACTCCCTGACACTGGCGGTTGCTGCTCTGTGCCTCAGTTTGCCCACTGGAAAAGGGCCAGGACCACAGTTACCTCGCTCAGGAGGCGTGTTAAGGCGTAACGAGTGTTTGCCAAGAAGATGGTGACATTTTGCTAGCGAAGGGGACATTGCTTTTACTCAGCGGCATTGATTTCTCATGGTGAGATGGACCAAGGCCTCAGGGAAATTTTAAAGTGCCAGGCCCAGGGACTCAGCCTAGCGCTCTGCTGGTGTAAACTGACCCTGCTCTGTGAAGCGAATGGAGCTGCTCCAGTGTGCTCCCCCAGAGTATGGGGCTGTGTGTTTGGTAGAGGGAGGCAGCGAGATCCAATAGGCCGAGCATGGGGCTGGGAGCCAGGAACGCCTGAGTTCTGATCACTGCTCTGTCATAGCGCAGCCTTTTGCAAGTCACTTAAACACCTTTCTGTGCCTCGGTTTCCCCATCTGTGACATGGGGACAATACCCCCCAGTGGTGCTAATGCTGTAATGTGCTGTGGAGTGTTCTCGCACAGACTTTAGGGGACTGCTGGCCCCTGGCCTGGGGAAGAGGTCTGCTGCCCTGCTGCTCGTTTCTATGATTTTCACCCTCTCAGCAGCTGACATGCCACAATATCTGACATTTATCCCTTTCAGTTTGGCGAACAGTGATCGCTTCTTCGCTGTCTCCTGTGCTCTGTGGGGAGTGGGAAGAAACGGCCTGTTTGGTTTAACAACGGCACTGACTTCACTTCAGCTGAAGCACAGTAAGTTCCTTGTTGTGCTGAAAAGATCTCCCTTTGCGTGTGCACACAGCAGGCCTCGGCCCAGGCTGTCGGCCCGGCTCCGCTCCGGGAGTGGCGCTCCTTAGCGAAGCTGTTTGCCTGGTGACTTACAAGGGCTGTGGCAGAAAGCACATAATGATGAGAAAAGGGTGGGCTGGACCTTGCCTGGGAAGGGGCTGAGAGAGGGGAGGGCCAGCTGTAACCACCACTGTGCTCGCCCACCCCTCTCCGCACATGGACAGGACCCAGCCCCTGTGCTCAAGGGACCTCACCTGGGCAATCTCGTCCGTTCAGCCAAAAGGAGGTTGCGGGGTGACTTGATCATTAGGGCCAACAAGGCGATGAACAAATATTTGACTCTGGGCAGGGAGAGATCCAGCGTGCTCCACTAGCTGCTGGAAACACAATGCACGTTTTTAACAGTGAGGGTCACTGACCTTGAACCGGCTTGCGGGGGGGTTGTGGATTTTCCATCATGGCCGTTTTTAAATCCAGGCGGGGCTGGGGGGGAGGTTCTGAAAGATCAGCTCAAGTTCAACTAGGAATTAATTCAGGGCAAGCGTAGGGCCTGTGCTCGGCGGGAGGTGGGTGGTCATAGCGGTCCCTTCTGCCCTGTAATCCATGACTCTATGATTTCAGGGTGCACACCATCCCCAGGGCACCCTGCCTCGTCCGTCGCGATGGGGCAGCAAGGACAGCCCTCCGGGGTGCTGGGGAGAGGTTGTGCTAATGAGGCACAACCACTCCTGGAGCGACCCCGGGGCTGATGGAGCCTCCCCTGCCCGGTGTCAGTCACACTGTCTGGCCTACCCGGAGTCCAGCTCTGCGCGAAGCTGAAAGCCAAAGGGAGAGCGGCGCCTTCGCAAAACCAGGCCAGTCATTGGGCCCCCGCATCTAGATTAAGTTACTTACTTCAGGCGCTCACATTTGGCAATTTTAGTCTTACCCTCTAGTCGAGTTAGCTCGGAGCTGGGAGTCCGAGGTCCTGAGATCTGATCTCAGTTCTGCTGCTGACTCACTGCGTGACCTTGGATAAGCCACCTCCCTGCTCCAGGCCTCAGTTTCCCATAGTAGAATGGGTGGAAGGGTGATTCCTCACTTTATGCAGGGCTTTGGGTTCTGTGGATGAGGAGCTGATCTCACTGGCTTGCTGAAATCCATTTCTGACCAGCTCAAGATAACTCAACACATGGCCGAGTTTTTAGCCATGCAAAACTTCCCTTAATATTGCAGAGTTGTTCCTTTCTTTGTGCTGACATCTTGTAAAGCATCTGCTCTCTAAAGTATCGGACCAGCGTTCAAAGGGGAGAAGTCGCTGTGATTGATGGCCATGTTCTTGCTAAGAACCGCAGTGACTGGGTGCTAACTAGACCCTTGCCCTGCCCCAGGCTACCTGAGAGCATCAGAGGAACAAGCCAAGGTACCACTGTAGGATCAAGCATGTTTGGTTTTGCTTTGTCACACCCCGGGCTTTGGTGGATTATAAACTGTATCTGTTCTCACTTCAGCTTCCTATGATCGTGCACGATAAGTGATTGTTTATACTCACAGTGGGTGAAACTCTGGCCAGCACAGGGACCTGTTGACCACTTTAATCCCACTTAAAACCTACCCTGAAGATGCAAGTGAGGCATAAACCTTGCACTGGCTCTGCAGTGGGGTGAATTTTGCCCATTGTTAGACAGTCGGTAGCATCATCGTTCTTATGTTAGTTCATGATTTATCAGGCACCAGCAGTGCTATCCAAACACACAGAAGAGCCAGCCTCTGCCCCAATTAGCTTACATTCTAGCTAAGAGACAGGCAAGTGAGTTCAGAGGCTAATTGCGCGTTGTGTGATGAGCCGGGAAACGGGAAAGAAGAAGAGCAAATATTTGGGCAGCTCATTTCAATTTATTCAAAACCACGAGAGTTGTTTGGTCTGTCACTGATCTCATTCCTCCCAGGTGATTGCTACTTAGATGATTCCTGTGGCTTTCTGTTTCTGTGTGTTTCACTGTACCATTTTGACCTTAAAGCCCTTTGTTGGTGTCCTTTCAGTTTTGCTTAAACGCCCACTCTGAACATGCAGACCATTTCTAGCTCGTCTCGTGCGTCTGCCTTCCTACCATTTATTGATTTTGAACCTGGGGCTTTGGTCCATGTTGTCCCTCTAGGGGGGAACTCCCGACCTTGTGACCCTCACGCCAGGGACATGGCGGATTGTCTCACTTGCAGCTTCTAAGTCCCGATGGGACTTGGTTTGCAAAGATACATTATTGCTTGGTAAAAGTTCTGGGTTTGGTGCAGGAATTGCTGCGTGAGGTTCTCTGGCTTGTGCTAAGCAGAAAGTCGGCCTAGATTATCCTAACGGTCCATTCTGGCCTTCACATCCATGAATCTATGTTGCTGACTTGTTCCAGTTTGAATTCAAAGATTAAACCTAGAGATGGGCAAACAGTTAACAAAGTGCCATTTGAAAAATTCCATGAAATTGTACACAGTGCGTATATCTTCCGCCTCCTCTCCAGAACAGGCTGTGTACCGAGAATCAAGAACTGTCAAAGAACCTCTTTGAAAAGTACCAGGACATTTAGCAGAAGATTATTCTGCCAGCTCTACTTCAGAGCTCAGGGGCCTGGTCAGTGGAGCTTGGCTGATTGACGCCAGCTGAGGTTCTGGCCCGTTATTTCTCTCCTCATTGTTTCTAGACCAACATTTTGCACAGGGCACTTTAATACTTGTTAAAGCCATTTCTTTACTAACTGTGCAGGGGCCAACTGAAACAGGCCTGAAGATTCAGCCCCGCAGCAACGCTTAGGAAGCACAAGCCGTGCACCTCAGCGATACCTCTGGCTCAGAGCTCAGACCCACTTGAGAGCGGCCACGCTGTGAGTACGTTCCCCAGCTCACTCTTTTAGTGGCCAGCAACTCCCACTCGATGTTGTCTGGGTGACAGAGGAGCAGCACCAGGCCCCCGGCCCGGCCCCTCAAGTCCCACTTCCTTTGAGTGGGGCCCTTGTTTGCTCTCGCTGGGTGCTCTGGTGTGGCCCCCGCCCCACCTGCAAGGAGACAATGCATTCCTGGGCACTCACACTTCTGCCTTCCTGCCGTGAGATCCAGCCCTGCAGGAAATGGGTTCAGCTGAGCGTGAACCTTTCTGGCCCCTGTTGCTCCTAGTTGGCCACGTTCTTCTGGGGGGAGGATCCGAGACGGGAGGCTGGTTATTTCGGTGAAATTAAAAAAAGCTCTGGGTGTGTCTGCGAGGCAGAGGGGGGGACTTGCTGCCCACCTCGCTAGCCCGAAGAGGGACCCTGACGCACGGTAGCTCAGTGCATGACGGCTCGCTGGCTGTGAGCCGTGGGTGCGCCGATGGTGCGCGCTGGTGAATGCACTAGGCACTAGCCGACCCGGGGCAGTGCTGAGAGCGCTGCGTTAGCACCGGCACACGTGCCGAGGGGCGCTGTGGAGAAGGAAGGGGCCAGCCCACAGTGTATCTTGTCACACGTGCCGCTCTGTCGGGGGGAGGGTTAGTCCCCCCACACCCAGACCCACACGTACTCACGCACGGCAGCGTGATTCCTGAAGGCTATGGCTAGTGTCTTAGGACTTACCCATCCCTGGTTGAAGTCAGTGGGCGCTGGCTCGAGGCTCTAGCTGGCTACCTGTGTTACTGAGGGAGGCGGCGTGGTGTGGTCTGATGGGGCTGAAAGCCAAGCGTCCCAGAGAGCTCTGCTCCCAGACCGTTGACGGACCTCTCGGTGGGTGGGATAAGTTCCTCAGGCTCTGTTTTAAAAGGGGACCGTGCGCGTTTGCATGCTCAGTTGGAGGCACCCGGATTTCAGGAGGTGCTGAGCACTCACGACCCCGGCTGGAGGCGCTCAGCACCCGCGGCAGCCAGGCTTTGGGCTTCACTCTGAGCACCCAAAACGAGATGCTGCTTTTGAAAATGTTGGCCCTCATGCCTCCGTGCCTCCCCGTCCCCACCGGCGACGCACTGGCTGGGAGCCACCGTGGTTAGTCATTAGCACGGCTGTAACGTTAGCCAGGCTTTTAAAAACCCAGCCACAGTCTTGGACTCAGCGACCTGCTGTGCGGCGAACTCCACGGCTGGCTGTACACTGGGTGAGCCGACCTTTGCTTCTGTGCATTGCACGGAGACTGCCCGTGTTGTGGGCCAGGTGGGAAGAGGAGATGGTCGGCTTTCACTCCACCTCTCATCATTTTGTGCCGCAGTCAGATCCCCAGCAGACTCACAGACATCCACACAATAAGACCAGATTTAAGGGGGTTCAGTCGCTGGCCCTGCTCAGCCATGTAACGTTGGAAGAGACCTGCAAAAAGTTGGGATCGCAGGGCCTGGTCCAGAGCCCACGGAAGTCAAGGGAAAGGGACAGGATCCCATTTAGATCAACAGGCCTGAACACTGTAGCTCTGAGTGACGCACAGGGCAGGGCTCAAGAAAGAGGCATCTTCTCATTGTAAGTGTGTTCCAGGAGTGGCGTAAGTCGAGCTGGGCAACAGCTTTTGGCCAAAACTTTTAGAAATTGGTGTCAGTTTCACTGAATTGGTTAAAAGGAACAAAGAGAACCAAATTCCAAAAAGATTTTGATTTTTTTTTTTTTAATTTGAAAGGATTTTTCGTTTAGAAATTTCCTTCTCTTGTATTTAAAAAATGTCAAAATGTTAAGAGAAGCTAAAAATCCGTTTTGTTCAACCCAACCTAAGATGTGTTTCTGAACTGCCAGAAAACTGACAAATCAGTCATTCACCTTCTGCAGGTGTTAAGTGTAGGCGGTCCTAGAGTCCTGTCACAGCAGCCTTTTGTGATATTGTTGTGATCCCTCCACCAAGGGAGAAAAAAGAGGAGGCGTAGGGATATCTGTGGTGACTCACTCAAGGAAGTTAAATATTATCTTTTTACAATGGGCTTGGAGGTATTTACAGAGTCTGCAGTGACGTGGGGCAGCCTTCCAATGCACTCAAGAAAGAATCTGCCATTTCCATATTAAGGTGTTCAAAACTAGGACAAATAAAATACTAAATAAGAAAATTCAGCGGGAATCAGGGCTATATATTAACTACATTACGAGCTCTTGTGATTTCATCATGAGTCTCACAGTGTTCGGTGGTTTTCTTCAAGCTCTGACTCCTGGAGTCATGTGAATACACCAGCATCTCAGTTTTCATTTTGGTAAAAAAAAAGGAAGTTTCTGGTTGTGGAGAAAAGCTTGAAAAAGTGACACCTACATGTTCTAGAGCCAAAAGAGGAAACTCCAAAGATATGATTTTAAACTGATCTCATGTTTTTTTGGAGCATGCCTCATCATTTTTTAATGTTTGGAGTTGGCATTTGTATTAAGTGCTGGCTTGTCCCGTGGAATGTCTCTTGCTTGTGGCATACACCCTTCCTTTGCTCTACTGTATGTTGTGTGTAGAGATGGGCACAGTGGCCAATGATTCGGGTCCAAACCTAACAGCTCAGGGCCACTTCCATCACAGTGATGTATCCAACACCCTTGAAAAGCTTAGTACACAGGACCGCAGCTGAGACAATGTCTGTCTGTCCTGATGCTGGAATGGTTCTGCCTTGTTTCATGGGGTGACCTGTTCTCCCTCACTCCACATCTTGCTGGGGAAGCAGCTGCAGGTCTGGAACAAGCCAGGTTTTTCCAGGTCTGTTGCTTATGTCGGTTCAAATCAAGATTTTGAGAAAGTTTCTGAGGGACAAATCATAAGTAAGTGCTGGAGATGAGAGGACCCCCAACGGGAGAAAGATCCCAGAGGATATAGCCCTGGCATGTTTTACAGAGAAGGAAATATGAATTCCATCTTTGAACTCAATGTTTATGGTTCATAAACATCTGACTCACTTCCTCTTTGCGCCTCCTATATGAAGGGGCTGACTCATATCGAGTTCTGGTGTTTGCTGCACTATTCCTGGGGTCTCTCATGCACAAGTGACATTTTCGTTTTGCAAATTCTCTGTTGCCTGTGACATTTTTCCTGCTAAAATTAGCCAGGGATTTAAAACAGAAACCACATTAGCAATAAAACCAACGTTTGTTCTAAATTCAAAGCTCGGAGTCTCTCCAAGGAGAGATTAGGGAACATTGCATGTCTATCTGGATGAAGTGAATAAGGCACTCAGGCTAGATTAACTTGAGCAGAGGAGATAAATATTTGGTCCCATATTCACACTGATCAGTTGCGACATAATTGCTGAGCAGCATTCCAGGGCTCAGGAAGTTTCAGGGCTTGGAACACCAATTATTAAATGTTACTAATTAACAATTGGAAGTTACATTGGCATTTGCTAAACGAATGAGTCAGGGGACTTATGTAATGATAGATACTCCGTTTCCAAGCCTAGATGCCTACATTGGGGCACCTAATTCCTTATCTGGGTGCTCAACGGGACACTTAGACATGGGCCAGGAAACTGAGCCTCCCAGAGACTGAGCTGAGCACTCAGCGTGGAACCAGATGCCCTGATCTAGGCGATCAGCTTGGAAGTTTGTCAGTAGCCTCCAAAAGGAGACAAACCAGTGTCATGCAGTGCAGTTCTTGGCACAGCTGCGCAGCGTTTTCCATCTCTACAAGAGGATTCTGGGAAAAGGCACCTCTAGGACTTTGTTTGCCTCTCTAGGCTGGCCTGTTGTACCCTGGGGGTACATCTGCCGGGATATTCTGGCTACCAAAGCCAGCCAGCCCTTTGGGGAAGCCCCGTGATTGGGATTTCCTGGCTGCACACATTGGCTCCTGCTTCGTGAAGGGATGTCGTCTAGCTGTCTCTGGGCACCCAGGCTGGCCTTCGGCTGTGTGTAACCACCAGCCGGGAATCTCCCGTGGGTTTGTGACTGATGGTGCCTTCTCTGCCTGCAGGTCAGTCTGGTTCTGGCGAACAGCAGCGTCACTGCCAACCCCTATGCCTCGTGAGCCAGGCGCCCCATCGCCGCCCTGTCTGCACATCGACGAGAGAGGACCATGCCGTGCACTCCAGAGCCTGGACCGGCTCCGCCACGATACGTGACTTGTGAGAACCCAGGTAAGAGGAGAGGGGCAGTTCTCCTGGCAACGACAGCTGCTGGGGAGTCCTTGCTTCCTGGAGAGGCTGGGCACGTCCTCCCAGTCAGCGCTGGAGCTCTGAGCCCCGGTCGTCCATGCATTAGTTTGGGAGAGCTGGCTGGGGGAGGGGACTGAATGAAAGCAGCCCGCGCCCGAGCCCAGCAGCTCAGCCCCAGCTCTGTGCAGTTTCGTGGGACACTGGTGCCTGCGGCAGTCTGCTGGGTAAATCTCCCTCTGGCCTGTGGGGTGCTGTGGCGGCAGTGGAAGGAGGGGGGGGAATGCTGCAGAGCGCCGTGCCAGGGGTGCACGTTACACTCCCGTGTGCTGCCTGAGATGCCCATGGCCTGGCTGTACCAATGTGTGAGGGAGGCAAGCTGCATGCCAGGAAATGCCCCCTGGCGTAAGGCGCTGAGCTCACAGCACCTGGTGCATTGTCTCTGCCCCGGCCCGGCGGCTGGCTGCGCCCCTGCTTTTAGGAATGGGGAGATGAGGCGAACGGCCTGCCCTGTGCATCCTGCCTGTGAGAACCAGGCCTCAAACCTGGATGACCCTTGATGGGGCCAATTTCGCCTTTTGCCTTGAGGCTGCCCGTTCAAATCCAGCCACACCTGCCGTGCCGGAGAGCTGGCCCGCGTGGCATGCATGTCTTGGGCTCGGGAACCGCTGCGCTGAGCAGCAGGGCTGCCAGTTGTGGCAGAGGGACCCCTGGACGCACGTGCTGTGGAGAGTGACAGGGCTGTCCGCCCCAGCATGCGTCTGGGCGCAGCGGCAGGGTGCTTGCACCGCCACTGCCCAGGTTGCTCCCAGGAGAGCCAGTCACAGTGGGGAGCGGCCAGCCCGGCATCGCTGCAGGACTGGTGTGTGGCAGGAACACCTCCCCCCCCGGCTGGCAGGACGGCATTGCAGGCAGCAGGACGCTCCCGCACGTGCCTGGGGTGACGGAGCGATGGCGCGTCTCCAGCCATTCCTCCATGGGCCGAGGTAACACGCCAGCTCCTTTGAGGATGAGCTCGAATGGGACGTCTCCACAACCATGTGCACTAGTGACTGACCCTGCGTTTCTCTCCTCCCAATCCCCAGTGCCCCCAGCAGCGACGGTCAAGGCCTCCTTGTGCGTGAACCAGAAGAGGCTGGCGCTGATCCTCTGCATCTCCTTCCTGATAGTGCTGCTCATTGCCCTCATCCTGCTCTGTGAGTCCTTCCCCTTCACTAGCCGCCAGCAAAGCTGGCACGGCCTGGGATTAACCTTGACGGCTGGGGTGCAGGCCAAGTTCCCCAGTGCCGTCCAGGGGAAATACATCACCCAGCTCTGGGTGTGGGCAGGCCAGGCTCAGCAGGGTTTTGGGGACTAGAACTGCTACCTGGAGAGAACTGGACAGCGTGAACCATCCCGTGAAAGGACATGGAAAAAATCCCTGCAGAAATCATTCTCTGCAGCCTCCTCGAGCTCTCCCTAGCACTGCTCAGTCACCGGAGGGCTTGGCTCCCTGATCTAACCTTCCCTTTGCACTCTCCAGCGCTCTCCTGAGCCAGGGCTAGCAGGGCCAGCCCACCAGCTGCAGCAGATAAAGTGGGGTCCATGCACCTTCCTGTGTGGGCCTGTCAACTCAGCAGAGACACCAGATGCCCTGGGGCCCTTTGCCTAAGCACAGGGGATTGGCCAAAGTTTCCCCTTCAGCACCCCCCGTGTCAGATTCCTGCTTCTCCCCACCAAGAACAGCATCTCTGCTCAGCGCAGAAGCTGCGTTGTCAGCTATTGATGGTGCTAACGTTACGGCCGTGCTGAGGGCTGTTACTGACAGGCTGTGGCACGTTTTTATGCAGGAAGATTATTTCTGTGTTGAATTTCAGTGTCCAGTGGCCTTCTGTTGTGCGAGGCATTTGCTTTCAATTTTGAACAGATCCTAGGGCTAATCTCCACATTTTTTAACACCGAGTAAGTGACACCTCATTAAACCCCTGTGAGTGTGCACAATCTTCTTCCATACACAGTTCATGTGCTAAGAAATCTGGGTGCTACCAGAACAGTTGACTTAGCCGTTCCACCCCTGAATTGTCTGTTACCCTGGCAAAATCCTCCATCTGCTGGTGAATGCCGGAAAGAAGAGAAGTACGTAAGGGCCTGAGTCAAAGCTCATTGACATACATAGGAAGAGTCGCACTGATCTCAGTGGGCTTTGGCTCAGAACCCAGGAGAGTGAGGAAGGAAAGCCATTGCCTCATTCTCACATTCTGTACCTTGCCCAGTATGTGCCAGCTCTGGCCTGTCCCAGCGTGATACAAGACATAGGCCAAGTTCTTGTAAAGCTTGCATCAAATGCAAGGCTGTGTTCAGATTTGGCCTATTACAGAGGGGAAAATGAGCTGGGATTTTCTGATGTAGATGCAGAGTTCCTCAAAGACTGAAGACAATTCAGATTTGATTTCCACTCTGGGCTCAGCTTAGCAGATGGACTGGAGATACAGTCTGTATTTTCCAAGTTTTATACAGCCCCTCGGTTTAACACCATTGACTCCAGAGTGATAACAGACTAGACCAGGCTTAGTTAGGAGATCACCACTCTTTCTAGCTCATCATATCACTGTTGGTGGGTTTGCTAATTGCTCCTGGGAACCACAGGTTAGCACTTAATCCAGTGCCTGGCTGTGAGAAGGAGAAAATGCAGTTGTAGTCAGGGATGGATTCCTGGAGAGATGGCCCAGGCAGTGAGATTCTTCCAGCCTTCTATTTCCTGAGTGTTCCTGACATCTGGTGGACAGCTGGGAGCGAAGAATTTCAACAGGAAATTAAAACGACATTCTTCTCACTTTATGGTCCTTTCTGCCCCTGTGTGTTAGCTGCGACGTGCACTCACGCTGTCGGAGGCAGATGGTTAGATGGTTAGATAAGTTCAACACTTTCCATTTCCTGCAAATATTTTTAAGCATGGTCACGGAAGTCAGTGCATACACTTGCCCCTCCTATTAGGAGTTAATTTCTGTCCCAGACACGCAGCCAGCTCATAAGAGCCCATCGAATGGAAAGGGGAAAATCAGCAGGGACAGAAAAGTTATTGTAAATGCCTTCGTCACGTTTTCCTTTTACAGTCGCGTTATTGAGCCCCTGCTGCTACAAGTGGATTTAGAGCAGTTTTACTGGGTGGATACATTATTTTGCAGATGCAAATTAAAATTGGGTGACGTGAGAGTGGATTTTGAATGGAGCGGAGTCAAATGCAGGAGTTTTGGATTGCCTGGGTTGAGGGTGGGGATCAGGTGAACCAGAGATTGGCCTAAACCAAACTCTGGATCTGAGCGTGATGTCAAAAGGGCAGAATCCCGGCTCAGGATCTGAGCTGTGAACCATGAGGTAGGCCCCGACATGGCAACCAGTGGGCGCCTCTCCACTGTGAACTTCTCTCTGCGGTTTGTCCATGTGGATTCACTTCCCTCTGAGCCCTGGTTCAGGGGAACCCAACGCTGCAAAGGGAAACTCAGTCGACTTCTACCTGCTTTCTCATCGTGACCACCGAGCTTTGCCTGACTCCAGCACAAGCCGTAAATGGGTCACACGTCCTCTGAGCGTGGGCCCAGGTTTGCGGTGTGGATCTGTGAACCTTAGGGACTGACCCTCGCTGCGTTTCCAGGGGCCAGGTTCTGGAGATTTCGTCTGCATCCAGTTTTCAGACAGTCCCTCGTGGGTGTTGTGGGGCCGGTGGCAGCACTGACATAGGGATGGGGGCTTGAGTGGGAAGTTTTCAGTGTCTTTGGAAATGCCCATGGCTGACTCTCACTTTGCCAGCACGTCACGTCGGCGTTCAGCCTGACAGGCCCCCCCCAGTCTCAGCATTGCTGGTCCTACCAGCGAACGTGAAGTGGCTTTTCCATGCAGTTGCTGCAGGCCGTAAATGTGGTTTGAATGACACAGTCCCAAGGGTCTGGCACTGCTCTGTGTGAATGAGCTGTCCACGTCTCTTGCTCTGAGTGCGGGGGCCTGGGAGGGAGGGCAGCAGGCGGCTGAGTGATCCTGCTCTTTATTGCTTATCTTGGCGCCTTTGAGCAGGGACACGGGCACCTTGGGAGGGGGATTGTGCCTGGGGACCATCCTCTCCACACCCCTGACCAGGACTTCGGAGCAACCACAGCAGTGACTGCTCCATACTCCAGCCCAGGTTTTACCGGAGCCAGTGCAGTGTGAATTCACCTGCAGCGCAGGTGTGGACACAAACCCCTGGTCCTGTCCCAGCTAGTGGGTGAAGGAGCCGCTGTCCCGGGATGGAACTGGCTGGCAGGAAATGGCTCAGTTCAGACGACCTTCTCCAGCCCAGCCCAGCCCAGCCCATGTCTCCCCTCACCTGACCTCCCGGCTCTGTGTTTGCTTCCAGTCCTGTTCTGGCGGTCGGACACCGACTTTCTGTACAAGGAGCCGGCTGAGCGCTGCCCCGACAGAGCCGTGCGCTGCGACGGGGTGGTCGAATGCTCCCAGAAGAGCGATGAGCTGGACTGCGGTAACGTACCTGGGACTCGGGGGTCCAGCCGGGCGAGTGGGGCAGGCTTCGAGTCACGCGGCTGCTCTCTGCCTTGCCCCGGGCCCCGTCTACGGGCCTTTTGCCCCGGGGTCTGCGTGCAAAGCAGACCCTGTGCGTACCAGACGTGACCAGCGCACTGCTGTGGTTTGCACTGCTGCGAATGATGGCACAAGGGTGCGGAGCCCCGGGAATACCAGGGCCCCTGATGTGCAGGGCCTGGAAAGACCTGGGGCCCGGTGTGAGAGGGCGCAGGGGCTGGGCCGGGCAGGGCGGAGCCGGGGACCTAATTTTTGCTCTCACCTGTTGTGCGGCGCCCGGAGCTGCTGCCTGTGATGACTCTTGTGAGGCGTGGGTGAGGTTAGCTGGTGCTCCCAGTCCGGTTCCCAGGGGGATTCAGAACTGGCACCAATTGTGCGCGCGCACGCGCACACACACACACACACACACACCCCCCGGTACTGTTGAGTCTCGCAGGGAGGCCGAGGCTGGAGGGCTGGACTCTCCCTGCGCTGGTTTCCCATGAAGGGGGCTGAGACACACTGGCCGGGGCAGCATGGAGAACGTTTATTCTGCCTTTGGCTGCCCCTGCTGCCTGGAGAAACTGAGGCCTCTGGTCCCCAGGTGTCTCCTGGCGCCGGGCGGAGCTGGCAGTCAAAGGAACGCGCTGCACATCCATTTGCAGAACGTGCCGTTCTCACAGACACGAAGTGCAGTGGCTGGGTTCTCCTGCCCGTTCAGTGGGGCTCTCCTGATTTACACCCAAGGGCACGAGAGGGGAATCAGGCGCGACCTTTGCTGGCTTTTCTGCATAATGGTGACACTGCAGACCCAGGTCAGCCTGGGGTACGTGAGTTCGGCTCTTTGCCCGGCCCAGGTGCCTGTCTCAGAGAGTGAGCTGGTGCTGCCGTGTTACCTACAGCCCCTGCTGATTCTTGTGTCTCTTTCCTTTGTGCCTGCAGTGCGGTTTGGGTGGGATCAGTCCCTGCTCCACGTCTACTCCAGCACCGAGAATCAGTGGCTGCCTGTCTGCAGCAGTGCCTGGAACGACTCCTTCTCCAGGAAAACCTGCCAGCAGCTGGGATTTCAAAGGTAATTCCCCAGGGATGGGCCACGGCACATATAAGGGTGGGAGAAAGAAGCCAGGGAAACCCAGCCCCTGCCCGAAATGATCTGCTCCTGGGTGCCCCACAGCCAGGGGGCGATTTGCAAAGGCCCAAGGGACAGTGAAGTGCTCAGCCCCCAGCCAAGCCACTGGACACCTACCAGCCCTTTGTCCTTTGGAAGATCTCCCCCACAATGGCCTCCTGCCAACGGGAGCGTCCCCCGGCCTTGTGCTTGCTCTGTGGCTGCTAGAAGTGTTAGGATGCTCCGTTCTGCTCCGTACTCAGAGAGCTGCGCTGAGGGTAGTGTGGTTTCCTCCTGTTTCTCCCCGCCCCTCCCCTGCATGGCGTTCGCTAAGTCACCTGGGTTGTGCAGCCAGGGGAACCTGAGCTGGGGATTGCTGGGAATCGACTTGATCCAAGCAGTGGTGGTGTTGGAAGGGGAGTCACAGGGCTGGTCTACAGTGGGAAACCCCAGTGTGGATGCACTGTCCCAGTGCAACCCCCCCAGCGTAGACGTGCTGCCCCACTGCAAACTCCCCTCCGGCTCCCCGAGCAGATGCACAGCACCCCTGCAAGAAGTGACTTGCGCTGGTGCAGGTGACCCAGGTGGTTCACACAAGCGATGGTGCCGTGCATTTGGCTCCGAACAGCTAAACCGGCAATGCAGCGATCCCCAGCGCAGCCCAGCCTCAGTGCAGCCCACGGTCGGAGAGTGTGGTCTTTGCCCCCCTCCCGTGGCTGGCCCACGGCAGCTGCCAGCTAATAGAGCTTTAGGGTACCTCTGCACTGCAGCTGAACCCCCGCCGCTGGCCGGTGTCAGCTGACTCAGGCTCGCGGGGTCAGGCTCCATGGCTGTGTAATCGTGGTGTGCGTGTTCGGGCTCCGGCTGGTCCCACGGGGGTGGGGGGAAGGTCCCAGAGCCTAGGCTCCAGCCTGACCCCAAATGTCTGCACAGCAAGTCTGAACTCTGCAGCCCGAGCCAGGCCAGCTGTGGCCATGCCCGGGTCCCGCATTCCAGTGTAGATGGCCCCTCCCAGGCTTGGGTTCAAGCCGCGCTGCTGGCCCCAGCAGGGGGTTGTTATGCACCCTCCATGGCTTTAATCTCTGAAGACCCAGGTTCTCATCCAACCGGGGCACACGTGAACTAACTGTTTGTGAGAGCAAAGGGCACCTGGCCCATCACAGACCCACCTGCAGTGAGTGCAAGCGGCAGCTGCGGAGGGGAGACGCCCGTTTTTGGGCTACAGGGTTTTGGCCGCTCTGCTGCATGTCCGATTCCCGTTGCTGAGCGAGAGGGACGGAGCTGGCTGCATGACCTGTCTGTTGTCTCCTCCCAGCACGTCTCTCACGGAATACGTGCCCGGGTCCTTCCCTGGCAAAAGCCTCACTGTCACCAAGGAGCATCCCACAATCCAGCAGAGCCTCAACAGGTAACGAAGAGGATTGATCGCCTTTTCCTCCCCCTCCCGGTTTTCCCTTGTGCCCTCAGGGCCCCTCTCTGCCCATGGCACTGGCTGCACAGTCCCCTCTGCGCCTCGAACTCACTCAGGAACAGGGCCTGGGTTCTCTGGGGACACGGGAATGAGAACCCTGCTCATTGCAGAGTGCTCAGCGAAGCAATACGCTGCTGGGGTGCGCAAGGACGGGGCACGGGGCCAATGCCATTACACAGGTTGGCACAGGTACTGGGTTACCTCCCGCGCCTGCTGTCTCAAAAACTGGGGGTGCAGGGACAAGCACCAGGAGGCCTGGCAAGACTTCTGCGTGAAGCGATTTGCTTGAGAGCGGAGAAGACGGTCTGTTAGTCCGGCCAGTCCTCCTTTTCCGTGTTCAGCTCGGAGGGGAGGCACACTGAGCCCCTCAACCGCTGCAGGTTTTCCAGCAATTACAGGACAGGGCGGGGAGTCCTGTGGTCCCATAATGGGATGGGAAAGCCAATGACCGGAGGAGTGATCTGAGCCGTCTCTCATCAGCTGGGTTTAGGAGAGAAAGGTGAAGTGCAGTTAGCCCCGGCACTGGTTCTCCACGGCGAACCCAGGCAAAACGCCACGTGGCGCTGAACCAAAACGCCCTCACGGAAATCAGCCCAGGTCTCAGCCTGCTAAAGAGTGGCCAATGCTTTAGCAACGTCCCAAGTGTGCTTGGTGCGTAAGGGACCCAAAGCACTTTGGAACAGCAAATTCTGGTCTCACTTTACAGCAGCGTAAATCTGGAGTGGCTCCAAAATAGTCAGCCTGTGTCTGTCTGCCCCTGCGTGCACCTGACAGGTAGGGCTGCCGCTGGGAGACAGAGAGAGAAAACCTGAAGGGATTTCCCAGCGAGTAAGGGGGGGCCGTGATCTCCTGGAGAAAGCTCTCACGTAGTGAATCACAAGAGAGCACGTGTGTTGCTTGCGGGTTGGGCCAGGCGGGCGCATTAGGCTCCGCTCTTGTGCCGCACAGCGTGGGCCCAGCTCGACCTTGTCTCCTGCTTGTTTCCTTCTCTCCTGCAGCTCCAAGTGCTCCACGGGAAAGTACGTCTCCCTCCGGTGCACAGGTGAGAAGAAGGTTTCCCGCTGCCAGTAAAGCACATGCATGGGGACAGGAGACCTGTCTAGCGTGGCTCTCGAAACCACTAAGAAAACGCCTCTCAAAATGTTTGGAAACTTTTGTCACTGGTTTTTGGAAACGTTGCCAGCTTCTGGCTTCTCTGCAGCTGGGTGGAAAAGTGAGAGAATGTTCATCCAAAGTGTTCAGGGTTTTATTGTTTTCATTGAAATTCTGAATTTTTCAATGAAAAACGTCACTACAAAATGGACATTCACAATATTTTGACCAGTTCAGCTGAGGTCATGTGACATCATGTCAACGGCCACTTTTTCTTAATCAAAGTTTTACTCTTTCTTTCTCTTCTTTACTGAAGCTATCCAGCTGTACTGTCGGTTCCTGTGCTCGCTTTCTGTCACCATATGTAGGAGGCTGCCCGAGAGCAGGTCATCTGTTCTAATCTACTCATCCGTGTATCCACCTGTCTGTCTGTCACTGTGATGTCAAAGCCAAAAATGCCTGTTTCTTACCCCTCCAGCTCAGTGGAACATATATATTAGTTAGCAGAATAGCTAGCCTATTTCACTGTGCGGATCTGTAATAGCCCATGCCATCCAGGGTAGTCGGGGTCAGACAGTCAAATTGTCCAGCTGCATTTTGCAAGAGGAGGCGACTGACTTTATACGCTCCTTCCTGGCATGCACCCAGCATCCCTAGAGAACTGTAGGATAGCACTGGGTTCCTCTTTGCAGTTCCATTGAAGCAGAAAGCCACTGCCACAGTGGGGGCAGGGTCCTGGAACTGCTGGACCCTGGTCTGGTCTGGTCTGCTCTGTGAAATGCTCGGTCTCGGTTTGTTTAGTCGTGTCCATGCGCACGTTTTGCCAGGTGACCCTGCAACATGCCGGTGGGACTGGCCTGGCTTCCTTGTCGAGGCGCCTGGCTGAGCGAATGGACTTTGCTGAGAACTCGGGGTTTCCCTGGGGCTCCCAGGAGGGGGAATTTGCAGCCTCAGCTTGTCTCTTCCTCCAGGCTGTGGACAGAGGCCTTCCGGCCGGATCGTTGGGGGGACGGAAGCCTCGGTGACTAAGTGGCCCTGGCAAGTCAGTCTCCAGTACGGGCTGAGCCACATCTGCGGGGGGACAGTCATTGATGCCCAGTGGGTGCTGACAGCTGCCCACTGCTTCTTCATGTAAGTGGTGCGTCTGCTTTCTGCCTGGCTTGGCGGCAGCCAGCAAGTGTTGGTTTGGCTGGGGTCTGTCTGCCGCTGCAGCTGGCGAGGGGAGCAGGAGAAGCTGGGTGTTCCCTGCAGCCGTGTTCCACACTTGGTATGTTGGTATCATTGCTGAAATGCGCCCCTGGAGCTTGCATTGCTCTGGAGAGGCATCGCTGTCCCTGGGATCAGCATTTGGCTCCCTCTCTGCTGGGACTGGCAGCCCCACCACGAGAACTAAAGCAGGATTTCCACGAGCTGTCAGCCACCAGAGGGCATGAGCACAGCTGCGTTCCAGCCCTTGGAGCCGTGCACCAGCAGCTGATCCTGGCACGTTAAGGTGTGCGCATCCGCGGCCAGGGCCTCGCAGACAGAAAGCAAACAGCGAACACCCGTCGGGGCCAATGGCCGGAAGAAGGACTCTGTCCAGTGGCCCGTCAAGGTCAGTGCAGAATGCACAGCTGAGAGCGGTGCCATCGACCAAGGAGCCAGGACGTTGCCTGTGGAGGGGAGGAATTGAAGCAGCACGCGGCACACCCTGATCCGGCTCGGATCTAGTCCCACTTGTCTGGGGCTGGGGCTGAGGGACCCAGCCCCGATTGGCGTCTTGGAGAGGCTGGCAGGGAGTAGGGGCTGAACAAAATGGGGAGAGGGCTTTTTTAAACTCCAGTCCTTGAAACTGCTGGAGGGAGCGGGAATCCGGCCCGTTACGCTGCCTGGTTTTCAGGTGGCTACCTGAGAACATAGGGGCTGCCAGACGTTAGCAGAGAGCGACCCGAAGTTGCGGTTGATATCTCTGTAGACAACAATGTGCACCTCTAATGTGCTGTCCCCGGAGGCCGAGCGAGCAGGAAGGATGCTGCGTGTCCAGCGTGGGGACGGTAATCAGCAACAGGAGATTCCGGCGCTGGCGTGAGAGCTGCCCTGCTTTCACTGGCCTGGCCTGGCCTGGCCGTCTGCAGCTCAGGATGGGCGCTGGGTTACACCTGCCTCTCTCCACCTAGGAACAGCGTGAAGATCCTCGATGAGTGGAAAGTGTACGCTGGGGCCTCCGACCTGCTGCAGCCTGCGAAGGGCGTCCCCGCCTCCCACATCATCATCAACTCCAACTACAGCGACGACCGCGACGACTACGACATCGCTTTGGTGAAACTCGCCACGCCCTTAACCATGTCAGGTGAGGCTAGGTCGGGACCTCCGTGGTGATTGCCTAGGGCTGCAGGGCATGGCCTCTGCCTGACTTGGCCAGCCAGATGCAAGCTGGCAGACATGTGAGGGAAGAAACCCCCTGGCCTGTCCCACTGGCGGGGGAGGAGAGTGGCCAGGAAGATGACACCAATCCAGTCCCAGTGAGTCCAGAGCAGAAACGTGCTTGGTCTCACTGCCGGCACTGCAAGCAGATCTGGGTCACGCCTGCCTCACCTGTCAGAACCAGAGCCTGGGATTCTGCACTTAGAACTCCGGTCTCTGCGTTGTTGCTGGTGCTGGAGGCAGAATAGGCTCCAGTGCTGCTCCCTGAACTGCACCAGCTCCATGGGCCAGGCAGGGGCCAAAGCGTCTTTGGCCAACAAAGCGGGTAAGTCGAATTCCCAGGCATGTGAGGAGCAGGGCAGAGGCAGATGCTGGGGGTAAGGTGATGCTGGTTTTACTCAGGCCTTTTTCTGACTGTAACCAGTATAAGCCTCAACAGTGTGCACGGTGCTGTACAGAGCAGACATAAAGGCAGCCCTTGACATGAGGAGCTCACGGTCAAAGGCACGTCCACACAGAGAGACCCTGGGTATCTGGAGAACATGATGGAGTCCAGGGGGCTCTATGCCCATCCGGCTGAAGGACCAGGGCACATAGCACCGTCACAGCGCGGACAAGAGGCCAAGGGGGTAACGCTGTATTGATTATCATCCCCCTCTCTGGGCACCGTGGGCATGGGGGAAGCAGCTCTGCACGGCTGAGCCGTATGGAGAACATCTACTGATCTATAACCATAAAACGGGTGCTGGGGGGGCTTCAGAGGCATGTGCCTGGAGATCAGGTTTGGTTCTGGCTGATGGGATGCTGGGCAGGTGACCTGGAAATGAGCCCCCATAGCACCCACGAATGCACCCCGGGAGCGCCCCACAAATGTTGTTACAGCCAAGACTTTTTGAACACGGCTCCGTCCAGTGTGAAGGGACCAGCCTGACAGCCAGCAGCAGGTGGGGGCGTTAGTGCGGGGCCATGCCTCCCAGCGCTCCGGGGGGCCGAGGCCGGCTGAGCTTTCTCGCTTGTTTGGTCACGGTGAGGGTGTCCCGGGGTAGCTGCTCCCGTGTGGCCAGGTGAGAGGGCGAGGCAGCACCGGGGAGAAGCTGAGGGAGGGAACGGCCTGAGCGAGGATCTGGGAAGGGGCAGGGCTGAGCTGCCAGCGCCGGAAGGTGTATCTTGGGGGAGGGCAGCAGAGCAGCAAGAAGGGGGGATGCTGGCTGGTCTCCCCAAGCCAGAGAGCTGGGCTGACGGCAGGGGAGCAGCAGAAGGGCTTACCTCCTAGCAGAGGGGCTGAGGGGTTCCCGCTGGGAAGAGTGGGTTGCACTGGAAGAAGAGGGGTGGCTGTCCTGGCCGAGGGGGAGCATGCTAGGCCGCGGCACCTGTTACATCAATGGCTGAGAGGTGATGAGATTCAAAGACCTACTTGTGCTGGGGTGATAAAGGGACTGTGTTTTTGGACGTACATTTTGGCCTATTTACACTGCCTTTGGTAATAAACCAGCCCAAGGGGGCACTGCTGAGGAAGGAGGGCCTGGTGGAGAGATTTTGGGTTACCTGAGAGGAGAAACTGAGGCAGATGCCCTGTTCCGCCGTGGCCTGCTGCAGGAGGGCGCTCTAGGCGGTCTCCCATTGACAGAGGGTGGTGGGATGAGACCCAGCTTTAGTTCCGTCAGCAGACAACACTCCCTGCAGGGCTGCTGCCTCCTTCCCGGGAATACCAGTGACTGCAGCTATTTCCTGGTACACGGGAGACTCATTGCTCTTTCAGTGCTTGCTTTCTTCATCTCTTCCAGGGCAGGTCCGCCCAGCTTGTCTCCCGATGGCTGGCCAGAGATTCCAGGCGGGGCGCAAGTGCTTCATCACTGGCTTTGGCAAAACCAGTGAGGACGAAGGTGAGAGAGGGACTGACTCTGAGGGGCCCCACGCCCTCGCTGGCCTCGGTGCAGCCTGTGGTAGCAAACCAGGCGGCGCCGTGCAGGAGCGCCGCGAAGGCAGCTGTGCGGGGTGCTGGGCAGGGTGGGGCAGAGCCAGAATTCTCAGCCGGGGCCTCCGTTTTGAGGGGTCCAACCTGAGACCCAGTGGTCCTGATTCTGAGAGGAGCTGCGATCCTGTTGCCCCAGTGGAAGCCCAGGGAGGCTCGGCCCCGGTGTAAGATCAGGGGCCAGGGGGTCCCGATCTGAGCGCCCCGGCGACGAAGATGTCTGACAGCAACGGCCAGGTTTGAGGATGTCTGTGCGAGGAGCGCCGGGGGTCTGAATTACAGGGACGGGCTGTCCGGGTTCAGAGAATGCGGATTAGTTCCCTGCCGTTGGATTCTGCAGGATGGGCACGAAGCCAAGCGCTCAGCGGCTGCTCGGTGCGGTAGTACTTGACCGCCATGCCTTGGCTGGTGGCTGGGAGGTGCCAGGGGCTGCAGTACGGGATGCAGGGATGACGACAGCAGGGTGGCAGGGGCGCACTCGCAGTGCGAGAGTCCAGGCGCTGGCAGCGAAGGGCTGCCTGACCCGTCCCCTCCTCGTCGCTCTTTCAGAGAACACCTCCCCGCGGCTGCGGGAGGCGGCGGTGGACCTGATCGACTACGCGGTCTGCAACGGGAGCAGCGTGTATGACGGCGAGCTGACCCCGCGGATGATGTGTGCCGGGCTCCTGCAAGGAGGGAGGGACTCGTGTCAGGTGAGGCTGCTGCCCGTCGCCCCTGGAAGGGCCTGCAACCCTGGGCAGGGGTGGGCACCAGGGTGACCAGAGCCTAGCACAAGCGTGTGGAGGAGCCGCCCTGGGGATGTGCTGTGTCCCGGGCACTGCTGCTCAGCACCCGCGCACTGCGCCTGGAACGGGCACTGGCTGGGCTGCGAACTGAGACCTCTGTGCCCGGCGAGGCTCCCTCCATCTTCCTCTGACTCTGCCTTCCCGCTCTAGGGCGACAGTGGTGGCCCGCTGGTCTGCGAGGACAACAGCCGGTGGTACGTGGCCGGTGTGACGAGCTGGGGCACCGGGTGTGGCCAGAAGAACAAGCCCGGGGTTTACACTCAAGTTACGGAGCTCCTCAGCTGGATTCACAGCAAAATGGAGGTGAGCTGGACTGCGGGGTGCACGCCAGTCAGAAAGCCCTGCCTTTGCTCCTGCCAGGCTAAGGGGCCAGATTCTGCTCTTGGCCCGCCGGTGTAAATCCAGAGTGATGGCGTCGCAGGCAGTGAAGTTTCTCTGTATTTGTTCCAGCATCCCTGGAGGCAGAGTTTATCCCATTGCCTTTGTCATTGCAGCAGATTGTTAGCCCGGACAACGGGCTCTGGGCTGCAGTGACTCTGCGGTTCCAGGCTGGCCCAGGCACGTTGAGAACTGTCCCCCTTTGCTGGGCCGGTCTCCCAAGGGCCAGCGCCCGGCCTGCTCGCTATGGGAGGTACAGATCCCCTGGAGCTTTCCCGGGAGCCGAGGTCTGACTCGGTGCCTTTTGACCAAAACGTCCCTTTCCCCCAGCACCGCTCTGCCCCGTGCCGCTGCCAGCACGCAGGGTCACGTGCAGCGATGCTGCAACACAATGCCACGGAAACCAGTGGGAGCTGGCTTGTGTGGCACGTGAAATGCAGCACAACCCGGGAGCAGCTCACTGCCCCAGCCCCGGCCGTGCTGCGCGAAGCGTTGGTGTGTCCTGTCTAACCTGCTCTCCTCCCTTTTCTCTTCCAGAGTGAAAAGGACTAAGGCTGAGGCAGGCACCTAGTGGGGCTGTGCCTTCCCCCGCTAACAGCTCCCGGTGCAGCTAGCTCCTCTGCTCCTCTGCTGTCACGGGGCGAGATGCCAGCGCATCGCCCTTCGAGCACTGAGTACGTGTGACCCAGCGCTGCCTGAATCCCTGCAAACACCGCACCTCCAGAACTCTGACGGCAGTGACCGAGATGGGGAAGATAAGCTGACTATGAGGGGAAATCTCCCAGTGGTGAGATCTGTTAGCTGGGGAATGTTTTCCCAGGGGAAGCGGCAGATGCCCCATTGCTTGAAACATTTAAAACTGGACTTGACAAAGCACTTGAAAATATCCCGCAGGTCACAGTCCTGCACTGACTGCAGGTGGGAAGTGGGGGAGGTTGGATTCAGGGACCTGGTGGGTCCTTTCTGTCTTTAAATTACAGAATTCTGATTGTCTTGTAAATAGAAATTGTGCCCTGCTGCAGAACGTGTGAATTTCAGCCTTGCCCTTCCACGAACATCGTTTCCAGGGCTGCTGCATCCCGTTAACGTGTGTTACGGTGCCACCTTCCCCCAAGTGCTGTACCACCCCGGCAGAGGCGGTGCCTGCCCGAGGGCTCCCAATCTAAACAGCCACAGGCTGGGAGAAAGGAAGGATTATTCTCCCCATTTTACAGAGGGGCAGCTGAGGCACTGAGGTCCAGTGACTTGTCAAAGGTCACGTCGGGGATCTGTGGAGAACCAGGGATTGAGTCCAGGTCAGGCCAATGCCCTTGACCTTTCCTGCACACAGTAACTTGTAGGTCTCTTGCTGTTAAACTCCTGCCTCCCCTCCATGTGCAGCATGACTTGGAATGAAACTGCCTCTGCAGCTAATGACCCACGTCATGATAAGCTCGTGCAGGCGCCAGCAGAGGGGATTTGAAGTGTGTGTAAATGAGGGTTTCGGCCGGTGTGCAGATATCTGGTTTGGATGGTTCTGAAATGACCTGCCCTGGCAATCCTGCTGGTGTCCGTCCCAGCACCGCGGCCGGTCGCCTGCCTGCTGCTGCGGTGGTGGTGGTGAGGGATTGCACTGCCAGCTTGGACGCATTGTATGTCTTAGCGGACAGGGTTATACGCACCCGCCTGCGTGCGGGGCAGGAAATCTGTGACTCCGGGGGCAGTTGAGGAGCAGATGAAAGGCAGACGATTCCAGCTACAATGAGAGCGGCATTAAAAACACGCTGCATAGCTGAATGGCCGGAAGGAGGCATGTGCGTGAGTGAGTGCGAAATGGAGATACTCAGCATCAAGAACGCCGTGTGCGCACACAGCGTGCGTCCGGCCCCAGACAGCGCGAGATCGGTTCAAAGATGGGATTTGTACAAATAACAAATAGTCGGTTCTGTTCCTCGGCTTTCGGACTATTGCACCTCTCAGGAGCCGATTTCCAGGCTGCCCTACGCGGCCGCATAGGAATGGCCATGGGGGGGCAGACCAGCGGCCCCTCCAGCCCAGCAGCCAACGCCAGCTCTCCTTTTAAAAGCAGATCCTAGTGCTCCGCCTTGCAGAGCACATGGGAGCATTCCCAGGGCCGTGCCCAGAAACGGAACTTGCACCCCTCTGCCCTGCCAGGCGCTCACTCTGCCCACCACCCCCCTGCCATAGCCCCAGGCGGAGCTTGCTATTTTGCCCCCCTGGCCGTGGCCTTCGTAGGAGGTTGCTCGTCCCGGCCCCAGGGCCGGAGGAGTTCTGTGTCCCCAATGATTATGGGAGGGGGCCTATGCCCCTGCTGGCCCCCTGTTGTGCGTGCCCCTGCGCATTTCTAAACACGGATGAGTTTCCTCTTGGGCAGACCCACGGCCTGGCTGGCTTCGTTGGCAGTGACCCGCGCGGGGCTGCTGCTCCTCTCAGCCACACTGGGTCGATGGAGTGATGGGGTAAAACCAGTCCGAGGTCAGCACTGGACCCGCAAGGCTACTCCTAACCCGCAAGGCAGGGGGGCCACTCCAGGCACTGGGCTAGTGCCCTATATGCTCTGGGGTACTGGGATGTTCCTGCAGCTTTTACAGTGGCTGGTGGGTGCGTGGGGGTGGAGGCGTTTGTCTGACAATAGCACTAGCAAAGGGCAGGAAGGGGAGAATTCTGTCTTGGCTTTCCTGAACCCCTCTGATCCAACCCCCTGTGCCCAGTGTAAGAGGACAAGCAACGCGGCCTGGGTGTCCTCTTCCACTGGTAGGGCACTGCTGCCACTCCTCCTTTGACTTCAGTGGGGTTAATCCCAGTTTATACTGGAGCGAGTGAGAGGAGAATCGGGTGCCCTGCGTCTCACTGCCCCCAGCCGGACCCTGTCCTGGTGAACAATAAACAAGCTCTGGGGCTATGTCTCTGATCACGTTTTCGGGGGAAATAATCTGAATGGCAAAGAGGGAGGCGGGTGTAGCTCTTTCCCTGGGTGTGTCGGTGTGTGGGAGGGACTTCCCCGTGCTGGGTGGGGCTCAGATTTACTCCGAGCTGTACATTTCACGGGCCAGCATTATCCCCCCTTCCTGAGAATGGTGAGCTGCCTGTCTGATTAGATCCCATTAGAGAAGTGGCAGGGAATGTGCTTTCAGCCTTGAATTTTCCTCTGCAGCCAGAAAGGTTACTGATAATTGGCTTTCTGTAGCCACCGTCTTACTGCTGGGAACATTAAAGGGTGAACTGGAGCACTTAGGCGCTCACTGCTGTCTTTGTAACGGACTGAAACTCTGTGCTCTGAGCCGCAGTCTGAACTGGCAGTGTCTGCAGCTGCCTGGACCATCCCAAACTCAGCAGAAAAAGCAATTTGCTGTGATTCACTGTGGCGTGCTGCGCTTCGTCGAATAATTAGTACCTCCCTGCCACTAAACAGGTTAAGATTTGGGTGCAGTGGGGGGGCGTGTGGGAAATGCCCCAGGCACAGGGAAGGTGTGTGCAGCTCGGCTGCTGCTGGGTTCTTCAGCAGAGCTGGAAATCCTGCTACTGAAATGAGCTGGGAGAGCTGGTGGGGATGCACAGCAAGCCTGGGGAGCGAGCACCGGGCAGGACTCGGGACGGCTCAGGGGTCTGCTTGTTGTCTGCTTTCACAACCGTGCGTGGCATCCTGGCGTCTCAGCGTGCTGCCCGGCACGGTGCCCTCGCGCCAGGCACAGCGAGGAGCTGCAGGCGCGGCACGTGTCAGCCTCCCGCGTGGATTGTCTTGTTCTGGAGATCAGGGGTGGTGCCAGGGAGCAGCAGGGACCCTCGGAGCTGAGGCACAGGGGTACGTTGTGTAGGCCCCACACCTCGATCTCACAGGTGAAGGATGCACGCTTGAACCACCAGCCCCTTTCCAGGGCACAGATGGCAGGGGCTGCGGCTGTTCTAGCAGCAGCAGCTCAGTGCATCATCCGTGGCGGTGGGAGCACGTCCCAGGTCCCCAGTGCAGGTTCTCACTGGTTGAGGGCTGGGCTCTCTTTCTACTTGTTCTTGAGTTTGGCTGGGAATTTTCTATCCAAATATTTCTTCAGTTGCAGATTCTGCAAAATCAAAAGTTTCCTTCTGGTTAGAGTTTTCCATTCTGTGAAAAACTATATTCCTGCTTCACCTCCTGCTTTGGGCAGAAAACAAATGTTGAAATATTGGCATTTCCTAGGGGAGAGAAATTCCAATTTTCAACCAGCTCTACTCAGGAGAACAGACAAAAAACCACCTTATTATATAGGAACCAACATTTTTCATTGTGCAATCACTTCATAGCTGACCTCTCAGTCCTTGTCCTCCAAGGAAACCTGCACATCATCTTCCAGAGATGAGCCTGAGAACTGAAATTCCTACCTCTGCTGGACACTGAGAAATCATGGTTGTAATGAAGACACTGATTGTATGGCTCATTAAAACAATTTGTAACTCTTCTGCCTGCTACCTCGTAATTGCCCCCCTGCCCCCCGAATGCTTAACAATTTGCCCCACCTTGTATTTCGCTCAAACATTCTGGTTACCTTCCCCAGGGCTGAAGAAGAACTCTGCGAAGCTCGAATAGTCCACCAACAAAGGTTGGTCCAATAAAAGCTATTACCTCACCTACCTTCTCTCGCTCATATCCTGGGCCCAACACGGCTACAACACTGTGAACAGCAGTGCTCCTGGAAGTGACTGCATGATGGCCAAGAGGCAGAAGTTTCACTTTGCATAAGCACCCAAAAGTTTGCCAATTTGAACCTCAGCTAAGCTCATGCAAGCTCTGGGCTCTGTAACATGCAGCTGGAAATCAGAGAGATTTTCTTGTGGTATTTAGGCTTATCCAGGGCCAGTCCCAGCTGCTGGGGGACCTCCAAGTCCCTGAGCTTGAAAAATACTGTGGAAAAAGTTACCTGAAAATGTGCAAAACGTTTTGGGTTGGGTTGGAATGTTGGGAGACAGTTCAGATCCAGTCTTCCTACACGTGCATAGCAAGCATCTACACTGCCGCCCCCTGCCCCCATACTGCAAACATCCCCACGTACCACATAGTGCCCGTAACAGCTGCATTAATCACGCACTGACATAAGTAGGTGCTGCGTTCCTTGTCGAAAACACTGAGCCTGCTGGACTTTGAAGCCCCTTCAATGATTTAAAGAAAACAACCCAGAAACCCTCCAGTGTGTCACGTGCGCCTCTTGGGAAGGGCTAGCTAGCTAGTGGTAGCAGGCAGCCTGCGGGAACGCTTCTAGGCTAGTTTATGTTTCTGCAGCTGAGTGACTCTGGATCACTAACCTGTTGCGTAATACAGGTGCCGCGTGACTCCGGGCAGGAAGGTGCTTTGTCTGGCTGGCACTAGCCCGGGTCCTCAGTGCCGATGTGACAGCAGAAATCTTAAAGGGACCCATTCAGGCCCAAAATGTGAATCACCATAACGTTGTTACACTAGGCTAGAGAATAAGGGCCTTGGGGTTTATGACCTAGTTAAAGAACAAATCAGACCACATGTGCAGAGTGGCACAAACACAAACGCCAGGGCATGCACGCGTGCATGGGGTGGACAGACACGTCGGCCAAGCGCGCTCATCCACACGTATGTGCACACATGGGGAGTGGGGTGTGGGCATACACAGAAAGGCTCCCCCCTTCCACCCTCAAGAGCACACCTGCTTGTTCACAGACACACACACACCCATTTACTAATTATTAGTATTACTTACGTGTGTGGTAGGGATGCACAGAGCTCCTCATTGTGCTGGGGCTGCACAGACACATACTAAGAGACAGCCCCTGCCCTCAGGACAGCCCACGCTCATCATTCAGACCAAGGCCAGAAATGGAGTCAGATGAGGGTGACCAGATAGCAACTGTGAAAAATCTGGACCCTTTGTGGGATGAGGGGAAGGGTTATAGCTGCGTAGATACGACAAAGCCCCTAACATCAGGATGGTCCCAATCATAGCAGGACGTCTGGGCACCCCAAGTCTGACAGAAGCCACGAGAACTGGGGCGGGAGGGTGAAGGCAGCAGTCATAGGAACAGCTGGACTCCACGTCTCTGCCCAGTTTCCAGGTCTGAGGTGAGATAGGAGAGGAAGAGACACTGATGTCAGCCTTCCCTGCTGGCCCCCTGCCTCCGGAGCTCCTGCAGGCAGACGGGTCTTGGGAGACAGAGCTGCTGCCACACAGCTTTGTTTGGACACGGCACTCCACGCAGTGGGGGGCCGCGTGGCATGGAAGATGTCGATGGGGGAAAAGGGCAAATGGGCGGCTACGGCATTTGGCTGGATGATGAGCGACAGCGCGACGAGCAGGGCGGGGGTTGCACTGAATAGTGTGGCGGCAGAGGCTGCAAGCTTGCATGTGATGCAATGGAAAATTGGGAGCCCGGGGAGAAGCTCAGCGAGGGTGACGCAATCACAGGTGAAGCTCATCTTAGCAGCACCATTTTCAATGGGCCTCGGGGAGGGGTTGGGGGTCAGAAGGCCCCAGAGGAGACGGCTGCCACGTCAGGACTGGACATGCTGTGTGGGCGTGTAAGAGGTGGGAAGCGTGAGATACATATGGGGAAGGGGGCAGAGCGCACACAGTCGTTGATTGCTACGTGCGCTGGAACAGAAGAGATGCGCGTACCAGGGAGAACCCGCCAGAGGCTGGGGCGTGGGGAAGGCTGGGGAATCTGGGCTGCGGCTTGTCAGCTCAACTGCTGAGTCATGTCCAGATGCACTGGGGCAGAGCAGCCATCCATCCAGCTCCTGCAGCTCGCCGCTGAGATGCCAGGCCTGCTTTTCCCCTGCCCAGCACCTCATGGCGTCACTTAGGCCTGGGCCAAGCAGGTGGGAAATGCAGCCGGTGCAGAATAGCAGCATTTTACACTCACTGGGCCCAGGTGTAAATGGGGGATCCAGCTCAGCACCTCATCTGCTGAGCATGCAGGGTCAGTGAGCTCCGCACAGGCAGGTGCTGGGCAGCTCCGGGGACCAGGGCCTCGGACATCCGGCACTTGCTGTCTGGTGCCAAGGTGCGTCAGCGACTCCGGGGCAGAGAGCGAGGCCGGGGCCGGCAGGGAGAGGGTTAATCCTCTCTCCTGAGTAGGGCAAGGCTGCAGCTGTAAGCCCTGAGTGGGGGGGACCAGTGGGCAGGGCTGGTCCAGCTGGTCAGGATCAGGGCATTAGGTTGGGGCCCTCTAGCCTCTGAGAGGGAACATGGGAGCCGGAGAAGCTGCCTCTTGGCTGGGCAAAGCCCCTGTCTGCAGTAGGCAGGGGCCAAGCGCAGGCAGCTGCAGCAGGCTTCTGGAAGTGTAGTTTTAAGGCTGGGCGAGGAGCCTGGGCAAGGGGCTCTCTAGCAGCTTTACCTTCCCCACGCGCTGGGATCCGGTGCTGCCCTGCTGCAGCACAGAGCTGGGCCGGCAGATGAGGCTGAAGACTCAGGTTTAAGCTGGGGGGGGGGTTAAGTTGTGACATCCTGGGTAAGAATGTGGACAGGCCCCGGCCTTAGCACGCCAATTCTCGTGAACAGCATCAGGCGGGACTGACGTGCCCATCGCTGGCTCATCACAGATAAGTTTATTTTACTTGCCCCTTCTTAAACTGCCCGTGTAAAAGTGCCTTGGCTGGAAAGCTGCTTTCAGCAGCCCCTGCCACGCTGAATTTTGTGGGGTAGCTGGAGAGGGAGGCTGTGATAGCTGGCTGGCTGGCAGACTCCCATCACATCCCTGGTGTGTGACACCCAGGACCAGTCACGTTGTTATGCTCCGTGGATTAAGCCAGTTATCCCATCAGACCCCAAAATGTATCATCCTGAGGTGTGTGCTCAAAGGTCCCCTTCCCCCCCCCCCCCCCGTGTGATAACTCTGATATCACACATCAGAGAGGAAATAACTGCTAGTCGCTAAAGCGGACCATCCCTCAGCCAGGATGTCAGATGCGTCCTAGGAACACAAACAATGTACGCTGCCAAGAGCTAAAGGTGACGTTTCTGTTTGACATAGGCCAGGCCACACACTGGTCTAATGTGCTAGAGAATGATCCAGACACTGACCGGCAATCCCGGGAGAAACAGCAGCCAGGCCCCTGCTGAATGGCTCTGCAGACAGAGCACGCTTACCGAGAGCACAGCTGGGGTTGGGAGCTGACCTTGGAGCCCCTTAGAGAGGGGACCCCGAGAACACAGTAGTCAGGAAGAATGAGCGTGAGGCTAGGAGTGGGGGAAATCTCCGTGTCCGTCCTAGGTCTGCCACTGATTTGCTGTGTGTTCGTGAGTCACTAAGGTTTTGCGTGTCCGTAATGAAGTTTGCTTGGCCTGATGGGTGTAACTGACACCAGGTTTACTGGCTGCCCAAACTCCACTGCCCAGTGAAATTCCAGCACACGTTCAGAGGCTCTGAGAACCAAATCCTTCCCCAGGGGATTGCCAGTCCTGGGCGGTGCAGTGCGGATTAATTCGTTAATGGCTGTGAAGTGCCACGTAAGTGATGAGTGTGCATTCAGAGCCTTGCCAGTTGCATCACTTCTGCACACGCGTACACACGCCCCTACGGTGATGGAACATGATGAAGTGGCGGGGCTGTGCACTCAATGCGGAGATTGTCTCAGCCTTCCTGGCTGGTAGGGCATGTGGTGACCGTGGTTGCTGCTCTAAAGGGAGCAAGGGAGGTGATGGTTTCATTGCCATGGGGCCATGTTAGAGATGCTGGAGACAAGAAAAAGCCACACCCAGGTGCCAGGGCTCCTCCCATGCATGTGAAGGCACCTGCACACAAATGCGTGGGAGAGGTTTGTGCAAACACCCGATAAAGTCTAATAGAAAAGAGTCATGTTTCTATAGGTTCTTTTAACCTATATAATTCAGTCGAGGATTCTGTCCTTGCTGTAAAATTCTATAGAATTTTTAAAAATAGAAACAGATCATTCTCTATCCAATTCTATAGACTCATAGTCGCTTCTAAAGAACCTATTATGTCAATTCTGTAGCATCATAGAAATGTCAGACTAGAAGGGACTTTGAGAGGTCATCAAGTCCAGCCCCCTGCGCTGAGGCAGGAAAAGGAAACCTAGACCATCCCGTGAGGTGTTTGTCCAACCTGTTCTTAAAAACCTGGGGTGGTGGCGATTTCACAACCTCCTTTGGAAGCCTGGTCCAGTACGTGAATATCCTTGTAGTTAGAAAGATTTTCCTAATATCGAACCTAAATCTCCCTTGCTGCAGATTAAGCCCATTGCTTCTTGTCCTACCTTCAGTGGATATGGAGAACCACTCATCACTGTCCTCTTTATAACAGCCCTTAACTTATTTTGAAGTTTGTTCTCAGGTTCCTCCTCAGTCTTCTTTGCTCGAAACTAAACACGCACAGTCTTTTTTACCTTTCCTCATAGGTCAGATTTTCTAAACCTTTTATCATTTTTGTTGCTCTCCTCTGGATTCTCTCCCATTTCTCCAAAACTTTTCTAAAGTGTGGCACCCAGAATTGGTCACAGTACTTACTCCAGCTGAGGCCTTACCAGTGCTGAGTAGAACGGGACAATTATTTCCCGTGTCCCACATAAAATATTCCTGTTCATAGACTCCAGAATGATATTAGCCTTTTTCAGCATTGCACAGGACTTTTCCATAAAGGAAGCATGGACACATGTACAGCTGCATGAAAAAGCCTGTGTGTGGCTTCATGCATGCACAAGAACACTAACATACATGCATTGCATAACTGCAAAAGTACATGGATGATGCAAGGACCCCAGGCCTATGCATGGACCATGCAAGAGTGTCCTTGATTAGCTGTGCTCTTGGAATAATAGATCCTTGCATCACAAGTATGCAATCTTTGTATTCTTGAGGATCAAGTAAGCATATTGATACACAGCAGCTACAGACACACGCACACAGGAATATAATATGAGCGTGGGATTTAGGTACATTTCTATCTCATTCTGGCCCTGAATACTTAATTTTGTAACTGGTTTTTCCACATGTTTAGCAGGGAGGAGAATGCCTTCCTTTGACCAATATGGGTGGATAAGAAAGATCAGCTCTGAGTAGGGTCCCCTCGTGCCCCCTCCATTTTATATTAGTCTGATTAGATTAGGGATTCAGTGGGTATTAAATCACGGACCGAGTGTGCATTTGTCCAGATGCTATTTCCTGAATCTCTTGAATTTTGCCCATAAAAGCCGTGGTGTGCATCAGAGAGCAGCAGGCCCATAATATTTTATTGCACTCTGAGATGACATGTTGGAGAAACAAATATTTTTAAAAAGAATAAACCAAAAATTGCAACCTAATAACAGCTGATCTTGTTCAAACCTCCTAGCTGTGCAATTATGCATCTAACAGGGATTTCATCTTCCAGGAGGTTATTGCTCCTCGGGGTCCTTTGAACAGCCTCTCTGAAACAGATAAATGGTTTCAGATCCCTAATGTAAATTTAATTTGTTTCTCCTAAAATGTACATCCAGCAGCCATTCCACTCAGGCTAGGAGAAGGGAAGGTAACATTTCCCCTCAAAATCTGAAACTCCAAACCAGATTAAACGTGATTATTTCCTCTTGAAGCCGGTTGAACAATTTTGTTGGCTTTTATGCTCTGTTGTTCAGGCATCTCCAAGGAAAATTCCATTCCAAAGAGCAAGGGCAGATGCTAGACTAAGTTTCATTCCTGTTCTCAAGCATCTGGGCTACAAGTTGTTGCTCTTTTTAATCCTAGACAGGAAGATAGAGGGATAATGTAAGTAGTGTTGGAGGGGAGGGGGCATAGATGTGGAGAGAGAAAGAAATAGATACACATGCACATGTGACAGCTGATTCATAGCAAAAGCATATTGCTGTGGAAGAGACTGATGATAACATTTCCTCTGGGAAGAAAAAGACTAATGGGTTCCTAAATGCATTTTGAAGAAAGTGATCCTTGGTCCCATATGTGAAATAAATCCGTAATGGTGGCCATAGTCAGAAACTTACCCCAGTTTACTAGAGAGGAGTGAATAACAGAAAACTTTTCCTGCAAAGATTCAGATCCAAAAGCAAATTTCAGTTTGCCATGTCTGAGCCCTTCTTCATAGATTTAAGGCCAGAAGGGATCATGATCATCTAGTCTGACCTCTTGCGTAGCACAGACCAGAGAATTTCACCCAATAAGCTAATGTGTGTCTTTTAGCTGGTGGCTTTTCTCCTTTCCAGGCAAGTCGTTCCAATGGTTAATTACCATCACTGTTGAAAAGTTTTGTTCTTTGTGTGAACATTTGGGCAGACAAGCTTAATTAGCAAGAACACTCAGAACAAGGGAGAATTCATCTTGAAAGCTTCTCAACCACTAACCTCAAAAATGTGCACGGGATTCTAATGTTCAATTTCCAGCTGTGTTGATCGTCCAGTCAGGTCACAGAAACACTATCATGTGACCTTGGTAACTAACACAGTGTAAGTGTAAAGGTTGAATATTAAATATTCTCCAGGCTCAATGAAATATTCTCAGTTCACAACGGAACTGGCTTAATTACTTGCTTTCCTGCAAGTTTCCCTTTTTAATTTCCAAAGCTGGCAGGTGCCCTTTTCAGGAGGTGGTGCCAATGCTGTTCCAAAGATGGCCAGCCAGGAGTGCCATAGACAGCACTACTGAGAGAAAGGACGGCTCAGTGCTCTGAGCATATTTTATCTCTGTATTTGGCACTGGTGCAACCACTGCTGGAATCCTGTGTCCAGTTCTGGTGTCCTCAATTCAAGATGGGGGTTGATAAATTGGTGGGGTTCAGAGAAGAGCCAAGAGGATGATTAAAGGATTAGAAAACCTGCCTTCCAGTGATAGCCTCGAGGAGCTCAATGTAGTTAGCTTAACAAAGAGAAGGTTCGGGCGTGATTGGATTACAGTCTACAAGCGCCTGTTTGGGAACAGGTATTTAATAAGGGGCTCTTCGATCCAGCAGAGAAAGGTAGAACACGAGCCAGTGGATGGAGGTCGAAGCTAGACAAATTCCGACAGGAAATAAGACGTAAATGTTTAATAATGAGAGTGAATGATCACTGGCACATTTTCTCAAGGGCCGTCGTGGATTCTCCATCACTGACAATTGTTAACTCAAGATTGGCTGTTGTTCTAAAAGCTCTGCTCTGGGAATTATTCCGGGGCAGTTCTCTGGCCTGTGCTATACCGACAGTCAGACTAGATGGTCACAGTGGTCCCTACAAATCTAGGAATGAATGACTAGCCTAGGACGTGGGAGACCTAGGGTCAAGTTCTTGCCTCTCCACAGACTTCCCTGTGTGCCTTTGGGCAAGTGTCTTAGTCCATCTGTGCCTCAGTTCCCCACCTGTCACTGGGGGATACCAGCACCTACTGATGAGTACTTCAACGCTGGTGAAGTTCTCCGATACGGTGCTAATGGGAGCTAAGATAGACGTCTGTGTAGTTCTGTAGGGGTCAGTGTGTGTCGCCTGCTTGATGGACCGTTCTGGACAATTAAATCCTTTGTGAATGCACAGGACGAAGCAGGAAGCAGCAGTGCAGTGCGCACAAGCCTGCCGACACGCCCCGTCCCTCACCTGCACTGACTAACTGGTGTCCATTGGGAACAGAGACCCAACAACCTCATTTCACACAGGCCACCCAATGGCACATTCAGTCACTCCTGAAATAGGCTGGATCTGAACTGGTGGCCTAAACGTGAAAGGCTTTCTATCCCATCCTGATCTCCAGAGCCAACCAGTTCCCAGCCCAAGCGCTTTTCTGATTTGAATTAAAAAAGCATTTTCAAACCAGATGGAGCTGAGATTTAAGACAACCACCATTTTACAGCTTGACGTTCAGTTTCCACACCAGAGCAAGGGAAATGTTTAATGCAGAATCAGCATGGCCCTTGTTACTAAGTGACGGGAAAGGTACTGCGTTCTCTCAATCCCTAGGGCAACTCCTATGAGCAAGAGACCCAAACCCAGTTCCGTGTATGGAGTCCGCAGCCTCGGATGTGCTACAAAGCCTGAATACCCCTCCCCGCAGAGCCGTTTTCACAGGGAACTCAAACCAGCTCTGCATTGACTTTCTGTAGCGTCAATCATTTCAATCCTTGTTATGTCGCTGATCCTTTGGGAAGCAGATGGAGCCAGCGGTCGGCTCCATTTCCAGTGACAGCACCTTTGCTTTATAACGTTTAGGTCTTTCAGCCTCATCAGTTTTTAGAATGAAAGGGAGAAATTTTCTGGAAGGGAGATAACTTCTGGGGAGGGTGGATGCCCTCCCGCACAAATTGAGGGTGCAGTAGCTACCCAACTCCTTACAATCATCTGATTGCACAACGGCATCCAGCTACCACTTCCACACCACTAATCATTCTTGCTTCTCCTCTCAGTTGGTCGTGCTTCCAAGGGGAAAACCGAACACCCTTCCCTTTCCGTTATCTGGCCAGTTAGTCAGTCTGCTCAGAATTTCTAGTTTAGATGATCTCCCTTCCTCTCACTGTCTCTCTGCCACTCCCCCCCTTTACTCTCTCCTGATTTGTGTGTATGTAAATCTCCATCCTGTGCTTACAACCCTGAATCACAGTAATCTGTTACCATGGCGACTACAGTCATGCAGCACTGGTGACTTTATTCGAGCTCATAAAGAAGTGGAAAGGCGAGACGGCTGTACCATTACCGCCAGTAATTCAAAGGCAGCCCTTCACCTCACTTTCCTTGGCCCCGTCTCAGTGCAGGGCATGTGATGTCCACAAAAGGGTTAATTTGCATAAACCACTACAAACCCCTAGCACCAGGGTCCTGACTTCAGGTAGGATCAGCCAGGGAGAGTTTGTTCTAGTGATTTAATGCTTCCATCTTGCTCGTATGCTGGAGGGCTCTGGTGGAACAGGCGTACCCAGCCTGCTTATGCAGTTCAGTTGATCACTGGCTCTTAGCCCCAGTTGTTTTGTTCCCAACTCACCACCAGAGTCTGAAATCCAGCTGGTTGGGAAATGGAGAAGGGGAAATCCGAAACAGGTCTGCCATATTTTGTTTGTGTTTTGTTGAAACTTTTAGATGTTGTTGAAATGTTCTGAGCCACTCTGCTCATCCCATGCTCAGTGCTCAGGACTTACCCCCATGCTGGATGGACGGATACACTGGGGAGAAACTGCCCTTGTACCTTCTGCCAAAGCATTTGGTTCAGGGCGTGCCAGAGACAGGACAGTGGACTACACGGACTGCAAGCCTGGTCCAGCAATTCCTATGTATTTGAAAATGTTGGCCAGTGCCATCCAAGAGGGTATAAGACGTTCTATGTATACGAGGACACAGTCTGAGAGGCACCAGGTAAATTACCACTAATTAGTGATGTCTTTCCCCAAACTCCCTTTTTGTAGCCCTTCATCTTATTATTAGTTCGGATTTGTTTGCCTGGCGCCAGAGATAATGTTGTTCTATCAGAATATTTCCCTCTGATTTCAGCAAGTGTCATCTTTCACGGATGACTTTGGGTTTTTTCAGGCAATTGTTAAACGTGGCATTGTTACTACGGTAGCGATGCACAGTTAGCGTACAAGATCGTCACTCATTTAGCAGTTTTAACTCAGTATGTCCCTTTGTCCGTTACATGCTGAATAAGTGAGGGCACAGAGGGATGAATTAGTTGGGTCTGATTTAAGATTTAGTGGATTTTTAAAACTACCATATGGCTCTATGCACTTTCCCTCTTCTTTTGTCTCTGCTAAATTCTGGACAAGTTCTTCCATGGCACCCACTGACAAACCATCTACCTACCTCACGGTGCAGCTGGCACTTACTGCTCAAAGGATGCCACTTTCAGATGGGGTGGTGGGTAAGCCAGGTAACGACAAGGCCAAGAATGAACTCTGACACCTCTGTATAACATCTGTTGGTTGTACTTACAATAGCACCTTGCGGATTCAACCAGCAGCACGGCCCTGTTGTGCTAGGTACTGTACAAACGGAGTAAGAGAGGCCCTGTCCTGATGAACTTGCATTCTAACTATGCAGTTGTTACAGACTTCTCTAGTGCATTGCCAGGAACCAGTTGTTCCATAACTTAACTTCCCCTGCAGATCAGTTACACAAACCCAGTGTCCCTTCCAGGACTTGCAGTTTATCATTCTCATGTTAGTGAGTCTTAATGAATCCTTTACTTGTATATAGCACCTTTCCTTCAAAGAGCTCAGTGTTTTTACAAATAGGAATTAATTAAGGACTTGCATCCCCTCCTACCCCTATTGAGCAGGTCATTATTATAATCCCCACTTTACAGGCAGGGAAACGGCCTCACAAAACAGGAACGTGGGTCTGCGTCACACCGTGCCAGGAATAGAAGGTAGAACTCTTGATTCCCAGTCCCCTGTTCAAAGTAATCGATGCTTCCTCTCTGCTTGTGTTAGTTAGACACGAGAGTCTGCTAGTTTTTCTTTAAGTGCTGCTTTGCAAAGAAATTAAAGGTTTCCAAGCCCAAAAGTGCAGAGGAGACACTGTGGTATTAGAACATCGGAATTGTAAAGTTTTTTTAGTCAAATTTCACACAGGCAGGATAATCACAGAAAGCCTCTGTTTTCACTGATTGTGAAAATATTGGCTCCAGGGCCTGTCCCAAACTCTAAACCCTGACAACCTGGGATCATGTTCTTATATTTTGTTAAACTGGCTCATTACCTGGCTGCCACAGAAAGACAAAGTGGTGTTTATCCCACCAGTGATCTCCTCTCTCTGCACCTCACCAGGCCATGGTGCGACACATTTAGAGGCATTCATGCTTGAAAAAACGTCCCAGAAACTATCACTCAGAAGCATGAAGGGGCACTGGCGGAGTCAGCTCCCAGCACGATGCTGTGGCTAAAAGGACTAACATGTTCCTTGGATCTATGAACTGTGGAGTCGCCAGCTGAAGTCAATGAGAGCTCTGGGTGCTGTGCACTTCAGAAAATCAAATGTGGCCCTTGCTGATTCCCGCAGGAAGAATTGGAGGTACCCCCTTGCTGGCCAGGCCTTCCGTCCCCCAGGAGGGATCCTTTCCTGACTCCCCTCTTAAATGTTTTAATCTGTAACATTATTGATACGATCTAGTGCACCAGATTACACTAAAATGTGCACTAAAATGACATCCTCCCTAATCTCTCTTTCACTCTACTCCTTTTGTTCCAGGATGGACAGGACAACGTATAGGAAAGAAAAGCCTTTGTAGAATATATTTACCAACTTCTTTTAAAAAGTTTTTGTTGGCCTCGAAGGAGCTCCTCAGAACATTTCCCTGCCAGCTGCTTTTCCCCAGTACCTCCAGACCAAATATTTGATTATGGGCAGTTTTCCTGAGGGACTGAACCACGTCTGCTTTCCAGTTTGAAGGGAATATTTTAGAGCCATTTATAAACCGTCCCTTTTTACTGCAGCTTCCTGAGGGTTAATGCTGCTTTCAGAAGAGGATCTCTGAGCATTTTATATACAGTAAATTAAGCCTCACGATGCTCCTGTGCAATAGATACTGTTACATCTGACCTTATTGCTGCTGGATAAACTGAGGCAGAGAGTTAAAGCGGTTTGCTGAGACTCACACAGCAAAGTGGTGGAGCTGGGTATACAAGCCAGGAGACCTGACTCCCTGTCCCCACTGATCACCAGGCAGCAATTAATGATTTATTATTGGATTACCGTAGCAGCTAGGAGCCCAGCGATGGACCAGAGCCGCACTATGCTAGGTGCTGTACAAACACAGAACAAAGAGTCTGTGTCTGAAGGAGTTTACAATCGAAGTATTAGACAAGAGATGTTAGAGGGATACAGAGACAGCAGAGCACAAGGAAACAATAACACAATATTGGTCACCATGATAGGCAGTGGTCTCAGCACACCAGCAGCTTAGCTGTTGTCAAGTTTTTTGTAGACATCATGGCACAGGGGAGTTCTAAAGAGGGATTTGAAAGAGGAGCATCCCTTAGTTCGGTGGGGTTTATCAGGTGCTCCTCTTGGGCGTGTGGCACTGCCAGGGCGAAGGCACAAAGGTGCTTGTTGGAAAATGTAGCGAGGGGGCGACTGAGGCTGACGTCCTGAAGCTTTGGTAGAGGATGTAGCTCTGTGGCCATTCCCACCCAATGGTAGCGTTTAACTAAAAGGCCATTTTTGTGTGCACCCCGGCTGTCATTTCTTTGGTCCCGTTAATAACAGCCGCACGGTTGGTCTCGCGGGTCTTTGCCTGCCACCTGTGGTTTGTTGGAAAGTAGTGCTGGGCGGGGATCCCACCAGTACCAAGCAACGCGGCTGCAGAAGACAAAGCCAACGGTTCTGCTCCTTAGCAGAATGTCTCATCCTCAGCCTGGCCTGGATTTCCTCCCTTTCACCAGGGCTCGCTTTCTGGCAATACATTCACGACCCTGCTTGACCTGAGTACTCATTACAGCAGATGCTCTCCAAGGAAGGGCCAGTCACTTACTATCTGCGCATGCTGTATCTAGCACAATGGCACCCAGAGATGGTTGGCCTGTGGGGCTTCATAGCTGTTCGGTGAGCTAACCTGTGCAAACCCATGACTGTCCGCGGGCTGGGGGGTGAGTGTAACAGCAGAATTTGGCCCTAACGCAGCTGTTGTGCTTTTTCTAAGGGGAAGGAAGGTGCTACAGAAATGCAACATGATCACTAGGGCCAAATCGAGTAGGTTGATTGTGAAAGGGAACGCTGTAACTGGCCTGGCTCTTCAGAGCAGGACCCCTGTGCTACTTTCCCTCACCCACGCAGTGCGGGAGATAGTAAGTGATTTGCAATGTTCTCTCCTCTGTTTTTAACACACTGACTTCACTTCATTTCAGGTGCACGGTGCCGAGTGCCAATTCCTTACTGAAGTCAGTGGAGTTACAGCAGGGCTGGCCTGGCCCTGGCTGTTGGAGACGGCTATGCACTTGGGCAGTCCTGCCTGCATTTACTGCTGTTATTACACTTCCTTTCACCCACCGATGTAAACAAAGGACTAAGCAGACACCCCAGGCCCGTCTGAGGCACACAGGAGGTGCTGCAGAGGGACCGACAGTGCAAGAGGGCTGACGGCTGTTGTTTTCCCTTCCAGTCAGTGTGAAATGATCGTTCTCTGCGCTGGAGGATGGGCCCCGCTCCACCCATTCTCCCATCTCCAGAGACACACATCTTGTGTGCGAGCACAGAGACGGCAGACAGCCTCTGCTGCAGCTGCACATTCCTTCCACTCATGGTCTGCTTGTTGAACGCTGCCGCCGCACTGGTTTAAACTGGAGTAAACCTCGGTTGCATCTCAAGGCTTGAATGACCAAGGGGCTGCCCTGGGTGTAACACAGCCTCCATTGCGCCAGCCACCTAAGCCTTACTTAGGGGAGCTCCACGGCAACGGTGAGCCCCTTTCCCCCAGCCTCTGGCTCAGGTCACTTTTTTCCTAGCCGAGGGGGCGGGGGGAATCAGTGTTTTCTTCTCTCGCTGCCTCCTTTCTCTCTCTCACACGCTCTTTCTTCACCCCACCCCTCAGTAGGAGGCAACAGATTATTGCAAATTCCGCCCTGCTCCACCCCTCCTTGCAAATTTCCCTTCGATCCACCCTTAGTCTGATCGCACAACCCCGCCCCCCTCCTCACAGACAGACGGACGGACACACGCACGTGCCCCAGGTACACTCATCCAGAGGGGCAATGGGTGTGTAACACCACCACGGAGCCATTCGCCAGCTGCCAGCAATGCAGCCCGGCTCCCCCGTGTAACGAGCTCACCCAGCCCGGCTCCCCCTCCACTCACCCTCACACACACACACACACACACTCACACTCACACACAGGCGCGCCCACACAGCGGGATCAACTCTGCACTCCGGCCGTGGGCTGCGTGTGGCGGAGAGGAGGAAGCCGGCAGAGATCCCCCCACCCCGGGCCCGTCTCGTCTCGTCTCGTCTCCCCCCGATTGTGCTGGGCTGGAAGGTAAGGGCCGGGGAGCGGCTGGGGAAAGTTTGGTGGCGGGGCTGGCTGGCAAGGTGGGGCCGGGACCGGGGGCTCCCGGCAGCGGGGCGGGGAGCGGGGCAGACGGCGGGGCTTTGTCTGGGGAAGGCGGCGCGCCGCACGCCCGGAGCTCGGGGCAGGGCCGGGCCGGGGAGCGGCTCCTTGCCCGTCGGGGGCCGGGCGCCCGGTCCGGGGGCTGCGCCCCAGGAGCCGCTTGGGGGGCTCCGAGCCCCGCCCCCGCGTGTCGCCTGCGGGGTGCGGGGGGGGGCTCCTGGGGATCCCAAGCGGGGAGCCCCCCCTGCCCGGGGGGTCAGGCCGAGCCCGTCTCCTCTCGCTGCTTGTATCTGCCGCTCAGACAAGCCCCCCCGTGGGGGTCTCTCCCCCCGCCCTGGCCTGTCTGCCGGGGGGGCTGGTCTGGGCACCCCTCGCCGGGCGTAAGCGAACTCCGGGCCGCGCCTGTTTACAAGGGGCGGGGGGGCGACGTGACCGGGGCGTTAACTACCCAGCAGCAGCCGGTCAGCCCCCGCCCTGCGGGGCCCCCCCCCGCCGCACAGCCTGGCCCCCCCCCCCTGCGGGGCCCCCCCCCGCCGCACAGCCTGGCCTGGCCCCCGCCCTGCAGCCCCCCCCCCGCTCCCCCCGGCAGAAGCACGCGCGGAGCTGGGGGGCAGGCCCTGCCCAGCGCCGAGAACCCCGCATCGCCCCCGGGCACGGCTGGGGGGTGCCGGTGCCGTGCGGCCGGCAGCAGCAGCCCATCGTGCGAGGTGGCGCCGCGTGTGCACATGTCTGCCCGTCTTTCGTTGTCAGTCCGTCCGTTCCAGGCACGTGACCGGCCTTGTAGTTGCCATGTCAACTCCCCGGTACCATGGTTCCCCCTCTCTCCCGCGGTTGCCTGGATACCGGTTATCCCTGCACGGTCTGGAAGGATGCTCTGGTCTTGCCTGCTCCCCTTGTTCCTGCTCCACAGGCAGGCGCACAACCCCGGGCAGAGACCTGGCACACATCCCTGCTGGCTGGATAGTCTCACAGGCACAGGTCTCTAGCGCACAGGTACAGAGCCAGCCGCTTCCACACTCATCTGAGCGCACACCCATGGACACAGTCACTCTCACAAACGCAGTCACCCTTTTGCGCACACACACACACACACACACGCCCATCATCATCATCATCTTGCATGCTCACCCGGGCACGCACACAGACAGTCTCACAGACGTCCTCTGATACACAGGTGCATGCACAGTTGCACAGACATCTTCTCTCAGACATCACATGCACACTCTCACGTCCGTCCACACACACACACTTTCCCGTATGCAGAGCCACATCTGGAATACAGTCCTTTTCATCTAATTTTTAAAAAAAAATCCTTCTTAGCTAATTGCATGTTGTAATGCATGTGGATTTGGGGGAGAGCAAAGGAGCTTCTAGTTGTGTGCAACAAAATGTTTTGAAATACATTTTCTCATGTTGTTAAATATTTTAATAAAGCCATAGTAATACAAATAAATCAAACACTTTATCCCGAAGAGAAAAAGGGAGACATAATCTACATCTAGATCTATCTATATCTGTAATTAAAGAGGCCTGAAAATTTGTATATCTGAATCCATCCAGTGGAGTTCAGATCTTGAAGGAGTAATGTGCAGGAGAGGAAGAGTCAGGCGGCATATCTGGGCATGTATGAGCTTTGCAACATGAAAGAGCAGCTTCTGAAGAAATGTTTTCAAAGCTGCATGCAGATTATGATTTACATTAGATTGCCTTGTACCATTTCAGCGACTGTGCTATCATTGTGCGCCCTGTTCTCAGCAAGACACGACATTTCTACTTATTAAAACCTTATTAAACAGAGAGAAACACCTGAGAATTAAATTCCTTTTCCCATATGGAAAATGTTTGTGCAGAAATACGGTGTGGCTTTGAGTCAAGCAGCAAGGGAACATTAGCTGAGGAATGACAGATAACGTTTTAGATTGGTCGCTGTTCTAGATGCTGCAAACCAAGGACAATAGTTACTAATTGCAGGTTGAAGAAGAATGTATAAAACAACATTATTATTATGAGGTCCTGTGTAGATTTGCTGATGAGTCTGGCTGATGTGGGGCCAGTTGGTTGCCATCTTGTTGCTGTGAGGTTTGTGTTTTACTTTTCGGTTTTAATGACATATGATTGCTTGACATATGCCTGCCTGGATAAAATATTGCAGTTAGGTGTAAATTTGTCAGTAGTTTAAACTTCTGTAGTGGGGACAGCTTTCAAAGACATCAAACTGGAAACCTACATCTATTCCTCTCTCACATTTTTGCTCCCTGGGTTTTTTGTTTTTGTTTTTCATGTTTGCAAATTACTGGAGGGCTGGTTCAGACACTTTGCTCAGGCTGGTGCATGAATAAGTGCAAAGCATGATTATGATCAGAAACAGCCAGAAGAACTCAGGAGTGAGGAGGTGCGTGGTGTATCTCTGCCTCTATGCTGTGTAGGATGCCATTAATGCAGAGGGGAGGGGGGATTGTTTCTCTCCTCTTTCTGGTTTTGTTCATGTAAATGCAGCTAAAAGCAACCATTCCTTTTTAAAATGAGAGCAAATCACTTCAGAGGGGATGGCAAGAATGCTTTGACAAGCTGTTGACTAAAAGTTTTCCAATATCTCCAACATCAACAAGGGGTTGAATAACATCCCTTAGACCTGTTATTCCCCTGCTTCCCAGGACATAGATTTTACAAAACAGGTTGTACCATGTAACTATTGTTATTATGTATTCATTATTGCATGACACCAGCAGTTCCTGACCCAGAGACCTCACAGTCCAAGATTGAGACAATATGCAACAGATGAGTAAACAGACAAAGGGGTGGTAGCAGGGAAAGGGATGGTGGAGGCAGGTGGATTTGCAGAAGATAGTAGTTACAGTGGTCTCGGTAGGTGTTAAACAAACAAACAAACAGAGGGAACGCTTATGAAAAACGACCTAAACAGAATCTCCACTTCCCAGCAGCAAATTGTACAATTTATTGGTTTGACCTTTGTCGAAAGGCAAGTTGTATTTTTCCCATTCCCCGCCCCCACGGTGGATGCTGTTAATTTCCCCGCCTGGCTTGCTCCGTGCAGCCTGCCGGTAGCAGAGCAGTAATCACATTTGAGATACTCCTCGGATAAAGGACTAGCGTGGCTGTTTTCTGTCTGTCAGTTTCTGGGTTATGAGATGCATGTCATGTTGACGAGCTGAGCACTGTGGGCCAAGACAAATACCTCTAAACTGATTTGGCAACCGTTCTTTGATGTGTTAGGACATGATCGCCTGGAGCCAGGAAAAAAAACCTGCAGAAGACTTGTTTTGTGCAATATTATTAGCGAAGGATAGTGTTCGGGAGGAGGAACGGAACCTCATTATAATTTTGTCCAGTGTGATCTGTGATCTTTCTTGTGATCTCATTGATCTTGATTGAACCTAATCAAGAGTGATCCACATGGATTCTGGTCCTTTGGTGGCATCTGAGACGGGATCACTCAAAGGAAGCCTGGATTCAGGTTTGGATCCTTGTGTCTCCTGAAGAGGTTTCCTTTGAGCATCCTCTGCTTTTGGCAGGTATCCCAGGCCCGCAAGTGACAAATTAATCTTAGCAAAAGCTGTCTTGTGTCTCCCATCCTACCAGCATGTGAATCAGCACAGACCTGGAAAGTTGTGAGTGCTGTCTTGCATGTTACAAGGGTGTAGGCTGGAAATCTATCATTTAGAACAAGAGACGTAATAACAACAATCCCATTAGAAGCCAAATTGATGCTGAAGTGAAATGGCAGAAGAGCACATAAATGCATAGCTGCAAATGTCCGTTCCCACACGCACACTCGCACACCCTCCAGGCTACTGAGCAGCCTTGTCAAAGTCTCGGGGCTTTGCAGGAAAACCGGAGATTTTAACTCGGTCTGAGCTTTGGGAGATGTCCTGAGGACTCTTGAAGGAAGAAAGAGGCTGCCCAGCGTTAATTTTGATGGCTGAGACTTGACAGGTGCTGATCTTTGTGAAACAATTACAAAGAAGTTTTTAAAATTTTTTCCAAGTCTGTTACCAATCCCCTGTCTTGTTCTTGAGGAGTGTGCAATGTTAGTAAGGGGCTAATCAGCCTGCAGAAGCTTTCACCCCTCCCCTCCTCAGTAACGGGATGAGAATGAAAAATTCTGAGGGGGGATTTATGAGAAGGAGCAAGGAAGTTAAGAGAGAGGATGGTGACTTTCAGTCTGTACTGTAGAGGGCCGTTCTTAGGGGGGCAAGTAGGCTAGAGGGATAGCAACCCCAGAGACCCTGTCATCACAAAGTTGACAATATCTCGCCATCTTGGGTGTGGTAATGGGTGGCTGTGTGAGAGCTGGGTAGTGTGTATCTGTGTAATCTGGCCCCCTTCCCATGTGTGCTTCTGCCTGTAATGCCAGCTTTCCGAGAGGCCTGACCCAAAGTGCAAGAGCTGAGAAATGAACGGGACGTGGAGGAGACTTTGGGGTTGTAACCAAACAAGCCTCTAATTCACAGCCAGGCTCAGGGAGCGGGAGATTCAGCCATCCCTGTCTCCAGACTCCCAACAGAGTCCGTGAGACAAACTCTCCTTTCTCTCACACAGTGGAGCACAGCTGACTTCCAGGGGAATGCACGGAGCAGAGGCGCTTGGCACCATTTGTTGCCATTGACGTGGGTGCAAAGGGAGCACGAAGCAGACTGGCAGTGTTTACATGTGCTCTGCCCTGACTTTGCATTGGTGCAGATGATGACCAGAAAGGGCAGGACAGTGGGGGTCTGGCCCCCAGTTTGTATGCTGTCCGGAGACCCAGATTCAAGAACACCATGAGGTCACTTTCTCTTGGGTGGGGACTTGGAGAATTATTCCCGAGGTTTTCTGTCAGTGCTACTGCCAATGCAGAGAACTAGCACGTGTCCGTAGGCTAGAGGGAAGGACGGGGGAGCCGTGCTAGCACCAGAGATCCCCTCTCACGCCATGTGCTAGGATGAGAGCCGGGCCCCCTCGCTATGTGGCCATGGAAAGCTGAGCTGCAAGGAGGACATTGCAGACATAACACATGTCCTCCCCTCCTGCTCTCCATTAGCCCTCTGCTGCCACACGGTCTCTGCTTGCAGATCCTGTGTAGTGATTCCCCCCCGGCGGGGGCAGATGGTGCAGCATGGAGATAACGTCTCTCTAGTTCTGTCCTCTCCCTGAGAGAGGAAGGATGACTGGGAACGAGAGGTTTATGTGTACATGCAGGCAGTCCTTCCCTGAGCCTATGCACGTTGTCTGGAGTAAAATGTACCAATAATGCCACTAAAACTTTAACAGTGTATTTATTTAAAATTAAAATGTAACCGTGTATTTATCACTTGGGTTATGGTAACACCAGCCCCTTGGCGCTCTACAGACGCCCACGCTCCAAAGCGCTAACAAGCGAAATAAGCAAAGGCAAGATTATTATCCCTGTTTTACAGTTGGGAGAGAGGCATGGAGAAGACAGACTCGCGCAAGGACACACAGCAGGTCTGTGGCAGGAATCAAACCCAGATCTCCTGAGTCCCAGCCCAGTGCTGCTCACAGGGCCACATGTCTCCTTCCACAGCCTGTGGCTTTGTGAGCTGGCAGCAGAGTTTGAGAGCGGATCGGCTCCAGGCCTGGAGGCTGAGTCGTTCGGCCGATGAGGGAGCCGGGTCTCTGCCAAGTCAAACAGCCAGCAGTGGTTACTGCACGTCAGTGCCTCCCCTGGTAAAGCCAGTGGGAAAGCAGGGCTGCCCAGACTGGTGTTTTCCAAAGGGAGGGAGGGATTCCTGCAAACAGGGCCCCGGCATCATTTTTTCGGGCCCAGTACAAACGTGTAACACGGGTCCCCGCCCACACACACAATGGGGGTTGCAGGCTGGGCCAGGACCCCTAGGGCCCCCGGCCCCAGTAAAGTGTACCACCCTGCCCTCCCCTCCCTTCCCCTCCCTCCCCCCCCGCCAATGTGGGGGCCCTCCCTGCAAATGCCAGGTTTGAAGGAAACCCAAACGGGACCTAAGGAACAAAGCTCTCCTGTCCGAAGCGTCCTTCTGCAGCCTGTGATTTGTCCAGGATGTGTCTCTGCTTTGCTTCAGCAGCTAAGATGCTGACCTTGCGTTCGCTCCGCGGGGGCTGGCTCACCCGTGATCTGTCACTGGGGCCCGTAGGCACTGCAGCAGTGAAAGGAGAGTGACGGTAATGTCCCAGCAGGTACCGTTGAGCTCTTGGTTCTGTGGCGAATGCTGTCGAAGGGAATGCAAGACGGTCTGGAAGTAGGGCAGACAGCATGGGGGGGCTGGCTTGTCTTGGCGACAGTAACTAGGGACTGGAAGCCAGGACTCCTGCGTCCTGTCCCTGATTCTGCCGCTGACATGGTGTGTGACGTTTGAATAAGTCGCTTCACCTTCCTGTAAAATGGGGAGAATGGTACTTTCTGGCCCTGCAGGGTGTTCTTGGAGCCTCTGGCAAAGCCGCAGAAGAAAGGCAAGTTACTGTGATTAATATTAATAGCGAAACAAACAAACTCTCTGGCTGCTTCCAGAGAAGCAGGCAGGATCTTGGCTCCTGGGGATTGTAGGTGAAAGTCACTAAGGCAATGAGCATCGTGGAAATGGCTAAATAAATGAGGCGGGTGTCAGGACTCCACACAGCTGTGCAGTGACTGCTGGTGACTGGGCGTGGTGAGCACAAGGAAAGCGGGTCGTTGCAAAGGCTGGTTGCAGTTCACACTGCGAATTTAAGGGCATTATCCAAAGGCCACTGAAGTCAACAAGAGTCTTTCCATGGGCTCCAATGAGCTTTGGATTAGACCCTATCTGCAGAGTTTCTGGTAAGATATTATCCCCAACACCCCCCCCTCCCCCCCCCCCCAAAGCCAAGCAAACAGAATGCTTCCACTCTTGTATCTGCTTGATCTGTAGAATGTAGATCCTGCCGTGGGCCAGGAATTTCTCTCTCAAATGCCTTGTGTCCTCTTATCTCCCACCCGGGTATCACAAGGAACCAATGAATAACCAGAGAAAGCAAGGATCATTGCATGGGTGATTATGGATTGCAAAGCTCTGCACTGGCATATCAAGGTGTTCTGGTGGCTATTTGATTGCGATGGCATCAGAATCCTGATGCATGTGTGTTTGTGCACATGCGGACAGGTGTAGCCCAGATTGCAAAATTATCACAAGCATCTACCAGTCCAGGCACAAAATCTACTTGCCGGCTGTTTCCACGATGATGACAGTGAAGAAAATGAATGATTGTTTTATTGCAGATTGTGGCTGGGTCTAGGAGGATGCTGTCCAACTGGTGCAGCTCTGCTCAGTTTTCCTGTGTGTCTATATCTCTATTTATAATACAAGAGGGAAAAACATGTTTTGATTAAGGTCAGATGCGACTATGTTGCCCTTCTGCCTGGTGGGGATTTGTGTGTCTGTGTTTTTGCAATATTTGATGATTACAGATTTAGCATCACTGAGGGGAAAAACATTTACAAAAGGTGTTTATTAAACTTGCACTTTGGGCTGAAGAACTCAGCGGTGGATGGTGCAGTTCTGACTGAGGTAACACAGACACTCCTTGTGCACGATTTATACAGTGTCTGCTGTAGGATGTCTATGCAATAGGTGACCTGCGCCCAGCAAACAGCTGCATGGCCTGAGCAGCTTAGTCTAACGGCGCCAGTGAGTGCAATGCTATAGGGCTGTGGGAAATGTTGGCACAACCATGGACATTTTTGCTTTTCTCATTTTATTTCAGTCTTATGAAAAAAATTGTCAGTCCGATTTTATGAGAAGCCTGTGACATTGCACGAAAAGGTACTCATTTGAGGGAGAAATGGGCTCATTTTTCACTCTAAAATGATATTGTTCTTTCTCTAGTGAGAACCATGACAATTCTGCAGTTTAATTGGTATGAAGACGACTTTTAATGTGCAAAAAATGAAATTTTAAGTTGTGTTTCAATGTGAAAATACCCAAATTTGCTAAATTTCATGAAAAAATGAAACTGTTGCCACAAAACCTCCAGGAACCGAATGGAGAAAGGCAATTGTGCAAGCCTCCCGTAAGGAGCCGTGTGAATTTGTGTGGTGTGCGCAGAGAGAGGCTGTGATGGGGCGGGGAGCATGGAGAGCAGGGAACCACTCGGCCATGGGGCACCAGAGCAGGGTCTGTGTCAGGGATGGCTAAGGGGTGCGAGCCTGTTAGTTTTTCCGTCTCAGCTGCTCTCTTTAATTTTGCTGCCAGGTGCTGGCGGAGCTCTGTGCTCAGGTGCTCTCCCGGGTTCGGTTTTTTTTTAAAGGGCTCCTGGAACCGCACTCAGCAAGTCAGTCGCCTGCCCCCATTGCCAGTACCAGCTCCAACTGCCAGGAGCAGAACACAGTTGTTCACATTCCTGAAGAGTCACGGGCTTATTATTAGACCAAAATAATGACTCGCAGGTTTCTCTCTGTGGAAGGAGGAGAAGTCCGGGTTTTTGGCTCCTCCCGTTGAACCCTACCCCATCTGTCCCCACTACAGGGGAGAATCTGTTCTTTCAAAACATGGACCAAATTTCCGCTCCCCACCTGCACCCCTCACATTTACCCTGCTGACATCAGTGCGAATGGAACGGGATCCTTGGTAAGCTGAGGAGCTGCTAGGCCCCAACCGATGTTTGAGCGGGGGAATGGGAGGCTTCTCAACAGAATGATGACACCAGGGCTGAGCCCTGCCTTCCCCTCGGTATTGCTGGCGAAGATGAAAATTAGGAGGTCAGGTGCAAATTGCAAATCCCTGAAATAGAAAAAGCGCAAGAGACTTTTGGTGAGAGGATCATAGGCGGGTGGTGAGGTGCTGTTAGATTTAAGGCTGCCTGGGAATGGGTGTAGGAACTGCTAGCATTAATTCACAGGTACTTCCATTGTGTTCCAGGAAGGCTAGAGGTGAGACGCCAGATGCAAATATCCATGCAGGAGGTTGGAAGTTTGGTCTCCATACGCCCAAGAGATGCTAATCCATCTGCAGAACTCTATACAAACTGCCTCTATTGTTTGCTTTATAGTGCCAGAAAGCATTTTTTCATAGGCTTACTATATATGCAGTGCATGTATCATATATGCACTCAGGGAGCGTGGTGTGTGCATGCATTTAATTATATTGCCTGGTGTGTGTGTGTGCGTGTGTGCGCGCACAATTTACATATGCATCTGCAAATGGCTTACAATGAATGTTTGCAAAGTGCTTTGAAGACGGAAAGACATCGAGAAGCATTAAGCAGCATCAGCTCAAGTATGAAAAGTTTCCCCCTCCTTTTGAGAGCACAGTGGAGGGGAGGCAGGGCAGGGGTGAGGGGTTCTAGCACAGTGAGACAAGCGGGGCACTTTGCAAGCGCTGAGCTAACAGATTGGGACATGGGAAGTGTTCTCTCTTAGCCATTGTTAGGTCATTAATGAGATACCAGCAGATGAGACGTTAGCGAGCCAGCTGCACTTGTTCTATACTGTGGTTTTAATAACTTGCCCGGAGCAAGCCGAGGTAACAACAGGTTCACGACTGGACGATTTTTCTCCATAAAAAGCAAACTACATACATACAAACAAGGGGGCAAATCCCGCTTTGCCTCTGTCATGCAGCAGCTGCACTGAAGTCAGTGGAGGGTTCTGAGCCTAGCGAAGGGTGAGTTTGGTGGCTCCAATAACAGAAGAGGGCAAAAAAGACAGCATGGGCTGGGCCCTGCGAGATTTCCAGCCCCCACGGGATTGCTGGGTGAGCTGGAGGCCATGCAGGATTTGGCACACAATTTGGAGCCCTGTGCTCAGGGCTGCTTCCTGTTTGCTGGATTCCAGCAGTCAGCCCCCATCTAGGTCGCAATGCGCGTTGGGGCTGGGAAGGAATTTTCCCCACACCTCCAGGTTGGCTGCGGCTGGTGGGGGTTTCGCTTTCCTTGCAGTGCAGTCTAGGGGTTGGGTTCTGGGCAACAGAAGGGCTGGAATTCTCCGCCTCCTGGAGGGCATAGTTTGGAGCTGTGGGAAAGTTGTCACTGCAAACTTCGGCAGGTGCCCAGTGCAGGAACTCACTGCTTTGGGCTCTAGATCCTAACAGGTAACATAGCGGGCATCCCGAGGGCATCCGCTTACACGATGGGGGCATCATGTCTAACCCCCTGGGGGCAAAGGCAAACCAGGGCTTAGGACAGTCCCCTGGGGGGACCCCTCGCCAAATGCCAACCCCTGAAGGGGGGAGCGGATGCTGCTGGGTGGCTAGAGGCACCCGCAGAACCTCCTTGTGCGATGATTGGCTCCCCCTGTGGAGGGTGCACCCCGAGAAGTGGCAAAGGCTCAGTGGGGTGCAAGTGGCTGCGCTGGGCTGTCACTGGACGGAAGCCTTGCATGGAATTTGACTCATAAAGTTGCGGCCTGGTTAAAACTCGTGCCCTGGTTTCTTCCTGTGCGGTGAGCACCCCAGGACCATTTGGGCAGTTCAGGGGGGCAGGGCTTGGCTGAAAGGCTGGGTGATTACAAGCTATTTAGGGTTAGTGACAAGTAGCGCCTGGCCAGAGTCTGCAGGTGCTGCTTCAGGGAGCTCCTCGGGGCCTGATGTCCACTTATGCTAAGGCTGCTCTGGTGCCGGGCGTGCGGAGTGGCCTCAGTGTAAATGAGAACCGGGCTGCCTTGATTTCCCTGGCGTTAGACTGGTGTAGTGCTGATACAGCAGGGTGGGGAACTGGGCCCACGGGTGCTGCGAGACATTTCAGCTACAAGACGAGTGTTTGTTGGGTAATCTATTCAGTGCCTAATGAATCATGGATGGGCAACGTCGTGCAGTGAGCATGATCCGACTGGCAGCAGATGTAGTCAAATCATACAAAACATTTATCAGATGAATAATTTATTCTACAAATAATGGCATTATTAATAGAACACAGGATTCAATTAATACCATTCATTCAGTTCGAGTTTTGACTCATGCAAATAAATGGTGTGCATGTGTTATAAATACACTCTGTTCTGTATTTTGCATGATGTCCATTGTGCATTTTGAGTTTGATGTTTCCTACATTATGCTCAGAGCAATAGCTGATATTTTAAAGTACCTTGTTTACTTATCCCCCATGTCATCAACAGCAGATCGACCACAAGTGGCTGTATCATCAGCTGCTGGGCTGGCTTGGTAGTTTTTTTTACAAGTCAGTAATTATATGAAGTGATGTGATTCATCATGTAAAGAGACTCGCCTGGGCCTGCTGCACAAACTGACCCCCACATCCTGCTGCACACTCAAAAGTACGGAAACACACCAGAGCAGTGGGAGCTGCGGGGAAGGGAATTAAACCAAAGCCTGTTCAGATAAAAGGTGTTTATTTCCAAATGACAAGATCTCCATGCAGGGGAGATACAGATCATGATGGGATGTGAACTAAGAAGAAGAATGGCTATTGCTCTGTAAATGTGCACTGAGATTTTACAGGACCGAGAATAAACCAAGGGGCTACGTTTTCTGCTCCATGTAAATAAAAGGCAGCACCATTGACCTCAGTGGAGTTCTGCCCATTTAAACAAGCAGCGAATTTCGTGCGAGATCCCTGCTGTGACGTGCTGGCAACCCAAGGCCCTGATCTCGTGGTGGGACCAGCAGGGTGTCCCTTCCTCCTGGGCTGAATCCTGTTGACAGCAGCGGGGTTCCATGCAACCCTTTTGCAGAATTGGGCCTTAACGAAGGAAATTCCCAGGGACTGAGACTTAATGGCCGGTCAAGAACTCTGAAAATGCCCGCTGGTACCGACCATACATGCTCTCTCTGTGCAGCAGTGGGACAGGAACACGCTCAGCATCTCGTAGGATAGGGCTCCGAAGTTTCAAGGGATGGTGTTTTTTTCTTTTTTAGCTAGTGGAGAGATTTGTGCATGGAAGGAGCCGTCCCACTGAGGTCAACCGGGTCACTAAATAGGCTGAGGAATGCCGAGGCCATGGGGTTTGAAAGGATGAATCTCAGGGGAGTGAGATGCAGGGTGATGGGGACATGCAGGAGAAAAACATGTCATTGTGGAGCATCACTCTCTGTCTGTCTGTCTTATAAGTGCTGCCATCCGAGCAGGGCTAGGAAGCACTTCTACACGAACTAAATTATGCAGTGAGTGATATTTTCCCCTTGAAGGAGAGCTCATTGCTTGGGCTGAGGAGTTATTCTCTGATCGCTCCCTGCGGGTTACTTACGCTATGTACACAGCACTTGCCGCCTTGCCTTTGTGTTATCTTGGTGTTTGCCTGGTCTTTTCTCCGTTTGGAATCGGATTTCTTGCCTGCTTCTCGAGCTCCCTTGTCCTGTATCCATGAGACACCAGCTGATAGGGCAGCCCTGGCTCAGGTACTTCCTCTCAAAACCTCTGGCTTTACGAATGCAGAGAGACCCTGAGCCTGACTTACCCTTGGGGAAACTCCACTGATGTCAGCGAGGTTCCACCAGGGATGATTCTGGCCGTATTTTCTTAGCCACCTCCTTTTGCTTGGTTTGGTCTCTTCTTTCCAGTGACTACCCTGCATCCCTTTCCACCTCCCTCTCCAAATGCTCGCTCCAGAGCTGGGCAACAAGCCACAGCAAGCTGCCAAGTGTGACTTGAAGGATCCCACACGGCTGCCAGCGTGTACTAGATCCCAAAGGTGGCCCTTGGGGCTAGGTCTTGAGGGAGCTTTGGACCCGTGTCCTGACTCTAAACCCGTGTCGGGTGGATTTTAATGGGGAGGGTTCATCAGTTCACACTGGTGGCTGCACGCTTTCCTGTTTCGGGGGAGTCTCCCAGAACAAAGGATTAATGGGAGGGCAGCTGGATAGAAAACGAACGGCGCCAACTTCACCCTCCTTCACCCCCAGTTCCGCCACTTACGGCTCAACCACCAGCACGTGTCCTCCTTGGAGAGAACCCGCAGATGTTTCACGTGGGCGTTGGTGGCACATGTCCGGGGGTAGGAGGCAGAAGGTCACAGTCTGGCCTCCCACCTCAGCAGGACTCGTGCTAAGCCACGAGGCTATTGTGGCTGATGGGGCTGGGTGCCCCCCACTGGGAGCTATTTATTGGGGGCAGAGACTGTGTAATGTTTCCTCCCCTCCGCTGGGAAGAAGAGTACACCTGACTTAGACAGAGGGCCAAGCTGCCAGGGATGCGTGCCCCTCTGCGGTAGGTCTGTCTGGGGGGCTAGGAGGACATACGCCTCAGAGATACTCCTGGTGTGGCAGCGCTTCCAGCCTGGGGTACAGCAACAGGACCCAGCATGTGTCCTGCAGCGCCGGGGGAGGCACGCAGGGCACAGGCCTCCGCTGGTCTCCTGGTGTGCGTGGAGCGGCTGCTGTTCCCCTGCTTCCGATGGGATGCAGCCCCCAGGCCAGGGAGCGTCACCGTGGCAAGCCAGGGACAGCGCGAGGCTGTGAGATTCTCATGGACTCACAAACTGTTCATTTAAATGGCACCATCTGGAGAGCCTCTGGTGCCGAGGGTTCGTGCCATTCTACCCAGCCTGACGAGAGCTACCTTATGGCCCCGGATCTGGGGAGCCGTGGCTGGGGCCAGCTCGGCCGTCTGGATATTGCGCTCCTGGGTACGAAGCGGCCCGACGGCCCTGCCGTGAGCGTGCTGCTCCTTGACGGAGGAGGGAGGGAGCAGAGCGACGAGGACGCCGTCTGCCTGTTGGCCTGCTGCACCGGACCATGTCGGGCAGACTGTGCTGCTGGGATCGGAGACCTAGGACCCAGATCTGCCCTGGAGCCGTCAGCGATGCAAGGAGCTGGAGAGGTGGGGAGACGTCTCTCCACGCCCACGGCTGTCGGGGAGGGAGGTAGTGAGACAGAGGGTCAGTCTCCTGAATCGGGGGAAGGCTTTGTTGGGGCTGAGCCCCTCAACACCACTACATCTGTCACGCAAGGGGACGGAGTTCCAGCTCCGGCAGGGACCCCTTGTCCGCATTAGCCCAGCCCAGCCCAGCAGCCGCTCTCCAGCTCTCCGCTCTCCGTGCGGCATGCAGCCGCTCTGTCTGCTTTCCCAGTGCGTGAGCGGCAGCAGCCCCCCTTGCTTCCAGCCCAGGCGCAGCTCCTGTGCTCTACCATGTATGGCAGTGAAGTCGGATCTGGCGAGAGGAGGAGGAAGGCGCGGAGGGGTCGCGTGGGTCCTGCTGTGGCAGGAGCGGAGCAAAGTGACTCTCTGACTCCTGCATGTGCTGTGCTGCGCTACAGCCGAGAGCAGCTCCTGGGGCTGGTGCCGCACCCACCGCAGGCCAGCAGGCGCGGTGCAGGCGGATTGACGGCACTGCGTGTTGTGCGGGGGGCTCGCTGCCCGTTCTTGACTGGCGTGTGCAGTGTGATCGCGGGATCTTTGGATAGGGTTGCTGGGCAGTGTTAGCTGTACAAACGCCTGGTGGAACTGGAAGTGCTTGCACCAAAGCCCCCCCGTCTGGTTTCTAGGCACTCCTGGTGGTGGGGGGAATGAGTCAGTCTGTCTCCAGCGCGCTCGTCTCAGAAACGCTCTGTCACTCTCTGCAGCGCTCCCTGTCCAGCCTGGACCCTGGGCAACCCTTCGCCGCGTGGTCAAACTGCAGCCTGACCGCAGCAGCCGTAGCTCCCTGGTGGGGGCACCTCGCTCTCACCTGGGCTGGAGAAACACCGGGAGGCCTTTGCACTAGGAGAGGAGAGATTCTCACTCCCATCCTGCCCCCAGCACATGCTCCAGTCTAGCAGCTCAGAGGAGCTGTAGCAGCTCACCCTAGCGTGCTTGGGACTGGGTCCGGGGCTCCTCCAGGCCAAACCGCAGACAGCTGCTATTCCAGACATGAACCGAAACTACAGAGCTGTTGGTCCTGGCTGCGCCCAGCCCTGGAGCTGCCCGTGTCACTGTCCTGCTGCCACAGTCATGGAGGCAAATGCCTGCGGTGGCTTTAGCGAGAGCCCCCCGAGTGCCTAGCCTGTCCCTTTACCAACGGGGGGCTCCCCAGGCTTCTTTGGAGCCTCATTGGTGGAGCTGCTCAGACGTTTTCTGCCAGAATGTTTTTTTGATGGAAAGTGGCTTTTTCAACCAAATGGAAATTGTAATGAAAAACATCTGTTATTTGGGGGGGGAGATATGTTGAAAAATCAGGGGGAGGAGGGGAGAATCGACCCCCTCCCCAAGAAAATTCCAGAGAAAAACTCGCAACAAAAATGTAAAAAAAAAATTGTCAAAAATTTCAGAGGGGAAAAAAAAGATTTCCTGGCCAGCTCTGCTCACAGGTCCATGGATTCGAGGCTGGAAGGGACCGTGGTGACCATCTAGTCTGATGTCCTAGAGACGTTCCGCCTGGGATTCCTGCATCCTGCCCAGAACTCCTGGCCGAGCCAGAGCAGCTCGCTTACAAAGAGACATCAAATCCTGACCTGAAAACTCCGGTGATGGAGACTCCACCGTGGCCCTTGGCGATCTGTTACCCTCGCTGTTCAGAGTGTGTCCCGGGAATGTCTGCAGGGGCTGGGCGAGGTTTGTGCAGATGGCAGCTTCGCTGTGATTCTGCCAGTGATGCAAGAGGCAGCAGGGCTCACACGCCTGTGGTCGTGTTGATTGTGGTGGGCCGTCAGCAATGCGAAGTGAGAGGCTGTGCCTGGACAGGCCGGACCCGGAGGCCGTGTTTCAGGCTCACTTTCCCGGCCCTGCTGCACTCCCAGCAGTTGTTCAGTGTATTGTCTCTCTGCTTCTTATTTCTAACAAAGGGCTTTGTAGTTCACCTGCCGGCGAGAGCCACGGCTGGGTGGCCAAGGGGAGGGCAGCAGTGGGCAGTTACCTGCATACTTAGTGCCTGGAAGTGGGACTCCAATGCCTGGCTTTGCCTGATGTGCTGTGCGACCTCGGGCCGGCCCAGCCTTGGCTCGCTTTGCTCAGGGGGCCTGCCACCCCTAGCAGTGCCGCTGCAGTGAGTCGGTGCGTGGGTAAGCGCGGCCTGTTGCGTTGCGGTTGGTTTGCAGGGCCGGAGCCAGCAGGGGTCTGGGGGCTGCCGGCCAAGCGCTGACCTTGCAGGGCTGGGGAGTTGGGATGCTGACGTTCAGAACGGCCCAGCTGCGTCGCTCCTCAGCCCAGGGCAGGGCAGCGCCGGGCGCAGGAACGTGCAGCAGTTACCGTGCGACTGGGGCACATTCAGGCAGGCTCTGGCGAAGAGCGCAGCAGCTGGCCTTCGCAGCAGCGTGAGAGCAGAGGTGGGAGCCAGCCAGGCCCCCAGGGAGTGACGTGACCTTGGAGCTGCCATAGCCCTGGCTGCTCTCCCCACTCAACGCAGGCCAGGCCGGGAGCACAGCGAAGGTGCCAAGGGACCCCGAGGCCCAGGCCGGGCTGAGCCCCACAGCTACAGGTGCTGCTGCAGAGCGGGCCCCTCTGCTTGGTGGGGTTAGTCTGGGCGGGCCGGAGTCTATCTCACTGGCTGAGTAGAAACTGGCACCGGTGCAGTGGGGAGCCCGGGCAGCGGGAGGGGCTCAGGCTGAGTGTAATGGGCTCTTTGGTGTGATGATGTATTGCAGGAGGGCAGCGGCTTTCACCCATCAGTCCCTGGTGCCCGCTGCCCCGGCCCTGATCCTCAAAGGGGACCATGCCGTGGCCACCGTGCATCCTGGCTGGGAGTCCATCAGCTCCCCCCGAAGGGTTACTGGAAGCCGAAGTCACCTTCCCCCTCCCCGGGCTCCCAGCTCCTGTCAGTCTGGGGAACAAGAGGCCAAGTACCAGGCTTGGCTCCGGGCTGCTCACCCAGCAGGCCCAACATTTATGCCTTTAACAGCAAGTGTGGAGCTGGCCTTGCAGCTCTTGGGAAAGCGGCTGGTGCCTGCAGGGAGTGTACTGCTGCCGCAGGGCTTTGAAAGGGGTTACATCACTTTCTGAGGTGAGCTATGTGTAGCTGAGGGTACTCTGTCGTCAGGCGTCAGGGTGCAAGGTGGTGCCCGGCAGGGGTCAGGAAGGGGTAGTTCCTCCACCCAGACAGCGTTGCAGTTCGCCAGGTGCATTGCCATCCTTCCTGTGCAGCACCAGGGGCTGGCTGCTGCTACCGCCAGGGTACAGAACTCACTGGGCCGAACTGGAGATGAACCTGAGCGATTCTGGTTCTGAGCTTCTCCAAAGTTCAAGAGCTGTTGGGTCCAGGGTCCTTATCCAGGCCTCTCTCTTGTCTGATCTGCTGGAGCGAATCTTGTGTGTCCCATGCAGCCCCCGCGCTCCATTGCTCTGTTGCTTTGGTCCTGGCTCTCCAGTCTGAAGAGTAACTCCTGTCCTCCCCTCTTTTCCAGTGGCCATGGAAACGGTGCTGATCTTTCTGTGCTCCCTGCTGGTGCCTGTGGTCATAACGGAGGGTAGGTATCAAGCGCCACACGCCCTGTACTCTGGAAGGGGGAGGGGAACAGCCAAACGGCCTGTGGGACCAAGGGAGATAAAGCCGTTGTGTGTCCAGATCGGGGTGCCCGCGTACCCCCCTAGCCGTGGGCTGGCAACGGCACAGCTAAGGGGGAGGAAGTGTCGGGGCTCGTTTTTAAATAGTCTTTTCTTCCTGGGAAAACGTAACTCGCACAAACAACTGTCAGGGAGCTGCTAGCTGACGGCACATGTCTGGCTCCGGAGACATCTGCTTGGCCAGCCCTACACAGTCTGATTGGGAACAAGGTGCCGTAGGCCAGGATAACTCAGACCAGGAGACCAGAAAAAGCACCTAACAGGAGGCCATGAGAACCTGTCCATGCCCCCCCTGCTTTACCATACAGCTTCCTCTGCACCCACTCACCCTGGCTTGCCCGTTAGCAGGGGCCCCAGAGCACCTGACCGTGGCCACATTGGCCCTGCGAGGCGGGGTGCGGCTCTCCAGGTCCTGGGCACGTACTCGTGGGAGCTCGATGGGAGCTCGCCCGAGTATAAATAGTCGTGCAGCCCCGGGAGCACGAGCAGCGGCAAGCCATGCCGAGTGGCAGCGCCCCTGCACGCGGTGGATACGTATTTGGCACACCACCTCCCTGCCCCCTTTCCTGCCAAGGAATGGCTGCTTGAGAGGTGATGGCTCATCCACTGTGTTGACACTGGCTGGGGCATCAGCTTGCCCTTTGTCTTCGAGACGCTGGCTTAGCCGTCGCCCAGACTTACCTGGGAAACACGCGTCAGTCGTGATTTCGGTTTATGTTCGTAACTCCGCACATCAAGCCGCTCGCTGCGTTTTAGCAGGGTGTTACTGCTCTCAGCAAGGGACGAGTTTTCAAACAAGCCCTCAGAAGGCATGCCGTGGACAGAGATTATTACATGGCGTCTAGGGTGTGAATACAGGGGTGTCTCCCATCATACCTCCCCCTTACAGAGCGACAGCATGGCTAGCCACCAGCGCCCTCTTTCCTGGACATCTGCCACCATGTTTTCCTTTCCCCTTCTATGCACTATTTCCATATCAAATTAGTGTAGTAGAAAACTCCAGCATAGAAGCTGGGAGTTTGAGCCTTTAAATTTGTGCAGCCAGCTCAATGGAGAATGATCTGTTAATCCCCTGAACTTTCGGTAGAAAAGATAGGGCTGTTACGGCTTTGCTGCCCACACAATTGCATAACATTCTTTCTCTGTGACAAAACAGTTTTGTTCAGTGGGTGTCCGTTTTTTGCTTAAGAAAGCAGTGGGGGTGTTTCTTGTTATTCTTCTCTGACTGCCTTAACACAGCCCCTAGCCCAGCGTCTGATGCGTCTGTTCACAGTTCAGACGTTTTGTCAAAATCGGAACAGGCTTTTCAGACAAGATTTCCTTCGCCTTTATCGAAGCCCTCTTGACGTGCCTGTGCACATACAACTTCGTTAGGCTTTGTCTTGTTACATCGATGTGTTACTGCAGACACGAGTCCACTGGACCCACACACAAACCTTCTGTCAGAGTTTACCAGACCTATGCAAGATTGGACCTGCTGCTTCGTTTGGGGTCATTCACCATGGCTTTAGCTTTTAAGGGATCAGGGGATACTGATCTCCCCCTGCCCAGTGTCCCAGATAAGGAACTCCGGCTGCTCCAGTTTTACACTGAGAGGCTTTTACGGTTAGGCCTGCCTCTTTGAGCTTTGAGCACAGTTCCCAGGTGTGTTTGTGACCAGCCCAAGTGTTGCTAAATGCTCCTGTGTCATTGCAGTGTCATTGCAAAGTCTTGCAAAACTGTTGAACACTCGGTTGACTGAAAGGTGGCTCCTGCATTAGTTAACCCAAACGTTAACATTTGAACTCCTAGAGACCCATATCAGTGATGAAAGCAGGTTTTTCTCATCTAAAGGAATCTGCCAGTAACCCTTAACCAGATCAGAGGAGCTGAGATATTTAGCTTTGCTTAAGATACCCAGTATATCACCCATTCTAGGCATAGGATAAGTATCTGAACTGTGACAGCACTGAATTTTCTGTAATCACAAAACCTTAGTGTTGTCTGTCTTAGGGACCAAGACCACAGGTAATGCCAAGAGCTGTCAGACTCTTTAATTACTCACAGCTCTAACGTGCTTTTTATTTCTGCATACATTTGCTCTTGCCCTTTGCCAGTGGCCATATAGGGTCTGCTGGGAGGTGTCTGTGGTCCTTTTTAATAATTTTATGCATGAGTAAGTGTTCCTTCCCTGGCTTGTAGGAGAGAAAAACGTGTTTTCTAGCAGCACAGATAACACCTCTGCCTTTTCCATTTTCGTTAACGCAGTGCAGATATCGATGCTTTCCAGAGATGAGTCAGTTTGGCATTCAGACATCAAATCAGTGAGATGGTGTGCCTCAGTTTCCCCTTCTACACCGTAGCTCATGTTTACCATGGTTTCCTGGCTGTGATAGGCCGTAAGTCTGTGCACATGTACCAGCTGTGGGACAGCATTCCCAGGAGGCTTTTTAACATGATGTGTGTCTTCATTCACTGCTATCACCTCAAAAGCGCCTTCCCAAGAATTTTGCATTTTGTATTTTCTCGCGAGGCTTAGGACTAACACCTAGTCTCCTATTTCAGAAGCATGTTTTCAAGTATGTTTATCATACCCGCCCCTCGTTTGGCCTGAATGTCACTGGGCCAGTCTGAAGAATACCCATCATTCTTTTATCTCTTTTCCGAACCTCTGTACATGTTCAGCTATTGGCTTTCCCGCTGCTGCAGGATCTGCTTCCAAGGAATCTCTGGTGAGATCTAGGGATCCCCTCATTTTCCTTCTGTATAGGAGATCAAAAGGGGAGACCCAGTGGATTCTTGACTACCTCCCTGTATGCAAACAGCAAATATACTGTACTGGAACTCATTCCAGTCTTGGACCCTCTTATCTGCATACATTCCCAGGCTAGATTTTAGGGTCCCACCTGGACACATGCAGACAAGTCTCTCACCTTACATTGAGCTTGTTGATCTCCAGGGCAGGGACCATCTCCTTGTATGTTTGTCCAGCACCCTGCACAACAGGGCCCTGATTCCTGATGGAGGATCCTCAGCACCACAATAATACGAGTAGTAATTCAGTGCAAGTTAAAACGCACATTCCCCAGGGGATTTTGCACAGTGCTTGTCATCACAATGTTCATATTCATGACGTTTTTGTCTCTTTCTTTCTAGCAACCAATCAAAAGAAGGACAAAGATCCTTTTAACTATGGTGAGCATCAAAGTCCTTAGCGCTATGTGTATGGATGAGTGTGCACAGAACATACCCCCGTGGTGCTAGAAGAACTGTGTGTGCATGCACGCACGCATGCATGGGTGAGACCTGACCACATTTGTCTGAACACTGCAGCCCATTTGGAAATGAAAATATCCTTTGTCTTTTTCCTCCCTAGATTACCAGAGTTTGCGGATCGGCGGTTTGGTGTTTGCAGTGGTCTTGTTTTCTGTTGGGATTCTCCTTATCCTAAGTAAGTTACTGCGGCTGTGCCAGTTACAAACTAGCCTGGCTAAGAACAGCTGCCTGGGGCCTCAGGACTGTGCTCTCGGGTGGCTTGCCTACGCCACAGCCTGTGCTGCTGCAGCTGTGCTGCGCTTTACGTGGAAACACCCCTGCAGCTGCAGTGCAGATGGACCCATAGTGTAAAGGGGGAAATGGATGCTTATTTAAGGCCACCTTTCTGCTGCAGGACCCTTCGGCCCTGCTCAAATCACTGCCAGGCTACACCCTTCCCCAGTGCACAGCTCTGCACTCAGGCCCCTCGACTTCCTGTCCCCGCGTGTAATCGGAATGCCAGTTCAGACAGCGCAGCCTGTGACTTTCTCACCTGTGGCGCGGCTCCGTGTCCCTTCTGTCACGGGAAGGAGCTTCGTGGCCTCCCCCTGTCGTTCATCGCTGCTGTGTGAGACGCTGTAAGGGCAAGAGTTCTGGGAATTTCAGTGTCCTTGGAAACACGGCACCGCAAACCGGGGACCCACTGCCAGGGGACTCTGCAACTCCTGGGTAGTCATGTTCTGGGGAAGCACCACTGGTGCTCTGTGGGGGAATGACTGCAATCTGTTCCAGAGAGACGGCTTCCCTCCCGCACGCACTCATGGTGTTTTCTTACTCTTCCAGGCAGGAGGTGCAGATGCAGCTTCAACCAAAAGCCCAGGTATGCGTGCAGGTGATGGTTAGCTGGGCGACTCTTTCTGCCAGAGCTGAAGTACTCTTTAGACTCTCGATACATGGATACATACATAGCAGCTGGTAGAATATTCCCGCTGAATGAGGGTCCCTCTGGGCTGCTTCCACACCCGAAGCACAGGGAGTACCACAAGGATCCTGGAGTAGGAAGGGCAGGATGTCTGCCTGGGGGCAGAGCTGCCTGGGGGCACTTCCCACAGGCCTGGACTCGGGATATTAGCCAATCAGGAGAGTCCTAGTGCCATAACCGGCCTCCTCAGCCTGGGACACGCTTTTCCTTGCACGTTCTGATAGCTTTTCTCCTAGGGACCCTGCCCGTGCAGCGGAGGCCTTAGACCTATGTGGTAGTGCACCCAGGAGCCTGGCACGCAGCAGCCTGGCCCCACCAGCCACAGCGTTGCAGGGCGGTGTGGTGGAGAGCAGGGAGCTAGAGGGGAGCCTGCATGCTTTATTTTGGGTAGGGCCCCGCAAAGCCCTGAGGCAGACTTGTGCAAACGCAGCTAACCCAGAGAGCCAGCCAGTCAGCACAACAGGTCCTCTTCTCCCCACATCTCCCTCAGGCAGACGGAGAGCATCTCCTCCCCCGTCCCTGAGAGCTGCCAGTCACCCCTGGCCCTTGTCGCTGCTCCATATTACCCATGCCTTCGTGTTGCTGGGTCTCCTGCCCGCTCCCATCTCCTGCCCCGGGTTTCTTCACTGGGCTGCAATCGTACGTTTGGATGACAAAACCAAGGGAGGGCCTAATCCGAGCTGGCGCTGGGCACACGCAATGCACGTGGTCTGTGCTCTCCTCCTCCCAGAGTCAGGCACTCCGCAGCGGCCACGCTCCTGCTCCGTGCACTGGCAAGGTGGTGGCGCCCTCGTGGTTCTCACTGTGCATCTCTCGTTGCAGAGCTCCTGGCGATGAGGAGGCTCAGGCGGAGAACTTGATTGCCTCAAACGGTAATGCCCTGGTCTCTTGCTGCACACCGGTTGTGTTTGGTTGAAAGAGGGCCCCCAGCTGCTGGCCAGGCATGGAGCTGGCCAGGTGGCTGAGGCCTCTTGGTTGAACTTTTAAAGACCTTTTGTCATTTTCTTTGCAGCAACAGGGACGCAAAAAGCAGAGAACTGAACCTTAGCCATCAGGTGAGCCCCAGCCAGCTGTTCGTCTGTGCCGGACAGGGTGCGTGGCAGCCGGGCGAGAGCCTCACTCGGTGTTAGCAGGGGCAGCCGGGGCAGGGCGTGCGCGTTGCACAGAGGGGGGAGCACCGGACTCCAGCACAAATCAGGCGCGTTTACATGTTACTCGGTTGTGCTGCAGCATCGGGTCCGTTCCAGGATCCAGTCCCTGAGGCCCGGACTCAAAGTCCCCATGCGGCACCTGCGAAAACCCGAGGGGCTGATCCTCGTCTCCCACGCATTTTCTCCCTGGTGATTTTGAGCGTTCACTCCTGTGCGCTGTGCATGGGGCGTGGTGGATCAGTTACACTGCAGGCCTGCTCTGCCAGCTGGGAAAGGTGCTTTGTGCCTCTCTTAAAGTGGTGCTTAGAATTCATGGCTGCGGGGCCTGGCGTTAAGATCTGTGTCCCTTCTGCTGGGGCTGTGTGTTTGGAAGTTGAGATCCCGTTGGTTAATTTGGGATGAAACCTTCAACACCAGGATGTATCCTGTGTGTGCTCTTAAGACACCACAAGCCTGCATTTGGCCTACATTTCCTTGCTCCCACCAGCTCGTGTCCGATTCATTTCCCACCTTTTCCCGTTCCTGGACTCCCCGCTCACCGATGGAGATTGCCTTGAACGTTGTTGTTGCAGTGGTTTCTTTTAAAGCGACGGGTAGATTGTGCACCCCTTTGGAGAGCATTCGCTGTCGTGCTCTGCTGGGTAGTGGGACCTAGGCAGACGAGTCAGTGCCATTGCGTCTGTTCTCGGATTGGATAAGTGCAGAGGTGAAAATGTGGTACCAAAATTTAAAAAGACAAATATTTATTTGTTATTTAAAAAGACAAATATAAATGTGGGTCCCCGAAGTGTCTGCTGGAGTGAGTAAGCGTGTGCTCCTCGGTAATCTTTGCCAGCCAGAGCCAGTGCAATCTGCCTTTGCAATGCCTGGCTTTTCTTAGCAAGCACACGCCTCCTCTGCTTTCTTCCCCAAGGAGGGGCTGAGTAGAAGAAGCCAGACTGACTCAGTGTCCTCCCTCCTCACAGATCAGAGACCTGAGGCCAGACGCTTGGACCACAAATGCAAGCGACCTGCAAGAAAGCGAGAATGCCAGCAACAGGTCCTCCTAAGGAGATGCAAAGAAGCTGTGTGTGTGTTACCCTCTGTCCTTTAGTACTGGTTCTCTATATACAACCCTCCCTGAACTCCGTGCTGTCTGCCTCCAGTCATGTGTAATGTTCCTGTGTCATGGCCATCACCTCTACCGCTAGCTGTTGATGTTGTGTTAGTGAGTTTCTCGTCATTTCTCTAGTGCTGTTGATGTGGTGCGCGGCTGTGAGAGAATGGCAGGATGTGCTCCCCGGGGCAGCTCCCTCGGCGCCCGTACTGGGGGCATGGTTCTTTGTCCTTTCTGTGGAGAGGGGGCTGTTTTTGGGTGGCTACCTCTCAAACCTGGTGCATGGATCCCATTCCACACTGCAAAGGAAGGGAGGGATGGTCCCCAGGATGAGCTGTGTTGGGGTCTTCAGTCTTTGTGAAGCACCATGTGCACTTACGCTGCAATTTCGATACTAGGAACAATGGGGTTTATTGGATCTCTTCAATCATAAAGCCAGAGCTTGGTGTTGCCTGGAGCCAAGTCTGCTTCAAGTTCCGGCACTGGCTCAGCACTCGGGTTTTAGCGACCCAGAACCCTCGGGATTTAAATTGTGAGCCAGCAATCTGTTAAACATCCCTCTTCTTGCTCTGCCCCCAAACGTCAGCCGCTTTTGGAGGAGCTTTTCCTCGGGTGATCTCACGCTGGCTCTGGGATGGGGATGTGTTACTTTCACATCTGGGCTGATTGTGTTTTATTCTTTCTGTGGCATCAGGAAATCTGTTCGAACCCGAGATGGGTCCAAACCAACCCTCTGGCTCCAGACTGTGCGCGTTGACGCGGGGAGGGGGTTCTGAATCGGAACTCACATCCACGTTTCTTAGCTGGCCAAACCCGGAGCCCAAGCCCAGACACCCTCTTGGGCTTTGGGGAGTTTGAAATCTGAGTCCTGCCCTCTGACTCGGGCTCTGTCACCAATGGCACCAGGTCAGCCAGAGCCTTGTCCCAGTTGTGGCAGCCAACCACTACAGCCCATGCTTGTGTCATGGGTGGCGGGGGAGTGCGTGTGTGTAGCACAAACGCTGCATGCTCAAAGCGTTGCAAGCAGCAGGTTCCTGTGATGCAGTTTTGTTTAGTTTAGACAGGGCTTCAGGGATCACTTCAGTTTTGTTTAGGGCATTGTTCAGTTAAATTGACTCTGCAGATAAAATACGATGCAGTATGGCTGGCCAGAGACCCTTTGGGGACACACTGCAGTTGTAGTTTGCACTTTCAGCAATAACCTTCATGCCCCCAGGGAGCTGACCCCAAGGGCACTGGCTGGTGAGGAGAAAGCGAGAAGCCAGTTGCTTTTAGTACTCAGACCGCACCTTTGTGCCGGTTTAAATCCAGGGAGAGCTCTCTCAATGCAGCATGTGGCCTGTTGCTGCAGCACCCTAAAATCACCTCCCCCCAGCTCTGCAGCGGGAGGTGTTGTTTTAAATATGAGCAAATGCTTTGGTGGAAGAGTCGGTCTGTGAAATGCCCCAGCACAGTGACACTCTGTGGGGCAGCTGGCTGTGCAGCCAGCAATCCTGCCCCTCTCCTCTGTTCTGTGCGAGGCTGAAGGGGATGGGAGGTTAGACTGTCTCTGAGGACTAAGCAGGTTTTGTCTCATAAATTGTCTCTTTGAAAGATCCAGTTCTTATTTGTCTAAGACAGCAAAGGGACCAGGGAGCATTGCAGGAGATGAAATGCAGCAGCACTTTATTATGAGTGGCCACACCTTTGTTAATTCCTTGGCAGTTCCCTGTGGTGGGGTACAGGGTGTCGACTCCATGGCATTATGTCATGTGTCATTCCAGAGCAGTTCGACATTGTCTGTATCCACTTGCTGTACAACATCCTCTGCCTCTGCAGGGAAAATAGAGCTCAGAATGGTGCTGCATGAACCTCGAGGGGTCTGGAGGGCAGCTTGGATGTGGTGGAGGCTGCCCCAGTGCAGATGTGTGATGCACCACTATTTCCTGTGCTGCATTCCAAGTTTAAGTGGGAGCTGAGTGTTGCCTGCCTTTGTGCTGGCCCATGGCCCAGGGTGAAGTTCACCCCAAAACTTCCAAAAGTCTGGCCACGTATCCAACCCTCCGAGCGCACAGAAATCCGGCCCAGTCCTGCAGTCTTTCCTGTTGACTTATGTAGGCAGGCTCATGCTGTCGGGTTACCTGGTAAGATTCCCAGCACTTGCCAGGAAGATGCACAGAAACAAAGTGAGAGAAAACAAGGGGAAATAAATTCAATTAAATTAAAGATTTCAGAATGTCGGTGTCCGTCCAGATCTGTTCCATGGAGATTTAGGAAGAGCGAAGGTCCCCTTTTATCCATCCTAATTCTTCTGCCCTGGACTCTAAGATGAGTGGGTGATCAGAAGGAGGGTTTCTTTGGAATCCATGATTACAGGCGCAATATTTGCTTTTCCTCCAATGGCGTGAGGAGCTGGGAAGCACGTCCTGTCCTGCAGCGTGAGGCAGAGTGAATGCGTGTTGTGTACCTCATCCCCTTACCTTTGTCTGAGCTGTAGCAGGTAGTAGTATATTCTTTTTTCTTGGTGGCACTCCACAGATTCAAACAGGCAAACAAGCAAAACCCCTCCCCGTCCAGCCCCCGAGTGTTCGCTGTACGTACATCATGAGTTCTATGTTCCGAGTGACTTCAGTGTCTGTAGTGTACAGTCAGTATAAAAAATAACTAAAAATTGTACATGTAGAAAATGGCAAAATCTTGACTGTTGTAAAATAAAACCAGCTGTTGTGTTTTCATTATAAATCGGCAAACCCTGCTGCTGTGATAAAGGACTGTTGTATTCTGTGTTGTGATCCAGAATCTAAGGGGGAAAAAGGAATAAAATATCATTTCTATCTTAGTGATTCTCGAACTGTTTTGTGCCACAATGCAGGGATGTATGGGTGGAGAACCAAGAGCCAGTGGTTAGCAGAGCCAGCCGGTAAGGGGCTTGCAGCAGGGACTGTCTTTTTGTTCTGTGTTTGTACAGTACCTTGCACAATGGCTACGGGTCAACCACTTGGGCGTTATCGCGATACAAATAATAAATACTATTACTCTTAATAATTAGTCACGTTCATAGCCACATCTTCCCAGCTCCTGCAGCGGGAGGTGGTGTTTTAAATACGAGCAAATGCTTTGGTGGAAGAGTCGGTCTGTGAAATGCCCCAGCACAGTGACACTCTGTGGGGCAGCTGGCTGTACAGCCAGCAATCCTGCCCCTCTCTGTTCTGTGCGAGGCTGAAGGGGATGGGAGGTTAGACTGTCTCTGAGGACTAAACAGGTTTTGGTCAATAGAGATGGGGACAGCACCATGGATTACTCTCACCACTGCAACAGAGCACCAGAGACATGCAAGACATTTTCCCTATGACCTATTTTACTTGGGTGAAATAATGTCACCCTTCATCTAACCCAGAAACCCTGGTAAACTCCCTTCAGTTTCATGGCTCTCCCCTTAGCAAATTGGAACTATAGGATCACCCACTGGCAGGAAAGATGGAGCAATATTGCTGGAAGGTTTTGTTTTACCTTCAGAGTTTCCAAGACTATTGTGCTTCGGTGCGCCCGCAGTCTTGAAAATATGAGAAAACAGCTCCCCAGGGAATACGTTCTTTCTGGTGTGCAAAGGCCACTTTGACGTTCCCTTGAAAGCAGATAGCAGCAATATTTGGAGCCAGAGCTGTGTGTGGCATAGCTAAGCGTACACACTGCTCGAGCGGGGCGTGGAGCGCCTGGTGTTGCTCGTCTACAGGCCGCTCGGAAGCAGGTGGATTCCAGATGGGGACTTCCTGCGTTTGCTTCTGCTGTGGATCCCCCAAGTCCGGGCCCGCTGGCGCAGGCCACGCAGCAGCTCCCTTGTCCGTGGACATTGCACGGCATGCTGATGGGGCGCACGCTGAACTCGTGCTGGAACCAAAGCGTAACCGAAGCTAATGGAGGCCTGCAGCTGGGCTGTTGGGCTAGGTGTGCGATGGTGGAAACACAACAGACAGCGCTCGCAGCTCAAGCTGCAGGTTACGTTTGGGTTTGAGGGCGTTTGCCTCATGCGCACATGTGTTGGGTGAACAAGTGAGCTGCACAGGATCTTGAGTGTCTGTCTGTCTGTCTGTCTGTCTGTCTGTGCTCTTGCCACAGGCACAGCTAGACTTTGGGTTGTCTAGAGTCCTAGGACATTTCCATGGGCCTCAGCGTCTCTTGCACAAAGCCTCTGACACTGTGAAATGCAAAATCAGGGACTTGCAGCCAACAGGCTCCCCAGCGCCTGAGACTGGGCGGGCTGACCGTGCGCGGTGGGGAGATGTGATGTCCTCTAAAGACAAAGGAGCTGTTGTTCGACCGACGTCGTCGTTCTGAAGGATGCACTGTTCAGTTCAGTACCAGGGCCGCAGCATGGAGACGCACGCACGCTTTGTACTGGCAAAGCCTGCACGCGGTGCCCATCTGTGGTCAGACTGCAGGGCTGGGAGTCAGGATCCTGGGTTCCAGTCCCAAGTCTGCTGCTGTGGTCCTGGGTGAATCGCATCAACTCCCTGTGCAATTCCCTTCGTAAAGTGCTGTGGGGCCCTCGAGTGGGCAGGGTACCGAGGGGGCAGGGTAGGATTATTCTTCACACTGCAGGGCTGGGCGTCTCTGCAGAAGACAGAGCGGCCTGGCAGCACAGTGCTTTCGCAACAGGAGCTGCTTTCCCAGGGGGCATCAGGTCCACCTCCGGCTAGCATGCTTCCTTCTGCAGCCGCCAGCGGGAGTCTGCTGTGTGGCTCTCTCCTTCCTCTCCCAAGCTGCTCTACCGGGGGTCAAAGGGACACAGACGGGGCGCTCCCAGGACCATCGCAGCTGGCTAGCGGCATGACCCTCAGCACAGGACCATCTCCTGCCTGTCCAGGGAAGGATCACGCCAGCTTGGAAGCGGTTAATCCTTCCTTTGAGGTTTTGCTGCTCAGATGATAACACAGGAAAGAGGGAGAAAAAACCAAAGCCAGCACAACAAAGGGAGATGAGAATGGAGGGGAAAGCGGGGTTCTCCCAGGCTTCGGGGTGAGTGTCCGAGCCGGTTACAGGGTGAGTGTGGCTGTGGGGATGACCGAAAAGCCACCTCTGGCCCTGTAGCTTTCCAGTGTAGTGTGCAGGGCTGGACACAAGCCAGGGATGAATTCCACTGGACAATGGTCATGTTCTGTCTCCAAATGTCTTGTAACTTTTAGCCTGGGCAGGCTATTTGATAATCTGCAGGAACGGTTGGAAGCCCCGGCTGGACGGAAGCAATGGAGGAAGAGCGCCCCCAGCCGTGCGCCAGCCAAGTCTCGGTCGCCCCAGAGCTCCATCGGAGTCACCCTCGTGCCCCGCAGGTCAGTGGCGAGCCGGGGGGATCGATGTGGCCCGTGGCTCAGACTGTACGTTCCTCTCGCTACTGAGGGGAATGTTGGGCTGTCTGCTTTGTGGGGCGCAGGGCAATGGCGCCAGTAACCTGCTGGCTGAACTCCCACCCCCCCCGGCGCAGGAGTCAAGGCAGCGTGCATGGAATTGGTGTAACGCACCTGGCAGGGCGTCCCCGAGCGCTGAGTGACGGCCTGCGGCTGGCTGGAGCAGCTGGCTGTGCTTTGCATTGGCCTGATCTTGCAGCAATGAAACCAGGGGTTTGCTGTTGGCTTCAGGGGTCTCTGGGCCCCAGGAGATCCTGAACTTGGCCACCAGGTTGAGGCAGGGCAGCCCTGCTGAGCGCTGCCGCCAACACAAGGCCGCAGGAGTGGAAGGGCGGCCAGAGCATGGCAAGGAAGAGGGGGCTGCGCGTGGTTGGACTGGGAGAAGCCTGAAGAAGGCGTTGAGGGTTTGCTGGGTCCTGCCCTGTTTTGCCTTAATCTGCCCTTGCGTTTTCTCTGCTGCATCCTGCAGCTGCTGCCTTCTGCCAGGCTGGGGAGCTGGGGAGATTTCAGGTTCCTTTTTAATTTCGTTCCATCTTCCTTAGTTACCAGGACAGTGCCCTTCCAGGGGTCCCAGCAGAGCTTCGAGTCTGGGATGAGCCCAAGATGCAAAATGTGGAGCTGGCGCGTGCGTGTGTGTGTGTGTGTGTCAGATGCATTGTGTACATGCGTTAGAAACCAAACCAAACCCACACCCCTCAATGAGCATGTGTGCAATCTCCCAGGCAGCTGTGTAGAGAGTCCTTTTCAGACAGACACAAAATTGCAGGCTGGGAGTGACCTGTGACCGTCTTGCCTTAGCGCTAATTCAGTCTGTGCGATGTCAGCCAGCTAGACAGGGCTCCCTCCGTCTCTTCCTTCGCTTGATGCTTGCAGCAGAAGAAACTATGGGAAGCTGCTCCGCGGCTCAGCAGTGGGTCAGTGTCACGGCCCTGGGAGCCGCCAGTGCAAACAGCACAGCTGGTGGGGGGCCAAGGGTGGAACAGCTGGGCTTTGTTAGAGCTGACTGTCTCTCCTGACTAATGGCAGGCACTAACATCAGTTTTGTGCTAGGAGGAGGGAATCTTTCCACGTCACCTTTGAATGGCCCCATTTTCTGCAGCAAGCAGAAATTCTAACAATAATCAGAGACTTTCGTGTGGGTGTGGGTGTGGGTGTGGGTGGGTGTGGGTGTGGGGCGAGCCAGCCACTGCACGGCTTCCACAGTGCGGTAAGAACGTGAGTTCAGTACAACTCGGCTTCCTCTTGCACAGCCCCTGTGGTAATCTGAGCTGCGCCACGGCCCGAAACACTGCACAGCTAGAACGGGAGACCAGAGAGGGGATTGCTGAGGTCTAGGCCAGGGAGGACAGACGTGGTCTGAAGGGAGATCTGGAAACAGACGGGGAGCGTGTGAGGCAGTGAGAACAGGGAGGCGGTGTGAGAGAGGGGCTTGGTGCTACGCGGGCAGAACAGTGCCAGTCTGTGGCGTCGGCTGGAGCAATGCGGGGCAGCACCTTTGCCTCTGCGTGTTTGAAAGTTTGTCCCCAAGTGCCAGCCCCTCCCACGCGTTATACGGGGATCCCTCGGTGCAGAGGGCGCAATCCCGGCGCAGCCTGTCTCAGGATCCGAGCTGGGATGGAGCAGAGCAGCGGGTAACAGTGTGTTTGGCACGACATGGAGCAGGGCACAGCCTCGCTGAGCAGGCCTTCTCCTCATCTACGGGCAGCCAGCAGGGGCGCGGGTGCCATAGGGAGCCCTGACCTTCCTGCGGCTTTGCTGGTGGGGATAGCACAGGACATGCCCAGCACGAGTGGGGATGCTTCTCGGGGCACCCAGGGCTGTGAATGGCCTTGTGATGAGCTGCCTGCAGTGCAAGAGAGTTGTGCTGGGTGTTAGCTCCCTAAGCCAACCAACCTGTCGGCCACTCACGCCCCCTCCGCTGGGCTACCCAGCCCTGGCTTTGCCTGGCAGGGTGACAACAGATGCACCCCAGCCTCCTAGTCCTTTCCAAGGGCCCCCCTATAGAATGCAGCCTCTGCTCGCTGGCTACCCACAGAAATCCCATCTCTGCTCCCCAAGGAACAGTGTACCCCCATGTACCAGTTTCACCTTAATCCACTGTTCCTGTATCTCGCACAGCGCTTGAGTGCAAGTTAGCAAACAAAAAGAAATGTATCTAAGACAGAGCAGAGATTCAGGTAAAAACTGGTGAGAGATGGGAACAACTGTTACATACATCCTAGCACAGCCTAAACTGCACTAACCAGGTGTTCTCGGGTCTGAGGAAGCACGTCTCACCCCAAGGGCTATGCAGCGCTTTCAGCCAAGCCAGCCGACATCCCCCTTTTCATGAAGCAAATTCTCTGTCCCTTCGCTTCCTAGGCGAAGGATGTCTCTGCACCCTAAACATACCAGAGCAGCCTTTGGTTTCACTTCCAGACAGGCTCCTTCTGCCCCCTGCTGTTTACTTCTTCCTGTTAGTGTCCTGAAGTCTGTGCCAGCTCTGCATTAGCGTTTGACTTAGACTGCTATAGTATGACACACACGGGTCCACCCTGGAGATGTCTCCCCTCTTTGTTTCAGGAGATGCTTCCTTGGAGTGACCCATGTTTAACTACCGACTTAGAGACCGTGCAGTTTAGTGTATACCCATAACTCCTCCGTGTTCTCTGTACATGCAGCGCACAATGGTTATAATTTGTGTGACACCTTACGTGACATTCTTGGGGTGAACCCAGGAGAACCCTGCACCCCATTATATCCCCGTGCACTCTGCCACTTGGGATCCAGCGGTTCTTGGGAATCTGGTGCCCAGAGAAGCCCTTGGGGCTGGTTCCACTCTGAAAGCGCGATAACAGTAATCCGCTGGGATGCGTGACTGTGATTTGCTGGTCACTGATTGCCAGAACAGAACAAACTGCACTTAACAGAGGGCTCAGCATTTAGCCTTCTTCTCGTGGATACAGCGGTGGGAGGGGGTTGATTTACAGGCGGGGGGGGGGGGAAGGAGGGGGGTGATTAGCATATGCAGACGACATTGGCAAAACCAAAGCCTTGGGCGCAGAATGCTGCGGTTGCTGAGCTGTGTCCCCATTATCCCTTCTGCAGGGCTGGGATTGGGGCAGGCTGCTCCATCAGCAACTCACACACGGGCCTGCAGGAGAGCCAAGCAATGCGGACCTCTAGCCTGGCCCTTTGTGGGACCCCCTGCACCCTGCCAAGCTGCCAGAGTGATGGTGGGGCAGGGATTCCCCTGCCTCTTCTTTGTCACTAAGCAGCCAAGTGGCACGATCTCAGGATCAGAGCCAAGGGCCGGAGTCAAGAAATCCCGTAGCTCTGCCACTGTCTCACTGGGTGACCTCAGGCAAGTTCCTTCCCCCGTTATGTGCCTCAGTTCCCCCCCAGCGCCCGTAACATGGGGATCATGACAGGGCCCAGTTGGCAGAGCTTGTGGGGGCTGGGTAGGTAAGGTCTGCAAAGCACCCCAGAAGGAAAAGTGCCCTTATTGGTTATTAGCCACTCCCCTGGCCCTGCTGGGGCTCAGGCAGACCTGAGACGCCCCTCGCTGATCTCCATTGCCCTCCTAGCTCAAACAGAGGCTGAGGCTGGGTCCGGGTCTGGGTCTGGGTCCAGGTCCAGATCAGCCTCTGGAGCTGCCCAGCTTGCCGTGTGAACTGGAGAGAGCCGGCTGCAGCGGCTTGTTCTTTCCTTTGCCCCTCAAGGTGTCTGATGTTTCCAAAACTCAGTCTGGGCCGTGTGCCTCACCTTGTGACTGGGATAATCATTACACCGAGGCCGTTAATGTTTAATGACGCTTGTCCCCCAATTCATCTGCTTTCCCAGCGGTGCACGCAGCCAGACCACGGCACTCGCTGGACCGCACGCTGGGAAGATGGCTGACGGTAAGGCTCTCTCGGCGCTTTGGCTCTGGGGACAAACTCGCACCTGTCGGTGCAGGGCTGTGCTCTGCCAAGCTGGACCTGGGACCCAAGGAGCGGGAGGTGCCATTCATTGCCCCTTCCCTGCGGCTGGAGTTTGGCTTTGCTGGCGGGTGTGACAGGCAGACATGGCACTCTGGGCTTATGTGGACAGGCGGAGGTGAGCGCGCATTTATCAGGGAAGCGTTCCCACCACTCTCTGGTGTGGGTGCTATGCCAGGCAAAATCCCAGTGCGGGCACTGAAATCAGCAGTGGTTTGATTTTCCATGGTGCTGGGCACAGGCTGCTGTTTGGATGGAGCCTTAACAGGGCTTCAGGAGCCAGCCATTCGGCTCCTGAGTGTGAAGGTTTTGGCTGATGCTTTTAGATGCCTGATCCTAGTGCTTGGCGTGATCTCATCCTCTCCTCTGGAAAGTGGGGTCTGCAGGGAGGCTGAGCAGGGGAAACCCTCTGTGGATGAGGAGAGATGCTCAAATAACCCCAAGGGCTCTCCCCTCAGCAGAAAGCATGACTTATAGGAGGAAGGTTCAGTATTTTTTTCGAGGGATTTTCCCCTCCCAGTTGTTCCCAGCATAGAAATCTGTGGTCAGGTAATGGGGACCTTGAGCAGAGAGAAGCAGCCTTGGGACAGACTGAGCGTGTCAGCGCAGTGGTGTTATCTTGTGATATGTCTGGGTAGAAGCAGTAGCTCCAGCCCACGGTTTTGTGCTGTGCTATTGGACAGTGAGAAGGCCAGCGCGCCCCAGCCGTTTCCCCAGCGGGCATGGGAATTGCCAACTCTGACATGTTTCAGGCAGGCCCTGCATGAAACCTGGGTGCAGGGGACGTAACCCGATGCCACAACCGGTGCCTGATTGGTGCAAATACAGGTTCGTAGGAGGAGTTCGTTCCTAGGTCCCAAGACACCCCGGAGCCATTCAGGGAGACACGGGCTGAACAGTAAACCTTCCCGTGGTTAAAATGGAGCTTTGAACCTCTGCCAATTCTAGCACTTTCCTTTTTATCCCTCTTTTCTGTCTTATTCCCCAGCCCCTACGTTTCCTGCTTGGAATGCAATGATTAACACGACTGATGAAATTTCCCCCTGCCCCACCTACAAAAGAAGCCAACACTATAAAATGCAAAGTGGTGGTAGGTAGATGAATAAGAGTCGTCTTAGTTGTCATCTGTTTTCTGCCCCATACTCCACAGTCTCCGCCAGGAGCGTTGATAAATAATTGAGTTTGAAAGGCAGGTTAGAAGGTGAATATTGAATGTGCCAGTGATTACTACCCAGGTTAACCTTTCACTCCTCCTCCTGAACGGGTTGCTTTTAGACATGGTCGAGATTGGATCTTTCCCAAAGTTTAAGGGGTGTTTGGATCCAGCCAGGAAGTTTGACTTTGGAAATCAATTTTTTCCCTAACTCCCAGGGGGCTGGAATCCGGCACGTCTCTAGCTGCTTCCCACGATGGACAATAGTCTGAAAGGAAAACAGGAGCAGTTTGCTGGGGACTCGTTGGCAAGCAGTTATGCTACCCCAGGGGTGATTTGTGTGATGCAGCCTGTGGAATCAAACGGCTCCTTATTGCTCCCCAGCTCCGCTCTCTGGTGCACTCTGCCTGTTCCCTTAGCAGAGCTCTGCTGGGGACTGGGAGCCCCTCCTAGGTTTCACCAGTCACTCAAGATGCGGCTCCCAGAGCACCGCTTGCTGGGCTGCGCAGGTGCCTGGGAAGCAGCAGCAGTTACAAGCTGTCGTCTCCGAGCAGTGGGTGTTATTTTCAGGCTTTGAGGATCCAGGACTCCCAGGCCTGCAGTGCTTTGATCCCTGGGCTTTGGGGGCTACATGTGCACACCAGCCGCGGGGTGACCCCACCGCACAGGCTCCTCACTGAACTGCTCCTCTTTTTCAGACATGCTCCCCGAGCAGGCACCCGACAAGTTCACCTATGGTAAGACCCGTCCCTGCACGGTCCCACGAGGACACGGGGCTGCCCCGGCCCTTGGGTTTATACGTTCTTGGGCCTGCGCGCCAGAGACAGAGGGAGAGACGGCCCCGGCCCCACATCATTACACTGTCAATAGGACAGAGGAGAGCGATTGGGAACTGAGGCAGGGAGTCTGACGGCGCCAAGGCCTGAACCCAGATCTCGCAATGGCCCTTGGCCCCCAGGCCACCCTTCTGCCCTGTGCTTAGCCCCTGGATGTGTAGGCAATGCCAGCCCCGGTAACCATCCCGCAGCCCATCACACAGCGCCGGGATGCCTTGGGCTGCTCCCGCGCACGTCACACACGTGTCCCAGAGGGGCCAGGGGGGCCTGACACCCAACCGTGCGGCACTGGGGCGCGTACGCGTCAGAAGCAAAGTCCTTCAAGGCGCCGTTGTGAGGCGGCAGCCCACGCCCCGCTGGCGCTGCGGCGACAGGCCCGGGCCACCCAGCGGCACACGCTAACTCATGCCTATCCAGGCGCTTCAGAGCTCGGTGCGCCCCCCCGGCCCGGCTCCCTGGGCTCTGCCAGGCTAACCCGCCTCTGTCTCTTTCCAAGATTACGAGACCATTCGGAACGGGGGGCTGATCTTCGCCGTGGTGGCTTTTGTGGTCGGCCTCATCATCATCCTCAGTAAGTGTCGCAAGTGGGAGGTACATGGCCGCTGGCACTGCGGGGGGGCACTGGTCTGCGACCAGCCCAAAGGCTGGGGTCGCATGGGGTGCTCTTCTCTGCTCCACCCACTGGCTGCCCAGGACAGGGGAAGGGAGGAAAAGCGGGTGCATTCGTGCTGCATGCAGGCAGATACAGGCAAGCTGGGCCCTGCCTGCTCAGCTCAGCACAGCACAGCACAGCGCAGCCCGGGACGTTCCTGGCCCATCTGAGCTGTGGGCACGCAGCTTGGCAGGCCTCGCTAGCAGCCATGCACCGGGGCAGGACGAGTTCCATCACGTTAAACCATCCCATGGCGGAGGGGCCCGGGCTTAGCCCTGAAAGACGCCAGCAGCGGCAGTTCCATCCGCCAGCCCCGCTTGGAGCTTCAAACTCTCCTGGAAATGTTTCACCTGGCGTCCCCGGCCCTCACGCCCCGCCCTGTGCTCCGCCATCAGTGAGAACAATGGCCTCTGTCTCTGTGGGGACACTCGCTCTCCCGACGGGAGGCCCCGCTGGGCTGGGGGCTGGGCGCCGGGCTCAGAACTGAGATGCAGATTTGGGCGCGTGTTAATCTTTAGTAGAAGCTGGTAGGAAAATTCCATCAGGACAAAAGATTCCAACAGAGAATGGAGTCGGGGCGGGGGGAGGATTGTGCAAATGTTTGCAGAATCAGTTTTGCAATTTTCCGAGGGCTTTAAGGCTCAGGGTGAAAAGGTCACTCGTTAAAAACGGGAACAATAGCTGGCTGGTAGACACCAGGTAGAGACAGAAACCAGGTTTTCCAACGTGCTCAGCTCCCACTGAGTCACCGGACCCAGCATGCTAGGCAGGTTTGCAAACCTAACCCTATATAAAGAGGGGACACTTTGCCCACTGCTGACATGCAGCCAGCTCTGGGGTGAAACACAACAGGCATTTACCAGTTCACAACGCTATAGGGAAGGAGAAAACTGTATGCACGTGAAAGTGCAGTGGCAGTTTAGAGAGAGGTGCAAAATGGAACTACCTGGGCTGGAGTTTGGCTGGGAGCACGGGGTCAGCATCCGAGCTCCTGTGCAAAGCGCCATGGGTGCTTTAAAAACCTAAGCCAGGCGTCTCACCCACTCCTCCCAACCTCTGCAGGCGGGATAACCGCTTATTCCAGCTGGGTCCCAGTCTGCCGGCTGCTCTTTCCTGGTGGCTGCTGTGCTCAGCGAAGCTCCCAGCAGCAGGCGGCCCCGGCTCTCTCAGCTGGTGGCCATGCCGAGCTGGGTCTTGGGGGCGTTTGGCTAAAGGTGTTCGTTTGCTGGGAAAGCTCAGGGAGTTCAAGGAGGCGGACGTTTCCCACTGGCACCCCCAGGCCGGTGGGAGAGCCTGTTCTCCGAGTGCACCTCCCTCCAGGCTGGGCAGGGGCAGGAGGCGGCTACGGCTGAACGCTGGAGTCAGACAAGGAGGAAAATAACTATGGGACTTAACCAAGACCTAGTGGCTGGAAAACCAAAGCTAGGGGTCAGTCCAGAGACGGGAAGGTTCTGACCCCATCCCATCCCCCATGCAGGAGGGCTTGCTGGCCCCACAGCTCCGGGGATTCCAAGCCGGACTCCGGTGCACCTGGGCAGCCGGGGCTGTGCCTAGAGATCCCACTGCTGGGGGGCTGGCTCTGACCAGCAGCACCTTGCACCTCTAGTCCCTGTGCGGCGGCTGCAGGGCCCACGCTGGGCTGAGCAGCTCTTCGCCCACAGACACAGCAGGGTTATTACACCACAGAGAAGAGGAGCAGCGGCAGGTGGGGAGGAGCCCTGAGAAGAATGAGGGCGAGTGCCAGCACAAGAGCACCGGGAGGGGAGGCAGGGGGCACTGGCTGCAGAGGGGCACGGGCTCTGTGCATCAGCCATGGCGAATGAGGCCTCAGACTCTGTCCCTGGTTTCCAGGTCGGCGGTTCCGCTGCGGCGCAAAGAAGAGGAGGAGGTCAGTGTCGTCTTCAGTCACCCGCTCAGCCGGCACTTGGGCTAACGGGCTGGGGACGTTCACGGCATTTCACTTTCCCCTTGGCTGCTTGGCTTGTGCTGATGCTACTTTCTCCTTCCCTCTCTTTTCTTTCTGTCTCCTTAGACAAGTGGACGAGGAGGAGCTGTAGCTGCAGGTAGGTGTAATGGCGGGGGAGCCAGCGTGGATAGCAGGGCCGTACAGTGTACCAGGCTGGCGGTGATGCCTGACGCACTGCATCCTGTAAGCAGCTGCCCACCCTGCTAGGAAAGGGTTACGTGGGCTCTGCTGACTCATGGGGCAGGAAGCTCAGTATCCTGCCTGAATACAAGGGAGATGGGAGGGCTCCTCTGGGAGGCAGAGGATCTAGGGTGTGGACTGAGCAGCCTATAGAGAGGAGCCCTGGAAGCTGCCCAGCCTAGAGAGAATGTCTGAGTCTGAGCTTTATGTACTTATCGAAGTTGTAGGTAACAAAGCCAAGCCCCATGGAAGGGCTGTGTCTGGACTGTGCACGCGGCATGGGCTGTGTCTGCAGAGCGGATTGGGGGAGGTACCTGCTCCCAATGCTGCTGTTCAAGACCAAGACCGAGGCCAGGATGTGGTGTGGGGGGGAGAGGATCCAGGAGGTATAAACTGTTTGGGTCTGATCAAGGAACCAGTACTGACATTCAACCAGTGCAGCTGCAAGCTGCAAAACCTCTCAGCCAGTCCGATGGCTCAGCAGGGGGGCAGGATGGTCCAGTAGGTGTGGCCTAGCCCCTTGGGTGTGTGGGGGTGTTCACAGGGTGTGTTTGTGCAAGAGATGCTCCGCAGGCACTGGCAGCAGGGGGCGCAGCGCTGAGCTGGGCACCTGTCGGCAGGTAACCACTCCCCTGCTGAATTAACCATTTGTATGATTTCTTTCCAGTTCCAGAGCTGCCCTGACTGCCTGGAAGGAGGCTTCCTGCCCAGTGCTCCATTTGAATGGGGGCAGTTCTCTCCAGGGGCCAAGCCCCTTGCACCGGAGGCTTTAACCCTCTCACCTCTGAGCTGTCAGGAGTGCACCTGTACACACACAATTGTTAATAATTTAATAACTTTGTAAAATCAGTCAGTGCTGCTTTGTCTCAATAAAGCCCTGCCCAGCGAGGGTCAAAGCTTGTACGCAAATGGGTTTCCTTTCCTTATCACCAGCTCCTTGGGAGAAAGGTCCAGTTCACCCAGCCGAGCCGCCGTACCATCAAATCCTACAGCAGACATGCTTCACGGGGTCATGCTGCATGAACAATGTACAGACCTGGAGGAGGATGCAGGGCATGCAGATATGCTCCATGCCTGTGTGCATGTTGCATATGTGTGTGCACCGGTGCTGCATGCGTGGGTCTCTTTAATGCCTGCCTCGGGCCTGTGTTCTCTTTGTGCACGGGCTGTGTGTACCTGGGGCGTGACTTTGTGTTACAGGCAGGTGGAACACCTGGTGCTAGACATACCCAGCCTATTTCCCAGGCCGGCCGTAGGGAACATAGGGCCCTTGACGAACTTGTATTTTGGCTCCCTGGGCCCCCGCTGCCTCCGCATCCACACTCCATTGCCCCGGTTCCTGCTGCCTCTCCGCTCAGCAAGTGTGCCCGAGGGACAGCCCGACCTGAGACACAGAGACGCTTCAGGGAATAACAGACCTCGCCGAGTATTGGCAGTGGCACGCCCACAGCGCTGTCACACGGTCGGCTTTATTAGTCAGCTGGAGCACTGCGTAGGCAGCCCAGAGCCCTGCCGGTTAAAGCACAGTCCATTGCGGGTAGCCCAGAGCCCAGCCAGCCTGGCGTGAACCCCTTGGGTCATGCTGTGGCTGTGTCCCTCCATTTGGTTCCTTCCTCAGGCTCCAGGCGAGAACCCCACCTCCTTCCGGCAGCCAGCGCTGACCACCCACCGCCCCAGGCCTGTCTTCTCGAGCTGGGGCCATGCAAGGCCGGGGGGGGGAGGGGGGGACACTAGCCCTCTGGGTTGTGGGTTGCTAGGTGTCAATGTCCAGGTAAATGGGTTTGCCGTTGTCTGCTCGGATGCTCCATTGATATGGGGCCTAAGGCCCCAGCCAGCCCTTAGTCCCTGACAACTAGGCACCAGTCACAGCCTGCCCCGAGAGCAACAGTCCTTGTCCACCCACTAGGTAACAATGCAGCGCAGAGGAGAAACCGAGGCACACACAGGAGTGATAACATATTACAAACTCTTCCCAGGTCATCACAAAAGGTTACGCAGGAGGCCTCCCCCGCCCCTTCTCCTCTCGGCTGTTTTGTGGGGCACTAGGCAGGTACTTAACAATCCCATAAGAAACGGAGAAAGCACCGGAGCGTTTCCTAGCTGTGTGACGCAAGCAGTGCTGGGCACCCGGGAGGTGACAGACCGTGGGTCAATTGCCCCCCCCCATGGCCTGAAGAGCAGGGATTTGAAAGGGGATGGGGGGTGTCTGTTCTCTCAAGTGCGTGCACCAGGCACTGACCTATGGCCAGTCTGATGTGCGCTGCAGCCTCCTGGGGCCGTGCCTCTTCCATTAAAGAGTAAGTGGGGCAGGGGCTGGCCAAGAGCCCCTCTCTAGTCCAGTGGTTTGGGTATGCTGAGTCAACTCCCTTTTCAGCTCGCTGAGAGGAACTTGAAGCACCGTCTCCCTGTTCTCAAGTGAACATCCCAATGGCTGGGAGGTGCCCTGAGTGGCAGGGGCATCCCTTGGCCTCTTGTGTTCATGTTGGGCCATTTCATTTTATATTTATTGGGCCACTGGCATTACAGAACTAAAAGAAAATTGGGTGCCCCCCACCCATCTTTCTTTAGCTCTGTGGTGTGGGTGCTATCCTGACACTGACACAAGTGCTGATTCAATTCCTGCCATTTGAGCGATGAGCTGAGTATTTTCTGTTGAAGTTCTTCCTCTTTAACTACACATTAATTTGAATCGAGGGGCTTTTTTAGAGTGCATTTGCCGGGGACAACGCTGACCCCTGGATCATATCCCCCTCCGCATTACAGAGTGGGCTGTGGCCTGGGAAATGCTGAGAGACCTTGTTGCAGACCAAGAGTCGTTTTGCAGGCCCTCTTCCTTCTTTTTAGTAAGGGATTAATGCGGATTTACGCCAAAACGCAGGCCCCAGACTGCATCAGAGCCCCAGACTGCGTCCGAGCGACGATCCGGCAAGCCCGCTCACCTGTCTTCCGCCAGCGCCCAAGGCCAGGCGCTTCAAAGGCAACACACAGAGGAGGGCAATTAACAAGCGCTCCGGCCCCCGGCAGCTGCTCCCGCCGTCAGGCAGGCGGAGGCTGAGAGATGCCCGGAGCGCGGGGCTGCGTCCGAAGATCTTGGCTAAGGGCCGTTGCTGCCCCTGTTGCCGTGAACTTTCTCGTTCTCTTTTCAACCCACTTCTGGTTTTGGCCCTCGGAACATCAACTGCCAAACAGCGCCTGGGTGTTGCGGGGAAACGCACGGCCCTGTCTTCGGTTGAACGCCCTCACATCACCTCTGGGGTCTTGTGTTACGGGCAGGGGTGAATAACACGTCCTTATTCACGCTCTGCACCCCGGTCACGACGTTACCCGCCTCCTGCAGTCCCCCTTTGGCCTGGCTTTTCCCAGCTGAACGGGAAGCAGGCTCCTCCCCACCCCACGGCGGGGCTGGGGGCCCTAACCCACCAGCTAAAGGGTGCCCGGGAAGCCTTCGCCGCCTTTCCCCTCTGCTGTGCTGCGGGGCCTTTGGCAGGTGCCTAACGAGCTCGCACGAAACAAGTCTGGCGCCTGAGGGGTCCCTGGCCACCATCGCACACAGCGGGTGCTACCTCGGGGGGTGGCAGACTCTGGCTCAGCTTCCCTATCCCGCCCTCGGCGCAGGAATCGGAACAGGCCTCCGCAATCTCTCACGTGTGAGCCCCGGTCCCTGACGGCGGCGAATAGTCTGAGGCGGGCTGCTCTTCGCAGCGGTCGGAGGCCGTGCCTCCGTCATTAAACAGCCATCGGCGAGGGCGACGCCCGAGAATCCCTCTGCAGTCCAGTGGTTTGGGTATTTACCCAATACGTGGGTGATGCGGGTTCAACTCCTTCCTCAGCTTGTTTCCTGAGAAAGGACCTGAACAGCCATCTCCCAGCTCTCCAGTAAATATCCACTCCTTGGAGTGAGAGGTGTTCTCGTGGGGCCTGGTGGGCCCCTTGACCTTTTTGGCTGAAGCTGTGCCACTTTCATTACCTACTCCTCGGGCCGAGGGCAGAAGCGGACAGCCCAGGGTAGGCTGGCGGCTTGGGTGTCTGCCTGGCATGTGGGTGGCAGGGGTTCGAGCCTCCTTCTTGCCGAGAAGGGATTGGAGCCTTGATCTCTTGCCTCTCAAGTGAACAGCCTAAGTGCCGGGCTAGGCTGTACCCATGTGCATGGGCTCCCTTGTTCTTTTCGCTCCAAGCTGCTCCGCTTGCAGTATGTTGCCATTGGGCTGCAGGCTGACACTGTCAAGCCAGGCCTTAAAAATCTCTCAGGATGGAGATTCCACCCCCTCGCCAGGTAACCCAGTCCAGGGCTTCACCACCCTCCTAGTGAAATAGTTTTTCCTAATGTCCAACCTAGACCTCCCCCACTGCAACTTGAGACCGTTGCTCCTTGTTCTGTCACCTGCCATCACTGAGAACAGCCTAGCTCCATCCTCCCTGGAGCCCCCTTTCAGGCAGTTGGAGGCTGCTAGCCCCCTCCCTGTGCGTGAACGCACTCTGGTGTTTTGCAGCTGACCTTCCATTTTGAAGCCAAGTGACCCGCCTTTCTGATGCAGATGGGAAACGCCCCATTTTTCAAGAAACCAAAACTCCACTATGGACCCTCTCTCTAGGCTCCCCTGGGTCCCATGCTGCTGGTGCATGCTCTGCTGCCTCCCGCCCTCAGCGGCCTGGTGGGGTGCCCGGGAACACAGTGCCTCCTGCCCTCTTGGTCATGGGGAGGGAAACCAGGCAAGGGCATTGTCTGTGCAGCCCAGCAAAGCAAGAGGGCTCCAGAAACCCGGCAGGAGTGGGGGCAGGAACGCCTGTCCTGGCTCACTTGTGATCCGTGGTATGAGCAGTCTGTCCTCCTCCCAGAATGCACGGCTCAGAGGGCTATGTCTAAGGGACCACAGGAAAGCCTCATGAAGCTGGGCCCCCAGGGCCATGGGGAAGTGGGATATATTTAACAAGGGTTAATGTGCGGGCAGGGAAGGCACCCTCCCAGCTGGAGAGTCAGGGATCCTTAGAGACAGAGAATCTGGAAAGCTGTTCTCATGGCCCGTGCAATCTGATATTCAGTGAGGCAAAGAAGGTTACAGCAGAAGCTCAAAGACATGAGCAGCGCGGGAACGGAGGTTGTTCGTAACGCTGAACAAAACGACATGGGGCAGTCCCCTGCAGTCCGTGTCTTCCAGCTGAGGCGGGGAGAGAGCTCTGGACAGGTGAGCCCTGCCCGGTTTGCGAGCCGCTCCCTGCCCTATTCCCTTTGGGCTGAACTGGGGGGGCCCTGCCCTGCCCTGCCCTGCACCTTTGGTGCTACAAGCCCCAGCCCTCAGCTGCCTGGGCTCGCCCTGCTCAGTGCACTGCTTGCCGGGCTCCAGAGGCGGCACGTGGCAGGGGGTTGGTGCCAGCCCGCTGCCAGTGCCCTCCCTCCCCTGCCCCTTGCACTCCCAGAGGTGCTGGCAGGATCCAGGAGTGCAGCCAGGGGCAAAGCTCGGGCCGCATCCATGCGCAGGCTGTGGCCCTTTAAAACACAGCGTGAGCCTCAGACTCTGGCTCCCACACCAGCTCCAGGCCAGATTTTGGCTGCAGCAGGAGCAGCTCAGTAGCAACCTGTGGCAGGCCCAGTGGAGCAGGGCAGGTGAACCAGCACCCTTGGCTTACAGCAAACAGTGCAGACCCCAGGCTGCTTCTGTTTGGCATGCCGACCTTTTAAGTATAGTGCTGTATTTGCTTTCTTCCCCCCCCCCCCGATTGCTTACTGGTGGTTCGACATGGCCTCGGGCTGAGGGGTCAGTTCCCAGCTGGGCTGTTCCTGTCTCTGAGGTTCCTCTGTGCTGCTTACATGGTGTGGGTTTGGCTGGACACATGGGGGCATCTGCTGGCCGGCTGGTGTAATCCCAGCTCTGGGTGACCTGGGAATTCCCACGCTCGGCTCAGAAGGCCACCTTCCCAGGGGTGCTGAGCAGTCAACCGCAGGTGGAGCTGGGGCGCTCAGCGTCCCTGACAACCAGGTGCAGGGCGTGAACAGTGCACCGCGTTTCCGAAGCCTTGTATGTAGAATTAATTATTAACCAATGATCTCATTAGTGTTTTAGTGCTTCTGTTGAGAGGGGTCTGAGTAAGGATTTGTCAGCATTTCCAGTAAAACCCCCGGCAGGAAGAAACTGAACCAAACCGACAATTAATGCAGAGGCATTTGAGATCCTCCGGTGGGCAGCTGGGCTGCACGGGGCCCTGCACTCCCGAGGGGCATCACAGAAACGCCCGGAGTAATGCTGGGACACCGCCACAGCTCGAGGTGAGGCCAAGGACACAGGAATACCACAGCAGGCGGGCGTGCCTCACGGCTGGAAGGAGCAGCAGGGCAACAAGGGAGGGCTGAGACCCTGGGTGTGCAGTGGGGCTGTGAGAAGGAGAGATTCTGGGTCCATCTCTGGTCGCAGCTCCTCCATGTGTGAACGTGTGGCTGGGCTCCCCAGCAACACAGCCAGGCATGGGATAAAGGCCTGGGTAAACACGCATGTGCCATTACTGCCACCTTGTGTCCAACTCGACTGCATTGATAGGTTCCGGCTGTGGCACTATTATTATGTTAAACCTGTTTCTCAGGGGACGCTGTCAGGGTGACGTTGTTCCAGTATTTCCCAGCAAAGTGATCTTTGCACTAGAGAACTCAAGATCACTAGAAATATTGTTATGCTTTCTGTTTTAAATCCCAGTGAAAGATGGGTTTTGTTTGGATTCAGACATTTCCTCTGGAGGGTTTGAAACCCAAACATTGCAGCCTGTTGCTAAAACATGAGAGTCCTAAATGAAAGCAGACTGTCGACAAAAGTGAAACAGATTTACCTGCTTAATTTTTGCTCTAAATTCAGCTCAGATAATGAGAATAAAACAGGATTTATGGTGAAAAGAAAATTGGATGTTCAAAGTCTTTTCAGTTTTAATAATCTGAGGTGCTTATTAACGACACCGATGCAGAGATATTGTCTCTTCAATAAAAACTCTGTATAAATGTCCATCGCACCAACAGCAATCAATCAGCATTCTCGGAGGGTGGGAATGAAGTGCCCGGCTTTAATGTCATTAAGGGCCAGGCAGATGCAACTGTGCTGTAACTCACCGTCTCAGGGTAGATTTAAAGAACTGATCTGCTATGATATTTTCCAGGGCCTTTTAGGCATTGACTTGTATTTTTGGCAGTCATATCGCTTATACAAACAGCAGTAGGACGAGCTGCTGTGTAATGCTTAGCTCGGTACAGTTGTGAGGTCACATTATGTGTTCTCTCAGGGATGCCTATCACACATTTATCTTTGAAACATCGCCCCATCTGAGTCTGTTTGAGTTTCACTTCACAGTGTCCAGGTATTTGCTTCATTGCTTCAGATTACCCGAGTGTGAGCGAGCGGGCAATGAGAACTATGGGTTCTTCCATCACACATCAGGAATACAGGGACAAGAGGATAAATAGACCCTCTTGATCCCGGCAAACTTAGTGTCGGGCTGCACAAACGTGGCCTGCTTGAAGCGTCGCGACTAGCAAGGGAGCTGCTGCAGAGACGCCAGTCTTTCCCACCCAGTGTAATAGGAGCTGCCCTGCTTTCCCATCTCCCTTCAGGCCCTGCTTCCCCACTGAGATGGCCGGTGTGGGGCACAAGAGGACTGCTGCTTTCTCAAGTACCCATGTGCTCGGCACTGCAGCACGGCTACACGCATTCCTCTTCCCACGGTGACAGGGCTTGGATCCAGGCCATCTGCAGTCCGACAGGTCTCTGTCCTGTCTGAAATCCTCTCCATCAACGCTGGCTCCCGAAATGTCCATGCTCTGTCTGGAGAGGAGCAGTTGTGTAGGTGTGTGTATGTTTGGAGGGCAGAGGGGATGTCACTTTTTGTGAGGGCACTTTGTTAATTCCGATTACATGAACACTGCTCCTCACGCTCTGATCTGCGAGAAACCTTCCGATTTATTTCTCCATTTCCAAGTCTTGAGAAAGGATGAAAGAAACAAACGCTGGGGTGAAGCTGAGGTGACATTTTTCTCTCTGGTCCAACCCAGCACTGACTTTGTGTTAAAAGTCCAGCCTTTCTTAGACCCACAGAAGTGCAGGGCTGGACGGGACCTCGAGAGGTCTTCTAGTCCATCCCCTGCACTCATGGCAGGCTTAAGTGTTACCTAGACCATCCCTGACCGGTGTTTGTCCAAAAACCTTCAGTGAGGCAGATTCCACAGCCCCCCCAGGCAATTATTCCAGTGTGTAACTACCCTGACGGACAGGAAGTTTTTCCTAATGTCCAACTGAAACCGCCCCAGCTGCAGTTTAAACCCCTTGCTTCTTGTCCTGTCCTCCGAGGTTAACGAGAACAATTTATCTCCCTCCTCCTTGTAACAACCTTTTAGGGGATTGGTTTTACATGGGCGGTAATCCCTTTGGCTGTGGCTTGGTGAGCCAGGAATACGGGGGGCAGGTTTCGTCTATAACACATGCCAGGCCTCAGGCACCTGCTGGTTTTCGACAGGGATTTTTTTGGCATGTGACATCCATCCAGTGACCCAGTTAGATCACAGCATCGTGGGAGAATTGAGTCAATGACCTGCTAATTAAGAAATCTCTGCAAGGGCTGTGGCATGCCACTCTAGGAGCACCTGAGTAAATAATGGAGCGGACTGGCTAATACGCTGTATGCAGAATGGACGGGCTAGCGCGGTCATTAGTCCATTTCTCCAGTGGTCTAGTTCAGGGGGTCTCAAACCATTTTTGCTGGGACCCCCTTTGAAAATATTTCAGGCTGTGACGAGCCCCCCAGGCCATGCCACCCTTACTTCTGCGCTGCTGCTGGGGACGGCGCTGCCTTCACACCACCCGGTCAGCAGCGCTGCTTTCCGGCCACCCAGCTCTGAAGGGCTCTGGCTGTCAGCCTGGCATGAGGCTGAGAATGAGGGGGGCTTTGACAGCAGCCATCAACTACCTGAAAGGGGGTTCTAGGGAGGATGGAGCTAGGCTGTTCTCAGTGGTGGCAGATGACAGAACAAGGAGCAACGGTCTCAAGTTACAGTGGGGGAGGTCTAGGTTGGACATTAGGAAAAAGTTTTTCACTAGGAGGGTGGTGAAGCACTGGAATGGGTTACCTAGGGAGGTGGGGGAATCTCCATCCTGAGAGGTTTTTAAGGCCTGGCTTGACAAAGCCCTGGCTGGGATGATTTAGCTGGGGTTGGTCCTGCTTTGAGCAGGAGGTTGGACTAGACACCTCCTGAGGTCCCTTCCAACCCTCATCTTCTATGATTCTATGAGATGCAAAGTCAAGCTGAGGCCCTCTCTATTGGCCATCCTGGGGCTCCTGCAATCACTCCAGCCAGGGAGCTCTGAGAGGGAGGTGAAGCCAGGGGAAGCTTCAAGGTGTGTTTGGCACGTGATGGGAGAGACCTCTTATCTCTCACTCATTTTAACACCCCCTCGAGCATGCACCCCCCGCCCCCAGTCTGACTGCTCAGTCATTCGTGGGGGTGCAGGGAGCTGAGAGCTCCTGTCTGGCTTAAACCACTCGGGCAAAGGCAGAGAAGAAGTCAGCACACTCCAGGAGGGGAAACGTTACCACGTCCCCCAAACGCATCCTGCGCTCAGGGCGCTTGACATTCCTCCTGAGACGGTATCAGGCCTGGCGGTCAAACGGAGGAGGATCCGGCTGGAGAAGGGCCTGAGCTAAAAAATGTAGAGCAGGGAGGAGATTTCAAATAAACGAAAGTTTGAGGCCTGAATTAACACCCGATCCCAGAGAGATGGGGTGTGCAGTAATATCTATTATTGGACCAACTTCTTTGGGTGAGAAAAACAAGCTTTCCAGCTACACAGAGCTCTTCCTCGGGCCTGGGGAAGGAACTCAGAGTGTCACAGCTAAATCTGAGGAGGAACACATGGTTTAGCATAAGTAAACCCATGGCTGAAGGGACCATTCAAGCTGAAGTGGCTCGTTAACCGCAGATCCTGATACTGCACTCCGGAGGGGGGATAATCCGGGCCATGTTCGGTGAGATCCCCTGGCCCTTTCCCAGACAGGAGATTGTTGTGGACCCTTGTTCACCTCTCCCTCACTGAACAATTTGCATTTAGGACCACAGGAAACGGCAGGGGTGTGAAATGGACCCTGCGTCACAGGCTGGCTGCAAATCCACCCTGATGCCCAAGCGGCCTCCCCGGGGACCCCCCGCTATTTCAGCACATGCAGGTACAGCCCGTGCCCGTCTGCTAATGGTGTGCATGGGGGGGGGTGCCTAGGGGAGGGGGTGACTGCCGGCAGGGGGGAGAGGAGGGTGGAGCTGGGTGAGAGACCGCCGGGGGAGGGTACTGGTGCAGGGACCACAGTGCAGTGACTGCGATCAGACCTTACGTCAAGCACGCTAATTTTTCCTATGCCTCCCCAGGAGCGCACCACCCTGAGCCCCTTGTGTCCTGGCAGGGCAGCACAGTAGCCTCCAGGGGCCGCGCTGCGGGCGGTGCCTTGTTTCCATCAGCCTTGGGCTCCCTGCCAGCTCCTGGTGCGTGAGCACCGTCCCTCGGGCTCATTAATGGGGAGGGTCACACAGATGGGAACGTCCCAGTCCCCAAGTCCCCCGTGGCTTGAAGTGAACAGCTTAACAGGCACAAACAGCCATGTCTGGATTTCCTAAGCAGGGGATCTCTGTCTGGGCAGCAGATGGCATTAATAGCATTATTCTGCACTGCGTGCATACAGGCGCACACACACATATGCACCCAGCCCAGCAGCCTCTGAGACAACGCCACGGAAAGGGGGCAAGGGCTCTTCGTGGGCCTCCTGCCAGGCAGGGCTCGGGGGGCAGACCCAGCTGCCGGCACCTGAAGGCTGCGACCTGGAATCTACTGGTGAGCAGATGCCTGGGGGCAGAGGTTAAACTCCCAGGCAAGCTATTATTAGAGTTAAACTGGGAGAAACCTAACTAAGCCCTTCAAGACGGGCCACGGGAATCCTGCCCTGAGCTACAAAGGCGAGGGGCCAGGGAATGCAGACCTCCCTGGGCAGGAGGAGTACACTGGCTGCCAGCACCTAGCAGACCCAGCCCCATGCAGGATTGCATGGGCCCCCAGGCAGGCTTATGCTGCCTTCTGCATCCCACCTGCCCACCTATAACCCCGGGCCACCTCTCCTGGCCTCTGCTCCCTGATCCACGGGCTCAGACACCAACTGACCCCCCAGTCTGGTGGTAATGTCAAGGCTTCCGGGCTGGGCGCACTCCTCCATGGCTTTCGGCGTGAGGTGCCAAACCTGCGAAGACCTCACACAGATCGGACCACTGCAGCCACAGCCCAGCATGCCTGAGGCTGTGATTAACAAGGGTAACCCCACTTCGGAGAGCGACGGACAAACGAGCGCTCTCTCCATCCAACCACGGTGTGTATCTACCTGTGTATTTCACCTGCGCTCCCCACTGGACGGGGGTGTAGAGGGACAGCGTGGTTCACCCACAGGCGTTAATTGTTTGCTTTCATTAGGCTGTAAAAGTGCCTAGCCCCCCGTGGGCGGGTCTGCAGCGCAAGGGCTACTGCTGATTGATTTCTTACTGTTAAACCAGGCGCAAGAGACAGGTCTCTGCTGCAGCGCTCCAATGAAGCCACTAGCAACTGGTCAATTTCTATCACTTCCCTCCCTGCTCCTGTAAATTAAAAGCAGCTTTCTTTTAACTTGAGTAAAATAAATCACCCTGCTGAACTGAGCAGAGAATGCGAGCGACTCGGGGGGGTTGTTAAGGCTTAGAACGCCGTGGCTGGGCTCTCGGTCTGCAGCCACTTCTCACAGAGGCTAACACGGTCCTACAGAGAGGTGATCCTTTCCCATTACAGGCCACAGGCCTCTTCCTCCCAGCTGCCTGCTCTAGCCCTGCCCATGCTGGGTTAAGAGAGCAGGACAGGACCGCAGTGCACCAGCTGCTCCCACAGCCCCATGCTACATGCTGAGCGCTCCGGCACAGCCCCAGCTCCGCGCAGCACAGATCAGGTCCCTTGCATGCCGCCTGGGTTGTGACATGGGCACATGAATGTCGCTGCTGTGCTGCATAACAAAGCGGCTGCCCTAATTATCCATAAATAAATAAATGATCACGGCTGCTGTCGGGGCGCTGACAAGGAGCACTCCAGTGCTTCCAGCACCAGGAGCCGACAAGGTTTATTTATTCCTGGCCCCGGGGGGGCGCAGTGGAGAACTCCCCTGTCTCTGGCATGACAGCATCTCCCACAGGCTGGGCTTGCTCCTGTCTGGTGCCTGTAGCTCCAGAACTTGCCCAGCGGCTCCAGTCTGTTTGCAGATATCAGGGACAGCTGTTCTGAAGCCACAGGTCAGAACTCAGAGCCTGGCCAAAGAGAGCAGGAATTGAGTCCATGTCCCCAGCTGGGCCATCCCCAAACAGGTGTAGAGTAGGCATAGCTGGCTCCTTTGCCAGCCATCCTGCAGCCCTTGGCCTAGGGAGTGTGTTGGGGCAAGGTGAGGAAAGGGTGTGGCCAGAGTACACTATGCCCCAGTGATCCCCATCGGGCCGATGGCCTCTTGGGAGCCATTTCCAGCTGTCAGAGCCTAGAGCAACCCTTAGGCTGCTCTAAACTCCTTTGTGGCAGAGAGTCTGTGCTCAGGGGTGCAGCTCACAAACCTACCTGTGGGCTTGCCGTTCCCCTCCCCCATGTGGGTGCCACATCCCTGCAATCTCCCAGGGTGGGCTTACTACCTGTGCAATGTGATCACTTTCAGACGGATCACCTCCTGGGAGGAGCTGAGCCCACGGGCAGGTGCAAACAGATGGCAGCTTTTAGCTGTGTTGTTAATAAAAGCCTTGATGAGCAACCTCGTCAATCTGCCAGGACTCTGAGGGAAAGGATAGTAAGGCCTGCCCTCCAGGGTACATACGCTGTGAGCCGCCTGCATCTCTGTCACGCACAGGGGCTGCCCTGCTCAGTCTAGACCCGCATTTCCCTACTCTCTCCACTGCTGTAAGGCACCGGCGCTGTTATTCTTTGTGCAGCGCATGTGCTGGGCGTGCCTGGTGCTTGGTGAGCATCAGACAAGACAAGGAGCCTGCCCTGATGAGCACTCAAGGCAGAGGACACAGTGTGGGAAGGGCTGGGTCAGTGGGGTTACAAGGCAGAGGGGGCAGGGCAGTGATTTCTGATTCCGTACATGTAAAGTACGGAGCACTGGAGCTGCAGTGGGGGCTGGGGGTGCAGCACAGATGGAGTTGGGCCTACACTTCTGGCTGCTGTATCATTTTACAATGAACTTTTCATCAATCGCACGGTTATCAGGGCAACATCTGGAGGGGAACCAGCTCCTTCTATCAGAGCCACGGCTCGTGGGCCAATGCTGGAGGGTTTTCCCTGGGCCTGGAGAAACATCCTACATGGAAACAAGAGGAGCACCAGGAATAGCAAGGGGAAAAGGCACAGATGCCCGTGAGATCCAGCAGGAACTTGAGAAAGGGGAGCAGAGAGAGAGACGGCAGAGGGAGAGAGAAAAAGAAAAGAGCCAGAGAAACGGAGGAGAGATTCCGCGGGGGAATCTGAGAAAAACGAAGTGAAAGAAAGTCGGGAAAGGAGAGGGCGAGAATGGAGAGATGCGGGAGCTAGCGGTGTAAGACCCTACGAAATGGTGAGCGAGAGCTTTGCCGGGCATTCTCCTCCACTCCCCTACTTTAGAGTCCTCCCTTGCTAGCAGTCCTCTGGAGCACCTCTGCCACGCCCAGGATCCTGCTGGCGCTCAAGCACATCCATGAGATGAAGCAATTGGGGATATAATCTTGACTAAACAGCCGAGCCTTTGAGAGCTGGAAGCCTCTAAAGCCCCTTGGTTAGTACTAGGCCAATGATACACACAGGTCAATTTTCAGTTGTATTTTAACCTTGGGGGCAGAGGAAACTCTTTTCTATACTGAGCAATCCCCTGGGATTTCTCTCGCACTCCCCTGAGCCATTAATCTTCTCAATCTAAATCTGCCCTGTGACATAGGAGATTGGGTAAATAATACTACTTGGATAACTGGAGTATCTCCCTCTTCTGTGAGGATCTTAAAGGAGCCTCTCTCCTCCTGCAACCATTGACTCCACTGATCCATCCCAGAGACTCCACAGGGGCTGCACCAGGGATGCATTTGGCCCAGGAGGTTCGCAGGGAAACGTAAACACAAAATGTCTTCCGATTAGTTAAAGCCGCAGAGCAATAAATGGTGACGAATGTAGCGCAAGAGAACCACTTGACAACGCAAAGGAGCCACGGCCACACTGGTGAGGAGCCAGGCGCACGCTTCATTCTCCCGTTGTCCGGCTCCCTGAAAGGCTCCCCATCAAGCAGGAACAATGGGTCTGCCAAAAGTGCAGCCCTGCCATGTAATACATTGTCCTCCTGCCCAAAGCAAGCGATAGTTCAGCCCTGATTTCCACATTACACATGCACTGAAGCTGTTATTAGTAAAAAATAACCGATTGCACCGAAGACAGACGCCTTCCCTCATGCAGCCAAGGTGTTCCCACGAAGAGCAGAGAATGCTGCAGGCCCGGGGACGTGCCTCGGAGAAAAGGCTGGAGCGCGAGCAGTGTGAACGCTGCACGGGTGACACCAGGAGCTATCGCCTGCAGGCTCAGCTATATCGCCTGCGCTGTGGAAGTGTCCCCTGGAGACTGGACGCTCATGAGCAAACACCATGTGCACTGGCTCTGGTGGAACTGCCGAGTAGCTCGTCGAGCCTCGCTCCCTCCCTCCCTCAGCCTACAGCTGCACCTCCACACAGTCCAGCCATTGTCAGAGCCAGAGTCTTCTCCTGCCTCTGCCGGCACCCGCAATCAGAACCAGATTCTCCACAGAGCTCGGGGTGGGGTTTTCAAATGTGCACAGGTGGTTCAGGAGCACGACTCCTGCTGAGAGTCCCTGGGACTTGTGTCCGAAATCACACAGGCACTTAGGAAAATCCCCCTCTTGGCCCCCATTTAGGCAGCCTGATACGTGGCCCGCTTTTAGCAATGACCCATCCTGCTTGGGTGCCTGGAGGGTGCTGAGCTCTTTGACAGCCGGGCCCCACATCTCTGGCTCATTGACTTGCCATCTAACTCCAGATCTCAGAAGCAGCTCTGTGGATTCTGGGTGTGTGTCATCATGCTCTTCCTCTCGGCTCGTGTGTATCTGTTGTCTTTGTCAAGTGTTCGGAATAAGGACTGTATGAAAAATGCTGTACCGGCTACAGCTGTATTGTGCGTTCAGGTGTACCTGGGGGTATTCTGGATGTTCTTTGCATGCTGCAAAGTGGAAAGTCCATGGCACAGGCGTGTAGATAAACATATACGTCCATCTAAGCACGGAGCGGATCCTGGATACCTGCCTGTCACCAGTACAAGATATCCCAGGAGCACCTATATCTCACCCTAGAGGAAATTGGAACTCCAAATGCAGAGCCCATCGCTAACTCTTCGGGGAAGATGTGCGGACATCCATACAGCAACGTTTTCTCCTTCGGGCACCGCTGAATCACATGCGTGATGGGAAATCTGTTTGTTGTAAGACGATGTTGTGCATAGAGAGACAAGGCAGGTGAGGTAATATCTTTTATCTTTATACACAATACCAGATATGGCCTTGCCTACCTCGCCTCGCTCATATCCTGGGACCAACACGGCTACAGCGACACAGCATCTAGTATTGTGCCTGGCCTGACCGAGTTCATCGCTTCACTGCGGTGCTGAACACTAGGGGGAGGCAAGAAACAAGCCTATTTCCTGGAAAGATTTCTCTGAGCCAGGGCCGGAGGAGCCCCAGGGAGCGTTTTGAGCTGAGGGGATGAACGGCCACAGCCTCAGAGCATCCGTCCTTCCCTCAGCGCCAGAGCCCCGTGACTAGCCCCTCTCTGAGCTGCCTGTGCTCACCACACAATGTGCCAAGGTGTCGAGTTTGTTTGAAGAGTGCGTTGCCTTGAACGCCAGAGATCCTAGGTCGTTTGCACAGTGAGCGGAAATTCCAGGCCGGGTCTCCACCTCTCCCCTGAAGAGACCCAGCAAAGCACTTGACCAGCTGTAGGGGGGGTTCACTTTACCCACTACTGAAATGCAGCCATTTCTGGGCTGGAACACGGCAGGCGGGGCTCATTTAGGCTCCGGGTGGGTGGAACGCTGCACCTCGACTGAGCCCCGCTGCGGTCTGTGTATCTTAGGCACTCTGCTGGCCCCTGTCGCTCCAGTATCTGTCTCACAAGCTGTAACGTGTTCACCCTCACAGCGCAGTGCTATGACGGGAAATAAGGCCTCGATTGGCACAGGCACTTAGGAGCCAAGCTCCCGAGGATTGCAGATTAGCCACTAGCGTGCCTAGCTAGAAGTTGGCTCTTTAAATCGGGCAGAGTCCCTGCACTCCTGCCATGGCCATTTTGGGACAAGCTACTGCAGGGCGCATGTCCCTCGTCCCCTGCTGGTCAGTGCTCGGACTTGCCCCTGGTTTTTGTTGGTACTGTGGCTAGGGCAGACTGGCATGTCCTGCACACAGCACTGTGGACCGGAAAGGACTCTCCCTAAGGGGAAAAGTGTCCTCACCCCACTGTGCCGATGGGAAGGGGAGACGCAGAGGAGCTGAGACTATTGCGGGGTCCCACAGCAAGTTGAGCTGGGTCTAGACTCACAGCCCAGGGCTCTCTGTGTTGCATCATCTCTGAATGCCTCCGACTTATCTCCCCATGCCCTGAATAAAACAACATGGGCTCTGCCGCACATCTAGGAGGGTGCCATCTGGGCTCCTGCAAGGCGAGGAGTGCCCCGCAGGCTGGGCTGGGGAGTGGGGAGACCTATCCGACACCTGAAACCGTAGGGAATTGAGATCAAGGGTGTGTTTGAGGCCCTGGACGGATGGGGGGAAGGGGCAATGGGAATGCAGCTGTCGCCTTGGAGCCATTCAGCTAGAGTAAAAGTACTGGCTGACTGTCGGGCTCAGTGTCTGAGCCTCTCTCCAGACCACTGAGCCAGCGAGTCCCGGCTGGGACCTCGTTTGAAAATACACCCACGTGTTTGAAATGGCTCAAATTCTGCCAAAGTGAATGGCCGGGAACGTTGTTTGTGCCGACTGCAAATCCCGGTAGAAATAATTTGCGGGGAAAAGATCGAGGGGTGTCAGGGCTCTGAGGGACAGAAAGAAATTTGGGTCCAAAATGAGCGATGAAGAGAGGAGTGTTTGCAGTAATCCCCTAAGCCCCCGCCCCCATGTCATCAGTGGGATTCGAATCAGGGACCTTCACAACCGCAGCACAGTCCTCTGCCCCTGAAAAATAACTTCAGTCGCTGCTCCCACTGGTAGGTTGTTACCAGCTAGCACGCGAGTCACTAGCGGAGGGCTGTGATGCACACTTTTCCAGTGTGTTACACTTTTACTGTTCTCACTTTCTTGGAGCCGCATACGTGTTGCCAAAGGTGTGGATTAGACCTGAACAAATAATTTATTTGAGGACTTTCACCTCTATCAGATCACAGCTGTAAACAGATCACATGGTGTTGGTCTGGGCCACTGACTGGATGGCCGTTAGCCTGATAATCAGTTATCTGGTTTGAATGCTCACGGAAAGGAAGCTTAAAAAAACATTTCCTATGAGTGTCCCAGTGTGCAGGCTCCAAGAATATTTATGCTTCAGCGTGCGTGCGACGTGAACTCCTGCAGTGCACCTAGGGCCCTGGCTTCAGGGCCGGTTCCAGGATGTAGCTAGCTGCCTGCCCTCTGCGACCAGAATCCAGAGGACCAGCCCTGACGTGTGTGTTTGAGTGTAGGGAGGACGGACGATAAACAGCCTCCTCTGAATGATCAATGGGAGGGATAAAGGGGCTGTAATGAAAGGTACCAGCCAACTTAAAGACTCGACCAGAGCTGTCACCCAGCCTGCCCGGCCTCCGTCTGTTTCCATGTCCTCTCACTGGCTGCTTTCACACGGGCCTGCAGAGGTGGCTCTTTCCTGGGGGAAGGGACACTATTTAACACAGTTCCAGCCCTGCCGCCCGTGTGGGAGTGAGTGGGGAACTTATCAGTGGTGCTGAGCAGCAAGAAAGCTGCAAATGGAACATGGAACAGCATTTACTGCCCCTCCCCATGTGCTGCAAATGGATACCTCCAAGGTCCCGACCGGGCTGTGCCAACTTGCAGCCCGCCAGCACCGTCTCCTCTGCCTCCCAGCCCACGCGCCCTGGCTTCGTTCGGTGCGTGGCGTGGAAGGAGTGCCGAGACTGCAGCTGAATTCAGCGCTCCTGCACTGAAGGGGAAGCTACTGTTGCCGTTTGGATGGCCAGCAGATTCCCAGTCTCAGGGATGCCTTTGCTGCCCTCTGTGTAACAGCTGCCACCAGGGAATGAGGCCAGGCACCCAGCATGCATGGAAGGCTCCACTCTCGCCTCAGTTAGTGAAGGGCCTGGGGGAGGAGACGGGCTGGCTCCCCATAGGGATGGGGGAGCGAGCTGGGGGATGGATAATGCCTGCTTTTCAGAGGGTTAAATCAAAGGCAAAACTCCCACTGACCTGGAGACTGGATCAGGCTCATTCACCCTTTCACCAGCAGGGAGCCTGAGGTGCAGACAGGGGCAGAGACCTGCCCTGAGCAGCGAAGAGAAGCCAGGAGACCTGCCCCATAGCACTAGCTAACGCTGGCTCCCTGAGACAGAATCCCGCCTCGTTACCGGGCGCACGTCTCAGAGGGGCTGAAATGATGCACAATGCGCTGCCTCCACTCCGGCCTGAGTTGGGAGGGCAGAGAGTGGCTGTGCTGGTGGCCCTGCCAGCTGGGAGCAGAAGCTGGACCATTAATCTTGCAGGTGAGCCTGTTCTTGCGAGACTTCCAGCCACTTTTGCAGACTCAGCTGGGGTGCTTCTCAGGGCCCAACGCTAACTCCGAATCCTAGAACGCTCCAGCCTGTGTTCAGGGGTGTTCTTCCTCTGGGACTGGCGCTCTCACAGGGCCCCAGCATGGGGCTGGCAGGGGGCATTGGTCAGGACACTGAGGCCCTGACCACTTGTCCTTTGAATCCCTCTTTAAAGCTCACCTCTGCCATGGTGCCTGTCATCTTGCTGTTATTATTGTAGCAGCCAGGAGCCCCAGGTGTGGACCAGGACCCAACTGCGCTCTGTACAAACACAGAATAAAATGACAGTCCCTGCCCCACGGAGCTTCCAATCGCAGCAGAAGACAAGAGGCAATGGATGGGTACAGGCAGACGGATGGACGAGTACAAGGAAACAATGAGAGAATATTGCCGCATGGTAAGCGGGGGTCTCAGAACTCTAGCCATTATCTTTGTGCTTCCGCCATCTGTCTGTTGTAGCCACTGTTGCCTCTCGACACAGTCTTAGATTGGGCTCTGCCACACAGCACTTACAGCTTTTTATTGTGTGTGTGCAGTGCCTAGCACACTGGAGCGCTCATCTCAATTGGGGTCTCTGAGTGTCACTGCAATTCGAATAAATGATCATTTGTGCTCGTTACAGATTTCAGAGAGCTTTCTGCGTAGCAGAGATATGTACCCTGGTATCCTGGCCAAATGCCAATTCAGGGAATTGCATTCTGCCTCCCTAAATTAGTTACTTATTTTATTGATATTTTAAGGCTCCGGAGGCTATAGCAAACTCCACCCTGCAGTTTCAATTGGATTGGTTATTGTCCACTTTCTGACCTCAACTACTGTGGCATATTAACTGTGCATTATTAAATAGCTGATGCGTTCCACTCCAGAGGTGGCTGCATTTCAGTGGTGGGTGAAGTGAACGTCCATATATTACTTAAACGTGCCTCATAGGGGTGTTGAGTGTTATTCGGAGAAGGAGCCATATTCAGTTCTCAGTTACACTGTCGTAAGGCAGGAGTGAGTTCAGTGACTTCAAGATTTACACTAGTGAGAGCAGAACAAGGCCCAATGTCTGTAAAATGCTTTGAGATCCTTGGAAGAAAAGCACAAAGGCATAGCTAACTAGAAGTGCAAAGTATTTGTTCTTACCAATTCTAGCTGCCTCCTGTGATGGAGTGCATGTACAAGGGGCAGAGCCATTTCAAAATGGGTCGCTAACCATTCAGACTTGCTTCCCCCCTTCTGTTGTCCCTGATCAGGGGAGGAGGCGGCCGAAGGAACCCCACAGTGGGTCCGCTTGTAGCTGTGAATATCAATTTCTTCACTACGTGCCCAACGTGCAGACGTTGGCTAGGCAGCTGGCAATTGACATGCTCCTCCATTGCCGAGGTAATGAGTGGAGTGGAGCCTGTCGCATGCTCTGTGCCCGGGCAGCGGCAGCAGCGTCTCCGCCGTGGTCTCTATGGCAGGACAGCCAGGCTGTCCAGTAGCCCAGTGGGCCCGAAAGCCTGGTGCAGCAAGGAACTCTGGGAAAGTTTGGGCTCCACAGAAGGCTAATGGACACAATGTGAGTGGGCAAAGAGGTGTGTGTGTGTGTGTGTGTGTGTGTGTGTGTGTGATACACACCCATGCAATACACGTGACTGTTATAGAAACTCCACCAAAGTGACACAGATGCTTCGAGAGCTAGTTTCTAGACCATCCCTGACAAGTGTTTGTCTAACCTGCTCTTGAAAACCTCCAATGACAGAGATTCCACAACCTCCCTAGACAATTTGTTCCAGCAAATAAACTACCCTGACAGGAAGTTTTTCCTAATGTCCAACCTAAACCGCCCTTGCTGAAGTTTAAGCCCATTGCTTCTTGTCCTGTCCTCAGAGGTTAAGGAGAACAATTTTTCTCCCTCCTTATAACGACCTTTTATGTACTTCCAAACTGCTATCTTGTCCCCCCTCAGTCTTTGTTCTCCAGACTAAATAAACCAGTGCTTTCAATCTTCTCTCAGAGATCATGTTTGCCAGACCTTTAATCAGTTTTGTTGCTCTTCTCTGGACTTTCTCCAATTTGTCCACACCTTTCCTGAAACGTGGCACCTGCACTGGACACAATAATCCAGCTGAGGCCTAATCAATGCAGAGTCAAGCGGAAGAATGACTTCTCGTGCCTTGCTTACAACACTCCTGCCAATGCATCCCAGAATGAGGGCTGCTTTTTTTGCAACAGTGTGACACTGTTGATTCATGTTTAGCTTGTGATCTATGAGGACCCCCAGATCCCTTCTGCAGCACTACTTCCTAGGCAGTCATTGCCCATTTTGTATGTGTGCAACTGATTGTTCTATCCTAAGTGCAGCACTTTGCATTTGTCCTTGTTGGATTTCATCCTATTTACTTCAGACCATTTGTCTAGTTTGTCCACACTGATGAAGGACTGTTTTTTCTAGCAGTTGGAGCATGAGATGGGCAACCAGGAGGACTCCTGGGTCCTATTCCTGGTGCTGCCACGGGCTGGCTGTGTGATCTTGGACAGATGCTATGCTGTGCCTGAATTTCCCTGTCTGTATAACGAGGGCAGTCCTTATCAGATTGCCTCTCTGCAGGGAGAGGATATTTTGTGCTGACATAGCCCCTCTCATGGAAAGATCTCACAATGCATTGCAAAGGTGGGCAGGACTCCTTTCAAGTCTGTAACAGACTGGTCTGCCCGTAAGAAACAGCGGGTTTGGGGTTAATCAGCCCTGTTCAGTCAGTCCCACCTGTTTCATAATTAGCTGCCTTCTATCCTAAGGGGGTAGGACTAATTGGGGGCAGGTGACAGCTTGAAACACCTGGGCCTCATCAAAGGGCTGCAAACTGAGTTTATAAGAAGCAGCCCAGGGTACAAGCTGGGTTCTGGTGGAAGGGCTCTAGAGAAGCAGTCTGGGAGTTGGAGTGCTCTCCTGGAGCAGGAAGCCTGCAAGGTAGGCCTGGGAACTGAGCCTGGAGGGTGGGCTGAGTTTGGACTCTTGTTACCTTGCAAGAAGGTTGAAGGCTGAGTGATCCAGCAGGAAATGCTGGTGAGGACAACTGAGGCAGGAAGCACCTCCAGTGTTGTGCTTGGCCGGAAGGGCAGTTCATGTCTGCACTGTGGGTTGAGATCTGCTAATGAAAGGCTCTCTGGCAGTGCAAACAGCTGTTCTCTCAGACTCTGAGTGCTGAGGGGACAGAGCCTTTAGGAAGATAGAGGCTACCAAGCTGCATGTTTCTAAATGAGGAGGGAAAGGAGAATGCAGGCTGTGTCAATTGCAGTGGAAATGGGAGGGGGAGAGTGGAGTCAGAGGCACTGACCTAGAATGCACAAAGACAGACACTTCCAGGGGATAGAGGGCCAAGAGTTTGAGTTTTGGCCCTGCTGACTTACTGTGTGGCCTTAAGTCTTGTCACCTCATAATGTCTGTTTTCCCTGTCTGTATGATGAGGCTAATGCTTACCTGCTTCCTGGGAGCACTGTGGTGTTACCTGGCTAACATCTCTCCAGCTAATACAAAGAGCTAGAGAACATTAAGAACTAGTATGAATTAGAGCTGGTTAAAAAATGCCAAGTCACTTTTCATATGAATTTAGGTTTTTTTTAAAAAAATCCCTATGAAGAATTTCAGGTCTTCAATGAAAAGCCTGACAAACTTCTCTTTGAAAACTAAAACCAGGAAACATTTATCTACTTTCTGTCAAATTGAAAAATTTCAACCATTTTCCCATGAAAACTGTTTTGATTGAAAACCCATTTTCTGCTTGGGGGGAAGCCAGCTAGTGGTATCATTCTCATGCTAGTTCATCAGGGGTGTAAAAAGGCTAGTTGCCCAGCAGGGTTGAACTTGGCCATCTGTTGGCTGGGCTAGGATCTGCTTAATTGATTGTCCTGGGCCCTCTACCACTAGCAACTTTAAGGAGAGTTTTGGGCCAGTGCTTTTTTTGTATTGGGAGGAGCTGAGTTCTGTGTTGTGGCAGCCTGGGGAGAGGCAAAGTGCCAGTGGCCAGGCTGAGCGGCTGTGAAGTCCTGGGGGGGCAGAGTTGGGTACAGCATACATGGGAAAAGGTGAACAAATGGGCTACCAAGGGGCAACTCTATTGATCTGAATGCAGCTTACCACAAGGCTGATTAAGCAGGCCTGCTATGTGTGCCTGTAACTGCATTTCTAGAGAACTATAATGGTGTATGCACTGAATCACTCCACCTGTGTGGGGCACAACCAGCCCCCCAACAACTATCTGTATCCAACCTCTAGCTGTTTCTAGATGTACAGGCCTTGCTCCTGGAAACTTCTGTGTGCGTTTAACTTCACACATGTGAGCAGTCCCCAGCCCGGCCTGTTTCCAAGGTGGGGGACGTAGTAGGAGCCACCTTTTCAAAGGTCCATGTGCATGGTGAGTGACCTGGCTGGCACTGTGGGGAAGGATCTGTGGGCACAATCTCTTGTTACCGTTACCAAGCGCTGTACATGTGCGAGGTGGCCCTGAGCATTAGTGCAAGCATATGTCTTTGTGCACTTGTGAAAATCTGGTCTGTGCAATTACAGCCAGAGAGCGAGAGAGGCGTGTTTTTCCTTTAATCAAGGAGCCCTATTGTGTGTGCACAAATGACACGCTTTTACACATGATCACGTCCCCTGGTGTAGAGAGACTGAATCTGGAAAATGCTCCCCACTGTTCAGATAAAATAGATAATAGAGACACGCTACCAATTGGCAACTGCAAATGGCCAGGCTGCTCCCCACCACATGCTGAGGGTGGGCGGGGAGTATCCCAGCAGCCCTGCCCACCCTCTGGATGACACTAGCCGGGGAGAAGGGGGAAGGAGGAGCTGCTGAGAGCTCAGCTGTGAGCGTCTGAACCTGGATCGTCCTGAGAACGGCGGGGATCACGGCAGGTTGGGGGCAAAGCGCTGCAAGGAATTGCACTACATCCCAGAGAAAATAGGTGCTCTTTATGGCATGTGGCTGGTAACTTTTTTCCTGCTGTACTCTTTGCAGAAAGGTATGTCCCTTGCTGCGGGGTGGGAGGCAAGTGGGGGAGAGGGGAGACGGCGGGGCTTTGTGGAGGGGTGTTACTTTTCTCTGTCTCTCTCCCTGCGCTTTCTGCAACTTTTAAAAAACGGACCGGCTGCGCCTGGGTGCTCAGGGCAGGGGAGGACTGCGAACGGAAAGGCTTGTCCTGGCCGCGCAGAGGGGTCTGCCCGCAGCCGGAGACTCGCAAATAACTGGCTTTGAGCCCAAAGCGGCTGGCGGGCGGGGGGGGGGGCGTTAATGCTCAAGATCTGCCCCCCCACGATTGCCGCTGCTCTCCCTGCAGCCCGTGCTCCGAGGACAGCCCCCCCCCCGAGCTGGAGCCCTGCACCGGCAGGGGAGGGAGCCGCTTTTAACAGCTGTCCGAGCAGTGCGCCCCCCCGTTTATCTCCTGCCCCTTCGGCTCCCCCTCGCCCCATTTCGCAGCCCCCCAGCCCCGAGTCCGTGCGAAGCTGGGAGCAGCGCCGAGAGGTGCCCGGCGCGGGCAGATTTCCGAGGCCGATCCGCTCAGTCGGGGAGGGGGGCTCGGGCAGAGCCGGGGGCAGCTCCCCACGGGCCGGGAGTTCCCGGCTCTCGCCAACTCCTGCTCCGCAGCCCCGGCCCCCCTTTCTGCAGGGAGCGGAGCGGTCTGAGCCCGAGCCGGGCTGCCTCCTGCCTCGAGCCCCGATGGCGGGGAAGGGGCAGCAGGAACCGCGGGGGGAAGGGGGGGATTTCTGCAGCTCCCCGCCCGGGCTCAGCGCTGACCTGCCCGGAGCCGAGCGGGGCAGAGCCCAGCCCAGCCCTGCCCGCACCTGGGCCGTGCACCCGCTGGGAGGAGGCGGCGTGCGGCCGCCCGGCCACCTGCTATTTGCAGAGAGCGGGAGGGGGTGTGTGTGTGTGTGTGTGTGTGTGTGTGTGTGTGTGTGTGTGTGTGTGTGTGTGTGTGTGTGTGGAGCGGGGGGGACAGGACAGGACAGGACAGGAGGCGGCTCGCCAGCTGCGGTGCTCACGGGGCTGGCGGCCGCCGCTGCTCGAGCGGGTCCCCTCTGGGCTCAGGTTGCCATGGGGCGAGCCGAGGGCAAGCCCAGACCTGCCGCCCGGGCGATGCACCTGATCCCGGGGGCGGGGCGGGGCCGGACCGGGCTCTTCCCCGGGACAGGCGCGGGTCAGCCCGGCCGGGCAGGAGTTGCTAAGCCCCGGTGCGGCGGGGCGGGTGGGGAGAGGGCTGGGCACGCGAGGAAAGACCCCCCCCCCGCTGCTGCTGGGGAAGGGACGTGGGGGGGGGGGGGCCAGGACTCTGCCCCGACTCCAGTGACCCCGCGCAGGATTGCTCTCCTGTTGGGGGGCGGGGGGCGCTGCACTTTGCTGGCTGCGCCATGCACCCCGACACCGGGCTCCTGCCCTCCCCCCTCTGCTCTGGGCAAACGCTTCGTCCAGCCTCTGCCCTGCGGGGGAAGCCAGGAGAGCCCGTGTGTGTGTGTGTGTGTGGGGGGGGGGGTTGGCTGAGTCCCGGGGGGTCGGGGGGTGCAGGCGCTGGACCCGGACCCCCTCCAGCGCCCTGCGTGCCCCGGCGCCGCCGGGTTCGCGGCTGAAGCGGGTCCCTCGGTCTTGAGGCCGGAATGAGAAGGCAGGAGCCCGACTCGGAGAGTTTTGCCTGCGGAGGCTTTTTAATGGGGCAGCAGCAGATCCTTGCAGCGGGAGCCCGCGCCGCTCATTAGCGCAGTTAACTCTTTCTGCTCGCTGGGGTGTGTGTGTGTGTGTGTGTGGGGGGGGGGGGGGATGGTAACCGAAGCACCCCCAGGCCGCTCCCCAGCCCCCTGAGATGCCTTGAATTACGTTCCATGGGCGCACAGCGTCTTTTCGTGCAGGCCGGATTTCAAAGGCTGAAGCTGAGCGAGACTTTTCCGAAGCGTTGGTCTCTGGTCCCGACTTCTCAGACTATTAAAGCAATAGTGAATTCAGGAAACAAGCTACATCCAGCGATGCTTTCAGAAGCACATCTCCTCCTCCAGGAATGCTGAATGAAATGTACCCCGTGGCTTGATATAAATCAGATGGGGTTAACAAATTACTGTGAAGCAAGTGCGGCCACACTTACAGATGAATTGTAAATTGGGGCTTCAATTAGCATCGTCCAAATCTGTCTGCATCCTGCTCTAAACTGAGGTCCCCAGCCAGAGATGCAATTTAAAAGGAAAGGTAACTGCATGTAACAAGGTAGTTAAATTACAGTCCGTTTGTTACAGGAATTGATTGGTGCTCCCTAAAAATGCTACCCTACTCAGATTCTATTTTTTAATTTTGGTAGCAAATTACCTTTTTGTTTATCTGGTCCACGAGTATAATGGAAACATTCGTGTTCTGGAAAACGAGCTACTTCCAGGTTATAAAACATTCTCTTTAATAATCGTTTTTGTCATGTGAAAACAGCAAGAGGCGACCTTAGGAAATGGGAAGCGAAGGGAACAAATTGGTAGTGGGCTGCATCCTTAAATAAGATGTTCGTTGTATATTAAATAATCCTTTTATTTTAATGTTAATATAATTAAAATATTTACTGACGTTTAATGTTGCATCCAGTGAGGTTGTGATGATCAATTATTTAATCAATTATTAAATATGAAATAACTGTCTTTTTAAAGCCGGAATAAATGTTTTGGTGCTTTAGCCGAAATTGCTATTGTTAGACATGCATTTAGGAGCTGCTGTACTGAACATGCAAGCATCTGCTTTGCCTACATTTGCATTTTTACTGTGTAAAAAGGAAGGGAAAAACAAATAACCATTCAAGACCCTAAATTTCTTCCCCCAACATCTGAAAAAAGGGTGGTTGGATTTATCATTTATGCACATTTTCAGCCCCCGCCTCTGAGGCTGTGCCACAGAGCTCTCTTCTGAGAAGAGCAAATTAAAAGCCTCCATTAGCACAACACCTTATGGCCTCATTATTTTTTCTTTTTTAGAAATAAAATATCTCTTGAACTGAAGTGTGTCTGTGCTGAAAGTGTTAAAGTGAAACAATTCCAGAGAGAGGACAATAATACAATGGAAGTTTCATTATTATAATAGGATAAAAAATTGAATTGCTTAATGCACGATAAACCTTTCAGATACTTAATACTTCAAGGTATCAAAGCACAACCATTTAATACATTTCTGCTGTAGAACGAGCTCAATTGGAAACAAAAAGCAAATAAGCATTTGATCCAAGGGACCACTAAAGTTTAGAAATCCCTGAGTAGACTGTGCAGTTGCTTATTTTTTCCAGCTTATAAAATAAAAATAGGTAGTTAGCAAACAAATGGGGGAGTTCAGCAAAAAAAGGCTCGGTGGTTGATTATCCAAGTTAAAGAGCAGCCATAACAATGAGAGGGAGGGGGATGCAAATAGGAAGCAGTATGATCCGGAGCATATGAGTAAAAATCTTGATGTACTTGAACTGGGAGAATAATCTCCCTGTATGATTTTGCTGGGGTTCTCTACCTGCTGATTTGTTATGTTGGCATTATATTTATGCTGCTTTCAAATATTAGAAACAGCAAAGTATGTAGCTTGCATTTTTAATCTCTCCCCCTCTACCTCCCAGTGTGGTACAGAGCTCATTTATCTTGGAGATGAAACATGGAATCCATTAAATCCATAGAGGAAGAGCTTGCAGTACTGATGTCCAGGCAGTGCCCAGTCTTGGTTTTTTTACGAAACCAAGCCCATAATGGCACCTTGCTATAAGTCCAGCATCTACACCTAGCTCAGCTGTAAAGCACTGTGCGCCTTAAAGGAAGAATCAACACAGGCGACCCTAATATTTTCTGGTACTGCTATTCTTTAGAGGAGGAATAGCAAATACTGCTTGTCAGTCTGCCAGTGCTAGGAGCCTGGCATCGATTAGCCTTTGCAGAGGTTGGCAGTGGGTTGTAAATTTAGGAATCCACCCATCATGCTTTGGGCACCCACCAGACACCATGTGTCTGATGTAGTGCCCTCCTTTCTGCCCGGTGGCACTGAGGTGCAGGGCAGACAAATGCACCTGCCTTGTTTGAAACCACTGATGAGCGCTGTGTGAGAATAAAACTGGGGTCTTTGTGGAAAGAATTCTCCTGAGTTTTGAGCTGTATGTTGGATAATGTGAATGCAACAGACTCCCAAATAGACGGGCTGTTACATGCAACTTCCTAGGAGAGAATGAAGTACAAATAGTTTTGGTTATTTTAATAGACTAGGATGTTCTATCATGAATTTACATAGTGGTTAGTTAAGGCCCAAAATTTTATATGCCTTGAAATTAAAATTCAAGTATCTATTTTTTAAAGTATCTTTCCCCAGATCCTTAAGAAATTAAAAATAATCCTCCAAAGGCATACAAACACCCCTTGTTGACTAAGATGTATCAAATATCTCTAGAAAGCCAGTTCCTTGGCCTTTGCTAATATCTGACCAGACCAGGAATTGCATTTTGAAAGACTTGTTTAATTTCAGCTATGTGGGTAGATTTCAGTACTTTCCTCTGCCTATTCATTCTATTGACTGAGTAGGCGATGTGCACCCTCCTCTGATGTACCTCTGTCCTGACCTGTAATGCCTTTGCTTAGTCCAGTCCTAAGCCTCCCTTGATTGGACACTTGGCCTGGTCCTGAAAGGTGTTGGCTCAGTGATGTCACCCAAATACCCAGTGGAGACTTGGGTGACACTTGCCAGGGTTGCTGTGTATGTGATGTAAGCAGAACGTGGAATCCAGTCTCTGGAGATGAAAGGCTGGTGCACACACCCCTGCTCTAGCTGAGTACGTTCCATTTGGCTTGTTTTGTCGGTCCCCTTGTAATATCTGTGTGGTGGGATGAGATGGAGTGCCTCTTGGTTAGATTTGCCCTTCAGAATTAGGGCACCAGGTAATGTGCATGCCATTGGAGAGCGGTTCTGTTTTTGGTGGAGGGATTTAGGATCTGCCCTGTCTGGCTGGTGTGCGCAAGTGGCACCTGCAGCAAAGGCTGCAGAGACTGACTTTTCAACTACTTGGAAGATGGGAGTTGCGTCTGTTCTGCCTTTGTGCTGTGAATCTGGCATCAGATCTCCTCTAGTTCCACTGGAACTAGGATTTGGGGTGCAGTAGGTGATGCTCTTTGCTCCTAATGGGTGCACAGGACCCCAGTGTTATGGGGGACATGGTGATACTGGGGTGTCCTGACCCATGTAGCTAATATTTCTGAAAGAGCAGGGTGGCTAACTCCAGGTGCAGTTGGATTATGGCACTTTACTCCCTAAATTCCCCTTGCATTTTGACCTAGACTCAGTATTCTTTCACTTTGTCCTAAACTCTTGCTTAAGGCTGCTGTGTGCTATGAAACAGCTGCTGCACTTCATCTTAGAGGTGGCTGCACTACAGTGTGCAGAAGTGCCTGGCTTGCGTGATGTGTCTTGGGAGGAAAGGTGCTGTGTAAATAGTGTGGTGACCTGCACCTCTCTGAGGTCTGGGGTCACAGAGTGGGAAAAGCCAACACCCTGGGCCTGAAAGCCACATATGCTCTGCATTAAGCATTAAAACTGCCCCCTTTTTGATGAGTACACCTGCTGAAAATGTCAGCTTGTGCAGTTTCTTGTGCAGGACTCAAGCCTGAATTTCAGCTGCCTCTGGATGAAATGTGGCTCCATGATAGACTTAGGGTGGGTTCATGGTCACTCTGCCTTGGCTTCTTGTTAGAGTAAATGAACGCTTTCCATCTAACGCATCTCTGTGGTGCTGAGTGGCTCTGCTTCTAAAGATATTGCAGTTTGAGGAGTCCAGCGAACAAAACCAGTAAATGTTGCTAAGGGATGATAACACAATGACTCACTTTTCCCAGCTGAGATAGAGGTATTAATATTTCAATACCCCCAGGTTGTAATTTACTATGATTTAAGAAGATTGCACTGTGATGACTCAAAATATATACTCAGTGGTAGCTAGACACCGTCCATCTACATATTGGTCCACCTCTGCAACTCTCATCTAACAGTGGTCAGGTCTCCAGCGTTCAATACAAGTTCCTGCCAGTGACCTGTTGTCTCCCAACAGGAAACTGTTCCATTTGCACCACGCCCACCCACTCCACCGTTGAAGGTTTGTATAAATTAATGCCCTCGATATTTAGGTTAGGGTCAACACATGACCAGATGCCAGCAGTGATTTCTGGTTTAAAAATATTGCAGGGCTATTTCTAAATTTTTAATCTCTGTGATTTGGAGACAGTTTTATGAAACATGGAATTAGGCTGGTGCTCAATGTTAAATGGTAAAGGAGATTATATGGATTTAACTCTATGCGTCTGTCACATAACTACTACCAATCCCATAACTTCCATTTTCTAGTAAAAATCCATTTCCCCCTTTGACCTGAAAAAGCTTTACTGGTAATCTGAATTTCTCTCTTTATTTGAGGTATTTTTCCACTCTCCCCCTACCCCCCATCTGTATCTTAACATGCAAGGGTGATGTCTGCAGAGAGAATTGTTCTCAGCAGGATGATATCTGATCACTGCATTGTACAGCTGGCAATGTATCCTGCAAATGGTCTCTTCCATTAGAGCAGGGATACTCACTCAGGGTCAACACTGTTGATTCTGCCTGCTCTTGGGCAGAGCAAGTGGAATGGCCACTGGGTCTAGTGAAGAGCTCTCCTGCGAAAGTGCCATGAAGGGTACTGAGAGAAGGGACAGGCTGTGAAGGAGTTACTAGAATCCATCTCTTTGCACACAGAGGCCAAAGGCACCTCTAGGATTCTGGGAGTGTGGATGAAATGGGAGAGGGATTATGGCATGGAATAGAGCTACAGAACATTCATGGTTTTAGGTCCTTGCGTGACAAATGTAGCTACGTAGCTGAGAGGAAAGGAGGTTCTATTTTCTGTATGCTCCACCTTTAAATGTAGAGCAGTATCTCCCTGCCATCTTGTGTTTCAGGTCACATGCAGAATGTTAGCATGGGTAGCACACCAGTGCTTTCTCTGCTTATCTTCCTTAATCTGCTTGTAAATACATATTCTGCTGTCTTGTATATGGGGAACATAAACCTCAAAGTGCTCTGAACAGCAGAAGTGCTGATTCATAACAAACTAGCTCCTGGGAGCCCCTGTCACGGACCGGGGCCCACTGCTAAACTCTCGACAGCCACAGCACAAAAACGGCCCCTGCTCCAGAGATGAAATGTGACCACAGGATTGTTGTGGCACAGTGCCACTGACAGCCCGTGTAGCTCTCCGAAGGCCAGCAAAGGATCACCTGCAAATTCTTATCCCTTGTCTTTCACATTCTCCTAGCACTTGTCAGCCCATTAAGGACAAATAAATATGCCCTTTTTTCTGTCCCTGGGCTCAGAAGGCTATGCATGTATTGGGATGGGCAGGGGGAGGCAAGACATGAAGCTGCTTTTCTTCACCTGTAAATCTGTTTCACTAGCAGTAATGCTTTTCTGGATGTTCCCAGTCAGTTCATCAATGGCACCTACCTATACCTTTGTAGCTGGAAAACACTGACTGCCCCATCCTTGGCTTAGGACAGGAGGTCTCTGGGTAGCTGGAGGAAGGACATTTTATCTTTGTAGTTGTTCCTCTTTGTTTTGAGCAGGAATATCAAGAAATAGGCTCTTGCTTTTGATTTAATGGGTGCTGAGAGAAGAACGAGATTATATTTACAGTTTTGGAAGGATTAAATATGATGGGGAGTTGAGTTGCTAGAGTAGAGGATTCCTTGCTCAATGAGAGAGCATATTCCAGTGGTTACAGCAGAAGACTGGAGCCAGGACTCCTGGGTTCTTCTCCTCCTGTGTTTCCCTCTGATTCAGTAAGATGCCAAGGGCAATTTGCTGTGCCTCAGTTTCCCCATCTCTATATATAAAAAAGTGTACACAACTCAGGTGCCATAATGTCTACTTTTCTGGGGAGTTGCTCTAAGTCCTATAGAAGTGCAGTTCCACTATTATTCCTCATTGAGAGGGAGACCAACACATTAGTAGTTTTACTTTACGCAACAAAAATTTTTAAACACTCCAGGATTTGTCTTTCTAATGTCAGCTGGGGAAAGCCTGAGCCAGCTGGCAATGTGATACTTCACCATGACAAGGAGTGGGGTTCCAAACACCCGTCCTGATGAAAACACAAATATTTTTTTCAGTGAAGGCGGGTGCTAATGGCCTCATCACTGCTTTATGATGTGATGTGAATTGCTCTGGCCAACAACGCTTTAATAGCCTTTTCTCAAATGAGCAGTCATGATGCATTCTCCCTGGAGGGGCAGCTAAGAGCTAAGCTAAGAATATTAATACAGATGAGACTTTCTTCCCTTCTCCCCCCTCCAAAGTTGAAGAAATTGAGGTGATGAAGGGTCCCCTGTGACTCATTTTAAACTAATGGTAGAGTAGTTATTTGCTTATTGGCCTGCTATAGCACAAGCAGAGGGATTGCGCTCTCAGCGAGCGCTATTAATACCTTGACACTGATCACGGCTTTCTCTAGTAGTGTCCTTCTGCCTATTTAAAAAAAAAATCCAACCTCAGCCACTTCACACCTCCATGGCAAACTGGTCACCTCCCCTTCCAGGCCCGGAGCAAGGCTTCTGGGTCTCTGGTGGGAAGGCGAGGGAGTGGAGCAGCAGGAAGGAGGAGTTGGGAGTGAAAGGCCTTGCCAGCTGCACTGGAGGAGGAGGCCGGCCAAGGGAGACGTCCCCTCCTCTTCCAGGCCTTGGCTGTGGTTAGGGAGACCTGGCTGTGAAGAGCGGCTCCCTTGCTGCCTCTTTTGGGCAGGAAAGATGGGCAAAGCTCCACTGCTCTCACAGCTTCAGGCTTCCGGTGCCTGTCGCCTGAGGCGAGCTCCCCTGAGGGGCCGGGTGCTCCACGGCTTCCTTTTCCCTCCCTAGGTCAGCCAGCCTGGGCGAGGCCGGACAGGTGACTGTCAGGGGGAGGCTCACAAAGGACTTCCTGGGAAACCGCTGATCTTAGTCAGGTGTCCTAGCGCTGCTGGGAAATGGCTGCCCTGTGGAAGGGCTGGGGTTGCCATGGCACCCCCTCAGCCCAGGCCTAGCTGCTGCGGAGAGCAGGGACCGAGGTGGCCCGTGCTGATACGCCCCGTGCTCTGTTTTGGGCTGTATACGGGTGCCGGAGGAAGGGTTTCACTGGGAAGCTGTTGCCCCACAGGCCGGAGGAGTGTCGCTGTCCAGTAACGCCCTGCTCTTGGCTCTGTTCTCCCCACAGCGCGCACCGAAGATGTCGGAACCAGCCTCTACTTTGTGAACGACTCTCTCCAGCAGGTGACCTTCTCCAGCACAGTGGGGGTGGTGATCCCCTGCCCCGCAGCAGGGTCACCCAGTGCCGCCCTTCGCTGGTACCTCGCCACAGGGGACGACATTTACGACGTGCCGCACATCCGGCATGTCCATGCCAACGGGACTTTGCAGCTGTACCCCTTCTCGCCGTCCGCCTTCAATAGCTTTATCCACGACAATGACTATTTCTGCACTGCGGAGAACTCTGCGGGCAAGATCAGGAGCCCCAACATCCGCGTCAAAGCAGGTAGGGCCTTCTGTAGGGGCTGGAGTGCGATGGTGGGGGCTTGGGTGGCCTGTGCCTGGTGGTTAACCCATCCATTGCTGGCAGCAAGCCCTGACTAATTCCCTCCAGTGCCACGGAATTGCCAAAGGTGGCCGATACGGTAAGTTCACTTAACCGATGAACTGTCTAAAAGGGTGGCATTACCACATGGGGCGTCAGGGCTCCCTGGGGCTGAGGGCCAGTACTCCAGGCTCTTGCATCCTATTCCCAGTTCTGCTGCTAACTCTTGCATGGCCATGGGCAAGTTATTTCATCTCTGAACAGGAGGGGCATTTAATGCCTGTTCCCCGCAAAGCATTCAGTGCCAGCGTCTTCACTGATCCTCGTGGCGCTTGGCTGCAGAGGCTATTAAAGTGCTGCTGCTACTAAGCTTGGAAGGAGACACTGGGAAGTCCTAGCTGAGTGTCTGTAAATGTGGGGCTTGCGCCTGCCAAGGGGTGGGCTGGGCTGTCTCGGCCTCCCGTGGTACAAGGTGCGTGAGTCAGCTGGTGGAGAGGAATGAGTTGGTAGGCTCAGACCCTGAGGCAGCAGCGCAGTGGCTAACAGTGAGCTCTGGTTTTGGTTAGTTACTGGGTTCTTTTCAGTGGCTTTAGGACTGTATCTAGCACCTGTGGCCAGGTGAGCACAGGGAGAGCAGGTCATAGCCAGGTCCCTTCACCTGGTACCTTTCCTACTGCGTCTGCCCTGCAGCACATAACCATAAAGATGCCAGTGGGGCAGGTGAAGGCGGCAGCCTCTGGGCTCAGCTGTAGCTCTACATAGATGTTCGTGCAAGATACCCAAGTACAGAGATTATTTCAAAGTAGCAGCAGAGACCACCTAGTCCTGTGGCTTGGGTACAGCAGCGGAGACCAGGGTTCTAGTCCCATCTCTGCTGCTAATTCTCTCTATGTTGTTGGGGAAATGACTTGGGTTGCCAGTCTCACTTCCTGCCTGTACTATGAGGATAATACTTGCCAGCACACACACAAAGGCTAAGTAGCTATCCTCTGGGCTCTGTAGCTCAGGCATGGCCCATGGAAAGCCCCAGAGTTTAGTCTCTTCCTATTAAGAGCTGAGCTTTTTTCTGAGTATGGCACTGAAAGCTTAGTGCTGGAGAACACCGCATACAACCAGGAGTGGAACTTGAACCTGTGGCCTCTGGGCCCAGAGATGAATGCTACCGAGTGAGTCTTCCTTCCGTGCTGAATACAGTATGTATGGGGACGTTACTGTCGCTCCCTCAGGAATTGCACCACGTGGAGTCTAAAACACAGCTGCCATATGGCTTTGCATGTTGGAGACTTTTCCAGCAAGGCTGTGGAAGTAGGACTGTCATGCTCTATTGAAAGAGGCTAGATTGAGATCAGCATAGCCAGATGATGGATGAGGGCAGGGTGTTGGATAAACAGGAGGCGGGGTGCCAATGATATTTCAAAACTGCATCCTACCCACGCCAAGAACAACCTGTAACTTAGGCCCCTTGCTGGAAGGGAGAGGCTGCAGAGTGACTAGCAAGGGAGAGAACAAAGGGCCATCAAGTGCTGCAAACCGAGGATGACTCTGAGGAATCTGATAGGAACGAGAGCGCGTGGGTCGCCAGGAAGCCAGGCTCTGCCGTGTCCAACAGGGACAAAATCCTCAGGTGCAGCCACATGAGCAGAGCTCGGCAGGAGGGGAAGCTCCTGGCTTTCCCAGTGGGGTGTTAAGTACAGCCCAGCCAGCTTTGATAGTGGGTTGTGGTTCTAAGCCTGACATTGCAGCTAGGCAGAGTAGATCTGAGATGATGGGGAGAGTCATGTACATGTGAAAGTGACTTCTTCAGGAAGGGCATAAACCCCATTATCTTCCAGGGACTGACCTGCCTGCGGCAGAACAAGAGGGGATGATTTATTTACTGTCCTCCTTTGAGCCTCTCCAGAGGTGGTGTATGGGTGCAGAAATCCTGCATCTTGGCTAGAAATCCTGCGTCTAGACTAGACCCTTCTGCCCTTCTAACCCAATGGTTCTAGGACTCGGTTCACATCCAGCAACATAACAGGCTGAAATGCTTTGCTAACTAGATGTCTCATAGTGATTGAAGTATCTGAACAGCAGGCTCAGTATCCAGGGCTATGGAGCAGTGGAGAAAGCCGGGGCATCCTCTTCAACAACTAGTTATTCATGCCACTGAGAGAATTGTCAGACTGGATCAGACCTGTAATCCAGTGTCTGGTCTCCACTGGTGGCCAGAACTAGATGCTTCAGAGGAAGAGGCAAGAAATGGTGCAGATGTGGGATAATCTGCCACAGAAGGTCTCCTCCTGACCCCATAGGTTTATCTCTTTCCAAACTTTTGTGAGCATCAATTAGAACTCCTGGATAGTCTTGCTGTATAATTGTCCAATCCCTCGCAGATTACCCCAAAGGGGGAATCACCCTGCCTCAGCCCCCTTCCTAAAACCCTGCACCTGAATTGCAAACTCCAGCCCAAACGCGCCAGGACTTAAGAGAACAAAGGAGGAATATGGCAAAGTGCTGATTCCAAGTGACTATAGTAAATTATTGACCAGACTGACGGAGGCTAATAACCCAGGCATGACTTCATTATGTAACCTATTAAAAACAGGGCTAGCACAGGCAACACAACAGAACTGACTAAAGGGTGTTTCTATTTCAATTCATTATACTGCAGAGTAAATTGGCATTAAACCCTCTCCTGCACAGAGTGAATTATTTACCAGCATTAGCAGTTTAGCTATAAAGCGAAGGAGTGAGCAATACACTGGCGTGTGTGGTTAAGGGAGGGGCATATAAGTAAATATTGTCAGGCGTGTGGCATGTTGTGGCTCATGTCGATGCAGTTACGGTGGAGGCTGAACATCCCATCTGAGTGGCAGTTTAAGTGCCAGTGCCTAATAAGTAGCAATAATAGCTAGGGACACAGTGGGTGAGGTAAATCTTTTATTGGACCAACTTCGAGACAGAAGTTGGGGTCGAATAAAAGATATTACCTCACCCACCTCGTCTCCAATATCCTGAGACCGACATGGTTACAGCTACACTGCATACAACAATACCGACCACTTCTCATCCATCAAACTTAGAGCTTTACAAAGGAGGCCAGTATCATTATCCCTATTTTACAGATGGGAAAACTGAGGCACAGGGAGTCAGCCAGGGTGACTTGAGGGAAGCCCAGAATAGAATCCAGGTCTCCTGAATCAGTCCAGTGCTCTGCTAATTTGTGGTGCTAGGTGGTGGGCTGCCCAAGAGTGGCTGGCAGTACAGAGGACTCTGTTGGCTGGCATGAGGCAGGCAGAGGGTGCTGTGGGGGTGAGAGCAAGAGCAGTTGGCATGACTCTGCCAGCTGCCTCCCTTCTGATCTCTGTGCTGCAGGGCACCCTCCCCCAGCAGTTTGAGGGTATCCAAAATTCAGGCTGTGTTGCTTAGCTTGCATCAGGCATGTTGGCCACATGGCATTGCTTCTGTTCTCCCACTGGATGAGCATCACTCTTGGAGTCAGGTTTCCAGAGCGAATACTTATGTCTTGAGTTCAGAATTCCTTTCTGGTTTAAAACCACCCCCAAACCCACACAGTTCTCTAGTAATGACTTAAATTGCGCTGTTTCTGCAGACACGCCTGCCAGGGACCAGCTGTGCCAAGATATTCACAGGAAGCAAATGCCAGGGTGGCAGTGCAAGAGAAGCAGATTTAATTTTTTTGTTCCCCGGAAGGCTTTGAGAAGTGAAAATCCACTTCTGGTCACAATGGTCTGGTCCTGCAAGCCAGAGTTCTTACTGCCTCCCTCTAGAGACTGAGGTGATGTGATATGCCCAAGGTCATGCAGCAAGTCAGTGGCAGGGCTGGGGACATTGCCCAGGAGCCCTGACTCCAGCCCCACATTCTAAATACTAGACTGACTGCACCCTATGGAGTGATTGCAGGCTGCTACCTGTTCAGTGCCATGGCATTCACGTCTTGTACAAAGGTGGGTGTTGCAAGTCTGAATAAGCTTTCAGCAACTATGCCTGGCTGGTAGTCCATGCCTCACTTTCTCAGTTAGTAGGTGCCCATTAGAAATCAGAATTCATTGAGACCTCCTCACAGGATTCCTTGGGATGTCACTGGGACAGCTCAGATTAGAAAGTTAGAAACACTTTGAAAATTCCAGCTTCTATGTCTCACGAGGGCTTCTGTGCTCACCTGCTTCCCATAGGCTAGTCAATTCTCCTCTTGCTGCTAGAATCCCACCTCAAAATACTCTTCTTGCCTTGCCTTTGGTGGATTGCTATTACAAGCCTATTTAAACGCTGTATAAAAGCAACAAACACAAAATAAACTAAAATTTGAAAGGTGGAGAAATTGGAGAATATTTTAGACAAGAGGCAACAGGAACAATTCAAGGTCTGTATAATCTGCTTTCTAGTGAGGGACTTGAGACGTTCAGTCTGTTTTTTGCTTATCTAAGAAGATATAAGGTGAGTTGATCATGGTTTACAAGTACCTACATGGGGGAGAGATTTCTGATAAACAGCTCTTTAATCTAGCAGACAAACAATCCTAATGGCTGGAACTGAAACAAGACAAATTCAGACTTGACACAGGGTGCAATGTTTAACTGACAATAATTCACCACTGGGACAATTTATAGAGGTGTGTAGTAGATTCTCCATCTCTGGAAATCAAGACTGGATAGTTTTTAAAAGGTCTGTTCTATCTCAGGCAGACGGTAGAGGGATTACTGTGGGAGGGACTCTGTGTTAAAGCAGGAGGACAGACTAGGTGATAAGGGACGTTTCTGTCCTTTAACCTCCTACGAAGGAGTAGGCTGCTTCTGTGTAACTAACAAGGCTCCTGGTAGCCAATTAACTTTGGTCCTTGAGCTGCCATCTGCTGCAGAGCAAGGTGTGTGTCCCCTTGGGTCTGCCTCCACTAGCCCTCTGTCTTCCCCCAGTCACGGTCACCTGCTGTTCCTTTGGTCTGCTTGGCATGGGATCTCCTTGGGGCAGAGACCATGCACCTTGCAAAGCATGCAGCATGTCTGTATAAATAATGGGAGAAGGTTTGTCAGAACAGCATCCTCCCCTCTGTCCCCCCCAGTGCTCATGTGAGAGGGGCTTGTCAAGCCAGCTGGTGCCTGGAGCTTGGCTCTGAAGGTGTATCAGCTGCTGACAGGCTGTCTTATCAGGAACTGCTAGGGAGGGCCAGCTTGTTCCAATGTCCTGTCACGTATTTCATTGCTGTTCAGCACCTCCTGCCCCAGCTTCCTGGTGTGTGGAGCCTGCTGGGAAGCTTCACTGGGGCTTCTGCAGGGGTGAGCTGATGTTTGCCTCCAGCCTGAGAGCAGCTTTCTGTCTTGAGCTCTTGCCATAAAGATGTGGCATCTGAAAGCCAGGCACTGGGTGGGGAGAAATTGCAGGCGGAAGCAGCATCAACTTCTCTCTCCCTCTCACTTCTTAAATAGTACTTGGGCCTATTCACAGGAGGCACAGTCTGCACCTGTCAACAGATGCTTTCAGTGCTGGAAGCGGCTCCCTCATGGCTGAGAGCTTTATATCCATACACATGTGGGGTGGTTGCTGCCCTGGCCAGTGGGTGGGTCAGCAGATGAGCAGGTGAGGCATGCCCCTCTGTGCGGGGTGTGGGGTGATGAATGAGAAACCAGCGTCCTGTGGGGCAGGCATGTTCAGACAAGAACACGCACTCATGGGTTAAAAATTTCTCATTTAAAAATAGCCTAAACTTTAACCATTCTTGGTGTCTGCCTGTGCGTGTTACTGGTTGCATGGACAACTTTTTACTAGAGAGACCTTGAGATGTTGCATCTACTTACTGGCCAGTGCAGTCATTTAAATGCTACCCTGCAGAGCCATTCCCAGAAAATGATACTTGGGATCTCTCTCCTGTTTGGCCCCTGTGAGCAGATGGGATGCTGACACCTCCCCAGACACGTGTATGTGATCACACCCTCATGGTCGCTCTCACTCCAGCTCGTCCCTTGGGACAAACATGGGAGCTGGTCAAAATGTTGGATGAAAACACGCTTTTTGGAGAAGTTTGAAGAGCGTGTTTCTGCCCGGTAAAACTTGGCATGGGTACATTGCACATCGGGTGATGGTCTGCTTTTCTCTCTGCAGTTTTCAGGGAACCTTATACGGTCCGAGTGGAGGATCAAAGGTCAATGCGTGGAAACGTGGCTGTCTTCAAGTGCCTCATTCCTTCTTCAGTGCAGGAATATGTTAGCGTTGTGTCCTGGGAGAAAGATACTGTTTCTATCGTCCCAGGTAAGAGAGGAGCAGGAGGGGAGCCCTCCATTCTCCCAGCAAACACCAACTGCGTTGCCATGTGCATGAACTGTTGTATGTGGAGCTGCTCTTGGTTTCTCTGTCCCTGAGCCCCAAAGCAAGGGCTTTGCTGGGGAGTTCTCTTAATGAGAAAACAGTTGATGGGCTGGATTTACGTTGGAAACCAGCTGCTTGACTGACCATGCACATGCATCTCTGTATCCAGTGGATCCTGTTTGCTAGGAGTGCACTGTACACGTCATGGCTCAGAGGTGCATAAAAGTGACAGTACGTGTGTCATCGTGGGTTCTCCCACCTAAGTGACCTTGCCGGCCTGGAGGGGTACGTGCCTGGGGATGCGGGCAGAGGCACCTTGTGCTGTCGTCCCCCTTGCCTGCCTGGAGCTGGGCTTCACAGTCACCCGGGTGATGCGAGAGCAAACATTAAAGCCTCTCATGACTCTTTACAACCCTTCCAATCAAAGGGGGAGGAGGGGAACCTTCCTGGTGTGCGCCTCCCAGCACAGATGTCCATGGCCCACAGGCATGCTGCCTTCCCCCGCGGGTGTCCGTCTGTTTGAATTGAAGGCCAAGGTTAATGTGCCAATGTAGCACTCCAGCTAATGGTAAAGCTGCTGTCCACTCAGATGTGGGCTGGGAGACTCTGCACAGTTAATTACTGCTCTGTCGACTGTGCCGCTCAGCATGGCTACTACCAATGGTCCAGTGCGCTGCCAGCACCGGTCACTGGGACAAGTGGCTGCAGGAGACACGTGCTCACGGGGTGTAGGCCAGTGGCTTCTGCCACTTGTGGAGAGTTGGCTCACAAAAGCCTTGTTTTGAGGAATCTGGCTGCTGGGGCCAGTTGTGAGGTGCTGAGCACCCCAACTCCACAGAAGTCTAGTAGGAGGCACTGTGCTCTTGCAGGATTGGCCAGTTGAGGAGCAGACTTAGTCTCTGCAGAGAAACCTCAGCCACTGCTGAAGGCAAGTGCAGAACTCGAGATGGGCTGAGCCACTAAATCCAGGCTCAGGTTCTGGGGTGGTCCACTGCAGTGATAGGGGGACCCGCCTGGAAGTTAGGATCCAAATTTCCCTGGTGCTGAGGGTGCTGGGTTTTGGGCCCATCTCTGTGTAGTGTCAGCAGGTGATGGCTAGTGCCTTCTGCTCCTCAGTGCTTGGCTCTGATTCTCATTAGCAGTGGGGTCTTGGTGTTGTGTGTATTGGATTGTGGGCCTGGGTCGTGCCAGCCCTCCTGTGATCATCTGCAGAGGGGTGCGTTCACTCCACAAATACATCCGAACTTCGGCTGGGCCAAACACTTCATGCACAACTTTTTGCAAAGAAGTGCAGATTTGGCAACCTCTAAACATTTGGTCTCCAACCAAACCAACCAAAACAATCCAGCAAAATTGTCAAACAAAATTCTGAAGAAATAGAAATATTTGGTGTTGACCATTTTCAAAACAACTCTCGTGTTTTGGTTCTTAATGACTTCATTTCATTTCCTTGAATTATACTTCAAAAATTCCCAGAAGCATTAAAAATGCAAGAAATTGGAATGAAATGTTATGCCTTGAACCAAATCCTGTAGTTGGATCTGGAGCTGCCATGGAAAAAAATGTATTTGCCCAGCTCTGATCCAAACCCGTACCCTCTTCCGTTGGGCCCCTGGGGAATTGCAGGGAGTGTGTGGCATGGGAAGCTATCTGGAAGGAATGACTAGTGCCTCCCTCGTGTGACCTTTTTAGGGAGCATGCTGTTGAAGCAGAAGAACAAAAGACTGTATGAAGTGCTCATTGATTTGTGAGCAAATTGCGTACAGAAACAATGTCTGCCTTGCTTCGTTGGCTAATGCGCTGGTGTGCTTTGTAGTTGGCTTTTGGCTGGACAGCGCAGTGTTTGCAGGGAGATGTTGGATGGCAGAGGGCCATGGGCCAAGGGCTGCGCTGAGCTGCATGTTTGCCACCGTGCAGGTTGCAAGTTGCCACCTACCCTGAAATTTATTTTTCATTTAGTATCTTATTGCTGCTCCCACCGGTTCTGCTCCCTCAGTGAAGGGCATGGTGGCACTGGTCCTAGGCACTAGTGGCAGATGTAGGCAGGGCTCTGGGAGGCTGTGTTGTGTGCGCCACATCTAACCCTCTTCCCAGAAGGTCTGTTTGATACAGTAGCAAGAAGGCCACTAGTCACTGGCAGCCTAGGGCTCCTGCTGGTGCCTTCGCTGCTGATGCATAAGAGGAAATGCTGTGTCAACAAGGCCTTGGCCTGGTTGTGATGCTGGTCACTATGTGCATGACCTTGAGCCTCAGAGCCAGGGCTGGTGATTTTGCCTAGGTTCCTGGGGTGGAACAGACGGCTGGAAAGGGCAGTATGGACATTCCTACGTACTGGGGTGACCTTCTGGCACTCTGCTTGGAGACGGTATTGATGGCAGCGCTGGCCGTCCTGCACAGCATGTGTAAGCGAGTAGTAAAGCCGTCAATACCACTTGCCCGCGGGGGATCCGGAAAGAATTAAAGGATTTTGCCTGAAGTTAGTGCACTGTATTAGTGTTTACTGACCTGTGAGCAAATATCAAACAGTCCTCCAGGGCTCAGTATTGCTGTAGTTGCAGTGTCGTGGAAGGCTGAGCGTTTTGCTTGATAATGTGTCTCCAGGTGTTTACTGAAGTGCTTAGCACCACGTGTGCTTGTGACACCACAAGTGCAGCTTCATGTGCAAAACCTGAGATCTTGCCGCCTCAGAGCAAGTGCTCACTAAACCTGCGCTCTGCCCGGCTTCACCTATTTTGAAAGGGAGGCTACTTTCAAAAGCTCACCTGGTGAGTGAGATGTGGTTACTCTGAGGGCTACATTCAGCCAAACTGGCCTGGGAGTGCATTTTAAACATCTCTGCATTATCTAACCCTGACATCCCTGGCAGGTGGCTTCCCAACTGGGACTAATCTGAATCCAACCAACTCAGAGTGCTGTTCAATGTGTTGGCCTTGCTTCCTTTTATTGCTACAAGGGGATGGAGCTGGGGGGTGAAGTTCTATTGTTTTACCTAAAATCCAAAAAGATTTTTTTACAAAACTGAGTTGTGATCACTTTCTCAGTAAACCAGACCTTTTGTAACTTAGTTTCTGACTTAGACTTCAGAGGGGAGGGGGATGCAGGGATAGGTGTGTGTGTGTGTGTGTGTGTGTGTGTGGGGGGGGTATGAAAGCAATGTTGCTCATTTTGCTAAGTGATTGGATTACACAGTGGTGGTGATAGCCTAGTCTATAGTTAGTCTAGTGTGGCATATTGGGTTGAGCTGTGTCGAAATCGATGCTATTTCAGTGTGGTGAGTTTCTTTACTGTGGGTGGGACCTATGGGAGGTTGGATTATAGGGGAGAACTTCAGTTGGTGTAAATAGCACACGTGTCAGTAGAGGGCTGCACGTTTGTCAGTTGAGCATTGGCACCAATGCACGTGCATGCCAACCTAGTGTTCTCCTGGCATTTTGGCGCTCTTGCTCCTTGCTGGCTTGCAGTACTGCCATGATCTAGTGCATTAATCCCACTGCTTCCCGGAGGAGCTACTGGCAGGTTCTAATGCTGCTTCCAATTCCCATGACTGGCAAAAACGCTTGTCTCCAAGATCCCTGCGAGGCGGAATCGCCCCATGTGGACAATGACTTACACATGAGCTGTTTATTTCTTGAAGTACTTCTTTAAACCAAGGGAACTGGGCTTTCATCCAACCTCTCTGGGAGGGTCTTAGTTCTTGCCTTACCTAGCACTTCTTCTGGGAAGATGCTTCCAGCTGGGACTGGTGCGCTCCAGCCATCCCTGTTGCACGAACCTGTGGAAGTCTTATGGACCCAGTGTGTGTGCTGTAGTGAACGCTGTTCTGTCTACCCTACGACCGTGGCAGAGCAGCCAGGCCCTGGTGCAGCATGGTTCCACTTCTGTCATGTGGCTGGGACTGAGTTCTGTCCGTGGTATGGCAATGTGTCTAGCTCCTAACTAGACTGCCAAATGGAGCAGGGACCCCAACACCACTGGGGTCTAGTGCAGATGGGGCCCTAAACAGCAAATTCTGTCACTGTTTTGTCGCCCTCCCTCTTGAAAACCAAACTTTTCTTCTGTTCTCCTGTAAATACCAATATGTATCACAAGTAACTTTTTATCTGAATTTCCCTTGCAAATCTTTCACACTCCACTTATACCTTCCAACCCACACTGCAGCAAAGGAACTTCAAATGATCTATCCTCAGTTAAACTTCCCCTCTAGTTACCAATGCAGATCCAGTGCATAAGCGGAAGTTGTTCGGTGGCTCTTTGGGGCCCTATTAGGGGATGAAAGGAATAAGGGTCCGGCTAGGAGCTGGAATGAAGCAAGTGTCTTCATCTCAACTGTCTCGCTCAGCTGGCCCTCTTAGCAAAGACTCCAGAACCAGAATGCATCCAGGAGCATGGTCTTACCTCTGTGCATAGCTCCATGTCCGGGAGGGGGCGGGAAGCTTGCCCTGCAGCTATCTGGCTTCAGCTGCTCTGGTGGGTAGGTGTATGCAGCAGTTTAGTCTGCACGCTTGAACCTGGGCTGCCTTTACAGAGCACAGTCAGTTTCTTCAGGGCTTAAGTTTGGAGACTTAACAACCTGCTCGTGCACGTTTTTAACCCGGGCTGGTACTTAAGTTTTGTGGTTGTGGTGGGTTCTTTTAAATAGGGTGGTGATAAAATCATTCCACCCTAATGATATTTTAAAGCAATAATTACCCTGAAGACAGCACATATTAATTGTTACTGTTTCTAGTCAACACAAGCAAACATGTTTGCTGTTGGTTTATAAATATTGCATTTGCCCGAAGATAATTTATTTGCTCTTGTGCTACCGCTGAACCTGGAGTCACTTCTACAGAAACAGGGTTTTCGTTCTGACCTCTTGTGAAACTTTGATTCTATCCCCATAGGGTGTGTCAGGTTGGGAGAGCGGAAGTCTTCAATAGTGGCGGGGGGCAATTGAGGGTGGGTTTCTGTTGCATTGTGTGTTTAATTTTAAAAAAACCCAAACCTGGTTCTGAAACATCAAAGCCCTTTTCTGCCTAAAAATCTGCTTTGAACGGATAGTCAAATGAACATACAAATACATCATCGCATCGCTCCTAAAGTCTTCCTGGGGCTGGGCAGGAGCAGTTTGGCCCTCTCTAAAAATAACTCTTCTCCCTGACCTAAAATCCTGCCTCCCCTGAATTTGCGGCTGCAGCTGGCAGCAGCGTCGGCACTGGGCTTACTCGGCCTGTGGGCTCTGTCCATCTGCGCGGGTGACCGGTGACGTTGAACTCCCCTTGGCACCTGCCTTGGCTTCTCTTGTGTGCTAAAAATAAAAGGTAACACTTGTTGAGTCCCAAGCAACTGCAGGCAGCAGGGTGGGTGCCAGACAACAGGATGCCCCTGCTGTGACTGAACTGAAGTGCCAATGGGCTTTTCCCTTTTCAGTGGCACTGAAAGTGGGGGTGGCAACTGGGATATGGCTGGGCCCTTCTGTCCCAGCTTGTTCCGTGCTTGTGGTGGGTCCCTTTGGGGCACGAGTGGCAGATCTTGGCTGTGGAAATGCTTCCTTTGTTATGCTCTAGGTGTCTGCACCTGATGGAGTTCCATTTGTGCATTTTAGGCAAATTCCCACAGTGAACCCCTGGCCAAATGCTGCATTTTAATGGTTTTGTCAAAAGGTTGAAATTGCTACAGAGGCTCCACAGTTGGATTTGGATTGGGGTGTGTGGCCCATTGAATTCTGGGGGGCTTTGGGGCTCCTATCTAACTTCATTGCATGAACTGACGATTGGGCTGTCTCTTACAGATGGGTCCGGTTTTTTCCTTAGCATAACGAATGGGCTCCTGCTTATGCTTTCTTCTGCCCTCTGGACAGAACTGGAGCTGCTGAACTGTGTCCTAGACCCTGTATTTACAGCGGCTAATGAAGATTCCCCTGTATCTCAAGAGGTCAGGCATGTGCTGTTTGAGGGCAGCAGACCACAGTTCTGTCCTGCTGCTGCCATGGAGCTCTAGCTAGTGGCTATGAGATGCACAGTAACTTGACTATTGAAATCAAAGGTGACCGTTGTGGTATTGAATGGTACAGACTGCAGAGACGCCTAGAAAAGGATATTTGCAAGGTGTGTTGCCTGGGGGAAAGGTGCTGCTTTTAATGCTGGGTAATATCTTTTGGGTTAACTTTCTTTTGTTTATCAAAATCATTTTAATCAAATGTAGTGGGCAGAATTTGAGGCTTGTGGTACATGTGTGTTAGCTACCTGCTGTAGTAGTAGTTCTTAACCACACAACTATTTCATTTGCAATGGGTGCCTCTGCTGGACTACTTCTGTTCAAGTTCCTGACAAGCATGCCTCTCCAGGAGCACCTACTGTGCGTATTTCAGAAGAGATTTTAAAACAATTTCAGAAAAATGCTTGATATCTGTATCCTGCTGCTGCGTGGCTGTCTGGCTTTTTTTCTTTTCCTAGTGAGCTGTTGTTTGGTTAACTTGGCAACACTGTAACTTACCCTGAAATCAAAGATAAATTCTTTATAAAAGGTTATCCTGCACATAAATCATCATTAGTCTACCTCATTTTTGTTTAATGCCTACCTAACTGTGCTGTAGTGTAAAAATGTGTTTAGTGAAGTCAAGGGTTGCAGAGAAATTATAGGGTTTTCAAAAACCCATTTGCTTTGCTGGTGCTCACATCAAAATCAATCTTGCCTTTAGTTCTCAACCTCTTAGCAAACATGCAGCACCACTCGGAGTCCTGGCATTTAACGTAGGGTAGCATTTATTCAGAGGGAACCAACAGTGCTTATGGAATGGTGACTACTTGTAAGATTGCACTTCATACCAAGACTGATTTTGAACTCAGTCGCGATCAGCAAATCTTGTGAGGGTTTTTTGTTTAGGGGGGTTTTGGAGGGGAGAATTGTAGCTAAGCAGTATTTCTTCATTCTGTGTTTCTCTTCTGCGGGGAGAGGGAGAACTGATGTATAGAAACTCTTGCACAATAAAATCTGTTTGAGGACTGCATGTATGTTTTGCACTTTTAAAAAACACCCAACAACTCTAGCTTGGATCATGAAGTTGAAGTAAATTCAAATTTTAATTTGTTTAAATATGGATCGTCTCCTTTGATTTTTATTTCTCTTGGAACCAAGTCCTTGGTATGAGCAACTGAAGCTGATTTAGAGTTGCTGTGCTCTAGTATGACATCTTATTAGACCTCAACAAAATCTTGGCTTTACAAAATCAAAATCTGAAGCTAGGGCTGGTCCAAAAATGGAATGGAAGTGTTTTTGTCAAAACAAAAAACAAAAAAAAAAACCAACTATCTTTTTAATCAAATGCAGTTTTTCACTGAAATTTAGACATGTCTGGACCAACTCTACCTGTAGTGGCTTAGTTCTGGATTTAATTTGATCCAAGCAGCCCACTTCTGTCCCCCGCCTTCCCCAACTTCCAATGTTTGGCATGTATGTGGTTCTAGAAATCTTTTAAAACTCCTCTCAATGTTGTCAGTGTAGGAAGTAAAATTGACATGGAATTTTAATGGTTAAAGGTGCCCACTTTTATCATGAGTGTTTTTAATCTTTCCTGTTGCACCTTGGAACATCTGTCACATGCTCTATTTTCGCAGTAAATGTAACTATATTAAAATTCTGTATTAATCTGTCTCCAAGTGTGAGTCTAGAGACCACATCATGAAGCTACCAAACATTAAAAACACCCGGAGCGGCTAGGGGGTCCAACGTTCCAACATGGCCCTTTATGTTCAGCTGTAGCGGAAGTGGAACCAGCACTCGCTTTCCAGCTCCGCTACTGGTGTCAGGCAGGTGCTGTTGATGTGCGCCGCCCAAAACAAGATGCATGGACTGCATAACAGAGGGCAGCACAGAAAGATGATCCAAAGCCCAGAATAATCAGAACCCAGATAATTAAGTATTGTCCTGAATCAACAGACTCTCTAGAGAACATTGGTCTTGTGTTACTGGAGAAAGCTGGAGGCCGGGGCAGAATAAACACTGCAGTAAGAGGTGAAAGGAATCCTTGTTTGTGCATTTATCTTCATGGGGATGGGTGGGAACAGGAGACACCTTCCGGAGTGTATTTACCAGCTGCTAGCTTCTGTTTGTTTTTTGCCTGAATACAAAATAAGCCTGGCTGGTGTAATTCTAACCCTTTCGTTTCCCCTCTCCTTTAGCGGGCAGCCTGTGGTTTGGAATGTGTCGGGGATGAACAATGCATTTGTATTACCTGCCTCTTCCTAGGTGGTCCCTGGCTGAGTTGCCAATGAGTTTGTGCATCACTTGTGGCTGGAACCTACCGAGTTTACATTACGAAGAGAAATCTGGAAAGAGTTCAGACTGTTGTTGGGGCACTTCTCTCCCTTTTGGGGTGGGCATTGGAACCCCCTGCTCATGGGGGGGGGGGGAATAGTGTTGGAGTGCTAGCCTCAAACTACCTTGTTTAGCTCCCTGTTTTTCAACATGCCCTTGAAAAGGGCATGCACACTCTTTGTGCATACAAAATCTACATTTGTGCAAGCACATTGGGTAGCTAGCTGCCTGGCTTGTGTGTTGCCAGCTGAGGATAGGTGCAAGAGGCGAGTCTGAAGCTGAAAACTTGGGAGGCCTAGCAAGCTTCTCAAGGCCTGGGATTGATGGAGGGCTGAATCCTGATCCTGCTGATGTCTTGAGTAGCCAAGTGAGGTTTATCCATAGCGTGAAGGCAGCCCACCTGGAATCAGTTTGTCTGCTGGTGTTGGGGATACTCAGCAGCATGTGGGGAGCCCTCCATGCCTCTCCAACTAAATGAGAATTGAAGGTGCTTGGCCCCACTCAGGGTCAGACCCTGATTGGGCTAGATTGAAAAGAAGAGTAGATCTGAGGCAGATAATTTCTCCCCCCATTCCCGTCCTTGTCTTAACTAGTCATACCTCTTAAATGTGTTGCGGAGAGGTAGCTCTGTGGTTGCAGTTTTCTCCCTTTACAGGGTGGCTGCTCCGGCTAGGCTGGTCATGAGCTGAGCAGACAAGTTATCGTCGCTGGGTTTTGTGCGTCTTGAATTCTTCTGCATATAGCGGAGTTAAAAAAATGTGTTCCCCTCCCACTGTGATCACGTGGACCCAGCTCCATAAGGCAAGGTGCAGTCCACTCTAAGATCAGAGCTGGAGCACAGCTGGATCCCTTGGCCATTGCAGCCTTTCTTTCATTCATTGGGTGGCGTGGAAGGCAAACTGCCCTGGCTCTTTGCATGTTGGTACAAGGCGCAGAAGTTTGGTGTGGGGTCTGGTTCAGGCTCTGATTGTGCAGTGATGAGCCATAGCCCTACGTAGAAAGATGCATTAAGACCTTTGTTTAGTGCCTTGTATCCCATCCTTTGAGCCATGCTTTATAGAGGCCGGTCTGGACAGCAGGGAGAGCCCCAGGACAGCCAAGGGAATAGTTTGAGTGAAGGGTCGGCACTTCCGCAGCAGCAACTATTGTCTGTCTTTCATTGCTGCATCCTTTGACTTGTTTGTTGGCGCTCTGATATTCTTGGTACATACAGGAAATGTCCTGTTGGCAAAGACTCCACCTGCTCCGCTGGCTAGTCCCTCAAGGTCCAGACCCAGCAACGTGTGTTCACAATCATGTCGGTGCCTAGGGGCCAGCCGAGAAGAGGGCTGCATTGTGCTCGCTCAGAGCAAGCCGCAGACAGCCCCTGCCCCTGAGCTTGCCCTCCAGTAGCTGCGGGGAGGGGGGGTAAAGGTGCAAGCAGAGTGATCAGTGTGGTGGTGGTAAGCACCATGATAGACTTCTTGGCTGGGCTGAGGCTGTAAGCGGGGAAGGTGGGTCCTGCGCTGGAAGAGCTGCTAGCCTGACCTGTCTGCAGATTCTCTCCCAGAGGTCAGGCTTGTACCACGTTGGCTGTTTTCTTCTAGTGCCAGTGGAGCGATTGGTTCCCCATCGGCTTGTTCGTCATGCTGCCCTCGCGGGCATGGAAGGATGGCCTGTGAGCACTCGAAATTGTGTGCTGAACTCTGCAACTGCTGTGAGCTGGCGTTGCTTACTCCTGCTGTGAGAGTTGTCATTTAAAACGCGTGACCTCTAACAGCTATTAAAGCCACTTCCTTTTTTAGAGTGAGATCTCTCACCACGGTGAGACAATGGGTACATAAAGGCAAATCACTGTGTGGATTGTGCCTGACGTTACTGATGCTGGGATTGGTTCAGTCTCCTATTGCAGTGCATGTCTCCTTGAAAACTCCCCTTTGACAGTGAGTCGCTCCTTGGCATATAAGGAAGAACCCCTCGATATAGAAGTGTTGTACCCTTCCTCTTCCTCTCTAGGCTCACTGACCCTTTGGTTGGCTACGCTTTCAGTGGCTCATAGCACAGCCATGGCACGGCCAGCTGGGGCCGGTATAAAGAGCAGTGTAAATGGTGAGGCATGGCTTGAGGGTAGAGACCTGTCAGAACCTCGGGTGTGTGCACCCTAATCGGCACTCTACCCATGCACCCAAACAGTGTCTCCTGGCTATTTTTAGCAGTCTAGTGTCCCACTACCTCACGTAGCTACACTCTGCAGCATGGATGCAGCCTCCTTTGCACTGCAGCGTGCTGCTGTCAGTGTAGATAGCGGTGGGGTGCACATGTCTGTTGGCCCCAGAGCTGGTCAGAAATAGAACGTGTCCCTTTTTGCAATAAAAATGCGGAAGTTTCTGACGAGCTCTACTTCCTCTGGAGTGTTCAGTCCTCAAAGGATTTCAAATTCCTGGAGCTGGAGAGCAAAGTGCATAAGGACCGAAAAGCAGTGTTGTCTCATGGCGACGTCAGGGCACTCTGAGCCTGGACCCAGGCTCCTGTCCCCACTTATACTGACTTGCTATGTGAGGCCTCAAGTCTGCAAAGACTTAAGCACACGTTGGCCTTTACACTGCCATTGGCATCAAGGAACCTGGCTCGTGTAACTCAGTGCAAATCACTTAACCTCTTTCTGCCTCCCTTCTCCCCATCTGTGACATGCGGATCAAGCTTGTCTTGCTCACAGTTTGATGTATGAGGACAGCTTTGAGATGGAAGGTATGACAGACGTGCAGGGAATTACTAATTTATATTCTGCATCTGATTGGGATTGGCTGACGTGTTTTATGTTGGGTTGTTTTGGGGTCTTTTATTCCTACCCATTTTAGTGCAATCTTAAAATCATCCCTTGTCTTGCCCTCTCTAGGTCCTCCTGTCCTGTTCCTCCACCCTCCCAGAGCGAGATGTGCCCAGACCTGTTACTGCGGGAAGTAGCTTTAGGTGGTGTTCTCACCAAGTGGGGTGAGATTCTGTCTGAAATAATTCTGTCCTTCCCCAGAGAGTTAGCGTGAATTTTATCTAATCACCATGGCAACAGATAAAGTGTGAGCACATCTCCGTTTGCAGTGATAATTCAGATTTATATATTCAGATCAGATTGGAGTTAGACATTTTAAAAGGAGCAGATGCAGCAGAAGGTGTGACTGCAAATAACGTAGCACAAATGTTTGATAGCGCCCTTTAAGAAGAGAGCAGTTTCCTGCAGTTTTTTTGGAATATAATTCCAGCAAATCCATTTTAACAGGGACTCATTATAGCCCTGATAATGCAGAGTCATGGTGGAGGCAACCACACACTTCCCAAGAAAAGGGACTAAAAGAAGTACATAAAATGCATGTGAGCAGCACAGAGAAGGGTCCTGTCACTTCTAGATGCACCCTTGGAACAGCAACAGTCAGTCTCAAAGATCAGGCAGGATATCCAGAGTGCCTGGGGTGGAATCTCATCAGTCTGTACAGCCAGAGCAGAGGAATAACGGTTGAGTTCTCCCCCCTTCAGTGGTGGATGCTCCCAGTGCACATCTGTGAAACCTGTTTGCAGGATGGTGCTTTGGAGATGCCTTATCTTTTGAAACAAAATCCCCCCTTCATTCAGGCAAGGCCTTGAATGAATCATCCCAGCTCTTGCGACAACCTGTGTGCAGCTAATGGTCAGAACAGGCCTGAATTTCTGGAGCACCCTTTTGTGACACAACATGGGACCTAGTTATTCTATTTCCCCACTCCAAAAATTGTGGGTTTTTTGTGGTATAGATTTGAATATCTAACTGGGTTACAGAGGTGTTGTGCAGCTGCTGGATGCCCAATCCCAAATGCCCAGTGTTTATTGTAACATCTGCCTTAAACTGCCTGAACCTGGGGAAACTTGGAACAGAGGCTGTCCTGGTTCTGCTGTCTGACAGAAGTCCCATGTGGGTCTGAGACCCAGCTGGGGACAGAAGTAAGGACTAGAGCTGGTTCTAGGGCCCTATGGCTACTTGCCCAGAAGGGACTGGAGGAGGACTATTGAGTGTGAAGTTGCCTGTAGGGTCAAGGTGTTCAGTCAAGTGATCAGTAGAAAGTTGGTTTCTTTCCCCAGGGCATAGCTTGAAAAGGGTGGATTGGAAGTAGGTCATTTGCATTCCCTAGGAAACCCACTTTCCAGGTGTTGTCTCCAGAAGACCTCCCAGAAATTGCATTGATCCTGTCTTCCTGCCGAAGAGGTTCCCGATTATCTCAGTAGTACACACACCTGCATTTTGAATACAGTAAACTCCAAAGTTAAGTTAAACCATGCTGGGTTAAATGTAGGTCAGTAAGATTACAGGACAGTGTCATAAATGTCTCTCGAAGTGAGAGACGATGGGATTCTCGGTGTGGACAACTCGTTTGTGTGGCCAGGGTGGTGGAGAATAGAAAATAATAAACCAATAGCTGTTGAGTGTTTCGGTGAGCAGCACTGAGTCTCTGCCATGAATGGAGAGGTCATGAGGGAGGCAGTGGGGTGCTGCCCTGCTCTAACAGATGAGCCCTGGACACTCTCCCTGCTTGGACCTCGAGCTGGGTGCTGCGCAAGGCAACCCTAGCAGGAGATTGCGAGAGCAGGTGTCTTCTCAGGGCTGATGTACAGGCCTGGGGTGGAGAACTGAGTTCCCTTCCTGGCTCCCACTTGCATGACCTCTGTGTGCCTGGAGTCGCGTGGCTCCGAAACAGGGATGATGCTTTCGTTGACCTAGTGACCACCTCTTGGTGAGGTGGATTAACGACAGCAAGTGGAAACCCCTTCTGTTGCTGTCAGTGTCTGCATGTTTAGTGCAGACACAGCCGTGGCTTACTGGAGTGCCTTGAGATCCCATGGAGCTGCTGTAGGGACCAGTTGTAAGCTGACCACTGATGCATTGAGAACAGTGGCTGGCAAAACCATTTACGTGCCTGGGGTGGGCTTGAGACTGCTCTGGAGCATGCTCAAAAGCGCCATCAAAATGGGCACACATGCAAGGTTGGATGAGCTGCCTGGCGGGGAGGTGGGGAGCTAGATGATGGGGTGGGTCTCGTTATTTCTGTTCTGGTAGCTAGTACCTCTGGGCCCCGTCAGGGACTGGGCTCCATTGTCCTGAGCCCTGCGCAAACAAATGATGCGCGTGGCCCCTACCCGAGGCAGCCCACTGTTGAGTCTCGATTGTGAAGTCCCCGCCCCAGAGAGTTTACGGTCTGCGGAGTGACTAATGTGATGGGACCCCTGGTGCTTGACTGGAGCCTCTGCTGTCCCTAGGAAGGTAGGGCCCCATGTGGACGAGGGATGTACACATCTCTATTGGGTGGTGGGAGGGGAGACAAGGGGCCGGTTAGGACAGGAACACTTGTGTACATTACATACCCTTCCATGTCTGTCTAATATGCTGGACTGCTAAGCTAGGGAAGTTGCTATTTAGCCCATTACTATGGAGTCGGCTGGGCTCCCACTGCTGGCTTGAGGTGGATTTCTCACCCCCTAATTCTCCCTAAAGGCACATGGAGAGCCAGAGATGGTGAAAGGGCAGCATCTAGGAGGACTGAAGACAGGCTGGGTATGAGTTGTCTCCAGCAGAACCTGGAGCATGATAAACAAGGGGGAGCTCAGCTCTTTTGGGGGAGGAGGGAGTGGAGGATGCTGCAGTTTTCATACTGTCGCCTCACCCATCCTGCTGGAGCGAAGGCTGTCTGGCTGCTAGGAATGCGCTCCAGAGGGAGACTTGAGCAAAACTACGAGAAGCTCCATTGCTGTGCTGGTATGTATGCCAGTGAGTTTGGAGAGGCCCAGACTCTGAACTGGGCCATTTGGTATTTTAGTTGTCCATTTGGTGGCCTCTGTCTGGTCCGTAGGCAACAGGATTTGTTACTGGTGAGGCACTTTCTGGCACACTGCAATGAGCAGAGATCCATTGCTATACGAGCATGAAAGTTACGGATCCCCCTTTGTTGGGGCTTGGCAATTCATTGAAAGGATAGAGGAAAAATCCTGAGTTGTGAGATGTAAGGGGCTGAGTGTGCACCATGCCTAATTGCCCCTTGCACACATCACTCCCCTGCCTTTACCCTGTGTATACATCTGGGCTTGCTTAGGGCAGCTCAGAGGCTCCTGGACTCATGTGTAGGGCATCCTGGCTATAAATGTCTGTCGGAAGCCTGGCTCTGAGAATCTGGCAACCTAGCTGAACTGTATAATTAAACATGCTGCTACACACGTGTGCATCTTGCTGAACTCAAAGGTGCTGCTGCTTGGCTGTGAAACTGGGCTCAGGGCATGGGGCTTTGTTAAACTGTAAGAAGTGTTGATTCTCCTGCTCAGAGAACTAGGGTCATTGTCCTGTGGTTTTTAAAAAACACTTCTGCAAAAGGGGAACTGGAGTCTTTTGAGACAAGGAACTTGAAGGTCTTGGATCTGCACAAGATGTGGAACAGACCACAGCTTGGATTAGAACTGTCCCCAGCCCTTCGTCTCTTCTTGTGTCTTCAGACTAAGATCTCTGGAGCAGGGACGGTCTGTGTGCAGCATGCCACTCGACACCCCCCCCCCTCCTTGTCAGGACCTTTGGGTACCATTGTAATGTAAGGGGAGGGGGAGATAATGGGCTATTGTAAGGTTTGTCTTTGGCTCTTCTGCCTTGCGAGGGGAGAGATGGAAAGTGAATATAGTGCTGGTGGAGGCTGAGATGGATGGTCATGCAGATAGTTGCTATGCCTGTGCTGTGGAGAGAACAGTTCATACTGCCTGCTAACGGACTTGACCCTTACTGTGAAAGGACTCCCTTCTCCCTCCCAGACGCAGGCAAGTCTCCGGCCTAGCCAGCAAATTGGCCTGTCTGCTGAGCTGGCTGAGAGGATGCTGCTGGTAGTGGTGCTCTGGTGTGAAGTGGGCATGGACGTGGTTAGGTTTTTTCAAGTGGTATTGGGTTTTTCCTTCACAAATATACAGGTTGGGGAAGTGAGGTTTGGAGACTCTCTTGGCTGTGTCCAGGCATGTTTGTAGCTTTCACTACATGTCTCTTGCTTTGTCTTGCATATAATTTTTAAGTTGATCAAATTAAATCCAGTCTCTACCTTCTTTCTCACCACCTGAGTGAACTGCATACACCCTGATGAAGATATATCCGCAAGCACCTGCAGGTCTTGCCTGGATGCAGGGCTTCATTAGCAAGCCTTGCCCTGCCCCTGTCCAGGAATGGGCAGCTCATTTGATTCTGCAGCAATAATTACTGAGCTCTGTACAATACAAAATACGCAAACCTCACTAGGTCAAAAATACTTTCAAACAGCTCTTCTGAGAGCTTGAGTCAGCTACTGCTGGGGACTTACGGAAGAGTGGTCTAGGACCTGGATGGAGGAGAACTGACATGGTACGGAGATGATGCCGCTTGCTTTACACCATCTCTGATGCATTCAGCAGACGTTAACATATGCTTGGCATGGAACTGGACAAATAGCATCTCTAGCTTCTAGCGGGGTTGTGCACGCGTGGTGATTGCTGCACTCTGCTAGTGCAGCTTTGGGGGGTGTGTGTGCGCACGCGTGTGTGCCCCTCCTCCCACCAAGGGTGTAGGAACAATGTGATTTCTATTCTGGTGACAGTGGCAGCAGCAGAGATGCCAGTTTTCCAACACAGCCTCTGTTTTATTTCATCTTCTCTGTTTTTCAAAGTCTCTTTCATTTTGTATGAGGAGACAGATGTGAAGGGCTGCAGGCTTATAAATTCTTCAGTCTTATGAAGAGAGGGGTTTTACTGTTTCCCCCACCTCACCCCCCCTTCCAACAGAGCAGCAGTGGCAGCATTTTTATTAAAAAAACAAAACGTTTTCTCTGCTGTTCTCTAACAGATGGTGGTTTGTCCCTCTGAAAGAAGCCCAGTGTCTCCATTGGGCTTCCAACTTGCTTAATGGGCTTGGACTTCGTACGCTGTCCTGGCTAGGGGACCTGTGGACGTGGCATTAGACACATGGAGGGGAGGGAAAGGCAGCCTCAAAACTCAATAGCCTATTGAGCTATATTTCATAATGCTACCAAATATAAGCCAAGAAACCGAGGCCTTGTTTTGCTTGGTCAGGAAGTGATGTGAACCAGCTGAGGTCAGAAGGGAAAGAGTTAAATTTCCCTGGAGTCCAAGGGCCAAACTCTCTTCTCCATAGGGGTTCCCTGAGTTTGGAATCGCTCGGCTCAGCGTGGTGCTGGAGACCAAGCGCTGTTCCTTTTCGATGGCTGGTTGGTGGGTAAGTGCTGGTGGGTGTGTCCAGACTGCACAGCTCGTGCTCTCCTTCATGTGTCCATCCCCCCCGTCTGGCAGCCTTCAGCAGTGAAGTGAAGGGCTGAACTGCCCTTCACCCTGTTACAGCTAGTCCTTCCCACTTGTGGCTGCTGGTGCTACAGGAGGGAGACACTGAGGGAGGGGAAGTGTCTGTAGCTACTGGCTGCGCTGGTGAGAAATTGCATGTCAATCTCCAGAGCTGCTAGCCCAGCACCTTTCAACAGCCTCCTGTTGAGCCCTAGGGCCATACCCTCGTGGTGCTTTGGTTCAGTAAATCATCAGGGAAGTGTGCAGGGTGCCAACCAAATCTAGGCAACGCAGGGCCGTCCTTTCTGAAGCATGCACGTTAAATTTCGTGCCCACTTGCCGTTTGCACAGGTACAGGAGTGTGCATGCACTGCTCCAGGTGTACATTTAAGGTTCAGCGGCCTGGATTTGAAAGCTGCTAAGGGGAGTAACTGGGCAGGTCTGTGACTGGCTATGAAAAGTCGTCTCCTCCTGTTCTTTATGGCATTCCTTCACCTCCATCTTGCTTGCCGTGGGTGCGGTCTTCATCCCCCTTGCCTTCCTCCTCTTGGCACCAGCTGACGATATTCCTATTTTTAAAAATAAATTGCTCTGTCTTTAATTGCAGTCTAAATAACTGCTTCATTTTTATTTAAATGTGGCTCTGTAAGGCTTAGAGAACAATCAGGAGAAAATACAGGGCATTGCTCGGGTGCATGTTTTCAAGCATATAATTAATTTTTTTATTATACTGATGTTTGCCGAATCTGGAAAAAGATCTTATTGTTCCTCTTGATTTAGTCATGCATGAGTTCTACAAATATCCCAGCCTTTTCAGAACTCCATCTCATAAGGAACGAACGAAGCCTTGAAGCTGTCATGCTGGGGCTCCTCAAATGTTCAAGGATAATAATCTGTTTTGTGGTATGGCACAAGGGACACACAACCAGATTGGCCTTTACTGTGTTGGTTGCGGCACAGGAGCACAATACGTGAGGCCCTGCCCAAAAGAACTTACTGTTTGTGTGCTTTCTGCCTTCCCCCTCCTTTCACCCTAACCCTGCATTCAGTGGGGACTCTGCACCTTTTGAGTATCAGGCCACTGGTTTCATGCTCTGTTCTGCTGTATTAATTGTGGTGGTTTTGGCCTTGATTCCACAGACCTTTGCCCCAGGGGTGCTTATTGCTGAATTGGAGCCTCTGACTCCTAGATCCTAGCCTGAAACTGATTTTTAGTCCTATTTTGGTCACACTTGATGTTTTGCTTTCATATAAGCACCTCAGTTGCTGTTGTAGAAGGTGGTTGGTTATAAACCATGTTGTAAAATCTTTTGGCCTGTTGAACTTTTTTTAAAAATGGACTCAGCTATGTATAAAAACCTCTAACTCTACATCAAGGGAACCTTCCTCTAAAAGCCTGAGACTTTTCACACAGGGCAATGCTGCCAATCTCAGGAGTCCAAAATCGTCAGGCCCCCCAAAATCATGAGATTTAAAAAAAAACCCAAAACCTCCCAAGTTTTGGGTTACTTTTTTGCCTTCTGCGGTCTGAAGCCTTCAGGGTCCCACGTTCATGCTTTCCAACCTCTCTACAGCCAGGAGCTCTCTCAACTTTGATTCCTAAATGGAAGCTGAGAGTTTCTCATTCATGCCATTCCGCGAGCTGGGGCTTTGAGGAAAAAGCCACCAATACCCCAGACTCAATGAAATGGTGAGAACTGGCAATCCTGAAAGGGACGCTTCTTTGCTCTTGACTTCCTCTGGTCTTTGTTACACTGATTCCTTTATTTCAATACTTTATCTCCTTTAAAAATGAGTCTTTTTTTGCTGATCTAGGGATTGTTTATGAAGAGATGATTTAGATTTACATGGCCTGACTAATTCTATGAAACTTGTGAGCTCAGGGTCACAGTGGATAAGGAGCACGAGTGGATTAAACAAAACATGGGCTATGAAGAACATTTTGACAGCTCTGCTCAGCTTGGCTTAGTTTGAATTGGACCTGGGCAGAAGGACTTGACTTGTCTTGGCTTTGCAAAACAGAGTCTACCGTTTTCAGATCCAGTTTCCTTCCAGCCAAGCAATGAAAGCTCAAAAGGCATTTGGTAAGACTCAAGTCTTGCACCAGCTCTCACTTCACTCCTGATGGTGGCATGTCCTCTCCATTAGAGCTGGTTGGGAAAAGATTTCCCTTCCAAAAAACGTTGGGTTTTTGTTCAACACAAGTTTTCCAGGGGTTTTTTCCTAAGAATCTGAAGATGTTTGAAAAATTTCTCTCAATGAAAATACGTCCTTTAAAAAAGTGACCAGCCCCACTCTCCACCCAGGGCGTGTGCAGCTGATGGGTGTAGGGTGACCAGAGAGCAAGCATTAAAAATTTGGGGTGCGGGTAATGGGCACCTATGAGAGCCCCAAATATCAGGACTGTCCCTATAAAATCAGGACCTTTGGTCACCCTGAATGGGTGTTTGTTGCCAGTGAGGAGCATTGTCTATGTAGGAAAGAGGTTTGTGAGGAACTAAGGGGCTGGAGATTCACATGGGCATGGATCAGCTGTGCATGAAGGCTTGGGGGGGAAGGGTGGAGGAATATGACCCAGGGCAGGGTTACCCGCCTTGATAGCCAGCAGTCTTGTGTTCAATGTCTTGTCTGAAACTTGCTCCATTAAAACAAAGGAGGAAATAAATGTCAAGGGGGCGGGGGAGAGTGCTATTAGAGTCCTAGCCAGAATCGAATTCTAAGGGGTGCAGAATGCCTGTCTCGGATTTACCTGTGAGCTCCTGTAGTCTGCTCTGGTGTCAGACAGGGGGCTCCCTCACTCCGCTAGTTCATTTGGGATAAAGAGCGGAGCTGGAACAGGATGTCTGTGTTCGCATGGAGCAAGTGGCAGCTGCTGCCCCTGGGGGAGAGAGCGTGGACTGGATCGCTCTGTGCGCCCTGCCGTGGGCTCCCAGTGCTTGGCAGCACAATGTGTTTTATAACGAAGCACCAGGCGAGGCCAGGAAGGATGTTTTTTACACAGCATTTTTTAAAAAGCCAGAAATTCCCTTAAGAGAGCAATTCATTTGAATCTCATCTCCATTTCATTTGAAGGCTGCACCATGCTGGGTTTCAGCCTTGTTATATTTTCTCTTGAGCAATACCTTTTATTTCTGCAGTGTTTAATATTCTGTTCTGGAGCCTTGGTTGCCTGTTCTGTTGCTTCTCATTGAAAGCAGCTCTGAAATGATAAATCTGAGTTGCACCTGTTTCCAACACGTAACACAGATTTGCCTCATTTTCCCCCCTCCAACCACTCCTGTGTATGTGTATCCTTCCCCTTTCACATCCCCCTGTGCTCCCGCATTTCCTCCATGCCACTTTTAAAGAGAACTGGGTTTGTACCTGCTGTGCTGGGCTCAGTCATGCAAATCAGGCTCCTGATACAGGAGATTTCTCTTGCTGGAGACCTCCCCAGTACTTGACTTCTTCTGGATGAAGGCTGATAAAAGAAGCTCTTGCAAGAAAATAAAGGAGCCAACCTTGAATGTGGTGGTTGCAGTTGGTACTGAGCTCCTGGCTTCTCCCTCAACGGCCCAAATTGTCTGGTACAGAGGAACCCTGCCCTGTGGAGACAGGGAGCCAGTCGCTTCTGCAGGTGCCCCTGCCCTGGACTCTGGTCTGGGGTAGCGGAGGGGAGGGCGAAGGATATGCAATCGAAGTCTGGCGGGGGGAGCCCAGAATAGCTATTGCAGAATAGCGTCCCAGGTGAACTCAGGCTTGGTCTACGCTGCAGACTTGCATTGCTATAACTGTTGCTCAGGAAATCCGCACCCCTGAGTGACAGTTCTACCCACCGAACTCCTGGTGTAGACAGCGCTGTGTCAACAGGAGGGCCAGTGCAAAATAGCTAGGAGACTAAATGAAAGCAGCGCCGCTATTTCACCCCAGTGCCCATGTGGACATCCTTCCTGTGCGCCAAGTGCCGGTTCGTTCTCTCCGGGCTGGGGAAGGGAAGGGATCCCAGGGGAACTAATGCAGCTGGACAGAGTTGCAAGCTAGCATCATTGCAAATTGCAATAGAAAACTGAGTGGTGAGAGGAATAGATCAGCTGCAACTGTGCGGTGAACCGAAGCACGTGGGCAGAGGCCTTTAACTGAGTCAGCTTGTTAAGGAAAGCATTTGCTAATGACTGCCCAGAGTTGTTGTTAGGGGCTGTGGGGCTCTCTTCACGGCACTGGTAAGAGGGGTGTTTGCAGGCTCCAGGTGTTGCCTTGTTGGCCTCCAGTCCACAGGGGAGGTGCTGCTTTTCTCAGCTGGTCCTGCTGTATCATGGCTTCATGATCTTCAGGGACGTGGTGGTGATGCAGCCTCTGAAGAGTGTGCGTGTCCTTTGTCCGTGTGACTTGAGTTGTGTACATGGTGCGTGTAGCTCTGACAATGGTGCATTGTTTAGAGTCCTGTGCCTTTACGTTTCTTAGAACTCCGCACGAGTGAGAAGACAGCAGCTATTTCGTTCTCAGCTGCTTTGGCATGTTCCGTGGGAATACACAACGCTCTCCATGGGGAAATGTTTGTCTTGTGGCTTTCTGCTTCTTACGGAGGTAAATCGCTCAGACTAAATATAGCTGCTTTTCTGTATTTGCCCTTCCAACTTCCCTACATGGGCCCATCCCACAATCGCCTCCATGGCAAGAGCTTCTGTTACGATTGTCATGATGTCCACAAATGAAATGGAACCAAGGTTAGAGAACTTTTTTCTTGGAACCACCAAGAGATTGGATCCTCTTGCTGCTTGAATTAGAGAACCCATCCCAAAGCCCTGCAGCATCTAGTCTTTGGATGATGTGGGTTCAGGTAGAACTGGATTGATGGTATCTGAGCCTATAGCAACAAGACTCGTGTGCTGCTATCTTCTGTAGAAGCTCAGGCCTGCTCTACGCTCTCCATAAATTTGGCGGCAGTTGGCGGGAGAGATGCAAGCTATGTAGAGTAGCTTGTGTATCTCCCATCGACTTTGTAAAGTCTGTGCTGCGCACTGTCTTCGCTAGGCTGCGCCGACTGGAAATGTGTACCCGTCGACAGTTACTCTGTTTTGGAGGTGGTTTTATTAGATCGACTGAGCGTGTGTTCTTCTGCTCAGTTGACCTGGATAAATGAATCAGTGTAGACATGCACACAGATGTTTAGCTCTCCCTCTGATGGCAGAGAAGTAGGTTGGGGAATTTTGACAGCTACTGAAATTTGAAGTTTCATGGTCGTTATTGCTTGCATCCACCAACCCTATGACCCTGTTCCAGGCTGACACTGATCACTTCGAGCTACTTTTGTCTGAAAGCCACGTCGCGTTTGCCTCTTGGAAGAAAGTTCTGCTGCAGGCTGTAAAAATTGGTAACACCACTGGAATTGCTCATTGTGTCCTTCAGTGTCATGTCCATTTGATTAAAATCTCTCATCTGTTTGCGCTCTACTGTGCGCTTCACAGTGTCATGTGCAAAGTGGTGTGTTAACTGTAAAAATGAACAAAGCAGTGAATGCATGCAATTGGGATGCTTATTTTCTCCTACACATTCCAAACTTTTACATGGCACTTTAGCACTTCTTCACGTGTGTGTGTGTGTGTGTGTGTGTGTGTGTGTGTGTGTAAATATAAAGCTGCTTGATCTAGGTGGACAAAGTTCTACTGGTACATGTGTGGGGTCTATTAACACAGTGGGAATTTCTTGTTTTTCCTGGTGTAATTACAGTAGGCTGCAAAATAACAAACCGCTAGGGTGAAATTTTTCAGCCATTAGCTGTTGCATGTTGATTGCCCTTTCTTCTAATTCAGAGTGTGGGCTAGGTGAACATAAGAATGGACATATTGGGACAGACCAGTGGTCTATCTTAGCCCAGTATCCTGTACTTGGGTAGGATAGACATCCAGAGCTGTCTCTCAGGTCCATCAATGGCTATTAGCCAAGATGGTCAAGCTTCCATGAATTGATAGAATTCTTTTTTGAACCCAGTTATCCTCTAGGCCTTAACATCCCCTGGCAGTGAGTTCCACATATGTGCTGTGTGAAGAAATACTTTTTTGTGGTAATTTCATTGGGTGACTCCTGGTTCTCATGTTCAGTGACACAGGGCAGAAAGCTGCTTTGACCTTTCATGCTGATTTCAAGTGAATTAACTATGGCAGCCATCCTGGTGTCTTCTGTACGTGGTGGTGGTAAAGGATTTGTTGGTAAATGTTTGGGGGAAAGGCATGAACAGAAAACTGCTAAAAATATTGCTCGCGAATATTCTGTTTTTGTGAATTGGGAGAAGAGATTTCAAGTATGCATCAATGAGATCATGAGGGAGAGGGAGAAAATGAGGCTAGGAGATCCTAGAAGAGGAGTGAATGAAACATTTTACAGGGTAGATATTACCTAGAACTGTCTTAACCTCTCCAGTCTACTGTACCCCTTTCAGGAGTCTGATTTGTCTTGCGTACCCCGAAGTTTCACCTCACTTACACTACATGTTTACAAAATCAAAGAAAAAACTTGTCACAGCACAGCGTTACTGAAAAATTGCTTGCTGTCACATTTTTACCATACAACTATAAAATAAATCGATTGGAATATAAATATTGTACTTGTTTATATTGCTCTATACCCTGAAATGCAAGTCATTGTCCGTATGAAATTACAGTTTGTACTGACTCTGCTAGTGCTTTTTACATAGCCTGTTGTATAAGTAAGCAAATACCTAGCTGAGTTGATGTACCCTGGAAGATCTGTGTGCTCCCTGGTTGAGAAGCACTGGTCTAGAAACACACCTGCGGTGTGTGTGTGTGAGGAAGGCTGCTCTCCACACTGGCCCTGCATGAGCTGTTAGGCCAGGTGGGCCCAATCAGCTAATTAGGCATCAAGCAGGGGAGATTTTGGTGGGAGGCAACTCGTTAAGGACAGGTGGGTCACCTGTGCAGGAACAGGCCGGGCCGGTGTAAGGCCAGGTAGCTGGCTGCAGTGGGGGCTGCTGTGAAAGGCTGAAGGGAAGTAGGTTGCAGCCACTGCCTGAGTGGAGGGAGTTGGAGGCTGGCAATCCTGGGGAGCCAGATAAGTAAGCAGCAGCCCAGGGAAACAGCAGCAAGAGGTAGGACTGGCTCCAGAGCCTGTGGCTGCTTGTTACAGGGTCCCTGGGCTGACTGGAACCTGGTCGAGGGTGGGCCCGGATTTGACTACTAGCCACTGAGGAGTGGTAAAGGCATTGGAGGTGCCGGCCAGCGGGTCTGGAAAGAGAATTCCCAAAGGACTTCAGTGACCTGGGCTTGGCTCTCCAGCCCAGAAGAAGCTGGGGCCGCAGAGCAGGGAGAGTGCAAGTGGGAAGAGCTAATCCCCAGGATGGCCAGCAGCAGGTCATGGTGAGTGACAATGAGACAATCTGGTTTACCTACACCAGCTGCTAGTAATCCTGCTGAATCCGTGTACAATCTGTACAGCACCGAACACGCTGTGGACCTGATCTGGTTTGGGGCGCCCTGGGTGCTGCTGCAACAAAGAATGACCAGCCCTGTCTGGGATCTGGGCAGAACCGTGAGATGGTGCTAGTGATGCAGAGCTCGTGAGGCTGGGGCAGTGAGGGCTAAATTCTACAAACCAGGACTGAATCTTGGCTGGGCTACGTCTGGTTCACCCTCTGCCAGCCTTGGCTTGCCGCCTGCCTCTGCGCTGCAGTTGGGGTGAGGCTGGAGGTGCTGATCTACCATTGGTGCCCTGGCCTGCTCAGGGAGGAGGTGCGGTATTGGGTATCTTAGACTCATGCAACAGGCTCCCACAGCAGTGTCTTGAGAGGTTCAGGTGAATGTTGGGTGTTGCACAGGGTCAAACCCAAACCTCTAGCAGCTTTGCCCCCTGCTGCTTATTGCTCTGGCTCTGCAATGCAACCGCAGCAGCAGGTGCTCTGAGCTGAGGTGTCCTGGCAGAGCTGAGACATGAACCTACCAGTGGTATTCGAGGCAATCTGGGTCTCAAGTTCCCAAGGACCCCGAGAAAACACATTAGGAACTGAGTAATCGGATTAAAATGAAATAAACTGTGTGGGTTACACCTCAACCAACAGGGCAGAAGCCATTCGGGTGGGTACCAGCTGGGCTAGCTCCATCACACAACCTGGCACTTCTGGCATGTCCATCTTGTCCCTTCCCCTCTGCCCCTTTGGCTCTACAGTGCAGTAGAGACCCAGTCTCTGGTATTGGGTGTTTTATCCTTATTCTCCTCTACTGCCCCATTTTCTCTGTTAGACTCAAAAGGGTTCAGAGGATGGACCAAATATCTATTGGGGCAGATTCTGTAAACCCTGCTAGTTTGATTTATTTTGATTTATTTTTACCATGACCCATACTTCGCTAGAGTAGAGGCGGCTTGGATTTGAACTGATGGACCTGAAAACAGCAAGGATCCATAGCTTGTCTCCAGCTGCACTTTCCTGCGTGCACATCTTAAACCGTGGAACCAAACCAGCAGATTGCAGTGTGTCCATCCCTGCAGCTCCCCTGGAGTTTCTCCACACAGTAGTGACCAACACAGGAGTCCAGGGCAGTCGCTTTTTGCTTTGAATTTGTTAGGCATGTTTCCTGTGACTTGGTATTGCTCCTGCTTAGTGAACGTGTCTGGCCTGCTGTCAGGGCTCTCCAGCAAATGCGATTCTGTCCCAGTGGGGCTTCCCCGGCTTATTGTTTAATCAATAAAATAGCAACAACGCACAAAGTGGCACTAGTGCTGTACCAGGCCATTTCTTGGGCACGTGTTCCGCCTGCATGCCCCGTTTGGTGGGACTGAGCCCCTCTGAGCAGTGCCAGGGTGCGCGGGGGGAGTGAAGCTAGGTAGGGAAGCAAGGTGTAGGGCACATGGAGCCAAACCTTTCTCCTGGGCACTGGCAGAACGCTCAGCTCAGTCGGACATGAGAGATGCTTTTGATAACGTGCCCAGCCCAGCTACGCCCTGAAGAGCTGACGTTGCACTGAACTCTGCAGGGACCCCACACATAGTTCGACAGCAGTGACAGGCTTAACTGAGCTGTGTTCTGGAGTTGGCAGGATTTCTGAGTGGAACAGCAAAGGATTGTAGCTAATCCGAGAGGGGTGTGTACGAATACGTACAATTACTTGGCACTCCTGTAACCTTGGTCATTGACTCTTGGGGGAACCTCCAGAAACATGGATTGATTAAAATGTCACTCCATGCTTGGGGGGTAGTAAACTAAACCATGTGCCCTGCTCTACCATGGGGAAGACAGAAGTGCAGAGATGAGGTAATTTGCCCCGGGGGTGTCAGGCAGGTGGAGAACTCCCTTCTCCAGCCATTAATCTGCAGCCCCTCCAGATCTGCTGTCATGAATGTCCACTCACAACACACAGTATTTGCTTGCAAGGAAGAAGTTGAGGAAGAAGTCTCCTGCACCTATGAGAGCCTGTCACTGCTGCCCTGGACAATGACCTGCCTTTGCAATAATGTAGAAAACTGAGATCCTATTGATCCCCTTCTCCCTCTGGTCCCCCCATTTGCATACAGGGTCAGGTTTGCTGCAGGCCAAGCCTTTATGAAAATATTGTATTGATTTCCCTACCTAAACCAGTCTATTAACAATTTATGTGTATGGAGTTTAGATGTCTGCCCTGGCTGTGCCTGGAGGGGGAAGCAGTCATTAAAATGTTAACCCTCAAACATATGGCAACTGCCTTTCTGAGGATGTTTGGAATACATTAAGGATGTCGATAAGGCATCTGGAGTGGATTTCATATGCATGTCCCTGGGTGTTAGGCCTTTATTTACCTTGTAAAATGTCCAAGCCCCTGGATTGAGATTTCATCTTGAACCATAAATTGCTTGGTTTTTCCCGGGCTTGTCTGCAACCTTAGTTCTAAAGCCATGACAGTTCTCGTTCTGTGCTGATAGTGATAATCCTATGCGCAATGTGACCAGCCATTTAATGCCGTTATCAGCCAGGGAGAGAGCTGGTAGCTGGCTGGCGAAATAAGTTATGGGCATGCAACAATAATGTGATGTAGTCTGAAGTTGATGCAGGTAGTTGGAAAAACCCCATTTAAAGAGTGGCCACATGTTGCCCTGAAAACGGTTCAGCGACGACCGCAGGTGCCTTGGCAGATCAAACCTGATGGACAGATGGCTGGGTCAGCGATGAGAGTGATTAATGATATAGTGGCTGACCACTCATTGTGCCGCTGTCCTGTCCTATGGTGGCATAAATGGCCGTAATGCTCACCTAGAAGACAGGTGAGCTGGTAGGTGGTTGGAGAGGGCTGCATATAATGGCAGGTGGCTGTTTTCATGGATCTTCACCAAGAGCGGGACTGAGGCCTTCTCACCACAAATGTGGGGCAGTGCTATGTTGCTAAGTATCAGCAGCCATGGCAGTGGGGTTGCCCATAAAGTCCCGGTAACAATATGCATAGGTTTGTCGAGCTCTCCGTTGACCAGCCTCGTGTGCCTGTCTGGTTTCACTCCCTCACAACGCTCTGCTGTTGAATAGCAGAGGGCCAGGGCTGATGTTCTAAGCGTCCAGGAGCTCGCACCCCAGGCTGAACTGGCGAGTTCTTTGAGCAGGTTGTTCCGAGTGCTGACCTGGCTGCTGTCTTCCTCAAGCGGTTGTGGTATGTTAATGACCTAGCCAATGTCACGCTGAGCTGAGGTAACCTGGGTTTGGACCATGCTGCAGGCGTTGGCCGGTGAGGAAAATGTTTAACTCATGGTTTGCGCTTGCATTAGGCACATGGAACATGCTAGAAACAGTCTTAGAAAAGCTCTGCTGCGATGAGCTCCATGTCTTCATTCAAGTGCTTGTCAGTTCCTGAGCACTGAGTTTGGTAGCTGCAAGGGCAATGGATCAGCCTTGCGTGTCACGCTCCCCACCTGTGCCCAGGCCCGGGAAGCTAATGATCCAACCAAGGTAGCCAATTTGGTGATGACTCCTGGTCGTGTACAGTCAGACTGCAACCCCAATATGTCCCCATCCTTCGCCTTTCAAGCCATTGGACTGGTGCTTCAAATTCTTCAGCTTACTGTTGAGAGCCTGTGGGCAGCCAAGCGCAGCACTGTCAGTGCCAGTATAATAGAAACTGCTTTTTTATAGCACAGTGAACTTCCCTGGCACTTTAAAAAGCAAGGCAAGTTCTCTGCCCCGGAGAGCATACAATTCCTCAGTGTAACTTTATAAATACAACTAATAGCCCTCAATGCAGTGGCTGCTCTTGGATTCTCTGTGCTGTTGTGCCCTAGGCCTGTTCCTTGTTCGCCTGCATCATTTCCGTTCTGTAATAGCAGAGCATTCCTCCGAGCTGCTCCTTGTGGGGAGATTACTGACTTCAGGTAAAGCCACTCTGCCTTTTGGCTGGATTCCACAGACTGGTAGCATTATCCAAGCTTTACTAGTGTCAGACATCCTGGCACAGCCCATTGTTTAAACAAGAGCTATGGATATTGCATATTGTAGATGTCATGTGCACACAGGTGTGGGAATTAATTTCATAGTAAGCTCTGATTTTCCCCAGTAGAATTCCGGCATGGTATCTAGTGATTTTGTGCAGAGATGCATCGCACCTTGGCCTTTCGGCAAAGATCAGTTGCGCTGTATTATGTTGGACAGAGGGCGATTCCACTCTGCGGAGGCCAGGATTGGAGGAGATTCTTCCTCCTCCGCTGCTTTTGATGCTGACAGCAGTAAAGATGACGGGCATGCTAGCTGTGTGGTGAACTGCTTGCTAGGAGTCCCGCTGATGCCCATGTTAAAGGGGTGGGAGGGTGAAGAGTCTTAGTGCAACCCTAAAAGAAGCTTGTGAAACTCATTGGCAACTTCATGTCAGGCTGGCAGCCACCTAGAGCCACAAAGGAAACTCGTCTTCCCATCCTGTGAGCTAAAATGGGAGTGACGGGCCTGCTAAATGCACAAGTCCAGTCAACTCCTCTACCTCAGCTTGACTCTGACCTACTCCAATTTCCCTCTTTGGGATGTGGAGGGGGAGTGGCATGGTGGCAATTCAGCTGTGGCAGCTTGTGTCCACTGTCCAGAGAGCTTAGATCTACAGGCATCTTGCTGTTCTCACTGGCCAGCAACTTTTCTGATTGGGGCCAAAAAGTGGAAGACCCACTCGCCTGGCTCTGCGGACACCAGGCAAAAAGGCAGAGCTCCGTCTTTTGTAGGGTCTGGCAGAACTAGCGTGCCTTTTCTTGGAGGATCTCCGAGCAGTCTGTCAGTGTTTAAGCCTCGCAGCCCTCTTGCCAGAGGGAGATGGTCTGTTTGTTTGCTGTGGGGGCAAATGGTGTCAAAGGGGGAAGTGACCTGTCCAAGGATGCACAGAGGCTCTGCACCCAAGGAATTAAAATTGTAGAAAATCGTTTACAGGTGGCATCTCCGTTCTGTTTGCAAAGAGCCCTTTACTCCCATCCTGAGCTGGCATGATGTGACTGACTGCCATGGCTTCAGGTGGCTGCAAGACTGACCTCAAACTAGCTGTTCCTCCCACTCCCCTGCTCCAACCCCTACACTCTGGATGCTTGTGTTGCTGGTTCCACTTACTCATCCTGGTGACGTCCTGAACTCCAGTTAATTTGGGGACTTTTGGCACAATAGCGTCTGTTTCCTATAAAGGAGCAGCGAAGTCTGTGGTAGGTTCTGCTTTGTCTCCTGTTAGATGAATGTCATTGGACATGGCTTGTCCTTCCCACGTGCCTGGGCCCTGTGGTTCTGGGCTCTTTCTTTATATAGATGTGACTGATTTTTTTCCTTCCCTCCCCCTACCAGCTCCCAAAAAGGCATGCACTTTTCTAATGAGTGTTATGGCAACTGTCATCCAACACCAGAGACGCTCTTGGAGATGATTTGTTGCCATCAATAGCAGATTTAACCAAATGCCTCTCCCTTTGCTGTGCTGGCAAGGGCATATCTTGTTGGGCTGATTTCCTGCAAGATGGGAATAGCTGAATTTTCCCCTTTAAAATGTATATAATTATGAAACCAGTGAAAAATGATTTACAGCTAATGCTGCTGTGTGATAAAGTCCTAATTGTTTGGGCAGCATGAATCAACACCAAAAGCCTGATGGAAAATAAAGCAATAATTTAAATCTGTTTGCTGTCTCCTGGACTGTGACCAATCATGAATTTATATCACAGGCTGGTATGACTTTTTCCCATGCATGGCTAAAGCAGGTCATTTTAGTGCCTTTATAGGAGATCGCAGAGTCTTGCTTGGCTATGTTTTAGGAGAGCAGTGTTTTTTAATTTATTCACTTCTGGCAGAGGTTAGCACCTCCATGTTGTCTCAGTCTTGCAAATTTGTTGCTGCTACTTGTACTACAGATAGGATTGTCCTGACACAAATGGACCAATCCAGTTCACTGATGCACATTATGAAATCCATTGGGGCTTCATTATTCTGTAATTAACTGGCTCGATCTCCCCAGAGGTGCACAGCAATTCTACAGTGTCTCTCTCTCACTGAGACAGTTGTTCAAGGGCCACCTCCTTAGGAAGGAAAATCTGCCATTTAGGGAACATGAGGCCAAGATTAGGGATTCAGAAAAGTTACTTCATGGAGACACCACACTTAGCTGTCTACAGATGTCCTCTTCCTTCACTGTGTCCAAGCACTTTGCATTCCCAAGGCCCCTAAAGCATTTTGCAATTTAAGCTGTCTCAGAACCACTGAAATGCAGCTGCCTGTGGGGTGGAACATGCCAGCTACATGGACTTCAAGTTGCAGAGGGGTGGGGATGATGCTGATGGGGTTAGCCCCTTAACTTGCCTGCAGAGCAGAAGAGGCCACTATTCCTAGCTACAGCTCCTTAAAGGGGAATACTCTCTCCCTGTCACATTTCCTACCTAGTTCCAGAGTATGCTGTGCACCTGGCACTTGGTGTGCATGTGATCCTGGTGCTTCCCTCACTGCCCAGCCCTCCTGCTCTGGGCTGGTTTGAGGACCTCCTACTGCAGCTCCCCAAAGGAAGTTGCTGAGTGGCCGTTTGTGATGAATAGGCTGAGCTGGGCCTGTCACAGCTCAGCATGGGGATCATCCAAACAGGTGACAGGTCACAAATTTTTGTGTTCATTGTTTGTTTTGTTTAGTTTAATTAATCCATTAAACCCTCAAGCACTGTCCTCCTTTTACAGCCACTCTAAATCCGCTCAGACTGTTGGTGGGAACCCATGGGGTGGGGATTTCCTCAGGGATCCAAATACTTTCCTGTTTCTCTCTTTGGTCAGACACATTTGGTCCTGCAGACGGCCAAGGCCAGTTCATCAGGGCTCCTGAAACTCACATTGGCGGGGAATTACAGGGTTGGCTTCTATGTTGATCCAGTTCTGGGTTTGGCCTTCAGAGGCCAAGGAAGGACAAATTGCCTTGAGTCCAGAGAGGTTTGCTTTGTTGTATTTCTTAATCTGAAATAGATCCAGGCTGATTTGCAAAAGGAGTCGGGTGCTCGAGCACGCAGGTGACTTAGGAGTGCAAGTCCCAGGGACGGCTGATGGAAGTGGAGTGCCTGAGTCCTCTGAGCACCTTGGGGAAGTCCAGCCTCCATGTGTGGCTCCTTCTGTGCAGGCAGAACGGAGCCAGATAGAGCAGCCTTTTTCTGACTTCTGTGCTGTCAGTCGAACCAGAGGGAACTCGCCAGTTGCCCTTCCGTAAGAGGGTAGGGAGAATTTTGAATTGTGGGGTTTTTAACCTTGTCTATTCCTGTTTCCAAAAAAGTCCACAGCAAGTGAACGTCTCTCATTCCAGCGATTCTCACTACTCCTGTGTCTAAAGACTGGCGCTCAATAAACCTCCTTTAAAAACCCCTACCCTCTTGTTCCAAAACGTTACTGTTCACAGTAGTACAAGATGGCATTTGAGGCTAGTCCTGTAGTCCTTCCCCATCTCCCAACTGTACCACTCCTTTCAGAGGCTGGCTTTTTCTTTCGAAATGTAGACATTCAGCAGCTACTACTGGAGCTATTAGTCATTTATCTGCTTTCCACTTAAAATGAATGAACATCTATTTTGCTGAAATCTTGAAGGAAAAATGATTTCTTCCTTTTTAATCCAACCTATTACTTCAATACTTCTCCTGAAAAGGTGGTGGTTTTGGAGAAGAGAAGTCAGAGAATGGCTACTGAAGAGTTGGGGGTTAGCTAGCAGGAATTGTCTGCTCCTGGCTGTTCTCCCCCCTTTCCCCCCGCCCTTGTACCCTGCATAACAAACATTTATATTTCAATGTAAAGGGGAAAAATACATGTATTATCAGGGAGATAAAAAAGTGCAGCATTTTATGGCTTCTTAATGCCATGGCTGTTTTTCTTAACCACTAAAAGCATATGCATTAAAGCAATTTTCCTGAGTAATATAGCAAGAGGTCTACAAAAGCGCTGCAACATTTGATAATAGTTGCCATCTTCGGCTGAAGATAATGATGTTAACAAATGTAATGGGAGTAATGAGTAGAGATTCAAAAAGCAGCTTTTGTTTAATTTTTTTGTAATGGAAATGAGTTTGGGAATAAAGAAGGCGAGCAGAAAATAATGAAAACTTCATTTGAAATGAATCTTAATCCTCACAGCCAACTGTCAGAGGAGGGTTGGGGCTGCTTTTCTGAGCTGAAGGAGGGGGCATTGTTTTATTTCACAATCTCAGGAAGGGAATTAGTCATGACAGTGGGGAGAGACAAATGAGCTGTGAAGCTTATTCCTTCCCCAGGTTTATTTTACAGGTGTGTGGGGATGGAATCACCTGTGACTCGAAGTAACTGGAAGCTTCACGGATTTCTATACACCTCCAGTGATCACCACTTAAAAATTAAAATCCACTTGTCCAGTTACCATAGCTTTCTGCATACTTAGAATAGGAGATCGCTGGCATTGGAGTTTTTGCCCTTGCTTTACTTTTTATTTTTGCTTCCAGTATTCTCCAGATGCCTTATAATTTACTCAGGTAAGCCTCTTAACAGCCTTGTCAGGCAGGACCTATTGCCCCATTTTCCGGATGGGGACAACAGGTGCACAGATTCGGTGACTTGCCGAAGGTTACGTAATAGAGTTGGTGACAAAGCTGAGAGCAGAATCCTGGTCCCTGGACTCCCAGCAGTAACCATACAATTGCACGTTCTGTCTCACTCCCTCTCTCTCCCTCCACCAAATAAACTGTGGGCATGAGATTGGCCAGAAAGGGGAAATGTGTGTCTAGAAAGGGGGGACACTAAGAGATTGGGTGTAAATGCCCATTCTGGACCTTTCACCCCGGCCTGTTCATTCTGCTCTGCACCCCTTTTATCCCCCAATTTTCAAGTCCTGTTCCATCTTCCAGGGCATGCAGTGCAGCTACACCATGTCCAAGCTTCCTCTGGGGCAGGTGCTACTTCTCCCATCGTGACTTTCTGGTGGCAGTGGCAGCACTGGGTATCTACGCTCAGGGCATTTGCTTTTCCCCTGATGTTTGTGAAGTGTGCAGGGAATGGGTTTGAATGGAGGCCTTTGCTGCTCTCCTTTTTGAGGACCTGAAGTCAGTTACATGATGGACTGAAGGCCATGTAAAGTCTTCCTAGAAGTGCATCTTATTGAAGGAAAAAACCCAGCAAGAGGACCAAAAAATGCCACCCTAGCTAAACAGTAAAAAAAGCAGAGACAAATATCTGTTAACTGGAAATCAAATCGTACTGTGGAAAAGGGGGCATAAACTCTGTCATATTAAGTATAATTAGGCAGGCCAAAAAAGAATTTTCAGAGTGACTAGCAAAAGAGACACAGCAATTTTTTAAATACATCAGATGCAGGAAGGCTGCCAAACAATCAGTGGGGCCAATTTGATGATTGAGGTGCTAAAACAACATGATGAGAAGACAAGGCCATTGCAGAGAAGCTAAATGAATTCTTTGCATTGCTCTTCATTGCAGAGGACGAGATTCCCACACCTGAGCCATTCTGTTTAGGTGACAAATCTGAGGAACTCACCAGATTGAGGTGTCATGGGAGGCTTTGGAACAATTTGAAAAGTTAAACAGTAACTCACCAGGACCAGATGGTATTCACCCAAGAGTTCTGAAGGAACCCAAATACAAAATTGCAGAACTGTGGTATGTAACCTATTGCTTAAATCAGCCTCTGTACCAGATGACTGGAGAATAGCTAATGTAATGCCAATTTTTTAAAACCCCAGAGATGATCCTGGCAATTACAGGCTGGTGAGCCTAACTTTCAGTACCAGATAAATTGGGTGAAACTATAGTAAAGAGCAGAATTCAGACACCTAGATGAATGTATGTTGGAGGAAGTGTCAGGAACCCCTTTTGTAAAGGGAAATCCTGCCTCCTGAATCTAATAGGATTCTTTGAGGGGTTCAACAAGCACATGGGCAAGGGAGATCCAGCTGATAGTGTACTTGGATTTTCAGAAAGCCTTTGACAGGGTCCCTTGCCAAAAGCTCTTAAGCAAAGTAAGTGATGGGATGAGGGCAAGTCCTCTCATGGATCAGTACCTGGTTAAAAGCTAGAGTCAAAAGGTAGGAATAAAGGCTCCATTTTCACAATGGAGAGAGGTGGATACCCTCTCTCTGCCTTGCTCCTGAAGGGACTTATCCCAGGATTCCCCCCCTCTACCAACACACACACAGTTTTGGTCATCCTGGGCAATGCATGAATATCTCCCCTGTTGAGTGTCTGGTGAACCCAGTGTAGCCTGCCAGAGGAACCACTACAGGCTCACTCTGGACAGCGAAAGGCTAATGCAAGCAATTTTATGATCTGAAGCAAATGGCTGGCCCCAGCCTTGCCATCCGCAGGAATGAATTTGATTTACTGAGATAGGTGCTGGGTTGGCAGATAAGCACCTTTGTGGCAATGACTGACTTATGCATGTGTTATCTGAGTGCCACCAGGAGCAGACAATTGTCCTGTAGGTTCACAGTCCTGGTCCTTGCTGTTGAACGTTTCAACTTGGAAGCCTTGACCCAGAAGTGCATTAAGAGGCTGCAGAAAACAGGAGCTAAGGTATTGAGCAATGCTTGCACCCCCTCCTTTAATCCACACACAGCAACAAGGAGAGGAGAATGGAGATGGCACAAGGAAATCCTGAGCCACTATTGCATATGGAAGGGACAGTTCTCAGCAATCTGGTAGCATAGTAGCTGACACGGAGGCCTTTTCTACACTAGAAAACTTTCCTACTTTAGCTATGCTAGTGTAGTCCAACCCTCTAGTGTGGACAGTTTTATGCCAGTGTCCAGTGCTGACTCGGAACGATTTCCGAACACAACTTTCTGCAGCAACAGTTTTCCCCTGGGAGCTCCCAAAAAGCACTTCCCTGCCCAAGCGTACTTGGACTATGATGATGAACTGGATCGCGAAGAGGACAGTGTCTGGCTCCAGGATGAGTGAAAGGTCTGAGGCGCTGGGCTATAGGAATAAGATCCCTTAAAGTTTTTATTTCCTTTCTTGGAAGGGTGAGGATGAGAGTTACAGCAGCTGGCTTTGCAATTTACAGCTTTTAATTAATCTGAAATCGCAACATAGATTTTTATTATCAGCAGAGGCATCTCTGCAAATGGGGGAAGGAACCTTAATGATGACCTGAGATGAATTGGCAAGGTGCAATAAACAAGGACTTATAAAACAGAAATGTAAAACCAAAGAAGTCTGAGATCAAAGCAATGATCTGTAAATGAGTTTGCTGGTGCCTTCCCCCGCTGCAGCAACAGCTAGCCTGAGTCTTGGGCCTTGTCAACCTCCCACCACTGTGGTATCCAGGCCTAGGTAACAGTTGCCTCTTACAATAATTGTTCATTTAGGTTTGTAATGAACTGAGTGGCTTTGTTCGCTTTAGTGTCAAATAAGGGTTAGAATTCCTGCTACTCAAGCACCTATCACAAGCTGGTTCTGTGTAAGAAAGGGGAATTATATGGAAATGGGAAGCATGGTCCAGTGCTCAGGTCATTGGCCTAGGACTTGAGGGCCTGGGTTCAAATACCTGCTCTGCTGCAGCCTTCCTGTATGTCCTTGGGCAAGTCATTTAGCCCTTCTGTGCCTCTACCCAGCTGTAAAATGGGGGGAGTAGCCCTGCCCTGCCTCTCAAATGTTGAGGATAAATATTTTCCAGGTTGGGTGGTGCTCAGACACTGGGTAAAGGGGGCCAGATAAGTACCTAGGATAGATACCTCCCTAATTCCTGACCTGGTGCCATTCTGGCATCTGCCCTAAAATCCAGCTCTCCGATGTAGCTGCCTGTGTAGAAGTTCACCTTGCTGTTCACACTCGATTTGTAGTGGCTTGATCTCCTTTTCTCAAATGTTTGTTCCTCTGAGCCCTGGAGATGAATGGCCATCCCCCATAGAATGGGGCTGGAGCAGGCTCTGTGCAGGGTTATTCTGGGTTATTAAATGAAGCTGCTTTATTTTGCCTCCTCGCTCTGCTGTGCTCACACTAAAACCCCTGATTCTTGAGCTTTGTCTGCTGCAGAGCAGACTCCTGTGGCCTTGCTTCCTCATGCTTTGCTGTGTCTGTCCAGGTTTTCAAGGGCAGCAAAGCTGATTTTGAGAAGGATTGTCCCAAGTCTTGTTGGGCACTAAAAGCATCCCATAGCTTGTGGTTGTAGCACTGGGGAGATGCGGTGAATCTGACACGGAGCATAAAATTTAGAAGGTGGCAACTCTGGATTCCCACCTTGCCACCATGACTAAACCTGCAAAGGTCTGTCCTAGAGCGTGGCATTGTCTGTTCCGTTGGGAGCGGAAGGGATTCCCAGCAGTGAATTCATCTTGCCCTTTTCCCCAAAGAGAGACAACAGATTGTCCATCTCACTGGAAAAAGCAATAGTAAACAAACCTAGCTTGATGGTCACTGAGAGTCCCATGAACAGGGGATCTTAAGGATAAGATGGAGGTGCTTAGTACTTGCTACTCCAGCATCAACAATACTTGCATTAGGGGACAAGTAGCACTAGGCCAGCAAGTTCCAACTAGAAAAGCTCAGGCTGGACTTGTGCAGAAAGTGTCCCCTCAGCTGGTGGTGAATTACCAGGGGACAGACGATTACCAGGGGACGCTAGTGCTCAGGGAGGAGGTGTAGAGACGGACACTTTTTGCCTCTTTTCTTTCTGGTGCTGAGCATTATATTGCCTGACCTACGTCAGGCAATGCAAGTGGGTGTCCAGTGCTGTGCACAGCCAAAGGTGTTCTATGGAGACATGGGTACCAAGGAGGTGAGAGGGAATGGAAGCCAAGATTCTGAGGTTATGTAACTGTCTGGGGCAGGAGGCTCCAGATTTGACCTGCTGTTTCTATTGCTCTTCAAAGTAATGTAATCCTTCACTTTTCCTCTCCAGCCATCTGAATCCTTGAGAAGCCTGCAGTAATGAGGGGTGATGTGCAGTACCAGGACAGGCTTCCCTTCTGTGTTGGTAAGGGGCTGTTAGACAGAGGCAGGAGAACATTGATTTTTCTAACACTTTCTGAAAATAACCCTGTGATTTGCACAGGTTTAAAAACCTGTTGTAACTTTCTGCCTTTGGACATCCAACTAAAGAAGGGGAAAACAAATCAGTATGCCCTGGCAGCACCCTCTGTTATGAAATAAAATGCACTGCTCTGTGCCATCAGGAACAGAGTCTGTTGTATGCAGAGGTGGAGGGTGTAAGTGTGTGTCCATCTCCATGTTGCTTTTTGGCTGAGACCAAACAGAAGGGGACATGCTCTCACTCACGTTGTTACCAGCCTGAAATGCTGAGGGGGAGTGCTAAGTGTAGGGAAACACAAGATGCTCAGGTTTCTTATTCACATATTTGGGCCACATCAGTAGAAACAACTGGAGGACAATAAGGCTGAGTCACCTTAGCGGAAACCATTTATCTGGGATTGTCTGTTTCACTTATTGTGCACATGTATTTGATATTCAGGCCAGATTGCCAGAGGCCCCTTCTGGCATGTGCTGAATTTAGTTTGGTTTAGGGGACAGAAGAGGAGTCAGGCTGAGGGTATAGTTTTCACTTGAATCCCTTAGCCTCCCCCTCTTGGAAGGGTGACCCCTGTATTTAAGAGCTCCATGCCTTGAACCCCAAAGATGTAAACTGAAGCCTTAAATAGTCATGTCTACCTGTCTGGCATCTCATGCTGTCCTGCTCCCGTTAGTCCTGCGCTTCCTTAGCTGCCTTCCGGCTCCAGGCCTGGACTGATGAGGCGATTGGAGATGTGTGGTGAAAATGTGTTGCATGTCTCAGTGGATGCCCTACATCCTGTGATGAGGGGTCCTGCTACTGGGTGGTCCCCAGAGCTTGGCAGTGGCGGTGTGCGCCCTCTGTCAGTATCTGCTCTCAGGTCTGAGCAGGACCTCTCTGGCTTGCACATTTCTGGCCACGTTCAGGTTAATGACTTCCCTGAGGGAGGAAGGGGGGTGAGTGTGTGTGTGGGGGGGGGGGGGGAGGGGAGGGAAGGAAAAATGCCGACTTGGTATGTGGGGAGTTGGGGGAAGGGAGCAGGCGTCTATTACACCATAAACTAGGCCTGTCCCTGTGCTCCCTGGAAATCCTCAATTCAGGGTTAGCATGATTTATTCTATCTGCTTCCAGGAAACTGAAACCAGCCTACCGCTGTAATTCCTCCAGCCTGCTCAGGGTTGCATGGGATACAGAAGTGCAGTGGCTGTGCACATATGTTGGAGGAGGGCGTGCTGTTGGGGGGCCTAATGGATGGGTTTTGGGTTAGGGCATTGGAACCTAATGGCACCTCGGTAGCTGGGTTCCATGTGGCGTGAAGAGCTAATTTGAAACAAGTGAGGGGCAAGCTGGGAAATTGCTTTTAGCATCAATATTCAGAAATGGGGGATGTAAATAATTAATGGGCTCTGCAAATGGGAACCCATCCATCCATCACAGGGGAGCAGTGGTGGCTGAGGAGTATCAGGGCCATGTGGGGAAGGCTCCACTTCATCCTGGTGATGCTGTGGGTGAACTCCAGGCCATGTGACTCTCCCCAAAGGATTCTGGGTCGGCTCCTGCTTCCAGTGGTGTCATGGGGGAGCTTTGCCTCATATTCAGTGGAGCATGACAGGAGCCACTCTTGACAGGTGCAGAGGGGAAGCTGGGAGCGAATGCAAGTGTTTGCAGGGCAGCAGAGGCACTTCTGTTCTCATGCCCTACCCCACCTGCTCATTCCAACACACATCTGCCCCTCCTGGGCCCTGGGATGGAGCATTCCCCTTTACCACATGCAGGGCTGTGCTGTGACTTGGAATGGCTTTTATTTTAGATCGTGAGGGGAAACCAAGTCAAGTCTCCAGAGAGCCCTCTGTCGTGGGCTGCCGTGAGCTCAGAGAACAAAGCCGGCATCTGAACTCTGGGGAGGGCTTAAATGGTTAGGATGTGACCCTGCTTCCACCAGTGCCTCTGGCTAGTCTCCATCACTGGGTCAGCCTTTATGGATGCAGCGCCTGGACCACGACATCCCGAGTCTCTCAGCTGCATGCCATGGAGGAGACCAGCATCCAGCTGCAGATTATACAGTAAACCCACAAGTTGGTGCTTTCTTCTCCTACGAGGGACCCAGCCCAGCGAGCACCTTGGGGGCTGTTGTACTCTTTGCTGTGATGCCATCCCCTCTGGAAGGGCGGGGTAGGTGTCTGCTGTCCTTCAGTCTCTCACGCACTGGGTGGACAGGCTGCCTCATGGCCTAGCTGCAGAATGGCAGCTCTAACTTCTCCATTCATGGTGCATGTGGAGGGAGAACTAGGCATCAAACGTGAGTATGCTCAGAATCTCTGAGTCCAGGGCTCCTGTCCCGTTGGCTGGGTGCAGCCCCTCACCCCCATCTCTGCCCAGGGAGTGGTGTTGCTGAGGTACACAATAACCACACAAGTGACTCGATCCCCCACTGGCACTACCCAGTACGTCCTAGCCGGTGTACAGCTGCCTTGCTCGCAGGGTGTGCGCTCTGGGGCTGGAACTGTGCGTGCTTTGTCTTCTCCCACACTCAGCGCCATATTGATGCTTAGCTACTGAGTGGGTGGCTGCTGCCTTCTGCGTCTTTCCAGATGACAAATAGGTTGGACTTTGCTTCCTAGATGAGAAAAACTTGGTTGCAGATTTGATTGGCCACAAACTGGCGCTCACGAGGGAATTTCTCACTGTTGTTGAAATTCTCCCTGCAAAAACGCCCCTCCATTCACACGTGGTCACTCCTGGGGGGGGAAGGGGCATCTTTCTCTTTTGGTTTTGCTTTGCCTTCAAGCTGAAAATGAAGGTTCTTTTCTGTTCCTAGCAGGCAACGGCTGCCCTGCTTTGCTCGAAAGACGGGCAGCTAGTGTGGGAGCTGTATCCCTAGTGATACCCAACTGTGCATTAACCTGTTTAAGCAGCATGCACCTGTTTCCAGGAAGTCTGGGTGTTGTGAGGATGGGGGGAAGGCGCTGGACTCTGGCAGTTTTGATCTGACCCCAGTCCTAGTCTGTAAGTAAGCCAAGCACTTGGAGGAATTGATTTGCTGTGATGCGCAGGGAGAACCTGTGCTCTGTGCACTTTGCATCCTGGGCCATTTCTCTCACTTTTCAAGTGGCTGCTCTCCTATGGCCTGGGTATTTAGTTACTGAGTTCTCTAATCCATTAGATCAGGGGCTGTTTTTGGTTCAGATCCTATTTCTGGTTTAAATCTGCCTGACGGCCTGAACCTGCTGCTAATCAGCGCCTCCTTGCAGATGCCTTGGGTGTCAGCTGAGGTGGTCTGTTCCTTGGGGCTGGGGATCCAGCAATAGGCTCTGCACCGATTGTATATGGCAGGTGTAAATGTCATGATGCACTAGGCCTAAACCAGCAAACTTGGTAAGATTGGGGCACAGCCTACTAAAAGTGGACACGTATTTTACAGCTGGAGGGGGTCTGTGTGACTGACTTCCCTGCTCCCGTTACCCAAGAAATGACGGGTGCCTATAGGATTGGTGACTTCGATAAAAGCAGTCCTGCCATGGCATGGCCATTCCCAGACTCAAGGGCAGCATGGAGGGGTTGGGAACAGAACTGTGCAAAAATATGCAGATAGCTTTTTTCATGGGAAATTATTTTAGATGAAGGGTGGAAAAATATATTGTTGGTATCAAAAATGAGGAGAAAATTCCAGTTTTTTTGTTGAAACAAAGTTGACTAGTTTGGGAGGGAACGTGAGTAGCATGGATACCAATTGTTTCTCCTCTTTCTTGTAGCCTGCAGTCCTCATCCCTTCTAGGGCAGAGTAACATGAATGGGCTGTGGAGGCTGGACTGTCCTCTTATTCCTGGGAGTGGGTGGAGGAAGCTGTACCTGTCTTCTCTGGCCCCATTTAGTGCAAAGTGTTACCCCTCTGTGCAGGCCCAGAGAGCCTGACGTGCCCAGAGTGACTTGGGGAACCTAGCAGAGCAGGGATTGAATCCATGCCTCCAGAATCCCAGACCAGCCAGCCAAATCATGGCGGGCAGATGGTCCTGTGGGGATTGTGAGGGGGGCCTTGGTCTCCAGGACTGTCAGTGTTCAAACCCTCCACAGCATTTAGTTCTGCCACTTCATGAGAGGGCCTTCTCTGGCTAGTACAGTATGTCTGCTGCACTCACCCCTTCAAAGTCTCTGCGCCTACTGCATAAAGCACTTCCATGCTCTTGGGTAGGATAGTAAAATAAAGCCCTTTACAGCTAAAATGCTGAATTGAAGAGAGGAGGAAGTTTTGAGTCTCCCGCTGTTCTCGGAGCTCCTCTACAAAGCCGCCTTCCAGCTTGGCGAGTAAGATACAGTAAGAGGTTTTAAAGTTGTGACCTTAGCAAATGTATCAGACAGGAGGAAAGAGCCTTTTTTTCCCTGCCTCTTATGGTGTCAGTGTAGTCATGGCTTTTAAACCGCATTACACAGGCTTGTCATCCAAGATGAAATGTTATTAAGATTAAATGCTATGCAGGGAACAGTAGGGGACTTCGCACAGTTGTATTTCAGTGCTGCTGCAAGATTGCTGTCCACAGCGCAAGCCTCTGCATTCGCGCTCATTGAATCTATCACCTGAAATAGAAGCTAAAACATTTCTCACAGCAAAAGCCCCCTATAACATGTAAGGTGCTGGCTGAGTATGTGCCCTCCCTGTACCGGCTGATCCGTGGATCAGATAAGACCCTGCTACTGCTACCAACTAAGGGAGTAACTCCTTTCCCGTTTTTGTTTTGGTGTGGGAGGCCCTGGATTTTGGTGGTATGGGCAATATGGTATGTACAGCTGCTTGACTTCCCCCCCCGATTGCGCACAGGGGCCCAATTCTACCATTCACACGTAGCCCTTATTCGGGAGCGTTACCCGCATATAACCTGTAGCGCTCAGGCCAGCTGTCAGACCTGTGTGGGTGAAATGCGTTCCTCTCCTGCTGCAGGTGCACCACGGCAGCTGTTCTGCATGCCTGATGGGAGATGAGGAGGGGCTCTGAACTCTGCCATGCACAGGGACGCAGGAGCTTGGGGAAGGAGCAGACTCACCCCAGTGTGTGGACCCATGGCCACACCCGTGGGGGCGTTACTGGCTGGGGTTTGGGGAGGGCTGTTGTGCTGGGTTTCATGTCATTAAACAGACGGGTGTGGCTGAGGAGAGCTGGCCCTGTGGGGGGGGCACCAGGCTGGAGAGCTGGGTTAGTTTCCCTGATGCCCCCCTCCTTCCCAGGGACCTTGATCTGCACACGAGTTACAAGTGATAGCTGTCATGGGCAGACTCCCCCAGGCAGCTGGGGGGGAGGGGGCAGCACTGGGCCCCTCCTGCCCTGCACCGGGGGGAGGGTGCAAATGTAGGCTAGGCCCCCAGGTGCTGGAGACCCTCCGTATGCCACTGCACCTGGGTGGAGTCTGAGCAGCTGGGATCTAAATGTGAGTTCAGCGTTCTGTCAGACCTGCAGCTTGGAGAGGTAAACCATTCCCCAGCTTATCAGGAGGCCCCTTGGGAGCCCCAACTCCAGCCCCGTTTATCTGTGCAATGCGTCACACCCCTTTTCTCTGCATATGGGGCAGATCTCCCTGTGGGGCTAGGGAGATCAGGAAGCTATCAGGACAGTAGCTCAGGCAAACCTTTGGTGCTTGATATCCACTTCCATGGTAAAGCACAGCTGCTACTCCGGGATGGGTGTACACATGGACGGCATGAGCGAGTCCAGCAAAGCTTACGGGCTCACAATAAATGTGGCTGCACACTCCTCCCCTTCACCCGCTGTCCTCCCCTCTCCAGATCTCATTAGATGGAGTTGGTGTCTGAGAGATTTCCTGTCTTTGCCCATCAAGGAATTATTCAAAGCCTCAGCAATGCAGAGCGGGAATCAAACCTCAAAAGAGGAACCTGTGCAAATGCCAGCTGCTTTGTAGAGCTCACTTCAGTGTCTGAACAGACTGAGTGCATAGGACCGGGGAGTCGGTAAGGGGCTTCCTGACTTCTCTTCTTGGTTTGGTTGTTGACTCACTCTGACCACAATAAGTCACTTGCTGTTAGGTGCCTCAGTTTACCCCTCTCTAAAATGGGGGAAGTAAAACCCAGGGAGGCAGGAGATTGATTTAAACATATTTTCAGGTCCCTGGGGACTTTGGTCCTGTCTCGTGCTGGTGGAGGGTTTTAATCCCCCTTGAGTGCAGTGTGCCCCTCAATCCTTGTTTATCACAATCGTGCAGGTGGGGAGCGTAATGCCTTTCTTTCCCAACTGCTGTCCAATTAAGGTGAGGTTGATAACCCAGCTTGTGAATGTATGAGCTAGAGATGAGCCCAATGACTGGGTGACTGGCTGTATTGGGTTGCCCAGACCTTCCTCTCACCCCTATGGAGTCAGCTCCAGAACTAGAAGAAGATGCTCTTTTCTTATTCTGCTGGGGCTGAAATTATTGTAGCCCGGACTAGCTGGCAGCTGTCCACATGAATGTCTGAACCCCAGCCTTCAATCCAAAACCCACAATAATCCCCACCCAAGCCTCTCCCTTCTGCACTGCTTCATGGCCCTTGTAAAACCCCTGGAGAGCAGAAGGAAAGAGCATGGCCATGCAGGGAAGAAATCTGATGTTGCCAAATTGAGTACAATACACCAGGGATATTCCTTCCCTGAGCTATTGCATTGTGGCTCAGCCTTGCGCTGAGAGGTGCGTGCGGAGTGTAACCGTTGCGGCAAACATGCTGAGAAGAGTAATTGAAAATGAGCAAATTCATTGCACAGAACGTTGAAACGGCCTGCCAAGCGCCAGGCTCCCTATTATTAAACAACACCGAGCCCACACTTAGGGACTGCAGTACCATCCTAGCTTAACTGACAGAGCATCGATAATATTAATGGACTCAGCCTGTGAGTGTCTGCGGAGTCCCCTCCTGCCCCTTGCCAGCACTTCGCCGATGTCAGGCGTTTGTGCTGAGAACCTGTGACATTAATCTGGGGACTGCCGCGTGGATCTGCTCCCTGGCTCGTTTGCTGTGATCTGTCTGACAGCCACGTGCAAGAAGGATGCTCCTGTCTGCCCAACCTCCCCATAGGAAACCCAGCGCATTAAATGTAGCCGGCCATCTGTTATTGGTGGCAAATAACTCAAGCTGAACTCGCCACTGTGGCGGTTCAGGCTGGTGGGCTTCAGGGTTTGCCACTAACTATTCCTTCCTGCCCCAGAAGCCTGAAGTGTTTTCAGTGTCAGGAGCTGGGCTGGGCTGGGCTGGCCATCCACTTGTGTGTTGTCTGTTACACTGGGCTGCCTCCACCCTTGAAACGTAACCAGAAGCAGTGTGGACCAGCCTACAAAACCTGAGACACATGCAGGGAGAAGGCCTCTGAAATGTTTAGCCAGTAAACACTGGGAAGACCCCCTTTTCCTTTTTCCAGCTCTTGGCCTGTTGGTAGGTTTTGTGTTGATTTCAGCTGCTGGGTTGGTGGTGCTTGCTAGAGAAGCCCTGTCTCTGCCTCAGTAGGGGAGCTGCTGCTTCCCAACCTAGCTAAGCCGGAATGTGGCAGGGTAGGTAGAAAGGGGAAGAGATCAGATAAGTTGCTTCCTCTTTTCTGGATAGAGACACGATGGCTAACAGCTCTGATCACTGGAAGCTGGTGCCACGTGCCACCTGGCCAGCTGATTGCAGGTAGATGGGAAAGGGAAGCATTCAAGCTAACCATGGGAACATTCAGCGGCTCCAGTTCCCATGGGTGGGATGGCTTGAGGTCAGGCAGTGCCAGGAGTTCCTGGGGACAGTGTGGGGGGCTCCCTGGGGAGGTAAGGATTTGTGACACAGGTGGGTGATTGGATGGAGAAATACAAATGCTCCTCTGAGCTGAGATGGTGGTGTGAGCTGCGGGGGGTGGGTGGGAATCCAACCCGTCGGACTCCAGCTGAATTCGCTGGACTAAAGGAAGGCAACATCCAGAGCAGCTCTCCCTCAGGCATGAAGGAAGGAGACGGCACCCCCCATTATTTGTGACTTCCCCTCTTTCACGTGAGGCTGGGTCGTTCGACTTTCCCCATCCCTGGTGATCTAGTTCTCAACGCGCTGGGGCTCTATTGCAGTAATCGCTGCCTTCCCCGCTGGCACTGGCCGGTGTGACCCTCTCTCGACCTCACTGACGTGGTGCTGTCCTGTGGAAGGGTTGTGGTAGCACAAGACGTAAATTAAACGGTTTGGGCCAGATTGGAACCTGGCCACTCCTTGGCTGGAAACCCGGGGGGCTACATGGGAAACTTGGCCTTTATTTGCCTTTTCTTTAATAAGACAGACCTCGGGGGGTGGTACTCTCATTTGTTTCATTTACATTTTAGCAACTTCCTGTTGGTCAAACGAGCGAGGCTGGCAGCCTTGAGCCGAGCCCACTGTTCTGAAAGTCTCCATGTTAAAAAAGAGCAAAGAACCAGGCAAAGGCGCAGCCAGCCGTGCAAACCTAGGTGGATGGATGCCTGGATTCTTTCTGCATTGGCCGCACCGTGCAGGAAGCTCAGCGGCAGGGCACAGCTCCCTTCCTCTTCCTGCCAGGAGAAGGGTGAGTCCTTCGTGTGCAGGACAAGTGCTTGCCTCTGACACAGCCTGAATCGCGGAAGGGATAGTGATGGCTCTGGTTCAGCTTGAGAGCTGGACTGCCTGCCTGTGTGTGGCAGCAAAGAGGAGCCCTGGAGGGGATGCCCGGGGACCTAGAGACCTGAATGACATGTCGCATAGAGCTGGTCAGAATCTTCTGCTATTTTAGGTCAGAAACAGAACCCCCTCTGCACGGGCAATCTTCCGACCAGCCCTGGAGACAGAGGAGATCGAAGGGGAAGCTGTAAATAGGAGCCCAGGCTGGGGAAGGGAGGGGAGAAGTTGCAGGGGTTTCGGATGGACTCACCTTGCCACACTGGGTAGCATTCTCCTGTTTCCTCCATCCCTTCTTTCACGTGTTGGTGCATGCAGCACCGACCCATCTAGCTATAGTATCTCTAGCATCTGTTGCCATGATAATCTGAGCACCTGAGTCTAATGTCACGATCCTCTCAGCTCCCTCGCGAGGCAGGGCTATTCGCCCCCTTTAGAGGTGGAGAACTGAGCCAGAGAGAAACTGAGTTACTGGCCCATGGTCACAGCAGGGAATTGGATCCAGGTCTCCTAAGTCCTAGAATAGTGCCGTGCCCACTCAGCCGTCCTCCCTTTAACAAGCCCTCTGCTCCAAGGCTCTTGAATGCTAAGGACCCATCCTGCATTACGATCCATCCACAGAGAGCCCCAATGACTCCTGTGGGGCTCTGCCTGGGCACTGCTCATGGGACAGAGGCAGGTCTAGATAAGTCGTATCTTCAGCATCGAGTTTGGCCACAGATGCCGGGGGATTGTTTGCTCCTTGCTGGAACACATGCAAAAGAATCAATGACTCCTTTGTGGTCAAAGCAGTATCCTCAGGCAGCTGGGCCGTCCCCATCCCTCCTTCCCAGCCATCTAGTCCCTACTCCAGTCCAGCATGTCTGGAAACATTCTCTTGTTTTCAGTCACTCGGGTGTTGGCTGAACACACCTGTTGGTAACAGAAAATGCTGATGTTTAACGTCCTCCTTTTACGCTGATGGAAGGAAAGAAGAAGCCTTGTGGAGCCAGAGATGGAGGGTGTCTCGAGGTGCTTGTTTGAGCGTCACAGCAAAGCACAACGAAGAATAAGAGGGAAGAACTGTTCAGACCTGGTGCCGAGGAACACACACAGCGCTGCCGTGTGCTGGGGTTACAAGGGTTGGTAATTCCACTATCGAACCGGAGAGCGCTGGAGCATTAACTTGTCCTGTGTGCGCGCGGCGTGTAGTGGGGATGAATGTTAAAGCAGTGCTCTTAACTGCCTTATTAAAGGTTTGCGTCTGAGTCAATATGCACACTTCCCAGCTGGCTTAGTGCAGTAATTCCTAAAGACTCTCAGCACTTTGCTAACGCTTTTTGCCTTGAGGTTTCTCTGTTTTCATTTAAAACCCTCCAGCTCCTCCATCCTTTATTTTCTTACCTTGTATCTTGTGTGAAGGGACAGGATTAATAGCTGCCATGATGGGGGGGGAAGACACCCCATTGCTGTTTGCTCTCAGCCAGGTGAACATGGGCAGAGATCCAGCTGCTGATTCAGTGCTTCCCAGTGGCTTGTCAGGGATCTCTCGGAGTCCTTTCGCTTCTGCACTTGGAGCCTGCGCTTTCGAAGCGGGAGGATCTAATGTCTGTTCCACCTCCCCAGCAGTCTGCGGCCTAGTGAGCAGCATGGAGCTGTAGGTGGCCATGGGCTTCTTACTGTTGTCTTTAAATAGGACTCTTCCAGCTCTACCTTCCTCAATGCTCCTGCGGTACTTATGGGCCTGGCTTTGTGCATGGTTATAGTTTGGGTTTTGTTGCAAAAATGTGCAGTTTGGGTTTTGCACTCTGAGTTGGGGGGAGCTGGTCTCTGTCAAAGCTGAAGGAAGATGTCCATGGGACTCCCTCCAAGCCAGAGCAGCTGGGCTTCATGCCCTTGTCACAAGGCCTGCTCTTTGGGCCAGGAGGTAACTCTGCCCAGCTCCTTGCACAGTGGGGCTGGGACCTGTGGGCACTACGTGTATCAAACAATAGTGTTTGAATTGATCTAAGGCGAGTGGCATGGTTTGGATCCCAAGTTCAAACACTGTGCTGAGGGGATGGCGTGGGAATGCATTTTGGGGCAGCATGCTAGCTATAGGGTCGCGCACAATTTGGATCCAGATCAGGACGTGGGTTCTCAAATCCCCACCCCCAGAGCTCAGGGCTGTTGGGATCTGTGGGGGGTGGTTGGATCATTAGAAGCCAGTGGTGGAATCTGGACTCTCTTCAGGCTTCTGATTCTGGCTTTTCCCCTTCCCCAGAGTTCTGTATGTTTGTGTCTGGGGTGCGTGGTTCAGGGCTAGCTTCTGTGTTAAAATGGTATCTTTTATGACCCTTGCTGCACTGACAGAAGCACACAGTTCCCTTCTGCCATGGTGCTGCTTGTAAAGAGAGATTACAGGGTCTCCTGACCTGCAAGGCCCTCATTCATTGAATGGGCTGGGTGACTGAGCCATAAACCGATCATACAACCTTTGATCACCATAAAATTTATGAAGCCGCCAGGCCATTGATTAAATGGGGCCCTGGGTTGTGCACATGGCGTTGAACACTTAACTCCTCTGCTGGGTGCGGGAGATATCTTCCCTGTTTAGCAAATATTTGTTAGCGCAGGGAGATAATCCTTTTTATACATGTAAGTTCTGCCTCTTCCTGCCTGACAGGCTGAGGGGAAGAACCGCACAGTGTTACTTATACGCATCACCATAGCCCAGCCGTGGACCGAGACCCCATTGTATCAAATGCATTGCATGTGCACGTCCTTCCACCCCCAGAAAGATGGCCTGTCCTAGAGAGCTGGCCATCTGTCTGGCTTGTCCCCTCTTTCTGTGTCCAGGAGATTTCCTCACATGAAAAATGAACTTTAATTTTAAAAAAGATGAAATTATAGTTTTAATCGCAATGAAGGAATAAAAAAGGAATTGTACCTAATATGGGCCCAAGGCCCTTATCCAGGCAAAGCTCCCGTCTATACCAGTGCAAACATTGCCTGAAACTCATCCTACGACAACGTTGTGTAATGTTTGTGTACTGTTAAATAGCAGCTGTGTTCCACCCCAGAGGGAGCTGCATTTCCAGAGTGGGAAGGGGTCCTATAGACCTTTACAGGTGTGGTGCAGGGCTTTGTTAATTCCTCTGATGGAAGGCACCCCATAGGCGCTCTGTTCTAAATGCATAATGGCTCGTGGGGTGCCTGAACCCAAGTGCTTGGAAGACCGTGACAGAGGAGCAGATATAGAATAGATGTTTTTAAAGAACTGTAGATGAACAAAAGCCATTCCTGTGAACTAACAAGGAAATCGTGAACACAAGCTTTCAGCTGTGAGTTAAGCATCACTGAGCAGGTGCCATCTCCACTTGCTGCAGAGTCAGGCCCCTTCTTGGGCTGGAATTCACTCTTTTGTTAACCAAGCCAGGCCCCGAGTCATCACCTTAGGCACCACTGCTCCTAAGGTTCTTTTTCTGTCTAGCGCTTTTGTATTCCAGCGTGTGCTGACAACCAAACTCTCCTTCCCCAATGAGCCCCACCAGCCCATGTGAGCTAAAACGTCGATTGCCATCTGCCAGCAGCGTCCCAACACCTACCAGCAAAGTGGGTCAGCAGGGGAGCTTTTGCAAACCAGACACTGCAACGTGCATGCACTGGAGGCTCAAAGTGAAATGGACTCTGCACGAAAGTGAGGGACAATTCACATTAGGAGTTGTGTGTAACAATTGACATTAATGGTGCAGAAGTTGCAGCATGAGGGATGTTTTTAAATAGGATTTTTTAACCTGCTGTCCCTTTGTTAGTGAAAAGTAGTGTAGGCTGGGTTCTTGTTTGTATTGAATTTACTTGTTCACTGGAGTTTAATTTACCTCTTTGTGTATAAAAAACAAAACAAACATCCCAACGCTCCTTACCCACCACCCCTTCCCTTGAGTTCCAGGCCAGTGTGAAAGGTTTGCAGATGAATTGCTGGTTTCCTGGGCAGCTGTAGCGAATGGAGTGTGGTGATTATTAAAGGCTGATTACACACATGCACAGCTGGTGCCAGTGAGCTGAACAATAAAGTAGCCACTCAGGGCTGATTGGGCTAATCTGCACTGCAGACCAGGATCTGGTTTCATTATTCTCATCCAATCAAATTAGACTGCTACATGACAAATCCAATTAAACCAGTGGTACCCCCAGAATATCCTCTCTTGCCCAGCCATTGGTAAATGTTTCCTTTGCCCTGGCAGGGCTGAGGGGCATTTCTGGCAATGATGCTAGCCCCCTGGCTGGGTCCCAGACTGGTAGGAAGGAGCTAGTTTCCTGTCAGATGCCTGGCTCGTTGGTGCAGGGTTTTCTTCATTGCCTGTTGCAGGGTCTTGCTGATTTTCGGTAGTCTCTAGAAAGCAATCCTGCCTGTCCCCAGGGCAGACCTGGGGACACTCTGGCACTCTACTGGAATTAAGGGTGTATTCCTTCGTTCCATCTACCTCATCAGAGCTGGCACTAGCAGTGACTGAACACGTGTAATAGGGCTTGTACCTCCTTGATCAGTCACTTGCTACTAGTAATTAAATTTCAATCTATCGATTAACTGCTATTGATTTGCCTGACATGACTGAGACAGCTAAACCACATTCTGCACGTAATCCTTTGGTAATTACTTTATCCTGCCACCACAGCAGCTGCTGCTAAGAGTTGGGTGGGGGGTGTGGGTCCCGTAAATGGTGTGTTTATGAAATTGCAGAAGTGCTATTGGGTCGCAGCTCCTTAACTCGAGGCCCATCCCCTTTCTTTATCCTACAGTTCTTCATGCTGCTGTACAAATGGTCTTGTAGAGTGGGGCACTAGATGCTCCAGGTTCCTGATGAGGTTAGAGCCTGCTTTAGAATTGGCTTGACTTGTAAAACAGCAAAGTTAGTAACCCCTTGCATCTAAACTGCTGCACGTGCAGTGTGAGGTTAAAACCGCTCTCAAGCAGAGTCTGCTCTCCGCTTCCCATTAGCGCTGAGGCGGCCGGGTTTTGTGTGGTAGGTGGATTCGGTTTGTTAGGCTGAACTAGTACATCTGACAACCTGGCAGGTAGGTGTGTGTGGGTGTGTGGGGGGGGGGGGGTGTTTTTGCTTACTGTCAGTAGAAAGTGACAGCTGTCAAGGGGAAAAATAATGGTTGTCCTAGTATTCTCATGAAGCACTCTTCCAGCAGCTAGGCGGCGAGTAGTATACAACTACAGATTGCAGAGCCCAATTCTACTGACTGCAGCTCCTGGTGAGTTCAGCACCTGGCAGGATTGGGTCCTGGAGGAGTAATGCGCTCAGGATCTAATGGGCGTCAGGAATGTAAATTTCAGGCTGGAGAGGGCCCAAATGTAATGTGGGTGCCGGAACTCCTGTTCTGTAAGCACCCGTGGGAATCTCAAACCCATGTTTCTGTGCCAAAGCGGAGTGTGAGGTCTGCTATGATGGAAGCTAAATGATGATTTCCCTAACAGGCATGAAATCTTTGTGTTAGTGCAAAGGTTGAGGGGCTGGGAGAATCTCTATTTTTAGAGTGAACTTCAATCTGAGCCCTCGTTCTGGGATGCTGCAATGTCAGCCCAGTGCTGGGACAGTTATTTTTTGGAGCTGACAGTTAGCCTAGCTGAGGACACAGGCAGTCAAATGGGAGGGGAGACCGTCCTTTAGAAGCGTAATGAACATGAATGCCAGCACTTTGCTTACTGATTAATTATGGGGTCATCTCTTTCAAGTCAGGGCTGTTACACCACTTTTGTTTCATCTTTTTCGCACCAAAAATTCGAGCAGAAAAGGCACCAAATGGGGGCACCAAACTGAAAACTACTTTTGCACCACCATTAGAGACTCACTAGACCCGACACCCAACCTGCCTGACTGAACTGCAGGCTTGAAGTACAATGCTGCAGTGTTACCTTTTGCTTTTCCACATCTCCCCTCAAACTGCTGTCCAGAGGTGCTGAGCATGCACCTCTCCACTTGAAGTCAACTTGGAAGCACTGCTGAAATGCTTGCCACTGAAATGCAGACACCACTAGTAAGCAGAATGGCAAACAGCATGGCTCACAACATCCATAGGGGAAGCAATATTTCAGTTGACACCAGTGGTACCATCTGGGCCAAAGTGCCATGGGGGGCTAAGGTTCACACCAGCCTGATGGGATCTAGGGTGTGTAAGGTCTCCTTAAAGATCTTCTCTGGGCAAACATTGTGGAATGGTTTTGTATACCTTAGAAGGCTGCAACGCAGAGTTGACCCTTCTAGGAATTGAGCCAGTAGTTAAGGAGCACATAATTATTTCATGTCTAATGCTTAGTCCCTCAAGTCATCCCTTCGAGTGAGTGAAGTGACCCAGGAGTGAAGGCTGTGAAGCCAGTATGCTGGTTTGTGTTGGGTGTAGTGGCTGTGTTGTGTGTTGGGCTCTCTACTCCTTCCCTTGAGTAACATTGTCATGTAGGAGTCCTGATTTGTGACAACTGTGCTTCTGGTCCAGTTGCTTCCACCCCTTCTGCATATCGTGCTGTCTTCCCCAAAGCGTTGTCTTGCTTCAAACGGTTAGGGTTCAGAGGTACAGGCGCTCAATGGAGCTTCGCAGGGCTTGTTACAGCTCAGCACAAACACTCCTGCTCTTGGTAGCTCAGTGTAGGAATAAATGTTTCAGTTGTGCTATAAATAATGGAGTGGGTAAAGATGTTGTGTAAGTGGTGCTCTGGGTTTTGCCAGGAGGTGTGTGTGTGTGTGTATTTGTTCTCGTCTTACCTTTTTTCCTTTTTCACTCTAATACAGAAGGCATCACACCAGGGATTTGAAGGAAAGTATCTCTGCTGCAAGGAGAGGAGAAGATTAAACTGTTGAAACTGAGTAAATCAATTGTTATCAGGGCACTTTGCCGTGCTGTGAAATAAGTGATGGTGCTGCCACATAGAGCAGGACTGTCCTTTTCAGAGGCACGTGGACCCTTTTAGGCTGGACTGCCACTTGCATTCAGAGAGCACCAGCTCCCAAGCCTATAACGCCAGTTTTGTGAGGGTAGTTCTGTGAAGGGTGGTGGAGGAGATGGGTGGCAGAAAGCAAGGAAAGGTGCCTGTCTGTAAACAAGAACGGCCTCTGTGAAGTTGGCTTTGTAATAAAAGTAACTGAACTGAAATCTAATTGTACTTAGATGTCTGGTATGCCGTCTCTGGTCCATGCCGGCTTTGTGCCCTGCGGTGTGTTTAAGAGCCTGATTCTTAAATGAGCAGATGTAACACTTGCGAAGACTGTTTTGTCTCCTGCTAGTGGCTAGTCTACATGGAAGATAACCGCCTACTGTGGCTAACATTGAACAGAGGTGGTCCTTTAGCTTCCGTGGTACAGTTTGTTCTGGGCTCAGACCTTGCTGACACGTGATGGGGCCATTATGCTCCAGGTGAAATCACTGAGGGCTCAGCACTTCTGGAAATCAAAGCCCAGAATGTTTCCAGTACTTCCATGGTGCTTCCATGATTGCTCGAGGGGACTGCTCTACATGAGGATAGCTCTCACCTTTCGGGTGTTCATTCCTGATAGTTAACTGCAGACTAAGCTTCTTTATGCCACTTGGAACAATTCCCTCTCTCCATGAGTGTTAGAAGCGAAGACATGAACCCTTTCATTCCATCATCCGTCTTGAAGGCTCCTTGTTGCTTTACCTCTCTGCTGTCCTGGCCATCTGGTGTATTTTCAGTGATCTAGAGCAGAAATTCTCAAACCTGTCCCTGGTGCATAGACCATGTCTTAATAGTGAGTGAGTGCAGGTCTCATGCGCTCCTCCCTGGCCATTCTTGAATCACAAGGACCAACTCCTGTCCACTGCTGACTGATACGATGACTAGAACGTACTGAGGTGGGCTAATTGTGCTTCTCTACGGCAATCCAAACAGCGCACCTGTTAATTCCGCTGAAGTGGAATGGCGTTCAGCCTTTCATTGGCTGCGGAAGGGGAGCTCTGGGAGTGTTGACAGAATTTGCATTTAATTCAAAACCTTCCCTGCATCTCTTGGGTTTTCCAGGCACCCACTACATGCTGCTGCAGCCTTTGTTTTTGTTACATGAAGGTTGCCCTTTACCCACAATATCAGCAGAAAATAAAAGGTTGCAGTTGATGGGCTCTGATGTCCCTGTGCTGTTTGGGAAGGAAACACTTTGCTGCACTTCCCCTGGGAGCTGCAATCCAGTGCCTGCCTCACTTCTGTGCTCTTGGCCGTGGTGCAGTGCATTGTGCTCCTCTCGCTCTGTTTTAGATACTCCCCCCGCTGCTAATGAAGGCAGCTCAACCAATGGGAAGAGTCCCAGTGTGGAAAGCTGCCTGCTTTGCACATATTTCAGTAGTGATGGACTTGCACTTTCCCTCAGCTGCCCTGTTTTTGAGAGGGAGGGACAGCTTTGGAGAGCACAATAAGGGGGTAAAATATAGCCCCACTGACTGGATAGATAGCAGGGGTGTGTGGCGGGGAGGCTACTTGGATAACTGCAGACTAGAGGTAACTTCCCTACCCTAGGAGCAGTATTGCTAACCCCAAGTGTTCAAACACCAGTCAAGCCCTCCAGAAACAATGATTGCTTTAAAGATCATGGGATTTGGGAGGGAAAAGGTTTTCTTTGCCCTCTGTTTTCTGAGCTGTTAAGGTGCACTTGGGTCCTTTTTTGGGTCCTTTTCAAGTTTTCCTTTGAGGGCTAGGAACTGGCTTTAAAAATAAAAGAAAGCAAACTGAGATTCTCACATAATCTCATGATTCCAGAAGCCGGACCTCTTAAGAAAAGCATCAAATAAAGGAACAGGTCGTGGTTTTTAATTTTATAACTTTCTGGGTTTTAAAAAAAAATGTAGTAATGCAATAAAATATTTCCAAGGGGAGTTCTCAGGAGTTGGATGTGTGCTGTTAGCTATTTTTGGTATTTGAAAGTAAAATGCAGCTGTGTATATAGTACACAGTTTTATATTTCATGCTAATGACGTTGCAAAGGACAGATGGGGTTGGCTGGCATTTACAAACATCTGCATTTCTAAAATTACAAATAAATCTGTATAAAATGGGGTGCGGGTACACGTGCATACATTGGTGTGCGTATAATTTAGTTGTATCTCATCTCCCAACCTTCCTATGTCATTTGCATCTTAGACTGTAAGCGGTTCAAAGCAGTGCACATCCTTCTGTTTTTATGGCACTCAACACATTTGATATCCAGTCCTGACTGGGGCCTTTGGGTGCTGCTATCATACCAATATAATTACTCCTTAAGGGGGAAAATTGTATAAATGTGACTAATATGGTAGCTAGAAAAATCCAGGTGTGCTGCGTGTGTTCTGATAAGTCAGAGTAATGGTTTGAAAGGGTACAAAGAAAAATAAGGTTGCTGGTAACTGGCTTTTCCACTCTCCGCTTTATCTGGGTTTCTGCACAACCTAAATGGAAGTATTGGCTAAACCTGAATAGAGCCAAATATCTCCACTTGTATTTGTGTTTTTCATTGCCTTCGTGACTCAATTAAAAAATAGCCCAAGTAATGTGAGGCCTGACATTTTTCACTGCATTTCCCTCATCTCAGAGCGCCTTTGCATTGTTTTACGTTGCATTTGGCTCTGGGTGTAGCCAGGAAAATGCACTCCTGCTAGGAACCACAACACCTTTCCATTATTACATCTGCTGTTCTCTTATTGACTTCTTCCAGTGCTGGCCTGCTTAGCGCTTCCTGGTATTGCTTGAACGTATTAGCACTAGCACTCGTGATTGTGATGGGTTTAAAGGCGCAAAGCCCCCTGTCAGATGTGAGGCCATAACCTCCCCCGTTTGCAGAAGACTTGTTCTCCCCTATTTCAAATATTTCTCTCCACTCCCATGTCTCCAATACAGAGATCATGTTGACACCAGCCAACATTAGGATTGTATAGGCCATTGTAACAGGTGGGTGGGATTCTGGTCCAAACCTCTTGGCACAGCCAAAGGAAAAGTTTCCTGGTGACAACTCAGTACGTTGGCTGCCTGTGGGCATCTTGCCATGCTAACTTGTACAATGCAACAAGAAGCAGAGTTGAGTCCGAGTGTGGTGGTGGGTGGGGGACTCTGATTACCTGGCAGTAGTCTCCATTTGCATTTCCCTGAGCTCAGAAAACACAGCCCTAAACAAAGGCTGTCCATGCTGGATGAGGTGTATTCTTTCTTGCCAGAATGGTAGCTTGCCAGCTGGGGTCCCTGTGTTTAAACAGACCCTGTCCTGCCTGAAGTGTTTGAGATGCTGTCAAAGTGGGAGGGAGGTTGTCGGAGTCATAGGTGAAGGCAGTATTGAATAATGGGGAGGAACGTTGGCTCTCAAGGCTGTCTGGGTCTGAGAGCAGATTCTTGCTCCACCTTCTACCAGCCCTCTGTGCGCCCTCCCCCAGAGACCTGCTTCAGAGAGCTTAGTTGCCCATAAGCTCTTCTGAGGTGTTAGTGGCTTTGCTTGAAGCCAACCAGCCCTGCTTTTAATGGGTGAGAGGATTATGTGGGGTTTACTTCTCTCATAAATGAGTGTTCTCAAATGTTCCTGTGTTGATGTGGGTCTTGGCAAGGATAAAGCAATGCTCAGACAGCAGGTCATCTGAAGACTCTGGACTGGGTTGGATTTATAGGCAAGTCTTGTTACAAACAAGATCTTAATTGGTATCTGTGCCTGGTTTGTAATTTTACCCTAGAGTGAAGAATCTCGTGCCTAATCCAGTGTAGGAATTTCAGCATCCACAGGTGAACACCCAGGTTCAGCTAGGACTGAAAGTGACAGAGCCCCTGAAATTTGGTGCTTGGACAGTCATAGCTGGGTTGGTAGGGGAAGGAATCACATGCCCTAGTGGCTTGGATGATGACACAAGCACAGCCATTCAGATACATTAGCTTCTGAAAGTTGGGGAGGACACAGCAACTAAAGCGAGAAAGTAAAAAATACTATTGAGGATTTATGTTCCGATAGCTATGTGTAAAGGTGCTATCTCAGGGTGGAGAGCAGGGGGCTTGGGTTCTTTGAAATGACCTTCTGTGGGAATTTGCTTTGAGGGTTTCCAAAGGGTAGAGGAGTTCTGTCAGGATGCACACTCCTTTCTAGGATGTCTGTGGTGCTTCAAGTTATCTGCACTGTTTGGACCAAGTGTGTGGGCTGCTAGAATGCCCAGAGGCAGAGGGATCAATGCAGCATGCGGTGGCAGAAGCACAGAGGGTAGTGGAGTGGGGAATAGTTTGCACAGGCTGCTTATTCCAATTCTCCTGCTGCTGTTAGCTCCCTGCTGCATGACATGTATGCTTTGGTCCTTTTCCCCTGAAATTCAGTCTCCTCCTTGGATGCAGGAGTTCAGTAACTCAGGGGAAGGGTTAGTTGCTTGTTTTCTGAATGTCATGGGAGCTTTGTGTGAACCAGAGGAGAAGAAAATAAACCAGTTTGCTAGAAATAGCTAGAGGCATGTTGTATGAATTGAAATGGCATGTATGGGCTAAAGGTGTTGGTGACTGTCCAGCGTTACACGGGTGTTAAACAAGGTCCTGGGCTTGGTACACGGAGATCTCAGCTGCCTTACTACCATGGCAACATCATAAACATCTCTTTAACCTTTTAATTCGATACAGAAAAGATGGAAAAACCGCTAAAGCATTTGAAATGTGTAATATTAAATAACATTCCTTGTTCCCTCCCCTGTAGCTGTGGACAGTTTTGAAAAGGAAGCCCCCTGTTTGACAGTCTGTTGGTAATAGATGGTGGTCATGATCCTTTTGGGGGAAAAGTTAGCTGACATGGGCTGGAGATGTCGTCGTCGTAGCTGCTGCTGGTGTTAGTCGGTGTTAAACAAGGGGGCCTTTTCTTCTGACTGTCGCTGGGATGGTTATAACTTTGCTTGACAGGTGCCATGCTTCTAAACCTCTTCTTCCCACTGTCTCCCTCTTGAAATGCACCCCTGGTGTGTATTAGGGGTGGGGGGAGAAGAAACAAGCTGTATGCCTTTCATCCTACCCCACTTAATTCTGTATCAAGCCAAGTGCAACTCCACCATCTGCAGGCTAATGAGAATTGGACATGGGTGTGTGGATGGACTTTTCCTTGTGGAAAAAACCTATACAATTGAATAGAGAACACAGACCTTTCTATAGGTTCATTGAGCCATCCTATGGGGATTCTATCCCTGCTATAGAATTCTATGGGCCACTAACACAAATCCTATAGAAATTTCTCATTTTCTGTCACCTATAGACGAGTAGAATAATTGCTATAGAACCTTCTTGGTTCCATCCCATTTAAAATCAACAAGGCTTTTCCTGAAGGATGTGAATGCACTGGGTGTGTCTGCATAATATAGGTGTTACCTTTGCACAGGTTTTATTAATAGGGACTAGAATGAAAAGGAATTTCTACTTAGTCTGGCCGAGCTAGGCAGGGGAGAGAACTGAACTTGGGGTGTCCAGTAAAGAGATCTGTTTTTTGTGGTTTTATGACATTAAACAATATAAAAATGCATCAGATGTGTCTAATATCCCAGAGGTCTTAGGCAACTGTGCAAATTTACTGGTAACTTGTAATGATTGAGTCAGAAGAAAAGACTGCTCCTATTACCCCACGTCCCCTCACGCTGCCCTTTTCCTGCATCTGCACCATGCTCAAACACCAGCAGCTCTGGGCTTGGTCCATGCTGCAGGAGAAGCAGATTTGGGAGTCCCTAACTTTCCATTCTATGCCTCTCCTTTTTAGTCCCTGGATGTCCAAATCTAGGGCCATTTGGCACAGGCATCCTCTGATCTTAGCTGCTTCCCCTGTATGTAGGGAGCAGGGCAGTCTCCTGCCACCACTACACAATGGTGTTCAGTGCCAGCCTGTGTTCACAAGCAGTGCAGTGCCTGCTGGGTTGGAATCCATGGTCAGACTGGCATGTTGTCTGGTGAATGCTGCCTGTGTGGTGCACAGAGGCTGGGAGGATGTCAGGAAAGGGTCCGTTCAAATGGCTCTCTCATTCTCTCCGGGCTTGCTTTGTGACTGGGCGAGTCAGTGCCCCTCCCTGTCTCGTTTCACCTCTCTTTAAAACGGGGAGATGATACAAATCCCCCAGGGCAGTTGGGGGGTGCTCAGTGTGTGTTGATGGTCTGAAACCGTGGATGGCAGGTGCTGGGAAAGTCCAAGCGTTGGTGTAAGTGGTTAGGCTTGCACTCTCCCTTTAGCAATGCTGGCTTAGCAGCATCTAATTCAAGTGTTCCCCAAATGACTGATGCAGGGACATGTCACACCGAGGACAATGAAACTTTGCTCGCGCTGCATTTCCTGTTGTAGGACAGCCTGGTGCTGCAGAAATGTATTCCTATAAAACACCCGCTCTAAACCCCTGGCAGTGAGTGGCCCAGATATCTGGAGGCCAGTGCATGGTAGGGCACAGGGCTATTGGGGTTGTTGCTGACTTGAGGAAATACCTTAATGAGTTCTTCATGCTGCTTAGCCCGGCCTGAAAACCCCTGTCCAACCAGTCACACTGCCTGGGTGTTGTATGCATTTTGCCTCTGCCTTCCTGGGAGATAACCAGGTGCCTTGATTTTATTTGCTGTGGAGAGAGAACTTTTTAAAACTCAGAGCTTCTGCGCTTTCACCTCTTGCATATTAAGGGCTGTTATAAAGAGGACAGGGATAATTTGTTCTCCATGTCAGCTGAAGGCTGGACGAGAAGTAATGGGCTTAATCTGCAGCAAGGGTAGGTTAGATATTAGGAAAAACTTGCCACTCTAAGGGTTGCTAAGCATTGGAATAGGCTTCCAAGGGAGGATGTGGAATCCCCATTGTTGGTAGTTAACAGGTTGGACCAACACCTTTCGGGGTTGGTCTAGGTTTACTTACGCCTGCCTCAGAATGGGGGTGAGGGGGCTGAATGCAGTCACCTTTCTGAGGTGCCTCCCAGCCTGACATTTCTGTGGTTGGGAATAAGATCACAGGCCATTTGAGTTATTCATGAGCTCGTTCGCTGAGCATTAACAGTGAGCTCGGTGCTGCGTAGGGCTGGGGTCAGGTCAGTCCCCTGCCCTGAATTGCTTACAGCCTGAGACGATGCCGAATTGACCAATGTGGCACGTAGCTGAGAGGCTGAGCAGGGTGGGTACCGCAGTGCAGTGAAGGCTGTTGCTAGAATGTGAGTGAATAATTGCATTGCTGCGGGGGGCAGCGTCTAGCTGCCAGGCAGCAGGGAACGGCTGGGCTGTGGGGAGGGGAGTTGAAAGAGATTCTCCCCGAATTGTGCATCAGAGGGAGGACAGCCTGGAAACATGAGGGCAAGGCTTGCAAATCAGTCTCAAGGCCACTGACTGTAAAACTTGAAGTACCTCGGCTCCGTTCCTTCTCTGACCCTGCTGCGGAGGGCCCTTTGACAGAGATGTTTAGCCTTCGTGCAAGTGGTGAGTTCACGTCATCTGACTGCCTAGCACGCCACATGGCTCTGCCCTCTGCCCCGGCTAAGGCTGCATTGGGCTTTACACACCGTAAAACGTCCTACAGTGATTTTTTTTCTTTCTGCCTCCTGTAGGAATGATCAGCTCTGTGGCAAAGGGGAGCGGTGCAGGGGAGGGACGGGGAGAGGTTCGCTGTGTTGCACTTACTGTTACAGACCTCCTCATCTTTGCCGCTCAAAGCCATGCACTATAGGGATGGAGCATGGTCATCCCTACCTGCCAGGCTTCGCTCTGGCTAGGTTATTCCTAATTATCCACTATTGGCGTATTGCTAGGCCCTGAACTTTATTTCTTAAATCAAGGTGTGGTTCTTGGTGAATTATTTTTTAGAAAAATAGAGGAAGGTGGTGAGATGGAGCAGCTGGTTCCTTCTGGGGAGGCCTTGAACTGATGACTCCACAAGGGCAGAGTCCCAGCTGAGACACCAGGGACAGCTCATTTCCCTTCTTTGTGCCCTGCTTGCCCCTCTGTTTGCAAAGTGCTTGGAGTTCCTTAGGGAAGGGGCTTCAGCAGGGCCAGGTGTTCTCACTTACAGGGGTGCTCGCTGTAATCCTAGGGCATGCTTTCCCTGGACACCTCTGCAGCAGGATGGCAGGGGGAGGTCTGATGGCCCCCTGCAGATTCCCACTGGGAGCTTTGGACTCTTCACAGGAATATTTGCCTACTTCTCGCTGTTGCTCCAGTTGGCTGTAACTCCCTTCAGAGTTCATCCCTGTTTCTTGGCTCCATCCCTTGTGTCCGCTTCCCCTGCCTTCTCCAGTCACCATTGCAGCTTCCTCTCTTGCCATGTTCCAGTGTCCATCCAGCCACAGTTCGCCGGATCCAGAGAGCTAATCCTTGTCTGTCAGATCGTGTGCTCGTCGAGGCAGTTGGCGGACAAAGAGAGGCAGGCTGAGGGGTTCATCAGCCAGAGACAGCTTCAGAGAAGGCATCAGTCTGTCCTCCGTCACTTCCTGTAGCAAATCACTTCACTTACCCAGATGCGAGTGTACAGACATGCTGCCTTCAGGCTGCCCTCCTCTCCCCACAAAGCCGGAGTCTCTTACGCAAATCGCTTTTCACGCTCCCTTAATTGAAACTGTCAGATGGGCTTTACCTATTTTTTTGCAGAGCTGCAGACATATTAATTCCACCACGGATATCCCAGCAGCTATGAGAGATCAATAAAATGAGGTTGTATCTGTGACATATATATTACAGGAGCGGCACCAGCAATATTTCATCTGGAAAGCAGAGCTAAACACGCACACAATGCAGTCCCCATTTAGCCAGATAAAGAGCTAGCAGTAGGGGAATTTTGCATCCTCAAGGGGTGGGGAGGGAAGGCCCATGAGTCCCTCTAAATTTGAGCAAGTGGTTCTTACGCTCCACTTCTAATGTATTTAAAAACTAGTTTCTGAAAGAATTAAAAGCCCCCCCAGCCCTCTCCCAAGAGAGGGGCTCCTACTGCACTAGGTCCTTAATGCAGCTCCCAGGAGCAGCACAGAGCCAAGTACTCCCCCACCTTGACCCATTTTCCTAGCTCAGGGCTTCTCAACTTCATCCATGACCTGACCCCGGGCACAGCAAGAAAATTGCTGGGACCTGCCTCTTGTCTAGTCTTAAAGGAGGGTGGTCATGACCCTGCTAGTCCTACGCATGACCTCCCAAGCCCCTGTTTTGGTTTGTGGCTGTGGATGCACATTCACTAAGCACTGGTGAATGAGTCGTGGCAATGGGGGAGGGATTCTAATAATGGGTGATAAAGGATGTCCACAGCAAGTGATTGTCCTGGAATTGGCGAGGGTGATTGGAGGCCAGTCTCTTCCTTGCATTACTAACAGACAGTACAAGTCTCCCAGCTGGTCACTGCACTTGCTGATTCAGCCATCCGAAGTGTCCCCAGGACTCCCTTTCTGTTGTCTTTTCCCAAGTTCCTCTGGCCTCTTCTGCTCCCTTCACATCTTAGCATGCTTTGTGCATGGACCACTCCAGCCCACGTAACTCCTCAGGAAGTGTGTTAGTATCATTGTCCCCATTTCAGAGAGGGGGAAACTGAGAGGAGGTGATTTGTCTAAATATACCCAGTGTGATGTGCATAGCTCTGGGGAGTCCCCCTATCCTCCAGCCTCATGCTTGGCTCACCAGCCGTGCTGCCTTAAGGCTGTTAAAAATGTTTCAAAAGAACCTTCCTCTCTCTCCTCTGCCACTGTCCTCGGATCCCTGGAAGATCTGTTCCTCTGAGAAAACGAGGCCTGCAGCTATTTTTCTTTCAAAGCACAGTTCTGCCCCAGAGTGATCCAGAAAGCAAAACCCAGAGCACTGAATTCAGGGCAGTGGAGCTTGTGCACTCGGATAAGAGAGAAGAATGTTTCTCTTGTACTTATCTGGCCTCCATCACTGTAGTATATGAGCACCTCAATCTGTAATGTATTGAGCCCCTCAGCATGCCGGGAGATAGGGCAGTGCTATTCATATTGCTGAAGCGCTGGATGGGGAATAATGTGATTTGGGTACTGTTCCCAGCTTTGCCACCGACCTGCCTGGTGACTTTAACCAAGTCCCTTCCCTCCTCTGTGCCTATTTCCTCAGGAGTTACAGAAGTGCAAAGCCTTTACCATTGGGAACAAGAGGGGTGGCATATCTAGGGAGAGAAGTGCAACGTATATCAGTTGAAACTTAAGAACGGCCCCACTGGTCAGACCCAGGGTCCATCAAGCCCAGTGTCCTGTCTTCTGACGGTGGCCAGTGCCAGGCGCTTCAGTGGGAATGAACAGAACCAGGCAATTGAGTGATCCATCCTGTCATCCAGTCCTAGCTTCTGGCAGTCAGACCTAAGGGGACACAGAGCATGGGGTTGCATCTCTGACCATCTTTGCTAATAGCCATTGATGGGCCTATCTTTCATGACTTTACCTTGGTTTTTTTAACCCTGTTATAATCCCGGTCTAACACCCTAAGAACTGGGCTGTGCTTCCTCTCAAATGCATGTGGAGTTTTCTGAGGTGGTTGTTTGATTTCCTAGGTATGTGCCATGGAGCAATCCAGCTGAGACCCGAACACTGGTGTCAGCTCTGGGCAAGATACTGGTGCCAGGTCGCTTTCTGTAAGAGGGGGTTTGCCCCACCCTTTAGTTGTAATTCCTTCTCCTGCCCCAAAATGTCAGGCATCCTGCTATGTGCCAGCTGGTAACCAGGCTGCTGCCAGCTCCCACTGCAAGGGTGGTATTTGTGGGGTGGGGGAAGAGATAGAGACTGAAGTGCTTTGGGATCTTTTGGATGGAAGGCCTGTATATAAATGTAAAGACACTGTTACATCTCACCTGAACAAATGCAGTTGCCCTCACTCTTGTGTTTGCTGAATGAAAATCTGGCTGTTTGCCAGTTTACCTTCAGATTGGCTGCTGATCAGTTATTTGTTTGATTCAATCCATACAGGCAGAAATGCCCAGATCACAAATGGGAGACACAGGGATGAGTTACTCCAGGGTTCATGCAAGGAATGTTCTTTAGCATACGTTTATGTAATTCTTGTCTTGAGTGTGATTCTTGTTTTGATGCTGTTTCTTTTCTGATTTTTTTAACCTTCTCATGGGTCACTTAGGATGATGTGTGAGAACAGCATAGCATTCTCCACAGTCTGAAGACCGAGGCTGCACATTGAGAATGGCCTGCACTGTTCCTCTTGGTAATTGTATATATTTGGCCAAAGTTAACTCCCCATGGTGATCCAGACTAAATGGCCTTTCAATTCTGATAAAGATTCATTAGTATCCATGGGGAATTTTGGGGCATATCAGGAAATGAGCAATACATAAACTTCCATCTTTTATTCTTCCATCTGTAACATACATTCCAGCAGCAGAGCATTAGGTGAGGACACTAAAACCAAATTTGAGACTTAATTCATCCAATAAAACTGTTATAAACACATTTTTCGTGGTGGAGATAAGAGAATCGTTTGGCAATAAAACAGAGTTTTTGACCCTGCAGCTTTGTAATTTTGCTGCTTTTTAAACACTTTGTGCTCCATTGTGTTCACTGTGCCCTGGACATAGCATGTTTTCCCGTTGCCAAGTTGCATTTTGATAGGGGTGTTTAGCAGCAGCAGTGCAGGGATTTGAGATGCAGCATTTAGTTTTTGTGAGCATGTAATCTTCTCATGCCGGATGTAGTTGATCTGAGTCGATTTGATTTTTATATACATAAAATTTTGAACTAAGCTGAGAACACTTCATGGCCCTCCTGTTCTGAGCTCATGCTGCCGCAATGGGCTGTTTGTGTCCCCCTTTGTGTTGGGGCTTCCTGGGGCTACAGGGAGACCAGCGAGTGGCGTGCAGCGTAATGAATCGTTTCCTCCATGGCCTTGGTCCTATGGTGGAGGGGACTCTGCCCAGTCTGTGCACAACCCTTCCTGCTTGGGCAAGCTGGAAGTGCAAAAGGAAAATGGCTCCCCTCCCTGGCCCATGCAGATTGATGAACAGAGCCGTGGTTGCCTGGCAAGAGAGGAGCAGAGGAAGCATGGCCTTGTGATTAAGGCCCACCACTGGGACCTGGGTTCAGTTCCGGACTATGCCACAGCCTCCCTGTGTGCCCATGGGCCTAACGCTTAGTCTGCCTGTGCCCCGGCTCCCTGTCCTTTGAAAGGGGAGGGCAAGCCCTCCTCGCCCCCCCTTTGCCTCTATTCTCTGGTTAGATTGTCGTCTTTTCAAGGCAGGTACTCTCTCGCATTGTCTGTTCCGCATCTTTCGCAGTGGGATCCTGGTCTCAGCGCTACTGGCAGACCCATACCAACGGGAAGGCTCGTGGATCCCAACATATCACTGCTAACTTCTGCTGCATTTCTCCCGTGAACATAGCCCTTTTCCTATCCGTTACGTGCCAGAGAGCTAAACGCAATGGGTCAGCCTCAGGTGGGGTCTGGCTTAACGTGGCTTAAAATGCGCATGGCATGGCGGGGGTGTAGGCTTGCATCAATCAGACGGTTGCAGGCTTGGTCGTGGCTTTTCCACTGATAGTTTGGTTGTACTGGATTTTGAAGAGATGACTTCTCCCCCATCTCCTCTCCCTTTCAGCCCATGGCAGGGATTTGTGCTTTGATTATTTTCAAATACTGGTTTGTGTAAAATTTGATTTGAGGAAACATTTTTTTCCTCCCACATGCTGTAAGATTGAGGGCGTGTAATCCCCCTAAATCGCCAGGACGAGGTTTGTATTGTAATGCTGGTATCAGCTAACACAAGGGGATTAGACACGAACAGTCTGCCTGAAACCCTGCCACTCTTGGAGGGCTTTTAGCACAAAGAAGATAAGATAGGTAGAGCAGAGCCATTTTTAACCCAGTTTTCAAGCACTCAGGGCTTCTTGTTTCAGAATGGGGGGAGGGGACTTCCATTTAAACACCCTCCTTCTAAATCTGCCCTTTGCTTTGACATTTGCATGTGCTGTAGGGCAACACTTACACAATTCAGGAGCCGCTAAATGCTCTGAGAGGGGTTTGCCTTTTGCATGGTGGCAGAATAGCACGGTTTAGGGGACGCTTGTCGTTGGCTCTTCCTGTACATGGACTACGCATAGCAGCACTTCTAAGCTTTGAGCAGCAGGGTCAGTCAGGCAGGTCATGCAATGCAGCTGTGGTTAGAACCCGCTTTGGCCTTTCGCTCCGCCTGTGCCGAGCACTTCCCATCAAGTACCAGTGCACGCAACTCGGTTTAAATGTTAACGTTAATTGAGTGACAGGTGCTGGACTGGCAGCCCAGGTGAGCCCCAGAACAGCCTCTGGGGGCTCAGGCATGTACCAGAGCAGGCGCAGCACATGGAGGGCACAGCTGACAGGGCCCACTCCCAGGCTGGGTGGGTGGGAGTCTGCCCTTCAACTGGCATTTAGGAGTTGCTCTTATGCATGTCAGTGCCAGAAACAGGCTGGCTGCTGTGCTCCTACCTGGTGCGAGGAGGCAGGACTTGAGTCACTGGCTCATCTAACCAAATAGGCCCCCTCTGGGCCACTGAATTGGACTGGCGACCTGGACATGAGATGCTTGGTCCTCCGGGCCTGGTCGCTGGAGCTCATCTGCTCTGCCAGGCTAGTGTAACCGGAAAGAAAAGTCGTTTGAGAAGTGTCATCTCTTCGTGCTCTGCGCTAAAGCAGGAAGCGAGGTGCCCTGCACCCAGCAGCTGTCCACCTGTGCTGGGAAGCACACCCCACCGTCTGTGTAGACATCCCCTCACATGGCTGCAAGCCAGTCACTTTTGGATGGGGCTGCTGGCTCCTTGCACTGTGACGTTGGTTAGGTCTCGTGGTGGCTGGTAACTAGCATCGCCAGTGAGCTCCAGTAAACAGACAACAATGACCTCGTTTGATGTTAAGAGCTGATACAAAGAGCTACGCACAGGAAGCCGTTTGCAGTGCACAGCAGGTGGTGGTCCTATGAAGCTCAGGGATAGGCTTTGTATTCCTGAGCCCTGTCTGTTGGCTTCTTGTCTATACGCTAACTATTGGCAGACAGCCAGAGAGCGCTCGGGTTGCACTTAGTTTTGCTTGTTCTACCACTGACATAATGCTATCTGGGAATTATTGCAGTGCCTGTAAAACTTACACACATGCACCCCATCCAGGGAGAATATTCCCCAACCTTCAGTTTGAGGGAGAGCAAATAAAATAAGCCCCCATTTGTCACTTTTTGTCTTGAAATGGCCATGCTCTCTCAAGCAGTGGGGTTGGTGCTGTGATGTTCCACGCAGCTCTGTCATATACAGTGCACTGACAAAAAGTTAGTTCTGCCTTTTAATGGGGGCAGTGGAAGGGGCAGAGCTATTTCTAGGGACAGAGATTTGCGGACGAGCAATATTGCAGCTAGGTAGCGAAGCAGTGTGTGGGTTGTGTAACCCAGTGGGCACGGGTGCCCCGGAAATACCAGCCATTTAGCCAGGCCTCAGAGATGCTGGCAACAAGCAGAGGCCAGTGCACCCCAGAATTAATGGTTTGTTCTTGGGCTTTTTGAGGCAAACTGAAAGTATCTCCACGGACATTAGCCTGAACAGAGGCATGTTCTGAAGATCAATTAGAGCCAAACAAGGGTATGAAGTGTTTCAGAAAATGGAATCCTTGTCTCAGCTGAATTCTTCAACTTGGCTTTGATTTTGGCCCTGCAGGGGGCTCTCGGTGGGAAGCCAGAGGGGTGTGTGTGTGTGTGTGTGTGTGTGTGTTGTGGTACCCGGTGTGTTGGTAGATGCTGTCACCGGTATTTATCAGTGTAGGCTGCGTGCGTGTGTCCCTGTGTAGATGCTGTCCCAGCTCTGGCCAGGGAACTGAGACGGCTCTCATGATCGAATGAGTCGACACGACCACAGATTAGCTGAGTAACGAAGGTGCCCAGGCCGGGTTTATTGCGTGCGGCACAATGAGAAATGACTTACAGTATTTCTGGGTCAGTTTCATATCGGCGGCGTTACAATGGTCTCGCCCCAACAGCGGGACTTTCCGTTATCCCCTAGACTGGACACCGGTATTCCCTCTGACATCCTCTTTTATACACTGTTACATACACTTTTGGTCTGCCCCCTTTCACGTAGGTAGTTGCCACGCTCCTGACGTAGTCTAATACCACCTTTTTCCGTTGATTGGCTGATTTGAGCACCGCCACTCCATGTATCATTTCTACCCATCAAAGTGTCATTTCAGAGAGTTAGTATCTTGGTACCTCTTATACCTACTACATATTTTAGTAATATTTTGGCAGTCTTACAACCTTGCAGAATCAGCACTTTCCTATACCAGTCTCAGTTAACTTGAGTGACCCCTTATACTTCTGTTCACTCGGCTTTTTCCATTTAGGCCTTAGCCTGTTTTACAGGCCTTAAGCTCTCACTTCTTACTCTGTGTGTGTGTGTGTGTGTGTGTGTGTGTGTGTGTGTGTGTGTTTCACTCTTTTTTTTTACCTTAAACAGCTGATTGATGTGAAAGGGAGGTGGGGGTATGTGTGAGAAACTGACGCCAGTCAAGGAACTGTGCATTCTGCTGCTGATCCATTCATTCAAATAGGCTCCAAATAGCACCCGAAGGCCTGGTCTACACTAGCACTTACTCCGGACAAACTTTTGTTTGGGGGGAAATCCCCTGAGTGACACAAGTTCTGCTGGCATAAGTGCTTGTGTGGACAGCGCTATGTCAGCGGGGGACACCCCCCCCCCCCCCCAACATAGCTACTGCTGCTAAATTAGGTGTTTTTATTCTGTCGGCAGGAGAGCGCTCTCCCATAGACATAACACAGCTACACAGGCACTCTTACAGCAGCGCAATTGGACTGGTACAGCCGTGCTGCTGTAAGTTTCAAGTGTAAACTAGCCTGAAGCGCCTCTACCTCTTATTGCCGCTTGCAGAGTCCTTCATTCCCTGAGAGTTTTTCCTCAAAAAAATATTTTTAAACCAAAAAAAATCCTATCGGCCCAGTGCAAATGCCAACTGAAGCATTGTATAGTGGAGTGTAAAAATCCGAGGGGAAGAGGCCAGGCCAATATAGTCACAGTTGGGGGCCTAAGTTTGAGTTTCATCTGGAGCTGTGGATGGTCAGCATCTCTGAAAACTCAGGCTGGCGTTTTAGGTGACTTGCTAAAAGATTGTTTAAAAACGTTGTCAGACTTGACTTCCTTTTTCTTAAAAGGTTGTTAGAGCAAATATGTGCCCCTCTACAGTACGACACATACCCCGGCAGTGTCGTTTTCACTCACCGTTGCTGTGTTTCAGATGAGGTCACTTTTCTCTCATTGATTTGAGGGGGGGGTTGTTTTCACAACCCAATGGACTGCTGGCATTTTCAAAGCAGCTGCAATGTCTTGTGCAGTGACAGAGTTCTGTGTATTTATTTACACCTTAGGCTATTGCCCTTTGCACGGGGTCAAGCTGAACAGCTGCATCTCACGCATTCTTCAGGGACTGTTAACACCCAGACAAAAGCTTTCTTTAGAGCAACACATTCTGCAGTCGCTGGGGTGGTTCTAAACCTCAGCTTGTAGACGTGGGTTTATTTCAGACTGGACGTTAAATCAAGGTTGACCCTGCACAGTGCTGACAGCCAGGACTGGGGATTTCTGTGGGAGTTGTGCATCGTTTACATTGGTTGTGTGTTCTTGGGGGTAGGGAGCATCTTTCTGTGTGCATGTTCCTCAACGCTCCCCAAACGATCTGACTGGAGGCTGCTAGGAGCCCCTGCAGTGCAAATAGTCACCTCTCCGCACCGGGCCACGAATGAGCTGCCAGCGTTTTGCTTGCCACACACGTAGTTTTCACTCGGAAGTGGTAGCCACCTCAAGTCAGGCCACCGTCTCTTCTCTTCCTGCTATAAGGGGCCGTGCTACACCAGCTCAAATCCTTCATTACTGCTGACTTCTCACGTGTTCACCTTTGTTTTTGTCCCGCTAGGGGCTTGTGGGAGGGACAAATGTGAACACATTCGAACACCTGCATTTTCCCCTCTTTCGGGAATGCTCCTCAGATTGTTGGGAGCCTGCCTTGTGTTGCAACAGCCTGCCGACTGCTAAAGCAATCGCACTCTCCCAGCTTTCAACAATTTTCCGTTGTGCTTCTGGATAATTGCTGCCCTGAAGATGAAGTTGAGAGTGGGTGACTCTGCACTCTGAGGCGTTGTCTGTTTCAGGCAGCGTAGCTGACAAACTTTTGAGGATTGCTGACCTGCTGATTGCTTCAGCCAGGGTGTCCATCTCGCATCACTCGGGTTGATGGTGTTAAGGAGGCTGCCTGTCAATGCTGATGTGGGTACAGATTTGTGCAAGTGTGTTTCAGAAGCACAGCAGTTGCCAAGCCGCATCAGACCAGTGGGTCTGTCGAAGCCAGTATCTTGTCTGACTGGCCAAATCCTTCGGAGGAAGATGAAAGAGAACCTGGCATAACTTGTCCACAGAGGATACTTCTTCCTAACCCTCATCAGTTAGTGCTTGGCTCGTGCCTTAAAGCAAGAGGGTTTTTGTACCCTGTATGACTGACTATGACCTATGGAACAGTAGGTACTTGCATTATTTAGAAAGATGTTCAATCCTTTTTGAGTCCTGACTAAGTTCTTGGCCTCTGAAATCTTGAGGCAGGGAGTTCCACAGGCTAAATATTGGCTTGGTAAAAATAACGTTCCTTTTGTCAGTTTTAAATATGCTGCTTATTAATGTGGTCGGTGTCCCCTTGTATTGTGAGGGGAGTAAGTTGAAGCTCATATTACATATGTTTGAAGGTCTTTGTCTTCCTCTCCTCAAACATGTAAGCCCTTGGTGTGGATATATAACACCTCTGAAAGTCAGGGGAGCTCCTTGCCTTCTGACATGATGTCATAAGATGTGGATCCTCTGAACAAAGGACTGGCATTCTTGGGAGAAAGTGGGGGGTGGTGGGGCAGAGACTGAGGCATGCAATGGAATGGGAACCCATCAGCAGGGCAGAACATTGACTGCTTGCTACTGTGCAACACCCCTGCTATGCACCACTGAGGGAGAAAGATACTGAGCTGCCTTGTTAGTCCCCATCCATCTGTTTCCAGATGCAGTTGGACTTAGAGCCCGATATTCCACTTAAGAGGTTGGAGATGCATGTATGTTACCATTGATTACCATTGAAACCTGCCTGATACCCAGATTTGCAGTACGGGTGTATAGTCAGGCTGCTTCCAGCTCCGAGTGAGCGGGAGCGGCGCGCTGGCATTCTCTTCCAGCTGGGGTGGGGTGTCAGCGTGCACTCGGCTAGATATAAACAGCAAAAAACACTCCTGTTTAATTCTGCAAGAAGGGAATTATGCAAGAATTAAAAGATTAAAGGCAATAAAAATAAAACCAAGTAAATAATAGGAAAGGGCTTATGTGCGGTGCCTGGTCCTTCTAAAGCATTCCCTTTTAGTCTGCTTTCTGGTTCCAACTCGTACCTCTGCAGCATGGAACATGAGCCTCCAGCTCCTTCCTTCTCTGGGCGCTATAGGTTACTACCGGCTGGAGTTTGGTGCCTTATAAGCTCTGCTCCAGCTTCGTCTAGAGTGGAGGAAAGGGAAAACCTTGCGAGTTCTGGCGCTGCTTCTAACAGCACCAGATCCTCTAACTGTCCAGCCCCAGTGGGGACACAGATGAAACTTGACCATGTCACCTTCCAGTTCTCTCAAAATGGCATATGAAAGATGTTTTTAGTCTGAGTTTCTCATCTCTACCCTACCCCTGCACTTGTAAGTTGAATTGTGTAGCATGCCCTGTACAGTGCATAGATAAACACAGCCTGCAGACCAGGACCTTGCACCGCTTTCCAGTATGGGCTAGAATGATGACAGGTGACAGGTACAGCACTGAGATGGCCGGAGAGCCAGTCCAGTGGCAGAGGATAGGAGATAGGAAGTCAGAGCAACATGTACCGTTGAGATTTGCCTGTAGGAGACAGGATGTCTTTGTTTCCAGGCTGGTGCTGGGAGTGAAAGGAGCCAGGCTGCAATCATGACCAAAGTGCATTACTGAATGCAATACCATTGTGTGCAATTGTCCTCTGTGCATAAGGAGCAGCCAAATGGCGGCTGACAGTGTCGTCAAGGCAAAGAACAAAAGTAAGTCTCCAGGCCAAAGCCTTTGAGGGGGCCTAAAGTCAACTGCCTAAATCCATAAGGTGGCCTGTCCGACGCTGAGCTTCCCCAGTCTCTAACAGGATGTGGGTCAGTGAAATAAAGGGGAGCGGCTGCTGCTCAGCCATTCCTGGCCAGAGCATCCCCTGTTTGTGAAAGAAATGCTGATAACATACATCCCCAGGAGTTCTGCTTTCCGTGGCTCTGGCCTCAGCCCCAGGCATTGCACTCTGCCATCATGCTGGATGACTGGCATTTGACACAGCCCATGTGCTACTGGCTCTGAGGCAGCAGGAAGAGGCATCTATACCGAAGTTGTTAGCCTACTAAGCTGGTAGTTTGTTGCCTGGAAAGGATGGCAACCCCTGCTGTAGGCTGTCTGTCATTTCCTGAGAAATTACTGTAATAAAACCAGACCCCAGGGCAGCAGATTTGTGCACATAGAAAAGCAGAATTACTGAAGGCAGCATATCACTCAGACACCTTTCCTCTTCTGCCCATCAGACTTCCTTTTCCTCCTGGAAAATAGCTTTGCCAAGTGTATGAATCTCTATTGTCATAAAGGGGGAGCTTCCAAAACTCGAGATTGCCTGAAATGGGCGTTGCATTGCACTTGGTGGGATGGACTAGTGGTTACAACCGGCGACTAGGAGTTAGTCCTGGGAGCTCTTCCTAGCATGTGCCATCAACATGGGCATGGCACAGTGGTGACTAACACCACCACCCGACTACTATAAAGCACTGTGAGATCTTGGGGTGAGTGGCGCGCCAGGAATGTTAAGTGTGGTGTTAATATTCTTTATGGTCATGGATGGGGTGAAGACAATGAAATTCTGAGCACTGCTCAGTGTCCAGGATTAGACACCTGTATGCTCAGCCCTGTGGAGTGATCAGATCCGGCAGATGTTCTTGCTTGCAGGCTGGGTTTTGTAATGATTGCTGCATCAAGAGAACAATAGTCAACCTCGGGTTGGGCTCTTGAACATTTTCAAGTGCTGAGTTGAAGATTGTTTTGGCTGCATGTATCCAACCCAGCTGAACATCCTGTGCAGCTCTTGAAAAGTTAAGTGATGCCACTATGGGGTGAGGGTTACAGTACTGCAAGGAGGGGACATTCCATGCCCTGCAAAAGCTTGGACTGAATCTCTGATAAGAACTCAAAGTGGTCTGGAGCCGTACAGAAAGAGAGAGAGATCCAGCTGGGCTAAGAGGTCTAGTAGCCCCCAAAGGGGTCACTGGCTGTGGCCATCCTTAACATCTTTGTTAACAATCTATGAAAAGGAGTGTAAATTGTACTAATGACATTCACAGAAGAGAGCCACCTGGGAAGGAGTTGCAAATATCAGGGCGGTCCAAGAAGTGGTGCAAAGGGACCAGGAGAGCTAGAACTGCGGGGAGACAATGAACAGTGAGACCTGACTTGGAAAAATGAATCCCAAATACAGGCTTGTAACAGGCAGAAGGGAGCTGAAAGACCCCAGGAGTGTTGGTGACCAGTGGGCTAGATCTGAGTGTGCAATGCTATATAGCAAGAGACAGGCTAGGGCAGTTTTGGTGCAGCACATGTGGAGGCTTGAATGAGGCAGCAGGAGCGACCTGGCTCTGAGACCACTTGAACGCTGGCAGCGATGGGCACTATACAGAAGCACTTAGCCAGATGGACCCACCTCAGCTACTGCATTCAGTTCTGGGCACTTTGCTGGTGGTGGGGGCTCCGAGAAGAGCAACAAACAATGCTTAGGAGAGGGGAAGAGATGTAGAGCTTGGTACTTAGTGAGGACAGGGCCCTGCAAATACCTAGCGGTATAAACAGCCAGGCCGGGGGAGAGGGATTATTTAAAGTAGTGTGACCTGGAGTAACGGGATGAAATGAGGAAAAGCTTAGGCCAAGTGTAAGTTTCCTGACAGCGAGGTCATCTGGGCTGTGGAATAGACTCGTCAGGGGAAGGGGACATTTAAAATCCCACTAGGCCAACGGCTAAAGTGTTAGTTGCAAGTGTGCTGTGATATATGGGGCCTGGCCCGGCCACGCCTCGGCAGGGAGATGGGCTAGAGGTCACCTCGCAGGACTGCCCCATCTCTGAGCTTTGAGGAATCCCCAGAAGATTGGAGCGTGACTGGGGAGTGTGGTGATCTCTCCCACAGCTGAGCGGAGAGGGAGGAAGTGAGTAGCTTGTGAGATGTGGTCTCTGCAAGTGCTCGATGGCTGGTGATAAATAATTTGACAGTGTCAAAATCCTGAAGGTGGGGCTGGGGAATGGGAGGAGAAGCAAGGCCATAATTGCATGAAAAAATAATGAATTGTGCTCTGCTGGTTATGCAGTGGCCTAACAAGAATTAGGGAATTCTCTTCTGTAATTAGTGTAATGACCTGCACTATTAGAGGTTATTTACAGCAGGAATAAAACTTCCCACTGTAAATGTCATCCTGCGCTGTCTGAATGTAAAGGCCTGTGGTAAACCGCCACTGACAAGCCTGGCCAAGTTCTTGAGCAGTGTGCTGTTACTGTGTACTTAAGCGGTGGAGAACCCGGAAAACAAGGCGTGTGTGTGTGTGTGTAACTGGAATTAGCGCTGAGCTGCTAGATCAGAGTAGACCTGACCTCCTAGAACTGCATGGATGCACAGCCTTGTCCTTGTGTCCTTTTTAATAGATAAATATTATTGTCCCTAGTTTGCGGTTAGGCAGCCCTGCAGCACAAAGTGAGGTCACTTGCACAAGGTTGCCTGGGAAGTCAGTGACAGATGTCTGGAACCCACTTGCCTTGCTTTATTCCCTGGCCACGTCTCCAATTGTAGTGAATGCCACGCTGTTAGATACAGGCCCATTGGCCTGTGTTTCACTAGCTTCGTTAGGGTGTCTACACTGCAGCTGGGAGCTGTGGTTCCAGTTTGGGTAGACGTACATGCACTAGTTCTGATTTGAGTTAAGGTGCTTAAAAATGGCAGTGTGGTGGCATGGGCCCTAATATGCATCGGCGCTGTCCCTCGCAGGCTCTGGTCTCCAACAGGGAGGGTGGCGAGGCTGGCTTGACCTGGGGGGGGAAGAGAGGAGATCATTGCTGACTTCCCAGGTTTGTTCTGGCTGCTGCTACTGTGTTTCTGGCATGGGATTCTTCTAGTTGGAGTGAGCTCAGCTGGCTTGTTCACCTGCAAAGACGGGCCAGTTACATTAACCTTCCCCCACCTGAATCTGGGTGAAGTTTTCCAGTGACTTATGACATCTTTAAGATTCGGTCACTTTGTAGCCGAAGCTACTTCGCATCACTGGCAGTTGGGAGCTGGAACGTACCAACACTTGCCCTATGTGAGAACTTGGGTGTGGAACATTTCATAAGAAGGTAGGGTTGGATCCAATCACTGGTACTTCCAGCCTGGTATCCTTCCTCTGCTAGTGATCAAAACCAGACAGTGCAAGGATAGGCAAAACCACCACCAACACATTTGACCACTTACTATGGGTTATGTGGGGGAAGGGGAAAACAGACAAATGGGAGCAAAATCCCTTTCTAGCTAGACTGAAAATGCAAATGGAAAAAACAGATTCCTTCTGCAGCCTGAGATGCTCACTGGTTCATTGGAAGCCCTGATTGGGTTCCTATCATTAAACAGGGCTTGCTTCCCTCTACGCTCCTGCAGCTTTGTAGATATTCCTCCAATTTTGAATTACTGGGGTCTTAGTCCACTAGAATTTCCCTTCACACCCCAGTGGAAGCTTGTCTAGATTGGATCTGCGCTGCCCTTGGAGCAGGCGTTTTGCCTTTCCTGATGCGCAGGCCAGCAGCAGATGCTCAGACCAAAATGGTAGACATGCTGCTTCTGCTTTTCTGCCACGAACGCTCTGTGGCTCTACAATTGCCCTTTATCTGAGCAGGGCCTGTTGAATTGGTGTCCGGGCATGTTTCAGCATGCCGCGTGCTCAGTGAAGTCCAGGCTGGGTGACAGGGCCTATGCCACTCACTTTCCTTCTGGGAACCATCCTCACCAGAGTGATTTTGTGTTCGGAAACAAGTGAAAGCACAAGATGGTTCGCCCCAGTCTGTAGTGTGGGTACGTGGGTGGTGTCTTCTGCTCTGGGCGCCTGGACTGGGTTAGACATCCCATCTGGCTTCAGCCTAGTGAACCAACTTGCATCTTGTCAACCCACCCCAGTCTGCAGAGCCCCATGGATAAAGTGAGGGAGTGGGGGCTCCAGGTCAGGACAAGGGGTGTTGTAAGAGCTGTATGGGGTAGATGGGAATTGAGGGACGCCAGCAGAGCTGTGCGGGTCCAGAACTGGACTCCCAGGATCTGTATATCCTAACTGGGGGGGATTTACTGATAGAGCAAGGGTGTTGGTGCCCAAGACTGAGATGAGTTGGGTGGGGATGAATCCAGCCTGCAGTCTGCCAATGTCAACCCTATTAAGTCAATGTTCTTCCCTAGCCTCCATGTCTCCCCAGAATGTAAATGAGCCGTGGGGATTTGTGGCTGGGGTCATTTGGCCGCTATGCTGCAAGCTCCCCTCTGCACATGCCATTAGTCAAGGAGGCTGCTTGATGTATTTGCCTTCTGTGATTGCTTCTGATAGCCTGGTTTGTGGTGAACATTCCAGGCACGCGCTGGAATGATTTAAGTGTAACCCAAACTTTAAACAGCACTGGGAACATATTTCTTTTTCTCCCAATGAAACCGTAGAATAGCTGTTCACCACACAAGGTAAATATTTGCTGAATCAAATCTTTTAGAAAACTGTAGGAGGAGACTCACGGAATAATTTGCCCTTTAGAAGTAAACCGGAGTGGGCCTTGGCGCTTACGTTGTGAGTAATCTTCGTACAGAGCGTGTCTGAGGGTGGGATTACTGCCTGCATAAAATACACTAATTTAACCAACCCCTCACCTCTGGTTTCAAGTTGGGAGGGGAGAATCTTTGTGTGTGTGTGTGTGGTGGGGGGGGAAATGGGTGCTGCTGCTTACCCAAGCTGTTCCCTCAGAGAGCTCCCACGGCCTAGAGGGAGTGTCAGTGGAGTCCATGGCATGCTGCACAAAGCGAGCAGGATTGGTGCTTCGAAGTGCACTGGTGCTGTCCATTGATGTTCGGCTTGGCTTTAAAGTCACAGAGAAGCTGAAGGATTTTATCAGAAAGCTACCATAGATGGAAACACTTTAGACGTGATCGTGGGGAGACGACTTCTCGACAGCCGCAGTGGATTCTCCATCCCTGGAAACGCTGAAATCAGGACTGGATTGTTTTAAAAAGGTGCTGTAGTTTGTTGTGGGAGAGTTCTCTGGCATGTGCCCTACAGGTCAGGTTTAGATGATCACAGTGGTCCCTGCTGGCTTTATAATCGATTGATTTTGCTTGGCACTGCAAGTTCCCCTGTAGCTTTTGCAACTCCAACATGGCAGCATTGGGCCAGCGCGCGTGGGAGTCACTAGAAACACCAAGCAATGGCCTCGTTTAGTCCATTTGTGTGTGGGAGAGGGTGTGGCAGCCATTCAAAACCCTTTAGAGTCAAATCATCTCGAGCACTGGTAAAATCGGGGGTGGGAATTTTAGTTTTTTACCCAGCTGTCAATGTTTGTGCCCCCTTAAAGTGTCCTCCAAAAGTTGTCATTGGAAGAGGGGCTTGTGCCTTTGTCACGCCCTGAGGCAATTTTCTCGCAGTATGGGGAGGCTTCTTGGGCTACCTGGCTCTATTGCAGGCTGGAAGGAGCAGTCTGAGGTTTCCAAAGCAGCAGAGCCCTTGGTATTCGGAGCAGAGCTTCCTATAGGGTGCACCATGCCCCTGGGATGTGCCCCTTCCAGACGTAGGCTCCCCCCCCTCCATGCCATGTTCTGCTGTGTTGAAAGGCCATGCTGGAAATGCAGGGCGAATGTCTTCGGGGGTCAGTCGAGCTGTACGCAGGCCTGCTTTGGCAATTCTGGCTGCAAGCACATGAGACTGAGCAGATGGGCCCCTGCACGTGAGCCCTTAGCGAGGACAATAAAGGGTAGGATGCGAGAAGCTCTCAGCCTGGTGAGGGTAACTTGAGACTGATGCATGTTTTAGTGGGAGGTATCATGAATCCTGCATTATTAAAGACACGGTGATAAAATGTCAGACCTGTTACTCAGACCGTACGTCAATAATTTACAGTGGCACCTGGTGATTAAAATGGAATAAGCACTGGCTCAATCCCCCTTTGTAGAATCTCCCCGGTATTGTGGTGCCAGCAGCTGCACTCCTGTACCCATGGTCTAGAAGTCCAAGATAACCGGGCTTTCAAAACCGGCTCTGGTCAAACTGCAGTCCATGGCTTGCCTCTCCTGTTAAATAGGGACACTCCTGCAACGAGCGGGGAACATCATTTTGTGTTCTAGTAAAGACCTGGGGGGGACTGCAGAAGGATTTTACAGGTATAACATTGTAAAATGCAAAAAATACATTTAAACCTTCCAAAATTTTGGACCAAAACAGTATGATGAATGGATGAGTTGCCAAAGCAACGGGGTGGCCTTTTTTATTACTTGTCTCCTCTTTTCACTGCTTCCATTTTTGTTTTCACTTATCAGAAGACTGTAATTTCTTAGACATTGGGACCATGTCTTACATGAGACAGCCCTCAAGAATGTGCTCGGAACAAATCAATATTTGCATATCTAGCACTACACTGTGTGCGCTAACAGATGTGCATGTGTATGTTTGAAAAAGGAGGATCCCATACACTGGTGCATGGGGCTCGTTCCTCGCCCAGACCAGCAGCCAGTGGCTTTGCTTTGCACACTTGTTGGGCCAGTGTCCTGGTTGGCTTGCAGACCGGCTTAGGCAGGTTGATGTTTGTCCATCGAGCAGCTGTGTAACACATGAGTGATGTGTTTCTCACACGGATGGAGAGAGCGCTGCTGCTAAAATGCACCTATTTAATGTCTGACGCAATCTCTGATAAACAGAGCAGAACCATGCTCCTGAAATCAGGAAAATATTCCTTCCAACAGACCCTTAATGTAATCTGAATGTACAATAGAGGGGTTTTTATAGCTTAATTCAGTGTCTGTGGCACATCCTGGAATTTAGTGTCTTAAACATAATTATTGTTAATTGCTCACACAATTCTATAAACTCATCTAATTAAAAAAGTTATTAACTTAAAAAAAAATATTGCAGGCATCCCACAGCGCAGTATATTTGCAGAGAATAACAGCATGAGCAGGCTGTGCTGATGTGCTATGGCAAATTAGTGATACCTTTCTTCACTCCTTCCTTACCTCACTCTGGCAAGGTAAAAAGGACTTAAAGTGGGTGTTAATGACATGTCCAGGCCCCATTACACTGCTGGAGTGGTGCACAGGGCCTCAGTGTACATGAGAATCTGGTCCTGTGGGTCTAGAGCGAGCAGTATTTCTTTCTGCTGAGGCAGAGTGGAAGACAATCAACACTGCACTCAGAAGTGGCCTGTTACACAGGCCTGCGTTCTGTGATCATCCAGCAAAAAGCAGCATTGCCTATCCAGGGATCTCAAAGCACTTTGTGGAGCTGCAAGGGTCGGAGCTGGGAGAATATCGCAATAATAATTCCATGAACGTTGGTTAATGTTTAAACAAGTTCATTTTGACCATGTCTGAAAGTCGTGTTCACTCCCTGTGAGCGCTGGTGATTCCCTCAATAGCAGGAAGGTTCATGGAAAGGGGATTTTGAGCTTTCAGGCTTGACTATTCACCCAAATGAATGTGTAACTTGCTTACCGTGAGCTGACCCCCATCTTGGTTGTGTGGGCCTGACACTGGGGACCCTCACAGCAGAGAGCATGAAACGCCATAGCTTGAGCTAAAGACAAGTCCTGGAGCTGGGAGCTGTAACGGACTCGTGCTCCTGTGGTGTGCACAGGGAAGGGGCTGTGTAATGCACAGTGAGCAGTAGGTTCCCAGATGAATGAGAAACCCGATTAGCTGAGGGTGATGCTTAGTCAGAGAACAGAGACGATTCCCCATGAGATGGCTGCTGGGCCGGCTTGAGGGCATGGCTCGACTTCTGGATCTCAAGACGCTAGATTAAGTACATTGAAATTTTACAAAAAGTTCTTTGCAATAAGCACCCAGGGGTGGCACACTGTTAGTGGCAAAGTCGGGGGCCAAGGCCAGATCCCTTGGCTCCCAGCCCTGACTTGAGCTGAGAGAGAGCACTGTCTGTCATTATCCAACCTGGTAGCCGTAGCCAGCCAAGGCTTCCTCCTATCTTGTGCTGTATCTTGGCGTCTGGTCCCAGTTTGAACTAAGGCGTTATTGTCCATCGGGTGGCTCCATTCTACGATCCATACAGCCGGTGGAGCTGCTCTGTCACTGCCTTTGTGAAGGTAGAGCCCTTCCAACCTGCTCCTTAGTGGTTCTTCGTGGAGTAATCCGATGCTCATTAGCATCTACACAATGAATCAGGTGCTGTAATCCTGTATCGTCGCTGACCGGTATCACACCACCTATCAAACCAGTCTGGGAAGTGAAACCTGTCTTGCTTCCAGCCTGAGTTTCCATGGTGGCCGGCGCAGCCCCATGCTCTCCTTGTGCTAGTGGGGAGAGGGTGAGGGAGATCTAGCATGGTGAGCTCAATGCAGCTGACGGTTTGGGTCCCAATCCACGATCTGTAATGGGGTAAGGGAGGTGCAGGGGTAGACATTCACTATCCAGAGCGGTTAGGATCAGCCCACTGTGCTTAGCACAGGACGGTGACTTCTGAAGGGCTCCGGGCATAGCAGGCAGTGTCTCGGCGCCTGGGTCAGCTGCAGTTCATGACAGTGGAAGTCTGATCTCCTCAGGGCCCGCTCCAAGACTGAAATCAGTGACCAGCTGTGGGAAGGCTGGGAACCCCCAGTCTGGGTCTGGGAGCGCACAGCAGCTGGTAACCCTGCGGAACACATGGATCTGTGTGAACAAGCCTTAGCCCCACGTGGAAAGGGGCTCTGGTTTGTGCTGCTGGCCCAGTCTTCCGCTGCCATTAGACGCGGCTGGCTCCTCCTTGGTGACATTGATGCTGAGGTTATCAAATGTCCCCAGATAGGGTTGTCTCTCACCTGTCCCCTGGCTTGCGGGGGGCTCTGGGAAAGACCATTCATCTGCAGCAGCTGTTGATGAGACATTTGGGGTTACAGGGCTGGCTGGTTTTGCTTGAGTGATTCCTGTCCCAGCGTGCCTGGTACTTGGATGAGAAATATGCTAGGCAAGGCACGTATTACTCATGCTTAACGAGCCCGTGTGTGATACTCAACTGCCAGACGCCCAGTGGACTTACCTGGGTCTGAGCAGAGTGGGACGCAAACACTGTCAGCTGAGGAGATCGTGTCATTTGCTTTTGATCACTTCGACCAGGGTGTGAAGTTAAAACTCCTGAAAAAAGAGAACCTTGAAATAACATGAATGGCCTGGAGCAGGGATAGCTCCCTCTTCCCCAAGCGGTGCGCATCTCCTCCGGTCATGCAGGCAGCTCTTTCTTTCAGTAGTAGTTGGGTGCATACAACTGCTCAGGCACTTGGGTTTTATCCCTGCCTCCAACTCCCAGTGCAGCTTTGGGGAACTCCTTTCCCCCTTCTGTGCCCCGGTTTGACCCATCACAGATGGGGAATGTACTTTGGACCCTGTTGCTAAATAACAATCCAGGGTGCTACAGTTAATTTTGTAGACAGGCACAGCTCTTGTGCTAGTGACATTGTTAGTGGGGAGGGATGGATCACCCTTGACCTGCTCTTCCAGGTAGAAGTTGTCATGTTATGAAATGATTCTTCCAGTAACCAAGCGACAGTGAATGTTTGTTACCTTTGTCGTCTACTTTTTATTACTCTCCCAGAAATATCTCAGGGAATAGCTAACTGGATTCCTTTGGGCAGGTGGCTGTATGCTCAAAAATTGAGATTTCAAATCAAATGAAAAATTTTCCTTCAGAAGTTTTTAAGGCTCTTTCCCCTTTCTTCTTTTCCACACTCCTTTTCCAGTGGGGAGGGAAGAGGGTGAACAAAGGAGTCATAAGGGGAACCCCACAATCCAAAATTGTACACTGGGATTTTTATTTGAAAAATGAGAATTTATATAAAATGAACATTTTTCACAAATCTGCATTTTGGTCAAAGCCGTTCCTGTCAAAGATGTTAGGATGAAATTTTTGTGACTGATTCTATTTCTAATGTGATATGTATTCCATGAAGACCTTGGAAGAGCTATGGCAGCGGGCACATACTGCAAATAACATGGTTCTAATTTTGCTGTCCATATTTGCATCCCTTGTGGATTTGTTCTCAAAAGCAAATTCCAGCCATGTGGGTGAATACTGGCGGAACCCACATATGATATCCACACTCTGCAGTCCATCCCAAGTGCTCATCAAATCAGGAACAGGAAAAAATACCATGTGGCTTTGTCTGACTATCCGCAACTAATACCAGCAGACACTGGACGCACATTGAGAAATGTTAGCTACCAATTAATAGTTCAAATGATAGAATTTTTCAGGTAAATTCAAGGGGACTGTGGTGGGCTAGATGCTGTGCCTGAGGCTACGTTCACCAAATTAATGCTGCATTATAAATACCTGTCCTTTTCTCTCCCACTTCGTCCTGCTGCCTAGGTCTGGGTGCCCTACCTACCCTTATTCCTGCACATATTCCTTGGGGAGGGGTAGTAAGTCTGCACAGGCAGCCCAGCCCCCTCTTGGAACTCGGAGCAGTTGCAGGGAGTGCAGATGGATTGTGACAATGAAAATACAGTCCATATAACTGCTATTGATCTCTTTATTACCTCTGTGAAGGGCAAATTCATTTTTCTAGCAAATCAACCTTTGCATCTAAAATACATCCATTGATCTGGAGGCAGGGACTGCTGGGCGTGTGTGTGGGGCAGCTCCACGTGTTGTAGCCTGTCGTACCAGAGATGGGAGAACAGATACTGGGAAGCCTTTCGCCATGAACTACTGATTATAAGCCTGAGTAGTGTGTGCAATAGGTGGCTATAAACACATCAGTGGAAGGCCTTACAGATGGTTATGAGCAACCTGTTGTACTCTGTAATAACCTATAAAAAAGATTAACCAAGTACTACACACCGTGTAGTAACCCTTTACAAGTACAGGCTTGGTATGAAGTATGTGACTGAGAGCTGCATGCTTCAAGCTGCAGAGGAAAGTCCGGAAGAATTTATGCTCAAATCAAACTGGAAATCACTTGATCAGTCAGTCCTTGTTCCGAAATGGATGACTAGCTTCCAAGCTCCTTCCTTGCAATGGTGGTATGCTCAATATGGCTAACCAACTGTTCTCCGTGCATCGCTGCTACGTGGATGCACCGGCAATCCTGTGTATTACTAGCAACCTCCTGGAGCATTGCTGGGCGTGTGAGCAAGCGCATGGCTGGACTGATGAGAGATGGGGAGGATACTGGTAAATAGGAGCGTCTGGGCTATTTCCTAGGGCTGTGAATGTCCCTAAGGTGTGGTGGCGCGCACAATGGCAGTCTACGCCATGTTCACCCACTTCGCCCTTACGGCTAAATGGCACAAGCGTGGCTGTAAGGTGTCGTGATAGTCTGAGACGCTCATTTACTGGGATGAGTAGGAAGGTTAGTGTGGGGTGTAACATAAATGCTGAATGAACCTTGTGGATGACACAATCTGGACTCTGGAGGAACCAACACCAAAACACCTCTGCTAGTTTCCCGTCAGCTGGAGATCTTGGCTGGGTAGAGAGAGATGTTTGGAAAACAAGGTTCATCCTGTGGGAATATTGATGTTTTGAGGTTCTTTTAGCTTCTGATGTGTGCTTCAGGACTGAAGGTGAACTCCAACTATTGGGGAATTATCCCACTGCAGGCAGAGGTGGCTCCTTGCCCCTTGCTCTGAAGCATCTGGCTCTGGTCACAGACAGGGTGCTGGAGTAAGGGGACATAGATCTCCTCCAGTCTGACCATTCCTATGTGGTGGAGAACTCAGAGGTTAGTGATAAATGCTGGTGCATCCAGCGTAAGATGGGGCCAGGTGCATAGATGCTGGAAGGCAGGGGAGCATTTCCTGTGACACCAGCTTCCCTGCTGTCGTATGCCTTGTGTGGTACTACATAGTACAAGCAGAAAAAAAAGGGCAAAGCATTGTGCGTACAGAACAAATATATGCTAGCATTTCCTAGCCGTTACACCCAGGATGGGAGCCAGAACTCCTGGTTTTATTCCTGGCTGTGTTAGACTCATGCTTATGCTGACCATTGGCAAGGCACATCTGCCTACCCCAGAGGTTTCCCATCTATAAAATGCCTCCTAGCTAGATTGCAGGAGTGAGGGAGTCCTTGGAGAAGTGCTGTCCCTGTTGTGGCCATTGCTCTGCATCATAACAGGTCACAGGAAGTGAGCATTCTCCAGGTGTTTGCACAAAAACGTTGCTCTGGTTTTACTTCAGTTCTTGTCAAAGTTGACCTGCTGTGGAGAGTGAGTAATGGGGAGTTGGGGAAGGAGGTGCAGAGTCCGAGGGCGCGTCCAAGGGTGCTTGTGACGTGTCTTCTGTGCTGCTTAGCTAGACTCGGTGAGGGTGCGGCAAAATGGTGCTTGCCATACTTTTCAGCAGATAATCGGATTCACTAAACTCCAGGAGTGAAGATGGGACCCCATGTGCAGGGCTGATGTTTGCAAGTTTGGCTAGTTTGTGCACAAGCTAGTGCAAAGTCCTGTTCTCAAATAATTCCTTCCCCCTCCGGCCTTCTGTATGAAAGCCTTCAGGGCGCAGGGCAGAATTCTCTCCATCTCACTCATTAGAGAATTAAGATCCTGTCTTTAGGAATTTTTTTTGTCATTTTAGCCTAGATGAAAGAAAATAAGGAACCATATTACGCGCATGTTCTGAGCAGCATCTTTTCATGGCATGTTGCTGATACCAAGTGATGACCAGTTCTCTGCATCACAAATGAATTGTATGCAAATGACTAGTTGTGAATGGAGAATAATTGTCACATTCAGAATCCTGCTTGCAAAGAACAGGAAAACCCCTAAACCCCGCCTTGCCTTGGGAATGGAAAAGCCATGAAATGGTTAACAGGAATTGAAATAGAGAGAGTGGGGAGCTGGCATTTCCACTCTGCTAGAGCCTACCCTGTTAGTGCAGAGCTGTGTGAAGAATGTCAGGGATTTGTTCCAAGCGTTATCGAGATGTGGCTTTACATCTGTAAATCCTTTTATGCATCACAGCTCAGCCGTGAGGCTTTCCCACGTGACCGGGAGCTCTTGCGGCCTGGGCCACCGCAAACTGTCTGTGCAACTTGGCCTGCTGGATCCTGGACCAGGCGCAGAGGGGAATTCGCTGACATTAATAATGGGGCTTTCATTATGAATCACACACACTCATCTGCCACGTTTTGGGTGCACAGCTCAGAATACATTTCTGCAGCCTTTTATACAACTCTAACCAAAGAAATTATAGATAGTTAGTTTGTTTATAAAATCTTATGTCAATCTAATTTATTTTAGGACTTTGTTTGAATACTATAGTAATGGGTGCCATAGAACGTGTCCACGTTTTTCTTCTGTTTATTTTATTCATAGTAGGGCCGTGTTTCTAAGAAGCAATGGGCCATATTCTCAGCTGCTGTAAATTGATTTAGCTCGACATCAGTGGAGCTACATCCATTTATACAAGCTGAGGAGCTGATCTAATATAATTTAAGAGGAACAAATTTCACTACCTGAGCTGGACTTGGAAAATTTACCAGAAGAGGCAAGAAAACACGTTCTTATCCTTTGATTAAAAAAAAAAGTTACTTACCCAATGACAGAACTAATTATTTGTTGATGGGCAAGTAGAGTTGGCCAGTATTACCTGAAATTGTTAGATTTCATTCATGCTTAGTAATCTCAATCGCTCCTGGCTTGTATGTGCTGCTCATTTACTTTGTGTCTGAGTTTGCACAATGAAATATAGACTGCGTTTTTAGTTTCTAGTCAGTTTTGCTTTCAGATTTTCATGCATCAGCACGAAGTGGTGGTGGCTGAACTGCAAACACTGAGGGGGTGTTTGTTCACCAAAGCTAAACTGTTTCATTTTTTAAATTTCATTGACATTTGTCTATGGGACTGGGTGGCGTGAGTGAGAGGAAAAACACTGTTAGCTTCTTTTGGAAAACCTTGCTATTGAGCTGCATTTATCTTCATGTGTGTATCAAAATCTACATTTTGGCCAAAATTTGATCTAATCCTCTAAAATGTTAGGGCTTTAACTATATCACTCAGACCAGGCAAGTCTACACTGCTGGCAAAATTTGGTGGCAGTCGATGGGAGCTGTGCAAGCTACACAGAGTAGTTTGTGTAACTCCTGTCAACTTTGTAACTTCCCTTTAGCATGCCGTCTCCGCTGCACTGATGGGAAACGCGTTCCTGTCGGCGCAGCACTACACTTTTTTTGGAGGTGGTTTTAATAGATCGACTTCTGGATTGATTGAGCGTGTCTTCACTGCCTCTGAATCGAACTGGAAAAATCAATCTGACGGAGGTGAATTCGCCACTGTCAGTGTGTACATAGCCAGAGGGGCAGGTGAGGTGAGGAGTTGGAAAGCTCCATGGAAGAAAAGAACAAGGGCGCTAGGGTTACGGCTCTATTGAGTGGTGCATGTAATTTCCAGAGAACTTTGCTACCAGTTTGGGAGCTATTAGAAGCAGGCCAAAGTACTTCAGCCACTGGATCTTAGCCTTTGTTTCACCTCTCATGTTTGCTTCATTATTTTGTTTTAAATGGGCCTGAGACCCGAAGAAAGGGACTGACAGGAAAGCATAAAGAATCCAAGAATCTGAGCCAGAAAAGAGTGGAGCAGAATGAAATGCCGATGCTGGTAACTGAATGGTGGTAACTTGTGAGATACTAATAAAAAGTAGTGTCCTCATGTAGATATGAAAGGCTGCCAGTGTGACTCAATGGACTCCCAAGCTTAATTATAACTATACAAGCAAAAAGATGATTTAGCTGGGGTTGGTCCTGCTTTGAGCAGGGGGTTGGATTAGATGGCCTCCTGAGGTCTCTTCAACCCTAATCTTCTGATTCTATGAGGGCTTCTAACAAGAGCCTGTGAATAACACTATTTGATATGCTTATGCAGTTGCTTCAGCAGAGCTGGCTTACATTTCTTTCCACTCTATTTCTGTGAATAGAAACATTCCTCTTTGGCTTTTAAATGAATTCTTGCTATTTGTCTGTACCGCCTGGCATCTAAAATGCACCCTATCCTCTTCATTTACACGGTGGTTAAACTGCTGGTTCATGTTGAATTTCTGCTTTGATGCAAGCAAAGTACAATATGATCTCAGGTAATGCTAAACATAGATTCATATTTGTGTAGGCAATGCTTCAGGAATGCAAGACGACATGGGAAATGATAAATTTAACACTGCTTGTTTTTTTGCAGGTACAAAAAAAGTGTGAGGAAGAGTCTTGCTTTCTGCACTGTGGGATTGTGGGATATTTTTTGCTTCCAAGATCAGAACTGCAAATGAGAACACTAGTGCAGGTAACTTTACTAAGGGGAGGGCAAGCAAGCCATTTGTAAGACTAGATAGCTCTCCTGTGGGCTGTGGGTAGGTAGTAAATCCCTGGGATGCCTCCACACAAGGAGATGGTAAGCCTGCATGGGTTTCAGGTGTGCAGATGTTGATAAAAGGGTGATTTCCTCACCCTCAGCCATGTGAAAGGCCATGGTATTTAATGTCATAGAAAACTTGTGCTCATCACAGAGGGGGACATGGTGCTGAAATGCACATTAGTGATTCTGCAAACTCCATCGCATTAGTGTTGTTAAATGTCAGTGATCTCTTCCTCGAGTTAAAACTCTTAATGCACTTTATCCTTTCAAACTCATAGCACTTCAAGTGAAAGCCTGAGAAACATGGTTAGAGAGGAAAGAATGAACAGGAAAAAGCAGGGGGAACACCCTGTGACAAAGCTGCTGTTCAAATAGCTTTCTCTGGCATTCACCATGCCTTTTTAATCAGTTTAAACACAAGTAATACACACTAGCTTTTGTGTTTAAATGCATAATACATCTTTGAATCTCCCTAATGGAGCATGCTCAATGGCACATGCTTAAAAAAAGATTGGCTTCCAAATTCACAATTGGCCAACAATAGGAAAAGTGTGTGGTTCATTTTAAAAACAAAACTCTCTCTTTCAAAGGCCAAGAGGGAGAGAGCAGAGTTTATTTCAATGCACTCTTTCCATGCCTGGACTCAGATCCAGCCTGCTTTGTGTTACCTTTGATTGTGGCTTCCAGGGGATGTCGGTCTACACCGGAGACTCTCCTCTGTGCACGATACTTAGGATGACCTGCTCAGGATGAGGCCTGCATTGGAACATGCAGGGGCTGGGTGTGACTGGCGGTTGGAGGAGCAGTAACACGAATGTTCATTTCAGAGCATCTTGCATGGCCCTTCAAAGTAATCCTCACAACACAGTACAAGGCTGACACAAGCGGTGCTGATGAATGTTCCACTGCATGGTTGCCTTGGCCTTTGGCCCTCTGGAGTGAGACGGCAGCAATGCTAGGGCTGCCAGAGTGCTCACGGGTGGTCTGGGTGGGGATGGATCAGATGTGGCCCAAAGTGTCTGTTCTGAACAAATGAAGACATTAAGAGAATACACATCAGGATGAAAATCTGACTATTGGGACCACCCATCTAATGGGGAAGGCCTGTTCTGGGCAGAATATTTTTCTAGCAGAGGGTAGCCTTGGCCATGTGAAGTGCCTCTTGTTTGTTCCACCCTTTTTGTCTGTGAATGGTTTAAGGGGCCCTGAGTTTGGCTTTCCAGATTGTTGCTGAGTTTTTTGCTTTTGTGCTGTCCATGGTACTGAAAAGCAGCCGATTGCTTCTTTGGTGATGAAATTGACTACGGAGCTGTCCCCTCCAGTGTGCTGTTGTGTGGAGACTAATTTCCATACAATAACATTTTATTTGCAATAAATCATACCCACAGTAAGGTGACTGGGTTATGTCATTATTTGCAAACCTACAGAATGTAATTATGCTGTCTGAAAAATGCCATGCAGAACGGCGGCGTTACTCAAGTAATGCCGATCAACATCAATGAAAATGTGTATTGTGCCTTACAGCAACTCATCACAGTAACCCTTCTGTGCAAACCCCCCCCCCCCCCCCCCCCCCCCCCCCCCACACACACACACACACACACACACACACACACACTCCGGGGAGGGAGATGCTCACTAACATGCAAGACTTGTAAGCGCTAAGTGAGTTGACCCCCAGCTTTTAGCTCCCCCTGCTTTTATTTATTGCCTCTGGTTTAAAAAAGAAAAAAAATCCACCCAGGAGCCTAGTTTCATTTGCATTCTGAGCGAGGAGCCGGATGCTCAGGCTGTAAGCCGGGGTTCATTAGGCTCGCTTACGATGTGCTCACAATGGAGTGGACTCCTCTTCAAATACAGCTTGCTCCCCATGCTGTGGTGTGCTCGTCATACAACAGTGGAGTGCAACAGGCTTCCGCAGACAGTGAATGAGGAGCTGGTAGCTGTTCATTTTTTTTCATTCCAGTGATGCTCAATCTAATGCCAGGATGATGGCAGCATTTCTCCTATCTTGGCCATTAGGAATGTTCCTTGCCGTTGCTCCCCCTTCCCTCCCACCCCAAACCCCAGGTTAAGGGCTCAGCAGTGTCTGCATCTTGGAGGTGTACTTACTGATGCAGGGGGAGCGGGGAAAGTTTGACTTGTCTTCAAGGCTTTAGCATTTCTGAAGTATTGTGCTTCCCAGTAAGAGCACTTTTTATTTGAAAACAGATATTTTTCCAAGGCAGAGTCTTGAATGGGCCTGTTCTTCCCCATCCTTTAGCTTGTGATATTACAACTCTTGGGAGATGTTGCCCCACTTTAGGGGCTATAACCTTAGGTTTATTGTATGTGTGATGGCAGCAGTCTTTCAGATAATTCTGTTTTGGGCTGTGAAATTAGCCTTCAAAACGGCAATTGAATCCACTCTTCTGCTTTCAGCAGCACGATGGGTTTGTGTTTTTATCTCTTTCCCAAGGATGTTTGCCGTTATTGATGCTGAGTGTGCCTATTTATCACAGACTATACAGAACAAAGAAGAATTTATTAATAAGTCTCGGGCTCTCATATGCTTTCTCAAGGAACCTGAAACTTGCTATTTTCTTCTTGGCCCATTTATATCTACATGGTTTTGTTCCTGTCCCATCAGATTAAATGTTTGCTGAGGAAAAGGGGTGACTTAATGGTATGTGTTAGATTTAGTGTGAGAACAGCTAGCAACACAGCAAATGGGGATACACTGCAGAGTGCCATGCGGTGGTTCAGAATAGTACTTTAACTGCAGGATGGTGACACCAGGCCCACAGACCAGCCATGTTAGAATATGAACACAAAGGCTTATCCATCAGCAAATCTTTCTCACACGGTCTCAAAGCGTTCTACAGCCACAGAGATGAATTCTGTTCCTGGTGCTACCATTGGTTTCCTGTAAGACCCTAGGCTAGTGCCTTCATCCCTGTGTGTCTGGGCCTCCCATAGATAAAACGAGAAGTTATGGACACTTGGCAACCGAAGGCTATGCTACGTTTAAGGATGTGTACAACCTTACATTAGTACCAGTGTTCATGTGTTACCATGTTGTCTTGTGGTATCATCCATCCTGTGAATGAGCTGGGGTCCTATGGAAAACATGGTATGTGACTATTGTTGAAGAAAGGGGCTGGATTTCCTAATAGGCATGCTTGACTTTGTGGCCTGGACATTCTTTTAATGTCACTTTTAAAAATATGTTGCACATATAAGCTAGTGTACTTTTCATTCATCTAAACTTGTGCAGCTTTTTGTCATGCAGAGACGGAAGGTTTGTATGTTCCTATTCCCAGATCAGTACTAAAACCACTGATATGACCATATAAAACAGCCATGTCGACATGAGAACCAAAGGGTGAGAAGTGTGGTGGTGAAGTGGTGCTCCAAAGCCCCTGTTGGGGAGGTGAGTGGTGGTATGTCGCATTTTTACAGATACAGAATTCACTTGCCCAAGGTCAGCCAGCAAATAAATGGCAGATTAGGGAATAAAACACACTAGTCCCTGACTCCCAGGACTATGCTCCAAGCAATAGACCTCATCCAGACTGGCCCTTGGAGCCCCTTTTAAAATTCTATCACCAAAGCAAAGGGATGTTGGGGTGACTTGCTTGCTCTGCTGGAGTCAGCCTCAGTCCAGATACTGCTTGTGCTTTCCTGCCAGGGATGACTTCTCTGGGGCTTTCAGAAATATTTCTGGAGAGCCATTACTTCTGGTTCTTTTGGAATGCACCAGATTGCACCAAATAGCAAATTTCCTGGTGGAGCACACCCCCAGGTTCCTATGTATAAGCCCTTTACTTCACTCAACTGCCCCATTTCTGATCTCTCAAAATGCCTGTTGTGCTAGACTAGTGATGGACTCAGGGATGTGAGCACACACCGTGCCACTGTCATGCTCTGTCAGTTGGCTGGCCCTGTTTGAGGGGCCGCCTTCCTTGCTTATGGCTAAGAGAGAGTATCTGTGGGAAGAGTAGATATCCATCAGGTGAAGTCCTGAGCCCTCCCTGCTGCAGTACCTGCCCCTCCTGGAAGGCAGGGCTTGTCGGGGGATGAGGGAGAGAACTTTCCATGGGAGCTCCCTGTTGGAATATTGGCACCATGGACCGACTCTGATGGGCCTCCATTGTCCCTGGGAAGGAGCAGGCATCTACAAAGATGTTCTCATAATGGTGCCTACTTATGTTCTACTTAGAAGTCAGTCACCATCTTCATTAAGTTCATTCCTCTCCTCTCTTGTAGGGCTGTATCATAGACATTTTCCATTTGACTGAAACTTGGCGCAAGAATTGCCAAGTGGGTCACAGTATCTGCTTATACCTTTTAAAAAAAACAAAAAAACAAACCAACCAACCACAGACACCCCAATGTTAGGCTCATGGTAAATGGAGAGTGGGGGCGAGGCTTCCTCTGAAGCCAAAGGCACCAGCACCACAGTCTAGTTCACCCACACCCAGATGGCAAAGATGTCACCTATGCAACCTACCCAGCTTTGGGTTCCAATGGTCCAAGATACGCACACCTTAACAAAGCCTGGGGTACTGCGTTCCTGTGTGCGGGTGAGAGGCTAGGCAAGGGAATGTATTGCCCATCTCTTCAAATCTTTATTCTATACTGTGTAGATTATAGACTGCTGGGGGCAGGGACCTTGTCTTTTGGTGCCTGTGAAGCACTGCATGCCCAGAGCACTATGGACGTAGAACGTAACTGGTACTCCTGCCTGGTACCTTTCTCTGGCAGTGGTCCCTTTGACTTCATGGGGGTTACTCCTGGAGGGAGATGCTGCATGACAGGAGGTAGGGTGGCAGTCTGGCCCATAAGTAGTAGTCTTACTCCTAAAGCCCAGAAAATGAAACTCTAATATACTGCTTGGAAAGCCTAGTGTTGCCATGCCAGTAACAAAAGCTCACACAGAGACAGCCACCGCTGTGTCCTGGACAGCCTCCTGTGTCCGTATTGCTCACAAGGTCATCTGTTGTGTTGAGATTCCCTAGGACACCTGCTGTAGCAAGAAGGTGCATCTAGCCGAGATCGGAGCAGCGACTGTAACTCGGAATGACGTCCTATTCTGGGCCTTGCCATGCAGGAATCCTGTTGTTGTTATGCTTGCAAAGATCTTGGCGTGCCTCAAATGCAAGACACCCTAGAGGTGCAAAATGATGTTGGCCCTTATTCAGGAGAGAACTGAAACGTGTGCTCCGGTCCATACCTCCGTTAAAAACCTGACCGTTTTCTACAATCAGGGCCATTATTGTCCCTGCCATCTCTGCTCTTCTCCTTTACTCCCCGGCCTCGCCCGTGAGTGTGGCAGAGCAGAGCCAGTGCTGAGCCTCGCTGTGAAATGCCATTCTTCCCTCAAAGCACTTTCAAAGGAGATCTTTGCTAATCGGCTTGCTGATAATTAGCACAAATATTTTGAATACAGAACTCATCTTGAATCCTTTGTCACTGTGACAGGCAATGATCTGAGATGCATTTCTTCATCTTAATGTACCCAGAATGTGTAATTGAGCGATGACAAAACCCCTTGATCACTCTTCATCTTCTGGTGCGTCAGACTGCAGTGCCAATGCCGCTTCTTCCCTGTATGGTTTCCTGAGAAGTCCCCAGGAATGAGTAGCAGAGGTGATATCTGCAGTACTGTTAACGCTGCTTGGCACTGTTCCTCCTTTGTCCTGAGCTTTGGACCAGAGGTTGGTTTAGTCGGGATCTGAGAGAGATAATTACGCAGGAAAAATCAGCAGCACTTGACAGCTCGTGTAAGAGCAACTTAAGTCCGTCGGTCACTTAGTGTTCTACCAAAGGAATTTGTAATTGTTTGCCCTGTATAGCAAAGAAAGGAGCAGAAGGGACAGTTGCTACCAGCAGGATGCCATGGATCTGATCTCTGAATGCAAAACATGACGTCAGTGGGTGCCGCAGTTGCTCAGCACCTATGAAAATCAGGCCATAATGTCTCAGAAGAGAACTCCAGTACTGCCTTGTGCTGATGAGCTCTTTAGCCAGCCTGGTGTCAACATAGCACCACAAGTGTGGTTATTTCCAGAGATGCACATCCATCGTGTACTGTAAAGAGAAGGATCCCTGTTCTGTTGCCATCCTGAGACAGCAACCCATCAACGCTCCCTAACCCAGATCTCTTTGTATTAGTCCCGTTCTTCTGTAATGCTTGAGCATTTGGCTCTAAGACCAGCTTTTTGGAGCACATGAGCAAGCAAGACCCGTGTAGATCATGTGGGAAGGTCAGGGTGCACGTAACAGAGCTGGAAAGGAAATTCCTTAGAATAGTCGGCACAAGCTGCGCTCGTCTTTGGCTTGTTGCTTCTGTGAAAGGCTCTCTGCTCCCTTTTTTCATTCAAGTCCTTGAAGCCTTCTTGCAAGGGAAGAGGGGAAGTTGGAACCCTGTGTTATGGCTCATGAGAAATCGGTCAGAAAGCTGGAGGAAATTTATGGAAATACGTTGGAGGAAATTCAGGGCATGGAAGGCAAGAGAGCTACTGTGGAGACATAAATTTCTAAAACAAATGCTTGTGTTCCTAGCCCTCTACATCCTGAGACATATAATATTACAGATCCTGGCTTGCCTGACTTCAGCAGAGTCAGTAAGTCTCTGATACAGTACAGTAAATGCATTGTGACAGTAGCTGAGTGAATTCTATGTGCTGAACAGATGTCTTGTAGCAGATGATGATTCTGAGGCTGTATCACATTGTGATTTCATCAATTATAGATCACTCCTCATTCCATAGACACTCATGACTGGGTTCTGCTAACGGAGACACAGGGCAAGATTCAGACGGAAAAGAGGGGTTTTTTTGTGAGGAGAGAGCTTAATTTTTTTGCTTGGCTTTTAATACTGGGGTAGTTTGTGGGCAGCTCCCTTTATTACTACTTGACCATTCACACCACACTTCCCACCAGTGTGTCTTCAAAGGGCCCTTTCCATTGTGTGGCACGGGTAGGGCACACCCATTTGCTCCCAGCAGTGATGAGCCAAGTGTGCAATTTTCACTTCTGTGGAATAGCCTTCATTGGGACCTGTGCTTGCTCGGTTGGCCCTTGAGGGACGGGACGGCACTGAGTAGTACTTAGGGCACAGCAATGGACTACGAGCTGACAGCCCCTGAGTTCTGACCCCACCTGTTGCATAGTGTTGATGTGATCAGCAGTAGTTTTTGGCTCCTTACTTTTGAATGGTGTAGTACTTATTTTATGTATGGGCTGACTTGCTGTGACCCTGGGCAGGTTGCTTGTTGAACAGCAGCTTCTAATTTTGGGTGCCACCATTTTTGGGAGTCCACGTTGATACATCTACCAGCAGAGCCTGATTTTTTTCCAGAGGTGCTGAGCATCTGCAGATCCTGGGAGGTGCTCAATTTCTCTGAAAAATCAAGCCCAAAGTGTCTCAAGTTGCTCCCTCTAAGTCCAAGAAAACCTGACTGACCAATGTCTGTTTTTCCCCATCTGTAACAATGAGGCTCTTAGTTCCTGCCCTGTCACACAAGGTGATTGGGTGGATTAATTAGTGTCTGTAGAGCACTCTGGCAAAGTTCAGTGCTAAATATTATCAGGAGGCATCATAATGAATACATATCAAAGCTCTATTGTTATGGAAACCTGGTGCTAGCTCAACAGGATCATGAGGGGCTCAATCCTTTTAACTCTGAAGGTCTCTTTAAAATATTGGCAATTCAATCCCCTTTTAGTTATTTATTTAACCTGGCAATCCTGATGCAATAATGCAGAGGCTTTGATTGTGACTGTCGAGTGGTCTAGTCTTTGCACTGCATGTATCATTTGCCATATACGACAACCATTTGCAGAATTAATTTGCCTACTGCTAACCATTTATATTAATGAAAATGCATTTTTTATGTGGGTTTGTCGGGGAGGCAGGCTGCTGCCCGAGAGCTTGCTTCATCTACCAGGATGAGGAGATGGAATTTGTTTAGAAATTAAATAACCTGCTCTGTTTTTAATACACCACGGCCCAGCAATCCTCTCCAAAGCAGATTTCAATGGCAGCAGAAAGCCCTGTCCACAGTATTTTAGTATGTAGCATTGTCTCCTCTTTAAAGTGACCCTTCTCCAGGCTCGTGTTTGCTTTACTCGGATGTGAGATGACGGCACATTTTGATGGTTGAAATTAACAGAAGTTGAGATGAATTCAGCTACCAAGCCCCTTCCCCCATATTAACAAACATTTTAGAATTGATGCTGAATTCAGTTGCAGCTGTTCTCTGAAGCCTTCCTCGTGTGTGTGTGTGTGTGTGTGTGTGTACATGTATAAATAAGAATAGTGTCGTCTGTCCAGATGGCACAAGGGTCTCCTGATCTTAATCTGTGCCATATCACTTGTTTCTCCATCAGCTAGGGAAGGAGGGTGTCACTCATCAGCCTTGCAGGAATTCCAACCTATTGGAGGCTTTCAGCTTGTTTTGCATTCTGCCCTTTTGGCTTCAGTTTAGACTCTGAGCAATGACAGTGGTGTTCAGTGTTGTCCAGTCCCAGGAACAGGTGAGGTCCCTGCCTCAGAGCTTTACAATTCAAATTGTGCAGACAGTCCAGTGCAGGGACGTTTGTGTGTGGAATGGGTTACTGTGAAAGTGGCATCACGGGACTCTCGCTGCTGAAACGTGTCTCGTAGGCCCTGTATTGCTACCAGACAGTGGAAAGGCACCATTAGCTCAACAGGGCCTGTGCTTTTGGAGCAGGAGGGTTGAATTCTAGCTGCATGTGCCATGACTCTAGTGACAAGGGTGTCCATGGACTTACTGCAGGTCATAGGTTGGAAGTTGAAACATCCCAGGGGGTGGCTACAGGGCAGTGCTAGAGAGAAGACTTGGGCCAAAAGCTTGAATAAGATTCCCCACTGGTGCTACTTTCAGGTTTTAAACAATAGTTTTTGGTGAAGAATGCCCTTCCCCTTTTTTTCAAAATAAAAAATGTTTGCAAACATTTTTTTCAATTGTGAAAAATTTTGATAAAATTTGTTTATGGGTCAATTCAAAACTAATTTTCTCACTGATTCTTCTCCCTCCCCCCTCTCCCCGCGAAATGTCAGTGAACCAAAAAATCCATTTGCACAGCTCTATTTAAGCCACTCTTATGGCACAGAATTATTGGGTGACCCTTTAAAGACTTTCTTGTAAAAATCCAGGTTTATCTGTAGTTCTGATGGCTGTCAGTGAGGATGCATGCTAGGGTCCTGCCCTGGGTTATTGGGTTGTTTCTTCAGTCCAGGCATGAAGATTTGATGGTGGGCTGCTCATGCTATCTGCTCATAAGGAAATCCACGTGGGATTATACTTGGATCTAGTGGTGAAGATGGGGCTATCCTTAATTGGGCAGACTCTCCCACTGGGCTGGCCTAAAATCCATGGTGGTCATGGGAAGGGAATGTCCATAGCTTCACTGTGATTACTTCATGAACCAGCCGGAGAGACGGATGTGTCAGAGCAGAGTTACCTTGGCTTACTCTTGGTGTGTGCCCATAGACGTGTGCCCTGCATCTTGATGTGTGGGTTTTATGAAATGTTATAACTGCATCTTTGTAATGAAAGCTACCGAGGAGAGCTAACTGACTGAGGGCCATTGCTAAACAAACGTATCACTTGTCAATCCAGCTTCGTATTCTTACTGCCTGACCTCGCACATTGTTTGTCCCATTCCCAGACTGCTGTGAGCAAAGCCACCCTAGGCATAAACTTAATTATAGCTCCTTGCCTACGAGTAGAGAGATGATTTATTGCTGGCTTTCACTTCCATCAGGGCCTCACGTATGTGATTATGCGATACACAGAGGGTATTGGTCTCCAGGAGGGATCAGTGTTTTGGTTATACATAGAAGCCAAAATTAGTGTTCAGATTTGCCCTCATTTCAGATCCCTCATGAATAACAACCTTGGTGGCCAACGAGCCTCTTTGCTACCCCGGCGGAATCTCTGTGATGGACCTTGATGTTACAGTTGCTGCCCCTGGGACATATATTCTGGCCTCTCCATTGGCAATGTGCAGTGTGGAAGGGATACACTGCGGGAACGGAGGAAGGAAGGAGACAACAATGTGAACGCCTCTTAATAACACAAGGTAGGGTTTACAAAAGCACTGGATGGATTTAGGTGCTAGCTCCCACTGATAGTCCATGAGAACTCTGCGGGAGAGAGCTAGGTGAACAACAGATTTTTTCTGATCTATGGCATGTTTGAAAAATTGAGAGCAAAAATTGTTTTGGGTCAAACTAAAGGTTTTTGTTTCAACATAAACTGAAATTTTTCTTTCTGCTTTGACCATTTTAAAACATTTTTGATTAAAAATAGTAAAGGAAACCTTGAAATGAAGTCATTTCAAACTAAAGTCTCAATGTTTCATTTTGAAAATGTCAATACTTCAATTTTTTCAGAAATGTTTTATGCAACATTGGAGGAAATTGCCATGAATTCATGAAGCATCTGTCACTGGATTTTCAGTTTTTGCCAGTAAAAAAAGTTGGTAGAAAAAATTTCACCCAGCTCTAATTCAGGGCCCCTACCTGCCTTCAATGCTTTTGAAAATCCACCTGTATTTTTCTTCTTCCCTTTGTATTTGTGTTGGGAGACATCAGCCTGTGTAAGCCTTTCATGGCTCCTATGCTGTAGTACACCCTGCCCTGCTGGTAGGATTAATTCTTAAGAACAGCTGAGAAGCTGGGAAGATCAGCCCCAATTTTCTTTCCCTGTCTAGGCTGCTCGAGGTCTGCTTCCTCTCTTGAGGAAAGTGTAGTTGCTTTAATTATTCTTGCCTTCTGGAAATGCCATGGTAATTAGCACTTCCACAGAAGCCCAGCTAGTTCTTGCTCTCTGCAGAACGCCAAAAAGGCAAAAGCATCTTACTGTTTTTAGAGACCTGACAGGCCAAATTATTCTCTGCTCCGCTGATGTCTCCTGTGCTAGGATGATGAAGCCGAGGAAAGGTTGGTAAGACAAGGTAGAGGGGGCTCAAGGAGAAACATAATGGGGATGGCTGGGTATCTTAGTCTGAAGGAAGTGTGTTGCATGAACGTGTGCAAAAATGGATCCTGAGACTGGATGGGATGAGAATGTGATCAACCACATGCATAGAGCATTTCTGTATGGGGTGAGGTCAGAGCAACCTGTAGTTCTTCTCAAGGAAGTTAGGACCCTCAATTGAAGTGAGGTTGGGAGAGGCACCTCCATGTTTGTGACTGATAGTCCAGTTAGGAGGAAAACAAAGCTTCCTCCATACAGCCATGACACATTGAGCACTTCTGGGATCTGGGGGAAGTCCTTGGCTGGTACAGAACATGGCTGGATGTGTAGGCTGGTGCTCACGTGAGGTTACAAGGGTGGAGGTGAGAGCCTACAATATATATATTCACACTTAGAACGATCTGCTTAAATTATCAGCCCCTTGAGGCAGGAACCAGGTTTTGGTTTGCTGTTTGTACAGCACATAGCACACAGGGGCCCTGATTGAGGTCTCTAGATGCGCACACAATGCAAATGATAAATAACAATCACCATAGTGGATGATCTGCTGCTGGGAGGGGTTGCAAGTACTTTGGAGGGAAGGATTAGAATTCAAAACCTTGACCAATTAGAGAACATACCTAACACTGAGATGAACTTCAGTAAAGACAAGTGCAAAGTACTACACTTAAGAAGGAGAATTCCTACTCCTGGCTACAAAATAGGGCATTTCTGGTGAGCTCACAAATGGAACATGAGTTAGCAATGGGGTGTAGTTGCAAAAAAGCGAATCTCCATGTTGGGGTGTGTTAATTGGAGTGTCAAATATAAAAGGGAGGTAATTGTCCTGCTCAGCTGGAGAACTGTGGCCAGTTGTGTGCCCCACTTGAAGAAAGATGTGGACAAGTTGGAGAGAGTCCACAGTAGAGCAACAAACATGATAAAAGGTTTAGAGAGCCTGACCTATGAGGAAGGTTTTAAAAAAAAACAACCTAGGTGTTTAATCTTGAAAAAAGACTGATGGGGGGAGGGGACGATTGATCAGTCTTCAAACAAGTTAAGCCTTCCTATAAAGAGAAGTGACCAATTGTTCTCCATGTCTGCTGAAGGCAGGGAAAGAAGTAATGGGCTTAATCTGCAGCAAGGGAGATTTAGGTTGGATATTAGGAAACTGTCTAACTCTAAGGGTAGCTAAGGTACGGAATAGGCTTCCCCGGGGCGAGTGCGGAATCCCTGTCCCGGCATCACTGGAGGTTAAGAACAGGTTGGACCAATACTTGTTTGGGATGGTCCAGGACTCTGGACTTAATGACCTGCAGCCCTATAGTTCTGATTCTGTGATTCACGAGTAATATTGCAGTGAGGGAAGCAGGTTACTTTCATGGTGGCTTCTTCAGCAAAGATCTTTCTACTCTCAAATGTTGGTGAGGCAATAAATCTGTTTAATCCAGAGCATCTGTCATAAAGTGTCGTCTTAATGCAGATTCACTGACTCTGGCCAACGCCTGTCCTGGTGCTGTGACCAAGACAGTCAGTAAAGAGAAGACTCATAAATTATGTCTGAAAGGAGTTGAGCTGCTTTTGCCATTGGCTCCATCGGAGAGTGTTTAAGGCTGTTTCCTATGAGAGCATATACTCTGGTCCCTCTCCTCTATCTTTAATGTTTTGCATGTGCTCTGCTGCTGTCATGAAAGAAGCCTGAAGAGGGAACTTTAATGCTTTCCTTTGTCACATCCTTTTGCCCGTTGTGAGTGGTGAGGAGCCTTTGAAAAAATCTCATTGCTGAGACATGGCTGGGAGTGTGAGCCACCCAAAGTGCCTTTTGAAAGCATCCCCTGGATTGTCTGTGCCGTCACAGGCACGGGCTGAAGCACAGTACCAGAACTGAGAAACCCTGATTCATCCCCCAAGAAACAGGCGGCACTGAACCAGTCTAGTGCCTTCACTTGGAAAATGCCTGCAGAGATGTTAATTCGCTTGTGAGGGGCAGCCTGGCTCCTTTGGGTCAAACTCTCTGCAAGGTAGTGATGCTGTTAGGGTTCAGCAGAGCGCTGGGTTGTCTGGTGGAAATATTCTGTCTAAGCTCCTGCCTTTGAAGATCTGCGTGTGTCTGTGCTGGCATCAAGGACTCCCCTGCACAAATATCAAGCTATACTGCTGCTCGGGAGTGGTGAATGGCAGGTGCCATGTACATCTTGTAGCTGTTGAATGATCCACTCCTGTTAATGTGAATTTCCTCTTACCCACTGCTGGAGATCTGACCTGAAAGACAAGTCATCGAAGTGACTGTCTTATGCTGCCTTGGCAAATTATAGCCTGGCTTTCCTGTCTGGAAGAGACTGGTGGATGAGGAAATACTTTAACCTGCTCTTGTTCAGAGCTGGGGGTGTCTCAAACCATACGGCCAGCCTTGCACACCAGGTTGGGTGGTGGTGCTATGTGCTGTTAAACAGCAGCTGCATTTCAGTGATGGACAACATCGGGGTGTGGGGGGGAGGGAATGGTGTTTAAAGTGCTATAGGATGAAGGCAGTATGTAAATATGTTGTCAAGTGTACCAACTACTGGTGTGTCCAGGTACAACATACCTGCTTTGCTGCTCTCTGCACTAAGCAGAGCTGCTGGAATACTGAAATTAATTCAATTCATTGAGTTTTAGAAAGAATTGAATAATATATTCACATTATTCACCTGGCTCTTAGAGTGGGGTGAGTAATTAGTGAATATTCGTGCAAAAGCATGGATATTGCAATATTTTTATCAACGTTTGTGCATAACTTTTGTTGGTTATTGGCCCAGCCCCAGGGTTAAGTTTACCCTAGCATATCCCGTTAATGGTAATGGAGTATTAGCAGATACCTCTGCTGCATGTGGCTATTTATCACGAACCAGCAGTTGAAGGATTTCGAGTCCTGTAGCCTTGTCTGAGCCTCTGGTCTCATCTTCAGACGGGTCTGATGGCAAAAGTAGGTTGTAATTGGCAGGACACCTCGTTGCCCTGACTGTATTGTTTGGCAGACCTTTGTCTTCAGCACTACCCTAGAGAGCTCATATGCTCCATTCCCCACAGATGGCCCTCCTCAGAGATGCACCATGGGCGCTCTCTTCTGAGCAGCATTCGTGTCCCCTGAAATCCATCTCCGTGTGGCGGGTCATGAAGACTCCGATAGTAGTTTGGTGGCTTAGACCAATGACTCTTCTTCCTGGGAAGACAGTGGTCATACCAATGTGCGTCGTTCACTTAAAAGAATAAGTGTAGGGCTGACCTTGCTTTGTCTGGAATGGTGGGATATCCCTTGAGATACTTCCTGCTATCACCACTGGTTTAAATAAGCATTTGAACATCTCCTGTAGTAAGGCAGACTTTGGGTGTCCTTGAAACAGAAGTGTGTGTGTTGGGGGTTTGGGGGAGTATGATGTTGTAGATCCCCCTTTGTCACTGACCAATTAGCAGGCCTTAACTTGCAGGAGCCAAAACACCCTTGAACTGAGTATGGGGGATCTTCATGTGTCTGCTATTGTGGTAGCAAACAGACCCTGCGCTTCCCAGAGTATGCACACTTGCTTAAAATAGAGAGACCCCGAGTGGACTGCTCTGAAGAGCTGGCGGCAGAATTGTCCAGTTACAAACATTGTCCTTGGAAGTCTGGAAATGGGGAAATGCCAGCAGGATTGGGTTGCAATCTTGGCGTGAGACTGGGAGGAGAAAGGAGAGCAAGACGGGGTGGTGGTCTGGGTGCCCTGCTGAGGCAGGTCTGTTGTTAGCATGAGGAGCATTCACTGTTCCTGCCGGTTGGTTTAATTTTTAGTCTACGTTGCAAGCCTGCCTCCCGAACAGGGTACATGGCCTTTCCACCAAGTCCCTCCAGGCCCTTGACAAATATGTAACGAAGTGAATGTTACCACTCTTTGTGAGGCAGATATTCTGTACATGAGTGTGATTGAGGGACAGAGGTTGGGTCTTTCCCGAAGTCACTCAGGGGAGTCCAGGCCGGAGCTGGGAAAAGAACCCCAGCGTCCTGTCTCCCTCTTCCCATGTGACACGCTCCTTGCGTACTAAGCTGTAAGTATTCATCGTGCATAGGGTAGCCCCTTTTCATGGGGGTTGCCTTGTTAGCATTTTGGTACCTAGAGCCACTTAACTTCAAGCAATTCTCATAGCAGAATTGCCTCGGACTCCATCCTTCTGAAGCAATCCTGCCGCACTAGGAGACTTGTAGCCAATCCATGCTGAAGCACTGAGGGCAGCAATGAAGGGCTTTTCTTTTATAAAGAGATGTTACCTTGTGCCAGCCAGCTAAACACCCAGACAATAACAAACCGGTCCTGGTAGCTGTCCTCTGATCCTTGTCTGCTGTGCAAGGGAGCTCTTCAGTAGGGATTATCACTGAGGAACCTTCCTCGTGTAGTATTAGTTCATGCACCAGACGTCTCTGTTCATGTTTAGATTGCCTGTGAATGAGCACTTCAAGTGAGACTCTTGTGCTGGGAGCTACAGTAATTTATGGTCCAGAGGCAAAATAAGAGGAGGGAGGGGGAGCTTCTATGAAAAGCTAAATTCAACTGTATGAGCAGGAGCGGAGCGTTCTGTCTTACAAAACACCACTGGCAGCCAATGACATGCACCACACACTCACTACATCATCGGAATACGTCCTCATTGGCCAATTACACACCGAAGGCAGGATCTAACCAGTACAAGAGCGTATGGACTCTGAAGGATGGCCATGCTGTTCTCCGTTACCTAACTGACAAGGCAGTGATGCTCTTAGTGCACACACTGACTACAGGTGTTACGTGAAGCCATCACAGATGGGTCCTTGAGTAGGTTTCTCTGGCCTGTGAGATACAGGAGGTCAGACTGTATGGTCAGAGAGGTCCTGCTGGCGTTAAAATCTGAGTCTTAAAAACAAAAGTCGGCTATAAATGTGATCCCACCTCTCTGTAATAGAGGAGGGTGCACAGCAAAATCTCCTGGGGAGCATTTGACTGTCCTGTTAATGTACCAATTTGGTGGCAAGTATTTATAAGCGTGTTACTCTGTTGGGCATGCTCCTGATTAGGTGTGTGTCTGCGCCATTTGTTTGGGGAAGAGACTGAAAGTGAGACACTTCCTTCCTGGTCCCCTTCAACTCCTCCCTTTTGGGTGGGGTGGGGAGGGGAAGGTTATCCACAACATGATTTCTCCCTCTATATTGTCCTCCCAGCGTAGCTCACCTGCTGCTGTGAGGCAGTAGCGTCATGTCACCTGCTGGTTCCCACCCCCAGTACCTTGCAAGAACAATGTCTCGGTTTCAGGAAATGATCAAATGTTTTCTGATATTTTTAACATCCAAACAGGCCAGTCTCACTCTGCCCCTGCTGTTACATTAACCATGGTATCATTAAGTGAAGTGGCCTTATTTATATTCTTAAACCTCTAACTAGGTCAACACACATTTCTCTTGTCTTAATAATTATTGATAAGATGCAGCTGATCACGTGTCTTGCAGGAACCCAGCTTCTGCTGCACTGATCTCATTAGAGACCTTGCATATGCAAAAGATGCTCTTGTTTATCTAATTCCTGGATCAGCTGCTGACTGCACCCTCTAATTTAACCATTTGGAGACCAAAGCCCAGTGCAATTTTGAGGCTTGTTTTTCCTTCTTTTAAAGCACATTGCATCCTGATTCCTCTGTGTGGTATAAAATCGTAGAACGATGTAAGTGTATTGAATACTCTTAGCTTCTTAAAGCCAAAGCAAACAACCCATGGCTTTTTTGTGACAACCTGGCTGCAAAGAAACCTCTCCCCTCCCTGCCAAATAAGATGGCTTTATTGATTTGTGCAAGGACTTGTAATCTATCCTCTTCATTATTGGTAGAGAATTGTAGTACTCAGGAAGCTGAGTGGCTGTGCTCTCCCCCGTGTCCTCCATATGATGCAGCAGGAGCCTCTGCTCCTCTAGTCTTTGGTCTCCCCAGAGCACTGACAGTCAAAGGGTGGGGCTGTCTGGGAAACCACAGGCTCCAAAAGTGACAGGCTACTGCAGCTGAGTGGTTATGAGGGGAAGATGATCGTGAGGGGGGACACAGCAACTCCAGCACAGGTTCACTCTCAATCGGCGGGAGTGTGAATTCTATTGGCCAGATTTCCAAATGAGGGAAATCTCATTGGGTGGGTGCATGCATGTGCAAACAGGCATTTATTTGCCTGCACAAACCAGGGTTTTGCACACTCAACCTGCATTACATGTCTGAGTGCCTTGTGCACCGTTTTTATTAAAAATATGCATGCTGGGTCCAGCTATTGCCAAGGTGAAATGTCAAGAACGACTTTGCTTTTCCAGTGGTGAGCCCAGATGAAATTCTTTGGAAGTTGATTCATTTTCCCAGGGTAAGTCAGAGGGAGGAATACAGGGGTACAAAAGCTGTGTGCGCACGCGCCTGTGTGGAAAGCTTAATAGCAAATTGTTGCACAGCACTACCCAACTTGAGTTCTGAGTTTTGGAAGGCAAGAGCAGCTTTCTTCTTTTTTTTTTCCCCCATTCAATTGATACGTGATCTTCATTTAGCCCGATCAGCTACGCGTCACGCTTGGGCAATGGTTTTCAGTTCTGCAGACTTCCATCTTTGTAGAACGAACCTTTTGGCAGCTAGAAATTAGGCTTCTCAATAAAAGTGAGTAGATTGGGAGAGAAGCTGAACACAGCTACCAGGGAGTTGGTTTAAGAGTTGAGGATGCTGAAAATGTTTTCACTTTTCCAGCCTGGAGTATTTTTTTCTGAATGATAATGCTTTGAGTAAGTGTAAATATACTTGATACACTAGGATCGCCTTTATCCACCATTAACCTGTAGCCACCTCTGGGGTGGAATACTGCAGCTGTTCAACAGTGCACCGCACAGACCAGGAGTGAAGAGTATGGATATCAATTTATAAATCTGCCGAGGAATTCAGGGAGCCAGCCTCGTGGTAACTGGGCTGGAATAAAGCCAGCGCACTGGGGTGAACGCTTCTCCTCCTGCACAGGGTCACGAGCGAGCACAGCCAGCCAGGCCTTTGCTGGCCTTCTGGCACAGCACCTGCTCCTGGGATGTTCCTGCACACATCCTTGAACTCTGTGCTGCTGCTCTGGGTCAGCAGACTTGCTGAATCCAGGTGAACACTGGTCCTCTCAGTCTGTGCTGCTCCCTTGCTGTCTCGTGGTTTATAGGGGATCCCAGCGTCTGGTCAAGGGGACTAAAATACACCCCGTTTCAGGGAGTCAGAGTGAGAGAAGGAGACAGTGCAGTTACCTTTTCATAAAGACTTGGCACTAAATCGGAGCCCTCACCCAGGACTCGCTCCTAGCTGAAGGTTCCCGTTCCGGTAACACTCAGAGGAAGAGTTGAAAGACTTGCGAAGTGTGGTGAGAGCGAAGTCGTCCTGTACCATCGGTGACACATTTGCAAGGTTACACACCCAGGGTGCCCGGTAGTGCGCAAGCTTGACTCCAGCCACTGCAATCTCTCTAGCCCTCTGCCGAACGATTCAGTGAGACTTCATCATAATGCAGCCTGAATTTCATTATCTCGTTTGTCGGTGGCTCTCTGAGCCTGGAGATAATTTAATCTGGAAGTGGTTCACAATGGGGATCGGTTTTTAAATTGCAAAGCTTAATAACCCCCCTTGGCCGTGATTTATAACGCTGCAGCTTGGGGAGGCGGGGTGACTTGAGTTCCTGCTGATGGGTAGCAAGGCTCTTGGTTATATTTAGCATGAAGGGAAAGGTGACTGCATCCTTTTTGTCTCGTTAGACAGATTTCATAGCGTGAAATAATGAGCATCGTTGTATCGCAAGGTTTGCACAGAAAAGTGTAGCTAGAGTTGGGAAGTTAGCTGAAGAGTGTAGACGGTACTATTTCCACAGACATTGTCTGATCAAGGGGCGATTTACATAGCAAGCTGCAAAAATCATTACAGATGCTGCTAGTGGCCTGGTTAATTAAAATACATAGTTCTCTGGGTAGGGAAAAGGCTACCTAGATTTACTGTATAGAGAGAGACATCTGTCAGCAAGGAACGCTTGTTAGCTCACTGTAGAAATAAGCTTGTCCTGGATTTGTGTCCTGGAATTGGAACTCTTTTTAAGGTTGGATTGTGTGCACACAATTAATTTGAAGAGGACGATTACTATTCACATAAGGGAGGACACATTTACACTCTCGTACTTTCATCTGAAATAGGGGAAATCCTGAATGTTTCTGGTAATTTTTCCCAAACAGTTGGCTACAAACAAAATTCTTCTTTCACAAAAGAATATGTTCCAGGTGATCATAGAATAGATTATTTTTAAATCTGCAGATGGTTTCCACATATTCTTCCCCAGCGTGCTGTGGCTTTCCACTTCAGTAAACTGGTTTATAATTTAGCCGGGGGCTGTGGAGCAAGCATTCTGTCATCTTGTTTTTCTTGTTCATGTTCTTTATTTCCCCCCATCTTTTTTCCCTTTCTCGTGGTCTTCCTCTATTTCCTTCGTTTTTCTCTGTAATAGGCAGTCACTGTTGAGATGAGTGCAGAACTACTGCTCAGATTGCTCACTTTGTAACTTGTGTGCTCTGTCTAAATCCTTTTCTCTGTAGAAATAGACACATTATCTAATATAAAACTTGGGTTAGACAATTTCCCCTTGTACAAGAAACATGAATTTTTGGAAAATTCTAACGGACTTGGGCAATGATTCACTGTCTGAATCTGAACACCCTGTTACCGTGGACTCCATTATGCTATAAAAGCTCGCCACTCCCAAATGTTTTTAACCAACAGCAGCTCAGCAAGGGCAACTTGGCAGCGCGGAGCACGAACGTTTTGTGCTCTGTTCAGCAAAAATCCTCGACATCAAATGTGGCTTTCAGACTTGCACTGTGCTGTTCTGATGTTTAATGATGGTTCTAATGTGCCTGTTTGTACGGTTAAAGGTAATCAAGAATCTCTTCGGAGTTGGGATGGCATTTAAGATGAGATTTGCATTTCCAATAACTTGATTGGAGTTATTTCTCCCCTCCATTAGCTTTTTTCTTTGCTCTTTGATCGTTCAGCATTATAATTACTGAGATTTCATTAAATGCTAAATGATCGTTGGACAGTGTAAATGGCGGAGGGGTGGGGGGAATCCACATGGTCTCAAGCAGCCAAAATTGGTGGCAAAACTCCTGCTGACTTCGATGAGGACAGTACATTTTCCTGTGTGGCAGTTTTTTTGACATCCTGTTGTAAATGTTAGTTTCCCCCATGTTGTTCCTTTGACACACATTGAGCTGCTGACACATCTGTCAAGGAACTTTGCGATAACTGTTTTGTACAATAACTTCCATTAAGCACTTTCCATTTATATTTAATTATCCTTCACAGTTGTGATAGACTTTCATGAACATACATTTTTGTTAGAGCTTTAAAAAAATGTTCTTACAATTTTTTTGACCGAGAATGGCCTTCCTTTCAAAAACAAAATTTTTCACCATAAAAGGACTAAATTTTCCATGATATTTTTTGCTGAAATTTTTCACTTACTAAGAACTGTTTTTTAAATCAATTGAAACATTTTAAAAATGATTTCTGCAAAATACTCTAGAAAATATCTTGCAAAATTAAAACCCTGCAAAACTATTTTTGGGCAGCCATTGTTTTACTGTGCTAATCTTGGAATTTAGTTTGCTATCTAAAGGTTGCAGATGAAAAATGGACAAGATATAGAGCTAAATAAACTGGATGGTGGACTTGAGTTTTTCAGTCGTTGCTCACACATGCTTAATCTCAGTTCAGTTAGGGCCTAATCATGGAGAGAAATTGACTTTCTATTGTGGGAACATGCAGCAGTTTAACATGCACTTGCAGCCGGTTTGCAGGGTGCCCTGTTAACATTGCAGATCCCAGTGTCTTTAAACACTGGTCCCTATTCAGGAAAGAAGTAAAGGATGGGTGTGGGGGGGTGTGTGGACTTAAGCATGTGCTTAAGTGCTTTCTAGTATTGGGACCATAGCCATGTTGTTTTGGCACCTTATTTTGTATAGCACAGTTGACTTTTTTTTTTAGTTCAGTTTCCTGATTCTACCAAATTGTCATCCTTAAATGAGTCTCTCCCCCAAGCGTCTCTCAATACAAAAGGGAAACACTTCATTTTTAGTATTTCCCCAAAACCCAGACTGTGGAACAATATTAAAATAAATGCATTTCTGGCAGCTACCTGCCCAAGGGGGTCCCAGTCTGTTAGAGCGTCTGAGCTGAACCCCAGTAAGAATAAGCAAAATTGAGCCAAGGAAGTCTGTACTGGGGAAGGGCTTCTTGTACGATCTTGCTCCTGACACTGACTGACATGTTTTGCCTCTTCCCCTTAACACTGTCACCATGTTGCTATGTTTCTTGTGGTGATTCCCTCCCTGGTTTTGAACATGTGGGTCTGGACGGATGGGCCACACTCTGGGTTGTGAGGAGTTGGATGCCGGCATAGTGAATTAAGTCTGTTGCAGAAAGGGTTATGAAGGAGACTGTTTTTCCCCTGTTACCTTGAGGCTGATGAAAATGAGCTGACAGAACAGAGGCAGCATTAACCTAATTATGGCCATAAACGTTACTTCGGTGGTGGATTTTCCTTTCTCAGTGACTTCCTGTTTTCAGCTTTGAGATGCAAATTTTTGTACAATCCCTGATCCACATTTCCTTCTCATTAGCATGAAATTTGACTAGTTCCACATTTTTAAATAACTGCTTTCTAAATTTTTAAACAGTGTCTAAGTGTCTTTGTGTATTATACATGAATTTCAGGGTGTGGGGGGAGGGAGGGAGCGCTACAGTGCAAGTCCTGGTACATTTCATGGGCAGAGAGCAAGGAGAGCTAGTGGAGAAGTGGGTGTGTAAGGCTGTAATTTTTCTGGAATAATGAAGCATGATCAGCAATGGGGGCTTGTCATACCAGCCTCACTCTTGCATATCTAAACAGGAGAAACCCATTAACTGTGGAGATTCCCAGATGGGCATAGCTGAGATCGTCTGTGCAGACGAGGGCAAGCTGCTTCTGCGGAGATGCACGGATACCCCAAGTGATTTTTCCCTTCTGTTAGTGGACTCGGGTGAGAGACTTCCCCGGACCCCCACCCCAGTTTAAAAAAAAACAAACCAAACCAAAACAAAAACCCTGCAGATTCGCTTTCACAAATGCAAACCGATATTAAAATTTGTGCCTTGAAACAATTACTTTTGCCTCTGCCTAGAAAATGAAGGTTGTCATTATGAAAGGTTAAAAACATTTCCCCTGGAAAAATCCTTTTGAAACGAGTCTTACGTCTGTGGATGATTTTTATGCCTGTCATAATTGGTACATGGTAAAGCTGCGAGTTGGGAGATGGCTAGTCCTGTACCTGATGCATAAGCCACTATTTTTGGTAAATGTCATTTTCATAATATTTAACTCTCCTCGGAATGAAAACACTCGAAGTTACGGGTGCAGTTCGGACTCGGGCAGGTGAGCTGCTGGTGGTACTGGCTGCATTAAGGCTAGGAGAGGAGAGGCATCTGGTATTCATGCTTCTGGCAACACAATCCCGCTGCCCTGCCCTGCCTGCTCTTCCTGCTGTCCCCTGTCCCCCACGCTGCTCTGCCAGAGTGCCTGCTTGTGCCTGGCACTGAAGTCGTGTTGCAGCTGAATGTTAATGGCCTGGCTCAGAGCTTTCGATGAGTGAGGGCTGTGCTGTTCCAGGGAGTTGCCTCTGTTCTGGAACCCAGGGTCTGACCTGGCTGAAGCCCAAATCCCACTGCTGTCAACAGATACAGCCCTCTGACGTGTGCCTGCATCCCCTCGCGCGTGAGCCCGCAGATTCACCCAGGGCCCAGGGCACATGCCTGGGTCCACCACAGCATGTGATCGAGCTCCCCCCTTCGCCGTGAGGATGGAGCGGAAGCTTGTGCCCAGGCTCGTCTTGGGAGAGCAATGCCCTGCCTGTCCCTTCCCCCTCACCTCCTGGAAGCTAGAAGCACCTCCCAGAGTCGAGTGCAGCTGTTTGGCGTTTAACCCTTCATTTCCACATGGACCACTCTGTTTTAAACATGCCCAAGACCAGCTGACTGGAAACCTGAGGAAATGCCCAGGTGCTGGGACCCGTGCCCAGCAGAACCCACAGTTCTGCAAGACCATCTCATGAACAACCGTCGGTAGCAGGAACACTGAGACAGCCAGAGGAGAGCTCCAAACAGACCCCGGTGCTGCTGCTGGCCTCCGATCAGCCGGAGGACGTCTGGGGCCCGTATTTGGAGGAACAATTGGGGGATGGCCCCGAGGAGCAGCCCCCAGAAGCAGCAGTAGAGGTGGAGCTGGAGCCTGGTATGTTGCCATTGTCTATTTTTATATTGCTGTTAAAAAGTGGGGGGCGGGGAGTGGGATTCCAGGCGACACCCAATAGAATTAGTGCGTGCAGGGGTGGTATTCTGGTTTTGTTGAGGGTAGAGGTCAGGCTGTCTCCTTGGCTCCTTGCCACACACCTCCCCAAAAATTAAAACAAGCAGCTAGTGTTAATGTTTCGCTAGATATACGTGTGGTGGCTGAGGAGGAGTGGGGATGAGCCTTACCGAACTGTCATTTTCAGCATGCACGGCTCTGTCTGTAACTCAGCCACACCAGAGCATCCATCCCAACGGCAGCAGTGGGTGTATGTTGGCTGAGTCCCTGTCTGCTCATGGTGGTCTAAGGTTGCAGCGTGGTTGTCCGGGGGGAGGATGGGATGGGCCTAAACATGTCTCCATCCTACATCAACATCTTAGTGATTTTTTGCCATGAATTGTCACCGGCTGCTGGTGGGGACACACTTCTCATAGAGGAATCAGTCTGGATGGCCGGTTATCGCCACTTCTGGAGCTCATGTGCCCCTTCAATTTGCAGATGTGGTGGTCAGTCACCAGAAGCCCAGCACAACCTTTTCCTGGAGAGAGATTTCTCTGCCCTGCAATAGGAGTTCTCATCTCTACTGTGGCACCTTGAAGATGTACATCTTCTAAGGCACATCCTGCCTCAAAGCATGTCAAAACTGAAGCTAGTAATGGGGTCCCTCATAGGAACCCCACCCACCTCCCCCCAGATAAAAAGTTTTAGGGAGATTTTTGAATGATTGTAATGTCTGGGCTGGCAGCCTGGCTTTCTGGAGCTTCTGGGCAGCCCACCACTCTTCCCCTTTATGTTGCCAATAGACAGACTAAGGAGGGGTGGAATTCTCTTCCCTGGCCCATACGTAACCACTAATGTGCTTTTTTTTTTTAAACTTCCTTCACAGGCCCTTCCCCCTCCCTTGGCAGAGACCAGAAACCCAAACCATGGGCCCTAATTGCTCAACCGACCTCAGAAAAAGAAAAACCATGGCTGCACGGCAGCAGATCCGTCCCCTCAATCTGGATGAAGGGCTGAAGGTTCAGGGGCTGCAGTGGGCAGGCTCCTGTGGAAGAGGGGGAGCAGCCCCAGTGCAGGAGCATCTGAGGGCATGGCCACTGCCCTGTTTGTCTGTTATCCACCCTGTACCCGTGACATGCTGTAGAGTTTGCTCGTTTTGCACTGTTTGTTCTGCATTGGTTTTTGTCCTGCTGTGGTGTGTTGTGCTTATTGAGCGTAACTAGCTTGCGGCTGAATTTCGTAAATGTTAATATATGTTTCTATGTGTTTCAGGTGTTACTTTTTTATGAATGTAATAAATTAATGCACTAGTGGGCAAGGCACCACCCCCAACCCTCCACTGTATGTCAGTTGCACTAGGAGGGGAGAATCAATCTTTACATTGGTGCACACAAGGCTCCCTGCATGGCCTAGCTCAGCTACCTTCTGGCCCTGGCAATCCCAGTGAAGGCTGAGCCTACGATGTGTGCAGCCCCCGAAACGCTGGAGTAGCTCTGGAGCTAGGGGTTCCTGGGGGCCTGTAGGGAGCCAGACAGCAAGGGAGGCAAGCGTAGCCTCCAGGGAGAGCCAGGGGTCAAGGGGTCAGGAGTGACTTTAGGTGCAGGGGAGATGGAGTCCATTGACTTCCACTGAGAACAAGGCTCCTGCACCCCTTAGAAAATGGGAAAAGTTTACCTAACTTCTGTAGGTGCTGCTGAAAATAGGGTCCCCCCTCCCATTGGCCTAGAGCTGGGTTCTCTTGTCCCTCTGGCCTGGAGCAGGTCCCATGGACCGTGAGCTGGGTCCCCTGGTGCCCATTGATCCTGAGCTGGCTCTCTGAGTTCCTCTTGGACTAGAGCGGAGTACCTCACTACCTAGAATCTGGATCCCCTTGTCCCTCATTGGCCCGGAGCTAGTTCCCCCTTTGACATTCCCTTGTTGGCCTCAAACTGGTTTTGGGTTGCCAATTTTGGTTGGATGTATTCCTGGAGGTTTCCTCACATGACAGAGTCTTTAATCCCTGGAGACCCCAGGCTGCTCCTGAAGGTTTGGCAAGCCTGAGCTGGGTCCCCTGGACCCTGTGGCATCATGCTCAGCTTTGGAATTATGGAGACTGGCGGGGGAGAAGGTGCGTCCCCGGCTCTGATTTACGAAGCTTTGGAAATGAGAAACGTGGCGTGCGTGAATCAATGGCAGCATCAGTCCCTGACAACCTGTGCGGCCCTGTGACTGTAGCCTGTGGAGCAGCCTCTGTTACCGCCGCTCACAAAAATTCCACGTCCATTGCGTAACATTTATAATTCACAGTCAGGATGGCATCATCTTTCTTTCCCCTTCTGTCCCCCAACTGGCTTTCCTCCCTGCCTCCCCCTCCTTTCTCAGCCACATAATGAGTTTGATAAGAAATTGTCTCGTTAACAGGATTAGCCATGGAAATCTCTGGTCCCCTCCTATTCATTTTGTAATGTTCCTCATCCTTTTCTGTAATTTTCTGCTGGTATTAGATGTCTGTGGACCACCTCGGGGAGATTAATTCCTGCTCGTTCTGTGAGTGTGAATGCTGATATGCCAGAATGGCGCACTCTCCAGCTGCAGGTGCCATGCTGTCGTTACAGCTAATTTACATGAAACCCCCATTAACTCTTTCCCTGAGAAGCCTGGTCTTGAAATTTGCAGCACCCATCAGTTGAGGAGCTGCCTCTGATGCTGCAGTCCTGTCCCCTGTGAGATGCAAAGAACAGGTCTGTCAGCCAGGCGTGGAGGAGGCAGCTGGGCTGTGTGGTGGCAGGGTGAGGGGTAGTTTGTTTTAGTGATGGTGTCGTCTTTCCCAAAGTAACTTCTGCATCTAAATAAAATGATTAAAAAATACTCTGCCTTGTATTAGAAGGCTCCAGCTCTTCTTGTAGCATTGTCTCTTTTATAGAAAGCCACGTAAACTCATAGATGCATTAAAACCTGATGGACCAAATTCTGCAGTCATTTACCAATGTAAACCCATTGATTTCTATTGTGGAATTGTGGATTTACTCCAATGAAAATGAGCCAAAATTGGCCCCATGATAAATAATTACCGTTGATTTAATAATTCTGTATTCAGAATACATGGCCCCCAAGGAAGTTATTAAAAAGAGGGCTCTGCTAATATCCATTTTATTAAGTCATGAGCACGTATCTGTAAAGGTGGGTCCAGTTTTCGGTCATGCCCACCCACAACTGGGAACTATAAATATAGACATTTGGGGAGAAAAATGTCTGAGGAATTTCCTCAAAGAGAATTTTAAATGGGGTTTTTCAGTAGAATTTAGACTCAAATGCTGATTTTGATAAAGCAAAGCTTTTAAAAAGCATAAGACCAATAGCAATGTTTTTCATGACATTTTAAAAAATGCATGCAAGGTGATTTGCGTAATGATGTAAACATGCCGTGTTTGCAGCGCTCACAGTGCAGCATTTTGCTACTGCATTAAAAACCTTCAGCTTCCCATGCACAGAAATGTGTATTTCTGAGAGAGAGGCAAAAAATAAACAAATGGTGTTCATGGGGAAGAGATGTTGATATTGAATATTCTTTTGGTTGTAAACATTTAAGGGATTATTTGTAATTTAGTACAGGACATTTTTTTTCTCAAAATAATTGTTAACCTGAGTGTGTCCTTTTAAAAGTGAATAATTTATTCAGTTATTTTTTCTTTTCTGTTCATTGAGTGTCCACGAACAGATTGGTTTCTTCTAATTTATTTGCAATTACTTGCCATACTTTTGATGACTAATACTTGGGCGCAATCTACATTTCAAGAATCTGGTGGTGGCAGTTGGATATACAAACCATGTAATTTGGTTGGTGGTGTTGAGTTTTGACAGGGTACATAAATTGCATCGTAACACCTCACTTTCCAGAACTCTGGGGATAGGGTTTGTGGTGTGAATAGCTGTTTTGACAAATTCAATATACCTTTCAACAAATGTTTTCCAAGCTCTGCATTAAAAACAGCTTCTTTCAGGGATGTCCCCGCTGCAGGACTTGTTCACCAATCTGCTTGTGGAAGGTGAATGCCACAAGGGTTCATAAACAGGCACAGCCAGTTTGTTTTAAAACCTGAACAAATATTGTTTGTAAAAATGGCCCGGTTCTGGACCTTTTAGCAACCCTCTGATGGAACGGAAAGGGCCAACGTTTCCAACGGATCAATGGAAACGCGTCTTTAAAACAACGCAGACGTAACTGGTGGAACACATAGCCACAGCCTATCGTCAAGCTCAAAAAGTGTAGTATTGACACTCTTATCTAATGTTTATATATAAATACAGTGCACGTGTATATAGCTAAGCAGATCCCACAGTTGCATAAGATAAGATAGAAATGAACACGGGCTGTAAACATTTATGCTTCAGGACATATGCCGACCACTAACTGACGGGGGTTAGAAAGAAACTTGCTGCTGGGCAGAGATGATCCCATAATTACCCTTTCTGGGGTTTCTTCCACCTTGCTCTGTAGCATCTGGTGTGGGGCACTGCTGGAGGCAGGAGCCTAAGTCAGCTGGACCCCGGGTCTGATCTAGGCTGGCAAGCCCTGTGTTCCCGTGCTGCCTAACGTCTGTTCTGACCTGCAAAAACCGTACACACACAGTGAGCTTTCAGACGGAAAACATCTCTGAACACCTCGGGTGTGACGTGAGGGAAAGTACCAGCTCCAGCGGAGGTTTAAATTGACCTGGCAATAATTGCTTTGCAAAAAGAGGGGGCACAGGTTTGAACGAAGAGCCCCTGTTGTGGTGGTTCCTGTGTGCAGTGCAGGAGCTGAGATGTGGCAGATGGCAGCTGGCACAGCACGGAAGGTTCTGTTAACGCTCTCTTTTTTTACAGTTGTTGGTAAAGGATAATACATTGCAGCTGGGTTGGTTCTCCCAGGCTTCATGCGCTGGTCGAAACCAAACCCAAACCCGGAAGCTAAGGGAAAGGTTGCTTTTTTTAATCGGCTAGGATCCTGCAGTTATTTTTCAAGCCATGAAGAGCTAAGTCACTGGAAAAGCATCCATTGCTGAACTGCAGCTCTCAAATGCCTGGGATGGGATTTGTCAGGGGATTGGCATCCAGCAAATAAATCTGTATTCTCGGGCGTTCCTTAGCACGTTTAGGGTGAGGCTGGGTGCTAACACCGGGCAGTAAAACCCTGCCAGTGTGCACAACTGCTGGTGAGAGCAGGAGTTGGGCATGGCCTAAGCGCCGAGTAGTTTGGGAAGGGGGTGTGCACACGCTAACTGGCAGGAGAGACTTCCTGGAAGAGGAACGCTAAGCAAGGCCAGAGCGTTTGCTGCGAATGACGAGTGATGATTGCATCTAAGAGAGGCCAGAGGTAGACGTGTTAAACCTCACACGCGCCAGACGAGGTGAGACCTGAGCTGATAATAGGTGGATTTAGAGACCGCTTTGGGGATCAATCATGTGAGAGGCAGAGAGAGTCTGTCTCCAGGTGAGAGGTGTGTGAAACGAGCTCAACCTTTCACCACCCAGAGCCGTGTTGTAGGAGGAAGAGTTCCTGTCAGTCTGGGGCTGGCTGGAAGGCACTGTTAATTAGGAGGAGCCTGGAGGGAGAAGAAAGCGTTGCAAAGCACCAGGAATAAAAGGGCCTCTGGCAATAATAGGTGGTGCGCTCTTTAATGCTGGAGATGACAGGCCCAAAGCAGGTGGAAGGTGCAAAACGAAGGCAGGATTTACTGCGTGGCTGACATTCAAGCCAGGGCAATGCAGACCAGGCTTTGAACGGGGCGTGGCATTCGTCCATATAGTAAAACTCTAGTTCGAATGTTGAACGACAGCGCGTTGGTGGCTGGAAGTTCTCCCTTTAGCACTCCTGTGGCTCTGCCTTTGGAAGCCTAGCAAGACTAGCAGAGCTGAGCCTGTGTGGTCGTGTTCTGAAACAGCAAATGAGGTGACAGAGCAGCTGGATGGGTGCGAAGAAGGGCAGAGAGGAATTATTATTGTTTGTAAGCTCACTAGGGCAGAGAGTTGTTCTGCACCCAGAACATTGTGGGAGTGTTGCAATAGAAATGGTGTGTAGGGCGGTGCACAAGAGTCATGGCGTAAAACAATACAAAATGAACACGGCACCCATTAAATGGTTTAAAAACTGGCTCACTGAGAAGTCTTAAAATGTAACTGTAGACAGAGAATTGTCATCGTGTGGATGTGTTTCTAGTTGGATCCTGCAGGGATCAGTTCTTGGCCCTGCACTTTTTAATGTTCTTATCAATGACCTGGAAGAAAACATAAAATCGTCACTGATCAAGTTTGCAGATGGCAGAAAAATTGGGGGAGTGGTAACTAGTGAAGAGACAGGTTGCTGATGTAGAGTGATCAACATCACTTGGTAAACTGGGCACAAGCAAACAATGTTTTAGTTTGACTAACTGTAACGGAGGCCACACTTCCAGGGTGGGAGACTCTATCCTTGGAAGCCGTGACGCTGCAGAAGATTTGGGGGTCATTGTGGATAATTAGCTGAACATGAGCTCCCAGTGAGATGCAGTGGCCAAAAGAGCTAATGCGATCCTCGGATGCGTAAGCAGGGTAATACCAAGTAGGGAGTTTATATTACCTCTATGTCTGGGAATGGCATGGCTGCTTCAGGAATACTGTGTCCCGTTTTGGTGTCGTCAGTTCAAGAAAGATATTGATAAACTGGAGAGACACAGCAATGGTGAAAGCATTAGGAAAGATGCCTCATGGCGACAGCCGTCAGGAGCATAATCTGCTTAGTGTAACAAAGAGCAGGTTAAGGGGTGTCTTGAGCACAGTCTGTAAGTACCCGCATGGGGAACAGATATCTATGATGGGCTCGTCAGTCTAGCAGAAACGGTGTAACAAGATCCAATGGCTGGAAATGAAACTAGGCCAATTCAGCCTGGAAATAAGGAAATAATATTTTTCACGGTGGGGGTAACTAGCCATTGGAATGACGTGCCAAGGGTCATGGGAGGTTCTCCATCGCTGGCAATTTTTCAATCAAGAGGGGAGGATTTTCAAAGAGCTGCGCTAGAGTGGAACCAGGTGTGGATTCAGGGGGGTTCTTTGGCTTGGGCCGCGCACAGGGCTCTCTCCCAGCTTTGCCATCTCTGGGAAAGTTAAAGACTGAACATCAGGACAGTTGTTGTTCGGCTGTGGGATAGTCTTCCAAGGGGTGTGGGGCATGGCCCATCCATTGGGACATCGCCGAGCTAAGCCGCACAAAGCACCAGACCATGTGCTGGAGGGACCTGTCCTGCCTTGGCTGAGAAGAGCTGGGACCTACTCAGCCTTAGTATTTCCCCTCGGCAACTTCTGCAATGAGCTGAGCTGGCTGCCAGCAAAGCCTGCTCCCCACTGCGTGCCAGAATGCCCAGGGCTGGCTGTCGGGGGCAATCCCACAGCCAGCAGCGTCTGGCCTTGCTGCCATAAGGGTGGTGCAGCACCGCTCCTGTTGCTGGCCTGGTAGTGATTTTAGCTGAAGGATGCCATCGTCCCCCTTCCCCCCTCCTGCATTTCTGTTGTAAGACGTTGGGCATAGGTGGGTGACACTGAAGGGCAGGGGCATTGCGGTCTGGTACCGTGCAGCGTGCTCAGGAAAGGGCTTTCAACTGGGCATTTCTCTCTCCACTCTCTGGATGATTATACCTGTTTTCAAACTTCCTTTCTTCCTTTTTCTCTTTTTTGGTGTCATTCTCCTCTCTCCGAAAATCCATTTAAATGCAATTCCATTCTTAAAACATCCTCTTCATGCATGTCTAATGAATGTCAGGGAGATGCTATTACAATGGAGCCGAGTGGGATCCAATCTTGCAGAGTGTCTACAAGTCATTTGGAGGAAACCCTGGGAGCGCTCCCAGTTTTATTACAGCATAATTAGAAATAAAATCTTGTTGCAATAGGAGAATGAGAGATGGGTGTTAATCCTGTAACAGGAGAAGATAGAGCTGTGCTTATAAAAGAGATTAAGGACAGGAAGAGAAAAGCCTTTCATGACTCCCCAATTTTCACCCCTCCTGTTTTCTTTTCTCCTCTCTCTGGCTCAGCATCTATTGTGTCACATGCTGTAGCCAGCTCGGAGCAGACCAGCTTTTCCAAAAGTCCCTGGCCCTGTTGGATGTCAGCACCCTCCACTCCTGCTGTCAAGGAGTCAAGGACCCTGGATTCTCACTTAGCACAGCAGCTGGACCAGGCATGGTATTGGAGTTCGGTTAATTTTGGAGGGTGAATCCTTTTTCCCCACAGACCGTCTCATGATTCAGCATTTCTGCCTCAGCCTTCGGTCACTGGGAGGACAGTGGCTCAGTGCTTGCGTGGGAAGGGATTCTATTTAGGTCTACAGTGGGGAGGTGAATGGGCGCTCTAGATTGCTTTGCAGTTCAGCTGTCTGAGGCAGCTCTGTAAACAAGCCTCCCCGAGCAGGGTTCTCTAGGGCTTTGCAGAGGGAGGCTGACGCACCCCATCCCCAGAGACCCTGCCTGCTGCCTGTGTGTATTCTGGCTGCTTAGTATGCACAAGGTATTCAGATCACAGCCCAGAATGAAAGTGGGTCATGCAGCTATTGCGGCCCTCTTTTTATTGTTTAAAATCACTTCATGGAATTGTCCCTTTGAGACTGGAGTGAAAATGTGAGCACATAAAAGAAGTATACCTGTGGAACTGCAGTGGAATTCTTAATTGGAGCCCAAGGTTGTGCGGGCAGAAATTCTGGATGGTGGAGCAGAGAGCAGAACACTGAGCAGCTGAGACGGGCACCAGTCAGATGTTGGCAATTACCCAGCCCGGGCCCCATCCTTAGCCTCCCTTTTCACGTGGAGGAAGTTCTCTTGCCCAGTGCAAGCCAGGGCGGTGTTTAAATGTGCATGTGTAAATTCAGCACTGGTGAAAGTCCCCAGTGAGCATCGTTGGAGATTGGACTCCTCTTCTCCCCACTGTAAGCGCAGCAAAGGCACCAGCTGTGCAAACTTCCCCCTGGTGCCGCTGTCAGAATGCCTCGTCCCTGCTCCAGACTGACCATCCCCTGCTCAGAGAGGGTAGCTCGGTCCCCTGTCTCTCTCATACACACATGGTGTATAACAGGGGCCCTGGAGTTTTACCTACCCTCTCACACCCAGGAGATGGCACCTTCAGGCAGGTTGTGAGGTGCACCTGGACTTTGGCACTCCCAAAGCCGCTGAGCAGGCAGCAACTGCAGTTTCCTTAAGAGACGTTTCTAGGGCACGTTATTCTCTTTCGAGCTAAGCCCTGCTCTTCCTGGGTGGAGGAGGAGGACGGGGAGGTCTTTGGTACAAAATGTGACCCACTTAGTGAGCTGGAATCAGTTCTTTTACAGATGCCCATGTAACTCCAAGGTGGAAATGTTCTGCATGGGCATTTGCTGCTGTGTGCTACATGCACAGCCACGCAGGAGAAATGTGTGCCTTTGAGGGGTAGGAAACCTGCCGCTGCCGTGCCGCCCCCGGGGCTAGGTACGCAGGGAAACGTGCATACATCTGTCAGATAGAGCACAGTGCTTATTGCATGTGCATTTGGATTAAATTGACAGCTTCTATTTAACGTCCACAGGGTGGATGGAGGGATCCGTAATCTATGCCTGATCTAACTTCTCTCTCGTTTAGGGGTGTACCAAGTATCGACCTGCAGGTCAGCCTTCTCATTACAGGGCCTGGCATGAGAGGCAGGCCCTTTGTGTGACTGGGAGGGGTGGGCTCCCTCATCCCTGTATCTTGGCATCTGGGCTGTGCAGAGTCTTGAGAGGGACCAGGTGGATTTGGTAGCTGAAGGGGTGTTAGGAGAGAGACTGAAACAGGAGTAACATGGTCGAGCAGCAGGCCTAGAAAATAACAGCTGGGCCTGGATTCACGGTGGCGGTGAGTTTGGGCACTGAGAGGCATGATGGGAAAGCAGAGATCCAGCTGCCATTAACAACTCCAGGCTATGTCTTTGGGGGGTCCCTGCCTCTTTCCCCACCTTTGCCCCAGGGATATATTCATTACTTCAAACGTGGCTGGAAATCGCTCCAAAGACTCGCTGACTTTACCTTGGGATGCACATGCTCAAACTACAGCTAATTCATAAACACTGGCACCTATTGATTCCCCAGCAGTTAAAATAGAATGCGTAAGGAAATATTGGCCCCAGAGTATCAAGGGAAAGTTATCTCATTAGTCTTATGAACTGCTCTCTCCTGCAGCCCTGACCCCATGGTTTTTATAAATCTATATTGGATAGAGCAGTAACTGGTAACCTCTATCGATTGTAATTTTTCTCTTGAAATTGGAAGGCTCCTGGGACTGATACGGGGGTTTCTTGGCCACCACAGGCTTCTGGGTCTGGAAATGGACTTTGGCAACACACCGGGCTTGTGTGTGTTTCTGGGGGTTGAGATACCTTCCTAATAACCTGCCAAAACATGGACATGTGGGGAGACTCCTTGGCACTCCCCTCACCAGCTCGCCAAGATGCACCCCTCTCTGTCGAGATAATCTTATCTACATCTTTGCGAAGCTCAGGAAGGCAGGGTGGGGCTTTTCTCTTGCTGAGTGGAACACCATGGTCTGTCCCTTTCGCATCCCTTCCTTGCTCATTTCTGTGCTCCCGCCTGCCCTAGCATTGCAAAACTGGCCAGTTGCATTACTTTCCTTCTGCCTTCCTCTGAAGCCTCAGGTATTTGGCGTCTGCTGGAGGCGGAATAGTAGACTTGATCTGACCAGTGATCTGATGCCTGTGTTCCTGGAAGGCAGTGAGACTGAAGGGTGGGAGCCATCATTTTTCAGGGGAAGAGGGAAGTTTTTCCAATGCCTTTTCCTTCCCAGCGTTAAGGCTGTGAGTGAATAAACATAGGGGGTACATTTTAGGTTGGGGGAGGGTCTATGAATAGCAATGGTACAGGTCATGTCACATTCACAGGCAGTACCCACATGAACTAATTAACCCTCACAACAGCCCAGAGAGGTGGGCAGTATTGCCGTCCTCACAGGGAAACCGAGGCACAGAGAACAGAAACAAGTAGCCCAACGTCACGCAAAAGAGACTGAACTCAACTCCTCGGGTCGCAGTTTGGTGTTTGAACAGCAAGGCTGGGCTTAGACCCCAGGATGCTGCAGTCCAATATCATGAGAATGTTGGGGCTGAGTTCTGTAAAATTAAATGATCAGACACGGACCAAAAACCATATTGTGTGAAGGGTAAGATGTGGGGTAGTAATTCTCCTGGAACCCAGGACAAAGCAACGTGCAGAATTTGAGGGGTGGGGGAGCTGTGTCTTTGAAATGTCATCTGGCTTTCTAAATAAATACAGCATGTGTGTGTCATAGAAGGATAGAAATGTAGCCCTGGGAGGGAGCTTGAGAGGTCATCTAGTCCGTCCCCTGCGCTGAGGCAGGACCGTGTAAACCTAGACCAGCCTTGACATGTCCAGCCTGTTCTAAAACTTGCTTTAGGCAGACCCCGGTTATTCACCAGGCTCTCGCTGTGTGAATGTGAGGCGGGACCCTGGCTCATTTGTGTTAGCTGGTGGCACATTCCTGGGTTTTCATTTCTGTCCCATTGCCCCTGCCCCACAACCCCCTCCCCTGTTTCCAGAGTGCAGCTGCTAATCGCCTATTGTGGGGAAAATCCAGAGGCCGTCAATGCTGCTTCCCAGCAGAAAGCCCCCATCCCTGGCTGCGAATGGTTCTGTGGCAGGTACAACAGAGCAGGCATCTCTGGATTCCTTCTCCCAAGGCGCTGTCATTTGCAAAGAGCAGAGCATTTGGAGCCCATCTTCCCTCCCGTCCGGCTGAGGGGAGTGAACAGAAGGGCCGTGTTGACCAGGAACTGTGCTTGCAACATAAGACCTCCCCCAGCACCCAATGCACAGACCATATCGTGATCACACTCCAGCCCCAGCCATGTCACCATGATCCTAATGGCCAAACCCATAAAACTCAGGCAGGGAGCTGCAGCCAGTTATCAGGTGGGTGTGAAATAACAACCAGAGTCAGAGTAGCCCTGGGCTTGCAAACATCCGCGAACTCTTGGCAGCATCCCGCAGAGTGGGTGAAACCGGCCCCTTTGGTCGGAGGAGAAACCTGAGGCACAGAGGAGGGAAGGGGCTTGGCCAAGGCAGATCTGAAGTGGCTACCTCCTTCCCCAGATTTGGCTCCTCAGACCTTGCGAGAGTGGCTGTGTCTCTTTTCTCTACTCTCGTGTCCTGCGGGGAGCGTGGTACATTGGTTCCGCCTTCTTGTGATGGGGGGACCCGAGAGAGAGAGATGCCAGAGTCCCCTTCTCCATCCTCTCCATGTCTCTTCTCCTCCCCATGTCTGCCAAACCTTTGCTTCACTCCCTCGGGGGTGGGATTGTTGGATTATTTGCAAAAGCTGCTAGTCATGTCTAGCTCTGAGAGTTATTAAAGCAGTGCAGCTCCAGTCTGGCCACAGATGCACTTAATCCTCCACTTTCCGTAAACCTTTCCCACCTCCCGGCAGGCAGAGAGATCTGATTTTATTCCACAACCTTCTATGTTAATCTCACTAGAGGAGTGGGCAATAAGTCACTTCAGTGATGTCTCAGTTGGAGTGGTTTTCATCAGTTATTGGCAACCTCTCTCCCTCCACCCTGTGTAATTCTCTTAGACAAAGTTATTTGTCCCTTTTTAAAAAATTGAAGCAACTCTGTCAGGTTGTGTAGACCCTAAATGTAATGTGACGGTGTCTTTAAAACGGTATATTGCAATGGGAAAGGTGCTCAATATTTCCATTGCAGAGGGGAACTTTGTCTTAACTCAAGAGATTCAATTTGTGAACAACATTAAAAAGTACAAATCCACTGCACAGCTGGAAGGTTTTAACATCCAAACACTCTGTGAAGATAAATGCTGAAACATCCATAGAGCCTGTGGTCCCCATTCTTGAGGAGCACCCATGGGCAGGATGGCTTACAGGGTACCGTGCATGCATGAAATTGATCCCAGATGGAGCTCTCCCCTTCCTGACACCCTGGTGCTGGAACACCTCCAGGCTTTAGAACAGCTCGGATAAAACTCAGCTCATCCTTAACTCAGCTCGTAGACCCAGGCAGAGCCAGAGGCACACCACGCCGTGTTGCCAATTCTTGTCACTTTATAGTGAGTCTCACAATATTTGTTATGTTTTTCTTAGAGCCTCAGCTTCTGGAGTCATGTGAACATAGGAGAATCTCTGCTTTCATCGGGGGGAAAATAATAAGTTTCCAGCCCTCGTGGTTGCAAAGAAAAGCTTGAAGATGTGGTCCCTGATGGCTCAGAGGCCAGAAGGGAAAGAAAAAAGAACCTAGCATTTGTTTTAAAAAATCTCATGGCTGTGTGGGTCCTGACTCGTGATATTTTAGTCTGTGGTTTGGCAATGTGGCACGTGCTAGTGACCAGTGGAATTCCAGGTGTGGACAGGATGTGCCCCAGTCCCAGCGTTCCTCTTCTACAGAGAGGGCTGGCTCATTAGGGAGCCCCAGGGATCGGTCCCTTGCAGAGCATTTCTGTCCAAAATCTGAGTGGCTGCCACGTGAGAGAGACCGACAGGAGGTAGGTACTCACAGTGCTCCTTGGGGTTGGGTACATGGATGAGGCCAGCCATTTTGCTTTCCTTAAGCAAATGAGTTGCTTTCCGGCAACATCTCCATGGCGCTAATGGTCCATGGGCCCTTTGTCCCGAACGGCCTGATTCTCCGGTGTTGAGCTCTTGCATTAAGCTCAGTGGCGGCTGCCTGACATCAGCCGCCAGGCTTGGTGCCGCAGTCACCGCGTGGAGTGAAAGGGAAGGCGGCAGGCTGTGGGGAATAGCAGGGCTGTTTGCCCGCTCAGCTGTCCATACCACCGAGGCTGATCGCATTGGGGTCTGGGGAGCGTGCCCCTGAGCAGGAGTTTGGAATAGGAGCAGGGAGTTTGTTCCGGGTGCTGAGTCAGGGCGGGAGAGTGCTCCTGAAGCTCAGACAGGGCTAGCAATGCTCCCTGCATGTACCTTGCTGTGGTGTCTCTGGGCTTCTCTTGCAGCTGCTCCGCTCGCCTGAGGCCAGATCTGGTGGCCCAGACAGGCACACATCCCAGCCCTCCTCAGCTGTTCCTGGCTAGTCCCATGAATGCCGTGTACAAGCAGCCTGTGGTGTTCTCTGCTAGGCTGTTCAGCTAACTGAGCTGCGGCCCCTTGTCTGAGCCAAGCGTCCCCGTTGGAGGCACATGGCTTGACGTGGAGCCATATTTGCATTTTCTGGCCCAGCACATTGCTTACGTCCGAGCTGCCCTCCCAGCATGCCTGCCTGGCTGTGCTCCCTCGCCACCGCGCCTCTAGCACGCCGAACACCTGTGGCTGGCATTCTGGCTGGCTCCTCGCCCCTTGCCTGGCGGGCAGTGGGAGTGGGGGCTCTTATAACCTCATGGAGGCTGTTTTCAGACCTGGTGGCGGGGCGGCCGAGTGTAAGATAGGTGTCAGGGCTTTATCTGTATTCATTTCATGGTGGGGGATATTTCCCCACCCCCTTTGGTCCCCTGTGTTTTCTTTTGCTCTGCATTGTGTGGACTCGGCGGGTTCCTCATCCATTTCCCCCACAACATGCCGTAATTTGATTCTCATCAAACACGCAGAACTGATGTTGCAGAAGGTCCCTCCAGAGGTTTTAACAGAATACCGCTGATTTCTGCTCTCCCTCTATCTTGCTGCGCATCGCTCCAGCTCGGGAAGCCTTTGTTTCCAGAGGAGTAACACAGCATTCTGAGAACGTTCCCGCAATTCAATATGCACAAAAAAATAGTGGGGGGGGGGGGGGAATGAGGACAATCAGGGTTGTGGAGCAGCAGTTTGCAAGATGCAGTGGCTGCTCGTTGCCATAGAAACTGTCTCCCCCCCTTGCTTAAAATTCCAGTACAGCTGATATTCTGTGCTTACTGGTTTGCTGAGAGATGAAAAATTAATGATCTATTTGCATTTTATTGCAATTGCACCTGTGGGGCTTTTCTTTCTTTCTTGGACCTTTGTATTAATCCCTCGATACTTCAGATTGACAGCTCAGAGCTACAACTGTTCTGCAATTATGTGTGCTGCTGCTGCATTGACTTTGCCATGTCATAACACAGAGACAAAACAACACATGCAGATTTTGGCTAATGAGCATCTAGCCCCTCCTTGTAAACACTGAGAAGAGAAATATCTCCTCTCTCCTCCTTCCTTTCCCTTCCAGCTATCTGCAAACCAGAGTGCGCAAACAACTCATTGATTTATTATTTTGATTACTTGTCAGGTCTGCTTTTGATTCCATGGCTGGACATTGAACTACTTGACTTGAAAGACATTTTTGCATGTGGCTTTCCAGCCTGTGTGTGTATGTAGGCATTCTGTTAAGTGAGATGTATGTTCATTGTTTATTAAAGTCACGGCTTTTCTCTCAGTTAGGAATCCCTGCCACAGAACCTGCTTTCAGTGAAACCAGAGTACGGTAAATGGCAATCTGGCTGGGCTGGGAATGTGTGAGCTGGAGTTGAGGCTGACCATCACTTTGCCTTGTGTCATGGTTTGCTGCTGACATGCTCTGAGGCTGGCTTTAGACTTGCATGTGAGAGCTGCTAGGTGGGGGTTAGGGAGCGGGCTGAGAGTCTTCGTGCCAACTAGGGGAAGCCAGGCTACTTTCAGACTTCTAGCCCCCTCACTTTAGAACGTCTCTGCTTCCGTTGTGGGCAGAAAAGATGCTCTTTTCTTTGCCTTAGAACAGATCTGTCCAGGCCACTTCCAAATGGTGCTGGAATAACTAAGGAGCTGATTCTCAAAGTAGGTCCCATCCTAGGTGCTGGCAGTTCAGTGGGTATCGAATCTGCTCCCAGGTCTGAGGTAGGGGGTGCTGTGCTGCTGGAAGAGCCATCTTTCAGAGGAGAGAGAAAACTGAGGTCCCAACCATCTGTGGTCATTGAAGATTCCCATGGCACTGCTCATTTGCATGGCCAAAATCTGACTCAGGAACTACATTCTGTCTAATTCTCCGTGCTGCGGCGGGGATGTGTGGCAGCACTGTGCTGCTGGTGAACAGCTGCCATGTCCCGCCCCAGAGGTGGCTGCTTGGTAGTGGTGGAGTAAGTGACCCCTACCTTGTTTTGCTCTTTGGGGATCAAAGGCTCTGTCTAATTGTGAGACGCTGCCAGTGCAATTAGAGCAGGATGCGGTGTGCTTTCCAATGGGGAAAGCCAACTGTAGCCTTTTTCCAAAGCCGGTTACTTGCCCTCCTTTTCATGCTGCTGCTAAGTTCTTCCGCAGTGTAGGCGTTTGATCATTAGTGTTTCTATTTATTAATATTCATGGTGAATTATAAAGCAGGGGCCAGGTTAATAACTGGGTTCATGGCTCCTTATTCACCCGCTCACCACCCTGAGGCATGGATAGAGAGGCCTGACTTCTGCTTCTTCAGTGCCAGAATGTCTCACTGTGGATGGGTGTCCCCTCGCTGTTCTCGCTGGCTTGGTTTGTGTGACTTGTTACCTGCTGTCCTCTGGAATCCTCCCCCTGGTGCCCGGGTATCAGCTTAAGATCTTCTTTGTTTTCACAAGTGTCTAAGTAAGTTAAGCTAGTTATTGACTTGGCAGGATAGATTCGCTTTTCATCGTGATGTCGCAGTAGCGCACACTGAGACTCCACTGCGCCGGTTAATTTGGAGTTGCAAGCTTTACCAAGCCACAATGAAAGCAGCTTTCCCGCATCTCCCTTGAGCCTTTGAAGGGGCACTGCCGAAAAGTGCTAGTTTGCCCATGGTGAAATGGAGCATGATTAGACACCGAGACGGGAGGGCAGGGACGGAGCTCAGAGTCGACCCTTCAGTTCTACCTGTCCAGTGCATTTCTCCAGCCAGCAGGCAACACTGCTCCTTCCTGTTGGGCTTTTATACAGCGAGCACATTCCCGGTCACATGAGGCAATGTTGTAAGTGAACCTGAAGACTGTGACCAAGAAATACGTTCTGAAATGGGCCCCTACAATTGTTCCTATGGAATGTCAGGATCCACTTACTGGGGAGCCTGGACCCAGGCTTGCATTCTCAGGCAGACACATACATATGCAGAATGGTATTTGCACGTCTGCCTGCCTGCCTGCCTGCCTGCCTGCCTGCCTGCCTGCCTGCGCAGGCATGGGCGCTGATATGAACCGAAGCTGCAGCTCTCCTGTTTTATAGGCTGATTTTAGAAGCCTGTTTAAAATTGCAGCCCACGAGGTGAAGGGAGGAGTCCAACCCTTGGTTTGGCTGCGCTGCCCAGATGCTGTATTGACTGCATCATGCTCCCGTCCAGTGCTAGCTGTTGTGCAGCTCCTGAGATGCAACAGGGCAAGTGAAGGACCAGTTTGTCCCCTTGAATTCAGCTTTAACCTTGTTCCCTTCCTTAACTCTATGCCGCTTCCTGTGGGAGTTGCCTTATGTTATGGTGTCTTCACTGAGAGATTTCAGAGGGGGAGGTTCGATATATACACAGGTGCACGGATCACTGCAGAGCAGACATTTGCTCACCCCGTCACTGGGATGCTTATTAATGCCTGGGTGATGCAATATGCTGCCATGTATTGGTTTGATCCAACACAGAACAGTAACCAGATTTTTCCCCCTCTTCTGCTTGTCTCCAGAAAATAGGTTTTTTATTACTTTTTATGGCGGTTTGTACATATCGGACGTGCAGAAGGAAGATGCCTTGTCCACCTACAGGTGTATCACCAAGCACAAATACAGTGGGGAGACACGTCAGAGTAATGGCGCCAGGCTCTCCGTGTCAGGTAAGTCTGGATCTGACCCTGCAGCCAGCAGAAGTCTGCCATGAATCTGTGTGTGCGAATCTGTCTCTCTAACATTCTCGGGCCCCGATCACCATGATAGCAGAGCACCTCCCACAATGGTAAAGTGTGTGAATGTGACAGGACAGGACAGGATGTTCCAGTATGATTGAGGAGCTTGGTGTGAGATGCCTTGAAATGGACTAGATTTTCAGACAGGGCCGAGCACCTGGGTGCCCATTGGAACTCTGCCCCTTTTCTGCTGTCTCGAGTTAAGAATGGCCACACTGGCTCAGACCAATGGTCCGTCTAGCCCAGCATCCTGTCCTCCAACAGTGAGTGGCCAGCGCCAAATGCTTTAAAGGGAATGAACAGAACAGGTCAATCATCAAGTGATCCATCCCCTGTCATCCAGTCCCAGCATCTGGCAGTCAGATTCTAGGGACACCCAGAGCATGGGGCTGCATCCCTGACCATCTTGGCGAATAGCTGTTGATGGACCTGTCCTTCAGGAACGTGGCTAGTTCTTTTTCTAATCTAGTTACACTTTTGGCCTTCACAACATCCCCTGGGAACAAGTTCTGCAGGTTGACTGTGTGTTGTGATAAGAAGTGATGAGTTGAGCACCCAGAGTCACCAGGCACTGTGGGAAATCTGGACCATGATCTCTTTCTTTTTCCTCCAGTCAGCAGACCCCGGCCTTATATTACCTGGGTGGGGGTTTTGTTTTGTTTTCCATGCATAGGTGGAGGTGGGGGCAACACAGAGAGACGAAGAGGTGAGTGAGGTCTTGGAAGGTGTGTGGGGGTTGGGGGAAATGGTGGAGATGGGAAAATGTTATCCTCCTCTTATTCATTCCCAGTAGCCTTAGCTCTCGACAAGAAGAACCCTGCTTACCTGCAAGAAGCAACACTATGCCTCTACACTTCTCAGGCTTCTGATGCACCATTGCATATGTTCCTTCTGCCCCCTGGCAGAGCACGCGCACTGCGCTGCCTGCACAAGGTGCCCCACAGACAGCTTGGCTTGTGTCCCGTTTGAGTGCTCCCCATGTGACTCTGGTGTGTGCGCGCGTGTGGATCTGCATCTGTCTGTCCTTTGGGTGTTGGCATTGTTTCAGTTCATGTGTGTTAATCTCATCATTCACATTGTGCAGCCATTTATCCTTATGACTCTTAACTTACACTGTGTGTAAATGTGCATTTTGTAACGGAATCTTCTACCGAAGAAGTAACACACCTCTCCCCTGCCAATCATTATCTAACCAGCAGAGAATCAAGAGGGTAACAACGAAGGAGGAAGAGGAGGAGGGCTGGGTGTGTGATGTGCTTTGATTGGTTTCTCCAGCCCCACAGTCTATTTTAAATTATTTTCAATTGTATGTGTGTGCACATGCACAGGCGGAGGATACACTACACAGAGGCTGAGGACACAGATGTGTACATGCAGGCTGAGGATACACACAGAGACACCCACACACAGGCAGAGGATACAAATACACAGACAGACATGCACGGGCTGCGAATACACACGCACAGGCGACAATACACACACACAGACATAGACACACACACAGGCGGAGGATGCACAGACATAGACACACACACAGGCGGAGGATGCACACACGTGCACGCGAGCGTAAAATATGAAATGGGATTTTAGCCGGCAGTTCCGTGCAGCAGACAGTGGCTAACTGTGTAGAGCTAGGAGGGAGCCTTCTCATTGGCTGCTGAGTGTCCTAATGGAGCTGATTAATCTAGATAAACAGCCCCGCTCGCTCAATGGAGAGGACGACGGTTTTCGCTGCTGTCCTCTCCCCCGTGTGCCTGGCTGGTCACTCCGTTCCGATGAAGTCCGCTCACCGGCACAGCGCTCCCAGGGGGCCGAGGGCCTTCCTGGCATGCCCTGTGGGAGGCGGTTGTTGGCTGGAGCCCTTGTTTGAGTAGGTGTGGGAGGAAGCAGTGGCGTGACCCCCCAGTCTGTTTTGGTTCGGGACCGGGTGGTGGCAGGCAGGATCCCAGAGAGAAGCTTGTAGAGGCCATGACACAGATGCAGCCCAGAGCTGCCCACCGGTGGAACCTCTGTGACCAGGTGTGCAGGGGGCAGTTTGGTTCACAATGGGGCTGAGGATGAGGATGAGGTGTAGCCAGGGCACAGGCATTGATTCCTCATGCCCGCTCTGCTGCAGCTGCCAGCAAAATGAAAAATAAATCCCCAGGAGGATGACGGCAGCACCCACCTGTATCCTCCAGGTGCCAGCCTAGAGACCCAGTCCCCCAGACTAATTGCAGGTACTGCTGAGTAAAGTGCATTCCTATTGCTGGGCCTGCTGTCTGCACAGAGCTTGGAGCAAGCAGAACCACATCACACTCACAAGACCTGGGAGGCAGCTGTCCCACTCTGCTCGGCACCGGGGAGGCCGGAGCTGGAGTACTGGGTCCACTTCTGGACGCCCATTGCAGGAAAGATGTGGACAAATTGGAGAAGGACCACAGGAGAGCAACAGAAGTGATAAATGGGTTAGGAAACCTGAGCTGTGAGGAAAGGGTAAAACACGGCCGGTCTAGTCTGGAGAACAGACAACTGAGGGGACCTGAGAACAGTCTCCCCGTATGGTAAGGGCTGTTCTAAAGAGGCCGGTGATCAGCTGTTCTCCGTGTCCACTGAAGACAGGCAGTGGAGGTGAATGAGATTGGGAGTCTTAGGTGCAATCGGCACAGAAGTGCTCCCTGTGTTCCTGGCACATCATCAGGACGTGCTGGAAAAGGTGCCGGGGCTTTGTCTCGGGCCTGGCTGGCCAGGGAGGGCTCACTCAGGTGGCAGTTCTCTGTGCAGAATCAGAAGCAGCCGCGAGCCGCCTTTCATCCAGGTTAGCTTATCTGCTGATTGAGTTGCCATCCCGGCCCCCCGCCCAGCTCCACCCCCACAAACCTGGAGCTGAAGCACTGCACCAGTTGAGTAGCCTGGGAAGCAGTGTTGCATGACACTTGGGCTCTGATGTGATGTGATGTGACAGGCCGGTATGTGAACAGCCCGATGCGATGTGACGAAGAAGCAAGTGATACTGCAGCAGAGAGCGCAGTCCGTATTGCCGGGTGTCGTGGGGAGCTCCGGGCTTCGCTGCCTGCCCAAGTTACTCTACTCTGGAGGGACTTTGTCTGACTGGAATTCAAATCACCCCTTGCACCAATCAGTTTTGAGTTCCTAGTTCTCCACCATATGTTTGTTGGCCTTGTTTGTGTTGATGTGGGCTCCTGTGTTAGTGCTGTCTGTGCAGTGTAGGCTAATGGTGGGCAGAGGGGAGAATGGAAATCAGGGCTCCAAGATGCTGGCACCGACTTACTGTATGACCTTGGGCATGTCACTTTTCTCTCTGCCCATCAGTAGAACAGGGATAATAGGTGGCTACCTCCCAGTGGTGTCACATGGGTTGAATAACGTTTGCTGGGCTGTGTACGCTTCCCCACAGCACCTCTCCGCCCAGGGGCTGAGCAGTGACAGCAGGGCAGCAGTCTGAAGGGGGGGGCTGCATGGCACCTGTTGGCCCGTGAGGAAGGCCCAGGTTAGCTGCAGGAAGCAGTGTGCTGTGCCACGGGGCGAGCAGCTGGGAGGCTTATATGGGTACCAGAAGTGCAGACCCCAGGCTCGTATGTGTCCCCACCTGAAGGCCCTGGATAGGAACTGCCCCGTCCCCGGGCTGTCTTCTCATACGGACAGGGCCACCCCCAGCCCTCCCAGGCTTTGCGCTGTCCTGTGTTCTCTTTTGGGGTGGGGCAGGGTGGCGGTGGGCGCTCAGTCTGCCTTGGCCCGGGGCTGGCCACTGTCATGATTTACAGGGCGTGACGTTGTGCTGCGACCGGGGAGCGATGAAAGCGATGCCTTTCCCCTGGAATTTAATTTCATGCCTGAGACTCGGTGATTCATTTTCTCCTCTCCTGGCCGCCCAAAGGGCCCCATCCTTGTACATTTTGGACTGTGCCGTGGAATGTGTGTATTTTGCACCAGTTGGGTCACCTTGAAGAGCTCTACTGTGCCATTTTTATCTCCCTGCTCACAGGGCGTATGTCTCCTGCCTTCCAGGGCTGAGTCGGAGGGACAGGGGAGGTCAGCCCAGGGATTGCCCCACCCTAGGCCAGTCCCCTTTCTCGCTGAGCACCTGCTAGCCCCTCACCTGCCCTCCTGGCCACACCAGTCCCTACCCCATGCGTGCATGCAAGTCGGTGCTGCAGTTGGCAGGGCCTCAGTGGAGATTTTAGGCTAGGAGGGTTGCACGGAGCAGCCCGAAAGCCGCAGCACGCGTTCATCCTGGCCCCGATTGCAGTGCGCAGGGAAGGCCACAGCTGGTTATCCCATTCCTGCCATGCCATCTGCTGTCCTGCCATCTAGAATAGCCAGGGATCTTCAGAGGAGGAGCGCCTGTGTCTGGACAGTTTGTAGCCGAGTTATGTAGTTGTGGCTGCACCCAGGTCACTAAGCACAGGCCTTCCCTGGTGTGCCCATCCTAGAGATGGTTCAAGCACGACTCCTGGGTTGTCACTGTTTATAACCGCTCTGGTCTGCCCCCCTTCATGTGCTGCACCAGCCAGCCAGTGCAGGCTGAAGGAGGGGTGCGTCAGCCTTGGCTCCATATCTGCATCAGAGCGGTTTATTTCCTCTGCCCTTAGACCCAGCAGAGTCCATCCCTAACATCCTAGATGGCTTTCAGTCCAGGGAGGTCAAGGCAGGCCAGCTGGTGGAGCTTCCGTGCATCGCCTCCGGATACCCCAACCCAGCCATCCGGTGGATCAAGGATGGGCGCCCGCTCCCCGCAGACAGCAGGTGGACCAAGCGCATCACAGGACTGACAATCAGTGACATGCGCGTGGAGGACAGCGGGACGTACATCTGTGAGGTCACAAATACCTTTGGGTCGGCAGAGGTCACCGGGACCCTCACAGTCATAGGTGAGAGCAGACCAAAGAGCGGAGAATGCAGAGGTGTGAGCCCCTCCACTGTACATCTGGGGAACGGGCTGGGAGTGGGCACATCTGGGGAGTTTGGGGCGGGGGCAGTGGGCACATCTGGGGAGTTTGGGGCGGGGGCAGTGGGCGCCTCTTTGGAAAGGATCCATCCATCTCTTTGGAGACCGTAAGCCTGGCTTCTATTCATCTTGTTTTATTGATATTAGAGATGGGCCTGGACCAAGACGGTGGATCCAGCCCCGTCCCACTTCCAGGCTTTGGGTTAGGTGGATTCCAGTCTGGATCTGACGTCTGCGGGTCAGGCCCATCTTTGCTCAGATCGGAAAGGGGATACGTAGGCAACTGGGGAAACCCTCCCCGGCACCTGATCAGCAAAGTGGGCGTTAAAGGGGAACAGTGACGCGTATGCACTCCCCGGTGCCGGATAACCCGGTGCGGCAGCTGGGCTTTGAGTTCTCCTCTCCCTTGCATGTTGGGTTAGGTTGCCCAGGTTACTGAGCTTGGAGTTGCTGTTGGACAAGCACACAGCACACCAGCTTCCATGCGGGACTGTACACAAGCACCTCTAGCAATGGCTGTGGGTGTGTGCCCCTGTGTGAAGACTAGCCGGACTGAGTGGGTGAGGCCACACTCAGCTGAACAGGGACACCCAGTCTGTTCACACAGGCTTTCCTGTGGCTGGACTATTCGGGAGCAGTTCCCAGACAGCCTGGGGAGAAGCAGCTGGCTGGCTAGGACTGAGTGTTTGAGACTCCTAGCATGCAGCGCTAGAACTGCTTTGGGAACGGCTTTCCCATCCTGTGATACGGTTTCAGATTTCAGAAAATTTTCCAGCCTGAACTGCAACAGAAAGTCAAGATCTTGGAAATGTTCATAGACTGAAAACCCAGGAAAAAGTTTCATGTAGGGCCAATGGAAATGTTTTGTTTTGATCATTTGCAAATGTTTGGTTTCAATTTCAACTTTTTAAAACAATATCTTTTTTACTATAAAATCACTTACATTTCACACCAAAACTTCACTTTGACCCTAAAACCGGAACTGTTTTGTTTAGAAATGTCCCAAAAAGTGGTTTTGATAGGTTTGCAGTTTTTTTTCAATTTCTTTTCAAAATGGGCAATTCATCAAAACCGACTCTTTTCTGCGAACTGTTTTGGTTTTGACAAACCAGCATTTTCTTTTCAGAAAAAAAGTTTTGTTGAAAAATCACCCCCAGCCCCCTGCTCTGCGTAGCATGTATTTTAGTGCTATGGCCCATTTTACTGGTGTCAACTTAAACATGAGCACCTGAGACCAAACAATGATGTGCAGAACTTTGGATTTCATTGATGATGCTGCTCTGTGGACGTCCTCCCAAAGTCCTGGCCTAGCATTCCCTGGGCCCTCTGTTACCCTTGGGGTGAATTGTCTGGGGCAGCCCCCCCTTGGGTTGTTCCAAAGTCCTGGAGCAGTCAGGAATCTGGAGGACACAGCTGAGATCATTGCAGGGCTGCGTTTCCTTGGGCCATGTGGGTCTGAGGGATTCTAGCCTGGCTGATGCTGGTCACCATTGCAGAATGGCACGGGCTGGAAGGCTGATCCACATGAAATCGCTCTCACGGCCCCGGCCATCGTACAAAGCCCTGTGCGTTGCAAGCTCTGGCATTCTACTGGCTAGGTCACCTGTCAGAGCCCGGTGTGCTGTTACACGGCACGGCCAACCCAAAGCTCAGAGCATCTGCAAGAAGTTAGTTTATTTCCACCGCAGCCCCAGATTTACCATTCTGGTGGAGGGAACAGCGGTATTTGTGGAAAATCGGAGTGCCACGCTGAGAGACACCCAGTGGTGTGAATGGTTGGATGGCAGTGTTAGTTTTGTGCATGTTTGATTTATGTACAATGAGCTCCAGCCAAAGAGTAAATACTGTCCGGGGAGGGCATGTATTTATTGCCGGCTTTGTTCCTGGGGGTTTGCTTTGTCAGCCACCTAGCAGCCACTGGAGATGGGGGCATGTTAGACCCAGCTCTTGCAACGTGCCGCTCGGGATGTTCCGCGTGTTTGCGGAGGAGGTGAAAGCGCGACAGGCGCAGGCCAGCGTGCATGGTTCTGGGTCAGAGAGGAAGGCCCAACCCAACACAGCAGCATGCTCAGTGGGCAGCTCCAGGGAAGTGTCTGCTCAGAGCAGGCCTGTCACACCTAGTGTGTCAGCCCGCCGTGATGTCTGTTTCCAAACGCAGCCAGCCTCTTCACGCCTGCCCGGGCAACTCTGTACAGTCAGAGCGAAAGCGATACACAGGGGAGGCACTGGCAGCTCCCCCCCTCCCCGCTCCTGGCTGGTGGGCATGCTGCCGTAGCACACAGAGGCGTGTGTGTGGGGGTGACATGAAGATGTGGGACCTTTGCTGGAGACACAGAGGAAGGTCGGGACACCACCTGGCTTATTGTGCACTGACATTTCACGTGCAGTCAGGCTGGTGCTTGCAGGGGAGAGAAGGGAGCGAGAGCACATTAATCAAGGGACTCACCGAGTGCGCTGTGCTAGGAGTGTTCTCACAACAGCCGCCACTGCAGCCTCGCCCTGCCGTCTGTGCTGGGGCGGCCCCTCCTGGCAGTCCTGTGTGCAGTTGCCCCCAGCCCCCATCAGCGTGCTCTAGGTTTTGTGTAAGGCTCCGGCTTCCGTCAGCCCCCTTTGCCCCTCACCAAATCAGCTCTTACTCTTGGCTGATGGAGCAGGTGTCAGGGTCTGGCAGCTCCACCCTCCCCAGAAGTTTGCTGGTTGAGGCAGGGCTGGCCCAGCCGGTGAACATGTGTGAAAACACAAATGGCCTTGTCTACACTGGGCTTCAGCGTGTGCTCACTAGTGCCTGTTGCAAACACTCCTTGTCCCTAGTGAAGCCAAGGCCTTGCTGTGCTCCCTCCGGCGGGTCGTTCGCAGCATTCCCGACACCAGCGTGCCGGCAGCCACCTGCCACCGCACGGGGGGTGGAAGGGAGAACTTGCTGCTGCTCGGCGTGATGGGCCAGATCCCCTCCGGGGACCTCCACTGCCTGTGCCGAGAAAGGGAGCGCTAGATCCTTTCCCCAGCCCAGGAACCCTGAGTGTTTGTTCTCTCGACTCCCCCTGACCGCTTGCACAGACCCTCTGCACGTGAGCCTCACACCAAAGAAGCTGAAGACGGGCATTGGCAGTACAGTCATCCTCTCCTGCGCCCTCAGCGGCTCCCCGGAGTACGCCATCCGCTGGTACCGCAACACAGAGCTGGTGGTGCTGGACGACTACATCTCCATCCGGGGCATTAGCAACGAGACCCTCCTCATCACGGCCGCTCAGAAGAGCCACTCCGGGGCCTACCAGTGCTTCGCCACCCGGAAAGCGCAGACGGCGCAGGACTTCTCCATCATCGTGCTGGAGGGTAAGCTGGCTTCTCGGGCGGGATGGCGACGAGAGGGGTGAATGGGTGGGGGTTCCCCTCTGGATCTCTCCAGCGTCCTTTGCCACGCCTCTCTCCCTGGAAGCTGTGTGCGCAGACAAGTTCAGGGGAGATCTGCAGCACACCTAGGGGAGGAGAATGCTGCCCCCAAATCAGACCCTGCTCCCCTGCTGTGTGTATGGGCTAGTGCATTCCAGCGCGGCGCCCGCACACCCTCCTGCCATGTCAGGCAGTGTCCGGTGCTCCCAATGCTTTGCCCAAGGTGCTTCACAAACATTCACTGACCTGCACCAGGCAATGCCTGGACGATGTAAGTAAGGAGGTGGGAGGGGTCACTCCACCCAGGGCTGAAATGCAGCCATCTCTGGGTGGAACCAGCATCTCTTTAACATCAGCACTGCCCAGTGTTTCAGGAGAGGAAGGGAGGAGAAATTCCCTTCAGCGGGAAGAATTTGGAGGGGAGGGATGTGGTTACCGGACGCCGTTTGGTCAGGAAGCTGCTGGCCCTTGTGGTATCAAGTGGCCAGGACTTTGGTATAAGTAAGTGCAGGGGGAGAGCCACAGCGGGGCCCTGTCCTCCATGGGAGGGTCTGTACCAAGGCAGCAAAATAAGTTCCAGTAACAAGACGGGGCAATGAGAAGCTGCCCGGACGGGGCTCATCGTGCTTCCAAGGCCGTGTCTGGGCCCATTCTCCCTCCTCTGCTTCCAAGCAGCGTCCTTCCCTTCAGGGCATGTGCCAGGGGGAGGTGGCGCCCCTGTCCCTGAACAATGCTACTAAGCTGGTTTCTCCCGGGTTCTAGCCAGCGCCTTTGAGCACAGTAGCCCTCCTCCCTGGGGAGTGCAGGTTGGGCAGGGCGCGGTCCTGGTGCCAGGCGTGGTCAGCCCGTGTTAGTGCTTGCCGATTATCTGTGCTGCGGCGGCACCTGAGCCACAGACATGGAGCGGGATCCCATAGTGGTGCCCTCAACGAGCTGACAATCGCAGTGTGTTTAAAACTCTCAGTCACGCCTGTGCCTAAATGCAGCTGCTTGCAATGGCCCCGCTGAAGTGTCTGGGTGTTTCTCCTAGATGGGACCCCCCGCATCGTTTCCTCCTTCAGTGAGAAAGTGGTCAACCCAGGCGAGCAGTTCTCCCTGATGTGTGCCGCCAAAGGCGCTCCCCCACCCACCATCACCTGGGCCTTGGACGACGAGCCGATCCAGAGGGACAACGGGCGCCGCAGCAATCAGTACACCATGTCGGACGGCACCACCGTGAGCCACATGAACGTGACCAGCCCGCAGATCAAGGACGGAGGAGTGTACCGGTGCGCCGCGCGGAACTCGGTGGGCAGCACCGAATACCAAGCGCGAATAAACGTAAGAGGTGCCTGTCTACATTTAAATATCAGCATAGGACTTGTACTGGGCTTTGTTCTGTTCTGGGCTTTGGTAGAATCTCCCCCTTCTTCTGTGCAGTTCCAGCGAGCTCCCCCACTCCCCTCTTTGTACTGTCAACGTTGCTTCAGATCATCAGCATGCGTTTTGTCGCACAAACCTTCCCTGTGGCTCATCGAGGGAGGCAGGACGTGGGGCAGCCTATGGGACTCATTGCCACACGATAATATTGAGGCCAAAAGCTTAGCAGGGATCCAAGAAGGACTGGGTGTTTCTGTGGCTATTGCGGACACCTACAGCCGTGATGAGCCCCCATGCTGCTCTCCCGGTTATTGTTAGGGGCTATTAGGGGTTATTTTCCAGGGCTACATGGGGCAGACTGGAGGTCCAGATTCCCCCAGACCTGGCAGTTGTCACGTGGCGGATCTGTGCGTGTCAGAGAAGTTCATTGCAATTTCCACATTAAAGCTGCACATCCCCTTCCATTTCTTTCTCTGCACCTTTTGTGGGAGATGCTCCATCAGAATGCAGGACTTCGCTGCGGGGAGTTAAGAGGGGTGCAAGCTTCATGTGCCCCGCTGTGCCCAGGCCCATCAGTCCTGCCCTGCAGCCCGCTCACCCCATTCCAGTCTGGCCCCCCCACCCCCAGCTTTGCCAGTGCAACTCAGTCCTGATCTGCCCCACCTCCTGCTATTTCAGTCTGGGGAATGGGGAGAAATCCCTCTTCTCCTCCCTCCTGGTCGTAATGCAGCTTGGTCCTAGCGTGCAGTGTCCTCTGCTGAGACACCTGACTCCTGAGCGGCAGCACCCCAGCAACACCAGTCACTGGCTTCTCCTGAGCAGATATGACAACTGCACCAGCGGTTGCATTTGGGAAGATGAGGTAGCAGCCCCCAGTTTCATTTCCACTCCAGCCTTGGGAGGGTTTGGAATTCAGCGCGCTCGCCTACGCTGCGCTCATCCTGCTGAGTGCAGGGGTGCCTGTGTTTGATTCGAAGTGCACTTGGATCCAGCCGTTCCAGCTGGTCAATTGCACAGTCCCAGACCAAGCAGTCGTGGTGGCCTGCGGGGCTGTGCGCTGCAAGACCTCTGGTTAACTTTCACCTACTTCTTTAACGTAACGTACTTGTTTTAACTGCACCGCGCCTTGCGGCCCTGGATCACCTCTGAACTGGCCACCTGATAACTCTGACTGTCCAGCCTTCCCAGCACGATCTGTGCCCATCGGCACTGAACGCTGTAGTAAAGGTGATGGCGAGCCAATGTGGTAAATCATGAAAAACGAGCTGAATTTTCTCTGATTTGTCATAGCTGTATTTTCTTTGTCTGCCAAAATTCATTGCGCTGTTAATCATCCCTATTGTTACGGGTGGAGCATGCTTTCCTTTCCATTACAGGGCGTTCTGGGGCCACAATTCTCAGACACAAGGCACAGTATTAGCCACTGACTCCATAGCTAAAGCTCCCGATTGCATAGGTATGAAGTAGACAAAGCCAGCTGTAACATTGTTTTATCTACCCGAAGCAAGCTTGAGTGGCCTTGTTCATCTGTGTCTCAGGTTTGCGAGCGGTGTTTGTCTGGCATTCCATTTATCACGGAATCCGGAACAAGTTAATTTCTCAGCAATGGGAAGCACTAGCAGTGTTTTTGTTTACCTTTCTTTTTGCTTTTTAACAGCAGATCCCTAGGTTAGAACGCAGGCTCCCTTTGTCTGGGTCTATGCAAGTCTCTCAGAGGGGCCAAAGGCACCATTCATCAGGAGCAAGGTTTTAAAATTTGTCCAAGTCCTCTCTCAGATTTACTCCCACTTTTATTTTCTGTCATGCACACAAATGCTGAATTTGATTCCAGATTGAGCGGGGAGGGGTTGGGAGCTCTTGGCTTGTCTTGATTGTTTCTGCTCTGTTCCCAGGAGACTTTGGGGGGGTGCAGCCCTTCTCCTCTTCAGTGCTCAGGGGAGAAATTTGTGCCTGCTGCCTTTTATAAGATATGTTTTTCTTTACCTGGTATTTCCTCTTGATGGACTCTCAGGTTTTGAAGTCTTATTCCATTGGCACCCCAGAGTGCTTAATGACGTCTGAGTGAAGGCTGGCCGAAAGAGCATTTTTTAAATCCATTTTTTATATTATTTCCCAAATGTTTCAGATTGCTTTGGAGCATTAGAAGTGGCACCTTTACCAGAACATGATGCAGCTGAAAGCTTCATCAAAGCATCTTCCCCCACTTCTGCCTCCCCCCCCCTAAAATCTCGGCTTATTTTCAGAGCTTCCAGAAAAATTCACCCAGTTGTAAAATCCCTTCTCAGTAACTTCTGGAGCGGGGCGGGGGGGATGGTGGGATATAAGAGAATGATTAAAAAGCTAAAGCAGCAAACTGCTTCTGAATGGGTTTGTTTTACATGCCCCTCTGGAAGCCAAGGAAATGCATCTTCCACAGGAGTGTCCTGCATACCTGATAAACTAGGAGTTCTGCAGTTTGCCTCATCCTGGGAGCCAAGATACAGTTGATCTTTAGACTGTAGATGGAGTATTAGTTTGCTGTTTCGTTTCGGCAAGTCTTATAAACAGGAGAACCAAACAATTGTTGATATATGAAACAGGGTGTGGAAATTCTCAAGTGTAGTGTTCTCCTGATCCACAAACCAGCCTGAAAGCCAGATAGACACTGCTAAGCGGGAGGTTTTTCAGCAAAACGTGGTTCACCAGCTGGAGGCGCAGCAAGGCTGAGTTTTTAAATGGCAGTAAAAGAGTTTGCAGTTGAAATTCAGGTTGGTGGTGTGAGGTCCTGCTCCTGGCATATACATTCAGCACGAGAGGGCTAGCTTCCTTTTTAAAGAGACATGCAGAGCAGCTGGGATTGCGTTAAAGCTGAATGAAATATCCTGCTCCTTCAGCAAGGCTGGGTGTCGCTAGCATTAGCAGGGGTGTTCAGAGGTATCCAGAGTGCCGTGTGGACAGAACTTTCACAGCTGAGCGCGGCAGTGGCACCCATGACATTTGGCTGTGATTTTCCAAAGCACGGATGTGATTTAGGAGCTCATGTCCCAGTGACTTTCAATGGGGTGTGTGCTCCTAAATTGTGTCGGTGCTTTGGAATATCCCACCCTTTGTGCACAAGTGATCCAGTGCCAAAGTTTGTCAAACCTTGGCCCTGCAATTTCTGAGTGCATGCAGGATGGGTGCGCCCCCATATCTGAGCTGTTGCCTCCCCCCAAAACATGATCAAACCCTAAGTGTTTATCTTGCCTTACTTGCATATGAAATGTGCTCTGAGATATCAGCAGATGTGTGCAAACAAATTACTCTTCGGAATTAACCTAGCCTGCCTCTTTCCGTCTTCCCACCATTTAGGTCCCCCGAGTATCCGAGCCATGAAGAATATAACGGCAGTGGCGGGTAGGGACACCTTCATCAACTGCAGGGTGATCGGGTATCCATACTATTCCATCAAGTGGTACAAGGATGCCTTGCTGCTGCCTGATAACCACCGCCAGGTAGTCTTTGAGAACGGGACCCTTAAGCTGATGGATGTGCAGAAGGGCATGGACGAAGGGGAATATCTCTGCAGCGTCCTGATCCAGCCGCAGCTCTCCATCAGCCAGAGCGTCCATGTTACTGTGAAAGGTAGGAAGATGGGATGCAAGACCTCTAAAGTTCCCCCTGGCTTTCAGCGGAGAACCACTCTCCTACCCTGGTGTCCTGCCAGGTCTTTGAGTCTCTAGTGTGCTCGTTGCAGGGAGCTTTCAGGGCAGGTGGCCTGCGGCCTAGCTGGGTCATTTCAGCGCTGTCCTTTTGGTGTTCTCTCTCTCTCTCACTCTCACATGCTGTAGAAAGTCAGAGCTGTCCCGTCATCACTGGCTCATACTAGATTGGGAGGCACGAGGGAAGTAGAGAGCGAGTCGTAACTGACGAGCAGAGCGGCCCTTGAACAAGTCATCTCAACCTCATTTTGTCTTGGTGAGCCCCGCGGTGGGGAGGGGAGAAACAGGAACAGTCAGGAACACTGCTGGAAAATCCCCAAGCTGGTAGCAACAGGCTCTCCTGCCTGCCAGATATTCGTTGCAGACACCTTTGCCAGTGGTCAGTCCCAAGGAATCTTGACTGATGCTGCGTGAAGCACCTCTCCCCTCCCGTGCTCTCTTGGGAGCACTGACTGTTTTGCCTCTCACCACAGCCCCGGGATGCACAAAGAGCTCAGGTGCACATGTACAGCTTCTTTGCCATGGGTCGCACACTTGGGAGCCCAGACAGGGCACCGGTTGCTCTCAGATAATTTTGAGCACATTGCTGCTCTGGGGTGAAGTGGGATACGCCAAGGAGAGAAATGTCTTGCTCGATTGGACACACTGTGGACTCTTCGGCCAGACCCTGGCCTTGCTTTGCAAATGCTACAAGGATCCAAGATCACCCATCATTCTGGGTTGGCCACAGCCGCCCCAGTGAATTAGTTCAGTTACTGCTGAATAACAGCCGGGACCTGCCGCTCCCTCTGCTACCCCTCTCCGTAGTGTATCCATTTCCCATTACAAGCAATGGAGCAAGAATTTACAGTGTAAACACAAAGTATTAAAACATCTAACCTTTGCTCAGATCACCTTCGTTGGGGTTTTTCTCTGTGTGTTAGCTTTTAAAAAAATAATACTCTGTCTTCCAAGCGTACGGAACATCTTAAAAGCTTCTACAGCCCATCAATTATTCAGTCCCATTCAGGGAGCTATCAGTCCTAATGAATTGAATCTGATGCATTCCATTCCAGTGACTTGCTGAGATTGTGTTATGAGCATGCGATGCTACAGTATCTTCCATCCTCTGAGTTGTCGGGGCTTCTTAGCCTGTCGCCAGCTCGGTGGGTGCAGTAAATCATTTCGACAAACACAACCACAGCAGGGGAGAGAGAAGGCCAATTCTCTTTCTCTCCGTCTCAAGGAGCCGAGTATTTCTGGAATGCCCTTCGGTTCTGCAGTGGGTTTGTTCTAATGCCCCATCCTTCATGTCCTCGTTAGGAATTGGGTTAGCAGGAGAGTGCATCCATGCTGATTACATATTCTGCCGCTTGATTAGCTAATACTCTCCTCCAAGGCTTTGCAAAGGGAACATGGAAGGAACTGCATGCTGTAGATGGCATGTATCAGAGAGATGCAGAAAGGCCTTCTCTGCAGGGCTGGTAACTGTACTGTGTGTCTTTGCTGGCAGGAGCCGTTTTATTCTGGAATCCACCATCCCTGGAATGGATTAACGCAAGCTCTTGTGAGGACACAGTGCATTACAGCACCACACGCTAGTGCACGCAAGTTAATGGGCTGCCAGGCTTCCTGGCAGCTGGTCAGGCAGGATTCAGGGGACTCCAGGTCAGGGGACCTTGGGTGAGTTCCTGGTAGGCAGGTTCGGGGTGGACAGTTTGGGAGTGTGGCAACACGACACCTGCTGTCTGTATGTTTGGGAGCCCTTGATGCTCCTGTGAAATGAGAGGTAGGAGAGCTGGGAAGAGGGAGAGGACATTTGCATATCTTCTTCTTGTCATGAATACCTTCGATTACCTTACACTTCATATTACAGTTCATCTTCGATTTTATTTCTGGTTTGAGCTTTACAAAGCTCTCTGAGCGCCTGTGAGCTGACCCTTGTGGATTGTCAGCACAGGTTCACGGTAGACAAAGCCAGAACTGCAATGAAACCCCACCACGCTTTCTGAGAAACCATGTGAAATCCTGAATTGTGCACCGAACCCTAAATCGCTCCAGCTTCACCCCTGGATGACTGTCTCAGCCATGTCCTGTACTTGGGAAAAGAACATCAAAATGGTGTTTCGGTGCTAATGGGGCGGGCTTACTAGAGATACCCGGAGATTGCAGTGGAGAATGCCCAGTGTGTCTCCCAGACATGTGACGTCACCTCCCAGCTGCAGAACTCAGAGTCTGCACAGGCAGGTGGCAGGACTCTCCTCACTTGAGACACTTTTAGAATGAGGTTGGTCAAAGCACTAGGAAAATGTTTCAGCAGGGGACAGCCCTTCATTAGCCCACAGGCCTTTGCCACCTCTCATTTCTGTGGCTGCGTGAGGCACTGTTGTGTTTTCGTTAGCGAGCAGTACAATTTTGGCTTTATTTCCGTGTGTGTGTGTGAGAGCGAGCGAGCAGGAGAGGGCTTACACGGGGGTGTGTACATAAAGCGTAACACAAGTCAGCTTTTCCCTATCGTAGAAGGCGCCATTAGAAAAAGTAAGCATGCTGAAGTCGAGCTGCATGCCCATCTATTCTGGGTACCCATTGATATGCAAACCCTTCTGAGACTGGATTTACTGGCTGGATTGGTAGTTGGGGACAGTTGTAGAAAGTTGAGCTGATTTAAATGTTCTCCAGTCTGGCTGACAGGCCATTCTGATTGGAGGGGAGGCCGTTTATTTCATCTGCAGCATGGCTGGTTAGCATTTATCCTGGAATATAGATGTTGTTTGTGTATTTATATGTTTATTGGCCATCAGATAAAAGACCCACAGAGAAGAATTGCAAATGCCCTGGAATACAATCTGCACTGCAGCGAAGAGCAGAGTAAATAAATGTAACTGTACCTAAGTGTAGACTGTGATGGCATGCAATGCTGAAACGCTTTTATTGCCACAAGTGCCGGGTGACCACGTTAAGTGCCACGAGTGAGTTATGCAGGTCTTCCCGAGCAAGTGGTAATCAAAGCTTTATCGCACCCCTTGTACCAGAGCCGAGTGCCTTCATGCTCTGTTTCTTAAAAAATCTTTGTCCTGTTTGACCATCTCCGGTGGCTTTTCCCTCTTTGGGTGTGAGTCACTTTGGAGTTGATGCTGTGGGCATGTGCTCAGTGTAGAGATCTCCGCAGGAGCAGCCTGAGGTCGTCTTAGGGAATGGCTTGGGACAGGAAGGACTTTGAGGTGCTTCTTATGGCTGTTTCCTGTAGTGGAGTGACTAGGGGGTGTGTGATGGAGTGGGGAGAGCAGTAATGGTTTGGGGATGGCTGCCATTCCTATGGCGTGACCTTGTACAGATCTCCAGGCCATGCTGAGCGCCTCAGTTCTGTCAATGGTGCTGTCTCTGGACTGCGATGAAACAAAGGATGTGTCTACACTGTAGCAGGGAATGCGCCTCCAGCCGGGGCAGACAGACTCGCGCTAGCAGGGCTCAAGCTAGTAAGCTAAAAATTGCAGTGTGCACATTCTGGCTTGGGCTGGAGCATGGGCTCTGCAGCCTACAGGGGCCAAGCACGGCCTGGGCCGGAACAGCCACACTGCTAATTTTAACTTGCTAACGAGCTGCAGCGTGAGAGGTGCTGAATCCGAGTCCTGACTACTCCCCCCAGTTCATTGCAGGCCAGGGGCTCTGGCACAGCTGTGCTAACGTGACTAAGATTCTGGGATGAGACCCCTCATGCACTTACCCCACTTGTGAATGGCCAGGCTTTGAGACCCAGGTTTGCAGAGTAAAAGGACTCCTGCATTTGCGGTGTCTTCCTGAGCAGCCACCGCTGTCTTGTGCTCTTGGTGCGCATGCGGGAGCTCCAGAGAGAGAAGCGGCGGTTCTCCCAACATCAAGAAGTTAATGCAAAATATCAGAATCCTTGTAAGCGATGGCTGTTGTCAAGGAGAATTAGAACATGGGATGTTCTTCTGCAAAATTCCTGCTGGGGCTGTGTTGTTTTCTCCCTGTTTAAGGAGGCCTGTGAGGTGTGTTTGGAGAGCATTGCGTGGATACACAAATCCTCCTCCCTCTGCAATAGACTGCAGAGCATACACAATTAATTATTCATTAATTATGGAAAACAGGCACTGCTGGCTCCAAGACTCCAGCTTCTCGAGTCTTTCGTGTGAAGCTGAGCTAATGGAGTAGCCTCATCTCATCTGAAAGAGGTCTCCTGCTCTTCCTCTGGTGCCATGCACCATTTAGGACATCACCAGGCTTGGGCTGAGCCTGGTGCGTTGCATTGTCGGCTCCTTCCTGCAGTTTGTGTTTCAGGGAAGCTGTGAGCAAGCACAGCAGTTATCTGCAGACCTACTGTTCTATGCAATACGCTGTTGGACGGCAGGAGAGGAGCTGTCATGGCACTGACCACACGGGAGCACAGTCACTCTGGGACCGCAGAGCAGCGCTAAGCGGCTGTGCTGGATTTCAGAACCAAGAAGGGAGAGATGCTCTTGCTGTTAGAAAGTGGCTAAACCAGAACCTCCTGGGGAATGATGCTAAGGCTGGCTTCCTTCCCACCCATCACGAAAGAAGGGTGTGAGGCCATGGGAGGGAGCAGGAGCCAGGATTCCAGATCTGTCACGGACATGTGGCCTTAGACAAGTTACCTCCCGGACTCTCTGTTTCCCCATCTGTAGAAGAGGGATAGTGATATTTTCTTACACCGCTGGAGGTTGGCAGCCTTAATTAAGCGTCAGAGAGAAGATGCCAGCAAAAGGCTCTTAGCGTTTTTGTCATTCTGCTGTTAGGAATCCCAGGACTCCCACTCAAAGGGGAGAGGATGGGCAGCTGGAAAGTTAGGAAGAAAAGAGGGGTTGAAATGCTAGCTCAGAATAACTGAGAAAGGGGATGATGCCAGTGTCAGCTGGGCTGACTTGGGAAGGGTGAGATGGACACACTCAGATTTGCACGCTTGCAGAGGATGTGCTAGAATCACCTTTGGACACCAGTGCTTTCAGTGCCCCTCCTGTCACACTCACCAACTCCAACCTCTCCCACGGGCCTGGCCTGCAAGGAGGTGCTAGTAATAGGAAGGCAGTGCATGAAACTGCCTTGCTGGCACATCCCCATCTCTGCCTGAGACCGTCCTTTCCCCCATCCACGCCCCCAGCAACACCACCATCCGAAATCCCAGGAGGCTCCCGCTCACAGTGTGTGTGACAATAGCTCTTCACTAGGAAACACTTCAGAAGTGATTTCTGCCCTGGATGGCTGTGTTTTCCCCACCTTTGTCCCTGCGTCCCCTTTCCAAACGCTGCTCCTGCCCTTCCTGGGAATCAGGTGCTGCAGAGCGGAGCCCTCGGTAGAGAGAAAAGAAGGACACATTGGAGCCGAAGGTGCACGCGTTGTGTCAGGTGGATCAGTTCCCTATTAGGGGCTTCAGCTTTCAAAGAAAAGGGCATCTTATTTCTGCCAAGGGGACAATTGGCAGCCAGCTAATTTAATTATGGAGACTGCTGAAAGGAGATGGCATCTACCAGGTGCTGGGCCTTGTTAGCTAATTGTCTACCTGCTTCTCCTTTCCTTCCCCTCCCCGCCTTTGCTGGAGATGCTGCTGTTGTCTAAGGCCTGGTCTGTGCTAGAAATTATGTTGTTATAACTACATCGATCTGGGGTGTGAAAAATCCACATCCCTGAGCGACTCAGTTAAACCGACCTAACCCCCAGTGTAGACAGCAGTATGGCGATGGGAGAAGGGGGAATTTTCCCTTTGACCTCGCTACCGCCTCTCAGGGAGACGGATTATCTACATTGACAGGAGAACCCCTCCCATCGGCGTAAGAAGGGTCTTCACTCAGGTTTTAGAGTGCACAGCGTTTTAAGTGTAGACGCCCCTGCGTTAGCATAAGGATAATGGTTGGTCTGGTGTTCATAGCCTTGAAGAAAAGCATCTGTTTGGGTGCTTTGCTACCAGCAGATAAACGCCCAGCTGGAATTTCAGCCAGCACACGCAAAGGGGGTCCAGGGCAGACCTTCCCATAAGGGAGCCTGGTGGGTTTGCTCCTTCAGGATTTGTCTATAGCTAACGTAGGAAATGGATAAAGTTTCCCCTCGTTCCCTTCTCACTGACATCTTTCACCCTCTGCTCAGAGTGGTACCTGTTGGAATAAAAGCCTATCTGAGTTTCCAGCCATGAGTGTCCTCTTGACCGATGTAACAATCGATGTATGCTACAGATACCTTCATGGGACATAACATCATTCACCCCACGGAGCCCCTCGATGCGGGGGCCAGGCGTGTCCCTTAAAGGCCAGTTAAATTGCCCCGGCGTGACACAATGGGTCAGCAAAATGGGTTTGATAGGCCCACTGCTGGTCAGGCCACAGGGACACTGTGTGGCCACTAAGGCGGCCCTGGGTCACATTCAGAGCGTGAGTGGACACAGCAGTTCCTTGGAAGCCATGGCATTGGGTCTGCTGCCCCGCAACACACACAGCCGGGCGCTGCTTCCTGGGAAGCCACGGGAGTTGGGCCTGCTCCCCCCAGGGCTGAATTTTAAAATGCTTCTGGGTCCTTCTTCCAAAGCAGGCTCCTCACGGTTTCTGCTTCTTGCCTTGCCAGTCCCTCCCCTGATCCAGCCCTTCGAGTTCCCGCCAGCCTCCATCGGCCAGCTTCTCTACATCCCCTGCGTGGTCTCCTCGGGAGACATGCCCATCCGCATCACCTGGAGGAAGGACGGGCAGGTGATCATCTCTGGCTCAGGGGTCACTATTGAGAGCAAAGAATTCATGAGCTCCCTGCAGATCTCCAGCGTCTCCCTCAAGCATAACGGCAACTACACGTGCATCGCCAGCAACGATGCTGCCACCGTAAGCCGGGAGCGGCAGCTGATCGTGCGAGGTGAGAGCCTGGGGAGCCATGGGGTGGGACTTGGCTGTGCGTGCCGTAGTTTGTCCTGTGAACCAGGACCAGTACCCCCTCTGTCGTTTGGGCCCTCGCTCCCAGGCGGGGCCATTGCAAAGCAGAGCAGGCCAGGCCCTCCTCGGGGTAAGTGAGACGGCACCGGAGGTAGAGCATGGCAGGAGGAGAGCGAAGTTAAGAGGCACGGATGGGAGAGAAGCGAGCGCTGCAGCTGGCTTTGAAAGGAGGCAGCGGGACAGGCAGCACTAGAGAGGATGCAGCGGTATGGGGAGCAGGCCTGTGCTGCTGGATCGGCTGCAGTGAGACATGGCGGCTTTGATCCGTGGTGATCGTGCTGTTCTTGAATTTTCCCCAGTGCCTCCTCGTTTCGTGGTCCAGCCCAACAACCAGGACGGCATCTACGGCAAAGCCGGGGTGTTGAACTGCTCCGTGGATGGGTACCCCCCGCCGAAGGTCATGTGGAAACATGCTAAAGGTAGATGTGAGCTAGGGTCTCGCACGCGTGCGACGCCTCGCTGGGGGAATGGCCTGTCCGTGGCGGCTACCCTGCCTGGGCTAAAGGCATACTTGAAGGGTGAAAGTGCATTGCCGCCCCTCTCGGGGGGGGTTTCCTATCCCATGCATAGGCATGCGCAGGCGGGGTGCCGGGGGTGCCCAGGTTGTAAAACCCTGGTTGTATGTGTACCGCAATTATTTAATGTTCGGTGCGGTGGTGCGGGGGCGGGAAGAGAAACGGCGCTGCTGCAGAACGGACGGCGCCGCGCTCGGCTGCCGAAATCCCGTCCTTCGCGCGATTTCTCGGGCTAGGGTGGTACGCGGCCAGAATTTCAAAAGTGGCCCGCCTGCGAAATTGATTCCCTGAGTGCACACCCTCATTAAATGTGCTGCGCACGCTAACGATCCCAGGACAGCCCGCACAGCGCCTTTCCCCAGTGCAAGGCACTGTCTGGCAGTTGCCTTACAACGGGCAGTGCTAGATGGCATGTGGTATTGCTCAGCTGGGGGGTTGTAGCTCACTAGGATCCCTCCCGCACTTCTCTTGTGAGAGCCCCTCGTGTGAAGGGGCCAGTGTGCAAGCATGCCACGTGTGTCTGGCTGCTCTGCCATGCACACGGCTACTCCTCCTTGTACCAGCCAGCAAGCCACCGATACAGAGGAGAGCTGAGAGCACTGACCTGGCTTGTTGGAAAGGAAATAGCAAACCTCTTCTCCATTAGCCCCTCTGGGCTCCAGGCCTTACCTCTCCGCCCTCTCTCAGGTGCACATGCTCCGGCACAGCATGATCCGGATACTGCGCCAGCCCTCTGGGGCCCCAGCAGCATGGGTCCGTAGGAGAGCGCTCTGTTGGTGTGTCAAACCCAGCACATGCCAGCGTCTTGTAAACAGGCCTCTCCTGAGGTCCCTTCCCTGTGGCTTTTTGACGGTCCGGGCCAGAAGGTCACTCTTCTCCCGTGGCTGTTCACACGCTGGCACTTCGAGACGTCGACAGATGTAAATCCCTCCCTCTCCCCAGCAGACATGGCTGTCCCCCTCTCCGGAGCTGGGAATGGAGCTGACCCTAGTCTGGAGTCATTTTTGCTGTTGACCTCCTCCTTTATCGGCTCGCCACCGTGGAGAATGGTGCAGGCAGGGTTCTGGACCCTGCGCTCGGCAGGCAGCTATGGCTGCAGACCCAGCCAGGGGAGCTCATGTTCTCCAGGGGAGTCTCCCAGGAATGGCAGCTTCTTTTCTCTGGATAGAGGGCGGTTCAGGCAGGCAGAGAGGGAGGCGTTCAGAGTTGGGGGGACATTTAAAAGCAAGAGACGTAAGCCTTGTCTGCCTTCGCTGTGTCCTCTTAGGATTGTTTCTTCATGTCTCCTCCTAGGAAGCGGGAACCCCCAGCAGTACCATCCTGTGCCCCTCACGGGCCGCATTCAAATCCTCCCCAACAGCTCGCTGCTCATTCGCCACGTGCTGGAGGAGGACATTGGCTATTACCTTTGCCAGGCCAGCAACGGAGTCGGGACAGATATCAGCAAGTCCATGTTCCTCACCGTCAAGAGTAAGTAGCTCACAGCTCGCGGTGTGTCAGAGGGGGGGAGAGCAGGGGCCAAGCGGGCAGAGGGCAGAAGTCACCAGGCAAACTAAATGCAGAGGAAAGGAAAGGAAAGGGGAAGCCGGAGATGGGAGCAGGGAACAGATGTGGTGCTTGACTTGCCCTGTTAATCTGGGGAGCCTGGAGTATCTGGAGGGAGAGAGCAAATTGCGTTTGTGCAGAAGTGGGGACAAGAGCATGGGGAGGGAAAGATGGGATCAGATACTGGGGGAGCCGCACCGTGTGCAGGGCATCTAGATGTGCGCATGGGTGCCAGGGCCTGCTGAGTTCAGGAAACTGGAATGCAGAGTCCCTGGAAACCCCAGAGGGAGAACAAAGACTCCCAGGACTGGAGATGTGCATGTTAGAACCTAGTGAGCTGGGGAAGGCGGCTCCATGGAACTCCAGGAATGCCCAGACTGTGCAATAGGGGAGGAGGCCCCTGCTGCTTTGCTTTGCTTTGCTGCAGGACGTTGCATGTACACCGGCTATAGAGATTGTCTCTTACGTTATTGCTTGGCCGCGGGACATCACTGCCACCGCTGTAGTTCTGAGTCCCATACGCTGACTGCGCTGCTGCTCCTACAGCCCAGTGTGGCCTACATCCTTCTGTGGCCTACAGTAACTTAAATCCAATCCCACGGGGCCGGGTGAAGGGTGAAGTTCCAAAACAGCTGGGTACTAAAGACGATACACTGTCGTTTCCAATCAGGAGTATTGATAGCTGGCGCAGGGAAGCGCTGCGTGGCTCAGACCAAGCATGCTGGCCGCGAGCCAGGCTCTCATCGCTGGAGCGGTGTGTCTCAGCCAGCTCAGTGTAGTGTCATCTGAGAGCTCCCTCCTTTTACGGCTGGAGATTCTTTATCACATGCAAAGCCCTTCCTGCCTCAGCAGAGCAGCACACGAATTCCTGCCAATCAAGGCAGAAGGCGCTGAAAGGGATTGATTCCTATCCTCCAGGGAGCTGCTTGCCTTACCCTATCAAAAAACACTTTGTGCTTAATAAAACCGGGCAATCAATCTACATCATACGAGGGAAAAGGAGGAAGGGAAATCGCTTTGCTAATTCAACACGCATGGGCCTGGAAGTGTTGTTAGACACCTTGTTTGAACTGCGCGTATTATTGGATTCCTCTCTCACTGCTATCAGTGGAATAGATAAGCTCCAGCTCCTCTTTATTTATTTTTGTTGTTGCAAGAGCTTAAATCTAGAGGAAGAAGAAGAATATCCCCACTGTGCTCATTATGGCAGCGGTTCACTTGTGTCACTAGAGTTAAGATTGTGTCATGGCTCCGTTACAGATCTTCAGATGTTCAGGGCTATATTAGCAGGCTGAGAAACACTATCAGTCAGGGCTGCAACGTGCTCTGTGAGCAATGTATTCACCAAATTTCAAATGTTGTTACTGCCTGCTTTGCTGTGTGTGGTTAACAGCTGTCCTGTTCCATTCCAGTGCGGGGATCCCTACTAAACCCTTTTCTAGTGGTTAGTGTAAGTGAAGTGCTTTGAGATCCGCTGGGAGAAAGACCATCAATGGTCCATGTTTTCCCCTTAGTCCTTGCACATACAGAACTCCTAGTGGAGTCAATGGGACCTTTGTCTGAGTGAGGACTTCAGGCTGTGTCCCTTTATGATTTTATTATTCAAGATGCATCTTCCCCTACGCCCAGGTCCTAAAGCCTCAATCCTACAAATATGAGTCAATCTATGCATGTAAGCAGTCTCATTTACTTCAGTGGGACAACTCGTGTGAGTAAAGTTACTCCTGTGCATAAGGATTTATAGGATCAGACCATGATGGTGGCATATTCATGGCCAGGCGGGGGCTGGACAAACTGACTGGTCCAGCCCCAACCTGCTCCACTTGTTGAATGAAGCTTTCTGCCAGGACGTTGAATATGGCTGTGCTCAGGTTTGATAGGATTTGGGGGATTATTTCCATCAGTTTAAAATGCCACCAGACAGCACCTGATGCTGACTGCACCCAGTGTCTCTTATTTGTATTTGTTTGCAGGAAGGTTTCTGTACACAATGAACAAGTGTGAGTCTGTCCCAGACTGGGCCAGGCAGCCACCCTGATTCCAGTTCAGGCTGGCCTTCCTAGCTCGACTCTCCCGAATCCCTGCACTGGGGCAACCCAGCCAGGATCTCAAATGTTAGAAATTGGTCACAAAAATGAAATGAACAGACAGGCTCTGGAAGTGCCTTCCCCAAGGTCTCCCCCCACCCCAACATGTGTTTAATTTCTCCCATGGATTGATGAATTGAAAAGAGCAACTTCAAACAAAATACTTCAATAAAATGTAGGTACAAACGCAGGCAATTAGTCCAGAGTGAGTGTGCAGGACTATCTAGAGTTGGCATTGTCGCCTCATCCCCACTACCTTGTGTAATTGCATCCCAGGACAGGCTGCTTGCTGACTTGAATAGCACATAACCTTATTATGCATGTGCTCTTACATTGCTCAGAGACCTCAGCAGCCTTTGAAAAGGCTCGAATGACTAGGTAGACAAAGTGCCACAGCCAATTAAACATTATAAGGATTCTTTGTTTTGTTTCATTTTTTCATTTTTGTTTCTTTTTTTTCTTTTTTCTTTTGGTTTTTTTGTTTGTTTAACGAAATGTCAGGCCAATTAAAGTGAGATCAGCATGAACTTTTATTTAAAGTCAGGTTGCTGTGGACAGAGTCAAATGAAAGTTAATCAGAGTCCAAACAAAATGTGTTTGTGTGTGGAAGAAAGAAGGGGACTGGTCTTTTAAAGCCACATTACTGAGAAGGGTCCTGAGGCTTCTTCTATGTGGGCAGTGTTCTGTGTCTACCTGCCATGTGCCCCGGTACTACAGTGATGGGCACCATGCAAATGCCTGGAATAGAAAGATGATAAACCATATAGGGATTTAGGGTTGTGGTTTGGAGCCCCACAAGCCCACCAGTCCCACAGAGATTGAGCTTCTGCTTTTATCAGGTGGCAAGTAAAGAAAAGAGCTCTGGTTATATCCCCCTTGGAAGTTTAACCCCTTGGGTTGCCATTTCTAAACCCTTCTTTCCTGCCTTTAATGAACACGGGGCGGACGTACTGAGAACGCACCAGTGGGTGTGGGCAGAATGCAGTATCTGGCTGTGTATTGGGTCCCAGACTATGGTACAGAACGTATGTGCTGGCATGAAGAAGTGTTGTCTAGTGGTCAGAACTCTTGGGTGCTTGTCTCAGCTCAGCCACTGACTTGCTCTGTGAAGCTGGGCAAGTCTCTGTTTCCCCATCTGTTAAATGGGGATAATGATACCTGCATCACGAAGATGGCTTGGCATGATTTATGGTTAGTAAAGTGCACTGGAGTTTATAGAAGCGTTCGTATAAGCGTCTCAAGTAACTGTTGTTCATGTTGGTGGGGTTCTTCCATAGAAACCCTGGGGGGGGAGCTCTTCTCTTTGAAACATGAGAGTCCGTGAACTTCCCTTGTCTCGACTGAGACAGAGGCTCTTAGAACCTAGGATTTTCCATCTGGAAATGCCAATTCAATATTGATCTGTGTCATTCCCTGTGCCCTTTACCCAGTCATTGAGCCTGCTCTGGATAGCACCTGTCCTGGGCTAGTGTAATTTTGGGTGGAAAGTTTCACGTTTTAGGGGAAATGGTTTTTTTTGTGGCAGGGTGAGATTATTAAAGGGGGAGGAAGGCAAGTGTTAAAAGTAGCCCCGCTGTTTGGAAGGTGAAGTAATCCTGGGGGAACGGCTCAGTGGGCAGAATGCAGGAGAGGAGATCAAGGTGCATGATTTAGGACATGGTCACGCACCAGCTGGTGTGGTGAGTGAGAGGGTCGGGCCTGATCCTCAGCCAGTGGCAGTTCCATGACACTGATGTAATGGAGCCCTGCCAGTTTGCATCCGCTAAGCTCAGTGTATGCAGAGTGCGCTGAAGAGACGTGGCCTCTCTCCCGGTGCTGACTGTGGGCTGGTCCTGTCGCATCGTTTGTGTCTGCAGTGCAAAGCCAGGTGCATTCTTCTCCCCGCCAGCCCGTGAGGGAGGGATCTCCGATAGTCCGTCTCTCGGCTGCAGGACAGATGACTAGCCAGGTTAATGCAGCTCTGGTCAGTAAGCTGAGCGGGGAGGTGCTTGGTGAGAAAGCCGTGTCTGAGTCGTTCTGTCTGGACCACGCCTCGGCGCTCTCTCGTGGAGCGTGCAGCAATGCAACCGTGCAGGCGGCTGTCCCTTCACCTTCCCGCGGACGCTGCCTGCCCAGCAGCGTGGCGGGACACTGCTTTCTGCTTCAAGATGGCCGCCATCGCCGAGCAAGTCCCACCCCGTGCTCTCTTGGGGAGACGCTGCAGCTGTTCATTCGTGTTCCCACTGGTCTGAAATAAGAGGCAGGGAGACTGCCAGGGACATGCTTTCTGTGTGCAGCAAAACACAGCCGCAGGAGTGAAAAGCAGCAGCCCCATGGGACAGCCTGGATTGCTGCTGTTTGCGAGACACATGGGGGGGAAAGGGGGGGACTGAGGTTCTAGTTTGCAGGGGCTGCCAGCCCAGCCCTACTCCCTCTCCAGCAGCTGGAGCTCATTTTCAGGCAGTAGCTGCCTTCTCCGTCTTCGCTACCTCTCTTCCCTCCCTCAGCCCCGTTCCCTGTCAGCTGCTTTAACAATGACAGTATTGAAGATTGCAGAGGGCCATCACCTTTCCTTCGGGGAGATGATCAAGTGTCTGGATAATCGGCCAGCAATCAGTATGTCGACAGCATTTACAGAGAAGTGGAAAAGCATCTGAAGCAGCTTCCTTCTTAGGCTGAGCCGGTAGAACAAGAGATTAGAAGTTCTTGAAAAGCCCACAGGGCAGGGGTCTCCATGGCTCCGTCTAGCCGGCCGCGTTCCCCAACGTCTTTTACATGCCGCAGTGGAGAGGGGGGGGTGGAGAGATGTCAAGAGGTGGGGATGGAAGTTTTGATCCTTGATGCTCTTTTTGGACTATGGATTTTCAGACTTTGTAAGATAAAAGCATCATTTTATCGACTGCTTCATCACAGCCCAGGATGTTTCTAGCGCACAGGCCAGCCTTGCTCTCTGGAAGCAGCAGCAACCTGGGTGCCTGCACACTTGCTGGTCACGTGTTCCCCCTGGTCTCGCACCTGCCAACATGCCTATTGGTGGTAGCTCTCTAGGGCAGCCCCGGCGCAATGGGCCCACCCTCGGCTCGTCTCTAGGCTGTAAGTGTGTGATGATAACACGAGGAATTTACGGGGAGGGTTTTCGAAAGGGCAGTTTTGTTTGTGTGTGTTTGAGGGAGATTCCTGGCAATGCTGCCAGGTTTACAACAGCAATTTAAAACAAACACAAAACCCTTCCCTGGGTAAAATTCAAGGCATTTTAGGGATCAGGTTTGCGTTTCGCCCGTAATGCTCTTTTTCACTTTCCTGCACTGGGTTTTAGCTGCACAGTGAGCATAAATCTGTCGGTTTTATCCCCTGGCTCTCATGCACTGGCAGCGCGTACAGAGCTTGAGGCCAGCTCGTGATATCCTTGCTCTCACTGAGCAGCACCATCCACTGAAAGGCTGAGGAAGGCTGACGGCGATGGGGCTTCTTATGGAGTACGATGCTACTCAGTGCAGTGGGGCCGGAACTGGCCTGTGGCTGGCAAACGCTGCCGGGGAAGTTGAATATCCAAACAGCTGCTTTCATTTCTATTAAAAAACTCCCAACATGGGAATATTTTCATGTTTTTTCCCTTTGAATGTAGCACTGGGGAGAGCGGCCGCTAAAAGCCATAGCTGAGCTCAGTTCTGACATGAGCTGTGTCAGTGTGCTGCACTCCAGTTATTCGGGGGCCAGAGCCTCTCCTGACCAACGCGTAGCCGGCCCAGGCTGTGGGGTGATTAAAGATGTGCACAGACCTTCCACGTAGTGAGCTAGGCCAGGATTGAAACCATGCAGCCAAAGAGAGACTCTTCCCTTACACAGTCACTTAGAAACCCCTTCTCACTGGGGGGGGGGGGCATCCTGGAAGCCCTAGGTGTGGGGCCTGCCAGGTACTGAGCTCCTCTTTTGAAATACTGAGCACTGCCAGCTCCCTTGGAAGTCCCAGGGTGCGGGGGTGCTCAGCACCTTGCATGGGCCAGGCCTTACAGTGGAGTTGGGAGAAGGTGTGCACAAAACCCATTGCACCCACACTGGCACATGCATGCCCGTTGCCTGTCAGCAGGCCCAGCGGATTCTCCAAGCTGGGATGTATCAGAGGTCTGCTGTCAGTACTCCAAGAGCATAACTGATTGCTTCCATGCAATTTGAATTAATCTTATGCTTCAGGTGAAACTCAGTTAATCAGTGTAGACAAGAAGCTGAAAATGGGTGCAATCAAATTAACATCACAGAGCCAGCTCTTAAAAAAAAAAAAAAAAAGAAAGAAAAGAAAAGGCATCATTCAGTGCTGCAGTTTTCATTCGATTGTCACTCCAGCGTGGTGCTGCTTTCCCTACCCCCGGCCTGGGCTCAGGATGGCAGAACACACAGTGCGTGTTGACAATTCCCTTTATAGCAATCTTATCTCTGCCCACCAAATGGGATCAGCCTCTTGTCTGCGTCTTGTTAACAAGAAAGAGGGACACAAAAGGGAAAAACAAGAAAAGGAAATGCAGTCTGGGAAGGAGGGGGGCACTTCTGGCTTGTGGTTTGGAGGGAGGGGCTGAGGACACGGGGGGGGGGGGAGGGGGATGGGGGGAGGGATTTTAGTAACTGCCAGAAAAATTGTTCCCAAAGGAAACCTTCAGACAAAGTACGATGCATTTTCAAACATAGCTGCTGAACTGCTAACTCAGCCCTGAGCCGTGGTTGGCAGCAAACAGTGCGTGGACACGGGGCCCGGACTCGGGGCTGAGCGTCCGCAACACCCCTTGGTTTCAGCCGGTGCCCTGCATCTCAGACAAAGCGGGATGTAGACACAGGTACCGGCTGCGCCAGGACCTCCCTGCACCTCCCCACAAGGGAAAGCGCTTTCCTGACATTGCGTTACTCTACGCCAGCATTGTACAGCAGGGCCTCAGCCCCTTCACACCAGGGACAGGGGTACTTTGCGAGATCCCAGACTTGTCTGTCTGTCTGTCCATCCTAATCATGTGTATCATGTGACAGCATCTGACACCCCAGTGGGGAAGCCGCCATGTGGGCGGTGAATTACGGATGCTGTCGCCCATCTCTGGCCTTCTGTCCCTTTGCGGCTGCTGCCTAAGTGCGTCCTGGGCTTTGCTGTGACAGCAGGTGAGCTGGAGAGGGTTTGAGACCACCTTGCAGGGTCCTAGAGACCAGGCTCCTGCCTGAACCTGGACGTCTACACCTGCCCAAGCCCCACAAGGCCGAGCCAGCTGGCACGGGCTAGCCGTGGGGTTAACTGCAGTGGGGGCACACCTGCAGACAAGGCAGGGTTTTGTTCCTGTCCATATTCGAACCTGCGGGAAGTGCTGATTTCGATTTGAGTCTGGGGTTCCATGGCGCCTGCGATCTCAGCGAAGCATGGGGAGGGGTGTGAACGCCACGCCGCGCAGACCAGAGGGGAACCGCTGTACAACCCGGGCGGGGCAGCACCAGCTCCGAAGGGGAGAGCTGGTGCAGGAGAAAACATCTGCCAGCAGAGTCTGCGGGCTGCTTCAGGAAAAGACCCTTGCAGGTGAATCAGGCCAGTCGAGTGAATTCTCAGGCCCCTCTCCACCCTGTCTCTGCAGCTCTTCTCCCCCCAGGGACTCAGCTGGAACCTCAACTGCTTGTCAAAACCATGTAGGCAGAGAGAGAGGAAATTATTAACAGAGAGAGACCTTGCACCATGACGAGGATTATTACCCTTCCATCCACACAGGGAAAGGGGCTGCTGCCTCTCTGCGCTTTTAGTACGAAGACTGGTAGAGCATGGCTGTAAAGACTGAGCGATGTGACTCCATCCCTGGGGCATAGGGGCACTGACAGCCCCTGCCCCCAGTTCTCATCGCAAGGGGAGGTTAGGAAACCTGCTGCAATATGGGGGATCTGAATGATGCTTCCTGCTCTCCGGAGCACCCAGGGTGTGGCATTGCCAACAGAGTCGGGATTCCTGGGTTCGAGTCCCAGCTGGGCCTCACCGTGTGGCCATGAGCAGGCCACTTCACCTCTCTGCACCACAGCTTCCCCGGCTGCATGTAGGACCCGTAACCAGGGAAAGTTGCCGCCCTGCTGAGGGATCCTTGGCTAGAAGGAGCTATGGACACATGGAGTATTGAGAGTGGGACTGTCCAGTGACTGAACAATGGGGCTGTGAGTCCAGTCCAGAGCTGCTGCCCTGGACACGCCACTACCGCGGCCGTGCATGCCCAGCCCGTACAGGGCAGTAACAAGGCCAGTTTGCCCAGCGACCAGTCGATGTGCTGCAGATCCAGCTTCCAGAAAGAGGCAAATCTAACGAATAAATGGGGCCTTACCTGTCAGGTGGACACTTACAGGGCTTCTTCCATCAGGAGCTTCCCAGCCATCCACAGTGATGGCTGAGAGATCGGGTGACAGCCACAAGCTGTCAGAACCCTTCCTCCCCTTCCCCGGCTGCGCTCCTGCCAGGGGAATTCCTGAAGCAGCGGTGCAGCAAACCTTGCACAGATGCGATGATTTAATTAGCTTGCGTGGCACCGTTTGGTCCTACTCCAGTGTCTGATGCAAGCCTGTTTCCCACCTGGCTCCAGCTCAGTGAGCATCCAGGTCGGGTGCCTGCAGGCTTTGAACTTGGAACGAAATGGGGAAAGTTCAAAGGTACATGGTGAGGGAGGGGGCCTGTGGCAGTGTCGCTTTTATTGTCACCAGCTCCCGCAATTCATTGCAAGTCCTGCAATAGTCCGTGTTTTCTTAAAGCCCCAGGTCCTGGAGTCCTGGGATGAGATGAGCATTTCCACTTCCCTTTAAAATAAAAAGTCAGTTTCTAGCCTTTCTGGTTGTGACAAACATCCTGGAAAAGTGACCCAAGTGCAACCTCTGGACTCGGACACCAGAAGGCAAAGAAACCTCACCATTCATTATATTGTTAATCTCATGACTTTTAAGCCGTTCTCATGATTTGGGGGTGTGGCTCCTGGCTTGTGGGGGCGTTGGCTACGCTGCAGATCGCCCCATGCTGCAGTCTGGAAAGTCTGACTTTTCTCCTTCACTTCCGGGTGGTTTCTCCCTTCCAGCTGTCTCGAGTCTGTGGGGTGTCAGTCAGGTTCTCAGCAGGCAGGGTAGGCCCATCACCTGCTTGTCACCAGCTGGCCATGGATGGAACGGGTCATGGGTCTCAGCTGTCCCCTCTGGACCCCTGAGCTGGTTCCTCGGAAGGATATGGCCTGGGGGATGCTTGCCCTGGCTATGCTGTTTTGACTCTGTGATTAATCAGGGGGCTTCACTCTCCAGTTGTCAGTCTAGTCTAGCACCTTTCCTTAGCACGGTATCTTGTGTAAACAGCCTGCACATGGTGGGCAGCTCCCACAGCCCAGGGCCACCGGCCACTCAGTGCAGGGGGCTTTGAATCCGGGCTGGAGGAGTGAATTGAGAGGGTAAGAGGCTGGGGGAGCGAAGTGTCCTCCAACGAGTTTGTCCTTCCCCGGCCCATCTGTCCAGGCCAGGATCTCAGGCACTTTGCAAGCATCAGTTAACTAAACCTCACTGCTCCCCTAGGAACTGGATAAATGTCTTTAGACCCACTTTACGGACAGGGAGATGGAGTCCACTGACCCTCTCAGAGTCTCCCTGCAAGTCGGGGGCAGGGACTTGACTCTCCCTGTCCATTTCTCTGACCAGTTGTCCATATTCTTTCCCATAGCTAGGAACAGAGGCTGGGCAGCCTGGCCGTCAGCCCCCTGCTCTCACCACTGTACCCACGCTCCCTCCCAGAGGTGGGAAGAGAACCCAAGAGCCCTGACTCTCCCAGCAGCCTCCATGCTCGGATCTCTTTATCCTGCCTCCTTCCTGAGCACCGGTTTGGGCTGGCTGCTGCATTTCTATTACCAGCCATTTGTTAACCACCGAATTAAAATGTAAAGCATCTGCCAGGCGGCCAAGCCCCGCGCGGTTGCGGGAGCCTCCGCAGAACCATTTCACAAGCTGGAACAGGTGACACACTGTCTTGACAACTCTCTAGTTTCTGAAGTCAGTTTTCTCCCCTGGGCTCGCTCTCTGCCCCACTCCTCATCACCAGGGAATGGGGCAGCACTGCATTGGTTAGACTGGCTTTCTCCTGCCCTTCAGCAGGTGGGGGGGGAGCTTGTCATCCCCCATCTCGCTCGGTGGGAGAATGAATAAATAACTGAGGCCAAAACCCAGAGAGAGGGCAGAGGAGCGAGCGAGGGAGAGATCTCTTTAAGAGGGTGGACCAGCCCTAGCTCAAACTCCAGGAGAACTGATGCAGTGGGAAATCCTTTACCTTCCTGCTTGCTCCTCTGAGCCCCGCTCCAGGCTGTGGGAAATTAGAATGCAAAATGCATGTGGTGTTGGTTTTGGTTTGTTTTGCTGCTTTCCCCTCCCCGGGCAGCGCGGCTCTCCTGGGACCTGGCCGTGCTGAGGAGTTGATATGTTTACATCCACAGTGCTGCTGCTTTTAATCAAACATCAATAAGTGCATGTCAGCGGAGCAAAGCTTGCAAGAGAGCAGCCCTCGGAGCCCGCTGGTCCCAGGGAAATGGGCTAATTGCTCAGCGGCAGAGCAGCCTGGTGTATCTTTCCCAGGCCTCCTTTGCCCCCCGTCCTGCCCAGAGGAGGCCCTGGCTCTGCGAGTTTGCTGGTCGATCGCTGTGCAGTAGGAACAATTTTAGGTTTGTAAAGACCAGCATTCCAGGGCAGCAGCGTTCTGCAGCCTCACTGCCCCCCCGCCCGGGCAGGACAGCAGACAGGAGGAGGGGAGGGGGCAGTGACTCGATTAGGGCCCTGCAGCCGCGCACACAAGGAGCACTAGCACTTGGCATCCTGAATCTGGCATGCTGCGAACAGCTCCATGGCAGGCAGTCCCTGCCAACCAAACGCACGGCCTTTCCCTCCTCTGCTGTAAGGAGGGGCTCCGGCTGCACAATCGGAGCTAGATTGCAAACAGCCGGAAGTTTGGGATTATTTGCAAAGAGCTGAACCAACACCCCTAGACCGCACGGGAGGTCTGGACATGGCCGTTTCTTCCTAGTGAGCTCAGTCTGGGCCGCCAGTCCAGAGATAGAGGCTGCTGAGAGGATTCGTGGATCCACTCCTCTCACAAAGCTCTGGGGCTGTGGTTTCAGGCCGGTCTCTGCTCTGTGCACAGGACTATATGGTCTTACTGCTCCACTGGCATTTAGCATACACAAGCAGAGCCACGAATGGGAAATCTGAAAGAAAGCTCAGTCGTGTGCATTTGGGACTAGATCCTTCAACGTCTGGTGCCTATTCTTTGCAAGTCCTTTTGGCCTCCTGATCCCTCTTTTCTACAGGGGCACCTGCTAGGGAAGTGGATGCAGCGGCCGGGCCAGGAGGGGTATCAGGGTGCGATAAGATTGGGCTGGGCAGGACAGCTGATGGCTGCAAAGTTCTGTTCGAAACCGTTCCACAAAAGCTGGCGCTGCCATGACGGGTTGTAGCTGGTTGAGGGGGAGGAAGCTGTGCACTTAAATTGTTCCTTAAATATCCCAGATCTGGGGCTGCTCGGTAGGAATTAGGGCACGTCTCTCCCTTTGCTTGCTCTTTTGCATCTTCCCGTTAACTGAACCATGGGCAGCAGGGAGCGTGTCTGTGCAGAGATGCGCCAGAAGGCTGTGTGCAGCACAGCAATCCCCAGAGGTGCAGACTGTCCAGCACAAGCACCAGTAACCACAGGAATCTCTGTCCTCCCTTTAAAGGTCACCTGTCTGCAGCGGTGGCCACTAACCCCTTTCAGGATAGCCCCGGCTTTGCCTCGTGAGCCGTAATGTCTTTGCTTATTGCTTCTCCTTGGGGAGGAAGACGCTCTTCTGGGGCAGCCCATCTCGTTAAAGGGCGCCTGCTGCCTAATCCACAGGAGGGCGGTCACCGAGGCTGGCAGCTTTGTGTGGGGAGGAGTGCGCTGAGATCCAAGAGCCATCCCTCTCCTCTGCCCCGTCGCGCTGGTTTTGGGTGGGGTGAGCTCAGGGGTGCAGGGAACTCGCCCACCTCTGGTCTTTTCTCTTCCTGGCTCTTGAAAGTTTACCAGCTATGCCATCACACGCGGGGTGGCCGGCTAGAAGCCAGGACGTCCTGCTCCCGCCCCACAGCCCTCTACCCCTTGAGCCTGGATAGTGGCACCGGTGTTTGGGTTTGTATCTGTGAACCACAGCCACTAGAGGGACATACGAGCTCCATCCAGTGGGGGGGAGGACGGGACTTGTGGTGCATAACACCTCTCACCAGGGCAGCTGGGCCACCTGTTCCCCTCCTGAGAAGACCGTGTCTCCAGGGGTGATTGGGCTTTTCCGGACGGGTGGGCTCAAGGGAGGCAGGGGCCCGAGTGGGACTTGGAAGTAGTCCAAGGGCAAGGCTGGCGGCTAGCACCTGCTGGAATGAAGCAGGAAATATGACCCTCCCTCCCCCCGCACAAAGAAATCCAAACTCATCACATGCAATAATCATCAGGCTCGTTCACATGAACGTGCTGACTACAGTGCTTGGATTAAGGTGTGTGCTTGCACGCACCACTGCGGTGGATTGGATGGAATCAGAACTGCTCAGCTGTGTGTCACAGCTCCTGTACTGCTAACGGGGATTCTCCTTCAACCCAAGGGCTGTGGCAGCAGTTTGTGTAGTTCTGTTTCCAGTGGTGCTGTGAAATTCCCACTGGCCTGGCATGCAGCACTGTGGCAAGCAGGAAGCCCAGGGTGGCTACTGATTTGTTACTGTGGTTTGTACTTCTGTAGCCCCTTGAATGCCAGGGTCTCGGAGCCATTCACGTGGCAGGGAATGCTGCTGTCCCCATTTCACTGGCAGGGAAGCTGGGACGCGGAGGGGGGAAGTCACCTGCCCACGGTGACACAGAACATCAGTGACAGAAAGCAGCTCACCCGGCCCTGTGCTTTAGTCACTAGTCCAGCCCTCCCCCCCCAAGTGACACACACCCGCTGGGACCCTGCTTCCTTTCCCCGTCTCACGTGGCCAACAATCAATTGAGCTGCGCCTGGCGGCAGCTCGCATCCCACTTCGGGGAGATTTCCCAAAGCATGGAATAGCGACACGAGGCGGAGAGCTGCTGCCTCTGCCTATGAGCTCTCTCCGTGCCCCCCCTTCGCTTCTGCATCCCAAGGTGACTCGTGTGAACCTCCAGACGCGTGTCCCTTGCTGCTTGGGTCCTCCCCTTCCTCAGTGCTTGCCAGCTCCTCCACCCAGCATTTTGTCTGCGTGCGCCATCTGAGCTCACGCCATTCACACGCCATCCATGTGTAAGGTTCTGCGTGGCCATGGCTCCCCTCGGGGGCTGGCCCAAGGCAGAATTTTCACAGGGTGCTTCGAAGACTTGTCACAAGGCAGAGATGCCCTTGCCAGCCGTCAGACACAGCGCCCGCCCCTCCCTGGCCACTCCCCCAAATGTGCACTGTCTGCTCCACACCCCCCTAACCCAAGCAGCCAGAGAGGAAAGGTTTCTATAGCTGTTAATTGAATTACATTGCCATAGAAAGTCGAGAAGTCGTAGCTCATTAAACTCTCTGGTGTCCCATTAGAACAGTGTGTGTTGCCTTTGCGGATTGTCATTATCATATATTACTGCGGGACTCAGCAGTGCTGTTTGTTTATGCATTACATTTTTTTCCCTGCTTACCCAGCCCCCCGAGCCTGTTTTTCCTGCACAGTATATACCGCTCTGGGGACCGCGAAGGTGCAGCTCTCCTCACTCACTGGAGAAATAATGACTTCTTTAGTGAGAGCCAAATTTATTTTCCTGAAGCTAGATTAACTGCAGGCTCAGGCGGTGTCGGGGATGCACGGGGCTTGCAGTGCGTTGTGCCTTCTGGCTGGGAAAGAGAGGCAAGGCTACTTCGCAAGGCGGCTGAATGGTGTTTATTGTAACCCTCCCATCCCTTAGGTAGGAGCTATGGCAGCACGTGACAAGGCCGGGGGACTGCGCTTGACTCGGTCTGATTGGTTAGCACATCTCCTCTGCCGGGATTCTGTTACTTTACTGCAAACTGAACGTGGGTGTGTGTGGCCTGGAGAGTTGGGCACCAGGCTGAGAGTCAGGAGAAGGTGGGCTCACGTTCCAGGTCTGCCCTTGACTGAGAGAATGACCCCGGCCGAGTCACCGACCCTCGCTTGATGAGTTTCTCCACCTCGGTAAAATGGGGGTAACCCTACCTCACGTGTTCAGTGGCCGTTGCTGCAGGGCAGTGTGCAATGCACGCTGCGGGGAAGACGCTTGAGAGAGGCCAGACTGTGATTTACCGTTGATGATGTCCTGATTCTCTCGTGGTGTGACTAGAACCTTAGCGTCAGCTGTGGCTGCACCGAGCACCTGGGCTGTGGTGGGCTGAGTGTATTTTGATTAGCTGCACCATAAGAACTCTTAAAGGCTAATCATTTGGAAGGCTTTGCCATAGCGGGAGGCCTGCCCACAGTTCCACTTTATTGTTGAATCTCTTTGAGGTGACTGCCACTTTCTGTAGCCAATTGCAATCTCCCGCGAGTGTTAAATATACAAAGGACACAGGCTGCCTAGCTGGACTCCCCTGCAGACTGGCATTCGTCGGGCTGTTCCTGATTGAGACCAAAGAAAAGATTCGGAGGAGCAGGAAGCAGGCCAGGGGAATGGCACACACTGAGTGGCCCCCAAGCAGCGTGCAGACTCTCAGACAGGCCAGGCGGAGACCCCTATTTTCCAAGCTATTGCCAAGGATCTGGCTAGTTTCCCCTTCACTGTAATTAGTGCAGTCAGCTATTTCTCCCCAGAGGCCGGGTTCCCTTCCAGCCCTGCTCGGCATCCCACTGGGATGGGAGTTCTCAAGAGAAGCTGCCTTCTCCCCTTCACATCTTGTTAGCAAGCCGGACTTGAAGCCCCATATGTCTCCAGAAGGCAAATGGGTGCAGGCACTTGGAAACGCAGGGGCCTTTGCTGGCTTCTCTGATGATTCCCACCCATGACCCAGAAGGGTCACCCTCCCTGGGGCTAGGAACTCATTGTCACCGGTTTGCGGCTCATGCTGGCCAAAGTTGGCCTTCCTTTCGGAAGCGTGTCTTAGTTTTACAGCTCCACACAGCTGCTCTGTTTCCTTTTATAGCAGTGACCTTTGACTAACTCAAAGCAAAAGAATTTCCTAGTTTATAGTCTGCAACCTTATTTTTGGTTTTCTGCTTGGTTATTTTTTGGGGCAGGGGAGTCCAGAGTCCACAGTATAAGAGGAATCTTGCCTGCGTTTTCTTTCTAACATGCTTGTGAATTTTTAGTTCCTATTCCTCCACTGGGCTTTTACTGTTTATCTGTTGCTGTTGCACCGGCAGTGAGTTAGGAGCACAGGGTCCCTGCCAGAAGGAGCTTACAATCTGAGCTTGTTTGACACTCTTCTCCCTTCTCTGCACGGGTGGTACCTAGGAGCCTGGGGGGCTCTGTGGGAGAGGTGTGTGCCGAGCAGAGGTAGCTGGCTCAGGGTGGGTGCTCCAGGTTGAAAGGACTGGGTGGCAGAAGGCTCAGAGATGGCTGGAGGATGGACGGTTACAATGGTTAGCTATGGAGGCAGGAGGAAGACAAAAGGAGATGGGAACAGAGGGGTAAGCTGGGTTGTGCAAGTCCCTGAGGTCAGGACAGTCTTTCTTTCGACTGCCTGGCAGCCTGTTGCATATGGTGTTGGTGTCAGCCCAGCTTCCAACAGACCAATGCCCGCCATGTCCCAAAAGCTGTCATGCGCAGTGGCCAGCTTTGCTGGCAAGTCTCAGAGCAAGGTGTGTGAGGGAGATGGGAATCAAAGCCAAGACCTGGCCTGGCCAACTCAGACCATCTCCAAACCCTTGGAAGTCGTTAGTCATCGAGTGATTTTCAGACACACGTGACAGTTGGCTCTCAAAGCTTGAGTGACTCCCAGCGGTAAAAGGGATTCACACCAGCCTGCGTCAGGCCCTGCTGGGGCTGTCTTCTTTTCCAGGTAACCTGCCGTGCAGCCGCTCCCATCCCTTGCTCCATCTCTGTGCCAGTGTGGTTCCTGACCCCTGTGACTCATAGGCAAGGCCAGCTGAGCTGAACCATTGTTACTGGCTCAATCTGTCCCTGGGGGGTGGATCGAGAGCTGACCCGCTAGTTGGGAAAGAGGAGCTGTGAAGTGCACGCCTTTCTTTTTATTTCACTGAAATATTCTGTGGGGATGTAGAAAGAATCTCTGGCATCTGCAATGCAAAGCCTGACTTGTTGATGTGAAATCATACTCTATATTCTGCCCAGGTTTCTATGAGTGAATTATGCAAATTTTTGATGGAAAAATATTCCTCCTCACATCCTTGAGAGTGTAAAACCTTAGTCAATAATTCATAGTCGTACGTCTCAGACTGGAGGCTTTCTCTTCATTATAACTTGCGCCTAGTTATTTGTCTTTCACATTGTGTTGTATGTGCTGGTGTAATGCTGTGCGTTATAAAATTTATCTGCTTCATTATTTTATGATCCTAAGCTGCATAATGCAACAAAACGCTTCTGTTTCTGACTGCACGGCCTCTTGGCTGGATCTGCAGCTGATAAACTGCATTTGGCCGCCTCGCTGACGGCATTCTTGGGGTAAACTTTCAGTATGCTGTGCAGGGAGTTGGGCGCACCCTACCCAGGCGCCTGGAAATGGAAGAGTTGGGTTGAATTCTCCAAGCACAGTGGTGGCAATTAACCCTTGGGTGTCTCAGTGCATCCCCAGCACAAGGGAAATCTCGGAATGGTTCTTGTGTGCTTAAAAACACAATTGAATGTGCCTTTGTTGTTGTGGCAGAGATTGGTTGTGAATAGTAAGGAAGTTTCACACAGTGTGGGTTAGTATAGAAGTGTGTGCACTGACAACTCCTAATTCACTAGCCTTCCGCACTGTGGAGCGTGGCTGACTCTGTTTGGCACAGGTAGAACATGGCGTGTTCTCTCTGCCCGTTAGGGGCACAGTCAGAGCAAGGACAGCTAGCTGAGTGGTGTTTATCGAGGTGCTCCCTCGCCATCGTGTCCGAGTGCCTTGCGGCAGCGAATGCCCCAGCGAGGCAGGGAAGTTTATCACCGCTGCACAGCTGGAGAGACCAGACACAGATGTCTGCAACGCAGCTGGGAGTTGAACCTGTCTCCTGAGCCCCAGCCACTGCCCTGCCCGCTAAGCCATCTTTCCTCCCAGTCCCCTCTTTAACGCCTGGCTGGTTTACTGGAGCCGGAGAGCAGGGTTCGTTAGGTATCTGATTATTGCTGGCGCCACTGGTCCTCTGCTGCACAGGGCCCTGGGATGGTGAAGCCAGCGGACAGGCTGCAGACCTATTCCTGGCCCAATTCAGCCCAGGAGCCCCACCACCAGTGCCCTCCAGGCTAAGTGAAGAGGGAGTAACCCCACCTCTAACTGCAGGGCAGAGCACGGCAGCCGCTGGGGACGCTGGCTAGTGGCTGTGCCATGCTGGGCTGTGTGTGAATGAAGACTACCTGGGACAAGCATTGCAGCCTTTGGAAGGCAGCAGTGATGACGGACCGTGGCTGGGAGGTTGCTGACTTTAGCACTCTGCACTAAGTCTGCTTTGAAGGCAGCCAGGTTAGCCTTGGCCAGATTGATTTGCTGTAGAGGTGAGCATCAGAAGAGGGCAGTTGCTAAGTTCCCCTCGGTCTGTTTTGCCTCACACCGTAGCATGTGTCTCTGCAGCCTCCGTTACTGAACTCTCTTCTCCCCTCCTCTCAGTCCCAGCCATGATCACTTCCCATCCCAACACCACCATTGCGATCAAGGGCCAGATGAAGGAGCTGAACTGCACAGCCCGTGGGGAGCGGCCAATCATCATTCGCTGGGAGAAAGGCGACACGGTCATCGACCCCGACCGCAACATGAGATATGCCATCACCACCAAGGACAACAGCGACGAGGTCATTTCGACACTCAAGGTGAGAGAGCTCTGGGTGAAATGCACCCAGCGCGGAGGGCCAGAAGTGCAGCACTAGGTGCAGTTCACACTCGAATGGGGTTTTGTTACATTTCTGATCACAGGGGTCGGCCTCCTCTTCCCATTTGCTGCTCCTGTGACCAGTCTGTACCATGAACGGCCTCCACGAAAAGCTGAGCTCCCCCGATGAACACGGAGAGGGGTTTGGCCGCACATACGTGCCATGACTGGGCTGGTCTGTGAAAGTATCTTCCCTCTCGGCTGGAGAAATTATGGAGGGACTTTTAATTTCTTATGAGAAATTGTTCCATTTTTCATTGAAAAAAAATAAAACTTGAAAGATCATTATTGGATATGTCAAAAAAGTGAAAACTCCAAGTGAAATGAAATTTTTCCCTTGTTTTATCCAAAAAAAAGATGGAAAATTAGATGGAGACTTTTCAACCGGCTGCAGTGGAGACGCGTCGTGTGTGTGAGAGCTGCTCGGTGCTGGCTGTGGGGAGCCTGCCTGGCCAGGTGTCACAGCTGAAGAAGTAGCTCATGTCCTGTCCTGTCTGTGCAGAGCACTCGGGCGGGGATTTCGCTGAATTCCACTAAAACATTATACGTTCAAAAACCTGCCTTGTGTGAATGTTGCTGGGGCTTGTCCATCTCAGGAGAGGCTGCAGAAAAGCAGAGGGGAGAAAAAGAATCTAGACATGAGCCTCAGTCTGGGGATGGGAGAAGCCTTGCTTCTGAACGCAGGCTCTGTACGGTGCAATGACTGGCACTCTGTGGGCCGTCGGTGTAACAGAGGGGAGAACAGGGCCTGTGTCTTTTCTGTTTAGTGTATCTCACCAGCTGTACAGTTACAGCACAGTGCAAATGACAAGCGCATCTCCAGCATCAAGGCATATTGTGCCCTCACTGTCACCATGGCAGCTAAATTCTGAAATGGCTTCTTCTTTGCCCCTTACATATCCACAGCTTAAACCAGCTGACCGGGGGGACTCTGTCTTCTTCTCCTGCCATGCGATCAACTCCTACGGTGAAGACAGAGGTTTGATCCAGCTCACTGTCCAAGGTACTCATTTTTCACCTGCTAGATCCAATCATAGAAATGTTGGGCTGGAAGGGAAATTGGGAGGCCATCTCGTGTGTTGAGGCAGCACCAAGTGAACCTAGACCATCCCTGAGAGATTAATGCCCATTACTTCTTTTTCTGTCTTCAGTGGACATGGGGAACAACTGATCACCGTCCCCTTCATAGCAGCCCTTGACGTACTTGGAGGTTGTTCTCAGGTCCCCGTCAGTGTTCTTTTCTCAAGGCCAAACACACCCAGTTTTTAACCTTTCCTCATAGGTCAGGTTTTCTAAACCTTTTATCATGTTTGTTGCTCTCCTCTGGACTCTCCCCAATTTGTCCACATCTTTCTTCAAGTGGGGCACCCAGAGCTGGACAACTGAGAGGAACCTGTGTAACCTGTGTTGGATTCTCCTTCACTGAAACGCTTTAAATCAAGTTTAGATGTTTTTCTAAAAGATCTGCTGTAGCTCAGAGAGGAGGTAGCACCGGACATCCTCTGGCCTGTGCTTTGCAGGAGTCAGGTTAGATGGTGACCGTGGTCCCTTGTGGCTTTATAGCCGAGGAGTCTTTGACCCCACCGGGATGAGGAGAGCATGCCTGTTCAAGAATCATTTAATCATATGCTCAAGTCCCATAGAGAGGAACTGAAGTCTGTGTTTAATGCTCTTAAATGCATATGCACGTGCTTTCCTGAGTCATTGCCTGAAAAAGCATGTAGCAGAGAAGGTGCCAAGTCACAGATAATGTGCAGTCCATGCAGGAAAGAGACTGCACAATGGTGGCTGCTTCTGACTGCACATATCACTTGCCCATGTGTCTTTGAGTCATACCTGCTCACTTTGTACAAATTCACATGGAGCCTGAACAACAGTACAGCTACAGGAGAGGGAACTGGGTCTGGTCTGCCTTGAACATCATCAACAGCCTTGTCAGCTACATTCTGACGGCGAGATCTTTTGTGATCTTCTGTCCTGAAATCCATGGAGGAGCTAACTTGCGTTTAAAGGCCCAAACAAAGTGAAGTAACCATCCACCTTGCTTCCTTGGTGAGGGAAGGGCAGAAAGTCGCAATCAGAGGTTAAATGGTTTTCATGTTGCTGGGAATGGCTTATTCATTTGGCTTATTCATTTCTCTCCAAGAGCCTCCTGACCCTCCAGAGCTGGAGATTCGAGAGGTGAAAGCCCGAAGCATGAACTTGCGCTGGACGCAGAGATTTGATGGGAACAGCATCATCACTGGGTTTGATATTGAATACAAAAACAAATCCGGTAGGTGATTGCCTTTTCCCCACTATCTGTGTATAACCTAGACTGAAACAAACGTGTCACTGAGAGTCAGCATAAGATATCATGTTTACTGTGTTTGAGGAAGAACTGATAACTACAGCTAGTGGGGAATTTTTCACCCAAACGGTTTTTGTCAGAAAATGCTGATTTGTCAAACTTTTTGCGGGTTGGTTACAACATATTTGTCGACCCAAAAAAATTCTGAGGAAAAAAGTTTAGAAGTTGTTGAATATTTAATTTTGATATTTTATACATGAAAAATTCTGGCTTCCTGGTTCAAAATGACTTTTAATTTCAAAATGTCAGCTAATTAGTGAAAAAAAATAATCAAAATCAAAATGAAATTATTTGAAATCATTAAAGCAAAACCTTTTGATTGCTCCAAAACATATTTGGGGGAGCGGGGGGTTGGTTTGCAAATATTTTTTATATTTTGATTTTTTTAGTTTCAATTCTGGACAAGAAAATTTTTCAAAATCTCAAAATTATTCTTGGGATGGGAAACATGTTTCCTACCCAGCTCTGCTTAGAATTGCTGGGAATGAGCAGGGTCGTTTTTCTGCTTCATGTTCTCATAGCAGAAAAGAATTTAGTTTTGAGTAAAGCCTTCTGTTCCAAAGCAGCGAGCTGGGGGCTGATCTCACTGTGACTCTGCAGTCGGTCTGGGCTCTGACAGGGGAGTTCTGAGCACCCTCCACTCTGCTTAGCTGCTTCGCACTTTGTAGAACCAAGGCTTAGCGTGTGCTGTCTGACTGGCGGCTCTTGTTTATAAAGGCCACTCGACTGCATTCATTGCCGTAGTAACGCTGAATGCAGCAGCTCCAGATCCGCAGAAGGAATACCCTGTGGGAGGGAGATGGAGCAGATAAGTAAAATAAGGCACCCATGTTTACCAGTGAGGGTGATTAGTCATTGGAATGGTGGATTCTCCGTCCTGCGGAGCACTGAAATCAGGAACGGATATTGTTCTCAGAGCGACGCTCTGGGCTGAGTGCAGGACTCCCTGGGTGAGGGTCTCTGACCGGAGCAATGTCGGAGACCAGTCTGCATGATCATCATGGTCCCGTCTGGCCTTAACATCTGTGAAGCTAGCTGTCCTGTCTGATCTTCTCACATCCTAACATCTGGTTCTGCATAGAGACACGCTGCCTCTTTAGTGTGTGGGGGAGCATGGTCTAGTGGTGAGAGCAGAGGACTGGGACTAGTGGCTCCTGGGTTTATTTCCAACTCTGCCATGGGCTTGCTGGGCGAGCCAGGACATGTCATTCCACCTTTCTGTGCCTCCACTTTCACCGCTCAGCGAGACGGGGTAATGGCGAGGCGAGCCTGGAATCCGGTTGGAGCAGCACGTGTGGAAGGCGCTGTACAGGTGGGGTGCCATGCTCGTTGCTACTCCTGTGCAGGCTCAGGGCTCGGGTCCCAAAGCTGGCTGCTGTAGCCCGTCCATGGCACGGCCCTTCAGTGCTGTTCCTAAAGAGGAAGTGAATTATGCCTGAGCCACGTGCTGCTCCAGCCCCGCATCGGGATAATTTTAGGCATTAAGGGCTTGATCTTGCATGGTGCTGAGCGATTGCTGAAAGTGCTGCAGACCCCCGGTTCTGCAGGAAGCTCAGCGCCTTGGTGGATTGAGCCCTAAAAGAGGGAACTGTAAGCTATAGGCACCAACTTCAGCCACCCTCAGCTGTGAGGCAGCACACTCTTGCCAGGAGCTAATCCATGCCATGGCATTCCCGAGCATGGCTCCTTCTCTAGCCTCAGCACTCCCTGCCGTTTGCACTGGGCTCCAGCGTCTCGGCCAGGCCTGGGGAGCACATGTGTGTCCAGGCACTGAGGAGCTGGCACGTTTGGGAAAGGACTCATGAGACGAGGAAGGTGTGGTGGCGTGTGAGACAGGCAGACCCAAGGTCTGGGACATTGAGTTATTGGATCCTACCAGAATCGACGGACGTTCTAGTCTGCTGGGCTGAGGGGCTCTGCAGAGCCCTTCACTCACGGTGTTCTTTTCCCTCCTAGATTCCTGGGATTTTAAGCAATCTACCCGCAACATCTCTCCCACCATTAACCAGGCTAATATAGTGGACCTGCATCCGGCCTCCGTGTACAGCATCCGCATGTATTCATTCAATAAGATCGGGCGCAGCGAGCCGAGCAAGGAGCTCACCATCAGCACCGAGGAAGCAGGTGCTTCACTCTCACCTCCGCTGGCTGCATGCCTCCTGCACTTCCTTCTCTGCCTAAGCAGGCCTTCGCCCCGGCTCTGTTTGCTGCGTCTGAACAGAGGCGTTTGTTCGGGGAAGGGATGGGGAAAGGGAATTGCCAGGGGGAACGAATTAAGCTGGATGCAAAATAGAGCCTGTGGTGTTGGATGCAAAAAGTAGGAGGCTTTGTGTGTGGAGAGTCCGTGCGCAGGCAGGAGAGGATCACTGCACTGCCTGTGGCAGCCGGTCCCTCTGGCTTTAGCTATAGCAATTCACAGGCAACCAGCGCGTTGTGCCCAGGCCACGAGGAGCTGGCCTTGGTGCTGAACACGTTCTGCTACTGGCAGTGGGGAGCTAGGAGCTTTCCGTGGTGCTGACCACGCTGCTCAGGAACAAGGGAGCGGAAGGTGGCTGCCCCCATGTTATGCTGGCTGTGTCCGTACTGCCACACATCACAGGACCTGGGAAATGAGCTGCTCACTCAGGCCTCTCCCCTTGCTATTCATGTCAGCATGCAGTCAGGGCACTGCAAAACCCTGCCGTGGTGCGGCCTGCCTGCACATGAGCTGACATTTCCCGGTGCTGTTTGCTTTGTTTCTCCCAGAAAAGCAAATGTCCCAGCTGGGCAGCTAGCTGGACTAGTCATTCTCACGTTCTGCATGTTCCGTGCAGCGCCCGTTGGGATTCAGTGTGTCTTTGGATCCCTTCCCCCAGCTCTCCTGCAGATGCACAGGGATGTGCACGCCTATATTTATTGGCCTGGGAGCCTTTGGGATCCTAGATTCCTCAGCTGACGTTTTAGAGAGATTTCTGAGCAGAGCATGTGAAAAAGAGCACAGCAGTTTTCCTGTGCGTGTGTTTCATCTTTGGTCATATCCCTGTTAGTGTGTGTGAAGCCCTGTAAGGAGCCGAGCCTTCTCCTCAAACACTAACAAGGGGATTGATTTCCTCTCTGGCTAGGACCTACACGTGGGCCCAGCCAAACATGTATTGGAGGAGCAATACAGCAGGCATGTTTGATAACTTTCTCTGAGTCTGAGATGGGGAGAGCTCTCTCTCTCTGCGTGTTGTCCTCTCCCTAGAATGACTACATTAATCACTTTAACTGGCCCTCCTGCACTCAGCAGTGCTGCGTTAGTCAGTGGGAAATAAGAAAGGATGGAGAAACCTTTCTTTAAAGCACAGTTTATTTCAACAATAGAGAAGCAGAGAGGAACACAGGTGATAAGACCCAAGTGCATTTATTTTTCTCCAGTCCTCTGTTGTTGTTTTTCCCTGAAGTTGGCCCCCCTGCAGGGTTGTTTCTTTAAAGCGAGTTTAGCTACCAGGGACTCCTTTCTCTGCAGCTTGTAAACATGATTCTTTGGTCTGTTTAACCACAGCTCCGGATGGGCCCCCGATGGATGTCACATTGCAGCCAATGACATCCCAGAGCATCCAGGTCACCTGGAAGGTACATGGTTTGGGAGGGAGGGTGGGTTGCGGTGTGTGGAGTTTTGGTGGCATGGTGAAACCCCCACTCTCAGCGATCTATCCATTGCCTGCACAGCACCATGGATGGCACATTAGTGCTACTGGTGCCTTGGGCAAGTCACTTCATTGCTCTGTGCCTCAGTTTCCCCATCTAAATGGAAATATAATGGTCACATACTTCACAAGGAGTTAGTTAGTGTTCATAAAACATTTTGAGAGTCTCAGATGAAACGGCATGAGTGATGTGCTAAACATGATAATGGTTTCATTACAGCAGTGATGTCAGGAAGCCAGTTTTAGGGGCAAGAATATCTAGCATCATAACCCTACACAGAAGACCTGCTTCTATGGCTCAAAATGTCTTGGATCATCATCTTTCACCAGATTTCCTAGGCCCACGTAAAATTCATTAGACAGAATGAAAACCTCAGAGCTAGATGTATATCCCAGCTCCGTCACACAAGGCCCTTCTTAATCATGTTTTATAAGATGCTTATTATCTTACAGGATATCCATGCAGGATGGAGGGGAGAGAGAATAAATATGTAAAAATCAAGACACTTGGCTACAAAATGCTTGAGTGAAGATCAATAAAATTTAGAACCAGATTTATTTTTCAGAGGCCGCATAATGAAAAATAAAATTGATTATAAAGTTAGGACTTCAGAACGAACCAGCAAGTCAATAAATTTAGGGTTCCATCTTCTATTTCTCTGTTCCCCTTAAGCATTGAAAAACAGATTAATGAAAAATAAGATTCACTTGAAAGATAAGTCACTTCGTTTTAAGAGTATTTCAGCGAGATGGATTGCCCTGGCTTTATAACATAAATTTGCAATCAGCCCTATTGATTTCTTAATGCTTCAGAGAAATATTGTTAACATTGATTTAAACCTGGCTTCGTGCATTTTTAGGCTGTCAGACCCTCTTTCCCCCTCCTAATCAGATCATCCAACTTGAGTCCAGGTGTTATAAATCATTATGTCCTCACTGGCCAATCAGCGTCCAGTTATTGTTCCCTCCGCCGGGCTCTGAATGGCTCTGGTTTGGTTGTTATTTGATTATCAGCATCTGAGTGCTGCCCACTAGAAGCCAAACTACAGGAATATTAAAAAAACTAACCAACAAAGATCCGGTCAAACAGAAACCGAAGGATAGGGCCCAGGAGCGAAATCTTCCATCCTGAAACCTTGTAGCCACTCACTATCCCAAAGGAGCAACTTGGCCTGGCTCTGCGGATGCAGCGTGAGATTACCCAGGAACAACAGAGAAATGCAAACTAGGACGGGGCCCAAACAGCCAGGATGGGCCAATTCAAATGAGTGTGCCCAAAAGAGTCAGAGAGGAAGTAGGAAAGACCCTTCCCCACAACAGAGAAAGTCTGGTCTTCAGACCAGTCCAGCGTGGACCTAGGGACCAGCGGAAGACCTGTCCTGACGGGGCAGGAGAAGCGGAGAGAGCTGGGTTGCAGAGGGCTTTGTAGACCACTAATAAAACACCAAGCACTTCAACAGCAATTTTTGTTTTCAAAGCACCCTGCAGATTTTGAGTCAGTCTCACAGCCTCCCTCCCCTTGTGAGCGGGGGGTGGTAGGATCGTCCCCAAGGGTGAGCGAAGCACACTGAGTATTTGCCCCAGCTATGGGCAGAGCTGGGATTAGAATCTGGCAGTTCCTGCCCCTCTCCATAGGCTCAGTGTGCATGGGTACACTGTCTCAGGTCCCTGAGACCCCACATTTTGCTGTGTGTTGTCCTGTGCAGTGCTGGGGGAGCCTGGATGGGCTGGTGAGGTGGGGTGGACACTGCCAGCCCTCTGACACTGCACCATTTGTATCCCCGCTTCTACAGGCCCCAAAGAAGGAACTCCAGAATGGGGTGATCCGCGGCTACCAGATCGGCTACCGGGAAAACAGCCCCGGCAGCAACGGGCAATACAGCATTGTGGAGATGAAGGCCACAGGGGACAGTGAGGTCTACACCTTGGACAACCTGAAGAAATTTGCACAGTATGGGGTGGTGGTGCAGGCATTCAACCGCGCAGGGACAGGGCCTTCCTCCAGCGAGATCAACGCCACCACACTGGAGGATGGTAAGCATATCACGGTGCCCGGGCATGCAGACAAGGGCACAGACATCTGGAAGAGCCTCCAGCCATCCTGAGGGTGTGTGTTCTCCTGGTTTCTGGTGCAGCCCATCTAATCTGTGGCAGCAGCAGCCGAAGCTCCGGTGTGGGATAGAGGGATTTACACCATCATGCCTAGCCTCACCATGCAGACCCCCAGTGTAGACAGAGTGTAGATCTCCATTTTCACCCCACATTCAAGCAGAGTAAACAGCAATGGTACAAACAGCAACTCTGGATTGGCAGCCGCAGTCCAGGGAGCTGGCCCCACCCCTGGCTGAAACTCCAACAGAGACAAGGCCCTACGGTCTACCTAGCTATGGGCAGCAGTGTTTCTCACTCTCATTCTGTCTCCCTCTGTCAGCCCTTGCCTCTATGAGAATAACATCTTGGTGATTTCCTGTGTGTCTGGCAGAAAGCAATTTACAGCTGCCTGACCCTCTGCCCCCGTCCCATCCAGGGCCAGCACAGAAAATGCTTTTGGGCTCTGCCCCCTTTTGATAAGTGGCAGAGCATCTGTGATTTGTTCCCTGCCTGATGGACAGAGACTCTGGCTTGGATTATATCATTTGGTTTTGATTTTATATGTTGTTTTTTTTTCTCGAAGAACAAAAAGACCTGAGTTCATGCACAGGGACTCAACTGACACTGGATTTGTAGCCCAGTTAAAGGGATGTCAGTGTGGATTGACACATCCCTGATCATTCTTTAGTGAGTGGAGGGCCCCCTCATCTGCAGAAGCTATTATCTGATTCCACATTACCAGGCTATTTATTGGCAGAACCCCTGCCACTCTGATACATTTCAAATTACCTGCACAGGAGAAAAAATGGGGCAGAAAATGCAAGCCAGTAATTCAAACCCAGGATCAGGGAAGCCTCTGCATCTTCCCTCAGAGTCTCATTTCTGGGGTGCATGGCACTTCATGGAAAGGATCTGCTTAGTCCGCTGAGAGCGATGTGGTTGCACATCCTCTTCCTCTAGCAGCCCAGTCTCCCGCAGCAGAGAGATCTGAGAGTAGCAGGGAAGTAGCAAATTACCCACCCCGTCACCAGCTCTGACAGTGCCGGGGAGCTGACAGGAACAGCTCCATGAAAATGTCTGTCTGGACCCTCTAAAAAGCGTTGGCACCTGGCAAAAAACGCTAGACACTGCCGATTTGTCGACTAAAGTGCATCAAATCCTTTCGCCATCCCACTTCCCCTGCAGGAAGGGGGCGTGGTCTAGTGGTCTCAGCAGGACCCTGGAGTCAGAACTTCTGGCTGCTGCGTGAGCTTGGGTAAGTCGCTTCAGCTGGGATTTGCAAAGGAGCTTGGGGGAGTTGTGCACCTAACTCCCCTCTGCTTCCCTGAAAATCCCAGACTTCCATTCCGGGCGCCTCTGGATCGGATCTGGATCGGATTTTCAAAAGTGGGCTGTGATTCTGGATCTGACCTTGACACACGCATGGCCTGCTTGTCAGGGGTGCTGAGAACCCACAGCGCCGTTCGACTCCCACTGCATGGCGAGTGGTCTGCGCCACTCAAAATCAGGCCCGGTGTGTGTAGAGCTGGGAACCCCAAATGAGAGCCCACTTCTGAAAGTCTGGCCCTTCTCCTCCGGGATGTCGCTTCCCCTGGGGCTGACGATCCTCCTCTGGTTGTAGCTGTGCCAATATCTGCGGAGTGCGCAGAGGCCTTGGGAGACCAGGCACTGTGGCAGTGCCAGGTGGTGTGCTGTGAATCTGTGCTCCTGTTCAAATGGCTGCCGCAGACCAGACTCCAGCTGAATTGGAATGATTGTCTATTAAGCAAACTTTGGAGCCTGGAAAACACTAATAATCATGTGCATGAGGCTGAATGCTGCGAAAACAGCTGTGCGAATTCAGGAGCCTAGTTCTTAAGAAAACAAATCGGTTCCTTTGTTATGATTAATACTCACTTCCAACTCATGCAAATGAGTTCAGACACACACACAGCATCTAAGTGTGTCAGATGACTGGAACTCCCTCTTCCCTGCCATCATGCCCGCAGATCTGTGCTTGGAGTTTGTCCTTCAGGCTGGCATTCCTTTTGTCTGGGGTTTAAAATTGCATGGCTGCATCTCCTCTTTCATGCTCATGGCACGATTCCTGTTTCACTAGCAGCCCATAACCTCCCTTTGCCATGGCTGAAGCAGGGGGCACTTAAACGACGACTGCAAGGAAGGAAAAGGTGGCAGTGGGGAAGGGGGATTAAACAGAAGAAGGTTCCATAAACAAAGAGCTTAGCAGGGGGGTCTTGATGGCAGGTGGTGCATGAAACCATGTGCAGGGCATCGCCCCATCTGGCACCTCCCAGCCCAGGCAGGGATTGCAGTGTGCAAGAGGGGAGGCACAATCACATGCACTGCAGGCCTACCCTGCACGTCTGGTAGCGCTTGTCCTCTGACGAGCTCCGATCCCTTTGGGAGCATTAATTCAGCTTCGTGACAGCCTTCCAAGGGAGGTAAGTGTTTTGCCATTTGGCTGAGCGGTGAGCTGTGGCACAGAGGTTAAGTGACTTGTCCAGGATCACACACAGTTTGCTATTGGCAGAGCTGGGAATAGAGCCCAGGAGTCCTGACCGATGCACCCTTGTTCTTACCATGAGAGACACATTCCCTCTGCTCAGACAACAGGAGAGCTTTGAAATTCTACCTGGGAGCTAGGGGCATGTGTGCCCCAGAGCCTGCAGCTCCACGATGGGGCGTGGGGAGGTGGGGTTCTGTGCCTGGCTCAGTCAGTGACTTGCTGTGTGACCTTGAGCAAGTCACGTAACCTGAGTTGCCACGTCGGTAAATGGGACTGGCAACCCGTGCCCTCCAGTGTGAAGTGCTCTGAGGTCTCTGGCTGAAAGGTGCTATGGAAGTGCGACGCCTCACTGGATGTTTCTGGCGGCCCCAGCCTGTGCTGCCCTGCCACGTACCTGCTCAGCTCCCAGCCTTTTCGAGCGGCTGAATGTGTCCTGGAAGCTGCAGGTAGCAGCTGGAGGCGGCCCAGCCTGTGAGCTCTGGCAGCTGCTCTACCTGCTTTACAAAGTGCCTTAGATGTTTCCATTGGGGAGGGATCGTTCTTGGCCTCTGAGTCATTTTAAAAACAAAAAAAAGTTTCACACTGCATTTGCTCAGCAGTTTTTCATACTTAATTAAGGCTCTCATTAGCCTGTCAAAGCCTGCTCGTTTCCTGGCTCTGTTAGCACTCCTCCTGGGCTAGTCAAGAGCCCCCGGTTTAGCAATAGTGTCTTTTCCATAATTATATTGCCTTCGCTTTGTTCAAACGGACTCTCTGTATTAGTTTATTACACTCGGTCCCTAATTACATGGTGCTTATATTTTTACACCTAAGTAATAGGAAACAATAATCATTTTCAAAGAGGATCGTTAGGATGATGTATTATCACTTAAATGCTCATAAAAATTAGAGTTACCTCTTATGGGGCAGTGGGATCTAATTACCTTGCATCCAGCCAGCTCTCCTGTTTCCCTTTGTTCTGAGTGCAGCATATACGTTCTTCCTGCGGCCTTCCTTGTGTGGCTCTCGCTGGTTTGGAAGAAGCTGTGACGTTTCATCCAGTTGTGCTGGCAAAGGGTTTTTGGTCGACTGACTGTCGAGGCAAGGCTCCTGGTACTGGCTCAGTTCTGCACCTCTGTGGTGGATAGATGGATGGCCATTTGTCACTGCAGAGCCGCACATGTCTAGGGTGTCCCTCACGCGAGGCTGACCTACTGATGCTGCAGCATTATGTGTATTCTGGTGGTATGCAGAGGTGCCAGGCACATTTCAAACGCTGCCCTCCAGAACAGCACCTGGGAAAGCAGGAGTGGTTTTGACTCAGCTGAGCAGAGGCCACAATCTTTGAATGGGATTACCTAAATTCTCGGGAGTCCCACGAGGATACCATGGGTCAGACAATGAGAGCTGCTTTGGCCCCATGTCCGGGGGAGTTTTACAGGCCCGCCTGACAATCCACTTTGTCCAGGAGTCAAAGGAAGAGCTGGAGATGGCAGGGGATAATGTGCAGGAAAAGTCAGGCAGCTGAGATGTGAGATAGGTGGGGTGGGTGATTAACCCTAAGCAATATGGACGAGCACTGGTACCTCTTCTCATGCTCTGTTCACCCCGTGCCTGGCCCCTTCTGTACTTTGGAGCCTCGACTTCAAAAGCAGAGAGAATTCAGGGGGCTGGTCAGACTGAGCCCCCCCCGTCCCCTCCCTCAGCGGTGCTGAATGCCTCAGCACTCGGGCAGCGTGGAGCCAGAGATGGAAGGGTAGGGCCCTCTGATGCCGCCCAGAAGGCAGCGCAGCACCTGCAGTGCTAACCTCCTGGGCCGCGATGCTGTGTTATCGTAACCCTATGGGGCTGGTTGTTCACAGCAAATCTGCCCCACAGCCCCTGGCCAACCCCAAGTTGAAACTCTGTGTTATACGTAAGGCCACCTTTGCTTTCACAAGCGTGTTAGTTGCCACTTTATTTTGATGAAATCTCAGTGAAATAGATGGCAGTAGGTCTGCTCCTTTAACCATGCCTCAGTTTACAAGACTCTGCTGCTGAATTTATATCATGCACTTTGCTGTGCTGCAAACTCATCCTTTATTTAGTTAATTTCACTTCCAGGACGTGCCAGAACTGGGCACCTAGCATCCAGCTGGGTGGGAGGCCTGTGGGTGTGTCTGCACTGCCCAGGGAGGGGAGACAGATTCGAGCTAGAACACCAACTGGCAGTGGCTTGGGCTAGCCCCCCGAGTCCAAGGCTGCCGGAGCCCCGCATCTGCGCTCGGGTGGCTAGCCCCAGTCACCACCAGTGCCGCAACGCCCACCCCGCTATTTTGTGCACGCTAGCTGGAGCTGCGCCAGCGCATATCTGTCTATGGTGTAGATGTACGCCATCTTACCCTACTCGTAACGCAGGCTACACACCACACACCCTTAGGGAAGGACGTTTCTGCTGGGCTCCCATACTCCAGCGCTGCCTGCCACCGATTACTGAATGGTCTAACCCACATGTGGGCATCTGCTAACCTCACTCTCAATCCAAGCTTTTTGCAGAGTGGAGCCCTCTCTGGCGGGGGGTGGCTGCTAGCACAGTCAGCGCTGCTGGCCCACCTGCTCAGAAAGGCTGGGATTAAAGCAGAAGTTCCAGCCCCTGGGAAATTCCAATATTTCAACACCTGTTTTTGTCTCAAAATATTGAAAATTTTCACAAAATTTAGAAAAGTTCTGAAAAATGTTGATTTGCGAATCTTCAAGTGACACATCCCATCTCTTCCAATCAAAGGCAAACACTCTGATCTCTCACAGCGACATCCTTCACTGTGAAAAGTGGGTTTCAAATTAAATAATGTGGTTTCAACATGAAATTAAAATAACATTTTGAGTTAAAACGAAACATTACACAAGGCAAAACTGAAACATCTCTTTGAAATCAACATTTACCTGTGGGAAAATTTCCGTTTTGAAGAGCCCACGTTTGCTGCTGGGATCATTCTGCTGGGAACCGTTGTGGTCTGGCTTCTCGCATGCTTGGAGATGGTGACTCTGAGAGTCTGAAATGCTGAACTGCTCGCTGCTCACAAATGCAGCGGGCAGCCAAGCCGCCCTAAGAATAGATGCTGTGATGACTAAACTATCTGAACAGACAGATGGTGAGAGCATTCCCGATGCTCTGCCCACAGAGCATGGCATCCTCCCTCACTAATTCTCTCTCCATCGTCTCTTCCATCAGTTCCCAGTCAGCCCCCTGAGAATGTGAGGGCATTATCTATCACGTCAGATGTGGCTGTGATCTCCTGGTCAGAGCCCCCGCGCAGTACCCTGAACGGGGTTCTCAAGGGCTACAGAGTGATCTTCTGGTCTCTCTACATGGATGGAGGTGAGGGCTCGATGGGCTTTAGTTTTTTCAGTTTCTCTTTCTTACTCTTCTTATTCTAAAATGTTGCATGAATTTGATGCTCAGGAGAGTGAAGGGCCGGTAGCCCTAGCTAGATCTGCCATAATGGAGGCTGCAGCTATGCAAGTCCTGTGTCCCTCACCTCACCTACACACACAGCTGTGACTCCACTTCGCACCTGACCCACGAGGCCCCCTGCTACTGCAGTCCTCTGCCAGGCCTGCATTGCTCTGTGTTTTCCGTGCCAGTGGAAGTGTCCACAGAGAGCCAGGGTGTCACTGGCGACCTCAGCCCCACATCAGTGGAATCCTGTGCTTTTCGAGCTGAGCAGGGGGGCCCATTCCCACCATTCCTGTGGTGACCGGCTAGTGCGTCATTAACCCGGAGTCATGTGGAAGGAAAACGATGGGGAAGGAAGGTTGGGAATCTGTGCTTCGAGCCCTCCGCTGGGACACAGAGAAGGTCAGAAGCTGGGCCCAGAAGCTGCAGGAATAGCGCTGCAGGGGTGGGCTGCTAATCTGGGTTTTAACCTGGCTCACGTCACTGTCCCTGTTTCTCTGCCTGGCCTGAAAGCAGCGAGTGATCCTGGGGCCTGGTTGAGACACCTGGAAATGCCTGGCCCAGCGTCCTGCAATGGGAGGGTGAGTGGGAGCAGGGAGGACCCCCCGCGTGACTGCCAGCCTGGAGGGGAAGGTTGGCTGGGGAGCAGAATGCAGACAGGGAGCCCTGGGCTGATCCCGTGCTGTGTTTTCCCTGCAGAGTGGGGGGAGATGCAGAACATCACCACCGTGCGGGAGCGAGTGGAGCTGCGGGGGATGGAGAAGTTCACCAATTACAGCGTCCAGGTGCTGGCCTACACGCAGGCCGGCGACGGTGTCCGCAGCAGCGTGCTCTACATCCAGACCAAGGAGGACGGTGAGTGACGGGCCCTTCCTGCCCAGTGTGGCCCGCAGCAGGGGAGCAGAGGAGAGGGCAAGAAGGAGGTTGCTGGCACAGCAGGGCTGGGGGTCTGGGGCAGCCAGGGCACGACTCAGGGAACACGGGGCGCTGGTTGAGTGGGGGCATGGCATGCCCGGGGCGCTGTTGCAGCTGAGGCTCTGGAAGGGGGTAGCGATGGAGCAGGGGGAGATGATATTGAGGGGGGCCATTAAGTCACCGGCTCATTTTCCCAGCTCATTTTCCCAGCTGCTTTTCCCAGAGTCATCGTCTCGTGTGTGTGTGTGTGTGTGTGTGTGTGTGTCGTCGTCGTCGTCGTCGTCCCCCTCCCCCCCCCCGAGAGTGGTTGGGTGGGATCAGGAGAGGTCTGTGGTTTGGGTTGTGGTTGGAAGCCGAAGAAACAGTGCAGCAAAAATAACCCGAGCCCAGGCCCCTGCTGCCAAAGCCATCAGCACTTGGCGAAATAAACACTTTTTAAAAAAGCGCTGGTTATTTAAATATTTACACGTCTGCCTGGCCTACTTTATTCCATTAACTTGTGTGAGTGTTTTCCTGGGCCTGTGCTGTCCTTGGGCTGGGAATAGGAGACGGGCCCTGAGCCCCTCGGCTGCCTGTCTCTGGAAAGCACCAGATGCTGGGAAGGCGCATTAGGGTAGCGTAAGGATAAGCCAGTCGGGCATGTTAGTGGATTAAGGAGACAGACATTAAAAGCCAATCACAGCTTCTAAACACGAGTGTGAGCTGGAATTAACCCTCCTGCCTCCAGCTTGGCGAGAGGCAGGTGCTGCCCTCAGTGAGATGAACGGTTTTGGTCTCCTAACAGGGTGATGCCTGCACACGAGTAAATCCCCCGTCCTGCAAACCACGGTCTGCAGGCAGGGACACAGGAGTGGGCAGCTGTTCGCTGTTCACCTCTGCTGTCTCTACTTCTGTCCACAAGGCAGCGTGGTCTCGTGACTCCAGGAAGGAGCCAGCCGCTGGGATTCTTGGGCTCTGCTGCTGGCTCACTGTGTGTCATATCTGCCCCTCTGCAAAACCAGGATAAGCATTTAGTATCACCAGCGTGTGAGGGGCCTCGTTGATGTTTAGAAAGTGCTTTGAGATCCTGGTCTGGCAGGCGCTCGGCAGAATCAAGTGTCCTTGCATTGCATGGTGCGGGGCTGGGGGAGTTTCCTGGGGCCGCAGTGTACAGCCTGTATTTCAGCAGTATTCTGATTGCACGGGGTGGCTGAACTGAGCACAAGACGTAGCATGATTGTGCCTTGTGGAAAGCCGGATCCCACCTCTGAATGAACTCTGTGGGAATAGATTTTAACATGAGGCCTTAGAATCGCCACCACATCAGACAGCAAAACTGCCGGGCATTGCAGCCCAGCTGCCACCGTGCTCTTGGGATGAAGGGGGGCACCTGCAGAAGCTGGGCACTCCTGTTTAAGGGCTTGCGTCTTGGTCCGGGCTGAGCACTGGCAGGAAGGAGAGGAGAACAGTGAAACCCTTCAGGAAACCCGACCTGCGAGGAAAGGTTACAAATCTGGGCATGTTTAGACTTGCTCAAAGGAGACTGGAGGGGGGAGCCTGAGAACAGTGTTGGAAGGTGGTCAGGGCTGCTATAAAGAGGGTGACTGGCTGTTCTCCACGCCCACCGAAGGCAGGACACGAAGCAACGGGCTTGATCTGCAGCAAGGGAGATTTAGGTTCGATATCAGACAGAACTGTCAGGCTGTAAGGGCAGTTAAGCCCTGGAACAGGTCCGCAGAGGAGTTGTGGAATCCCCATCACTGGAGGTTTAAGGACAGGTCGGACAGTCGCCTGTCAGAGATGGTCTAGGTTTACTTGGTCCTGCCCCAGTGCAGGGGAAGAACTAGATGACCTCTCGAGGTCTCTTCCAGCCCAACGTTTCTATGTTACCGTGACAGCTCCCACCTGTGTTCTTCCCACTTTCCCAGCCAGGGGCTGAACCCACAATGAAAGGTAGCACAACAGATTCTCCACCACTGGACCTGCTTCCTTTGCTCCTCTGGCTGACCCCGAGGAACATCTGCCCTCACTGGGCTGGAGGGTGCAAAGCTCCGTTTTGTGCACACCAGTGGTCCTGTGCCAAAACAGCATCTGCATCCAACACCAAGCCAGGGCAGGATCCAGAGCCAGCCCTTCCACAGTATTGGCTCCTGCTAGAATTGTGGGGTTCCTGGTTATAAGGAATTCCTTTTACAGCAAGCCCTCAAGTGATGTGACTGACGGCCAGCCCTGCGCATGCAGGAAGAGCAGTCGGGCCTTTTCCCCCACGGGAAGGAGGAATCAGCGCCTGGCTTGGGAAGCCGTGGTGGAGCCAGCCAGTCTTGCTCACACTGCTGGGTCTAAAGTGATCTGTCTCTTGCTCAGTTCCAGGCCCCCCCGCTGGGATAAAAGCTGTCCCCTCTTCCGCCAGCAGTGTGGTTGTGTCCTGGCTTCCACCAACTAAGCCAAACGGGATCATCCGGAAGTACACCATCTTCTGCTCCAGCCCTGGGTCCGGACAGCCGGTAAGTTGGACCCGAGGGAGCGTGGATGATTGGGTGGGGGCTTGGCAATGAGGGATTAACCCTTTCTGCTCAGCAGAGTCCACATACCCCCAGAGAGCATGCATGAGAACACCCGAACAGCAGAGCTGCTTCGGGCTGCTGGCAGCCTGGCAGTGGGTGTGGCAAACCGGCCCACCGGGCTCGCCGTAGGAGGAAGCTGGGAACTATTCAGCGCGGTGCTTAAGGGTCAGGGAGCATCCAGGGGCCTCACAGCCACACGAGCTAACGGGTCACATGGAAATGCAGGGGGGAAATCTTGGGCCCATCCTCACGCTCCTGGTTGTCAGCCCTTGTTTATTTAACAACCCGCTCCACGGGGTCAAACCTAGGCACAAGTCCCCATCACTTGACTTAAAGGAGTAGCTCTGTTAGCAGATAGGAGTAGTAGGCTGTTATCCTCTCCATGGACCAGCCCCTAGAAGGGGGCATAATGTTTGTCTAGCATGTTGCATTTATCGCCTCTGGCTCATCTGGCCCTGTACATTCCTAATGCTCTCAATCCAAAGGCACCTCTCAGTGGTGATAGCAGAAACCCGCTGCCCTGTGTGTTAAAGCTGATCCGACGGTTGTAAGGTGGGTGAGTGTATTTCCTTATCGCAGGTGGATGCTCTGTTTGCAGCACAGATGGTGTCTGTCCTGGGCACCCCCACGTGTACGTTTATTGCTGCGGTGTCAGGGGAGTTTATGGATGGAAACTCAGCACTGGTGTTGGGGGTCGCCTGTGCTTTTAAAAAGAAACCGAGTCACAAGCTACACTTTAAGATGGCTGCTGCACTTCCCGAGCCCCGCTTGGCAGACTGAGCAATGCTGTGCTGCAACACAGCTCCTGGACGGGCGTTTGTCTGGTCTGGGACTTCCCCAGAGTGCGCGCCACCATTGCTTATTCTACTGAGGCGACTCTTTCGACAAACAGGCCCTGGTGTCCAGCACACCAGCGTTGCTTGGGTCTGGAGCCCCGTCTTGCCAGGGGCCCTTGTCTTCTTGCAGGAAACGTGTGCTCTCTTCTAGGACAGGAAGGAGGGTCAGCACGTGTGTGAGGGAGAGCGAGAGAGTGCGCACACCTCGGGGCTGAATGTTAGTCCTCAGTAAGACCGTAAGGCAGAGCGGAGAGCCAGGCACACAGCAGACGCGCTGCGTCAGCTGCCCCTCAGCCCTGACCTGCAGATCCCGTTATTCCAGGGATCCCTGTTCCTCCCTCCCAAGCTCTGCTGACACCCCAGAGTCCAGGTCCCCAGCAGCCCCTGTTATTCCAGCCCCGCTCTCCGGCTGCTGCTCATCCTGGAATTCTGAAAAGCCAAGACTGAGAGTTCATCTTCCGTTGCACAGCCCCTGGGCTGCAGGCCAGGCTGGGAGACATGCCATGTAGAGGGAGGGAGCTTCTCTTAAACCCCAGGAGGGAGAGGAAACCTTGAAAGAGCTGAGCTGGGATCCCAGATCACTTAGAGTGTAAATGGAAAAGGGAGGAACCTGCCCTGCCGCTGCACACTCGCCCTGACCTCTCCAAGAAGCCTGGCCCATGGAAGGTTCAGGCTCCTTGCATCTGGTGTCAATTCCCCCCAGTCTTGTGCTACCTGCAGACACCTTCCGCTTCATCTACCGTGCCCTGCTCGGTCGAAAACAAGCTGCTTCGTGGGCTCATGTTTTATAGATTTTCATGTTCGGTTGTTTGCCAACCTCTCTGAAGTGAGTATCTGAGGGAGGTTCCAGCTGCAGGTGCGTATAAGGGAGGCCGTGTCGGGCAGTGTGAAAATATCCCCCTGAAAGCAAATCAGCTCAATACCGTGCCACAGAAGTCAGAGAGGAGATAGCTCAGCTGGTCCCATCGGGTCCATCCACTGGGTCAGTCTGGGACTGGTTCTTGCTGTATGTGGGCCGGGCATGTCTCCAGCCTCTCTCTGAGTTCAAGACCTGGGACCTTCCCTAGGGGCACTGTTGCAGAGGCCGATCGTTCTCCCTGGTGGGAGGCATTAATTGATACATGATCTAAAATTTCCTTTGCTTAGCTCCGTCCCACTGCACCTAGTTACACCCGCTCCTCCTCCTCCTGACATTCCCCACCCCCCTTCAGACAAAGGGAAGCCATGCAGCAGTATCCCCAAGTGCACAGAGAAGGAGGTCTCCTGCACCCTTCTCAGAAGATCCAGCTCTGCTAAGCAGCTGATCTTTGTCTGCCCTGCTCCCCGTTAAGGAAGGCGTCACTGTGTGAGCTCACAGTTCTCACCTCTTTCCCTGCACAGCCCTTGCTGTGTTTTAGCTAGACTCCGTCATGGGGATACACTCCAGCTGGGATTCTCAGAGGAGAATTGGTGCCCAAATCCCATAGGATCTCAATAGAAGCTGGCTAGGCACCTGCCTCGCTTGGGAAATTCCAGCCTTAGGCAAGTGGTTTGAACTTGGGAGCCGCAAGCCCAGCACCTGGGTGTCAGTGGCCTGGTTTGTCCAGGTGTCGAGCGGCCCGTAGCCGGGGCTGCTGCAGCCACTCCGGAGCTTAGGTTGCTTTTATTCAGGTGCTGAGCCCTGGACACGTTGGCCTTGGCTCTTCTCCTCTCTCTGCTGGCTTCCTCTGTCCCTGCACCATTATTGTTCTGCTCGGAGTCTCCTCTGTTTGTTGGTCACTCCCTGGTTCTGGGCCCTGCAGCGTCGAGGTTCGGGCACAGAGAGCAGTGATGGGAACGGCGGTCCTGTGCTCCACGATGTAACAGCCCCAGCTGGACCAGGCTTCTCCATTGCATTACCAGCACATGCCCACTGGGGCCTCGTTGGCCCCTCCCAGCACCCAGGCTGGGTCCAGCTGTGGCAGCTGATCTCCTCCCAGTTCCTAAGGGAAGGTGGGGGGGCTCAGGGCCCCCTTTCCATGGGGCAGTGTAGACTGGTTTCTAGACTGATGCCATTTCAGCTTTCCAGGGGGAAGGGAAGAAAAAGCAACGAATCTGAAAACCTCTGTGGCCTGAGAAAGCGCCTGCACCTGCTGGACCCAGAACTGGGTGTTGCTGCTGCAGAGAGCAGGGGAGGGGGGTTAACTGACCAGGAAAAATATATTAATAATAGAGCCAAGTGGTGAGGACGAAGGTCGGTGTGATCCAGCTGCATGCACAGTGCAGGTACTCACGCTCCTGGTGCAGAGAGGTTTGTGCAAATATAATGTGCACAATTTGCATTGGATCATAACCCACCATCTGTTTGTTACCTTCCACCACACACCCCACCCCTCGTCCCTGCATGGATTCCAAAGAGCAGTTTACGAGACATTTCTCTTACCAGCGGCTGACCAAAAATAAAATAAAAATTAAACAGGGTCCCATCCCTTCTTCACAAGGGGAGAGGTCGACAGGAGGTCTGCAAACCAGTGCTTATCAAAAGCTCCTTCTCAAATTCATTTCAATATCTGAGCCTCTGGTTTCCAGGGCAACATAATCTTTTCATCAAAGCAACTGGTAAAACCGCTGGGATCCAATATTGTTTTCTTGGCATATTGTCAAAACTGTCATTTGGTTAAAAAAAATTATGTATACTATATAATATTTATATATTGCATATATTTACATATATCATAACAGATATACACTATATATTATATGTGTGTGTGTGTGTGTGTGTGTGTATAAATGATTGTCTCTGTTCTATGGGCTGAATTGTGTGTGTGTGTGTGTTTATATCTGCACCCTTAAGTGTTTTCATGTGTATGTAAATATATATGTATAAACAAAATATCCGTCCCATAGACTGTAGACTTTGAATTCCCACTCCTCCACCGCCTGTCCCTTCCCTTGTGACCATGGGATACCAGACAAACAACTTGTCCATGATGGGCTGGTGGATGGCTCCAGCTTGTTTGACAACTGGGGCTGCAGCATTTCCATGCCTTGACGGTGGCATGATGGGGAAGAGCAATGGTCCTTGGAGGAGCCTTCTATCCCAGCTTGGCACCCGGCCCCCTCTGGTTTCCGGGAGTCCATGCCAGTCCCCGTTCCATGAGGGGTCTTTTCTGGAGCAGGTTCACTGCCCCAGTGTCAATGGCTTTCATACCCCTTGCACTCGGTCATGTGCTGTGTGTGTGTGTGTGTGTGTGTGTGTGTGTGTGTGTTTACACACGTGTGCACCCCTGCCCTCACCTGGCTCGCCCACACAGGGGAGAAAGATCCCTAGTGATGTAAGAGCTCAGGAGTCAGAGGCAGGTGGTTTTGCTGAAGTAGAGGTCCTGCGTGCTAGCGCCTGGCTGTTTTGTTGGTGACCAGCACTAATGTTTGCGTGTGGCCACAGATCTCTCATCACATCTGCACACCGCATTTCCTGCAGCTGCTCCCTGTCGTCACTGCCTGGAGCAGTCGGCTGCATTTTCTGAGCACAGGATAGCAGCTGCTGGATGGCATGAGGCCCCTCCTCAGGGATCTCTGTTACCCCGAGTCCAGCCATTGTTTGTCACCCTTCTTGGGGCTCATGCGCCCTCAGTGCCAGGGGCTGCCTACACAAGTGATTCTGCTGTTCCCTGCGGGGAGCACTAGAGAGGGAGACGGTGGGGCCCAGTCGGTCAGGCAGTGCGCTGGGAGCCGGGAGTCTTGAGACGTGTAACCCCAGCTCTGCCAGCATGTCCCTCCCCGTCCCACCCCCACCCTTCGTCTGCCCTGTCTATTAGATTATCAGATCTTCAGGGCAGTGACTCCCCCCCACTCTGTGTTTGTACCGCACCTAGCACAGTGGGCCCTGATCTCAGATGGAGCTGCTAGGTGCACCGTAGTACTGCTAGTAATAGCACATGGGTGACTAGAGCAACTCCCCCTCTCTCATCTCCTCAGGAATGCCTCTTGCCCTAGGTTGCCCTCGATTCCTCAGTGCAAGCTCTTGGAAGTTGCTGCTAACAAATGGTGTCTCATGTGCAACAACGCATCCTGTGGTTGCTGGGTTGCTCCACTGGTTTCCTTTCCAATGGTCTGTTGCACAGGATGGAGCAGCTGGAAACCTGGCTCAGCACTGAGTGTTTCTTCTCTGGTCTGTTTGAGGTCCTAACGGCAACTGGACCCACAAGCGATGTGCCAGAAACCTGCGCAGGAGCAGGGCCGGTCCTACATGAGAGTGAGGCCGTTCTGGTCGCATTGGGGCCGCTTGTTATGTGCCTGGAGTGGGTCGAGGGGGGGACTTTAGGCATCTATTTATTTTAAATAAACCAGTCTCGGGGGTCTAGGATTTCTGCATGCTTTGCAAAGAGGTGAGTGAGGAAGGGCTCCGTGCAGCACAGCCAGTGGGAGGAAGACGAAGAATTGTGCGTGGAAGGTGGGGGGAGCCATCAAATGGGGTCAGGATTTTTGATATTCAATTTTGGGCTGGATGAGGTGAAGGTTTTGTGGCATGTTTCATGCTGAGCAGCCACGTGCCATCTGCTGCCAGCCACAAAGCACATTGTTGTGGGTTCTTCCTCGGACCGTCGTGGGTTCCTGCCCTTCCAGCCTGCCCTGCTCATGCTGGAGAGGCAGGAGGGATTGTGGGCCCTGGGAAGCGTGATATTGCTGGAACACATCACACCGTTGCAGCCATCTGTTCCTGAAGCTCAGAACTGGGCTCCCTGGAGAAATTACGACACCAGCCGGTTTACACTGGCATTGAGAAATGCCAAAAGGGGCTGAATTAGCTTTCAGAAACCAGAGCCAAGCAAACAAACACAAAGAGAGAGCGCTTCCGAGTGCTCCCCAGCCTTTCCAGTGACTGTGACAGCTGGGGGTGGCTCTCTCATCTCTGACCTTGTACCTCCTCAGGCTGATGGAGCCTCGGCAGATGAAGGGGATGTGGCATAGGGGTGGATTTTGTTCTCTAGCGTCCCATTAAATAAAAATCACCAGCCTTTTGAAATGTGCCAGTCAGAGGCCTAGTGTGTTTCCAGAGCTCACCACACCCACCTTCCTGCCTGCTATAATCCTCCCTCACTGGGGTCATACGCAGACGGCAAGGAGAGGTATTGGACCACTGACTTCTATTGGAAGTCCTCAGGAGCAGCTGCTGCCCTTCTCCCTGCAAACTGCGCTCTGTGCCCCAGCCCATCAGAGCGGAAGGGAAGGGGAACACCAGGAGGGCAGCCCTCCAGCTAGACTGTTCGCTGAACTGTAGGGTTCTTTAGGTGCGTCGTGGGGCTGGAGAAGGAAGTGTTGCTATACCCAGGTTGTTCGGAGGAGATGCAAAGACCGGGATTTGGTGCTGTCCCTTACGTGGGACGTTAGTGGCCAGGAGTTGTTGAAGTTAGAGATGGCACAGAGTGGGGCAGGGCAGGGGCAGGGACTGCCTCTTTATTCCATGTGCATACTGTGCCTAGCACGAGGGGATCATGGTCCCTTTTCTACGGTGATTCCGGTAATAAATAACAACCCCTAATATTTTGCTTAATCTAGATAAAAATACCCAAAATGCTGGGGCTTCCACCGCTCCCTTTGGGAAACGTCCCCGGCAAACAGCCCTCCCGGGAGTGCCCGCCCACACATAGGTGTGTTACAGGTTGTCCTTCTGTGCCCGACCCCTTGCGTCTCTCTGCCCCAGGGGGGAGGTCTGTGCTGATCAGCTCGCGCTCCGGTGTTTAGCTCTGCAGGTCCCTGTCCGATCCCTGGGGTCAGCGGAGATGGTGGGATAATCTGGGCTTGCTGGGGCAGGGCATGTGGCCCAGATTTGCCTGGCTGTACTCCGTCAAAGGCTGAGCCGGAAGAGGCGTGTTCACGGGGGTTCACCTTGTCCTGGTTAACCAGCTGCGTCCCCTCCTTTCCCCCGCTAGGCCCCCAGCGAGTACGAGACCAGCCCAGAGCAGCTCTTCTACCGTATTGCCCACCTCAGCCGTGGGCAGCAGTACATGCTGTGGGTGGCAGCCGTGACCTCGGCGGGACGTGGCAACCTCAGCGAAAAGGTCACCATCGAGCCTGCTGGGAAAGGTGTGGCAGGGCCTGTGGGGGCGGGTGGGCAGATTGGCGGGGATGGGGGGCACCGTGGGGCGGATGGGAGGAGAGCTGGGTTTCTCTGTGGGTAACAGAGTCCTGGGGGGTCGCCTGGCGTTTGGGTTTGGCTCAGGGCAGAGGCTGGAGGGCCCACTGCACGCTGTGCATGCCCTGGTGCCGGCTCTGGGTCGGCCCTTGTCTCCGGCACTCACCGCAGCCAGGCCCTGACGATGCGCGGGCTGCTCCGTCAGCCCGTTCGCTCCGAGCAGGTTCTGCGGCATCGACACAGGTGGTGACTCTCAGCCCGCGGTGCAGTGTGGTGGAGCTGGGAGAGACAGGCTCCGTGCGCGCGGCGCAGCCAGCCAGGCTGACATTCCCTCCCCCCCACAGCCCCAGCCAAGATCATCTCCTTCGGCGGCACCGTCACCACTCCTTGGATGAAGGACGTGAGGCTCCCGTGCAATTCGGTTGGGGAGCCAGCCCCTGCCATTAAGTGGACGAAGGACAGGTAACTCAAGCCTACCTCTTCCCCACCGGGCAGCCTCTCCAGGGGAGCCTGGATCCCTCTGGCTGGGAGGTGGCGGAAGGGAAGAGCCCCAGAGATCCTTGTTCCCCGGAGGAGCTGCCCTTTTGTTCGGGGCGCTGCCTGGCCCTTGGCCTGTGGAATGGCAGAGCGGCCGGACAGCGCTACACGCCCTCTGGGTGGCTCTTTGGCTCTTGGGGCAGCGCACTCTGGAGGCCCGTCCGTCCGTCCCAGGCACCAGGAGCTTCTCGCTGCTGGGAGGCAGCATTGCTCGTTGCTGTGGGGCATGAGCAGGGATTTACGCTGATGAGCGTCTGGCATTTCTTGTTGCTTGCAGCGAGGATTCTGCCATCCCGGTGGCAGTGGACGGACAGCGGATGATCCAGGCCAACGGCACGCTGGTCCTGCGCGCGGTGAAAGCAGAGGATTCCGGGTACTACATCTGCACCGCCACCAACACCTGGGGCTTTGATACCATCATCATCAACCTGCTGGTGCAAGGTAAGGGCTGTCCCGGGAGAGGCAGCCTGGCATGCTCAGCCCTGCTCTGCTTTCGCCAGCTTCGCCCAGCGGCCTGAGAATTGCTGTCCATGAGCCCGTCCAAACACAGTTTCGCCCAGATGAAAGCACCCACGCTAGCCACATGCCTATTTAAAGAGACGCTATTGGACTGGTTCTGCTCTCACATAGCCTGGCATCCATCCAACTAAGCTCCCCTGGCGTCAATGGAGTTACAATGGTGTGATGACTCTGTGAGAGCCGAAAGCAGCCATGTGTCAGCATCCCAGGCATTTCCTTCCCTGCACTGATGTGACTGAAGCCCTGAAGTTTCTCGCACTGGGAGGGTGGGGTCTGGCTGGCCTGTTGCTAGCAATGTTGTTGTGTTGCACTTTGCATTTCACTCACTCTGGAGCAGGCAGGTGAGACAGGGTTGTTTTCTGTTCTATTCCAGGACCGTTTTACTCTCGGGTCCTGGGCATTAAACCAAGGCTATTGTTTGGGTTTCCAGGGGATGTCCAGAAACGCTGATTTATGCTGAATTTAAAAACCCCTCATTCAAGTATTTCCCTCCATGTTTGGTTTTGCCGAACACCTTGTAAACTGCCCCCGGTTCTGAACCCTCAAACATCCAGCCACTAGATTTTTCTCCACACTGTGAGGAACCTGGGAAGCTCTGTGTCTCTTCCCGACTGGATGGAAGGACAGAGGGCCATCCCTGGGCACACGGGCTCAGCGCACAAAGTCATCCATGAGCACGGGACTTGTATTTGAAATTAACCCAATAAAGGTGCGGTTGCCTTGCTCTGGTTCCACTGTGAAATGTGCTCAGTGACTTTGTGCTTTTTGTTTGATCTAGTCCCGCCGGACCAGCCCCGCTTGACTGTATCTAAAACCTCCGCTTCATCCATCACGTTGGCCTGGATTCCTGGAGACAATGGCGGCAGCTCCATCAGAGGTAAGGCGGGGAAGCGCAAGGGACTTCAAGAGCTTCCTGTGGCTGGACAGCTGTAGGCCTGCGATGGTGGGTGCCTTGGGTTAGAGCGCTGAAATTCCCTCTGTCAGCGGGGCTTCTGCTTTGCATGGCTTGTGCTCACAGCCAAGGCCAAGGGAGGAGAGGAAGTGACATATGTTTTGGGGACTCTGCATTCCCTTCTCAGGAGGGGGCCCTGGAGACGGGAAATCCTGTGTCTGAGCTCGATACTGCTAAGTCTTCTGGGAGGGGTGGGGGAGACTGCCACATGTGAGCAGCCTGGGTCTGTTTTGCCACTGGGGAAGCAATGCCAGGTGGAGCCACCTGGTCTTGAAAAGGGACGGGCTAGCGGCTTTGACGCTCCAGTTGCTAGCACATTAGGGCTTAGCTGCTGGAGATCCTGACTGGCTTTCCGAGGATTAATTGAGTCCCTTACTGAAGGTCCCATGGCGTGCGTCCTTGTTTCAGGGAGACCTTTGCATGGCTCCCATGCTGGTCAGTAGAGAAGAAGGCTGCAGATGCCACGTTGTTCTCACTGCCTTGTCCCTGCACAACGCCCAGAGATCTCCAGTTTGCGGCAGAGATGTAAAAGTCGGTGTCTGAGGGTAGGCAGCAGTTTGGGAAGAGAGCATGGATGGATGGACCACTCTTAGAGCTGAGAACAAAGCGGCATGACTCCTGGGTTCTGCACCCACCTTCAGGAGGTGAATGTAGTCTAGTGGTTAGCGCAGGGGCGCTGAGAGTTGGGACTCTTGGGTTCTGGTCCTCGCTCTGAGAAGTGGTGTTGGTCTCTGGCTTAGAGCTAAGAATAGGGAGCCAGGCCTCCTGTTCTTCACGTCCATCTCTGCCACTGACCTGCTGTGCGAGTAAGTTACTGCGTCTGTGTGCCTGACTTTCCCCTGCTAGAAGGGTGACGCTTCCCAACTTTGCAGGGGGTTGCACGTCTCAATTAAATGGCTTGTTCAATGTTTTTCCAAGATCCTGGGACTGGAATGGCTGGCAAAGGCCATACCACACACTGCTCCTGCTGGCTGCCGGGGAGAGCTCTTGCAGCTGCCCAGCGACTGCGAAGCTGGGACCCAGAGTGACACGGGCTCGTCTTCTGTCTCCCAGCAGGTCTCGCGCTGCTGCAGAGCACTAGGAATTTCCTGGCTTTCCGAAGCCTCCTTTCTGCTCTGATTCATCTAATGAATTATATGTTGAAACAGCTGCAGACCGGGGGTTGGGGGGAACGGAGACCTCGCTTACAATTAATTAAAAGCATGAAAGTAATTACAAGCAAATCTCCCCAGCCAGCAGCCTTTCACTCCAACGGACTCTGTTGATAAATTTGGTTATAATTGGATTAGAAATATTAAAAACATGCTTCGCATAAAAAAAATAAATAAATAAGGAGAGGCTGGGTGTCTGATCCCGGCGAATCGTGGCGTGAGCCTTCGGAACAGGCGCGCACAGCTTGTTTTAAGGCCCGTCCAGGGCTTTTCCTTCTGCAAAGCTCTTGGTGTTGGCTTTGCAGGGGGAGACAGCGCCATCTGATGGGGCTGCTCTGGATGTGGCAGGAGGACGGAAGAGTTGTGTGCAATGGGTGTTGGCGGGAGGAGGGAGAGAGTGGCAGGGTCGCTCTGCCAGTTGCAGAATCCTCTTCCCCCGCCCCCCGGCTCGGCTCGGCTCATGCACTGCTGAGTGTCGCTGTGAGCAGTTTGCGGGGTCCCGTAGGGTGAAGGCCCTTTATAATTGTGCCAGTGTCTGGACTCCTGTACTCCAGGCAGAGGCTGGATTTTGATGCACTGAGTTTGCGTGAGGGTGCCGGCATTGGGGCACGCTGCCTTGGGGGGTAGTTGGGGAACCCTGGGTACAGAGGCTGCGGCGCTGCTAGCATCTTCGGTGCTGAGCCCAGGCGCTGCTCCCCGCAGCAAACCCAGCTGACTCTCCCAGGATTCCCTTGGCCGCAGCGGTGTGGGAGCTGGGACAGCGTGAGCGCTCACAGCTTCCCCACAGGCCAAGGCTGGACAGAACTGGGCACTTCCATGCTGGGGAAGAGGTGCGAGTATTTCCTGCCGTTCTGCTCAGCGCTGGGTTCTGCATCTGTCTGGTCTGTTTAGATGACAGGTTCTTAGGGCGTGGATTGTCTCTTCCTGTGTGCCTGTCTGTGCAGCACCTAGCACAGTGGAGCTGCAGTTTTGGCCAGTTTTGCACAGTTCCACCTAGGTTGCCATTGAGTGTGTGTGTGCATCTGTGTGTACCAAAGCAAACGCGCTTACCTGTCCATTAGTCGTGAGATCAAATATTGTCAGGCAGTCAAATCGCACAGGCGTCCGCGAGCATCCGACTGAACACTGCTTAGCTCATTTGAATAGTCGCTCATTTGACTGATGACGCACATTTGCACAAACATGAGCCTCTCTTCCTTTTCTGTTTGTGTGTTAAGAATCAGTGGAAGCCAATGCAAAAATAAATAAACCTGCCAGTGCAACTCAAAGGTTGAGATTTGCATATATAAAAAGTCAAGACATTCCGCGTTATGATTCCTACAGCAGCAGCAAGTCATGCACATCACACGTACCCATTGGCATGAGCCCCAGAGACACACTCCTGGGGGGTAAGGTACACTGCCCACCAGCTTCGACTTTCCTCACTCTTTTGAGTGTATAATAACAACTGTAACCAAGCATGAGCGCAGGGAGATTGGTGTTTGTTTGTGTGTGCGTGTGTGTGTGTGTGTGTATTACATGGATTGGTTCTATATAGGATCTTTCAGCTATAAATCCAACTTCTCAGATCACTGTGAAAACGTCTGTGAAGTCAGGCACAGTCCTGCATTACCTGGTACTCAAACAATCCCCTCTCCATAGGTTCTTTCACCAAAGTAACTGAGACATAATTTCCTACGCAGGGAATCTAATAGATTCCCATGAGAGACCACTGCAGTAGCCATGCACAAAGTTCATCAAGCCCTAAGAATTTGCACTCTGTCCTGGGAGCTATAGATTTTACTCATTAAGATTTTTGGCTCCATCTTAACATTAAAGAGCTGGTAAGCAATCAGAAAAGCATTTCAGTCCCTGTCTAAGAAATGAATGTGGTCTGAAATGTCCTACTTTTGGTCCCAAGAATTCGTCCGTCCCCCGTCCCCCCCAAAGGCACCCAGTGTAATGGGGACCAAGCTGAAAGCAGTCCGTAAACCAATGACTCCCGCACAGACAGACTGTTAACAGAGGATGAAGAAATAAGAGCACCCACTCAGACACTTTGCAAACCGAGCCTGGCAGTTTCTTTGCGCCACATCTTAAAACCTGCAGGGGCTGGCAGACATTTAGTGTTCAGTTCAGGGCAGACTGTCGGAGGAGAGAGAGATGCTGTGCTCTCTCGCGTAAGGACTTGTGTTAACCTCGTTTTGTAGTTCTCCAACTCTGAAATCAGTCCTTCAGACTGGGAATGTCTGTTTGCGCTGTGTGTAAGCAGAATCCGAACGCAGGGCTCGTCTGCACAGGACACTCTCTTCTGAGCCACGGGGTTGCGCTGGCACGAGCTGTAACAGCGTAATTATTCCACTATCGCTATACAGGTCAATTTCTCTGTGTCAACAAGCCTGCAGTTCAAACAGCAGTATAACGTGTGTGTGTATGTGCATGTGCATATGTGTGTGCGTGTGTGTGAGCGTGTGCTTGTGTTACACAAGATTCCCAAACAAATGACTTGTTGACACACCTGTGGAAGTGTGGCCTTTGAGCCTTGTTGGAATAGAGTGTGTGTTAGGCATTTGACAGGTGGTTCTTTGTTGTGCGCATTCTGGATTGTGAGGGGATCCGCTCAGAATAATATTCCCCTCATCACAATCTAACAACCGCTTCTGTGTATGTCTGCGCGCCTGCCTCCCTCCCCAGTAAAGCCCAGAGAGCCATTTTAAGACATGTTGTTGATGGGAGTGTAACAGGTTTATTCATCTAGGACCCGGTGTGCTTCCTAATACTCCTGATCCTGTGAAAGGAGGCAGCATTCAATGACAGAAGCAACTTCCTAGTAGCTTCCCAAGGGAGCTAGTTAATTCTGGCTTTCTTTTTATAGCCTCACTCCAATCAATCACACTCCGCACTTGCCGAACTCTGATGCGGAAACAAGTACTTGGTGGAAATGCTATTGATGGTGCCAGGTAGGGCGCTACGTGTCCCCAGAAGCGAGATCGAAAGGCAGGTCGCTTGAGAGAGCCAAGCCGCGGGAGTCCCCGGAATAGCTAGTGCCTGGTGGGAGAGACATCTGCTGAATGGGCCGGGCTGTCAGGTGCTGGTACGCGCCTTTCCCAGGCAGTGGTCTGGAGAGTGATCAGGCTTGGGAGGGCCGAGGGGCAGAAGCGAGGGCCCAAAGAGGATGTTGTATACAGACTGTGAGCCCTTTGGGGAACCAGGCTTGCTGGGGTTGGGTGACAAGGCAGTGTTATGCCTCACCTTGCACCAGAACTGTGCACCTTGCTTTGTACTCTGTGATCGCTATATCCCAGCCCCTGTCCCTTCCCACACACCCCAGCCCTGCTCCACTACCCCACTGGGACAGGCAGCTGGAGTTATTTCTGTCCCCTGCCGCTGCCCTGCCCCTGCAGCCCGTCTCTCAAGGAGGGCTGGAGGCAGGAGGTGGAGTCTGACTCTCCAGCATGGCAGCTCAGCGCAGGTTCTGGCGTTTGACAAATCCCTTCCCCCCGAGCATTCCCTCTGCCCCGTTGCCTAAGAAAACCGCGTTTGAAGTTCCCTGCCTGCTTTGGGTCGGGGCCCCGCCCTGCCTCAGTTCTCTGACTGGGCTGTGGGGGACTGGCACCATGGCGGCCCCGGCATGGCTCAGCTCCGCTCCCAGGGCACAGGGGAGCAGACCGTGGTCTCAGCCCAGGCTCTAGTGTAGTTCCAGAACCCGGCTCAGGCCCCATCCCCACCACCAGTCCTCACAGCTGTGCTGGAGCTGGAGCCTGCAGCCTGGTGGAAATTGCTGGGCCCAGCTCCTCGCTTGCTAATCCTGCTGGGCCAGAGCAGGGCGGCTGGAGAGCTATGGCAGTGACAGGCCGCAGAGTCAGCTGCTGCTAGGACAGGCACGGCCGTGACCTATATATTCCAGTGCAGGATTTGGCCCCATGCCTTTTAATCAGGAAACTCCCTTCTCATGTCTTTCCCCCAGCACCCTGCTCTGACAGCTGTAGGGTTGGTCACTTTCTCCCCACAAACCAGCCCTGAGGGCAGACGCCCCAACGTACCCGCACATCTGAGGAGGGGTGTTGCGAGCCAGCCTCAAACCACGGTGCTAGTGTCAATAACAAAGGGGGTGAAATCTCCCCCATCGTTCCAGCTCCATTTTAATAACTAAGAGAAGAGGGCTCCATTTCCATCCCCATTCATATGTATGACATTAGGCAGGAATGCATGTTTAATGTGCGCCGTGGCAGAGGAGAGCTGGATTTGAATTGGAAAGCAGGGCCTGGCCCAGAGGGGGATAGGAGAGGATGTGGAGCGCCATTAGAGCGCAGTGGTCTGGTGTTAATCCTCGGGGTCGCTCTCCCCGCCCTCGTCAGCGTTGCGTGGCTGCTGTTTGGCGAAGGGGCAGGCAGTGGGGTGCAGGGGTGGGGTGGGGGCCAACACATGACTGCGGTGTCTGGTTTTATCTGGGAGAAGAAATCTGTCAGGAGCGAGTGGCTGGGAGTTCCCTGAGTCAGAAGGTGCCTCGGTGGCCCATGTGGAATGGGTCTGGCAAGGTCTCAGCTGGGCTCCAGCCACACTGAAATCCCCCTTGCGGTCTGGTTCTTGCCTTGTATCAGGCTGCTATTGCTGCAGCCCTGTGCCTGTGTCAGTCTGCGCTGGGGGGAGAGCCAGGGGAATTGTTCTCTGCATTCCTTATAGATGCATAAAGATTATTTCCCCTGCCTTTCCGGAGTCTGTTCATCTGGCTGCTTCAGCTCCTGGAACGGCAGCATCACCTGCTGGCGGGGTGGGTTGGAGGTTATCATTGTCTGCTCTGAGCCGAAACCCAAGGGAAGGGAGCTCTCAGGGTACGTCTGCACACAAAGTAACCCTGCGGCAGAAGAACTCGAGGTAGCAGACCCTGGCTTTCTTAACCTAGGGCTTGAGCATCCGCACTCATTTGTAACCCAACTTAGGGATTGTTGAGCCCTGCATTCACACTGCATTGTGCAGATCCCAGTCCCACCCACCAGATCCCAGACTTCCTAGCACCCTCCCACACGTGACCGCTCCAGCCCTTTGCTCATGGTGCAGGGCGGGTAAACGTGACTGTCCAGCAAACTTGACCTTCCGGAGGACAAAGCAAGTCAGCCCAGGGGGTTGTAAGGTACCTTTGGTGGATTCCCAGAACACAAGGCCTGGGGACGGGGCTGCGTCCACACTGCAAAGCAATAGGGTTTGAGCCCTTGGTCCCGGCTGGATGCAGACTTTGACCCTCCATCCCTGTGGGGTCCTGGGACCTGAGGTCTGAGCCCTGGGTTAGTGCAATTTGTGTGTAGATGGAAGGGAGGTTAGACTTGAGCCTGAGTTTGAAGCCTTGGCTTACACTGCAGTGTAGACATGGGGGGGCTCTAGACTGCTGGGTTATCTGGAGGACTCTGCTGCTGACTGTCTGTGCAACATTGGGCAAGTGACAGAACCAGCTTCTCCCATGAATCTGCAGCGTGTGCAGCATGCAAACCCGAAGCGTGTGCACGCTGGCTGTGCGCTGTGCGACTCTGCAGGCTGGGTAGCTGCACATTACGTTGGCAGTTAACACAACACCTGTCACAGAGCTGCCTAAAGGCTCTGCAAATCTGGCTGCTCGGCCCTGCCTGCCTCAGTGGATCTCCCTGCACAGTGGGGCTGATACTGACCTACCTTCAGATGGGTGGGGTTGAGGCCTGACTGAGGATTGGATGCACAGATTACACAATAGATGTGCAGAGTCACGGCTTCTTTGACCAACTCCAGCCTTTTCACGCCTGCTGCCGTGCTACATTCCCCTTGGAGAGGGGAGAGAGTTGGTGCACTGTCCCCTTCTCCCCCACTCCCGCTAGATCTTGAGCGCTGACAGTGCTCCTCTGCTCCCACAGGCTTCGTGCTGCAGTACTCAGTGGACAACAGCGAGGAGTGGAAGGACGTGTTCATCAGCTCCAGCGAGCGCTCCTTCAAGTTGGACAACCTCAAGTGTGGCACATGGTACAAGGTGAAGCTGGCAGCCAAGAACAGCGTGGGGGCCGGCCGGATCAGCGAGATCATCGAGGCCAAGACACACGGCAGAGGTAAAGCAGCAGGGCCTGCCCAGCCGCTCAGAATTAGTCTGTCTGCAGGCCTGGTGCTGGCGGAGCTGCTTGAACTGGTTCACCTCTTTAATGCATTCATTACCGCCTGGGGAGGAGGTGCTGGGACTGCCCCTCGTTCAGCATGGCACTACAGGCCAGGTGCAGCAGCAGGGGCCGTGGTTGGAGGCAGGGTACAGAGCAGGGGCTCCTGGAGCTAGCTCTGTAGGGGAAGAGGAAGGGGTGGTTCCCTTTTGCTTCTGTGCTAGACGATGCTCTTTCAGAGCCGCCGGCCATTCCTGGGCGTCCTGGACCAGCTGCCACTCTGCACATGCTCACCAGGGCGTCCCCCAGCTCGGTGAGGAAGAGTCCTGAAGCAACTTGCTCTGCACCGTTCCGTGCCGCTGCCCAGCCCCCAGCATAGCCAGGGGCCTCGCAAGCCTGGTGCAGAGGTTCACCAGCTGCACGTCTGTTCCCTTTCAGATTTTACATGTGACCTACCCATTGTGGGATCAGCTGTAGATGCTTTAACCCCTTCGCGCTCTCCCACCATACTTCCACGCACCCTGCCTTCTCCCCCAGTTTGCTCCAGCGCAGTTTGCTGAGCTGCAGCAGTGGGAACACAGCTGGCCCTGGGGAGCTGGTAACGGCATGATCCGGGGGAATGGATGGTGCTGGGTTGATGGTCAGGTGTTCAGAGAGGGCCCCATAAGGCCAGCGCTGCCTTCTTGAAAGGACCAAGCGAGGTGGACTGGTGGGCAGAGCAGGAGAGTCAGGAAACTGCCTGTCCTAGTCTGTCGTTGCAGGGTTATTAGTTCGTGTAGGGTTGCTGCAGGGGCCCCCACTTGACTCCTCAGTGTCCTTTTCTGTGCTGAAATGAGAAGTGCCCAGGAGGGCACTGAGCACCTTCCCCTGTAACAGGCAGTGCGAGGGGCAGGAGGTCAGCTGATGGCCCTGGCTACGTCCTCAAGAGCTGATTGCTGGCTGTGACCTTGGAAAATGAACTCCGCCACCCTCCTTCCTCTGTAGCGGAGACGCTGCAGCAGCTGGCTGTCACCAGAAAGCGTCTCTTTTCCCCCCGCTGCCCAGGCAGTGAATACGATGTTGGCATGGCTCTGCCCCTCCGGTTCAGTCACCACAGCCTCTTTCCAGCAGCCCCCTCAGAAAACCCTGCAGGAGGGACCCTGCTGGGCGATGTGGTGGAGGGGCCCTTTGCCGGGTGTTTATCAGCAGCTGGGCAGGGGGCTTTGTGCTTGGGAACTCCCTCCTTTGCTTCAATTTGCAGCATGAAACGTGGCGGCCGGGCCCTCCCTGGCAGGATGGGGCCGGGGGGGAGTGAGAACAGCACCCATTGGGGCCTGGCCTGAGACCCAGCTGGATCAAAGTGCACAGAGGCCCTGGGAAGGCGGGGGGCAGATGGGAAGCTTGCCCTTTCAGAGCTGTTGTACCCCCTGCCCCCCCAGGCCTTCATGGCATGTCCTTTCCTCCAGAGCCCTCCTTCAGCAAGGACCAGCACCTCTTCACCCACATCAACTCCACACACGCCAGGCTGAACCTGCAGGGCTGGAGCAGTGGGGGCTGCCCCATCACAGCCATTGTCCTGGAGTACCGGCCCAAGGGCAACTGGGTCTGGCAGAGCCTGAAGACCAACAGCTCCGGCGAGGTGTCCCTCACGGAGCTGCGGGAGGCCACCTGGTACGAGCTGCGCATGAAGGCCTGCAACAGCGCTGGCTGCGGCAACGAGAGCACCCAGTTTGCCACGCTGGACTACGGCGGGAGTAAGCGCTGGCCCTGCGTGGGGAGTGCCGGTTCGGGGGGGGGGGGCTGCCCCTCAGTCACTAGTGTCACGTGGCACCGTGTGCCCACGACGTTGCGCTAAGGGCTTCTCTTGCTCAGCATTGTGCTGCTCCCTGGGGCCCAGCTGCGCGCCGCAGATGAACGCCAGAATCCGCTGCTCCTGTGGTGCCATCTGCCCCACCTGCCTCCCTTCCCGTGCAGCCCCGCTAGCCTTCCTCCTGCCCCTCCTCCTCCTCCCATGGCTCCCCGCAGCTGGGGTCACAGGGGGCTCTGGCGCCTGGCACGGAGCTGGGAGGGGAGCTCACCCCGTGAGACTTGCCCACCTAGGTTAGAGAGAAGCTGCACAGAGCTCTTCTCCAGGTCTCTTCGTAGCGCGTCAGCTGGTCTTGTTCACCAGCAGAACTTGGTCCAGTAACAGACATTAGCTCACCCCTCCCCTTCTCTTTAGCAGCCGGGGCCAACACAGCTACCACCACCCCCCTCGAACCTAGGCTAGGCCGATGGGGCCAGGACACAGGGGAAAGCTCTCTCTCCAAGCCCCAAATGAGCATATGCTGGAGCCTCCCCCTAGGCCTGTCCTAGCCAGAGCCTTCTCCAGCTGTTTCTCCTGCCTTATTTCTATTTACATGGTCGCTCTGGCTCCTAGCGATCCCTGCTGGGGGCTGAATTTTAACCACATACAGCCTCATCACTGCGACCCACCGTACGCTCTCCGGAGTCCGTGCCTGCTAGGCTCCTGCTGATGGGGTCTGCCAACGAGTTACTCTGCACAGCAGTGCTGTAGCAGCCCGTCCCTCCTCTCCCGTTCATGGCCTAGGCTGCTTCCTCCTGGAAGGGGTGGATTTAATGAGCTCTGCGTCATCCTTTCTCCAGGGGTTACCTCTACGCAGCCCCTCAGAGCCTGCGTCCTGGCCTAGGTAGACAGATGTGCTTGAACCAGCCTGCTAAAAATAGCAGTGCGGTCACAGCTCAGGCTAGCCCCACGCGTGCAGCCCTGCCCTTCTCCACGGCTCTTCTCAGACCACTAGTCCAGCATAGTGAGTGCTCCTCTGCGCCCCCCCCCCCCCCCCCCGACAGCACACTCCCAGCTGCTCCATTGACATGGAGCGTGGCCCCTTCACTCCGTGGCACCCCTCCACAGACTGTCTGCAGTTGGTGCTCACTGCAGTGGTTGGGTTTTGTGATGCAGACAGCTGGGCACTGGATTGGTACCCACCCCTCCCCTCCATCATTTATTGTCCACAGAACATTTGGATGTGGTCCAGTAATTGCTGCTTGACAACCAGCCACCAGCCCTACTGCTCCCCCGCTTTGGTTCCTATCCTTCCCAGCACCCCACTCCCTGTGAAGATTGCAGGGGTTAGCATCCACTATCCCTATTGCACCTGGGGAAATGGAGGCACAGAGCCGGGACATGACTGCCCAGGGAGCACAGGGAGGGAGTCGATAGCAAGACCAGGAACAGAATCCTGACTTCTAGCCTCTTGCCAGAGCCGTTAGACACTCTGCCCCTGGGAACTCAGCCTGCAGGGGCTGTAGCTCTGAAGCAAAGCCCCACTTCAAACCCCTCTGTGACCCCTAATTGTCACACCTGCTTTATTGCTTCACCTTTCACAAGGGCATCTCAGAGGCCTGGGTGGATTTGTTCCAATTACACAGAGAGGCCAGAAAGCTGTGCTGGCCCCTTTCCGAGCAGCCCCCGAGCCAGGCAGGGCCAGCTGTCTGCACGGAGCATGGGGCCAGGGTTGCGGTAGGGCTGGTGTGTTCTTGTGACAGATGCTTCTTCTCGGAGCCTGGTCACATGTTCCTTCTCCAGGGAAACGGCAAGAGCCTTGCTTTAATCAGTGGGCTGAGAGGGAGATGACACAGGGCAGTTACACCCTTTACCTGACTGATTACTGTTAGCCCGGCCCTGTCCCACCATCCCTTTCTGCAAAGCCGCTCCCTCAGTAGGGAAATGAGATTTGCATGCACTCTCGGGCTGACCCATACTGCATTCCAGTGCCCCTCCATCCCCCCCTCCAAGCGCTGACATCCTAAGGAGGTTACCATGGGCAGTGACTCAGTTCCAGTCACCGAAGGCAGGGAAGGTGCCACAAACTCTGTGATGGGTCAGGTCAGCTGCACTTTACAGCTTGTGGCCCTGCAGTAGGAATGTGAATCCCGGTGGGGGAGGAATCCTAGAATCAAGGTTGGAAGGGAGCTCAGGAGGTATCTAGTCCAACCCCCTGCTCAAAGCAGGACCAACCCCAACTAAGCCATCCCAGCCAGGGCTTTGTCAAGCCAGGCCTTAAAAACCTCTGAGGATGGCAATTCCACCAGCTCCCCAGGTAACCCATTCCAGTGCTTCACCACCCGCCTAGGGAAATTCCTAATGTCCAACCTAGACCTCTCCCACTGCAACTTGAGACCATTGCTCCTTGTTCAATCATCTACGACCACTGAGAACAGCCTCGCTCCAGCCTCCCTGGAACTCTCCTTCAGATATTCAAAGGCTTCTATCAAATCCCCCATCACTCTTCTCTTCTGCAGACTAAATAAGCCCAGTTCCCTCAGCCTCTCCTCATAAATCAAGAACTGCAGCTGGGGCCAGGATACCTTACAGTGCCGTCTCCAGGAACTGCAGGTGCAGATGCCCTCGTGCATCATGCGTGTGCATAGCCTGTGGGTTCCGCTTACAGGCTGTAAGAAGGGTTGGGTGAATCTTCGTAGCCACGTGGTGTGGTTGGGGTTAGCCCCCAAGATCCCAACTCTGAAGGTATGTGTAGGCTGGTGGCACGGTCCAGCCGAGGCATCACAACCCTTCCTCAGGCCCAGGCTCCAAGGAAGGCCACAGCACCTTGGTCTACAGGAATAAGCTTCACAGATTATTAATCTTTAGTCCCAGCCCCCAGCAGGGCAGGCTTCCCTCACCGTCTGTAGCCCCTTGACCCCAAATAGGGCAGGCTCGTAAAGTAGTCTGTGACCCACAGCTCTCGGGCAGGGCAGGGCAGACAGAGCTCGGTATCCTCTGGAACCCAAGTTCAGAGAAGCCGAGCGCTCCCAGGGCAGTTAGGGAAGAGGGGAGGGGGGACACAGGCTCACCTGACTCCACTGCATCCCAGCCCAGGGCCCTCGCAGTGGCAAAGTGGTTTGCCACTGGGTCAGCGGGGCTCCAGCCGCAACATGCTGACTTGTTCAGCCAGAGCCTCAGCCAAACTAGTCAGCTGTGCTGGGCTACCTCCTCCCACCCTACACCCAGGTACCTGCAGCCAGGGGCATTCCTCCAGCTCACTGGGACAGACAGGGCCACGAGTCCCTTACCATGGACTTACCTTGGAGGCTCCGGTCAGCAGGGCAGTTGCACCTCTGGGTCTGGGGAAACACATCTGTCTCCAGCACCAGCTTTCCCCCAACTGAGCTCCGGGGCTGGCCTTTTATACCTCCCCTTCCTGTGCTGGCTCCACCCCTCAGCTCCCGGGTATTCAGCCTGCAGGGCTGGTTCTGCCCAGCAGGGGCATGGCGACCCTGCCTATTGTCAGTGCTGCAGTCAGAGGAGGGGCGCCCGGCATGGCCAGGGACACCTGCCAAAGCTTGAACCTGGCCAGAGTGGCTAATAATAGGAGTGCAGGTGCAGCAGCCTGGGCCAGCAAGGTGAGTGCACGCCCAGGTGCGGGCATGCATGCCACCCATGCCGGCAGCATTGCTAGTTAGACTAATACGAGCGTGGGTACACCTCCTCTAGCTGTGTCCCACTGCCGTGTAGACGTAGGGTGAGTCTGTACAGGTGAGCCAGAAACACCCTCAGCTAAACACACTCACCTCCAGCCTCGGCTGCCAATACCATGAGGCCGGCTTGTCTCTCGGGGTTTGGGGTTCCCACTTTGGCTGGAAGCAGAGAGAGAGAGAGAGCATTTATCTGAGCATCCCAGACTTCTCCTGGGCCCCCTTGCCTCCCACGCCACCCCTCTGAAGCTGCGTTGGAAGGAAGCTGTTGTCTGCAGCCCTACTCACTCAGCCCGGGCTGGCCTCGGCCCTGTGCAGGTTCTCGAGCTGTGGTCTGATGTGGGATGTCGTCTTACTGCCTTGTGTGCGCGGCTCTCTCCTAGGTACCATACCCCCAATCAAATCTGCGCAGGGGGAGGGGGACGACGTGAAAAAGCTTTTCACCATCGCCTGCCCTGTGATCCTGGCCACCCTCGGGGTGGCGCTGCTCTTCATCATCCGCAAGAAGAGGAAGGAGAAGCGTCTGAAGAGGTTGAGAGGTGAGGTGTGAGTCCCGCCTCCTGTTGGGGTGGTGGGTTTAGATTCATCTGCCTTAGAGGAAAACTGCAGCCGCACCGAACTGCGGAGCGAATCTGTCTCCTCCGTAATTAGATGTACTGATTAAATGTAAGGGGTGGCTACCAGCTGGTCAGGAGGCTGGGACTGATTGCACCGGGCAGGGCAGGACCGAGAGACTCAGGCTTGCAGCTTGAAACATGCTGGGAACCGTCAGCTCCAGCATGTGAAAAGACAAGTTCCCCCTCTGGGTTAAAGTAACGCTGCTCGGGCCCGCAGCTAAATGAGGGTACCCCATTGTCTAGACGTGATGGAAGAAGAGTCACACACTCTGATTTCCAGGGGGCAAGCAAGTTCTGACAGACAGCTTTTACACTGTGACATGGCCTTGGCAGGGAAGGAGCATCCAGCATCACCCTGAGAGATGGGCTCCGCTCCCGCCCCTGAGGGACTGAACCCACGGCAGGCATTTATAGAAAGTGACTGGGAAGTTCCTTTTTTATCTGTTAAATATTGAAGGTTTTCCTATGTGATTCTGGGGGCCCAACTGCAGACCCCATAAAGAGGCATTGTTCTCAGAAGGGGGTGCTCAGCGCTCTCCAGAGCCCCCACCCACATCGCCAGTCACTGTGGACTATCCATTACGCTCCTGACCACCATTTGTGTGACTCGTGCAGCCGAGCCCCGCTGTGCTACGCACGGAACAGACAGAATGAGAGTGTCTGGAGCACATACTGTCTAAGGCTACGTCCACACGGACGGCGGCAAAGTTGCCGCCATCAGATCGACTTCTCTGGATCGACTGAATGTTCAAAGAAGACCCGCTCGGTCGATCCAGAAGTCGACGTACTGAACCCACCTCCTCAAGTGGCGTCGCGCTGCGCGGTGCGGAGCAGCCGGCGCGCAGAAGAGAAGCTCAGCAGTCAACGGGAGTTACACAAGTTCTTCGCGTAACTCCCGTCGACTGCTGCCGAATCGCCGGGGTAAGTGTAGACCAAGCCTAAACAGAGCAGAGCAATAGCAGGTTGGGAGGGAGGGAGCTAACTAACAGACAGGCAGGGGGACCTGGGTGGGTCAGGAAACATCATGGTAGGTGCGTGAGTTTGGTTAATATTTTGGTTGTGGTTGTTGGGTGGGGATGAGTTAGAAAGTTGCATCCTACTGGACTTCTCCTGGAGGTTGCAGTTCTGTAACTGTAACAATCAAAAGTGGTTCGTGCCATTAAACACTTTGAGCTATAGAGGATTTGAGCATGGCCAGCCATGTTCCCAACTGGCCTTTGTAACTATCTGGAGCTTGGCATACAGCAGGCAGGAGCAGAACTTGGGGGAGCCGTCTCCCTACGAAGCCTGGCCTGCACTTTCACATCTTTGGGCAATTTGAGCGGGTTTCCCTGCCCCTTTCTGGGGGTGTTGGGAACAGGCATCTTGGGACTGTGTGGGGTGATGCTACCCAGTCCCCAAAGCACAGACGGATGCTTAATGAAACAGAATTTTGACATGGGGGTTCAGTGAACATGGATTAAACATATTACAACAGTTAATAGCAGACAATAGATTTCTAGTGGAAAGCACTAGCTAGATATTATGGGCAGCAGTCCTGCAAAGGCAGGGGAGATTGAGCAGGGGCTATTTGATAGAAGAATCTGTAAGCTGCTAAATTCTATGGCCTTCTACATTTTAGCGTAGATCTTAGTTTAGTTAGATCCTGGAGCGTCTCTTGAGTGTTAGACTGTGTTGTTCTTTGATCATGCACTGAGCAGGGCTGAATTTTGGCTGGCTGGCTGATGCCAAGAGCTTCATTGACAGGAAGGATTTTTTTTAATTGTCTGTGCATGTCATGCACCACCCTGCCTAGCATATTGCAGAGGGCTGTTCTAGAAAGTTGTCTTCTCACAGAGGGCCACCCCCTACCCCATGCATCTGTCTGCAGTGGGAACAGAGTCTGTCTTCACGGCTCTCTTACAAACCTCTCTCTCTTTTCTATTACAGATGCCAAGAGCTTGGCAGAAATGTTAATAAGGTGGGTGAGCAGGGCCTTGTTCCCCAGTATAACAACCTGTCTCGCTTGCTGGTGTAGTTCATGGCACCAAAGTGCACCCACAGGCTCTCTGCAAGCACACCTCCAGCTTACAGCGTAGATAGACCCGCAGGGACCGGGGGGGTCGCTGCCAAGCCGCCCTTGCTAATGCTGCTTGAAAGCGGACACAGCCAGTGGCTTTTCTCAAGGTATTGCTGGCCTCTCTGTTCCGGCAGCCGACGAATGTTGTGTGAGAAGTGGCCGTCTGGTGCTCTCCACTAGCCGGGCTGTTGGAATCCCTCAGTGGGAGCTGGGGATCATAACCAGTGCTAGCCCTGCCGGAGGGAGGCTGCCCTGAGAGGAGCAGGCTCTGAGGCCCAGCCCTGTGTGCAGGCAGTGGCTGCTCGCCTTGCCTTGCCGTCCTGCCTGCTTATTTGAGGTAGTGTGAGCATGCAGCGCAGCTGGGATTGGAGCCAGCTGACAAAGGAGCACAGTGGAATGCCTGTTTCACCCACCGGTAGGTGCATCGCTCTCTGCTTGTCTTTCAAACCATGGCCCAGCGATTTCCAATGCACAGCAGGCATCGGAAGGTGATGGGATGGTGACTTGTTCTTCATCAACAGCCATTTTGCTAGGTGTCTCCCACCGGCCCCACCAGGAAGACATGGTTCGTAGATCTGGTAGGTAAGACTGGGCTCAGTGAAGTGGAGGCTCTGCCGCATTCACCGGCTTCTCTTTTCTCTGCAGCAAGAATAACCGGAGCTTCGACACGCCAGTGAAAGGGCCTCCCCAGGGCCCCCGGCTGCACATCGATATTCCTCGTGTGCAACTGCTCATTGAGGATAAGGAGGGCATCAAGCAGCTGGGTGAGTGTGGCTCTTGCCTGAGATCTAATGACACTCGCCTTTATTACAGGATTTATTAAAGGATCAGTGAACAACCCTCTTCTCCCCCCGCCCTCCCACTCTTCCCTGGCTTCACCTTCCCGATAGCCCCACCAGCTGCTGGCTGTCTCCAGCTGGAGAGTGCATGCTGGGACACACCTCTGCTCATGCATCAGAGCTGAGGGAAGCTGCAGCAAGCACTGTGAGATGGGACAGGGATGGCCATACTGTGAGAGAACCAGCAGAAGGGACCTGGGGGGAGAGTATCTTTCCCCTACCACAGTTCTGGCCAGGGAAATATGTTTCCAGGTAAATATCTGCCTGCCCTAGTCTTTGAGTGCGAGCTCCCCATGACAAGGACACATCCTGACCAGGGCATGTCATCTTCCCCCTTTCTTTACCCCCCTGATATTTATTCTGGCTTCAGCCAAGCTGCCAAGATCTCTTGTGGTCATTCTCACTTGTCAGGCCACTTTTGGGGGCAATTGGGATAGAAACTGAGGGTCCTCAGGACACAGGCCGGGAGTCCCCTCTGCCCTGCCCCCATTTCCTGCCCAGGAAGGAGAAAGTGCCACTTCTGTGTCCCAGCTTGCAGCACACACACAGCTCAGTCCCCTAACTCTTCTCCTTGCAGGGGACGATAAAGCTACAATACCAGTGACAGACACTGAGTTCAGCCAAGCTGTGAATCCCCAGAGCTTCTGCACTGGGGTGTCCCTGCATCATCCAGCTCTGATACAAAACACAGGGCCCTTGATCGACATGTCCGACATTCGACCTGGAACCAGTGAGTACTGGAGGCTGTGTGTTTGTCTAGGCCCACTCGCATTGTTTGGAGAGGTGTGAGTCTGTGTCCAGACACAGACACCCATGCCTGATGATGGACAATAGACGCAGGCAGACATCCCACCAGCTTGTTTCTACACGGAGACTGCCATGGTTGCCAGGAGACACAAACAGACAGCCTTGTTTACCTGTGTCTGTCTATGTCCACTGGCAAGACGGGTATCCCCTGACCACAACATTAGTCTACCAGCCAGGTTTTAAAAGGGGTCTTAGTCATGAGTCAGGAGAATCCATCAGCTAGAAAAATGTGGTGGCTACCAGGCATCAGGCTCGTCTCTGGTGGTCATCACTGGGGCGGAAGCAGATGGGGGAAGTGCTGCAGTTTTTCTAGATCATGTGGTGTTTAAATTTTATCAGGAATCCAATCTGAAAAACCCTAAAATCACTAAAAGGGACGTAACTTGAAGTACAATCTGATTGTGACCAAAATGGCAGAAAGCTTCTAAATACAAGTGCTAAAACAATGGTGTGTTCAAAATAGTCCTGTTCTGGAAAGTCTGGGAAATATGTGGACCCCGGTGATATATTTTATGCATTTTCCCATCCTTTTTTGCCCTCGAGTGGTTCTTTCTGGTGTGTGGGGAAGGCAGAGGTGCTGTCTCTTTTGTCACTCGGTGCTGTTCCACATGAATGAAACGTGGTTTGGGGCAGGCTTCATGGCCAAGTTCCTGTGTAGCCTGGTGCTTGGCCTATGTCCTGCAGCTGTGGGGGCTGCCGGGCCGAGCCTGCCTTGGTACCTGTGCCCTCCCTGGCCTGGGGGAGGTCCCTTCCTTTGCTCTTACCCGTTGAAGCCCTTCCACTTTAGTTAAAGGGGCTTTGGGGCAAGCCTTTGTTGTCATTTCCTGGGTAGTCCAGCGGTTAAGCTTGCGTGCTGCGGGGCCTGCCGGGTCGAGCCTGCCATAGGGTGCTCCTGCCCTCTCTATTGCCACTTGAAGCCCTTCCACTTTAGTTAAAGGGGCTTTGGGCCAGGTCCCCTACCAGCCTCCCTCTCTAGTCCAGTGGTTAGGATATTCACCTGGGTTGTCGGAGAGCCGGGTTCAAATCCCCAGTCTGCTTGTTCAGCAGGGGTTTGCACCGGGCTGTCCGGCCTCCGTGGCGACCGTCCTTTAGGGTGTTCCGTCCTTGGGTGAGCCCCCTCTCTTTCTCAAGAGCCGCTGTCTTCTTGGGAGGGGGCTCTAACAAGGGCGGCCCACCCCTGATGCTCTCCTAGGAGGTGGAAGCCCCCAGCTCATGCCCCTCAACGTCGAAGGGGCGTGCCCTGGGGTCTGCCACAGCCTAGGTGCCTATCCTGATCACAGCGGATGAGAGAGGGGGGCGTTTTGCGTAAAGCAGCCATAACTCTTTAGTAAAAAGCAGCAAGAGGGCCTGCGAAACACCCCTTGCTCCAGTACGAGGGCTCCCATTTCACAGGCCAGACTGCCTCCCACAAGGCGACGGGGGGATTCGAACCAGGCTCAGCCACGCCCCAGGCAAGCGCTCTAACCCCTGGGGCATCCAGCGCTCTGCAAGACAGCCCGCTTCCAGTTAATATGTAGCGAAAGAGGAGCAGCGTCACAAGAAAAGACTCCAACGCCCACTCCATGAACAAGACTTGAACCAGCACCTACCCCATCCGCAGAGCAGGCGCCAAACCACAGGACCAGAGAGGAACCTGAGTGGGCCCAGCTGCCCGGCTCCCACTTAGTGATGTCATGACGTTGGCCCACCTTCAATAGGAAACCAGCACGTTGGAATAGGGGCTAGCCCAGGACTTAGGCCAGTCACTGGAGAGGCGAAAGACCAAGGTTCAAGTCCCGTCTCAGGGAGCATAAAGAGGATTTGAACCCTTCACCACACACCCACCAGGGCAGCACCCCGACCACTGGACTACCCAGGGCTCTACAGTGTTGGCCTGCAGCCCAATGGCAACATACTGCAAGCGGAGCAGCTTGGAGCGAAAAGAGCGCGGGAGCCCATGCACATGGGTACAGCCTAGCCCGGCACTTAGGCTGTTCACTTGAGGGGCAAGAGATCAAGGCTCCAATCCCTTCTCGGCAAGAAGGAGGCTCAAACCCCAGCCACCCACATGCCAGGCAGACACCCAAGCCGCTAAACTAGCCCGGGCTGTCCGCTTCTGTCCTCGGCCCTAGGTAATGAAAGCGGCACAACTTCAGCCAAAAAGGTCAATGGGCCCACCAGGCCCCACGAGAACACCTCTCACTCCAAGGAGTGGATATTTACTGGAGAGCTGGGAGACGGCTGTTCAGGTCCTTTCTCAGCAAGCGGAGTTGAACCCGCATCACCCACGTACTGGAAGTAGCACACCTTCGAGCGAAAAGAGCAAGGGAATCCACCCAGCTGGATATCTCCTAGCCCAGCACTTTGGCGATTGATTAGCGAGGTTAGTACTCCAGGCTCTTATTCCAGCACATCAAGATGAAAGGAGCTGTGAGCCCCCTCCAGCTCCTGGACTACAGCCGGCGGTGTAGGGGCTCTTAGGTCCCATTACTATTTAAGAGTTACTGAAAGTGGCCCACCTTTAACAGAACCTGTGGGATCCCCATGTCCAATAGCACTTCGGCCATGCGCCTGAGCTGTAAGAGCGCAAGTTTCAAATCTCTTTTCCTTCTTGCACCAAAAGGTGGATTTAAACCAGCCTCTGCCCTCTGGCTGGAGCTACACCCAAACCACCAGCCTAATGTGGGAATCTGAGAGTAGTCCTGGCTTAATTACTCTGTAATGAAAGGGGCACAGCCTCAGCCAGCTCTCAGCAGCAGCCTGCGTTGGGATATCCTTTGGTTCAGACAGTTGACCACTCACTTGAGAGAGAGCAAATCCTTCTTCAGATCCTGTCTCATGCAGACGTGGTTAAACCACACTCTGCCCCATACCAGGTGAGCCGCTTGACCCCTGTGCTAATGGTTATGAGGGCCGGGCAGGTGTTCTCTCAGCATGTTCATCAAAGAGGCAGCAAATCCCTGTTCAAATCCCTTTTCCTCAAGAGTCAGAGATGGGAAACGAACCCAGGGTGTCCCCTTCCCTGACTGAGGCCCCCATCCATCAAGCTGAAGGTCATAATGGAGGCTGGCTCTCCCCTCCCAGACCACCTTGCTGGACTTAGGCAGCCTTTGCGCGTGCCTCCCGCTCCAGGCCACCCAGGGAAGCTGGGCAGGGCAACGCCAATGTGCTCTGACTTTAAGAATCATGTTGGGACTGGAGCTTGAGGTAAGCCACAGGGGGCTTGCCTGAGGCAGCAATACATGTGATTAGAGACAGAAACAGACACCTGGGGACATATTAGAGCAAAAAAATAGGTGCCCAGGGAGCTTAGGTACTTACAGGGTTAGGGGACAGCGTGGGGCCAGTACTGAGCTCCCCCATGCTCAGTTCACCACCCCTCTCAGCTCTGGCTGCCGATAGCGCCAGCTCAAGCAGTGCTTTGATTCCTCACGTCTCCCTCCCTGTACAAACAGGTCATAGGGAAGGGGAGGTAGGACTCCCCACAAGACCCCACAATTGTACCCCTTACTCCCGACTGGGTCTGCGGGGGGGCATCGCCGTTCTCACGCCAGTCTGGCTCCATATTTACATTATAGAGCACTTTAAAATTAAACATAGATCAGGTACCAAGTGTGGCAGGAGTTGTACCTCAGCCACTCATCACCCCCAATCTGCACCGCACATGGGACCCAGGGCCTGAGTAGCACACACATTTCCAAGCAACTATGACTGCCTGGGAGCACTTGAGCACTTTGCAAAAGGAAATGCAGCCTTTGCGGCTCCCCCCTGGCTGCCGGCCTTCCTTGTCTTCGCTGTAGCAGCATAACGGTGTAGAATCAAAGTGAAAATCTAATACTGCTTAGATGATGGGGGGTTGGAGCTGTGGGTGGGTCAGGTAAGGGAAGGCGACTGTGATATGTTCTACATGAATACTGCCCTTTCCCCCCCAGCTTTGTGCAAAAGAAAAGTGATTTCTTCCAATCCCAAGAACAAGTATGGAACACCCGCTGTGGGATGTCAGCACAATAACTCCATGCTGTCATTCATAAACCTGCTCCGCTTGGCTGAGAAATTCTGAGGGCAAAGAGCAGAAACACTCAGCCCTGCTCACCCAGGGAAGCAGATACAACAGCCTCAGAGGTAGCTACATTGCTGCCTGTTGATGACTTTATAAATTAGAACTAGGACTTTGAATTCATGGCCTGGACAGATCTGCCTAGCCCCAGTTAATGAAAAAGCCATTAGTGACTAAATCCAGTAACCTTTGCTCAGTCTCACACACCAATTGAAGGTGGGTAACTACAACAGCCCAGCAGCAGCCTCTGTCTCAGGGATATCTTTGCTGTACCAAACATCTCTGGATTAAAAAGTGCCACCAGCAATAGCCTCCTTCAGGCAGTACCTGAAACATGGAAATTAGCTGCCATGCATGTGGAACCATGCAACAGCTCCGTCTCTTGCAGCTAGGAGACAGATAGCATGGGACAGCTTGTTCCTAACATGCTGTTGCTGCCACCTGCTCCAGAAGCCATCCTCACCTTTGTGCAGGGTGCAACAAGAACATGCAAATACCCCAGGGAAGATTTGGGGCACTCTACTGCATGCAACTGTGACAGGGAGGTGTGTTGTAACAGAGTATTGAACCCAGCCGACAGATTCTGAGGGGTAGTGGAAATGTTTCAACTATCTGCAAAGTGCTGTCACTAAATATAGCTCACACAAGAGTTGCAGTAGAGATTCAGCAGCTCCTAGTTACATGTAGGGATTACGTAAGAGTCCCGAGGTCTGTTTCGTTATTCACAGCAGACATGCTACAGTCCGTCTATTACGAGTTATTCCTGGTACAGAAGGTGCATACCTTCACTGTGATTGTATTGAGGGATAAGATCATGACAGTTGTTCCATGTGTGCTTCACACTGGTGTCAGGGGTCGAGCAGATAACGTCACCCTTTCATGCTTTGTAAGTAAGGGTCTAAATATCCACATCATGTCATAAAAATAGCAAGCACAAACATTCCTGAATCTGTCCCATGTACATGATGTATAATATTGTTCAAACACGCTCGCACTGTTATGTGAGTACAGACCCTTGCTCTAACAGAAGGCAAAAAAGGACAGGAAAATGCATAAAATATGTCACCTGGGCTAAGTGTTTTCCAACCTTCCCAGAGAAGTACTAGCTGGAGTACAAAGTTGCATTATCAATTTTATTTAGAAACTTCCTGCCAATTTTCCAAGAGTTCTGGCTCTGATTTCTTCAGGCTGTATGCCTGTTACCATTTAACTGTTACATGATGTAGAAAACCTGCACCACCAACCACCAGCATCTCCACCCACCCCAGTGAGGACCACCAGATATGTGCCTAACAGGTGTTAGCCATCAAACGTGTCTTGCGGCTGAGTCACCCCTGCGTGCCCAAAATGGCTCTGGGCTGGTAGACTATGGCCAGACTTGTCTAGCAGTACATACTTGTCCATACATCTGTGTTTGCCTGGGGCTAGCTCTAGACACAGGTCCACCCATAGAGAGGTGAGTCCTGGGGAAGGCTTGGTGTTTGCCTCTTGGGAGTACATCTTTCTCTACTCTCAGAGAACAAACCTGACTTTGCCATGTAACTTCTGTGCTTTAGATCCAGTTTCCAGGAAGAGCGTGAAGTCCGCACACAGCACCCGGAACAGGTACTCCAGCCAATGGACTCTCACCAAATGCCAAGCGTCCACTCCTGCACGTACCCTTACCTCGGACTGGAGGACTGTGGGGTCCCAGCATGGAATTACGGTCACTGAGAGTGACAGCTACAGCGCCAGTTTATCTCAGGACACAGGTGAGTCAGAAGGACGAGGAACAGGGTCACAGGGATCACTGCTCAAGGGAGAGGCCAGGCAGCACTGCTCAGCTACCCACTTCTTCACTACTGCCCCATGTACCCTCGGCCATCTCTCCAGCAGGAAGCAGCTCAGGATATCCCCAGGATGCCCCCTCCCTCTCTTGGGGGCTGCTTTTCTCCTGCCACCCATCTTTCATGCCTGTTTTCTTCAGTGTCCAGGCAGAGCATACTCTGCAGTCAGCATTGTGAACAGCTGGGGCACGTCCCAGGCATGGCTGACAGACACATTCCCATGCCGCACGCGACTTTGCCTCTCACAAGGGACAAGCCTGCTAGCAGAGAACACCCCCTCCGATTTCGGCGTGCTGTGTAACACACACACAGCTGTGCGCTGGGTTTGGTTAAATAAAACAACGGTGTCCTTTGTGTGTGTGTGTGTTCTAAAATAGAAATACAACTCAGGAAATATCATTTAAAAAGACACCACAGTCCCACCAAACATTTTCATCTTTGGTGATTTCGTGAGAGTTTAACTTGTTTAGATTCCAATGTAAAGTTTTGGACAAAATTCAGAGGGCTTCATTTTCATGCCGTTCTTTCAAAATAAAATGTAGTCAGACTCAGCCAGCGCCTGTGGAGCATTTCCACCCAGCTGTGCTCTCCCCATTCTGCACCCGCCCCATGCTGCCTCTGACTGTGTCCCTTGTTTTCAGACAAAGGGCGGAACAGCATGGTGTCTACGGAGAGCGCCTCCTCCACCTACGAAGAGCTAGCCCGGGCCTATGAGCACGCCAAACTGGAAGAGCAACTACAGCATGCCAAGTTCGAGATCACAGAGTGTTTCATCTCAGATAGCTCTTCCGACCAGATGACCACAGGAACCAACGAGAACGCAGATAGCATGACATCCATGAGCACCCCCTCCGAGCCAGGTATCTGCAGGTTCACCGCCTCCCCGCCCAAGCCCCAGGACAGCGACAGAGGCAAGAATGTGGCAGTGCCCATCCCACACAGAGCTAACAAGAGTAAGTATCTTTCTGATGGCTAAGAACCTGCTCCCCCCCGTCACCCAGGCAGGAGTCAGGGGACAGCTTGGCTATTGAGAGAACCTGGTTCCAGCCACAAAGGGCTAATGCTTAGCATGGCATGGTCAGCCTGTGGAACGCGCACAGCCCCCCGGGGATGTGTTTTCAAGCAGCCCTGCTGTTCCAACCAAAAAGGGCAGCCTCTGTCTCTCTGCAGTGGTGCAGGTGTGGACACAACCAGAATATGAGTGCTCACCTACATCCGCTGCATCGTTTTTCTGTGACTGGCTTTGCCCTAGCTACCGAAAGAATTCTAGAAGAATGGAAAAGAATAGGGTTTATTTTACACAGGAGTTTGATCATGATTTCCCAGTCTTTAAGAGCACCCAGGCTTGGAAAGGGAAATGATTACTTACCACAGAACGCGTTTCCGCATCAGTTTTGTACCTTCCTGCACTCCTGGCCTATGGAACGACAAACTGACAACCAGACAGAGTTTCTACTCTCAACAGGAATCGAGTGGCACTGACCGTGTTGCTGTCCTCTAGGTTGCACACACCTACTTAATCTTTTGCGCTGGTAACTTAGAACCTTCAGCTTCACAGCGTGATCTGTGCTTCCTAAGCCCGCTTTCCTTCTCCCACTAGCCTGACCTGTCCATTAGGTGTGCTATACCCAGATGACCCATGGTAATGTGTTATTTGGGGTGCATGTGTTGGATTTTGTAATCACCTCTGAAATGCTTAGCCAGTTACAGTCAGCACCTGCCAGAGACAAGAGCATCCAAGTCAATCTGGCGACTGGAGGGATCCATTGCTGAGAAAAGTCAGGGCTCAGTCCTGCAAACATGAGTCGTCCCCCCCCTTCTTTGAGCTCAGTGGACTCCTCTGATATTACTTCCCCATCCATCAATGTTTGTAGAACTGGGTCCTAGAAGAGCGCATGATTTTGTTTGGCTAAGCGAGACTTTAGGAGTGGGGACACAGGTGATGTCTAACCATCAAGCGAGGGGAATCTTACCACCAGAAGTTTTCTCCTGATAGCCCACAATGCATTAGGATGTGAAAGGAAGTCCTATTAATGGCAATTGGATGGACTCAATCCCGCAGTTCCAGGTAGCTGGGCTAGACGAGTTAACACCTTCGCCCCCTCTCCCCCTAGCAAGACAGCACTCTCCTCCTGAACCCCGATTCTGTGCATTCAGGGACTGCCTCTGTGCTGTATGGGTGCTCTTGCTGCCTTGCTAGCTTCAGGCAATGCTTTTCCATCTAGGGGCCAGACCATTCCAAGGTGCTGAGAAATCGTGGCTAGCTTTCTGTTGTACCTGTTCTAGAGATGCCGTCAGGTGCTGACCTATAGAGAGTTCATATCTGGCACAGGGCTGGTATGATCTTACAACAATCACTCCCGCTTTAGCATTCACCAGTCCCGGATCTGCGATCGTCTGTGTCAGAGCCGCCTGCTTTTGCATTGCTTCATGAGCTACCATCTCTAGAAGGAAACAAGATAGAAAGGGTCACCTACTGTCCTAGAACCTTCTTCTGCCTTCGCAGTGACGGGTCCTTGGGGCCTGGGTTTCCTTCTCTCTACCCCTCCGGTGAAGGCTTCTGGGCTGGGGGACGTTAGAATGAAATGATCCTCTCGAACCTCAGCCATGAAAGCCCATGGGCAGAGCGAGAGAAAAGGGACACCAGTCCCAGCCAACTAAACCAAACTCCAACGTCTTTCTTCCCCCTTCAGTTATCACTATTTCAATTGCATTTCAGCAGCAGAGGCATGGTCAGAGACCTGGGGCCTCTCAGTTCTCATCCTTCTGTACCTGTTTCCTCCTGATAACACGACTCTACATCAGGGCAGATTCATCAGCTAGTGTTCCCAAAACGTCACCGCAGAAGATAGCAAATATAAGAACCCTGCTTGTCCTGGAGTGGAATAATGTTTAAGACTCCAACTAGTCTCATGACAGCTGCAGCCACGAAATTAAACAGAGGAGGGCTATCCCAAAGACACAGTAAGGAAGATTGAAAATAAATCTTCTCATGCTTCATAATTTCCATCCAAATAGTCACCTGTCTCTGTTACCGGGCAGGAAGAGCGGCAGATCAGCCATATATTAACTAGCTTGGGTTCTTTATTCATCTTCAGAGAGGAGAGTATCAAACAGTGCAGCACAAAGTGCTGGGATCTTTCCTCTCTGAACCTGGTAAGAATGGAGCAAAGGCAGAGCAAGATTGCTGGGGAGAAAGCACGTAAACAAACCAGGCCTGCCCTGCGTAAAAAGAGGAGAGCTACGAAGAGTGAAAGCCAAACCAGTGCTTGTTCCCAGGCACACACAGGGGTCAGTACCCTGGCTTCCCACAAGCCAACTCTGTTAGACTGCCAGGCATTTCAAGCACCTTACCCTGTCTGTTTGTTCCCTGCAGGCGATTACTGCAACCTTCCCTTGTACATGAAATCCGAAGCATTCTTCCGCAAGCCTGACCTCCACGATCCTTGTCCAGTGGTCCCACCCAGGGAAGCCTCCGTCCGAAACCTGGCCAGGGCTTATCACACACAAACGCGGCACATGACGCTAGACCCAGGCAGCAAGCCTTTGGGCCTGCCACACCCGGGTGCCTCCACAGCTACGTTACCTCAGAGACCTCTGACCATGTCTGCCGCAGCAAATGCCGCTTCTGCCACTATTCCTGCCGCTGCCGCCGCCACCGATCCCACCGCTGCCCCCAGTGCTGAGTCACGCATGCCCACACACACCAAAACGGGAGGCTCGAGAGACTCTTTGCTGGAAATGAGCACGTCCGGCGTAGGGAGATCTCAAAAACAGGGGGCTGGAGCATACTCCAAATCCTACACCCTTGTGTAGGAAACGGGAACCCCATTGAAAACAAAACTCTGCTGGCTCCCCACATTATTTATATGGAAATAAAATAAACTTGTGTATATAACGAACTCTTTTGTATAAATTAAACTATTTTCTTCTCCTCCAAAACTGAAAAAGAAGCCAGGGCACAAAGAATTTGATGTTACAGATTTTAAAATATATATAGATATATATATATATGTGTGATCTTATATATATATTTCACATCATTTTGAAAGGGGCACAAAGAGACTCAGCGATTTTTTTCCCTGATATTACTGGTGGTTTTGAAAAGCAAATTCTCAAAGACATCGCATGCTGTTTACTGTTCTGAAAACAACAGGAGTTGCTTTGATTTGCAAATGCTTATGTGTTAATACCTTTTTCTATGAAAAAAACCCAGCGCCGTGTGCAATAAAGGTTATGTTTATATGTCGGAGTTTTCCATTTGACTCAAGCGTCAGGATTGCACTACAAGTGGACTGGGGTGGGAAAGGATCTCAAAATAGCTGTGCGAAGGGTTTAGTGCTACTTGGCTTTTCAATAGCTCTTGGCGGTTTTTGCGTCTCCCTAGACAACATGGCAGGAAAGTTTTAGCCAGGATCCTAAGCTTGCAGGGAGGCCTGGACTGGAGAGGCACATGCCAGTCCATCTCAGAGTAGCAGAAGCTTCTTCCCCGCCCATGCTGCCTAGAGGACAAGTGTCAGGGCAGCTGGGGCCAGCAGGAATTCCAAGGGCCTAGGCTTCCGCCTACCTTTGGTTTTGCTACTCAGGAGTGGCTGTGAGCCTGCAGCAGGGCAGGGAGCAGGCCGTTCAGCTGTCTGCAGACACAATGCCTCAGTGGCTCTGAGTTGGCTGGGCAAAGTCACAGAGGAAGAAACCAGTGGAACTGCAGAGAGGGGCAAGGAGGCTGCCAGATACGCAGGAGGCTTGGTCGCCCTCGCTGCGCTCCCAGCCCCACAAAGGGATGTGCCAGGATAGCAACCTCTGACCTCAGGAGGATTCCATGAAGGAACAGGACCCAACGGGGTAGTTATTTGGCACTGGAGCGGGTTCTAGCAGGGATCCAAAGCATGAAGTAGGGTGCTCTTCGGGCCGCTATATCGGAGCAGTGCCGCTGTACACAGCACGCCTTGCTCCGCACGCAGACACACTTCTCTTCCGAAAGCGTTGGACTTCTGCAACCCTCTGCCTTTCCCTCAACACAGCCAACGAGATGCCGAACGCAACGTGTTCTCAGCAGAGAGGAATGATGCATGTGCGACATGGGATCGTTACAGCATAGCAGAGGCACCGTCTCCATTTGAAATCCTGGCTAAAGTTAATTGGGAGACATTTTCTACATAAACTGACCTTACACAGTCAGTTCATTTAAAGTCTTTTTGTCTAATCTAGTTTTCCAAGGGCAATTTTGCTCCAAACAAACACAGATTAGAGGTTTTCTATTTAGATTCTGTTCACAAGACAACGGACCTTGGTTCCCATGTAGAACATCCCAACACTATTTTAGAGTCTGCATAATCGGGTTGGGATGGCTGCTGCTAGCAGCCACGAAGGGAGCCGTGTGGGAGCCAGCACACTGATCACTCCGCGCAGCCAGGGTGCTGGGTGTGGGTAAAGCAGGAGCGGGCTGGCCGGAGCTGAAGGGAGAGCCCGGTCACAAGCGGGGCTTGGCCAGGATCCAGCTGTCAGCCAGAGACAGGGAAGCTTGAGAGTCAGCCAGGCTGAACTGGGGGGGATGGAGAATGCTGCAGGCATTCCAACGGATACAGCCACAAGCCCTGCTGGGATGGCAGGCATTTCACCAGTCTGGGGAGAAGCAGACCCACGTACAACCACAGCTATTTCAGAATCTGACAAGTCCTGCCACGGGCAAGAGAAGTCAGCGGGGGCTGGACCTCTGTAAAACGGGCCTGGAGATGATCCCAAAGCGTTCGTACTGACTTTAGAAAGAACTGCTGCTCGTGCAGGGTGGGGTGAAGAGTTATGGGCCCTCTGGTTAGCCCTGACCTGTCAGGAGAAGCCCAAGTGCCTACAGGTCACGGAGCAAAGAGCAGGCCAAGAACTAGAGCATCCTAAAGGTGGCTCCCTGGGCCCATGTAGGCATGCACCAGGTGGACAGATGGGGTAAGGCCCAGAGCATTTGTGCCGAAGTTGATGGATTGGGTTAACTGATGGCTGAGACCAAGGGAAGAAGATGTAGAAGCCATCATGAATGCTGGGATGTTAGAGCCGTTTATGCAGAGCCGCCCAGATACCAGGAGACCCCAACCAGAGATGGAGGCAGCAATAAAATTGGTCAAGGGGCGTCCCAAGATTTTCCAAGGAAAGCAACTTGTTTGACACCAGCAGGAAGAGCGGGGAGGGGAGATCCCTGATGCAGAATGACCTGAGGGCGTGAGACAGGAAGAAACGAAGGCCGCTTCAGCCGGCCAGGATACAAACTGCTACCGGTGCGGTGGAAAAGGCCACGGCACGCAGGACTGCTCGTATATGGAACGCGGACGGGGAATATTGCAGTGGGGCTGGGATGATGGGAGGCTCTCAGAAGGGAGTAAAAATTATTCCTGCAAGGGTGGGCCGGCAACCGGAGATGGGGTTATTGCTTCAGAGGCCAGTTACTCGCTCTTGTAGAACAGGCTGGGTAAATCGCAGTGGTTTGGGAGGGGTACACGACCTAGGAACAGAGTGAGTACAAGGAGAGGAAAGGACCTTCTCCAGCAGCTGTCATGCCATTAGAGGTATGTGGGAGGTTCAGCTGGAAGAGGGTTGGGGAGGCAGGAACCTTGCCCACCCTGGGGTTGTGGGGACTGGCTGGAACCCATTCCCTTTAAGTACACGAAGAGAGGCAGGTGGAGGGAACCTCAATGGATGGCAGGAAAAAGAGGGGGCGAGGGTCAAGCATGGGAGCCAGACCCACAAGCCAAAAACCTGAGGCCCAGATAGGAAATGCCGGAGTGGAGGAAACCCTAGATAAATACCAAGGAGCCAAGCAAGTGTGGCCCAGACGGGAATCTGGAGAAAGGGGTGAAGCAGTAAAGGGCACCTGTACCAGGACAACCCAAAGGAAGAGTCAGGGGCAAACCCACTGTACTCCAGTTGGGGACCCAGAGGAGGTGGAGATACCCCAAGGGCATAATGCCTAACGGAGCAGAGATCAACAGACCATGAGGTGCTGGGTGGGGAAAATGCCACAGCGTTGGGGGAGACACAGGGCAAAAGTCTGTGGGGTGCCCCCAGCATGATAACCTGTGGGTCGAAACAGAGTTGTGGGGTAGGCGCCTACCTAAGGCCTGCTCATTCTGTGGCTGGAGAATTGGAAATGCTCACAGAAAGCCAGACTACAGGAACTGCAGAGGCAGTGAGGGATCGCCACCCCGCTAAGGAAGGTAGGGCGTGGACCGGGACAAACCTGATCCCCCTTAGAACAGGGGTCCCAGCTAAGCCAGGAGAAACAAAAGGAGGGGGCATGTGACAAGGCGCTCTCCACAGCTAGGGGAGCCTTTCGGAAGCCAGCAACCCCTGGCCCCTTAGAGCCGTGGTTCCCCAACCTTTGTGAGTGAAAGCCCCACCAGTTAACACTAGGTAAAACAGGCGCCCCCACCCCACCCCCTGACCTGGCCATAAACACACACAACCCCTATAAACACATATCATGGTGATAACAGTGCCACTGAATGACATAAATCATCATAAATGACTTACCTGGAGTAAGAAACCAGCCGCTGCGTGCCGCGTGTCCCCACCTCTTCCCGTCGCTCACGGACTGAGGGTGATGGAGGTGGCGGGCGCTGGCTGGGTGCTGGGTGCAGAGCTACTTCACTCAGCCGGGCGCTCGGCTGGCTTGGGGCTGCTCCTCCGCTCTGGCCGGGGTGGGGCTGGGGGTTGCTGCTCCCTACTGCAGCTGGCACAGGGGTCAGGGGGCTAAATGACCTCAATATTACTGAAGGACCCCCTGTAATCTCTGGCACCCCTCCAAGGGGGTCCCACAGCCCAGGCTAGGACCCGGTGACTTGGTGCACCCAGGGTATTTGGTGATGGTAGAGAACAAGCCGTCCGCAGGAGCTGAAGGGACACGCCGTTCACACAGCTGCACTCAGTCAGACAGAGAACGTCAATTGTTGTTCTGCATCTAGGATCTGAAATTCTGACCTAGTCAGAATTCAGCACGTCAGGAGATTTGAGATCTGAGAGCAGACATGTAAAATCCAGCCCTGAAACAGACGTCACATTCTTCATGTACCATTTAGGGTCTGCCTTTTCAAAACTTAGCACCCAAAATCTGCTCAGAACGTTTAAGATTCTATACGTAGTTTTAGTTAAACCTTACTGCATTTCGTTCTCCGAAGGCATGGTTACATTTCACAGGTTTCAGACCAGACAAGGATGTAACAATTTTCAAATGTATCATGGGGTGCGTGCACAGCTTTGGTATGGTGATGTATGCAAAACGTAACGAAGAGGACCTTTAATATACACATCATGTTAACAGACCCTCATAGATGCTGTCAACCCCGCCCCAGGCAGTTGTGCTTCTCTCTGGCTTTGCTTTGGGACACGTTCAGAATGAGCCACCTGTACGTCAGCAGGACGTGAAGTTCAGAGAGAGCATGAGTGGCTGTGACTGCTCAGCACCTGTCCGAGCTGCCTTTCCCACACGTCCCGACTTGGGTTTTGCCTGCCAGGGTAGAGAACCCTCCATCTGTGGAGCGCCTCTCGGGTGCAGCATAGTTCAGGGCTCTGGTAAGGTTTGCACTGTCCCCAGCACATGGTGGAGGCTACAAGGAACATAATAAAACTGTGTACTTCTAGGTCAGAGATTCAGGCGCAGCTCTGATCTGCAAGGACTGTGAGCTGGGGGATCTCTGCAGGTCCCAGGTGTCCACAGCAGAACCCCACAGCACAACTGGCAGCACCAGAGAAAGCAGAGACTGAATAGGAATGAAGAGTAAAAGAGAGCCCCTCCACAAACAAACACTGCTTCAGAGACACCCCCTCCACTGCGAGTGAATGGCTCTCAGGCAGGCTCTAAGATACTACTTCACCTGGCAGATGATGGGACCAGCTCATCTCAGCCTGCCCAGTTCTGTTACCAGAGACCAAAAGGCCATACTAACGTAAGGCAAAGCTCCCCCTAGGAAGTGCTCTTGCCAGCAAGGAGAGAGGGCGGGTGGGCAGGCAAGACCACATCAGAACACCAGAGCAATACCACCAGCAGCACCAGGCCTCTCTGAGAAGGGCTAATGCAGTGGCCCGATGGGGAGGCTAACAGCAATTGTCTAGTGGCTGAATGCCCAGGAGCAGGCAGTCTGCTGGGTAAAAGCAGTTTTGTAGCAGTGCTGGGTGCTGTTTCCCTTTGCGGTTTGGGGCTGGAGGGACGTCAAGCATTGTATTTTACTTTACTGGTAGGCAGAGAGACTCAGGGGCAGCATTCTCCACCTGCAACCCACTGCCTGCCACCTTCCCAGCCTACATGTCCTCTGGCCGCGCAGTCAAGGGTCTGAGTTCTGCTGGACCATAGGGCGTCTCCCAGTGCCATCTTGCTAACTTGCCCAGAGGCAGAGGACTGCACACAAGGGGCAAAGAGAAATACCCTTGCCAAAAACAGACGCCCGCAGCAGCTGCCTGCTCCTCTGCCTTGAACGTCAGCTGCAGCAAACGCCAGGACTTGGAGCAGTTTGCCCGCACCCTGCAGTTACCGAAAGAAGGCAGCCACAGGCTTTCCTGCACCATGGCAGGGCTCCGCATGTACCCTTCCCTGCGCTCCCTGGCTGGCCTCCAGCTGCGAGTCACGTTCTCGGGACTAGCACTTGGTCTTTATTCGCTGATCTCAGAGCACTCTACAGAAGTAGGGAAACTGAGGAAGAGGGGCACAGCAATTTACCCAGGTGCACATGGCAGGACAGTGATCACAGGTCTGCTGCCTGCCAGTCCCGTGCTCTAGCCATCAGCACATTAAGTGTCCATGTCTTGGTAGAAGACAATCACCATGGTAAAGTTTTCCAAGAAGCAAGTGTTGTAAGAGCAACCCACAGCCCTTCGCAAATGTGCGGCAGTAGGACAATCAGGTTAGATTTAAGACAAAGGATGCCCCCCACCCTTACCGACGAGCCCCTACATTACCAGAATACATGAGCATTTTTGTTCACATTAAGTTTCAGACTGGATGCTGGTTAGATTTTGCACTGAGACCAGTCACCTGCGTGTTTCTAGTCACCTTCTGGTTCTCCCCATTAGACCACCGCAAGGATGTTTACAAGCAAATTAACATGTCACTAAAACGGTTTCCCAATCTTTAAAAACATTTCAATTTCTATTAAGCAGGTCTGAAACAATTCAGAGAGACATCTTACGTGGAGGACCCTGTAAACACCCTTGGCATCAGCACAGTGCTATGGTCTCTGACCACATGTTCCTCCAAGGTCTGAAACTTCAGCCAGAACTGCAAATGAAAGAGAAGTCTCTCTCTGCTGTTTGACCAAGTGGGTTAGCAGAATAAAGAAAGGCATACGACTACATTGTCACTTTATTATACTGCAGCAGGTACAAATCTCACTCCTACGCTCGAACAAGAACTCTCCATTGTACTTTGCCTTGCAATTACACGCCTTGATATTGCACAGCTTACCCAATCTAGAGAAAGAGGGACAAGAACTCAGCCCCACTCACTGTCGCTAGCACAGACAGTTCACAGTTGTAGGAAGTTACAAACCAGCATTTCAGGGGAGGAGAGAGTTGCCTATAGGAATTCAAGTCAAATTATCCAACCTTTAACTCCCGATTGTTTCACCTGCCTTAAAACATGGGAGGTGCAAGAAAACACTGAGCTAAGAAATCAGAGTGCAAGACAATACAAACCTAGTGTCCCTGTTCCACTGTGTGCGCAGCACCCAGCAGAACGGGGCCCTGATCCTGACTGGGTGCTGCTGCAGTACAGGTAACAAATCACCGGCTGGGCTTCCACGAGCTCTTGTTTAACAAGCCTTTGCGCAGAGGAGCTGGAACCAGCTACAACAACAACGGAGGTGGAAGCAGCTACCGCTGACCCTGGCTTGGAATGAGTATGGAGATCAGCGTGCAAGGGGCCGCCACAGTGAAAGGGGTGCAGACCTTCTGGGGAGAGGGGAGAACCCGGAGACAGTGACTCTCACAGAGCACGGGCACTGGGCTGTCCACCTTCAAAGCACTTTACAAGCACTAACAGCACCCAGCTGGGCATGGAGCAGGATTCACAGCCATGGGGGAAGCAGCTGGGTCAGCCTGCAGCGGGGGGCACGGTGGGGGGCTAGAGATGGGGGACCAGGAGATCTCAAGGGGGATTCAGGGCCAGAGTCCATTGTGGGCACTGCACAGAATCACTGTCAGCCACAGCCTGGAAGCAGCTGAGAAACGTCCTCAAGGGGCCAGAGCAATACAGTTCAACACCAGCACAGCCTCGTCTATCTCCGCCCCCACCGGGGGCAGAACCTCCCCGACAGCGTTTGGAGCATTGCAATGCACCAGCGTGCAGCATTCCCTCACCTTCGTCCTGAAGTAAGGACAGATCATCCTGACCCCTCACTCAATGAGGTTCTCACTGCAGTTCCTGGATTACCAATCCAGATACAGATCCCAGGGCTTTAAACCTTTAGCCTGCTCCCCACCGCCACTCTGCAAAAACACAGTCCTCTTACAAAACCCGCAAAGAGACAGTGACATAGCAACCACACCCCCATCTCCCAGGGGCACACGCCCCTTGCCATAAACCAGGAGAGTTTACCACTGCATCCTCACCCCTGCACTGTTCTAGCCGAATGCAGAGGGCACAGTCAACTCCTCTGGGCAAGGAGTGGGTCTCTGACTTGGCCAAGCGTCACAGACAACTCTGGCATTAGCTAGAGAAGAGCAGTGTGACCAGCCCCAGGGCGGGCGGGAGCCATTAACAGAGGGCATGGCTAGGAGGGGAGGTTAGGTTGACAAATCAGAAGGGACAGAAGATAGGAGACAGGGAAAATCCTTCTATTGTGCACCTAGTTCATTGCAGGGGTGGGGGTTAGCAGTGACAGACAGACAGACAAAATCCAAGCCACACCCAGTGGCAGTGCTCAGTGCTCCCCAGGAAAGTCACCATTAGCTCACAGTCTCTGCGTCTGCACGTCCCCAGCTTCCTTTGCCCGCTTGGCGATGGCGCTGTGGTGGCGAAGGCTGGCTGCTCCTGGTTCGGAGGTTCCAAACCGCGGATACGCAGGGCAGAGCCGAGAGCATTTTACCCCGCGCTCCGAGGGAGACGCAGGCCAAAGCCTGACGAAAAGGCTGCTCGTGAGCAGAGATTCAAAAGCAAGCAGCTCAGAGCTGCACAGGCAGCAGTAAGCAGCCTGCAGAGGGCTCAGAGCAGCCCAAACCAGCCTTCCCGCCCCTTGCCAAGTGCACAGATGCCAGCACTCATCCCATTAGGCCCAGCTGCAGCTGACACCGGCCCTGAAGCACCTAACCCCTCCCCTGGGCTCTGGCAGAGGGAGAGCCTGGCTTTGCCTGGCTTGCTTTGACTCTGAGACTGAAGTATCAGTGTTTTAAAACCAGAGAGGGAAGTGAGAACCGGTTCAAAGGGGCTGGAGGAGCCAGTAACCCTGTGGGTGCTGCAGACGAGGAGGAGGCTGTAAATTCCCTCCCTCTACCAGACCCAGTCCTCTCCCATCTCACCGCTCCCCCGTGAGCTCGCCAGCAGGTCCCTGTCCCCATTCCCCAAATCTGAGCTCCCCAACAGCCCCAATTCCCCCATCCCTTGCTCAACACATCTGCAACCACCCTCTCGGCCTCTCCCAGCTGCTTACCCCACCTGTGACCCCAAAACCCCTCCAGCTCCTCAATCCTCTGACCACAAACCCCCACTGGCCCTGCTTCCAGTGCCCCTACCCCCAAGTAACCTGGGCCCGTCTCTAGCTTCTGTCCTGCTCAAAACTCCTAGACAGCTGGGTATTAACACTGGGCCCGGCCGTGGCTCCAGGCCCAGCATGCGGTCACAGGACAGAGCTGCTCCCACCATGGCTCCAGAGCAGGCTGGACATGTCCTGGCGCACTGGCTTAGTTAGTACGTAGACATGGACTGCTGCCTCCCGCCCCGTCCATCACCAGCATCATTTCCCATGAGGGGGTAACCGTGAGCCTAGCTCGGCATTGCACTGCACTAAAGGCGGGGGTCCTGTCCCACCCCAATTCCAGACAGCACCAGATGCTCAGAGATGCCCAGATGTCGCCCCCTGCTCCCTCTCACCCACCTTCTTGGGTACGAGGCCCGAAAGATGGGGAAAGAGCAGCGTGCAAAAATGGGCGCCTCCAGCCCGCCAACGGGCGCTTGGACACTAGCACTGAAGACGGCGTTAGGGTGCCAGAGCCCCAATTGGCCCCCATAAATCAGAGCTGGACCCCCAGGTCTGAAAGCTGGGCTCCCTGTCAGTCTCTGAACACTCGCTGTCCCTGCTCAGACCCGGGCGGGGGTGCTGATATGTGGGGAAGGGCTTGCCCCGTGGGAGATTTCGCTTTGACGGACGGCCAGCGTAGACACTGACAAATACGAACACGTTTCTAAACCGCGGCACACAGTAAGCGCTATTCGGAAGGGAGCGGATAGCAGGCTAGTGCAGATCCATGGAGCCACCACGCTAATGACTGAAACACTGCTTGTTTACAAGAAAAAACAACCTAACGGGTAAGAAAGGGGTCCCCGCCACGTCTACTTCTTCTCCTGCTTGTGCTGCTGGTATTTCCTGTAGTGGGTCTGGATCGTGAGCGCAGCCCGCTCAGTCGGGTCACACAAGCACATGCTCTCGCTGCTCGAAACAGAAGCCAGGTTACCTAGGGAGACAGGCAAACAACACAGTGAATGCAGCAGTCCGGGAGTGTGCGGGTGAGAGGCACAGTCAACAGCCCTGCAGACTGAGCTCTATATCCACACGGCAGGACCAGCATCGCCAACGGCAGTGCTTCCCCAGGAGTCCTGCCAGCACGTCATCCCGGACACCGGGAAAGGGATAGAGAAGGCAGAAAATACCACAGTGCCACTCTGTAAACCCATGACACACCCACACCGTGAATACTGTGTGCAGATCTGGTCACCCCATCTCAAACAAGATACATTAAAATTGGAGAAAGTACAGAGACGTGCAACAAAAATGATTGGGGATATGGAACAGCTTCCACATGAGGAGAGATTAAAAAGACTGGGACTGTTCATCTTAGAAAAGAGACGACTAAAGGGAGGATATGACAGAGGTCTATAAAACCATGAATGGTATGGAGAAAGTGAATAGGGAAGCGTTATTTACCCCTTCATGTAACACAAGAACCAGGAGTCACCCAATGTGAAAAAGAAAAGGAAGTATTTCTTCACACAACACACAGTCAACCTGAGGAACTACCAGCCACTGGAAGCCGTGAAGGCCAGAAGTATAACGGGGCTCCAAAAAGGATAGATAAGTCCATGGGGATAGGTCCATCAACGGCTATTAGCCAGGATGGGCAGGGACACAACTCCATGGTCTGAGCAGCCCTAAATCTCCATCCGTCAGAAGCCGGGACTGGACGACGAGCTGGACCACTTGACAATGGTCCAGTTCTGTTCACTTCCTCTGAAGCACCTGGCGTCGGGATTACTAGCTCCATTTCACAGAGGGGGAAACTGAGGCACAGAGCAGGGAGGTGACTTACCCAAAGCCACAGGAGGAGTCGTTGCAGAGCCAGGAATAGGATTCAGTAGTCCCATTCTGGACTGTTACACACTGATTTTGTGGCAGTCACACAGGGACCTGGCAATCTATCACTAACCTGGACGCTAGGGACAGACACACCTGGCAGCTCACCCAGGTGAGAACGCTCAGGTGCTTGTGTCAGACCATGTCCTTACAAGGTAGCCCTTTTCCAGACACACTAGTCCTACTGTGTCTGACACCAGCCCAGAGAGGAGGGACAGCAGGATCCCCTGGGACTAACTACTTTGGCCTCATTTGCATAAGAAAACTTGCACCAATTTAACTAAAACCAGTTTAGAAACCAATTTAATTAAACGGGTGCGAGTCCTCAGTGTGGACGCTGAAATGGGGGTAAGAGCGAGTCACGGCAGTGCAGCTCAGTCGATTCCGTACCGAGCTAACCCGATGGAGGGGTGCCCAAGGCGGTTACCCTGCTTTAACCAGCTAAGTTTCTAAACAGACTGAGTTAAGTCCATGCATCTTTCTTGTGCAGACAAGGCCGTGCATCTGCCAAACAGCCTTGGACAAACCTGACATCCACCAGAGACAGTTGGGAATGCGACTTAGCGGCTAACGACAGGGTAACTTTAACAGTCCACCTCGACTGTAAGGGGCTGGCCATTGTAAAACAGGAGCTGCTCAGACAAGAGCTGAGCTGTGAACCCCAAAAACTCCCCCGAGATGTATGGGGAAGCCTGTGACCAAGCCCAATGGCTTATCAAGGCCCGTTTCAGAAAGCAGCAAGAGGAACTGGTCCTGAAACACCTGAAGTGCGAGGCAGCACATCGAACACATCTGGTCCAGATCCACGCTAGGAACATGACAATCTGGGCAGGTGCAGGAAGCCGCATGGACCACACCTGCGGAGGAGCGCCAGGCCCTGCTGCGGAGCCCCTGCAGGGCGCATGGAAAGTGAACGAAGACAGCAGCAAACAGCATCATCCGCCCTGCTGCGTGCGGCTTTCCTGAAAGTTGCCCATGAGCAGCACCCTGGGGAATTCAGGCCAGCGGGCTGTCGGGACATTTGTGCATTGTTCACATGGGACTCCAATCCCCCTTGCTCAGCACTGAGCTGGGGAGAGCATCGGTTCACCTGCCTTCATCCGATTACTGCCTGAGCTGTGCTGAGAATAGACGTGGATAAATCCTATTTGCGGAGCACTTGACTTCATGAGAGGCAGCAGAATTTGAGGGCACGTCAAAGGGGCTTGTGCCAGGCAAGGAGTGAAGCGGGTGAGGCCAGCAGTGCCCTGGGAAAGAGGGATGCTCTGATACCCATCTCGTTCCATTGCAAAGTCAGCTGGGTGGGTTTGCAGGAGGAGAGGGAGGTTTGCTCGCACCCAAGCACATTACAGACCGGCTGGATGTTCCACCCGCACAGCACAGGGCTTTGCATCTGCTGGACAATGGGTCAGAGCAGGGAGGTTCCAAAAGGGTAGATGGGGTGTGCGTCTGGCTATCAACACAACCGCCCTCTGGCGTGGGATCCCGCACACGCTCCTAGCTGCTCTGGCTGGCGGCACATTCTAATCAGCGCAGAAATGATTGAAATCAGTTCAATGGAGCATGCCCAGCTCTGCTGAGTTGGGGCAGCGGCTCCAGGGGACGAATCCCTCCCACAAACCCAGCCTTGCTCCAGTGAGTTAACGTTTCCCCACGTCCCTGGGCCCTCCTCACAACGCCGGAAGCATGCCGCACACGCACCTTTCCGCCCCGGTAGCGAGTAGATGCTGTTGTGCCGTGAGCGTCCGCCTTTCTGGAAACACACAAACAGAAACAGGACGAGAGTTAGTGCTGTCCCCAGCAGAGCCCAGGAGATGGTCCCTGCCACTGCAGCTAAAGGCCCCAAAAGGAGGCAGGACTGGTCTGTGTGCTTCTAACTCTGCCTTGCTCTCCGAGCCCCTGATGATGATATATTATTGCGGTCCCCTTAAAGGGGCACCATGGAGTCACGTTCCAAACCACTGACGTTTGTGAAAGCACTTCAAAGGCAGAGTGATAGAAAAGGGCTCCTATTAAAAAAAAAAAAAAATCAGGTTTTTGAAAATACGCTGTCTAATTTGTTTCCCTGACATCTTTGGAGGTAAAATTTGCACAATCTCGCCTCATTTTCAGATCCAAGTAGACAGTGAAACCAGCCGGGCCAGTTTCACTTTTCCCGCTCATGCCCTAGCAGGATGCTGCAGTGTCTAGGGTGTAAGCGCTGACGGGCAATGCTTCCATCTGAAGGAAGAGACATTTTAACGTGCTTAACCCCACCCCCAAACCATTTCTACCTGGCACCATCCCTTTAACCATGCTATTATTTGCCCTTTGGAGAAAATCCCCCCCCCAATCACACCGACTTCATTTTGAACAGATTGTTGAATTAACACACACACCCTGGATTGTCATTAAAAAAAATATGCCCCACTTGTCTCACTACCAGCATGGTCACCTGATCAAATGCAAGGGTCAGCACTTCCATAGCAGTCTAAATCAGAGCCCAGGAAACCTGACCAAGTGCTCCCTAAATACTGGTTCTTTTCCAGCTTCCAGACACAGAAGACCATTAATCCTGGTAAACATTTTAGGATGCTACTGCGGGAACTCTCCAGTGCACCTGGGACACAGCGGTCAATGGGTCACTGCTGTCCCTCGGCACTCAGAAAGGGCCCTGGACGTCCACAAGATCGAGGCTACCATGATCTGACCAATGCAGCCAGGGCACAGCTGCTGTCACATGCCTTAGCCAGTCCCAGCCGTTGTGGACGTGAACTGTGCTCAACACGGCAGCTGGCTGAGCAGACAGCACCAACTCCACTGGCCAGAGAGAGGAGAGAGGCGGCCTCATGGACTGGGCTGCCATGGAGGAGACGTGGCGTGTGACCGAGACTGGGAGAGGATGACTCTTCCTTGGAAACCCTTCACACTGCATCCCCAGGAAACCCATTTTAACCACCGGAGATTTACTTCTTTAGCTAGAGGAGACAGACTGACCTCATGGCCTCGCTAGAATTTCTGGCCAGGAATGGCAAGGAAGAGGTTCGGGGAGGGGCACTGGTGGTAGGCCCAAAGGAAATGGAGGCTAGCGGAGAGAAGAGCTACTCTCTGCCAGGAAAGTCTGTCCTACATCCAGTTCCCATCAACTCAGCTTCCTGTCCCCTAGGCATCCGAGGCACAGAGATTCCAACAAGATCTCCAGGTCTGCCAGCACACCGCACACAGCACAGCTACCAGCATCAGGCTCTTGTAGGTATCTCTCCTCCGCGTGAAAGGATGGCCAGGCCTTGGACTTGGACTCCAGACTCACTGACTTGTTCTCAGACTGACCACGGAGCCTTCGGGGCAAATTCCCCTGGGATCTGACCACCAGCTGGATTCTCTCTGTCCCTCACAGATGTGCCTTCTTTTCCTCTGTCCTTAGAAACTCTCCCTTCATTGTCCCCTCCTGCCTTCCTCGCCTCTACCTAGGCTAATCCCTACCCCCACAAAAAAATCAATCAATCATTCGTAGCACTAAGATGGCGTTTGCAAACCCTCATTTGGTTCCCTTGGCTTTTATGGTCTATATTTTCTATTACCCTGTCTGCCTGGTCTATTTAGACTGTAACCTCTTCAAGGCAGAGATAGCCTCTGGTTCTATGCCTGTACAGCACCTAGCACGGTGGTTGGGATGCTTGGGCACTACCACAATACAATAATAAAGTGTGCTAATAATGGTGTTTTCACCAGCAGCTGGAACTCTGGGCACAACCGGGCTGGAGATGGAGCAAGGTTTAACAAACTCCAGCTCGCTGCCCTGCAGCAGTGCTGGCTCTGCGGGGCTAAGAGGAACAGGCGCCTGCTTGTGTCAGCACAGCTAGGAGACATGGTGAGTGACTGGGGCCGGTTCTCCACAGGCATGGCTGTGTGTTCAGGTGCATGTTCACTAACAATTCAAAGCTCAGTATTTGCCTCCTGAGACCCGCATTTCCCTTCTTGCACCCTCACTAGCAGGGAGGCTGAAAGGGGTAGCGGCGAACAGCATCAAGCAGACAAGAACAATTCTGTTCTTTGGGTGCTGAACATCCAGAGCTCCCCCTGTCCCGTGGTGCACGACTCAGAAACAAGAGCACACTCAGAAGATTGGCAAGGAAATGTTTGTTTTAGCAGGGGACGTGTGCAGGGTGTTTCCTCATTAACCACACAGGAGGGCACCAGTCACTGTTCTGGGTCTGTAGCATCCAAGAGGAAACACAGAGCAATGCTGGATTTGCAACACGGGTCCTGCTAGCCTGGGTGCCTGGACTTCATATCAGTGCCTAGAGGGACTTCCAGGATTCATCGACCCACAGACTCCAAGGCCAGAAGGGACCATTGTGACCACCTAGGCTGCCCTCCTGCCTAGCACAGGCCAGAGAAGTGCCCCGGATAATTCCTAGTCAGCTCTTTCAGAAAAACACCCTGTCTTGATTTTAAAATTGCCAGTGATGGAGAATCCACCACGACCCTTAGCAAAGTGTTCAGTGGCTAATTACTCTCACCGTTAAAAATGAATGCCGCATTTCCAGTCTGAATTTGCCTAGCTTCAAGGTCCAGCCCTGGATGGTGTTCTACCTTTCTCTGCTAGACTGAAGAGCCCATCATCAAATATTGGTTCCCCACATAGGTACTGAGAGTCTGTCCTCTCGTCCCCTCTTAACCTTCTCTGCCTTCAGCTCTTTACACTGAGCTCCTGGAGTCTATCATTCTAAGGCAGGTTTTCTAACCCTTCACTCCTTCTTGGGGCTCTTCCTGATCCCTCTTCAATTTACCAACCTCCTTCTCCAACTGTGGGCTCCATAACTGGACACAGTGCTCCAGACCAGGAACCCATCATGGTGGGCCCTGCACAGAGACAGCATGAGAGACAGTCCCTGCCCCCAGGAGCCGCCAATCTAAATAGACAAGACAGGCACAGGGTGGGAGGGGAAACGGAGGCGCAGGAGAAGGAGTGACTGGCCCAAAGGCACCCAGCAGGTTAGTGGCAGGAATCTTCCAACACCTATTCCAGTGCCCTACCCACTGGAACACACTGCCACGTACCGCTCAGAGACACTGCACCGGAGCGCACTCCCAGGTGCTGGCCTTCTCGGCTTGTGGCCGTACAGCATTACGCTGCCATGCCACTACTGTGGGCAGTCTGCCCCCTGCCCATCCAAAGCCAACCATGACCGTACAAAAGGAGACAAGGAGACCGACACGTACCCCGCTGTCCCGGCTGGCCCGGCGGCTCTGGGTCACATACTGGACCTGCCACGGCAGGGGCTGGTACACGAGATAGGGCAGCGGCTCCTCGCGGAATAGGCTGCTTCCAAGCTGGGTTGCAGAGAAAGGCAATGCAGGTTATGGACGAGTCTCTCTCTCTCTCTACAGGGAGACTAGAAAGAGCCAATGCTTATGTATGCGCTGTGCTCTCCTAACCACAGAACTCCTTCCTTTCCCGTAGGGCCTTACATCACCCCGTTCCTGTGGTATCCTCACCACACGCCTGGGAGGCAGGGCAGGGCTGGTACCCACTGTACAGATGGGAACTGAGGCCTGGCGAGTCAGAGGATCTTTCCCATGATCACCCAGGGAGTCCGGGTCAGAGCAGGGAACTGACGCTGGGTCCCAGGCCAGCACTCTGACATGGCCTTCCTGCTCTGGTTGATTACATACTGCAGTGATGCAGGCTCGGCGACTCGGGAAGAGGCCTGGGGAAGCAGGACCAGCAAAGAAGTTACACGTACACTACCACTCGTAACGTGCCGGTTCCACGTGCTACTCAGACGCCAGCCTGGGACCAGTGGCAGTTTTGTGGCCCATCTGGGATTAGGTTAAGACCTCCAAGCCTACATGAGAGGCCGTAATGTTCGCAAATCCTATGCCTGCTGCCCATGCCCACGCCCCGTTTGAATATGTAATCTTCCACTTGTGACATCACAGTCGGCTGCCCGGGAGGTGGTTCCAAGATCACAAGCAGTGGATTACGAGAAGATGGGACTCGCCAGCTTTTGCTGGTCACCTCTGCAGAAACAGGGCTGCCAGTTATGAAACCAGACAGCGAGCCCAGTGCCGTAACGGCTCAGCGGGATGGCTGAGGTGTGCCATGTGGCATCGGGATGCTCCCCCAGGATGCCACAAGCAGCTAGAGCTTATTGCTAGGAAATGCTCTCACGGGGAGACGCAGAGAGCTCCTGTCCCCTCCACTTCCCCGGGGTTACTCCAGGACAGCAGACACTGCACAGGCCGTGGGAGGGAGCATGCCTAGTGGCTGCAGGGGAATGGGAGTTCAGACTCTGCCAGCAACTCAGTGCATGGCCGTGGGAGTCACCTCCCTTTCCTGGGCCCCACTCTGGGGACAGCACCTGCCTCCTCGGGGCGTCACAAGGCTGAACTCATTCATGCTTGGAAAGCGCTCTGAGACCCATGGGTGGCTGGTGCTAGACACAGGTCTGCAGATGAGGGCCCTTGGGTCAGCGCAGTCAGATTTCCTCCTCCCGCAGTAGGGGTCTCTCCTTAACGAGTCTGTAGGACTCGGAACAGGCTTGGAAATTGACAGCGTTTGAGGGAAGAGAAATTAATGTCTTTTCTGCCTCCCTTGGTTCCCCCTCCTTTCCCCCAGAGAGCAGCTGACAGGCTGGACTGCAACGTAGATAAACACAGATCTGAGCCTGGGGGACCCCCACACAAGGCAGAGCCGTAGTCCCAGACAAGGGAAGGGTGGGAACCGTCAATCTTACCCCTGCCCAATGAGCTCTGTCTCAGCAGCCAGCTCCAGGGCAGAGCTGGGGCTCCACCTGAAGAACAGCTCCGCTTGGCAGAGCCCTCACTGAGCATCATAAACTCCCAAAGACACTTGAAGCCGACACTGTGAAAGACTCGCTCTGGTTCTTAAAGCCATTGTGCCAGAAAGGATCCCGCAGCTGCTTTCTATGGCGTTGGCCTACGTCGGGCTCTCTCCAGCGACACCACCGGCATTTGGAAAAGGGGAAAAACCCAGACATTTATTTTTATGAGGTTAAGGGAGCCCCGGGGGTTTCAGGGAGTAACAGGCATCCCAGAGTGCACGGTGTGCCCCAGAGCGCGCCAGCTCTGTGCCCGACAGCCAGTGCCATCAGGGGTCCCTGGCTCTGCACCACGCCATTCCAGGGTCAGCCACGGCCAGCAACAGGCTCCACTGGGCTTGCACTGGAGGATGTGCTGGTGCCGTGGGTGCTGGACAAGCCAATGCACTAAGGAGAAAGGAGGCCAGAGGGCGGGGGAGTTCCAAGCCAACAAGAACCACAATCTTTCTTCCAAACCAGAGCCTCCTACTAGTGACCATCTTCCATAACACAGGAATGTCTCCATGCTCTTAATTAACTTAATAACAACCTCTCCAGAAACAAAACCCGTTAATAAACCAAGCAAGCCCGAGAGCCCCGCCCGGACTCACCTGCCCAAACGCTCTCACCATGAAGAACAGTGCGGTCATCAGCGTGGCCAGCATGGTCGGGCTCTATAAGAGGATCCCCCTGACTAGGGGAATAAAACAAATCTTCCGAGAGAGAGACCAGATTGTCTCAATGTCGACAGCAGCTGAACTGGCCCCTTCTCCAGCTGCAACAGGGCAGACAGCCTCCAAACCCTTTAATGAGCTTAGAGAAGATGCTCATCCTGCCGGAGTAATTGTGTGCTGTCCTTTCGCTCCTTTAATTGCTGGGGCTTGTCCAGCGTACACGGCACCAGTGCATCCTCTTCACCTCCACCCTGGTCCAAGGAATTAACGGGCCCACTGAGCGAGGATTTAAAGGAACAAGGATGTGGCAAAGGCAGGAGCTGGGCTGTGGCTTGTGGGATTACAGTAGCACAGCAGTACCTCTAGCACCCAGGAAGCATCGGCATTTCAGTCAGGAACCGGGATTTTCCAGAGCTTTGCAATTCCCCCTGCATGGCCAAAGCTGCTGGCAGGGTGGGGGCGGAGCGACCTGCCTGTTTCAGTTATTGCCATGATGGGCTGAACCAGAGCAGAGCAAGACGCACCTGAATCGTTGGCAGGGTGCTCTCTGTCGCAGGCCCCACCTGGGCTGGAGGGGTGAGAACCCCAGGGTACACTGCAAGACATGGGTCTTTAATCAGGCTTTTAATTGATTTTCAAATTGAATTAGCAACTGTTGGGGTGAAGGAGTCCTCTGCCAAAGCATGGCACGGAGCCTCACTGAGCCAGCCACAAACACTAGGGCTGAAAGCAACCCAGACCGGGGCACCTACAAAGACATGGAACCAGCGGTCACGGGAATAAAGGACCCATTTGCTTCCCCATGTGGACCTCGGCATCACTCTCCTCCTTAATACGAGCTGATAGAAAGACACAGCGAGGAAAGCATACTTTCCGAGCCCTCTGGTCCTAGACGAGGGATGCTAGACACAGCTTGTAGGTAGACCGGAGCTACCCAGGGAGAGGCAGGTACCCCCACAATTATCTGACTTACCCCAGGCAGTCCTTTCCTCCGTCATCTCTCCTAGAGGCAGCGCTCCATCAGACTTCTGCTCCAGCACCCCTCACCATCTCACCTCTTACACACACACACACAGACAGACAGGCAGAGACAGACACACACAACAGCTGCAATATCTTTTCTTTTAAGACACACTTTTTAACTTACCTTGACTGCTCAAACCACGTGTACAACCGCCCAGCCCAGCAGGCCTTCCATCACAAAAGGATCGCAAGGCACTTGACGGAGTGACACGCTGCCCACCCATCCGAGCTGGGGAGCGGAGCACAGGGGACAGGATGGCAAAGCTGGAACTAGATGGAAGACGACGCGGTTTGGGGATGCTGCGCTTTGACCTAGGGAAGAAAGGAGGCAGCAGCAGCAAGTGTGCAGCTGGCCTCAGCCAAGTGGTCTCTGCAGCAGAAGCAGCGGAGTCCCCTGAGGAGAGCACAGCACAAGGCAGGGGTGTGCTGGGCAGTAGGAGGCAGAAGAACATTACGGAAAGAAAAGGCTCTTGGTGCCAATGCTGGGTGGGTGAATGAGAGCTAGGGACCCACAGCCTGGCGGCAATTCAGGAGCTATCGCAGTGCCAGCCTGGTCCCAGGAGCCATGGTGCCATCCAACGACAGCACCATGCAGCCCTCAGACTGGACCCCCACTGGGAACGAGCGACCCTGATGCAGGCCGTCTCTGTCAGCCCCAGGGATTTGAGGGGCCGGAAGGCAAGCTGGGTCTTTGATGCCAGAGAACCTCTCAATGGAAAGCCATGGAGGGGCAAGAAGAGCTCAGACAGTCTCATCTAGTGGGCGGAGGGGGAAGAAGAGATGTTGGTAGGAAAGAAGAGGGAAAGAAATCAACCACGAGGGGGGAAAAAAAAAAAAAAAAAAAAAAAAAAAAGGCGTCCCCTATCCTGCCTTATTTACAGTGAAATCGCTCTCTCAGCGATCTGATCAGCAAGCCTGCGGCGAGAGCCGGATGCTGAAACACCACGTGGGGAAGAGTCATTGCTGTGCTAAAAGAAATGTGAACAGTCAACAGACAGCCCATCTGCAGAGTCAGCCAACGAACATCCCCGGGTGCCAGCTGACTGCCTGGGGAGCGGCTCTCTGTGCAACTCCACAGCAAGCACAGCCCCGCCTTCCCAGGGACAGGTGGTCCGCGCCAAGCACTACACAGCCCAGGAACACAGCTCTGTGGAGACTCCGACCACACCTTTAAAGAGTGCAGTTGTAATTACCACCGCCCCACAGCAAGAGACACTTCCCTCTGCCCTCCAGCTGATACCCTCCCAGTCTATTCCAGCACAATACCTGCCCTACGACCTTGGCACAGGCTCAGGAGTGTAGTAGGGCTGAACGGAGGTGCATGCAAAGGGGCAGGAGAGAAGCCCATGAGAAAACTGGGCTCAGGCTGCCCAAAATCAGTCCATACTGAAAGCTGTATGGACGCCCTCTCTTGTCATACAGTTTTCTAACACTCTAGTACCCCACTGAGCACCTGCCCAGAGAGTTAATAGATTGGTCTGTGGAGATAGAGCCACAATGAGCTGACGTGGTCTTTGAACTTGGCAGAGGCGACCCTGGCGGGGTGACCTCAATACAACTTAGAGATGAGCGAAGGGCCTGCGTGACAGCGAAAAGCAAGCTGGACACCCAGGGCTAGGTAGGAGGGAGACAAAAACCTCAGCTGAAAAACCAAAGCTGCAAACACCACCATTGCACAAAAAAGACCCGTGTCACTTTAATTTGCATACAAATGGTACAGTTTAAAGCTTCACAAGGGGGAGAGACCTGCGTCAAACGAAGGATTTTGGTTAATAAAATAGTCTTTTCCCACACTAAGAATATACGCTCTCTAGAATGTACAGGTATGATTCAAAAGAGGGCATGTCTTCCTCTTTGTGTGCTTCGGGAATAATGTCCAAATGCCTGCAGAGGGGTTCAGGGCTGTGGAAACCCACCACAAGTGAGGTTGTTAAAAAAAGAAAAGAAAAGAAGAAAGGGCTGCCATGTGGTTTTCTTAATAGCAGCGAGGCTAAAAGCAAAATCCTGCAGGCAAGGATTTGTGTAATCTGGCACAGTGGGCAGGAAATCTGCTTTATGATCCATTCTTTCCTGCAGGGTCCCAGTGATCACTCAAGGCCCCTCAGTACTGCTGAGTGTGCCCGAAGGTTTCTCTCCTTAGGAAAGGACAGCAGCATGGGGAGTTCTGACAGCAGTGTCTCTAGGGGACTCCTGCCCTCACCGTATCAGCAAGGAGGAGTAAGAGATGCTAGTGCTAGACCCTGTGAGAACAAATCCACCCCACCCCGGTTTACCGACTTAGATCTGTCTGCAGAACGGCTCCAAGTCCTTGTTTAAAAGGAACAATATCAGGCAGTTTAAGATTTAAAAGTTAGGTGTTGTTAAAAAAGTTATGAAATGTAAATACAGACATTTTCTCGGTAAATTTAAAATTTTAAATAAAACATTTTCTGTCTGCATGTAAACAGTCCCCTGCAGCATTTGCAATCCAAACCATTGCAAGCATGTGCTAGTGCATGACAATCAGAAAGCAAAACGGACTAGACAATTTCACTTTTCTGTTTTAGCCTATCCTCATTATCCAAGCAGAGAAATGCAAACAGTCTGAAAGCGTGGAAAGCTACAACTTTCCTGTCCTTTCTCTTTTAGTCATCTCTGGTCGGAACTGTTTGAAGGATGATTTCTCATCAGACAGCATCCCTTTAATGCATGATTTTAGTCACAAAAATGGCCAGAGAAACACGTTGTTTGAAAAGCATAAATGTACCAAGTCAGTTTAGAGGAAAGATGGCTAATGACACAGGACCACACCACAGCTGGAAATGCAGCCTCTTCCCCCTCACCATTTCCTCCTCACTGCCCTGACCCAGAACCGAGGATCAGGATATCATTTTTAAAGGCTGTATTCAGGCAAATGCCAAATGGATTTTTAATCTCCACAAGGCAATGACTCAAACTGCAGCCACTCCGAGGGACTGATCCAAAGCCGAGGAAAGCATCTTACAATGGACTTCAGTGGCCTTTGGACTGGAGCCCACTTGGGGAGCTGATGGGATATCTGGCAGTCTGCATCCTGGGCTAATTCCCAAACGTATGCTCCCTGCTGAACAATTCCTTGCTTCTCTGCTGCACACCTGGAGCTCTGCGTGGCTCTGAGGGCTGCCTCCTCTCAGGCTCAGGCACCACAGCATGAGCGAGTGCTAGGGCAGGGAAGTGTCTTCCCCACCGAAGGGCAATGCGGCTTGCAGGCACTACTGAAAACAGCCAAGGGAGTGACTTACAAAACTAGGTGTGCGGCTTTGCATGCAGCAAGGCTGCGGTCAGAAAAAGTGACCCCTTATTCTACGTGTCAGCCTCCTCTCCGGCCCAGCCAGAGCCACCCATTTCATTGACCAAACCAGCTCTCCCTCCCGTAAGTCCCACAGAGCAGACACAGCAGCGAGCCGCTGCTAGTCTGCCTTGTGTACTGTTAAGCTCAGCTCTGATCGCAAACAGCCTCTCGCCAGACCCATGTCTGGAGCTGGGCTCCCCCAGGGTGAGAGCAGTTGGCTTGGGGGGAATCCATCTATTACTGGTGGTTATTCCAGGCCACACCTATTGGTCTAGTCCCACCAACACCAATAACAATGGGTGCATTAGTGGAGACCAGCCACAGATTCCCTATGACAGTCTCTGCCCACTACGTCCTCCAGCCCAGCTCTCAGCAAATCCAAGCGAGGGAGGATACAGACTCCCCCAACAGCGTTTTTGCAGTCACCCTGACTAGAACCGTGCAGTTTGGGGGAATGGGGAAGTCTCCTCCATCGTGTCAGCCAACCCCACCAGGCACTGTCTGGTCCTATGGCTTCTGCCCCACCAAAAAGAAAGTGGGTTTGTTAAAGCCCTTCCCAGAGGCTTAGCCTCTACTGTCCCCTGAAGGATCAGTCTGAGCCTCACAACTCAGATGCACTGAATACAAAACATTTTCGACTAGAACCAAACTAACCACTGAGTGTTAAAAAGAATTCTGACTGTAACAGGAGGATGGATTCGGAAGAAGAAAACCAACTCTGTTCAGTAAGGACTTGGTGCCCAGAAGCTCTGACTATATTGCTTTCAATTGTGCTCTTCCATGTAAAAATGTATTTGCTTTTCATTCTCCCAAACTCAAGTTTGTGCCACAGAGGCCGGGGTCTGAAGTCACCTGCAACCACTGTTTGTTGTGCATCCATTTCCTCTAGCACCAGTTTTCTGTGAATTTCACCTCCTCCCCCACGACAAGTTATTCAAAGTCCTCGGAGAGTCACAGATCCGTCAAGTGATCGCTGGAATACTAATGAGGGAACTGTTGGTTTATTGAAGCCCTGATATTTCACCACTGGATTAAGCAGTCTATAAAAGTATATTTGAACACATTACAGGATTAGAAGAATTCACTTGGGAAGTCCAGTTTCTCCCTCCTCCTGGAAAGAAACTTTATTTCAAGGGCAGAGCAAAAAGACAGACCAGAGACCGCTGGGTAGCAGTGCAACGCAATGTATTGTAAGAGGGAACAGAGCGCAGCTGTGTCGCCATCTCGCCAGGCTCTCTTCTGGGGTGTAAGGCTGGGAAGGCCACACCCGTCCTTGGTGGGGCTCCGTCACCTTTTAGTAGTGGTACACTTTAATTTGATTGTTTTCATCCAATCCAAGCTGCACCAGGCCAGGGTTGCTGGAAGAGGGCTTCTGTGCGCTTGGAAAGAGAGGACTGGAAGCTGAGTGAAGGAAAAGCATGGCTTACATGTGAAATGAGCACATGTGAATGTAGACATGGGAGGAGAACAAGTAACAAGGAGCAGGAACCAAGCCTCATGCTCACATGCTGTATTCAGACCTCTGCACACAAGTCAAATGAACTTAAAGCAGGATTATGGAACTCAAAGCAGCACCGTGCTCAGGACAGATCGCTCTGTCCCAGGGACCCCGGGATTCGTTGCCCATACCAACGTGAGCTGCAAAGAGCGTAATGCTGTGAGAGAGCAGAGACCTATTGCCCCATTTAACACTGTCCCTTGCTGGGACCAAAACCAGGCAGGCTCCGAGTTCCCCAGCCGCTGCTCAATCCTTTACTGCTCCACAGTCACTGCTGACTTTCAGCTTCTACCGAGAGCAGCACCAGGAGTGCCAACAACAACAAGACCAAGACCAAAGCAAAGGATACACTTTTGAATCCTTCTTGAAATTTTCCAGCCATTTCTTGTTGGCCTCAATCATTCCCTGGACATTAGTCCTGTCTGCCTCAGGGCCTCGCATCTGGGAGCGCTGGAACAGGCGGATTTGCTCACTGTCGTGACAGAGAGAGAAAGGTATGGCAAGAAATGAACCAGCGGATTGGAATGAAACTGACAGACTGCTGTGGAAATAGCCACAGCTTGCTGCAAGAGAAAGCACTCTTCTCGGCTCAGTGTCCTCTCCTCCTCTCACCCACCACACTAGGAAGAAGTTTCAGCAGCCACGTTACTCAGCTGCTGCCAGTCTCCTGGTCTCTTTAGCATCACATAAAGCCTCCTCTGTTGGCAAGCACCCATGCACCCTGTCTCCATTTACCCCATTATCCACTGCTGACAGGCACCACCATGACACTCTTCTTCAGGAAGGAAGGGGGTAGGCAGCTCCCCACTTGTGCTGCCCCTTGAGAAGAATGCAGTTTTGCTGGGTAGCAAAAGCCCAGCAGAAAGAGACTCTAGGCTGAACTTCCATCTTCTTTAACTGGACTAAGACACAAGGGAGCTGAGAGAAGTGGGAAGGGCAGGCTTAGGAAATTAAGCTCCTATCTCTGCAGGGCGTGTTCCCCTTACTCCAGGTGCTGCTTGGCCAGGCCACAGTTCTATGGGCAGAGGAGAAGACTCTGAAAAGGACTGCCGTCAAGGTTTGGAAGAGCAGCTGATCAGCAAAGGTGAAACACGAACTGTGACCCTAGTGTAGTCCAACCAGCAGAGAGCTGCGCTGCTGGTGTGGTCCTTGGCCAGTCTGGAACTGCAGAATACCGAGACTTTTGCAAAGGACTAGACTTGGGGGTTGTATCGCAGCCTTTGTACCCAAGAACCTCACTGCATTTTACACAGCTCTGGGTTAGAGTGAGGAACACAGGAATCACATGAGCAGCCATTCGCAAAATGGCCTCTTAAAATTCAGCAGAGCCAAGCAACTGCAGCTCTATCGGACTAGCTCCAGAAAGGCATTCTGGGAAACGTTCCTGGGTGAGGGCAATCCTGCCTACACAGGAGATCGTTAGGAGAGGTCAGGGAGCCACCAGAGAAGCTGCTCCTTGGACAGGGAGTGCTTTGGGCTCGTGCCTATCACCGAGGTATCAGTGGGTACTGTCCACTCACCAGTGACTCAGCTGCAGCGCTGGAGACAAGAGCCTCTTTTATTAACAGAGGGACATGTTGCCTGGGAAATCAGGTCCATCCCCATCTCCTTCTGAAAGGAAGGATCTTTCGTTTCCACCTGGCCCCCTCCCCTCCAAGATCTCAACAACTCAGCCAAAAAGGCATTGCGTCCCATAGTGCAGCAGTTGCTCCTAACCAGGCCAGCCCTGTAGCATTCATCATGGGTGTGAAATCACACTTGGCATGAGACCCATCATATTCTGGCCTTGAAATAAGAGCCCTACGGGGAGCACTGCTATAGAAGCTGCAAGTGAGTACTTACATGGGAACCTGGCTAATACAATTTTGTTCTGACTACTGTTACATCAAATAGCGTATGTGACCTGCAAACCACACCAAAGAAAAAAGAGCAGCTCTTTGAAACAGGGATGTTCAAAAGACCAGGAGTCTTACCCTGCAGGTATATAACCTAGCTTGTTATCCAGAGGGGCAGGACTTCCACTGAATGATGGGAGTCCACCTGGGAGAGAGAGAAACATTCAATATAAACACAAACACACAATCCAGGAAAGGCTTCCAATCAGGGTCTAACTGGAGCACAGCAGAGCACTCATCTACCTGGTCATTATTTGCATTATAAGCACATTCTCTCTGCATGGGGAAGCACATGCGGAGGCACTTTTGGACACTGCTTATGAAGATCTTTGCAGCAAGATCTCCTGGTGCTTCCCATTTTGTTTGGGAGACGGGGAATAAGAAATGTGCAAATTCCCTCTCCAATTCCTGTTGTTTATTCTAACCTTTCATCATCATGACCTCTAACTTCTGTTGGGATCCCCCTCAAGAATGGGGCATCCTTTATTTCCACTAAAGGGAAAGATTAGATAGGCCTTCATTCTTTAATTGTAATTTCTCTCTTCCAGGTTGTCTCCATGTCCTGAAATGTTTAAAGACTGGCACTTTCATTATTAATACAGTCCACGGCCAAAATGTTCCAACTTTGTGCCTGAAGTTAGACATCTCAATCCATGTCCAGGCACCAGGCAGAATGGCCTCAAAAGGAGCAGAGCCCAGTTGTTCCCATTAACGTTAACGCTATCAAGGTAAAATCCAGAGTCAAGAGATGAATGCATGGGACATTCATGGGAAATCGGGGTCATTTCAATGGCTCAGGGAACATAGGAAATCAGAATTTTTTTTATTTTTTGGGGGGGTGGGGGGGATAATGAGAATTTCAGAAAAACACAGGAGCAATTTCAGAGGACATTGCTGAATTGTGGATAACTGGAGTTTACCTACAAGTATGCAGAGAACAAATTAAAAGCAGAAGGATTCAATTCTGCTCTTAGAGCCATGTGCCTCTCCCATTGACTCCAAAGCCCAAGGGCAGAACTCACAACAGATGCTTTCTAGGGAAGATCATCCTCATCGACAAGGAGGAGATTGGCGTGTAATAAGGAGCCACTCCAGAGAGGATGCAAGTCAGAATGGGTGATGGGCACATGCCACAGAGGATGTCACACAACCCTTCCATAGCACAGAGTGTGCCAGAGATACCGTCTGTGTTAGGTTTAAAATTTCATCTTTCATAAAGATAAGCACCACTCTGCCAAAAGAGCCCCAAGGTTTCCTTGTCCCCCCAAATGCAGAGAAGAGGGTCCACCCCACCTGGGATCTTCAAAGTTCTCCTTCTACCACTTTCTAACGTCATTTACTTGACATACGAGCAGAGGGTCTGCCAGTGCCACAACCACCAAACACAGGGCAAGGGTAGGGAGGCAATCACCACCCACAAAATGAGGCAACTTGACACAAAACCTGTAAGTGAACAGGCCCCATAAAAATGCTTGTCTTAAGGCTCTGTAAGATACTTACACGTGTTTAACTTTAATCACGTTTAAGTCCCAATGAAGCTGATGAGATTTAGGCACATACTTAAGTGCTTTCCTGAATCTGGGCCCAACTGTCTAGGTCAGGGAACTACTGTTTCCTTAGTGCATGCACACAGCACTTCCCAGATACTGATGTCAGCTGCTGGCACACATCAAAGGAGACCACATCCAAAGAGGGCATATGAAACAGAATGACTAGTGAGGACTTTGAGTGAAAACAAACGTGACATTAATCCTGGAGCTGCTGTGGTTTTGCTGGCTAAGGATTAGCAGGAGTAGGGGTTGGGGATTTTGTCTTCTGGTAAAAGGTTTAAACAGGATACAAAGAGAAAAGAAAAACTGGCTCTCCTAAGGAAATTGTAAATTAGGAGCCATGTTCATCATGTCTCAACACCCCCTTAAGTATGTTTCCAAGGAGGCAGCACAATCGAATAGAAAGTTCCTCCTTCTGCTGCTCCCTCCTTTAATGACTGCTATTCTTGTGCTAATGTCAGCCGCTGAAGTGCTCTGGAAACAGTGTAATGAGATCAGCTTTGCACTTCACTTCCCAGAATGAGCTGTGTGAGCTCCTCTGCCACGGGCCCAGCCCAGCGAGCTACAGTGCTCCTTGGACTATCTGCCACTGAAGCTCATTGTCTATTAGAGACACACACAGTCACCTTCACTTCATCTAGGATGTTCACTCTCACCTGTGGAGGTGACCGGCTGCCCCCAGCACAGATTAGCCAGCCACAAGCTCTGAGCTCAGACGCACCACAGGTTCTCTTTAACAAGCTTCCATCACATTGCAGGCAATTCATCAAGCCAGCAGCACTCCCCCTTCAGAGAGGATACAGAGCCAAGAGTGGGGGAGGAAGCAAAGACTACAGTGCTCTATTGCACCTGTGCCTTAACCCTCCATGAGGCTCGTCTGTGCATATCTCCGGTCCCATCACAGTTGCTCGGTCCCACGCTTGGTTCTGGCCTGCCTGAGTCAGGCTGCAGACCCTGGATTACACCCATTATATTAGGAAGGCTGATATAGGGACGGCTCAGGAAAACAGGTCACAGAACTGCCCTGGCAGCTGGACCAAAGTTATGAAACTCGCTCCCACTACAGATAAGAGAGCAGGGACTTCATGGGACTCAGAACTGAAGACAACACTCACATCTTTCCCACAATGAGGTGCACATGTACGCATGCACAAAATCCATCTTAACTACTCCTGCCATTTCCCTTACAGGCTGGGAAGGGAGAATCTTGTTTCTATGTTAAGTACCTGGGGGATGCTCAGATGCTATGGAAATGGGGGAAATAACTAGACAGAGCAGAAAAGAAGTGTTTTGGCCAAGGACACCAAGAGACCTGCTGGCAGTATGGGCTGGGCCATGGCATTCCTGGATGGGACCTTGCTTTATTTTAAAAGAGCTCATTCGTAACACGGACACACGGGACTCTTCATGGAGTCAGTCCATCTACCGTGGAAGGATGAAGGGTGAGTCGAGTAGATCATGCAGTACCAGGGGTGAGCTGAGACAGCCTCAGCTTAGTCAAATGGGGTCCCTCTCCTTACTGAGCAGCCCCACCGGACAGCACACAAGAGACACTTTGCTGCACCCTGCACAGAAGTGACAGCATAAAATCAACGCAACAGACATGATAAGCAAACTCTGCAGGAGGATGAACTGCAGCAGACCCTACCTGGGAAATACTTGCGCCATTTCTCCACCAGCATGTTGTCCACTGACTGCCCGGCCGTGGAAGAGAGGTTGGAGTTTAAACCAGTACTCCATGCCCACTGGCTACCCAGAGGAACCCCTGCAGGAGGCAAGATGGGGCCAGCAGCCTGAACTCTTGCCAAAGAGGTGTACGCGGAAAGAGGAACACCATCGCTGGGCAGAGCAGGTGTCGGCACCTGCAGAGAAGTGAAGAGAGGAGGCTGCTGAGGGTTCAGAGAGCCCAAGGTGCTAAGGACCCCGTTCAGTTCAGTGGTGATGTGCTGCAGAGTGCTGGTCAAGCGCTGGAACTTGTCGAGCTCAGGGAACTGGATGTCTGGCCTCAAGTCAACTAGTCAAAGAAAAAACAAAACCGCAGCTCACCAGAGGGATAAGATTTAAAGTAGACCTTGAGTCTGTCCCCGCAGTCTGCACCCATTCTCCAGCATCCCCCCACCAAGAGCAACTTTTCCTCCCCTGCACCGTCCCCCCACGCTTCACAGACACTGAATGGTGTAAATGGCAGCTATGCGGCAAGGAACATCAGAGAGGGAGGGCTGGCTGCAGAGACAGCAGGGCCGGTTCAGACCTATGTCGATGAAAAGGGGACTCTCTGGTTAGAAGACAGGCCAGGTGTGATGTAGAGGAAAGGAACTAGGGGAAAGGAGATGAAAAGGGACAGGATCCTGGAGGTTTCAAGGACTAAACTGTGATGGGGCAAGGAGGATACAAAGGGACACTATGCTCTGTGATGGCAGAGCTGAAATAAGGCCTGCAGCACAAGACTCAATTTGCGGCATGAGTGCACTTGTGTCTGACCTGCTCACTACCTCCTTGTGCGTGGAGCCAGAGCAGTTCCCCTGCAAGTGGCTAACTCTTCCCAGAGCAGCACAAAGGTGCTCACTGCACTGAAATATACATGAACTCGGAAAGAACGGCACAGCAGAAGCCTCAATAATCAAACTGTACACAAACTGAGCAGAGACAGAATGGATGGATTGCACTCCACAGGCTCGTGCACATCATGAAAGAAGCCTGGTGCCATGGGAAGGTTAGAGGCAGGACCATGGGGATTTTATCGACATGAGAACCCTCATTCTAGAGAGGAAGAAGGTCCTAAAACTTCTTGGATTCATGCAGATAGTTCAATTTTTTTTAAATGTAGCCATCAGCCTTGCCCCATCTCAGGAAAAAGCATAATCCTTGACTTTATTACCTGTTTACCAAGCATTTTGCCATTCACACACACAGCTCTGATTACAGGCAAGCAAAGAACAATCACAACAGGAGCAAGACAAAGGGAATTGCGACAGCCTCTTTTACCAAGGAGACAAGAACAGAAAGAAACTCAGCCAACGAACAATTACTTGACTGACGGACTGCAAGAAGCAGGGCAATATGGCCTGCTCTCGGGGACCTGGCACCTGAGCCTTTGTCACTGAACTTCGGGCTATTCGGAGCAGCGCTTGCTAGGGAGGCCAAAGGTTTCTGGCACTAAACTGAAAGCCATAATTTTTAACCCACATTCAAAATGAGGGTAGAGATTCAAAGGGGAGACGTTGCTCTCAGCTTCACACACACAGCGCTACAGGCAGGGAGTCATTCTTTCATACAAAATATTGTGCCTAGAGTGCTGGCATAGGCAGCACACCTGTACTACATGCTATGGTGTTTCATGGGCACCAGCGAAAACAAGACAAGATACAGACCACGAACACACAGAGAGAGGGGCGTAGAATGTCAAGCACTGGGTACGATGCACAAACGCGGCTCATGGCAAGCACTTCTACAGGAGGCACTGAACCCTACATTTGTGCTGAGGGACATCCGTGCTGCTCAGGCTCTTCGTGTCTTCTGAATCACTAAGATCAAAGGTAACCACCTTCTTACACGCAGCACCCTTCAGTGTGTCTTCATCCGACAGCTAGGCAAAAGGAGGAAATGTTTACAGCAGAAGAAAATAAAAATCTTCTACACGTGTCTGTCCCATGGGAAAGCAAACCGGGAATAAAGCTTCTGTGACTCCAAACGAGATCCCAGAGACCTGCTCTACACAGGCGGCACTGGGTAATCTAGTGTTGGAGTGCTGGGAACCATGTGAAGATAGCAGTACAAATCTGGGCCCCTGCTCTCGGGTCAGGGAAGGAAAGCTGGCAGTGTGGCATAGGAAGACTGCTCAGCCTAGGATGGGGCGTCTTGTGTTGGGATTGAACACTACAATTCCCTGGAGTCAGAAATCATCAGGCTGTGTGCATTGAACAAGGTGAGTAGGCAGGGAGATATGTTCCCGTTAAGACCCTGACTTTCAAAGATGCTATGCACTTGAACCTCCCACTGAGCTGGGCCTATGGAACTCACCCAAGATCACTCTGCAAGTCACGGCAGAGCTGGGACCAGATTCAAGGAGTCCTGGCTCTCATACTCCTGCCTTAGCATCTAGGATGGCTTACTGGCTACCAGTACTCAGTAGCCAATATGTCCTCGGCTTCCTAAGACTCCAATAACCATGTATTTTTCCTGGTTCTTTACCATATAAACCCCATGGTCACACAATTAAATGGTGAGCAGGCCCCATGCAAGCCGAGGGAACGTACAGTATCTGCAATCTCACCATGTAGACAGTTAATAAAACCACTGTTTAGCAAGCACGAAAATGGGAATCTTCTACTTTTTCGTACATCACAGACAGTGCTGATTCACTTCTAGCCTCACGGGCGAATGCCACATGAAAATCATTCATTCTGCTCTGAACAACTGGGCTCTTTCCACTCAAGTTCTTAACTAAAAACAGAAGCCTGCCTGGCAAGCCGCCCGCATCAGAGAAGGCCTCCGTCCTCCAGCCCCTCTTGCGACATAGCTAGTGGATTCATTCCAATTTGGTTTGTAGTTCCTTCCAGACTTGTGACCAGCCTCCTCTCCCACATGCAAACAGAAGCCAGACGGCTCTCCGAGAACACACTCCTAGAAACCCAGGCAGCCACCACCTGCAGCCTCCAACTAACCGTCCCTCACCGGAACTGGAAACCCTATGAAGTCCACATCCGAGCGCGAACGTGGCTCTCTCTGGACACTGCTCTGTGGGCGTGTGGCTGGCTAATGCCAAGTGATTGAGATGCAGGCAGTTACCTCTTCCAGCAGTGAAGACTCCAGTTGGCTCAGCTTTTCTTCCTTCTTCTTCAGTAGCACCTGTCCTTTCCGCATGGCTGACTGCATCTTGTCCAACTGATTTGATTCCTGCCGCGGAGCAGCCACCCACCAGCCAGACAGGAAAATTAAATGAGGGGGTTTCTGGATTTGGATTTTTTAAAAATCATTTAAATCATTCTAACCCAACACAGAAGACAGGGCTTGGGCTGACTCCAGGATCACTAACAGCACAGGAGGGAAGGGTGGGGAAAACACTTATGCTTCTCGACAAATGGAAGTTACAGCTCCCCATCTGCCCTCTCCACAAGGCCAATTGCTTTGGTTCTACGTTTTCAGCCATTATAAAAATCAAGATCACATCCACTTGTCACTGAAAATGCCATGGCAACACATCTATAACAGTTAAGGTGTTAACCCTTCCCCCACAATCCCAACCAAACTACAGCTTGAGTGATTACATCTGGCAATTACATCTGGCACCTGCCTACATTCCAGTCACACAGGATACAGGGTTCTTCTTCACTTCCTGTCCCAAACATGGAGAGTTGCTGAGCACTACTAAGCAGCCTGCGTATTCATACGAGAGGCAGCAGAGCGATCCCACTGTACAGTCTGCCCATTAGCTCCGTCAGCAAATGCTTCAGGATCCATCCACAAAGAAGTGTAAAATAATTACAAAGCCACGTCCCCACAACTGTGGACACTGGAATTCCCCTAAGCTGCTCAGCCCTTCCTTTGCAATTTGCAGATTCTGTGATGTGGCAATGTTACAGAATGTCCCAATTCATGCATTTCCTCCATTTTGGAATCAACTATGTTATGTTTTTATCAAGCTGTTTTCCTAGGCAATAACACCACCACGTTGCATATTCTAGCAGAGGGCTCAAAGGGCTTTACAAAAACATCAATAAATTAATCTCTACAGCCACCCTGAGAGGTAGGGGAGCGTTTTAATCCCGAGATGAGGAAGGGGCTGCACACAGTTTAACAGTAACTGTGGGTGCCCAGCTTGAGACACACGCGGGCTGATTTCGAGGAGGACTCTGCAACTCCAGCTGCAACCAGCTTCAAGTGCAGTTGTGGGTGCTCAATACCTCTGAGAAAGGTCAGGTCCTGCCTGTCTTAAGTTAGGCACTCAAACTCAAACTCTTCAAAACCTGAGCCTCAGAGGCTTGGCCAAAGGCACATAGGGAGTGTGCAGCAGAGACCGGAACACAGTTCATCCTGGAACTCCCACTCCTGGGCCAGAACCGCAATGCCACAGGGGTGCCAACTCACTTCCTCTAGGTTCCTGCGCACATCTTCCAAGAGCTGAGAGCTATCCGGATCTTGCACGACATCCTGTGCCTTCTGCATGTCATGACGCCACTGCTGCTTTGCAGCTTTCAGTACACTGTGCCTTTTCCTCATGGAGCGAGTCTGACGCAGCAGGAACTCCTTGGCATTCTTTATGGAGACTCCTTCGGCAGAAATGTAGTGTCTGACACTGCAGGAGGGAATCGAGGGAGAGAGCTTTTAAACACCATTATCCTAGAAATGTCTCAGTGCTTCTCTCCGACCTCAGGAATTTCCGAGTGATTTTGGAGGCTGGTTTTCTAACTCACTTGACTAAACCGGGCGAGTGTGATTAAAAACCCTCACAGCGAACAGGGTTGCTTCTCCTGCACAATACAAGCCTCTGAAATGCAGTCAACAAGCACACCAGGACCTTTCTGTAGCTGCAACAGCCTTGCATGCCAGCCACAATCAGCAACTCATTGACTCACCCACTAACGGCTGCACTAATCAAGGTGCTATAACTGATCAAGTTGTGAAGCTCTGTGGAAGACGACAGCACTGCACTCTCCCTTGTTCTCTGGGGCTGTGCATTCCATACCGCAAGCCTCCCACAAGACCGTCTCCTCAGACGGCCCGTCATCAATGACACAACCACCTCATTGACGGTTTTTCAAAGTGGCTGGCGCGCTGTTGCTTACTTGTCAAGTCGAAGGTCACTATCCTCATTGCTGTGCGAGGTTAAGGAAGCAGTCTCTTTGGAGGAGTGCTAGAGGGTTCAGACATTTCAAAAAACCAATTAATAAGCAACTAAAGCAGACCCTCCTAAACCCAGGAGAATGGGAGTATCGAGTGTAAATGACAGCAGCATGGAAACTGCCCTCGGAATAGCCCAGTGCAGAAGAGTGTTTCTCTATGGGAACACTTTAAAAAACAGATCTCCTTCCCCGCCCAAGAACTGCTTTCTTCCCCAAGTTCCTTCGTACAAGGGCACCCCACATCTCCCCAGCCAAAGTACAGTGAAGGTAACAAAACCATAGCAATGCATTCCTTTTTTATTTTTAAGGAGAAAACCCCTGCAAACCATGTCAGCACAGAGGAGTACACTGGGGGTTCGGATCTGTTCCTTTCAGGGCAGGGGGAGGAATGGAGCCATAAGGCTCCGGAAAGGGGTGCTTCTATGCAACAGTTTACTGCTTCAGCATTACACAAGTGATACAAGTCCACACCTAAATGAGAAAAACCAAATCCAGTCCCAGGTATCTCACTGCCCTGTTGAGAGTTACTGAACAGACTCAGGGAGTCTTCTGCCTGCTGACACACACTCGGATATGAGAAGCTATCGTTACTGAGTGCTCGATCTGAGCACTGTAAGCAGAAGACATCTTGTAGGCAGATGCCTATTGCAACCACAACCTCGGGGGAGCCAAGGATCAGCAGCACTTGCCTTGGAAACGCCAAGCATGTAGTGGGACAAGCGACCTTTAGGAGATGCTCTCCGATGACATTCCCTGGAGTATATACATGCAAGGATGAACATGCAGACTAATAATACTGCTGTGGCTTCCACCATGCAGGAGCTCAAAGCACTCACTGCAATGACAGGGGAGTGAGCTGCCTGACATGATGGAACAGGTCTTGGGCAGAGACAGAAATCGGATCCCTGGCCCATGGCTGCCTGCCCTGTGCCTCAGTCACTATACTTCGCTTCCACTAATTTAATTTAAAAAAACTGCCCTCCCCAACTGCAACAATACCGACCCCCCTCTGTATTTGAGCCGAAGCAGACAGCAAAGAACCTAGGCTGGATTTTCAAAAGGTTCTAAGGGAGTTATGTGCTCAGTCCCTATCACTTGGGAGCCTTTGAAAGACCGACCGACCGACCGGCAGACACACACACCTCTATGAGGAGCTGAAACGCAAAGGCTTTTACTCACAGCTTGGAGTGTCTCTCTCAGGTCCTCAATGTGGAGCTCAGCTTCCTTTCTGGGAGATGCCATGCTATCTTCCACTACCAGCTCCTTTAGGGTCTCCTGTTTGCTCTTGATTGCAGCCTCTAGTTCACTGCCACAGAAGATCCACAATGAGCAATGGAGGGGCAGGAGGGAAGACATGACACCCACATACAGAACAGACAGGGACACAGCCTGGCTTTTCACAGGAATTGGAACACTTTGTAGGAATCAGATCTCCATATACTCCTCAAACTGGCTCCTGCCCACAATCTCCCAAAGGGAAAATACCAGGGACTTCATGCTATGGCAGATCCAGGCCACTAGGATGAATGCCTAGGTACAGGGCTGGGGGTAGCCAGAACACTGGCTACCCAGATGCCTACTGCAGTGTAAACATGGGGTCCTAGAGGCTGAGAAGTGGAGCTAGTGAGTTTGTGTCTAAAAGTAAGTATCAGGTCTACACTATGGTTTTAATGTAAACCAAGTCCACTGGCTACTTGGGAAAAGAGCGGTTTATGCCAATGTATACCCCTAAAAACTAGAACTGGGAAGTATGACACCCAGAGGCACCTAATCTTCCTTGGACTCTGTCAGTCACCCACGATTCTCACAACATTTTACAAACATTTCCTCATAAGACAGCTGTGAGGAAGACAAGTGATAGATATATGCTTCAGAGGGTGAAACTGAGGCACACAGAGGTGAAGTGACTTAAGCCCAGCTTACACAGCCACTCATTAGCAGCGCTGGGAACAGAAACCAGGAGTTCTAGCCCCCAACACTCTGCTCTAACATTTAGCAACACTGCCCCTCATAAATCTGGCATGAATCTGAAGCACCAACATTAAGGTGGTCAGTGGCATAGGGTGGGGTGGGTGTGTAAATACATGCATCAGGGACAGTCTCTAGGATACCCACCTGATCCGTTTCTGCAGCCTCTGACTTCGGGACTGCAACAGTTCCACCTGGGACTCCAGCTCAGCTTTCTGGTCTTGGAGCTCCTCCAGAGTCCTGCGCAACTGGCGGATAGATTCCACAAGGTCCGCATGCTCCTTCCTAGACTCCTCCAGGCGGAGCTGAGCAGCCAAAGCAGCTTCCTGGAAGTGAAATTAAAATCACTCTCTAATGTCCCCAGCACTGAAATACAAGCATACAACATGCAAGAGACATGAATGCTGCATGCAGTGCTTACAGGACAATGAAAGTTAAGCGTGCACAACACATTCTTCAAACCTCAGTGTGGTTTTGGAGATAGCTAGCCCCAATTCCAGCTAGCCCCTCACACTGCATGGTGCAGTCAGTCAACCTCTAGGCCTCGTCCCCCCCCCACACACGAAGTTCTACAATTAACATAGTGGTTAGAGGTCAGAGCTTTCACAACCCAGTGAGATTACTAAACAAAAGATGCAGTAGGACACTAGCTTCCTGGTTCGTGGCAAGGAGCAGGTGGGCCCAGACGAGCAAACCCTGTTCTCCATAAAGCAGAGCCGTGTGTAGTAACCTCTCCTCCGCACCACGATAAAATGTACTCCCAGCTAATCAGTCTGCCAACAAGACAGCGCTCCTCTCTGAAGCAGAGTTATAAGGGGAATGTTCAGATCCAGGACTTAAGAGTTATTTCTGAGCTTGTGTTTTTAAAGCCACTGTGCTGATCTGCTCTAGTGTGTCACGATACAACGAATGATAGGGCAGCAGCTCCTCCCTGGGCTCGGGCATACATACATTTCTCTCCAGCTCAGTTTGTTTCTCTTCATCCAGAAGCTGCTGCTTTTTCTTTCTCATGGCCTCTTCCTGTACAGAGAAGTGAAGAGCAAACAAGTGAATATTGAAGCATCGTGACAGAAGGCACAGAAGAAAGCTGACTCCATAGCACTCTTGGGCTTAGGGTCAGATCTAGGCATGACACTGCCCCAGCTTTCAAGGCCAGTGTGAAATACTTCCAAATTGTGTCCAGTTTTTCACCAATCTCTCCCCATTCATTTTGGCCCTTTCCAATTTAGGGAAATTCCCTTCCCAAGTGTTTTGAACTTGAAATTAACAGGGCTGCTTGGGTAGTTCCCTCGTTTGTGTGCCTGGCCCCACAGCACCAACTACATTGCATGGCCCGGAGAGTAGAACGGGCTAATCAGCACAAGCCCTTCAGAATGTTCCGATGCTCCATCTTCCGAGGGATGAAGCAGGCAGGGAGCCCAAAGCGTGCTGTCTGCTTGTGGGAAGAGCTTACTGCTATGCTCAGCTACCCTGAAACGCAATAACTCCTCAGAGTGTAGCATCCTCCTGTCATGCAGCCCGCAGCAGCTTCCAGCCTCCAACACAGCTCAGGTCCCTTCCCCTCCCTTTCATAAGCATCCACACTCAACTGCTGTTTATTAAAACAAGAGATAATAGAAGCAGAGGTATCTATAGCCTTTATAGCAATCCAGGGCTTCAGGTGTTTGTCAGCCAGGGATTTTTGCCAGCTCCACGGGCAGGCCTGGAGTTCCACTCCCTTCTCTCGCTCACACACAAGAACACATACTGAAGAGAGCCCATTTTACTTTCCAAACCAGAAATTGCTTGTTAACTTTGCACTGCAGCATACGGAGAAGGTGGGGAATTAACGGGACACTGAGAATGACATACTGCCATGACACAAGGTTTCATGTGGCCCCTTACCTTTCACAAGCACAAGTATTCCCTCAAAGCAAGGGAGAAAGCCCAGGCACTGACTCTTTGATAACGAGGAACCTGTGTATGTGGGGTGGGCTTTCCAGGAGCATTCAGCACAGCCCAGATCTACTCTCCAGTTCTGCCTGTGACTTTAACGGGTGCATGGAGGCCCACTCAACGGTCTCCCCCACGAGGAGTAGAGGGAGATGAAGAGTGCCATTGAGGAAACCGTCTACATGCCCAGTAGGACTCACTCACCTGGTGATTCAGCTGAGCAGATCTGACCTTGGCATCTTTCGCTCGTATTTCAAGTTCTGTTTCCATCTCCTGGAGTTTTCGTTCCTGTACAGAAAGAGAAGGAGCCTGGCACAGCAGCCTGACGCGAGGGGTTTGCTGAGCGGAACTTCACCGCAAAGAAAACTGGACCTGCTGGTCTCCTGAGAGCAGAGCACACGCTCATGGAGCCAGAGACCACGGAGCTGACCGTAGCCATGCTACGAAGAGAAGCCATCGCTCACCTTTGCCTTGTAGTTCTGACGCAAGTCACTGAGCTGCTCATCCAGCTCCTTCTGCAAAGCCTTCAGCTCCCCATCATGGAGCTGTCTCAGGCGCTCCAGCTCATCTTTCAGTACCTCGAGCTTCTTGGCTCTTTGCTGTCTCTCCTCCCCGACACAAAACCAAGAAGGAGCAAGCAAAGTATTAGAGTTCTACAGCAACATCACATACGTGTGCGCTCTCTCCCACACACCCACACCCCGCCCCGGACATCATCTCCCCCACTTTGGGCAGGCAACCCGCCACCAAACAGCTCCGTGGAGCAGACTGTTTGATCAGATAGGACCAGAATCTCTGATAGGCAAAGCAACATTGAGAAGAAGAGGCCAAAGAAAGGAAATCTTTTCATTGCCTGGGGCCTAGGAAGCACATGGTTCTACACACACCGATTAGTGATTCTGTAATCAGAAACTGGAGGCTTACGGATATTTGAGCCAAGTTTTCTGATGTAGGCACAACATATGCATTTGCAAAGAACTGTGCACTTGTTTCGTGGGTAACAAGTCAGTTGCACACACAAAGATGCTCACCCATTCTGGCAGATCGTCCAGTACCCTGTGGTACTGCTGCTTAGTAGGAAAAGGCCACCACTACCTGGCACGGTCCCAACCCTTAGCCTTGCTGTACAAGGGGCAGATCTGGACTGTCGCTATGGGGCTCCTGGTAATCATTTCCGGGACAACGAGCTAATCGCTAAGGACATCCCCAGGCTGGCTGGGCGCTCAGCAGCGTTACCTCCTCCTCATACTGATCCTGAATTCTCGCCAGGACTTCCTTATGCTCTTCTTTCATCCTCTCCATTTTCCGGTCATGGTCTTTCTCCACTTCCTGGCGTTGCTCTGCCATGAGCTCACTGAGCTGCAGTGGGCACAGGCAGACTGCGTTACACCACAGTAAGGCACAATCGGGTCCCCCAAAAGCAGCAACTCCCAACACACACTGCTGCTCCAATGCTGCTGAAGCATCTCCGTGCACTGAGATTAGGGCAGCCCTGATGCACTCATTGTCCGGCTGGCGGGCAGAGGTAAGCGTACAGGTAAGATACTCAGTCTCCAGGTGATGGTGTATGGCGCTTACCTGATCTACGGTATCCCTCCCCCCCACCACAGAGGGAGGCTTTAAACCAAGCGCTCACAGCCATGCTAAGCATGCATCTGGGGGGTACCAGGAGGCAATCTACCTCCAGGCTGTTGCACAAAAATAATCACCTCTCGCTTGAACTCGACAACTCGATACATTTTTTGCTGCACTTTTTGCTCTGCTCTCTCCAATTCCTCGTGCAGTTGGGCCTCCTCACTCCTCTGGGCCTCTGCTATTTGCTTCTGGAGGAGGGCAACAACCTGCCACGAAAGAAACCACAGAGTCATTTGAGCCTTCAGAGATGACCACCCCACTGCCACCATCCTCCAACTGTATGCAGCACGGCAAAGCTCCATGTACTCAGGCTTGCCTCTCCCTAGCTGGAGTATGCCCAAGTGCTGATTAAGATAAGAATCACCTTTAGAAGGTGGAAGAAAGTGATGCAAACTGCCCCAGTGACATTTAGGGAAGCCATTAAGCGCAGAATTATTACAAGTTTTAGGAACACTGGCTTTTACCTTTTGGTGCTTCTCTTCTGCTGTAGATTTTAGCTCCTGGAGCTCAGCTGCAAACTGCTTCTCTAGCGCCTCTGCAGCCTACAGGAGTGTCAACACAAAGTCCTGCTTTAAAAACCTCATTTCAAATGCCCTATTCGAATCAGTGATTTATACCTAACCTTTGAGAAAGTGCAAGGCTCAGACCCTTCCCAAGTGCACTCAAGGTCTCTGGCACATTGCCTCCAATGAGAGACGTTGCTGGAATAGTGCACTGGCTACATGGACCTAAAAACAAACACCAACGGGGACTGTAACAGGCTTTCCACCATCCAAGTGCCCACTGGTGGCCTGGCATGCTGTAGGCACCTGCCTCAGTTTCCCTTCTCACACAGGATTCCTCAATAAAAATCATAACACTCCAACAGTAATGAAAACACTCACCTTCAGAGGTCCAATTTATTTCGGCCTTACACACGTTAATACTGCACACCAGCTTCACCCAGCTGGCTACTGCTTCAAACAGTTCACTCTCCTTGAATCAGGAGTCCCCAGCCTATCATTCAACAGCCCCTTTACTATGTGCAGGAGTCATTCCCGCGCCCTACAGCCCTCCCTGAATTGGCTTCCTCAAACTAGCTGCAGCTTTCCAGTCTTCTGTCCTGCCTTGGCCTCCTAGCTCTATGTCACAGCTTCCACTGGTCATGTCCTGCTCCCGTGCTCTCTCGAGAGCTGCCCTCCATCAGGCCCCATCCAGGCTGTTAAAGAGGCACAGGTGGACTGGACCGGTTCCCTCATAAAGAGCCTGTCATGGTAAAACCCCTAATTTCAAGGGGCAGAAGGGAAAGGCTTTTCTCAGCCCTCAGTCTACAGAAAGCACCAGGCCCGCTGGAAATAGAATTGTCTTTAAATTCTGCCCAAAACGAAAGCGAGGGAAAGACAGATGCCAGCTCAGAAACTGGAATAAGTCTACTGGAACTAAAGCCTGAACTCAGCCGGCCCTGCACAGACAGAGGATGGCTTCCTGTCAGAAAGCCACCAAGAAATACGTCATGGGAAAGGCTGGTGCGTTCTGGGACAGCTGCCTCTCAGAAATGAAACCCACCTCACCCATGGAATAATTATTTTCTTCACTGCTTTATGGATTCATAGAAATGCAGGACTTGAAGGACTAGAAATGTAGGACTTGAGAGGCCCTCTAGTCCTTCCCCTGGGGGTGGGGCAGGACCAAGTAAACCTAGACCATCCCTGGCAGGTGGTTGTCCGACTGGTCCTTAAAAACTTCCAGTCATGGGGATTCCACAACCTCCCTTGGAAGCTTATTCCAGAGCTTAACTAACTTTAGAGTAAGGAAGTTCTTCCTAACATCTAACCTAAATCACCCTTGCTACAGATTAAGCCCATTACTTCTTGTCCTGTCTTTAGTGGACATGGAGAACAATCAATCACCACCCTCTTTATAACAGCCATTAACATATCTGAAGACTGTTATTAAGTCTCCCCCTCAGTCATCTCTGCCAAGACTAAACAGGTCCAGTTTTAACCTTTCCTCAGAGGTCAGGTTTTTTAAACCTTTTATCAAATTTTTGTTGCTCTCCTTTCGACTCTCTCCAGTTCGTCCACATCTTCCTTAAAGTGTGCTGCCTGGGACTGGACACTCCAGCTGAGGCCTCACCAGTGCAGAGTAGAGCGAGCGAGCGAGATTACCACCTCCCATGCCTTACACTCACCACTCCTCTTAATACACCTTAGAATGAAGTTACCCTTTTCACAACTGCATCCCATTGCTGACTCACATGGAGTCTGTGATCCGCTATAACCCCCAGACCCAGTACTAACACCTAGTCAGTTATTCCCCACTTTGTAGTTGGGCATTGTGTAAGTGTAATAAATGTAATACTTTACACTTGTCTTCACTGAATTTCATCATTCAGAACAATTCCCCAGTTTGTCATGGTCATTTTGAATTCTAATCCTGTCCTCCAAAGCGCTAGCAACCCTCCCAGCTTCGTGTCCGCCTCAGATTTTATAAGCATTTTCTTCACTCCATTAGCCGAGTCATTAATGAAAATATTGACTAGCATCAGACCCAGGATGGAGCCCTGCAGGACCCGACGACACGTGCCCCCAGTTTGACAGCAAACCATTGTAACTACTCCTTGAGGACAGTCTTTCAACTTGTTGTGCACCCACCTTCTTGTAATTTCATACAGACCACATTTCCTTAGTTTGTTTAGGAGGATCTCACATGGGACTGTGTCAAAAGCCTTACTAAAGAGAAACATTTTTAAGCAGAGACCTGTTATTTAGAATCGGAATGATCAGAGATGGAAAGAGACTTATTAGGTCAGACCTAGTCCTTCCTAAATCACTATGTATTCTCCATGCTGGTTTTTCAACATCAAGGGGGTTTCCACCACTTCTCATAAGACTGTTCCAGTCAGAGATGTCTCACCATTATGCAGCTTGTGCTGATGTGCAGTTGAAGCTTTATCCCACTATTTCCAGTTATACTGGATTACACTTTTATATAGAGCCCACAAGCATGGCTGGTGCACCACAGAATGCACACAGGAGGTTCCGATACACCTAACCCAATACTCTCCCTCAGCCTACACCCTACAGCTTCTCACAGACAGCTCTCACAGGCACATCTAGTCTTCACCTGGCCCAGCTGCAGTTAATGATTACATGAGAGCCACCAAACCCAGCATCCACCTCTTATCACACACACACACCAATGTGTCTTGAAAACAGGGAGTCTGAGATTATAACGTAGTTCACTGCATAGGCATCTGCCCCAAGGACCATGCATTTGGTGGGAAACTATTAGAGCATCTCCGTTATGTTCCCCGGCACTTGTATCATTAACATGTATAGAAAACTATTGCCCAGAACAAGCAGCCCTTTCCCTCCTCCATAAGTGAGGTCTACCTGTCACTCCTTCAAACAAGACTTTAAAGGTGCAATAGAAGTGAGACATATCACAGCGTCATGACTCATGCTTTTGCAGGTGCTATTTGATCTCATGGGCTTGGCAGTACAATACAAAAGTCTTCTCCGCATGACTAGTAGCAGTTTTGACTCTGCCTGGTAATAAAGCGAGTCTCACCTCTTTTCTTTCTCTTTCTAATTTCTCCTTTAACTCATTCAGGACTCGCTCCTTCTCCTGTGCCAGCTCTGTTGTTTCTCTCTGCTGTGCTTCCTCCACTTCCACCTTTAGCATCTCCAAATCAAGCTTCTTCCTCTCTTCCAAGCTCTTCCTTTCCACCTTCTGCAGGGACTCCCACTCCTCTCTCAGCTTTTGCAATGCAGCCTCCTGCTCTGCCCTGGTAGATTTGTGATAAGGGGTGAGAAGACACGGGTAAGTGAGACAGTCATATTGTAATACTGCATTTTGTTTAGCAACCAAGCCTGCAGTAGGAACTAACTGCTACAAAGTGTGAATTGCAAGCCTAAAGAAATGAACAAAAGCAAACTCGGGTTCTCAAACATGTAATGTGCTACTGAGAATCTACGCCTTTGAAATGGACAATTAGGCAGCCTGGCAAAGAACAAAGGCAGCTATTAGACATTTCTATTCTACATTTTGTCTGTCTGTACATATACATAAAATAGATAGGAAAACTATGCTCATGATTTTTCAGTTCCTGCCCTTGCCTGTCTCCTCCAACTCCCCTCATTAGTCTTGATGGCCCTTAAAGAGCTAGATGAGAGGTCTACTCATTCCAAACATCTCCTCAAGCATCCTAATAACCAAGGGTAATGCAGCTCTCCTTGTCGATAGGCTTTCATCCACAGCCCCCAGGCATCATGTGTGTCTATACAGCCAAAAAACCAAAGAGCAGCAGTGAGTCTCAGAGTCCAGGTCAAGTGACTCAGGTCACACTGTGGGGCTGAAAATAGCAGTGCCAACATTTAAGGTTGGGCTGCAGCCTGGGCTATGAGACCCTCCGCCACAGGTCTCTTTTCGCTGTGTAGACATACTCATGCAGGCTGACGAGTCCAAAGGAATCAGAAAATATACCTTCCAAAGACAGCTCCCTATATGATGTTGCTATCCTCTTCTACTTTAGAAAATCCAGTGGGCACCATGAAAGGCGGCTGGTTTTGCCTTCCATAAACAGATACATTTACCACAATGTCTGCAGTATTATGGGTATTCCTCAATACTTACTATAGGGGAACTCTGTCAACATGAAGATTAAATCATCTAGTTAGCCAAGGCATCATTTACGGCAAGTGCCATTTGTAAGCATGTCCACTTTGCTTCCTGATAGCATGCAAGGTTTATATTTACAGGGAGCACAGGTAAGGCTTGCACTCACAGCTTTACGCAGCTCGCACTGAATTTTTCACCTTATTTTCTCCTTTTCTGCCTCTGTCTCTGAGCTGATCTGGGCTCGCAACTTTGACAGCTTCTCAACCTCTTCCTCCCTCATCCGCAGCTCCTCCTCCTCAGAAGCCTTCGCCAGCTCCTCTTTAAGAGACCTGGATGACCAGCAAGAGAAAAAATATTCAGAGGTTTTCATAACTTTAAACCAGCTTCCTTTTGAGACCCCCGGTCAGAGGCCGGTTCCTGTAGTCATTGCCAGCCTGGCTGAAGCTCTCCCAAGGATCTGGGCCCCATTCATTGTCCTTATGCATTAAAATTTGGCTCCTGAACACAGGAGAACATCTAAGTTCAAAGTTCTGCAGCACTCTTTCAAAATATTCTAAAGAATACAGGCCCCAAAGGTGGGGAAGAATGTACCAGGATTCCTACAGGAAATTACTGGGACAGATTTTTTTCCCCAATAAACTAAGCTCAACTGCTATGTAGTTCTGTGAGAGCTGAAAATGAAAAGCTGTCCCCAGGTGGGCTGGCTGGATCCAGCAATTTGGGCTTTGCCATCTCACACCACACTCTTTTTATGCGGCTTCCCTTTTTATGCTGCACCCCTTCTACTACAAATCCCTTGCCTTGTTCCTTGGCTTCTCCCCCCATCTCCTCTGGGAGCTCCATCTTCCACTCCTCCAGCAACAAGTTATTAAACGATCCATTTGTGAGCACATAGAGAATAATAGGGTTATAAGGAACAGCCAGCATGGATGTGTCAAGAAATAAACATGCCAGACCAACCTAATTTCTTTTTTTGACAGGGTTACTGGCCCAGTGGATGGAGGGAAGCAATAGACGTGATATCTTGATTTTGGCAGGGCTTTAAACACACTCCCATAAGCAGACTAGGGAAATGTAGTCAAGGTGAAATTACTGAGGTGGGTGCTGACTGGTTGAAAGACTGTACTCCAAGAGTAGTTATCTGTGGTTCACTGTCAGACTGGGAGGGGGTATCTAGGAGGTTTCCACAAGGGTCAGTCCTAAGTCCACTAATAACACGTTCACAAATCACTTGGGTAACGGAGTGGAGAGCATGCTTATAAAATGTATGGAGGACACCGAGCTGGGAGGGCTGCCGGCGCTTTCGAGGGCAGGATCTTGCCAAATGAGAGGATTGGTCCGAAATCAACAAGAGGTGGAGGAAGCAACTAGAAGAGAGGCTATTCTATTTCTGTTATTGGCCTTTGTAATTGTCAACATGGACACACAGACTGTCATGCACAGTACAGAGCCTGAGGAGGCAAAACGAGTCCCGCTCACCCCCACTGAAAAATCCCAGCCCTATGCCCAAGACACTGGCAAAGTGGCACCAGTCTCATTTGCACCGGACACACGTTTGCCGGCAGACATCTCAAAAACACAGGGATGGCAGACTGTGGTACAGCATAAGCTTGGGGCCTCGAACAACAAGCCACAGCAGGGAAAGGTTTTGGGGGGTGCAGGCGAGGAGTTAGAGTATGAAAAGAAATTACCGGAGGGACTTTTCTTTCTGCTGATGAAGTATCCGAGCTTCTTCCTCCTCTTCTTGCCGCAGCTCCTCCTGGAGTCGCTGAACCTTCTCCTTCCTTGCTTGCAGTAAACACAGTTTTTCTTGCTCCAGCTTTTCCTCCGGGGCTATTTCCTCCAGGGATTCTGCAGAAGGCCAGTTCAAGGATGTTGATTGCTTGATTTCCTCCCCAACTTGTCTGCCAGAAAAAGAAAGCCGTCTTTCAAAAAGGATAACAGAAAACTGGCTAATGCTACGAGAACACCACCACTCCATCTTCTGTAATATCGTCCCTGCAAGGATCTCAAAGCCATTTTACAAATCCCAACTAAGCACCTCTCCACACACTTCTGTGAGGTAGGGAAGGGATACACCAGCACTGGTACGTAGCCACGCTGGACTGGAGCACTGCAGCTGCTGGCCAGCTCTGCAGGGCAAGGGAAGAGGACCAGTAGTGCAGGGAGTCGCAGGAACCGGGGCGGGGAGGAGACAGAATGCGCTTTGCCACACAACTGATCCTCTTGATGCTCCTCTTGGCATGACTGGAGAACTAAGCCACTCTCACATCAAGCTACCCCCACCAACGCTCGGAATGCGATTACACCACTTGCCTTGTATCCAGGCGGGGCTGCAGGGGGCATTACCAAATCAGGGTTAGCACACCAGAGTTAATCCCACAACTCTCATTAAAAAAGCTCTCGACAAGCATAAACGACATGTAGTCAGAGCTTCAGTTTTATATTTCATTCAACAGACAGCACCTGACTGAAGCCAATACTGAGCCAGGGATAAAGACCTCCTCTTGTAGCACCTAGGTATTTCTTGGATGCTCCCGACTCCTGTCCTGGACTGGCCCATCACCACTTAGCTTGCCAGACGTGCCAGGGCCTCAGTGCATGAGGGTCTGGCAGGGGGAAGTGCTCAGTGACAATGGAGCTTCCAGACACTCTTGGAATACAGAGAACGAGTCGTAACGAGGGAAGAGGCAGAGGTTCAGCAATGCCTGAGAACAATGGCTTCACTCCGAAAGGACAAACGCTCCAAGAGGCGTCTCAGACAGCGACTGTGATGTGACCATGCACATGCTATGGGGCTGTTTGGCCAGGGCTCAGAAAGCAGCTCACGTAGAGTGGCAGGATTTGGCAGCTGGCTTTTGTTTCCATATAGGTCAAAAAGGTCTAGGCTGAACGAACGGGCAGAAGGATAATAGACTAAACTCGGGGGAACAACTAATCTGTAGTGAAAAATATACACATAAAACACTCCTAGTGTAAGCTGGAAACAGGGAGGGGGACAAGCCTCAGAGTTCTATCAGGCAGCAAGGAGGAAGGACAAGCGCAGCTCCAGCGGGAACACACAGCTTCATAAGGTGGCCCCAGGCACCCTCCCAGGCTGCAACCAAACCAGCATGCCTGCCTCAGTTTCCCTCCTTCAGCGTCCCCAGTAATGTCACACACACTCTCTTGCCTCAGAAATACCCCTCTTTGAGGCCAGTTTATTACAAAAACATGGTGCCAACAGTCCAGAACACAAGCCCCCAAATGTAGACCATTTGTCACTTCCAGGGCACGTAGTCCTCTAAATCCCACTATATCTAGCCCGCTGATTTAGCGCTTACTGCACTCTGCCATCGTCCACCACACCCAGCTTGTTCTTGGTCCTCTCTTGTCCTTCTGCCAGGACAGTCACCCCACCCCTTCCAGCTGGAGAGGAACACACCCTTCCCAGTGTGAACCCTCAGCCTCTTTGCTGGGAGTTCATCCTCACCAGGGAGCACCCAACATGCTCTTTGGTGTGGAGACAACAGCAACTAAGCCCTCCCGCGGCTCCCCTGCCTTCAGCCCTCTCAGGCGCTCGGCTGCAGCTCTGTGTCTCAGAAATCTGCAGGCCCCTCCCTTTGCTTTTTTCTGCCTTCTCCAGCCCTTGCTCTCTGGCTTGGGAAGGTCAGCTTGCAAATCCCTCTGCTGCCTTCAGCTTTCCCCCAGGAATCTCCTACAACTTTCTTCAAGGATCTGCTGAAGCTTCCAAGCAAATATGCTGGTGAACAGCAATCATGGGAACAGAAACAGAAAAGGGAAAGAAACAGAGAAAGAGTTTCAACAGAAAATGTCATTCATTCAATAATAACCCCACTTGAGTTTACCAGGCCAAAGCCATGGCTCTTTAAATACACAAGTACCATGCACAAAAATGGCACTCTTTCCATTGCACCTGTATTTCCAGAGAGCTCTGTCTTCTCTTCATGTGCCCAGTGGCCTGATTCTGCAATCTGTATGTATTCCCATTGCCTGCAACGGGAGTGTCGCTTGTCCCAGGACTGCGGGATTGGGCTCTGGTTATTCTACTTAGCCAGCTTCATCCCTTCCCCAGTCAGTGTCTGGATCAAAAGCAGGTATCTACAAACACACTACCTATGGACCAGATATTTTTCTCAATCAGCTATATAAAGTGTGCTTGAAGCTTGCCGGCCTCTGGCAATAGAAAACAATAAGATCTCCAAAAATTCCAGAGAAAACCCATCTGTTTCTAATTACAGCTATTTCAAACAAAGGGCAGCAAAGTTTTGAGGCCAGAAAGAGGCTCCACGGAAAAACACTGTGCATTGGTCTAGGTACAAAACGAAATTCTGCTTCGCAGGTGGCGATATCGAAACAGCAGGTCTTGGCACGCTCTGACACTGCTGAACCGAGGCAGAGGTACCGCGCAGCTGGGGAACAAGGAGCTCAGTGAGGTCAGCAGCACCAGAAAAAGGGTGCAGCCACTGCCGTGAAAGTGAGCAGTGTAGAGAGCAATTTGGGGCTAGATAAATCCTGCACTCCTCATGCTGCTGTACCACCTCCCACTGCACTGCCCAAGCCCATGCCACCTGCAGCAGTGCAAACAAAGCAAACAGGTGGGGCGTATCCTCCTGAGCTGCACAGCACTTCAAGCTCCTTTCGCCTCATCATTTTTCCCTCTCCTGCCCCGCCTGCCCATTTTCTTTTTTTAAAAGCATTTACACAAACAGTTCCCTGTTTTACAAGGCAGATATTCTCCTGGACACTGCCGTGAGGCACCTCCCTTTTCCCTACCAGTGACCACAGATTGCTTCTAAGCTGTATATATCCTGGAAGGGCACCACCAGTTTTGCCCAGTTACTTTTGCTGCTGGTTTTTTCAGTACAGTCACAAAAATCCACAAGACTGTTTCCACCAAGATCTGTTGCTGTGGTGGGCCTGCAGGTACTTGACTACAAAGGGCACCGGTTTATTCAGTGATAAGCCACTGGCCTTTATTGGGGATTCTAGTTCTACCAGCTGGGGCTGTGATCTCACCAGATCACACATGCCAAGACAGGGTCCTCTATTCAGCGACTGCAGTTAAATGCATTTGATGCTTGTGGCCCTGGTCTCGAGAGTGCTCAGCAATCAAACTTGGAGGAATCAGCTCTATGGCCTACAACTAGACAGACATGGCTGGTCTTGCTAATCACACAGCAACGCTGAAGTGCCCTCTTCCAAGCAGGAAGGGAGCAGATCTTGCTTCAATCACTTCTGCACTGCCTGGGAATGAACCTGATGACCTAACCCCTAACCTGAATTTTCTAACTCTCACTAACGAGATCATGAAGCCTCAACTCTATAGGCCCAACAGCTGGGCAAGAAAAGCAGCTACTTCATTTTCCCTAATACATACAACTGATACACTGGGTTACTGGTTGCAGAAGTGCCAGCAAAACAGCTCCTGGGGAACATGTACATTTAGGAGCAGCACCTGAAGCGCTCTTGCTTTTTAAACTCTTTTTCCCAGTGTCGACTGAGAATCTCCAGTAAAAGCACCAAGCCACATCTTCAGATTCGGCAGGGGTCACGTGAGAGAACAGCATGCAAGAAGGCAAGAACTGTCATGCTCACAGCACCAGAGGGATTTAATTTGAGCCCTTACGCCTGGTGAGGGGCTGCAGGCTCCTCCGGATTGGACAGACTATCCAGAGATCTCTCCTCTTGCTCCAGGGCAGCAGCCTCTTCCTGGCTGGCATTCTCTGAACGGAAACGTTTCTCTTCTGCCATTTCACAAGCGCTGCCAAGGCTTTGGTCCCTCTCACTTTGCAGCAGTAAAAAGGTAACAGAAGAACAGATTAATGAAAAGTGGGTTCCACGGCTTGCTCCATTTAAACAGGAAAGAGGGAGAGTGGGATGCAAAGCCAGAGTGAGGGGTGCACACAGTCTGCAACCCCACTGCGTACCTGCCCCGTGGGTGCCAGCTGTGGGTAAGAGTGTGGTTGCCTAAGGCCAAACCAACAGCTCACTTCCATCATCCAACCAGTGGAGGAGTCACAAGCACTGGAAGACTAATAGGCGGCTGGGGGTATAAGCAAGGTTCTGTCAATCTCTAAATGCTGAATCCCTCCCAAAGGAAAACTCCCCTTCTTTTCCAAGTCATTGGAGAATTTCCCAAAGCACATTTGAAGACACACCAACCCCATTAGCGACATCGACACTCGCTGGAAATCCTGGCGGGCACACCCAAACCTACAGCCCTGAGAAAGAGGAGACGAGGGCAAAGCAGCTGCACAAGCTGAGAGAAGAATGAAGACTGACCAGAGACCACACAGCTCTGGGAAGCAGATCCAGAGTGAGAAGATGCTTGCTGCAGAGAGAACATATTTTCAGGGAGCCTTCCCATGAGCAGATCTCCTAGCACCAGGGCACAGGCTTCTCTAGTGCCTATGGCAGGTCGTTAAGGACACTGCAGATCAGTCTTGCCACCAGCCTTGGAACAGGGCATCTGCAGCACTGGGGCACAGAACCAGGCCCCCAAATGCCCAACACACCAGAATACTATGGAGCCACATCTGGAGATGAGGTTTCTACACACGTTTCCTCCACAAACACAACACTCGATAGCCTCCCAGCAGAGGCTTATGGAAAGACTGAGCTGCTTTGTCCAGAACATTTCCGTATTTTTAAATTTGTTACCACAAACAGACAGACAAACTAACAAACAAACCAGCCTTCTAGTAACTAAGTGTTAGCACACCCAGACTGTCCCTGGGATAATGAACGTTGCTCTCTAGAATTAAAGCTTAAACATACCATAGCACAAAATAGTTGCATATGGACACAGGGTCCATTCTGCTTGCTATAGGAATGTACCTAAATGAAAATAAACAGAGTTGTTCCCACGTAAGCCAGGGCTGGATTCACCCATTGTCATTAACAGTGAGCCAGGCTGTCACTGGAGAGCATTTAGCCACGGATAAGCTAGTGATGTCTAATGACTGAGACTCCCATAGTTAAATGCTATGAGCCACAACAGGAGATTTGAATTAGTCCAGAGCACCCTTGTCAGACTGCCAAAATGTTAGCTTAGAGTCACTCAGGTCAGCAACACAGAAGAAACGAAGAAAAGTTCCCTAGCCTTAGAGAAAAGTCAAATAGCCTTAAGGGACACGAGAAGTTGACTCTCTCTCTGGTGGAGTTTTCAGGGGGATGAAAGGTACATTGTTTGCTTGCCTACCCAGCCAGAGGCCTGCAGCAGCTTGGAACCTGCCAAGACAGCAGGGGAGAGGAAAAGAGATGAGAAGAAAGTGAAAGACGGAAGGAAAAGACCTTGTGAAAAGCTGTAGAAACCCTGGGGTGCTTATCAGGGTGACTCCTGCAGGAGTTGCAATGATCACACCACAATAGCCTCAGGTATAGGCTGGATAGGAGAGCAGTGGGGATCTAGACCTCTACATCCATCGTTGGTAGTACTGGCCTGTTTATACCATACCTCTGAGCAGCTTTGGTTCGTTTGCTTTGCTCTTCTTCTAAGCTGGCTTTGCTTTGGTCCTTTTCCTCTTCTCCCAGCCCCTGGGCCTGCAGGTAAAAGCAAATGGTGTGGGGTTTGCAGACTCCATTAATGTCAAAGCCTACTCTTGAGAATGTACAGTAGTTCTGCAGAAGAGATGTGCTGCTTCGTCCCTCTAGCTGAGCACCACTCTGAAGCAGCAAACAAACTGGCCCTCAGAAAACAGTCCAAGCAATCGTTGAGATCAAAATGCTTTGTCCTACTCTGGTGCATAAAAGATCTCAAAGAGCTTTACGAACACTAATCACTCTCACAGCACCCTTGCGAGATGGTTATTCCCAAAGGATTTTAAACTGTCTAGTGATTTTGGGTATCCAAGCTGAGACACCCGAAAAGGTTTCCAGAGAGCAGGTGCTCAGCTCCTCGGAAAGTCAGGCCCCTTTGAGGTGCCTCAGTTTGGGCACCAAAACCACTAGTCACTTTTGAAAATGTAGGCCTGAGTCACTAGCCCAGTTTCGCAGGCGGGGAAAGAGATGCAGAAGTGAAATGACTTGCCAAATTGACAGAGCGAGTCAGTGGCTCGGCTGGGAACAGACCCTGGCTCCTGACTCAGTCTCGTCCTTCGCCATGGTTTCTCTGCAGGACACGATCAGATCATGAGGAGCCAGGCTCAGATACTTAGAGGCGGAGTCATACGCCACCACACGGAGACAAACTGCCCTCTCGCAGTCAACTCACTTGGAAGGCTGCCCTTGCCAGCTCTCCACTCGGAGTGACTGCTGCCGCCTTACGAAGCAGCCTTGCCCAAGGACAGTGGGGATCTTCTGGCAGGGGAAAGAGGAAACTAGGGAGCATGCAAGTTTAAAAGCTGCGTAGGAACATAAGGGGGTAAGAGGCAGACAATCCGGTCTCAGATAAAGAACCACTCCAATGAGGCCAACAGATAAGAACAAGGCAAGGGCATCAGAAACAGCCACCCCCACCCATACACACAATTTAGCCTGGGAAGGAAAGTCAAACCCTGTTAAAACCTACTTGTGCTGGACCTAAAGCCTGCCTGTAACCCTGCTACGTGCCTCTCTGGGAGAGAAAGTGTTAACAGCCCGTCTCTCCAGAGGCGGCTCCCAACCCTGGGTTTGTGGCTGAGTGCTCAGTAGCTGAGGCGTGACTTTGCCATATGGAAGTGCACCGAGGGGCAGGGCCAAATTTTTTTGTAAATGAAATTATAAATAGCAATGATCTATGCAAATTTCTAGCAGAGCAAACAGCAGAAGGATTCCCACTATGCTGTCACTTCGAATCACATCCACCCAGTCAAACCTCTCCCCGGCAGCTCCCTCTCTCCAGTCCCAGTATCATTAATGGCTTCAATTCCCAAGAGCCAGGAAGCTGAGCTTCGAAGGGATCCGTTACGGTCACCTTTCAAAGCACAAAGGGCTCGTTTTATTCACAGAAACCTCTCGTTCCCCAGCTAGACTCATTGGTGAGGAGTCAACATTTATGGCTGCAACCTGGCTCTCACTCTGTCTCTCTCTAACCGCCATGGACTGGCACCCGTGACACTGCGACCAGAGGAACTGCTTAAGGAACTGTGTCTTCTGCAGGGTATCGGGGTTCCAAGCCCGGGGATGGCTATTGCTACCACTGATGCAGCTTCAGTGGTGGCGCAGAAAGTCAGCAGCTTAAACACTGTGTCCTCGAGCCCTGCTGACAGCCTGTCTAGATAGCAAATGGCCAACATGGCTGGGGTGGGGGCAGCTGGACCACACTAGCGATACTGCTGGAGCTGAGCCAGTAGTAGCAATAATGGGACCACAAGGAGGGACAGTGCTAGTATAGATCCGGCCTATGTGAAAAATGCTGTTCTCAGAGTCAAGTGGAAAAACAAAAACAAAACAAAAAAAACCAACCCCACATCATCATCCTGAAGATCTCACCTCCTCTCAAATTCTATCTTCCAGTCCAAAAGAGAGGCCAGGAAAAAATACTGCCAGCCTATATAAAGCTACATCTGAGATCTCAAAGCACTTGGCACACGCTAGAGCATTCTGCCCTCCTTCCAGGTAGGTGTTATCCCCGTCTGTAAAAGCAGGATTCGGGGGCAAGGTGGGGAGAGTTCAGTGACTTATTCATCATCAGTGGGGGAGCCCAGAGGGCAAGCCAGTCCTTCACTGTAGACAATAGACAACATGGCCTCTGCAAAGCCATTGCACTAGTCTACTGCAGATCCTGACACAAATGTAGGAACTGAGAAATTCAAACCCTAACACTGTGGTCACTCAGCTGTCAGACAGGCAATTTAAAAAACAAAAACAAAACCGAGGCTATTTTGCCAAAGTGTTCAAAGCAAAAGCAAGCCCATTATGTAGAAATAAACACATTTTAACCAACCAGAAGTGTCATTTGAAAACATCCTCTACCAACACAAAGGAGCAGCTGCAGTTCTGCAGGGGGCACCATTTCAAATCCACCTCTCTTTCCTCCAGACAAGGCTGTAATAAACTCAAAATGTGTCTGATCCAACAAGGAATTTGTATGCATGATGCTTATGCTGTAGCAAAAAGGAGAGGGGAAAATATACAGCAGGCATGTTTTGTTTTCCTTTCACACCTGATTATCTCCATTATTAGGCATGAGAGGACAGGTGTATTCTCCAAACCCAACTAAACAAACTTGGATTTCAACTCTCTGCCAGACAGGTGGCAAGTTTGTCACTTGGGGTCTCTTCCACTCGGCTGATCGACTCACTTACCATCAGATCAAGGCTGAGTAAACCCCAGCTGGAGCCCTAGCCCGATGCTTACTCGCACAGTGCAGCGCACTCCTTCAGCTGACACGTTGCCAAGCTTACGTCAGGGGAGTTGGGGGGCGATACATTGTGGGGGCTGAAAAATTGGCTTGGTGGTAAGCTGGAGAGACAAGGATAAAACCTCAAAATGCACAGAAGCCTCCTTCAATCCAGAACTGCCCTCATACAATCAGTCTACACCTAGCCACACCACAAACACTCTATTCACATGCCACATTGACCTAGACGAAGGTTCTCATTTTCCCAACAAATCAGGCAACACACCCAAAAAAAAAAAATTAAAAGAAACATGAGCCTCTTCACATGGATATCTGTCTGAGCAAGTCAGACTTGTTTTTTGGAACACTTGTTTATTTTTTCCCCTGCCATCATTTTCCAATACCCAAGTCCCATCCATCTGCTTAGAAGAAAGAAAGAGAAAGAAATGCACAACAGGAAAATATAAAATAAACTCACCATCCCACCACCAGTCACCAGAGAAAGATATGTATTTGTACCAAGGAGAGGCAACACGCGCACACACAGACACTGCAAGGTATGGGTGCTCTGGCTCTAAATGGGAACTAGCTTTCCGGTCAAGGAACATATTGCAGCTTCCTCTCCATTTTGCTGCAGTTTGCATTCAGCATGGACAGGGCACTGCCCTGGGGCTCAAGCAGACTATGGTTCTAAGCCCAGCTCTGCCACTGACTGACTTCCACACTGCACTTCAGTTTCCCTTTGTAAAGCCTCCTCTGAGAAGCCCAGGGCAAGTGCCAGTGTTCTCCTCCTCTGCAGAGCTCCTTCTCCCGTCTGCAGTTCCATCACTGACTGCACAGCCCCCACTCACCTCTGGCTGAGGGCTATCCAGAGCAGCAGAAAGGATACCCACATCCAAGACCTGCTCGGAGATCCGACTTTGGAAACCAAAGTCCTAAAGAAAAAAGGAGAAGGGGTTGGTTTCAGATGGGTACGTAGATTCAAACAGAGCTAGTGCAAAGACCTACCACAGCTAGGCATGTCCCTCCCCGCTCTGCATGCTCAAGATTTGATAGTGAGGATGGTGTAGAGAAAACAAGAGATTGATACACTAAGGTTCACTAGAACATACACATGGACCAACCGGGAAGGTGTACATGTATACCAGTATCCTGGACTGGTGGTGCTACTCCCACTCTAGTGTGCTAGACCAGCACCCAGGAGCACCTTCGATTCCCCACTTTCCAGACTGCAGGAATTCATGCACAGGGCAGAGTTTATGTGCCAAGGCGGCAGATGAGAATGAGGGATGTGGTGCAGGTGGAATTCAGCAGGTAACTGTTCTGCGCATTGGACACGGATATCAGAGGCCTCTTCACCTAGCTGCTTGCGGGTCAGTGGGCCAGGGCCTTGAGAACAGCGTCTCCCACAGTCATGGGAAGAAAACCTGCACTCCAACACTGGAGAGTTGCAGCACCGCAAGAGAAGCACTTCACGGCACTGCTTCAGTACGGTGCGTTACATCACACTGCCAAGCTCCCACGTACGGCAGGCAGGCAGAGAGGGAGGTACGTCCAAAGGGTGCAACAGAAGATTTCCCCCACCCCTCTGTGTTTTAAATCCTAATGTTACAGCAGATTTTCCAAGAGGCTTTTGCTAAGAATCAGATTGTGCAAGTGGTCCACAGGCCAGTCGTGAGATAATTTTCCACACTGGCAGAGTCTCCATGGGCTCATCCATTTGACTGAAATACATACCTCCTCCCCATCTCCCGCCGCAGCACGTAAGCTAGAACAGGTACCGCTTGCTGCAGCTGCCACTTGCCAACACTGTAAAGGTTTGCCACTAATGCTAATAATATGCTCTAGCCATTCTGCCTGTGATCTCACTGGCAGATGGCAAGGGCTGCCTCCTGTGGAGATGAAAAGATGCTGATGGGCACTTTCCTGCACATCCCATAGCTATCCCTCTGGATGTTTTTCCTCTGGGATCTTAAAGGGGCCAGGTCTCCCACCACCTTTCAGGAAGTGAATTAGACAGGCCCCCTTTAGAAAAAGCTATTTTGTCGTCTTTAGCCAAATTTTTACCTTGGTTACTGGTTTTCTTGCTGGTCATGCTCTAATTTTGACCTCACGCTTCAGCTCTAAGTAACCCTGTCTCACACCGTTACTGGTTTTCACCCTCCTGCCCAGTGTGCGACTGCAACGAAGGTCATTTGTTCCCTTTCATACAATCTCCAGATCCCCTCATGTACTATGACTATTCCTCACACCCGCTACCCACAAGACCATGTCATCCTGACTCCTTTGTCCACCCCACTGCACAGCCCTCCCCAGCATTCTCCCAGATGAGAGACACGCCAATTAAGCAAACCCAACAGACTTGTTTACACCACTGAATCCCCAGCTTCTGTTTGTGTGGAAGGAAGCATGGCTTAGTGATTAGGGGTGGGGTCTGTTTTCACTTTTATTTGCTTGCATCTCTACTTTTCTACTTCTGTATTTTCTATTTTTATTTACCTGCATTGCTTTTATTTGCTGTTTTCACTTTTATTTGCTTGTAACCATTTCTACCTTTATCCCTACTACTTGATATCACTTAACCTATATCCTTTTGCTCATAAACTTGCTTTATTTTTGCTATACACCAACTCAGTGCTGTGCTTGAAGAGAACAGTGTGTTTACTGCACTTAAATTAATAAGATGTAATGTAAAGACTCTTTAACAGAGCCTCAAACTTATCCTCTGTGAATGAACGGTGACGGGCGCTATGCGTTTAAGAGTTTGGGGGCTGGAGTTCGCTGGCTGCTACCTGCCAGGCAAGGTTTGGGCAGGGAGAGCCCAGAGGAGTTTGCTGGCGAGACCAGTGAGGCAGGGAGCTGACACACAGCCTAATCTACAGCAAAGCTCCCTCACTGTGGCTCACAGCTCTGGGCATGGACAGCAGCATTGTACCGAGACAGAGCTGGGTTCCGTCCCCAACTCTACCACCGACCCACTGCAGGATCTCAGTCCAGCCACTTCATCTCTTGGAGCCTGGGTTTCCGCACCAGTGAAATGGGGTACACTGAGCCAACCCTTTAAAGTGTTTGGAGATCTCTGGAAGCAATGCCAGACAAGTGCAAAATATCGTGTTGGTTTGTGCCACCCTGTGCAGTTCTTTCCCAGCAGTGGGGTGGCAGGGATGGGGTTGATGCCCAAGGACTCACCGTCACACGAAGCAGCTCATGATCCGAATGGTCAGAAACCTGCAAATCTTTCACATGCTCGCTGGCTTCGGACTCCTTTAAAAACCCAAAATCAATACGTTACAATTTGTGTGTTTGCTGACCTCGCATATTTGCAAGGGCATTTCCAACACAAAGCAGAACTGCAGATACTGGGAAAACAAATCCAATCTGTACACACTACAGGGAAGTGCCCAAGTTTCTTGATGTTACACGAAAGACATTTCTAAGGGTGTAACCCACAAACAAGCACAAGACGCCACTTTGCAGAGGAAAAGGGATTTTTGATAGGAGGAGGGGTTGGAGAGGGTAAAGAAGTGCTCTTCAAATTGGACATCCCCTGATGGCTCCTCCACTTCTCCTGCAGAGCTCTCCACAACTCCAGCCATTCCCAATTCTGACCGTTATTTCCTCCCCACGTCCAGCCTGCAGCTCTGGCTCCCAGCTCAAGCCGCGCACCTAGCTCCTCTTTTTCTCCCACTCCAGACCTCACACTGCCCTGCAGGCTGGAACACACAACAGCTGATCAGGGATCCCCAGGCACCCTCCACTTCTGGTCCATTATCTGCATTGTGCCTATTCATGCCCTAGGGCCCAATCCAGCAAATATTTAATACCATAGTGCATAGCATCTACCGGCGTGAGCAGATCATGGTCTCTGCACATGATTAAAGGGCTATGATCAGCAGCAAGTACAACTCCTAATGGTAAGTGTTTGCAGGAATGAGCCCTATGCCCCAGTCCTGCAGAACTTACACACCTGCTTCACTTTAAGAACTTGGGTCAGACTGGGGAGGAATTAGCCTTTCGGAATATGCTGTATATGGACTGGATATCTGTTTGGAGCCCAGCTCCCGGGTCAGGGAGTTGACCCACCCTGTTGAAAGGGAGCACTTCATGCTCTTCCTCTGACCAGAGATTGCACTATAAAGCATCTTGGTTACTGGGGCTTGGCTGCTTTCTGGGGGTCTCAGTGGTAGAATGGTGGAAAAGGTGACGCGTACTGGAAGGTATTATGTTCTGCAGTCGATCCACATCTCTGGAACCAACCCCCAGGGGCTAGTCCTTTCCCTCCCTAACCTCACACCCTCCCTATAGCATCCTTCCTTGGAGCTGTAAATATCAGAACCGGACACTTATTTTACACATTTGCCCCACCTCTAAACAAGCCAAGAGAAACCACTGCCAGCGAACATCTCTGCAAAAACCAGCTTACTTACTACAGAGGGCAGCACTGAAACTTGAGGCTTATTACTCCTCTAAGATGTAAGACGTGTATCACATTTGGATGCTCTGGACAGCACTTTTTATGTGGATTAAAAAAGGGTTTTCCTCCATACAGAACTGGGAATTTGTAGAGCACTTGCACCCCAATTTAGGAATGCATTACGATTAGGAAAGCACTTACACACATGCTTCACTTTAAGTGCATGCCTAATGCAGTCAATGGGATTTAAGTACATGCTTAAAGTGCTCTCCTGAACTAGGACCTTACGAAGCAGTGGAAGCTGCAGGCAGCAGTTCTCACAACAAGCCCTGCCCATGCAGGCAGATTTCTTACTTCGCCAGCATCCAGCTTGCTGTCTCTTTTCAGGTCAGCTGCTTCTTCCCTCATCCCATTTGCAAACTTTTCATCAACAGACATAGTGTCAACAGGGACAGCCATGTTTTCCCTCGGACCTGCCTCACGTGTGCTAACATCTGGAGACGCAGCTATGGGTTGCCATTGACTGCTGGCCACGTCTGTCCCCGCCGCTGTTCTTTCTCCTGGAGTTCCTGGCTTTTCGTAAGCTACAGAAACTTCATCTTCTAAATCAGTATCTTCCTTCTCCAACAGTTCATTCCCCATGGGTCTCCCATTGAGCTCCTCTTTGCTCAGGCCACGAAGGCTGCTGTCAGCATCCCTGTTAAGCCATTTCTCTGGAGTTGGAGGGCGCACACCATCAGAATCCAAGGGAAACTCTTGCCTTTCTTCAGAGTGACTCACATTCAAGGACTCCCTCTACGCAGCAAGTTAAACACAGTTAGAGCTACACAGTACCCATACTTTGCCCCTTCTCTGGGAGGATCTTTGTACCAAAGCAGATGGACAAGTGATCACAAAGCTTTGGGTGACTTTAGCAAGGTCAGTTTGAATTTATTTTAATGTATCCCTCTCTCTAAGAAAAAGAATCTTCTTGTGATGAGTGTTCTCATCTCACAGAGCTGGAATCTGGTTTTCCAGAGCTGCTTTCATACCCGATGGATCTCAAGGTATGCGAGTTAGTGACTGATGCTGCAGGGCCCAGAGACCAGTGGATTAGTCTTTACATGCCTCTCAGTAGCTCTAACACAGCCTTGGACACTGAACTCTGTTTAGTAAGAGAGGGTAGTTTGAAAGAGACGGTTATTGGCTTTTTAACTTTTGCATGGAGCTGTCACCTAGGCATGACAGACAGGATATGCCCACCGCATTGTCCACCTTTGGCACCAGTGCAAGAACAGACATAGGCTTTGAACCCACAAACTTCAGGCCCAGAATGAGAATGAAACAGACTGAAGGATACTGGTAAGAACAAAGGAGCTAGTCTAGCCGAAGGCCCACTGGATAGGGCATATTAGACTTGGAAAACAAAGTCTGGAAAAGCTTAGTCACCCAAAGCGTCAGCCACATCTCCTGGCAGTCAGCAAACTCACAGCAAAAAGTATAACCAGCAGAAGCTGGAGAAGTTTCCCTCATCAGAATGCAAACTGAGTCGCTGACAGTTCTGCGTTTCTCACTGTTTTATTAATGCTATGGTGACTTGTCAAACTTTAGCTAAAGCCTTTGTACAGTTTGTACTGTACACAAACTGCATATTTTATCTGGGTATTTTTACCAAGGTGTCACTGGAACAGTGTCACTTGGAAGCTCAAAATGCCAAAAAACAGAGAGGATGCCTCTCAGGCTGCCATTCGCATGAGGGAACTGAGCAGGACCCAGGAGATTTATTAGTTGCGTTAGGAAGAGTGAAGAGAGAAATCAAATCACTGGATATTCTCCCAAACACTGCATCAAAGCTGTATTTCAGAGTGTCACCTGCAATTTGCCAAGCAATAAAATCAAAGCTCGAACCTGCTTCAGTTCAGGGCCCAGTTAACACAGGCTTACAAACGCACCACAAGCACTGGTCAGCTCTACAGGGCTTTTAAAAGGAGGTGAGGGCTCAAGAACACATTTATTTTACAAGCTTGAAGAATTTTATATTTTCATGTTTCCCTGACATTACTCCATATGGGTCCCAGTCCTGAGTAAGTTTCTCTCGTTCATGGATGTTGCTGTATCAGCAGACTTTAGCCAGGGACTGAGGCAGCACATGAGTGAGTCCATTCTGGAATTTGTTAGTTTCACCACTAAACAGCGGAGATACTTCACTTTTAAGAATGGCCTCTGTGTAGCCATGGTCACCCCTTCCCATTCTAATTTCACCGGGCATTTTACTGTGCAGTAGAATACACATGCCAAACACGATCCTTCTCCATTCTTAGAACAAAACCAAGCCAAACAGGTATATTCTTCCCTTTGACGAACACAAACAACTCCAGTCTGCATTCACTGGTGTGCCTACAGGTCATGTGCCTAAGAGACTGCTCTTTAAGCAAGTTTACATGACAGACTGGAATGGCTCAGTAGAGTTTCTTACACAGTAGAATCCTGTTGTAAAAAGATTTGGGCAAACCTGGTTTTCTAATGTTATAGCAGAATGATCATCATATGCAATTCTATGAAACAGTGAACCATGCAAATCAGAGGCAAGAAGAGAAGCAAAGTCTCATTTTGCAAGGAGAGAGCAAATTCCAGGCATTTCTGTGCTATGGCAAGTCCATCAGGTTGTAACTGGCTCTAGCTGGTCCTCCCACAAGCTGTAAAATACTTTACCTGCAGCTGACTGACACCCTGAATGGTGAGAAATTCCTACCTATCCAATAAATTATTCCCAAACAGAATGCCCCAATGATCAGCATAAATCTGGAGCAAACACATCAGTATCAATGGGACTGGATTTCAGAGAATAATCCTTGATGCACAGAGATGAATGATCACTACAAGTAGCAATCACTAAAGCTGAATTGCAACTCACCATGAAAAACAATGCAGCAATGTTGTTTGTTTGTGTGTGTGTGTGTGTGTGTATTTAAGCAAGTTTAACACAATAGGTAATAATGCTGGGAATTTAGCTTTAAAAAAATAAAAAACAAACACATGACACACAAAAACCTTCTAAAATGTAAGCTCTTTGGCTTTCGTTATTTGAAGCCGGACTCTCAAGTTTGGGTTGTTCCTGGAAGACAAGCCCACAAAGCAGTGTAGGGTCTGCACTGTTAGCCTGGAAAGCTTTCCCGGGCAAGATGAATCCGTTCCATGCAAGTAAACATTTTAACCACCAGAAAAAAAACAACAACAACAATCTGATGCTTTATCACAGCACTAGGGGATGACTGTTTTCTACTCCATGGAAAGCTTCAGAGACATCATGCAAGCCAGCAATAGCAGAGATCCACTGGTCACCTCTCTGGACTTCCAGCTTCATCTTCAGAATTCCTTATGTGCTAGAACTCACGTTCTGTGACACTGCCTAACCGGTTGCCACAATTGTCTTCTTCTGCCCTGCAGCTGCACTGCAGAGCAGAACAACACACCTGCCAGTCAAAACTCATCTGCTACCCCTCTGAACTGGGAGAGGTAGGGTGCATTTCACTTACTTTCTTCCTACACACCACACAGTACAAATTAACATTCCCCTAAAAGGAGTTTCACAGTTTACATCTCTATTTAAATGCAAGAGAAATTACATTTCCAGAAGAAAAGCAGAGATTTAGTAGTATTCAAACCTTGGAGGTACGTCCCCTCTCTCCTGAAAATTAGCTGGACTGATTTTGATACTTTCAAACAAACAGATAATGTACATGTAAGCCAAGTGCAGAGTGTTGACTGCAATTAAATCACCCGCTGCACCTGAGACTTTCACAGAGATCTGAGAGACCGGATTAGAGACAGATTACCAAGACAATTGTCTATCTTAGTATCTTCCACAGAGCCTCTTCTACTGAGATAAGGCCTGGATTTGATGCTACACTGGGAGCAAAAGGGGAATGATGAAGACAATCCCAAATGGTTATAAATGGTCATTCATCCTGAATGAATTCATTGCCATAGTTAGCAGCATAATGAGCTTCACCTTTGGCTGAAAAGGCAATGATGATCAACTTCGTAAGACACGGTGAGAAGCCCTCCACCCTGGATTCCCCAATGTCAAGCTGTCCATGCTCTGCATGTTATACTGCTTCTGCCTAAACTGCCGGTCAGTTCAACTAATACATGCTCTACCAAGCTCTCTCTAGATCAGAGGCTGGCTCCACTCACCTGATCAGAAAGCTAGTGGCTACAGAAGTTGCTAACTATGCTCTCCAATACAAGGGAGAGAACAATGCCAGGAACAGTTTATCTGTTCCTACCCTTTAGCTAGTCAACACTGTGCCGATGATTTATGGATGTATGGGGAGACTTAACTGCCTTCTCTGGAAGGCACAACACTCCCTCCTGCACACACACCTCTGTGTTAATGCAAACAAGCACACTGGACTGTGCAGCATTTATTTATGGAGATGGTTCACCTTTCAGACATTTCCATCTGCTAAAAACGGCTGCATTTTAATTTTCCATTGTATAGATGGGCTGCATGACGCAGAAGGTTTACCTGCAGACAAACCTTTTTGGAACGTAGTACCAAAGCTCCCTGAACTGCTAGAGGGACAGAGTGATTTACTACAATATGTCATGCCCTATTTTCTCTCTCCAGTTACCCACAGTCAGAGGTCTTCAGACCCCTCCCGTGATAGCCAGAAGTACTCTTGTATTCCCAGTCATGTTAATACAATCTCCTCCAATTATCCTAGAGAAATCCTCCAAAGATTTAACGACAGCTCAAACCCATCATCTTCACCTGCCTTACCCCCAACCCTCAGAAAAGACAGTTTCCATGAGTACAAATGTAAGAAAAGCAAATGTCAAGTTCTTCAACATCTGACTGGTTTGATTTCTCACTCCTCTTCCCCAGATTAAGTTACTCAGCTTCCAGCTCCTGCCCCTAAAACACCTCGGGGTTTGTATGATTTATTTCCAGTTCTCCTCCTCTTTAGACCAGCTCATTTCATTCTTTACAGTCTGCTTTCCCAGCAAGCATCACTGCATGTCACTAAAACTATCACCTACTGTATCCAAATATGGATTCTCAGTCTTTGATCCACTGACTGGATTTTTACCAGCTCTGCAGGCAAGCTGGTTTATCACTTCATCCTGTCATTTCTCATACACTCCTTTGTGGGGCCTGTTTTATGGACCTTCTCTTCCTTTTGATTTTGTAATAAAGCTAGAGAATGGCTTGGGATGCAGAGAGAGCTGGCTAACATTAATGTTTTTCTACTGCCATCTTATGGAATTAAACATGAATGATAATTTCCAGTGGGACATTAATAACCCATCAGGACTCAAGATAACATCCATCTAGGTTACTAGTTTTTAAGAGACAGACTGGCGCTCGGGTGGCAATTGCCATTTCATAATAGATTCCCAAAGCCCTGCCACATCAGTGGAATGCTAAGCACTTCTTTGTTCCTAGCCATATTAACATTTCAGTGATGAACTGGGCCCCAACAGGCCTCTTGTTGTTCTGGAGATGAGCATCCAATTTAACACAAGCCACCCTTGCACACTATGCACAGCACAGCGAACAGGTTCTCCAGCACAGCATTTGAAAGCTTACTTTGCATGTGCCATGAAAAAGGAGAATGAAAACACTACATAGCATTTTAAAATAAATGAATTTGCCTCTCAGATGCTGGAGCGGAATTTTTAAAGACTGGAGAAGGGATTAATGTCCACAGGAATAGCCTGGCTAAATCACTACAGACAGCTTTCAACACATAATCCATTGTTTCCTTGCCATCCTAACTCTGATTGCGGTTAATTATGTATGTGCAAGGGGCACCCCAGCCCAATAAAAATAAAAATATATGTTCAAGGCCTTACATGTTTTTAAATCATCCTCAGTGCTCAACGTTTGAGGGCAGGAATTTATCAACAGTGCAACAGAAAAGGAACCAGTGGCCAAGGTTCTAAGTTTGTGCTAAAGAAAGCAGCCATGTGCCAATATTCATCTCAGTTTCCACATAACAAGAGATCCAGAACAATCTGACAAAAAGGAACAATGAAGCTGAAGTGGCATTTTTAAGAGGAAAAAAAACCTGAAGACTTCACTGAAATGTAATTTCCATATTTCCATATTCCACTATTTTACTAGTGAATGTTACTTTTGTTCACCCATTGGAAAAGGCAAAGGTGAAATGAAATCCTGTCCAATGCCAATACTGCCACTCCTACAGCAAGCTGAGCTCTCAAAGGAGGCCAGATGGCTCTGTCCTTGGCCCCACTGAATGATACCTCTGGGGTGACCTTACCCATCTGCATGAATTTCACTGCCTACCCCACTGTGCCTCCAAGCATTCAGCTGGGCCTGACCATGGACAAAACCAAGCTCTGATTTTTCCTTGTAAACCCTCCCCACTTTCCCTTCTTTAATTTACCCAGCAGCTCCCCTGCCACTCAGACTTGCAATCCTGGGTCCAACTTGGCTGCTGGCCTCCCCATCTCCCTTCACATCCAACTGGTTTCTAAGTTTTGTTGCTTCTTTGTTCAGAAGAAAGTGAAAGTCCCAACCTTCTTTCCTGTCCTGACATTCACCCATGCTCAGTGCTCATCTTCTGGGTAACCCACTGCTCCACATGCCCTATCCCCAGTCTAGCCAACACACAACCGCCAACGTTACTTGCTGTGTGCAACCAAAAATATCACTCCCCTTTTCAGAACTCACTCTGGCTTCCTCACGTCTCATCTAGTTTCTGACTTTCTCCCTCACCCCTCCTCCATTCCTGAAGCCAGCCTCCCTAACTCCTTCATCTACTTCTCCCATGTCAGCTTTTATGCCTCCTTCAGTACCACCCCTACATGGCCCGGCCTCTCAGGACCCTTCACTTTCCTCATTCCAATCCTTCCAAAGACGCTAACCCAGGTCAGCCAGTGCCCTCCTGCACCCTGCCATTCTAGAAAAAGACAGACAAGGAGGTAAAGGTCAAAAATAAAACCAAAGAACAAAACTACAACCACTCTCTTACTTCCATTCCCAGATGCTCTTCGGGCTTTTCATTTTATCCACGGCTGTCTTTTAAAGCTTCTTGGGGCAGGCACCACATTTTAATTTGTGTCTTGGAAAGCACATCTCTTCACTGAATAAACAATAACTGCCACATTGCATGTAGGTAATACTTCTATTCCAGCTTTTCTGGTTAAATGTGTAGGTTAGGATCCATTTATGCCATAAACATACATCATGAAACATAAAGGATACACAACTGGGCAGAGCTCTCGTTGCTGTGGGACCATTCACTGAATTAGTTTTAATGGAACTTCAAGTGTGCACCGTTAACTGATATATTTTTTGCGCTTAATTGCCTCTACCTTAAGGTAGTGTGTGGGGAAATGCCAGTGTATAATGAGAGCTAGACAATGCTGCATGAAGAACATCAGCGGATGCAGGAGCTCTGTCTGCACATGCATTCCCCCCATTGTTGACTCTGGTGCAGCTGCACCGTTGTAAGAAATAGTGGAACATTTCTGGAAGAAAAACCTAGCACAGTCATGGTCAGTTACTACTGGATTTTATGCTGGTACCACTCCGTTGGCTTCAAGTAATCTACACCCTATTTACACCCATGGGAGAGCAAATTTTTTTTCTAAAGAAAGCCAGAATTTGCAGAATACAGCGAAAACCTTGGACACAATAAAATAGTGCAATCTGCCACCCTCTCCTGTTTCTCATATTAAGGCACTGACAGTTCTTAGAAGATTCTGCCATGTGTATTTCAGTCTGACATTTCCTAACACGCTCTTATAAATAACCGCAGAGAGAAGCAAACCCAGGAGTTTACAAACCCCTGATCAGGCCAGGCAGGGAAAACAAGAGCTGCAACGTTCCAGAGCAGTCTGATACCTCAGTAGATGCATACTGTGTATGCCCAGAAGACTTCTTTGGGTATGTCTTTTTCACTCAATCTTCTACAAAAGCTCGCACTATTTACATGCCAAGTTTGAAAGTTCAGCCATTTTTTAAATTTACCTCCATGACAAAAAAACATGGGGTAATTTTTACTGTGGTTTTTAAACAGGAATTTCTACTTACTGACCCCATAAGCAGAGAACTCAAAGAAAGTCTGACGGGATTTTGTTCAAACTTAAAAAAAAGATTTATCTCTGGGCAGAGACCAACCACGGAAAATTTCATCCCAAAATGTGACTTTTTAGAAAATTATGTGAAAACAAAGGGTTCGTAAGTTAAACGGATACGCAGCCTGAACAATAGTGAGCTCTAGAGAAATATTTTACAGTGCTACAAAGAGTTATTGTTATGCAAACTAATGTAAATTCATCAGCCTTATTTTAAAAATGCAATCCTAGGACCTCCCTTACAAAGCCCAGTTTCAAACATATTGTTCGTATCATTTCTGGGTCGTGACTAAGGAAGAGCAGAGCAACTCATCCTCAAATCCTTCTAGTGCACCTGAGAATATGTAGCTATTCATTACTAACTCAAGTGGCCCATTTCTTTCCTAAATGCCCGTGACAATTCCAAGGACCCGTTCTCTTACCTCATACTCGAAGCTGCCTCCTAGGGCACTAATGTCCATGTGCAGGTTTCTGAGCAGTCTCGCTGTCCCGCAAGGACTCTATATATTCAAAAAAAGAAAAACAACAGCAGGTGAGTTTTTATCTTTGCAACTTGTCATATTTTAAGCCATGCTTGAAGACATTCTAGGATTTAGTAATAGGTGGAAATGGGGCAGGGGAACTGCAAGACAATGTGTTAAAGCACATTTCGTTTCAGAAATGCTTCTTAGCAGTGTATCATTTCCTGAATTATTCTTCTCTCCAAATGCTTATGATGGCTAACTACACATGGTGAGCAGGTGCTCCATACTGATAGCCACCAGGGGAAAGGGATCTTTCTGCTGGGCTGGCAGGATTCTTCCATATTGCTACCTGGAACTGCCATTTCCCTATAACAAAACCAGTTCATGAATTAGTGCGCTCATCAAGGCTTAAGTCTCGTCCAGTACGCCTGGGATCTTGTACCCACTAAATTTAATGGCAAAGTTCCCAGTGAGGTCAAAGGAGCAGGAGCAGGCACACAGATTGTGAAAGTGTCCTTAACAAACCCTGTACAATTGAAACCCTGTACAAATCTAGAAGAGGGCACAGCTATGCTCTTGGAAGTGAAACTTCCCTAGGCTGACACATCCATGGCCAAGGCCTCTGCAGACAGCAGCACTGACCCTTTTCAAAACCTAACAAATCAAATCAGAGAGAGAATTGGATTAGATACCCTGGAGGAAAAACAAGAAACTTAGCCTAAGTTAAACTCAGAAGCTTTGGAACCAGAGGATATTCTGGGCCAAAAACCCCAAAGAAGCAAGGACTATCAGTGTCTGTTCCCTGGGAATTCCCTTATGGGATCGATGCACAGCCCACAAACACACCACACAGCACTCACAGGAATGTAACAGGTTCCTCAACACTCTCGCTACCTGATTCTCACTCTCTTCCTCTTCATCTTCCCCCTCATCTACAGCTAGCAGATTTAAGGAGCGTTTTCCCCCAGGCATGGATCCCATCAGGCTCTTGGTGCAGCTGGCGGGTTTAAGAGTCTGTGGAGGCTGCACAGTCAGAAAAAACCAAAAGTTAGAGGAGAGCAAGTCAAATGTGAAAGAGGAGACAGGCATCCACTCAGACATATCAAATCGTGGCAGCCCAATTCCATCCCTAGTAGAGGGACTCTCTCCACAGCGCATAGTCAGCACAACAGCCATAATGTCAAGGACTATGGAGACTAACTTGACAGTTTTTGCAGACTGTCATCGCAAATATATCTTGACTACCGAGGTGGTGAGCTCTGTTTAGGCAGAGCTTTCCATTATAGCAAAGATACTCTCACTGTAAAGAAACATATATGCAAAATCCCCACATAAAAGAACAGACTTCCTGCTCCCTTCTTCCTTTATTTAGATGAATTTGGTGCTGCTAGAAGTGGTAAGACTGATAGCTCTGGGGATGCAAGATTTCCATACGCACCGAACAGGTACACAACCAATGGGAACGAAACTAACGTGGGTTTTGTACGTGGCAAGTTACCAGCATGTGAATCTACAGCATCCCAGCTTGCCACACAGTGACATCCATGTGGACATTACTCCAGTGCGCTGAAAGTCACAGCCCTGGATCTCAGTGTGCTAGAGCAGTGTCCACACAGGACGTTACTGCACAGCAAGCTTGTGTCCTGGCCTGCCACACAGTAACTTGGCTTGCAAACAAGCTCTCTGTCTCAGCTTTCTTCTGGAGGGCCTCTTCAAGGAAGACAAAAGGAAGTTCAGTCTCCATAGCCCATCAGTCCTTCCCCTCCCTGCAGCGACCAATGAGGGGCCAGCAGCCACTTTACAAAGTGAACATTTCCACTAACAGCTGGACGTGACATCCAACAGCTCATTTCAGCATCGAATGGGAACAGCTGCTCAGCCACTAGTGCAACGGTAATGGTTATGTCCTATTACCAGAACGAATGAGCGCTCTATCCTCCTTGGCATAATTAACACACGGGGGCTCAAATACTATGATGATGGGTGCCAGCGTAAGAACTTCAGTAGCTAGGAGGAGGGGAAGAAAGCAGCAACTTTAAGCTATAGCAGTGTCAGTCTGACTGTAATAGGACAGAGATCACTGCCATTTGGGACTAGACACCATTCAAACATGGCAGGGACAAAAAGATACAGGGAAAGGAAACATATTTCACATTTCTAAGCTTGGCTTCTCAGACAAAGACAGATAAAAACATGCAAGAGGGACAGGGATACTGTCTTTGAAACCATTCTACTGCTTGGGGAGGTCCCTCAAAACATGGCTCATTGCGATCAACATCCCAAACTGAACTTGCAATGAAGAGGGAGAGTTACCAGAGTTCCTCCTCTGAGCAGTGGACTGAATACTCCCGAGTTCTCCACACTGATGCTTAGCGAGCCACGGAGAGCACTGGCTGGATCATCCACCACACCACGCAAAGGGGCAAGACTCCCCAGAGGAGCTTGGACAGGTACTAGCAGGGAACCTGGAGACTAGGGCATGCAAGAACAAGGTAAGTATCTGACCACAATGGAGACGGATCAAGAGACAGGGAGCAGGCACCATTTACAGTCCAAGTAGGTACAAAAATAGCGAGCCTCTGCTATCTGAACACTGCCTGCCTCCCACTGAAACCACCTCCGTGCAAAAGCTGCCAACGAGACCCAACGCTTGGCAATGACCATCATGCCAGATGTGTGAGAAATTACTGGTGGAGTGACTCACGCACGGAGCCCTTCCAATGACCCATATGAACATAGAGTTATTCATTTCACCAAAGCCAGGGGTTTGTTTGAGTCAAAGTTCGCAGGAGTAACACCAAAGCCTCAGCGAGAGGATAAAATACAACACACGTTACAGGCGTGCCTAGGAAGGTACTTAGAACCTCGGTACTATTCCAATAAAATCAGGCCAGGCAGCTTTGCTCCTCTTTCACCCCCTGCTGCTGTGCACAGAACTGAATAAGTGAAGCAGAAAACATAGCTGACAAATCAGGTTTCTTCAGAAAAGAAAAAGATTAGATATTTATTGCAAATTAGTGGCCAGTTGTCAATAGTTGACTGTCCACATAAGAAAGAACAAAAAGGGTTAACAATCCTTCACTTCCTTGGTTCCTCCCATGACAGCATTGCCTCCCCTTGAGTTTCCAACAGCTGGCCAGGAAGAGGGGAAGTGATAACAGCTGGGCAGCCCAACTAACTGATTTTGTAGGACCTGGGATAACTGTAACTTAACCCTCCAATTACCCATTGGGGGCGGGGAGGAGGAAGGTTATGTCATCATTTTCTTGTTGCTACCTCTCAGCAGAATAAGGCAGGACAGTCTCACCTGGATGGCAAGAAGTCTCCTGTCCTCCAGAAGCTACAACAAGCAGCTGGGACTGCAACAACAACTTTTGCTGAAATGTAAAATTGCTCAGTGACAGGCAATTCTGCTGCAGAACTTCACCAAGAGGCTCCTAATAACTTCTGCTGAGGCTTCTCCCATATACAGCACAGCAAAACCCTGAAAAGTAATTCCTCCCTCCCATCCCAGTTAAAGGGGTCAGGGAAGAGCCACAACAACTACTAAAGGATTGGAAACCATGTTTTGTCGTGAGAAATTGAGGCTCAACCTATTTAGCTTAATAAAAAGAAGGTTAAGGGGTGATGACAGTCTAAGTACCTACGTGAGGAACAAATATTTGATAATGGGCTCTTCAGTCTAGTAGACAAAGGTATAACAAGATCCAAGAAGCAGCAGTTGAAGCTAGACGAATTCAGACTGGAAATAAAGGTGCACAGGTTTAACAGTGAGGATAATTAACCAATGGAACAGCTTACCAAAGGCTGTGGTGGATTCTCTGTCACTGAGAATTTTTAAAGCAAGGCTAGATTATTTTCTGAAAGATCTGCTCTACTTCAAACAGGAATTAATTCACGGCACTCCTCTGGCTTGTGTCATGCAGGAGGGCAGACTAGATGATAACAGTGGTCCCTTTTGGCTTTATAATCTATGAATCTCTAAACAAATGCAAGTCCCACAAAGGGCTGAAATCAAACAGGACAAGCTGGAGAAAATGCCACACTGAACTGACCTGATCAGAAGAACCAAAGTTGAATTGCACTTGTAAAGGTGGGCTGAGAAATGATGACAGCTCAGACATAAGCCCTCTTTTACAGCAGTGACACAAACAGGCTTCTGAGTGAGGCAGAATTACCCCCCACCACCAACCTGAGTTACCCTCACAGAGCATCTCAAAGCTCTGCTTTATACAGTGGAATGTTTTATCCCGTACGTTGTACCTGGTGATACCTTGCCTGAGGTAAGCTACACATATGCCTACGGTATCCCAGCACAGCTCTGTAGCATTTCTTCACCAGAGCACGTGTGTCGGCAGATCAGTCTCCTGTACACTGTATTTATACAAAATTACAGACCGAAAACACAGTTAATTCACCAGCACACTGGGGGAGGGAGGGAGAAGGAAGATAAATGCACACTGATCTCTCCTCTGCCAAGCCATTGCCAAATCAATGGTTATAGTGTAAATTACACATTCTGGGCTTAACTAATGATTTTCAACAGATGGCCATTAACTATGTGTGTGGAGCTGTGGATGTTAGTTGTCCTTTAGCAAGAAAAATCTCACTGCCATTGAGCTAATTAAAACTTTCAGGATAATCTGCAGTTTATCTGATATTTATAGTCATAGTTATTATCAGCTAAGGGGGTGCTAGCACACGCCGGTAATTGGAAACCGAAGCTAGCAATTCAGTGGAGTCGCAGCTGGATACCAGCAATACGGGAGCAACGCAATTCATGAACAGCACACACACTGACCTTTTATTTTATTTCATTTCTTCAGAACACACCATTTGGCAAGTCCTCATTAAACTAAAGCAATTCGTTATGAAACAAAGAACGAGCCAGCCCAGGACGCTCTTCAGTGACGAGGCACCTCCCGCTATATAGAGTGGAGGAAAGCAGCTTGGCCAAAGAAAAACTAGAAACATGGGGCTCAACCTCCGCCCTGCCACTGGTGGGCACCAATTGTCATGTACCTTATGGCAGTGGGGGATGCTCAGCGTCTTGGTGAGAAAGAGCGAGCGTCAAGCACATGCAGCTGCAGGCAAGAGCAAAACAGCTTGAGTGCCTGACATCCAACATTAACTACTATCTGGATCTTTTTTGTAATTAATGATGCAATTGTAGCCGGGGATAAAAGTCCTAATAATGGAGGGGGGAGAGCTCTGGAAAGAAACAAGTATGCGTTGGATTTATTGTTTTATCGAGATATGAAGGGTGGAGACTTTGTCCCATGATATTCAAAGCAAAACACTGCCTGGCATCTGCTGAGTACCCCCATGTCCCTCAGTTCATCGTCAGGTTTGCAGGGAAGCATCACGTTTAATGGGCACTTAGGGTCTTTTGGTTTCCCAAGAGCGTGAGGGAAGGAGAGGGAGAGGATTTCTTTCAGAGATGGCACCGCGCCAATCCTCCCTTGATTGCTCTCCCATGAATTTACCTGGTTTGAGTGTGTCAAGTGAGAGGTGTCATAAGACAGCAGCAATGGTGTTCAGGTCAGGACTGAGCTTCGCTCAAAGAAGTTTGCGCAGCACCTGCCTGCAAAAGGCCTCGGTGGGGTCACTGTGCTAATGCTTAAGTTCCATAAGAAAACGAGTGCATTCAACCTTGGTTTTTCTGAGTTTATCAGCAAGGGAAGCCTTGTGGCTAAGGCGCTGGATTTAATTCCTGGCTCGCTCACACTCCCTGCATAACCTTGGCCAAATCACTTAATCTCTCTGTGCCTCAGTTTCCCATCTGTAAAATGAAGATCAGACTTTCTTTCTCCCTCCATTGGTCTATCTTGTCTAATTAGACTGTTTGCTCTTCAGACATGCCCCATCAGCTCATGTGACTGCCACCAGGAAGGTAATTTCCCTTTCTCCTGAAACTTAGCTCAACTGAGAGAAAAGGTTCACTCTCAAGTCCTCAGATTCATTTAAATGGAATAGCAGTCCTATTACAGAGGGATTTATTAAATCTAAACTGCCTACCTGATTACTGCCTGCCCCTTCACAAAGCTTCAGTTTGCTGTAATCCTCAGTCGCTTTTCCACTCTGGGTCAACTCTCCTTTCACCTGCCAACAGAACCTGCTGTTTTCCTGGCACTCAGCTGTCTGATAAAACCAACCAGGAAGTACTTGTATACCCTCCGCGAACAAATCTGCCTCTAGCCCTCTGGGAACTGGCTCTGTCCTTCCATCTCCTTCTACTGTTTCTTCTTGTCTGCCCTCATTATTATTCTCATGGGCATCACGTGACCTATCCAGTTTCATGTCAAAACTGACACAGCTATGTTCCTGAACAGGCACTTGATCCTTTTCCTGCACATGCTGATAGAACTTCTCATCCTCAGACTTACACTCACTTGCCGACTTTTCATGAGCTGAGCTTCGTTGCGGAGTTTGGAGAGTTCCTGTGAAAGGATGACTGGGTAGAGGCCTATTAGCAGCAGCGACCAAGTCTGTCCATCTGTCAGATTCATGAGAGCTCTGGAGATCCCAGGAGAAGTTATTGACCTCTCCCAAAACCTGAGATGCAAAATGATCAGCTGAACTGCTTGTAACACTGCTGTCAGGCTCAGGCCCCAAACCATTCGCCTTCACCTTGTCTTCGTGCTGTCCAACAGAGAGAGAAACAGGCTCTGACACAGGAACATCAGCTCCTGCTTGAGCATAAGCTTCTACCTCTGTGGTGTAGGGTAATGTATCCACAGTCACCTGAGGGGCTGCCGGGTGGTTGTCTAAGATGCCTTTTTCCTGGGCTGCTTGTAGGCATGTCCCTTCAGATTCAGGGAACTCTGCCTGCTTCGAGCTCTCCCTCTCCTGCTTGCCAACAGCCTCACTGCTCCTGCAAAGTTTGGTGGTTTGACTCAAAGCCTGATCCTGAAGTTTCCTCTTTCTTCTGCTCTCGACTGCTTTGCTGTGAGCCCTCAGCTCTTCCTGGGGACAATGAGCAACAACCTCCTCCCGCAAACTCAGGTCTTCTGCGGGACTGACATCAAAGCGAATCATTTCATGTTTCCTGCTGTAAAAAATATGGTCAGGGGCAGAGAGGGTCAAGAAAGCTTCATTTTCATTAGCTTGTGATAAACCTAGGCCTCTTTTCTTATCACCACCAGGTCCAGTTGATCTTTCTCTAACTGGGAAGCCATCATTAGGCTGACAGACACTTTCTCCTGTCATCTCCTTTTCCTCAACAAAGAGCGCTCCTTTGTCTTCCAGGACCTCTGGGGAATCAAGGACATTTCTCACATTCTCAATGCCTTGTGAACATGATTTCTTTGACACGGAGGAAACGGGCTTTGTCCTAATAACATCTAAACCTTCAGACTCAGAGTCAGAAAAGCCAGCTTTGTCTCTAATTTTTGTGGACTTGTCTTGGCCCAGCTGGCTGTCTACATCCACTTTGCTATACGATGGAGTTCTTCCTAAAATTTTCTCCACATCAGCTAAGATCTGGTAAGTTCTGCTGGACTTTGCTGTGAGAAGTGGCTGCAGTTTATTCTGGGGAGTCCCTGCAAACTGTCTGTTTGAGTCATTTGTCTCTGGTGGTCTCCCAGAGGTCTTTCCTTTACCTTTCTTAATGAAGCCCTCATTCCTAATCTGGCTATCCTGGTCTAGATCAGGACTTGCACGCTCAGAGGACAGGATGGGAGAGGACATTCGATAAAAGGATGTTGAAGGAAGAATCCCTGGTTCTGGCTGCATTTCCTAAATAAATAAATATCAGCAGATAACTAAAGTACACAACATACAATGATACATAAACTCATCTACAGCATGAGATGGAAGAGGATGTAGTAGGAGCACTTGAAATAAGAAACACACTATCAGAAGTCCTGCAAATTGAAGGCTTGGACCTTTTCCATGGAAGGTCCCCGCCTGGAGGACTTCTACCCCTGAGAGTTTGTTGGCCTTCAGAATCTGGTGCAGGGCACATCTTATTGGCCCAACATTTACCCAGTTACTGGTTTAACTGGGAAAGTTTTCTTGATTTGGAAGGGGATGAATGGTTTGCCGTTGGGGTGAGTATTCTTGTTGTCAACCAACAGCAAAATAGACCAACCTACTGCCTTTAAAGCTGCGCACGGTGCCTACATTCCATAGCAACAAGTACACAATTGCTCCATAAAAAACATGTGTTGCTCCTTCCATGAGAAAAACCTCTCCAAAAATTTTACAATCCACCCACCCTCCATTTTGGCATAGCTATTACTCCATCCCCAAAAGACAGGAAGTAAGAGTAATGGCAGGAGTTCAGGGCTTGAGCTCATGCTCCACAAGGGCCTGTGATCGAAAGTGGGTGTGGCAACGTGATAGGAAACAGGAGACACTCTGTGCGCAGCACGGACCCATGTCATCACTCAAAGTCAGCTGAGCAGCTTGATACCTTAGTCCAGCCAACTTGGAAGAACAACATGCTGGACAGCCTTAGACAGCCCTCAGCACAAACAAAACAAGAGACACTTTGAGCCCTGCAGTAGTCTCGACCTGATTTAGGAAGGGGGCTCTGAGCTGCTCCTGCCATCACAGGGCCTGTCTGGCACCATGGTAACTCCACAGTCCCATCTCCCTTTTCTAAGAGCAGGACTGGAGGAGGGAGGGTCCACTGAACCCTGTCTACCTTCCATCTCAGGGCCCCTCAGACCAGAAGGTCATTGGGAGCGGCAGGAAACCAAGTGCCGAGGGGAAACGGAGTTCAGTAACCTTGAGGGTGAAACCAGCGGTAGCTACGCCTCTGAACTTGCCAATTTCTCCTCTGGCCTAGGGATACTAAAGGATTTGGTTCAGTTCTTAAAAATTAAGTGACAAAATAGTAACTGAAAAGTGATGCCACACCTGCCTGCCTCTGCTCAGCTTCCCACAGCCACGACATCCCAGAAGCCAGCCGGGCAGCTGTTCATTATGCATGATCTCAAACACCACAACAAAAACCGGCGGGGGGGGGGCAGCGGGCGGCAGCAGAGGCGGCTCTAATGCAGCCATCACCAAGCCACAGCTGATCACTTACACTCAGGCTGGCTCTCCTGGCCCTCCCCAATAAGTGTCCCGGAGGTACTCACCGCAGCATATTTCACTGGCTCTCTCTCCTTCTTCTCTTTTTTCTCCTTCTTTTCTTTTTTCTTCTTCTTTTCTTTCTTTTTGATGCTGCCATGAGCCGAAAGCTTCTCCCGCTCCTGGATCACGAGGTCTCTGTAATGCTCGTCGCAAGGGTGGTCCCACGTGGACTGGCCATTGGCAAAGTTAAAGTAATAGATGTCGCCAGTGATATCTTGACTGATGTGGGGAAACAGAACACAAAGACAGGAGAGAGTGAAGGGCATCAGCTCTGGGCATGGGAGCCAGCACACACAGCTGGCAGCAATGCTGCCTTGCATGGCCACAGAACCGTTCATCTCAGGAGCTGAAAGGGCTTTACAAACACTGGCCACAGGCTCCTCTGGGGCAGAGCAGAAGTGGAGCAGCTGCCGCACAGCAAATTCCTGTCTCCATCACATGCATTTCCCAAACCGCTTCTTCCCTCTCCCTAGGGCAAGGGCAGTAGTTCACAGGGGTGTGGTGATGCTTAAAGAATGATTGAAGTATGTTACTGTGTTATCCCCATTTTACAGGTGCATACACAGGCATGCAGGGGAAGTGACTTACCAATCGCCACAAAGTGGTTCTGTTGCAGAGCTGGGACTAAAACCCAGGAACCCTGACACCCAGTCCCCTTCTCCAACCACTAGGCTACTTTCCCTTACTTATTAGACAAGCACCCAGAGAGGGATTAGCAAGGAGAGGTTGGCAATCTACTGAAATAGCTGCTGATTTAGAGTTCTCACCAGGGTTTCCACTCTGGAGGTAAAGGAGCCACAATGCCTTCTCTGGCCAGCCACATCAACTCCGGCTCATTCTCAGGGTCAATCCCTATTTCCCTGGCAAACTCCTGAATTTCTGTAGCAGAACAAAAGCAGAGGAAATAAAAATCAGTAGAAGACAGTGTGGCAGAGAAGCAAGGCTGTGCATTCCTGTGCAAACCTGTGCTCAGTACAACCAAGGGGGTGATGGGAAGCGCCCTCACTGAAGACACTAGAATTAGGCTGCACAGAGCTGTAGAAAACACTGCATGTGCCAGGGAGCATCCTACAATGGGAGAGCAAGGCTGAACATTGCAGGGGCTGGGAGATAGAGGCAGCCAGAAACTGATGTATATCCCTGGGAATAAAGATCTCACCACTGTACGCCAGAATTAACTGCATGGAAGTCACTGGAGTAACCCCAGTGAAAACCAGTGTAAGAAAGAGGACAATCAGGTCCCAGGAGCCCGCAATCCCAGTGTCCTGCTCTAACCACTAGCTGATATCATCTCCCCTTGACAAATGTTTTTTTCCTTAGTTTTCCTAAAAGAGCTGGGCTCTCTTGCTCAGCCCCTGTGACAATCCCAACCACCGCAAGGGAATGGAACCAGGAGTCAACTCGGCTCCACTTTTCAGTGAGTACACTGGCCAGTCTGACTGGGTTAATGTCAGCCTCTAAATCTGTTTTACAACCCCTCCTGCTTGAACTTGCTAGTGGATCAGAATTTCTTTGTGAGACTGGCTGTTATTGATACCCTAATACTGCAGGAGGGAGTGCCCCTAATGCATGAACTAGCTTTCTAACTCCAGCACACTCAGAGTCACTCACTCTACCGGCTTGACCCACGGTCCAGCTTTATCCGCCATTCTCCTGCAATACTCAAGTGCAGCTCGGCTCTCCTGCACCCTTTCTTTCTGCTCTGAGGAGGGCAGATGTCAGTTACCTTGCTCACTGGGTATGTATGTTTCATCATAATCTTCTTCTAGAATGAGCTGATCCCCAATGCGTATGGCAGGTCCTGCCATGTCCATTCATAAGGGGACACGCTGACTGCACCTAGTAGTGAAAACACAACCAGTGTCCTTATCGAGATATCATGATGAGTGCATTTTGTTTGTATGTTAATTTGCAGATATGCATGTGGAGCTGTGATGCTTTCTCAGGGAGACCAGAACTATGGGTGACCTTGTTACCCCTCTGCCTTAGACTTGCTGGAGCTAGACTGGGTGATAGCTCCATGTCATCCCAGTCTGTTAGCCAGCTAAACAATCTCCTCCAAAGCTCTGCCAGCTTTTAATGGGCCTGCTAGTTAGCACTTGATGCACCCCAGTCCCAAACCTCCCTGGAAGAACGTGCCTCTGCCACGCCCAGCCCGTCACTGGATTATCAAGTCCTCTGCCTCCAAAGAGATAGTGCATGCACCGGCCAGCTAGGTGAATTGAGGATCCACACTTTAGCATTACAACACTGAGGAGAACTTATAGTAAGACCACAAATAAGTTTATTATTAAAGAATAGAGATTTAAGTGATATTAAGCAAAGATAATAGAAAGATCCAGTCACAGTGAAAACAAAACAAGAGAACACACTTCTGCAAGAACTTAACTCTAGCAAGTTACACTTACCTAAAACTCTCTCTCACCTGAAACTTTTCCTGTAGAGCTTGCTGGAATTCAGACATACCAGGATCCAGACTTTCAGGATTCCCCTATGCCCTACAAGGGTACAAGCTCAAGTCTCCCTCCCCCCTTTTTACAGGCCAGGACACCTGTGAAATGCCTCCTTTGAAGCATATCCCCAGACAATATCCCTAGCCCCACTGGTTGCTCTTTGAGGTGTAGATGCCAAGCTGTCTGTGTTGTCCTTCCATTAATTTGCTTTTCCTGTTGCCTCGATATGGGAATATAATCTCCACTGTTTTAACTAACCCTGATTAATCTACATTACAGACAGGGAGATGACTACATCCTCTCCTGTCTGGAAGGAAACCTGTTTTTCTCTTTGTTTGGTTACAGACTTGAAGCATAATATCAGTAAGTGCCCATAACTCCTCCTATAGTGTTCATACACACATTGCACAATGATATGAATGACCTGGGCAATATAAATTCTCATTAGATACCTTTCATGGCTTTCTTTACAGACAAATACCATAACAACGTGTTAGCTGCAGTGCATGTCAGGTCTGATTACAACCAGTTTAGTATTAATCTGTCTAGATGGGACATCAAGCGGGTGGCGACTGTCAAATACTTGGGAAGCGACGCAGTGCTGGAGGATGCTCAAAAGACGTGGACATTCGTATAGCAATGCTGCCATGTTGACCTCATGGCATCAAGCATGCTACAAAGCTGCAGATCCATAGAACCATGGTTATACCTACTCTATTGTATGGCAGTAAGACCTGGGTGCTGAAGAAAACCAGAATGATGTTTTTAATTCTCATTGTCTTTTCAGCTGCTTCATATTAAGTGGCAAGACAAAAATCAGAGATGAGAATATTAGAAGTCGAACCCAGCAGCTGTCTCCATCTGCACTGGTTTTATTTCAGGGGCTTTCTTGGTAGACATACATTACTAGAATGGAAGACCAACGTATTATGAAACACGTGCACCAATGAATACCACTACACAGCTAGCAATTACCGTGGTTACCAAAAGCTTCAGTGGTGCGGTAAGACTGCCAAAGATAGATATCAACTGAACATCTAGCCAGACCACCTTAAGGATCAAGCTAGAGATCAATCCAGATGGCACTTGATCTGCAAGGAGACTATGTCCCTTTGGATTTGCCATGGTGATGATTATGTGCTCCAATTATAAAGTTATTAGAAGAATATCCCCAATATTAAACATGAACAACAGTCACTTAATTTTGTGATGGTTATTTCATAGGTTTATGCCACAGAAAGGCCAGACAAAAGAACCATTAGTGCCCCGGAAAACTCCACTCCACTTTTTCTCTGCCATGTTCAGTGGGTCTTTTACTTCCTGTGATCCTTTGTACCTGTCAATATCACTATCAAGAGCAGGCAGTGTATCAGGCAATGTTGTCAACATGCTAAGGGTAACAGCTCTAAGAACTAGCACCACATGGTTACCATCACTGAGCTCTCCTTGTTCTTTTCCCCTTCCAGTGACCTCAGACTGCTCTGTATTTTTAACTCACTCTTATGTACAATGAGCCACATAACCAGCAATTAATCCTACTAGGTCCCAGACTGCAGTATTTTCAAGACCACAGGATCAGAGTGGCATCACAAATCCTACTCCATGTTCTCTCCTGAACCTACATGACCCAAAACATTTGAATGTGGACAAGGTTCTTCCGTTCTTATTTCTTTCCACGCCAGAATTACTAGTGTTTATAGTCATCTCCTCCACACACAGACTTTAGCATCAGAAGATAAATTCTACGCTGACTTCTTCCAGTGAATTGAATCCCAATTTGTATATGTACCAAAGTGCTTGTGTGTATATATCACACACACACACACACACACACACACACACACACACACACACACACACAGAGTGAAGCCAGGTGCTAGCACACTAATGAAATGAGTATGCTGTTCCCAGCTTGGTATTAGCATGCTTTCATTAACCACCGCATAGGAGAACATTTTTAAAACCCAGGGCAGAGTGCTGGCTTGGACACAGATCTCCTTCGGGAGAGCAGAATGAGAGACAGCCTTCACACGCCCAGCACAGACACACCCCCTCCCCTCCTTTCTGCATGCACACTCCCCTTGCACCCTGCGGGCTCTCAGCTGGAACACCCACAGCTCTTACCCCCGCTGCCCAGCTTGTGCACACACACCCGCCCCACAACACACTCATGCACCAGCACTCCCGTCCCGACTTGCACATTCAACTCCCAAATTCACCGCCCGGGCCCCCGGGCCCCCGTTGCACGCTCACGGTCCCCCCGGGGCCCCCCGTTGCACGCTCCCCCCCCCGGGCCCCCCGTTACAGCAGACGGCCACGTCCGGGCGGCCCTTACCTTCCAGGCGGCCCCAGCACCGCCCCAGCCGCGGCCGAGCCCGGACCCCTGCGGCAGGCAGCGGAGGCGGCCCCCAGCCCGGGCTCCGCTCGCTCCGCTTCCATGGACGCCTGGAGGTTGCCCTGGACGGGCCAGCAACTACTTCCGGGCTGGTCTCAGCCTAGCAACGGCTGTGCCCGCCTCAGCCTCCTCCTGATTGGACGACGGGGTGGCCTGGCGGCACTGGATTGGTGCAGACGTCGGTCCGAGTCACGTGGGGCCCGTAGGTGGCCCAGGGGTTTGTGGGAGTTGTAGTCCGCCTGGTAGGGTTGCAATGATCCTCATTGGATGTCGACCCCCCCCCAACCGGGGCAATGACCCCACAGGGGGCGCGAACCCCCACACCCACAGGGTCACCCCCCAACTGGGAATACTACTGAAACGGCCATTCAAAGGGCCCCATACAGCCATGATACCTACTTTAAATACTGTGAATAGCCTTCCTCCCTTCGCACGTCTTAGCCCCGCGGGTACCACAGCCTGGGGGGTAGAAGACTGGCTGGCTCTCGCCATGGTCTGCTGGCTCTCTGCCTCGCCTTCTCCAGCTCCGTCACAGAAAGAGAAAGTTAAAAATGCAGATGTTACAGGTGCTGCCTACCCTTACATCAATTGCTTACATGGAAAAGTAACTGCAAGCGTCTAGAGACCTTGCGTAATTCCGAATAAGGAAGTGGAGGCGCCCATGAGACCTCTCTGTTAGGATGCAATACACACTAAGAACATCTGAGAACCTCTACCTGGAATTATTACAATCGAATGAGGCTTTGGGCCTGAATCTGCAAAGGGAACCGTACTAGCATTGCCCCACTCTTGCTATTTTATTGTGAGACTTACCACAGTTGGTGTTTTTCATAAACAAACACCTGCTGTTGGGGTCATGGGATTAGGCAAGAATCTCAGTTTTCACTTTTAAAAAGAGTACATTTCTAGCTTTCATAGTTGCACAGAAAAGCTTGAAAACATGACTCCCCTGAAGGCTCAGGAACCAGTAGACAAATAAAAAGAACCCAGAATGTATTCTCATTTTTTAAAATCTCATGATTTTTAAATCATCATGATTTTGGGGTCACGTCATGTGCTTTTTTGACTAGTTGGATTTGGTACTATTGTTGTAAGATAGACAGACTGATAACTCTCTACACACTACCTATCCTGAAATCAACCTTGCTTCTTATGACTGGCAACCTTCTTTCATCCCTCCACATGCATACTCATAACCCTCTTGAAGGCTGCACACATTCATGTTGTAAATAAAGTTTATTTCTTAAACAAGCAAAAAGCAACTTCATTTTCTTATGCGTCTCTTCAGCTGCCCCCATTAGGTGAAATTTACATGGGAAAGAGATCTTGAAGTTTCTTTCTCTCTTGGGATTCATGGATTATAAAAACAGAAGGGACCATTGTGACCATCTAGTCTGAATAGTGGAGACACCTTTTCTCCTCACCAAAGGGCATCAAAACCAGCCCTGCCCTTAACGGTTACCTGAACGGGAAGCAAAAGTGGAAAACTACATTTCCCAGGGATCTTTGGGGGAAAAAAAACCCTTTGGCTTTGACAGTGGCAGCCACAAGTCTTTCCGCCTCCAAATCCCGATTGCAGAGTGGAGAGATTATGGTGGACTGACAAATGCTGTCTCTGGAGCCTGGAGATTGACCAACTTCCCCGATTTCTCATGCTTCAGCTAATCAAAAGGAGGAGGAAAAAAAAATCATCCCAGCATGACTGCTGCTTCCAGGCTCCTATTTGCACTGAATATCCTCTCTCCTCTCTAGATGCTGGATGGCTATTACCGTAGATTTGCCAATCTATATATATTTTCAAGTTGGAATTCTCTGTGCCCCAACGCTGCTATTGGTGACTGCCGGCTTGGTATGAAGGAGTATTCTGTTATCTGAGTAAAACTTTTTCCTGGTCCTTATGCATTTGTCTTTGCAAAGGGAGAGATTTCCTTGAAGAAGAACACAGCACCAGCACCATCACCTCCAGAACAGCAAATCCAGGGGAAGGGCTGAGCAGGGCTTTCACCAAAATGGCTCACGTGTTGCCCTGGTTGCTGCTGTGGCTGGGGTCTGGTATGGTGCGAGCCAGCCAGGCACATCTGGGGATCCGGGTGCCTCTAAAGAATGGGATGGGGACTTTGCAACAGAACCACAGGGTGCAACGATCAGCTGGGGAGGAGCAGGAGGATTTCATACAAAGGAGCAGTTTCGTGAACATGATAGATAACTTGAGAGGAAAATCTGGACAGGGCTACTACGTGGAGATGACTCTGGGGAGCCCCCCACAAAAGGTAAGGCACGCTAGCCACGTTTCCTGGCCGCGGGCGTTGTGCAGGTTTGCTGAACAGAGACCAAGAGCTCTGACTTCACAGAAGTTGAGGTGTGTGGGGTTTGGTACCTGGATTCCTGTGTGTCTCTCTCACCAAGCTACTCTGTGATCGCGCTCCGCAGAGACCACCCTGGTCAAGAGAGAATCTAAACGGTCTTTGGGAAGGAAAAAAATAGCAATTTTAGAAAGCGAGGACCCCAATTGCTGGAGAGTGAGAAATAAAAACTTCACTCAGGGGAATGTTGCAGCCAGAGGACAGAGCCATTATCCTGGGTGCCTGCTGGAGGCAGAACCAATCTCCGTTTCCCACAAAAGGCAAGGGCCTGGTGGGCAGAAATAGCATCTTATAAACAGCTCTCCATAGGTGTTTACAAGCTACATACTCCAGCTGTAGTGCAGGGTGGGCAGTTACCCTCTGTGCTGTACAAGTGAGATGCCTTTCGGTAAATTACTCTGTACAGTCACAAAATAGGCCTTCAGTTCTGTTGATTCCTGTGTTTCAGGGCTGGCTATTTTGGGCATCTGGATGATGAGGGAATGTTTCTGTTAGCAAACGTGTTTTACTAACCCTCAAATCACCCAAGAAGTGCAACACGAAGAGACAAATTTAGCTTTTCTCCCAGGATGTCAGAGCCTAGGGCTGCACGACTTGGCCCAAAATGGATCCTTCAGCCCTACAAGATTGTAGTGATAACCGTACAGAACTGAAATGCAAAGCCGTGAGCCAGCCTCTGTCCTTAGTTGACACTGTTCTGCTCAGGTCAACAGCCCAGTCACTTGCATTACTGGTGCACACCAGCAATATCTCGGGGTTTCCATTGTTTTTTTTTTTTTTTTGATGCTTCAGCAACTTTATCTCGGATTCCTATAGAATGTAGAAGTGTGAGGAGGTGGGGGGTGAAGATGTACTTCTCCAGGGGAGACGTACACCTCTTTTTAAAAATGACAAGTATTCATTTCGCAAGTGTCACCACAGCTGCACCCACATTCAGCAGGAAGATTCAGAAATGGCAGCATTTCTCTGGTTACCAACACACACAGCCTTTGAGAGTATTCAGGCCAGAATCATAGAATATTAGATTGGAAGGGACCTCAGGAGGTCATCTAGTCCAACCCCCTGCTCAAAGCAGGACTAACCTCAGCTATATCATCCCAACCAGGGCTTTGTCAAGCCTCACCTTAAAAACCTCTAAGCTTTGCTGTGTTTTTCTTCATTGTTTTCACACTTTTATAAATGAAAACGGGGTATAGGCGTTCAGGGAGCTTCACCTCACCAGCAGGATGGAGTAAAAACCAAACGTGATTATTAAAAAATAGAGGAAGGCTGGGGCATGCGCTTGTGTGCACATGTGTACACACACACAGGATTATGTTGTGTGTATGTACACAATATGAGCCTGCTTCTGCACCCACTGAATTCAACAGTAAAGACTCCCCTGGCCGCCATCATGCAGAATCAGCTACTAACAGCATGTCTGGGGCAGAGGTGAACATGTGATCTGTGTGTGTGTGTAGACATATGTCTGCAGGTGCATAGCATGCGTGTGTTTACAGACGTGTGTGTGTGTGCGGAGTCTGAGTTTCCAGAGGACATCTCAGAGGGAGCACACAACCAGCAGCATGCGCACGACAGCGGCTTGGGCCTATTCATTACCTGCGTGGCTTGTGGATGCGGCTGACAGGTGTAAACCTTCGGGGGCTTGCTTTGGTTTGAACCCCTGCCTGCACAGCCCTCACTGACACACAACTTGCTGCTGCGCGAGACTTGAGGCCGCGACCTGCCTGCGCTGCGAGTGAGCACATTAGCGAACCAACAGGGCTGAGGTTCGCAACAAGCCCGCCCGGCAGGTTTCACGTAGGCGGAGGAAGCAGGATTTGCCATGGGCACTGCATGCTCCTCAGCACAGTGATGGCAACCCCATTGCTCCCAGCCGGCCGCAAGAGGAGAACCACGCCCTTTGCTCCAGGCAGCTGGCAGGCACAGGGGCTACCTGGGGATGCCCACAGGGGTGTCCTGAGTCACACAGACTGTTCTTTGGGTCCCACACTGTCAGCACAGTGCCAGTCCCTAAGCCGGGGCTGGATTCCCTCCAACGTCTCAGCGAGGCGGGTGTCCCTGCTGCTGAGCTTCCTGCACTGTCCCTTCCTACACAGCCATTCCCAAGGGACTGGGGGAAGATGCCGCACAGGAAGCCCTGCAGACTGGAGTCCTCTGGCAGTCTCCAGAAAGCATGGGCAGCAGCAGGGCAAGCCGCCCCCCCCCACCACCTCCTGCCGACCTGCGTGAGATATGAGCCAGCGGGGCCGTCTCAAGGCTGGGAGCACAGGCCTGTCCCTGCAGCCCATTCAGCCCGTGGCCCAGTGCGGACAGCCTGGGAGTGCTCGTTCTAAGATGTGGTCTCGTGGCCACTAGGAGCAGCAAATCAGTGTCACCTTTAGCACAGGTGACCAGGAACACGTGTGCACCGTGGGTACAAGCCCCTGCTGGGTGTATTCATAATATCGTAGCCCCAGGGTGCAGGCACCCCAGCCAGAGCAGGGGGCAGCTATTTAAAATGGCTGATGAACCCTCAGGAACCAGGTGGTGGGTAAAGAGCTCCACCTCTGACACCCCCCTACATGCACACTACAGCCTGCATCTGCCATAGGCCATTCCCACCCCTCCTACGATTAGCATTCCTGTGGTAACACAAACACACCTCTGCTGTGTCCTGGCACCAGTCTGCCCTCCAGGGCTGCGCCACTTCCCATTGTAGCCACGCAACAGGCTGCAGGACCAGCCCTTGGAGTAGAATACAGCCCTAGGCACCCACTGGCTCAGGCCATGCTCTGCGGGGGCCTCTCTTGTGATGGCACAGTCCCCAGGCACTGCTAGCTGTAGGCGTCTCCCTGACTGACTCCTCAGCATGGCCCCAGAAAAACAGATTTAAAAAAATAAAAATAAAAAGCGGTTCTTGGTTTTCACCTGCCAAGCCTTTCTATTGCCCTGGAGTCCCACATTGGCCTGGTCTCTCCAGCATTAAGGGCTAGAAACTTATGTTAAAAACAAACTGAAAGCAGAGCCTCTAAGCTGACTGCAGGAGCCATAGGCCATATGAAAGGCCCCAGACAGCACACGGCCCATGAACCCCACTGAGTAACAACAGGACGACGCCATGCTTGTAAAACTAAACTGGCGCTGTTTTAAGAGCTATTTCCACAGGTGTTGCAAAGGCATCCTAGCCACGTGCACACAGGCTGAACCCCGGGTGCACCTCACACTGCCTCCCGCCAAGTCCCAGCAGCTCGTTCTAGAGTGAAACCTGCAGTGAAACGGTGGGAGCTGGTCACATCCCTTCCTGGGGAGCTGCCCCCCCGGCCTGTCCTGAGGGTGCTGGGTGAAGTAAAGACACACAGGGAGGAAGATGCTCAAAATATTCTCCCTGTTTGGAATCACTTTAAAACAGCCGCCACAGTGGGGCCATTGAGACGGGAGTGAGGCCAGGGGTGCCAGGCTGCCCCTGCCTCCTTCTCTGCTCCCCCTCCAGCCAGGGCTCTCCCCAGAGAGACTCGTCAGCTGGTGAGTTCTGGGCTGCTCACCGAGGACCAAGGGTAAAGGCCGCCCAACCCAGCTCTGCAGAGCGTCCCAGGCACTAGGAGGCAGGGCAGGGTTCTCACCCCAGGGACGTGGGGGAGGGCACAGGTAACCGTTGCAGAGGGGGAGAGTCTCTGCTGCCAGATGCAGACACCCCTCAGCCCAGGCCAGTGGAGTTGTACCTGCAAACACCAGCCAAGAGTTTGGCCCCAGACTGCCCATGAGCCAAAGGGAGCCGTCAGTCCATGGAGACCTGATCCACAGCACTGCCGAGTGTCTGCCTGGGGGGGGGGGAGGGGGGAACTCAGCAGTGGTGCACTCAGGGCTGAGGGGGGGGTGTCAGAAGAGCAGAGGGCCAGCGTTCCCCACACCCAGCCCCCACCAGTGAGGCAGATTTACCAGGGTGCTCAGCACTCAGTCAGGCAGCTAAAGAAGGGCCGGGTTGTCAGAGGTGCTCAGCACCCAACCAGTGAAGATCCGGCCACGTGTTTAGGTGCCCAGACAGCAGACATAACCCACCAGGGAGGGGTGTCCAGACCCCCCCAATCCCCAGGATCCAGGTTGTGCCAGCCTGGAACACACATTGCCCAGGAGTGCAGACAGCTCTGCCAACCCTTCCAGGAAGGGCAGCAGCCATGCACAGCCGGGGCAGTCCCATTGACAGGGAAGGACCCACTCCTGCATACTCAAGGGGAGCCAAGAGCATCCGGCACACGCGAAGCCCCTCACAGGATTAGGCTCAGTTCAGCTTCTGCCCTGGTTCATGTCAGAGGCCAAGGCAGCCCTGCCAGGTAAAGGGCCCCTGCTCCATGCAGGAGGAGCAAGGACTGTGTGCGGCACCAATAACCCACCTTCACCACGTAGCCAGGCCAGCATGCGTACACAGCCCTGTCCAGAGGTACTAGCTCCCTGCTGCTCTGCTCTGCCTGGCCACACACACAGCTGTACTACCTGAAGTGCTCTGGGGCAGCCCCTCCCATGTTCAGTCTTTATAGGGATCACCTGGCCCCTTCCTGGCTGGGTCTGCCTCTGATCATCCCCTCTCAGGCCCAACCCGTTCTTAAAGGGGCTCCGTCCCCAAACAGGGGCTGCATCATAGGACATCGGCTGCATCTCAGCCTCTCTCCCTGGCTGAGTTCCTCCAGCAATGCTTAAGTCCCGGAGGGTTGCCAGAGAGCATCCGCCTGGCGTGTGATTCTGCTCGGGCATCACGGTGCCGTGAGGGGGTCCCACCATTGCACCAGGCAGCCCCCGAGGGGTAGAACTCGCTCCCCATACTCGGCCTGGAGTATTCCATTAACACATGCTTATCCAGCGCTGGGCGGTTCATGAAGCCAGATGAATCCTGGCGGTCCAGCCCGTCTGGTGATGGACTCCGTGACTCTGGCTGGCCTGTGTTGCATTCTCCCAGGATTCGCTGCCATTCAGAGCCGCCCCGCGCGAGGCTCAGCAGTCACTCAGACTTTAGAGCCCATTGCAGAAGGAGGGTGTGGTGGCAGTGTCACCAGTGAGCACGCCGGCCACCCCCAGGACAGTCACCAACCGCTCACCCTAGGGAGCAGAGGCGTATGCCAGGAGCCCAGAGGTTCCACGGACGGGGGCTCCGTCAGACCAAGGGAGCAGGGCTGACTTCGAGGGGAGGACTCCCATGTCCCAGTCCAGCGCAATGGCTGGGTGGAGCATCGGGGAGAGAGGTCCCATTCACATGGCCAGGAAAGCCCGGAAGTCCCTTGCCCTGCACCTCCTGTTGTCATTGCCAGCGGCTGGAATGGTGCATTTCATGCCAGCCTGTCTGACAGCGCCTGGGCTGTCCAAAGCCTTTCCCCTGCTACTGGGCCACGGTTCAGTCCCGGATACCCTGCAGATTTGAAGCCTGTGGCCCCCAGACTCGGTTGCTACTCTTGCGTAGGCAGGGACAAGGTTTCTGGAACCTGCTGGGCTGATCCTCTTTCCCTGCTGCTGCATGTTGCCTGCTTAGCGAGGTACTTCTCCAGTGAGACCTGTCTTAAGTGAACACCCAGGGGACCAGACAAATCAGTTGCCTAGCACAGATGGCCTCTAATTGAGATCAAACAGAATTGCACGGAAGCCAAGCCGTGCAGAGGGGCTGAGAAGCGGTGGCTGCAGACATCAGGTTGCCTGGTGAAGATGGGGTTGCTTAGAGCAGGTGTTGCTGTATTGGTTGGGATGATGAAGGTATCTCTGGGAGCTCTTAACCCTCTGCCTTACACACACCAGAGTGGAGGGGCTCATCTGGCGGGTGCATTAGGCTAACGTACAACCCCACCCTGTGACACACGTCTCTGGGCAGAGCGGCTGGGTGGTGTGAGCAGTGCCCCCCTCCCTGCGTTTAGCCACCTCCCAGAACAATGCCAAGCGCTGACCCAGCTCTGGCCCAATGGGCGGTTTCTACTCAGGAAAGGCCCAGGACTATAAACCAGTGTGTGTGCTGGGGGGCTGGCTACAGAGCAGGCCTGTGGGATACTGGCAGGGCCGTGTGAGGCGTACGGCCTGGAGAGCAGGAGCCTGCGGGGCCAGGCCGAGAGGCAGTGTAGAAAGCCCAGCAATGCCTCCCCCCCCATGGTGCCTGGCTCCAACGGCTTGATCAGCCAGGCCTGTTCCTGGGCCGGAGCCCAGTGTTTTGCCCCGACTGGGCTGAGGACCGGCGCGTTTTGGGCGCTGCGAGGAGGCTGCTGTCACGCAATCACAGTGCATGTTAACAGGGACCCTCCAGGGAGCTCCTGTCAGAGGCCTCGGACATGGAAATTGATTTGTTCCTGCAAGGAGGAGGGTGGAGGGGTCAATGCAGGAACATAAGGCAAAGGAGAAACATCTCTCCAGTCTTTGACTGTTCAAAGCAGAGGCACCTTCCTCTCCCAAACAAGAGCTCACAAAGAATTCAGCAGTGAGCCAAGCAGTCAATGAACCTAACCGTGCACCACTGCACTGAGACAGCCTCACACTGCAACAGCAGTACACTGTGCTGCACAGAGCCAGTGGTGCGTGGCACGGAGCGTGCAGTGCACTGTTAGTGGTGCGTGGCATGGAGCGTGCAGTGCACTGTTAGTGGTGCGTGGCATGGAGCGTGCAGTGCACCGAGCCAGTGGTGCGTGGCACGGAGCGTGCAGTGCACTGTTAGTGGTGCGTGGCATGGAGCGTGCAGTGCACCGAGGCAGTGGTGCGTGGCATGGAGCGTGCAGTGCACCGAGGCAGTGGTGCGTGGCATGGAGCATGCAGTGCACTGTTAGTGGTGCGTGGCATGGAGCGTGCAGTGCATGGAGGCAGTGGTGCGTGGCATGGAGCGTGCAGTGCACCGAGGCAGTGGTGCATGGCATGGAGCATGCAGTGCACTGTTAGTGGTGCGTGGCATGGAGCGTGCAGTGCACAGTTAGTGGTGTGTGGCATGGTGCGTGCAGTTCACTGTTAGTGGTGCGTGGCATGGAGCGTGCAGTGCACTGTTAGTGGTGTGTGGCATGGAGCGTGCAGTGCACTGTTGGTGTGTGGCATGGAGCGTGCAGTGGTGCGTGGCATGGAGCGTGCAGTGCACCGAGGCAGTGGTGCGTGGCATGGAGCGTGCAGTGCACCGAGGCAGTGGTGCGTGGCATGGAGCGTGCAGTGCACCGAGGCAGTGGTGCGTGGCATGGAGCATGCAGTGCACTGTTAGTGGTGCGTGGCATGGAGCGTGCAGTGCACTGTTAGTGGTGCGTGGCATGGAGCGTGCAGTGCACCGAGGCAGTGGTGCGTGGCATGGAGCGTGCAGTGCACCGTGGCAGTGGTGCGTGGCACGGAGCATGCAGTTCACTGTTAGTGGTGCGTGGCATGGAGCGTGCAGTGCATGGAGGCAGTGGTGCAGTAGGAGAAGCCTGCTCTGGAGAAGTGCTCTGCTGAGACACTGCTGTCAGCGCTTCATTGGGTAAACTCTTCCTGCTGCAGCCGGCGTGATTTTCTGATTAGCACAAGCGCATTAACCTCGTTGCTTGAGCCCTCTGGCTCTGCAGATTAGGAGCAGAAGCCCTCGGGGGCTATTAGACAGGGCAGTCGCGGCAGATCGGCCCAGCAGAGGCTCAGGAGCAGAACTTTACCCAGTGGAACGGGACATCTCCCCTGCCCCATTGCATGTGCGGAGCCTGCAGAGGAGCACGGGCGGGTCCGCCTCGGGTGTAGGGGCAGCGGCCAGACCCCTTTGTGCAAAGCGGTGGGGAGGTGTCCGCGCAGGATTCTGGCCCGCCTGGTGCCAGGGCCTGGAGCTAGTCTCCTTCCCGCTGTTCCGCGCGCCCGGCTCTCCGACGGCTCCCGGCACCCCCAAGCTCCTCCTCTGGGCTGTGGGGCTGGGAGGCATTGGGGGGAACCCTCCTCATCTGAGTGACTGAAGGGGTCTGCTCGGCCTCTGCTCTCGTCTCTGCCCTGGGCAGGGTCAAGCCGGGCCAGGACCTGGTGCCGCAGGGCGTGGGCACTGTTCGCTGGGCTGTACTCCCCCTTCCACGGCAGCGCGGGACCCGCCGCCCCGCGTGGAGACGCAGGCCAAGGCCCGGGCAGGGTTGCAGGGTGCGGGGGGTTGGGCAAGGCCCAGGGGAGGAGGGTGGGGGTGCGGCAGGGTCTGGGCTCCTTAGAGCCACTGCAAGGGGGTGCCGCCAATCGGGGGGGGGCCGGGACATGGCAGCACGTGGCAGAGCTACGCTTCAGACACGCTGCCCCCGCCAGGAGCCGGCAGGCCTGCTCTCCGAAAGCCGGCCCCCATCCCGCCTGCTTGGGAGGCATTCAGGACAAGCCCTGCCGGAGACCCCCTCTGACAGCCCTTCACAGTCCACGGGGCCGGCGACCGAGACCTGCGGAAGGGGCGTGGGCAGGGGTCCCTTTTCTCAGCCGCTTGGGGCGGGACCCTTCCCGGGGGGCCATGGGTCCCCAGCACCGTTCCTCTGCACTGCTGGTGCTGAGCTGGATGGACCCTGCCCTGATCCCACCAGCCATTTCCCGTGCTCCAGCGTAAGCCCTGGAGGTGGCTGCATCACGACTGCCGCCGGCCAGGGCGTAGCTGACAGGCGCGGTGCTGGATTCACGCAGAGCCCTTGGAACTGCTCGTTCTGCAGCCCTGGCTCTGCCCCGCCCCACAGCGCCCTGGGCCGGGCTGTGCCGGGGGCAGCACATAGGTGTGTGCGTTGGCTCTACGCAGCCGGCTGGGGCTGGGGCCTGGGGCCTGCAGGAGGTGAGTGGGGTGGGGGTGAGTGTCTGTGCAGGGGTTGTACAGCAGCGCTCGAGCACGCCTGGCTCTGCCAGCACCGCTAGATGAGCTGGCACAAGTGGGCTCTGCAGGGACGCAGGGGACGGGACCTTTCTCTGGACAGGGCAGTGGGGACGGGGAGCTGCTGGCTGCGTGGAGAGGAGCTGGCTGGTCTCAGCCCAGGTTCTCGTGGACATGTGTCCGGGGCACAGGAGGTTCCACAGCAGTCGTTCCCCTGGGCAGGGGGGCCCAGGACTAGACCCTGTGGAGGCCCCACACACCGTGCCCTGGGGCACCTGGCGTGGGCAGAGGAAATCTGGCCGGCGCCGCTCTGCCTGCCCTGTGGATCAATGCAAACGGCGAAAGCTATAGTATTAGCAACCCAGCGCGCATCTCGTGCCAGGCCACGGCAGGGCTGGCTGCTCCTCTGCGCTGGGCAGGGCCAGGGTGATGGCAGCATGCTTTCCTGCTCCTGAGTAACGCGGTCCCCCCCTTCCTTCCCCAGCTGAACATTCTGGTGGACACGGGGAGCAGTAACTTTGCAGTCGGGGCAGCGCCTCACCCCTTTCTGCGGCGGTACTACCAGCGGCAGCTGTGAGTATGGGGGCCTGGCGGCTCAGACACCATTCTGCTGACTGCCTCTGGGAGAGCATCTGGGGCTCGCTCCCCGTCCCAGCGGCATGGACGATTCCTGCAGGCTTCTTGGCTGCTGGCCGTGCGGGGAGCTGCAGATGGCCGTGCCGGTCTCTCCCTGCCAGCCGGGGGAAGGCCGGCCCTGCCACGCACTGTCTCTGCCGGGGCCTCTGCCCGGCTCTGGGATCCCAAGACTGGCGGTGCCAGGCACGGCGCTGGCCCGGGCGCAGGGCCGACACGGCAGGTGCTGGCCAGCCTCCGTGATGGCAGTGTCTGTGCAGGGCGGGACTCAATGGCCCCTTCTGTACTGAGCGGGGCAGACGGCCCTCGGCCGCCCCCGCCTCCCAGAACGTCACAACCCTGCCAGGCCACTGGGCACGCGGCACAATGTCCGGGCCTGTTCCGAGCCCTCCCTTGGCTGGGCCCATTGTGCTCCCATGGCTCTGGCCCAAGTGTCTGAGGAGGGGGAGCCCCCAGGATCTGGAGTCAGCCCCCCGGCTCAGAGAGCCCTGTTCACGCTGCCAGCTGCAGTCCGGTCCCTGTGCTGGGGCCAGGCGAAGCAGCGTTTGCAGCGGATGAGGGGCTCCGGCTAGCCAGGCCCTCGGCCGTGGGGTGGGGCCAGCAGCAGATGGGGCACGGCGGGGATGCTGCACTTCACTAGGGCCATGGTCCTGCACTGGGACGAGCTGTGGAGATGCAGGGGGCTGGGGCCGTGCTAACACGGGGACAGGTGTCACCGGCTTGGGGCGTTTCAGCGAGCACTAGAATGCAGCTGGTCAGATGCCCAGGTATGTGTGTGTGGGGGGGGGGTCCTGGTACACGCCAAGGGAGCAGGGATTTCACCCGAGACACACACAACACACGTGCTCCTACGCACACCGCCACAGACACACGGGGGTGCAGACTGACAAACACAGACCCAGCAGGCCATTTCCCAGATATACACACCTCCAGATTCACCACCATGTAGCCCACATGCATATCCGCTCGCACACACCTGTGAGTTCACAGTCCCCGCACTTGCAGAGCCACATAGAGATTTGCACACTCACTGATTCCCAGCTCCACACACACGTGGGGGTTCACTGGCCCTCGATCCCCCAGGCCCTGCGCCCACCCTCACTCCCACCCTGGCACCACAGTCCTGCCTCCCCTGGCCCTGCCATGTCTCAGCAGAACTAGCCGGATGGCTGCTCTTACACGCTGGCTTTCGTTGCAGGTCCAGCACCTACCGGGACTTGCGGAAAGGGGTCTACGTGCCTTACACCCAGGGCAAATGGGAAGGGGACCTGGGGACGGACCTGGTCACCATCCCCCACGGCCCGAACGTCACTGTCCGTGCCAACATCGCTGCCATCACCGAGTCCGACAAATTCTTCATCAATGGCTCAAACTGGGAGGGCATTCTGGGCCTGGCCTATGCAGAGATTGCCCGGGTGAGCATGGCACCACCCGCCTGGCCTGGGATCGGCCCCACGGGCCTGCGAGAGGGCAGGCAGCTGCTGTGTAAGGGGTGCACATCCAGCACCCCACACCCTGTCCCCCGCTCCCGGCTCTATCAATGCAGCCCAACCCGGCCCCATGCCCCTCGTCTACCGGCTCAATCATTGCCCCCCTAACCCTACCTGAGCTGCAGCAGAGCTGGGACCAGAACCCCTGCATCCTGCGCCCCAGTCCTGGCTGCACCAGTGACAAAGGACTCATTGCTCTGCAGACAGGCTCTCCCAGCGTTCGGTGCTAAGACTATCCCCGCTGGTTGGTATTTGCAGTCTCCCGTCAGCCGGACCCAAGCTCCCAGCCGCAGCCCCCCTGCTGCCGCTGCATTCCTTGCTGGAGGGGGCAGGTCGCCTCTCCTCTTAGCTCTGCTGTGCCTTCCCCCAGTCCCGGGGGAGCCGCTTCCGGCTTTCAGAACATGTCGGCCACCTTGAGCCCAACGCCAAGAAGTGCAGAGCCGGGGCCTGGCCCTGTGCCCTGGCTGAGGTGCTGTGCCTGGTGCCGGCCCCCAGTGCCTCTGCCCCGACGCAGGTTGGAGCAGCCTCGTATGCTGCTGCCTGGTGCCGATGGTGGCGGGACCTGGTGCAGATCTGGGTCCGATATGGGCCGGGGGGCTGGCAGGGGCAGGACCCCCCCACAGCTGGGATCCCAGCTGAATCTCCAGCATTGGGGTGTCTCCCTGCAGTTCTGAACGGGACGCTGGCCCAGCCCAGATGTCTCCGTAGCAAGAGCAGGGGAACGGAGTCTGGTGCCTCCCTGCCCGGGGCCCCTGAGGACGCTCCCAGGCCACCCCGGCTCGCGGCTGCTCACGGCTCTGTGGTTCTGTCTCCCCCATCAGCCTGATGACACCCTGGAGCCCTTCTTCAACTCGCTGGTGAAGCAGACCCGGGTCCCCAACATCTTCTCCCTGCAGCTCTGTGGGGCCGTCTTCTCCCCCAACGAGTCCGAGGCCCTGGCGTCAGTCGGGGGCAGCATGGTGAGTGCCCTGGCGCCGCTCAGCGCTTCACGGCTGGGGTGGGAGCCTGGGCTCGGTGGGGTGCCAGGCGCTGGCTGCACGGCAATGGCATGAGTGTGCGAGGGGGCACGCGCCCCCCCAGAAATGGCCCAGCGAACCCTGGCGCTGGAGCGGGGAGGGGGATCCTCCGAGACTGGCCCGAGTCACCATTCTCCCTGGCTCCCCATTTCGTTCTCCACAAGCCCTTGCAACGGCCCCCCCGCCCCCGGTCCCACGCCGTCTGCAGGGGCTGACGGTAGCTGCACTGCACGCCTCTCTCCCCGCTGCAGATCATCGGGGGCATCGACCACTCCCTCTACGTCGGCAGCATCTGGTACACACCCATCCGCAAGGAGTGGTACTACGAGGTCATCATCGTGAAGGTGGAGGTCAACGGGCAGGACCTGAAGATGGACTGCAAGGAGGTGACCGGGGGGCGGGGGGGGACATGGACTGCCGCGCTTTGCCTCGCCACCCGCTGCCCTGCTCAGGCTCCACGCAGCCGTAAAGTCCAGCTGCGGCTGTCCGTGCTGCGGGGGCCGAGGGGAAGCAGGCAGCCTGGCAGAGGCGGGCTCTGACCTGGCCTCCCTCGGAAACAGCTGCTGCAGCTCACGGGGGAGCAACGCGGGTGCTGGGCTGGGCTGGGGTGCGCGCGGAGCCGGCCAGAGGCAGGGGCAGGTGCCTCATTCGCCCTCTCGCCCCCGCAGTATAATTACGACAAGAGCATCGTGGACAGCGGGACCACCAACCTCCGGCTGCCGAAGAAGGTGTTCGAGGCTGCAGTGAAATCCATCAAAACGGTGTCTTCGGTCAGTATCGCTCCCGGGCAAGGCCCGTCCCCTGCCGGGTCCCTGGGGAATGCCCTGGGCTCCAGGGCCCAGAGAGCACGTCGCTGTGACCTGTCCTTGCAGACTGGGGTCAGGGGTCCTTTGCCCACCACCGAAAGGCGGCCCCTTCTGGGGTGGCAGGTGGCAGCTGGCTAGGACAGGAAGTGACTGGGAGCTGCAGCGGGATGCTGGGAGGCAGCCGCTACCAATCTGAGCTGGGGCAAGCAGCACCCTGCCCCGGCACAGCCCAGCCCTGCCGCACGCAGCTCCGCTCACTGTCTCTCTCCTTCCCCCGGGGGCAGACGGAGAAGTTCCCAGACGGCTTTTGGCTGGGGGAGCAGCTGGTTTGCTGGCAGGTCGGCACCACCCCCTGGCACATCTTCCCGGTCATATCGCTCTACCTGATGGGCGAGGCGACGAACCAGTCCTTCCGGATCACCATCTTACCCCAGGTGGGCACCCGCGAGGCCAGGACGGGCACTCCCCGGCAGTCGTGCTGGAGCGGGAAGGAGCTCCATTACCCAGTCCCTGGAGGGCCCCAGAGCCGCAGCCCTTGGGCGCGGGCCAGAACCAAAGCCCACGGGTTTTATTTGGGAGGCTCAGCACTCAGAGCTGGCCCCTCTCTCAGTAGTGAGCCGAGCCGAGCCAGAACTTGGGAGCCCAGCACCCCAAACGTTTTGGGGAGTGGGGAATTTGTAACCCAGCTCACGTGGGCCCCTCTCCAACACTGGCACTGCGTGTGATCCCGAGCGACGCCGTGCACGTCTCCCTTCCCCTGCCAGGCCGGGCTGGGCGTCGCTGAGCAAAGGCGGGTGCCTGGACTCAGAGTCATAAACGAGTCCCTGGCCAGTGAGCTGGGGCTACAGGGAGGTGGCTGCCCCCAGGGCGTAGCGGCAGGCTGGAGCTCTCTGCTCCCCGGCCCCCCGGTAGCTCTGATGCCCCTCCCCTGGCCTCCTTGCAGCAATACCTGCGCCCCGTGGAGGACGTGGCCACGTCCCAGGACGACTGCTACAAGTTCGCCATCTCCCAGTCCTCCACGGGCACCGTCATGGGCGCCGTCATCATGGAAGGCTTCTACGTCGTCTTCGACCGTGCCCGCAAGCGGATCGGCTTTGCCGTCAGCACCTGCCGCGGTGAGGGGAGCGGGGTGCGGCTCGGGGGCAGAGGGCCGGGGCTGGCTGGGCGTTTGGGGTGGGCGGCGGCGTCTCCAAAGGGCTGAGATCCTGGCTGTAGGTCACCGGGTGCCATGGATGCAGGGGGCAGGCAGCAGGAGAGGGGGAGGCTGCAGCGCCCCCGCGTCACCCAGCTTCCCCCCTGCTGGTCGCAGGTGCTGGTTCCTGTGGGGCAGCTGCACCCCCAGCTGATCAGCGGGTCCGGGTGGTTAGGGGCCAGGGGAGAAGCGCTGTAGTTGGAGCTCTGCGGCCTGTCCCACGGCTGCCTTCATCCAGTGGCTCCGGGGCCCCAACAGGCCAGGTCCGAGCGGGGGGGCTCCCAGAGGGCCCCCTCTGACTCTGTCTGCATGGTCGGGCATGGGCACACAGGGTGGGTGGGGTCTCCCGCGTGGCTGTGGGGAGGGGAGCGGGCGGTGCCAGGGCTGCGCTGTGCCCAGCAGAGCCTGCCCCAGCGCCAGCCCCCCGGGCACTGAGCTGGGGCTCCCGTCCCCAGTGCACGACGAGCTGCGGACGGCGGCGGTGGAGGGGCCCTACGCGCAGCCCGACATGGAGGACTGCGGCTACAACATCCCGCAGACGGACGAGTCCACCCTGATGACCATCGCCTACATCATGGCGGCCATCTGCGCCCTCTTCATGCTGCCGCTCTGCCTCATGGTCTTCCAGTGGCGCTGCTTCCGCTGCCTGCGGCGGGACCACGGCGACTTTGCCGACGACATATCCTTGCTCAAGTGACGCCCGCGCTGCTGGCGCTGCTGGCGCGGGGGACAGCAGGGAGGGAGAGCCTGAGCCCAGCTCGTCGGCACAGGCTCCTCTGCCCACGCAGCGTGGTGGCCAGCACCAGCCGTCGCCCCAGGCCAGAGCCGGGGCTGCCCCTCCCCTGCCCCCCTCCTGTGTGATACCCCAGCCAGGGGGCTCAGCCAACGCTGCCGGGAACCGGGTGAGACCCCGCAGCAGGGCAGGGAGCGGGTGGTGTCCGCGGTGTGCTGCAGCCCCGCAGAGCCTCGGTTCCCTCTCCCCCAGTGGGATACAGGCTCGCCAGACCAGGGCCCTGCCCTGCCCCTTTCTGGCCCGCGCTTCAGGACATGCCTACACCACACACTAAGCCCGGGCTCTGATTCAGGTTTGAGGCCAGGCCCCCCTTCCGTCCACACAGAAACCAGTCTGACGGGTCAGCAAGCGCTCAGACCCCTGGTCCTAGGACCCCGGGCGGGAGGGGGGCTCAGGGCCTGAGTCCGGCAGAGGCTCAGGTCCAAGCTCTGTCACTTTGCCGTGTGAACACAAGGCAGAACCTCAGGCCCGCGTCAGACGGGCGGTGTGGCCCGGCACCGTGGGAGAGCCGTAAGCCCAGGTTCGCACTGCAGTGTGGACGCTCAAGCCCGGCGTGGCAGCACCAAGTGCACAGGCCCGCGTTTACGATGCAGTGTAGACAGCCCCAGAGCCCATGATGGCATCAGCCCGGGTCCAAGCACTGCTTGTTAGCACTGCTGCTGCGAAGCCAGCAGAGGCAGCTTTGTGTAGGGCCTGCAGAAACCATGGTCATTACAGCTGAGCCGTTCGGGGTTTCACACTTGTGCGCAGTGGTGGGTTGTTAACCAGCTGTTTAAACCTGGGTTATTGCTCTGCAGGCAGCCCCGGATTTACAGTGCTGCCGGTCACACTTCCGGCCCTCTCTCCTAGGGGTGCCCCTTTAAGATCTCCAAACTGCAAAGGCCTAACCAATGGCACCCTCTCTTCCACGTCGGGCGGGCGTGGTCCTGGTGCTCTCAGCTAGAGGCCAGGAGAGTCACCCTAACAACCCAGCTCCCCTCCCGCCCGCCACACCCCGGGGGCCAGGCACTGGCTGGGACAGACACGGTTCCCCCTGGAAATTCAGGAGGGGCCCATGCCGCGTAGTGCTGGGTGCGTGCGTGTAGAAGCCCTGTGCGCCCCCCCCTCTTCTGCACCCCACCCCACCCCACCCGCTTTCCCCTGCGGGATGCCTGTGAGCAGGACTCGACCATCTGCATCTCGAGGGCCCTTGGCCGTGACAAAACAGAAGCCGAGAGAATGGAGCTTTCCCAGACTGGCTCCTGCATCTGTCCTGCTCTTCACCGACCGGGCCGTGGGCCCCCGGGACCCCCCGCCTCTCCTCTCGGGGCGTTGCGGGGGCTGAAGGCTGCGTGTGACGCCACTGCTGAACCTGTGCTAGACGAGGAGCCGGGGCTCAAGCGGTGCTCGACATTCATCACTGACATGGGAAGCCCAGTGGAACCGGGTCTCCGAGCCGCCCAGCTCCATGATGCACCGTGCGCAGCCCCCAGGACCCCAAGGGCGGCCACCCCAGCCGTCAGTGCCGGGCTCCATCGAGACGGGCGGAGGAGCGCTCTGCGGCGGGGAGCAGGGAGCTGTCCGCGCCTGTGCTGTGCAAGGGGCTGGTGGAGCGACGCCAGGTCTCAGGCCGCCAGGGGCTCTGCACTCCGGGGCCTTGCAACTTAGACCAGTCGCTCTGCGACGTGGGGCTGGGTCGCTGCCCCCCGTGGTTTGCACCCTATCCTGGAGCTCCTGGGGAACGGGTGCTTCCCTCCATTCCCCAGAAAGGGGGCAGCCCCTGCTGGGGGCAGAGCAGGGGCTGGGGGAGGTGGCATAAAAACATTCCTTCACTTTTCAGTGTCTTTGGCCCTGGGAAGTGGATGGAGCAGAGCCCGCTGTCCTCCCAAGCAAAACCTGGGAGGAAAGGGGGGTGCGGGTCAAACCCCCTATTTCCCCCCTCTCTGCCTGGCTGCGAATCAGGGGAAGGGCCCAACCCGCTGTAGCTCCCAGCCTTGCTGTCAGGTACTGCACACAGCAGCTTACTACGGCCTCACTCTGCGGGACCCCGGGGAGAATCAGCAGCCTCTCCCGCGGCGGGGTGGAATCCAGCCCGGGGACAGGACCAGCAACCCAGGGAGGTGTAAGCCGTGAAGCCAGACCCTTACTGGCCTGCTTGCGTCTGGGGAAAACCCCAGAGCTGCCTCTGCGGGCCGCCTCCTGGAGCCCCCGCCCGGAGGGAGAGCTGCCCGAGGCCGGATTGTCTCACCCTGCACCTGGCCCTGCCCGGGGCTTGGCCATCGGGGCTACGAACGCCTCCTGGAACAGCAGCCACTGCAGGGCCCAGCCTCCCCTGCAGCCCCACCTGGAAGAGCTGGTGATTCTGGGGGTGAGCTGTGGCTGCGGGTCATTGCCATCCTCTTTGTGATTGTGTTTGAAACACAGGGTGTGCATCATTTCCCTTTTTTTTAACGACAAAGGGCCGGGGCCCGTGTGCTGGAGCAGAGGCAGTGTGTGTACATAGCAGCTTGTGTGCGGTGTGTGAGCGTACCAATACCGAATGCTTCGTGCCTGTACAATATATACCGATTTTTATATTTTTACTGCCAGCCCGGCAAGCCCCCGCTTCATTTCAAACCCAACCGGGGGTGGGGGGGCTGGGCTGTGTGTTTTTAACCCCCCTGCCCTCCCCTTGCTTTGGTTCTGGGCAGTGGAGCCAGGCTGCAGGTGGTGTGCTCTGCTGGAAGCACTTCTGGATCGTTGGCAATCTGGGCCTGTTGTGCTGGACGTATCTTGTCCTGGTTCTGGGGGAGATGACGGGGGCACTGGGTTGGGGGCGATGAAATTAGATCACGCCCAGGGCAGTGGTTTGCAAGCCAAAACATACATCCCGCAAGGCAGTTTTGCTCCTCTGCAGTGTCTGTGCCAGAAAGGTTCTCAGGAGCTCAGAGCCCCTCTCCCCCATCCCCGTGACCAGCTCTGCACAGTCTGTCTCAGTGCAGTTATTTGTGCTCTAAAACCAGCTTTGTTCCGTCCCGCCCGGGCTCTCTTCCTACTTAATGCTGCAGCCACCTCCTCCCGGGCACTTGGTAACTGCCTTTCCTGGCCACAGCGCAGGGGGGGGCCAGACTTACGGCAAGACTGAAAAGCACCAGAGCAGCCTTGGCAGGGGAAAGTGCTCACCCAAGCACCCCGGAGCGTTTAGCACAGGGAGCGAGACAGCCGCAGAGCTAGCTGTTTGCAGGAACGTTTGCACGGCCTGGGAACCACTTGTCACCGAGCTTTGCTAATGCAGCTCCTGCAGGGAGAGGCCAGGGCCTTGGGCCTTAACATGCCACTAAATGGCCCCCACAGTAAAGCTGGACTGTCAGCGAGGAAGGCGGACATGCTTCACTCGGCAGGGGGCTGGGAGGTGGGAGTCCCCATCCCGTTGTACCTCACCCATGTATAGTAGCACCACCCCCGGACACCCTGCAACAGCTCTGTTGGCAGGTGGAAGTGCAGGGCCAGCTGCACAAAGGAACCATTGACTCCTAACGAGGGTAGAGGAAAACCTCTTGTGTGGAGAGGTCTCACCTGCTAGCTGGGATCAAGAGATGCCGTGCTGGTAGGAGCAGCATTCCTGGAAACTTCCCCTACACGGTGCAAGCACAAGAACAATTCCAACAGCAGCAAGAGGGGGAGACCAGCCTGCAGGGCCCTCCTTCCACCTGATGGCATGCAGCCAACCATGAGCATGAGGCCCAGCTGATTCCAACAGATGACCCTAGCTAGGGGCTCCCACTACAGCCCCTCTCCCTCTCCTGAGTCCTGCCACCCAGGCAGAGCTTTTCCTTTCCTGGGATGGTGGGAGAGGAGCTGCTGCCAGGACTCCAGGGAAGGTTAACGGCTCTGGAGAATGTAAAGGGACAGGCGCAGGTAGCGTAGGCCCTAATTTGAGCCTTGGGGGAGGAGAAAAGAAAGCAGCGGCCGTACAAGAGGCACTCTGACATGAAGTGTTCTCAGGACTTTTGGCTTTACCCGTTGATGAGACTCATCCTTGTTGAACAATGTAAATGTTCCCCAGCAGCACAGGGGGCCTGGCCTGGCCTGGCCAGGGTGGGAGACCTGTCCAAGTGGAGATGTGCAAAAACTGCAGCAACAGCATGAAGAGTGACAACTTCAGGGGGCTGGAACCTTCTGGGTCTGTGGTAATAATGACCTTGGACACTTGGAAAGGCGGCCCTTCGACTTACCTACTGAAAGAAAGCAGCAAGAAGTCCCTGGAGTGAGTCACTAGCTAAGGGAACAGCACTGGGTATCCAGAACCCTTACAGACTGGCAGGGCCAAGGGAGCGCTGGCACCAGCCACCCCCCCGGCTCGCTGAACCTACTGCGCTATTGTTTGCAGTGTTGATGGAGCCGTGCTGGTTCCAGGATAGTCCAGAGACGGGGGTGAGAGAATATCTGTTAGTGGACCCGCTTCTGTTGGTGAGAGACAAGCTTCCGTGCTCACACGGGTCAGACCTGAAGACGAGCTCTGTGTACTCAAAAGCCTGACTCACCGAAGAAGCGGGTCCAATAAAAGCTATTACCTCACCCACCGGGTCTCCTCACTTCCCCAGCGACGCAGGCTCTGCTTTTGCCCCGTGCCGTCTGGTTCTCGTAACGTGCTCCAGTCCTGCACTCAGGCAGCACAGACTCCAAGGGGAGGTTATGCTGCTGCAATGTGCCCACAGCCCTCCGTGCCCAGTGTCTGCTCAGCACACCCCTGGGATCCCAGATGCAGCTGTGGACCACTGCCTTCCAACACCCCTGTGTGTGCAGAAATTCACTGACCGGGGCCAAATCCAGCCCTGCTGCATGCCAGTGACACTCCCAGGGACTGAGGGGCAGGGGCAGCTGCTTCCCCCGGTGCTGAATTTCTCCCAAGGCCTGTGCAGAATCTACAAAGTGTGGGCAGATCCGGAGAGATGCTGGGCACCTTCAACTCCCTTTGAAACCAGTAGAGCAGTCTTACACCAGCCCCTGATGTCGGAAGAAGGGCTCTAAGGGGGAAAGTTGGGACTTGAAAGCTTTGTTACTCTGAGCTGCAGCGCAGCCAGCTCTCTCTCTCGAAGAGCCCTTCCCACAGGCCCTGGGCTCGGGCAAGCGGAGACTGCGAGGAGCCAGCGTGCGGCCAGCCCCACACCATGCTTGGGGGAGCGGGACGAGGGCTGGGGACAGTTACTCGTGGCGGCTGCTGTAGACTCCCATACTCTGTAACCCTCATGTCGGTGTAAGAATAATGAATGTTAACACAGTAAATTATTACATTAAACAGAGACAAGCCTTGTGTCTACAGCCTGCTCATTGCCGGGGGGCAGCTGAGGGAGTGCAAGGCGGGAGGGTGCAGCAGGCTTTGAGCAGCTGAGGGCTCTAGGATCAAGGCCGGCAAGGGAAGTGACTGACTTGGGTGAGCCCAGACGTCCCAGTACCACGGGACGCCACACAGGTCAAGGTGGAAGCAAGCAGAAGGCAGACTGGGGCAGGGGAGTTCGAGCTGGCAGTTAGCTCAGTATTGCCCTCTCTGCATGTTCTCCACTCGGGTCGGGTAATGGGTTAGGGCTAGGGGGAACCTTTGAGCCCTTACACTCCAACCCAAATTCCACTAACAGCTCATGCTTTTCTCACACGTATTTGTAGGCCAAATTATTTGCTCACTTTCTGCAGCGACTCGCGGGCAGTCCAGCTCTGTGAGCGTGCAGCAGCGTTCGGCAGAGTAATGTAGTTCGTTTCGATGCACACCTGGACGATCGTGAACTCTCAGAATCCGGGTTTGGGGTGAACAGGTGAAGGCTGCGTTTGCCAGCAATCCCCCTGAATAGCGTAACTGCCAAAAGCAAAGGCGAGAGACTCAGCGAGGGCGCGTTTGTTTCAAGGTCTGAACGCTGGCAGGACGTGGCATCATGTCTATGGAGCCAGAAGCCCAGCACCAGCCACTATCACACTAGCGCTTTCATCCAAGGATCTGAGCACACTGTTGATGCTTAACCAGGACAGAGTCTCTCCCTGCACATAGACAGGGCAATGGCTGTGGAGAAACAGCAGAGAGAAGTGACTTGCCCAAGGTCACCCGGCAGGGCCGCGTAGAGAACCAGCTCTCCCAACACCAGCACTGCACTTAAATGACTAGACGAAGCTTCCCTCCCCACAGAGCCCAGCACTGACCACTGGGCTGTTAGCCTCCAGGGCCTCGGCAGGCAGAGCTCTTCCGCTGCGAGAGGCTGGGCCCGGCGGCCTGACACCGTACTGAACAGCCACATTCCCCACTGCTCCTTCCAGGTACATCAACTCCGAGTGCCAACAACTGCAGAACGGCTGGCCAGGCAGAGCCGCTTGTGACACAGACACAAGCAATGAAGACAGCTAAGCTATAAGGCACAACCTGAAAATGCGGACCGATATCAAATCTCTGCATAATATACACACTTTTATTTATGAACGTGTCTGCATACAGACTTTCTATACACACATTACCTATATAATAAAAATGTACATGTGTATACATGGTTGTATAAATATAGAACTGTAGAAATCTCAGAACCGATCTTGCCTATTCACAGCAGCGTCTCCAATACAGAGGCTTTGTTCGGGTGCTGTCATTTGGGACTTGGACAAAAGGGACACGTTTCGTTTGTGTTGGTTTGGGCCCAGAATTTGATGCACTGAAAGAGAGAGAGCCAGTAAGGAGCCACCCGCACAAGTCGAAGGGGGTGTGTCATACAGAGATTCTACCAGCGCCTTGCTGGTTCGGGGCGTTATCACCAAGGGATGGTCTGCTCCAGGCTGCACCATTAAGATTCCTGCATCTGGGGGACCAAGTCTGCAGCAGGGGCTTTTCAACAGGGCAGGATCACTAGGTTCTCCTAACGCAGGTGGGGAGGTGTTCTACCTCCTTGGAAAGCAACCATTCCTGCTTGCTAAGCCTTCCCCTTTCCTCCTTAGACCTGGGCTTTGCCCCCCAGCATTTCACACTAGTGAACCATGGCTGAGATGTCTCCTGGACAGGCACTAAGATCAGTTTAAATAGCACCTCTCTCCCTCCCCCCAAATTAACCGCTCCCACAGCAATGCACACTCGAGATGCTTGAATGTTCACATGTGGCAATGGGGGCGGGCCAGCTCAGCAATTCATCCTCCATTCTACATCCTCAGGCTGTGACCTACTCCAGAGTGGGCCAGGGTTTGGTGCTAACCCTCCAACCACTGAGAGGGCAAGAAAGCAGCATTTCGAGCAAGAATCAAAGGACTGTGCATACTTAGAAACCTCAACTAAAGGGCCATCTAAGGAGGTCAAATCTCTCAGCCCTGGGGAGGGCTGTTCTTTCCTTTAGGAGTTTCTCATTTCCCAAGGGATTCCTGTCCCTTGCTCTGCATTTCCTACCAGCTCCTCAGCCCAGGGGAGGCCCGGCACCACACCAGCCATACCAAGAAGTGTGTTTCCTGGCCAAGCAGCTGGACCCTGCTGAGTGGGAGGATGGTGTCCCAGGACAGTGCTGTGCACCACACTTACCTCCTTGTGCAGCACGTGAGAACAGGCCATCGGGTGGAGTTCACTGGGCTGCACGAGTTTCTGGCACATGAGACACAGCTTACAGGTAGCGGGGGCCTGGGTCACAGCAGCAAGCGTGCACACACAAATGAGAGTCACAGAAGTCCGGTCATTCACAGCTCTAAGTGTCCCATGTTCCCCGGGGTCCTGCTCAGGGTGCACGTCCCACTAGACACAGGGGCCTCCTGCCCCCCAGTCCCCCTAAGACGGCTCAGAGGGGGACCTTGCCATGGCTGAACATTTAAGGGGGGAACCCCTGGGGACAGGGAGAGTACCAGCTACATGGTGCTGATCAGACCCTTTCCCTCAGACCCCAGGGCACAGCTCGGTCATACCGCGATTTGGCTCTCCCCTCCCCATGTCAGGGTGGCATACTTGCCTATCCCAGGCAGCCTGATAGCCCAGCTCCCCCACAGCGTACAAGTGGGTCACCGGTACATTCCCCCAGGCCCTCACCTGCGCCCTGCTGTGGTGGTTGTTTCACTCCTTCCCCTTTCGCTTAACACTCATGGCCCGCCAACTGGGAGGTGCCTGCGCCCCGAGCCCTTCCCTCCCAGCTCACCAGTCTCAGGTGAGAGCCCAGAGCCTGCATGGGGGGCGAAAGGCAACCCTTGCCTCCCGCCAGGCGGGCACACTGCATAGGCAGCCAGGCCCCTGCAGGCGGTGCCGGGGAACATGCAGGAACTCCCAGGTAACTAAGAACATCTTACATGTGATGGTGTCCCTGGGTAAGACACCTGAGCCGGTGGCAGGAACATAGGGGCGCTGATCTGGGGCAGAGGAGCAGGAAACATGGGGGCCCTGATTCGGCCAAGTGGCTGTTAGCAAAGATGATAAAACATATTAGGCATGTTTTAGAGGGAGAGAATTGAAGTCAGCCCAGGGTGTTTACGGGAATGATGGGGACCAGCAGGGAGGGGGCCTGTTGGACTCTGACTATCGCCTCCTTGTACCGGATGGAAAGCTGAGAGCTCTGGCTTTGCCTCTCTGGATGTCATTTGTTTCCTAGGCAGTGGCCCTTTACAGCAGCACAGATCAGTTCACCCTCAGGGAGGCTCAGTTCAGAACCATGCTATACTTCGCTCCTGCCCAACCCTCCTTTGACGAGCGCCCACCGTGGGGCTGCATGGTCTAGGAGCCGAAAGCTACCTCCTTCACAACAACCCCTCCTCACCACCAGGACAGCACTGCTTGGAGCTGGCACGACTCATGCAGTGACCCACCTGAGCACCCACTGCTGCCCCTTGATGTTCAGCAAGCTTCGCAGCTACCAGCTGGTTCAGCTCTTCCATGGTCAGCCCAGCCATGGTCCTCCGCGCGGTCTTGATCTGCTGCAGTATGTTCATCAGCTGGGCCCTGGGGAGACAGCCAGCGGGTCAGGAGCATCTGGGGCACAAGTTCTTACCCCGGGGGTCAGTCAGCTGGAGGGTCTGTTTCTCCAGGGCAACCAGTCCCCCTTCGAGCATGGGAGCCGAGACGCTGCCACAGCCTGGAGTCAGCCACACCCTTTCCCTAGCCACGCACTGAGGTCAGCCACAGGTGATGTCACTTGCCATCCTCTCCTTCAGAGGACGGCTGCAGCACCTGGACAGTGGGGCCCCATCTAGCTACTTATCTGGCCCCATGACTGTCGTATCCCCGCACCTCCCACCCCCAGTGCACTGAGCAAGGCACGTTACAGATGGGGAGCTGAGGCAAGGAGGTGACAAAATCTGTCCACGGTCACACAGGGAGTCTGTGTCACAGCTAGTGCCCAACCATGGGACCATGCGCTTTCACTGCACTGCAAATAGGGGGATACCTTAGGGTGAGACAAGTCTAGTGCCGCTAGAGAACCCAGAAAAATCCATGTCCACCCGGAGAGCCCTACGGTGACGGCAAACAGCGACAGCCATCTCAGCTGGTAGAACACACCAATGCAACACGACTGCATGCTTTTATTCCAGGGCTCAGACTGCACCTCCCACCGGTGCCTGAGCCCCCGCCAGGCATGCATTAGCTAGGTCCACCAAGTCCTGTAGCACCTATCAGTCACTGGCTTCCCAAAGAGTAACAAGCAAGCCCCAGTCCCCGACAGAGCAAGAGCCCCTTTTCCATTAGCAGACGGAAAGCTGAAGCACAGAGGGCTGGTGACTTGCCCTAGGTACTGCTGTCTTCCAAGCACTTACAGCTGCTACTGAAGGGCCCGAGGCTATTTTCTGAGACAACCCCAGGCCTTGGTAGGTCTAGTACAGCACACTCAATCCTTGCTCCCACTCTCCAGGCAAACACCTGGGACCTTTCCTACAGCACTATTGGCTACACATTTTTAGACACTCAACTACAGCCTCTTTTATCATCTCTGTTGCTACCACGCCCCAGACAGGGACACTCACTTGTTACACTGGGGAAATCGAGCCAAGAGCTTCTCCAGGATCTTTTCCAGCTTATCGACCGGCTGTGGCCTGTGAAACTCAGGAGCAACCTTGACTCCTCCCAACCCTGGCGGAGGCGGGATAGAGGCAGCAGATGTCATGTGAGGGCCGTGGGTGCTCATAAGAGATGCCAATGCTGGGCTGTTCCTCCCTTGGGAAGCAGGCAGAGGGGGTGAGGGCTGATTAGGCCTGGAGATTACAGGGTTAAGGAGTGGGAAAGAAAGCGCCCGAGGATCAGCACTGGGCATGACCATAGGAACTGGGACCGGCCCAATGGGGAATGGGAGCCTGGGGGTAAGGGATGGATTGGGCTGAAATGCCGGCATCATGAACTCTGTCTGCGAGAGAGAAGAGAATACCGGTTAGAACAGGCCCGTTGGAAGCTAGCCATGAGCTCTTTCCACCCAGACTACAGAAATGAAAACTTGGCAATGGGTGGGTGGCAGGGAAACCCACCACCTCACAGATATCCCCAGTTATCTCTCCCAGGCCAGCAGACAAGTGCAGATGAAATGCTATCACCAGAGGGACAAGGGGTGCGTTGGGTAACTTCCGCGCAAGCAGCTGGCTAAGAACATAAACACATGCACATGCCAGACCACTACCTAAGCCAGTGTTGGTGACCGGCCTGCACATCCCAATCCAGGCAGCTGTCTGCTGGGGGCCAGCAGAGAGGCTCTCTGCCAGAGCTAGCCTTAGAAAAGCCACGGGTACTAGTGACCAGGGACTCGTCACAGAGCAAGGAGCATCTGGGTCAGGATTTGGGGAGTAACACTCACTTCTGACGGGGGTGGTGGCAGGGTGGGGGTTGGGATCTGTGGGAGGCTGCTCAGCTTTGCTCCATTCCTCACCAGCTGAATGTGACCATTGAACTGGTCCTAAGAGAAAGAAAGGAAGAACAGACATAAGTGAGGGGGAGTCACCAAAACGAATCAGTCCGAGCGCCTCCCACGCTCCAGGATGCTGCGTGACATGGCTGCCTGGGGGAAGGGCTCTAGGTCAAGCACCAGCAGGCTGATGCCACACCCTAAAGCAGCTAGTTTTGCTGGACTGGACGGGGTCTGGCGGGAGGAATTATTGCTTATGTAAAAAGCCATTTCTGCCACTAACTCCACCCTCTGCTGCCATGTGGGATGTGTGCACATCCTGGGTTTCCAGGTACTGGCACAGGGCAAGCTGAGGAGTAGCTATCCATAGTCAGTTCTGGGGACTAATCTGGGGTCACTGTGTTTCTGTGGAGGAATGTGTTCCTAGCAAGGCTCCCAAAGGAAAGGAGAGAGTGATGATGTAGATCGCCGTTAAAGTGAATCGTATAAACAGGACACAAGACAAGCAAAGTCCAGGACTAAACAGCTTTACTAGAGAAGGTTATTTAAGAAGAAAAGAGAAACAAGCCTAAAAACCTTATGAGGAGAAGACTATGAGGCATTTGAGGGAGTTTTAAAGAGGTCAGAAATCAGCTAGATCCTGAGGCCTGCCTGACTTGACTTGCTAGCACTTTGTTTTTTAATTACTAAGCCCTGACCCATATGGACATCTACATAATTAGCTCTTCCTAGCTAATAAAGTTTATCTTTTATAATGCTCATTTATTTCACTTACTGATTGAATGCCCACCAGAAAATGGCTGGGCAGGGCACAGATAATTTTATAACTTCATTACTATAGAAAGTGCAACTATTCGTGCGAGGAACAGATATAGTCTAACAAACAGCCATGTTATTTCCACAAGAACATCAAAGGTCAAATCTGAGACTTCATTGCAGAGAAAGGTAAGTTTCTTCAGAGCATCACAAGGCAATGACCTTCAGCACCACATAAACAAAGCCCATGGCTGACCAAATGTATCTTCAAAAGCTGTGTATGAGGAAGAGATTTCATTGCAAATAAGATCATAGGTGTGTATTAGAATAGCCTCCATGTATTTTGTTAGATTATTTACATGAAAGCGTGCATCAACAATAGAGCAACTGAATGCCACAGATAAACAGAGAGATGGGTTCTGGGTACACAGCCAGCTATGAGGGCAACCAGAACCCAAAAACCTACGGACACATCCGAGGTCGCAGTTTCTATTTGTCAGAGCAGCATTCTGAATTTATGTGAAAGTTTTCCTCTCTCTTTAGCTGTCCCCTAACTCAATGGACTCAAACTACAGCATAACAGATGTAGAATGAATCTTAGGAAAAGCTTCCTAACTGTAAGACCAGCAGGACGATGGAACAGACTGTCTCTAGAGGCTGTGGAAGCTCCTTCACTGGAGGTTTTCAAAAGGAGGCTGGGGGGTAGCCATCTGTCTTGGATGGTTTAGACCCAACAAATCCTGCATTTTGAAAGATGGTTAGACTAGATGACGCTTGCGGTCCCTTCTAGCCCTATGATTCTATGGTTTGAGACCACATCCAAGACACTAGCAGCACGGTCAAGGTCATTAACACCTGGCCACTGGGAGTATCAGTTTTCATGCTCATTGACAGAGTCACTGCTTCAACAGGAGGTACTAATAACTGCGTACGTGTTGGCTATGTCATTGGAGCTGTAGGAGACACGGAACAGGGACAATGCGAGCCCCAGAGAGTTTAATCTAATGATCATTTAAGGGCTTGCTTGAGAACACCTGACATGACCTGCAGAATCAGTGAAGAGGGGTGGGGGGAGAAGAGAAATAAACCAATCAGGTACTCAAATATGTTTCACATTCCTATTCCTCCTTTTAAGTAATTTTAGGGGGTTGCTTGATGCCCAGCAGAGACCTACCCGGACACTTTCTTTGGTCATTCGTATCCTGTTCAGCCTCATTTCCCACTCCTGCTTGGGTCGTATGGTCTCCAGAGTGGGTGGCGCTGACCTACTCAGAGACAAGGAGAATTAAATGGGAAAATAGGATTTGAGTCTGTGTTTTTGGTAGCAAAATGGGAACAGCTGCAAGCAGAACAACAGAGACATGTTTATACATGTTACTCTCCATTGTTTTTCCCTGACCCTCCCCCTCTTCCCCCTGCCCCTTCATTGCAACTCTAACCCACTTTCTGCTCAAAACCAGGAAAGAAGTGCCCTGACCACACAGGTTCATTCTGCATAAAAGCAGAACTTCAGGTGGTGCAGCTTGGGAGTTAGGGCACAAGATGTGAAGAAAACTAACACAAACTCCAATAGATTTGGTGCATGATGGATGCAGACAAGAGGAAAGAATATGCAGTAGCTAAAAGTTAAGGAAAAAACATGGAAAACTGGAACTCCAGTGCTTGGAGGACCCCAGGGCAGGAAACTCTAATTTGACTGCAATAAAGTCTCTCAGATTCAAGCACAGACTGGTTGGGGTGTTTGGAGGGGGTGAACAGGGGAAAATGGGGTTACTTAGCCATCTCTGGGCCTGTACAGAACTCACTTGAGGTAGGTGAGGTGCAGCTCCGCTTCTTTTTCTGCTTCTTCTAGTTTCAGAACCAGTAGCTCCTTCCGGCTCTCCAGGGACAATATCTAAGGGACAAACAGACCATGGACATCAAGTGCATGTACCTGATCGTCTCCCTTATGTCATGTTGCTCATCCTCCCAGGCTATGAGCTCATTGCTTAGCACAACAGCACCCCAGCCCTGACAACATTCATCAGCAGATCACAGTGCAGTCATTTCTCTTGCCCCCTGTGCAGAGCGAGACCCATCCAAAAAGCCTGGCACTCCACTGTTCCTTCCACCCGTTCTGCAGGGAAGACAGGTGCAGTATGCCATTCCCAGCCTGCCAGGATTATTAACCCTAGACACTGTTCTGCATCAGTCCATGACTTGCAATCATGCCCTGCCGTAAGAAGGCTTATACCAACCTCTGCTTTCCAAGCCCTTTCTGTTTCCTCCAGGATGTTCCTGTTGATCTCATTATGCTGGTTCTTCAGCTTATCTAGTTCCATCTCCCATACCTCCCTGGAGGCAAAAGCAGAACAAGCCTGTTTAGGCACTAGTGTGACAGGTTGACTGGCCACCTGGGACTGCAGAGCCACCAAAAATGTGGGTAAGCGGCCAGTGCAGTCCTTGCTTGCCTAAAGCCCAAGGGGTGCACCCCGTTTGAAGACTATGGGAGCAATGACCTTCATCAGACATGCACAGACTGCAGATCTCAAGAGCAAGCTGGCTCAGTGCATACAGGTGACCAGTCATGCCATAGCAGGACATGTAACATCATACTCTGACATGGGCATCACTGAATCAGACATGGAGAGCCCTGTAAACGGTTTTGCTCCTCAGAGTCACACCTTCTAGGCCAGGGTTCAAAGATGCTAGTAACGAATGGTCCTTCCCTTCTTTGTCTGTGTGGGGGGGAGGGGGCAAGGGGAGTTGCCTAACAATGCTGAAGGTTACCCCTTGCCAAGCCTGGCAGAAGAAAAGAGACATCTGACTTAGAAAGAGACTGAAAATGATGTGGGAGGTTACAGCGGATCACAAATTGAATACAAGTCAACAGTGTTTGTGAAACAGGCAAATATCATTCTGGGGTGTATTAACAGGACAGTCCTTTCAAAGAAATGGGAGGTAATTGTCCCACCCTACTCAGCACTGGTGAGGCTTCAGCTGCAGAACGGTATCCCGTTCTAGGCGCCGCACTTCAGGAAAGAAGTGGATAAGTTGAAGAAAGTCCAGAGGAGAGCAACAAAAATGATTAAAGATCTAGAAACCATGACCTACGAGGATAGATTGAAAAAACTGGGGCTCAATCTGCAGCAAGAGAGATTTAGGTTAGATATTAGGAAAAACTTTCTAACTATAAGGATGGTGAAGCTCTGGAAGCGATTGTGGAATCCCCATGACTGTAAGTTTTTAAGGACAGGTAGGACAGACACCTCTCAGGGACAGTCTAGGTGTACTGGTCCTGCCTCAGCGCAGAGGGCTGGGTTTGATGAGCTCTGGAGGTCCCCTCCGGCCTGACATTTCTATGAATCTAAACCCCAGACCCAAACAGCCCAAACTCTGGAGAAGTTCTAATATTTTATTACTGAACATCACTATTGTCTGAGCACCCAAGTCTGGATCTGGATCAGAACTTTGAAGCTCGAGCCTGTCTCTCCTCAGAACTTAATAACTCCAAAGTTAACAACAGCAAAGGTAGATGATAGCACAATGGGATAAATAGACCCATCGGACCTCTGCAAGCACAAGTTCAGTTACAGGTAGAGATTACAAATGAAGTCATTCTGCTGGGTCTAATTCTCAAACCCAGGGGATATTCATCGACACCAGTGAAGCACTCGGCAGTCTCTGCTCATGAAAAGCCTGTGCATAACACAGGGCAGGGACTGATAGCCATTGGCAGAGCTGGGGAGGAGACAAAAAGCATGCACACATTCCCATGTGCCTCTAGCCCACACTAGTAGCCCTCACTTGGAGCATCACATTCACCAAAGAGGAAAAAATCCCTAACAGTACAAGATGAAGCAAGTCTCACGTTGGAGCTATTGTGTGTGATTTAACATTTCCAGTGAATTTAGTGGAAGGGAATGGAAGGGGAGCTCTCAGTAGAACTGATCTTATAGAAACAGAGTCCTACTTTTCATCAGACTGCTCTGCGATTAGAGAAACAATTTTATTTTCCTTCTCCTCCTGTTCTTTCAGTAACCTGCAAAAGAGAGAAAGGACAGACCAAGTCACTTATTGCAAGCATGGAGCCTTTCACTTATCACTGCTACAGGGTTCAGAACTAACATCGAAGTCAGGAGCTCCATACAGTCATCTACTTTGAGAACCAACCACCAAATAAGTCTTCTCGTAAGGATTCCAGTGACGGTTTCAGGGCAACATAATCTATGCTATACCATGCAATGATGCAAAGAAAGCCATTGTAAAAGAGCACTGCACACTAAGCACCAGTTTATTTGCAGAAGGATTCACAGTATGTGGATTTGGTACTTGGATTGTTATTATTAAGGTAGTTGTAGAAGGACTGTTTATAAAAATGCAAAAATTGTGCTCTTCAAAATAAGACCTACAGTATGGGACAGTCTCTCCTGAAGTGTAAGACCATCTAGTGCATCAAACTGATCAGAGCGGTTCCTAGGGTTCACTCATACACTGCTTTATTTCAGTAAAATATTTGTTCTCCCAAAGTCATACCTTCTGCCTTTCTCACAGAGCTTCTCAATTTCTGCTTTCAGATCCTGCTCCTTTTGCAAGAATTCTTTCTTCTCTTTCTCCATCTTTTTCTTGGTCTCTTCTCGTTTGATCGTAACATCCTGAATGGCCTTCAGGATCTCCTAGAGCACAGCCGCACCAAGCAAGTAAAAAAGGTAAGCCCACCACAAGATTGGTTTTTTAATTCTGAACTCGGTACAATTAACTGTGTAGAGAGTTACACGTGCCACAGAAGGGTTTTAAAAGAAATGTGAGAACATCAGTCGTGAGATGGTGGGCCCGGGATGATAAACACGAAACCCAGAATCTGCTACACAAGACAGGTCAGTGGTCCACATTGCCGGTTCTCGTGCAGGGACCGGAGGGAGCCCACAAACAGATTTCAGGGGTTCATAACCTTCCTCCTTTTCTTTAAATCTAGATGAAATGATGTGCTGAAGCTTTTTTCTATTGTGACATGGGTCACAGTATGGAAGAGGAGGCTGAGAACCACTGGTGCAATGCAATGCCTCCCAAGCTGCCGGCCAGAGAGCTGACTGGTCACACAGTGCTAACTTGCCTTGTTTCCAGCTCCTGTGATTGAAATACTTCTCTAGTTGTCATAGGGATGCTAGAAGATCATGAACGGGAAGGGACCTGTCCATGAGATGCTATTTATTTAGATGTAGTCCACATGACTAAAGAGCCTGAAAAGTCAACACACTGACACTCTCAGTGACCAATATCTGATGCTTAAAAGAATCCCCATGTTACACACTTTGCAAGTTGTGCTGTGTTGCCCATAAGAGGAGTCCCTTCCTGACCTCTCCAGGCATCATCTTGTGCCCTGCAGCACAACACTGGGTTATCCCAGCTTAGCAGTACAATTGTTAAAGGGGTGGGGCGGGCTGGACGGACATGGAGAGAAGTGCTTAATTTGGTACCTGGTGATTCTTCATCTCTTCTTGCCTTCGTTGCTGGAGCTGCTTGAGTTGCACCTGGAGTTGATTCTCCACCTGCCTCTGTTTGTCTAGCACATCCTGGTAGCGTTCCTTTAACAAAGCCCTCTCAGACATCATTTTGCCCTGCAATGGACAGAAGTGTAGGTAAATGTTTCCTGTCCCCCACTGCACCGAAGAGAGAGATGCAGCCAGAACTGCCAGGCAGCACAAAGTGCTGATGCAAGCAGAGGGGAGCAAGGCATCCCAGTAGGGTTTAAAAGCTCAGGAGAAGGCAGGATGGAGGCTGTGAAGAACCATGATTAATATGACTCCCAGTAACAAAGCACCGGCCCTCTTGGATCAGAAAAGGCAGACACACCCATGTCCCTGGAGCAGGCATCAATCATTTCTCAGCTTCTTGTCTAACAATTAGTTACAGGGCTGCAAATCTGTCATTTAAATGAGGCAGTATATCTAGTGGTTAGAGCAGAAGGGACAAGGAATCAAGATTCATGGGTTCTAGATACTGCCTTTTGGAAATTCACTTAATATCTCCACGCTGCAATTTTTTCAGATATAGATAAGATATTAATCCTTCCCAACCTGACACGAGTGCTGTGACCACTCATGAAGATTTTGTCAAATTTGTTGGGAGCAAAGGAGCAAGGGTGAGGGAGATTTTGACAGAAATAAGTCAGTGGTGTTTCAATTGCCTTCTGGCCAAAGTGAGATCGAGGTAGGTCTCTGGAAAAAAAATTGCCATGATCCTCCTTGCCCCACATGTTGGGTACATCACATCTAGAACAAGTGGCACAGAAAACTACCAAGTTATATAAACGCTATTACATCATCACGATGTGTGCTTTGCACAGGATCTCACAGCACTTTACAAACATCAGTGACGCCTCAATGGGTATGTCTACATTGCAAGGTAAGCCCAGCGTTAGCAGAACTGGAGTGAGACCGTGGATCTGTTAACCTAGGGCTTGACTGTCTGCACTCATTTGTAACCTCAGATTAGGAACTGTTGAACCCTGGGTCCCAAGATGAGGCTCCAAGATCTACAATGCATGATGCAGGCCCAAGTTCAACCACCCGTATCCCAGATACCCTAGCACCCTCCCAAAACGTGGCCGCTCTAGCCCTTTGTTCATGGGGCACTGTGGGAAAGCTTAACTGTCCAGAGGACAAAAATAGTCAGCCTGTGGGATTGTGGAATACTTTTGGCAGATTCTCAGAGGACGAGTCCAGTGGGACAGTGTTTACACCACAAAGCAATAGGGCTTGAATCCTGGGTCTTGGCTTGGACCCACCACCTTCACTGGGTCCCAGGACCCTGGGTTAGCACGATTTGTGTGTAGACAGAAGGGGGTTAGGGCTTGAGCCTGAGTCTGAACCCTTGACTACACTGCAGTGTAGGCATACCCAATGTCACTTTACCTGTAAGTGCCCTATAAGTGCAGAGGGTTTAGGGTCCCATTTTCAGTTGTGCTGAGCATCCGGAGTTCCCAATGACTTCAGTGAGCTGCAGACCTTGATACCAGAGAATGGAGGCCTGAGTAACTTACCCAGGGACAGACTCAGTGAAAGATCTGTGATCGGAACCCAGGACTTTGAGTAGTCCCCTGTTCTAACGACAAGATTGGCTGTTCTTTAATACTCACCAAGTTCTTTTCAATATCTTGATCCGTGTTCACCTCCAGATCAGCAGTCTTGAAGTCAGTCTGCAAAGGTAGAAATGATTACTTTTATTAGCGCTCTCTGGAGGTGCAAACGATAGTTTCATGTACAGACAGTTCCCACTTTTAGAGACCGTGGGCTCCTGCGCTAGCCCTTTCACTCGTCAACCTTGAAGCAACATTAGACAATTGGACAACGTGACTGGGACCAGATTCAAAGCTCAGCTCAGTGAGTGCACATAATTCCCCACCCTCTTTTTTGTTCACAAGAGAGAATATGCAGACACTGTAACTAATTTTACAAGGTACAGAGAGACACGTGTTACTTGGTATCAGGACAAGGGATGCCTGCAGTCCATTTCACTTACTCCTGCGCTACCTGTCATTCTCACATCCTTCCCTCCTACAAAAAAGATGACGTCTGTCACCTCCTACCAAAGGAAGCATCCTACCAGGGAGCCTAGAAAATGATCTCTACAAACCAGGGGAAGCAGAAACCATCCAGGACAGACATGGAAGTTTTACTTCTTCCTGCTACAAAAGGTGCATATTGCATGAATATATTGGCAAAGGACAACAAGGACTGTTCCAAACCTAAGAAAATGACTGGACTTTAAACGGGATCCCGTCTCTAGGAAGAGTTCCAGCAGGATCCTCTGTGCCACATCACATGCTGTGGACTGGTGGATTAAAAGGCCCTTAGGAGCTCTTAAGCATTTACTTGCCTGAAACACACAGAAAACCAGAGGAGCTTGCCCGGTGCACAAAGCAGGCTCTCTGGTAGGCATGAGTGTTTCTGTCTTGCACCTCCCAAACACTAACCCCCCCACAAAGAAACCACGCTAGAGAAAACTCAAGCTTCATAAACATAAGGAAACTGGTACCTGACCTGCACTGCAATGTTCTGAGAGGGCTTCTGGGATGAAGCTTCCTGATCTGAGTCCTGCACAATGCTGCTGTTTTCAATCCCATTCTCCCCATGTGGTGGCACCTCCAGGGGTTTATTATCCAGCTCCTGACCCCCGTCCTCTCTGGCCTGCTGCAAGAGTGAAGCTTCCAGTTCAGCTTCAGAGCCGGTATTGGTAGCATGTTGTTGTTCTGCAGGGACATCAGCTTGGAGGTGCAGAGAACCTGTTTGCAGATTTCCCCCAGGTGGCAAGGGTCTCTCTTCTTCCAGCACACTGTCTGAACCCTCTGAATCAGACTGATACAGCTCTTCACTTGAGGAACGCGCCTGCATCTCTCCAGACACAGCACCGGAGGGTCCTACAGCTCTGGCCGTGGGTTCTTCTCCTGATGCTACTTTGTTCTCTGCAGCCAGCAGTGATGCATCAGTCAGCAATGTCCCAGGATCTCTTTCTGCTCCTCCTGAATGAGCATCTCCTGTATTCTCACTTGTTTTTGGTTGGCTATGATTGGCAGCTGCCAATGACAGAGGATCATTCTCATTTTCTTGTATAGAAAGGTCACTTATGCTGTTCAAAAGAAACAGATACTAATCCATACTTTGCATTTCTATTGCATCTATCACCCAAGCCCCTCAAAGTGTTTTAAAAAGTACTGTGTCTCACAATCACCCTGTGAGGTAGATCAATATTCTCATATTATAGATGGGGAAACTGAGATAGAGGAGCAGCAACTTGTCCAATCCCACATGACAAATCAGCGGCAGAGCCAAAATCTCAGATCAAGGTACTGTTAGACCGCACTCTCTCCCTGACATACTTTGCTCTATTTACAGTACAATCTTTAATTGGTTCAGTTCTCTTTGCTAGTAAGGATTTTAGAAACTTTCATTCAGAATCTACAACTAGGCCACCCCCATCACTGGGCTGTAGAGAGAAAAGGACTAGTAGAGAAGTGGTCTTCAAGTTTCCTCATTCTTTATGCCCTCCATGTCTCAAAATGAGTTAGTTCAGAAAGTTAACAACACACTGAACTTCTCCCATTAAGGTCAATGCTGCTGGTACAGAAACAAGAGGCCATTAAAAGGAACCGTTTGATTTGATTTTGTGCATCTCTTCACACAAACCATCAGCAAGCAGCCTGACACACACACCTACACCCTACCTGACAGGCAAATTGTCGAGTTCTTTGTATGGGTCTGAGTCTTGCAGGGACAGCTGGCTAGCAGTGGATTTCTCAGGAATAGGCACTTCATCCTTGGTTTGCTCTGACGCCATAGTCCTTTAGCTGCAGTTAAAAAATGTTGTCATTATTATTACAGTAGCACGTGGAGGTCCCAGCTGAGATGAGGACACCCTTGTGCTAAGCATTGTACAAACACGTGAGAATCCTCATCCTGAACAGTTACATCCTTTCTCTTACCCTTCATCTTGTCTGTGTAGACCAGGGGTGTCAAACTCGCTGATGGTGACGGGCCAAATTCTCATAAACTGCACTTCACAGGGGCCATGCAATACCCACCGCCAAAAAATTCAGACTATCTTCCCCTTTTCGGCTGCGTGGCATCAGCCCTTTTTGGCGGCGGGATTTCGCGGGGGACCGGGTTGCCGGACTGAGTGCATTGCCGCTTTAACAGATTTCTCTGAGTCTGGCATCGACGCTTTAAGACATTTCACGGACTCTTAAACCGGCAATGCCATAGGCAGAGAAATCTCTTTAAGTGCCAATGCCCTCACTTTGGGCGGCAGCACATCTCAAATAAACTGGCCGGACGCGGTCCGGATCAAAAAGGTTCACGGGCCGGATGTTTGACACCCCTGCTCTAAGAGCTTGTCTACATTAGAAAAATGGGTCAGGGTGCATTAACTAACCTCAACCCATTTCTTGGTGGAGATGCACAGCAACACCTTTTAGCTCAACTTGCAGGTTGTGCCCCACCCTACACTGCTCAATAGAGAAAAATGTTGCTGCAATGCATCCACATTAGGAACAAAAGTTGTAATTAGGCAGAGGTCAGTTAATAAACCCTGACCTACCCGCCACCCATTTTTGTATGGTGGACAAATCCTAAAACAGACTAGGGAATCCTACCTAGTTTCCCAGCGTGGGGGAGGGAGGGGGTGTAATTCTGCCCCTCCTCCTCTCTTTATTTCCCTGCAGTCTGAATGATCACTTAGTAAATGAGAAGCATGCCAAAGCCTCAACCAGAGCTCCAGAGTCAAACGCCCTAAAACACAGGGGGGTTCCTGGACCTGGATTCCGTTGCCTGGGCCCATCTCCATTCAAAAGGCACCTGCTACAAAAACATGGACTAGAGATACGTGTTTCTCCAGCAAGCTGCGAGGATGCGCTATGTACTGGGATCCACCGGCCTGCGCGTGGCTCCCCCTCCCCCATCAAGGCATGTCGCAGACCCCTAGAAGAAGAGGGCTGGCAGGGAGCGCAGGAGGTGTCTAGTCCACCCCTGCTCAGAGCAGGCCCAGCCCCAGCTACACCATCCCAGCCAGGCTGCGTCCAGCCGGGCCTTACACACCTCTGAGGATGGCAATTGCACAGCTCCCAGGTAACCCATGGCAGTGCTGCACCGCCCGCCTCGGGAATAGTCCGTCCTAGTGTCCACCCCAGCCAGCCCAGCCCAGCCCAGCCCCCCCACTGACCGTGTCCAGCCCAGCCCCCCACTGACCGTGTCCACCCCAGCCAGCCCAGCCCCCCCACTGACCGTGTCCACCCCAGCCAGCCCAGCCCAGCCCCCCACTGACCGTGTCCAGCCCAGCCCCGCCCCCCACTGACCGTGTCCAGCCCAGCCCAGCCCCCCACTGACCGTGTCCAGCCCAGCCCCCCACTGACCGTGTCCACCCCAGCCAGCCCAGCCCAGCCCCCCACTGACTGGGCGCCTCCCTCGCAGGGCCACAGGCCGCCGCTGCCCTGACAACCGGCGGGTCCAGTGCAGAGCAGGCGGCGGTTCCGAGAGACTCAGGCTCGCCTGGTCCGGACCCGCTGGGCCCAGGGCTCGGGCAGGGCTCGGCTCGGCTCGGCTCGGCCGGCGCAGCTGGCGGGGGGCGGGGAGCAGCCACTCTCGGGGGGGGTCTCGGGGCAGAGACGGGGCGCTGGCTCAGACACCCCCGTCGGGGAGCGGCCCCCCGGAGGGGATGGGGGCGGGGCGGGGGCAGGCGGGGGGGGGCCGCGCGCGCTCGCACCCACCTGAGGCCGGAGCCAGGCCTCGCAGCGTCCCCCGCCCCCCTCCCCCGGGCACTTCCGGGGCCGCTCGCCGAGGAGCCACGCAGGGGGCGTGGCAAAGAGAGGCCGCCGCCGGCCGGGGCTGGCCCCGCGCCCGAGAGCGCCCCCTGTGGCCGGCGGTCCGGCTCCGGCTGCCCGCCCCCTCCCGTAGTGCCCCCCGGGTTCATCCCGGCGCAGCGCTCGGGACCCCCCCGGCTCTCCCGGGCCAGGGCCAGGGCCAGGGCCAGGGCCAGACACCGCTGCGGGGCGGGGAGGACGGGCTGGCTTGGACACAGCTCCCCCGCGGCACACCGGCCCGGCTGCCCTGCCCTGCCCTGGTGTAGCGGGGGCACGGCGCTGCACACTGGCCCCGGGGCAGATCTGTGCCCGGGCTAGTTCCCAGGCCCAGCTGCGGCCGGCATTGATTGTCCTCTTCCCCCGGGCGCCCCGGGGAGCTCGGCTCGGCTCGGCTCGGCTGGTGCAGAGCTCGCTGGCCATGCAAACCCTGCTCACTGTCTGCAAGCCCGGCCGTGCACGGGACAGACGGACAGACCCGCCAGCGCCTCTGAGCGCCCGGCCCCGGCCCCGCCCGGCCGGGTACAAGAGAGGAGTGCCGGGGGCCGGGGGCCGGCTGGAGCGGGGCGCCCCTGGGCAGTGCTGCCGGCCGGCCAGGCGTGTCCTGGAGCCCCGGCCACTCACCGGCCGCAGTGGCAGGAGAGGCCTGGCGAGCCCCTAGCACGGGCCCCGCGGGGGAGCCGGGCGCTCGGCGCAGGACCAGCCGGGCGGCAGCTGGGCGCGGGGCGGGCTCGCGGGGCGGGCGGACGTGACGCACCTGTCATCGGCTACACTGTATCCTTCCTGGGCCGGCGCGGCGCGGCGCGGCGCGGGCGGGTTCCCACGGGGCGAGGAGCAGCGGCCGGAGCCGGGAGGGACCGAGCGGGCCCCGGGCCGCCCCGATCCATGCGGCTCCCCGCACGGTGAGGGCTGCGGGGGCTGGAGTGCAGGGCAGGGGCCCGGGGGGCGGAGGAAAGGGACCGATGGGGAGCGGGGCGGTGCGAAGGGTAAGGCGGGAGCGGAGCAGAGAGAGCTAGGAGTGGGGACACAGCCTGGCGGGGCCCAGGGGAGCGACGGAGCGGGGCTAGGCCGGTGGGAACGGGGGGTCCCTTGTCGTGGCAGCGTTTCATTCTTCCCTGCCGGGAGTGGTTGATCCGGCTCCGGCCCCGGCCCTGGCCCCGGCCCTCTCGGCCGCCCCGAGCTCTCTCTCCCAGTGCGCGTCGGGGTGCTGGGGAGGTGCAGATAGACGTGCCCCCTGGCCGGGGGATGGACAGACACCTCCGCTGGGCTGTCACTGCAAGCTGGTTTTTAGTGGCTGGGTATCTGCGGCTCGGAAAGCGGCAGCAGAATCGCGCTGTCCGGTAGCTCGAGGCTGGGTGGGAGTTCAGGGGTCCTGGGCTCGTTTCCTGCTCTGCCGCTCCTGCCGTGTGACTTAACCTCCCTGGGCCTCCTTCACCTGTGAGTCGGGGATGGTGCTTGCTGTGCTCCTCTGGGAGCAAGGTGCCATAGAATCTCAGTATGTTATCTGCCATGGTGACTATTCACTGCCCTGTCAGTCGTTTTGTCACGAGGTCTGTCTCTGGCTGCTTTTTTCTCTATTTCAACAGCACCTTATCTCTTCAGGAAGTGGGGAAACTTTGCAAGGGTTTAACAGCTGGTGTGTTCAGAAGTTTACAGGAAGCACTTTTCTCGGTAGAGGAGACCAGTCATATACAAATATGAACCTGTTTGGGGTGGGGCGTGAGGCAGGGAGCATAGCTTTTAGGATGAAGTAGGACAGAAACCTGGCTGATGGCGTCCCGTCTGCTGTTAGCAGTGGCAAACTGCAGTACGTTTCCCTCAACCACTCTTCTGTACCATGTTCTGAATTGTTCATTCTCTGTTCTCACGCTCTGCAGCTCTTGGCATGGTTGTCTCCCAACATCTAGGGCTGTTTGACTTTCCTCCGTGTCGTGTAGTCATAGAAGTTAGGCTTTCCAGGTGCTGAGCACACAAATGTTGCTGGTCTAATCTCTGCCTAATCCCCAGGATTCCTGCTCTGAGTTGTTTTCTTTTTCTAACCTGCACCACAAAATCCTACTGTTCAGAAACAGAACAGACAGTGAAACAAGCTAAACAGGGCCCATGACTAACCCAGAGCATGGCAGAAGTGCATTGATACTTCTAGGCCTTTGGCATCATGACTAAGGGCTTGCCTACACGCGGAAGTTACACAAATTGAACTAAAGGTGTGGTATTAAACCACTGTAGTTAAACTGTTCCAACGTCTGTCTGTAGACAAGTCCTAACAATGAAGTTGTTCTGGTGCCAGAGGTTGTGAAATCCTCTTATATGCTAATACAGACTTTTGGGGAGTGCTTCTGGTTGTCAGTTACATGCTCTAGAGAACATTACAGGGTCATTCTTGCAGGTGGGCATACATAAAGAACTACCGACATGGGCTTTTCACACATACTTTACGAACAACTCAAGAGTAGATCAGGCAAGTGCTTTCTCGGCATTTAACTGTAGCTTTGTGTCAAACAAACCATTTAATAATAAGTCAAACTTGAGGCCTGTCAGCTTAGCGGAACTTCCATGTTATCAGTTCTGCGCATGTCCTTTCCACGCGGCTGTGGGTGAGTGACTGGCAAAGAGAAGCTGTCCGTTAATGTAGCAGTCGTTCGGCTAATAGTTATTGCCTCAGCTAACCATTTACTAAGAACATTCTGTATTTTCTAAGTGCATTCAGGGAGCTCAGAGCACTTGATAGAAGTGAGGCAAGCCTTAAAAATCTTTGCAGGGTGGATAAGTATTATCCCCATTTTATCGTTGGGTAAACCAAGGTGAAGTGACCAGAGTGTAACTGATAGGCCGGTCTCTCGTAGGCCTGATGCTTTGGCTCACAAGCCAGCTATCAGAGTGCTGAGCAGAAATGTTGCAACAGTGGGAAATTACCAGTTTGCTAAAACTGTTCAGAAAAAGAACCGTTGACAGAGCAAGCAATGTCCTACCTGCAGTAGACAGGAGCACAAACAGGAGTAAGCAGCAGCTGCTGAGTATGCAGTCGAAAATGTACGAAATGTGACACGGTCTGGAAATGGACTCAGATAATCTATATCTGCATAAGACAAGAGGAATGAATAGGGACCAAAACTGTAAACAGCCTTGGGTATATCTGTGCTAGGCGGTAAGTAGGTAATTGGAACAGGCAAAGAGCACAGGCTACTTGTCCCCAGGTGTAGGACTGGTTCCCACAGACTGTGTTAACTACACTCTTTCTGTTACGTGCTGTCTAATTAATTTATTATTTAACCAATCCAATCAGCTATGACAGGGCTCAAAAAGAACTAGGTGAGTTCACGGAGAATAGATCCTTCAATGGCTATTAGCCAAGATGGGCAGGGATAATTGCCTGTTCTGTTCATTGCTTCTGAAGCACCTGGCGTTGGCCACTGTCAGAAGAGAGAATACTGGGCTAGATAGTAAGTCTGTTCTTTTGTTCTTTTTGGTTTGTTTTTGGCAGTAGTCTGCGTGTGTGAAGTCTGTGCCCACCGGAGCTAACAGGGGTATATGGGAAAGGCAGATGAAGCGAGACATGGTCAGACCTTTTCTGACTCCGCCACTTAGTGTAATATTTCAGTGAGCAGTTTGGCTTTGGCCCCCAGGAGCAATATGCCACTCGGGAAATCCCCTTTTCCCCTGCGATCTGCAGACCGGCTTCTGTGCCCTGTCTGGTGGCGCCTCACTTCATACGGGAGATACGGGAATGCGATGGGCAAGGAAACATTGCCATGTGGGCAGCCCATCTATCTGCTTCGGTCACCCCATCAGACCAAGGTTTGGGGGAGATCTCTTATCTCCATTACACTGTTTAATGATCCAAAAAGCCAGTTACAGTAACTCATGTTCCCTTTAGATACTAGCTTGTGATTTATTTTTTACATTTTTATTTATATTTATTTATTTATTTATTTATTTCATGTATCTATAAATATCTTTATTTATTTATTTATTTATAAATATATTTATTTATAAATATTATTATATTTATTTTATTTTTTTAAATTTCCTCTCCTGCCCTGATCCTTTAGCCATCCTGAGCATTAACTGCTAATGGTATCTGATGAGAATTGCACCCCACTGATCCATTTCACAGGCCGGTAAGCTAAGTAGGGGGAAATCTCTGGGGTAGTTGTTCACAACTAAACAGCTGATGGGGTGATGGAGCACAGTGCTCCAGTGACTGTTAATGCCCTGGCCCAAGCACATGCAGACAGTCAGCGGGTGATAAGAACGTTCTCACGCCTGTGTGAAGTGGGACTGGCTGTCAGCGCGGCATTTCACTGAAATCCGAACTCCGAGCCTTTGGATGTGGAATTTGAAATGCAGCCTCAAGTGACGAACGGGTCAGAGTCGGGTCACAGAGAGGAAAGCGGGTTCCTTCTGCTAGGGACAGGCTAGGAACATATTTGGGGAGACTTTCAAGAAAGATCTGGATCTCAAATGTGGCCATCTGAGGTGAATATAGAGCTGTTGTCATGTTTTCTTTTTGTTATTGTTTGTTGTTAGCCTCATGCGTCTTCCCTGCAGTGCAATCTGGGGCATAGCTGTCTGAGCAGAGTCAAAGGAGGAGACTATCCGGCAGGCTAGTCTTTTATTCTGCCATTCAACAGCATTCAAAAGGAAACCCAAGGCAGGAGACCGGTTTCCACATTTGACCTTGGGTTGAATCTGCCCATCAGTCAATAATCCCAGGTTACAAGGTAGCAGCTGGTCTGGCAGGCAGTAATTTCGCTTGCCCACAAGCGGGTCTTGGCTGCCAGATGACAGGATATTTTCTTCTAGCCTGGGTGTGGCACATCCAGTTCCAAATCTAACGTTCTTGGAAAGGCAACTGACTCGGGGACAGTCAGCGCACCAGCTGCACCCACAGACACACGGCCATTCCTTCTCTAGGGGCTGGTGAACCGAAGGGTTCTGCAGAGCGCGTTCTGGCTTTGTTTTAAGGGCGCGCTGCTAGGGCGTTCCGTTGTGTGATCGGGGGCGAAGCGCCCAGAGCCAGCCCCCCATTCTAAATTGCTTGGGTGCAGGACTCTCACTCTCCATCTTTGCCCTCTGCAGCCCGCTTGTCTGATGCCGCATTGGAGGAGGAAGGGGCCGTTATGGAGCGCTGTGATGGAGGCCACACTGTGTATCCACACGTGCCTTTGGCTGATTCCTGCCTGGATCCCCTTGCTAACGCCAAGTGGACTCGCAGGTGGTGCAGAACTCGATCCCGGGGCTAAAACCCAGGAGGTGGCTCAAGGCTCTGGCGAGTTAACGTGGGCCGTGCACTTCAAGGTGCCGGAGGGGTTGTCCTCCCATGATGAGGAGCTGGAGCGACAGGCAGATGAACTGGCCAGGACGGGAGGCCTGGTGAACCTGGGCCGGATCGGGGAGTTAAAGGGCCATTACCTCTTCGCCCACCAACCCAGTGGCCAGAGAGAGCGAGGAGCTGGAGCAATACGGAGGTCGGTAGAGGCTTTATTTGCACAGCATGACAGTGTGCGGTGGCACTCGGAGCAGAAGCTCCTGAAGCGCTCCAAACGCAGCCTGCACTTTAATGACCCCAAGTACCCCGAGCAGTGGCATCTGGTGAGTGTCCTTCCTGCGCGAGTGGTAGTGGCAGGCTGCAGAGCCAGCAGGCTGCTTGGAAATGGGGGAGGGAAAACGGCCTCTTGGAGATCTGAAGGGATTTCTTTCATTAACAAACTCCTAGAAACAAAGGAACTGTTGGGCCCAGTTCCCGGGACACAAGTGATCGTGTCTGTGGCTGGGTCCCTGGCTGGCACACCTGGCAGACAGGGCCATGAACTCCCTGCCTGTCCAGGAGGCGGTTCCCCCCCAGACAGGGGAATGTGGTGGAAGCTTGCCCTGCCTCTCTCCATGTTGTATTGCCGTCTCCTGGGACTGGTGATCCAGCACCTTTCGCCAGCACGCTGCGCACTTGAAATCAAAGCAGCAAATAGCTGGCTGGGAGAGTGCTCCTCTTGAAACTGCCCTATGCTGGTTCCTACTGGAACAACATGAACCTCAGCAGGGGCCAGACAAAGCTTTGTGCCGGGGAAAGGTCCTGCATTTCACACTGGTGTGGAAATTCCCCAGTCCTGCTGCTGCTGCAGGGTATAGGTCCCAGCACCCACCGCTCCATCTGGTCATTGGGAGCATCAGGTGCTCATCATCTCTGACAGTCAGGCCCGCAGGGACTTGGTTGTGAGGCTTCTTGCATGCCCAGCCATCAGCTTCATGTCCAGGGTTGATGCAGTGGCTAGGAGCAAATGCTCCTGTAGTCTGTCTGGGGGCCAGGACCCCTGTGCACTCTGACCCAGTGCCCCGGCTCTGCTTTTGCTGACCTCTCCTCCTTTCTGCTGGTGCTCAGAACAATCGGAAGAGCCCGGGAAAGGATATCAACGTGACGGGCGTGTGGGAGCGGAACGTGACGGGCCGTGGCGTGACCGTGGTGGTCGTGGATGATGGCGTGGAGCACACCATCGAGGACATACAGCCAAATTACGTGAGTACCCGACAGCCTGACTCCGGGGTGGGATGCCCCAGCTGGGTCTGAAAAAGACTGGCCAATAGGCAAAAACCACCTGACACAGCTGGTTCTTCTCATGCCCCCCTCACAGCCCTTCTCCTTTCTTTGTTCTTTCTACTGCTCTGACTCTGCCCCTGGAGCCCCGCTGGAGCTGGCTGCTACCAGCACAGAGCCGGTTAGTAGCAGCACTTGTTAATCCACTGGGCGTGTCAGCAACCTCCTCCTCTCCCCCACTCCCTCCTTGTCGCTGCAGCACAGCTGGGACTGAGGCTGGCCTCTGGTTGCCGTAGCTGGACAGCCCCGGTGTGTGTGTCTTGTGTGCAGGAGGCCACATGAGCACTGCACAGACTGCTAGTGAGTAGCAGATGTCTGCTGCCCGCTGTGCCAGGCGAGCCGCTGCTCACCGTAGGGCGTGAGTATTGGAGGCGCCCATCTGGAGATTGTATGAGCTGCTCCATAAGCAGCGAGGCAGAGCCAGGGCTGCTCACCAGGAAGGAGCTTTCCCTTGTCTGTGGAAGGAGAGGTTGGGGTCATGTTTGCCCCCTTCTGCACACCTGCTCTGGGGTGAAATGAGGGCACTTTGCCCTGGCTTGCAGTCATCTCAGAGAGACACAACCGAAATGTCGGGAGGCCTCTGGCGTTGGGTGCTGCAGTTGTTCCCCATCTCCGCTGGCAGGCTGGACATCTGGAACAAGAACTGAACATGGGGGGGGTGAAAGTCCCAGCGGGACAATGCCTTTCAAATCTCAGAAAGAACAAAACTCTGGCCCCATTGTTTCCTGTGCCGGAGTGCTTCGTGCCATGGCAGAGGCCATCCGTATCCAGCTTCCGCATGGAGAAAGACATGGAAACCGTGTGCCTCAAATACACCCGGGGATCGGCAGGTGTGAATAAGAAGCTGGCAATCAGTAGACTCATTTAAAAGCAGCCTGACAGAGTCACTAAGCCAGAGAGGACACTGTCCAGGAACCCTGGGCATACTGCAACCTGGCTGGGAAGGGGGGGAGGAGGAGGAGGTGTTTTCTAGATGCGAAAATGTCTTTCAGTTTGATTCCACCATTCCCCTGCCCATCAGGAAACCAGTGCTGGTTCTGCCGATACCCTCCCGCAGTGATAAATACTGGTGTGTGGTCACTAACCCACATGGGACCCTGCCTCTGCGTTCTTTAGGCTTTCCAAGCCTGCTAATGTGATATTAAATCCTGCTTTCTCCAAAGAAAGGAGACCTCTGAGCTCTGGTTGTGGGTCTCTTTCAGAGCCCTGAAGGCAGCTATGACTTGAACTCCAATGACCCCGACCCTATGCCCCACCCGGATGCAGAAAACGGTAACCACCACGGGACCCGGTGCGCCGGTGAAATCGCAGCCGCCCCAAACAACAGCTTCTGTGCTGTGGGAGTTGCCTACGGCAGCCGCATTGCAGGTATGCCACCTCTGCATGCTGAGTTCAATGCCTTTTCCATGCTCTCTGCCGTGTCTTGTTCCCTTCTCTAGTGGGGTGATTTGATTGACGTGTGTCGGCTTTCCTCCCGTGCCTAGCTGTTTGAGCTGGGCTGGTGAATTAGTCAGCTCGGTTCATCTGTTATGGGTTAGAATATTTTTGCAATATCGGGGGTAACTCATTTCCCCAGAGTTCTGGGGTGTTGGGAGTTGGGGTTTGGTTTGCACCCTTTTCTGTATTGCTGGAGTGGCTGTTGCCTACAAGTGTAAGTTCGGTTTGTGTTTGGGAAGCTTCTCTGAGTTCCCATCAACATCCTGCACCAAAGCGTCCTCCTCTGCCACCTTGTCGTCTTTGCATCAGGTCCCAGTGCCACCTGCCCCTTGCTGCCGATGGGAACCGTGCTATGGCCTTGTGCAGGTGTCCAGGAAGCTAGGATGATCAGCCAGGGCAACTGACATGCCTTGTGGTGTGGAGAGTCTGGTTTCCTTTCACCTCTGAAAGTGGCTGCGCCCCAGTGTCCGCACAGTACGACTCCCCACGCCACATGCGAGATCCTGGCTGGTGCAACTTGCACTGGACATTGGTGCCTTCCACTCACCAAGCTGAGCGAAAAGCTTCTCCTCCAACTGAAACGAGGCTGGGATTAACATGCACTGTGATGCAGCGGCAGTCTGGTCCCTGGAATCCTTTCTGTACCTTGCGACTCCAGTGAAGTGAAGCGTTGTACCATCCCCTGCCAGACCTCGGCATGTGCCTGCCCCTTGTCTTGATGAGCACAGACTTGGCTGCACATCGCTTCGGTGCAAAACCACGGAGACGCTTCCTGTTGGCTTTGCCCTTTGGTTTCAGTAGGCGCTGAAACCACCTCCACTCCCATTGATTGCAGTGGGGGCTAAGAGAACTTAGCACCACAAGGGGCGAGGGCCCGAGAGCCCGGACTCTACACTGCAGTTTTATACCCAAATCAGCTGACATGGGGCAGTCACAGGTGTTTTAGTGCAGCACAGACCCACCCATTACTGCCTGTGAACAGCCTCTGTAGGAAGTGAATAGTCCGGTGTGCTCTCTCTCTGTCCAGCAGATGGTGCCCGTCTGCTGAGAATGAGTCCAAATGTCCCATGTAACAGCGAAGGTTTAGCACCAGCCAGCGCTCTCGAGGTGCTGGGTAGAACCCGGGAGACCCAACGCTTCGCGAGTAAAATCGAAGCAGACTGAGGAGGCTAAGAGCGGTTGTGCTCCTGCACTGTTAACCGGTTCTGTTTCTTGGTGCGCCTGTGACGGTTCCTGCACAGCCACTCAGGAAGCGTGCTGTGAAAGCCTGCTGTACTGTGGGGTCTACCTGCCCGGCTCCATCCCGGCTTGCAGGCTCTGCTTATTGCCACTGGACAGTGGAGCTTCTTTAGCAGAGCACAGCAGGAAGGCCGGGCTTGTGGTTTAACCCACGGGGCCGGGTGTAGGGAGGATCTAATCCCAGCTCTGCCAGGGTGACCTCCGGCAAGACACAGCCTTTCTCTGCCTCAGTTTCCCCATTGGTGAAAGGAAGCACTGTACCTTGCAGAGCAGGTGAGAGGCTAAGTTTCTGTCTCTCACCGGTGTGGAGGTAGATCTGTGGCTGGACGGCGCTATAGAAATGCAAAGTGTCGTTATAGTAATTCCGTTGGGTGCCAGCCAGATTCTGTTCTCTAACTCAAGGGCATAGTAAATAAAACAATGCCAAGTGTTGCCATAAAATTACCCTGGGTTGAAGGGAGGCGCTGCCAGTTTGTGCCTCAGGAATTTTTTAGTGCAGAGTCTGCGCCTGACATGAGTGATTAAATCATAATCTGAACCTGTGCCGGAGTCTGTGAATTGGGCACAGATCAAGCAATGTAGGAGCCAGGCCAAGCTGCGTCTGGTTAAAGGGGGGGACAGAGGATAACTGCCTCTGCCAAACATACACTTGCATGTCTGAGACCACACCTGGCTTGGTGCAATGAGCTGGCTGGATTTCAGACCGCTGGGAGCGGTGCAGTGCCCGTGCTGCCTTCATTAGGTGGGGAATATTCCGCTGTGCCAGTGAGACACTTGTGCTACACCGGCGTGGAGCGGATACTGGTGGGTGTTTCCTCTGTAATAAATAGAGCTGAACCCAGCTGCATGCATGGTTTCCATTTGTAACGTTGTTTGCTAACTAAACTATGACGCAAAACCGTTGAACTATCAACGCTTCGGTTCACTGAAAACATGTCTTCGGTTTCAGCTTTCATTGGTTTTTAATCTAGTCTCTGGAGTTGGGGTGACTCTACTGTGAGATACTCAGTGTCTTGATCACAGAAATCTGGGGGTCCTGCAATTTAGAAGCCTTCCTAATTAATCATATATTGAGCGAATATATATCCCCTTCTGCCATAAAGGATCCTTAAATACTTAGCAACCTATCCATAATGGATCATTTCGCCCACTGCTGAATGACAGCTGTGGCTGGGGTGGAACACATCAGCTGTTTAACAGTGCACAGCACAGCAGTTTAAGCCAGGTGGCTTTAAAAAGACCGTACCCAGCCGAGACTGTAGGGGGCTAGGGAGGCAGAATGGAATTGTCTGAATGCGAATTTGGCCCGGCCACACCTCAGTCCCAGTGTAACACGCCAGCGGATCTTTGGGGACCCAAGGGTACATCTGCGCTGCAGTAGGGAGCGAGTTCCCAGGGCAGTGGGGCGAGGGCTGGCGTGCGAAGATAGCCGTGTGGGTGTTGCGGCACTGGTGGAGGCTTGGGCTAGCTACCTGAGCTGCGATCCTGGCCTGGAGGAAGGAGGGTTAGAGCTCAGATGGCAGGCCCAAGCCTCTACGAGTGCCGCAACATTCCCACGGCTATTTCTAGCTAGCGCCAGCCTCCGAGTGGCAGTCTGTCTCCCCGGGCTGGCTCCCAGCTCCGTCCAGTGTAGACAGACCCCACAAGGTCAAGACTTTGGTCTTTCGTCTCCTCTGACCCACCCCTTCACCGTCCTCCCACGCCAGCTCAGAAGTAAAGAGCAGAGACTTGACTTGATACTGGTTCCCCCAGCCCCTCGTGTCTCACGGACTGACTCTGTCTGCCTCTCCTTCCAGCGCGTTCAGGGTCTCTGGCAGTGCTTCCCGGCTTACAAGACAGAGGGTTGGGATTTCCATTCACTAGCCCAGAGTGAGCCTCTGTGTGGCTTGACTCAAGCTCTGATCTGAGTCCAGGGAATCCACCTCTGGTTACTGCTCTGCTCCCAGCACAAATGAACCAGTCTGGCTGGATGCTGGGACCACAGATGTCCCCGCCGGGAACCTGCTGAGGACTTTGTTCACGCTGCTTTTACAGCTGAGCTGGTCCATTACGGTAATGCTCGTTGTGCTTTGTTGTGCAGGCATTCGAGTCCTGGATGGCCCCCTCACAGACAGCATGGAGGCCATTGCTTTCAACAAGCATTATCAGATCAACGACATCTACAGCTGCAGGTGGGCATGGGGCTGCGTGTTGTTGTGGGTGCTAGCCCACGCTTCTGTCCTCCGAGTCCTAGTCTGGGCTTCAGAGTTGGGACCCTGTGGGAAGCACCAGGTGGCTCTCCCCAGGGAGCCTTGACCTGATGTCCCCGGGGGCTGAGCTTTTCCTAAGCCATGTGTCTGTTTCCTTCGGGTGACGGAACGATCCAGACCACAGACACAGCCGCCGGGTGGTGGAGTCTGGGCATTCTCAGCAAGGCCCTGGTCTATGAGGAGGCAGGAGCTGGCTCCCCTTTCTCCAGGCCATGCATAGCTTTTGGAATTCAAAGCTTCTCCTGCCCCAGCATGCCTTGCCAGGAGCCCTGTGCAGCTGAACCGTGCGGAGTTTTGCAGCCAGTCATCTTTCGGGTGCGGTGTGTGTTTTTATTGCTACTAATGGACTCGCCAGCGTTGTTGAAGGGCTGACATGGACCACACTCGGTGCTCCTGGCCTGGCAGTCTCTCTCCGGGCCTGTCCGCTGCAGAGACTAAGTCCATTTCAAATTGCTCCAGTTCCACTGCGCGTAAAAGCAGTTAGAGCTGTGGTGTGGACCCAGTTAAGGTGGCTTACCCTAGTCTTAATCAGCCAGCGTCTGTCCAGACTGGTATAGACTGGCCCTCTGCAACACCCAGCTGTGTGTGAAGGGGAGTTTACAAAGAGAAAACTGGAGAAGAGAGACACCCTGGGTGGGAGGTGAGCTGGGACGCCTGGTGAGAATCTGACCCAGAGCATGGTGTGAACACGAGCGAGGGACCTGAAGTGTTTGTGCTCCCCTCTCAGATGACCGTGGCTGAAAGCTGGTACTCTCTGACGGGTGTTTGGGAGTCTTTGCTCAGCTCTGGCACATAATGGGCAGTAACCTGCCCACTGGTTGGCAGACTGGATAGAGGATGGCCCTGGAGACTGAGCCCCTTCCCCGCCCTAGAGGTTGGGCCTCCCCGGGCAGGGTAGGGCGGCCTGTGGGAAGCTGCTTCTTAACCTGCCTGTGCTGCATCTGTCCTGTGGACAGATAAAGAGCTGCCAGTCGGGCATCTGTTCCCAGCACAACAGTCAGGCGTGAAAACGTGAATGCAAAGCAGCGACCCCAGGTGACTGTGCGGCTGTCTTTTCATGGTGTCTCTCTTCACAGCTGGGGTCCAGACGACGATGGCAAAACGGTGGACGGCCCTCACCAGCTAGGAAAGGTATAAAAGAGCTGAGCCGGCCCCCTCCCTGGGAAATGCTTGTAATTCTCGGTTTGCCTAACGCCCAGAGCAGGAGGGGACTGCCCTGTGGGGCAGAACACCCTTGCTGGACCCCATCACTGCAGTGCCCGGTCACCCTGCTGCAGGGAGAGATGTCGGTGGCTCAGCGGGGCTGCAGGGGACGGGGACTTGAAGTTCCAAGGAAAGGTTCATCTCACTGGGGAAGAAGAGGCTTGAAGGTGGCTGAATAGACTCTCAGCCCCTCGGATACTCCCCAGCTTTTGTACTGGGGAGGGGTTGGGCATCCAAGGAGTGCAGCCTTGGAAAATAAGATATAAATCATATAAAATAAGGGGAAATAAATAAATAAAAAAACAAGGGAATAAATAAGGGCCTCGGGTGAAGTATCCACAACCTGCTGAGTGGGATAAATGGCAGTGGGGTCCGTGTGGCAGTGCAGAGGCGTTTAATATGCCCCTTCCTGGATGGGAAAAGAAGGAGAGGGTGATTTTTGGGTGAACCCACCTGGGGCCTGGACAGGCTGTCCTTCCCTCTCCGCAGAATGACTGTTCTGGCTGCTGCTGGAGTGCAGAGGGAATCTGGCCCCTGGGCAGGCTCTGTGATCCAGGTCCGGTGCTCGTAAAGACATTCTGTCAGGTCTATAAACAGCTTCTTGCAAACAACTGTACGTTAGCGTGGCGGTAGGCTGCGGGTGTCTCTATATTTAGTCACTGCGCGGCAGAGCCTTCCTTCACTGTTACTGAGCAGCGAATGGACCACCCCCAAAAATCCTGGCAAAAGCCAAGATGCTAGATCTGCTGCAGATCAAGGCCTGGCCCATTCCCGGCCCTAGAGCATCATTGAGACGCTGGTGCTCTCGGCTTTCACTGAGAATTTATCACAGCCGTGCTGTGCGCTAGCTCCCCGTCCGTGCGCCTGGGGCCCAGCTGACTTACTCATGTGAGTAAGAGCTACAGGGTCAAGCCCCTAGGTTTTATCCATAGAGTACTTGATGGACTAGGGCCTGGCTACCCCAGGGACGGCCTCTGCACAGGCCTGATCCAAAGCACAGTGAAGTCAAGGAAGATACTTGTGTTGACTTCAGAGGCTTTTGGATCCGAGCCTGTCTGCAAACTCCTGAGAATGCTCTATGGCTGTTATGGGGAAGATGTGCCCTGCACCTTGGGGAAGCTCTTGGGAGGCCGAGGCTGTGCGTGGAGCTGTGGAACTCCTTGCCCCTGGAGACTGGGATGGCCCAGGCATTCCCCTGAAAAAGGAGGCTGCCCAGTGGCCAATGAGCAGAGTCCTTTCTGCAGAACCACCCATAGAAATGCAGCCTAACCAGCAGGAGACTGGAGAATACTGTCCCAATTCCCTGGCAGTGTTCACCCTTTACTACCTATTTGTTGTATTTGGTGCCTAGAGCGATGGGCTTAGCTGGGCAATGCCTCCAGTGGAGTGCGCACCTAGAAATCCAAGAGCACTGCTAGCGTTCAGCTCTCCACTAACACAGGCTGTGATTTCACTCTCTCTGTAGTTCATTCTGCAGCGCTGTGGCTGTGTTTCTGTAGCCACAGGACAGCAGCTGCTCTGCAGCTCGGTGGCAGGGATACAGCTGTGATAAAGCGTATCTCTCAGTCACTTCCTGATAACAAGTGGATTCCGGTTGTGCCTGTTCATTCATTCTTTCCCAGCAGTCATAGGCCGTCCAGGAGGCTGAGACCAGCTCTGGCCTGCCGCTGACCGTTCAGCTGGAGAGACTTACTTTGAACAAGTGAGCTCTCTGGGGGGCTTTTTGAAAGCGTCCTACCCTTGACCCCGCTCAGGAGCGGCCAGGAGAGGCAGATCCCACTGCGGGCAAAGCTTCCCTGCTGCCCGCTTCCATCACACGCGTGCCCTTCCTGTGGGGGATGATACTAGTGAAATACACGCCAAGGTGCTGGGCTGGAAATGTGCTTTCCTGTTGGGGTCAGTGTAGCTGAGCGCTGCCGTAGAAAGAGGAGTCAGAAATGCACGTGGGAGCAGGGGCTTTGCAGAGGAGCAGTAGCTACAAACACAGCTAGGCAGGCTCAGCAGCAGAGCGTCACTGCTTCAGCAAAGCTGATTCCAGCGTGGACTCTGCCAGTGCCCAGAGTGGCTTTCTCTGGAGGCCAAAACATGGTCGGTGTGTGCTTTGTGCCGCCGCTGGCTGCTCGTGTTAAACGATGGGGGCGGGAGAGGAATCCAGTTTAACATCATTATAAAGCACCCAGTCGTCCTGCATCTAGCAGCTGCTTAGCACTTAACACCTCTACAGTACGGTTCATCCAAGGATCTCAAAATGTGTCCAATAGATGCAGCCTCGTGCCACTGCGGCGAGGTAGGAGGAATTATCTTTGCTTCCTAGTTGGGTAAGTTGAGGCACAGAATAGTTATGCCTGGCTTCTGATTACATGGTGAGCTGGGAATTGTAGCCGAAGAATACAGACTCCCAGTTTCCAGCCCTAAGTGCCAGGACCCAGTTTCTTAGCACGTAATGTGCTCGTCAGCGAGATCCATGCAATTAACTTTACTAAGTGCTAGGGTTGCTGCACATGGCTCTGGAAGTGCTGCCACCTCTGGGGTGGAACTCGGGTGCTGCTAATGGATGTTACACTCCCGCTGAAGTGCCAGCTGGGAAAGATAGCCCGTCTTAAATCCCTTACTGTGTAAGACAGCAGAACGTCATTCAGATCAACGTAGTCAACGCACAGAAATGCGGGCATCGGAGTCTGAAAGCTCTTTACAGTAAACTTGGTCAGCTGCGTTCAGACTTGGTGAAAGCAGGTGCAACTCCATTGGCTTCATGGAGTTTCATCCACTTACACCAAGGTTGAATTTGCTGGTGGAAATGCTTTAGAAAAGCTCCTAGTTTCGGCAGGGAAATGGAGAGAGCTGGGCATTTCAGCATTTCCGGCTGCAGTTGTGCCCGTAAGCCTGGATAAGGGACCAACGTGACCTCCCCCTTGAGCAGTAACGTGTTTTCTCTTCCCCAGGCTGCCCTGCAACACGGGGTGATCGCCGGTCGCAAGGGCTTCGGGAGCATTTTTGTAGTGGCCAGCGGCAACGGAGGGCAGCACAATGACAATTGCAACTATGATGGCTACGCCAACTCCATCTACACCGTCACGATCGGTAATCTGCCAGGGCCTGGGCCCGCTAGCCCCACCCCGCTCTTTTTCTTTGCAGATTTGTGATTAGCACGGAGGGTTACTGGCTCAGTTCTGCAGTGTGACCCCCAGGTCAGAGCTCTCTGCACAGGCCACGCAGCTGCAGTGGTGCGACTTCAGGGCCTTGTAACTGAGGGGCTGCTGAAAGCCTCTGACCGCTGCTCGGAGGGAATGCTGGTGCAGATCGGCTGCCAGCCGCCCACGCGCGCCGTGAGCAGAGTGAGATGCCATGGTGGTGAAAACACCCGTGGTCCATCCACTGTTACCTTCTGTGGAGTTGCCCTGACGGAGAGCTTCACAGAAATCAGCTGGGTCCGAATATTTTCCTGGGAGAGCAGCCTCCTGCAATAGATCCGCTGCAGCAGTGCTGCGATGTCTGTCTCAAAAAACAAGGGACTTTCTTCTCTTCCCATTGCATCAAGTCACTTCCTAACACAGCATAAAGACGTTTTCTTTTTTAAGGAAACATCTAATCCGGCTTCACTAGGGCAGAAGTTGTGCGCCATGTAAAAATACGTTTGGGTCTCGTTTCTCTTCCATTCCTTCCAGGAATCCCCCAGGTACTGTCCCTCTCTCTGTTAGAGTTGTTTGCACAGAAAGCAATCAAGCAGCAATCACAAGCCTACCAAACGGCAGCGGTTCTAATAGAAATGGCTGAGCCGTGACCCCAGAATGACTGACTCAGGGTTTTGCCCCAAAGCCCAGGTTCTTGACTGCAACAGCAACCCCGCCTCTGTGATAGACTGGCCTGCAAGGAGCTGAACCATGGGCAATGGGCGTTGGCTGGCACAGCCTGCAGAACTAGTACAATTGCCTAAGGATGCTGGTAACGCCTGCTCTAAGCATCCTATATGGAAACGTCCAGGTTCCCTGCATCCACAGCTTCAGATCCTGCTAGCGTCACCCTCCAAGGCAGATACAGATATTTGGTGGGGGGGGACCTTAACTACGAGTTTTGTCCAAACTGCATAGAAATTCCACATCCTACAGGGCATTTCTGTACGAGCGAGGGGCAGGGGGCAGTGTGAGGCCTGGCTAGCTGTGAAAAGCCCTTTGAGAGCCTTGGGTGACAGAGAAGTGCTTCTTAAAGTGTGTGAGAGAAACAGTCAGACGTCGACCTTACACGCTGTCCTGTCTGATTGCAGCTCTTCCTCAATGCTTCTTGCCTGGATTTAAATGCCTAGTGGCCTGGGGAGGTGAACAAGGATGGTGCGGGTAGGGGAATGACAGGAGCTATAATATTATGGGTTTCCTGGGACACCACATGTTAATTTTGAACAAGTAGCTTTATCCCTTGCCATGAGCCTTTGTTGTCACAGCACATCTGCTGGGTAGGGTTTTCAGTGCTACCCCACACTACCCCGAGAAGCCGCACGTGACAAGAGATGGCGTTGTAAGCACTGGGGCCCGTGAGGTATGCAGATGATGTGGGCTCAGCCAATGAAATGTAATTCTGTGATCGAAGGCTTCCATTTACTGTAGCTACTGTAGGACCAGGAGGGAGAAAATTCACATTACAATCGGTGCTCTCGCTCCAGATGCACAATTAATGAGACGTTCCCAGTATCTTCCTCACTTGCCTTCCTCGCTTTCATTGCAGAATTTCCTTTCGCTCAGTTTTGCTGAGTTACTGAAACTTTCCCCTGTAGGCGTTGGTTGGACTCTGCCCTGCGAGTGAATCAGTGAAGAGGAAGGCAGCCCAGCCCCAGGAATGGCGCATGGGGCTCGATACCAGAAACACCTGCCGGGTTTTGTTGTACAGCCTCTGGCAGGTCACTTCAGCTGCATCTGTTTCCCCAGCTATAAAATGGGAGTAACTTGCCTACATCACACAGATGTCAGGGTTGATGAATGTTTGTGAAGGGCTGATTATTAAGACATCCAAGTAGCCGCCTGTGTTGATGATGATAATGCAGAGAAATGCAGCAAGTCCTCCCCTCCCATGCTCCCAGTGTAAGAGGGCTTTTTTCCCTTCAGTTTCCAAGATATTTCTGTATGCTGGGGAGGGAAAGGGTGTGTTGGGGAACAGATGGTTCTTCAGGAAACTCCAGCTATACTAAGGAGGCTCTGGATAGAAAACATACTGAGCAACATAGCAGACCGGGAGCTCTGCTTCTTGTCATCTGCTGGTATTTCATGATTAAAATGAGGCTTAATATGGTAAATGTCTCTAGAAATGTCTTCCTAGAGGCCAGGCAGGGCACGTGTTTGCTGCCATGCCCTGTTCTGACACGGGAACAGTCTGACTTTGTGGGATGGTATGCACAGCAGCCTGTACTGACGTGGCTGTGCAGAGGAAGTGCAGCACCACCGTCTCGTGCACGCTCGTGTGATTACACAATGCACCAGGGCCTGTGTGCAGAACCAGACACTCCAGGCAGGATGCACAGGAGAGAGCTGTGTTATAGCCTAACGGGCCAATACATAGCTCTGTACCACCGTTAGCTGATTGTAACACCTGGGGTCGGGTGTTCTTCCCATTGTACAGCTGGAGAAACTGAGGCACAGAGAGGGGAAGGAGTTGCCTAAAATCCCAGGCAGTCCCCTGCGGAACTGCGTTGAGAATCCTTGTCTCCAGGTGCTGGCTGTGTGGTGTAAAGGCTACACCAGGCTGCCCTTCAGTAGGTCATGTAATGATGCTGTCTTCCATGGAGACTGATGTGTGGAGTGAAGACCGTCTTGGGAAATGGCGGGGTTTGTAAGCAAGTTGCTGTAACTGACATTTTCTGTGTGCTTTCCAGAAAGGAATTTGTCAGCTGTTAACACTAGACTGTCGTGTGTGTGGCCATGCCCATTAGTGACTGGGGGAACCCAGAAGGGTGGGATAAGCCCATCTTCAGACTGCTGAAGACTGCTCAAAATTGAAAAGTCCTCTGGACTGTCCATCTTGCAAACCAGCTCATCCATCTCCTTCCCCATGCCCTAGTCCCCCAACTTGGCTTCTGGCGGGTTTCCTTCTGTGGTCCAGGGTGCTGGCCCTTCAGGAGCCGCTCTGCTACTAACAGTGGAGTTCAGATGCTCAGCTGCAAACACCCAGTATCAGCCTGGCCCCCGGCCTTCACAGGAGGGGAGGGGGAAACAGGAGGAGTGACATGGCCGTGGACTAACTGGTCTGAACAGCGGGTGTCTGTGAGCTGTTCAGAACCTGCTGCAGGGGAACTCTGATAGACGTTACCCAGAGAAGGACCCCCCACTGATCAGACTGACGCTTGGCCAGGACTAAGGGCAGAACGCCCAAGCGTGTCTCCATTTCCTTGGCAGGGTCACAAAGCAGATAAGACTTCATAGCCAGCATTCTGCTCTTCAGGGAAACTTCCCCGTAAAGGCCGGCGTGCACTGAAATGCAAGGAGGGTCAGTGCTTTGATGTGACTCGGTCTCTGCTGGAAATGGGGGAGCTCCACAGCCTGGCACTTGCTTTGAGTGAAAAATCCAGCCCCTGTCCCACGTTTCCTGTGAACTGAGCAGCTGGCATGCTTAGTGAGAGAGGGCGCCGCGCAGCCCCTGGCCCTGACGTGTTCTCCTTCGCTTTTCCCCAGGTGCGGTGGATGAGGAGGGGAACAGGCCGTTCTACGCGGAGGAGTGTGCCTCCATGCTGGCCGTGACTTTCAGCGGTGGGGATAAGATGATGAGGAGCATTGTGAGTAATGCATAAGGCATCTTCTCTGCCCCCCCCCCTTCCCAGCCTGGCTTTGAGCTGCTGGAGAGCTGTCTGAGCCCTCGGTCTGCTCTCAGCGAGAGTGATCTTAGCCTGGAGGAGCTGTGAGAGCAGGGCCACGAGCACTTGTCTCGTCTCCTTCCCCGGCTGGGCACGCTTAACTCCGGGTTTTGGGAACCAAATCACCAGCTCCCCCGCAGAGCTCCAGTGGCGCTGTGACCGTTTCCACCAGCTCAGGACTGGGCCCCAGTATGTTCCTAGTTTTGGACCAGAGCATCCTTGCGTCTTGCCAGCAACAAGTGCATGTCCTCTGTCCTGTGCGTCCATCACAAAGGAAGGCGAGCGTCTGCTTCCGTGCCTGCAGATCCGGGCAGAGTCACTTGTGGTTCAGAGCTGGGGAAGGCTGGCTTTTGACAACACTGGCAGGAACACTTGCGTCTCGCTCGGATTCAGCTGGGCGACAGCCACTGAAATCGCTGCAGTTACTGCCAGAGCTCTCGCAGCGTTTTACTGTTGGCATAGATTTATGTCAGTGCTCAGTGGGCCAAGTCAAACTGCAGTGGGATAGGTGCTTGCCTCTCCTCCGCGTGGGCTGAGCGTGAAATACTGGCAGAGAGAGGCCCTCTTCTTTAACCACCTCCAGCTGTGCCCGCTCCATGACCGCTTGGAAGCAGATTTCCTCCTCCTTTCAGTATTTCTGGGCCCTGTTCTAATGAGCCTTGCGTTTCCTCTCAGTTGTCTGTCTGGAGGGCCAGAGCTCAGCGGAACTTGTGCCTGAACCAAATTCCTGGGGAAAGACTCAGCTGACGTGTAGCAGTAACACATCCCCTTCCACTTCTTCTCTCTTTAGACTAAGCTCTTGAGGAGAAGGACTGTGTCCTGCACATGGACAGTGGCACGTTGCAGGAGCTACCAGTACACAGATGATTGCTGGCCTACCAGTTGGCCATGTGGGCCTGTTTGCATGTGGCACATGGAGGAAGTTTTGTACCTCCAACCATTTCGTCTTAGCAGCCAGGTCCCAAAGTGCACCCTGCATTGCACATGGCCTCTTCTATCCCAGCAGAGCTGCGTCCGTGCAGTGGGACACCCCCTCCTGCCTTCTGTGCTGTGTGAGCTGTCGGAAGAACAGCTTCCCAGGGACCAGCTGGGATGGTTTAGCTGAGGTTAGTCCCGCTTTGAGCAGGGGGTTGGACTAGATACCTCCTGAGGTCCCTTCCAGCCCTCCTCTGCTATGATTCTATGAATTAGGGACTCTGCTGCACTTTTCATCCGGGAGTGTAGTTGTAGTTTTCATTTGTAATGTCCAGATTCCTCCAAGTCTGAGGTCTGGGAGCTAATTTTAAAAAGTCTGACATTCCCCTTCTCCTTAAAGAATGGCCTCATGTGATGATAAAACAGGCGCTACTCTTTCATCCAAGAGTCTTAATCGGATGCCTTGCAGAGCCCAGGAATTACACATGATGGAGATCCGTCCTCTCTTTTTACAGTAACACGAGCACTACTCCAGCAAACCTGTCTCTGTTATACAGCGCGTATTAAATATACACACTCCCTTCAACCGAGAATATTCTCTCCTCTTTGTGCCTTTTAATTGTATTGGAGTTCATGGTTTTTCAGACTATAAACGTTCTACCGTTCCCGTTAATGGGAAGAATTTAATATGGTCTTTGGCACGAATTGCATCCCTGACGGATGTTTGTGGTGCTTGGGTATTTTTGTGTAGAACATACAGTATCTTAGTGCGAATCGCAGCTGTTGGCAGCTCACTATAAAAGTCAACAAAGGAAGCGCAGCTCTGGCAATGGACAGAGCAGTTATATTCCACTGAGAGTGGAGAGGGACAAATGTTTGTGCCAGGTTGCCCTGGACTCTGACCATAACCAAGTTTTAATTAGCTGATTTCATGGCATGCAGAAGGACACGATGCACCATTTGGAGACTTCTCAAGTGACTTTTCTAAGGCTTTCTTGTTTACTTGCATCTTATCTAAGACGCTAGCTCTTACAAAGACCAAATTTTGTTCAATTACCCAGTGTCAAGCCAGAATAAATCTATTGCCTTTAGTGGAGCTAGTCCAGAATTACACTGCTGTATCCAAAAAAGCAGAACTGAGCCCTGTAGTTTTATTTTCTACCGAGCTACGATTGTTTTACCTCTCTTCTGACCAATCGTTGCATTTAGGTCAGTAGGGGCTTGTCCACACCGGAAAATTAATCCAAATTAACTAAAGGTGTGACTGGAAAGGGGATTAGTTAAACTGCATTGAATGCCTGTGTGGATGTTCTTATTCAGAATTAAAGTGACCTTAATTCGGTTCATCTTAATTCACGTCCAGAGTGAATAACAGCCCTCAGTGCACCAATCTCTGCAGCCTGGGCCTGTCTCTTACTTTGTCTTTTAAAAAGAAATCGCATCCTTAACAGGGGCAGCATTAACGCTACCCAAGCTTCTGTGCAGGGCACATGGGTAAGGCCGCGGTGGCACCCAGCCAGAAACCTCCACTACCCTCACTAACCTGAACCCTCTGAGTGCTTTACCGCCAGCCCCCAGAGCGCTGACTCCTAGCCCCACTGAGCCCAGCTCCATTGCTCACTGCCTCTGGGATGTTTTGGCAGCTCCCTCACCGCTCAGGGCTGAGGGTAAGGCAGTGGACATCTGTAAAGTGGTCCCTGCGACAGAGGATGACGTGGAAGTGCAATATCCCGCTGTTCGAAGTTTGATTGGCTAATTGGCAGCGGGTCTCTTGAGGGTGAGCCCTGCGGCAGCCAGACCCTGTGTCCTGGCCATTCCTGCACAGATCAGACTTCTCCTGAGCCAGTCGGCCCTTTCTTCTCCCCACCCCCAGAGCCACTGTGCATGGCTTAGCAACCTGGTTGTGCTGGTGTCCAGACACCCAGTTGCTGCTTTTCTGCTTAAACCAGGGTTTGACGATGAACTCCCAGGGAAACGTTTCCAGACTTCCTAATTACTAAATCCTGGCCCTTTCTGTTGTTGTTCCATTTCTGGCCGCGAGTGAGAAGGACAAACCTTCTGGCTGCTTGGCCTGCCTGGCTGCATCTTGGCATGGGCTCAGCAACCACAAAGAACAAAGAAGCCCACATGTGCTGTGCATCCCACAGTCGTCTGGAGAGGAGGACGGGTTGCTGGTGCCTTCCCGTGGCCGTTCCAGGGGAGACGAACAGATTACACCCCAGCCTGCGTGGCGCTAATAGTGAATCAGACAGCCGCGTGTGCAAAAATAGCCACTCCTTTTGGGTGCCCAAAAAGAGAACTTTGGGGCCTGGCATTAGAGGTCTGAGTCATTTCAGGGTCTCAGCTGGGCACCCAGTTGTTCTAAATTGGGCCCCCCAAATGACTGGACACTCATGAAAATTCTGGCCCTTGTCCATTGAGGAGACAGGCACAAGCTGCAGTGATGGGCGTGTCGGGGAAGGAGAGCAATGGATTTACTCTGAAGGGAAGCCCTACGGAGCCCTTTGGCTGTTGTTGAACTCTCCTCCCTCCCAGTGTTAGCATGGGGTCAGGAGTCAGGGATCCTGCCTTCCAAGCCCAGCTCTGGAGCCGAATCAGCATACCCAAGTCCGGTCGCCTCCCTCTACCTGGTCCCACATTTGAAATGGGGATAGGATTTGCCCATCTTGGCCAAGTACTGTTAGATTCTCAGAAGCAGCCACTATCCAAGTACAAAATATCAGCACCAAAAGCCAGAGCATGCCTGTGAAATGGGAAGTGATTCCAAACAACAGTGTCTGAAGCCATCCTCTGTGTGTGCGTCCGTGTCCATCCCCTTTAAATAGCTCCGTTCCTGCAGGAGGGCCGCTGCATTGTTTAGACATGGTGCTGAGCTCCTGGGACGAGATGCCCAGCGGGTTGTGTGCCTGGTGCATGTGGCAGTGTTACAGCCTGAGCAGGGTTTCATGCTCTGATTCCCCCGCTGCCGTTCCTTTGTACAGCCGCACACCACTTCTCCCCACGCACACGCTGTCCGATCACGGTCACGCTTCTGATCGCCCTGGGGGGAAGAAATGGAGCTTTTAGGCTGGAATGCATGGCTGGGCTGGTTACCTGAGAGGGAAGGAGAAATATGCTACTGGCAGCATGAAACATGCTCGGTAATCGCTGTAGCATTTAATCAGCAGGGATCAAAGCTAACCCCTTCAGCACCCTCCAGGAGGAAGGCGACGCTAGCCCGAGGATGGAGCGCTGATGTCATGCCGTCTCTGCACAAAGCACCTCTCACCCGTCAGACTGGGCGCCTGGACCGCGCGTCACAGAAGTCCAGTCTGGAGGCAGAAGAGGGCTGGAAAGTTGCACAAGGGCTTTGTGTGCGCGCCACGTGGTGGGCAGATGTGGGACGGGGCTCATCTCCCCAGCTGTTCCATGAGCAGCTGACCTGCGTTGTGAGCAGGGTAACAGACCATGGGTGTTCTCTCTCCATTGGGGTCCAGATACGATTGCTATGTTTCTGCCAGTGACCCCGCCAAGCTGACCGTATCTGGGCTCCAGCCAGCCCTCCGGCAGGCCCCAGGCTCCGAACTGGCCCCACAGGGTCAGACATGATGGAAATACACAGTTGGTGCCACCCACACATTGCAGGCCCCGTAATCCATCGCTTCTCACTGTGGGGAGGGGAGACACAGGAACCTATGCCTCCCCCTGAGAGCGCCCCCAGGACAGATGCTAGCCTGGAGCCCTTGTCTGTGTGCGCGGTGGGTTGACTTTCAGGTAAGCACCCCAAACTGTGTCTGCTCCTTCGAATTCCTGGGCTGGACATCTGGCTGCTTACGGGGTTAGGCCGTTTCCCTGGCTGGGCCTCGGGGGAGCGTTGAGATGAATCGTCGTCTGAAAAACCACCCAGTGACCGTGTGTTGGCCCTCGGTGCTTGGCTGAGGGTCAGCTGGAGTTTTCAGCAAAGGGTCAGGAGCGTTCACTGGTCCCAGGCTGTACCCAGGTGTTACAAGCGAGGCGTGGTCTCCCCCGGCTGCCCCAGGAAAGCTGGTGTTTTGACACGACCGGCGAGCGAGCGGTGCACGTGTGGGCGACCCCTGCTCACGCAGACTCACTGGTGCGCGCAGTGGCTCACTCGCCCTCAGAGCACGAGCCCTTTGAAGGCTGCACCTGACAGGAGGCGTCTCTCTGACTCTTTCAAGGTGACGACAGACTGGAATCTGAAGAAAGGCACCGGATGCACCGCGGGCCACACAGGGACGTCAGCCGCAGCCCCCCTCGCAGCCGGCATGATTGCCTTGATGCTGCAAGTGCGGCCGTGTCTCACCTGGCGAGATGTCCAGCACATCATTGTCTTCACAGCCACCCAGGTGAGAACGTAGCTTCTTGGAGGAGAGGTCTCCCCTCCTTCCAGCGGTGCAGAATCTCCCACCCCGCTGCTTTCTCTCCCTGGCCCCTCTCAGCGAATGCTCCAGTGTGTGCTGGGTGGGTCTGGAGAGGCTCCTGCATCCTTGTGTATCTGTGAGCTTGCCCCCTATCAACCTCTCCTTTGCCTTGACCCGAACGGCTGGATTTTCTCACCGAGAATGTGCCTGAGGCAGACGGTATTTTCTGTGGTCACAGTGATAAACGGGGCGTTTGGTCCCTGCATTCCTGAACCTGCCAGTTTGCAAACATTCAAAGGTCTCCCTGCTGAGCCTGCACGTGGCTAATGCAGGAGCCGGGATGCTGGGATAGAGCCCATCTTGGGTGGAGGGGGTCGAGACGATATATGCACTGGTGTTTTTGCAATGGCACCTAAAGTGTTTCACAGGGTGAAAGCGGAAGGGTCTGATATGTCTGTGGCCATGTCTTATTCAGCCAAGGAATCCGAAGTCTTGGAGACAGAAACAGGGGGAAAGAGCTGCTTTTGCAAATGTTGAGTCCTTACTTTTGGCTCAGTTCATACTGAGGTACAACCCCCACTGCCCTCAGCGGGAGGCTGACTGCAGAGGAAGGGGTAGATAGCGAATCTGCATGAGGCGTCAGGGTTTGGCCGGCAGACAGGTTTCTATTGTACTCGCTGTGTCCGTCCTGCAGTTCACGTTACGCAGGGAGATAAAACTTGCTTTGGCGCAGGGCAACTTTTTCCCCCCTTGGAGCCCCTCGCTGCCAAAGCACTAAGCCCCAGTAAGTAACGGGACCAGATATGATCTGCCCCAGCTCTTGCTGATTTAAATGACTGTATTTATGTCTTTGAACTCAGCCTTTTGACTTTCCACGGGCTGCGATCTGGGCCGGGAGGGAGGAAAGGACCAGCTGGGATATTTCAGAGCCCAGGCATTTCTGTCCTTTGCACTGTTTGTTTTTCTTTGGACGACTCAGGAATCCTGGCTACGCTGGGACTCGTTTTAAACGAAGGCAAGCAGGGCCGGCGTTGGCTTTGTTGCTGTTACAATTCACATCAGCAAAGTCTGCTGGCTAGGCCGATGCAGCCCCCTGTCTTCCGACTCCAGGCTCCCCTGGTTTCTGGAGGGGCGCTTAGGTCTGCGTTGCCAAGGCAGGGCCCAGAGGGATGTGTGCAGCGAGGTGAGGCGGGGGCTTCCCCAGATCCCCAACTCCTTGCAACACCTGGGTCTGTGCAGAGCTGGGCATGAGCTCCTCCTGCAAGAGGCAGCTGTGGGCCCCGGCCGAGTCATTGCCGCTGATGTGGCTGTCTTGTTCCTTTTCAGTATGAAGATCGTCGCACCAACTGGGACACTAACCAGGCGGGCTTCAGCCACAGCCACGAGCACGGCTTTGGCTTGCTCAACGCCTGGAGGCTTGTCAATGCTGCCAAGGTAACTCCCTGCTGCTGTCATCAGGCTAGTCCGACGGGCAACTCCACGGGCTCCCCCGGACACGTGCTGCAGGCAGAGGCCTGCGGCAGCCCCTTCAGGGGCGAATCCAGCCAGGCAACAGCTTCTTCCCCCTCTCCTCTCGTCTTGGCCTGGCCTCGGGCTTTCCATAGTGCCCGTCACGGGGGGAGCTAATCGTCGCCCGACTGGTGGGGCTGCTGTGCGCACGTCTGGTCACGAAAGGAAAAGGCAGTCAGGAAACCTGGCCTCTACTTCTGGCTCTGCTACTGACTTTGGGCAAGTCACGTCCCTCTCCGTGCCTCAGTTTCTCCCACTGCCCCATGTGGTACGGTGTCTGAATGAAAAGCCCCATCAGAAAACTCAGCATTTTTGCTGGCAAATGGCAGTAACGGGGAGGAAAGTGCCTGTGTGGAAGTGGCCTCTGCTCACTAGGCAGCTCTGCTCCCTGTGCGTGCACACACAGCGAGAGCTGATCATTCTGAGACAGTCAGAGTTGGCTCTTCATGCCGACTGACGTGACCTTCTCATAAACAAACTAGGGAAATGTAGCCCAGAAAACCTCCTCTAACGTGGGTGCACAACTGGCTGAAAACCCTACCCAAGTGTAGTTTTCAATGGTTCACAGTCAAGCTGGAAGGACCTGTCAAGTGGGGTCCCTCAGGGATCTATCCTGGGTCTGGTTCTATTCCATGTCTTCATCAATGATTTGGATAAAGGCATAGAGAGCACACTTCCAAAGTGTGGCAGATGATACCAGGCTGGGAGGGGGTGCAAGTGCTTTGGAGGACAGGGTTAGAATTCCAGATGATCTTGGCAAACTGGAGAACTGGTCTGAAATAAATGGGATGAAATTCAATAAAGACAAATGCAAAGTGTTACTCGTAGGGAGGAATAATCAACTGCACAAACCCGAAATGGGCAATGACTGCCTAGGAACTAGTGCTGCAGAAAAGCGTCTGGAGGTCCTAGTGGATCACAAACTCAATGAGCGTCAGCAGTGTCACGCTGCTGCAAAAAAACCTGTTCAATTCTGGGCTGTATTAGCAGGGGTGTGTAAACACGACACGAGAGGTAATTCTTTCACTCTCCTCAGCACTGAGGAGGCCTCAACTGGAGTACTGTGTCCAGTTCTGGACACCACACTGTGGGAAAGATGTGGAGAAAGTCCAGAGGAGAGCAACAAAATGAGTAAAGGTCTAGGAAACATGAGCTGCAAGGCTAGCTTGAAAACACTGGGTTTGTTTTGTCTGGAGAAGAAACGACTGAGGTGTGGGGCATGGGAACAGGCTGCAAAGACAAAGGGTCGTTATGAAGAGGAGAGTGATCAATTGTGCTCATCCGCTGAGGACAGGACAAGACGCAATGGGCTTAAACTGCAGCCAGGGCGGTTTAGGTTGGACATCAGGAAAAACTTCCTCTCCGGGTAGTTGAGCACGGCAACAAATGCCCTGGGGAGGTTGCGGAATCTCTGTCAGTGGAAGTTTAGACAAACACCTGTCAGGGATGGTCTAGATAATATTTAGTCCTGCATCAATGCAGGGGGCTGGACTGAACAACCTATGGAGGTCCCTCCGAGTCCTACATTTCTAGGATTTCAGTGCGTTTTACTCTCATTGGCCCTGCAGAGCTGGCCCAGCCAGGGAGATGGAGCTGGATTCTTGTCTGGCTCGTGTTTTAGCAACAGAATTATTTGCTCAGGTCCAGTACAGCGTATGTGATGGTTGAGAAGAAAAGCACCCAGCTTGACACTCAGATCCCAGTGGGAAACAGCAGCACTAGCACTTTAAGAAAATAAAATAATAAAAAAAGACTGGCAGAAAAATGTGAACAGGGAGACACAGGGAACACAGACCCCTCGCACACAGACGTGCTTGTTCAGAGCGGGGCTGCACTTTAAATTCCTGCTCTGCTGAGCCTTGGCCAAATCCGCCTCTTGCAGTGACTCCAAAGACCAATTGCATAGAGGACAAGGATTGTGGCCTTCCTTTTAGGGTAAGTGAGACGCTGAATTTGGGGTCAAACCGCAAGGACTCCGCTGCACCTCCTCACTATACAGCTGCTTGGGGGATGAAGTCATGGTCCTTAGGCAAGGCGTGCAAACCTGGCCCTCGGCTGCTGCTCCTCCAGAGGTCTATATATAGCCACAGGCATGAGGCTTGTTTATGGAAGCTGACAGATCTGATCCATGGCTCTGGGGAGTTTGCTGGCAGTGTGTGCTGCGTGTGTAGCAGCTTCTCTTTGGGCACATGGCATGACGCCCCCAAACTGCAGGGGGACCCGGTGTTCTCTGACGGCAGCTGCAGATCTCCGAGTCGCAGGACTGGATGGTTTTTGTGTGCTCCCGTGGAAGGGGGTGGGGGGCTTAGAGCAGGGGGCCGGGTTTTGTTCCCAGCTCCGGCACTAACTCAGTGTGAGACCTTGGGCAAAGCCCTCCACCTCTGTCTCCCCATCAGTAACGTGAGCGGTAGGTCGTCCAAAAACAAGGCAGCTCAGCCTGCCCACCCGGGGTGGGGGCACCAGGCGTCTGCCCTTTGCCAGGATCACACCATCCCCGGCAGTACCTTACGAAGTGGGTTTTCTCATGAGTGTTCTCAGGCTGGTCTCTGGCCCTGGTAAGTGCTGCCGGAGTCGAGGGCTGGGACTCCAGGACCCCGGATGCCTTTGTTAATGGTCAGGCTGCTTCCGTGACTCAGCAAGAGCAAATTTCATTTCCCCTGGGAACTCCATCGCAGCCAAAGCACCTGCTTTTCTCTGCCGTTCCTGCTGATTCCCCTCTTCTCGGCCACCCTGGCTGGGACAGTAGGAAGGCAAGGGACATGCCCCAGGTCACTCAGTGCGTTGGTGGCTGAGCTGGAAATTGATCCCAGGGTCCTGCGTCCCAATCCCCTGCTCTACCAAATAAACTAGCGTCCCTCTGTTCTTCAGGACCTTCGGCCAGTCCTGCTTTTCTAGGGTCACACACAGGCCTTGATTGGTTCCCCAGTCAGCCGGCTTCTCTCAGCATCCCCGGCAAAGGCGTCTGAATCACAGTCTGTGTGTGCAAGTCCCCACACTAACGCGCTGTAATGCCTCACTCAGCCACTTCTAATTAACACCAGGTCCATGAACGCCTGCAGTAGCTGCATTATTGATGTCCCTAGTCGGGGAGAGACTCTTATTTAAAGGTTTCCATCTTCTTGTCGAGGGACGGGGAGGGTCTGGAGAGGAGTCAGATGCTCCAGGATACTAACTCGCCCCCCATCTTTTCCTGAACAGATCTGGGCGTCTGTCCCTTACTTGGCGTCATACGTCAGTCCTCTTTTAAAGGAGGACAAGATCATCCCGCAGATGCCTCATGGCCTGGAAGTCACCTGGAATGGTAAGCATGGCACATCCCCTCTGCTTCTGCGGGGCCCCTTCCTGGTCTCTGATAACGTACAGCCCCGTTAGAGGAGCACATAGATCTCTAGGTCACTCGGCAGCTGGGAGATGGCAACCACAAGTCGCACTCGCCTGCCGCCTGCTGTGTGAGCTGGGCTTGAGATGCCAAAACCGGAAAGGGCCCCTGAGACGCCGCTTCCAGCTCACCCCGGAAGTGCATCGCAGCGGGGCAGGGCTGGGGCCCAGTGGCTAGGGCAGTGAGTGCCCATGCAGGGCTGACTGTGTCTCCCGGACCGCCAGTCCTTCGTCTTTCATCAGCGCTGAATTCACCTACTACATCGCCCAAAACATCTGCATGGCCACATGTCCCAGAGGGCTACGTAGAGAACAGACGGGCGCGTGCGCTACGACTGTGCAGGTAGAAGCTATGGCAAGAGAACCTGGTCCAGTGAAGAAATCGGAGCATTCCCGGCCTCCGGCCCGTAGCAGGGGGAAGTTTTCAGCGGCGCTCTGGAAGGCGATAGAGCTGATGCAGTGGGGGATACGGGAAGGCTTTTCAAGGATAAGCTGCTCTCTCCCCCCCTCAGGCAGCTGGTAGCTCTGCGGGGCATTTCTTGCGGTGAAATAGGTGGCGTTGGGAGCTGCCTTTTTACGGGGTAGTGTTGTGACGAGTGTCCGGGAAGGTCTGTCTGGGGGCCTGGGGCTGGGGCGATACACACTGGCCGGAGGAGAGGGCCTTGCATCGCTGAAGGGCTCCCCCGTGGCCAGAGAGGAACTGATCTTGGTGGGCTGGCGGGGGAGTTTGGGACAGGCCTTCCAAACTGGGAATGGCCAGCTGCAGCCTGGGTATCTCGGGTCACAACGGGGTCGGAATGGGCAGAAATCTGCTGGGATGCTGCTGGCGAGGCCTGGAAGAAAGGAAGTGAGAGCAGAGATAAATGTGCCTGCATCAGCACTATCAGAACGTGGCCCTCGGAGAACTCCAGCCTGATCTGCCTCTGCCCTTGAGAGCAGCTTCTAGGGACAGCCAGTCCCCCCACGTGGTTCTGTGCAGGCAGCCCTACGCTGGGATCTGCCGCTGGTGGTACCTTGCGACTAAGAAGCAGGGGAGGCAGGAACAGCTGCAGCGATAGGGAGGACTCCAGTGGGACGGGACGGGACAGGCCAGGACCGGGGGGGGGGGACAGACTGGACTGGCTGCGCACAAGGCCAGGAATTGGAGACAGCTCGTGAAAGAGTTAAGTGTCCCGAGAAGCCTGATTCCTTTCCTTTCTTTCTCCTGCTCCCTTCCCTGGAGGAAACGTTTTGTTTGTTCCCCGGCTCCTCCCCCAGGATAAGCTGAATAAGTGGATGTCTTTGGAGAGCCAGACAGGCATTAGTGCGCTCTGTCGGGATGGCGCAGCACGGCTGGGCTGCTGCCAGACCTGCTCGGCTGCCTTTGACCATTTTAGGTAATCTTGCAGCTCCTGACTTGGCCAGCCCCGTCAATATAAACAAGGCCTTTCTCCCTCCCGGAGCTGCTACTAGTGGGAAGGGAAGGAGGCCCAGAGGTAAAGATGAGCTGATGTGCTGCAGCCCAGGCTGCCAGGGTTGTTTTCCTTCACGTGCCAGAAGCCCCATCGCCCTGGCTCACTGGCCAGACGTGCTGGTGTATTTTAGGCTGCCCTTCCTTTTCTGCTGTTGACCCGCCAACCCCTTTCAGTGTGTTTTGCTTTCGTGCATTACCAGAAATTCCTTCCGTGCCCACGGAAATGACGCGCATTCATTCGCAGCAGTTCCCCAGACTCTCCAGCGGGGAGAGAACGTGGGATAAAACCCGAGGCTCGCCCCCTGACCCATGGTCCCAGTTCATCCCATGTATGAGCCTGGTGGGACCGACTGGGCACGGGGGGACCGCCCTCCTCGCCCATCTCCAGCACCCGCCATCAGAGGATCCCAAAGCATCTGGCAGTTGTCAGTGAACCCTCCCCACCTGCTGTGAGAAAGGGACACGAGGCGTCCCTGACAGCCACTGCCGAGCGACTCCCCTGCCAGACAGCTTTGACTCCTGGTGCAGCCTCTCATTTCCACACACACCCGCTGCTTGGCAGGGAGCCCCCGGCTTTGAACCCACTGTATGAGCTCCAGGCCAGGCGCAAGCTGACTGAATGATTTCCCCCAGCATCACAGAGAGCGTGACTTCCTCACCTGATCCCCAGTGGCCTCCAGTCTCCACGGCCTTGGTGCTAGCCGCTAGGCACGGTGTGGATAAGGGGGCAGTGATCAGAGGAGCTCGTCTGGATGGTTTTCACAGAGTCCAGCGGTAAATCCTGGGCTGGCAGTGACTGGCTGTTCAGAGGGCTCCTGCAGTGAATTTGGTGCTTCAGTGGATTTCCCAGTAGACAGGTGTCCCTCCCCACTGCAAGACCCTCTCCTCCTTCTCCTCCTCCTCCTCTCCCAGCCCCTGGGGAATCTCTCCGGGCCAGGCCCATGGCACATTGGCAGGAGTTTGCCCTGTTAGTTTTGTGCCGGCTCTGCAGAGTGGGAGAGAGAAGTCGCACATCTTCCCTGAACACTGAGTTCACACGCCAGCGTACAGCGCAGAGACCAGGCCGCCCAGCTCAGGGAAACGTGATTTAAGAATGGACAGGGAGTGAGACGTCGTAAAACAGCAAGAGAGAAACTAACCCTGATCCTGGCAAACATGAGACAGGCGTGGTTTTTGTTAATAGAGTCGAGCGTGTTCTCAGTCTTTCTAGGACCTTAAAGATCCTGGTTATTATGAGAGAGAGAAAAAAAGGGAGCTCCGAGTCCGGCAGAGTGTTTGCCCTAAAAGGAATTCTAAGCTGAACGTGTAACAGCAAACGAGACGTGGGGAAATGCCAGAAAAGAGAGACTCGGGGGAAGTTTGCCCGAAGGAATGCGAGCTGCTCTTTGCTCTACTTTCTGCCCAGGTACCCTGGGGACTGACACAGAGGCTTAACCCTTTCTTCCGCTCTGGCCCGGAGGGAGACTGAAACGGCCTCCTGCTCACAACACACGGGCCATGCGTGAACGCAGCCAAGGGGAGTCCTTCATGCAAGCCCTGGTTCTGCAGCTTGGGAACAGACTTAGGCACCAGACGCTGCCTGGGAGGGTTGTAGAAGGATCAGCCGCTAGAGCTTGGTGAAATTTTGGCAAATAAAATGCATTTGGGGGAGAGGGGCACAAACTATTCATGGATTTGGGACAAGTTTTGGCTGGAAAAAGTGGATTCTTTTTCTCGAAAAAGTCAAAATGGTTCATTTCAACCATTTCGAACTGAAACATTTGGATGTTTTGTTTTGACACTTAACTATATTTATCTAAAAACAAAACGAGAAAAAGTTGAAAAACACTTGAAAAGGCAACACAATGAAAACCTGAAAATAATTCATTTCTTTTCAGGGGTTTGTTTCTGTTTCATTTCAGCTGTTTTTGGATGCAAAATGAAATGTTTTTGTTTTGGTGAGAAAACTGAGAAATTCAGTTTTGCTTCAAAATGAACCAGGATTGGTTTTGGATTTTCCGGTTTGGCCCCCAAACTGAAAAATCAGTTATTCACGCGGCTCTGTTAGCCACCCTTAACTCTGGCTGAAATCTGCTGCCGTCAAATTCTCTCTAGCTGATTAAGATTTCTATTTGGTAGCGCCTCTGGGGAGGCAGTATTGACTAATGGTTGGAGCTGTGACCTGGGAGTCAGCACTCCTGGCTTCTCATCTCAGCTTTGGTGCTAACTCGCTTGTCACTTTAGGCCTCTTTATGCCTTCTTTTCCCAAGCTTTAAATGGGAATGCTGCCTGCCTGCCTAACACATAGGGACAGAATTCACTGCTCTTTGCAAAGTGCTTGGAGATCCTCGGGCGAAAGGCACTGGTGGGGGCAAAGCCTTGTTGTTAGAGATGCTGAAGGATTCTTGTTGCAGGCCTGAACCTTCACAGCAGCACCCTCCCCTCCCTGCTCTGGAATTCGCAGTCTCTGAGTCAGGACTGAGTGGAATTTTTGCTGTAAACTGGCCTTTCTGTCACCTTGAATTCAGCCCATCTGTTCCAAAGGGAGCGGAGTGCCTCGCCCCGTACCTAGGGCTGCTGCATTTGAATCCCTGTGGGGAAGGGCTGTAGCATTCAGGATGCAGCCAGGGCTGGGAGCTTGAGGAGTGCAGCATGTCACTGTGACTGCTAGCTTAGTGAGCTGAGCTCTCAGCGCTTCTGACTGCAAGGAGATTCAGAGACGCTTCTTCTCCTGGCTTTTGCACCCCAGTGACACATGCATCCCTACGAACTTCCCAGCACAGGCACGTCCAACTCCGTCCATCTCCTGCTCTCTGCAGCTGCAGTTCACATATTATGGGCTGGCAGGGAAGCCTCCATTCTTTTTGATACATTTCCATTACTTGCTGCTACTACTTTCTCCGGTAATTATCCACACCTGGAAACCCCTTTCCCGCACCCGCAGCTCCCTGTTTTTGCTATATGTAAAATGGCCAGAGCTCAGCAGGAATCACCCTGTTGGATCCAGTTATGCTGCTTTGGAAAATGGTGCAGAGGAACAAAGCACATCTGCAAAAACTCCTTAACACTGGAGGGAAGCTGACCAGGCAGCGCCCGTGTATCTGCTTAGGACAGACTTCCTCCAGTGCTGAGAGGACGAGCACTGCATTCAGACTGCATGAGAGATTCCCACCAGGCCACACAGTCCAGGCGTGAAAAGCGAGGCAGCACACTCTGGCCACTGAGCCCCTGCAAGCTACGAAGCTGTGTGGAAAGTCTGGGTAAAGCTGCCTTCCCCGGATTGTGGGCGGCGATTTTCCGACCCTGGCCGTTTTCCCACTGCTGAGATGGCTGGCAAGGGGCTTTTCAGAGTGAAAACGGATCAGTTGGTGGGAAGTTGAGACACTGAGCGCAGAGCTTGGTGCCAGAGAGCCCGGAATTTGAAATGGGAGAAACTTGGCTGCATTTGCGAGCAGTTGGCAGAGAGTCAGTGTAAGAGGTGTGTCTAGCATGTGTCCTGCCTACATGTCGGTCCATTGTGCCCCTGCCATGGGGGGGGATCTGGGGAGTGCTCATTGTGTGTGTCCTATTAACCAGCCTGCTGACACCTGCACCTCTTTAATCGTCCCCAGTCACAGCGGCAGACCTCGCCTTGTCTGGCATGAGGACCCTGGAGCACGTGGCAGTGACCGTCACCATAACACACCCTCGCCGTGGCAACCTGGAAATCCAACTCTTCTGCCCCAGTGGCATGGTGTCCAAGATTGGCACCACCAGGAGCCTGGACTCGTAAGCAGTGCAGAATTCCACCTCAGGATGGGGGAATAGGTGGGGGGCAGTAGTGGCTGACTCCCCCGCTGCCATACAGCACGTGGTGCCGTAGGGGAATAGGGGGCTGGGTGGGTCACGTGCAGCAAAAGCATTTCGATGAGGATCATTGGAGGGAAAGGGGGTAATTGGACCCCATGCCCGTAATGCACGGGTAGCAGCTGATTCTGTCCCTGTGTGACCCCACTTTCCAGCCCCGGTATTTAGAAGCCCACACTGTCCTGCTTTTATTCCGCGGGATGGGGAGGGAGAATTTCCCAGAATCTCCCTGGTTTACTCCGGTGCGGCTCTGCCCTGTATTCACGCAGCCTGCTGCCCATAGACAGCTTGACCAAGCCCCCAGAGCCCAGCAATCTGCTGCAGGAAAGCGCCCACTGGCTTGTTCGCTCCTCACGCGTTATTTTTCTCCTCCCTCTTGCAGAGATCCCAACGGCTTTGCTGACTGGACCTTCTCCACGGTGAGGTGCTGGGGGGAGGAAGCCCAGGGCGCATACAGACTTGTTATCAGGGATGTCGGTGAGTCCCTGGGCCCCGCCAGCCCACTGTCGACTTTCATTTCCGACTCTCGGGTGTGGCGGGTCCTCGCGCTGTCCCAGTCTCTGATCTCAGGATCTCTCTGAGCACAGGTGCTGCCAGCACTCCTCTGTCCTCCCCACAGCACCCCTCTGCACCCCGCCAGCTCTCCCAGTGCAGCTCATCCTGACCTGCAGCACCTCCTGCTCTTCCAGGTCGGGGCCTCTCGGGAGCAGAGCCGGCTAACTGGGTGGGGAGGCAGGGGCTATGCCTGTGGGGAAAGCCCGCTTTGAGCGAGGCTGAGACTAGCTGTAGCCTGACTCAGACCGGCGCCTCGGCCTCCAGAGCTGGCTGGCTGGCTGGGCTCTACCCCTTGGGAACGGCTTTCTTGCTTGCCAAACTGCTGGCAGTGCAGAGTATGGCTCAGTCTGACGTGGGCACAGCCATGCACCGGCTGGGCACCGTGACGTCGGCCTTCCCGTCAGTTCTGAGGGGAGCCGTCATTCACAGGCCACCCAGCGGCCCCTGAGGCCATGTGCCCGCCACATGCCCCGGCCCATGTGATTACAGACCAATGCCAAGAACGCGCTTTGCAAAAGGCGCGGAGGCACACACCTTCCCTTCCCCCGTGCTGCAGCCAGCATCTCCCTTGCTTTCGTTGCAAGCAGGAATGCTGCTTTCGCTGGTAAATTGCAGCGGCAGGTGCCATGTGGACCCAAGGGGGAAAGTTCTCCATTGGTTGTAGCACCTTCCTCTTCCAGGGGAGGAGAGCCTGAAGCCCGGGACGCTGAAGCAATGGCAGCTGACGCTGTACGGCTCTTCGTGGACGCCAGCGGAGATGAGGGAACGGCAAAGGTAGGAGCCTCTTTTCACAAAGGAGCTGTGAGGCCAGGCAGTGGTTTTCCATGTGTGGACGTGCCAGGATAGAAAAGAAGAGCTGTTTCTCCTTGCAAACGGTGTGTCCCCCATGTCTACAGCCATCCTCCAGCATGCCAGGGAGAGGGTCACGGTGACCACGAGTGCGAAGGACTGGGCCGCAGGAGACGTGGAGTCCGGGTAGAACAGGATTCCATAGAGTCCCCCTAGAGCAGCTGAGTAATAATGACCCTTCTAAACAGCTCTCTGTCTGCCAAGGCCCAGAAAGAACAGAGCAACCCTGGAAGCATCAAATGAGGCAGACGGAGCCGCAAGGAATCCATTCGTAGCAGCTCAGTCTGCAGCCTGGCATTTCTGAGAGGGACTGTTGTAACCGAGTTCCAAGGAGAGAACGCCAGGATGTGGGAGGAAGGGAAGATCTAAAGGAGAAGGGGAGTCTGATTTCTTTATCACAGCAGAGATCTGAGCTGACGCTGTGTCTCTAAGAACGGCAGATTCTGGCCTGGGTTGCAGAATGCAGAGAAACTTGTAGTTGAAGGTGGGAGCATTTCCTGGTGAGGGGAAGCTGAGATGGGGTTTGTATCAGTCAGGAGATGGAGATACGGCTCACTGGGCCCACTGAGTGAGCTGCTGGAAGTTTTGCATGGCGCATACTTACAGCCGCACAAAGGAACTTCGTGGCTGCTGAACGGATCCAGCATATGGTCCGATTCTGCCGGCACCCCTGTGGTGCACAAGACACCCAGAGATTCTGGCCTCCTGGGGCAGATTCTGGAGCCTGCCTGGAGGGTTTATCGTTGTGCGAGGCTGGTGGATAGAGGACAGATTACGTATTATGATCAATTCAAAGCATCTTTTCCTTGAACCCTCATGCCACCTGTCCGACTCATTACCAAACGTTCATTCTGGCTCCGCATGGGGGCACAGATAGGCCCTGGGAGCCCCCACTCCCTCCTTTGCTGGTGCTTAATCCTGAATCTTAGGGAGATCAAAGCCAGAAAATGCACTGATGGGGCAGAGCGCCTTCCTTTAGGGCTGGTGTCTCTTACAGGAGCTCAGACCTGGGCAAAAATCCACCCCAGGATGAGAGGAAATCTGCTTTCCTAGCCTGTGGGGATGGTGTCCGGCTGGCTGGTAAAAGCCTGTGCTTCATACATCCTCTCTTCTCGCTTCAGTCCTGTTTGTCTCTTGCTTGCGTATGTGTAACTGGCCCCATAGCCAGATGGGGAAAACAGGAGCAGGGGTCCTGGGAGAGAGACACCCCATCCTGTCCTGCTCATCGGGGGCCTGCTACAACCAGCAAAAGCCGGCGGCTAGCAGCCGTACACAGCTGTTCCCTGCGCTAGGTGAAAGGAGGGGGCTAAAACCAAAACACTTCTCCTCCGCCTTACTTACAAACACGCTGCCCTGACAGGGCTCTCTCCCCGCTGTGACTGCCCCTCCCCGGGCCAGAGCCATTCCTTCCCTAGCACTGCTTTCCTCGCCCCTCTTCCCTGCTGCTTCGCATTTGAGGGCCTGTCCGGGGTGTTTGTTGAATGCATGTCTTGGCTTCAGGCTGCTGGAGGACGCCATGAGCGGAGAGTACCTGGGCACCGGGGAGTCCCTGCCGTGCCCTCCCGGGCTGGAGATCGCGGAGCAGGAGCGGTACACCATCACGGCCAACACCCTCAAGGTAAAGCCTGCAGCGTGTGCGCAGGAAGTACACGAGGGGCCCATGGTGGAGGATCGAGGGACTGGATGGCCCGAGGGAGCAGCGGTGGGATGTGGAGCCTGTTCTCTGGGGTGCCCGTTCCTAGCCCGGCCGGGGCAGTAGGGAGCCAGAGGACTTAATACTTGACTGCTAGTTGCTGGCCTGTGTGAAATGAGTTGGGGGGTAGGGCATGTCTCGGCCCAGTTCCCACGGTACACGGACCCACGCGGCACGGGCCGTGAGCACGCCATTGGCATGAGCTCCCTGGCCCCTGCTGGCAGTCTCAGCAGAGAGCGTTGGAGCCCGAGCTGCCCCCTGCCCAGAGGGAAGGGCTCTGCTGCTCCCGGCAGCTGGCAGGAGCTGGGCGCACCCGGCGGTACTGAGATCTGTGGTGCAGGACCTCACGCACTGGCCCTGCTCCGCACTGCTGTCCTGGCTGCCAGCAGCTCTGCAGAGTATGGGCCGGGGGCGAAGCCTAGGGACCTGTTTGTACAGTAACGGTCACTGTGAACGCTGTCCTGGTCCAGCCCTTTGGACATCCGCCTCCTCCCAGAGCCTAGGGAGCAAAACCCACACGGTAGCTCCTTTCTCCTCTGCCCTGCCCACGATCCCCATCCATTCACCGCCCCCCTAAAGGGCTGGTTCTGTCCCGTTCCGCTTTCCCATATCACACACAGGGCGAGCGGAGGCTCCTGCGTGTCTGAGGTTTCTCTCCCCTCCCACTGTAACACTCACACAGCCCCATCCTACTGGGCAAGTTTGGAACACGACTCCCTGGCGAGCTCACGCCTGCCGTTCCTTCGTCCCTTGAGGGATTGCTGTCTAGAGAGACAAGGCTTCTCCCCCGGGTCCCACCGTGGCGCCCAGTACTGCACTGAGCCCAGGCTGCTAGTCCGTTAAAACAGGTGCCCCTGAGAAGACAGGGACCAGCTGCCCGGTGCAGGTCACCGATCCTACGGGGAATGCAATCTTCCTTTGCCGCAAACACAAGTCCGTGAAGAAAGAGGTGCCAGGCATGTTTGAGGCCCACCCTTGGACGCTGTCGCCTCTCAGGCCAGTTGGCATGGCTACCAGCTTGGCACGTGGCTTCCACTGGGCTGGGGAGCGGGCAGAAGATACTAGCTCTTGGGTTTTGATAGGAGGCTTTGGTTTCTAATGGGGTTTTCTCCTTCCCCTCTCCCCAGACGCTCATGTTGCTGGGTTGCTTTGCTGTCTTCTGGACTATCTACTACATGCTGGAGGTTTACCTGTCCAGAAACAATGTGGTCTTCAGCCTGACGTGCAGCAGCTTCTCCACCTGCAGATGGTACCCCAGGGCTGGGAGGCAGAAGAACATGGAGAATGGGGTGGATACGGAGTCCATCCCGCTGTATGGGGGGAAGGACATGGAGGACGTTGAGATGGAGTCCGAGCATCCACTGCCCAGCCTGGAGGCCCCGGAGAACTTGGGGGACGAGGGAAGCTGGAGTCCCCGGGATCTCAAACCTCACAGCAATGGCTTTCACGAAGCAGTCCATGCAGGGTCAGGGTACCTAGGCCGCGACCTGGCCTCTGAACTCCTCTCAACAGCCAGGGAGCAGCAGACAGTCTAGTGGGGCTGAGCACAGGATGCTGGCGGATAGCGGATGCAGGGCGGGGGAGGCTTTCCAAGCCAGCCACAGAGCCACCACAGACTTGTCCTCTTTTAACGTGGGGATGCTGGCGTTGGGTGTGGCGGGGACAACACAGGCCCACGGCTGAGGGAAAGGACCCGTGTAGTATTCTCCACATTCCTCATCGCAAAGGCCCCTTTCCCTGCCTTTTCAAAACAGAACAAGCCTTAACTCATTTTATAGTGGAGTCTGTCCAGGGGCGCAACTCAGGGCTTCCTGTCCTTCCTCCCACCTCGGCCCCACACGCACGCTCCCCTGCCTGGGAGCACTCAGCCTGCGCTAAACTGAGCTTCATTTCATCTCACCGGGCAGCCGCCTGTGCCCGCCTGGCTGCTGGGGGAGCCCCGGATTGAGCTGCCCGTGCAGCACCGTCGCACCCAGAGAGTCCCATCTCTCCCAGGGCTGGCTTTGGAGAGGGAAGCAGGAACGTTTCCATGACAGCAGCCCCCGGACGCCGTGGTTGTGCTCTCCCGTTGCCCGTGCGGGCTGCAGGCAGGACAGCCCTGGGGGAAAGGCAGGGCCAGTGGGACTCGCCTGGGACCTGACTCCCTCACCGCAGCTTGGCCCCAGTGGGTCTCCATTGCCTTCGGTGGGGCTGCTCCCGATTTCCAGCCCAGGCAGCGTGGGCAGACCCTTAGTGTTGGATTAGTGCCACCCAAGCCCCTCGGAGGTCAGGGGCTTCTCACGCAGGGTGACAGCAGCGGGGCGAGCCCGGGTCCTGGGCCTGGCCACCCTCTGGCTCATGCTGTGGGGTTACAGCCAGGCATGGCAACGGGCATTGCAGGAAGCCCCCAGACTTGGCCCAGGCACAGGCCCCTTGCCAGGAGCCCTGGGGCCACACCCAAACTGCAAGAGGTGGAGGAGATGGTGGCCTGCAGGTGGACCACGGCCTGGCCACACCTCAGCACTGAGCACAAGGGCGGGCACTGGGCAGGTTGCCCTGTCGGGCCGCCCCCAGGTTAGCGTCTGTCCAGTCCTTCTGGGCTTGGGGGGTTAGTTCCTGGTGAGTCTGGGGCCGGAGTCTCTGAGATGCCTTCCCCCGTGGGAGTCCAGCCACGGCGCTGTCCCTCTCCACGCCTCATCTGGCTCGTCCTCCCCAGGGGCTGTGCCAGAAGGCGTAAGCAGCTCGCCCGGGGTGGGCCCACCTGTAGCCAGGAGGCGGGGAAGAGGAGAGCGAGGCTGGCCCGTCGAGCGGCCTGGCCTGGGCCCCCCGAGCCTGCGGGGGCATTGGCAGCGGTCAGGGAGGGGCACGATCTCCTCCTCCAGTGCTGTCGTGGTCTGGCACGTGGGTGTGCTGAGCAACCTCTGACATTCCTGGGGACCCCTGGGGCTGTTTGCAGGGGGCAGGGTGAGGCTGCATGCAGAGCGCGAGACATGCCGTTCCCTGGATGTGACTCCCCCGGCCCCGCACACCGCTGGGGGAGCTGGGTGGCAACAGAGGCACATGTCCACCCATCTGTCTGTCTGTCTGTCTCTACATTGTGTCCCATTGTCTTTGTTCCCATTTACATTGCTTTTGCTCCGTTTTCATTACACGGGTTATTTGCCATGAACGCACCATGTCAGATGCACCCTGACAGGGGCAGGGGGACCCCTCCCACGGCCCCCCGGGGCCCTGCTCAACCAGCCCCCACCACACATTGGCTGCAGTGTTTGTGATTGAAGTTCAGAATTGCTGTCCTCCCTTCCCCCGCCTGCTGGCTGCGTCTCTGGTTGGGACCGAGGCAGGGGATCTGGGTGTGGTTAAGCCTGGTGCTGAAAGCAGTGGTTCTCCCTGGGAAGAGGCCCTTTGACTCTCCCTGGCCATTAAGTGATCCCGGGCGCCGGTGACAAGCGTTGCGAGAAGGCCCTTTCCATGGTACGGAGCCCTGGCTGACTGGTGTCTTCATTTCCCCCTTCCTCAGCCCGTGGCCTTACCCTCTGTCTGCCTGCGCTTCCTAGGATCTGCCCGTGGCTGTAAAGGTCTCAGCGCACTGTGCATTTTTCGCCTCCAGATCACTTTGTCGTTGGCTAAGACCAAAAAGCGGTTCGCTCATTTCCAGTGGCAGTAATTGCACCTGCTGCTCCCCCCCCCTCGCTGCCATGCTCGCCCATCCTCTCACAAACTAGCACCTGTCTGGCGAGGGAAAGGGAAAGGGCCAGGTTGTCCTGGGCCTTGTGCTCACCGTGAGGCACTGCATGCAAAGGGCATGTGCAGCAAACCCACCGGGTTGGTGCAGCTGCCATGCCTTTCCCGCCCTTGTTTCTGGAGCATGGCTGCAGCGAGACGCCCAAGGCACTCAGAAGGGGGCAAGAGTGACGGCACCGACTCCAGCAATACATTGCATGGCAGGATGAGCGCATCACGCTTACTGTGTGTCTCCAGCCAGGGCCCACGCTGCTGTTTATCACCGTGCTCGTCTGTCAGCTAAACTGGGGGAGCAGTTTTTAAATCCTTCTTCAGTTTACCAGGAGGGCCTTTTACAGTTAAGTTGGGGCTGACGGGTTGTGGTTTTTAGTTGTTTTTGCAACAATCCATCACAGACATTGGGAGGTTTCTTTCCTAAAGACTGGGGGAGGGGGGGTTATTTTTAAACAGCAGAGTCCTTTTTGTGCAGCTTTCCAAAATAAAGTCCTTCAAAACCAGCCGGCTTGCCAAAATTTCTGTTCCCGTTAGTGTGTCGTTAAACTGCTCTGAGCTGTCCGACCGTTCCACCTCCCGCCTGGAAAAGTGAGATAACAAGGCACCCTCCAGCGTGCAGGGGAGAGTAGTTGTGACTTAGTCTTCTCAGGGCCTGATTTTCAGAGGTGCTGAGCACCTGCAGAGCCAGGGGAAATCCCTGGGAGTGTGTGTTCAGGACCTCTGAGGCGCAAATCCAGCCTGCATGGGTGGTTCCCTCAGCTTTCTGGCTGTTACCAGCTCACCCCAGGGGGCTGGCTGTTTAGTTACCACAGCCGGCTGTTGGCTACAGGCATGGCAATTGCTGTCCTTAAGACAATTGACAAGAATATCCCCAGGAGTTTTTGGTGCCAAAGGCTGACCTCACGCTCACCGTGTTCGAAGCTGGTGGTGCGGGGGCCTGTTTGTGTATTTCCACTGCTGATGATTTAGCTAAGCCAGGGTTTTGTAGGACCTGTGAAACGTCAGCCTGGTGTTCCCTGCGCTGGCTGTTTGACCATGTTAGGTATTCCTAGAGCTCTGCGGACGTGCTAGAGGATGTGGGGGAATAAAAGGCGGGGACGAGTAAGCAAGCGGAGCTTCTTAAGCACCCACACAAAGAAAAAGCAGCAATTCAAGCCAAAAAGGGCCATTGTCCAATTCTGCTTCGTTCAAAACAGAGGGCGGGGGGGAAAATCAAAATTCAGAATGCTATTTTTCCAGCGTCTGAGTGTTTGCACAATGAGGAGTAAATATGTTTTAAATGCCTTAAGTACCTTTTAAAGATATCAATGCCCTGCTTTTACTGGACAATCACGTGGCTGCAAAAATCAGTCTCTTCTGTTTGTCCAGCAGGAGTGAGGACTCGGGTTTTCATCAATCCATAGATTTTAAAGCCAGCAGGGAGCTCTGTGATCATCTAGTCTGACCTGTATAAGACAGGCCATTGGACTTCCCTGACTTACTTCCTGTTTGAAATAACAGATCTGTTAGAAAAACATCCGGTCCCCGCTTTTTGGTAGAACTCACTCAAAGCTTTTGCTGCTGTTTGTCTTGTGTTTTTGTGCATGCTCAAGACAGAAAATCCAGGCTGAACTAGTCAGAATTTAACATTAAAAAAAAAAAACCCTCAGGAAACTGCAATAGTCACAATTTTTCTTTTTAATTTTGACACAAAAATAAAAGTACAAAACAGGCTAATTTGATTTCCTCGCTGTTTGCAAGGCGTTTTACAAAAGCACTTGGTTTTTCTTGTGCAAGATTTATTGAAAGGCTGGGTAATTCCAACTATGTTACCGGTACCTGCTGTCCAATTTAGCCTTCTGGGGAGCGGGGGGGTAACATTACAGGATGTTTGTAACACCCTTCTCTAGGACACAGTAGGAAACCGTAGCTGAGGTACCATTAAGTCACGGGGGGTGAAGCAGAGAACATGCAAAGGCCTGAGAGGAAGGGCGACGTGTGGTCACTATCTGTGGCTGAATGAAAGCTGTTCCTAGGGGGAGATACTTTGGAGGTCTCCCCAGCTCACTGCATGCATCGCCTGGTGGGCTGGGGCTAGCGGCTGTTTACAAGTTACCTAATTAAGACCAATGGCTTTGTGTTCAGTACAAATGGCAGCTTTGGGCTAGCCGCTGGCTCTGTTCACCTTGGCGGCAGTTGGCTCTGATCGGGAGGGAGCTGCCGACCCAGTTCCTGTGGTGGGGCTTGTTTTCTCTTCTGCGTGGCGGTCTAACTGATGATCTGCCGGGGTCGCCCGTAGCCTGTCATGCCAGCCTGCGAGGCCCCCTTGTTGCTGCCCATCTGTAAGCCGATCACACTCTTCCCTTCTTTCAGCTGGCTGTCCGAGAAATCCCGTTTGTGCTCCTGCGCTTTCCTGGAGAGGGGGAGAGAGACTTTTTTCCAGGGCCCTGCTGTCGCGGGCAGCCCCTCCCAAAGGGAGTGCTCCGGCTGGCGGACGGGGAAAGGTGTCTGCTCCGGCTGGCGGACGGGGAAAGGTGTCTGCTCCTGGGACGGGGGACGGGGGAGAGTGATGGGGGGAATTTCAGCAGAAGCAGAGACACTGCAGGGTCCTGCCCTGGATAACTGCTGGTTTGACCAGCGGTGCACACAGCCGCTGGCTGCTCCCTGCCACGCAGGGGACTCTGTGCGGAGAGCCAGGCAGCATGGGACCCAGTCGGAGGGGCCCCCTACAAATCTGCTCCCTGCAGCAGGAGACGCTGAGGCCAGGCTCGGGGGGAGCTCTGCTGCCGCTTACTTCATGAACCAGGAGGGGTCTCCGTGGTAGTGTCCATCGCCCTTCGTGACCGCCAGACTCCCCAGAGCCATCACGGTTCTCTGCACAGCTGCGATGTCCTTGCCTGCGGGAGGAAGCGGGGTCACACGTGACGACAGGAAAGCTCTGTGCACGTGTGAGGTGGAACGCGACACCCGTACGGCGCGCTGTCCTCAACGCGCCAAGCTGGGTGGGCATCGCTTAGCAGCTGAGGTGAACAGAGGTGAAGGCCAACCCTGGGGTGGGACTGGAAGCCCAGACCCCCTCTCAGCTGGCTCCCCAGTGCCACGAGCCCTGACACGTCCTTGCACCACCTCTCCTGTGGCACGCCCAGCAGCATGAAACACCTCAGTGCTCCAGCTCCCTGCCCCCAGAGCTCTGCGCCAAAGCAGCCGGGGCAGGCCGGGCCCCCATGACCGGCTGTAGCCCGTCTAGTTGCTCTCTTGCATTTTGCTGTAGAACACGCCTACGACGAGGCAAACCTGTCACCTGCTGGCAACTGGAAAAGTGCGTTAGCCCTCTGCCAGGGCTAGTTGGCCCTATGCAGTAAGACACAGCCATGACAGCAGGGCCTGTCCTATTTAGAATCCCAGTTGCTGCGCGGGGACGCCTCAGCCCCAGGAATGGGCTTAGGGAGGCATCCCAAATATTATTCCCTGTTCCCTCGGCTGTCCCCATCTCTCTCTGTCTCCATCTGATGCCTCTTGATTTATACTTAGAGTGGGAGCTCCTGGGCCAGGGCCCCGCCTTTTGTTCCATGCATGCGTACAGCGCCTAGCGCATTGGGGCCCTGGTTGGTGACTGGGGCTCTGAGGTGCTCCAGTAATACAGATTATTAACTAGTAATGCAGGCCTCGATCTGCCCATCACCCCCTGGCCCCGACCCGCACCTTCAAACAGGTCGACTGTCTGGAAGATGTCTGTTTTCACAACACCATAGTCCTCCGCTGCCTTCAGGAACTGGGCCACCTGCTCCATCTGCTTGAAGACCATGGTGGGAGGGGGTTTGGGGATTTTCACCGGCTTGGAGCCTTCTGGGTACAGGCTGTTGATCAGCTCACTCAGGACCTGCGGGCGAAGGAGAGCGCAGGCTCAGCAAAGCTCTCACGGTCGCAGGGGGCACTGCCCGCCCGCCTCCCTCGGACTCGGGAGGGGGGCAGCAAACTCTCCACCCCAGCATTAAATGGCAGAGTGCAAAGGGGGGACAACAAAGAGCACAGCCCCAGCCAGGCGCCAGGGGAGGGGCGAACAAGCCGCACTTACTATGCCGTTCTTCAGCCAGACCTGGAACCCTAGTCTGCCCCGGTCAGGGCGTCCCACGCCAGCCCCGCACTGCGCCACAATCCACTCCACCAGGCGGTCTTCCAGTTCATCGTCATACTTCTTCTCAATCTTGGACTGGACATCCCTGCTCAGCCCGTAGGAGGGCCCCTTGTTTGCCATGTCTGCCGGTGGAATGCGCCTGGGGGTGGGAAACAAGTTGTGTGAACGCTCCCGCGGGCAAAGGAAAGCCAGGCTGGTCTGCTGGCTAGCCCCTGCCCGCTGAGCACAGCCCCTCGCTGGCAGCTGAGACAAGGGGGAATCACACGTCATAAGCCAGGTGCTGTCCACATCTCCTGGACGGGTCCCAGCTCAGAGCTGGGCGACACAACGGAGCCTAAGCTTTCTTCACCCTCCCCAGCACCGCCCAAGCTGCCTCGTGGGGCACGGCTAGAGTCTGCCCCTGGCACATCGTGCAGTAATGAGGGGCTCCGGCCCTTGTGGGCACCTGCCGTCCCATGCACTGTTGCGGGAACGTCCCCCCCTTCCAGCGGCGCGTCTAACGTCGCGGTGGGAAAGGCTCCTGTAGGCAAGGAGCCCTGGGAAGACATTGCAGGCGGCTTTAGCCCTCTTTAATCCAACGCCGCAGCAGGAAGGGAGGAGGTGGCAGCGCCCTGTTACCAGCCCGCTCTCCGCAGAGCGCCAGCACGTGCTCCACGGCTTGCAGTCTGGGAGCCTGTGCGCTCAGGCCATTCCCACTGGCACCCGCATGGCGCGCTCGCCTAGCGCAAGCTGCAGCGGGTCAGAGTGCTTTGGAGTGCGAAGGGACCCAGAGAAGAGGTGGGATTTGTACTGAATGCAGCCTGTGGAGCGAGTTAGCAAGCAGGGGGGCCCAGGCCAGGATCAGATCTGCTACACACTGCACTGAGGGGTTCCACTGCATTTTGCTTTGCAAAATCTCCCAAAAGCTTTTAAAAATCAATCCGATTCCCGCCATCTATGTCCGCCCTGCTTCAGCCACTGGTCCTGTGCGCTCCAGTGCACTGAGCGTGAGCAGCTGCAGAGACTGCACCCTGTGCAATGTTACACTGCACGACTCTGGTTTGGGCTGGTACTGATCACGGCCCCGTGCTGAAACACAACCAAACTGCTTATCCCGTCCCGGCGTGGGGAAGGGGACGCGTTGCAGAGGGAGCCTGCCCTGCACTCACCCTGCAGCTGCAGGGCTGGCTGGGCTCAGGCCCCGCTCTGTGCATTACAATTGGGGTCACAGCACTGCTCAGGTTTGGCCTGGTCCCCAATGGCAGGGGGAGGAGAGCGGTGAGTGAGTTGCACTGCGACCCCACGGGCCGGGTTGCAATGCATGGCGCGGCCATACACCAAGCCCAGGATCCTGTCTGGCAGGGGCCGGTGCCAGAAGCTTCAGAGAGAAAGAGCAGATCGGGCGATTCTTTTGTGATCCATTCCCTGCCGTCCAGGCCCAGCATCTGGCAGTCAGAGCATGGGGCTGCGTCTCTGACCTCCAAGAACTTCTCATTCTCCTTGGAACCCAGTTATACTCGTAACTGCTTTGGGGGTCACTTCCCCATGCCGCTGCCTCCCCGCACCTCCCCCCGACGGGGCGAGGGATAGGCGGCTAACACTAGCCCAGCACATGCATGTCAGCCAGGTGCCATGCCATGGCTGCTCTGCTGGCCTCGGGGGTCGCCCTCCTCCCCTCCAGGCTCTGCAAGAGCCCCTGCCCCCTTGCAGTTGTATCTGTCTCTGCCAGCCTCCCACCCGACAGGCTGGAGCAGCCCCTTCGGAGGGGGGTGGGGGGCCCATCCCAGGCTCTGCAAGAACAACCCGACTCCCGACCCTGAGGAGATGGGAGTCAGGTTAAAACCAGCGGCTGGTCCTCCGTAGGGCCAGTGGCTGGATTTCAGAGCTGCCCCTTCCCCCGCATGTCTGTCTTGCCAGACGGGCTGCAGCCCCAGGCGGGGCTCGCACCCAGCTCAGAGGGAACTCGGGATCTGCTGCTGCCATCCTGAGATGCTGCAGCAATGCTCCGCGTCAGCACCAGGCACGACGGCGTCCACAGGCAGCACAGGCGGCCGCGGGCGGCTTTGCCCTGTGACTGGGCAGCAATTCCATAGCTACCCGGAGACAAGCAGCACCAGGAGCATGGGCCCTGCTCTCAGCTCCCTGCGCCCTGGGGTGGGGTGCTGCGCTCGGACAGCGCGTTTGTGGACAGGACCAACGGGCAGCAGTGAATGGAGAGCATTCCTGCCACGCCCGGCCCCCATTCCCAGCGAGCACAGCCCCAGCTCCGGCCGAGATCCCGGGGCAGGGCAGCGATTGGCAGGCAGGCTGCGACCTCGTGAAACGAATGCACCGGGCCGCGCGGCCCCGCCAGCGGGATCCGTGCCGATTACCATGTAAGGACATCCCACGGGCCAGCCTGTGCGCGTGCGAGGGGGCGTGAGGGAGGGGCTCCGCCAGCTGGGAAGGTGGCTGAGCTGGCTGCCACGAGGATGCTCCGTGCCTGACCCCCCCGGAGACGGAGGAGCCTTAGCCAGTCCTGGGCGGCCAGGCCACTCCCCTGCTCCACCAGCCTGTGCATTGCCCAGTCCTGGTCTACGCAGGCCCAGCAGTGGGGCTTCCACAAGTTCACAGCCCCCGATCTCAGCTGCAGGGAGCAATCGCTGGCTCCTGCGGAGAGCCCGGGGCAGGGCTGCCATGCAGACCTCACAGGGGAGGACACTCCCAGCTGCACCCCCTTAACAAAGCCAGGCCTGGCCAGGCAAGCTGGGAGAGCAGAGCTCCCCCGGCCACGTCCGCAGTGCAGGCTCTCATCTCCCTGGAGCAGGGCTGACACGTGGGCTGTGAGCAGAAGCCACAGGCCAGCACCATTGGCACGGGCGGCTGAGAGGCGCCGGCGCTCAGCGCTGGGCCAGGCACAGAGTACAGGTGCGGGCCCCCGCTCAGCCAGACGGACTCTTTGCAGCGCTCAGCCACGCACTCCTGCTCTCCCCGGACACCGCTCAGCCCCTGGCAGAGGACAGGCCCCTCGGGAGGGGATGCCGCTGAGGTTCCATACGGCGGGCGCGGAGACGCAGAGACTCCGGCAGTCAGTGCAGCACACGGCCCGTCACCCAGGGTTCACAGTCCCTCTGCAGCAGGCTGCCCGCAGGGGTGGGGGGACTCCACCCGTTTTACCCAAAGCAGCAGGGGTCAAGCCTACAAGGGGGGACAAAGGCCAAGGGAAGCCAGACTCTGTTGCTGGGGAGTCGCCAAACTGAAGTGAGAAGAGGGTGGAGCTGAGCCGCCGTGTGGCCTGGGGCGTGAGTGCCAGACGGGATGTCCCCAAGAGCCCTAGCTACTTTAAAGCAAAGCCGTGCCCTGGGGCCCCCCAGCCACCGCCTGTGTCGGCACCCCACACCAGCCAGGCACTGGCCGGCACAGGCCCCCTAGGATTTGGCAGGTCCCAGCCAGACGGGCCGGGCTGGAGCCAGGCCTCCCTAGCACAGCTTTTGCACGCTCTCGCTCTCTCTTCGTGACTCAGCACGGCCAACCCCGAACCTTCCCAGCCCAGGAGTCGGGGCTCAGCCATCCGGAGCTGTTTGTTTGAAACAGCGCACGCGAGGCTGGCGCTCTGCATTTTGCTTTCTGACCCCTTCGGACACTGTCAGCTCAATGGCTCACGCGTTCCTTGGCAGGCACGATGCTGCACAAGTTCGCTTCGCGCCTGGGGCCACGGCCCCAGCCGCATGGAAAACACCCGCCAGCGCGAGCTGTGCAGCACAGTGGCTGTCAATCTGCTCTGGGGCTGGAGAGTGTGCGGCAGGGCCCATGGCGGGTGGAGCTGCGGAGCAGGAGGGCTTGGGCCGACTGAAGCAGGAATTTGTCTGAGACGCTGCCGTCAGGGGCCAGGCGAGTAGGTAACGGGCCCTTCTGGGCTAAGCTTCCAGGCAGCGTGTTTGGAAGGCAGAAACCTGCAGTACGGACCGGGGCCAGTCCTCCCCATGCGACTTGTCCAGCCTCGGTGGAGACGCGCCAGGGACGGATTTATCCCGCTGATCTCCACCCTGCCAGAGCCTGGGCATGCTCCCAGCCGCCCCCTGGCAGCAGTGCAGCTGCAGCAGCGTCGCTGAGCGCCGTGGGCCCTGCTGTGAGGCTGTGGAGCTGTGGGGGGCTGTGGAGCTGTGGGGGGCACGGCAGCAGGAGGGTGGGGCTTTCCGAAGCTCTCAGGGTTGGCTTAACTCTGCCCCCATGGGAGCCGCTGGCCAAACTCCTGTTGGCTGCCATGGAGCTGAGTTAGGCCAGGTCTGAGCACCCTCCAAAACCCACCCACAGCAAGGCTCCAACGGGCAGGTCAAGGGGCTCCCTTCCTCCCCAGGGAATTCCTGCTGCGAGGGGCACAAGAAAGCCTCAGACTGACCCTGTCAGTAACTAAACCTGCTCAGCCCCAGTCGCACAGCCCGCTATGCCCCCAACTGCAGCTCTTCTATTCGAACTCCACAGCAGCCCTGGGCAAAGCCCTGGCACAGAGAGAGGGGCACATCCACCGGCCACTGGAACTTCCCCAGGCTGCTCTCTGACCCGCTGTGACTGCTGGGGCTCGAGCGCCCCGGGGGGCATGGAAAAGTGCTACCTCCCCCACAGGAGAGCCAGCGAGGAGACGGACCCGCCCAGCCCAGACAGGGGCAGCCCTTCAGTTAAGCAATAGCTAGACCTGAGCTGTGGGTATGCGAGGATCCCGCTACCCCTGCCTGGCGAGGGGACGCAGCCCCAGAACCTGTCCATCAAAGCCCAGCACTCACTGCTTCAGGAAGCTACTTATGGCCTGCCAAGGAGAAACCCAGCACTTTACCAACCCACCAGCGCCCCAGCCTGGCTGGGCGCCAGCCTAGGAACCTCTCCGCTGCTCCAGCGGGCAGGCACCTCCGCCCCAACGGTTCACCTGCAGCCTGAACACCCGAAAGCTGCCCTGCACTTTAAACCCTGTCCAAGTACAGTTCCAGACCAGCCATTTGCAGCAGGTCTGCAGGCTCCGGCTGCTTGTTGGAACAAGTGGGATTTGCCCTGGGGGGGGCGGACGTTTCCTGTTGGCCCCCGGCACAGGGAGAGTTCCAGACGGGGCCTGTCTCGTCCCGGGCCAGGCCAGAGGGCAGTGCATGGGCCCGATCCCTCCCATCGGGGGCTGCACGGCACAGACGCCATGGCTAGTGCCCGCGGCAGACACAGGCAGGTTTTATAGGCAATCTGGTTACCCCTGGGGCCACTGCACCCAGTGACAGCTCATCTCCCTGGCCGTGTGGGCCGGATTCTGCAGGGAGCAGAGCTGAGGAATGCAGCCAGTGCCTCTGCAGGCTCTTGGGAATCAGCGGCCCCCCAGGATGGAACCAGCCCCACAACCAACCTCTGGTCAGGAGACCAAAACTAGCACGAGACGCTTCAGGCCACCGTGCCTCCGCTGCCCCCACCTCACCAAAGCCTGGCTGGAAAGGCCGGGGCCGGACCGGCCCTTTCCAGGAATTCCTGGGCTGGGCTCCCTGCAGCCCCGGGCGAACCCCCGCCCCCAGGCTGAGCATTTCACGAAGCCGCACCAGTGGGGCTGCTCACAGTGACCCGGCTTGTGCGGGGCCTGGTTCACGGCGCAGCGGCGGGAAAGGTGCCGGATTGTTTCCATGCAGCTGTGCGCAAACTGCCGTTCCTGACACTGCTGCTCTGCGGGATGCTTCTCAGTGGTGCAAACGACTGCGTCACAAGAGGGCGCCCCGCACCCTCCCGACTGGGGGTGCTCCTGCAGTGGGGCCATGGGCTGACCCCGCCGCCGTGTGGGGCTCAGGGACCCCTTTGCTAATGAACGGGTCAGCAGCCACTGCAGGCACGCTGGCTAGTTTCTTGAGGTCACGCTGTCAAGTTTTTGCCTCTTTGCCCGCCAAGGCCCCGTGTGTGGCGCTGGGGCCTGTGGCGCTAAGGGCTGAGCTCCCCACCCTACAGCGTCTGGGCGAGGCGCCGTGACACGCGTTACGCACAGCCGGATGGAACGGGACTCGGACAGCAGCCGAGAGCTTGCAAGCACCGTAATCCCGGCGGGATCTCTGAACACCGCCCTGTGCATCGTTTCTACCACCGTCAGCCTCAGAAAACCCTTCCAGCCCAGGCAGGATCCAGGGCACCTGTTTCATTTGTCAGAGTCCATTTACTGCTGCAGATTCCCATAGCCGCCTACTGCCCCCTCCCCTGCCTGGCTAACACACACAGCCTGCTAGGCCAGCACAGCGTGGGACCAACCCGCCCAGCTGGGCCGGGCTGACTTCACACACAGCTCCATCGCCAGCTGGGGCCAGGCTGCCTGCCTGTGAAGGGCAGTGGGAGATGCAGAAATCAGTTTAGCTTTTAAACAAGAAACAGGGGGGGGGGCGGAGGACAGGAAACGTCTTCCTTTCCCTTGCAAGCGAGACCTGAGCTCCTGGCGAGAACTGCGCGCTCCTGTCCTGCAGAAGCCCCCAGCTCTTGGAAAGCACGGAGCAGAGCCGCTGGCGGGGTGGGCACACGGCCCTCCTGCACAGAGGCAATGTACCCTCCATCACCCCCCCGCCCCGGTTCTGCCACCTTTTGGTCTCTGGCTGGGACGCTGCTCAGCACAGAGAGGGGGCCAGTCCTGGAACAGCCTCCGCCTGCCCTGCCAGTGTTAGCGGACCTGGGGTCTGGGAAGGGCGAAGGGAAAGAATTCAGCAGCCTCGCAGCGCAAACCCCAGGAACCCACAGAGAAACCGAAGGCCCCTCTTCCAGGCTTTACACGTGAGAGCTTGGAAATCCTGCCATGCCGCGTCTGTCACCTGCCAGGCTGGCCTCGCAGGTGTCACCGGCCTCCCACCCTGCTGACTCTGCCTGCGTTCCCCTTTGCCCTGCTCCCCGCCCAGCCGCCCCGCTCCAGGCTCAGAGCTGGAGACTCTTGGAGGCACTTACAAGAAGATGCTCGTGGGAGGAGGCTCTGCCTGGGCGTCTGGGATCTGCTGCAGACTGGGAGGCTGGCCCGAGTGCTAAAAGGCCAGTGCTGAGGACAATGATGTCACCCTCCTGCTGGCCCCACCCCACCAGCCCCTCTCCGCCCCTCCATTTAGGAAGCCAGGCCTCTCATCACAGCAATGACTCGGTGCCCAGGACCATATTTGGGGAAAGACTCGGAAAAACAGTGACTAAAGAGTGCGGAAAACATTCCCCAAATGCCTGAGAGCGAGTGGTTTTCTGGGCCGGGACAAAGCAGGGTCCCGGGGTCTGATGAAGTAACTCCTTTTATAGACAGAAGCTCACCAGGGCTCCTGGTGAATGCGCAGGGAGGCGTTCGCCCCTGACTTCATCGCTGGTTTTCCCATGTGCTCGCATTTCCCAGCATTGGCAGGGGGTCTGAGCAGGAGGCAGGCTGCTGCAGGGCGGATAGGGGCGAAGCTACCTCCCAAACTGAGCCAGCCGGAGGGTGGCCGCAGGCCGTGGGCGAGCGTGGCTGGCTTGTCAGCACGTCACAGCCATTGATTTGTACAGCTAAATCGTCCCTACTCCGATCAACAGCATCCCCTCAATAACCCCGCTCATCTCCCCCCGCATCCACTCCCCCGGCAGCCTCTGATTTCGGGGGCCTTCATGGCTGGGCAGAGCTCCCCTGCGGGAGCCACCGTCTCAGCTGCAGCAGGGAAGCCGGCGCCTCCACCCCGGGACTTAGCTAGGGCTGGGGGTGCTTCCCCCGTGCGGTGGGGCACATCAGCCGCCGCACTCTGCGGGCAGGAGAGAGGCAGCGGGTCGTACCTCGCCTTAACGCGAGACGCCGGTGGTAGCAGCATAACCCCAGCGGCTCCCCTCCCGCCGACGGCTAGGACCGCCCTGCTGAGCCTGGCCGGCCTGCAGGTGCCCCTGGCTTTTAGCCGTGTCTGCAGGGCTTTGCCCAGTGCCAAGGGCCCTGGTTCTGGCTGTGCTTGTCCGGCACGGGATGCAGGCTTCATCCTTCTGCCACCCGGTGCCCGGCGCAGCCCAGCTCCCCGGGAGTCAAGCAAAGACCCTGGGCCGGAGTCTCGTTGCTGAGCCCCTGCAGCAAAGCGCATGTAAACACCCTGCTCCGCGCTGCCCCCCTCGAGCCAGGGCCAGGGAGGCCCGTTGGCTGCCCAGCCATGGTCTAACCCACCCTGCCCGGAGCGAAGGCGATGGCGCCGAGCTAGCGGAGGGAGGGCTCTGGCGGGGGCTGGTTTTCGGGTAGCCCCGGTGCTGCCCTGTGGGTGTGAGAGAGGCTCTGTCTGAGGTGAGGCTGTGACTCTCCGTCAGGCGGCGCGGGGGGGGGGGGGGGGGGGGGGGCAGACCCCCCCCTCCACACCTCAGTTTCCACTGCTGGGGCGCTTAGAGGTTAACAGGACAAGGCACATGGCTATGCAGACTTTGGGGTCGAAGTCACCCCCCTGCAGCCGGGGACGCCTGCCCTGGGGGGGCCCTGCAGGGACAAGCTCTGTCCTGCTCACGCTGCAGCTCGGCTTGGAAGCGACTTTCAGCAGCACAGCGGGTCCCGTGGAGTGCGAGCGACCTCCCATGGATGGCACAGCTGCGGCAGACTGGCTGCTGCGTTCCCCCGCTGGAGGCCCAGGGCGGCCTGGCCCCGGCCCCGGGCATTGCCACGCAAGTGTGGCTAGGGAGGTGCACCCGCCGTCTCCTCTGAGCTGGAGTGCGCTGGTGACCATTTTAAATAAACTGCTAGCAGCCGGGCACGGTGGGCTCATGCATTTGCCCTCCCACACATGCAGCGAATCTGCCAGGCCTCATCTCGCCCCAGGGTGATACGTGGGTGTCCACAGCACAAATTACAGGAGGGGGGACAGCTGCCTGGCCCTGCTAGCGAGGCCCAGCGCTGGACGAGCCGTGGTTGTTGCAATACCGCTGGGAGGGCTGTGTGGGGAGAGCCCAGCCCTCACGCAGGCGCTGCTGGTCAGGATGGAGGGGCCATAACAGAGCTGGTCTGTATTTTACGGCTTTGTTTTGTATTGTAACCAGTTGTTCCCACCACTCTGTGGTTTCTAGCAGACTCTCACTTCTTTCTTAAATAAACCTCCCCTGGTTCAGCCCAAGTGCTGTGCGGTGACGGGAAGGGGGGCTTCAGTTACAACTGGGGCGCACGGCTCTTTGGGAGCAGAGGCTGTGGGATTCCTGTGAGCAGCCGGTGTCAGGGGCTGGATATCACAGCAGGCTGGGGTGCACCGCTTGTTACCCTGGCAGGCACAGACAGGGCTGGCGTAGGCAGAGGAGAGCGCACGAGCGGCTGACAGGCCGGTGGGGTCAGGGAGCGGATGCCCAGCTACACCAGGAACACTCCTTGGTGGAGTAATGCAGCGACGCTCAGTCCTGAGCGCAGGCAGGCCCATCACACCCACCGATGGGGATGAAGGCCCGCGGGGAGCTGCCGCTCCTCTCCCCGGATCCCCCTCGGACAGAGGCAAAGGGCTGACACAGGGATTTTTATTTTATCACCCCCCAGACCACACGACCATCCCAGCCTGCGTGAGCCTGAGCAGCACAGTCTGCTGGACGGATGGCTCAGCATCTCCCGCCACCCCCCACGCCAGCGCATCCTCCCCAGGCGTGGGAGCAGACACCGGCTCCGTGCTGGGGGCAGACCCCAGGGGTCCCAGGAAGTGCTGGGCATTACTTGGGAGATGACTCACTAGTGCCGCAGGGCAGCACGGGGGCCAGGAGCCCAGTCTGTCAGCTGAGCATTGCTTATTCCATGGCATGGCCCCGCCCAGAGACCTCCCCTGAGCTCAGGCCCCCATCGTGCCAGGTGCTGCACCGCCAGAGGAAGGGCAGGCCCTGCTGCACGGCACTGACAGTCTAGCTGGACAAGTCGGACAGCGAGGAAGATTTCACATGGGGGAACTGGAGTTCCTGAGAGACCCCCCCCTCTCGCCCAAGACATGCCCGGCCTCTGTGGCAAAGCTGGACAGTGACCCTACATCTCCTGGTGTCAAGCCACACACCTGTCCTGACACACGAACGGAAGCCGTAACAACGGGGCTTGTTAAAGACCCCAGCCTAGCTCTTTGCACAGGAGTGGGGACGCTGCCCCCAGCCTCCTGGCCAGATTCCACGCCAGCTCCTGCATATTGCCTCCCTACAGCCCCCTGCAGGTTTCGCATTCGTTACCACCTTCTCCCTGACCCCTGCTGTGACGGTGCTGCGGGTTGTCAGAGCTCCCGTTGGTGCAGCCCAGAGCTGGCTGCATTTCCCTGCTACACAAAGCGATGCCCGAGTAGCTAGCTCCCCGGCTGTATCTGAACTCAAGGTGTTGTGTGTTGTAGTTATGTGCCTCGCTCTATACCTAGAACTACAATTAACTCTGGTTTCTCCTTCACCAAACCCTGACTTTTGTATTGCCTTTCTTCCTGCGTTACAAACACGCCTCCCTCCCCAGAGTGCCAGGCAGGGCCGGCACAGACCAACAGAAGCAGGCCCAGGAGGGTTGTTTTGTAAGAGCTGCTCCGTGCCGGTTGGCTGATGGGGAAGGGGGGCCAGGTGTGGAGGTTTATGGCCAGCAGGTGAGTGAGCAAAGGAGGCTGGTGCAGGGAGTGCACTGGCGGGGCTCTGGGAGCAGGTGTGTAAGGGGCCAGGGGTGGCGCTCAGTGGCTAAGGCAGTGGGTGTGTGACTGGCTGAGGGCGGGCGGGGCGGTGCACAGGCTGTGAGGGGATCTGGGGCTGGTACTGGGGGTGGAGAGGTGTGGCTGGGGTGCGTGGCGACTCAGTGGGAGTGTGGTAGGAGTGTAGACATGGGCCGTAAATAATAATCTGCCTTTGCCCTGCCCATGTCTCACGCTCCCAGCGCTCTGTGCGGGGCTGTCACCCCATGCCCTGTTCCAGCTGTGGCCCAGGCGGGGCAGGGATGCCTGCGCTAAGGCTGCAGCAGAGCCAGCCATTGGCCTTTCTCACTGACATTCAGCTTTTCTTCCGCAAGCAGCCGGGGAGACCCTCTGCTCTCCAGCCTGCTCCGTACAGGTGCCCGGGGCGCGTCCGGGCAGCAGGGCTGGCTCATGGCATCCAACCGGCCAGCTTCGGTCTCTAGCAACCCAGCCGCTCCAGACAGCCCCAAGTGCCGGGGCCCCGTCTCCAGTTGTCCTGCCGCCAGAGCCCCCACGGGCGGGGCGGGGAAAGGGTACACTTTACTGGGGCCTGGGGGGCCTGGCCCAGCCTGCAACCCCCCTGGGTATGTGTGTGGGAGGGGGCCCGCATTCCAAGTTTGTACTGGGCCTGCAAAAATGATGCTGGGGCCCTGCCTGCGGCCATGCGTCTGGGGCAGGCCATGGGGGCTGGGCCTGTGCGCAGGGGTGAAAGAGCCTGTCCAGGTTCTCTGCCTGCAGGCTGTGCGGCCAACGTGTGGGGCGTGAGCACATGCAGGGCTGGGCGTCGCTACGCCCTCGCGGTGGGACAGACGCTCCGGCGCTCTGGCCGTTTGCCCCCGCCGTTCCCGGTGAGCGTGTCTGGTATCAGCCTGCCACGCCGCTGGCATCACTGCCCTCCCAAGGCAGGTGTGAGAGCCTGGGTCACCACAGGCAGCAGGGAGTCCAGCTCCAGGGTGCTCCTGGCTCTGAAGCCGCTAGCCACAATAGCTGGGATCAGCCCGTCTGCTCCCCCTGTGCTCCTCGTCTCCCTGCCGCTCCCCCAGGCCCGAGCCCAGACCAAGCAGCCTCTGGACTGTGGTTCCCCTGCAAGGGGGTCCAGGCTTGGCACTGGCCCTGCCGTGTGGGGGGCGAGCCCGTGTGCTCTGGTCAGGGGCGGGCAGCTGCTGGGGTGGCTTAGATAAGGTAGCAGGTAGTTTGCTCTGGGCTGGTCACACAGAGAGGTGCTGGGCTGATGTTAGCTGGGAGTCGCCCTGGGGAGCCCCACGGGAGCACACAGCTGATGCAGGGGGAAGCACACAGCTCCGGTGCCCAGGTTCTCAGTTAAGGGAGAGTGTGCACACGTCTGTGAGCGTGCGGCACGTCCATGCCCCTGGTGGGGGGCCTGTGCACAGCTGTGCAAGTGCCGGGGGAGAAGGAAGTGCGGCAGGGGCTGGCCTCTGCTGCTGTGGCCAGGCCTCAGGCTCTCTGCCCAGGGGGCTGCAGAATGAAGCTGATGACGGAGGCGCCGTGATGCAGCAGGTGTAGTGGCTGGAGCCCCCTGCGCTATAACCCATGGACACACCACGCTCCGTAGCATCCCGTTCAGCCCCCGCAGCTTTCCTCCACAACGACCAGGGGAGGTTACCAAGACCATGGTAGCGTAATGCACCTGCCCTCCTGGGACCGAGAGGCCGTGTCTGCACTGCCTGGGGGGGCGGCGGGGGAGCAGAGCACAGCAAGATACTGGCCGGGTGGTATCTCACCGCCAAGCGCGGGAGGGACAAGGCCCAAGCGGTTCTGCCTGCGCTGTAGTGAGGGGAGGCCAGGCCCTGGAGCCCCCTGCCCAGCTGTCGGCGGGTGCAGAAACCCACCTCGTTAGCAGGGACGATGTGGCGGGCACGGTGCTGTGTCAACACCTGCGGCTGCACCCGCCACCCCCCGGCACAGGAGGGCAAGGTCCACCCCGCTAACTGCGGACAGATCGCCAGCCTGGCTGGAGCTGTGCGTTCGCAGGCAGGCCGGGTGCGTGTCTCCTGCGGGGCATCTCAGCACCTCCCGTCCACGCCAAGACACGGCGTCGCCCAGAAACAGGAGGAGAACAGCCTCTGCCAAAGCTTTGTGTTCTGCTGCAGGGCCGGGCGCAGCTGAACCGCCGTGAGTCTCGGGCCGTACTGCTCCAAGTGTGGGTGGTGCTGGCCGGGAGCTGGCTCCCCTCCCCTGAGTGACAGCTGCCCTCTCTCATCCCTGGCTTCTGTGCGCCGAGAAAATCCCCCGGCTGGGGACCTGGCCCAGAGGGAGACAGCAGCAGGCAGCTGCTTGCCCTTGCCAAACCCGCCCTCACCCTCCTGCTGGAGAGGTATTAGTGGCATCTCCCTGCCAGGCAGCTGGGCCCAAACCTGGCCTGGGCCCCTGCCTTCCCCTCTCCGGGGAATTGTGGGGATTGTGCACCATGGGGCCATGCCGGGACCCCCACGCCCTCTCCTCTGGGCTGGCCAGACTGTGCTCTGGGTGGGGGGCGGCTCTGCTGCGGCTGGCAGCCATTAGACAGGTGGGTAACGTCTCTGCCTCTGTCTCCCCGGCAGGGCCGAGATCCCTGGACCCACCATGGCATCACCTATGTTCTTGTCGCGAGGGCCCCTGCCCCGCTTGGCTTACCGCAGGCTGGCCGGTTGCAGCCCTGGCATCGTCTTCCTTGCGGGGTTCAGGGACACCATGGCTAACCCCAAGTGCCAGGCCCTGGAGCAGTTCTGCCGGGAGTCGGGCCGGGCTTTCCTGAGGTAGGGAGCGGCCCACTGATGTCCACGGGGCAGCCCCTGGGGAATGGCCAGAGCCAGCCAGAGCAGCAGCCACACGCTAGGAGCCCCAGACAACAGGACGGCCCATCCTTGGGCGTCAGGCAGCACAGCTCCAGCCGGCCCGGCGCAGGCTCTCGGCGCGTGCCCTGCTTGCGTGGGAGCCTCCGCTCTCCTGTCCCCATCCTGACCCCTGACAGCGCCTGCGCCTTCCCCAGCAGGGCTCAGTGCCCTTCTACCACATCCCTCCGGGCACTGGCCTGGATCGTCTCCTGCGCTGCTCCCCCGCCCCTTCCTCGTCACCTCCGGCCCCCCCACATCCAGAGCAAGGCCTGTGTCTGCCTGTGGAGCGAGGCCCGCCCAGCCGCGGGAACTCTGCGTGGACGACGCTGCCCTTACGGCACCCGGAGCCGCGCTCGCCCGGGGGGAGAGGGGGCAGAGCAAGGTCTGGGAGGAGAGCTAGTGAGCTGCCAGGGCAGGATCCTCAAACGATGGGGAGGTGGGGGATTGTCCGCCCGAACAACTGCTCTGCTCTGCGCCTTTGCCCTCAGCTTCGACTACACGGGCTGCGGCAACTCGGACGGGCGCGTCGAGGAGTGTCTGTTCGGCCACTGGAAAAACGACGTCCTCACCATGCTGGATGAACTGACCGACGGGCCACAGGTAGGCGGCAAAACCAGGAGCCCCTCCTGCCTCTGGCTCGGTGCAAACGGCTCTGCCCGAGGGGGTGCTGGGCCCCGGGGGTCCTTGTGGGCTGGGATGCTTTGTCCAACAGTGAGGTCTCTTCCACGCCTGGGTGCCCAGAAAGCACACTCAGCAGCACATTAGCCACGGCTGGCTGGCTTCTCTGCGCTCGGCAGGGCCGGAGCGTGGCAGGCAGGGCCGTAGGAGGGCGCACCGGCGAGGAACGTGCCACGAGCGGATGCGGCACCACGTCAGTGGAGGGTGGACAAGGCAAGGGGTGCGCCCAGGGTAGCGAGCCGCTCTCTGACCAGGCCGTCCTCACCTCTCTAGATCCTTGTCGGTGTCAGCATGGGAGGCTGGCTCATGCTTTTAGCAGCCAGGGAGCAGCCAGGGAGAGTGGCTGGGCTGGTGGCCACAGGAATCGCCGCTGACGCCTTCATAACCCTGTACAGCGAGCTCCCTCCAGAGGTAAGAACCAGTCCAGCGCGCGGCCCGTTCGGCGGGAGGGAAGGCCTGAGTCACGGGTGCTGGGGGAGGCAGGCGGTGTATTCGTTAGTAATGCATGCCTAGCATCGCTGCCCAGGGATGCATTTCTCATCGCACCCAGGAAATCCCTCCTGGCCTTGAGCAATGAGGGGGACATTCTGCCTCCTCTGCTCCCCCCAGGAACGGGGGCAGCAGACGCTTGCCCTTCCCGCGGGGGAGGAGGAGCTGGGCAGAGGGAAGGCAAGGCTGCTGCTGATCTCTCTGGGGTCTCTCTCCCCTCCCACTCCGGCCTGGAACCAGAGCCCGACTTGCCCGGCTGCTCCTGCGCGTGGGATAGGAGCCCCCGGGTTGTGTGTAGCTTGTCAGGCCAGTAGAGTCTCCCTGACCCCACAGCCGGTGCACGCCTGCTGACCGGCCTGTGCCTTTGCTGCCACGTGTGGGTAGGTGAAGGGCGAAGTGGAGCGGACAGGAGTCTATAACTACGTGACGGCTGACGCTGGTTCGGTGCTAATGAGGCGGGAGTTCTTTAGGGAGGCGGAGGAGCACGGGGTGCTGGGGCGCCCTTCCATCCCCATCACCTGCCCTGTCCGGCTGCTCCATGGCATGAAGGACCAGACCGTGCCCTGGGGCAGGGCGGTGCAGGTGGCGGAGCGGCTGGAGAGCCAGGACGTCAGCATCACGCTGTTCAAAGAGGGGCAGCACGGGCTGAAGAGAGCGGAGGAGATGAGGGCACTCGTGGGGACGGTCAGGGACCTTGCTGACAGCCCGCTGAGAGAGGCAGGGCTCAGAGGCAGAGTGGCTGTGTCGGGGGGGACAGAACCTGCTGATGGGGCAGCAGCGACCGGATAAGGAACCCCTTCCGGGCCCAGACGCAAGGCCATGGAGCCCTGGCCACCTGAACCTAGCCCTGGCTACCTGGTGAATGAAGAGATTGAGCACTGCTGAGTCTCCACTCCGTGTCACCCGGAGGGCCCAAGCCGACCCCTTAGCGCTGGCCGGAGCCCTAGGCCCGCTGATTGCAACGCTTTGTGCTGGGGCGAGCTGGCTAACCGCCGGTGAACCTGGAACCTGGCTCCCCGGGGAACTGGCGGCCAGAGGGATCGAACCTGTGATCATGGGTCTAGACCGGAAAAGGGGCTCAACGCTCCTTCACCATCCCCAAAAAACCTGCCAAAATCCAAAAAGTTCTCTGGTTTTTGAGAAAACATTAAACGTTCATGAAAAAAAACCTCATTGAAGCGACATTGTTTGGACCCGGAGGCAACGCTGGCTCTGTTTGTCAGCTCGAAGGCCGCATTGGACCCACAGCTGTCCCTGGGACAGAACCACACTGAGGTTACAGCAGGGGTCAGGCGGTCCTCACTGGCCAAATTTCACCACATTTTGCAAATAAATTAATTCTGCCATCCTCTTCCCTCCTGTCGCACGCCTGCCCTTGTAGAGGACAGGGTGAGTGAATGCTTTTGAACACTCACTGGTCTCTTCCCGCCCACCGGCCATTCCCAGCTCTGTCCCAGAGCCTGATTCAAAGAAGAGGAGTCGTGCAGGTGCAGGGTGCTGGGAGCTGCACTGTAGCTGGGGGGAAATTAGGAGTGGCCCTGAAGATTCCCACACGTTAGGCTCCGTCAAGCCTAGATTGGAATGGCCTGGGTTTTTTTTTTTCTGGGTCAGGATTCACTTTGTTCTGAGCCCCACAGGCCAGGCCGGGCCGGGCCTGACGGTTTCGTGGCCAAGGGGTTGGGAGTTCCTACGCGCAGTGTTTGTCGTGGCATCACGATGGCCGGTGGGGGTGATATTTTACTGGTACTTACATTGGTACAACCTCTCCCATGGTGCCGTAGTGGGGTGTAGCTCACTCTCCTCCCCACACGGAACCAGCTAGCCCGGCGGAAGGCTCCATCCACTGGGATAACTGCGCCCGCAGCAGGGGCTGTGTGGCTGTAACTATACAGGTGCTGTGTAAGCGGTACAACTTTGATGTAGACGGGCCCTGCAAGGCCAAAGGGCTCGGCCCGTAGCCAATCACCGCTCATTGCGCTGGGGGGATAGGAGACAGTGTGTGTGTGAGCCCGTGCTCTGGCTGTTGCAGCACTGGGAACTCTTGGCGTTGTCTTCGGTACAGAGCTGAGCCAGGGGCTTCCCTTCCCTGCACCCAGAGACCTGTTCCCTTCATCGGGGCAGGGCGAAAGGGCTCCCTCACACCCATAGGCGGGGCAGAGCTCTCCGTTCGCTCAAATACTCTGCAGCACTTCTAGCTCAAGTCTTACAGTCACCAGGCTGGCTAGACCGGGGTCTCTCTCTGGGCCTTCCCGTGTTGTGTCTCTGGTCAGGGTGAGATTTCAGCCCGGGGTAAACAGAGGCCAGAAATCAGCACCCCTGGTCCTGCCCCCTAGCAAGCAGACCGGAGAGCGGTGAGTAAAGTGCAGATCAACATTTGTATTGTTCAGTTCTCTGCATGGGACCGCGGAACTGCTCTTAGAAAACAGGTCGTAACATTGGACACGGACAGTAAAAAACCCTTGCAAAGATCGTTAACGCGTTCAAGAAACCGGAAAACCACCGACATTCCAGCTCCACGGACGGCCCTTCTTCTGCAGCGGGGAGAGCTCGCCTTCCCCCGTCACGTGTGTACCAAGGCGCCCCTGTGCTATGCACCACGGCACCGTCTCTGGTGTTTCATGTGGCCAGAACAGAGGATGGAGGCCTGGAGTGGACTCCACGCTGGAGCTAAACCCAAGCCACCCTAAGATTCGAATGCACGTTCCCGGCTGCCGTGTAAATATCCCGCAGCAGCGGGCGACCAGGGACAGCCTGGAGGCAGGGGTGTGTTTGCCATCCCGCTTCCAGCACACGTTCGCCGGCGGGAGCCCAAGACTCCACGCGTCCTTCGCAGGGGGAGTAACTAGCCCCCTTTACACTGGACCTAACCGGGACGGACTTCCCCCAACAAATTAAAAAATGAAATCATACAAACGAGGCACTGACGAGGCATGCGCCCATGTGCTTCTGGAGCCGAGCGGCAGCTGCCCCCGGCTTCACTCCCGCCTCTGGGAGGAGCTGCCGGGGGCCAGCCTGGGCATGCGGCACCCATGGGGATGGCGTCACATTGGCAAGTGGTCGGAAGGGCACTCCTCCTCCTTGGGAAAGGCCAGCGTGTTGTAAGGATAGCGGCAGCAGCGGCAGCAGCACCTTTGCACGAGTCACTGGCCGGGAGAACAGACAGCCCAGCGTCCGGCTGCAGCTCAGCCATGCCCAGGGTCTGTAACGTTGGCGCTAGCCTGGACGGCGGGGAGGGAACAGTGCAGCCCATGAAGACAGCAGGGACGGTAGCGACAGCCCCAGCGCTGAGCGGCTAGGGCTGGAAATGCCCTTCTGGGCCCACCTCAAAGCTCTTTAGCCTGGGGGCCGCAGCCCACCCCGAGAACGGAGCTGGAACAACAACAGGGAGAGTCTGATGCTTCAGAATCGCCTTCGCCCCCATTTCCTGCCTCTGACCCGCTGCAGGACCAGGGAGGGCTTTGGCTGTCCCCTGCGCTCTGGGTGGGGATGGCCACCACAGGCTGGGGTGAGCAGCCGGCCGCCGCAGGGGTGGCGGGAGGTGGGGGGGGACCCAGAGACTGCAGAGAGCCAGGACGCTTACTCCCAGGCCCAGGGCTCTCGGTCCTAAACAGCCAGGCCACAGCGGAGCTGCCCCAGTCGGTAGCAGGCTGAGGGGAGGCTTAGTGACCCGTACAGCTGCGGTGGCCGCTCCCGGAGCCTGCACAAGGCAGGTTTCACTGGGATGCTGTGCAGGTACCAGGGGGATGGGAGGGGGCTGCATCGCCTCTTCGGAGTGGACGTCCCGTTGCTCCCCCAGCGCCCGGCCAGGGCTCGGTCGATGCTGATTGCAGGCAGAGGGAGCATTTTCTAACTTGCCTGATGTTGTTCTGAGAGGTTCCCGGCTCGGCTCGCCCCAGGAGCTCCACGGGCTGGCCATCTTCCAGGAGCAGGGAGAACGCGGGGGATGCTGGCTGGCTGGGGAGGTCCCCATGGGCTCCCTCTCGGCATGGCACTGTGGTGGGGGGCAGAGACAGGAGAACCCACCAGTTGCCAGGCTGGGAACCTGGACCCATCCCTGCAACGCTGCAGGACCAGTCACCCCAGCAGGCCAGGGGCAATGGCTTCAGCACAGTCCAACCAGCCTTCCCATCATCCCCACCCCGCTCTGCCAGCCACGCCGAGTCAGGCCGTTGTGTCAGGCCTGCCCTGTGGTCCCGTGAGCGGCTAAAGCACGCAGGTGATGCGCTGGGCACCGTCTGGGAGCAGTGGCATGCAGGAGGCGGGCGGCGGGAGGTGAATACAAATCCCACCTCTGGAGAAGCCCCCTTTGCCTTGTCCTCGTGAACTGCCTCCATGGGTGTCAGCTACCCTGGCGAGCGGGGCCGGAGGCAGCACCTGGGCAGGATGGAGTCCCTACGGGAGGCAGCCCAGGGCCATGTGGCGTTACGGGAGGGGGCCTAGAAGACATAGATTTTGTCCCGTTGGACGCAGTCCAGGTCATCATCCAACGTCAGCAACACCTGCAAAGGGAGAGGGCGCTGGTCAGGCTGGGGCGCAGAAGGAGGGCAAACCCCATCCCCACGGCCGCCCTGCAGCCCCTGAGCGGGGCAGGGCAGGGCAGGAGCTGGGACGGGGAGGGACGGGGGAGAAGGGCAGGACGCTGGGAGGCCGAAGCTCTCGGTGCCCGCGTTGGTGTTCTCGGGTTAGTGCAGGCCGTGCTGCGGGGGCGAGTTTACGCTTCGTTCTAGGCCTGACTCAGTTCCACTTTAGCTCAGGGCTGGCCCGGACGGTGGCTGGGTCCAGCCAGCAGAGAGGCCATGAGGACACTGCAGCGGTAGGTGGACTGAGTGAGGCCCCGTGGCCGGGCCCTGGCCTGGCAGGGGCCCCACCCGGGTACAGGACAGAGGTGTGCTCTCACCTCCGGCTGACCAGACACCGCACGCTCCGGAGGGCAGGCCTGGCAGGAAGCAGCTCTGTGGAGTGAGCGCCAGGTGCCCCAGCCGGCCAAGGCTGGCGGGCGGATCTCCAGGGAGCACCAGGTGCCCTGGGGACCCCCCGATGTGCTCCCATCCCGGGCTAGGAGGGCTGCAGCCCGTGGCTAATGCAACACCCGGGCAGGGGCCGGGCAGCGAGAGCAGCTGGTTGCGTGAGGGGCGGGGGGAAAGGAGGAGCCTTTCCCGCTGGGCGAGCGGGCAGAGCCGCGCCACGCCGGGGCCGGCAGGACCTACCAGGAACGAGCCGAACATGGCGATGGAGGAGAGGAAGTGCCAGATGTCGTGGTCGTCGAAGAAGCTGAGCAGGATGCATTCCCTGTTGTGCTGCCGGGACTCGGCCGGCGTTTTCTGCAGAGGGGACGGGCAGAGCTGGTTTGTTCTCTCCGGGAAGCACCCTGCCCGCCTCCCCATGGCGCGCCCGCCCAGGGGCAAGCCGGTCGCACCCGCGCTCAGGCCATGCCCGACACTTCTCCCGCTGCCCGCCCGGTTACAGGGACCCTCCGAGCAGGAGGCCCCCGCGGCTGGATTGGCCTGAGCCGCCACTCACCTGCCAGGTGCTGAGACCCTGGAAGAAGAAGAAGAGGGCAAAGCCCCAGACCACGGAGGTGCAAGTGATGCAGAGCAGGGGGATGAGTTTGATGCGCTCGCCGCTTCGGAGCTGGGGAGACGGAGAAGAGGGAGGGCAGGTGAGCAGCGAGGCGCAGCACACGCAGAGCGCTAGGCACCTTCCCGCGCCCAGGGGAGGCCGCGGTAGGGCTCTCTGCTAGCCACACCCACGTTCCCCAGCGCCGGAGGCGTCTCTGCCCACTCCTGTACAGACAGCGGCTGGGGAGAAGGGCCGGGGGAGGCTGCTGCAGGTACCAGGGCCCGGGGGATGTTGGTAAAAAGACGTGTGGGTCCCGCTCCCCCCCGCTGGGGCCTGACTCGCGGGTAACCCCAGAGCTCAGCCACTCCCGGTCACCCCAGAGTGACCCAATCGCTCTCACAGGGCGCAGGCCCTCCCTGGCACGGCCCCGGGGTGCTCCGTCACACCCAGCCCCAGCCCGCCCGCCCGCCCGCGCGTCCCCGCACCTTCATGATGATGTAGAAAGCGAAATAGAGCAGCAGGTTGCAGATGCCGATAGCCAGCAGGTAGGAGGCGAAGTCGTTGGGCCGGACGATGAGTCCGTAGGCAGCGCTGGGGGGAGGAGGAAGAGGAGGGTGAGGAAGGCAGCAGGGGGCTGGTCCCCAGCTGGGGGGAGGCAGAGTTTGGGGCAACCCCCCCCACCCACTTCCGCAGCAATTTTCTGTGGCCACTGCTGCACCCTGCAGCCACCGGCACGGTGAGCGGGGTCTGCTGGACGTAGCGGGGCACCCCCTGCATGGTGGGGCTGTGCAGGGGCAGAGGGGGCAGGGGAGAGGCGGCAGCCGGCTGCTGCCCCATGGCATCCCTTCGAGCGCCCCCGTCCTCTCACTGGCCGGGCGCTAACTAGCAGGAGCCGCGCCTGCTTCACCCCAATGGCGTTCCGTGCCCTTTGGCTCACAACTGCCGTGAGCGTGTGCGTTCTCAGCCCAGCCCGGCTCCCGCCCGCGCACGCGCACGTCTGCGTGGATGCACGGAAGAGGGCCAGGCCGGGAACACGTCAGAGCAGCGGGGCAGGGCTGGAACAGCAGCAGGGGAGGCGCGCTGGCAGAGTGGCGGGAGGGGAACTCCCCCGCCGCCCCCTTTCCTCGTACGGAGAGTTCTCGTCCCACGCGTCCCCGCCCGCTCCCACAGACTTACAGCGACCAGTTGATGATGTTGCCCATGGCCAGCAGCACCATTCGATCCTGCAAACACGGACAAGGAGGGTCACGGGAGGGGTGGATATGCTGGGCTAGGGGCTAGGGGCGGGGACCAGAGGAGGGGACCCCGATTTCATTGCTCTGAGCTGCTAGGGGGGCCGTCTCCCAGACGCACTCTGCCCCAGATGGTTCACCGCAGCCTGAGAGGTGGCGGCTCAGCCCTTCTCTGGCAGGGCGGGTGCTGGTCACGGGAGGGCGGGGTGGGATCGGGGGAGCCCTGGCCATGACACGGCGAGTTAGCCCAGGGCTGGGCGGAGCTCAGATCACCTCAGCTGGGCCCCGGGGCCAAGCAAGCAGCCTCCAGGGATCCCACCTGGGGGCAGGGGGCCGTGGGCCTGGCCGAGAAGTATCGTGCTGGGCTGAGGAGAGGGAGACCACGTCCACCCGCTTGGCACCTCTAGGGCAGGCGCTTGGGCTAGGTCCGTTTGTCTCCCCCCCAGCGCCAGGCCCAGAGCTGTCACGCCGGGCTGCGCGGTCACGCCCAGGGGTTGCACTGGGGTGCAGAAGCGCAAGCGGCCAGGGCAGATTTGGGCTCGCGGCCCACCAAAGCCTCCCGCCCCCCGGCTGGCGTGGGAGGGTGGCCGGACATGCCCGCAGGCCCCCCCGAGCCTGCAGCACGAGGCTGTGACGGCACATCCGCCATGGCACGCTCTGGGCTGGTCCCGGGGCACGGTGCTGGGCTTGGGGAGCTGCGGCGAGTCCTCCTCGCGCGGCGTTTGCCACTCACAGGCTTCTACTGAGAGTCCAGGGCCCCGTGCGGCCTCAGAGTGCGCGCCGGCCGCGCCTCGGGGCAGACGAGAGGACGCAGGAGCCGCTCACTCACCACGTACATGGGCCCACTGCACTGGCGGATGCAATCCGTGTACAGCACCAGCACGATTCTGCGCAGTATCCCGGAGTCTGCGGGGAGAGAGGCAGCACTAGAACCCCTCCTGCCCAGCAGGGCATAAGCTGCAGCTCCCAGGGCGGCAGTCATGCCGGAGGGAGCCCAAGGGAGCAGAGGCTGGCCCCACAGAGCAGGGGGGTGCTGAGCTGCAGCAAGGATTTCCCCCAGCCCAAGTCCCCTCTCATCACCAGCGCTGCGGCTCATCTGAGCAGGGCCGGCCACGCTGGGCTCCACGGGTCCCCGCGAAAGCACAGGAGTCTCCTGGGAGAGCTGCCCTGCCACGGCGCAGACCGGCTGGACAGACAAGGACCCACGCACCAGGCTGGGCTGCCCTGCCTGGGGTGCCCGTGTGGGAGTCTGGCCATTTGGACGCTACTGCTCTCCCCCCATCCCCGGCCCACGGGCAGGGCCCTCACCGAGTTTCCAGCGTCCCATGTAGTAGAGCTGGGTGCTCAGCAGCATGGTGGCGATGATGTGGATGACGGAGAAGACAATCCAGAACGCCATGTTCCCTTTGCCAAAGACCTGTGGGGGCAAGAGGGGGTGAGCAGGTGGGAGGCGGGGCTGGGGCTGGGGCCGGTCCCCAGGGGCCAGGTGCCCGTGATGCAGGCGTCAGAGCTGCACTTACAGAAGGAGCCGTCAGCACCAGGGAGCCGAGATGCCAGGGTTCACGCCCGAGTCTGGCCTGGGGACGGGGTCGTGGCTGGGGCAAGGCAGCCTGGATTCTGCTGCAGGTCTGCTGGCCAGCAACAACCCACACAGGCTCCCAGGCAGCTCGGCTCCTTGTCCCTCTGCAGACGGCCAGGAAGGGGCCCAGGGGTTCTGCAACCCGCCCACCCGGGCTGAGCCCGTCTGCACAGGGGGCAGCAGTGGCCTGGCTGCGCGGTGAGCGCAGGGCCCCGTGCCGCTCCGCGGCTGGCACTCACCACGCCGACGACGGAGAAGAAGATGACGATGGCCAGGCAGGCGTAGGCGCTGTACGCGCTGGCGTTGATGTCTGGGTGCCGTTTCTGATACAGCTTCAGCATGCAGAGCCCCGCGATCATGTACATGAAGGACGTGTCTGCAAAGGGAGGCCGGGCGGGCTGAGCGAGGAGCGGGCGGGCGCTGGGGAAGCCCCTCAGCGCCGTGCATGGCCTGGGGAGCCTGGGTCCTGGCGGCCGCGGGAGGAGAGCAGGGCAGGGACAGCTCAGACACACGATGGGAGGAACGGGAGGTGGGCCAGAGCACAGAGCCGGACGGCCGAGCCCTGGGGCACCTTGGGGGTCCCCAGCGCACACCCTGCCAGAACCCCACCGGAGCCAGTGCCCGCTCTCTGCCAGCACCACCCACGCGGCGGCTGGGCAGGGCCAGGAGACAGGGAGCGCGAGGCTGGGACGGGGCTGAGCCCAGCAAAAGGGCTGTGCTGGGCGGGCATATGAGGCGAGCCCAGGACGCTTGGCCCACTAACTTCCCGGCGCTGGACCCGGGCAGAGGGTGGGGCTCACTGCAGAGGCCTGGGCCCCGGCACTCACCGAACTGGAAGTTGGTGTAGTTGGGGCAGACGTGGTAGCAGGCGCTGAGCAGCCCCTCCATCATGAGCGCCGTGCCCATGGCGTAGAAGAGGCCGAAGTGCTTGGGGATGCCACACTCCTGGGTGGGGAGAGAGGAAGGACGAACACATGCAGGCCCAAAGCGTGATTCTGTTACATCGATTTCATGGGAAACACCCGTGTTCCTTCGGGACGTGACAAACCCCCGCAGCCGCCTCCGTCAGGCTTTGCATTTGGAGTGTGCAGGGGAATTCGGTTACTATTAATACGTCTGTTTCAAACCACCGTTTGTTTGTCCGAAGCGCACATTTGGTCATTAATTGTCCGGTTTGTAACGTTCCCACAGATTCTCCTGTCAGACTGGTGCTAGCACACGTGTTTTAAGATCACTCCTTCAAGTAACATCAGCAAATGTTCAAAGCAAAATAATTCAACAATAAATGTTTTAAAGAAAAGAAAAACATTATGGTTCCTAAAGAACACTCGCGTCTTCCAGTTACAAGTTTTAAATAAATATTAAAAAATTAAAATATAAATAATATGACCCTGGAATTCGCCTCAAAAAAACAAACACAAACTAAACTATAAAACATAACAAAGGTCATGCTTGCAAAACGCGAGTGATTAACAATCACACCAGGACGCAGGTGCAGCATGACACAGCAGAATGTATAAGAGCGGACCCCTAGAAAAGGGGACAGAGATGAGGGCTTTGGGTTTGGTTCTACAATCATCCTCCAGGCGCGTCGGTGCGCACCCGCAGACCCCTGGTCCCTCCCTCGCGTCTTAGCCACCTGGCCAGGGGACGAACACCAGCAACTGAGGCTGGTAACTATACTCCATCTTTGCAGAACCGTGTGTGTGTGTGTGTGTGTGTGTGTGTGTGTGTGTGTGTGTGTGTGTGTGTGTGTGTGTGTGTGTGTGTGTGTGTGTGTGTAAAAGTGTGCAGGCAATTGCTGTTTAAAATCTTTGTATTCACAATAGACGTGGCGTATTGCCTCGTCCCCCGAAATAAAATCCTGTATATTTTATGAGCACAACACACACTCACCTCGGACAGACAGACAGATGTGGCCGGAGCGACCCCCTCACCGGGACACCCCCAGCGGAGCTCTGCCCACGCAGCGCCCAGGCCCTGCCCGCCCCCACACCCAGGGTGCAGCTCCGCCCAGCCCAGCCAGCATCACACTGGACTGGGATCACCGGGATGCTGGCACCGCCCGGTCCATTTGAAAACCCTCCCGCAAGCTCCCACTCAGCCCCGTCTGCCAGAGATGCTCGGCCGGGCTGAGCCGGGCACCGAGAGCAGGAGCGCGTCGCTCACCAGGGCCTGCATGTCCTTGCGCATCAGCGCCCGGTTGTAGTTGATCTCTCTCTGCAGGATGATGAGCAGGAAGAGCAGGCCCAGCAGCACGTAGCCCAGGTTGCTGAGGATGTTGTTGAAAGCGCTGGCAGGAAACAGGTCAGCCCAGGTCACCATCACAGGAGCGGCTGCGTGGCCTCTCCCCAGAGATCACTGCCCCTGGCCCCACACCGGGCACTGCCCCCGCCCCCGGCAGCATCACCCTTGGTCCCCTCCCCACATCCGGACACAGTGCCACGGTACGGGGGCAGCACAGTTCAGATGGGAGCCGCTCCCCACTTCTTTGTTCTCCTGCAGCTGCCCCAACCCTTCTGGATACCTCCCAGCCACCCCGCCTGTCAGCCATGCCGGGGGCAGCCCCGGCGGGGTACGCAGGCAGGAGAGGGAGCGTGGCTGGGCGACGCTGCCCCTGGGCCACAGCCTCGCTGCGGGCTCCTACCTGAGGTTCCCCAGCGGGTGGGCACACAGGAAGTTATAGTAGCAAATATCCTGATTCCCCGTCACGTTCACCACCTGCCAGGGGGGAGCAGAGAGAGCGTGGAGAGGGCGGGCAGGGGACACCGGCTAGAGATGGGCCTGGCCCAGCTCTTACAGGACGGGGGGCCCTGAGCAAGGGCTGTCGGGCCAGAGGTGCTGGGCCCGAGGGGAGGAATGTGCACGTCCAGGTCACTGAGGAGCTGGGGGGCAGAGGATTGAGAGGTGCTGGGCGAGCGCAGGACCCCGGTGCCAGCCAGTCCCACGGCCAGGCTGCAGGCTGGGCCCAAGGCGAGGAGTGACTCAGGGTACCTGCGTTCTTCCAGCGTCCAGCCCTGGGGATGAGTAGCAACCGGGGCAGGGTCCTGCGGATTCTCAGGCCTCAGGCTGGTACGTGCAGGTGAGACGATGCCGTGCTCTGCTGCAGCTGGGGTGGGCAGGGTTGGGGTCGCCCCCCAGCAGGCATCTCGCCATGCCATGTGTGGGTGACTAAGCCCCGCTGGAGAGGGGCGTCTCGGGGCTGGGAAGTGAAGGGGCCGCTCCGCCAAGGGGGCACCTGCCAGGAGCCGCTGCTGGTTTCTTTGGCAAAGGAGGAAACTGCTCCCCCCGCCCCCCCGTCCGCCTCCAATGTTAGCCTTTGTGTCTGCTCTGGAGGGCAGAGGCCAGCCCTGGGAACTCCCCGAATTCACGAGGACGTGGGGCAAGGCAGCCAGGCAAACCCGTGGCCGGAGCAGCGCTCAGATGAGCTCTGGTGGGTTCACGCAGCCCCCGGGGGGAGGGACGTGCTTCCCGCCCACGGGGAGGTTGGGGCGGGAAGGGGAGCAGGCGGGGGGGCCGGCCTTACCGTCTGGTAGGTGATGACCAGCTGTATGACGGGGAGGGCGTAGAACACAGCGATGGTGGCGATGTTCCTGTGCGAGAGAGGGCGGCGCTGAGCCGGGGCGTGGGGGGCGCTGGCAGGGACTCCAGCGTGGCCTCCTCCTTGGGGCTCTCCCCCACCCACTCCCCGGGGCACACCTGCCCCCCCATGCCAGGCACCTCACCCACCCACGGGTGGGTGGGACACGGAGCCACGCACTGCTCTGCAGCTGGGCAGGGCCCCGGCCACCTCCTGCGCGCCAGGGAAGAGCCCCCCAGCCTCTCGCCCCCCAGCCCACACTCACCAGAAGTAGATCTGGTATTTCTTCCGCAGCACACGCTTGTCCTTCCGGGCCAGGTCTGCCACGGACAGGTATTGCTGGGGACAGAGGCAGGAGTCCTGTCACAGGCCAGGCGGGGCGAGGGCACCAGGGCCTCGGGTGAGAGAGCCCCCGCGAGAACCAGCCCCGGCTGCTCCGCCCGCAGCTGCAGAGCCAGCCCCGCCCAAACCCCGGCCAGCCGGCCGCCAGCAGCATTCCCGGGCTTAAGACAGGCTCAGCTACGGCCGTGCAATGAGGCTGGCGCGGAGTGATGGGCACTTACCAGACCGGCCATTGGCACATGGTCTGGGGGCAGTGCCTGGGTACACACAGCTCACCCCCTGCTCCATTGCCCCCCGGCCCCTCTCCCCACGGGGCCCCACTCCAGCCTGACCCAGAGCAGCCGTACAAGGCTGTGCATTGCGGTCCCCCTGCCCAGGCTACGCCCGGGCCGGGCAGGCGACACAGACCTTGGTCCGGATGACGTTCTTGTCGGAGTCTATGTCTGCCAGCGTGTCGTAGTCGTCCTCCTCCACAGAGCTGAGGGAGTCCAGGCGGGGCCGGCTGGCCACGTTCTCCAGGGAGCGATCTGCAAGGGCACGGGGGGGCGCGCCAGGGTCAGTCCAGGCTGAGACCCACTCGCTGGGCAAGGCCCAGCCCTCCCCCTCCCCACAGCCCCGGCGATGGAATCAGGCCCCAATCAATCATTCACATCACGGGGTCAATCACACCCCCTCGCCGCCCCCCGCTCATTGGCCACAGCTCAGTGCAAAGAGATCGAGGGGGCAGCACGGACCCCAGAACAGAGACCTCAGGCTGCACCGCCGCAGGAGGTCCGTGGCAGCCGGTCCCAGCTCTTCAGCGCTGGGTTCACCCCACTGCCTGGCGCCGGGACAGAGATCTCCGTGCACTGAGCTACCCTGAGGCCCCTCGGGGTAATTACGCCCCAGGTCCATTCCTTCCTGATTGGTCCCGACTGGGTGTCAATGATACACTCAGAGCGTCCCGGGCAGGGACCCGTGCGATTGGTTCATCACGCTCCTTCCCCCAGCGCGCCTTCTGAGGGGACAGGCTGTGTGGGGGCTCACAAGGGAGACGGGGCCCCAGCCGCACCATGAACAAAGGACCGAGAGGACAAAGGCAGCTTCCCTGCAGAAGAGCCAGCGGCAGGCAGCGCCAAGGGGCATGGACGGCGAGTCCCCCCGGGCGCCGGGCCCACAGTTCGCTGGCGGGGCTCACTGGAGCCTCAGTGGAGCAGGACTCCTGCTGGGGGGTGAATTTCACCTTCAGCGAGCAGGAGGCGGCTCTGACGGCCTTGGGCTGGGTCTGCACTAGGAGCTCAGGGGCGATCTGGAGTTACCAGGTGCCGGGAACTAGTCCGGCTTGGGTTGCTGGCTGGGCTGAGAACTGCAGCTGCCCGCCAGCCTCCTGCCGGGCTGGATCCCAGGGAGCAAACCTGCCTTCTCCACCAGCCCTGGCAAGGGCCGCCGAGCAGGTTTCGCGGTCCCTGTGGGGGTGGCTTGCGGGGCCGCCACCCACTGCTGAGTGTGGTTAGTCACAGGGCGTTGTGAGCCCGGCCCGGCTCCCGCTGTAACATTATGGGACTCAGGGAGCTGTCACGCACCTGCAGAGCACAGAGACCTGCTCACGCTGCCCGGGGGCATGTAGGGCCAGGGCCATCACAGCCTTGCTGCCCCGACAATACGCCCTGGGCTGTTTGCACTGGAGCCCACGACCGCCCCCGTCCCCTCAGAAAGCGCAGCCCTCGCTCCAGCCAGGCCAGGCCCGGCAGGGGCCTCCAGGGCTTCATGTTACCATCGCAGACCCAGGCAGAGGTTTGGAGGGGCGGGGACAGGTCAGCCACTGAACAGCCCCGAGATTGTCCGGCCCTGCCAGGCCCCTGAAGAGACCCACAGAGCTGGGGCTGGGGAGGGCTGATCTCAGCTCAGGGGTTACACGGGCCCTGTGCTCTGCGCCAGCCGAAGTGGGATGGTCTCTCAGGGCGTCGCCTCCTCTGCTCCTGCACCAGCATTGGCAGAGAGCGTCTCCCTTACCATCTTTGCTGAGTGTACGCATCCGCCCCACCCAGGGCGAGGGCTCAGGGGAGGGGGACGACCGTGCCTCTCCTGGTCTTCCCCCCCGTTAGACTAGGTGGCCCTTGTGGTCCCGTCTAACCCTATGGTTCTATGAACACAGCAGGACAAGCGAGGCAGACAGCCTGGGCCGGCCCTGATCTGCCTCTCCCCCGCCCTCCTCCTCCCCAGACCAGACAATCCGGGTGGGGGCCTGGCATGGGCTGGGAAAGGGAGGGGCCCGCTGCAGTAGGAAGAACCAGCCAGACTGCACACAGCCTCACACAGCTCCGCCGGTGCCCCGCAATCCTGCCCTGCAGCCCCCCTCTTAGCCCAGGCCAGGCGCCCCCAAAAACGCTGTGCTGGTGCCCCTCAATCCTGACCCCTGCTATTCCGTTCCCAGCTCTCTCCTGAGCAGAGGCTGACAATCATGCAGAGCTGTGGGGTGCGAGGAGTCGGCGGATCCCAGGACCCCCCGTTTTGGAAGACGGGAATGTTAGGGGATGGCTGGGGACTGTTCAGTGGCTGTCTTTGCCAAGGGGTAAAGCTGCAGGGTCTGTCTGCGGTAATGTGAAGCCGAGGACAACGCAGTACATTGGATTGATTCGATTTCTCCTAGGGCCGTTTCAGCTTAACCACCACATCTACCCATAGCAATGCTCAGGTGCCTCGTCTGGCTGGAGGGGACGCGTCGCTTGAACCAGTCCAGCCCTTGAAAGGAAAGCAAGAGTTACTGGGCAGGGGATGGGGACAGAGCCTCCTTCTGCGCTCAGAGGCGGTGCCCAAGGAGCCAGCCAGGCAGTTTTACTGCTCCACGTCTGCTGCTCCAGCCAGCCAGGGACAACCCAGTTACAGGCCCGCTCAGTACACCAGGCCCCAGACTTGCTCTCCCGAAGGCAAGGGTGGGGGTAAGTTCTGAATGAGGACGAGACCCTGGGGCAGCCACTCCTCCTGGGTCAAAGTCCTCTCCGCAGAGCCAAGCCCTCCCGGGAGTGCCTTTCACACCCCTGGGCCTGGAGTCAGACAGCATGCACCACACGGGTCTCGGTGCAGGGGGGGTTTGGAGCCAGACTCCAGGTCTGGGTTCCCAGGGCTCTGGGCTGGCTCTGCTTTGGACTCTGCCCGGCTCCTAGGCGCAGCGTCCGTCTGGCCGGCCAGGCGTGTGCTGGTTTCTCGCGGCTCACCTGTGTACCCGTAGGAGATGTCTGTGGAGCCCGTGCTCTCGGCGACGCCCTCGGTGCTCAGGGTGGAGCTGTTCTCTGGAAGGACAGTTAGAACAATGGGGCGAGTCGAAGCGGTCAGACCCCCAGCCGGGAGCGGGCCCCTGGAGAGCAGAGGGCAGGTGCCAGGAGCTCAGAGGGCGGCTGTGTGTGTGGGGCGGGGGGCATGAGACGCTCCTGCAGCCACAGACCCTGGCCTGTCCAAAGGCACCATCTGGGAGAGCGGAGACCAGCGAGACTCTGGCCGCAGAGTTAGGAATGCAGCCCAGCGCCACGGCCACGGGCAACCTCCCCCAGGGCCCACTCCCAGCTCAGAGCAGGCCGGGAGCCCGTGCCCCTCGCCGGTGCTTACCGAAGGAGCCGTAGCCATGGCCGTAGCCGTCGTAGGGAGGGTGACCCAGGAGGGAGTCAGGAGCCATGCGCGGATGCCCTGCAAGACACCACAGGAGCCTGTGTCAAGGAGGCAGCAGCCTTCACTCACACACACACACACACATGCACACGTCACCCCCAGCTGCGAAGGCAGCTCAGGAGAGCAGGGGCCCATGCGCTGGGGGGCTGGAGCAGGGTCTCCGTGGGGTGAGCGTGGCAGGCCCAGGCTGTGCCCAGCCGGCTGCAGGGCGGCAGAGCGTTTTGGGCAGTCGGTCGGCAGTTTCTACTCAGGACAGACCAAGGGCTGGGTGGCCGGGGCAGGGAGGGGCAGCAGCGGAGCTGGGTGAGAGGAGTTTGCACAGCACCCTGCACCCCTGGCTTTAGGGGCTGCCACTTTCTACTGTGCAAAACTCCAGCACCCAGCCCTGCCTCGCTCCGGCTGGAGGGCTGCTCCAGGCCGGTGCGTCGGCCCAGCCCAGACAGACATGGCAGGGGAACCGAAGGGATCTGTTCACCGCCCATGCAGTAATGGAGGCTGATGCTTACCCAGCAAAGATGCTGGCAGGGGAAGTTCCCCAGGAGCGACGCGCAGGCAGAGAGAGAGAGAGAGAGAGATATGGTCACCAACAGCAGCAGTCACTCAGCCAGCGCGGTTCCCATCCCAGAGAGCGCGGAGCTTGGACCCCGGCACACTAAGGACTTTGTCCACCCCCCTCCCCACGCGCAGGGAGATCTGACAAGGGCCTGGCTCTGAAGCGCTGGGGCTGAATCGGCCATCGAGCAGAGCCAGAGCCCCGGGCTGGAGCCAGCTTTCCCTGCCCCGCTTCCCTCCCCCGGGGGAGCGCAGGCCGCTCAGCACAGCGGGTCTCCCGGGGATGGGTGGCTGCCGCGGGTGGAGCTGGACGACGGAAAAAGGAAATTTTCACCAAATGTTTCTCAAACATCAAAACCAAAAACGTTTTGTTCTGTCACGAAAACACCGAAAGAAAAATGGCCATAAAAAGGTTATGTCACGGGGAGAAAGATAAGGAAAAAGTTGCCAGTCGGCTCTCGTACATGCTCTGCTCTCCCCAACGGGAACGTCAGCCCACCGCCTCCATCGCATGCACCAGCAAACCAGGCATCTTTGCACCCGCCCACTCCCCCGGAGGCTGAGTCACTGTGGCCAGCTCCCAGAGTCGGCCCCGAGGCCGTGCGCCCTAGCACCCTGGCGATGCCCTACCCGTGTCCGTGGTGGGCGTCTCCACGGCAGCCAGGAGCCCTTTTCTCTTCCTCTGTTGTCTGAAAAAGCATAAGAAAGAGCCTGAGGCGGAAGGGCCAGGAGGCAGCTCACTGTTGCTGCAAACTCAAGTCCCATCGGTCTGCCGTTGGCTCCAGAACTCAGACACTCCCCGCCTTGCGTTAACCCTGCTCAGGGCTTGCCAAGGGAAATCCAGCCACCGTTCCACATCTGCCACTGCACTTCCCGGGGGCTGCTCCCCAGCGCACCGGAGAGAGAGCGCACGCCTACTCTGGCGATGAAAGGCAGGGAGAGGTGGCCCAGTCCGTCCGAGAAGCACAGCAGACGGGCTAGGGGGGGCACATGCAGGCTGGGGCTGAGGACGGCTGCGCTCCAGCACACCGTCTCCAGCAGTGGAGACCTCTTCCCCTGGGCCGTTAGGAGACACAGCCACACCCCCTTGGATGGGAGCAGCTGCTGCAGCGAGCTCAATTTTGGGCGCTGTCGACTGGGGGGGGGGGGGCGCGTCTCTGGGACAGACACTGGAGATGGCGGGGTCCCCAGCCCTTGGCACACAGGGAGCCAGGCCTCCTATCCTGGGGGGGGGGAGGGAAGGGGAGGGCTCGTAACTGGCTTCTTTTCCTGCCGTCAAGGCCTCGGCTGTCAATTCCCAGCCTGATGGACGATAGCTACGTACAGCTCCCTGCACCAGCCGCTCCGTGTCTCCAGGCCAGCACCTTGGCTGCGCTGCTGGAGAAGGGCAGCCTCCGGTTCCCTGGGTTTGTAGAATTACCATGGGCTGCGGCTGGTGAGTGAGAGGGAGGGGAGGGACGAGATGGGCGTGCCCGGCGCCACGGCCAGCTGAGCCAAGCCAGCAGTTCTGTGCCGGGGCGGGGCGGGCAGCACGAGAAGCGAGGCCCGGGGACTCACCGCCAGGTCTCCCAGCAGGCGATGAGCAGCGTCAGCAGGTAGAAGGAGAGGAAGATCCCTAGGCAGAAGACCATGGCGCGGACGTAGGCCTCCCCTGCGGGGAGAGGGGGCGGGAGGGGGAATTACAGGACACCAGCAGCACACCGCCTGCCATGGCACCATGACTCCCTCCCACCATGGGGGACACAGTCTGTGCCAGGTGCCCCTCCACGGGAGACACAGACCCTTGCTCGACAGGGGACGGTGCCCTTGCTCATCTTGGCCACTCCGGGCTCCCAGCCACCATGTAACACCCTGACAGCAAGGGAGACGCAGGAACAAGCGCGTCCGTCCATGCCCAGGCCCAGCGAGGCCCGCTCCAGACTGGGAGCCCAGGTGCGGCCCCAGGCCATCCGTGCTCAGGGACCTGCACCACCAGCAGGCGGGAGCTGGTTGTCAGCCAGCCAGCCATTCCCATGTGGCCATGCCAGGCCGGGGGCGCTGGGGCATCCCCGCGGGATGGAAACGCCGCCGGCTGCAGACGTGGGTGCAGCAGAGGAACCGGAGCAGCTCACCGGTAATAGCAGGCGACACGACGACGTCCAGCGCCTTCTGCCGACTGCCTTCATCTACTGGTTCATCTGGCAGGAACAAAAGGCTGGAGATTAGCCCAGCGTAGATCGGTGGCCTCCTGTCTCCAGGAAAATTGCTCAGGAGGGGATGGAGGAGCCCAGCCCGCCCTGGAACGCCCACACCGTGGAGAGTGCTGCGTCTCGTTCGGCGCGTCGCCTGGCCCAGAGGGCGGCGTGCCCGGCAGGGCTCTGTCTGCAGGGCGGGCAGCTGTTCTCCCCTCTCCACCCGCGGCACCGCGCTGCTGGGATGCAGCGATGACTGAGGCGGGGTGGGGGGTATGTCGCCGCACCAGGGTCAGGCTGGGAACCAGTTTCCACCTGGGCGTTAGGGTCTCCTGGGCACCTGGCAGGATCTGGATCCTGCCGCTGGAGCCCTGGGGAGGGGTGTCAGAGGGGAGAAGGCTGGAGGGCGGGCGGAAGAGAGGGATGGCGCACGGCTAAGCCCTGCCCTGCCCAGGCCTCCCGCTCCGGTACCTTTGGTGAAGGGGTAGTAATGCAGGGACCCTCCACAGGCCTCGTCTTCTGTTTTCACCACCACCACCACGTAGAAGCTGTTGCTGGGGAAATCCTTCTTCTGGCAGGGCCGCCCGGGAATGAGAGGAGAGTCAGCGGGGGCGGCGAGCGGGCGGCTCTCGCCACGTGGCCCCGGCGGAGCGGAGAGGCCCAGCTCCCCCACCTGAGGCCTGGCGAGATGGGCACCCCACGAGTGACCCAGGGAGATGCCACAGCCGGTTCCAAAGGAAGCTGCGCGTCTGCACTGCCTACGTGCACGACGCCATTACTTGTGCCTCCCACGGCACCAAGGATCCCTCCGCCACGGGGCGTGGCCGTGCCCAGCATGAGACACGGTCCGTGCCACGCGCCCCTCCCCGGGAGACGCAGACCCTCGCTGAATGCGGAGGAGCGGAGAGGCCGGATGAGCTGGCTGGACTGAGCTGTCCGGCTCCTGCCGTCTGGCACGTGGGCACTGCATGTCTCCCAGCGCGTGGCCCGGCTCAGCGCACGCAGGCGAGAACATCTCCAGCCCGCACGAACTGATGCCACACAGCACCCCACAGCCGCAGCTTGTTTGCGGGGCTGGGCTTGCGGCCTCTGACCGCCATGGCCGGGCGCAGCCTACCTGCACCGTGATGGCTGCCTTCTTGGTCATGGTCTGGTACATCCCGATGAAGGCCACGTTGTTGTCCAGGTCGTAGACGGGGCACTGCAGGAGGAGAAAGGGGGGCACAGACTCAGCCACACAGAGCTCAGAGTGGGGGTGCAGGGAGAGGGGAGCACGGCAAGCAAGAGCCCAGCCCCACGCCCCGCGTACCAAGATGTCCTGGATGGAGATGACGGAGCAGGGGAAGGCCGTGCCCGAGGTCACCTTCACGATCACGGAGCTCACTCCCTCCGGGAACACATACTTAAAATACTACAGGGGGGGAGGAAAAAGAGGGCCCATTATTGCCGTGGTGACAGTGCCCTATGCTCCACCCCCTCCAGTGCCCCCCAAAGTGGCACCAGCCCTGTTATTCCCATAGAAGGCTGCCCCTCTCCCCGGAGGATCTCAGATCTGAACCCCACCCCTGGGAGGAAGGCAGGGCCATTGCCCCATTGCACAGACAGGGAAGAGCCAGGAATAGAACCCAGGAGTCCAGGCTCGCCTCCCACCCAGGGAGTGCAAGACAGAGGGCCCCGCCCTCTGGCAACCAGAAAGGTCCCTTTATGATAAGGAGAGTCTGCGCAAGCTGCTTTATCTCCCCCTTAGCTGTCCCCCTTTGCAGACCCGTGGGTGGAGAGTGGCATTACCTGGGGCTGGGCTGCTGTGGCGTTAAAGCTGAACCGTTCGCTCGTCCTGTGCGGAGAGGGGTTAGAACAGCATGACGGTTTATAAAGAGGGAGGGAGGAAAGAGGGAGCCCCCCCAGCCCGTGCCCCCCAGGGCAAAGAAAACCCCACCCAGTTCGAGCCAGCTACTGGCTGGTGCAGCAAATCCCCAGCTCACGGGGCCACGAGCAGCCGCTGGATGCGTCCCCCACCCCCCCTGAGCTCCCCCTGGGAGCCCTGCCAGGCGACGCCTGCCCAGGCACTGGCTGGCCTGCTCGGCTCTCAAGGGGGGCGGCCGGGACGGCTGCCAAGGTGAACATCAGCTCCTCGGCCGTCCTGCAGAGCAGGCGCATGGGACGGAGCAGCAGCGTGCGTGTGTGGGGAGGGGCAGCGTTTGTACGGGGGGGGTCCCGTTCTCCTGGTCCCCGCTCACCTCAGCACGAAGTTCTCCACGCGGGTGACCCGCAGCTGGTAGGAGGCGTTCTTCGCGGACAGCGTGGACACGTCCACGTAGAAGAACTGCATCTCTGACTCGCTCTTGGCCGGGGGCTGGCACAGCGTGCGGCTCACGTCCTGGTATAGGAACTTCCTCTGGTACCTGGCAAAGGCGGAGACCCCTGGGTCGGATGAGAGACGGGGGGACCTGCCGGCGGCAGCTGTGCTGCACCCCCACCTCTGGCCTGACAGCGGGTAGCACACGGCGCTGAACCAGTCCCCACCAGCATGGGGAACGCTCCGAGCCGTGCCGGGGCCCCCCGACGCCTATGGCCTATGGCGTGATGCTTGGCTCGGCGGCCGCAGGCAGAGCTCCAGGACCCTCGGCCTGTGGCCTTCCTAGGGTTCGACCCCTCGGCTGGCTGGCTTGCTGTCCGCAGCATTCAGCCTCTCCCAGCAGCACTGAGGGCCCCACACGGCACCTCCCGCCCAGCCCTCCCCTCCCCTGCCCGGCACTCGGGCCGAGTTAAGGGTGCTCCTTTGTGTCCCAGGGCGAGGGGCTGCTCTCCCCTCTCAGCGTCGCTCCTTAGCTGGACCAGGTCATTACGGAGAAGGCTCAGAGGTTGAACTTGCAGCCGCTGCCCCACCAAGTCCCAGAGCCGTTCTGCGCCCAGCCAGCGGACAGAGCAGACGAGTCCCCACGTTCGGGGTTTAAAGCCATTTTCATGCTAAGGTCGGACAGTCGGGCTAGCTGCCCATGGCTTCGGGGACCCCAGGAGCACGTGACTCCCTCTCCCCAGAGCTAGGAGGTGGCAGGTCTTCAGCCCCACCTTGGAGGTCACCGCCGACGAGGGTGGTACTTACAGGCCCCTGAGGATCAGCGGCACCTGGAACGACACCACCGCCTCTTTCTGCCTGACCACGAAGAGAACCGGCGTCTCCTTCTGCTCAGACAGCACGTTCACCGTCACCCGCACGCCCTCCGTCTGCGGAGGAGAGGAGAAGGGACATGCTGGCCTTGGCCAAAGAGACCCAACCCCTCCCCAGGTCCCTGGACTCAGCAGGGAGAATCTGGATGGAGCCCCAGACTGTCGAATTTCCTTCCGCTCCACCTCAGGGGAAGCGGTGGACATTGACGCAAAGGGCACAACAGCATTGAGCACAGACAGAGCCCTCCCGCGAGGGCAGTGCAGGCTCACACTTGGCCCTTTGTTCCCTCTTACTGGAGATACAGGAGCCAGCGTGACCAGCCCGGGGCAGAGACAACCATCCCGTGTTAGCCCTGCTCGCACGTCTAACAGTTTACAGCCAGACACCACGTGCCATGGGGAAGGGAATCCTGACCGGGCGGGGAGCTCAGCTCAGCCCACGTCCACGGGCAGCTCCTGCACGTACTCCACCCAGCAGAGAGGAATGGGTGCCGCAGACCCACGTCCAGATGCTGCAAGTCAGCCAGTTGAAGGGCATGTGTGGGGACAGGATGGGTCAGCGCTTGGATGCTGGTGCCCAGAGACCTCGCAGGCCGGGTGGGGGGTTGGGAAGAGGGTGCTTGGCAAATGTTCCAGTTGCAGGGACGCAGGGCTAGGACCCAGCTCTGCGGGAATTGGGACAGGCTTGGGCAGCGAGGGAGGGTGCTGGAGGGCGGAAGGCTTCAAAGGGGGGGGATGAGCAGCTCAGAGAAAAGGAGACACCAAAGCAGAGGTGTGGCAAGGGGGGACATTGGGAGGGAAGCAGCTCACTCCGTACGCCGCGGAAGGGATTCTCTCCCACATGATGTCTCAGCCCTGACCCGACCCCCCAGATCCAGCCACGCCAAACTCTCTGAGACACTGGGTGCAAAGCTTCCCAGTCCGGACAAAACACGTCCACACTGGAGCTGGGGAAGTCGTGCATGCATTTCCTGTGCTACATGGCCCTGGAACAGGAAAACAGCCTGGGAAGAACTGGCCTCCCTCTTCCCTTTGCGTGGGAAACAGGGAATTCTCAGCTGTGAGCTGGCAGTGCCTGTCCCACTACCACAGCCACAAGCAGGCCAGGCCCGGCCCGGCCAGAGCGCTCTCCCGGTCGGTCGGTGGCAGCCTGATGCGTCTACTAAGGGGTTAATTTTCAATCTGGGAGCTGGCTCTCGCAACAGCTCCAAAACCGAGCACAAAACTGGTGGGGGGGTGTCACACTGCCTCCCCCCCCCCTCTAAACAGACAGTTCAGCTGAGTTTGTGGAAAGAAAAAGTTGGGAGTCACGTGACGCTGCTTCCTTTTTAAAAATGCTGATTTGTGGCTTGCACGATGGAGTGCAGAGAGGCCCACAAGACACACACCCCCTGCCAGGAAGGAAGGACGGACCACACATGCCAAACACAGCCCAGCCACAGAGCAGCAGCAGGTAGTGGCCAAAGCATGTGTGCGCTCAGCTGACACACCAGCTGGGGCAGGGCAGCTGCAGGGCGCACACCAGAAACAAGGAAGTGAGCTGGGCCAAGAAGTGAGCAGCCTTGCTTCCCGGGCCTTGTGGGAGGAGAGAGCTCAAGTCACAACCAGGGGGGAGTAGTGGGATATTGCACCTAGGGTTGTTAGGGGCCCGAGTCTCCACTCCCCGGCCCAGGGTGCAGCCATTATCAGCGGGGTGCGGAGGGGAGCACCCTGCAGCTGCGTGGTGCTGGTGTACGTGGCTGGCCCCGGGGCAGGCACAGAGACGTTCAGAGAGGCACCTGGCACTTCTCAGCACCCTCCAGCAGAGCATCCGGCAGGGCCCCCGCGATGAGTGAGGCAAAGATGCCCCCTAGCACCACATCAGCGCTTCTATGCATCGTCCCACAGGCGGGCACGCGTTCGCAGGCTGAGACGGAGGGCTCTGGCAGAGGGGGCGCGTCCCCTTGCTGGCGGTGGGCCCGGCTCGGCGGGACCCCTCACTCACCCTGTTCCTGGTCACGGTGTGGTTGAAGGCGTAGATGTTTAGCAGCTCGCTGTCCACCGCGTCCGTGTAGGTTTTGTCGAACTCGGCCTCCTTCTGGGAGACGTTCTTGGCAGCCGGGACCTGGGGGACAGCACCGGCCCCCGCCACAGCCGGCAGCCACAAGCCGAGGATTAGCCCCAGGGCCAGCATGACTTGATCCCCGAGGCAGGCAGAGCGTCTCCTGGGGCTGGACTAAGGCGGCAGGAGCAGGAGCTTCCAGCATCGCCAGGGTCAGCACCCTTTACACCCTACATTGGGCAATCCCCGGCGCCGGCCGCCTTGCCCCCTCCTCCTCCACGCTGCACCTGGCCAAAGGGTGCACCTGTGAATCACCAGCCCCGCCAAAGGAGCCTGCAGGCTGCTGACATCCAGGGCAAGTCCCCAGGGCCTCCCGGAGCCAGGGCACCGCCAGCCCCACTGCAGCAGCGGGAGCTGCCCCACACAATCTCAGCTCCCTGAATGGGCAGCCGGTGAGACCCAGCAAAGCTGGCAGCTTCTTTCCTGCCCTCTCTGCTCCGGGGGATGGATCCTCTCCCCCCGGCCCACTGCAGGCAGGCCTCAGGCTGGGGACCGGACCCCTAAGGTGTGGGGCTGCAGGCAGGTGGAGACTTTTTGCTGTCCATCCTGAATGCAACAAGCCCAGGCTGTAAACAGTGAAGCAGCAGGTGACGTCAGGCAGGGAACTGACACACTCTTAAAGGGACAGGCTGCCGAAAGCCCTTAAAGGGGAATGGACACAGCTGGCTCCATTCCCCAGCTTGGGGAGAAGAGGAAAGGTGGTCTCCCACAGTCAGTCTTGCACTGCCTGCGGCTGTTATAGGGAGGCCGGGATCATCCACTGCTCTCCACGGCTGCTGAAGGCAGGACATGAAGGAAAGGGCTTGATCTGCAGCAGGGGAGATAGATGTGGGTTGGGTATTAGGTAAAACCAGGGGCAGGCAAGCTCTGGAGCGGGCGTCCCAGGGAGACTGTGGAATCCTCCTCACTGGAGGTTTTTAAGAATGGGTTGGACAAACCCCAGCCAGGGATGGGCTAGGTAATGCTTGGCCCTGCCTCAGTGCCCGGGACGTGTCCAGATGACCTCTCCAGGGCCCTTCCAGCCCGACACGTCTATACACCCTGCCAGACTGCGGAAAAGGCCTCTGCATGTCTGTGTTTCCTTCTTGTGACCTTTCCCAGCCTCCTCTGGGGAGGCGGGAGTGGCGGCACTGCTGCTTCCTGGGGGCTGCCCAGCCCGGATCCCGCTTCCCACCGTCCCAGAGCATTGGCTTCTGGTTTTGCTCAGCCTGTTACAATGGCTAGGACCAGCTGCAAACGGCTACGGCAGTTGCGATCCTTCCTGGCACTCCGGGATGTCTGAGCTCCGCAGACAGGATGAATAGGCCATGGGGCTCTTACCGCTGGAGATGGACCGTGCACAGGCGTAGGGTAAGCTCCCCACGCTCCCGGCTGTGGGGATAAACAGAGCACTCTGAAGAGGGCTGCAATTCGGGGGCCATTCAAGAGTGAAAACTTCCCCCCGTAACTGGTGTGGTGCGAACAAACAGAGCAAGTCACAGGGCGTCACTGCAGAACTCCTCTCATTCTGCTATGCAGCAATCTAGGCCCACGGTCGTTTGGGAAATGAGCCACGGGGACACCATGGACCGGCTGGAAGCATGCAGGAACCGTGTCCTGAGCCAGAGGCTGCGGTGTCTTGCCCCCACGCCCCGCAGGAGGAACACACTGCAGCGAAGTCCGGCAAGTTTTTCTTATTACCAGGATGTAGGCGTGAGATATCTCAATCCACAGCCCCTGCAGGGTGTCACCTCCTTCCCTTCCTCGCTCAGCAGAGCTGCATGGTGCCTCTCCTGCCACCATCCCTCTGGCTCAGCCTCTCCGTCACATCGCTCCTGTGGTTGGGAGCAATCTTTGTTGGCCACGTCCCTTCAATTGTTGGCGGTGGCAGTTGGTCTGAGCAGATGCGGGGCGTGGTGGAGGGTCTAATTACTATGGTTTATATTGGGATAGCACCCACAGGACCCTGTCCGGACCAGCAGCCCGCTGTCAGGGGCTGACACTGGATTTCTTGACGGACCCATTTCTATTAATTTTAATTCCTAAATGTATTCACGGATTGCCTTGTAAATTGTCAGAAGATTCATTCGGGGCTGCAAGAGGAAGTTCCATGGGGGGTGAGGAGACACAGTATTTTATTATTATGGAGACACAAGAAGAGGTTGACCCCCCGCTTGAAGTGCAAAGCTCAACTCCGCTCCACAGCTGCCTCCCTTGTATCCTTTTTATTTACTTACTTAAGACTTGCCCCCGTGGACAGTGCTGATGTGGAGCCTTTGGGAGCATGTTCTCCTCTCACACTGGTATGAATTAGGAGTAACTTCACTGTCTCCAATGACACCCCTGCACCTATGCACTCTACTGGGTCTGCGTGCACACAGCACCCTGCTGCTGTGACAAGCCAGCAGGGCTGGGTACCAGCACAGGGCTCTGCCCGGGTCGATGCAGCCACCGGAGCAGGGCCAGTGAGATCAGCAGCTGGCCCTTTGCAATTGTGGGAACTAAATGAGCTACAGCACAACTCCCGTCTTGACTCTCCCCTGGGCAGAACTCCCCCGGCTGCACTGAAGTAAGGAATCACTAAGCACATTGACTGTGAGTTGTGTGCAGAAATCCTTCCTTTGGTTTGCGTTAAACCTGCTGCCTATTCATTTCATTGGGTGACCCCTAGTTCTCGTGTAATGAGAAGCAGTAAATAACACTTCCTTATTCACTTTCTCCACACCACCCATGATTTTATAGACCTCCATCATATCCCCCCTTAGTTATCTCTTTTCCAAGCTGAAAAGTCCCAGTCTTATTACTCTCTCCTCCTGTGAAAGCTGTTCCGTACCCCTCATCATAACCAGGAGTTGTGGAAATTGGAATGGTGGGAAGCGGTGCCTGGGACGGTCTGTGAGCTCCGTCTCTGAACTGTGAAACTACAGCGAGGCTCCGGTGCCGTGGAGGCCTAAGTACATACAGTTTTGCCAGCTCACAGGGGTGAGGTAAAGTCCATCCAGAAAAGTGGAGAGGAAAACACAGGCAATAAAGTAAATCAGATAAAGGCTCTGCTGGGCTAAAGCAGTCCTTGCTTTTCTACAGCAACTGTCGTGCTCAAGGGCCTGTTGAGTGCTTCCCACTGCTTGGAGCCAGACGCTGATGTGGGGTGTGCGGTGTGGCTGTGCCAGCCAAGGCAGCCGGGCTGCACTTGGTGATGGTTCACATGCAGCCATCACCTACTTCTTTGGGTGCTCCCCACAGGAACTCCCACCTCCACCTCCGCAGTTATCTGTCCCTTCCACTCACCAGTGCCTAATGCAGACACCATTTATAGTGAAATCAGGCAGCGTTGAAGGAGGCCTCCTGTTATCATGGCCAGTTACTGCAGACAGAATATCTGACTGCCAGAAGCTGGGACTGGACACCAAGGGACGGATCACTTGATAGTTGCCTCTGTATCCTCCTGTCTGTAACTGGTGCCATGACAGTCAGTCAGATGGTGTTGGTTAGTGGGGGGAACTTCCAAAGAGAAGCAAGAAATCTGCCACAGTCCATCGCCCACAGGAACTGTAACACTGTAACTGTAACTCCTCTTCCCCTAGCACCCTCGTGCACAGTCACTCGTGCACAATGCTGGTGACATGGGAGCAAATGGCAAGATTTACAGAGGAAAGAGACAAAACCGAGAGTAACACTAGAGGGCACTACTGTCATCTTTCAAAATGTTCTTTCAGTCCTTTCCTCTATACCGGAGGGTGAAGCAGCAATCTGTACAGAAGCAGCGCAGCGACACATGGAACGCGGGCTGGAGCCAGGCATGGAACTGCAGAGGAAGTGCCTTTCCCCATTTCATTTGGTCTTTCTGGGTCTCTGCATGGAGACCTCTATGATCTCCATTAGTTTATATTTACAGTCTCTCTTTAGTCACCAGGGCTCCAGAAATAAATGACAAATCATTAATTTATCCACCACTGCTTGGCAGCCATCTCAGACATAGAATTACTGGGATGCGCCTCAGTAGTAACAGTACCTCCCCTTTATATCTACAAGGTCATGCTGGTCTCAGTCACATCCCTGTTTATGTGAAAAGGGCACCTTGCTGCCCCCTCTCCCCCCCAAACGGATAGCAAATTTCTGGGGCGAAGCGTCACCATTTGCTCAGGAGAGAGAGCTCCAGGATAAGGACAGCAGACAAGAAATGCTCCCTATGCCGGTGGTCCCTTTGATTGCCAAGTTCTTTCATTGTGCTTCACTTGTTTAGGAGAGAAATGCAATGCTTCGCCACATGCTGTTTAAAAGCAAGCCCCTGGTAGCGCTTCCCACAATGCACAGCACTGCAGTTACTCACCTTCACACAGACAAAGCCGGATGAGTCGGGGCAGCTTGCCACAGGTGGAAGTCAACAGAAAGTTTGTCAACATTCTCTCTCTTTTTTTTTTTTTTTAAAAGGGCTTTATGGCCAACATATGACACAATGAAGCTCTACTCTGAAGTCACCCGCTTGGGTACCTGCTGTCCCATATGTAAGGCCTGAAGCCAGCCACCAAAAATGAAGTGTCAGTGTCTATTATTAACCTCCATTCAGGCTATTTATTTCTAGACAACCTTTCATCGGAACATTTGAAAGCACTTGACTGAAATCTCACAACATCCTTCTGTATTATTACAGCAGTTTACAGGTGATTACATAAACAGAGAGAGGCTGAGTGATTTGCCCAAGGTCACACAGGAAATCCATAGCAGAACTAGCAATATCATCTATGAAAGCTTCTCTGTTAGAAGGCCAGAAGGAATCACTGTTCTCGGCTAGTGGCATACCACAGTCCAGTCTCCTGAGGGCAATAATACTTGGAGCTAACTCAGATTATTGGGCTTGGTGTGCGGGTGCTGTTGGTGCCATGTGATATACAGGACGTCAAAGATATGATCTGGAGATCCCTTCTGACCTTAAATTCTCAGACCTGGTCCTGTCTGACTTCCTGCATAATCCAGGCCAAAGCACTTTCCTGAATTAAGTCCTGTTTGAACTAGGGCATGCCTTTTAGAAACACATCCAACCTTGATTTAAAGATTGCCAGTGATGGAGAATCATCCATGACCCTTGGTTAATTGTACCAATGGTTAATTACTCTCACTGTTAATAATTTGCACCTTATTTCCAGCCTCAATTTGTTTAGCTTCAACTTCTGCCTTTGATCGTTTTCTACCTTTCTCTACTAGCTTGAAGAGCCCATTATCAAATTTTTGTTCCCCATGGAGCTACTTATAGACTGTGATCAAGTCACACCTTAATCTTCTCTTCATTAAGCTAAATAGATTGAGCTCTCTTGAGTCTATTCCGATAAGGCATGTTTTCCAATCCTTCAAATCATTCTTGCCGTTCCTCTCTGAACCGTCTTCTGTTTATCAACAACCTTCTTGAACTGTGGGCACCAGTACTGGATGCAGTTTTCCATCAGCAGTAGCACAAGTGCCAGATACAGAAGTAAAATAACCTCTCTCCTCCTACTAGATAGTACCTTTATATCCCCAAGGGTCACACTGGGAGCTCAGTCAGCTGATATCTACCATGACCCCCAAGTATTTTTCTGTGACTGCTTCCCAGGATAGAGTCCCCCACAGTGTGTGTAAGGATGACCCACATTTTTTGTTCCTACATGTGTAACTTTACATTAGGCCTATTAAAATGCATATTGTTTGCTTGTGCCCCAGTTACCAAGCAATCCAGATCATTGTGTATCAGTGACCTGTCCCCTTCATTATTTAGCACTCCCCCAAGTTTGACTCCCAGTTTCTTGCTCAGACTCCAAACACTGCCTCCTTTGGATTGATTTTAAAGCTGTATCAGTACCAAGGTTCATTCCCTATTCCATCTCAGTGATTTAAACACCTCCCCACCCCACACACACTGAATAGTCATTATATACTAATTCGTGTTCAGCATAGGGCCCATGCACAAATTATGCTTTACCCATCAATCTAAACACAGAGCAGAGTTTTGGGTGCAAAACCTAAATGCAGTTAAAGCAGTTAAAAAAAATAGGCCACTTAAGACAGATGAGAAGAACAGAGAATCACAGTGTCTCCATACCCCATAAAGAGGCTAAATTAAAAGTGAAGGTTCAGATGAGTGTCCTCCTGAATATCACAGGGATGAATGCAGCCATCTTTGACCTGAAAGATTTTCACCACATCAGCTGCCACACTTCCCCCTGCATCACCCCTGGGTGATGTCAGTTTGCCACCATTAGCCACTGCTCATCATCACATATTCTGAGGAACCCATTGGACCGCCTCCTTCTCCCCTCCACTCCCCCCCCCACTCCCACACACACACACACACACAGGGAAACCAGAGAGAGATGCACACCAGAACTCATTGGGGTGAAACATTTACATTTATATTGAAATATGCACTAAACATAGTGAGTTCTACCAGTCAATGCAATTTTGCCATAGCAGAATCACAGCTTTTCCTGGGGAAGGTTCACTCAGTTACCAGCAGTGGGCAGTGCCCCCAGTAAGGAAGGTCACCACGAAGTGGGGCTGTAGTCAGATTTTACATACTGTGCAAGCTTCCAGCCTTGAGGTCCCCCATGCTGCACCTGGAGTCCCCTTGCTTGCACCCACATACGAGTTCAGAGATAAGGACTCTCCTTCCTTTCACACCTTTTCCTTTGCATTTTCTTCACTGCAATAAATATAAAATTGGCAATGCTCATACACCACAGCACAGACAAAATTCCAGGCTCCAGCATACAACTGTAAACGGTAACTAGATCATTTAAAAAAAAATGAGAAGTTCAGAAAGGGTCAGTTCTTTCACAACCAGCCAGTTACTGTGGAAGAATTCAGAAAGGCTATGCAGTGGCAGCCCAGATTGGGGTTTTCTGGGGCTGATCCCAAGAGGTGACAAGCACCTACCTTTGGAATTGGAGATGCTCAGCATGTCTCAGGATCAGACTCTAATTTTGGTACAATAAGAAAAAGATTCTCTCCTTGCCCACCCCAAGGTTATGTGGTTAGATTGGGATATGGTCTGGTCACTTCTACATGGTGGCAATAGGACTGTAGCTTCAATGTCCCAGATAGGAGAAAGCTACCCTTCCTTTCCAGAGCAGCAGTCATGGCTACACACATCAAAGGTGGTCAGTGCAGCTGGGAAAGAAAAAAATGCAGACGGGAGATGAAGGGTGATGGCAACAGCAAGACAACCTTGAGCATGGAGAGCCAGCTGAGTTCCTCTCCCTCAGCCCAAAGGACTTGTCAACATGCCAGACCCATACCACTCCAATCCGCACCTATTCAAAGGGCTCCGGCTCACAGCTGAAGATAAACTGTTGCAAGCACATTTCACTGTAAAAAGTTTTAGGGCTTTTTAACTACATTGCCAGCAGGTAGCTGCCTTAGCAGTGTGGCGACACCATGGAGAGAGAGAGATATTTAGTACATGGGTCAAACAAACGTTATCTTTCAACAAAAACCTACAATCCTCAAAAGCGAACCGAGACTGAAGTCGTGTTTCACCCCTCACTCTTGCTAAAGGTAGGCCCATACCACCTTGCCAAATCTTCCCCTCCCAACCTTGGTTTTAAAACCTGCATGCTTTCTTTCTCTGTCAACCCCGTTCCTGTGCTGAGGCCTCCATCCTCAGCAGAGCAGAGCTGAGTGATGTTTCTGTTAATGTTTCAAGCTGTTCGAGGGGAAGGTAGGGGTGATACCAAACAAACAGGTTGACTGAACCCATAGAGCGCTCCCCCAACCCATGCTGTCCTGCGGAGATAAGACCAGTGTCCTCTCCCACAGAGCACTATCAGACTTGAACTTTTATGTCTGGGAAGTGGAATTCTTCAGCTCTCCTCCACACCTCTGTGTGGATCACGTACACTGGAGACAAACACACACTATGCATGCAATCCAGACAGAACTCCTGCTACGACAAATTCTACAGCAGCAGGGATGCGTGATGGGGACATAAATGTATTCCTTAATGCTAGATTAAAGCCTGCCTTAAACAGAACCTTTTACTGTAATAAAAGGGCAAACACAGGCTAGATACAGTACATATGTACTACTTTTTGTAGTGGGGTGGAAAGAGCAATCTAGGCAGCTAAATAACCCACTGAAACTAGAGCGCCTGTTTAACAAAAATCAGTTCCTCTTTCATTTACCTGCCAAAAACCAGCATGACAGTTGAAGGCTGCAGCCTTCACGAACACTTCAACCAGTGCACAAGTCTGCATTGGCTGTTGTATTTTAGTTAGTGGTGGTGTGAGCCGTTCTGAGGGATAACACCACCGCTGAACTCCAGTTGTGGTAGGTAAGTCAAGGAAGAACAAACTTTGTTTAAAATATTTTTATTTTTAAGTAGCAAGGCTCTGCACTTGGGGCTCAAACAGTTTCTTATCGATAAGAAAGTTTTCCCTGTTCACCTTTTACCAAATGACAGTTTTATGTCGTCATTACACAGATTATAATTAGCTCTCGTATAAAAAGCTCTAGTGAGACAGAGGGTCCCAGTGAACAGGGCACTCTCCACACTGACTCCCTTTGCTGGAGCGGCAGGGAGAGGAAAAGGCTACAGACCCACTCAATTTCTTACTGTCAAAGGCCTTATTTGCCTGAATAAAATGTTTGTACAAGTAAACAGATGCAATAAAGAAATATACACCTTGGAACTCTTAAAGCGTTAGATTGGTTCAGGCCTTGCGAAGAGGGGCTGAGTATGGATTTCTTTTTTAAAAGAAAAAAGGCATAACAGTTGTACTTTAAAAAAAATCATAACTATGAACATGAACAGCACTGCACAGACTCCTGTACACAGCCCTCACTGCGGAATGAAATGTCAGTTCTACATTTCTGACGGGCTTGTTTGATGTTTACCGGAAAACTAAGCTCCTAAACCAAAGAACTGTTAAAAGCTGCCAATATTATACATAAACAAAAACAAAGAACAGGTTCTCTAGGAGACATGATATTCAGCAGCACTCAAATGAATCTGCCCACAGTCCAAGCAAAAATGGAATGAAGTTTGTCACAGCTAACAGACTTTGTAAAACAATCACATGAACAATATTTTGGGAGTGTTAATTGAGCTGAACTCATTTAACACTTTGGTTTTTTACATTTCTGAATTCCAGTTACATTTAGTTTTATGCTGCTTCAAAAATAAAGAGCCAGAAAGCAACAAGTGTCTCTTAAAAAACCCCTAGTAATAAAACTTCTAAAGGCGGGAACTTTTTTTGAAAAATGCAGCTGTTTTGTTTCTTGTGAGTGGAATGTGATTCTGGTTCACAAGCTAATACACAGAGCATAATCCCTAGAGAAGGGAAAAAGCTAAACCAAGAGCTGCATATGGGTTATTAGAGTCAGGCTGACAGGCTTCTAGGGCAACCGTAGAGCAATAATGCATGTGAGGGGCACGGAGGTGACAGTCTTGTTCTCATTTTAAATGAGGAATGGTTTAAAAGTAACAATGTTCTTTAGCTAATTTCTTCCTGCAGTAAAACCAGTCAGCCCTGCCCTTTTATGTACAAGACCAGTTTGACGTTAGCCCTCCCCCTCAAAACACTAGATACGAACATCCAGTAACATTCTACAATGGAAAGTGCTTTAAGAAAGAAGGATTCTGTAGTGCCAGTGACAGAACTGATCTGATGGGGCTGGGATGATGTTGAACACTGATATTAGCTGATCAGGCCAGAGCAGCTTGCTTCTCCTCAGGGGTCTCCTCCAGTAGCTGCATGATCAGTTCATGGAGGGGTTTGCAGATCTTTGCATAGCCACCTCCTGTCAGGTGCAGGAAATCAAACATGTCATGGCACGAGATGGCGCCATCCGAGTGCACAAAGCCCCCGCTGACATCCAGGAGCTGGACGCTGACGAGTTTTGGGAGCGAGGCCTTTAGCAGCTGGTTCACTTTGGCATTCTTCTGCCGCAGAGGGTTTGGCTTCTCGCCTCGAGGTAGCAGGCCCTGAGATAGGAAGGCAGCAAAGAAGAGAGCTTTGAAGTGACTCAGACAATATAGTAACTTTCCCTTTCTAGACTTGGGCACTCATTCTGCCCTTTAAGAAGCCTACCCCTTGTGGGTGGCACTCACCCCCCAGCAATCTGCCTCAGCCCCACTTTGAAACATGACTGAAAACAGGGTCTGAAGAACACTCCTGACCAATGGGCAGAATCTGCTCCTCTTTTCACCAATACTACTTTGTTTGGCCTTAGCATTTTTATTGGCTGTTCATGCCCCCTTTTTATGCAGTTTTAATTGTTGATTAGCAACTCCCATAGCTCCACAGCAGAAGAAGAGATACAGTCTAAGCTATTCAAGTACAGGATCAGAACGAGTAATGCCCAAATTTTAGTCCTAGCTCTGTCTCCCTCCTCATCCTTATCCCTCATGTGACTTCACTGTTTCAGTTTCTCTGTCTCAGGCTATGTTTAGACTGACAGCGGCAAATTTGCCACCACCAGATCGATTTATCCAGAAGTGGAGACTTGTTCAATCGACTCAGAAATCAACGCTATTAATCCACCTCCGCCAGATGGAGTAATACTGCGTCGATGGGAGCACATCTCCCATCGGCGCAATGAACTGAAGACACTGCGGTAAGTAGGAGTTCGGAAGTTGACAGGAGCTACAGAAGCTACTCTATGTAGCTTGCATATCTCCCGTTGACTGCCGCCAGTACAGACATAGGCTCAGATAGCAATGCCTATAAAGAGAAGATAACACTTACCTCTGAAGTGGTTGGGAAACTTAGATAATGTTGGTAAAGCCCACTGAAAGGAAAAACCATCCTACAGTGTTTATTATTGTAAATAAGTTACCAGCCTCTCCTCAATATGCACAGGTAACTCCCAATAGATTCGGGACAGGGGTACAAGGAACACGTGACACAGGTTGTTCTGAGGGTGCTATGTTATCATAATTCTCTGATGCGCATACCAATACAATAACTTTGGCCTGTGGCTGTCGGGTATTTATCAGCCGCACGATGGCCTCGATTCCACCTGCTACTTCCTCTGCTGTATTTTCATGGTTATTTGTTCCAACCCAGACAACAATGACCTGTAAAGAGAAAACAAGAAGTGTGCAGCAAGTTTGGCACTCCAATGACGATACACAAACAGGAGGGGTCAGAGTAGGCATACTGGCGCTTGTGGCGAGGTCAATAGTTAGGGCCTAGCTCTCCGCAACCAATTAGACAAGACAATTCAGAGTTAGGCTTACATATTAAAAACCCAGACTTCAGCGGGTCCCAGACTGTTGAGCTTTGCTGCCTCTTGAATCATTTATCACCAAAACTCAAGACTTCTGCCTCTCACCCAGTACACAGCCAGAGCCAAAGTTAAGGAAAGCCACCCTAATCAGCACAGGAAGAGATTAGTCTAACACTTCTCCTTCACGGTCTTTAGTGACCAATTCAAACTTGGAGAGTACCTTGTATCTTGCCCGTGCTTACAACATACCAGGTATATTTGAAGCAGACTGTAAGGTTCAAAAGTGAAGGAGCTTATTTGTTTGTAAGCACCAAGAACAGTCTTGGCTCTCAAATGAACCCATTTCACAGCATTTCTTTACTTTCAAGGATTAACAATTATGTGCCTGGCTGCGGTGACCTAACTTAAACCAATGCTGTACAGTATGTATTGTAGGCATTTTCATGGCATCCAGCACCACAAAACCTGTGTACACTGTACATCATTTAACACGTGTTATGAGCTGGGTGAAACCTTGCTGTGGCCTGAGTTAAAAACCTCATTGAGATTGATGAGTATGAATGCACCCTTCATGTATTTTGATGCCCTCAGCTCTGTACTAGACAATACTCACTGAGTTTTTTTCTAGAAATGAAAAACAAACATAAAAGTCAGCTCTGTATGTGTTTATACCTTGGGTTTAATGTTCTCCAATTCACCATTCTTCAGTCTCCATAGAACATGTGCTGTTGTGTCCCCACCAATCCCAAAATTCAATGCATGAAGAGGTGAAAAAAGTTCTCGCCATATCTGTAACCAGGAACCAATTGACTATTTTAGATCAAATATTATCCTTCAGTATTAAAAATAAATTACTTCATGTAAGCAGGTAGCTCAGGTAATGATATATTCAAAGTGAGTTAGATATTCCCCCCGGAGAGGTGTTAATGTAAGCACATTCTCTGGGCCAGAAGAGGTGGGATCAGGGCAGGGTTAACAAGCTCAGTCCTAGCATAAAGAAAAGAGGGAGCTACTAAACAGCAACCTCCCTTCAGCCCATCCAGGAGGGATGTAGACAGTTCAGGAAGGGAGCCATCTCCAGTCCATGATGGCCAGAATCAGAGCTCAGCCAAACATGGGATTTTGGGGAGAGAGGAAATTCTGAAGGTAGCCATTACTACTGCAAGTGACCTCAGGGAAAGGAGGGGTGGGGCAGAGGTTTGAAGTGGCTGATGGGATCTGGATGGGCCTGGAGAAGCCTAGGGCAAGCACAGAGATCAATGTTTTGAAAGCAGCTGAAGAAGTGGGGGTGAGATTAGAAAGGGCTGGGGGATGGGGAGGCACTGTCCGTATTGTCCCAGTTACTGGATTAGAAGTAACAGGGAGGCACCATCTCACTCATCTAACCCCACTTCAACCCCTCCGGCGATACCTCATATTGCTGTAGCAACTGCACCATGGAATCACCCACAAACAGCACATCGGGCTCCTTGTCCTTGCAGTCCAAGACAAATCTGTTGTGCTGTTTAAAAGAAAGCAGCAACATAAGCTCCAGCTGACAGTTCCCTTTGGTATCTGTAGCCCATGCACAGAAAGTGATAGTTGCCCAACCAATTCCTCTGCTGCCAAACTTTGTGACTTTCCCTCCTGTCTGCCCCTCAGGCATGTATCTTTCAGTTAACTCCTTAATTGCTGGACCTTTCTTCCTGCAAGCTCTCTCCTTGGCATACCCAAATCCTAACATTTTAAATGGCCACTCCACTAAAACTCAGAGCCCATCAGCTACACTATGCACTATACACAAAGGAGGTGCTTGCTGCCAGATATGTTCAGTAGTTCTAAATCTATAGTCATTCAAGTTGCTGGTTAGTCGCAATACAAGTCTCCTCAGACTATTTCACCCTATCTCGGAGAGGGTTTAATAATTTAGTGGTACAAACAGGAGACAGAGTCCAGACACTTGGGTTCAGCAATTCTCAACTTTGTCACTGCCTGGCTATATCACACACCTCAGTGCTCTCCAATTTATTTGTTTTTAATAAACTGGTTGGCAATGCTTTGCAATTAATAAGCCAGCTGAAATATCTTTCTGGAATTCTGCTTCAAAATGTGGTTTTCAGGTCATGCCACAAAGCTGCTTTTTGCCTCTTTAATTGTGACTTACTGCAACCCATCAACAATGCTTCTAACATCTGGGTGGCAGAGCAGCACCAGCCACCCAATCAGAAATGTAAACATCTGTATTTCGGTCATCATGCACCTGACTGCCTCACAGCCTGCTAGCAAAAAGGATCCAATCTAATTTGACAAATGTGTTATCAGCTTTTACCTGAGACATCCACCTGTCATCTCCTTGAATATCTTCAGCTGCATGTGGAACTGCTGCGGGGTTTGAGTCTCCTTGGCTCATTCTATTCCTGTTGAAAGAACATTTAACACATGTTACACTATACACTGAGGATCAAAATCAAGCTCTGACTCTCAAGAGGCCAGAGCTGTTGCCATGCACTTGTACAAGGAGTCAAGACCATAGTGGCTTGGCTTGAAAGAACTGCATTTACAGACATTTGTAACTAACAACAATTTGCATCTGTTCTGCTGAAAGCCAATATGCCTGGCAGACTCACGTAAGCAAGTTTTATTCCACGCATGAACCCCGAATTGTTCCTGCTGCATGATCTTGTTGAAACCACTCTACTGACTTGTGATCATTGACATCCAGACAGGTGAAAACAACCTTTTAATAATAACAGCAAGTTCGTTTTAGTGCAATCTCTGCAAGATCACCCATCTCACCCATATTAATGTTTCACTGTAAGACAGTATACATGCTAATTATCACAGGATTTGCCACAATACCCAGATTACAACTGCTGATACATATACATGCAGGGTTGGCATCCCCAAAGTGTCTTTAGCTGCTGTTCCATGTAAAGGACAAACAACTTTATTCTGAAGCCAGTGTGATAGTTTAGTGGAGAATATCATTAGCCAACACACAGGAGACAGATATCAGTGTAACCTGGGAAAGAAAGAAATGGGACTGAGATATGCAGCCATGAAAAAGTTGGGTGAAAGCCTAAGAACTCCCCACCTTGGCATAGCAAGTTTTATGACAGATGCAAAATGTAGAGACCTGGTCTCTTTTGGCACATACTGATAGGGCAATGGAATGCCCATATCCTAGTGCCAGGGACCATAAGTCATACAATTACATTTTAAAAAATTAGCTCTAAAGTATTTTCACAGTTAACCCTACAGACTAGTGCTCCCCCGTCAGTAACATATGTAGAATAATACAAGCTGGGGGAGAGTAATTTCTCTTTTGTAGTCTTTTGAGACAAAATATCAAGTTAATGTTATCTTGCACTGTAAGCTTGCATTCTCCCCCAAATTGCACTCTATGCATGCACACACACACAGTGAAATACTCGTAGAATTAAGTCATTTTTCTCTACAGCCTACCTCCTGCTGAGCAGGGGTTTCGCTGTTTCCAGAACTGCAATTTGCTCATTACAATGCAGTGGAACTTAGGGCATTCATTCTATACCATTGGAAACAGAGTGAGCTAGTGATCCAAGTTGACTGTACAAGTGGGATCTGCTTTATTATGGTAAAGAGGAAAACAATTTTGAACTGTTCTTTTACATTTAACAATCCAAACAATAGAACTGCTTTATCCACAAATAACTGAATCAATCACATTTATAAGCTGCCCTATAAAGCTCAGGTGCCAAGTACTGACTGTGCATTACTCTGACGGCTACACATATTCACAAAGACTCCAAGGTGAGTAACTGGAGGGAGCACACAGCGCTCCCACAAAGCAAATTTTTCTGACACAAGAAGTGATTGACACCAATATTTATTCTAACTTATTTTGCCTCAGGTGACTCTTGGCTGAGAGCAAGTCACACAAGATTACGTAAACATTTCTCCCTGCTCTTAGGAGAACACACAGCCTACCACTGGAAGGAGAACTTGCCAAAACTAGGCTTACATGCTCTGTGCCCTCTTCACAACAGATAGTGCTAATGTTAATGGCCGACAACAATGGATAAAAGTATTTTTACGGAGACAGAGGGTTTGATGCACAACAGCCCTTACTAATTTTGATTAAAACAGCTTCAAGTTTCTTGAAGCCTTCTGGGTCAATGTTGCCATAAAGAGAATGAAATAAAAGGTCTACTACACACAAGAAAAACTTGCCACACCAGAGCAGACCCATAGTTCTATCCAGCCTTGTGGCCTGCAGTTGCCAATAGCTTATGCTTCAGAGAAAGGAGAAAACTCAATTCACCAATCACAGGAATATATGAATTTCCATACTGGATCAGACCTGTGGTCAGCCCGTCTAGTCCAATATCCTATCCTTGGCAGTGGCCAGCAACAGATGCTTCAGAGGAAGGTCAAGAACCCCGTAGTAGACAGATGTGGGATGAAAGTCTCCATGAAAGTCTCAACCCAACCCCTAACAGTTAGAGATTGTCTTAAGACCTGAAACATGAGATTTTATATTCCTTCCAACACTTTTTTGGGGCATCATAGTGTATTAGAACCGATATTCTTGTTATCCATATAAAGGTCCAATTTTCTTTGAATGCAGCACAATACAGAAAGAGGGGGATGAGTCCTGAAGATGAGATCTGAGCTACAGCTATTACTAATGGACATGAAATTAACTAGCCCTTTAAAAATTCAGTCACGATTTGATTCAATAACCCTAAAAACACTTATCACTTGCAAGTCCCACAATATTTCCATCAACATGTCTTTGGCAAGAATTCTTGTTGAAACTCTTTTGATTGCGAAAGACAACTGTTTTTTTTATATCAAAGTGTGCAGGTGTGTGTGGGAAATGAAGTCTCACCTAATCAACTGATCACTTGCAACGGCAAAGAGCATTACAGTGTCAAGGATTTTCCATGAGTGCATTTTGATGCCCTATGATGCCTCTCTTCCAGTGTAAAATGAATGTGCCCAGAACACACAGCAGAGACCCAAAAGTGCCTTTATGTGATGCTGAGAAATACAAGGTAATAGGAAACAGCTATGAAAATAGGTGGATCAGAAATTGACAGAGGCTGGTCTCCTATACACAAACACATGGGATCGTCCCTGCACCAGACAAAGGATGCATGAGCAAGAAGTTAGAGCTCCCTGTAGTCTGGGCAAGAAGACTGCTCTGCAGAATACTACAGGAAGTATTTCATGAGTATAGGTCAATTTGCAACAAGGTGGAATGAGATCTAAGAGATTTCTTCTCTTTACTCCTACCTCCCGTTATGATTACAAAGAGCAACATAGTTCCTATTCACCTTCCTCCTCTTGAACTTGATCCCATAATGAAGTAGGAATGATGAATTTTAGACAGGGTCAAGCGGAAGCAGTCAAGTTGTGAGGAAAAGAAGCTTCTCTTTAAACAAATATTTGACAGTTATAGCAGAGGGAGACAGAAAAGTGGCAAAATTGTTTGCATCATACGTCCCAGTGTGAAAATCCCTTTTTAAAGACATAGGGCATAACAACCTGGGAAGAGCGGAACTTCCATACTCCAAGCTACAGATTTACATCATTTCCATTTTACCTTTGTAAGGTCAGATGATAATTTTGCTAATAACTCATCCCTGATGGCTTGGTTTAAAAAAGGGATAAAGTGACTATGAAAAAATTATACCAAAAAAACCTGTGGTTGCACAAACTTTGAGACTCACTGGATCAGTAAGACTAAATCATGGACATTAATATACGGTTGAGGGAAACTAGGAAACAGTTTGTACAAATTTTACTTTTCTCCTCTTACCACAAGTAATTCTCCCCACTCCAAACCCCTTTGAAATAATTTTACAGAAGTCGTCCTGCGCACCACCAGAAGGCAGGGGGGGCAGAGCTAATAACAAGGCCTTGGCTAGATTGTTTGAAGCCTGACTGTCTATTTCCTAAAGGCCGCATAAGCAAATGGAGACTAAGCTACCCTCATCACTTGAAAGGGTTCCTTTCAACGCTAGCACATTGGAAGGTGCAGTTTGGAAGAAGATGGCTGTTCTGGGGATAAACGGAGGACTCCAGTCTCCTGGTTGTCAACTCAGCACCTTTCACCAGAAAAAGATTCACATAATTTTGAAAGAGAGACCAAAGGAATAAAAGACACATTGCTCCAGTAAGTTAGGACGTGTGTGTTACAGTGTTCCTCTCCCATGCTCCCCAAACCCATTAGGACAGAGACTCTCCCTCCACCCATTATGTGACCAGGTTCTGGAATCCTTTCCTCTTATTATGGCTGTGTCTGATGGTAGAGTCTGGCACACAGGAGACCTAACGTGCCTGTGAGATGAAGAGGCTGCTGGTAAGGTTGCCCACAAGCAGAACTCCTCCTGTAAAGAATCATCCAGAAGTCATCTCTGCATAACCATTGCACAGGCCTTCCAGATGCCTTGAGTATAGAGGAAAGGTTTTAAAAGCAGGTATCTTGTGTGTAGCCACAGTCTACGGTCACGCACGAAGTGATACCAATGCTCACACCCACTCTCTGACGTGCGCTCTGGGGCAGACCCTAGCAGCAAGGGGGAACAGTCCAGGGTGGATTCGGGGAGCGGCCGTTCCTTTCTAGCCGCTCCAGCCCCGCTACCATGAGCGGCTGCCTCCCGCCGGCACCTCATTACTGATCACCCAACAGTCCCGCGGACGGACAGACAGACTAACATACAACCGTCTTCTCCCTCCTTTGGCTCCCTCCGCCAGAACCATGCGGGTCCCAGACACGCACGCTACGGCCCGCCTTCCCCTTGCACACGCCCGGCCCGGCCTGGGAGCGGGCTGGAGCCAGAGGCGGCAGAGGCGATGGAGCCCTGGCTCCCCCGGGGCTAGGGACCCGCCCGGAGAGGGACACCGCACCCGTGCCCGGTCCCAGCCCCTGCTGGCTGACACCCCCGTTCCGCGGCCGGCCAGGAGCGGGGCGTGCGGAGCTGGAGACCCAATGGCCGGGGGGGGACGGGGGAGGGGCTCCCCGCATCTCCTCACCACAGCCCGCGGCTCCCCAGGCAGCCCGGCCCGGGACGCGGGGAGGGGCGCCGGGCAGAGGAGGCCCGGCCCGGCCCGGCCCGGCAGCCCTGCCGCGGTTACCGCCGAGGGGCGCGGCGGCCTCCTCGCTCCGCCCCCTTCCCCCGCCACAGCGCGCGCACGGGGCTGGCGGCCCCGGGGGGACCCGGGTCTGACTCACGCCGGCTGCGGCTCCCCCCGCGTCTCCATCGCTCTCTCGGCCCGGCGCGTCCCACTCCCGACCCTCCCCCGCGCGCAGCCCCAGCCTGCCCGCTGCGCCTGCGCCCTACGCTGCTTCCGCTTCCGTTCCCTCCCTCCGGCCAATCACGTTCCGGCCTTTCCGGAAATCCCGCCCCTTCCGTCTCCGGGCTGAGTTGGTCTGGCTCTCGCCCCGCCCCTAGGGGGCGCCCCCGGGCCCTTGTGGCTGGCTGGCCGCCCCCCGTGTGCGGGGCCGGGTGGGGGCCGCCCGGGGGGGGGGCCGTGGTGATGTGAGGGGGGGTGGCACAGCCTGATGAGGTCACCGTGCAGCGCGGTGAGGAGACACAGTGACATCACAGAACGGTGGTGCGCCTCTTGAGGTGATGACTTGGTTGGCGCCGCCGCAGGGGCTCAGCGTGGTGATGTCGCTGGGCGCCCGGTGTCGTCCCAGAGCAGCGAGGCACGTGCCCACATCGTGACCTCATCCGAGAGCAGGCGGTGGCGCGTCCCTGGCAGCATGACGACATCCTGGCTGGATGGCTTTTGGGCCTGGCCTGAGGCCATGCTGGTGCTGTGAGACGATATTTTTGCCCAGCCTGGTGACACAGAAGCAGGGCACTTTGATTGTCGTGCGGATCCGTTGTCACCGAGCGGTGACCTGCGTAGTGTCATGGTGTGTCAGTGTTGTGGTGCAACATGGTGATAGTCTGATGTAACGTGACCGCCTAGCGTTTCAGTGAGACCTTTAAATGCAACCTGGGAGGCCGCAACCCCAGGCTCTGGGTGTCTCTGAACCTCTGACTGCCAGAAGCTGGGACTGGACAACAGAGGATGGATCACTCGGTAAATTACCGTGTTCTTTTCACTCCCTTGGATGCACCTGGCACTGGCCACTGTTGGAAGACAGGATACTGGGTTAGCTGGACCATTGGTCTGATCCACTGTGGTCGTTCTTACGATGATGCGTGTCATTGCAGTGAGATGATGTTATCATTCAATATGTTAGTGCTGGGTCTCACTGGACTGGAATTTGTTATTATTATTTATTATCTATATTATCATAGCACCTCAGTCATGGACCAGGATCCCACTGTGGTAAGCACTGCACGAACAAAAAGACAATCCCTCTCCAAAAAGAGAGTACATGCACGTTGAGCTTACATTCTGAGTACAAGATTTATTTTATTTAAGATTTGTTACAGCTGAGATGCCCTCAGCACTGGGTTGTTATTTCAGGTGTGATCATGAACACTGGGTTGTGCACTAAAGTTTGATGGATCGATCAATCGATCTATCTAGCTATTTGGTGCACATCATTGTGGTATCTGAGTACCTCGTTATTGTATGGTTTCTTATGAGTCTTGGTTACTGGCAGTGATTTACTTTTTTTAACATAGTCATTTGCTTTGGAGAAAATATTCATCAAAAGAACTATATAAACTTTACATATACAAGAAAAAGGTTTGTCAAAACCAGAACTACAAAAAAACTATTAAGTATTTTTGAAAATAAGTTTTACATGTTTTTCTCTCCATTATTTGTAACACCCTCATAGAATTATAATGACATTTCCTTAGTTGCCAGTTTTGTTCTTTTCAGTTTGGCAAACACTGGTCTCTTCCCCTGTATTTCTCACAGTGCTGAAATTTAGGAGGTTCATTTTATCTACATCATTATCTGGACTATGCAGCTTTGGTTATATCAACACTTCTATAAAAAACGATACGCTAGTTCAACTGTTGCTTAGCCAACAGAGGGTGCTCACACATCGGTTTTGCTGGTCTTATAACAATAGGCCAAACTTTCCAAGCTTGGGTGCCTAAAATCAAATATCTAATGGCCATTTTTTCAGAAGTGCTAAGCCTCCCAACAGCTCTTGTTGACTTCAGTGGGAGCTGTTGAGTGCCCAGCACTTTTGAAATTCAGACCACTAAATCCATATCTAGGAATCCAGATAATGACCCAATGATTTTCCATTGAAGTCCATAGGAACTGTGGGTATTCAGTATCTCTGAAAAATCAAGTTAGTTATTTAAATGGTTAACTTTAGGCAAAGATATTTGAAAAATTTGTCCATAGATTTTCTGGAGGCTGAAATTCTTTAATTTTGCATGATTAGGCACAGCAGAGAGAGCATGTCATTTGGTTCTCGGACTCAGGAGACAGTTAATGCCAATTTCTGGCAGTGTGATTTGGACAGCTATCCACTGGGAACTGAACTGAAACCTACCAAATTTACTTCACGCAGGCCACCATATAGCTATCAAATGGGAACGACTGTTTATCTAGTCTGGATTTGAATGGAGTATGGAGAGACTAAAACTTCACTATCCTATCACCCTATGCACTCCCTAAAGGAGGAACACAGTCTGACTCTCGGCTTACTTGTGGCACAAAGGTTGCCCTGATTCAAGTCCTGATTTCTCAGTGGCTGAATCACACTTTTCTCATTAATTTAAATGAATGTTGTAGCCATTTAAAGAGGTTTATTTTGTTAATCCGACAGCTCACGTGTTAACTTTTAAAGAGGGATTTAGGTCCTTTATATCCCTTTTAAAGCCCTGAGGATTCCCACTTTATAAATACCATCCTTGCGTCATGGTTGTGATCTTCTTTCTGGCCAGGGTGGTTTGGAAGACAATCAATGGCATTTTTAAATCAGCAAGAGGAGGTCACTGCAGAGTGGTGTAACTGCTCCCACCCTTCTCTTGCCGAGAATGAGCCCCAGTACAGCTTCAGGCCAGCCATTTGAATATTAGGTATATTGAGTAACATTTTCAAAAGTACCTCAACCGCCTAGGAGCCAAAGTCCAATTGGTCCTAAATCACTTAGGTGCTTTTAAAAATTCTACGCATTATGGAAAGGACAATTAATTGTTACTGAGTTCAACAACAATAAAATCCTCCAGTTCATCACCTGTATCCTTCCTCTGTGGTTACAGGGAGAGAGGAGATGATATATGATGTTAGGGATTACATTTGGCCCATCAGATGCAGGTTAGAAGAGATAATCTACAAGGGAACGAAACATGATACCAGTGTAGGGAAAAGGAAAATAGAAGACAGAAGAAGAATCTACAAATAATAGAGGGAATAAACAATGCGAAGGCTTTTACAGGGGCTGAGACAGCTGATCAAGGAGCAATGGCTTAAAATTCAGCAACCCGAAATGTAAATTACATACTAGGAAAACATCAGCAAGAGACAGTGGTTCTGGTGATCAATAATGGGATCCAGAGCCTTTCACCTTGAAGCCACTGTTTTCAGTCCAGCTGTGGCTGGTAGTGACTGCAAATTGTTACATATTCCTCCTGGTTTTGTGATGTAGACACCTGCCCACTAGGAACAGGACTGAGACTACTGTCTCAGGTATATGTAATGCTCATGACAATACCACGAGTGGCACATACTGTGTACTCAATTGCCAGATATATGCCTGTGCTGGATGTATAAAAATGGCATTTGGGCATCAGAGGTAGCATAGAAGACCGCTCTATTGGTCCAAATACAATTTGCATCCAGGGCCACTCGGGAGTAAGAATTTCTTGAGAAACCTATATCTGAAAGTTGAAGTTGAATCTGGGAGGGACCAAAGCAACTAAGTGTGATTTTTTCCACACCTGGAAACCATCATTTGGTGAAAATCATACAGAGAAAATCCAAGCAGATCTTTATACACTAATAGTGTAAGTGATACATAATAATAGAATCTTAAAACTGAGGTTAGAGAAAACTTTATACATGTTTAAAATAAATGACCTCCATACCATTTGAAATCCTGACCACTTCTGTTACATATGTGATATCTCTCATTTTGAGATATTTGACACATATTTGAAAGCCAAGAGGGTGATTTTAGGCTTCTGTTAGTGATTCAAGTCATGTTGGGTACCATTTTTCAATGCACCTAAGTGACTCAGGAGCCTTGGACCAGCAAATTTGTCTGTAACCAAAGTCAGTCTTTGCACCTTGTGGCTAATCTCCCTATACCAAAGTGACAGCAGAGCAGGGTGTATATCCTGCAGTGGAAGTTCCTAGGAATCTCCTGTTTATTTAATTAATGTATTAGTTATTGCTTTTTTAAAAATTATTCCAGAAAATCAGAGTAAGTTGTAGAATTTCCCAAGTGTATTTAGGAGACATTGATGAGGCGCTTTTGGTGGCTTGTCACTAATCTGGGAGTCTGCCAGATTGGCCAGTTTTGATGGGATGGGGAAGGAGAATTAATTTGTTCTTTGGTTATGTTGCCTGGACCTGGGAAGGATAGGAAAGATGCAGCCACAAGGAAATCTAAAGAAAGCATTGCATGAATGTTCCTCAGTGACTGTCTCTGTACTTGAGGTTCCCTTGATGTTTACAGCAACAATGAATTCTCACCATAGCCGGCAGGCTTTTCCCACATACACACAAAGCGGGCTGGTTGAAGATTAATATTTATTACATAAAGTCAGTGCCATAAGCAATCAACTGCTTTTTATGTATTTTTTTCAAATACGTAACTAGCACACCTGTCTCTTGTTTGATGGGGAGATGCAGCTAGAGTGTTGCCGTTGGCAACAGCTAGACCACTTGAGGCTAATTCAGCAGTTTCCCTGGGCAACCTTGACAACAAAGTTCTGTGCAACGTCCTTAATGAATGAAAGATGCAGATAGATGAAGATTTATTGGTAAAAAAACATGATGAGGTCAGAACCCACAGCTCCATGTTTCATGACCCAGGAGGGGGTGAGGACAATAATCTCTAGGTTAAAGGCTTGGGTTTTATTTTAGATTTCATCTGAAAACTGCAGTGTTTTGCCTTATTTACATCTCGTGCCTGAATTTATTCTCTTCAGTTCCCACTCCTCTTTCTGTGGAGGGCTGCCTCCTTTTTGAAATATAATATGATTAATCCCTCCCCATCCCTCCCCCCCCAAAAAAAAATTTGTATAGAGCCAGGGATCCATAGATGCTCCCCTTCCCATCTAAATAGTGGAGTCAAATTCATCTCAGGAATGATTGCCCTGAAGTGACTGGAGTGGCAGAGCCTCCAGGGATGCAGCTAGTCCTTCAATTGTAGGTACAATAAGAGCCGTTTCCATGGTCATTTTACTGTCCAGGGAAATCATTTATTGGCAAGTCTTTTTCCAAAGTCTTTTACTGAGTGTATAGGTGTGTTGGGAGGGAAGGGTGTGCGTATGAGGGGGGAGAAGGGCAGGAAGGAGTCTGGGGTAGAAAACTGAAAAAATTCAAGGCCTGTTTCTTTATAACTTTGTCATTTCAAGATGTGAAAAGGGAATGTAAAATGCCACCAAATCTTTCATCCATGTGAATGGCTACACAAGGTGCCAGGTAGTGGAGAATCAGGCCCCACAGTCTCATCCCCTGTGGATTTTGATGTCAGTTGCTAGAGTTAAAAATTGGATTTCTTTAACATCTAGATTGGAAGCACAGAAAGCCTTGAACCCCAGTTCATACAACAATTGAGGGCTCTTTCCCTGGCAGATAAATACTGCTGCTTCAGGCTGCTTACTCTTTGTTCACCTGATGCCCATTTTAGTTTCCACCACCCACCCTTTTAGAGGGCTGTTTCTGCTTTATGCTGAACTCCACTCTCCTGCCTCTGGCCCTGGTAATTGGCAGAAATGACAAGACCAAAGAGAGGCAAATTGCAACATTGGGCTGCTGCACTTTGACCTGAGGGCTGTTCACAGTGGCCACACATGAACATTTGGGAGTGTGCTGCTGTGCAGGTCTCTGGGCTGCATTAGGTAGTGTGCATGCCTCTCCAAACAGCACCGCTAATGCACCTCAGTCCTGACCTGCAGCACCCCCTCGCTGTTCCAGTCCAGAGCCTTTTTTGACAAGGACTGACAGTTGTGCCAAACTGCTCTGAAGTTTTGTGGTATATATAAAAGGGGGCTATAACGAGACCAGCAAACTTGTCTGGGACCAAAGTCAGACTTTGCACTCTGTGCCTAATCTCCCTACACTAACTGGCCTTGGAACTCCAGCATTCCTGAAGAGCTGTGGTTACAACGGCCAGGATTTCAAGCAGCTCAGGACAACTGTAGACCTTTCAAAAAGCTCCATAATGCATTATTTTGCTTGCACTGCGAAAGGAACAAAGCATCTTTACAGATAAATAAAGTCAAAACCCTACTTAATGACAGGGAAGAGAACTGTTGAAGACTTAAATGGAATTTAGGAAAAGGAACCGAGAAAAGATAACAATGACTGTAATTATTACTCATTGCCCTTGAAGTGTAAATTGCAACGTACATGTTTGCTTGGCACTGACTGTGTCTAAACCAATGAAGTCTGTGTAGGTAACTGATTACTGTGAAGTGGTTTTCACTTGCTCTCTCCCTAGCTCTATTGTATCTGTGCATGCACACACATTCCATAATGGTTGGTTTGGGGTTAGGGGAGGCTCACAGAGTGAAAAGGATGGGAGTGCTGCAGATAAAGACTGAGGTGTCTTGCACCGTTTGGACGAGTGGACTCAGGACAGGAATAACAGAAGATGCTGCAGTGCTGTGTGGAGTGCACTGGCAGAGCTGCATGAAGGAACAAGTGATTTGAATAGCAGGGTGTGAGGAAGGTCAGGACTGAGTTACATTGGCAGAGCTGTGCTCCCTATAATCAAAGCTATGGGTCTCATGCTAGATAGGTAGCTACAGATATACATGTGTGTATAAGACGTAGATATACTGTTACCCCATTTTAATAGTGAAAAAGGCAGGGTATTGTTTCAATGTATCAGATCAACTCTTCCTAGACTCCTAACCTATTACTGAGCTCTATATTTTATTGACAACGCTGTGGGCAACAAATATTTGCAATTACATATTTTTAAATAAAAGCAAAGTGCAGGGAGTTCTAATATTTCCTCCTGGTGAGCAGAATAGAAATGGCCCATCAGAGCAAATTAGCAGTGTTATAACATGAGCCTCCAGAAAACAGGAGCTGTGGAGGAGAATACCAGGGGTAGAGAAAGGTTTGTCCTGTGATAGCTACTCTAACCTTGAAGAATGAAAAGTTGATACTTCCTTCTCTGGTTTGTTCCTTCTGCCTTTGTATAGTCTCCAAAGATCTATAAATGGGGGCTGGGCTATAAACAGCCTTTGCTAGAAACCTCTATCTAGCGCTTTTTTTTTTAAATGATTATTTTTACCTGGGACATAGATTGGTAGGAGCTGAACTCTCTAGGTGAGTCTGTTTCTTGCAATCTTCCAGATAGCTTCCTCCGTCCTAGATTCTTACTGTCATGTTGCTGTCCCCCAGTCTTTTGTATCCTCCAAATCCCCACCTTTCCCTAGTTTTTCAAGTTTTATCCAACAAGAGTGTTTCAGAATTCAGCCCTGATGTAATTGAGTGCCTAAAGAATTTATGTCAGTGCTGAATTTGATACATTGTACAGATTCCTCTGTGTTATCTAATCTCATTTCACAATTAATCCTAGTCTTGTTAATACAGCTTTACTCCGAAAGCCTCAATGCCCAGTCTCATCAGTTATTGTCTGGCCCCATGCCCTCAAAAAAACCGGTCATCCTTCCTCTAGCAGAGCTGCCTCTACAATACAGTGGAAGTAGCTTCCTTGTCTGTGTCTATATACTGAATGAAATAGGCTGTGCAGCCTTTAGTGAAAGATACTAGACAAAAAAAATAAATAAATTATATCAAACCCTATTGGAACATCCTGCAATATGAATCACACAAAACACTCTTCTGCAAGAATGAGTGACAAAGTAATGTGGAGTGAGGCTTTTCCACATCATAAATCCAGGATATTAATTGAGCAGTTCAGTTTCTGATCATAGGAGCACTGTGAGTGCAACAGCAGGAGAGGGAGCACTTTAGAGGGCAGTAAAATGCACGGAGAGAGTTGCAGGAGGAGCTGAGGTCAGAAATAACCAGGAGTGCTGTGCGTCCACAGTAACTGGCAGAGTTGGACTTCTTGTAGTCACTGCTTCATAAGCACTAAAACGCTCACAACCTAGGTAGTGACTTCTGCATCATCGAGTCCTGTACTATTAAGTATAACAGTGGAGCATGAAACATTGCGAATATTCCATAAATATAAACCAATGGACCTGGTTTTCAGCAGTGTTGAACAGCTGTGCTTTCCATTGAGTTCCATAGTATCTGGGGGTCTTTGGCACTTTTTAAAATAAACAGCGTTGCCCCACTCGGCACTTGGGAAAAAAATCCCACCAGGAAAATCAGTTGTTATAATTGCAGATGGTGGGGATTCCCATGGTCAGAGCTTTAAAAATGTACCTAGTCCATTTAAAAAACTTGTTTTGTAGAATTCTTGGTGGTGTGATGAAGCTGGGGGGTGGTGTCTAAAGCCAGTGCCAGCTACAGAGTGTGAATAATCTAGTCAATCTTATAGCTGCTGTGAAGAGCCTAAAGTATTAATGCTGAACTAATGCACTGCGTCACTCACTGATGGGCTTCTGCTACACAGCACCAATGTGCATCGTTACAGACATGGGCAGGTGACCATTTCAGTGACTGGCATTTTCATGATAGGCTGGAGCAACTAACCCACCAAAACCCACCCCCTTCCTTCTCGCTGGTCACAACCTTCTGTAATAGAGTGAAAGTCTGGCTTAAATCCTTGCTTTGTAAAGGCTTGGATCAGAATTTTCTGCCACAGTTTCTGGACATCTGTGGCCAGTACTGGACGGATGGGAACTAGTGAAGGGAAGGAATTAACTTTGAATGCTAAATTGCATGTGATCTTGTAAATGATATTCATGTTATAATGAACAGCCTTGCCTGTTGGCTAGCTGGAGCATCCTGTAGTTGCAATTGGCTGTGGTTTACCAGCAGGGGTCACTGTAGTCAAAAGTTCTTGTGCTGGCAGCTTTTTAAGAAAACTTTTCTTTAAAACTTAAGAGGGCAAAAAATAAAACCACAACTGTAGCTGCATAGGACAATAGGCTAATGGATGTGAATAGGTTGTGACTACAGTGGTTGGCTAGAAGCACATTTGGTGCCGGTGCCAGTAACTTTTACTGACAGATCATTTTTAATCAGGAGGAGTGGGTGAAACAAACACATTGTGTACTTGCCTCTCCCTGGAAAATGAGACTATCTTAGTGGTGGCTTGGATTTTCTGTGCGTGGGTTCTGGTAAACCATGTTTTTTTGTTTTAAACTAAAAGTAAAACGTTTTTGGTGTTGGAGTGCAAAATGCTGCTTGCCTTGAAGTCTAGGGAAAGCTGGCAGCAAGGGGCTTTAAAAGGGCCAGGATGAGACTTCAGTGAGCATGAAGGGATCACTAACTCATCACCCTTCCTCTTCCCTCCTCCCCCAAAGTACTGGTGAGCAACTGTTAACACCACCAATGTATTGTAGTATTCCTCGTATAAGTCCTATTCTCAGTTTTAGCTCTGAATGATCTGCCTACACCCAGTTATTATTTTAAAATATTCTTGGAGCCAATGTGTCTCCTGGAGCCTTTCTTGTACACACAACTTCCTGTCCAGAAAGGAAAAATAGTCTTCCCTGAGACTAAGATTCTCTTGGGTCAAACTTGGTGCCTTGAAACTTTTTTTTTTTTTTTAAACATTTTTTCCGGGATTTTTTGAGAACTTCTCAAACTTTAGGCCTGTTTGGATCCAGGGTTCTGGTTTGTCCCCATATTATAATCTGATGAGGAAAACCCTCTGTCTTTTGAGTATTTTTAACTTTGCACCAAAGCTTACATTTTAAACCAAGATACGAAGTCCTAGGAATTGTATCCTTCTGTTGGCACTATAGCTGCAGTTAGCGGATGTCTCCAGAGATATGCCAGTAAGTGCTGGCTTCTCTTGTGAAAGGCGAGCTGACCAATGGGAACTGGTGAGCATGGGAGTCAAAGACAGCGACTTCAGCAGAATTTTAAATGTCTAGCCCTTATGGTTGCAGCTGCAACCTTACTGTATGTGTTACAGTGTCTTCTCGTTGCAGAGAGAAACTAACGAGGCTGGTCAATTTCCTAGGTGCTATAGGGAGGAACTGTCCAGTAGGGCCTCAGATTGATCCTGAGGTTGGTTGGACCAGCTCTGGACGGTGCCAGAAGCAGAGGGTAGAGCTGTTGACGGGAGGAAGGCTCAGAAACAGAGGCGGGGGGAGAAGCGGTAACGACCTTCCTTCCTTCCGCGGGCTGGGTGGGAAGGAAGAGGTGGAGGGTGATCGGTTAGTCCAGTCCCAGGTAAAGGCGGAGCCCCGCAGCATGCACGGAGTGTAGGACTCCGCTTCCCAGGAGAGGGGACGGGGGGGGTTCGGACACGTGCTGCGCTGGGACTCGCCGCCGCGCCGCCGCGCCGCGCCCCGTCTCTGGCAGGCACCCGCGGCTGCTGGGTCTAACGCAGTGCCGGGCTGTCTGAGGCTGGAGGGCCCTGCATTCCCGCTCCCGCTGCGGGACAGCAGCCTCGCCAGGCCGGGCCGCGCCGCGCCGCTCCGGGGGGCGGAGGGGGATGGGGCGAGGAGGGTGCCCCCGATGGGGGATGGGGGAAGGGGCTGCGCCCAGTTGCGCCCGCTTGACAGCGGAGGTGGGGGGGGGGGGGAAGAAGGGAAACGGGACTTCCCCCCGGGGATTGCCCCCTCCCGCGCCCCGTCCAGTCCCGTCCCCGTTACAAGCCCCGCCCCGCCCCGGCTCAGCCAATGCCGTGTCCGGCTCGGGGTGACGCGTTGACGAGGCAATCGTTTTGTTGGCGTCAGCGGGCCCCGCCCTCCCGGGGGTTGCCATGGCAGCTGTGGCCCCGCCCCCCGTGCCGATGAGCTCACGCGGTGCCGCAGCCCCGAGGGGGGAGGGGGGTTGTGCTCCTCGCAACAAGATGGCGGCGGCGGCTGCAGCGAGCGGCGGAGCGGGGGGCCCCCCTCCGGCCCCTGGGCCCCGGCTGCCTCCGGCCCCGCCGCCACCCCGGCCCCCGGGCCCCGCCCGCATCGGATACTACGAGGTCGAGCGAACCATCGGGAAGGGCAACTTCGCCGTGGTCAAGCTGGCGACCCACCTGGTGACCCGGGCCAAGGTGAGGGGGGCTGGGGGGGTGACGGGGGCCGGGGGGGCCTGGGTCGGGGCCTTGGGTAATGGGGGGCCGGGCCGGCGCCCTGGGAAATGGGGGTTGGGGGCTGTGGGTGGGCTGGGCTGGGGGGCTGCGATACGGTTGGCGGGCGGGGGGGTCGCCGTGTATGGGGCTGGTCACCTGGGTAACGGCTGGGCTGGGGGCGGCGCGGGGGGCAGTCGTCGGGGCTCCTGCTGATGTCAGAGTCCGCTGAGATGGTGGCGCCCCCTCCTGCCCCCCGGCAGCAGAGGGCTGGTGTCAGCCCGCCCCCGGCGTGCCGTGGGGAGCAGCGGGCGCAGCCCTACACAGGGGGTACCCCGGGGCTGGGCACCGCCGCTCCCGCAGCGGGGTGCGGTGCTATGCCATACCCGGGCTGCCGGGCATCCCCTGTGCCCGGAGCGGGGCTGGCGCCTGGCCCGTACGTCTCCGTTCCGCAGACTCAAACTTTACCTCCCGCAGCCGGCCATGGGTCACCCGACCCGGCTCCTGGCTGCCGCCCCTTGCCCGGCACCGTGGGACGGCCGCAGTCGGGGACTCCCCTCTCCCCCCGTCTTCTCGGGCCGGGTGTCCGCGCGGGTTGGGGCCGTGCGGGACTCGGCCGTGCCCGGCCGGTGGCTGGGTTTCAGTGTCAGTGCTGCTGCTGCTGCTGCTGCTGCACTCTCATTATGCAACTGCTGCTGCACATGGAAGTGTCAGGAGCCCCGCACGAGAAGGAAACATACATTCGCACCAGTGCCTCCCATCGGCGTGCAACTGGTTACTTGTGTCGAGGTTTCCCTGTGCAAGGGGGCCCAAACAGAGTGATGGACCCTGTCTCTGGCTATGTTTGAAGGACCTGCTCTTGGGTTAAAAATCCGATTGTGCAGGTGGGTGGAGAATCAAAATTCTTGAACTGAAAGGTTTTAAACATCTATCCATCATCTGTGCTTTGTTCACAATCTGCCTTTCTTAATTGGGCTGTCAGACTCCCATCTTGGACAATGAAAATGTATTGGTCAGTTTCACTTTCTAGTTCTTATGCTGCACTGTTTGAATTACAAATTTTGTAGGGGAAGTTTAGATCCAAAGAAAAAGCTGTTGATTTAAACCAAACCCAAGAAACACACATGAAAGCATTTCTCAATATTAGGTTTTGTGAAAGCCAGGACCTGTAAATCAGTGGCTCTCAACATTTCCAGACTACTCTACCCCTTTCAGAAGTTTGATTTGTCTTACATACCCCAAGTTTCACATCACTTAAAAACTACTTGCTTACAAAATCAGACATAAAAATATAGAAGTGTCACAGCACACTATTACTGAACAATTGTTTACTTTCTCATTTTACCAAATAATTATAAAATCTTTTGGAATATAAATAAAATATTGTACTTACAGTTCAGTGTATAGTATACAGAGCAGTATAAACAAGTCATTGTTTGTATGAAATTTTAGTTTGTACTGACTTTGCTAGTGCTTCTTAGGTAGCCAGTTGTAAAAATATCTGTAGACAAATATCTAGAGGAGTTGATGTACCCCCTGGAAGACTTCTGTGTATCCCTAGGGGTACGTGTACCTCTGGTTGAGGACCACTGCTCCAAATCACTGACACCAACCCGTTAAATGTGCTGCTTTGTGCAAATGTCAGTCATATTTTTGGCTCATCAGTGTCTGCTTTAGAAGAAGTTGTTGCTGTGATCAGCTTGAGTAGGGCTAACACTGTTGATGTAACTTTCTCAGGCCTTGATGATTTAGCATGAGTTGTTGGTGCAGCCACAGGTAACAAAAAAGCTGCAGAAAATGCTCTCTTCCAATTGGATGATGGATGGATTCTGAACTCTGTTGCCATTGTCTGTTAGTGTTGGATTTAGTCAGAATGGCTGTGACCTGAAGAAAAGCTCCGTGTCAGCTTGAAAGTTGTCTCTCTCACCAATAGAAGTTGGCCCAGTAAAAGATATTGCCTCACCTACCTTGTCTCTGTGATATTGGTGCCATACTCTTCACCCCAGACCTTTACTCATGTTCTCACCAGTGAAAATTAGCCTCCTGAGGAGTGTTGTTATCCACTGCCATGTGACTGCTTTGATCCTGACTTTTATCTAGTTAATTTCACATGGATGAACCTGAAAGAAGAGCTGACTGTTTTGGGAAGGAGGGGTTATTGGCTGACTTAATACAGGGCAATACTTACGTTTTAGTTTAAAGACCAATCTTTTCCCAACTTATTTTTTAAAAGAAGAGTTTGCGTCTTTCAGGACTCTACCATAAACTGTAAAGAATAAAACAGAGGAGGAAAATGAACTTATTGACCAAATATTTGCAGTATGCAGGCAGGTCATTTTGAGATACCGGTTAGCTGATTGGTACATCACAAGTCACATTCCAGCAACTAATAACAGTATCATATTGTCATTGTCTAGAGTCCCATCTCTGTCTTGCAGCTTTTAGTGCTGAATATGGCAGTACATGCTGGTAGTGGCAACAGTGCAGTGTTCTGAAGGTTCCTCTGTAGAAGCCATAGTGTCCTAAAAACGCTATTGGAAACTCAAGCAGGTGACATGTGGGTCTAATAGAGCTGTGGGTCCTTACTACCACAGACTACCTCCTCTCCATCACTCCTATGCTCCTGTCCACTGTATCAACAATTTGAAAGCAAGGGAAAGTCAGCTTGTTGAATATTTTGGCTTGTACACTTTTTAATTCCCATGTAAATTTCAGGGGCCAAATCCTGCTGTTACACTAGTGTAACCACAAAGTAATTCCTCCATTTACTTAAATTCTGGATTTACACAGATAGCTGAGTAGAACTTGTCCCAGAGGCTGTTAAATTTTAATCTAAAGTAATTTAATATCTACTGGACAATGTCTTTTAGTACTGGATTAGCTGAATTTGTATATGTAGTATTTACAATGTTCAGAGATGCCTCTGCCTTTAATTGCAAGATGCTACAGTCTAGCCTGCATTTCTGCTTTTGTTACTTCATTTATGGTTTGATCATTACTAGCCCAGTGATAAAACTGGGCTTCCTGAATTTTGCTGATAGAAGCAGGAGTGCTCCCACTTTAGCTGCCTCAAATGTTGACAACTGAGCATCGTGATTAGAAATCAGCCTTTCAGTTGTTAGCTGAGCTCCTGTTTTCAGCATTCCTAGCTGAGTCAGGCTTTGTATTGAGCATTGTCAATTCTGAAGGTTGTGAAATATTGAAGCTGAGTCCGTTTATTGCATGTGAATGGCTAAAGATCTTGCTGGGAAAGAACAAGATAGTGAAAAAATGAACACAAACTTAACCTTTGACTGGCCTGTTTATGACCATATGTCAGTAGTGCCTGGATTGAAACCACCAAATGCTATACTTCATGATCTAAGAGTGGCTTGAACTTGAATCTCCACTAGTGAAAAGCCATTGCACTAAGTTAAGGCTATGCCACGTGCATCAGTAATTCTGAGGTTGCTAAACTTAATTGCCCTCTTCCATATAGGAGACGCTGTATATTGTGCATAGTATGATGGTAGATCTTTTAGATGCTGCCAATCTTTAAGCCCAGAGGGAGAAGTTATAGTGGCAGCTTATGTACTTGCAAGTTCTCTTCCAATAGATGTGGAAGAGCACACAGAGGGGTTCTGAAGATCTACAAACCTCTGTCTGAGAAGCAGACAGAGGAAAACAAAAGAAAATCACTTCATATGTCAAACCTATGCCCTCATGCAATATTGTCCTTATTCTACTCTTGTTCTCTGTTGGAGCTGTCAGTAGTTCCGACATTGCTGATGGTGATGTACAAACAAAGGGGGAAGCACAAAGCTATGTTTCAAGCTCCATCAGACACCATGGGGGCTGATGGGAGGAATTTAGTAGTGTTAAGTACACTGGAAAGGGCTAACATGATGTGGAAAGCCCGTTGTTTAAGAGGGCACTAAAAGCACCAAAATGAAACATCAAGGGTTTGTTTTCTTAATTGTAACTAATAGTTTGACTCAGGGAAAACTACTTAAACTGAATCTCTGTGAAATCACCTCATTTAGTAAATAAATAAATAAATAAAAAAAATCTTGATCATGAAACTCAAGCACAGTACAATTCGTCAGTGCCAGCAGCCCCTTCCAGAGATAATCTTCCCTTATCAGTTGCACGGAAGGATAGTGCAACATTTAAAATTTAGCAGCCAAATCAAATCGCTAAACAAATTTGACACTCTGACTTTTCTTTGGAAGAAGCTTAGTGTGTTTTTCACTGACACTCAAACTGGAACTGTGCTCTTCCAAGAAGTAATTACAGCAAATGTCTGTAACTTTTAAATGATGATGATGAACCTCCTTGGTACAGTTCAAGACTTTTTACTACCATGTGAATGTAGAGGTTACCTGTTGATCTGAGACATTTGATTCTTTTTCTGTCTGGTGTAGATATTCCACAAGTTCAGATGACTTGAATGTAACACCTGAGCATGTTTTGGCTTAAACACTGTAGTTCCCCTTTCCTTTCCCACCTGAAAAAAGAAATAAAAAACTCAAAAGCCATTACTTGGGTTGGGTATTATTATTTATAGCTATTTTGAAACTGACTAGGACATACCTTTATTTACATAGATAGCATGTTCCTACATTCTGTATACTTGATTGCAATGGTCTGGTGCATCTTACTGACACAAGACTGTAAATGACAGTCCCCTACATTGGGAACACTTGTGAAAGGGAACATTAATCATCCAAAAGGGCAGGATCCTTGGGTTCATAGTGATACCTACAGAAATTAACAAAATAAAAAGGAATAGCTTGTCGGCTTATGTATTAACTAAACCATCAGTTTACTTTCAGGCCCTGTTATGCAAACTTGGAATCTAGTGTGCTGTAAGACAGAGCTATTCTGATGGCTGGACAGGAACTGGAGTTGTTTCTCTGACTAGGATTAATTGGGCACCTGCAGGATATCTTGCTACATCTCTCCATTTCTGTTTCCTGCCTCCTGTCCTCCCTTCCTCTGTCAGTGTTCTGGTGTTTCACAAGAATCAGTCTTTGTTTTTTGTTTTAAAAACTTTCCACGTGACCTATTGAATGGATTGTTCGCTGCACAATTTCCATTTATAAATCATCCAAGTGACTTTATTAGCATTCTAGCTGTGGTCAGACACTGGAGTTGTTTTTAATGCCATATTCTTTCATATAAATTGGACGGTGTTTGTTGATAGAGATTACTGCGTATATTGTGGCGCATCTACCTTCACCTTCCCTCATGTTCTGGATAGTGTAGTAAGGCTTAGTGTATTATTTTAAAGTCTGTGTTTAACATCTCTAGGGAAAAACAGCTCTGCTGTTGTGTAGTCCTGAAGGCTTTTTGCACCTGTTTTCCTCCGTTTGTCAGCTGCAGCATACAATGATCTACTCCAACTCTGCTCTGAGGACATGTAATTACATGCCTTTACAAAGGCTATTGAGCAATTTCTGACTTTTTTTTTTTTTAAACAAGGAACACATCACTATGTATGTCAGGCCTTCTCTCTAAACTGAGATGTCACCATGAGTTCACAACCTATTGTGATGCACTTACTGGGTTTTTCAAACACCATTGAGTTAGGTGTTAAACTTTTTGCCTCAGTTTCTCCCTGGAATGGGATAAGTGGCTCATCCAAGGCCATGGAAGGACTCGGTGTCAGAAGTTCCTGGCTCCCAGTCAAGTGCTTGGTGTAACTAGACCATACTGTCTTCGTGTCAGCTAAATATGTATATTCTTGGGTTCATAGAGCTAGATAACATGCAAGGCCAAGAGCAGATCTAACTCTTTGTAGGTAAAAGGGTCACTCATTCAAGCATTGTTTACCTAGTGTACAGTAGTTTCATGCTGTCCACTAAAAAACTCTATCTGACATAAATATGGTGGTTGCAGGGTAAATTCAACTCCTTGGTATGACACAGACCTGCTATTTCAGGTACATCAAGTACAGAATCTGGACAAGTAGAAGAAATGCTAGTAGTGAACTGATGTATCCATTGTACAACTGGATTGCCTCCCAAATATCTGCAATAGAAAGAACACTTTCCTTCCTAGCTTGTCAAAGACATAGCTTAATTAGTTTCTAGGCTTTAGACATCTACATGGGTAAATCTGAGGTAAAGAAATGAATCTGGTATTGAATTCAGAAAAAGGTAGGTTCACAGCACTAAGAACTTGTTGGCTGACTTAGCTGGTAGTGGGAATGTGCTGCCATGGAAAAATCCTGGTTCTGTGACTTGGGCACTGTAGTTCCTGAATGTGGAAGGCCCAAGGAACCACAGAGACTTTTGTCTCGATTCTTTTCCCCCCCATAAAAGGTGGAAAGTAAAGCTGCTCTCAGAGGGGTTGGTGGTGAGAAGTGATGGCTGCTCCTTGCTCACCCCAGCTGTTCCCTCATCTTGCGCATGTGTCAGTGAAAAGTGTAGGCCTGGGGTAACCCCAAAACCTCTGCTCAGAGCAGTCCTGGTGTTCTGATCATGGAGGGGTGTCTTACATTGGGGTCAGTCTGCTGTAATTCACCATCACCCTATACCAAGTCAAACAGAAACAGATTAATACTGTTGCCATTAGCTTCATAATGAACTATGTGAGGAGCTAATATGGTAACCTTGTGATAGTCACTTTCCCTTTCATCAGTATCCGTTAATGCAGAGGTCCCCAAACTGGGGGGCACTCCCCCTCAGGGGGGTGCAGAGGAACATTTGGGAGGGTGTGGCAGAACCCAGACCAGCTCCCGTGGGGAGAGGGAGCACCACCCAGCCCCACTCTGCTCTGGCCGTGGCCCCTGGCTTGGCCTTGGAATTGACACCCATTCGTGGCACCCGGCACCAGCTGCGGCCCCTGGAGCCCATGATTGCCATGGCCCCACTCCCAGCCACTGCTGCTCTACTCCCGGCCTTGGTCCCTACCACAGCCCCCTGACTGTGGCCCTAGTCCAGCCCTGGGTAGGGGGGCATGGACATTTGTGAATCACAAATAATTCCTCTGGCATGCACTATAATGATACTCACATGGTGCTGTTCTTGCTGCTTGTGTGTTCCAAAGGAGCCACTGTATTTCAGCCATTTAATCTCAAGGTTTAGTGAATTCCTAAGAGAAGGAAAGGGTCTCCAGGTCTAGCATGTTTACTGTTCTTCATTTCCATTGACAACCTCTAGTGCTCTCTTCCTGGACACCCATTGAGGATGTATGTGTGTGATGTAGATAATAACTACTGATGGCATCTAATATTTCACTAAACATTTCTGAGCTGTACAAATAGCCAACAGATTAATGCATATACACTGCTGAGCATGAGACCTTGTGTGGCAAGCTCTGTCCTGGTGGCAGTTTACACTGAAGACCTTGAAGGCAGGATTTGTGTATCACTACCAGCTGATAGTGCTTTAACACTCTTCTTTTGAACTTGGTGAATGGGCCTCCCTGGTCTAAAGAACCTAGTGCTTGCTTAGCATTTTTGGGAGAGGATAATAGTCTAATCAAGCATGGCTTGCAGATAGTCTGCTCTCCCAGCTTGTCACCGGCTGCTTGTTAGGCAAGGTTATGTCTTGTTTACTTCTTACCCTTAGAAGCTGGAAAGGGAATGCCTTGAAACACCTGTGTCCTAGCTGTTTGAGGTGGCAGTAACTAGTGGTTAGATGAGCTTTGCTGTAAAGGAACAAAAAGATTTGGGGTAGGGGGTTCTCTCAGAGTATCATGTTTTCAGTGAAGAGATTTATTTTGTAGGTTTGACTTGTTTTGTCCTAAAGTAACCCAACATTTCATTGAGGCCTTGGAGCTCTCTGCCAACAGGCAAGAGCCCAGGCTGCGTGTGTACAGAGAATAACTGACGGTCAAAGTTCTAGTTCATAGACTATGTACAAAAATAGCCTACCTGAGCAGAAGAAGCGGGTGAGGTGACTTAGTGTCCCAATGGGCTAAAAATCTCCCTCTTAGTACTGGGCTAAGTGACAATATAATCTGTGTATATCACTTTTTTTGTCTTCTCCCTAGTGGTATAGAGACTTGGTTTTGGGTCTTTAGGACTCCCTATTAGTGCTATTTCTCCACCATGAGGAGGAAGTACCCCTGTAAATACCAGGTTTTTAAGAGAAGATTAGACTACAAGGTGAGAATCTGTGAAAAATCTCTATTGGCAAGAAAACACACAGTACTGCAACCTTGTACATCCATCCTGTAAAGGTACTAGCCCAAACATCTTCCTTCTCTTATCTTTGCCAAAATCATGGAAAAACTAAATTTACTATTTGCAAGTAAAGAAAAATTTTGCAAGGCTACTTAAGCATATTTGTGAAGTCATATCACCCAAATGTTAGCATGTCAGAACGCTGATTAGAATTCTCACCGGGCAGATAAATCAGGGAAGGCAGTGAAGTTCTGTTCACTAGTGCCTTGACTATGTGCCTTGTAGGAACTGTAGCAAGTTGACATGTGTCAATTACTGTCTCCTAATTATCGCAATCGCTATGTGTAGTCTTCTGCTTAGAACAAAATAACTAGTTGGTAGTGTCTGAGGTGTCATAGAGACAAAAACCCTTTTCCTTTCTCCACCTCTGAAGATTGCTTCTGCAACTCAAAATGGAGACAGCGGTGAAACTATGTACTGTAGTAGAAGCTGGTGGTGTTTTTAATTTGTTCAACTCCTCAGTGTAAGCTGGGAGTGGGGTTACTTCATTTTAAATAAAAAATCACTCTTACAGAATGCCTGCTTGTTCATCCAGAATGAACACTGTGCTTGGAGCTTGGTGTGACTTCAGTGCTCCAAAATCATTGATGCTAAAATCACAAGTTTCTGTACCACAGAGATAAAATTGCCATTGATGTGCTTAGGTCTTGTCTATGAAAAAAGTGCAGTAGTTTAACTAGATCATGTTTAAAACTCGCTAGTTAAACCAGTCCAAACTTCTAATGTGGATATTTAAAATAAGTTTAACTCTTGCATATATCAATTCAGCAACACCAATTTAAGATGAATTGCATAAGCAAGGGTTAAGTTGATTTTGAGTATCTACATTAGACGTTATCACAGGTTTAACTAGAGAAAGTTTTAAAATGATCTAGTTAATAGACAAGTGCGGCAGTTTACAGACAAGGCCTCAATGGTGTCAGTCCAGGGGATTAACATGCTGCATTAACACTCAAATGAAGAAACCACTGAAGGATTGTGATTCATTGCTAGTCATTGGCATGTTTCTGGTAACTGACTCCTATGCCTCTATATTTGAGGCTAAACCTCACTCATTGTGTTGAATGACCATCAAAGGGATTCCATAAAAAGGGAATTATGTGGCCTCAGCTAAATTTCGTAGTCCAATCATCCAAACACATAAATTCCCACCCCCAATGTATTGACACAGTTTGTGCTCAAACATAACAAAAGGTTGGTTGCATCTTGGAGAAGGTGGGGGAAGAAATGTCTTCACTTCACTAGTCTGCACTACTCAAAAGCGAGGATGAACAAGATATCCTGGGACAGCCTGGATTGTCGGGAATGAACCAAGGAACTGGTATATGGCTATTGGCTCGCCATTAAAACTTTACTGTACTAGGGTAGATTAGCCAGTTACTGTTGAATTGAAGAACTTTTAACACTAACATACTGTACTTCCTTCACTTGAAGGTTGGGTTACATTGAATGTTTTTACTGTTGGAACTTCCTGTTAACCCACTTGCTGTATGTATTTGGTAATGAAAATTCATGCTAGGAATTATTCGTAAATCAGCAATTTACTGCTCAGCCAGCTGTAATCCAGTATATGGTACTGTGGTAATATTTGACTGAAAATGTAATTTGGAAGCTGTATAGTTTAACATTTTCCTAATCCAGTCATTCTGGATATAGTGTACAGTGTTGCTGTTCTAAGAATATTATGGCACTAATTTCTTTGCTGACAATATCCCCGGCACCGTAAGATCCACATTCTTCTGACTAAGCAGGATGGAGCTATGCTGTTTTTGGAGCACAGCTAATGTTCCGTTGACTATAACAGAGCCTGCTCTCTTGATTTGGCAAACATGGACTTATTTCACACCTTTCAAATAGAGCCTGAAATGTATTTTGCAGGTTTCTTGGCCTGCATGATCTCAGCACAGTTTTGCAGTAACCTTTTCGCTGCTGCTGCTGCTGAGCCAAGGTGTAGACCCTGTATGATCTGCCTTTAAAAAACAAAACACTACTTCATGACAGCAATCTATTTTTCCTCTTTAGAGTTGGACTGTAAATGCCATGGCACTTAAGCCTATTCCTTTGTGTGATGTACAGCTCCGAGCGTGCCAAATTTGAAAGTGCAGTCTTCCAGACCATGGCATTAAGGTAGATCAGTTTTTTGAACAAAATTAGTTTAGCTATTTGTTTCATCTGATGTTTTGATAGATGCATTGTTCTGGAATCACCTGAACTTCCAGGTACTTTCCTTCTCCCCCCCACCCCACCCTAGTTTTGTCTTCATGTTTCTGCCCGTTAAAAAGATATAAGACTAGAGACACTGGGTCACTCGATTGGTGGTTGTAAGAAAGTATCTTGCCTCCAGTAGCATACGATATTTTGTGAAGGTAGTGAAAGCCCTGAGGTAATGAGACATGTCAGAACTTGTTGGGACAGTAATTTCTGATCAGTTTAAATTTGTGATTCTTGCATAGTGTAAAATATGGCTTGATATTTTGCAGTGACTTCAGTGTGTAATGTGAATAATTTCAATATGATGATTGGTCCTTTAAGGGGAGGTGGGTCCAGCCCCACCTGTGTCACAATTAACTCTTCACTGGTGGTGAAAATGAGTAATGTCACATGACAAGCTGGTCATATGACTAAACCAGGTCTCCTGCGATGTAGAAAAGACAGTCTATGGAGTCAAAGGGAAGAGACTCCCAGGTAGGAAGTCCTGGGAACTGCTGCTTGATAGAGAACAGCGAGTCAGAGGAGAGTACAGCTGATGAGCTCTACGGACTTGCTGCAGCTCACAGGCAGAGGGTCTGCAGGCACAAGCTGGCAGGGAGTAGGAGCTGGCAAGTAAGGCTGGAGTATAGAGAGGAAAGCCTCAGCAGGAACAGGACAAGAACCTTGCACCAAAAGTTGTGAGCCAGCTAGGAAGTCTGGGGAGAGTTTGTTTCCTTTTCAACCTTTTTTGTTAAACCCAGACCCCAAGAAGGGCGCTTGTGTCAAGTTTGTCAAAACTTCGCGGGTGCCCAAGGAGAGGAACCAAGATGATGGTTAGCCTGAACTTAGACCAGGGTTATGTGGCGTTGCTGCATGTTTCTGGGAAATGATAGCACTTGAGTTCAAAACCAAGCTCCTGGTAGCCATGGTAACTAATTAGCAATCTTAGGTATGCAAATAAAGTGATTCGCTTTAAATTTTGATCAACAATATTTGGAAACAAAATCCTAGATTTTTTTGTTCACAAGTATCTTACCACTATAGTGCATTAAAAGCACTGTTAAGTGTGGTTGGCCCAGAGTGACTTACTTGCTTTGGCATCAGAAATCTGGGCAACTTATCTTTGGAACCAAAGGCTTCATGAATCTTAAATCCACCCTACAAAACAGTTGGGAGCCAAGAATTCCTAAGAATCCCTGTGGTAATTAGCTTGTCGTGCACACAGTGAGAAATAGCATTTCAGTGACAAATTATCTGGCAGCTTTAAGATCTGAGAGTTAACTTTTATAGAACTGTTTAAAAACAATAGAAGAAGTACTTGGTGTCTGAGATCCATTCACGGATCTGATCCGTATAACTCTGGGGATGAGTCAGCTGATATGTAGATGTATGAGCTTATTGCTTTGAGCCATTCTAGACAGTCTCTTATTTTTGATATTATACAACAGAAAGTAGCTAGGCTACTAACAGTTGATATAATCAGTCTCTTCACAATATGTTCGAATCCCTCAATTTTTTGCTGTTTTTGCATACACTTAGCACTTGGAAGCTTTGTCTTCAGCTTCTTAAAGCACCTGGTATAATTCTAGTACATTATTGTATAATTATCTGGTTTTGGAGATCATTGGGAGGCTGGGGGGAGAATTTCCGTAAGATGGTAGGGCTAAAGCAGTTTGACAAAGCCAGGCCCCAACAATTGTCAGTACTCAATTAGGGAAACACATGGCTTGATATTAATGAGAATAAGACTGGGGGGGTTGAAAAATTGTACCAAGATGCCATCATCAAAATATGGGTTTTGAGATTTGGGCATTACCTTCGAGGTATATATTTACACTTACACGCAAAGAGCCCTGTACTATGTAGTGCTTCTTGTCCCCTTTGGATAGCTGTTTTTTCTAGCATGCTTAGCCCCTGTTTGAGCCAGACTTAAATGTAACAGAGCTAATGAAACGTCTCTAAAGGTTATGCAGTTAGGTAGGAAATCTGTAAAAACCAGTTTCTTGCAGTGATTCCCCATTACTTAGTATAGTTTTTGTTCTGTCCAGTTGTTAGGGTGCTTAAATACTGAACCTTCTGGTTATGTCTTTCATTCATATTCCCTGAGAACTCTTTTTGTGTGATGTTGTTGTTAGTTGGTGTAACAGCGAGCAGCATTGAAGAAACAGTAACATTTTAGTTGTGTGTGTTACTGGGAAAGGATTGTCCATAGAGTTCAGTGATGTGTAGAGAAAAATGGCAGTCTTCAAGACTGAAATGCTTCCACATTTTCTCCCCTTTCACCAGCTCTTGAGGAACTAGGTTCACAGGAATCCTATTCTGGCTCATCAGCTGTTTTCCACGTGTGTTTGTGGTACCTCTAAGGATGGCAATATTTTTAAGCCTTAAACTTCTCACTAGCCTGCCAAAAGCAGCAGAATTGAAACCACTAAAACTCAAATTTTACCTGAGACCGAGTACATGAGTTAAGTCTTCAACAGGCTTTGAAGGGATAAGCTTACAAGTGAAGAGCTGGTTAGCTCTCTGTAATTATGGGTAAGTATAAAGTCTGATAAGATAATATGCTAAATTGCAGTGTTAAGAACCACCACAAATAAGAATTATCAGTGGAAAAGAGATGCAAAAATCCGTTCAGATACTGTGTGTGACCCGTCCGTGCCTAGGGTAGCCACCTGAAAACGCCAAGGTCAGGGCAGGTCATTTAGGTATTGTTGCCAGGTCAGTATATAGCCTTACTGTAGGTCACAGTGCCTCTCTGAAAGTGTTGGGGGTACGAATTACATTCTAACGAATGGAAACAGACTGGATGAAAAACCATTTAGTCCCCCACCTTTCAGATCTAACATCATAACTTCACTTTGCCAGTAGTGCTACATTTGACCAACTGCTTGTCTGATTCTCTCAAGCACCTCTGTACTTTTTCTTGTGCTTTTAAATTCTGCCTGAAAATCTACCTTTACCAGGATGCCTTCAAATTTCTTTCATCTGGCATTGGTTAGGCAGAACACATGCAGCCGCTTTAAATCCCACAACTGGTTTATGGAACTGTTCATTACTTTGCTGAAACCTTGTTCATTCCACCACAACCCACATTTGTCCACTGACCTGTTGCACACTGCCAAAATCCTAGATTGTGGGCTCTCTGGGGCAGGGACTGTCTTTATTTCTGTGCTTTGTACAGTAGGCCCCTGATCTCCTATTCGGGTCCTTAAGTGCCTTTGCTCTAGAAAAATATCTACCTTTGGCCAGTTATTGTAAATGCATAATTCTGTGTGCACTTAAATCTTAGATTAGTGCAATATTAAATCCAATACAGTAGTGTTAACGATCTAAAGATGAAAAGTCTTGGTCTCTGCACTTCATCTTTCCTCTTAAGATATTACACTAGAAGGAAATCCTTGGACTGCAATCTTGCAAATGATTATCAGCTAGCCTGGAGTGTTGATAAATATTGGCCTTGGTAGTATGCATGGAGTCTCTTGGATTTGAGTAGCTAGAGATATTACTAAATACAAACAAGTTTTGTTCACACTTGCCAAATAGTATGCTGGCACTCAGAGGGCTGCTAGAGAAAATCATATTGGCCTTTCCCAGATCAAAACTGAATGGATAAAATACCGCTTGAGTTGTATTGAATTTTCTTGTCATAACAAGGTGACATGAACAGCATAGCGTTCTTCTGGGGTACACTTCAGATTGGACCTTGGTTTCTTGCTTCCTGAGTCTGGTAACAACTTGTTTTAGCTACTTTGAGGTGCTAGATCTTTTCCTGTACGTTTGGTTAGTGTACACAGTGCTGTTTTACTCTGCACCAATAAACAAATTTCAAACAAATGCAAGTCTGTTATGACCAGTGGCTATAGTGAAATCCATTATTAACAACGTACAGAGCCTGTCTGTTGCATCTCAAGAATTATGTCTGAACTAGATAGTTGTGTCACTAATATGTAGCAATTCTTTGGTTTCCAGTAAGATCCTGGTTTGAAAGTTCAAGTTCATTGCTGACTCTGAGCAGAGATTTAATCTTTGACTTCAATGGTTTTTCACAAGAGCTGCTTAGGGTGTTTCAGATAAATCTCTGACTTTCCATTCTCTGCCAGTTAATTCAGCTGCTAGTAATTTACTTCCAATCATACCAAATTGGTGGGGAGAATTAAAGTAATAGTTACCTACATAAGGCTCCCTGCTGCTTGGGTGTTCTGCCCTCTGGAGAAACTTTTTCGGAGAAGTGGGGGGTGTACCTTTTCCCACAATGACGGACTTATATGGGGAAACTTTTGTTCAGTCAGAACAGAATATTATTTTTTTTCAGTTTAGCTAAGAATAACAATTCATAGTTAAAAGCAAAGTGAAGTCTGAATGTAGGTATTTTCCCACTCGGCCGCTCCTGCAGTTAGTCATTTGCCAGATGTGTGGGCCTTGCCTGTCACCTCTCTTCTTCAGTTGTGTTAGTTGCTTATTCCAGTTCCCTGCAGGGGATAAAACCGGGGTCGGTTTCACTTATTGGGCCAGTGGAGTATAAAGTTGAGTGACCCATATAGATGGAGATTGGGAAGTACCCTAGTTTAGCTGAATGGAAAATATCACTGTTTAGGGGAAATATTATAAGACTGAAGACTATACCTACTAATCTTTCAGACCTGTTTTGGATGTCCACGTAATAGTGTGGAATGAATAACAAATTACTCACTTTCTTTAAATAGCTTTTAGAGGAGACCTGGGAAAACCAACAAAATGAACTCAAAATGGCAACTTTCCCAGGAAAATGCACTGATTGTTCATCTTAACTTTATTGTGGTTGCAGTAAAGGCTCATATGTGCACAGCACTCTCCCCACCAATGTGCTCAAGTCTAAACAACCAAAAAACCCACCCAGGAAAAATGCGGAGGAAAAATCAGAGCACGCACAACACCACTTTAATAAATTACCCTGCCAATATCTGAAAACTTCAACTCAGTCTTTAGAGCCATTTGAGACCAAGGTGGATAGACAAACCAATCATATGTCCTCTGCAAATACTGTCTGGCTTTCCGCAGGACAGGGTTGGCTGGTCATAACATGCTGAGCCCTTTCTCTTGAAATAGACTGAGCAAGACGAAGGGGATTTAATAAAGTTTCCCAGTGAACTGGGGAAGGTTTCCATAAGAAAGAATAGGAGATGGCTGCTAGTGCTTTTTGTTAAAAGTGCACTGAAGGATGGTAAGCCTAAAATTATTGCTCACTGCATGGATATGGCAAAATCAGTGTTCTTACAATGAGGGAGACAACCCATTGTAAAAGCCTAATGTAGACAGGGCAAGTTGTGACATCATCTCAGTGTAGCTGGGATTTGAGTGCTCTCGCATCTTAGCCACAGTGTGGAAATGGAAGGTGCTGGAAAAGAGAGCATGTGGCTAAGTCAAAACTGACCTGGAGAATTTTTGTGCCTCTGTGCCCTAGTGATCTACAGTGAGGTGCTTGCTGTACTTCCGTAGCTCAGAGTACTGCGGGAAATCTGTGAGAGAACTAAGTAAATGTGTCAGAGCTTTCACCATGGCAACAGAGTACCTCAGAGCCAAGTGTACAGCCTGACAGCATGATGAGAGGAAAGCAGGTCAAATACGTGCATAGCAAGATGGAGACCTTCTGAAGATGTTCAGATATACTCTGCCTCTGAAACTACTGCATCAGTTGCAAACCTCACACTTGCAAACAAGAATACTTTAATGCTTCCTGGACAGTAAAGCTACCTTGCTATTAAAGGATTAATAAGGCAACAGTGCTTGACTTGGCAAATGGAGATTAAAAGTGAGTTCTGCTGATTGGCTGTGACCTTGGCAAAACATCTGTGTTACTTTTTTAAAGGTACAATGGATTTAATTATTAAAATCTCCAAATCCCTGTTCAAATTACATACCTTGTCATTGTGATTGTTTCTAAATAAGAGTATGCGCAACAGTAACACTGTTCAGTGATTCAGCCTCCAGTTCTAGCAGCTAAATTTTCAGCATTCTGACCTCCAGAGTGGTAAAATATACTGCGAGACAGTCACACGAGATTATGGATGAGCAGCATTATTGTTTTTCACTTAGAGTTATAACTGTTTAGCAACCTTCATATGCCAATCAAATCTTGTTTACTCAGTCCCGTACCACACAAAAGACAATATTGCCTAACTAATTCTACATTTCATGCAGCAGAGTACCAGGGGCTTGTACTTCTCTGTAATGATGGGCATAATTAAATTACTCTCACTGAAAAATAGTGAATAACTTTTAATATACTAAAGTGCTTTGGTTGATGATGTTTGTGCTAAGGCACTACTGTAATTATTAGATGATTAATCTATTGAAGTATTTATGGGCCTTGAAAGCAGCAACTACAAGGAGATCATGGTGACACTGGCGTCACTCTAGTAGGTGAAAGAATCTCATGTACTAGCTATTGTTACTTTCAAACATACCTGGATACTCACTCCTTAAAGTACAATCTATACCCTTGCAATGTGAAGTATTCATTAGTCATTTTTCAGTCATTCAAGAAATTCCACTTGCCATCTTTGACGCTCACACTGAAACTCACTGTACATACTTCACAGAGCTTGGAGCAAGAGGCTCCTAATTAGTGTTAGTATGATGCTCTTTTTCAAGAGCTTGTTTTCTTCATATTTAAGCAGGGTATTTACATGGCTTATAGTTTACAGATAGTTACAGGCATTGCTCTTTCAAGGCCAGAGGTGGAAACTGATGCAGCAATTATTGCTAGCACTTGCCATGGACTGTGACTCGCATGCTTCATGGAACAAAAGTGGAACTCACTGGAGTGATTCCACTGTGAAGGCTTTCTGGAGGCTTATGCAGGCTTATGTTCTGAAACAGATACTGTTGTAGTTTCAGGAATAGCTGCAAATGGGTGGAATTAAGAGGCATGATGGAGCTGCACATAGCGTATTGCAAGTCACTTGGAGGATGAACAGAGACATTCCAGCCAGGATTTGACTTTTGTGAAACACAAAGAACAAAACCGCTTTAGCAATATTGAATGAAACAGGAATATTTGATAATCAGTTTAGCCTATATGTTTTCTTTCTAAATTTACTCTTCGGGCCTCTATTGCTGCAGTTTATGGTTGAACTGGAATTTTCCTGGTGGATCTCTCTATCAGTTTCGGTGTTTAAAAAAAAAACAAACAAAACTTTTAGCTGCTTGTTAACACAATGTAGTTCATTTAAAGCCCACATAGTCATTTCTGTGAAGATATTCTCATGTCTTTTGATGCTAGATTTAAATTTACTAGTGTACAGTGGTCTGTATTAAACATATATTTGCATGAAAAATTCTCTTAAAACTATTTTGAGTTACATAAAATAGTGTGACTCTTCTTGTGGCCAGAACAGTCTAGGTACAATGATGCTTCCTGTTTCGACGTGCTCTAATGACCAGGTCTGTGCCTCTTGGCATTCAAGAGGGAAACACTGTTTCCTAACAGACTTGCATCACAAACTCTAAGTCAGCAGTTTGGGGTGTGGTCTAGCAGGGTGCCCTGGCTTGTTTGAGTGAGTCATGAGTTCTCTTGTCTAAACAAGAGATGGTGCATAGACACACTGGAATGTATAAAAGCTTACCTTTGATTAGCCATATTTTTAAAAACAAACTACTTAGAAATAAGGCATATAGAAAAATGCTTTCTATTTTACTAAGGCTCTTGAAATTTCAGAAGCTTAAGCATTGGTGCTGGAGTTTGCTGAATCATTTGCTTTTAATTGAACTAACTATTTTGTTTGATTAATTCATATGGTGTCAGTGGCAGGGGGAGAAGTTACTTGGACTAACTCAGTGTTTTGGAGTCTTGTTAAGAAAAATACTGACTATATTAACATTCATGCTGTTTATGGTATCATCTTCCTTATAATGCAACAAGGAAGGAAAACTTAGTTTTGCTCCAGAGTTACTGAAGAATCGTTAAACTCAGTGCTGTGTGCTGTGAACTAGTTAATAGAACCATTAGTGAGTAGGGAAGCTGAGATGCTGATATCTGATTTAAACACTGAATTGGTGTGGTTGAGATTTTTGCCTTAAGGATTCATTTAACTAGAAAAAATCCTGAAATACAGCCCAAGGTTCTAAATTTGTATTCCCTAAGGATCTCAAACTCCCATTGCTTTCTGCGCGGGGCATAGACTACAGAGCAATGCTAGGCACCAAATTGGTGTGGAAGAGGATTGCGGGATTCATTTAATTTCATATATGATCTAGTCATATTCTCATGATGCTGTGTTATTAGTGGGAGAGTCTAATTACATTAGACATAACTGAGTGGTAATTCATAAATTACATCAATTTGAAAAATCTGTTTCAGAATTTTCTTACCTCAGTTGAGACTAAATTATGATGTACCTTCAGAAACCATCCAGTGTAGGACAGCTTCCTGCTGCTAATTCAAAAGCTGCTGTCAACCCTATCATCTATTTAAATAGATTAATAAATCTCAGTTTGTCAAAACATGAAATGCACGTTAATGTCACTAAACGAAAGTAAGTTGGGTGGCATTTGAAGTTGATTGTCCTAGTTTTTAAAGTCATATCAGTAGGACTACCTTCAATAGTCCACATGTGGCGAAATTAATGTAGACTTGTCAGGCACTGTTGTGTCTCCTGTGGTATAAGGCTGTGTAAACGAGCTGATTGGCTTGTGGCATATGAAGGTTGGTAAGCAGTTACAACTCTAAGTCAGCGGTTCCCAACCTGTGGTTCGCCAACCCCTGGTGGTCCGCAAGGCTACTACAGGGGGTCTATGGAAAAGAAAAATAGCATCCTCACTGAGGAAATGTACAATTTCAAATAAAACTAGTAGCATGTGGTGGTCCACGAAATGTTGAGAGGCTGAAAAGGGGTCCACACACTCAAAAAGGTTGGGAACTGCTGCTCTAAGTGAAAAACCATGATGCTGCTCATCTGTAATCTTAGTATGAGTGTCTGGCAGTATATTATACCACGCTATCTTCTCTGGTATGCCCCCTCCCAAACACACCACCTTGAGCAGAGATTGAGGCAGAACTGATCGGGAGAAGACAATGGCTGCTTTTAAATAAAATAAAAATCTTTTAGCTCTCTTGCTTTTTATGCCTGCGTAAATTAGTAGGTTTGTTAATACATCACTACTTGCTGGACCAGTTACATTGTACTCTATATAGTAAGGGCCATATGCTTCTGGCTTTGCATGGTGTAGTTTAGTGGGTGGTTCCATGTTCTTTTGGGTGTTAGGCCTTGACTGTGCTGGCTATCAGGATGTTTGCCCTGGGGGTTCTAGTGTATACATATCACTAGGGCATGTGCAGGTCTAAGCTTGAAGCTTAGCCACCCTGTCGGGCGTCTTCTAAGATGCTAGTGTCAACCCCAGGCCGCTGCCACCTTCACTCACCTTGAATTGAAATATGACATAACTAGAGTGCAGCAGTATTAGCGTTCATTACGGCAGTGTTTGGATATGAGTATTTCAGTTACCTTAAGGGTGCGGAAAGACTATGAAATAGGTGCTCCGCTTTTGTGTGTGAATATAGAGCTGTGAAATCTTAATCTAGGACAGGACTAGATCTAACAAGTCTGATCTCAAATATCAACGGTTCTATGGCGATAAACCTAAACTTTGTGTAAACTTCCAGTGATAGAACGTTCAATTAGCTAGAGGCAAAAAGAGAAGGGTGGCACATCGTTAGAGAGAGATCTGTCTAAATTCTGGTACAGTCCTTGCTCCCTTGACTCATGCTGCAGTGCCTAAGTGCTGGGGCATATTGGACTGTCAGTATTGTCAACCCAAATATTCAAAAATCATGAGTCATATCCCTTCTGTCCCCTCCTCCCCCCCCCCCCCCAGTTGAGATTTGTTTGAAAATCATGAGACTTGAAACCATTTTGGCTTCACTTTCTGAACTGTTCGGGTGCAGTTTGGTCTTACTGTCAAGCTTTTTTCATTGACCAGGAGGGCTAGAAACTTTTTAAATGAAAGTTAAAATTCTAATGTATTTACATGGCTCCCAGAGCTGGAGCTTAAGAAACACAATTGCCAGACTCCCAATAAAATTGCAATAGCTGGCAAGACTCTGTACTTAGCTGAATGGGGAAACTGCCAGCAAAGTATCTTCAAACTGCCTTTTGAAAAGTAAATAGGAATGTAGGAATTGCCTATTTTATCTAACTAGCAGTCAGTCTAGTTGGGTATCCGGTCCTGATGCAGACTGGGGTGATACTGAGCTCTTGGTCATGTCCCATTAAAAACTATCCACCCACCTAAAAATGGGGCATTCATTACAGCTAACATTCCATCTTTGGTTTCAGTGATGTAATCTCTCTAACTTTGCTCCTGTGCTCATTCTGGCACAGGCTCTAGCTCCATAAGGAAGCTCTGTCTTCCAAGTTGCAGGGATACCCAGTCCTCAAACATAACTGTTTTTAAATCACTCTCTCCTACAATGACACCTGCTGCTGCTCTCTTGTGAATTTGCCTTTTGCGTGACTCCCTTATGGACTAAGGGGTTAGGGAAAAAGTGGAGGGACAAAGATGACAAAAGATGAATCAACAGGACAAGGGACATTTTTAGCTATCCTTTTATGGGGCCATCAGAAATCTATAAGTCTGACGGCAATTGAGTCAGGAAGACAGGCTCTGTTGTGAAGTGCTCACAGTCTATTTAGACGAGAAGTTAGGAGATAAGGGAACAACCGAAGCAAGAATGCAGGTGATGGATGAGGTAAAGATTGTCTTTATAGCAAAAACAACGAGAGTCCTGTAGCACCTTAAAGACTAACAAATTTCTGTGGGCATAAGCTTTCGTGGGCTGCAGCCCATCTGACGAAGGGGGTTGCAGCCCACAAAAACTTATGCCCACAGAAATTCGTTAGTCTTTAAGGTTCTACAGGACTCTCGTTTTTGCTGTATACTGACTAACACGACTATTGTCTTTATAGTTCCTTAATTGCATTGTGGTGCGTGCACATTTTAAAAAGTAAATTAATGGGGTGTCTGTATAGGCTTATAAGCTTAGACTGAATTGTGAATTTCTTCCTGTATATTCAGTGAGGACATCGTACAGTAATGTTTTCAATGGATGATAGCCATGGGGGCCCATTTAGTGCCTATCAAGCTGATGTTTGCCAGCTACATTTAATAGTAATGCCTAGTCAAGTCTGTTTCGATAAATGTACAGAGGGAGCCTCTGTTTACATCTATGGCTGTTCATCACACTTATGATGTGAGTAAGGCTGTGTCTGTACTGAACGTTGACTGATACAAAAGGTGGTGGATTTACAGCTGTGGAGAAGTCTTCTGTTTACTTAGACACCATGTATGGCCCACTCATTGGCAGTGTAAGTTTCCACAACATGCTTCAAGTCTGTTCTGGAAGGGCCAGTGCTAAGAAGGCTACGGTTAAGAGGGAATAGTTCACGTCTCTATGATGCATTTTGTCCCATCTATTCCCAGGCCGCTCTGCTGAAATCCCTAAGAACTAGGGGTCAATTCTGTTGATGTCGACGTTTGTCAAGAAGAATTTGAATAACACCCACAAACTCATTTTCATGCAGGTCACTGACCAGGGTTGATTTGGTTAGATTGGGTAGCTATTGTCTTGAAGGAACATCAAATGGAGTTTAATCCTGGCTGTTGACTTTCTGATTTGAGTCTTTAAAACTAAACAGCTCACACACTATTAAAGGAATACCTTGTGAGTACCAATCCAGAAATAAGCAGTAAGCAGCCTTCTCTTCCCAGCTCAGTGAATGAGGAAAGAAGGAATACAACTCGTCTTAAAGGACTTCCTGCCTTCCTCTTTGCATCCTTCTTTTCTCTCCTTATCCCTTTTCCTTTCCAAGTCTCTTCAAGCTAAGGATTACTGTATGATTTTTATTTCCTATAATCAGCAAAAACCTCTCCTTAGTCGTCTATCCTTTCAGCACCTAAACAGAGCTGGGGCCTCCTCTGCAGGGGCTTGGAATAGAACACTTTGGGTGAGCATTGTTTACTCCCGCAGTAATAAGTTTGATTAAACCTGCTAAGCCCTAGGATTTCTTAAATGGCATTTTACCAAGTGTCTTCCACTTCAGCTTTACTGAGACTGAAATAGTAATTCTGGATCCCTACCCTCTCCCCTAGCCTTTTCTTCCTGCAGATGCTTAATGGTGCCCAGACTTGTCCACGTGGCTCCAGGGCTTGGCCACACCCCTTCGACTCCATCCAGGTTGTCTGCCTCTGGTAGTGCAGCCAGAGAGATGGTTATTCAATACTGCTGCCTTTATCCACTAGCATCCTGACTTTTAAAGTCAGTGAGAGCAGCAGTAATCAAAATCTTTTCCCCTATCTATTTTGGGCACTATCATGTCCCTGCCTCACAGAGCCTCACAGATGGGGGTTATGTTTCCATTTTACAGCTTGGTAACTGAGGCACAGAGAGATTAAGTGTCTTGCTCAAAGTTGCACAGGGAATTTGTGGAGAAGCAAGCAGGGAGTTGAACCTGGGTCTCTTGAGAGTGGTAGTCCGTAACCGACTGTTATTTAAAGGTATTTGGTAGCTAATAAACCTTTTTTGTTCACCTGCCTAGTCAGCCAGTTACAGTTGGTGAAGTAAATAATGCTAAAGATAGTGAATGACACACATCCTCCTAAAAACATGAGAATATATTATGGAAAAAAAAATGTACTGGCCCAGTGTCCAGACTTGCTGTGGAAGAAAGGGAATATGTGTGGGTTACAGTAAATGAATTGAGTGCTTCTGAAATGTCATTGACAGCTCATGTGGACACATGGGTTCAGGATGTGATGCTAAGGCAAGCTTTCCCACATAATGACTCAACCCTGAGCTGCTGGAAGTACAGGTAGAAGAAGAGGGATGCTAACTGCCATGTCCATTCAGTTCCTGACCTTTGGGCTAAGACCAGCAAGGGTGTAAACTGTGCTGCATTGTAGACACTTTCCAGCTGGCTGACTAGACTGAGAATATCAGCTTTGCCAACACCACTGAAAGACCATTGGATGATGCACCTGGAGCTGCATCCAGACCAGTGTCCTAGTACATCCCAATTCCCCCATAAACCTACTTCACGTTGAAGAGGGAAGGCCGGAGCTTTAAGTAACCAAAACCCATCACTGAAGGGCTAGCAGCAAAGAAGAATTCTTGAGATGGAGGCTAGTCACATAACACATGAATAGCAGCCTTCATTGAGAAAACAGCTCATGTTACTTTTGTAGTGAACCAAAACACCCCTCTGAACTCTGTCTCTGATGTAACACTTCTCTTTCTACGGACCAGAAGACACCTAGGCCATCTTTCTTGCTTCTAAAGAAGGCCTATTGTAGTTAAATGAACTTCTTCTGCCCTCTGTCCCGTCCCCCAGTCCCCCCGTATTTCCTGCAGGAAGATAAGGTGGAGCATGCTGCCCTTTGTGGAGAAATGCAAGGTTCTTATACAGTTGCATTTTGAATTCATAAAGTCACAAGATCAAAAAATTACAGTAGAACTTCAGAGTTAAGAACACCAGAGTTACCAGTCAACCACAGTCCTCATTCAGAACTGGAAATACACAGTCAAGCAGCAAAGACAGAAAAACAAATACTGTACCGTACAGTACTGTGTTAAATGTAAAATTACGAAAAGAAGGGAAAGTTTAAAAAAAGATTTGACATGGTAAGGAAATTGTTTTTGTACTTGTTTTATTTAAATTAAGATAGTTACAAGCAGCATTTTTCTTCTGCATAATACATTTTCAAAGCTGTATTAAGTCAAGGTTCAGTTGTAAACCCTGAACAAAACGTTATGGTGGCTCTTTCAAGAGTTATGAACAACCTCCCTTCCCGAGGTTTTCGTTACTCTGAGGTGGTACTGGAGTTTGAAAAGACTTGGATGTCATCTCCCTGCAAGTATCATTGATAGCCTTGATAAAGGTTGAATCCCCAGTTGATCTTAGCCAACTCACAGTTCTTTTACAAACGATTGTAGGGAAGGGTTAGAAGAACCCCAGTGTGGAGACCTACATTTTCTGACCATTGCTTTAAAGGCACATAAAGACAAGTAAGGAAACAGAATGAGTATGCTACAACTAAGCTAGACTTGTAGCTATCTCCCTCTTCCCTCCTCAGGAGGGTATTAGATGCTTATGCATTTGTTAATGTATTTTTAAATTTCTCTGCCAGTAGTAAATCAGGAGCATGTTCTGTGAAGGGTTCAAGAAGAAGACCGGAGATTGTCTCAAACTGAGGAATCCAGAGACTGGCAAATCAGATCAAAAAGAGATATTGGGAAATCTTAAATCTTGTCTCAAGCATATCCAGTATGTAAGAAAGTCAGTTCGTAGGGTCGGTCGGTCGGTCGGTCTGTCTGTCTGTCTTTCCTTTTGTAAAGAATTATTTCTGGGCCATTATACCTGGCTTTCTCCCTGCTATATGTGCTGTACTCTGGTGTTGAGTTCTCTCTCACAAACTTAAAATATTAAGCAGGAAAATTGGGCATTTGTTGCTGTTCCTTAATCTTTTGAAGAAATGGAGCCTAACTTCAGTGCTTTCAGATGTGCTTCAGGTTCTTCATATCTTCATATCCTCGTCGTTTTGGTACCTATAATCAATTAAAGCATTAATACTATTCAGCCTTTTTTTCCCACATCTCTACAGTGGAATACAGCGGAAGCAAGGATGAGTAATCTGTTTAAGAAATGCTACTATAACCTTTAAACCTTGATGGGTAGATGGAGCATTTTAATCTCTAGATTTTTCCATTGCATCTGGATGACTGAACATTCCTATCAAATGAATCATTTTATTAACATGCATAGCTTTTCTTGTAAACCAAAGTATCTCAAGACCCTCAATGAAAGTGAACCTAAGCATGAGGCTAGTGATATTGTTAAAAGGCCATTCATGTTTTCAGTGACTTGAGTGCAGGCTTGGGTTTGTAATGCTGTCCTGTCCCCACCGCAACTCCTGGTACATTTCGTTTTCTCTCACATTCCATTTTAGTGAGGTTGGGTGTCTTTTCTTTTCTTAACTTCCCCCTAGAGGGCCTGAGCAGCACTGTTTACCCTCAGTCAGAGCCAGCTTCCCTTTACACAGACAAAACCAAGAGTTCTCATTTTACAGTAAGATGAATGGAAGGAGATCTGAGAGCATAACTAGAGGAGAGTCATTATAGTAACCGGTACATTTAACTATGTCCTAATGAGATGCTATGCCAGCATCTCGCTTGTGGCCCCTCTCTCCTTCACTGTGCTCTCACAACGCTGTTAGGCTAGAGATATGGTTATTCAATCCATTTCTTTGGGAGAAGTTTTTAAAGCAGCATTTTCATAGGCTAGGTTACACACATGGACTATTCTTGCATTTGACCTGGGGACTCAATTTGGCTCTGGGTTAGGGAACTGTGTTTGTGAAAACTTGAGACCCAAGTAGCATTGACAGCTGGACCTTTTTGTTCCCTGCCAGTTGCAGTATGGACCGCATCACAGTGTACATGGTCTGAACACTCACTACTACAGGTGGTTAAATGCCACTGTGAAATGTAGTATGTTCTTCAGCAACAGATACAGTTCAGTGTGAAAGCTAGCCTGTATAGCAATGCATGTAATAATGCGGGTTACTGTATCTCTGAGAGGCTGCATGAGAGGAACCCAACGCATTCCCTTGGTACTGGCAGTATTTTTTAGCAGAGGTGTTATCAAACTCCCCAAGTGTGGACTGCACCTTATTACAGGCAACATTGCTTGGCCTGCCTTCCCTATATTTGCAATTGCTCTGATGGTGTCCCCTCCCAATCAGGATCCCATCCACATCTGTGCAGCTTCCCTCTAGCAGCTACAGTGAAGGCTTCAATTCCTCTTTGTTGGCCACTGCTCCTCCTTGTTTCCAGCTCCTTTTCGCAATGGATGCTCCTTACTTCTGTCTGCTTTTTGAGACAGATCATGGATGAGCAATGGTCCATGGATCATAGTTTAGGAACTGCTACTCAGGCAAACAAACTGATTTAAGAGATACTCTTCTGAAAATATTTTATGTACGTATGGCATCTGAGCACAGATTGAAAGGCTGGAAATATTTGTGTTTAAAATCACAGAAATAGCTTGCTTTTCACTATTTTGATGGCATTAAATGTGATGATCTTCATTTTCTACATCCCATAGCGTAACTATCAAAGCTGATTGGAGCTTTAGCTACACCATTCCTACTCTGTCAGTCAGTCATAGGGCTTTCTTCATTTTTTATGCTGGGAATCTATCCTTATGTTTTCACAGTTAAATGGAGTGTAAATATTAAATATTTAATAGGTTTCTTTTTCTTTCTGCTATAGTGTTGCTGCTTTCCTTCCCTTTTCTTGTAATGCCAAGTCTTTGTAGGCCATTGTTCTATAATGACAACATGGTTAGTCTCTTTAAAATCTGATTTGTACTTTACTCTCTACAGAGACTGGCCGTCTTGTCTTTGGGGCGATGGGCAGAATGAGATGCATAATTATGGGTAACTGTAGCCTGTAACCAGTGGAAGAAACACATTTATATTAAGACTTGCTGGTGAGAATGACTTACTTTTTAGCAGTTCTGTGGCTATTTTAAAAGATGAACATACTGTACTCTAGCCTATTATCGTTATCTCAGATGTCACTTATTTATTTTCTAAAAATCTACCAGTGGTTAAAGTCAGCATTCCATTGCCAATGAAAAGTTCTTGTTTACCCAGAGGAAGATACTGTGTTTGAAAGCTTCTTGTTGCACTCTGGTGTAGAAGCCCCTTTTTCATTCTCTCCCTGAATAATAGAAATCAAAGCTTACATTGCTGAAAGAATTCTCAGTTCCAGACAGACAAAAGTGGCGAGTGTCGTCCTTCTACAAATACTTTATAGACATACCAACTACATTTGCCTCTTCTTTCTCTCCCCTCCCACCCCCCAAACCCGTCAAAGTTCAAATTGAGGAATGGAGGTAGGCTCATTAATTAAGGGATAATTCCACTGAACCTGGCAGTATGTACTTGTAAATTGCGTGTGTGAATCTGAGGCAGTCTTTTTGCCTGCAGGAACTACAGCATTGATAGTAACGGGGGTTTCTGCTAACTGATGGAGAGTTGTTTAGCTTACACTAACAGATCTGGTTTACATGCTCTGAAATGGAAGCTGCCATAAGTGAGTGGCCAGGCTGCCCGGTAACTGTCTCTGCTTTTCTTACTCTGATGAAACTATAGGGTTTGGCTAACTATGCTTGGGAAAAGCTTGCTTAGGAATTACTCGCAGCTGCTGAGCTTCCCTGGCTTTGATGAATGTAACGGGGGTTTTTGGTAAGGCCAGCAGACACCAGTTGTAACACTCTTACCCCTTTCTGCAGCATGTAGCCCCTGAAAGTGACATTACTCTTTAGGCTGCTGTCCCCACACTTTTCTTACACTAAATGCACGTGACCGAGGGCTAGTCTACACTATGCAGTTAGAGCAACAAAAGGCAGCTTATGTTACCTAATTATGTCAGTGTCTACGTTACAAACTTCCTCCCACTGACGTAAGTGCCCTACTGCACCAACATCAAACTCCACCTCCACAAGAGGCATAAGGCATATGTTAGTGTGGTTAGGGCTATGCAGTGTCTTCATAGAGGTTGCATCCCTTACATTGGCTGATGGCTGTATTATCAGTTTCAGGGCAGAAACTGTGAAATGACAAGAAAGCCTGCTCCCCTGGAGTGCTGGGAGGCAGGGCCCCACTCCTGGGTGAGAGGTGGAGGAGAATGGACCTCACTCCCAACTGGGAGCAGGGGTGAGAAGCCCCGGGCAGCTGGACCGGTTTCCCAGATGGGAGTGGGGTGCAAAGCCTGGGTGGCTTCCGCTCCCAGATGGAAGCGGAAGACTTGGTGAGCTGTGAAATTGACATGGCTGCTGGGCTTCTGGTGGAGGGTGCGAAACCCGGGCAGTTGGACTCTGCGCCCTGGGGGAAAGAAGCCCCGAGTGGCTCCCCATCTTCTGGTGGGGAATGGGGGGGGGGGGAGGAGGGGGGTGCAGCTTGCTGAGAGGCAGCTGTGTCCCACAGGGAGCTGCTAGTAGATCTGAGAGACCAGGCTCTCAGCTCCCCACACTGCCTCTCTTAGGTTGGTGGAGGGCTCCTGGTGGCTCATGGTGATGTACGTTTCTAGTGCAGATATACCATGACTTACTGTCAAACTGGAAGATATTCTGGATCCTGAAGCCAAGAGCATTTGTATTGCAGTTCAGATTTTCAAATAAACCTTGCCTTTTGCAAACTCCTCCATCCAGAAGGCAGACAGTCAAGATACATGCCTGTGCTAAAAAGAGTTTTCCTGGAAAGATTGCAGCCCATGTTGTGGTTGTGGTAGCAACTCCACTGTGCTGATACAGTTCAGAAACCAGATTCTGAAGCAAGCAGAGGAGTGAGGCAGTGTAAAGCAGGTTAGCTGTCCCTACCCTCCTAACCCCCATGCACACACCCTCTTTGATCTGTGTGTCTTATGGCTTTCATTCTACTGTGTGGACTAACTGCCCGGAGCTTGATGACCGTGTAAGGTTCCCTTCAGCCCTTCCAGAAAGTTGAGGCTGGCTAGGTGGGTTTTGTGGTGCTATCTCAGGTACATTTATTTTACATGATGTGCCTAACATAGATCTGTGTAAATAATTTACTTTTTTCGGTTCACTGTATTGAGCGCTGTTGTAGCGGTGTTGGTCCCAGGATATTAGAGAGACAAGGTGGGTGAGGTAATACCTTTTATTGGACCATCTTCTGTTGATGAGAGAGGGAAGCTTTTGAGTTTACACAGAGCTCTTTTTTCAGTTCACTGTCAGTTCTGAAAAATTGTATGTGTGGGGGGGATCATTTCAAGTGAAAAAACTTTGTTTAAATTCAGAACTTTTTATAGCTCTGTAAAAATGAAATGGCAAGAAATGACTGCTTTGAATCAAAGCTTTCTAGATTTTTTTTACCAACCAAAAATAATTTGATAAAATCAACACACATTTGCAAAATGTTTTGATTGACTTGACTATGGATTTAGCTGATTAGACCAACATTAACGCAGTTCTAGTCTGATGGGCTCAGGACACTCACTTTAATGTTTGAATGCTTTTTTGCTCAAACTATACTGTGTGACTCAGGGAAGTCTTGGGATAGAGGTTATACAAAATATATATATTGTTCGAGTTAATTAATCCTATAGATGAGCTGGTCCTTAGTTGATAACATGCATGTAGGGTTTCATCCAGCGCATTACAATGAATACTCAAAACATACGGTTTTTCTAAATGGTGCCAAATTGATGTGACTGTCTGACTTTATTGTGGGAGCTCCACTCTGAATTTTCTCCCTCCCTTGTGCATGCCTGCTCCCAAAAAAAGGAGCTGTACTGCCTTAAAGACTGCTTTACCACTTTGTGCTCTTTCCCATACTATTATACCCTGAAGAATGTAAAACGAAATCCAAGTAATTCTGGTTCTGTCTCTTTCCAATGAGATCATATTGTAGCTGAAATATTGACTTTCCAGTACTGACTGCAATGGTGATACTCAATGAGTATTTCTAACCTCACAACCAGTAAATATACTAGCATTTTGCAGTCCTCATTACAAGAAGGCAAGATTACTAATCAGCCTTGCAAGATACTGGCTTTCTTCTCTTACTGGTATAGTTTAAGCTAATAGAAATCCTGTATAGCTACTTCTGGTATTATATGTCCCTGGAGAGCAAGGTCATTGCAAATGATACAAGTGAATGAGTAGAGGACAGAAATGTGATCTGAGATTCCTGCAGGCTCACTCATCCTGCACCCTACATGTGTCAAGGGAGACTGTATTTACGTCACTGTGTCTTACATAAGGACATTGATCTATAATGTGGTAGCTCCTGAGGCTGTGTGGGTCTTAGGAGGCTCTTTTATAATTGGTTCAGTATGTGCCCAGTAGGGAGCTATGTAGCATTTATGTACAACTTTGCAGCTGCGTAGAAAGATCTTGGGTTATGGAATCTGTGTAGCTCTTGAATTCTTAAATCTGACCCTTGATTCTGACAGTTAGCTTTTTCTAACTTCTTGGACTTTCAGTGCACCTTAGTTTTAAAAACAAACAAAAGAACACGTCATTGAACTTGCTATAAATCAGACTTGCCAAATTGTATTAGCTAGCAGAGGGCTAGTAATCAAGTTTAGTATCTGAATAAAATATCACTGTCAAATGTGAATGAGCGAGATATTGTGCTTGGGTTGGTAACTTTTCCTGGACTATCCTGCAAGGCTGCCATCAATCTTTTCCTTGGTTCAGGTTTGCTACATCAATTTTTAAACTGACTTCTCCCCTTTCAGATCACACACTTCAGAAACCATCATATTCATTTTGGAAATGGGTTGACCAATGTATATGTTGTGGAATGAACTGGAGACTTGCTGTGGAGGCGCAGTGCTCAGCTGTTGGAGAGACTGGCTTGTAAATAAAAAGTGATCCAATATAGAAATCTGGGGAATTCAGAACACTTTCTTAAAACCAGGACCATGCTTTCTGTGGTGGAGGTAATGCTTTCTGAATTGGTAAGGATGATGTAAGTTAGTGCTTATGAAGCAAGTGCCCCGTTGTTAGCTCTTGGTTTCCATTCAGAACCTAAACAAAGAACAGTGTCTTGGGAACAGAGTGCTGTGAACAATGTGAAATGATAGCAAAACCTGGCAACACTGAAAATATGTTTTGGCTGTTTGACACTTACAGCACACATAGGCTTTGGCTGTCTGAACCGCTGGGTGAGAATGTCTGGGTTTGTCAGTTTCCCAGGGCATACAGTACTGACACACTATTGAGGAATCTGATACAAATGCATCTTTCATGATAGCTTGCTACAGTGTTAACCGGCAAGCAACAAACAAATTAAACAGCTATCCAGTGAACTATGTGGATCTTGACATTTATGTAACAGTCTTGTGATGTTCCTCCTTTAGAAAGCAAGTAGATAGTCTTACCGCAACATGTTATCCAATATATCTGTTCAGACTGAACCCTTCTCCAACAAAAAAACATTTTTTTTACTCATATGTACAGTAAAAACAGAGCAGAAACTCAAAGTTGAAGCAGAACCCAAAGACTAGAGACTGAACAATAGAAAATGTGAGTGGGCACTGCCTAGGTTTTCAAAAGAGTGTCCTGTACTCACTGTGGAATGTGGACCCCCAGGCAGACAAGGCTGAGGTGATGCTGATAGGAAGAAGGAAGTGCTTCAAAGAATTTGTCTCCCTTTGTAATCCTCCTGGCTGCTGAAGGCATCTGCCCTGAGATTAAGTTGGTTGACAGCCTTGAGGTTCATTTTGGACTTCTCGGAGATTCGAGATCTGAACAGCCATGGTTGCAATAGCCCATATCCATTGGCAGCTGGTGAGAAGATTTGGCCTGATCCTATCAGATGTAGCATTGTCCAATGATCCGCATGTCTGTGACTTTCAGGCCCAATTTACTGCAATTTTTACATGTAAGAATGAAGCCATGCACCCTGAGGGGTCTGCAGCTGATGCTAAGCAGTCTGCTGCATTTTGGAACGTGGGTCGTGGCGAGCCCATCTTTGATTTGAGGTCTGCACAAGATCCCTATTAAACAAAGTCCAGGTTGAAGTCCTTGTCCTGACAGTCAAAAGTCTCCCTGGGATTGGTGCTACTACTTGAGAGATCACCTGCCTTCTGTCAGTGCCTGGGATCTCCTTGGCAGCTGTGTTCCATTGGAGCCATGAAACTGATCACAAGCAGGATGTGCTAAGTTCAAGAGACAGTTGTTTTTTTTTTTTTTGCAGGAGCTGGGAAACTCACTCCTGGAGGGGAGAAGCGACCATGGACTTGACTGTTTTGAGAACGAAATGAAAAACCCATGTATTTGATTTGGCTTTCCCTCAATACATTTTCCATACTGGAATGTGAAAACCCCCCCTTGGACTAATTGATCTTTCTCCTGTAGGTGATGGGAGAGAGAGGAGAGATCTTGTTATGAAATACATGGCCAGGTCTCTGACACTACAGCCATGTGGGTCATACGAGTACCTTGGTAAAGAGGGAGTTTTAAGTCTTATGGTTTTGGTTGGCCCAAAGCTGATACCTGATGACACCTTAGGGACACCTTGGCCTTGAACTGGATAGATGGAGGCAGTGAAAACGCTAACAATATGTCCAGTGCTGTTATCTTTCCGGGTTGTCATTTTGGAATCTTTCAGTGAGAAGTGCCTTAGAAAAGCCAGTGAATAGGGAGTTGAATTCTGACTTGGCAGCCTCTGTCTGTCTAATCTTTGGTAAATGCAGATGTGCATCTTGGAACAATTTGCTCCTGGTAGCATTCAGTGGTACTAGTGCGACTGTCTACTCTGACAGATGGAGCATGGCTTTAGAAGGTAATTTAAACCAATGGAGAACCGTTTCCAATTTTTCAGGCTTCTAATCTAGGAGCCAAAACTGTTCTTATGACTCCAGCTTGCCCACCCTCTTTGTACCAATTCTCTTATAGCCTGCTAAGCTTGCAAAGAGCCTTGGGAGGTGCCCTTCCCACAGTGGCTGTGCAGAGTTACTCTGTAGCAGCAGCACTTTGAGGTGTTTCTGGATCAAGGGGGAGGGAACCAGAACTGTGGCTTTCGGTTAGTCTGAAGTCTTGAGCCCCATCTGAGTGAACCAATCAGTTTGATCATACGTTATATGAAGTTACCAAGTTTGTGCTGGCTTTCTAAACTTGTGCCCATGCATCTCCCAAGTCTGTGCTAACATAGTGTCTCTGTATTGGAGACATCTTAAATGACAAAATTCCCATGCAGCCAGCGAACAAAATTCTAGGTTTTGTTCTGCATAGTTGAGTTTCCTGAGTGTTTCTGGTTAGTGTGGGATGCTCAGTTACCGTTAGACACCCCCACTTTCTCCTTTCTGGATGACTTCTGCAAGGATAGTTTAGCAAAAACTAGTAAATGGGTTCTTGGCACAGTCTGGAGCCATTCCCACTTCTTGTGCAACTTGAAGAAGATACCGATGGTTCTTTGTGATGAGGGAATGTTGAGCTGAATTATACAACAGAGCTCCCATAAAAACAATTAAATATATGGTAAACTTGCCTGCATTAGCATGTGAACAAAACTTTAAATGTAATACACTTGGCCAGCGGAGGGTTTTGGGTCTCCCCTCCCTTTGCTAAATTGAAGGAGATACAGATGGGGCTTGTACAAGTTTTTACTCCCACTCATATTACTAGGTGAGACACTTGCTTTTCCTGGAAAACGTGAGAGTAGAGTCCTCTGTGAGCTGACACAGCGGAGTGTAAGAGTTTGCCGGGTGTGGAAGAACACACCCCACAAAGCAGGATCTAGAAACCAATCTTTTGTGCTGTTGATTTTTTAAAACTTGTCTTTGTTTCTTTTTTAAAACCCTGTTTACATGCAGTTGTGAATGGATGGAATACTTGAAATACGAAGTTCACTCGGCAGTAAGATGCATCTGCAGTTTTGCATTCTATATATCTTATTTACAGGATTTGCAGAACTGCTGTTTATTGTGCTGCCTCTTGGTTTATTAGTGGGGGCTAATGTGGTTACACTGTTCTTACTTTATTTTCTGTGTGAACTCTTTTTCCTTATTGTGGTAGACATATAATATATTCTGGATTAATTTAGTATCTGTATTGAGTTTTCCTGTGAAAATTACTATCTTCAGCCTATTAAAGCTAGAGTTGGACATTTGACCAGTCCAAAAATCATGGGTCATTTGACTGGTCAAATATTGGTTAAATATTGTCAAAGATTTTAAAGCATTAATTCTTTAGATCAGTAACAAAAAGTAGTAAGACTTCATGATCTGCAGTAGGCTTTGCCTTTGATACTTATGCCTAATTACAAAAAGCAAGTTATTGAGTTACTTGAACTCACAAATATGGGAGGCACAATTAAATAAAGTTCAGAAGGAAAGAGGCAGCATGATGCAATCAGAAAGGTAGTCTGCTACCTACATCAAGGCATACTTGCTGGAATACATGGTCATATAACAAGTGTCAGTTGACCAGCTTACCAAGTCTAATTAAAACAAAACATCAATAAGTGCGTAGTGTCAGGACTTGTTTATCTGGTTTTCCCTATGATGAATAAAACCCCCCGAAGACACAACAGGAATAATGCACTGCATTTATAGATCCAATCTCTCTATTTAAAAGGCAAGTAAGCAGTACTCTCACTATTTTACATATGGAGAAACTGAGGCACTCAAGTCACACACAGCAAATAAAGTCCTGATTTCTTGACCTCGGCTCTATTAAACCAGTGTGCCTCCTTCATTAATGTACAGGCCAAATATAAATCTATTGCTTCGTAATTCCCTGAGGTTTTTAGTTGCTAACTGATCTGTAGCAGCATGTATGTATAACAGAAAAAAAATTCACAATCCAAAAACTCAAATATATAAGGTTTAGCATTGCAGATTTGTTTTAAGACCCCAAAATGCTTCCTTAGGTTGGATTTATTTGTTTGTTTGTTGTTTTCCTGAAGTTTGTGTGGGTATAAAGAGGCTTTGTCCTCGTCAGGCCCCTGAGTTCAGGGTTGACAAGGAGAGGCATTGAGTGAGTTGCAGGCTGTGGCTTTACACTCACGTGCCCCTGCTGCGTTTACCTGTATTCAGTGCATAGCTCAGAGTCAGTATTTAAACATTCCCAAGACATTACATCTTTTCAGATCGTTATTCTTTGCACCAAATGCATGTAGAAGCCCTGCTTTCCTCTGCCCATGTTCATGTGTTGGCTGGTGTCCTGGTTCTTCAGCGTTTGAGTGACAGTGGCAGACCAAAGTGTCATAGCTAAAATTAGATTGTTCAAATCACAATTCTGAAATCCACCTCCAAAATAGCAATGTCTCCCAGCTCTGAAAGCACACACTCGCCCCTCACTGTTTATCTTCTGTAACTGGTGGGTGTATCGATTGCTCATGCGAGTTGGGGACTATAACAGCACTGATCTGAGCAAGGCATAGAGAGCTCAGGCACTGTTCAACCTTCCCAGTGAAACTCTCCAAAGGCACCTGAGCCAGTTCCATAGGAGTTCATCAGGCTTTTCTTATAGCTCACCAATGAAGAGGAATGTTTCTGTAATTGTGTGTGAGAGTTACAAAACTAGCATTAAAATACACTTGTTGTGTAACACTGAAATTGACTATGTGATGCCCAGGTTCTCCCAGAGGCTCCTTTTTGGATTTTTAGCTTACTAGGTTTGTTTTTTCACCTCTAGCTGAGTAGCCAACTATCTGAGTGCCTAGACCACTTTGGATTCCTTGAATTGAATCCAGGTGTTTGTGCCAGAAATGGACTGTCAGCTCCTTTAGCCCTATTAATTAGATGTAGACTGAAGTGAAAGACAATTCTTTAAAGATATAGTATGTGAAGCTGTTACTGTGAAAGATTCTTTTAAATCTGGACTCCCTTAAAGCTGGCTTTGTCATAAAAGACAGATGAAATTTTAAACTAATTTTTGACTTGGGCCTCCAGAAACGTGCATTTAACTTCATTGAAGCTGTCATGGGGAGTAAAATGAAGTAAGAAATGATAGAGTGAAGTAGACGCTTGGCACTGACAACACAAGCAAACTATTAATTGAAAGAAGTGTTAGAACTTCTTCTAGCCTCAGGAGGCTGTTAGTGGCTTATTGAGAGGTTCGTGGAGGAAGGACTGAATGAGCATCTGTTTCTGATTAGTTACCTTTGCCCCACAGATTTCTGCTTCTTAAAGAGAGCGAGCGAGCGAGAGAGAGCGCGCGTTAGTATGGCTTTATTTGAATCAAACTTTTTAATGAAACATAAGCTGCAGTGAAAAATGGGTGAGTGCTCTCCCGGCACTTTCCTTTACATTTTATAAATCGTACTGAGGTTGCATTTCTCTAAGTTCAGAGGCAAAAGCAGCCTGTAATTCTCTAACCCAAAAGATGGAAGTAGAGCAGTCCTAAAAAGGTTAATGGGCTGTAGTGAGCAGAAGTTGAGCTTTCACTTGGCCCACTACTAGTACTTCTATTGCCACCATCCCCTTATGGCCCGCTCCCTACTCCAGAAACGTTTGGGGGATGGGGGTAGAGGTATTGCAGGGAACAATGACTGTGATGTAAAATAACGAGGAAGAAACCAAATCCTGGCAGTTAGATGAACGTGGCTGTGGATTACAGGGGTCAAACCCATTCCTCTGAGGTATGGTGTGGATGGTTCTAATGAGTTTCCTGGCTTCTTGTGATAGTCCTTTCCCTCCTTTGTCAGTTTAACAAGTTCTGAATTTTTCTTTTTGTAATCCTGTTATTTAGTTATGGAGTCTGGTTGCCACCTTGTAGCCTGCTGGCTTTGCAGCAGAGATACTGTTGTAACCTTGTTGAGATTTCAGCATAACTCAGTGATATGACTAGCCAATATCCTTCTGGGCAAGTGCAAGAAACAACAAAGAGATAGCTGGGGTGGGGAGAAGTCACTTTCTTGAAATCTCTGTGGTGCAAACACTTGAGTAATTCAGTATGACACTTCTAATTTGAAGCACATGTGAGAGATGGGCAGGGCAGGGCTGCTTTCTGATGCTCGGACTTTTTTTTCCCTTGAGGGTTAGTATGTTTGAAGGCTTCAGTCCTTACAACTTAAGTGTTGGCTGCTCTTTCTGAAAATGTCCACTTTGTTTCCTAACAGTTTGAAGGGGGGGACCTCTACCTGTGGAATCTGAAGACATTCTTGTGTGTAAGCAGAGTGGTGGGATTGACCACAGGATTTTGAAATGGATCTTGTTTTAGCAGTCTCTGAATCCGCTAATTGGGAGAACTTGAATTGAAGCAGGAAGCGGAGATGGCATAGTGAAGGCCTTGGGTTTTGGAGGGAAATCCTTCTGACTCCGCTGCATTCTTGGAATTGTGATTACAATTTTAGTCTTTTAAACAGATTTGTGCGTGAGTAATTAGACCATTTCAGTTCTCCCTTAGCGTCAAAGGCAGACTACTGTCACTAGGTTTGGCAGATACATAACACTGAATTTGTTGCAGACATCTCTGAGATGTAAACAGTTTAAAAATTGGCTATATTTTGAGGCTGAGTGGGTCAATAGCTTGAACAGCAGGGTGTGGTGTTCGATATATCTAGCTCCCTGGTTCTGCAAACTGCTGTGTCTGAGTGGACCCCTTCGATTGCTTGGGCAGAGGGGCTGCACGTGGAGTGCAGTGTGAAGGATTGAGGCCTATGTTAACTCTGATACTTAGTATGCACTCGTGAGTTCTATACTCTACCAATCACAGTGGTAATATTGTCCTTGTAGTTAAAGGATTCTTGCCACATCTATCATGATTCTACTTCAGGAGCTGGTAGCTTGATTCTGAGAATCTGTTCTGGGCTAAAATTTAGTGTGAGATTTGACTTTTCATATTTTCCTGCTTTATTTGGTTCAGATGCTCTGTCTGCTCTAAAAATACGGGTTTCAGATGTCTTTCTGGGCAAACTGGAGAAATGACTAAGATCTAAGACCTGTCGTACACTTTAAGAAATGCTTAGCATTCACAGTGCTTTTCATCTTCAAAATGCTTTGCAGACGAATACTAATTACTGTGTATTACAACAATGCCCCCGATGTGCGAAGCAGTACACAGACATATAGGAAAGCACAGCCCTGCTCTGAAGAACTTACCAAAGACAAAGGGTGGAGACAGAGAACCTACAAGCTGTGTGTTCATGCTTTGTGAGTACTCTTTTTATTTAAAAACCATTCCTCTAGCCATTGCTGGTATCTTGTCTCTTAATTAAGACGTATAAATGTGGGTAGGAGAGAGGTGTAGATCCCACTTACAGATCCCACTCAAGAACAGCTTGAGGCACAGACATGAAGTAATTTCCCTAAGGTCACACTGCCAGTCAGTGGTAACGATAAGGATTCAGGAGTCCCCAGCTCTGTAACAGGGCTGCTCTACAAAGCTGTACTTTTTCATATGCTGGTGTAAAGTATGTTAATTATTCATCCTGCTTGTGGAGTATAAAGTATACACTTCAGATCACCTGATTCAAGAGAGTCCTGTCTCCTGTCAGTGTTGTGGCTTGCTCTGTATTTAGGCCGAGCTGGGCGAGGTTGGACATCATGACATCCCTCCAGCGTGCACAACGCTGTCTGCAAGGTCTTCTCCATCCAGCTTTTGTTCGATTTGACTGCATAAAGCCAATGGGTTGGTATGGACTCCAGCACACAGAGCAGAGGGCCGAGCCACCTCAGCTGGCGTTGTCATTTGGGAAGACATTGTAGGTTGGCTGCTCTGATGCCTGACATCTTTGTTTGTATCATGATGAAAATACCAGATGCCTTCAATATGTTTGTTGCTGGTTCATGTTGAAAGAGTCCAGTTGGCACATTTGCGTCTCTGTGTGGCCCAGGTTTCAGAGCCATAAAAAAGGACAGACGCCACTGCCGCTTCATGAATACGCATCTTAGTCTGAGTTGATACGTGACCTTGATGCCACAGAGACTTCCAAAGAGCATGCATATCATTTCCTGATTCGATGTTCCATATCAGCAAGGCAACGTCCTCCTTTGGTGACAACAGAGCCACTTCTATCCCTTTGGTCTTCTAGTTCTGGGGTTCTCAAACTTTTTTGCAGGGACTCCCCTTTGGAAATACGTCAGGCTGTGACAACCCCTCCCAAAAGTGATGACTCCCCCACCATGCCATGCCACCCTTAGCAGCATGTGTGGGGGGCTGACAACTCGTGGCCCCCCATAATAACCGTGTGAATCCCTGGGGGGTCATGACCCTGAGTTCGAGAACCCTTGTTCCAGCTGGCTTGAAGACCAAGCTTACTTGCTTCTTCCATAAACCTATTCAGGGAATGGCCGAGATAATTTTGTGAGGATGCGAAGATAGTCGTGTCACCCACATTCAGATCTGTTATGCAAAAGTTAAGCAGTAGCACTCCTCATCTGTGGCTAGTGACCGTTTTCTTCATTTGATCAGTAACAGTGTTGAACAGATTAGGGGCAGCCATGCACCCTTGATGGATGCTGGTGCTGTGCTCAAACTTGGTGGATGTCCTAGTATCTGAGCGCACACAACTCTCATTTTGCCAGTACATTTCTATGAGAAGATTGAGGAGCTTGCCAGGCACACCATTATCCTGCAGGCTGAGCTCAAGGAAGCAATCAATGATCAACAGAGTCAAAGGCAGCTTTTAAATCAATAAAGGCCATATATATCTAATCCTTTCTGTACCAAAACTCTTGGTCTTATTCAATAATTTGTCTAATGGTAAAAATCTGCTCTGTGGTTGACTGGCCACGTATAAACCTTCTTGCTGCAGATGGTGTAGATTCCTTATTGCTGGCTTAACACACTCAAAAAGAACCAGCATGAACAGTTTGCTTGGAATGGAAAGCAGAGTGATGCTACAGTGCTTGGAACACACCAGAGCATTGCCTTTCCCTTTCCAAAATGGGAGTATAATCTCATGGCGCCATAAAGTGCATTATATGCATAACATTGGTTAAAGTGATTAAAGGAGGCAATGGATGGGTTGGTCATCACTGTGAGAATGTGGCTGGCCCTGGTTTGCTGAATCTTCTTTCCTGAAATTAAAATGTGTGGGAAATGAAGGTAATTCCTCCCTGAGGTTTAAAATACTACAAGAGCCTGCATGATCCTGGGCACTTGCAACTATATGAAATTTACAAGTTATACTGGCTCTGGTACTTACTTGTGTTTCCATAGAAACTGCCATCTCATCATGCCAAACTGCAGAAGGTGCTTGTTGGAAACTTGTTTGAATGTCTCTTAACTTTCCTGAGTGGATCAAAATAATGAGGGATTGGTAAACAATGAAGAGGACAGGTCACTGATGAAGAGGGATCTGGAATGCTTTGTAAACTAGGTGCAAGTAAACAATTCATTTTATTATGCCTAAGTGTATACATCTAGGAACAAAGAATGTAGGCCATGCTTACAGGATGGGGAACTCTATCCTGGCAAAGATTTGAGGATCTTGTTGGAAAATCAGCTGAACATGAGTTCCCAGTGTAACTCGGGTGCCAGAAGAGCTAATGCAATCCTTGGATGTGTAAACAGGGGAATCTCTAGTAAAGAGGTTAATTTATTTCTGTATTTGGCACTGGATACAGTGTCCGATTCTTGTGCCCACAATTCAGGAAGGATATTGATAAGCTGGAGAGGGCTCAGAGAGGAACCACGAGAATGATTGAAGGATTAGAAATTGTGCCTTATAGTGATTGACTCAAGAAGCTCAATCTATTTAGCTTAAGTAAGAGAAAGTTAAGGGGTGACTTGCTCAGTCTATAAGTACCTATATGGGAAACAAAGATTTGATAATGGGCTCTTCAATCTAGGAGAGACAAGGTAGAACATGATCCAATGGCTGGACCAGAAATAAGGCTTAACATTTTAACAGAGAGACTAATTAACCATTGGAACAATTTCCCAAGGATCATGGTGGATTCTCTATCACTGGTTGTTTTTAAATCAAGATTGGATATTTTTCTAAAAGATATGCTGTAGGAATTACTTTGGGGGCAGTTCTATGGCATGTGTTATACAGGAGGTCAAACGAAGTAATCATGATAGTGCTTTCTATGGATTTTTTTTTTTTAAAAGCTGTCATCTGCTTTTTCTCTTTTCACCATTTGGTTGTCAAAAGATTGAACTGAAAAGAAACAACTTCCCTTTCCTTCTTTCTGCCAGGTTTATGCAATGTCTGATAGTGTCATTGCAGTCACTTTCCAGTTGTGAATTTTGTCGCTGGATGATGGAGAAATCCCCACTTACACCTTGGTAATTGTCAGTGATAAAAGCACATGATTATTAAACTGTTTTTCAGTCATGCCCTAATACTGCATTGAAAAAGTTGTACATTATTTTTACCAGTGCACGACCATGTCAGTAAATTCTGAGGTACGACCTCCTGGGTTTAGGACAAAATTCTCCTTTCAAAGCCACCCATGCTCAATATTCTGCACTCATTTCACGTGTATCTCAAATGGATCATTGGGTCATAACACTGTCTCAGATACGACATTTTGAAATCTAGTGTAAACTGTTGCTTTAGCTTTGACCATCTTGCAGGGTCTGAAAAATATTTGTTTAACTTCTGCAGGTGATGTGCAAAGACCTTGAGCAGGCTCCTCAGCAAAGTACCCGGTAGCAATCTGGCTGTCCATCAGAGAAATGATGAATAGAATAGCTTTCTCTTTCCAGCTACAGAATTATCTGCTGCTTTGCTGAACAGTCTTCTTAATGCTGACAGGTGGAGATATTTGTAGAGTAGCTGGATACATTACTCTGAATCTACTGCTGGAGTAAATCATCAGAGATCTGTTCATGAGCAGGTGAGCACTTGTATGTTCTCTTTCCCCAGTTGAATATGGCCTTGATTCAGCGAGGTGCTGAGCACCCTTTACTCCCACTGAAGTCTGGGGGAGCAGAGGGGACTTGGTATCCTTCAGAAGGAACTCATATCTCATGGATTGGGCCCCATGTGCAGATTTTTGCAGCCTAATTATTAATTGCATGGCCGGCTGTGACAAGATTATGGTATAGGCCTCTTCTGTGCAGTTCTGTTACGATAACTACCGAATAGCATTTAACTATATGTCACCTTTGTTTATTTTAGAAATCAGAACATGGACTTTTTAATATCAACAGGTTCTAACATTCTAGGCTTGTGAAAACATAAATGCATGCATGTTTGCTTCTCACAGTACAAAATAGGGTTCTCAAGTGCACTTTATGCCATATGAAATGGGATGACGAGTCTGTCAGCTGTCTCTTACCTGTCACTTCAGATCCTCTGTTTGACGCTTGTGTAATCCCACTGTGATGTATGGTTTTCTCATACCCCTCTTGCTTAATCACGAACTGTTACATATTTGAGCATTAGAGCACATTAAAAAATATTGCATAGGATGGCAATACTGCAAAATCTGGCATGGTTTCAGTGCAACAGCTCAGTGTGTTGCCACCGCTGCTTAGACTGGAAATGCAAAAGGATTGGCTAGCTGAGGTTGGGTGAAAGGAATTGTTATACAAAATGACAGATTGCGCTGGAGGTTCTTGCTGTTTGGGAAAAGGAAGCCAAGACATCCGTGCTTAATATCTTCCAGAAGTCTCACTGTTTAACTCCTTGAATGCACTAGGACATGCAGTGTAAACCTGATATAAAAGCACTCCTTGTAGCTCTACAACACACTCTGGATATTGTGCCAACTCATTGTTAGGAATGTGCCTTAAAACATTTGGCTCTGGGTCTTGGGGGGGTCGGGGTGGGATATGCTCAAGGAGTTTGAGCAGTAAGGGAAACTGATGAGCTGTTTGTGCAAACTGCCATTATCCGTCTCTTTAGGAGGCTCTTGTTCACTGGTTGAGAGGGTGGTGTGTGCGGTTGGTGGTGAGAAGAGTGTTTCTCACTAGTCCATCTGCAGGCATTCAGACCTCGTCGGTGATGTGCTGTCTTGGAGAGTAGCAAAAAAGAGTAAAAGGTTGATGGTAATTTCTTGCAGGTCACCTGTAAGACAGGCTCAGCGTTGCCTACTTTTGCACTGGTATCAGTTTGTAGTGATAGCTGTGTGCCAGGGGGCTGCTAGTTTCCTGGGACATGCCTTTCCTTAATGCTCGGGAGGCCAGGTGGGTGGGTATCTGCTTCCAGAGCTGAGGAGACATACCTCTCTATGGATGAAACAAGATACAGCGACTTCATTCAGTGCCCTGTTCAAATATCTCCATTTCCCCAGGGTAATGCCATTCATTTTAATGACTGTAGTTTGCTGCTGCATTATTAGCATACACACTCACAGCACGTTCAAATGTAAAAGTTTGGCATGTGTTGTAACAATTGGAAAGAACTGTATTGTTCATTTTATGTGTCACTTTATCAACCCTGTTTTGACCATATTAACTTTATCTTTTTAGTAACCATCTTCATTTCACATTAGTCCCAGATTTAATTCTAGGCTTTATAATTGAATCCCTGACCCCCAACTCTTTCCTTATCATCAAGAAGTATTCGTTGTTTGTGGTTTAATTTGAGCAAAGTGTATGTTTAGTGGGCTTTGCTACAGTATTATCCCATTTCTTTGAATCTGTTACTTTCCCAATATCCCAACAGCTTTGTGAGGACTCCTTGCTGGTGTTGGCAACTGGTCTTCCTCAATGCATTCTTTAAAAAGATTGTGAGAGCATGTTTCTTCCTCCATCCTTCCTCATACACACTACAGGGAAGCTATTCTGTATAGTTCAGTTACTCAGCAGAGAGACTGGTGGTTGCTGTTGTACGGCATTTTTGGTACACAGCCTGCCGTGACAGCTTTCTTCCTTCATGTGACTGCATTTCCAAAAGTGTGCTGCTAAGCAACTTGATGGTTGTAGTGCTGCTTTAATATAGTGTCAGTGAGTAACCATCTTGCAAGGCTGACATTCCCTCCAGTTCTGCTGACAGCAGCGAGAACATTAGTAAGCTAAGAAACATGTTCATTAAGAGTCAGGTGATCTTACAAGCTGGTCTTGACACTGGCAGGCAGAATGAATTGGACACGTTAGCTGAAATGTTTTGGCCTGTGAGTCCTGCTCCCACTGTCAATTAGTTCTGGTCAAAGTAACAGTAAATTAGTTGTAGTTTAATGGGATGTACTCTTAACTTTTACAAGATATCCTATCACAGTTGTTTCACTGATCTGACGCCGTTAAAGACAGTTTGTTTTAGCTTCATTAGTATTGGCTGTAGGACAGTTTTGCAGTAAAACGCACTTAGGATTTTAGAAGTGCATCTAAAGAAAGTGTCTTAAATTTAAAGTGCGTATCTGAAAGCAGTTTAAAAAACCACACATAAACAGGTAGTCAGGTGTGAGGTATAACTTTAATCTTTGGTTGGAGTGCTAGGCGCTCACTAGACAGCCCCTCTTCCAAAGATCTTCTTCAGCTGTCCCTCTGTATTTATTTATCTTAAGTCTAATATCTGTAGAAACAGTAAAATTGAAAAGTATTCTGCTGTGGAAAAACCCCAAAGTAAAGAGGTGATTGTCATTTATAAATTAACAAATTAATGAGTTACTCTGTGTACTCCCACCCCTGCATGTTCATTGGGATGCTCAGGTTAATATAAGTCAGTGGTGTACAGGGAGTTGAACAGTGCTGTTGGTTGGTTTGCGATGGGAATTAACCATAATACCATTCAGCTGGAAGCCCACCAATGATGGAACAGCCTGTGCCTTTCTCATCCTCATAGCGGGGTAGCTCTCATCAATCAACTATACCAGTACAAATGCTTGGGTGTAATACCCCCCAGCCAGCAGATAGAGACAGTCTTTTGTGATTACAGCATCTTCTCCCAACAGCCTCAGATGTGTCCAGATTACAGCATTTGTGAAATGGAATATTACACTAAGGATCACTAGCGTTAGCATAGACAGGCCAAACTGACAGAGTAGATGAGCTCTTGTTAGTCTGCTCCTCCACAGTCAGTGCAGTAAAATCTGGGTATTAACTTCATATCAAATCGGTTTAAATGGGATCAGAATAGATCTCTAGAGTGGCTCATAAGAACTTGGAGGTCTAGATGTAGTCTGCATGGTTACGTGATGACTGTTGTCACAGGACTCCATAACCGTTGTTCTAGATTGTGGTGTCATGGGCTCTAACAATACAATATATACCAGTCTTTCTCTTCACTGATGTGAAACGAAGCAAACACAAATTTTATCTTGCACACGTTTTAGTGCACTAAAATATTTCACATAAAATAAAAATGATAGAATTGGAAACTGAAACATCTTGTCACTGTAATTAATGTACAGTTTGAAATATACTTTTTAAAAACTCAATCTCTGCAGCAGTTGCATACACTTGAATATCTTGAGTCTGGCTGATTAGACTCCCCACAACGGTGCTGCTAGGGCAAGGGACTGAACTCTTTTTATAAAAAGCATTTCAGCTTTCTTCCAGCTTAATGGCTTTTCCTCTTATTCTTCCCTGTTCTGTTTCCAGGCAACCCGGCCTCCCGCAGGATCTGTGCACCCTGATGACGTCCTTGCATCTCTCCCCCCCTTCTCTTTGCTCTCCCCCCACAGATGCTCTGTTTTTTCCACTGATGCTGAGGTGCAGAGCTGAACACATGCAAGCTGCTTCTCATCTCTACTCCCACATGCAGTATGATGTGCACTTCTGTACATGTGTGGGAAAGACAACACTAGAACAACCTGTGTTGTGTCATCTGTTTTCCTAGGCCTTTCCATTTATTCCTCCTGATGAGACTGGCTAGACTTGTCCCATTATCTTAATAGCTAGTGTAATGAAAATAAGGGGGGTAATGAGAATACTTGTCCCGAGTTCCATGAAACATGGGCCAGTGCTGGGAAGCTTTCTCAGCAAGATTTCCCTCATACATTCCATTTTTGATGTGTTTCACTTCTGCGCTTCTCAAGTCAGACTGCCAGCAAGGCAAATTGTGTGGTGGACAAATGTCCAGTTGGGACTAGGCTGAGGCACTGTGCTGAAATCTGCTTTTGAATGAAGGGTGGATTTAGGCCTTGTGTGCCTACAAGTTAAACCAATTGAACTAAAATGCGTTTTAAAATTAATTCATTTAGACTGGTTAATATACATTTATATAAAACCAGTTTGTGAATCAACCTAGTGCAACTTCTGTGTGTAGGCAAAGCTAATAACTCTTGGCTTTAGTTTGCACAGAACCAGTGGCAATAACCTTATAAGTGTTCAGCATGTTAGGGGTATGTGGAGGGAGAGAGTGTGTGAGACACTAAGCAGCATTATCCATTTCTGAATGTTACTTTCACTGAGGCTCACCCTGGGGCACTTGCACTGCATCAGGAGATCTGATTCATAACCAGTGACGGTACATAGTTAACAGTGTCTGAAAGAGCCACTTGCCCTTTTACTGTTGCATTTTTTGTGCATGTTTCTTCATACTTGGACGATGACTTCTTAAGTTTTCGATCAGGTTGGGTTTTGACCAGTTCAAGTGAAAAAAGCAGAATCCAGTAACTCAGAGGTTTGCTACACGTGTTTAGTGGTTTGTATGAATGACTATGCTTAGGGCTTGTCTGTGCCTAAAATGCTGTAGCTGCACTGCCGTAGTGCTTCAGTGGAGAGCTACCTGTGTCAACGGGAGTGCTTCTCCCATTGCTGTGGGTAATCCATCTCCCTGAGAGGTGGTAGCTGTGTAGTGTGGTCTGTGCTGTGAGTTAGATCTGTTTAACTGCATCGTTCAGGGGGATGGATTTTTCATACCCCTCAGTGATGTAGTTATACCCATCTGATTTCCTAGTGTAGACCAGGCCTTAGTTTGAGATATAGTACGTGGGTGAAAAGTATGCCCCTCGGACAGCAGACCACCGCAGTGAACCTACATATTTTATTATGGTGGACAGTAATAACACTGGCTCTTACATATTGTTGTTCATCTGTAGATCTCAAAGCATTTCACACAAGTGGGTGAGTAGCTATCGCATTCCTATTTTAGGGCTGGGGAAACTCAAGCACTACGCTACTAGTTGTGGTTAGAATAATACTTCTCGCATCCACAGGACCATCTGTCCAAGGCTCTAGGGGTCTGTCTACACTGCAATACGACACGCAAGGCTGGCCTGTGCCAGCTGACTCAAGCTTGTGGGGCTCAGGCTAAGGCACTGTTCAGTCACAGTGTAGGCTCAGGTTGCCGCCCAGGCTCTAGGACCCTGTGGGGGCGGAGGGTCCTGAAGCCCGGGCTCCAGCCTGAGCCTGAAGGTGTACACTGTCGCTAAACAGCACCTGCGAGCTCCAGTGAGCTGGCACGAGCCAGCTGCAGGCTTTTAACTGCAGTTTAGACCTACCCTAAAAGCCTTCGTGGATGTTAGTAACCCTTGTCATCTATCTGAATCTTACAGTGAGTCCTAGTTTGCAGATGCCTATTCTTAACCGTATTAGAGGGTAATCCCAAAAGTCTGCCTCAAAGTCCCAAAATCCCAGCCTCTGAATTTGACATTGTTTCTTCCCCTCTAAAAGCGAGCACTAAATAGAAGGGCTGGGAGATCACGTACAATGCATGTATGTTAAATTGAAAACAGAATGAGATGGTTTGTAGCAAAAGGAGTGATGAAATGCTAGATACACTTTTTATTTGAACCCTTTGGTACTGAGCATCTGGAATGTGGATGGCTAAATCGTGCTATATATTTAATTGACCTTTAGTGTCAGAAAATTGCAGCCTTTGCTATGCCAAAGAGGACAGGATAGCAGCATTTGGGACCAGGAGACTTAACACACCTCCTTGACTGAAGAATGTGCTATAGAAAATCTTACTCTCTCTCAAAACTGTCTGAGGCAGTGGCAAGGCTGGTTTCTCTCACTTAAGCCTGCAACTACTGTCTGAGTTTTCAGCTCTGGGTCAAAGAGTGGTTAGCTAACGTGAGACTTGGTCAGCCCTGACAGCTAAGTCCTAATCAATATCCTATCCGCTAACTCTTGACCAGTCATGTTTAATCACGCTAATGCAGTGTAATGTAGACATTCCCGACCTGTCATGCTCTTGTGCAAATGACTTCGCCTGCCTCCATCGCCCTGCAGGTAGTCTTGGTTTGTAGGCTCAAAAGTGCCATTTAGTTGTGTCCTTAATTGTACACTGAAATGACACTTAGCACTTGTATCCCCTCTTATCAGTGTTACAAAAGTGAGTAAGTGTTACTCTCAGTATGATTAAATGGCTCATTTATTCCTCTTCAGTGTCTCATAATACCTCCGTTGTCTCTCTCTGGGAACTTAGTAGTCATCATTCTGTTCAAAGTGAGCAAAGCCTGTGGTGATAGGTGTTTTACATTAGCACTTCCAGTGGCTACTGAAAATAACTTAAACTCTCCAGATATATTTATTTTTCTGAAAAGAAATGAATGACTGGGGGAAATGGACTGTGTAGAAATGCACTACTGATGACTGAATGTGTTGGGTGATTGTGGCAAGCATACAATACAATAGCTCCACTGAAACAAAGGCACAGTTTGAGAGAGAGGGACTCACTGTTTATAAGACATTCTTGACTTCTAATTTTCTTATTTCCAAAATCGCCAGTCAGTCGGTTGAATGCCCAAGCCAATAGGATGTTACTGTTGTTCCCCAACCTCCAGACCAGTAGAAGCGTTCAGCAAGGGTTCTCTCCTCGGACAGTGCAACTCCTGGCTCTTACGCTGCAGGAGCAATTTTATTCAGGGAAACTTTCACCTCTTGCTGTAGAACAGAGGGCAAATTTTCTGGTAATTGACTAGGTAAGCTCATTACAGTGACTGGTGTTCTGGAAGGGTTGCATCACTGCCAAGATGTCTTCATAGTTGCTGGGCTCAACTGTCATCCTTTCTCATGTACTGCTGCTACCAGAACATGGAATGTCATGGTTCCCATTCTGTTTCCAGTAAGAAGATGCCTGCTGCCAAAAGTTTCAAAACTTTGGAATTCAGTAGCTTCAATTCCATTTTCACGAACATATACATTCTTTGGACTTGGGGAAAGTTACCAGTATAATTATACTGCAGTAGTTACACTAGTATAAGTCTCTGTGTGGGCACTGTTATTCAGGAATAAGATTGTTCACCTGTGAGTTGTACCGGTGCAGCTATAGTATTATAATTATACAGATATAATTATGCTGCTGTATTTCCTCAGCCCCTAGAGATTGGACATCTAGGATATCAATGGCTTCCAGGATTGCTATCCCCACCCAAGTGTTGAAAAATAGTGAGATTTTTAAAAAAAATTAACAATGGATTCTTTTTATTTGCTTTCTGTTTATTAAACCTTTAGGGTGCAACTGGGACATCTTTTCAAACTTCTCTCTGCAGCCACAAGTCTGGAAACTAACTTTGTAAAAGCTGAGATTCTCACAGGATAACAAGACTTCAAAAGCTGGGGCCTTGAGAAAAACACCAAATACTGTGATATGATAAAATCGCAAGAGTTTACAACATTGGACTTCTCAAGTTGCAGTTGTTTTTCACCTATACATCTGGATTGAAGTCTTCCAGCCTTTCACATGCATTTCATTATTTCAGTGCAGTAACATCAGTCCTCATTATAATCCAGTATAAACAACCCTTGGATTCAAGTGGCCTGCCTCACATCATATACAAGGAATCTTAACTTCTAGCCAGATTAGTAATCCCTCTTGACTTCTATGGGAGCACTTGCAGGAGGAAGGACTGCTGGTGTGAGCAGGGGTCTGTAGGATCAGGCCCTTAATTTGGTAGCAGTCTTCTGGACTTCAGATGCATATAAAATAACTCTTCCATTGTGGGAGAAAGGAAGTAGAATTCCCCATTCCCCCAACAGTGCATCACACACATGATGAAAATGGTGATCAGAGTTATTTTAACCCATGTTGCTTCTGCCCTCTCTCTCCAGTTGTGCTGGTGAGCTTGTGATCTACCTGGCAGTGATTCCCTGATGCAGTAGCATCTCCTGTGTGGCAGGCAGCATTCAGTGGTACTGGATCATCCCCATGTATCTGAACAGCCAAGGGATGCCACCTCAGATTCTGGAGTTTCTGCCAAAATAAATAGGCGTAAAGAGTAGGAGGAAGATGAAGAACTAAATTAGTTCAGAGCCATCCCACTGTCAAACCTAATTCTGAAACCCCTTCGCTGTTGATGCCAACTGAACTGCATTAGTAATGAACCCTTAGAACGATTTGGTTTTGAATTTTAATTAATGTTTAAATAGTTATATATAATCCAAGGGATTTCTACTGAGTCTGCCTTGGCATTTTGATGCATTCCATTGTGCCTAGAAGCTACTGTGCTATGGGAAAGTTGATTCCTTCGAGCTCTCACTTGTAAATACTGACCAAGTATCACTCCGGTTAGCTCTGAGCTCTGAGATCCCAGCACAGATGGAATGACAGACAGGAATATTCTGTGTGGACTTGCTGGTATTTTTTTTCCAAAGGAAAGGCAGCACAGTTTTAATATTCAATATGAAAGTAAAGAGTAAGTATTATGGTTATATTTACTCTCTGAGACACCAGCCACTCTACCTGGGATGCAGAAGAATTTCTTTTTTACAGCGATCCCAGGTCTGTTTAGACTGCTGCTCTCAGACACCTAGAAGCAATCCGCTTGTAGTGTTCCGCTGGCATAGTGAAGTGTAGGTCAGAATGATGTTATGCTTTTGTCATTTGGACAAACCTGCTTGGTCCTTCTGCGTGCCAGGAAAGGTCACAGCACAGGACAGTACTTAGACAAGTAGAGTAAGGAAGTCAGCTGTTACTCTGATGCTGTCTTGGACAGTTTATCACTTCTTGATGCTGGCCTTTAAAAGAAGGACAGCAGTGTTGGCATCACACCTATAGTTTGAATGGTCAGTATTAACACTGCTGCCTCTCCAAAGATGACAACAGTTGTTCAGTGTCACCTGAGACGAGACATAGGACTGGCAAGGACCTCCTGCGTCATGGAGTCCAGTTCCCTGCTATTGCAGGCAACTTGTTATAGAACCCCCTTCCCAAACTTAAATGCAACTGCATTAGACTTGCAAAGTTGTTCTGACTGTGTCAGGTGATGTTAATTGTCAGCTAGGTAACACTTGGGTAAACAAGAATACATTTTTTTCTAGATTTTCTAGTGTCTTAATTTAGAAGGCTAAACAGTAACCTAGAAGGATAAACAGTGACTCATTAATTTATTAAATGTAACTTATTTACACTGAGTGTACTTGTTCCTGCAGTGGTGGGAACTCCTTGCTGCACTGAATTTACATAGAATGCATATGTATAAAAAGATTTTCAAAATAATAATTACAAAAATGCATCTTTAATATTCTCTTAGGCATCTCATTAGCCATTTGCACCTGCAGATTCCTTAGTGTGGGCAGCTGTAATTGTGCATTCAAGTTGAGCATGAGGTTGCTCCAGTTATTTTTGTAGGTGATCATATGCATAACTATTAAAAGTCTGTCCCATAAAGTATTTAATTCTGGCAAAGCATTTAAGGTAGCATTTTCAAAAGTGTGGGGCATTGGCCTAACTCTGTTCCCATTGAAGTCATAGGAGTTTTGCCATTAATTTTAATGGAAATAGGCCATTACTGAGTGATTTTTGAGAATAACTCCCTTTTTATGTCCAACTTTGGCTCAACAAAATCTAGGCATTATAGCTTTCTTTATGTGAACACCTAACTGTTACTGGTGACTAGATGTGACTGTGAGGAGAAGACACCCCTAGCAGTACAAGTACATCCACTTGTGATCAGAAAGAGAAATGTAAAAGTATCCGTGTAAAGCAACTGGAGTTTAATAAAGTAGTATCCACATGTGAGTCATAAACTTAGAGAAAAACTGACTGTCGGCTCTCCTGCTGATGAATGATAGGGATAATGCTTGCATTTGCTCACTGATCAGGAAATTAAATAGGAGTGCTCCTGTGGCTTTGAACTGTTTTTTTATTACCAACCCTTCTGTGCTCTCAGAGGGCAGTACCAATATACCCACGTTGGCGTATCCTACAGCTCTCTCTCTTCAGTGATGTCACAAATAGGTAATATTATATGAAGAATAATTTTAGAACTCTTGGCATTTTCTTGTGCAGATAGGCAGAGAATGCTAATCTGCATGTGGAAATAAATACTTAAACATTTAAGTGCTTTTTGCAGAAATACCTTCCATGGTGAACTAGCTGAGAAATGAAACATCCTCTGCCATCCTCCTGAGCTAGAGCAAGTGTTGGGTTTTTGTCTTTAATTAGAGTGGAGAGCTTGCGTATTGGTAGCTCGGTGCCTGCTTAAGATGGACTGTAGAGCAGTATCTTTAATGAATGCTGCTAACCAAATAGCTAGTTACACTTTTGAACCTGTGTTCACATGGGCTTCCTCTTCAGGTCTCACTGTGATCTTTAGTCTCCTGAGCAAGAAAGGTCACATTACACAAGAAGTCAAACAGAACATTTTCTGTTCAGCTTCTTGCCATTAAGCCGCCAGCTTGTGTGGGCTGATCATTGCTAGTTGTGCTTTGCCTAGTGAAAACTTGATGGCTGTAATCTCCCTATCTGAATGAGTAATACGTTATCAGTGTTTTTTCATAGCCAGTATGTGATCCAATGTTTTTTTGGCCAGGTGTCTAAGCCTCTCTTTCCTTGCTTCCTTTGTACGGACTTGAAGTGCCAGTATTGATTTAATTTCTTTGTTGCAAACAGAACAGTATTTGTTTCAAGGAAGCATATATGAATATTAACCACAATTTAAATCCATAAACAGATGTTTGCATTCATTTCTAATCTCACCAAGAGGGCATTATGTCCTGTAACAAGGACGCTGCTTCCTCTAATAGTCTCTTTAATCTGTGATGTGATCTGTTCACTCCCTTTTTCTTCACCTCCATTTACAAACGGACTCCCTATTGAGGTGATGGATTGTCTTGGCCCATGATTTGGCATTTGAATTTGTTAAGAGAGCAAATGGCAGGAAATTCAGCAGTACCATCAGCCAAGATTTCTTTCAGCGGAAGAGGCTATCACTACAACAAACGGAGGCCTTTCTGATTAGGTTAGTTTCTTCCATGTTGTTAGATGGGAACATAGATACATTTACTGAGACTTTTCTGAGACTGGGGCACATAGCACTCTGAAAACAGTTGCACCAGGGGACCCACTTATAATACAGTAGTCCTAGATCTGTTTCAAATATATGGTATGGCTGGGACCAGGCTGGATTGATTTAAATTGCCAGTCTTAATCGTGATTTAAATCAGCAAGCAGGAAGGTAATGACCATTTCACTTAGTGAACACTATGAGAAACTGTAACTTGTGTATGCAACTCTTCAGTGACTCTTTTGCATATAGTTCTTGGCATTTCTAATCAGACTCCTTTTAGAATCTTAGTGAAAGCTGTGTTTTGGTTATAGGACATTTCACTCACTCCCAAGGTGATCTGTGAATATGGTGTTCTTAGAAAAACACATGCCTGTTAAACTGTCAGTGCCTCCTGGTTGCTGCATATATTGGTCACCTACCATACAAGACATTGCTACATCCAAACTCTTGTAACAAGGTGCTCCTGACCAGACACAAATGGTAGAAAATTGACTGGCGCTCGGGAGGTTATCCTTTCCTTTTGGATGCGGGGCTTGCGTTGCTGTCCACGCCTTTATGTAAAGATTAGACTGTTGCGTTGTGCTCTCTGCGGGATTATACCTTAAAACTATTGGGAGGCTGAAGCTTGTGTGGAACAAAGCAGCTCACTTCTTAAGCGGAGTGTTATGCTGGGAGTATGACATCAGTGCTCCAGGATCTGCACTGGCTGCTTTTGATTGCTGGGTGGAATTGGGGTAGTTGGTTATGTCCTGTAAAGCCTTAAATGACCTGAGAGCTGTCTACCTGGGACATCCCCTCTCTCCCCATGTCATACTGCTCCCGCTCTGAGTTTGGTGACTTTCCAGGTGTAATGGGTCTTGAGTGCCCGACTCTTACCTTATGTAGAACAGTCAGGCCACCACTTCATGATTGTGCCGCAAGTGTAGCAGGTCTGTCGGTACCATGCTGTTATACTCCGTTTTCATTTTCTTCGTAGAATTGAGCTATGATTAGCCTGCTTCCCAATTAATAGCAGTGATAAGCCTGGTAGGGCTTTTTTTAGTTTTTTACCTTGAGCTTACTGCTAGTTAACTTGTGGTGCTCAGCATGTTTGTGGCAGCCTCCCCAGATATTAGTTCCTGGATACAAATATTTATGGTTTACCTCTGCTGATCCCTACATGAACTACAAACGTTTGGATCATGGAACAAAGGCTAGTTTGAACAGTTTCCAAACATTTACAGATGTGTTAAGTGCCTTGAGTCTGCCCTAGAAATAAAAACACCAGTGTGTTTATACCCTTTAGTTTCTTGCTCTAACCAGCTTCTACTGTTCAGAACTTCCAGTAGTAATGGCTTCCTAAATTCATAGCTCAAAGTACTGTAGTTGCTACTGCAAAGAAATGGAGGGGAGCATTATGCAATAATTCTTTCTTCGAGTCTCTGCTCAGTGAGATCTGAGCTAGACAGTTTGACTGTGAAGTCTGTGTGCTTCTTTGAATATCATAACTTTTCTCTGGATCTGGTATTCTGCCCTTGGACAGCCTCACTATCCTCCTAGGAACGATGGCCCATGCAGCAGTCTGCTGAAACACATTGCTACCTTCTAACTCAATTTTATTCAGGAGAAATGGTATTAAAAGCAATCAAATAGATTTTATTTAAATTCTGATTTAAAAAAAAAATTAAATACAAGTTTCTTCTTAAGTCATTATTTCAAATCTAATTTTTATGTTAAGGCCTGAATTTACAATAATCTGTGAACATTTCAATTAAATAAAAAAAATATTCAAGCCATATATGTTGGCTGCCAAAGTTTTAAAGAAAGTCAAGCCACTGAACTGGTGGAAGTTATTGACTAGGCACCTGGAACCAGTTTTTGACACTAGTAACTTTTTTTGCAGGAGCAGAGAGAATGTTTTATTTCAGTTTATTCAGCTAGCTCAGTTGATTAAGTTGATTCAAAGTTAAGAAACCAATTGGGAGTTGAAAGAGCAGGAAGGCTCATTTTCTGCTTTCAATCAATAAAAATGAAATGTGAGAGGGTGAGATCTACTAGTTCTAAAGTCTTAAAAGATACGGTGACCAGAAACAATCAGTTCAATTCACTGACTACAGATAATACTTCATTTATTTATCAAAACATGATTTGCATTTAAGTGATTAAACTTTTTAACTAATGAAACAGTTTTAAAATGCTGTTTGTGCATTTTGAATTGTATTCCAAAATATATCCAAATGCAGCTTGTTACAAATTTTTAGTTTTAAAAAAACTAATCATCTAGTAAATAGAAAATATTGAATGATGCAATTCTTAACATAATAAAACAAGTAAATTAAAAATCTGAACAAATGTGTGCTAAGATGCATAGTTGTTTAAATGTGCATAGATCTAGTGTATCCTGCTGGTGAGCAAAAATGACCAAATTTAGCGTAAAGGCTATATTTGGTTGCAAATCAGTGTGTTCTAATTATATCAACCTTTCTTTAGAAAAATAACAAAGTATGAATGCAAAAATGAATGATTTAAATCAAGGTTTCCTGCTTGCTGATTTCAATAATGATAAACACTGGTGATATAAATTACTTTGATTTAAATTAGTCCATCTTGCTAAATTCCAAACATCAGTGTGGTTGGCCATCCCAGGACTGAGGAAGATGCACAATTGCTAATCGGGAACTTTACGTGAGAGAGTGGCTTTAGAAAATTAAAATCTTCTGGCCTCACAAATCTCTGGGTTAGACCATGTAGAACTGAGCATGATGTTGGATGGAAAGTAGAGAGGCCCCTGAGTGGAGGAACTAGAGGGCTCTCATTTCTTTCTGGTTACAAGTTTCCTCTCACTGAGCTTGCAGCTATGCAAATTGTGAGTGTAGAAATGGCACTGAACCAGAGAGTATTTGACAGCATCCGCCCCAACTCTTCTTAACTTTTCAGGTGCCAAATGAATTAGTATTTGGTCTTTAGTCACTAAAAACGGACAGGCAGTCTACCCTAAGGGGGCAGAAGGCCAACACCTTTCTGTAGTCCCAGGCTAAGATGCAAAGATTTTTTTCAAGGGGTTTTTCCACCATCTTCCAGTGTCTTACTGGGAAGTATTTTATTTAACCACAAACTAACAACTGCATGTGAGAACTCTAAATGGGAGATGCAGGTCTCTGAGGCTGAAAAACCTCTTTCAATTATTTTCTTCATCTCCAAATATCTAAATTGGGAGATAGTTCCTTGCTGCTCAATACTGTGTACTTTATGGTAACCAATAATTATTCATCCTAAAACGTTTCTCAGCTGTTCCCCCTCAATACTCTTTAATCTACACATCAATTAAACGCAACTGAATGTTGCTCTGAATTTCAGCTGCCCTCTTGGGTATTTAGTCAAGTCCTGAGAGGCCTCCAATGCTCTCTGGCTAGCCCGGTTGAGCTGAAATGAGAACAAGCCTATCAATCATAGCAGATATTACAATAATTGGAATAGCATAATGGTAATTAAATGTGAAACTGGTAATTTCATGCCACTTTGTCTTTGCCCTTTGAGACTGTAAACTCTTTTGGTAGGGACACTCTTCCTATATGTGTGCACAACGGGGCCCAGATCCTGACTAGCACAGTGTGAATAATGGCAATGCTATTGGTGAAGTTAGACCAATAACACTCCTGTTTGGGAATAGAATAATTTCCACTATGTACATGTATGTGGGATAATTATGGCCAGCATATGCTGTACTTAGCACAAATATGCACCCGTGCAACCATTCAAGTAGGCGTCACATTTCTACCTAGTAAGTACCCATGTTTTGATGAACATCATTGTAATTGTCATTAGAAAGCAAGTGTCTAGTAATAAAGATGTGTGGTTTCTTTAACTAGTGGTGAATTAACATTTGCTATTTTAAAATTCTTCCCAGAAACTTTTCCAATGAATGTCCCCAGCCCTGCACTGTTAGTTGCTGACATAGGGTTGTGTGTAATCACCTGACTTCCCATTTCTTTGCTCTCCTTTACTGGGAGTGGTTTTAATGCTACTTCAGCATTTGCTATTAGCTGGTTTGTGAGCTTGTCACTTTGCAATCATAGTGGGTTATTTTTATTTCACCGTCCTATTCTGGCCTGCCTTTCTCGTACACTGTATCTGATATGGACTAGTTTTTAAAGCGAATTGCCCTTTTTTGTTGTTGTTCCTCTATTTCGCTAGATGTTTTGTGCATGAATGAAAATGCAAGTGGGTTTTAATTTGCCCCAAGGGGATGATCCCACTGGTCTTTAATGCTTGCCTATAAAATAATAGCTGACATTTTAAAGACAGAGCCATTAGAGCACAGTTGCATTAGCAGACCACACTTTGGTGTGTGTGGAATAGTGAATTGGTTCTGTTCTCCAGGCAGCTATGTTTTTGATGATTAAACAGTCACTCAGAAAAACCTTTCATCTGTTTGCCTTCTGAGATATCCTTTGAGTACTGTAGGAGCACAAACATTCTTAGTAACACAACTGTTTAAAAGTAGAAATTGTGTGTGCTCCTGAAATTTATGGCAGCATATTGCCTCAGAGTTAGTACATCTCTGCCGGCTCATTGCACTGAAATATGTTTGAAAGAGAGAAAAAACCCAATAATGACGTACAGCCCTGACCTACTTTGGGAAACTGTGGGTCAAAAAAAACAACTTTAATTTTGCTGGCTTTTCACTTGGTAATGACGACTGTGGCTTTTGGAAGCTTGGAAAGGAGAAAACAAGAGTGAGCCAGAGCCAGCAGTCTCACGGACTGCTCTTTAAAAAGGCAAACGTTTGAGACGCACATTAACTTTCGCTGAATGTTTTCTCTTTCTTTGAAAGGGAGATGGTAGCTCCTGGATTGAAAGAGTGAGTTTCAGTGGAATTTCAGTCGCTGCCTTTGTAAGAAGTTGTGCTATGACTTTGTTTTGTGAATCACAGCAAAGGTGTCTGAGGTGCCTACAATGGCGGAACAGGAGAAGAGCTAGTTTTCCTTTCGCCAGAAGTGGAGAGTTTACCATTGTTATAGACGTATGCAACACCAGGTTCAGATCCCTGTCACATTAAAATCAATGGGACCAGGTGTTTTAGACGTTAATTTGCCAGCCATAAGATAAGCTTATAGCCTATCTCCTGGAGGAATGACAGATACCAGGCAGAGTCTTCAGTGCTTGTGACTTGCTCAATTAAGGTCTTCTGGAGTCAGTCAAGAATCCTTGAAATGGCTCCATCACTTTTTATTTCACTCTTGTCTGTTCCTTTAGCACTATGTAGACAGCTTGACTTTGTCAATTTCAAAATGAGTTTTCACTAGGAGGGGGAGGAAAGCTATTCCTTGCTTGAGTTATCTGCCTGTTAAGTGTCCCCCGCTTTCCTCTTTCTGTACTCAGGTACTGCTCTTCCTTGTTACCCATCCTGGCACATCGTGCTCCCCTTTCTATGTTCCCTTTGGCTGTTGGGTATCAGCTGCTGTCCCACCTCATTTTGCAGCTGTCTTTTCTACCATATGCAGGTTCATCAGCTGGCTGTCTCCTTTGCTACTGCCTCCCTGTTTGCTTGAAGAAAGCGGGTTTTGTATTGCTACTTACTCTCTGTTCTGTGCCACTGCTCCCACATTTCCAGTCCTTGACTCACCTAATACCTATTCTTGTACCATAATGAAGTCTGAGCAGAGCAGCGGTCAGGCCTTAAAACATACATACAGTAAAACCACAGTTACGAACACCAGAGTTACAAACTGACCGGTCAACCGCACACCCCATTTGGAACCGGAAGCATGCAATCAGGCAGCAGCAGAGACCAAAAAAAAAAAAAGTCGCGAATACAGTACAGTGCTGTGTTAAACGTAAACTGTGAAAAAAAAAAAGGGAAAGCAGCCTGTAGCTAAGGGTTTATATTTTGCGAACTGTCTGAGCAGTTCTATGAGAATTATGTGAGCACTGCTATTTTTTAGCAGAATGGCAGAGCACTTGGTATGGTGGAGTCAAAGACTGTCACCTGTGTTCTTCGAAATGAGTCCTGCTGGTTCTGTCTTTGGTTTTTTAAACCCTAGGCTGATTCTGGGTTTTATGAGTTGGAAGACCATATTTTGCCTTTCCTGTGCCATAGAGACGCTAACACTACAGAGACAGATTCCTTGGATGCAAGGCATGTGGTTATAATTTTACTTGAGCCGAAGACTTTGGAAGGCCCTAGAAGCTTGGTTTGAGCTGTAGAGTCGAAGGGCTCCTCATGCTGCATTGCATTAGGTCACACAAGCTGGGAGGATGTGGAGAGCTGATGCACTTCTGAATTCTCTGCTCCTGCTGCTGCATTAGGTCGGTGGCCCCAGTGTTCTTTGTGAACATTCCAGGGTTGGTTATGCTGCTCTGAGACTTGCACGGAAATTTTTTTGTCCTAAATGTAGTTTTTCTTCTTTATGATTTCATGTTCAATGCAGTGAGGGATTATGTCAATATTGATGATGACAAAACACTTTTTCTGGGCTCCTCTGTGTAGCGTTCCAGTGCTTCTTCCTTTCCAGTTGAAATTTCCAATGCTTTTTGCTTGGTAAATGCACACTCTTGATATGGCTCTAGAATACAAAAAACAGAATGTACCATTCAACTGAAAAGCACCCTGAAACCCTCTTTTTGTCTGTTGAGAACAAGACCACAAAGTGACTTGCAATTCTCAGTCTGAAGAGGTATTTCCCTAACCTGAATTGCTTAAATAACCTTTCTTGTATATAATAATTTGTTTTCCAAATTACAAGGTTAAATTTTAGTCTGATCCAAGGGAGTGAGAAAACACTTAAATGTTTTAGAAACTGCAGGAACATTTTATTTATTGATAGCGGCATGTGTGCTATGAGCTGGCATGGTTTTTATAGCCTGTAAGCTTCATTAACTTTTGATAATAGAATTGTTAATTGTTCAGATTTATATTGTTTGTGTTGCACTCTTTAAGAAATCGGACTATGGTTTTGTTCCACTTCTAATTGTAGTCTTATTTGCACTTCATTTAATGTAGTCTAGTCTTGTTCATCCTTTACATGGTAACAGAAGGCATGGGGGTGGTGCTCGCCAGCTTTCAGCGCACTGTCTGGGTACTGCTGATCTCGCTTCAGATACGTAAAGGAATATTATGAAAGTCTTATTGCTTCTGGCTCCTTAATCAGGAATGTTCCTTTCTTTTGCAGTGTGAAACCTGAGTTGCCTACACTTCTTCTGATACTTGTTCTCAGTGTGGGGCTACCTTTGTCTTTGAGGTTAAAATAGGAATTTAGTGCAGGTGCAGAGTGCTGGGTTGGCAGCAATGGAAACGGAAGTGCTGTCTCCGCAGAGTCAGTACTTTACAGCATAGGCAGCGGCCGTGTAAGCTTCCTCACACTGCCGTGCCTGTGCACCTCAACTTTGTCTTGAAAGGTCCACCTCTAAAAAAATAGAGCTGTACTTAATCGTTCCTATTGATCCAACCCCTGGCTTGTTTCCTGAGACTGCCAATAGGAACATTGACTGAGGGAGAGTGGGGGGGGGGGAGGGAGAAATGTGAATAAGTTTTTATCGAGAACTAGGCTGATAGAGGCAACTCCTTATAAAAGCCACCAAATAGCTGTGAAGTAGTGACTAATGCTATCATTACAGAACTTAAACTACCCTTTTGGCAGTGATGGTTGGCTTGGTAGGCAGTGGGTTATGCTGTGCACCCAGCTAGCCTATATGAAAATATGCTTGGATTATCTTATCCTCCATCTCCATCTACCCCACCTGTTGCATCTGTTAAAGAACCAAGATAGTATATGCTTTAGGAAAGCGAGTGTCTTTTTGCTACATGTTTGTCTGATGAGGCCCTGATCCTGATTAAGACCTCTTTGCATATACATAAGTAATGCCTCTATGCCCCACTACAAATCACTGGAGGCATCCAGTGGACCATACGTAAGAAACATAAATATGCTCTTGCAGTATATCCCAGTAGAAGACTATAGTAAAATATATGGCATTGAAGGAGTTGGGGAGAAGTTAAAGGCAGCGAGGCAGAGCAAAGACTCTTGGTTTGGTCCGTGAGTGTTATTTTATTGTCACAAGCTTTTAAAATCTCTGTACTTTGTCTCTGGCTGCATCACCCCCCCCCCCCCCCCCCCCCCCCCCCCCCCCCCCCCAAAAATCTTTGAGTACTGCTAGGACAACTGGGTAAGATTTTTCAAAAATTGCTTAAGTGACTTCGCCTAAGTCCTGTTAGGCTCCTAGGTCACTTAAGCACTTTTTGAAATCTTACCCACTGCCTGTTCTCCAGCCAGAGAACGAATGTAGTTCATTGCCATGCCAGAGTATTAGAACAACATTGGAATGGCTGGGGAAAGTAAGTTAATGAGGATTGAAATGGTTCCTTATGTAAACCAGTGCAATTGACTGACATTTTTCCTGCAGCCCTGCTAAGGGCGCTAACTATCCGAAAGTCTGTGTAAGGAGGATTTGCCTTTAGACGTCATGGAGAAGTCAGTTAATCACTCCCTTGAACACTTCATTGTACAGCTCGTGAAACAAACTGGCACTCATTATGGAAATAAAATTTAAGTTCCTAACTCCCTAGTAAAGACACGGCTAGGGCAATGACAGAATGCATCTGTCAGCCTACCTACCATGGCTTAAGGAGGTGGAGTTCTGTAAGTGATGGAAAAACCCCTTCTGTTGCTGTAGGAAATGTCTACACTGCAGAACTACAGTGACATAGCTACCGTGCTGTAGCTGTGCCACTGTAGGCCTCACAGTGTAGACGTGGCCAGATGTTAAGAGAAGGCTGCACCTGGTATGCTAAGTAGATGGCTCACATGGTAGGGAATCTATCTCATGGTATGGGAACAATGAATTACAGTATTTCAGGCTTCATTTCAGATTAACTCATTAGCCTCTTCTGACTTGACTTGACTTGCAGTAGGGATCGATATCCGTGTAAATGTCTCTTTTAAAATTCAGCATCATTCTGGTTCCATGAGGTGAGAAGCACTTCCTCCCTGTGTGACTTTTCACTGGCTGTGCTGAGCTAAGGAGAGCTAGCTCCCTCCTTGCTGCCTTCCACCTTCTGGTGTGCTCAAGGTGCCATAGATGGGGTGGTGCTTCATGTCAGTGCTTGGCCAACCAGTGTGAAAAGAGCTTCCTTCACCCCTTTCTTAGTGGGGTAGTTTTTTATGGGACTGTCATTCTGAGGGAGGGAATGCTCACTTCATTGGTTGCAATTGTTTCCCTGTGACTTGGCGTTGGAGGAAGTCAGCTTGTCTGATGTGCGCAGAGCCAGTTTTTCTGTGGTGAAAACCTGAATCATCGGTATTAAGGAAGGAGAATATTAGGCTGCTGGGAAATGCCAGCAAGGGGAAACAACTTTATTTGCCTCTTTGAAAATGCTCTTCAAAATTCCTGAAGCCCCATGTCCTTCTTCCATCCATGCTGAGTGATAACCAGGAAACGTCCCTGTGCCAACTTAACCCTCAGTGCTCCTTGCAACCTCCTAGGCAGGCTCTGTGTTTTCTCAGTCCGTAGCACAAGGTGATTTCCCCCAGACTTTCCCAGGAGACTGTGATCTTTTTATATCATGTACACCTGGTACCCAAAGCATTTCTGACTGAAGTGTCTTCACAGACAAAGTGCCAAGTCTCTTATTTAAGGGGAATATGGTGTTCTGTGAAAGTTTAATCCAGTGGAAAAGCCCTTTGAGTACAAGCGTTTAAATGACAGCTCTTCTGGCTCGAAACCATCTCACTCACCAGCAGGTTAGTCCAATAAAAGATATTACCTCACCCCCTTGTCTTGCTAATATCCTGGGACCACCGCAGCTACAAGAATGCTGCGTAGCTCTTCTGGCTGGTATTTTTCGATGTCCCCTTTGTGACTGCAGTTATTTTTTGTGGTTGATATTTTTATTAAAGATCGTGTATTAAGCCCGCAGCAGTTCAGTGAGGCAATGAGTGCATATCGCACACATACAGTCATGTAACACAACAGACTAAGTCCTGATGTAAGCAGTCAGATGACATCAGAGAGGACAGCATAATAATTCAGTTATTCTTGTTTAAGACACCGACCACAATGTATTCTCTGCATTTGTCTTGCATTGGGCCATGTAATGTCCACCATCTAAAGCCATGTAGCCTGGCTGTGTAATCAGATTTCCCTAGGGCAGAGAGAGAGCTTTCAAATAGGACTTTTAAAAAAAGATAAAGATGCTCAGGAGTACTCGATCTGTGGCCATTTACAATGCTGACCCTTTAAAACTCTGATAACTCTGTGCCATCTTCACTGCCACTGTCTGTCGAAAGTCCCTCCCCCATTCTTTTGTTAAGCTTTATAAAAGCTTGTTCTCACTGAGAAAATCCTCTCAGTGAAAAGAATGCGATTGTGAGATCTTTGAGTCCCATGTGACTCTAGCTTTCCAGTCTGCCATTCAGCACTCTCCTCTGAACGCACAATGGAGGCTTATCAAAAGTGTAACTAATGAAAATCTGCCCTGCTCCCATATTTGCTTCACAAGGGAGGTTACTCTTCTGAAGAATGCTGCAAGCCTAGAACATGACAGCAGCAATTTGTCACCTCACTAATCACTGCCAGTTAGTTCCCAGCAATTTTAGGAAGTGGAGAAAGGGGTCTGATTTTGCCATTTCACCCTGTCCCTGAGCTCTAACTCTGGTTTGGCCAGCCATTTCTAATCCCAGTCACCAGACTGGTTTGCTGGACGTTCTCATTTCTAGCAGGAGTGGCTTTTGAAACCAGAGCTGGAATGTTTCTTGGGGGTGGAGGGGTTGTGACAGATTTGCTATTTCCATGTGACCCTGACCCTTCAGAATCAGCCAATGGCTTGTCCTGAATTGTCTGCCATTTTTGCTGTTGTAGGCACTCTGACTCTAGGACATTACTTCAGATTTTATATTTTAAAACAGTGCAGTTGCGTACAGTAAAGAACCTGGTACCTAGTCAAGAGACCTCCCTCCCCCAGGCTTCCCAGGGCTCCAGTGCTGTGATGCTTATAGATAAAGCACTCACCTTTCTGGCAAAGCTTTTATTCTTTGAAATCCGTAACTTCAAAACTTCCAAGTCTGTCAGATTATCAGAAGCTACCCTTAATAGATCTGTGCCCTGACTGCCGGGTGGCAGTTCAGATCTCTGTGCTGTGCTTTGAGTCAGGAGGGGGTGCCTTACAACACTTGGTAACAGAAGCAAACCTTGTTTGAGGTGTGTGACCTGGATAGGTTTTGTTCAGTCTGGATCTCCTCTCACTACATTAACTTTCTCCCCACAACAGTCCCCAGCAATCTTCCTGGAGACTGAGGGGACATCTGAGAGCAGCTAGGTGCCCTCCTCCTGGGCTCGTCAATGTGAAGGTAGCTGGCTGGCCTGCTGGGCTGTCTTGATTCTAGAGGAGAGGGATTTAGAGGGCAGTGTGCTGTCTAGCCCGTGCTCCTGAACTCTGCACCTACAGCACCAGGTGAGATCTTTAGGCAGGTGTGGAAGCTCAGCCTTGGAGGGTAGGGAGGTGTGTCGGGTGCAGGTACTGCACAACTGACCGGCTTTCACCAGTCTACACTTTTAAGCAGAAAATTGTAATCTGTATGTTTTATTTCTCTGAGGAACTTTGAAAGAACTGTACACTTGAATTTCTATTCCACAGCTGTATGGAACTGTAAAGGAGGTAAGTTCCCATAACTGAGGACAGAAAAGGTCTAGGGAACGGTCAGGTGACTGGCTGAGTTAATTTTTTGCTCATTATTATTCTGTGTGTTATGATTATGGTTACTATAAATTATCGCTCATTTGCTGAGCAGTGGCAATGTGCCTGCTGCTGTACAGGAGACGGGCATGGTTCCTGCCTGGCGCAGCTTACCGTCCGACCCCTGTTCTCCTGGGTGGTTCTAGATTTTTTTCTTCATCTGGCTGTGTTTTCTCTTTTTGAAAAGCGCTTTCCCCATGATGCAGCAAGTGTTCAATTCCAAGGTAGCAAATGTCCTCAGTTAGGCATGTTCTTTAGTGTGTTAAGCCTTCTGTTTACAGGCCTGTTTACAGCTTGCTATGGAAACATTCGATTCCACATGAAATATGAGTCTTTGTTGCATTCAAGGTGCGAATGCCTGAGTAAAGCCCTTAACTCACGTAGCCTGTAGTGATACATGGATGTGAAATTTCATGCACACTAATCCATATGCTTTTTCAGCTAGCAGTTATTTACTCCGGTTCGATCAGATCCTAGGTCCCATTGAAACATACTCTCAGTGTGTTTTTACAATTTACCCTTGTTTTTTCCCCCATTGATCAAATTCATTCCCCTTTCAAAAGCAGCCGCTGCCCCCAGCACCTTTTTGCTTTTCAGTCCGAGCTAGTAGGAGTGATACCGCTGATTGCTGACTCGCACTGTGCATGCAATTAGAGACCAATTGTGTAATGCTAAGACTGAACGTATTCTTCTTGTAGGTCTGGAGCTGTTTTGGGATGAGCTTTCAAGGCCAACAAATGAGCAGAGTTGTATCTTGGGTCGGATCGCGGCGTGCCAGCCTGGTAGCTGTGCTCATGGACTCAGGACAATCTCTGATGAAATGCAGATTTTGAAAGAGCCTGTAGTGCATTCCCCTCCCTTGCTCTCTTTGCACAGCTGATAGCAGCATTTGGTAGGAGCATGCAGCTCCTAGTGCGATGGGTGTCTTGTTCTCTGGCTTCCCAGATTACTTCCAAATAGTCAATATGTCTTTCAGATCTCATGCCAATGCGGTTTCTTTGTCCATTGACATGGCATGTCCCGGTATGTGAAGCACTTGCCCTGGTCTCTATGAATGTCGTAGTCTTCTGCAAACAAGCTATTATGTAGTTGGGCTTTCCAGTTTCTCATGTTTACTTTTTCTGATTTTTTTTAAAAGCATTTTTGCGTGGTTTGAACGTTTTTATAAAACGTTGAAATAAAATCCAAAGTGGGGCGTCTTGATATCTTGCTCTCCCGGTATAATGACCGCCCAGCAGAGGGGAATCCATTGGGCTTTCTGAAGCCTCACCATCCCAGGAATGAGCTTCTGGCCAAAATGAGGAACCTGCAGCGAATTTTCAGTATTGCAAGAAATGTGAAATATGGTGTGCTTAATGGCCTTGGTCATGTTCTTAACCAAACCACAGGAACATCATTACAATGTACATTTCCATGCCACTCTGTCGCCTTGGTGGCTTATGGCATCCATCCTTCCTTGACATTGGCTGTCTTTGTAAATAACACACTAGCAAATCAAAGAAATAACACCACAGAATAGGTTGTGTTGTGGTTCTCTTCTAGTGTGAAATGCCCGCTCTAAACAAGAACTTGCTGGTGGGTCCCCAAATCATTGGCTTGTTTTTGCTCATCGCCTGGTTGGCACACTGTAGCTGTCAGTCTTGCATTGCCAAGTGTCCTGGTTATTTTTTTAATGCGGGTGTGGTTTTGGTTAGCATGGACCATATGTATTTTATGTGTGGATGTGTGCCGTGGAGTGTTTTGACTTGCAGTGCTGCTACAGACGCCCACGGCACTTGTCAGTTTCCATAGGTGGGATTCCTTTCTGTCTTTGAGAGCAGATTCCATTTTGCTCACCCTTTTACTCTGGCGTGGTTTCTGGATAGTGACACAGTGAGAGCTAGCTTTTCTCCCTTCAGATTAGAGCAGCGTGCAGCTGCTCAAATAGTTTTGCAGAATGGACGTCTGTCCTTAGCCGGGTGCTTTCAGTTAAACAATCTGTTTCTATGTGTGATGGACACACATTGCTCTCATCTGATCAAAGTCTAATCCCTTTGCTGGAACGCTTTGAAAAAGCTTTTTATTTATTCCAGTGTAGTTCAATATTTTTAAAAAGTTGTTCAAAATTGGGAAAATGCAGTGTCCCTTTTCACGAAGTGCCTGCTTATTTTAGTTTCCCAGGCATATTTGTGTAACCAGCGTTATGCCCTTGTAGGGTTTCCATGGACAAGTCCCTTGAGGACTAGAGGGGAAATGTGTTCCATCATGGGTGTGTTCTTTGGCTTCAGACAATAGATCTGACTTTTGTCTCTGAGCTGAACTTTGAGCCTCGTGTGCTGCTGCCTACATGTTACTACTGGATCAGAAAATTGGAAAGGAGTAACTTTTCTTCTGTGTGCATAGCCCAGCATGGGACTTTTTAGAAGACCCTTTACTCCGGCATTCAAAAAACTGACTTTTTTTTACCTAATCACTTTTTTCATAGTTTAAAAATAACTTTTTACTTCTTAATAAGCACCCATTAAAAAGCCAAGCATGAGATTAAATGGGTTGTTTCATAGCAAACTAAACATTCTCCATCTAAGCAGAAATCCTATCCATCCTTTAGAAGCTGGTGGATCATTCACATTGCCTTTGATGCCAGTTTCATAACAATGAGGCCCCTGTTTCTACTTCCTATGCAATTGGGCAGCATGATCAAGCATACCACAGTGAGTAAAATTGAGATGCAGAGAGTGAAACTCAGGCTTATGTAATGTGGAGTATGGCGATTCAGACTAGTTCGAATGAAGCCAGGGAAAAGAGCAGTGTATGTGTCCGTTTCCAACCAACATGCTTTGGATTGTGCAGGTGGTGATGTATATGGGGTTTGATCTTCTGGATTGTGATGCACTGATATCATATCTATGCACATGGAGGTGGCAAGACTTGCTGTAGAGGAGCAGTTTAATACCGCTGCACAGAACTGATGAGAAAGCAGAGGGGAAAGGAGGCTGTCTACGTTGGAAGCAAAGGAATTCTTTGAGACATGGAATTTTTAAAGATCAGCTGGGTGGAGGTACTAGGGTTTGCTAAATAAGAAACATCAAAAACTGCACGTTGTTCTTCATGAAAAAGCATCATACCTGAACAATTAAATGTCCAAACACTTAACTAATTGGCAACCTGCCTACAGTAGGATCTTTACAAACCATCTTGTCCTTGCTGATGTTCACCAGTCCACTTATTGCATCAGTGTATTATGCAAAAGAGGTTAACATCACAGTGTATTATGCAAAACCAGAGCACACAGTAAATATCACTGCTGTCCGTTTCCTTCTCTGTAGGCTTCTAACATGCTTCAGTTGATCATGAATTAATAGTCTTTTTGGGAAAACACTGAGATTAAGGAAGGCCTTTTTGTCATTGTTTGATGCTCAGTTTTTCTCTCTTTATGAAATAAGTGCCCCCCCCGCCCCCCCCTTAACATCATTTCCCCATGGTTTCTATGATGGGCATTGGAAGGTACCAGTGATTTTTCTCTGGCACACTGAACTTCTTGGCTGCGTTTTACTGCAGGTGGAAAGGCTTTGTTGGCTTATCCCTGCCATTCATCTGTTCTCAGGTTTGATTTGATCAAAACTGGAAAAGTTTGCTGCTGATTCCTCACAGTTGTTTTCTCACTGACTTCCTACCCCTTTGAAGCCTCTCCCCTTTCTATGCTGAAGTGTCATTCATAAAATGAATTAAAATAATCCTGCTTGTTTTGTGGAGTGTAGTCTATGCCACAGTGGGAGAATTTTCCTGAGTCAGCTAGATAATCTTAAACTGTGAGCTGTTTGGGGCAGAAACTGTCGGTTTGTTCTCTGTGTGAACAGCGCCTAGCACCATGAGCTCCTGGTCCTTGATGAAGGCTCTTAGGTGCGGTGGTAATACAAATAATAAATACTATTCTGAATAGGTGACTGAGTGAATGACCTCTTTCTTTCTTTCTTTGCCAGGTTGCTATAAAGATCATTGACAAGACACAGCTGGATGAAGAGAACCTCAAGAAGATTTTTAGAGAAGTTCAGATTATGAAGATGCTCTGCCACCCACATATCATCAGATTATATCAGGTATGGGCATTGTATGGGCTCTTCCCTACCTGAGTGGGCTGTGCCACAGGCTTACCTGCATAGGATTAGTGAGTATAAGGCTAGCTCTGTACTTTCAATATAGTAAAATATGGAAAAAAATCTTTCTTTTCAAAGTTACAAAATACTTTGATTAAAAACAAAAAAAACCACCCCCCAAAACTAGCTGTTTCAGTAGCTAGTCTGTGTTACTGGAGGATCAAATGTCCTATTTCCATTTGCTTATGGCTATTGTGTGCCTTTCAGTTTCCCAGTTTAGACTTGCTGTGGTGTCTTCAGTAGAAGATGACACTAGTGGCAGTAGCTTCACTCCTGTATTTTGTTGCAGACTTTTCTCCAGCGGTTCTGGATTTCTTTACTTGGCAGACAAAAGCAGAGGGGACAGGTCCCCAATGCGAGCAGTGTGGAGGAGCTCCTCGGCTCTGTGCAATGGTATTGGTTTGTACACACTGCTTAGGAGGTGCTGCTCTCACTAAGCGATCAAGTGGGACAGCAAAGGGGAGGCCAGAAGTGATGTGGTACCCGAGTGAAGTGAGTAGAGAACTAACTGGGGACTAAACTTTGTTGAAACTTTAAATGTCTTGTAAAAGGTCTTAGTCCTCAGTCTCCTTGGCTAGGCTGTTAGTGACACAGTGGAAAAGGGCTCCCTTCCCTGGATCCTGCCAAGATTGCCTGTTAAAGTGGAATTGCCTTTCAGCTACCATCTGCTGAGCTGAAGATGCTGAAATAGAATTAGCAAGTAGGATCCCTTTATTTACTGCTTTAAAAACAATGGGTTAAATAGGAGAGCAGGAGCCAGTGGACAGTACTGTCACATGCATCTGTCTGCCGTTCCTGAGGGCTGGATCGTGAAGTGAGGAAAAGGCTGTTCTCGTCTCAGACTGGGCAGGCGTTAAGTTTAGCCTGAGAAGGGACTGAATTGCCAGAGACGCATTAGAACTGAAAATCTGTGATGTTGTTTGTAACTACTTGACTCTGCTGCTAGCAATACGCTTTGAACATTTGAGGTATCAATTTCATTATTTAGAGGTTTATTTCCTCTGTGATTTAATTGGGGTCTCTGGATGTTTGCCAAGAAGAGAGGACACCATGGCAATCAGTAGAGATTGCCTTCCCCTAGAAACAGCTGCTGTCTGCTGGAGGCAAAGCTGCTTCTAGATCATGTCTCATGGCAATCGGTGGCTGTTTAGAGTCTGAGGAACTAAAACTGAGAATCTAGAATGGAAAAGGTTAATACCTTGATACCTTGGTCAAAGAGCCATGTGTGAGATGCCTGTGGCAGTCATTTGAAGAGTTATGCAGGGTGACAATGCACAGACAGAATCCTCTCTGTTAGAGCTGGTGCCTGGAATTCTTTTTTTGATCCAAAAGCCCTTGTCAACCCATTTTATGCAATATATAAAGCCTCATGTAGAATACTCGGAGAGATGGTAGCCATGTCTCCGTTCCACCAGGGTTAGAACAGAGCATCCACTGTGTGGCACTTTTCAGCTGGCTGTTCTTAGGGGGTGCTTGCCACAGGAGTTTTATTCTCTGATTTTTGAAATGGTGCATGGTTGTTATAAAACACTTGGTAAATCTGAAGAGAGGGAAATCAAAGCCTTCTTTTCATTAAAGCCTTTCCTCCACAGCGGTTCACTAGAGATCTGATTTTGAAAGGCACATTTTTTGTGTTTGTAATACCCAAGGCCAATAAATGCAAGAGGAGAAGGTGTCTCCAGTACCTGAAAAAATGTAAGAGACCAAGTTTGCCTGGAAACAGGAAGATGTAAAAAAACCCCTTATGTTTCTTTTGCACACATGTGGAGTAACTGTTAAGTGGTAACTGTAAACCACATCACATGACAGTTGAGTAGAGTTGGATAGCATATTCTGAGTCCAAGGGCATGTCTCTGCTACACTCATTTATTAGCTTTTCTGGAAAACAAAAGAGAACCTGCTGATTAAACAGCTGCCGTTGCCCAGATTGGGTATCTTTTTTTTTAATGTGAAGGCCACATGTTTCAGAGCTCAAACTCTTAACAAGAACCACTGTGCTTAATGGCTCCCTTAGTGTGAGAGGAACTGTCATTTCAAGTGTGGCTGATTATTTAGACTTTTTTAAAAAGTCAAACATTTTGATTGGGTTTGACTTTTCCATAATCTTGGAGAAACATGGATGTTAAACCAAACTCACCTGAAGGGTTTGCACTCCAACTGTTTCAGCACTGAGAGTTGGGAAATGAAATTGATTTCCTTGATTTTCATTGTCCCAGTTTTGAAGCAATGCATAAAATAAATTAACATTAGAATTGAGGCTTGGAAAATTTCCCAGAGACCAGCTTGTCCACGGACTAGTCCTTGAAGTTCTGGTGGAAAACTGTGCTGACATGCCCCTAAAAGCACCTCTTGCTAAAGCCACTGCTCTGCAATTAAAATAGTAAAAGCTCAATGTATTGCCTGTAATTGTGCACTGTCAGCTAACTTGCGATTTAATAAACATTTGAAATGTAGCTTTCCGTCTCTGGCCTTTCTTAGACCAGCTGTTCCCACTGGGCTTCTCTCCATGTTTTCTTATCAATCCAGGGGGGCAGGGCATTTAAAAGCACTGATGTGACGTAGGAGTACAGGGTTCCACAAGTCAATAGGATTTGTGCTCCTAAATCAGTTAAATGCTCTTGAAAATCTCATCTCACGGATTTCGCTACAGTGCTTTGAATGCAATGCTCCCTCTTTCCCTTCACGTCCTTCGTCCCTCTCCCTCTTGTACAAAATGGAGGGGCAGATCTCTGGGGAAGTGGAAAGAAGGAGAGGGAAATGTATTATTTTTAACGTATCCCCTCAATCTCTTGCTTTTACCTACACCCACCAGCTTACCCATGTGGACTCTTCCACACATACATACTCATGAGCACATTTTCAAGCTTGCTGCTGGAAGATCCATTCTTTCCAGTTAAACCAGTAGTTGCACTTGGCTGTCTTGCTCCCTGATATTCATCCTCCCATCCTGAGCAAAGAGCAACTGCTCCAGCCACTTTTCTCCCTGGCTTTCCTTCCCCTGGCCTAAAAAAGCAGCAGTGGCTTCAGGCTGCTTTGTTGCCTTCTTCTATGTATCCGTCCTCTTCAAGGATGACTGCCCCATGCCCATCTGTTCCCAGGCTTGCTCCTTTCCCCATGATGCTCCGTGGTCCTGCTCTCAGGTGTGCCTCAGGTGAGCGAGTGTTTTGAGCCCTGAGCATGAATAGCTGAAAGAACATTTAGATTTGAATCTTCTCTTAGTACTAATGCTCTTGGTGTCTATAGTAAGAGGTAAAGAAATAAAAGGTTATTTTGGAGCTGTGCCTCTTCATTGAACTGAAATCCCTTCCCACATCCTTTCCTTGTGTTGACATAGTTTGGTATCACCCGTGTAGCTACTTCTGCCAGCTCCCACCATCCGTGGTGATGTTACCATGATGGGTCCTTAGAGAAACTTACCGTGCCCTGGTCATCTATTCTATGGCTGCTAGAGCAAGTCAGCTTTGTAGTGGAACTATCTGACCTTCCCCAGGGACTGATTTTGGTGTTTAATTGCTTTGCTGAATATGGGAGAAACGAGTCTGATACTGTAACTGGCCTTCCTTTATTGGAAAGCTGCATGCCTACCCAGAGCCTTTTGTGAAGACTGGTATTGTCTTCTCCTTTAAATGTGAAGGTTACCTAGAGCAAAGCCCTTGAGCCAGTCACTTTTATGATTGATAGATCATGACTCATTTGAAAGTCACTTAATTCGGCAGATAGTCCCTCCTTTAGGAGAAAAGCGTCCCTAGTTATTTTAGTGTTTCAGAGTGATGAATGATTAATACCTCAGGTGAACTTTCAGCTTGGCCGTGGCAGCCCAGGGAAGTCTCTGAGCTTGTTGAAACAAGCGGAGACTAGCAACTGAATATTTTGGGGGGTTGGGGTGCAGAAGGTGGGGTTGGAGTGCAGAATTCTTTAAAGGTTTTAAGTAGAGTTTAAAACATCCCATTTAATAATTCTTATTTCCCCCTCCCCTGCCATTGCCCTCTGCACTGCAATCCATTTATTTTAATTTGCTGAAAGCGGTTTGTGTCAAAGTTACAAGTAACAAACAAAAAGTCCAATTAGCTTCACTTCCTTTTGCACTGGGCAGTCTCCTCAGCTGTCACTTTGTATCCTTGTGTGTCCAGGTTATGGAGACGGAGAGGATGATTTATCTGGTGACGGAGTATGCTAGCGGAGGGGAAATATTTGGTGAGTATGTTTATTGCATTCTTTAATCAGATAATGTACTTAATCAACTACAGTAAACTGAAAATAGCTGCTTCACATCCCCCTGCTTTGATTGGGAGATGTCCTTCAGCCCTGGAAACTTCCATTGACAAAGGAGTAAAAAGGGACCCATGTAACTTAAAGAAGAAAATAAGCCATCCATCCAAAAGGGCATCATCTCCATGTTTTCTGTGGGGTTTCATTCTGAGAGGTGTTTCCATTTTTCTTCATCTGCATGTTGACACTTGGGGTTAAATCGATTGCATAGTGATTTCAGAACTGCCTTTTAAAGTGGTGCTCAAAACCTACTGGCAAGCTGTAATGTGAGATTCTTGGCTGCAGCTGTGATGTTGGTGTTTGATGTTAATGACGTCTAAGCTGACAGGCTGTCTTGCAGATCTACAGTCTTTTGTACTTCAAATCATATGATTTCTCTGAGATTTTTGATAACTTTTGATGTCCTGTTAGTCTGGCAATCTAGAGCCTAGAAGCTTACATTTTTAAATACCATTTTTTGCTAAGAAGTTTCTAGCTTGATTTTTTTGACCAGTGTAGACAGATCTTATTTGTCTGAAAACCCTATTATATAACTGTCTCAGAATTGCAAAATTGTTATTTTACAATGATGACTAATGAAAAATCTGATGGTGTTTTAGTCACATGTCAAAGTTCTTTGCCCCAGGTGATTGAGTCAGTATTTTGCAAGATTGGTCTGTAGCACAGTTTAGCTCGCATGAGTCTCAGGAAAAAATCCTTGTCCAGTTTGGTCAGGAAAACGGGTCCTTTAAAAGTACACTAATAACAATCTTGTTTAAACCCAGTGCTAGGTAATATTATTCTGATCTCACTGTGGAGTGAAACTTAGAGACACATCTGCTAACACTGAAGAGTTCACTCTTTGTTTAGTCTTCTCTAACTTGTTCCTGTTCAGTCAATACTGAGATTATCATATTTCCCTTAACATCAACATTCATGTTTGCCATGAAAATAAGAAAGGGTTCTGACTTTGCTGGAGCAGACGTTGGGTTGTAATAAAGGACAAAGCTCTTAATGAAGCAGGGATGTCACCAGTTCACAGCAAAGCCATTGTGGCAAAATTATAAACTTCATCTGAAAAGTTCACGTCCAAGTTACGCCAGCACAGAAGCTTCTTGGAGTTGAAACCAGCTAAATGCTACAAGATTCTCTTCCCATTTTATCCTGAATGTTGTTCTTTTTACCTGGACCCCCGGAAAATGCTTGATGAAGCCAAAACACCTAGCCAGAGGTGATCTGAAAAGACTGTATAATGGGATAGAGAATAAACGTTGATAAATTGCTTCATGTGTATTAACAAATGAACTTCTCATGAAATCCCTCTGAACACAGCCTTGTATTCAGGGAACTGCTGTGTGACTTCCACTCTGAAGCAGCACGACTCTATATTGGACAATTTCATCTTTCTTCTGCTTTAGGATGGTACGCCATCCTTTGGGGAGTGTGTTTTGTGCTGATCTCTGCCTCTAGCGTCACAGTGCTGTGTATTTGGGGGAAGAGTTATAATGTATGGTAAGCAATATCTGCTGTGCCTGAGACGCCTCCTTGCTATTCCTGTGCATGCTGAAGAGAGAAGCAGATGTTTCAATTCCCAGCAGCAAATAAAGCATTGCTTGGTACTTCTGTACTACTTGTTATTCCCAAGATCTCAGAGTCCTCACAGGACTCCTGGATATAGGCAAGTATTACTTGCTGCCTGCAGATGAGGGAAACAGAGGCTCAGAGATACTGAATGAATTACTGTGTGGCCTTGGGCCGTGGACTGAGACCGTACTCTGGTCTGTTCATGGTCCCATGCGCTAACTTCTAACCTAGCCAATACTACTTCCTTTCGAAAAAGCAAACCAAAATGTGTGGTACAGAACCAGAGACCTGAACTGTGCACAGCTGGTAACCGTTCTGGTAGCCTAAAATGCGTCTTTAGACATTTTAGTTTATTTATTTTTAATGTAGTGATGTTTTCTCAAAGCTTTTGTAATTAATAACTAATGACTCAGTAATTATTAATGGAAGGAAAACTGCATCCATTGCTTCTGCAGTTATCCTCCACTGCCCCTCTGATTCCTGCTTCTCCAAGGAAGGAGCAACTTAAGTAGGAAGCACGTTATAACTGATAATCAACAAGTGTAGATTGTCTGTCTGTCTGTCTGTCTGTCTGTCTGTCTGAAAAGCTAGCTTTGCCCAGCTCAGCCTTCTGCTTTCTCTCTAAACCAGCAGTCCTCAAATGGGGGCAGGGAACACAGTGAGCCTTCTAATTCATGATGGACAGTTGGCTGGACCAAATTTGGGTGCGAGGGGTTGTGACTGAGTGACAGATTAGAGCGTTTTTATAATATAACTTGGCTTGGGCAATCTACCTGGGCTGTGTTGTACAAACACATTAGCAATGCTAGGTGGCAGTATCCTTCTCACTAGTATAAGGGTGGGTGGCGGACTCCGAGTTTAAAAACAAAAAATGCGAAGTTGGGGCATGATTCAAAAAAAAGGTTGAGAACCCTGCTCTGAACATAAGTTGCCCATTAATCAAAAAGTGTCAGGTGCCCTGTAATTCTGCAGATTTGTGAAGTTCAGTTTACTCTTTGTTGGGGGTGATTATTACAGCAAAGTAGCAGTAATGTGTGTGTTCTTCACCCGTGTAGAATGGGAAGCTTTGCTTTTCTGTGGGTCGCTGCAAAGAGGTAAAATATCTATTTACCATGCTCCTGTTGAGTTTGGCAGAGAGAATCCAACTATTTCCCTCTTATCGAGAATTGTGTATGTACTAGCACGCTCAGACACAGACTTGGAATGAATTTTGTTGGCTGCAAAAATAGCCCTGTACATGAATAGAAAGCGAAAATCTAATTGCTTTCTGAAATGTTTTATGCTGTAGTCAATTCAGCTCAGTAGAATTGCTAATTTACAGTACATTGCCCCGTACTGTATCCTCAATTGCTGCTGTGAGCAGAGGACTCTAGTTATCAGTATGTCCTAGAAAGCAGATGTCAATTTCTACCTCTATCTAGCAGGTTCTGGCAGTTTTCAAACTTCACACAAGGTCCATTAACTCCAAACTTTGTGTCTAAGAGAGTGAAGCCAGAATCCCAGCAGTTTCCTGAGCAGTCAGTGAAACTTCTTTGTTCCAAGGGAAGCGATTTATTTTAAAACAGGGGAGGGGCGCAGAAGCCCATTTAGGAAATAATCTTTCCTTGCAATCATTAGCATTCACAACTGAAGAGAAGCTCACATCTTCTTTTTGTCAAGAGAAACAGTCTAACTATGCAGCAGGCTGCCTTCAGATCTATTTATGCTTTGTGCTTCAGGTCATTCTGAGGTTGGAAATCAGGAGGTGTTAGACAGATCTTTTTGTAGGCAAAATTTGTGTGACGGGTTTACTTTCATTCAAGTATCTGCCCTTTCTGCGGGTAACTCATTTGTTGGAGTCACTGGGATTTACCGTGAATATCTTTGGAGGAGTCTTCCTTCTCACAACAGGTGTGGTGATAATTCCCAACTATTCATTTACAGTGCAGCTCCTGTAAAAAGACCATGGTGATTTTGGAGAAAGGGAAAGGTTTTACTTATTCAGTGTTTAAAGTGACTTTTAATTTCCATTGGTAATCCAGCCAAAATCTGTGGGTAAGTAGGCTGGGAATAGGCTGCCATGCTTGCAGCCCTAATGTGATCTCAAGAGCTGAGCTTCCCTTCCTACAGCTGCCTGAGTAGAATATTTTCCATGCACATAACACAGCAAAAATCTCAGCAGGGCACAGGGTGGATTGATGGAACAGCCTCATCAACAATCACATTATCTGCTGCTGTTATGGAACACCAGCGAGATCCCCTCTGTAGTAAATGTCTTGTGTTGTGAGATTTTTAGTTGCTTGTTTGATGCTTTCTGAATGCCTATGGCCATATAAGCCAAGTTTTAAAGTGCAGACATTGCACTGAACAACCAAATAAGGAGGAAAGTGCACCCATAATGTTCAGTCTTCTGAAAATTTCAAGGAAGAGAAACCTCGCTCTAAGAAGGATCATTTCTGTTGGATAAGGTGTGAGGTGTGGCGTTAGATATTTCTGCATACTGTAGCCTCTTCTGTGTTTCAGGTGAGGAAGTGAACTTGGAGTCTTTAGACTTTCAGAAGCTTTTTTTAAAAAGTGTAAACCTTTACACCAAGTGAGCATGAGATGCAATTTACCTGTCCGAGGGCTAATCATTTCTGTCAATGGGGGAAGCTGTAAAGGGTGTCGCTATTCAAGAATGTCAAAATTCAAACCTTAGCCTCCTTGTCCCTTACTAGTGCTTCTGAATTGTAGTCCTGGCTAGTCCCAACCAGAGCTGCTGTCCCTGAGTTTTTATTAGATTGGCTCAGTCTACGCTGAGAGACCCTCCAAATGGCCCGCATGTCAATGAGCTCTTGGACTCCTCTGTGATTGAAAATACATTGTGATAATTCAGTCCAAGAATGGAAGCAGCCAGGCCCAACAGTGAGCGGGAATGAGGAAGAGCTGCTGGTGGTTTGTTGCAGGGTCAAGGCACTGTACTTCATTGTCAAACTTGCACTTTGAGTGCATACAGAACACACAACACAATGTGAACAAAGAAATGTCTCTCTCAAAGGTAGGTCTCAGTTTTGTTCCACCTGTCTTGCCAGTGCCCCTTTCTCTGAGAGGTCAAACAGAAAATAGGCTAAATACATGTTTCCATTTCACCTGTTTACTCATTAATATTAACAAAAAAAAAAATACTCTGCAACCCTTGATTACAAACATGAAGTTGTGATTAGCTTAAAAACACTCACAAGTATCTTTTCTTCAAATAATATTTATGATTAATAATACCAAACTTATATGGGGCTTGCCATCAGTAGATTTCCATAGCACTTTCTGAAGCTGGGGAAGTATCATCATGTCCACGTTACATAAAGAGAAACTCAGGCACAGAGAGACAAGTGACTCTCCTAGGTGTCTCAGCATGTCATCAGCAGATCCAGAGCTAAAAAATCCAAATCCCTTGTGTCTAGTGTCCTTATCCATTGGACCTCATTGTCTTGTTTATTAAAGTAGGATGAGTGGCTGATATGGTGGAATACCTTGGGACTGTCTGACTTGCCAGTTATCGGTGAATTAGTCTTCTGAGCTTGTGTTCTGAATAATAGGATTTATCTCCAGGACTGATATTTACTCTTCTGTGTCTACATTTTACTATGAAAAAGGTTTTTGCAGCTGGTGTTTTTCTCCTGAAAGAGGTTTTCTGATCCAGAGTGCTAACGCCTTCAGAGGGATCACATGGCTGGAATTAGCGACATCTAGCTGAGGACATTTTGTTTCAAGTTGATCTTTATGACAAATTAGTTACTGTGAATTGAGAAATCGTTTAGGAAATGAATGAGATGATTGAGAAATATGGAATTACTGAAAAACTGAAAACTGTAGGGCAGGGATTGAAGGAGAGTGGGTCACTGTCTATTAAGCATTGGAAAGCAGATATGCCTTGGTGAGGGGAAGGATACTCATTTAGTCTGGGGGACACAGAACAGTGGATAAAGGACCAACAGTCACAGGGGAGGAGCTGCTGTTTATGGGGAGGGCATAATGTATAAGCTACAGTTCTCCTGGGTGAACTACTGACCGTTCTGTGCCTGTCAGTCCATCCGGAGGTGGCTGTTGAGTGATGCAAGCTGCTCCATCCATGGAATGAGCTTGCCAGTGGCGCACAGAACAGTGACCCAGGCTGTCCCAGAAGGATTCTGAGCATCTTGAATAAGCTCACAAACCAGTGGAATAAGCTCAATAAGCCAGTGTAGTGCTCCACCTGTCCTGGCGGTGGTGGAGTCAAACGTGACACGTCAGCTGCTCAGAAGCAGCCGCATGGTGTTAGAACGTTTTTGTTTTTTTTTCTTTTTTAAAAAAGGGGAGCCCAAAACAGCTTTTCTGGGTGGGGGCAAGGTGCGCCTGGAGGACTCCAAGGATTCCTGGGCAATGGAAGCAGGATGGGCGGGGGAAAGAAGAAATCAGCAGCAGAGAGCAGGTGGCAGAGTGCCTTCCTGCCCCTTCGCCCCCAAGAGCAGCTGCAGATGGGCAGCAATGGAAGCAGCTGGTGGAGTCTGGAGGAAGGCTGCCTAGAGTTGAGGGAGAGAGGCCAGTGAGGTAGCTACTTGCATCAGAAAAGAAAGGAGGCAGGAAGTGGGGAGCCAGTGGGTAGGGGCCTTATGACCGAATTGCATCGTTGGAGGCATGCCAGGAACAGAGCAGAAAGGGGGAAAAGTCCGGGTCAGGAGGGACAGGAAAGACAGATAGTAGGAATAATAGGGACAGTACATAGAAAGAGAGAAGACAGTGGCATAAGGGGAAAGGAGGAAAACTTAAATGAAGAACAGTACAGTCAAACGAGAGGAAAAATAACTAAAGAGTCTCTAAGTAATTTAAGAAATACATTAGAAAAACACTTAAAAAGCTGTGAGAAAGATAAAGCAAAAATTAAACATGCAGGAAATAAGCTATAATAAAATGTAAAATGTAATTGAAGAGAAACAGACAAGAAATAAAGAGGAAGTGAGCTGTAGTGGAAGTAAATAGTAAGGACTGTAAAACAAATGGCCCAGATGGTGTGTTAAGGTATAAAAGGTGAAGTGACAGGAATAGGGAGATTGTTAGAGAGAAAAGGGACTATAAGACAAAGGAGCGGAAGGATAATTGTACCATTAAGAAGTCAACACACTGGATCAAAGAATGCATGTCTCTAAGCTGGAACTCAAAACAGTAAACAGAAATTGCACAAGAGATTGCTCAAGACATAACTAAATATCCTAAGAGCTTTTCTAGTCCATCCCCTGTTTGCAATCACAGTTCAGTGTTTGTTTGCAACTAGGTTTGCAATCACAGTTCAGAGAGGTTTTCTCTTCTCTGTTGCTGTCTGAAAGACCAACCAACAAAACAGGAAATGAAGGGGCTGTGCAGGAGAGAGGATGAAACTGACTACTCAAAGTGCTGTCCAATGGATAGAGTATGCAACCAGGTGAGGGCGGGGGGAGTATTTCCACCCCTAATCTTAATTGAAAGGCATCTTGGCTGATGATGTAACAGTAATATGTGCCCCCAAAAGTGATTTTTACTTTAGTGGAGTCCGTGCAGTGGTGGTTTGGACTTTCAAGGGAAAAACTCTTTGAGACAGTGTGGTCAGCAAGCAGGGAGTTGAACTGGGCATGAGGAGGCTTGTGTTCTCTTTGTGGCCCTGGCACCAAACTGCTATGTGACCTCGGGCGAGTCACGTGACCTCTGTGCCCTTGTCTCACCACCTGTCTTGTGTGTCTCTGGTCTGTTGGATCATGAGCACTGTGGGGCAGGGGCTTTAGGTGCTACCATGATACAAATAATGCATAATAATAATATAGATTAATAATAAAAGTTGAATGAAATGAAGATGACTTTCCTGATGTTCCAGTCACTGGTGGGGGTATGCTGGAAGGGTTTGGCTACAAGGTGAGGTTCTAAGACCTTTTTATCACAGGCAGGAGTGCTGGAACAGTGGGGCTGGAGCAGCTACCAGTCCCTCCCCATCCCAGGGATGTTTAGCAGCAGTCAGGGACAGGTCATGGCTTCTGTGAATTTTTGTTTATTGCCCGTAACCTGTCCCTGACTGTTACTGAAAATACCCTTAACAGAATCGTAACCTGAGTCATGCACAAGGAATGCATCATGGAACCAGGGATGGAATCTGCTGAGAACCAGTCCTTGCTTTATGCCTTTTCCCTTTGGGCCTGAGCCTGCTTCTGTCTAAATCAGCAGGAGCAGGCTTGGTCTCTTGTATTAATCTGTGGAGGGCAATGATTTACCCTTTTAGAAAAGAACCTGAAACAGAGGCATATATATCGTTTTCTGTATAGAAGACGGCACTTGAGGATAACCTTGAATGCATGGCATTCAGCAGCAAGGGCCTGTGCTTCTGGATTTGATGCACTTGGGACTAAGGTGTCTGTGCCCCAGTTCAGCGTTCAGGCCATCTGTGACTTGCCTTGCACAAGAGATGTTCTGCAGACTAAGCTAGTAATGATTAATTTCTGAATACTGTTGCCCTCAGTGGTATGTGAAGTATTCTGTAGCTTCATTGTTTTTATCCTTCTAGAGCTGGTGCAAAAATATCAGCATTTCTGCTAAATGCAGTGCCTACATGCAAAGCTCAGGGATGGGCCTCCACTTAGGCTTTCTTCATTAGAAGTGAAATTTCACATCTACGTTTAAAGGAATTTTTGCAGTCTAACGAAGCAGTATGCTCTAAAAGAGGAGACAATGCTGTATGTGCAGACAGTCTGGGAGAGTTGCATTTGAGAATCAAACTCTGAAGTGTTCATTAAACCAAAAATGTGTGTGTATAGCTGAATGTGGAGGTAGTGATGCCTAAGCCAGCTGAAAAACAAAGGGTTAAAAATGGCAATTGTCATACCAGAAGCTGACCTGAGTGTGGGGCGGTAGGAGACTGCCTCTTATGTAATTCCAAATGCTAGCCCAAAATCTGCTTGTGCTAATAAACTATGCTCTTAAATTACAAGCCATGTCATCCCTGCAGTCTGTTTGTAAGTGGTGGTAGCTGGTTGAAATAATGAAGATTGATTTAAATGGAAAACAAATTTGTTAGAATCTGATTAGAACAGCTGAAATCTGTAGAAATGGAAGTCCTGAAGTGGCAGTTGCTTTGTAGGTTGTGAAATGTGGTTTTAACAATGATCCAAGTACAGTTTTTATTCTTACATGTTTTCATCCTCATTTGTATTTGAATCTGGATAGAGCCATCCTGGGAACTTTCCAGAAACATTCCTTACTGAATAGTTAGTTTCATTTCTTGCCTTCAGTCCTGATACTTGAGAACCCTTTTAAAATGCACACATGGATTTTCAGTGTTGAGACTCCAGAATCTGGAATTTTGCATTATCAGGTGTGCTTACTACATTTGCAAATGATGTTCCCAATCCTGCCAAGACTGAAGCACATAAGTGACTTGCTTTGTTTGGGACATGATCTCTATAGCCTGCTGAAATCTATGGGAGTGTTTACATTGGACCGGGCCCCATTTGTCAATGTGACGACTCACATGAGTAAAGAACTTACTGCAAAGCACAGTGCTTACTGGGATCTGTTGGAACTACTTGAGGTAATAAGCAGTGCCCTTGGTAGGAAATGTTTACAGGGTCACATTGTAATAGGGGTTGTATCCCCTTCCAAGAGGCCACTGCAGATTTGCTTACTACATAAATGGCTGTGGGAATAAATAAAACTTAATTGGCAAGTTTTTTGGGAAAAATTAGTCAAACTCTATCCAACTGCATTAGAAATCAGAAGAAATGAATTACCCTTCATCAGAAGCAAGTAGAAGTGTTTTGATGTATCTTAGTAATTAGTATTTATTGCAAGACAACTATGTCTCTGGTATTTTAATTAATGGGTGGTTTGGCAAAGCAGCCACCTGATGGGAAACCATCAGAAGTGTTTTATTTTTATTCTCAAAAATGGACATCTCTTTCAAGCACTCTAATTAATGCAGTTTATGGAGTAAAATATATTGAAGCAATCAGACCTTGGGTTTGGGGCGTTTTGAGTTCAAATCAGCAACCCAGTTAGAGTAAATGGCCTTTCGAACCAGGGGAGGATGTGATGTTTAGCCTTCATTTATTACATTTCTTCGCAGCTTACATTCTTAAAGCATCATTACAAGGGGCCAGTGCCTTCTCTGTCTGCTTTCAAAGATCGTGTGATTCTAGCTGGCCTCCTAGTGTTGTTAGTTAATACTCATGCCTTCCTCATGGGGGGGCGAGGAAGGTGTAGAGCATTCCAGTAGCCTATCCCGCTTTCTTTCTGAACTTCTCGAGGCATCTAAGCATTAACAGTTATGTGCTCTCTGCAGTATGCAGAGAAAGGGTAAGAAGAACAAGTATTCCTGGGTTGGTTTGGTGTGTTGGTTAATCTGTTCTGTGACGTTATTTTAGCTCCACTATGGCGCAGAGTACTGTGTAATTAACTGGGAGGATATGAAAGATAACAGGCATGTCCATAACTCTCTTTCAAATTGCTTTGAGCCAAGAAAGTTACAAGTTAAAGCTCAAGTTCAGCTAGTGAATGAACTGCCCAAATGCCTCCGAATTTGAGGCAGCAGCTTGTTTTCAGTAGGTGCCATGAACTGTGCGCCACTTACTGTTGTTAATTTACCGTAGCTTTTTCACATCTCAAGCAGTGGCTATCTTCCAGTTTTTAAAACTGATCCATATCTGAAAGCTATGAAATAAATGCCCTGCTGTATAGTCTCTCCTGAGAAGGGCCCAACTTCGGGTAATGGTTTAGAGCTTTGTATGGAGTTGCTCTTCCCATTTGTTAGGGAAACATGGCAACTTATAAATATTGGGATATTTGGGGTAGTGTGCCTTAAATCAGGATTCCTCACGCTTTTTCATAGCGTGGTCTCCATCTTAACAGTCTTGTGGGAAACGCTTCCAACCCCATTTGCAAATCATGCAACATGTAGGGTGGTTCCTTACAGAGCAAAGAAATATTAGGAAACTGCTTAGTTATTTCTAATAATTCTGGTGGTGGCTTTGGCTCTTGGTTCCTCTCTGTCTCTTTAATTATCTAGATGATCATGGAATGCTTTAGTAGAAGATAGAAGCAAGGAGGTTGAGCCAGCATAGTATGACCTGCCAGTTGTTCAGGCTGTCCCCAAGTGCTCTGTGGACACTGAGTGATCAGTGGATCACAGACTGAGAACCACTGCTGCAATAAATTAGAGAGGGAGATTTTGAATGCTACTTTGCTCAGCCACAGCCTCAAGAAAATCTCTTACACTCTTGGGAGATGCTTACCCGTGACAGAGACAAACACCTACAGGATCTCCATAAAACATTCTTAAAATTACAATAGCCACCTGGAGAGGTGAAGAAACAAATGGACAGAGCCGGACGGGTACCCAGAAGTCACCTACTACAGGACAGACTCAACAAAGAAAATAACAGAACACCACTGGCCGTCACCTACAGCCCCCAACTAAAATCTCTCCAACACATCATTAAGGATCTACAACCTATCCTAGCAGATAATCCCTCACTCGCTTAAGCTGTGGGAGGCAGGCCTATCCTTGCTTACAGACAGCCCCCCCAACCTGAAGCAAATACTCACCAGCAACCGTACACCATATAAGAAGATCACTAACCCAGGAACATACCCCTGCAACAAACCCCGTTGCCAGCTCCGGCCACACATCGACTCTAGTGACACCATCACAGGTCCTCATCATCAGCCACACCATCAGGAGCTCATTGACTTGCATATCTATTAATGTGATATATGCCATCATGTGCCGGCAATGCCCCTCTGCCATGTACATTGGCCAAACCGGACTGTCACTATGCAAAAGAATAAATGGACACAAATCAGACATAAAAAATGGTAACATCCATAAACCAGTCAGAGAGCACTTCAATCTCCCAGGGCACTCTGTAAATGACTTGAAAGTTGCCATACTTCTACAAAAAGCTTCAAAAACAGACTTCAGCGAGAAACTGCAGAGCTGGAACTCATATCAAACTTGACACAATCAAACTGGATCTGAATATGGGCTTGGAATGGTTATCTCATTACAAGAAGTAATTGTCACTGTTCACACATTCTCACCTCCTAATCAATGGTTGTGAATAGGCCTCAACTACTCTAACTGAATGGACTTATCTTATACCTAACTTCCCCATTGTTGTTCCTTAACCTTAGGTGTATATATAAACCCCCAATCTGATTTCTATTCCTTACATCTGACAAAGTGGGTTACAGCCCACGAAAGCTTATGCCTGCAGAAATTAAATTTGTTAGTCTTTAAAGTGCTACAGAACTCTCATTGTTTTTACCCTTGACAGTTTCAATTGCCTACTATGATCTAGCTGCTTTTTCCCATCTCATTTTCCACCTTTCCTTCCCTCATGCACGCTTGCAGAGAAGCATCAGCTTGTGGCTATTTGAGGATAGTACTTGGCTAGGCCTGTGGATTTGGGTTTGCATTTCTGCCAGTTGAAATTCTCTCCAAAACTGAGACCCTAAGTAGTTTGACACAATTCCTATTGGGATGAATCCTGTCTTTTAAAGTTTTCTTTGTTGTATGGTTCTTTAACTGTAAAGTATATTGATTTAGTTTAGCTTGCAATTTGCCACCTCCCATTGTGATTTTATACGCAAAGTACGGTCAAGTTGGTTCAGTATTTGGATGAGACATTTCCAAGAACAAGCCCAGCTTCAGCAAATGTAACATTTTAAGTGAAATTCTTTTTTTGTTTAAATTAAAGTTATATTGCAACAAAATGTCGTAAGGTACCCAGACTTCTTCCAGGAGTAGTATTTTATCCATCTTTTACAATGAAGAATTAGTTATGCAGAAAGTATCACTCCATTACACTTGTGCAGATACATAAAAACATGAATGTCACTTATTGAAACAGCAAACTCCCAGAAATTTGAAGACGCATTTAAGGCACAGGGTGATTAAATTCCTGGATACACATTTTAAAATGTTCCTCACTTTAGGAAGTGATGTAGTGTTGCAAAAATGAAATACATTTGGGTATACATTATGGAGTTGTACTCCTATTCTTACTCTGCATTGCAGGGTTTAGTCACCAGAATCCTATTGATAAAATATGAGCCTTTTATATTGTAGGAACATGGGTCTGATCAAGTCTGGCAATTCCTAAGGGCCATCTAGTTCAGAATCCTGTCTCTGACTCTGGCCAGCACCTGATGGTTCAGTAGGGAGATGTGGGATAGTCTGCCCCTGCCATATCAGATGGTATCCGGGTCTCTAATAGAGATGGATTGAGCCTTGAGCAGGAGGTTTAATACTACTTCCAAAATGTATTTTTACTTGTGCAGCTGAGTGTAGTTCTTCTCTAAATGCAGACCAGTCTCAAGTCTTATAACACTTCTCTTGACTTGCAGGCAGCATGAGTTATTGTCGTAGTGACACCGTTTATTAGCCCTTTCCTAACATAGCTTCCAGTCGTGCACCCGTTGATGTCAGGAGGACCCAGAAGTAGGCTCAACCACTTGCTGAGTGGTTTCTTACTTTCACCCTCTGATGAATGTGTGTGTGAAAGTGCAGGTATTACAGTCTTTAGTTCTGAGTATTCTCTGTCCCATGGCAAACGTGTCCGTGGTAACTGAAAAGTGCTCTTTTATCCTCCAAGTGAGTTTAAGCACACTCTAGTAACATAAGCATTAATTCGAATGAAGCTTGTACCTATTCTTAATGGAGGGAGAATGTCGTCGTGAAATACTGTTAGTTTTATTTTTCTCCCTTTACATCTCTTGTTATCAGTACACCAGATGTCCATTTCCTGGCTGTCTTTCCTGTGTCAATAACCACTTGTTCTATTCTTGGTCCCCTACAGATCACCTGGTAGCCCATGGACGGATGGCTGAGAAAGAAGCTCGGAGAAAGTTCAAGCAGATTGTAGCTGCTGTCCACTTTTGTCATTGTTGTAACATAGTTCACAGAGACTTGAAGGCAGAGAACCTGCTGCTGGATGCTAACCTTAACATCAAAATAGCAGGTGAGGTGGGGCTAGTGGTGGTGGAGGAAGGCAACCACTTTTACAAGCTAATAAATGGAGGCACTTGCTGATTAAGCTACTCAGCACGAAGGAAGCACAGTTCAGGTAAAGGAAATTTAGGATTTCTGCATGGCCCAGAGCCAGCAAATGACAAATTATGGAGTGATGATTTATATGCCCTTTCATGCAGCTAAAGACTGGGCTTTTACTCTGTAGGCAGTCCTGATGTTACGAAAGCTCTGATGTTCCAATGCCCTTTCCAATGGGCTAGAGAAAACTAGAGATTGACTTTGCTCTCAGTGTAGCGTTTCTCTGAAGTGGGGCAGGGAGTGTGGAAAAATAAGGATCACAAAGTTTAGGGATAGAAAGCTGAGAGAAAATAAAGAAATTTTGATCCATTGCATTCTCTTTGTGCGGAAGAGAGAAAATAACCGCAATAGTTTCTTAGCAGTGTATGAAGAATGGAGTGGAAAGCTGAAGATAATACAACACGGCCATGTATGCGTTTCCAGCAACGGGCTCATTGCACAATGATAGGAGCTTCTATCGTTCTGGCATGTGCCAATAATTCCTGGTGGGATGGATGGATATTTTTCAGCTAACTTGCCTTCCCGTAAAGCCCCCGTTTCAGACACTTTCTAAACTGTTGCCACACAGACCTCCATGTCTGTATTGCTTTCTAGTGTGAAAATGTGTCTCATCTGTCCAGCTCCGCAGACCTTGCGAGCAGAGTGGCTGAACTTGGTCTATGTGGCCTAAACTCTCTCTAGGCTTAGATCAGGATACACCAACTAGTCCTTAATGTGAGTTAGATACATATGAATGGGGAATGTCTGCTCGAAACAAACGTAGATCTTGTATCACTTTGGCCACCACACCATACAGGCTATCCCTTTGGGATGCCTAATAGCTATCCATTTAATTCCATTGAGGCATGGATCCCAGCAAACACCAAAGCTGTGGAAAGGACTCCATGCTGTCTGATTAAATAGGCTTCCATGGAGAGCGCCTCTGCTTCATCTTTCTCCTAGCCCAGTGGCAGGAGTGTAATGCTAAGAGTTGCTCCTGTGGTGGCACATATGATTCATGTCCTCTGTGAATGATTCCTTTCTCTGCCTCCCTATATATTTATGTTTCCCCTCTATAATGTGTGTGTGCATTTTCCTTTGCAATATCTAGGTGAATATCCATATTGTAGTACCTGGCAGAGCTGAAATAGTGAAAGGTTTGTCAGCATTTTAATTATAGAACCCCTTTTAGAAGGATTTATAACTTGACTCAAACTTGCTTCAGGCTGTGACTTGGCACAGAACTACTCAGTCTGGGAGCAATTTTAATACTGACCTGATGCAGCTAAGTTTAGGAACTTTTTAGTGAGCCAACATCTTGATGTACGTTTTCTAGGTTTAAATTAAAATCTTTTGCTCACAACTCTGGCAGAGGAATTTAACTTTCTTTAAAAATACGTTGTTCCTAGTCGTCTTGCTTCTCATTATTTAGAATTCAGATTATCTTAGAGCAGGCAGTGGCACATGAGTGATGGGCTGATGGAAACCGAAAGGTGAACAGCCCAAACCTGAGCAGTTCTGTGACCTAGTACATAAGTCACAATGCTTGGAGCAGGGAGCCGGCCTCAGCCCTGCAGGACAGGAAGTTCTGCTCCTGTGCTGGGCTCATGTTCCAACACTCCTCTGGTGACCTTTCCATGACTACACATTTTTCCCCCCACACGCCTGCCATGAAATTAACTAAAAATTTGCATGACAAAATCGTAGCCTTATTTATGACTAATGTCTACCGTATGCAAATACACTTATGAACAATTTTAGGCCTGGTCTCTTATGATGAGTGGGAAAAATTTCTGCATGTACAATTCTTTTTAAAAAGCTCTTCAGCAAAAACTCCGGCAGAATCTGGAATGTGGCTGAATTCCCTGAAGAAATGTCCATAGGAACATGCTGACAAGTTATGTGAACGTTGGAAAATTGTGGAAACTTTTTTTTTTTTAACCTAAGGAAGCTGGAAACTATTCTCCTTTCCAGGCTCCGCTCCCAGAACGGTTCTAGAAGAGAGTTCCCACCCATGTGGTGGTGGTGTTTTACTTGGCAGAAAGACTTGGTAGTGATTTGAAGAACAGCCTGGAAAAGCTGATTTATAGTACAGGATTTTCCAAGTATTTAGTTTTGTCCCTAGACCCCATCAATTATAATTTGACACCAGTGATTCCATTATGTCAAGAGAAAGAAGTGGTAGCAGCTGATCTTTCTTTCATGCAGGACCCCCCAGAATAAATACTTGGGAAATCCATAGAACTGTACAGATAGGATGAAGGATAAGCAGAACCTTACTTCTAAACCCTTTAATAATCTCTACATTAAAAACCTCTTCACTGTGAGGCAGATGATATTACTTCTAAAGCTGCTTTCAACAGAGCGTTTCAAAGGGCTCCCCAAGCCCCATGTGGTAGGTCTGTTCTTTCTGCATTTCACAGTCTGGGACTGAGCACAGAAATCTTAAGTGACCTACCCAGGGACATAGAGAATCAGTGGCAGAGCTGGAAATGGACCCTAGAAATCCTGATTCCCAGTCCCATGCTCTGAGCACCTGGTTACCCTGCCCTGTCCTAGTATATAAGATGAAAAGAAAGCAAATGGTGATACTTTGTATAGTTCCTTTTGTGCTCCATGCATAGCTCTGTGGGAAGCAGTGTGCTGTGACACGATGAATAATGGCAATGTGCATTATGTCTGATCTTTAGTATTATGTACAAAGCAATCTCCAGCTTCTGCAGTTTTAACAGGAACTTGCCAATCACCTGTTGGAGGGTAATGGGAAACTCCCAAATCCCTGCCAGTGTGTACGTCCCAGTGAGCTCCTACTGCTGTATAATGGGATTTCATATGTAGCTTTCACTGGTTTTTTTTATGGTTAAATATTGGTAACTGCGATGCTATTAAGTAACTGCCATTTAGTAAAATGCAGTAGTAATGCCTGGAAGTTGGCAGTGCTGCTATTCTCATTTACAGGCGAACAGAAAACACGTTTGTAAGCCTGCAAATGTTATTTGTGCCTTGCTGCCTAGCTTGCTGCTTCTGATGGAGGGTTTTTCTCCAGTGCATCTTCTCAAAGGCTGAGAGTCAGTAGTTCTTGGCACTGTGCTTCTCTTTGCTTGCAGTCAGAAAGTTCAGCCAGGGGTTGAGATGCTTGATAAACACCAGGGCCTTCCTGGGTGCCAGTTTGAGAAGAGGATCTTATCTGGAAGGCCATCACTTAACAAGAATGCATCCTCAACCTCTTCCACCTTCTGAAGGCAAAAGCCAGTTATTGTACAGATGTTAATGTCCCCTTCTGGTTTTAGTTCAAGTGCTCTATGGAAATAAATAGCTAGAATATACAACATCTAGTCCATCTTGGAATTCCTCCTCCTAGTCTATTGCAGGGCTTCTACTGCACTGCCAGCCACTGGATTAGTTAACTTCTGTCGATTCAAACAGTGAAAAGGGCTTTTCTAAGACTTCTTCTCCCAGCTGCTGAGCCTACATTCAGTCCTAACCAGGTGTAAGACTGCTCTCTATGGGTTTTTCCTTTTCTTCTGTTTTGTGGACGGAGTCCTGGTTGTGCTTTGGTGGGTGGGTCTGTCAGCCAACAGGTATTTTTTTAGACTGTGGCAGTGCTCATAGACTCTAAGTATGTTTGTTTAAAAGCAGAGTTTTGCTTTTTCCTCCTTACTCCATTCAGCTTTAAGAAGACCGTTTCTTCCCCACACTTGACCACAGTTCATTAAGCACAGGCGGGTTCTGGAAAACCATTTCCAGCCATTCAGCAGGACTTTGTATCAAAGAGAGCCATCTGATTAGTTCACTGTAGATCTGAAAGGCATGAAACATTGTGGGGTCTGAAATGCTGTGCAAAGAGGAAGTTCTTCAAAGTGAGTTATTTTCCCCTCTGAAGCCCAGCCACAATGCAAAATGAACACGGGTGCTCCTATGCTTCGCTGTTTGCCTTACCTCCGTGTCTGGTTTGAGAGTCCTGAAACATTTCTCCTGTTTGTTGTACTGGTAATTTTGGTTCAAGAGTAATCAGCTAACGCCAGCAACCATGAGCTGTCTGATTATGCTGTTGAAGCAAGGAGACATTTATATTGTTTTAGTCCCAATTACATGTGTGGGACTACATCCTTGGTAGAAGTCATGGTTAGGATCACTGTTTCTACAATATCTGATGTAGGTGTTCAACCAGGAACAAAGCTATTTAAAGCCACCTACATTTATGCTAGACATGCGTTATTCCACAAGTGTTTCTTCTGCGAAACTAGATGCTCTGATTTAAGATGTCTTTGGAAAAAAATGGTATTGAAAATGGATTGTGAGCAGATCGATGCAGGCTTTTAAAATCTGCCCCCTGTACTGGGTGGAGTACTGAAATAGCTGATGCTCTGAGATGTTCATTCCTACGGCTTGTGTCTGAGTTTTTCCACGTCTTTGAGTTCTGCACTCACCCATCACTCACATACACAGCTCAGTCTTTTTTATACATACCAATAGCTTGTGTGTGTCACACAGGCAATGTGCATGTTATGCACGCAGGCTGAGATTGTCAGAGGACCTGAGGCTGTTAGAGCTGAGCTTCCAAGGCCCTTTTGACAATCCCAGCCATGATGGTTTTCTAAAACATTCACAGCTTGGACTTGGTTCTATTCTGGTTCTTTGCCATTGAGTTTTTCAAGATGAGCGCTGTAGTTTGTGGTGGAGATGATAGATTTGCTCATGTTTTTAACTTGCGGGGAGGTTTGGTTAAGTTCTGCCTTTAACGTTTTTTGACACAGGAGCTGTGTTTTTATTGCTTGTCTTGTTCTTTCATTTCCTACCAATCACCTTCCCATTGTTTCTACCCCCAGATTCTCAAGCTTCAAAGAGCTCACTATTCCTTCACGCTGACCTGGTAGAACTATCTCTACCCTAAGAGGATGTGGTTTTCTAGCCGAAGTATCCTGGGGTCCCATAAAGCCCTGACACTGACACTACACAATGCTTCCTTATTCCATCCACTGCCACAAGCAATTTTGTGGCACGTCAAAACTAGCTGATGGTGTAACCAGGCAGCCCATTAATCCATTATATTAGAGCCACAATCTGAACAGTGAAGGTGCATCATCCACTCCTTAGAATATGCTAATGGTTCCCAAGAATGATCTAAAGCTCTTTGGAACACATTGCCTTCCTGCAGAACGTTAGGCTTACAGAACCAAACCACCTCAGCTTGCTCAAAATGTCAGCTAACAACCGAGGTTTCAGCACATGCCCATTCATTTGAAAAAAGACCTTGCATTTAAGCTTGATTGCGCATGGTTTGTTGTTAAAAGGTGCAGCCTACTTAGACTTTTAGGCGTTCGTGCTTGCCTGGCAGTTGGAATTCAGTGACTTGCCAAATGTCCCACTGTAAGCATAAGAGCACATTTCAAAGGTTTGCAGAGGACCAGAGAAACTATAGTGCAGCTCTTTCTGTCTCACGTTTCCCTATCTTGGATCCAAGTGGCAGTCCGCCCTTGTGGGATTGCAGGTGACTTCACTGGACTGTACCTCTCAGCAGTTTGCTTACACAAACACCATCTGATGCTTACAGCAGTTGGAATGGAACATCTACTCCTAGTTTAATCAAGTATCTCATTGTTCTTTCAGATTTTGGGTTCAGTAACATCTTCACACCTGGACAGCTGCTTAAAACCTGGTGTGGGAGTCCCCCCTATGCTGCCCCAGAGCTCTTTGAAGGGAAGGAATATGATGGGCCGAAGGTTGACATTTGGGTATGTAGTGAACATATCTGTATTTTGCTTTGATCTTGTCTCCCTGCTCTGTTACACGTGGCTTTACTTCCAAAGCATTGAATATACTTCTGGTAGGAAGGACCCGTTTATGGAAATAGTGTTGTTCAAAGAAATATAACTTTTTATTCCAGCTATTAAATTGCATGTTTCTTGTTATAAGGCTCTGTACTTAATATTTTAGGGGTTGTCTGGAAATACACATGCATTTTGCTTTGGTCTTAAGAGTTAGATTCCCTTAATATTTAACAAGCTGAATGGGCAACTTCTCACTGGTACATGGTTTGACCTGGTGTGGTTATTTGTAGCAAGAAAAGATCATATCCCTCAAAACGGATCAGTTAAAAGGGCACAATCAAGCAAAAGGCCAAAATAAGGTTAGCATCTGCTTTCCCATCCCACGTCAGTGAAGTAGTTTGAAACAGTCCCCTTACAGGTGTTAGCTCTGGTAACAGCTCTGCAAAAGCAGGGCTACGTGAGCCTTAGGATCCTGGTTCAAAACTGGGCATGCAGTTTGTTGCCATTCTAGTGTGGCTGTGCAGCTCCTGCCATGCCTCTGTTTTCCTGGCCAGATCTTCTGCATGCTTTAAGACGGGATCTAGGAGGCATGAGTTGAGCTCTGTGCGCTCCATGTGAACTTAAAGTTGCTACAGAGCCATAAATGAATTTGACAAACGGTTGTTCTGTTGAACCTACTGGATTTACACTAGGAAGGAAAGTTGCCCAAAGTCGCCTGTTACGGTGATGGAGGGCTGCCCAGATAGAGGGCTGGGATTTTAGGATCGTTGCAGCCTTTTTGAGCAAACCTGTCTCAGGCTTATCATTTGAACAGATGTCTTTGGGAGGTTGAGTTAGGGTCAGTTTGGGGCTTTTAAACCGTGACCGTATCCTTTCTCATTGGGTTAGCATTTTTCCAAAAGCTACACCTTGCTACTGTTCCCTGCAGGCGCCAGAGCCTCTCATGTCCCCTTTGACGTTACTAATGTGTGCTCTTTGTTTTGAATGCAGAGTCTCGGTGTGGTCCTGTATGTGCTGGTCTGTGGTGCTCTGCCTTTTGATGGGAGTACGTTGCAGAATCTGCGGGCAAGGGTGCTTAGTGGGAAATTTCGCATTCCATTTTTTATGTCCACAGGTAAGGCCAGATTTGTTTGCACTGAGGTTTCTGAAACTCTTCGTTAGTAGGCTGTCCAAGGCTACATGCTCTGAGTGTCTTTGGAACAGTTGAACTTCAATACCAGCTCGCTGAATTTATTTATTTGGTTTTTATCTTCAGATAAATGACATTTCTACCCATCAAGTAGCTGTATGGGTTGAACAGTTACGTCTAACATGTAAGCTGTATTGAATTCTGAATGCCTGAGAACTTCTAAATCAATTTTCTTTTGAAAATTTCAACTCCCATATACCTAACCTTGTATATCATAGACTGCTATCAATACATGTCTAAAATGTTAGTGAGGGCAGATTTGTACTAGCTCTTGGAAGGTGGAAAGACTGAAAACATATACCAGGTCCTAGGAATACGGAACCTTTTATCATTTTTCCCTAAGGCGAGAATTTTGCAGGCACTCTGGTAAGTACTGTTAATGACCCTGATTTTGTTTTTGTTTTCTGTGAGACCCCCCCTTGGGTACATGTCTACTTTCTGGACACCAGCACACGGGCTGCTGGAATAGAGCACATGTAGGCTTAAGAGAGAAATTCTCCTGAAAGATTAGCTTGATTCCATTTAAAATAAAAACAAGTTCTTGCTGGAACTTGCTGAGTGTGTTGGGTCTCCTTGTTTACAGCTCTGTGAGCAGAGAGACCTGCTTTTCTGATGGCTATTCACTGAGCAGCTTGATTCTTCTAGTGTCATTCTTTGAGGGTAGGTTAGTAGTCAAACATAGTGTAGGGCTAGTCCAGAGCCACATTGCCATACAGGCTGAGCTGCATTTCATTCCTACCTGGTAATGATCCTTCAAGAACTGAACAGATGCCCCTTCTGGGCTAGTGTAAGGCAGCGCATTGCAACCTCACCTGTCAATGTGTTAACGGGCTCCAGTCTCTATCTTTATGCTCAAACTCTAAACGTTTAAAAGTCAATTGGATCTAATTAAATATGCTGCTGACTTTATGTATATGCCAATATAGCTATTGGGAACCAGGAGATATCTGTAAAGTGATCTTCACTTCCTTTGCCAAGTGGTGGGAGGCTGCAGGGATTTAAAAAAAAAAAATTAACTTCCTGGCTAGGTGGATGGGACTGAAGTGCTGAGCAGGAGTTTTCAGATAGTTTTCCTTCTCCTCCTTTCCCCCCAGCTGTCTCTGCACACAGACACAGACCCGAGACTAGTTGTGTGAAACTGCAGTATCCTGCCTCCAGCTAGGACAGTGCTATGCGCAGCCTTCTTCAAAGACGGCTGCTAATGTACGACACTCTTGTGCACAACTCCCATCTGTCTCAGGACTGGCCTTGTCTGATTCACTGTAACTGCATTTCAGTGACACACAGGCCATGCTGGGGCCTGGCTCGCAAGAGGCTGAAATAACCCTGGCATAGTGAAAGCTGGGGGAGTGTAGTGCTTCTGCTGGATTATGTCCAGAGCTGCCAGTTGTCTTAGCAAGTCTGCAAGATAGAGTGTCTAAGTGAGTCTTTCACGTACATCAGCCCTGTAATGGTATTTGTACAGCACGCAGATCACTTCGACATGAGTTTTCATTATTAATAAGCAGTGCTTCCTTAATAAAGCTGTGGCATTTAGTGATGTTAATTTAGGATTGAATGTTCCTTCTCAAAGACGCCCTCAAGAGACCTCTTTGCAGATTACCACAATTCTGTCTGCCGTAAATTCTTAATGTTAGTTGCTCTGAGTGCATTTTAAGTATTTTGTTTTTAATGTATGTCATCTTGAGGTCACTCCTGATCTTCCCACGGTACCAGACAGGACATAAAAACACTGAAGTGCTATTCTGTCTTCACCTTGACAGGGCATGCCTAGTTCACATTAGTGACTGTCTCAAATACACTTGACTCAAGTACCAGAGGAGTCATTTGGATACACAGTGGGGAGAAAAAAAAGGAAAAGAAATGCAAACTTCCTGCACACTCTGAATCTTTCTCTTAGAAGCATGACCAAAATACTTTGAAGGCCAAGTGGGTTAATTAAGAACATAAGAACGGCCACACTGGGTCAGACCAATGGTCCATCTAGCTCTGTATCCTCTCTTCCAACAGTGGCCAATGCCAGGTGCTTCAGAGGGAATGAACTGAACAGGTAATCATCAAGTGATCCATCCCCTGTCACCCATTATCAGCTTCTGGCAGACAGCAATCCCTGCCCACCCTGGCTAATAGCCATTGATGGGCCTATTCTCCATGAATTTAGCTAGGTTTTTTTTGAACCCCATTATAATTCACCAGGCTTTCATCTTTGGGAACCTTGGTTCAAAAGGTGAGTTGAGAGGTCTCATCCTATTCTGGTGTGCATATTTGCTTACCTCACATTTTTCCCATGCGGTTTGACACCATTAGCAGTTGCTGCTTACGTGGAACCCAGGACTGCTCAGTCAGAGTTTTGGAGGAGATTAGCACAAATATTTCTGTCCTAAATTGTAGGAAGCTTGTACCATACTTGTCTACAGTACACCTTGCTCAGATTTAATCTCTCTCTCTCTTTCACAAACAGCAGGTTGACCTCAGTTTTTAAGTAGTCACTTAGCTGTGCGTGCACATGTGCGTGCATGCTTCCTTTCTTGTACTTTGTATTTTAGATTTGCTGATACTGAATTGTATTTCCACCAGTCCCCAATTAATGGTCAGATCCATGTTGCAGCTGGGAAACTGTCCCCAACTTTGCATTAATAGAAAAGTGATCTTCACTCCCAAACCTTCCTGTAACAAAGGAAGAGTAGTGCCTTCCTGGCCTGGTAGCTATGCCATTGGGAGCCTCATTTTGCCCTCTTACATGGAAGGTTTGTCAACACAGGGAAGGTATTGTGGAATAAACTAAGGTGTGAATTTAAAGCACAATAGCTATTCTGCACTAGCTCCCATGTGGACACACTTACTCTGCACTGAATGCCTCTGTTGGAGTTAGTTTAGTCCATTGAGGAATTGGATTAAGGGGATTAAGCTAACCCACACAAAGGCATTCTTTGTGTGGAATAAGTGTGTCCACACAGGGAGTTGGTGTGGAGTAAAATCCCTGTGTGGACACTTATTTGCACGGTGGCTTATTGCACAACAGCTTCCTGCTGTAGACAAGCTGAGTGGTAACTTCGTGGTGGTGTTCATTACAAATGTGGGGCCCGAGTCTGCCCCCTAATGTTAGCACCAGAGAATGCAGGTTGGAGAGAGACTTGAAAGTAACATCTCCCTCTCCCCCCTTTGACATTCGCCTTCAGAGAAGCAGGTAAAGCGAGTCCCCTTACTTTGGACATTCATCCTGCAGTTCTGAGCTGTGTTCTGGGCATGGAGAGACTAACATGCATTCAGTCCTATTGTTAATAACAGGGAGAGCTGAGAAACTGGCCAGCAATGAAGCAGGCTTACCCTCGTGGAAAGTTGCAGACTTAATCACGGTTAGTTAAATCTTGGGCAGTTCTTGGGGCACCTGGGGTTAGTGTAAGAGGCAGGGAAAGGGAATGCTATACTCATGCTGCTAGCCAAAGATGGGGAGGAAATGTTTAAGAAACCCACTAATCGCTTGCTGTTTAGTTCCCCTAGAAAGCACTGGACACTCTGGAGATGAGGGCAGTCTCTTTGGGGGAAGTAAGAGCAGCACAGAGAACTGTTTTGACTTTGCTAGTGAAGAGTTCAGCATAGCCTATAACTTACTCGTACCTTAGCTAACCTCAGGTGCCACTGAGGCTTTCTGTGCCCTTGAGTAACCACACGAAAATGCTACTGAGGCTGATTAGCATGTTCCTCTTTCTAGTCTGTTGCTACATGATTCTGTGCCTGTAGCCTAGGTGAACAGATTAATTTGCTGCAGTCCTGGCTGTTCAGAAGATGATGATGCAATTCCCCAGCCTCTCTCATCAGGAATGGGGAGGAAGATTTTGTACACGTCACTAGCTTCACACAACCGCTTCAGTTCATCCATTCCTGTGTGCGCGCTCTGGGAGAGCATGTTACCAAAGCCCCTTCACATCAATCCAAATGTTTTGCTTAGGTTTAGACTTTTTGGATTTTCTTGAAACTAATGTTATGTATAAGCTGCCTTCATGCTAAGGGCTCTTTTATGTCCACTTGTTCTAGGCAGTTCCCATCAACATATCTGCCTAAAAAAGGGGCTGGACTGGGGGCATACGACTTGGTATTTCAGATTGCTTTGCTCTCCAGGAGGAAGAGTGGAATTTTATTTCTGCTTATTGTTTGGGCTGATTTTAGCCACAGAATTGCTAAATGATGTAGCCTATCACTTCTGGAGACCTGGGTTCAAACCCTGATTCAGGTTGCAATTGAGGGAGGTTTGCTGATCTCAGCTGAGTTCCCCACTTTTCCACAACGGATCACGGTGAGATATAATTCACAGTGATTGCAAATAAGAGATTCAGAATAGTAGGGGTGGGGTTGCTGCAAATCAGGACTGAGGAGCACTGGCGGAATGTAGGAGAGGAGCTGAGGAATAGCAGACAAGCTGCTGGTCAGGACTAGGAAGGGTGGAACATGCACTGGAGGAGGGATAGGCTGGGCTGGGCTGCAGATCAGAGTGTGTAGGAGTAAGGCCAGCAGGGGCTGCTTTAGCACAGGATCGAAGTGGATTGGCAGAGTTGTGTGGAGGAATCTTTCCCAGTTCCTGCCTGCACTGTGCCGGTCTCACACCAGTGTACTTGACACACTTGCACGTGTGCACACAGATGGTCTGATTGTGAATGCTCAGCCTCTAAGAGTAGATCACCACCTTTTAGTTGCAACCTCAAAGGGCATGTGTTTAACTAAAGGAAAATTCATTTTCAGTGAATAATTGCATTGCCAGAGAGAGAGCAGAGATCTCCTGTGGACAATATTGTTGAATCATTATTGATTAGACTTAATTGTGACTTAATTACAAGCGGTACAACATCAGCATTTTATCACTGGGGCCGTGAGTAGCATCATTTGTAATGTGTTTGGGGAATGCAGCAAACACGGCTAATGCTAAAGCTGCATGTGTAGAGCCACCGCTCCGCTCTGAGGTCAGTTAATCAAGGATAGAGCTGTGTGTTAGAGACTGCTGGGCCTAGTTCAGTTTCTTTCAGGGCATCAGGCTACATGATGAGGGTATTAATTGGCATAGCATTCAATATCTGTCTCCTAGTATATTGTGATCTCCTAAGCCAGTTTCTCAAAGTGGTGTGGCTTGCACCTTTCCATTCAAAGCAATGTCAAGATAGCACTTGTCAGATCCAAAGTAATTGGGGCAGAGTTCAGGAACAGAGCAGCCCCTTTGGGAAACCAGAGTCCCTGGGTTAGTTTAACAGCCACAGATAATTGTGGTGCCTTCCTTTGCTTAGCTAGGTTTCTTAAAGCAATTTTCTGCTTGGCTTGTAAGTCATAGTATGCTGGAGTTGTGCTCAAAAAGTCTGTGGATGGAGACAGGGAAGTCACTGACCGTAACTCTGTGTGAATGGCTCTCTCATTTGGACCGTGTAATTCTCTTAAACAAAAAACCCTTCTCCCTGTTCTGGTGCAATATCTCAGCAGGATAGACGGTCACCAGAAGTCCATCTGGTCTCTATGTCCCATACAGTTTAGCTCACCTAGTAAATTGGGGCTGAAGCTTTGGGTATCCAGATCTTAACAGCCATCAAACCGAAGATTAGCCTGTGACTTATAAACTTCACTGTTGTTTATATCTCCCCAGCCTTCCACACACACCCTGATTGTTGGGCCTGTACTAATCAGGGACATCTTCAGTTACTTCTTTTGGCCACTGACATGGTGCTTCACAAAATCAAAGGAAAGCAAGGTCTCTCCCATGAGGAAATTACTCTAATCCAGGAATGATGCATGGGATAACACTGCCAAGACAAGAAGCCATGGAGTGCTAGTTAGTCAAGGGACCTCTTTACAGAGGGTTCACCAAAGATGTGGATTTGGATAAGAGGGAGCGGGGAGAAGAAACATGGCCTTTGCAGAGGGAGTGGCATAAAAGAAGGTGCAAAGCCGCCTTTGACTGATGTAAGAGCATCTGGTTGTCTGAGATCTTTGCAGTGCGCGGCTGGGTGAGGAAGGCACAGCGTGGAAGTCCTTCACTAAGTATTTCCTTGCTCTGGTTGATTTAAGCTAGAGCCTTAATGTTGTTTTGTTTCAAGAAAAATAATTCCCGTTGCCAGCCGCAGATGTTTTAGGGATTTAATAGATGCTGTGTTTCCTCTTCCTTCGGTGCTTTCTCCAGACTGAGCTCCTCTTTGAAGTAATGCGTTGCTGGAAAGCGGAGGGAGAAGTGAGCCGTTTGAAAGGGCAGGTTGGGCAGCTCCATGACAGAATCCTGTTGCTAACAGTGACCAGCGCCAGCTGCTTTAAAGATGGTACAAGAAACTCCCTGAGGGCAGTTATGGAATAAGTGGCCCACAGAGACAGTTTCTTCCTAACCTCTGTTACTTGGTAGCTCATGCCCTAAGGCATGAGGGTTTATTTCCCTTTTTAAAATGTTTTCTCTTATCCTGGGTGTTCCCATTGTCCTTATAAATGACTAATTCTTTATCTTAAATCATCCCAAGGTCCTCACCTTTGATACCTTGAGGCAGTGAGTTCCACAGGTTAATTATGGATTCTGTAAAGAATTATTTTACCGGTTTTAAATTGCTTGTCTTTCAGCTTCATTGAATGTCCTCCTGTGCTTATCTTTTGTCCAAGTGCAAAAGTAAGGCTCCGTTGTGCTGACATGCCATAGCATCTCTGTTTGCTTTATGGACCCTGAGAACAATGGTAATATCACAGTTATTCCGAGCTTTTCTGGAGCGCTCTTCCTCATAAAATGCTTTACAAAGGAGGGGATGTGCCCTCTCCATTTTACACATGGGGAGACAGCGCCCGGCATGGTGTGGTGACTTGCCCAGGCAGAGTCAGTAGCAGATTTGGGTACAGACCCATATCTCTGGACTCCCAGACCCATAGGCAAACTGCTTTGGGGTACCATGTCACAACTGGCATGCATCAGCCACATGAACACCCCCGTCCCCCAATCTGCTGAGAACTCCTTGCCTTGTATGTGCCCGGTGATGTGCAGTGACTTGGCTTAGCTGTTAACTGCTATGCTTCCATCCTGACTCCTTGTGACTTCAGTGAAAGAATTCAAATACTTTCACTGCTGCAGAGATTTTGTACTAAACTGTGTGGTGCATCAAAAGCACTCCTAGATTCTGTCCAAACTCTGGGACAGCCAGGTGATGATACACAATGACAAGCCGCTGGGGATTCATTCATAACTTAATACTTCTGCTGTAGAAGGCCTGATGCCTTGCATTCTCCATTGAAAATGATATCTTTGCATCTTCTTTCAGTGAAAGATTTGAGGGTTTTGTTACTATGAAGACTCAATTGGCATAATGTGTAAGCTAGATAAGTGGTGTGAGCAGTAGCAGCTGCCATTGGTGGTGGCTGCACAAGGGATATCAGCGTGGGGCATGGGCGTTTTCAGTAGATGAGATAAGCAAGTGCTGGGAAAGATGCAATATTTAAAAATTAAGTGGCTTTTGGCTAGATCTGATGTGAAAGGAAGAACTTGTGTTTTATTCCTCTTGCTCTAAATTGCCACTTAATTTATGTAACTGGTTTTGTTAGTTTTTAAAAAAAAACATCTGCACTGTGGATTTGCATCTTAAGTTTATACCGTGTGTTCCATTTTTAAAAGAGATTTTGTGTTGTAAATAGGAAGAATAATGTCCATGAAAATGTGTAATTTTCTGATAACTGCAAACAAGGCTCCATCTTTACTGGAGGAGACTCCAGCTCATATTTTATAGCATGCCTTAATGGAAAATTTAGTTTGAAAATAAGAGACTTTTCTCTAGCTTCAGGTTGGACTTGCCATCAGTTTGCTGGGTGTGAGTTACGGGCCGGTGTGGTGGTGGTGCTTGTTACTGTAAGGAAGTTTGGGAAATGTATTTTCCTGCAATGAGCCTGCATTTGGTAATCCTGCTTTGGCAGCCTGATAGATGGCCACTGTGGTTGGCCTTCAACCCTGAAGTATGGCTGCATGACATGGCATTGCCAGAGTGAACAAGTAGATGCGGAGTGGAAGTGTGCCGCCTAGAGACTGCAGCAAACATCGCAGGGCTGATTCTGACGGCTGCTTGTTGAATGACATTTTCGATGGAGTTCATATTTCATTCAGAACTTTGGTGTTGGCTGGTTTATAGGGGAAATGTGTACCGGGTGAAAGGTATACGTGCAGTGTTGTTGTAGCCATGCTGGTCTCAGGATATTAGAGAGACAAGGTGGGTGAGGCAATGTCTTTTATTGGAACAGCTTCTGTTGGTGAAAGAAACAAGCTTTTGAGCTTACACAGAGCTCTTCTTCAGGTCGAAAGGTATTCAGACAGTCAGATTGGGCCCCAAATATAGATGCTTTCAAATCAAGCTTTTGAAAATCTAAATCCAATGAAAATGTTACCCTAGACTTTGAAAGTTGTTTTCTGCTTTACTGATGCAGAGTCTGCACCAACATTGCATTGCACGTGGAGAGAAACCCCATGCTCTTGAATGGCAGAAGCCATCGATGTCCCTTGGGAGCTGGGGTCTTTCTGCCCTTGAGCCTTGGGAAACATCCTGCAGTCACTGTCTTGGGTTTTCAGTTGGCCAAAGGCTATTGTTGCTCAGTGTCACCTGAGTCCCTTTAACTGCACTGAGCTGGAGATCTTGTTTTAATTTTGCTGTGGGTGGAGCTTGCTTGTGCCTCGTCCTTGGTAGAGGCTAAACTCAGACATCAAATGTTTGGAACTGAATCCCATGCTTGTTTCCAAGACTGACTCAGGCCTGACACACGGCATGTCTGTATTTGCTCTTTTTGAATGATTCTGTAGACAAAGTAGTGTTGTCTGTTGCGTCGAAAAAATACCCGGTTCCCAACACAATGCAGAGCTGCGTCTCTCGGGAGGTGTTGCCCTTTGCTACTGAATTACTCATTTTCCTGTTGCTCTCTTGTAGAATGTGAGCACTTGATCCGCCACATGTTGGTGCTGGACCCAAGTAAGCGACTGTCCATGGAACAGATTTGCAAACACAAATGGATGAAGCTTGGGGACGCCGATGCAGAATTTGACAGGGTGAGCAGGCAGAGCGGCTCCGGTGTGTCGGGAGTTGGGTATGCAGGCTTTTTGGAGGAGGGCTGAATACTGGCCCCTCTGTGCACGCTGGAAACCATTAGAGCTGCTCAAAACCAAATTCATGTCCTGTGTTCAGAGTTCCCTCATGAGCCGTACAGCTTACCCACTGTCACCCTGTTCTTCGTGCCCTTTCTTCTCTCGGACTCTCTATCGTTCATCGTCTTGCATCTTTCTTCTAGTCTCTGCAGCTCCATGACACTGGCTGCTTTGATTACCCTGCTGAAGTTGGGACATAGCTGGCCCCCAAGATGACATGCTAGTGTGAAGTGAGGTGCTGTTGTTGCTCCTACTTTGCCCAGGCAGGCCACTGTAGCCTCAGTGAATAGATATTGTGCTGAGCTGCAGCAAAGGTCACGGGCCTCCTGCTGTAGGCTCGAGGCACCGGTGGTTCTATGGTGTGTTCCACCGAGTTAACGTTTGCCACCCGTGGGGTGCTGACCACTGATGTCTCTCTGTGCCTTTGCAGTTAATAGCAGAATGTCAGCACCTGAAGATTGAAAGGCAGATGGAACCACTGAATGAAGATGTGCTCATAGCAATGGCAGACATGGGGCTAGACAAAGAGCGCACGCTACAGGTAACTCGACCACCTTGCAGGTGCCCCTCTTGCGGCCCCTGTTGTGTTTGTGGCTGATCAAACTTGCCAGTTAATGCTTTCTTCTGTAAAGTGGCTCTGTGTGTCTGTGTCTGTCTGTGTGGAGGGGGGCGGGGGATTTATTTTCATTACTTGGGAAAAATTGATCTCTTATTATCCTTCCCTTTCTAGTCATTAAGAACAGATGCTTATGATCACTACAGTGCAATCTATAGCCTGCTCTGTGACCGATTAAAAAAGAGACATAAGAATCTGCGCATTACAGCACCTCCCAATGTGCCGCGGCCCATGACCTTCCCCGCACCAGCTAACATCCAGGTGGGTCCCACCTAGGTGGTGTCATTCCACCACTGCAGGGTAATAGTTACTTCCCCCAGCCTTGCAAAACTCAACTTGGTCAGAGCTAGTTGCTTGTTCTGTTGGTAAGTAAAGTAACTTCAGTGCCTTCGTGAATCTCCTCACCCTGCTAAGAAGAGATGAGTAGGTTCTTTGCCTGAGTGGTTGGTTTTCATGTCTGTCAGCCTTACCATACTCTTGGGGTTTGCAATTTTCTGGCCATGAAACTGCAACTTTATTCAGTCTAGTGTCTTTCATGCAAAGCATGCCCCAACCTGCTCTACCTAGTTACCTTGTAATGCAGTGACAGATGTCTGTACAGCCAAAGGGAGGAGAGGGAGATGTCGGTGGCTAAGTGGAGAGTCAGTGACCTGGGGCTGGTGTAAGGAAGCTGCTGATTCGAGATGAGAGGAGTGGAGAAGGGAGTAGAGAGGAGCTTTGGGCACAGGTGGAAGCAAGTCCTTTGGGGGCGTTTTAAGTATGAGGAGAACCGCTTAGAACTGGCGCCTAGCTCTCCCCCTTCATCCCCAGGCGGCTATACCAACACACTGCTGGAGCCAAACCCTGTTTTGCTTTGAATGAAAATGCCCACACTTCTGCTGTACAGCATCTGGGCGTGCAGCTGAGTTTCAATAGCAGGAATCTGAGAAGGGCGTGTTCTTGGGTGGGAGAGGTGGATGAAGATGTAGTTGAACTTGGAGTTGAGATCCCTTCTGCAAGTGGCCAGTGGGTTGGAAGAAGGCGATTCCCCCCGAAGAGCGCTGTGCATCCTTTGCTGTTTGTGGCTGAACAGTAGGAAGAGTCGCAACCTGAAGGTCTTTGCAGTAGGTATTAAAATTGAAAAGAAACCCCTCAGTTGCTCATGGTTCTGATTCCTTCTACTTTGCAGGCGGAACAGGCAGGCAACACAGTGAGTATCAATGTGCCACAAGTCCAGCTCATCAACCCTGAGAACCAAATTGTAGAGGCAAGTTGCTTTCCATTGCTGATTGCTGCGAGTGGCCTTTCTGGGTGACACGCCGGGCTTCTGGCACTTGATTTCAAAACCTCTTGTACTCTTCCCCACCCCAGACTGATGGAACAATGAACTTGGACAGCGACGAAGGAGAAGAGCCGTCCCCGGAAGCCCTGGTCCGTTATCTCTCAATGAGAAGGCACACGGTTGGAGTGGCTGACCCACGGTTAGTATCAGGCTCTTTCTCCTGAGTGGGAGGGGAGGGACCCTAGCCTGCCTTTTTAAGGGTTCCCCCACCCCAGCTGGCACTCCCTGAGTCAGTGGGTGTTTCTCTGGCTTTTCATGACCTCTTGGAGGCAGCTGGGTACAGTACAGTGCTTTGATCTGGAGGGTGTAAGAAGCTCTTATACCTTTGGGATGGTCCTGCTGAGAGGTCAGAGGTTTTACATAATCTTACAAAATGATGGATAGTAGATTCACATCTTAATGGGAAAATGCATGTCAAAACCCTCCCTGCCCTTCAACATCAAGGAGTGAAACCCCTTTGTTCTCCTGCTCCCAGCATACCTAGCTCTGCGCTGAATGGGAGGCAGGATGGCATTCTTGCTCAAAAGCATGATCTTGCCTGGGTGGGGAAGGGCTGTCAGGTGCCACTTGAATGGCAGAAATCCATGCCTTCCCTTCCATTTTCCCTGTGCCCTACGTGGCAAGCCTCTCAGGCAGGAGCACGATTTCCTCTTTATCCCTGCCCGGCTGCTATTTCTGGCTGGTTTTGTTTAATTGGAGGCTATGCTGGCGAGAGAGCTTTCCAACCTCCTTTTGGCCTATGGGCCACTTTATTTGTAATGTCTTAGCATCATGAAACAGTCTCTAGACACTAAGTGCAATTGTATTTTGCATGAATGGTTAGCCCTGGAAAATGCTAATTCTGAGACCCAAAGGACACATTTAAAAACAATGAACTCCTAAGCTTAAGATCCACACCCCTCTCCTGAGCCGGAGAAATCCACCGTGAAAGCCAGTGAGAAGCAGAGCTGAATGTGGTGAGCATGTCGGTTGGTTTGCTTGGGTTATTTCTAAGTCCCATGTTTGTGAATGTGATTGCGCAGCACGGAAGTCATGGAAGATCTCCAGAAGCTCCTGCCAGGCTTCCCTCGTGTCACTCCCCAGGCTCCGTTCCTGCAGGTGACTCCAAACATGAACTTCATGCACAATATGCTGCCTATGCAGAATCTACAGCCGACTGGCCAGCTGGAGTACAAGGTACCAGCTGACGTGTATGTTCCCCACAACTGTAGCCAGTGCTACCCAGAGATACAGGCTGCACCTCTTTCAGAAGCCCCTATTCTACTCCATGGGTTTAATGATAGATTTGATCACTGTGCCTGGAATTTAGTTCTGTTTGATGTCGCTTACCACCCTGGATTGTTCCTCTTGTTGTTCTGCGTCAAAACAAAACAAAAAAACCACCCCACACTTTGAAATTCATAAACTTGTTTGATGGAGGGGTCAATGACCTTAACAGATCACACAAGGGGTCCTTGGCTTCCAAGCATGTGAGACCCAGCCTGTCTTGTGGCTGAAGCTCAGGGTTGGAAGTTGGAAGATCTGGGTTCTGCTCCCAGCTCTGCCACAGGCTCACTGTGAGAGTTGGGGCAGCTCATTCCACCACTCTGTGCATCGGTTTCCCCAGTTGTAAGCTGTTGAATATGCTTCACTTCATCCAAGGCCAGTGAGGCTTAGTTTCCTTGCTATTTATCAAGTGCTTTGAGATCCTTCGGCAGCAGGCACTCGAGCAGGCGTGTTCTGTGATGACTCACCTCTGTTCCTCCTAGGAGCAGTCCTTGCTGCAGCCCCCCACTCTGCAGTTGTTGAATGGAATGGGCCCTCTGGGGCGACGGGCATCAGATGGTGGCGCCAACATCCAGCTGCACGCACAACTGCTAAAGCGTCCTCGAGGTCCTTCCCCACTCGTCACTATGACGCCAGTAAGTAGCAAAAGGAAGAACAGAATTGGCGGCGTGTTTACAAACACATCCTCTTGCTGGCAGAGAAAGCCAGGGGCGAGCAGTGTGTGTGAAAGAACTGCAGGGGTGGACAGCGAATGAAATGCCAGATTCCTGAAGCTGGCAGGGACTCGCCACCTGCCATTTGCTTTCCTTCCCCAGGGACTTTCATGCTACAATAACGTTCCCTTTTGGGAGTGTTTCCTCATCCTTTTGCCCTCTCTGCCCATCTGCTCTCCAGAGGCAACGCTGAAGCTGGATTCAAAGGAACCTATTAGAACAGACAGTGGCTTCACTGCCAGTATCAGCAAGTTCCTGGTCACGCTGTGACTGGTGTCCTCTCACCAGTGCTCTGTAGAGAAGGGCTGGTAGCCTCCCTCTCCGATGATACCGGTGCTTCACAAGCGCCTCTCCTTTCCAGGCAGCCCTTCCCTCTCTCACCAGCTCCTTCAACATTGCTGCTTGCTCAGTGCCTGAGGTTTTGGGGTTCTCCTCCTTCATGCCACAGCTGCCCTGGAGCCCGCAGTAGGAATTGCCATGCCTGGCTGTCTGGCTATGGCCCCTCTTTGAGTAGTGCAGACCGCTGGGGGCACATAAGTATCCCTCAAGCCAGCCCTCTAATTGCCTATTGGCGGTGTCTGTGTCCCCAGAACGGCCATATGTTTGCAGGATGAATCTCACGTTCGCTGTCCATGTTTCTAATCTCTCGGTTCCTTTTTGTGGCCTTGGATCTCACTGAGGCTGTCAATTGGAGTCTGCCTAGTTGAGAGTCGTCTGCCTTCCATTAGTGCCCTGCACAAAATTGCTAACACCAGAGGCCGGGCCGGGCCTCTCTCTGCTGTGAGGATTGTGATGTGCTGATGCCGAACGGCTCGTTGCCCATCCACCTTTTAGTTGTGATTTATAAGTAGTAATTGAAATATTTCTCCTCTTCAGAAGTGCTGAGAAGAGCCTGCTGTTTGTACCCTCTCGCTAAGCTGCTTTACAGCTCTCTTGCTTTATTTTATCAGAGGAATGAAAATCTGCCGGTGTGAAGTTCTGGGGTGTAAATGCGGGCAATGCCCCCCTGGAGGTGTGTGCATTACTGAATTTCCTGCTAGCATCAACACAAGAAGCCACCCTGTATCGGTTGCCCTGTGTCAGGATGAGATGGGGATGGTGTGTTTTGAAGGAGGGTTCTTAGGGCCCCTAAATGTCTGGTACTTAATTAAATATTCTTCTGCAAACCTTTCAAGAAGGTCAGCTTTTGGCAGCCCATGCTGGTATTGAATAAGCCACCTTCAGGAGCCCATGGTTCCCCTTTCCTCTCTCCTCAGGCAGTGCCAGCAGTTACCCCTGTGGATGAGGAGAGCTCTGATGGGGAGCCGGATCAGGAAGCTGTGCAGAGGTAACATCCCGTCGGTTAGCCTTCCCCTTGTGCTGCTGGAGAGGGTCACCCTGTGGTGTCCTAAAGCTGATTAACCCCACCAATCAGCCTCATCCCAGGCAGCAGCTGTTGATTATGGTGAAGGTTTCAACTTTTCCTTTCTGGGTGCTTGTTTCCCCCAGGCAATTATTCTGTGTGACGCTAACAGGCAAATAAATAACTCTCTGTAAAACAATCTGAACATCACCTGAAATTCTGCAGGCTGTTTAGTGCTCAGACTTTCTGGAGACCCTATTGCTCAAACTCCTTTGCTTATGGTGCACCAGCATGCAAACCAAACTAACCTGCGTAGTTAGTGCTAAGAGACGGCAGCTTGCCTCATCCCTGCTGAGTGACCGGGGAAGTCTCATTTTATCTGTGCAGCTTTTGGACCAAGACCTGCAGTAAACATCCAACTCTGATGCCTTAAATGAAGTGAGTTTTATCAAAACTTGGTATCTGTAGTCATTTAGACCTCTAGCCATAACAGTAGGTCCTGAAACAGTCTGCTCTGACAGGAGAGGGACGGTCCAATAACAAATCAGAAACTTCACTTCTCTCCCCAGCCAAAGTACGTGCCAGGGTTCTCCCCCAGCTGCTGCCTCTAGCTGAAAACACTAACGCTGTCCTTGCTAACACTTCCATGGTAGCTTTTGTATAGCTAGTTTTTCTGCTAACAGACTGGTGCAGATGATCCTGCTTACTAAAGCAGACTTACTAAGTTCCATGGATTCTCCCCAGTTCTGGTGGGCAGGAACTTGGGCCAGAACAAGTGCTTTCGTGGCTATTGTCCTTTCAAGAAGGATGCAAGTAACCCCTGAGTGGGTAGCAGGCAGATATAGAAACGAGGGAGTTGCTAATAAAGTATTTAGTCCCTCATAACGTTCCTGTAGTGGTTGTAAACTCTGCTGGTCTCAGTGCTGTAAAACAAAAGGGGTTGGGTTCTAATAGTGACAGGCAGCTAGATACAATTGTGGGTTGTCCAGGGTGTGTGCCAACATTCCCTCATTTACCTGATCTTACAAAACAGCTCAACATTTTGCACATTAAAGAATTCCCTATGCTTCAAGTGGCTAGGCGTCTCTACAGACCTTTTCTCAGTGCATATCCTATATCGTGGGTAGGCAAAGTGTGGCCCAGGAAGCTATACAGTGCTACCCGTGGTCATCCTCATCTTTATTATGGAGGCATGGCCCACAGACGCTGCAAGCCCCAGAATGCAATGCTCTGTCTTGGCAAAAGTGGTCTTGCCCCCAGTCGATACTGAATGTGGCGTCTTGACATCAGAACTCTCCAGTGATTGCACTGCCAGACTCTGTACAGAAGTTGCAAACTGTAGTCTCTGTGGTCCTCCGCTCCAAATTGTAAAGCTGAACCTACCTGCAGCCTTTTCCATTTTGTGCAAATAAGATGCAGCCCTCCACTCTTGGCAAATGGCCAATGTGTCCTCAGCGGGCCAAGGTTCGAGGGCTCATATTTTTTAAATCTCTGCTTTCAGCTGCACCCTTTAAGCTTCCAAGAGCCAGGCTTGGCAGGTAGGATTTTGAGGTCAGGGGTAAAACGTCCAAAAATGTGTATAGGACGTAGGAGCTCACTGTAAGTCCATGGGATGCAGGTTCTGAAGTACCTAAATCAACTTTGAAAATGGGACTTAGCTACTTTTGAAAATATTACCCCAAATCCTTCTTGTGTGCACTTACACCACATGCACCACATCCACTGGATGGGACCAGCCTTAAAGTGTGCCAATGGATGCACACTAACCCTCGTCCTCCCCACCCTCTTACACAGTGACATGCCACTGATGGCCACAGTAGAAGAGTAAACAGTATTAACGCTGGGGACAGATGCAAATATTTATCTTTTCAGAACACTGGTTTGAATGCCCTCTGCAGTGACTGCAGAGCAACTTTTGCCCTTGTTTGTTTTAGGTTGCCTGCCCTTGAAATAGCATGTATTCCACTCCCCGTGGCCAGGGCACAATCACATCTCTTCTGGGCTTGCATAGCTTCTTTTCCACCCAAACACTTGCAGCTCGTGATTGGATTGTTCCCTGGAGGCATGAAATAAAATGACTGTAGCAAACCACAATTGGGAAACTCTCCCTGTCTCCATCAAATAGATCTCAAACAGCCAATGGCTCAGACTTGGGTAAGTCACTGCACCACTAGGGACTCTTCATTCTGTTACCTGACTGCTTTGTGTCACTGGATAAGTAGTTAGCAAGGAAGCAAGATTGTTTTTTGCAGAGCCATCATTTTCAGTGCTGCTATTTCCCCTATTGCACAGGTTTTAGTTAGACATTCAAAAGAAATCAAACGGAAGTGTTTGAAACCCCCGTTTTCCCCTCTGGCTTTGTGTACTCTAGCTATCTCTGTAGCCCCAACTCACCACTGATGCAGCTTCACTAGAGCTAGCAATGGTGGGGGGGTTAGCCTAGTCCAGGTACAGGCATTGATTCCACTCCGTCCTCGAGCCTTGCTCCGTGTTTGCTCCATTTCTAGCACCTGCCAGGGCTGCCCTGGTGCTTGCCAAAGAGTTCAGGACATCCAGGCATAGCTGTGTCCTTTGCCATCTCACTCAATCAGGCTCTTCTGGCCTGGGTTGGCCTGAGCATCAAACAAAACCCAAAGGGAACAACAGGGTTAAAAAAACCAAACCGACCATGAACTTGTCTACAGCTGAGATGGGAAGCTCCCAGAGGGCAGGGCCTGCTGCTCCAGAAAGGCAAGGGCTGAGTTAGCCCCTCACTTTCCCTTGCATTTTGCTTTAGGCATCATGGTGCCGCCTTCGTAGACTGGTTGCCAGGCTCCGCTGGAAATGTCCAAGAGTGGAGGCTAGGTGGCGCACTTCACACGCATACTTTCCTCTCTCTGAACCCACATTCAGATCCAAGGCAGGTCACAGTCTAATCGCCAGCAGTGGTAGCTGGGTCATAAACGCCATCCTGTGATGTGGAGCCATTCACCGTGCTGATCTCTGCTCAGAGACGAGACTGAGAACGCTGCAGGTCAGGACTGCGGTGCAGGCTGCGCCACGCAGAGAAACGTGCACAGCTCTGTCTGCACTGTGCCGCTCTCTAGCCCACTGCTGCTAGCATTACTCACACGAGCAGTCCCCCGGCATCAGTGCATGTGCTGTATGGCAGGCAGGATTTGGCCATTACCCTTCAGACTAGTATCACTGTATAGGAAAGAATCCCTACTGAAAGTAGCTCTAGTCACTGTGAAGCTACATTTAAATGAGTGAGCCTGGTTATTGCCCGGGCTTTCTTCCTGAGATGACGACTGGTCATTCTGTTCCTTACCAAGGCTGGCATTGGAATAAAGCCGGCTAAAGCTTCAGTCCTCCCCTGGGCAGTTACCGTCCCTTTCAGCTGACAGACATTGGCAGTCCGGTTTGCTCTTTCACGGGTGTTATACAACTCACAGCAGGCTCTGAGCACTGCAGCGAGCATTTTTCTTTCATATTTACTCTGGATTATCTGCTTACGCTCCCTTTTTTTGGAGTATTCCCATCATCTCTTCCACTTATAAAATGTGCTCCTGCTTGTTGCAGATACTTGGCAAATAGGTCAAAAAGGCACACTCTGGCAATGACCAACCCTACAGCTGAAATCCCGCCAGACTTGCAGAGACAGCTAGGACAGCAATCTTTTCGATCACGGGCTTGGGCTCCACACCTGGTACCCGATCAGCACCGGTGAGTAATGGCACCGGCCGTTCGGGCAGCTCTGCGCCAGGGAACCCGCTCAGATGTCGTTGAAATGGAGTGCAGCTTAGCATGAAAGGGATTAAAGGAAGAAAGGAGCAGACCCCAAAGTAGAAGCTGGCTGGCCCTATGGGACATGCTGCATTTCGGAGTAGATGTAGGCTCCTCGGCTGCGAAGCGGATGGTGCAGGGGTTTTGTGCACTTGTGGGCAGGGATCAGTTGGCTTTTCCCGTCCGGTCCCACTTCTGTGGCTGGAGATGATTTCTCAGGATGGCTGCCTTTGTCCCGGGTTTGGAATTAAGCTATCCCGTTTACTTATTAGTAGGCTCAACCGTGTACTGAGTAGTAAATCTGCTGGGAAATAATCGACAGTGGACTGCTGTATGAAAGGCTGCACCAGGAGTAACCTATATACAGGTTTAGAAAGCTCACTGCACCAGAGTTGTGTGTTTAACTGCAGAGTCTCCTTGCAAAGTGTCCCTATTTGTCATTTTGTTTCTAACCCAATCCTCTGGTGGAGAAGGTTGGGGAAGAACAATGATAACTTCTGTGATTGAGGGAACTGCTGCAAAACTGGATCCAAGTGAGCTAACACTCTGGAGGAAGAGCCCTCCGGATTTTGAGACCTAGTCGTTCTACACAGAGTCCTTTGATGCTGCAGCAAATTGGAGATGCTACTACCACAGACACGTCTTAAAACTGCACCCCGAACTCCAAAGCACTAAGGGTGTGACACAGGTGTAAATTGTCATGTTCATTTCGCTTTGATTTCAGTGGCTGAACAATTGAAAAAGCCATTGCCTAGCAGACCAGATTTGTGCTCAGGTTGTTAAATCCTCTAACTAGCTCACACTGGCAAGCTTGTTAAAGGACTCTTGATTGTAGCTCGATACCTGCTGAGCTGAGCGTTGGTGTAATCAGCAGAGAGAGGTGAACTCTGAGCAGACTGAGTCAGCATTAGTGCCACGCTGGAACTCTGGAAGACAAAAGATAAATCCTGAGTTACCCTGAAGTTACTCCCGGGTTGAAACACTTGAAGGGAGGCAGGAGGGAAGGAGTACAATTTCTTGGATCACAGAGTGCTTTATAGGAAGAGAAGAAAAACACTTGCAAAAGAAATAAACAGAAAATACTGTGTATCTTGATTCCAGGGTCACTTCAGAATGTAGGTTGAAATGAAGTGATTGAGATATTGTTGTAAGGCTTTTTATAATGAGCCTACCCCTGCCCCCTCTTGCTCTCCGCTCCAAAGTCCTGTGTCTGCTCCTCTGTTTTAACATGCACAGAATAGGATTGGCTCATTCCAGATTCACAATGATGAGCGTTTTACATATCACAGCAGAGGCCTGTAAGCTTGTGGGGCTACAGACATACCTGAGATCAAAAGAGAGGAACTTGAAAATCAAATCTGGCCCCAGACCAAGTGCCTAGAAGTCTGTCCACCTCAGACATAGCTAGTGGAAGGCTGTGTCTTGTAGCATGGCATAACCTGCAGTAAACCACAAAGTACTAGTTACTGGACAGCTGTCAGTTTCTATTCTGGTGCTTAGCTTAGTCTGTTTTGAAACTGGTTTGTAAATAAAAGGTCTCAAAATATGTTACTCCAAAAAGCCGGTCTGGAGCGCAAGGGGCAGTGTTACTGCCCATCGTCCAAGCATGTTAGGGAACCTGAGGCACAGTGTTCACTTCCATCACTAGCTTCTGCTGTCCGTTACTGAGTTGGAAGGTCAGATGGACAGGTTTGGCTGCCTGACTGGCAGGAGGCGTGGCACAGAAAGGGAGCAGGACAGCCAGCCAATTCTAGCCTTAGCTGAAACATACTGAAAACTGTAATTGATGAAAACTAAAATATATTTTACCAAGCAAGGCTGGGTATGTGACAGTAACTGAAACTGACATCCTGGAAATGTTACAGCAGGAGAATCTGACTCTTGCAAGGGATTCCAGCAGATTCCGTTTGGTCTGCGGTACAGGCTTCAGCAAAGACTCTGTGCATATATAAAATATTTAAAGTACCAATTTGTCTAACATAATTTGGTTGGAAGAACTACTATATGGAGCTAGATTATCTTCTGTTTATTGTACAACCAACCCATCCACAGGAATGTTCTAAAGACTTGTTTCCTAAGGTCCTTTCACAGACAAAGACCATTGCTGCAGCTATACTGTTGTCCTCTGATTTTTAGTATGGATGGAATTGATACGGAGCTAAGCCCGTCTGGGCAGATAAACTAACTGGGTCCTCAGTGGTAGTATTTGCTTTGTGTGTGGGTGGAAAGAGAGCAGTGTTTAGCAATACTATTAAAGGTGCATTCTTGAGGACAAAAATGTGCTTGGTTTTGACTGATATATGGGAGCCCAAATTGAAAGTGAAGTTTATTCCTGGAAAAATTTCTTCTGACTGCCAGTTCTGGAAATTAAAACTTGGTGTTGGGAGGGAGCTGTTATAAGTTCCTCTGCAAAAATTTGCCCCGATAGTAGGCTTGGTCCGTTTATTTCTGTGTGCTTCTCTGACGTATCCATCGTGATGGCATGGCATCAACACCTAGGCCGCCGGTTGACTCTGCATTCCAAGTGATGGGTGCCAAGGAAGAGGCTGAAACAAGACAGTCTGTAGCAGTGGAAGAGGCTTCCCCTTCTGTGCAAAGTCGTCAGGTTTCTCCCTTCCCCCTTGGGTTTAGTGCATCTCTGAACTTGGATACCAGCCTGTGTTCTGGCTCCAAGTGGCTGCAGCATAGACCTGATAGTTCTATGGTCAGCAGAGTCCTTCCTGCCCTTGGTGTGTGAGTCTTATCCACTGATGCTGTGACACAGCAGTTTTTACCTGCACATACGGGAGACTTAGAAGTATTTTAAAACTTTTATTTTGCCATTATTGGTTTTGTCTTGAGGGCCCCCTACAAATGCAGCTTCCTTGTTTGACCCCCAAGTCCATCCCTCTGAAGTCACAGGAGATGCAGCATTTGGCAGAATGTGTTCAGCTCAAGTCTCCCTCATCTGCCAGGCCCGATGTGTGTTAATGTTTGGAATAAACCAGTCTGATGAGTTCACCAGCATGTGTTGTCTAAGAAATGGAAGATCCTGGAAGTCTGTGTGTGTGGTGAGAGAGAGCAGGTCTTGCTGCTGAGTGGTGGTCTAGGATTTTCTGGCATTCGAATGGGAAGCCTGCATTCCCCACAGATATGAAGGTTATATCTCAAGGTACTGGTCCCCATTTTGATGCACAAATTCATATTTGCCAGTTTTTTGTTTCCCAGGTATTCCATGGGTTTTCCTTGCACTTCTCTCAGTACATAGTGAAGTCTCTCTCTGGGTGTACCTGCAAGTAAAGCTTCTGTGCTAGGCTCACGTGGGGTTGTTATGCTGGTCCTGCTCCTTTGCTCATTTAGATTAGAATTCCTAGGCTGCTGGCCAGCTGTATTTAGGAATTTGGCTGAGCAGGCAAGCTTCAGCTGTGCTTGTTAGGATCTCATCTTAGCAAATGGACCTTGCCATAGAGATTCAGCTGCTTCTGGCAGCAGAAACACCTCATCTAAGACAGCTGCATTCCTAACTGGCTGCTGCTTCCCCAACTGAGAGAGATGAACATGCAACAATTTTTCATAGCACAAAGTATTTCCATCCTACTGGGATGTAGGGAATCTCCAGATTAGCAGAAATGTCGCTGTGTAAACTGAAGTACAGTCAGGTCCCTTTGTGCAGTACAAAGGCTAGATAAGTGATCAGATGAAGAAACGCCTTTCAATTCTTAGATGTTGACTGGTTTCTGTAGGTCTGGGGAACTAAGTGCTAGGTCAAGTCTTATGGCCAGATAAAGATTTGAACCCCAGTTATAATCTAGTTAGTATTTAACTCAGACTTGCAAAATTTTAGAGAAAATGTACCTGCCCTGGTACAAAATGGACTTGCTATAACCCTGTATCTTGCTCGTGATGAATAAACTAATGTTTATCAGCCTGAACAGAACTCCTGGGCAGGCGGAACTTGGCAGAGCTGGTATAAATGAATTGTCTCTGTAGTTGTTTGTTTTTCAGCTGGCATCACTAACCCACTTCCCCATGTGTTTAGTTCTATTTACAAGGACTCCAACACCCTGCACCTCCCCACTGAGCGCTTCTCCCCAGTTCGCCGCTTCTCTGATGGTGCTGCCAGCATCCAGGCATTCAAAGCCCACCTGGAGAAAATGGGCAAGAACAGCAGCATCAAACAGCTTCAGCAGGTAAAGGAATGAGGAGGGGTGCAATGGGTCATCATAGGTCACTGACCTTAGGTCATAGAGGAAACACAGGAGGAAACCCTTTGGACTGCTTTGTCTCCTGGATCTAAACATTCTTCAACCCCATAGCTGGGGAGCATATCATTTCCCTCCTTCTGTGTGTTGGAGTGTGCTTTGTAGGGTTGCCATCACCCTCTTCATCTCAGCTACAGCCTGGGGATCTTGGGGGCTTCCCCCTTTTCTAGGAACTTGACACATCACTGTAGAAACACAGGCAAGGTACAAGAAGTCCTGCTCGACTGAGGCATGTGGCCCTAATACCTGTGCTGCCTAGAAATAATACCTGTGCTGCCTAGAAACTCTGTCATTGAATTTCTTCCAAAGACACTCTCTCAGATCAGTTAGGAATATGTTGAACAGCACTGGTCCCAGTACAGACCCCTGGAGGGACATCATTCTCCATTCTGAAAACTGATCATGTTATTCCTATCCTTTGTTTCCTATCTTTTAATCAGTTACTGATCCAGGAGAGGACCTTCCCTCTTATCCCATGACCACTTACTTTGCTTAAGAGCCTTTGGTGAGAGACCTTGTCAAAGGCTTTCTGAAAATCTAAGTACACTACATCCACTGGATCATACTTGTCCACATGCTTGTTGACCCCCTCAAAGAATTCTAGTAGATTGGTGAGGCATGATTTCTCTTGACAAAAACTATGTTGACTCTTCCCAAACAAACTGTGTTCATCCGTGTGTCTGATAATTCTGGTTTTTACTATAGTTTCAGCCTCTGAAGCCTTTTTTAAAAATTGATGTCACATTAGCTGTCCTCCAGTCATCTGATACAGAAGCTGATTTAAATGATAGGTTGCATAGGTTACAGCTTGTAGTTCTGCAATTTCACATTTGGCTTCCTTCAGAACTCTTGGGTGAATACCATCTAGTCCTGGTGACTTATTACTGTTTAATTTATCAGTTTGTTCCAAACCTCTTCTAATGACACTTCAATCTGGGATGGTTCCTCAGATTTGTCACCTAAAAAGAATGGCTCAGGTTTTGGAGTCTCCCTCACGTCCTCAGCCGTGAAGACGGATGGAAAGAATTGATTTAGTTTCTCTGCAATAGCCTTATCTTCCTTGAGTGCTCCTGTAGCATGTTGATCATCCAGTGGCCCCAATGGCTGTCTAGCAGCTTCCTGCTCCTGATGTATTTAAAACATTTTATTGCTATTACTTTTTGAGTCTTTGGCTAGCTGTTCTTCAAATTCTTTTTTGGCCTTCCTGATTGTAATGTTCATTGAAAGGTCATTTTGCTCTGTGATGGCCGAAATTGCATGGTGCTTTCTTTGACATCAGTTGGAGTTGGATTGGGCCCTAAGAGAGGAATTTTCCTATTTAGGACAGGAGGAGCATGAGATGCTAATTTAATCGTGGGGTATTCATTACTGATGTTTTTCACTTGCACGTCTTGCAATAGCAGTGTAAGGAGACTGAGCTTAGTACCATGAGCATCCATTTCTTCCCTTTGTATGGGAGAGCTGGGCTGACCCTGGTATTATGCACACACATCCTGCTAACTAAACGGATTAGGATTTCTGTCCTGCAGTTTCTTCTTTTTCTCTGGCTCTTTTAGCCAAGGAGACTGCAGAGTGAAAGCCTTTTTTACACAGCATGGTTGCTGTGCAGGAAGAGGTCACATTGTGCGTGTATTGAATTCATTACAGGAGTGCGAGCAACTACGGAAGATGTACGGTGGGCATATGGATGAGAGAACTCTGGAGAAGACACAGCAGCAGCACATGTTGTACCAGCAGGAGCAGCATCATCAAATTCTCCATCAGCAGATTCAGGTAGAGCTGGGTCCATGCTCCCTGAATCCTAACCAGGTTTTCCTGCAGTGTCACAGATAGAGCTATTGAATGGCGCAGGGGACTAGTGAGGAAACTTGTGTCTATGTGGCAAAGACCTGCTGTAATGAGGAAGAAGGGTGAATGCTTGTCAGCAGCAGTGCTTGCACAGCTGGTACGATAGTGAGAACGGCTGTCTCAGGTTGATTATTTGGAGAGCCCTGGTGTGTCTTAATGTATTGATCCAAACTCTCTCTCAGTCGAATGGAACTGACTGATTGCAAATACTTTTTGTTCCCCTCCTTTCTGGTGCCTGGCTCAGGATTGTATTCGCCCACCTCAGCCATCTCCACCTCTGCAAGCGCCATGTGAAAACCAGCCAGCTCTGCTCACCCACCAGCTGCAGAGGTAAAGTAAGGGGTTTGCTTTGGCAAAGCGCTGGCGGGGGAAACCTTGGAGAACTGGCCCTGATTCCTAGAGGCACGTGCAGGCTGCTGCTGGAGCTGTAGGAGCACATCTCTGGCAATCAGGCTCTTAACATTTCTGTCCCAGAGAACCTTGAAACTAACCTGATGGCACAACATTCATTTAAATTGACACTGAACTGCTGCTTGTTGGCCAGCTTGAAAACAAATGAGTTTCAATAATAGCACGAGCCCCTTCTCCTAGCACCTTGTATGCCAAGCCATTTACAAGCACTCGCTAGACCCTTCCCCCTCCCCCCACATGCCCTCTGCTGGCTAAAAATTATCATCCCATTTTACAGATGAGGAAGGCTGAGGCACAGAGGGGGGAGAACCTTTCCATAAGTCATGGTGAGTCAGGACTAGAACCCAGGGTTCCTGAGTCCCAGGCTTGTGCTCTAACCATTGTGCCATACTCCATTATCTAGAGGGTTAATGAAGATAAAATAGAAATTATGTTGCAAAGTGTTGAAGATTCTGAAAGAGGTTTTTTGTATTTATTTGTTTTTTTTAAAAGCACTTAGAGTTCAGTTCGAAAACCTGAACAAGCATCTTTATCGGGAAGAGCGATTTACAAAGATGTTTATTTTCCTGCGTAGGTTACGGATTCAGCCATCTAGTCCACCCCCAAACCACCCTAATAATCATCTCTTCAGGCAGCCAAATAGCAGCCCCCCTCCTGTGAATAGCGGCATGTTACAGACTCATGGTAAGCACTGAGTACACCAAGCCATCTGTCCTCCTGTTGTGCAGGCCACTTGTCGGAACCGTATGCTTTTAGAAAGCACTTGGGAAACCAGTTCATGTTTTCTCCAAATTCTAGTGCCTGGTGCAGTTAGCTGATGTGAAAGATTCTCCATCTGGCCGAAGGGGATGGTGTTCTCTGAGTACTTGCAGTGGATCTTGCCAGCTGGAATATGTTGTTAAGGATCTCCTGACCTGAGATCCTTGCTGATCATTTCTAGGGGCCGGGAGAAGGGATATTCTTCTCTGATTATGCAAATAACCTTATACTCACATTTTCTTTTGCCTTGCAAGTATTTCCAGCTGTGGCTGTGGTCCGATGGCATAGTGCTAATGAAACTTCAGGTTGGAATAGGCAGGAAAGGCAAGGCAACCTCTCATCACTGGCTGAAATGCAGCTCAGTTCTGAAAACCTTCCAGCTGGTCCCGGCTAGCATTAGTCTCTGTGTCTGTTAAACAGAATGTGCTGTCCAGCCTGGCCGCAGCTCAGTGCAGTGACTCAAAGGGATTGTTCTTCATAGGTGCAGCTTCTCCGTCCCAGTTCCAGGGAATGCCTTCCCACAGTGCGATCTTCCAGCCGCCTGGTAACTGTTCCCCTCCCCTGAACGTGGCACTCACATGCATGGGCATGCAGCAGCAGTCGCAGCCACAGCAGGTCACCATCCAAGTGCAAGAGCCCGGAGACATGCTCAGCAACAACCTTCTGCAAGGGGCAGCTGTGGCAGGGCAGGGCATGTCCTCTCACCCCCGGGGCATGCCCATCAACCCGAGTGCCAATCAGATCCAAATGCAGCATCGAGCTAACCTGATGGCCTCTCTCACATATGGTCACAGGCCACTGTCCAAGCAGCTCAGTGCTGATAGTGCGGAATCGCACAGGTAAGGCCGTGGCTTACATTCTCGAACTGTTCTGCTGACCTGGCGAGGCGTTGAGGGGAGAAGGGCAGGAGAGAAGCAATAGGGCCATTCAGAGACGTGCCTCCACAGCTTGGTGCACTGAGGCTGTCTGCCAGTCTGCGGAGCACAGCACTCCTAGCCAGCGGATGGGAGCTCTGCTGTCGCGGAGCGTGAGGGTTTTGTGAAGGAAACACACCAGCTGAGCCGGGTGGGTTAGGAATCCAGGTGTCGCTCTAGGAGTGTGTGTGGCTGCACAAGCTGAGCCTTGTCCTTTCATAAGAGGGGAGAAATAAATACATATTAGCCCATCAGAGCCGCTCATTCATAAAAGTACAGAGACCGTTCCTGGGCTGGTTGGAGCCGGCACTAGCTTCAAGAGCTCAGACAGGTGCGCTCTGCCCCTCACAGCACCTTTTGCCCCATCTACACGCCCACAGCTCTCTCCAGAGACCTCAGACACTATTCCGTAACTAGCCCGAAGTCGTCACTATGAGTGGCATGGGGCATGTGCTCTTCTACAGGGTCTGTGTGTGTTGTCTGCAGCTCTCCCTGAAAGAGGAGGTGTGAGGCAAACCTTTGTCCACTTTGTTCCACTCCAGCTAGGCCTTCGAGCCCCCACCCTGAATGTGTACAGCCTGTTGGAGTTGATTGAGAGATGTTCAGAGTCTGAATGGTGGGGGTGGCCTTCTCTGCATTCATTTTGTTTACCCTGAGTTGCTGCAACACAATCACTGTTGTGTCTTCCTTGCAGCCTGAACGTGAACAGATATCCCCCTGCTAACTATGACCAGGTGCACTTACATCCCCACCTGTTCTCAGATCAGGCCCGTGCATCCCCCAGCAACTACAGCCCGTCAGCAGGGGTGGGATTCCCTGCAACGCAGCAAGCCCTGAAAGTCCCTCAACTCGACCAGTTCCCCAGCTTCCCTCCAAGCGCACAGCAACAGCACTACACGGCCTCCGCGCTACAGCAGGCACTGCTATCCCCAACTCCGCCAGATTACAGCCGACACCAGCAGGTACCGCATATCCTCCAGGGACTGCTTTCCCCCCGCCACTCGCTCACGGGACACACGGACATGCGGCTGCCCCAAGCAGAATTTGCACAGCTCATCAAACGGCGGCAACAGCAGCAAGAATTTCAAGAATTGTTCAGGCATATGAGCCAAGGAGATGCTGGGACTATGGGCACCAGCATGGGACAGAACCTGTCGGAGCGTCAGTCGTTGCCTTTGCCTTATCAGAATGCTGACGCATACCATCACAACAGCCCACAACATCTCTTAAAAATCAGGGCACAAGAATGTATCCAGCAGGTATCTGCATCAGTGGCACCACATGGGTATGTACACCAGCCAGCTCTGATCCATTCGGAGAGCATGGAGGAAGACTGTGCATGTGAGGGTTCCAGGGACAGCTTTCCGGACAATAAAAGTTCAAATACATTGACCAAAGGTGGCCATGAGAACCCTCTGCTTTTGAATGCAGGAGGGCATGGGGACCCAGAATCTCTGCTAGGAACTGCTAATCAGGGTCAGGAATTGGGGACACATCATTACAGACATCAGCCAGCTACCGGATTCAGTAGGAATAAGGTGCCCAGCAGAGGTAAGACTTAGTGCTACTTGTGTACATGAAACAGCCTCTTCCAACGTCAGATATACACCCCATGCATCCCAAACAGAGATGACTGTGTATATCAGACGGGACTAGGAGTTTCAATGACAGAGTCAACATAGGGCAGAATTTGCTGGAGTCTTTTGGCTGTTCAGGCCGTAAGGAAATTGTGAACACGTACGAACTTTGTGGCAGACAATGAGGAGGAGAATTGTTAACTAATAAAGGGACACTGCTAGGACTTGGGATTCCAGGACTAGAACACGCAGTTAATGACACAGAGCCTGGGTTCCTGCTTTGTTTTAAAGATGAGCCACAAAGGGTTGGGTGGTTTTGTTTTTTTAAATTAAAAAATGGAATGTCCCAAATGAAGGAAATATGTGTATTAAATTATCACTACAGCCCAAAGCTGTGACTGGTTTGTCCTTTTGCTAACCAGCAGACCCGAGTCCAGGCAGTGCTATAAGGGTCCATGAAACACGCACTGTAGCACACTGCTCTTTCTGATGCCAGCTCCCTCGTTACTGTAACAGAGCACTTGAAGTATTTTAGCGTCAGAATGAGCTAGAATGATCTGCTTTAGGAAAACTAGTTGTTAAACTTTTCCCTAGAGCCTCAGGTCTTTTTTTCAGTCCTGTAGAAACTGCTTTCCCCACCCACTGTGAATGTGTTGACAGAGCAGCATGTTCTACAGATCTCTTTAAATGAACGTTCTCCCTGCATGGTGGTCCCATGCATCCCGTCTGTTCAGAATTAATCTCCTGCCCACCCATTCAAGAGGGGCAAAGGCACTGAGCAGGAACACTTGACAGGTCTGAGCAGGGTAGATCTACATCTGTTGTAGGAGTGAGAGACGTTTTATTTGAAGCCACCAGCTATCTTTTGACTCCCTTGTTGCGCTGGTGCTTTGCCCACTCAGGAGGCACTGCTTCATGTTGCGACAATAACACAGGTAGTTTGTCAAGTTGTTCTGCCTAGATGTGTGTGTTCAAGCAAGTGCTGTGCATGTGAGACGAACTGGATCCTTCAGAGCTAGGACTAGAGAGAGGAGCTGCCTTCCTTCAATGTGCATTTGGGGATTCAGCTCACTAACCTGCTGGGCCTGGCACACCTCAGTTTTTCTGCTGTGCTTGAATTTCCAAGCATGACCCTTGTAAAGAAGAGAGCTGTCCTAGTGCAAGCAGGCTCTGCAAACTCCTCTTTTTTTAGCTCCTGTTTGTACTGCCCTGGGTCATTTTTGTTGTTGACATAGTTGACATGTAAAATGGTGAGAATGACTAAACAAGCCAAAAGCCGTGTTTCTGCCCCACTAATTGCTCTGCTACTATCATGGTAGGCAGGAGAGTGGGACTTTAGACTGAAAGACTTTGTAAATGAGTAAAGGCAAGTCAACATTTACAATGAATTGTGCAAGCTGTTCTGAAAGAGTGTGCATGTGGCTGTTGGGAGTGTTATACAGTAGGTTGTACTCAACGGTGTAGCCAGCCTGACCTTTGTTTTCCTCTTTGTGTTTAATAACCCAGCTGGAATCTAGCCTACGCTGTCCAGTTCCAATTGGGCTAACATTTAAGCGACCCCGATAAAATTACGTACAAATGAAGAGAAATAAAACCTCAGAGTAAATAGCGCTACAGAGTTCACTTCCATACTGCTGCATATGAAAGAACCCAAATGTTATCGGAAGCTCTGTGCACATGCATTGAAGAGTGACTGGGGTGTACTGCTGGGGATATTTAAACCCAAACAAGTGATGGTGTGACACTTCCTTTGGAACGATTTTTCTCCCTGGCGCCCCAAAAAGCTGAACTGTCAGCCTTGTCTTTGAGCTCCCCTAATTACTTTCACAATTTATTTGAATGGTTTTTAAATTGTAATTTCCCTGAAGAGGAAAATATATTGTGGAAGCTATAGAGTAGATCTTAACACCCGAGAGATTATGAACCACTTCCTGTTCACTTGCCACTCAGTACATACCCTGAGGAGTGTGCCGTGCTGGGGACACTGTTCTGGCATGACTTTGGAGTACTTTGGTTCACATACTCGCCCTGTAGAAGTGTGACTGTCTTGGGATGTCACACAGAGCTGTGAGGCATGCCACCATTTATTGTAGCCTGTCATTACTGCCTGTCGCCTCAATCTTTACGAAGGCTCTTCCTGAAGCTAACTCTGGCCCACTAGACTTGGTGTTAATGACTCGGGCCATGTTCTAATGTAGATGCTGAGCAGCTTTGAAAATACTGCCCAGCCCAAATTTCCAGCCCCAAGACGTTTTTTCAAAAAACCTTTCCTAGCCCTGGAGGTTTCTCACTAGTGCGGGGTGAAGGACAAAGCGCTGCTGTGTGGAGGGAAGCGTAGGGAAGTGGCCTACTGAATGTGGGAACCAAACTGTCTGTTTTACCGACCTGTGGATACCAGTGACTCCTGCCGCAGAACTCAGCCCTGCTCAGATAGGGTCTGGGTGGAGGGAAGAATCGAGATTGGGGCTTGCAATGAAACATGGATACAAAGGTGACCCTCCCAGCCTCTGTGTAATCTGAACCTGACCCTGAGAAATGTTGACAGCAGTGGCAGTTGCAAGTGCAAAATGTTTTTCTTGCTCTATACAAACAGGTCCCTGAACAAGAAGTTCAGGAGGGAACTCCTCCACCCACCCACCCACCCACCCCGAAGTCTCAGGTCTATGGGCTGCTAGTGGCGGCAGGCTACTGGGTTTCCCGGCCTGCTAACTTGTGCTCCTCTCACTCTAGGTTCGTATTGATGTTCTTCGTGCAGCCCTTAGAAGCTGGTTGCTGACAGCTGCAGTCTCTTGTGTGCTGCCCACTCAGACAGACACTAGCACAGTTTGAACAGGGGCCGGTGCTGTGGGTGGGTGGCAGGTCTTTCTCACTGCCTCTTTCCCACATTTTGTTTTCCAGTGTAACTCAAGTTTTGTTTTCCCGGGGAAGTTAGACTTTTAACTGCTCCTAACCTTGTGGCTGTGCAGACAGAGGCAAACCCAAGACCCAGCCTTGTATTGCAAAACCTGCTCCCGGAGCACCATAGCGTGATGAGCTACCATGTCCTCGTGATATAAGGCAGCATGATCAGTGCATTCCAACTCCCTCCCTCCCCCCAAAACACTGGGGCTGGCGAATGAGCTGAGACCCCATGCGCTGTGCTGGGGAGGCTAATGACACTGGCATGGCTGAGGACTAGTGCAGACAGACAGTCGAGTTGATCCATGTGCAACACTTGTCTCTCCAGCTAAGTCACAAGCTGGTTTGATCCTGGCTCATGCCTGTCCCGGTGATTGTGTGTGGGCAAAGGGAGTGCTGGCACCAGAGCTATCAAACCCCATTCTTCACACGGGGGAGGATTTGAACCCAAATACTGTATCTAGTGATGGAAGGCTAGTGCGCTGGCTCTTGTGCCAACTAGCATGAGAGCCAGGCTGTTTTAATGCAGAGGACGTAGAGTCCAGACCAAAGCACTGAGCAGGAGTCCCAGGCGCTGGGAAGTGCTGTCTGGCTGGAGAGTGTGAGAGAGACGTTCTCTGCTGGGAAAGTGGAGGCCATGTTGTTGCTTTCACTAAAATGCGGTATCTTCCTTAGCCCCATGGGCAGGTTCCCTCTGCATGCCTGAATTGTTAGTTTCTGGGGGCAGCACAGTTTGGGGCCCAGAATGGAAGTTCTGCTAAAGGTTTCCCTGGGAGCAGGGCCGTTCTTGAAACAATGAAGAGATTATTTAAGATGAATGCCAGGAAGGAAATCTTGCCAAAGCAGAGACCAGCGCTATCCCTGTGGTAACTCCATAGGCACCAGTAGTTACCCCTGGGTTGGATTTGTCCCAGAGTGTCCAGTACTGACTTTGGAAATGGCCTCTCCAGAGCAGTGCGGCACCTCTGCGGATCTCCTGCACCAGGCAGCTCCTTTTCTCCCCCCATTGAGGAGGTAGGGCCCCTGTAGCCCTGAGGCAGCCAGCCTTGGGACCAAGGAGACGTGGAGGAGCTCTTCAGTGCAGCTCCAGAGTTGCGCCTGGTCCTTTCCTCTGCCTGGGGAGCTGTCACACTGGCCCTGCGTATTCCCAGCACCTGGTGGCCTGGAGAGCAAGAAAGTGTCCTCGGGCCTTTGCACCAGACTCACTTGATGATGTCACAGGTCCTGTGATTTCACCAAGGATCAGGATCTCCCCCCGCCCTGCCCCGAGAGCTGTACGTAAAGTTGTGGAAAGAGTAGCTGGTTTGTTCTGCCTGCCTCAAAAAAGGAGACCTGGTTAGAGGAAAACAGTCTGCTAGATGTGTGACAGAAGTGAGCGAGGACAGGCATCCTCATTCATCAGCCTTCATTCAGCATCCGACGTGACCTTTAGTAACAGCAGATTTTGCTTGATAGGAGCATAGCCTTTGCCCTCAGCCAGCACAGCTCCTGCAGCAGGCTATGGACGGACTTTGCCAGGCAAGATACTGACACAGATATTCAGCTTCCTACAAACGTGTTTTCAAAGGGCAAGGAGCAGTGATCTCATATGGATTTAGTATCTTGGTAACTCCCTTTTCCAAGATTATGTAGGTTGTCATAGCAGAATGGCCCTTCTGGGAACTTCATTATATGGAAATCTTATAAGCCTCCCTTTCTGGAGCGGTCTCTTCTGAAGCATCGGACCCCTTCAAACAAGTGCAGGCCATCTTAGTACTGGGCTGGAAGGAGGTTGTGGGGTGTCTCTTTTGCATTGTGAGAATGTTTCTCCTCAAATACCGTGTATCTGATTTGAGACAGAAATTGTGCGTTTTCCTCTGTGTTCTTGTGAAGTGACATTCCAGTCCGCTGCTAGCCGTGCCTGTTCCTGTTGGTGGGGATCAGTAGTCGAGCAGGTAGTGAGATCCTCTTGAACACACCAGCCCAGCCGTGGTCTTTGGAGTCAAGGAAAAACGAATCTGTGCTTCTCGGTCGGGAGTCCTGTTTATGCAAGAAATACATGTCCAGTTGATATCCTTTTTGCACAGTCGTCATTGCCTTGAGTTTTGGATGGCTAATGGATTGTTAATTCATCCCCCCAGACTTCTGAGGTCACACCAGAATTCTGCGCTAAGGCAGTCATTCCATGTTATGTACCACTCAGGAAACTGCTGGCTGGTTTATACTAATTTCCTTTCCCTTTTGTCTAACTTCCAAGAATCCATTGTAGGGAATTGTATGGACAGAAGTTCTCCTGGACAAGCTCTGGAGATGCCCGATCATAATGGATTGGGTTATTCTGCAAGACCAGCTTCCATTGAACACAACAGGCCCAGGACTCTGCAGAGACATCACACCATACAGAACAGCGATGATGCCTATGTAGGTTTGAAAAGGTTCATGGCTGCCAGGCCTTCTGTACTGTGTAAAACGTCCTATGATGTGTGCGTTCTAGGGCTGTCCAACTGGCCACCCGCTAGTCCAGTACAGACCACCTTAAAGCTGTGGGGCTAACTTGGAATCCAGTGCTGTGCAGAGCAATGTGATAACATGCTCCCCCCGTGCCTTTGGAACATCTCAGCTGCATGTTCGTTGTGCACCATGTAGGTATTTCAAGTGACTTTAGCGGAGACCAACCCAGAAGTGAAATCTCCCACCTGTGGCTAACCAAGTGTTGCCCAGTTTACCCACATATCCTCAAGTCCACTGTATCCATTAAATAAGCTCTATGATATTTTCCTGCAGGGTCAAATGCACCCTAGGATGTCTCTGCTGAAGACATTTGAATTGCACCAGGGATGAATACAGCCCAGAGTGTCTTATAAACGGCAAAAGAACAAAACTGCCGGCTAGGCAGTACTGGGGACCAGCCTAGCTGTGCAGTCTCAGCCATTGAGGAGCAGGAGCAAGGGCAGCTGTGCTGAGTACTCTGTACATCAGCCATTTGGGGCTAGGAAGCAGCTTTGTCCTAATCAAGCCCCGGTGTAACTTTCCTTCTCACTTAGTAGTGTGCTGGAAGGAAACGTGAAGCACTTGTGAACATCTCCTTTGGGCCCAGGGGAGCATTGTGGTGCCACTGCTGTGTCTCACTGGAGCTCTCCTTCTGCCATCTCCTCAGGTGCAGCTGGAGAACTTGCCTGGAATGAGTTTAATGGCTGGAAAAGCACTAAGCTCTGCTCGGATGTCTGATGCAGTGCTCAGCCAGTCATCGCTAATGGCCAGCCAGCAGCTACGTGCCAGGGAGAGCGAGGGTAAGGACTTCCCTGGGGCTGACCAGGCATCTTGCAGAGATGAGTTAATTCTGCTGCAGTCTGGTTTGGGTCAGAAGTGACACTGAGTTGGTTATCCTGGTCTATCAGATGTGGGTCCATACCGCAGAGTCACCTCTCCGCTGTTGGTATTCATGTGCCCAGTGCCAGCAAGTTGTTCTACTCTAGAGTACGGTACAGTTGGCATTCTCTGTTTAAGCATGGCCACGGGCTGGAATAATAGACGTGCCTAGGCAGAGCTGTGGAGGCTGAAAGATCAGGAGTTGTTGCAGGTCAGTGTTGAGGTGTATTGGTCTTGTGTGTGTGGGAAGCTTGCCCTGATCAGCGCTAGCCACTGTTACCCACCTCCCCACAGAGCTTATTTCTGGTGCAGTACTTACAGAAGCTGGTCATTGTGGGTTGTGCTGCAGTTTCAGACACATGGTGGCTTCCCTGTTAGTGACGCTTATCCTGGGTTCCCGTGAAGCTCACGCTACTGGCTGGAATCCTTTCCTGGTAAATTTCCAGACATGCGTCTCATCTCCATTTTTCTCAAGATCCGTATTCATCTCCTCTCCCGTAGGCTCTGAGCAGCAGGGAGACAGCTGGGCTGTAGCACTTAAAGCACAGTGTGACTTCTTGTGTAGCTGTGACATCGGCCGAGTCCTGGGTTCATGTCATGCTCACTGCAATGACTTCCTGTTCAAATGAGAGACAGTCCTGTCTGCCAGCCCTGACCCACACTCCGCTCTCCAGGCCTGGCCTGAGCCCTCTGGCAGACGCTCCAATCAACTTTGCTCTCCTGGGCCCTGACTAGACTCCAGTGTCCGTCCAAGCAGCCGTGAGAGCTTTCTCCCTCTTACCTACAAACTCTGATGTTGCTCTTTGGTCTTGCAGAGTGTGGGGAAAGTTTGGAAGGCCAAGAGCACCCAACTCTAGCTGATGGCAGCCAGCATTTAAACACCTCTTGTTACCCATCCACGTGTATTACAGACGTCCTCCTGAGCTACAAGCACCCCGAGGTGCCCTTTGGCATGGAGCAGGCTGGGGTGTAACAGGAAGAAGGGAGTGAGTATTTCCCTCTTTTTTTCCTCTAAGTTCAGCCTTTCCCTTTCCGGCTGCTAGGGTAGATCTCTAGTGCCAGCAGCCCACTGTCTAGCTAGCCCCAGACAAAGCTGTGGGTCTCTAGGAATGAAGTCTCAGACAAGGATGTCGCTGCTGAGCTTCCGTGGGTCAGTTGGCTGCACCGGGGACAGTGCCACCCTCCTAGGCTTGCTGCTGGTGACAGGCAGTAGCGGCTCAGCCCCTTCTGCTTGGTATGCTCTTTGGGTGGGAGCTCAGGAGAGAGAAGGTCTCTGTAGTTTGTCCAAGAACAAGGCCATGCCACAATACCGCCTGTCTGTGCTGTGATGGGTGGGGACGGTGGGCTCCACATTGCCCGTCCGCCTCCTCGGGGGGCAGCTGTACATGTTCTCTGTGACTCATCCCTTTCTGCTCAGCTGCCTTGTGAGCGACTCTCCTTCCTGGGGAGGGGCAGCTTTCAGGATCCTCTGCTGCTGTCGGTGGAAGGACACAGCGCCTCAAGATGGCAGTCTGTCAATCTGCCACGAGCCTGTTAGCTGCATGGAGCAGTGAGCACACCTCCCGGGGGCTGTGCCCAGCCCCTCCTGGTGCCCTGCTCCCTCTTCTTTCAAGCCCCTGGTGGCAGTGGCCGCATAAACGCTCGGGGGCGTGTAGCTGGCCGTCAGGCTGGAGCATGGGGTGGACAAGAGGGCTGTTTAAGGAGCAATATCTGTGTCTTGTCCTGGCATTTAACACATCTCCATCTCTTCTCTCTCTCTCTCTCTCCCAGGTTTTGTGTACAGCTTTGAAATGAAAAGGTCCATTTTAAACCAACAGTATCTAGCAGCATTGCGCCAAATCGCCATAGTATTTCTCACGGAAGTATCATGGCTCCTTTCCTCATACTCAGTTCCTCAATGCGTTGGTCCTTTGGGTTCTTTCATGTTTGCCTGTAACTCCAGCGGTCACAGAACTAACCAGGGAACATGAGTCCCACACACTTTGCGAAAGGATTAATGGAGCTTGAGTTTTCTGTTGGGTTTGGAGGGGTTTTTAAATGCAAAGGGCCAGGCAGTCGCAGATGGTGGGGACTCAAGTGTTCCCCCCGCCCCCCTTTATCCAACCCCACTCTTAACACTTGTCCGTCATCGTCTTTTTGTGGGGACAAGTAGGAGAGGATGGGACAAATGCCTTCCTGGAGCCTGCCTAAATAGGGGAAGCGAGGGGCAGGGAGGGATTTGGAAGTTCTGTCCTTTGGCGAGCAATAAGCAGAGCTCTTGAAAACCAAGTCCAAAACCATAGTCGTTTTTCTAGGGTTCCAGCGTACGCCCCCAGGGCAGCTGAAGGCCACGCTGTAGTTTCATTTCCACATTCTTTGCATCTGAACTGATAGCGGGGCCCAGAGCTACTCTGGTGCAAGAGCAACTCCGTCTCCCTTACCCCAACTCCAGCCTTTCCAACCCACCCCTGTCTGACATGTGGAGCAGATTGCGTTCTCCACCCCACTGGTTCTTCCGATGGATGGTTAGAACACCCCGCAGTGGTGCAATACGCTTGGTGTCTCGCATCTTTGTCTGCTTTTATTTTCTTTTTTTTTTGTCAGTGTACTAAAAAGATCATTTCTTTTCTCCTCCTTTTTTAATACCTTTTCCTTTCAAACCCATGTACGACCTTTCTTACAAAATGTTTTTCAGTTTAAAGTAGAGAGGACAGGTTGTTTCACTTTGTTTTCCTCGCTTTTCCTCCTGATCATGTAAGAATTGTTTTATGGTAAATGTTGTTTTATTATTATTATTATTATTATTATTAATAAAAGACAAAAGGAATTTCTGTTTGAGAGAAATTTTTAACTAGATTCTGTTCTATTTGAATTGTGACTTGCACCTTTTGTTCAAAGTATTTTATTTCTTTTTAACGACATTGTAATTGTGACTGGTTTTTTCTCTTGTGCCAGTGGCAGAAGTGGTGTTCTCCTTTATACAAATTCAGACATGCATAGATCTCTTCTTTGTATTTCTTTTCCATTTCTTTCCTTGACTGATAGAAACCAATGCCCCCTCCAGTGGTTGGGGCGAAGGGAGTTTTTGGTGTCATCATTGCCTTGGGAACTTTGAAAGCTACAACTGAAAATTCCTACTATTGACACTTTTTTTGGAATTAAAAAAAAATAAAAATAAAGGAAAAATCAACCCAACCCTCCTGAATTTGCACAGAAGGAAGTGTGAGACCAGCATGGCAAAGGTTAATTTGCTATCACCATCTCTTCCCCAACCCTCCCCCCAGCAATTGTCATAAATGGACCTGCAATTAGAAGAAAAGAAGAAGAAATCTCCAACTGATGAACATCACCTCCTTACCTCCCAGGTCAACGTTTCTACGGAAAGCCTAGTGTCATTCTGCTTTTGTTGGTGTGTAGTTGTCAAGTTACATTTCTTTACCATGTAAAATAGGTGGTGTGTGTTCCGGGGGGGTGGGGGACCCAGACAGGGCTTGCTGGACTTCAGCGAGAAGGTACCAAGAAACACTGAAAGCCTTTTTGACATTGCTCTGTATCTTTTATTTGTTTTCCTTTTTGTTTACATGACACTGTATTTCTGGGAGAGTTGACAGCGCCCTATAGTAGCCATCCAAAAGAAAAAGCAGGGACTTGCTTAACCGTGCCATTTCGCAGTATCACACTTTTTTATCATTGCTTTGTATTGTAGTAATCAATACGCGCAGTATATGTTGAATGTATATTAATATACTTTGCTATTATTTCTGTTTTTTGGAAATGTCCGAAGTATTTTTTCTTCCTCATTTATGCTGGACTAAAAACAAACAAGTTTCAGTAAACCTTTAGTCCATTTTTTTTGTGGGTCACTTGCAACTAGTAACTTAGTTGGACAGTGGGATCATGACAAATAAAACCATGATTATGATCTGATGTGATCTCGTTTATGTTGTTGCTCAATATCTGATGCAGAGGAGAAGCCAGCGCAGCTTGGATTCTTGGAACAGCGTCCCAGAAGCTGAAAACGACTGTTGGCTGTTCTCCAGTTGCTTGATGTTTGTTTGTTTTCCAACCTGCCGCATGAAATCACCCTTGCTGGTGATCTCCTGACCCGTCAAAGCTGAAATATGCTGGAGCCCCCATTCTGTGTCTCACCCGGAAACAGACCCCCTCGACCGGCTGAGTACAGCTCCAATATGAGCTGAACACCTCAGGATGGAACGTAGTAACATGGTGGTTTTCAACCTGTGATCTGTGATCTGTGGAGCCCTGGGGGTCTGCAGAGTGTCTGACATTTCCAAAGGGGTCTGTACCTCCATTCAAAATGTTTTAGGAGTCCACAAATGGAAAACCACTGGAAGGTGCGTGGTCAGGGCGGGGTGTAGGGAAGTGCAAGGGGATGTCAGGGTGGGAAGGTCTTGGAGGTCTTTGCCCATTCTTTCCAAATGAACAAGCACTTAGATGATCTTTAATACATCGACTGTCAATGGACACACTTCATCATGCATCCTCAAGCAGCCAAATTGTTTTTAAAGGCAGCAGAGTCTTCACTTAAGAAGCTCCATGTCTTCTGGTATGAGATTTTATCTGCTTGGTTAGTAAACGTACTCAGCAGATTTGGGCAGGATTTGCATGTGCTGTCTCCCCACCCAATGTATCCCAGCAGAACATCAGCTTCAGAGGACGAGATGCAGGAGTCCCTACATTTATAGAGCCTTCAGGTTCCTGGTCAGTGCTTTGATCTGCTTCTCTGAAATGTCTCCTTTCTCTGCCCTGCCCCTGCAGAGACGATGCAGCCTAAAGCAAATGGATTCAGAGCAGGAATTGATAGTGCCCTGCCTGACGCTTACGTTGTAGATCCTAAGTGTTGCAGCTACTGTGAGTATCTCCAGACTCTTGCTGTGCGGGTAGTGCTTGGGCAGGAGTTCCCGCTGCTCTGGGGACCTCAGCGCAGGTGCCAGCCCCGGTGCCGGGTTTCACGCGAATACTCCCGTGAACAGCAGAACTGTGCAACTCGAATGCAGGGTCTGCAGTGCAGGGTGAGGCTGGGTTCTGCAAAGCACAGAGGCTGCTGAGATCCTTGCCCTCTCCACTTTTCCCTGTTAGAATGATAGAAAAGCTGTCGGGCTGTCACCGCAGAATCCCTTCTAGCTGCTTATTGGTATTGGCCAGACCTTCATGCTTGTGGTGGGGTCACTGCTGCTTTCTCCTCTGCATCCTCTCCATTATCACTTGCTTTCTCTCCCCAGTTTCTCTTCCCTTGATGACAAACCCAATCCTAGGGGCTGCTTCTCCTACCCTAGCATGGCCAAACTACAGCTTCAGCTGCACGTTCCCTCTCTTACCCCTCTTTAACTCTCCTGTGATCGCTCTGCTGTATCACAGCTTCAGTGAGGGACGGTGGCCATGCGTTCTCCCCATCTCTCCGGCACCCCCCCGCCCTCCCGAGTCTCGCCTCCAACCAGAGTGGGAGAAGCAGACAGCTGCCAGGTCAATGGAGTCTGGGAGCCCAGAGAGATTTAACCCGTAACTGAAACGGAGCCACCTCAGGAGTGCAGCAAGGCAGCTGCATGGCACCAGGAATAGGACACACCCTTCTGGGAAGGAGAAGGGAATTACGTACACAGCTGAAACCGCAGGAGTTCAGTGACTGGGGATGTGCTGGCCCACCTTGGACACGGGTTACTCCAGTGTGCTGTAACGACTCCCTGGTTTGGCATTTCCCTCCAGTGGAGCTGTCCCCCCTGTTCCACCAAGCCCCTGCGCTGGGCCATCTACTTCCAGCCGAACACCGAAGGAAGGGAGTCCCTTGGTGAATCACTGCCTGCACCACGCCAATAGCGGTCAGCCTGAGCCAGCCTGGATTGCAGACGGGCGCTCACAACTGGAGGGTGGATGACGTCTGCAGGGCAAGAATAAAGAGAGGCTGTCAGACTGAAGCTGGAGTTTCCAAACTCCACTGGGGAAGATCTGTCCCTGGGCTGGTGGGTGAGGGAGTGACTGTCCCAGAGCATCCCCTGCACTGGTGTGGCTGGGGCAGCTGCTGTCCTGACTGCCCCCAGCTCCACCCCGTCCCGATGCCCTTCCTCTTTGAGCCAGACCAGAAAGGCAGGAGCCAGCCGGCCCCACGGTGTGATGATAATGAAGCGACTGGGTCAGATTGCACCAATGGCCAGGCAGCTTCCCAGGGGCTGACAGAAAATCCCCTTCTCCGCACTGCCCGTCCGGCAGGCAGCTGACCGCTGGACCAGGCCGTCCGTGGGGCGCTCCACAAGTTTGGAGGCCGAGAAGTGCTGCCTCCTGCTCTGGCTGTGAGGAATCCTGTCAGTTTAGATGGGTGAAAAAAGGGGAAGCACTATGGGGAGGGCGCCGTGTTCCTTGGGATTTTGGATAGCTCGGTGGCTTGGCTTAGCCAAGAGAGTCTCCTGGAAGTTGTCCTCGGGCTGAGCCGTCCTCTCACTGAGGCTGGCAACTTGTGGGCGTTTGTACGAGGCCAGGGCAGGGTAAAGGGAGGCCAGAGGTATTTGGTACTCCAGGCTTTTAGCCCTTCGTGCTCAGCACTGCCCGAGTCTGGTGTGGGATGGGGGGTATGTGGGGGCTAGTGCAGGTTTCATTGTTTCAAAAGAAATGGGCAGAGGCCTGAGGTGTCTGCGAGGACAAGGCTGAATCCCTGAGGATGCAAATCTTGTCCCCTGGCTCCCCTCAAATCCCAGGGGCATCTGAGAGGCCTGGGGCGGGGGGCTCCCAATCTGGGTCATCCCAAGTGTAAACAGGCTCGCTCCCGCGGCGAGAGCCTGTTTGCTCTGACCTCTCCTCCCAGGCAGTTGCTCCTTGATCGCACCCGTCCGCAGCGGGGATGTGTTCGATCCTTGAACTCTCAGCGCCACATAATCAGAACTTGGGAGTGCTTCCCTGAGCAGCTGACTTCTCTGGGGTGATAAATCCCCTCTCCAGTATAAATAGCAGCGCTGGGGAAGCACAAGCCACACTGGAAGAGGAGGAGCAGCAACAGCAACAGCAGGAGAAGCTGGTAAGAGCCTCCCCAGCCCCGCTGGGAGTGTGACTTGCTGGGAATCGTTCCTGTGAGAGCTGAGAGCTGCTGGCTGGGGAATCCTGCCCTGCCCCGCCCCGCCCGTCCTCTCCGGGTGCTGTGGGATATCCAGGGTGTCGTGTCGTCCGTGTGCGCCCCCCCCCCCCCCCCATGTAGCCTGCGCTGCTGCTGCAGCCGTGGCCTCGCTCTGTCCTGGGCGAGTGAAATGTCCCTCGACTGCAACTTGCTGTGGGCAGTGGTGGGGTGGGGGCGATGCCCTGACCTCGCCCTGGGAGAATTCAACCAGCACAAACCCTCGCTCCGTTCATCTGCCCTTTGCTGCCGGCCTCAGCTGGGAGGCCAGGGACTAGGTGGCCATGAGGACGGTATCCTGGGGGGGCAGCTTCCCCGCTGAGGATGCAGGACCACAGCCTCCGTCAGGGCACTGGCTCGCCCCGCTCTAAGGCGCCCCGTGGCTTTTGTGACGTGGGCTCTCCTATCAGGCCGGTTCAGAGCCCCCAGCTGCCCGAGGAGGGGGCTGGAGGGGCCGCCTGGGGCAATGCCAGGCGGGTAAGTGGCTCTCCCCGGGGGGATGGAGGGGAGATAACGGCCAGGCTTGTCCCTCTGGTGCCTGTCGCCCTGCGTCACCTCGCTCTGTTCGGTGGTTGGTTCACTTCAGCCAAGCTCTCTTGCCTTCCCAGGTGCAGAGCCGCTGCCCAAGATGAGAGGCGTCGCTGTGATCCTCGCCCTGGTGTTCCTCACAGGTAGGGCCGCGACCCGCCCCAGCCGGAAAGCGGGGTGCCGGCGAACAGTCTCCAGCCGGGGAGGGCGGAGGAGCCGTGTGCAGGCAGGGCAGGTGACACAAGTCCCCAAAGGCAGGGCAGTGGCTCCCCCAGCCTGTGGAGGAGGCGTCCAGCCTGGAGTGACTTTAAAAGGCTGCAGTAAATAGCTCCCAAAGCCTCCCGGGGCCGGGCTGAGCCAGGCAGCAGCGATGCGGATGTGTGCAGCAGGGAGCGCAATCCTGGCTGGGCTGGGAAAGCCCATTGCCCCTGGGGGAAGGCCCCAGCCCCGAACCTGCTGCAAAACAGATGTGTAAAACCAGGCCAGACCGCCCCGGGAACCTCTCCCTGCCCAGGGCAATCGGAGACGGCCGGGAGCTTGGAACAGCAGCAGCTGCCGGCTCTAGCCCCGGGCTGGTGTGGGGTGGAATTCCCAGCCGGCGAGTCGCCGCAATGCCGCGGGGTGGCTCCGGGAGCTCGTCCTGAGCCCCCTTGTCCTTCCCTTGCAGGGACGCAGGCCCGCTACTTCTGGCAGCATGAGGACCCGCAGACGTCCGTGGATCGCTTGAAGGACATGATCCAGGTCTACCTGGAGACCGTCAAGGCCAGTGGCAAGGAAGCCATCGCCCAGTTTGAGGCCTCCGCCATCGGCAAGCAGCTCGAGTGAGTAGCTGGCCCCGGAGAGGAGCGGGCGCTTCGGCGCTCCAGCACCAGGCTGGCTGCCAGCCGGGGTGCCCCCGCTTCCGCAGCCGGCTCCCACGGGCTGCCACTGCCCTCTGCTGGTTGGAATGGGAATTGCTCAACCATGTGTTGTAGGCCCCAGGACCCAGCAGCTAATGGTGATCCCCTCTTAGCTCCAGGGGTGGGGGTTTGTGGTTTATCCCTGCCGTCACGGTGGGGGGCCCCCTGGCTCTCACTGCACGGCGGCTGACAGCTGTGACCCCCCCGCCCCCACCTTTGTGGTGGGTGTAGCACTTCCCTTGCTCCTGCCACCCGAGAGCACTGTCACCCCTGGGTGATCAGGGGAAACTGAGGCATGGCAGAGGTTGAAGCTACAATTGGCTCCACCCAGGGCTGGGGTGTGAACCATGCTGCGGCCCTGGGCGCGCTCAGGCTGGACACCTGAAATGAGTGACCCCTCTGGAAGCTGCAGGACGAGGGAGGCGCTGTGAGAGCCGGGATTAGCGCCCCGGCGTCCCCAGCTCGCAGGGTGCTGCTCAGACAGTGCCACGTTGGTCCCATGACCAGGCAGAGGCTGGGAGCAGAGCCCATCTGCCTGCTGCCCCTTCCCTGCCCTGCTGGGAACAAGGCTGCCTCTCCAGGGCCTGTGCCAGGAGAGGGGCCCTGCAGCAGCGTGTAACCCTGGCCCCCTTGTCTTCCCTCGCAGCCTGAACCTGGCCCACAACCTGGACTCGCTGAGCGTGGCAGCTCTGAAGTTGCAGGAGGACATGGCTCCCTACTACAAGGAGGTTCAGGAGCTGTTGCGGAAGGACTCGGAGGCCCTGCGGCAGGAGCTGACCAGGGACATGGAGGAGGTGAAGAAGAAGATCCAGCCCTTCTTGGAGCAGTTCTACAAGAAGTGGACGGAGGAGGCGGAGGAGATCCGCCAGAAGCTGGTTCCCATCGGTGAGGAGCTGAAGGAGATGACCAAGCAGAAGGTGGAGGACATCCAGCAGAAGCTGGCGCCGGTGGCCGAGCAGGCCCGGGACCGGCTGCGCGGGCACGTGGAGGAGCTGCGCAAGAACCTGGCCCCCTACAGCGATGAGCTGCGCCAGAAGCTGAGCGCGAAGCTGCAGGAGCTGCAGGAGAAGGGCATCCCCCAGGCCGCCGAGTACCAGGCCAAGGTGATCCAGCACCTCTCTGCCTTCCGGGAGAAGGTCGCGCCCCTCGTGCAGGACTTCAAGGAGCGCCTGACCCCCTATGCCGAGAACCTCAAGACCCGCTTCATGACCCTGCTGGACGACCTCCGAAAGACCATGGCCAAGGCCAAGTAACGGCGCCGGGCCAAGGACTGACACCTCCTCCCCTCGCCGCAATGAGCCCCTGATTGATCTGCCACTGCCCTGCGTTCCAGTGCTGCGAACTCCTGCCTGGGGGAAGGCACCAGCTGTGCCGGCTCTCCCAGCGCTGGGCCCAGCTGGCCAGAGGAGCATTGCCCTTTTTCTGGCCCAAAGTCACTTAATGATCCATCGCCACAGAGCCAGGGTCTGCTGGGGGAGCGAGGTTCGAAATCAGCACAGGGAGGCTCTGGGGAGCTGCTTCACGGCACAGCACGAAGATCTCTCCTCGGGGAAGGGCCTGCCCAGAGCTCTTCTCCCTCTTCCAGACGCAGGAGTTCCCCTGCCCCAATCCCCCCTTGGCAAAACTCTTCTTTCTTCTGGCAAATAAAAGTGATTTAAGTTACTGGGAGCCTGTTTGCAGGGGATTCCCTGGGGGGAGGGAGCATCAAATGGGAAGCTGAGGACACAGGGGGGGTAGGGGGTGGAGAAGACGTAAGAGCACGAGGGGGCCTCTGGGCGTGCAGGGGGGCCATGGGCTGGAGGTCAATGCCTGGAAGGCAGGGCAGTGGGAATGGAAGGGCGGTGCAGGCCAGAAGGGATGTCGGGGGGGGGGCAGGAAGAGGGAGGGAGGGCTAGGGGAAGGGAGGCCGTGGGGAGCCCTGGCTCAAAGCCCAGCCCAATCTGAGACCCAGTGGGAGAAGCGGGTGCGGGGCCGGGGGAAGGAGCCCCTCAGGCTCAGCGGTGTCCCTTGTGCATGGAGCACAGGGTACGAACCCACTGCTCGGTTCCAAACCTGCTGCCGAGGGGCGTCGCAGCTGGCCAGGGCTGGCTGGTCACGGAGCAGAGCAGGGCAGGGCTGAGGGCCGGGACCAGGGCAGGGCAGGCACAGAGGGTTGCCTGCTCCAGCTGGGACCTCACCAGAGCCGAGTGGGCTGGGATGATGATCGTGTGCTGCGCAGCCCCCTCGTGGTTACATGGACACACACCCCCCACCCCACCACCGCAGCCCAGCAGCCATCAAATGCCACTCGCCCCAGAGGGGGCTTCAGGCCAGGCCCTGGTGCCAGCTGCCCCTGGGTGTCAAAACTGACGGGTCTGCGCCCCGCTCTTCAGCCACTGCCGTTCAAAGAGCGGCCGGCAGCCCGGCAGTCCTGCCTGTAGCTGGCTCTGTTCCCATCTGCTTTTGAGCCTGCTGGGGCATGAGCCCGGGGGGCCCGGCTGCTCGGTGCTGTGTGCTGCACGGCTCTGGGTCTGCATGCAACGCCCGCCCGCCCAGCTCTGCTTGCTGGCGGTTCAGACAAACCCACATCCTGCCCCTGCCTGACTTCAGCCGCGCTTGGCGTCGTCAAAGCAGCATCTTCCCGCTGGGGCCAGCTTCCCATGGGTAACCGTCGCACCCCGCTCACCTTTCCTGGGTTTGCTAGCAACGCAGCCGCGTTTCCTAGGTACCCCAGCAGCACGCGGCACAAGGAGGGGGGGCATGCGGTGACATCTTCACTTCCATGCAGCTACCTGGGAGGTGCCAAGCGGGGGGGGAGGGGGGTCTGAGTGCATAGCTGAAGGGCTGGGATGGGGGCTGGGGTGGGGGCTGGCCTGGGAGTCCTGGCCCTGGCGGCTCGTTGGCCAGCTAAATCCCCTTCTGGGCAATCGTTCCCAAAGCCCAGTTGGTTCTAACGAGTCTCTCCTTTCCCCGAGCGTGGTTATTGTGCAGGCAGTGTGCACCCCCTGCTGCAGCCGTGGCTCTGCGTGCACAGAGAATGCACGCACCTTCCCCAAGACGGGGTGCTTGCGTGTGGAAGGCCTGTTTGCTGTGCACAAGCTGCGTCCACACTCTGCAGGACTCCAGTAAAGGCCACCAAATGCATCTCAAGTTTACTTCATTTTATTGCAAGAAACATGATGAACTTTGAGCTTATAAGAACCCCCCCGCCCCCCCCCCAGCCCTGCACGGCAGCTGGTAGCAGAACTCCTGTGCCCACATGGCCGTAACCTTTGAAAGCACCACGCTGAGTGGAGGTTGAGTGACTGGACAGACAGACTGAGAGGCAGGTGGGAAAGCGCTTGGCTGGACGGATGCTGGGCTTAGTGCTCAGAGCAGGGAGTCAATCTGGTGACAATGTGCATGGCACAGCCTGCACCTGCGGCCGCTCAGCTGACAACCCAACCAGGCGGGCTGGTGCAGGGCTCACGGCCCGGGCGCCTTGTACTCCCAGATGTCCGAGAACTTGGCCTTTAACACATCCAAAAGATGCTGTACATCCTCAGAACGGTGACTGACCCACTCTCTGAAGGATGAAACACAAACAGGAGAGGAGGAGGCTGGATTAAAAGGGGGACCATCTGCAAAGGGCTAAGATACCCCAAACTCTCAGCGTGGGACCCTGCATTCCACCGGGGCAGGGGTCAAAGGGGAGAGGCCAGCATACGAGGGCTTGTGGGGCCATGGGTGTGGATGTCCCTGTGCTATAAAATGCTACTGTAATAAGCAGAGCTGGTACACTGCGGCAGAGGGCCCGGGTCTTATAAACACTGCCTAGCCTGAAACGCGGCGTAATCCCCCTGGCCATGGAGCATCTCCCGGTGGGCTGGGGAACTGGGCAGCACTGGGGGAGCAGCAGTGACGGCGCTGGGGCCATCGCGGGACCATCTTTCCATGGCCCATTCACGCCTTGTCCTGCCCACTGAGCTGCCACTAAGGAGACCCACACGGGGGGTATTTTGTGTCCTTGGAGGGACTGGCCTGCACCCCTTGCTCTGGCCCACGCCCACACCCCTGGTTTCATCCGTTTGCATTCTGCTCTCCGTGGCAGTCTGCGAGCGCGGGACTTGCTGCACCCCACAGCCTAGGCGGGCGGGCTCCCTCTCCCAGCCCAGCACCCCCAGCTCCTGGCAACGGCAGCTGGGTACAAGTGCCCGACAGGTGTTTGCCTCTCCAGCGCGGCGCTGGGAGCAGACCTGCCGCCAGGGTGGGCATCAGGCGGGTGCTGTCCCAGCAGGACACTCAATGCCACAGGCGCTTTGTCAGCAGCAGCCTGGGCCCAGGGTTGTCGCCCCAGCCTGTTGCACAGGGCTTCGCTGGGGGGGGGGGGGCGCAACTCCCTCTCACTGGGGCCAAGCTCTGCAGCTATCAGGGCTGCTGGGCACCAGCCCAGCCCCTGCCCCGGGCTAGCACCCGCCAGGGTTCTCCACGCGCTGGCTCTGCCGGGGCAGGCGTGGGGAGGGGGGCACCTGGCATGCTGAGCGGTCTCGGATTCCTGGACCCTGGTAAAGGCGTCCTTGGCCGTCTGGGCCACATGCTGGACGTAGCCGCGCACCTTCGTCACGATGGTTTCCTCCGCTGGGGGGCCCGCGGACTCTGCAAGCACAAACCAAGCCGTTGGGAGGGGGAGGGGGGGGCGTTTCCCCTGCTCCCAGCACTCGCTGGGCTCCCTGCAGCCCCCCATTGCCCCCCACCACCTCACGCAGGCCCTAGCCCTCCGCCCAGCAGAGAGCGACACCCATGATAACGGGTTTAGCAACCCTGAGCTGTGAGGAAAGGTACAAACTGGGCCAGTTTAGTCTTGAGAGCAGGCGAGTGAGGGGGCCTGAGACCCGGCTCCCCGCACGCAGGGTGAGGGCTGTTGTAGGGCGGGCGGGGACCAGCTGTTCTCCCTGACCACTGGAGGCAGGACAAGAAGCAAGGGGCGTCATCTGCAGCAGGGGCGGGTGTGGGTCGGTTGGCAGCTCTCGGGGTGACGTGCCGGAGCAGGCGCCCAAGGGAGGCTGCCAGTGGGATCCCCTCACTGGAGGTTTTCAGCCCAGGCTGGACAAACCCCTGCTAGGCTCTGCCCCTGCCTCGCTGCCGGGGGCTGGGCTCGGTGGCCCCGGGAGCTCCCTCTGGGCCTGACGTTTCCATGAGCTGCTGCTCGTAACTAACGGCCCTTCCAGGGGGCTTTCCTGCGCCTCACGGGCCCACGGCCCCCATCGCCCGGCCTTCCCATCTCTTGCTGAGACCCGAGTCCTCCCCCCAGGGGTGGCGGCTCTTACGTGCTGTGGCAGCGAGGAGCACCACGCCGAGGAGCAGGAGCTGGAGCAGGACCTTCATGGTGCTGGCTGGGGAGGGACCACCAGAGCGGTGACGGGATGCAGCAGCCGTCCCGGGGCTGCTCAGGGCAGAGCGACCCCACCCATCATAATGGCACCCCCCCCCAGCTCCTGCCCCAATTCCCCCCCCCCGGACCCAAAGCCAGCCTGCTCCCTGCTGGGGTGCAGTGCAGTGAGCGCCCCCCGGCCTCTCGCTGTGCCACTGGGGACACAGTCCCAGCCGGTCCCCGGGAGCCAGACCCAGCCAGCGAGACAGCGCGTGTGCCAGCACCGGCCCCGCTCCAGCCTGGGGCGTGGAGAGGCAGGACGCAGGCGGCCACCGTGAGGAGACCTAGGGGCCAGAGCTGGCAAGCGGGCCCAGCTACACGGCTTGGAAACCGGAAGAGACAGGCGCCCCCTTCCATCTCCCCAGGCACGCCCCGGCCAGGGCAGCAGCAATCAGCTCAGGGCAGCCAGCCTGGCAGACGCTGCATCCCCACGTGCACAGAGGCACTGCCAATCTGGACGGGGCTCCTACAGTCTGGGGCCCCTCTTTGCACCAGCTCCCGCCACGGCCCAGCCTGCACGAGGCAGGCGCGCGGCCCGGTGAGCGGGGAGCTCTGTGGGTCGGGGGGAAGGCTGGCAGCGTCCCCCAGCAGAGCCGCGGGGGGGCGGGTGGCTGACAGACCTAGCATGGCCAGGCCCTTTCCAGCCGCAGCAGGCAGCAGGCATGGTCCAGGGGCAGAACTGGCTTTTCCCTGTCATCTGCCCCCTCGCAGCAGGGCTTGCTCCCTGGGCCAGGGCTGCTTTTCCTTTGCAAGGATGCGCCGCTGCCTTACCTCCAGCTCGGCACGAGCCCCCCCGGCCCAGGATCTAAGGCTTACCTGGCGGCGCTGCTTGCTGGGCTTTGCTAAGCCGCTCGCGTCCCCACGTCCTGCTTTTATACCCAGCCAGGTGCAGCCTCCAGGGGACATTTGGGCAAAGGTCAGCGGGCGGCTTGGCTGGCCCGGGAGGGGAGTTGCATTTATGGCTCGTTTTCTTGCTGCCAGGCATGTTTGGGGTCAGGCTGCAGGGCGTCCTGGGGGAGTTGAGAAATCCCTCGGTGACCGGGGGCCAAGGCTGCGTGTGGGCTGACACACACACAGCTGCCCAGGCCCTGGGGTGATCGCTGCAGAGCAGGGACCGGGCTGCCCGCCCTGCAGCCGCCCGCTTATCCGGCTCGCCCCTGCTCTGGGGGGCACCCGCTGAGTGCAGCCAGGAGCCGTGCCCTGCACCCCTGCAGCTGAATCCAGGGCCGCCGGCTGCTCTGTTCATGGCACGAGAGAGACACCCATGGCCTGCGTCCAGCTTGCCGGGCCAGGCAGGGGACTGGTTCTGGGGGCAGGCGGAGTCGGGGCGAGGTACCCCCCACGCAGGCTGTGGGGATGGCAGTGCAGACATCACACGGGACTGCTCCGCCTGGTGGGCAGGCTGGCCCTGGGCACGGCCGAGCGGCTCCTGAAGGCACCACGAGCCGGGTCAGGCCTGGGCCACTCCCCCGTGGTCCTGGCTGGCAGGAGGGGCAGTGCCAGCCACTCCCTCAGCAGTGGGGAGGGGGCAGCAGGGGCCACGTGGGAGGCAGGGGTGCCCGACCACTGACGAGCTGGCTGGGCATCCGCCAACCCCCCCCCCCCCCCCCCCCCCCCATGGAGGGCAGAGGCCCAAGTCCAGCCCGCTGCTGCCCCGGGAGGGCGAGGAGGACTAGGGTGACACTGCCCCCGAAGACCCTCTGGCTCAGACCCAGGCAACAGCCCTCCTGGCTCCCCGGCCAAATCAACCCCCGTACGCCCCGTCTCCAGCCCTGCTGGCTTCCCTGCAGGAACGCGGTGCCCGGCTCAGCTGCAGGCACGCGCCTCCCCCTCACACCTGGCCCTTGTCTCGCTCACGAGCCGAAATGAGCCCAGGCGGCTCCAGCATGGCTGCGCTTGGGCCAGGTTTGCAGCGCCGGCTCCGTGGGCGTCGGAGGGCAGCAGAACAAGGCCCCCCGGCCTGGGCTCAGCGCGTTTGAGCCGCCAGCCAGACCCAGGAAGCTCCGCATTGACGCAAGCAGGGAGCAGCGAGGCTCGCCCCACGGGGAGATCTGAGCAGCGACCCAGGGCCCTGGGTTCCCCACTCGCGCGGTACCAAGCCGCTCAGCCTGTCTCTCACTCCAGGCTTGCTGGCTTTGGGAGGGGAGGGACGGCGCATGAGCCACTTCCGCAGCCCTGCCAGCTTCCCGCGCCTCCCGGCAGGCTTTGCAAGTGCTGTGCGCCTGGCCTCAGCCTCGTCCTGCCGCTGCCGGCATCTTCCTCCCAGAGGTCTCCAGGGTCCCAGCGGGCTGGTGTCAGGCCTGCAGACGAGCCGCCTCCGACAGCCAGGGCAGGGCAGCAGCCGGAGCTCTTTGGACTCTCCGAGCCCTGGCGCTGGCCCGTCGCCCCAGTCACCTTGTACTGTGACCCGGCGCTAACGCCAGGGAGCCAATCCCCGGTGTCTCCTGGGAAGCGCTGGGACACGCAGGCTGGGGGAGACATTAGAACATGAAGGTTACCAGGCAAAACTCGGGGGGAGGCTGCTGGGGAAGGGGGGGGGGCGCTGACTCCTGCAGCTGTGCCCAGCCGGCTGGCTCTGTTTCTGGCCCCCGCGGCACCGAGGTAGCTTGTCTTACGCCCGGGCCTCTCGCTGCTGCTCCGTCCCCACCGCCGTGCCTAACCGCACCCTGATGCCAGGCCCCGGCACAAGGCACAGGGCGAGGGGACCCTCAGCAACTCAGGCAGGACAGCAAGTGCCTTCCGGGGGGTGGGAAATCGTCAGCCCCCAGCCCGCAGGCCCCCATGCAGGCTGGTCACAAAGGAGACACCGGCTCCACGCTGCCTGCCTGCAGCCCCTGGGACGAGATGGGCACTTTCCCGGGGCGGGTTCGGGACAGGCCCTCAGCCTTGCAATGAGCGGAAAGCATCAGTGTGATCTCTAGGCTGGCCTGGGGGGCCCTATGGGAGCATCGTGCCCTATGCTTAGAAATTGCAGCGCGCTGGGGCTGCCCCGATGTTGGCTGGAATCCCGGGGGGCGTGGGGGGGGCTCTTGGCTGAGAAGGAGCCCGGCGCAGCGGGCGTATTCCTGCTTAGCGCCTGGCTGCAGGGAGCACTGGGGATGCGCAAGCACTGTGAGGCTGTGCCCGGCTGGAGACGCTGTCCCAGGGGCTCACTGCTCTCTGCTGGCCGAGCCCCTGGGCCTGCAGCGCCCGGAACTGTCCTGCTCTGGACCTGGCCCAGCGATGGTTTCTCCAGGACAGAGAGATTCCGAGAGAACCAGCTTTGCCTTTTTCTGGATCCAGTTTGTTTCCAGGGCGGGGCAATGCCAGGGGTAAACGTACGAGCCTCTGGCAGCTGGCTGCACCTCGCCGGAGCTCGTATGGAGAATGGACGGGCTGCATCTCAGCCCGTTTCTGGTGCAACTTTGGACACATGACAGACGCAACCCTTGATTTCGTACAATGGTGCATAATTGTCAAGAAGGTGAGGCAGGCTGCAGGTCAGGACTTGGGGTGCATCGGCAGACCTAGGGTGCCGGGGACGGGCCGGGGAGAAGGGGGTGCTGTGGTTGAGGGCTGAGGGGCGTCGGCAGCACTATCTGGGACCCTGGGATGGATGAGACGGTGCTTGCTGCAAATCAGGACCGAGGTGTCTGGGCAGGGCCCGGCGGGAGCAGTGCGTGCAGCGCACCTCTGCTGTGCTTGGTCCGGTTCTGTCACACACAGCACGTACCTGGCTACCCACAGTGACCTCATTCAGTACCTGCGCCCGCGAGGCAAGCGTGGAGCAGAGACAGCCCCTGGTGCAGCCAACGTGCGCTCAGACTTTGCCTCCCGCCCAGCCGTGGCAGGACCACGCTGGAAGCCAGGACTTTGACACTGGCATCTGGTGAGCAAACGCCCGCAGACCATGTTGCACAATCCAACCCTGGCAGCCCAGCCAGAAGTCAGCCGAGCATTGGAGCAGGCCCTGGGGCGAGCTCGCCTGGCTCCGTCACTGCTGGGAGATGGTCCCTGTGCTGGGCCGGGAAAGCAAATAGCCACTTTACACACAAGCAAACCCACCCTGCCCTGGCGGCTCGGGCCAGGCTGAACCCATTCACCGTCCATGGCGTGCAGGGCACTGTGTCCGCTGAGTGGGGCACCGCGTCTTGGGCCTCATCCTGCATTCCCCCCCCACGTCCCTGCCCCATGGGCACTCAGCACTGGGCTGAGCCCCGGGTGAGACAAAGCTAAAGGCAATGCCATACAAGCCGGCACCTGCACTGCTTGCCTTGTGCTAACGATTCCTAGGGCTACGCTGCCTCGGGCACCAGCCGGGAGCAGGAAACATCTCCCCCTCCTGCGGGATGCTACTGTGCCATTAGCTGCTTCACTGGGCGCTGACACCTCCCTCTGTGGTGCACCCCTCGGCCCCTGGCAGGCCGGACGCCGGGCGAGCTGGCGCCTTGGGGGCGATGGGCCTGGCAGTGGACGGGCTTCCCACACACTGGCTTAGTCTCTTTCTGTGCTGGGCTCCTGGCCTACCCCCCTCCACGCCCCAGCCTTCCCACACACTGGCCTAAGCACACTGTGGGGCTGGGCCTGCGTCTGCCAGGATCTCCCGAGCCTCCTCCCACGGGACATGCAGCGCGGCAAGGGCCGGGAACGAGCCCGTTGCCCCCGGATCTCTGCCAGCCCATGGCCACCGACCCACCGGGGACCCTTGGTCCAGGACAGCTGGGGCGGCGGCCCTGCGGCATGGGGCGCTGCTAGGCAATGCCGGAGGAAATGGCTCATGGGTCTGTCCCCCGTCCCCCCCCCGAGGGATGTGTGGGGGTGTCTTGGCCCGATGCACAGTGGGCTCAGAGCCCCAGCGGGTGGCGATCAGCGCAGCTCCAGCAATGCCGCTGTGCTGCTTTCCGTCAGCCGAGGTGCTGGCCCAGTGACTCCTCGGTGGGGAACCATGAGGGCGAGCGATCAGCCAGGCTGATGTCCCGGACGGCCGAGGGCTGGGGGGGGGGGCGGCTCAGCCCCATGTTACAGGAAGGGGAAACCGAGGCACGGAGCCGGGTGAGGAGCCTTGCTCCAGGGAGTCAGTGGTGGAGCCATGCGTAGAGCCTGAGAGTCCTGCGCACGGGCACCCCCACGCATCCCTCTCACTTCCGCCCCCCCCGCAGCCCCGGGACAGGATTAAGGGCGTCTCAGCTGCACAGCGAGCTGTTTCCGCAGGGCACCCCTGCAAGCCAGGCTGGAACCTGACGGCCGTGCGACCAGTGGCGGACGTCGGGGGGCAAGCGGGCTGTTTCTGGGAGCACATTCTCAGCAGATGCTGCCAGTGATTTTCCGGCCAGCTGCGAAGACGTGCAGGCCGGACTCTGCCTGGCCTCTGTGCCCAGCTGGGCTGAATGTGCTTCGTTCTGGTACCTGACCCTGAGAAACAAAAAGCGCTTTCCCGGTGCAGCCTACGGGGGCAGCCCCCTCCCAGCCCTGCACAGCTGTCTGCCGTCGGGCTGATCAGCAACACCTGTCCCCGGCGGAGGAGGCAGAGGGAGATGGAGAATGTGCAGCAGATGACGCAGTGGAAAGTCCCAGACACAGCCCAGCACATGGCCCGGCCTGGGTCCCGTTCTGCTCGCCCTCGCCCTTTTCCCAGGCCTGTGGGCTGCCGGGGCGTTACACCTTACGCGACACGCCCGTGCACACGTCAGGAGCTTCCACGCCGAGTCCTTGCTAAAGTCCAAGCACCGGGGACTCTGTCACCAGCCTGCGTGGAAGCCGGGGGCAGCCGCCGGCTGTGCTATAAATACAAGCCGGCAGGGCACAACAGGCAGCAGAACAACAGCACAGGTGAGCTGACCGGGAGGGAGAGCAGCAGACAGCCTCAGCCCTCTGGACAAATAGCAGGGAGCTGCAGCAGGAATCCGGGCCCGCCCCGCCGGCTGGACGCTGCTCCCTGTCCCCGGCTGTACTCGGCTCGGTGGCTTGCTGGGGAAAGGCTGCCAGGCATCCTACAGCGGGTGCAGCCGGGAGCCGGGCAGCTCAGGGTCTGCCCAGAGGAGTCAGTGGGTGGGTGAGGCGGGCGCTGGGGGTCTGCGGCAGTTGCGGGAAGAAACGGCGCTGTGACCGGCGAGCGGAGGGGAAGAATCTCCACTGACCGGCTCCTTGCCTCTTCTTGTCTCTGCAGATCTGCTCATTTTGCCAGGCAGTTCCCTGAACCCAAGCTGCGCAGGATGTCTCTGAAGGCCGTCACCCTCGCGCTGGCACTCCTTGCCATCACAGGTAAGGGAGGGAGGCTGTGGGTGGAGCCCCCTGGGCTGGGGGGGCCCTGGCAGGTCCCCTCCTGTCCCCGTCTCGGACGCCTGCTTTGCAGAGCTGTGGGCTTCCTGGAATCTTCGCTCCTCTCCGGGGAGGGTCGGCTGGAAGGGAGTGAGCGGGGCCTCACCTGGGCACGTGACTGGGCTGTCTAGGATGCTCTGGGAGCCTGGACAGGGACAAAGCCTTGTATTCCCAGGCCTGGCCAGCTCATCCTACACCGGGGAAGGGAGATGGCACCTAGCTGGGGGATCCCCAGAGCACCCCAGCAGAGGGGTCTGGATGGCGAGGAAACCCCTGAGACGAGGAGGGGGCCAGGGCAGGCACAGGCTGGCTGGGCGTGGCATTGAGCCTGGGGGTGCGTGTTTCTCTGCAGGGGCCCAGGCAGACGTCAGTGCCGAGCAGGTGGCCGATGTGGTCTGGAATTACTTCACCCAGCTGAGCGACAATGCCAAGGAGAAGATGGACCAGCTGCAGCAGTCTGAGATCAGCAAGCAGCTCAAGTGAGAGCAGGCTGGGCGCGGGGGGTAACACGGGCGGGGGATGCTGGGACGCTTAGGGCTAATGGGAGGGACGGGCCCTGAACGGGATCCTGGGGCTAGCACAGATGGGGAGAACGGTGTCTGTTTTCCGTGCACTGGTTCTGGGGGATCTAACCCCGGAGCACGAAGCAGCAACGAAAGAGGAGCGTATGGCCTGCCAGGCCCACTGCCCCACTCTCCTGTGAAACAATGGGGCCCAGGGGCTTCCAGGAAAACACGCCCCTCCTTCCCCAAAGCGTCAGGCGCAGGGTAGCTGGAAGAGACAACGGGGTTCTTTAAAGGCCAATGATTCCCCCGCCCCCCCCGCACTGAGAGGCGGGTGTGCAGCCAAGGGCTGCGGGCTGGGAAAGGTCTGCTCCGACGGGGGGAGAGCACAGACATGTGCCATGGGAATGCCAGGAGCTGCATGAGACGGAGTTGTAGGGCACAGGTGGGGTCGGGGGGCAGTGCTAGAGAGGTCAGTGAATCCACTGAAGATGCTCGAGGCGCTGAACTTTCCTTCCCCTCCGCCCCCAGCACCCTCTTCCAGGACAACCTCCAGAACGTCAACGCCTACGCTGGGGACCTGCAGAAGAAGCTGATCCCCTTCGCCACCGAGCTGCACGCCAAGCTGAGCCAGGACTCGGAGAAGCTGAAGGAGCAGATCCAGCGAGAGCTGGAGGAGCTGCGCCTGAAGCTGTCCCCTTACGCCGACCAAGTGCACCAGCAGATCAGCAGGAACATCCAGGAGCTGCAGCAGAAGCTCAGCCCTTACGCCGAGGAGCTGCGGGGCCAGGTCAACCAGAATGCGGATCTGCTGCGCGAGCAGCTGGCCCCCTACGCCCAAGAGCTGCGGGACAAGCTGCAGGAGAACGTGGACGGCCTCCAGGCAGCTCTGGCCCCCTATGCCGACCAGCTCCAGCAGCAGATCGACAAAAACGTGGAGGGCATGAAAGAGAAGCTGACGCCCTTGGCCGACGAGCTCAAGGTCAAGATAGACCAGAACGTGGAGGAGCTGCGCAAGAGCCTGGCCCCCTATGCCCAGGAGGTGCAGGACAAGCTGAATCGCCAGATCGAGGGCCTGGCCTTCCAGATGCAGAAGGGTGCGGAGGAGCTGCGGGCCATGCTCTCTGACAACGTGGAAGAGCTGCGCCTGAAGCTGGGCCCGTACGCCGAGGAGCTGAAGGAGAAGCTGCGCAGTGACGCCGAGGGCCTGCGCCAGTCCCTGACCCCCTACGTGGAGGGGCTGAGCGGGCAGATGGACCAGAAGATCGAGGAGTTCCGCCAGACCATGGCCCCCTACGGAGAGGCCTTCAACAAGCAGCTGGTGCAGAAGGTGGAGGAGATGAGGCAGAAGCTGGGTCCCTACGCTGGGGAAGTGGAAGATCATCTCAGCTTCCTGGAGAAGGACGTGCGGGACAAGGTCGCCTCCTTCTTCAGCACCCTACAGCAGATCGAAAACTGAGGGGTCCCGCCAAGGACTCAGCTTAGCTTCCTAGCACCACCTCCTCACTCCCACTTCCCCTGTACACACAAGCCACCCACTACCTCCGAGCCAGAGGAGAAAAGCCATGGAACCAGCCCCAGGGCATGCTGGCTCTTCCGCAGCGCCTGCCACGGAGCAGGAAAAGGGACCCTGAGCCAGGAATACCCGCACGTGCTGACGCTAGATGTCTGTCTGTGCTGCTGCTGACTTTCCTGCACGTGCCCTCATTCTAAAATTGCACCTACTGTACCTGCTGAAATAAAACTGCAACACAGCAATGCACAGGGCGACTCTGTCTCTTTCTTAGCCTGACCAATAACAAGAGGCTCGTTCTGCTATTACTGGCCCATCCTTGGGTGTTCCTTGGGGGTGGGGAGGTGCTGTCCCTTCCCAGCTCTAGTGGCTTGAGGAACTGCCCAATTTGTTGAAGTAATGAGCCCAGTACACTCCAGGGAGGCTGAAGAGGAAAGCAGGGTGATGAACTAGGCTGGATGAGGGGCGAGTGAGAGAGACGGGCTGGTTTCTTTCTCTCTTTGAGCTCACAAGTTGAAAGGACTGTGCCCCGGTGATTGCCAGTGGGAGGGCAGGTGGGTCTGGGTAGCGGGGCATGGTAAGGGACCTGCTCCAAGCAAGATGGTCTGCATGGTCACGAATAGCGGGGGAGGCGAGGCTGGGTGATGGAACCGGGAAGGGGAGGTGTCCACAAGACAGTCGCTCTGTTAGGCTGGGAATAAGTTGGAGATCCCGTTGCTGTGTCTGGGCTACAGACGCTGCGGAGGGATGTTTAAATCCGAGGGGACATGCTTTTAATTGGGATTTACAGAGACCATCCCTGGGCATTAACTTTCCTGTGGCCTGCCCACCTGAGAATGACCCCTTACAATTGCACCCTGCGCCCTGACAGCCGTGAATTCTAGGGCATCCCAAACTCTGCCCCACGCCACTTCCCTGAGCAGGCATCTCCTCTGTCCCCGGGTGGGTCAGGGTTTCCCAGGTGTCCTCTTCTGCCAGGCGGAGACACTGGCTGCCCTGGGAACGGGGCACTTTGGTTTTCCCACGCCCCCACTTCCTGTTCTAACAGCTTGTCACTCGGCTACAGGCAAGGGGCCAAACCCTGCACTAGTGCAAAACCAGCAAAGCCATGCTGATTTTCAGCAGCTGAGGACTTGGTCCTGGAACAGCCCCCGCTGCGGGAGCACAGTGGGGACAAGTGAAGGGCTGCTAGCTACAGACGATGGGGTGCTGGGTAACAGCTGGGCCCTACTGGGCTGTACCGGCCCGGGCTGGATTTCCTGCACTCCTGAGCCATCCAGCCCCCCAGCCAGGGTGACGATGGTGTAGCAACCGAAGAGTGTTCCCAGAATGCACTGTTCTGAATCCAAACTCTGGAGCCCGATTCCCAGCCCCTAAACAGCCCCAAGCGAGGTGCTACCTTAATAACTCTGGCCAGGCCAGCTCTGCTCCATTGGTTTATTGGCCTGTGTGTGTGTGTGTGTGTGTGCGAGTGTGTGTGTCTGTGTCAGTGCGTGTGTATGTGGGAGGGTGCACAGCACTTCTTGTGCTGTGGCGGCAGCAGCAGCAGCTGAGGGGCAGGATTAGAGCTCTGTCGGGTACCCCAGCAAGGACGCCGCTCCAGCAGGTCAGTTTTGTTTTACAGACTCCGTGGTGTTCTCCAACACCGGGGATGGAGGGTTTCACTGCTGGCTGCTAGCACTCCGCTATCATTCTCATCGTCACTTCAGTTAGAGGGGGCAGCGAGCAGACGCATCCCTGCATTGCACTGGCTTTATCTCAGCCGACCCCTCGACTCTCTGACGACAGCCCTGCTAAAGTCCAGGCAAGTGCTGTGCTAAGCAAACAGCAGACAGAGAGGCCGCGTGCTCTCCAGCCCCCGCCGTGCATTCCTACTGCCCAAGGGGCCCCAGAGAGCTGGGCCTATCTGCTAGCATTCCACAAGGCGGGTCAAACCAGGAGTAAGGTGTCTGGCCCGGGCACGGCAAGGAGGGGTCTTTCTTTGACAGCAGCAAGCCAGCTGAGACACTGGTGAGGGCACGTCACTGCACGCCGAGTCCCCGCTGGAACAAGGGCTGGCTGTCTGCTGACTGCACAGCTCACACCCACAGGTGGCTCCGGATCTGCTGCTTTGACCTGCAGCCAGGGTGCCCCGGGCTGTGCTTCCGGCTGCTCTAATAAACTCAGCAGTGTTAGGCTGCCTCTGTGTTTGAATGGGCGACCTCCCAGGCGCACCGAGCTGCAGAGGGAACGCGTGAGAGCGGGGCCCACAGTAAGCTCGCTGGGACAGGGACTGCCTCTTGCTAGGTGTTGGTACAGTGCCCAGCCCCATGGGGTCTCTGTCACTATGTCATACGAATAACACAGACCAGTTACGTGGTTTAGATACTCTCAGTGCCCTGCTCCTGGGCCGGGCTCCGCTGATCATTAGTGCCCATGCCAGAAACCGACGCAAACAGCATCGGAAGAGATTTCACGAGGTGCAGGGCGAGCGCTGAGCCTTAGGGGAGAGGTGTGGACATGGGGCCGCAGGGCTGGGGAACTGGGAAGAGAGAGAAAAGCCCGGTCACATAACGGGGGAAGGCCTGTGGGGATGGCGAGTGAAATATAGCCTGTGTCCGTGCGACGCCCAGCACGAGGAGGCCCTGATCTCGGGTGGGGCCTCTCGGCTCTATCCTCATGCACCTTATCAGTAACAAGAATCTCTCCTCTCTAAGCAGCTGTTTGGCTCCGGATTCGGCTCTGGCAAGTAGAGGCTGAAAGTCGTCCCCATCTCATGGCTGTTTGGTGGCCTTGTTCCAGTTCTCCGTGGGCAGTTCTCCATGTTACCCAAGACACCAGCCCCATTCGGGGCACTAATGGGCCTCCGTGTGGGCAATCTCAGGAGTGAGGCGAGGGGCTGAATGGGCCATGGAGACTGACCTCCTCTCCCAGCCCGAAGGAGACTCCCTGCGGGTTGATGTGAGGCACTCTGGTGCGGGGTGCAGGCTCTGGAGCTTTCCCAGCGCTGCCCCTGTCCCGTAGACGTGGAGAGGACCTACACCCCCAGGCCACCTCTCCCCAGGGCAGCAGCCACATGAAAAACATTTTAAATGGAAAACCAATAACGGAGGAATCTGACAGACTAGCTCCCAGTTCCTCCAGGGGCTAGACGGTTCCCTCTTAGAAGGAGCAGCTCACGCGGAGAGCGACTTCCCAAGCGGGCAGTTTGGGGTCAGACGGAGAGGAAAATGGAGGTTCAGACCAGCCCTGCACTCCGTGAGCTGCTCTTGTTTGCATGGCTCAGGGGAGGGAGGTGACCTTTGGTATCAGAGGAGGGTTGGTGACTGCTTGGAACTTCACCCTTGCCTCTGCTGGACTTTGCCAGATACGCAGATTGTCACCTCCTCTGCTCTGCATGCAAATAACTCGTTATCAGTGGGAAGGAGGCTGAAAACAAAATGCCCTGGCTGCCTGTTTCCCAGAAGGGCCTTACGTACTAACTAACGGGACACAAGTGCTAACCGAGGTAAATATTCGGCAGCTCAGTTCTCGGAATATGCACTTGGGAGGTGGAGGGACAGCGCTGGAGGGTTCACTCCTGTAACTGTTTGTAGAGCTTTGCTCGTTTCCCTAAAAACAATATTTCCAGCAGCCCAGCGGTGCACTAACACAGCAGTGAGCAGAGTTACCAGATAGTACATGGCCTTGGTTTGCTGCAGCAACCTGATCCCAGTGGAAGCATATAGATAACTTACACAGCTCATTAGTAGTGCACCGTCTAGATGCCAGCTTGGAGATCCAAGAATGATCTCTGCCCTTCACAGTTTATGCTGCGTACAGCCACATGGCTGTGACTCTGCTTGTATCAGTGGAGATCAGGCAGGGTCCTTGTACATCTCCCTGGATCAGATGAGTGCTGGAGTTGTCTTGGTGCGGTCATGTTGACTACTCATTGTTGTCTCCCACCTGCCCAGCCTTCTGTGGTCAGTGTGTTGCTGGTCACTGCTTCTGCATCAGCACAGACACAAGGAGGTTGTCAAATGTTGTGACAGGTATGAAACGACCGTTCAGAGTGCTGGGTATTTCCTAGCCTGCCTGCCTCAGAAGAGGATCTGAGCGGAGAATCTGAAATGACTTTCAAAGGCTCCCAGAAGCCTGGGGTCCACATTTTGTTTTGAATGTATGAAAATGGGTCAGTTCTGGAAACCGCCCACACACACTGTGGGTTTTTCACTTGAAAGGGTCCCCATTGTCACTCGGAATGGACTGTTTTTTCAGTGACAAATGCGTTTTTAAAAGTGCTGTTTGCAAAATTTGAAATGGTTTCAAAGGTTAAAGTACATGAATGAAAACATGCAAAAAAGTTAAATTTCTGGATGGAAAAATAGCCGTTTTGCTGAAATTGGGCAAAAGATGAGCTGTCTGGGTTATTAAATAGCTCAGGTCAAAAAAGCACCATTTTTCCAAATCTTCCCCCCCACCACCTTTTGTTATTAATTGTTACTATTTAGCATTTATATTAAATAGGCCCAGCTGGCATCAGGGCCCCATTGCACTTGGCAGTGTGCAGACAGATACAGAGAGATGGTTCCTGCAAAGAAAAGCTTTCGGTGGAGAGATGGTACTGTTATCTGCGGCTAAAGCCCTGGACTGGGACTCAGGAGATCTAAGTTGAGTTCCTTTCTGTCAGAGATTCCGTGTGATCACTTCATTTATCTTTGGGCCCCTGATCCCCAATTGTAAAGTGGGAACAATAGTCCTGCCTTTCCCTCCCCCTTTGTCTGTCTGGAAGTGACTGACTCTCACTCTATGTCTGTACAGCACCCAGCACAATAGGGCCTGATCTTAGTTGCGGCCTCCAGAGGCTGCCATGATAATAAAACACTAATCATCTAAATTCACTTAAGGGGATGTGCAGCTGTTGGCAGCCAGTCTCCAAAGGGTTAGCAGCCCCTGCTTTGCCCTCTTGACTTTTACCCCTGTCAGGGCAAATAACTTCTTGCCGTTTTCCACAGGATGGCATCTCACAGTCGGTTGCGTAGGTGTTGAGCCCAGTGGTAGAAGTGTGTCAGGATAGGCAAACTGATTGCGCTGTTTGTTCTGGTGTATGAGCCTGGCATACAAAGGTCAGCCCTGAATCCAGCTTCACCCCAATCCAGAGCACTGAGCAGCGCAAACAGCAAGGCTGCTCTGATCACCGGTAATGTACCATCTTATCCATCAAGAAGAGAAGGGTGAAGACCTGCGACTGGCTCTTGTTCCTGGGTGTTCTGAAGCTCTGGCATTTTCTATCTTGCTAGCCACGGGATGCCTAGGAGGATGCATGGCACATACCCTTCTGCAGCATGCAAAGAGTTAACTCTGTAAGCCCCAGGGGCGGGCGGCAGTTGGCTGGGAAAGCTGGAACTGAACTGGTTTGGCAGCTGGGTGGTGAGTGATCTAGGAGAGCCAGTCAGATGACAGCTAGTCACGTCATCCCCTGAGAATGTCTTTGAACCTCCACGTTGTATTTACATGGAGTGAGGTCCAAAGCTACTGGTCCTGCAGAGGCACATGGGAGCTCTTATCACCTGAGCACTTCTGCCTAATACTGATGCGTATATAAAGAGAATAGCTGGTGCCTGTGGGGTTCAGCCAACAGAGGACAGCAGGTGAACAGCAGCTAGGTAAGGGGCAGGCGATACAATTCTTTAATTCTGCAGCAGCTCAAGGCGTTTTCCTGGCAGTGCGGGGTGAAAGTTAGGGCAGAAGTCTGCGAGTCAGGACTCCGGGGTTCCGTTTCTGCCTTGGGGGGAATATGGTTTAGTGGTTAGAGCAGGGAACTGGAAGGACTCCTGGGTTCTAGTCCCAACTCTGTCACTGATACACTCTAGCTCATATCTCCTCTCTGAGCCTTCGTGTCACCAGCTATAAAATGGGATAACAGTGCTGACCTACTGTGTGCAGCAGGGGCCTCTGATGCTGGCTTACTCAGATTGCAAAGCACTTTGAAAACACTGGATGAAAGATGCTTTCGCAGGGTGAAGTGCCCTTGTATGGATTTCCCCCAGGACATAAACCTGTGAGGGGTGGGGGCAGTCTTACCTTAGCACCCTAATTTGGAAGCGAACCTGTAGCAGGGCTGTAGAGTTTTCCACCGCACCAGTGGAAGGGTTTGTTAACATGATTTTCCCTGAGGCCGTTCCCAGATTCTGAGTGATCATTGTGAAACAGGGCACAGTGTGGCGCTGAGGACCTCTCAGCTTTGTATTATGAGTGTTGTATTTGTATGACGGTAGTGCCTGGGGAGCCCTAGTCGTGGACCAGGAACCATTGCTTGTGTGCATGATTTGCTCCCACTCGGAGGTAGTTTGTCTGGCTGACAAGGGAGCCAGTTCTTGACACCCTTACTGACACTGAGAATACCTCGCAGCTTGAGCGGCCCCATGGAAATCGGGGAAGCGGTATGGTACTGTTCAATGGGAGGGTATCAGAATCTAGCTTCTTTGGCTGTACTTTACATTCATTATGTGGACTTTTTTCCATCCAGCTGTGATTTAAACCCCCGCCTGAAATGAATTTGAATCTAAAGAGAGGTCATTGCAAAAAACAACACCCCAGAGGGAAGATTCAGGGATTGGAAAATGCACCTGGGCCCCACCCATGAGACAATAAAGTGAAGGCGAAGCCTGGGCCATGCATGGCAGGAACTGCACTAACGGCTTTCTGGTTTGTTTCTCTCTGCAGAGTCCCAGCCCAGTGACCCGATAGACCATGTCTCAGAAAGCTGCACTTCTGGCTTTGCTCCTGGCCACCTTCTCAGGTTGGTGCCCTTCTCTATACCAATGTGCCGGGTCTCAGTTCTGGGCTGTAGACATGGCAGGTGAAAGATCTCCCTGCCCCCCCTGGGTCGGGGCAGTGCTGGGAATCAGCTGCACAGCAGGGATCACTGGCTGCTAACAACAGGATGCAGCTTAGTGGGACAGTATTTTGGAGCTGGAGATGACAAGTCCATTGACCCGTCTCCTCCCAGACGAGAAAGCTGTCACTGCAAGATGACCCAGGCACTGGTCCGCAACGTGTTGCTCCTTTGGTGGTATCAGTGTGCCCCAAGCCAGGGTAGTTCTGACCCCGTCACTGGAGTCTCAGGCGCTGTTCCTTTGACTCCGTGTCTGGACCCAACATGTCTAGGTCTGACCCTGTCACTGGCCTCTAGTTCTGCTGTGCCAGGTGAGTCAGCCCCACGGATGAATCATTCTGTTTCTGCTGGGCCTGAACTGCAGTGGTGCTGAGCACCCAGACCTCAGACAGAAGTGAATGGGAGCTGCTGCTCTGGAGATCTGGGGCTTTATTACTTTGGGGAGGGGGTTCCCCTGGGACTTGCAGTGCAGAGAAGCCCTCTGACCATCCCAGGGATAAAACACTATCCCAAGGATTACGGACTGTGAGCTCCGTCATCAAGAGCAGCTCCCAACATCAGGCCTTCCCTTCACCAAGGTCCCCATGCCACCTCCCTACTACCTACGTTGTGCTTTGCGACCCAGCTCTGTGAAATGCTCTTCTTCCACCCATGCAGCTTCTCAGGCCGAACTGGCAAAGAATGGGTTCTGGGATTACCTCAGCCAGCTCACTCAGGACAAGGGCAGCATGGCATATACCCAGAGCATGAAGCTTGACCAAGAGATCAAGTGAGTACATTGTTCTCTGGGGTCAAGCAATCAGCAGGCAATACCCTGCAGCCCCTTGCCCTGTCAGAGGCCGAAGCACATCTGGCTCTTGCACTCTGCTTCCAACCCGATCAGTTTATTGATTTATTTTGATAGATGCATGGTGCCCCTACGGCCTTCGTAGAATAGGCATCCTGGAATTTCTAAAAACAAATAATGAATTACTTGAGTTAATCATCAGTTGACTCAATACAGTCCATGCCCCTTATGTGCCAGGAATCCCCCTCGACTGGCACTAACCAATAATAACAGAAATAAAACAACGAAAAGCCCAGTGGGAACCAAAAAGCCCTGCAGTGATTCCTGCAGCTTGGTGACTGTGAGCTCTGGCTTAGCAGCCAAGAGAGGGCATTAAGGACCACAGGCAAGGGCTGTCTGCTGTGACAGGACAGCGGGACTGGAGTGGCTGGTAATACAGGTTAGAGCAGTAAGGATGTAGGCACAGGTTATGCAAGCAGCTCTCCCACGGCTCTGTCCTTGCATCTCCGTAGGACACTTTTTCATTGCAGTTGTGATACGCAACTCAGCTCTGCCAATGTCTCTCATTCCTGATCTGTGGCCCCCCCCCCCTCCTATTCCGTTCACGACCCTCACCCCAGCTCTGCCACGGCACCTCTTTCTAATCGATCCCACCACTTGCTTGCGTCTCCTGAGAGATTAGACTCATGATGAATTCTGTCACGTAGTTTTTACTCTGTGGGCAAAGCCCACAAGGAACTAAGCTATGATGAGACCCACCAGACTCATCTTCACTTACGACACAAGGCCCAGGTCTCCAGGGGTGAAAAGTCAGTGCCTTATACATCTTTGAGAGCCTCCTTTCTTAATGCGGCATCCAACTGTACAGTCGTTATTGCTGGTAAAATGACAAAAGCGCTAGAAATGTGTGTCTGTTTTTCATACAGAAAAGTGAAAGAAAGTATCCAAGAGGGAGTCAGCTACATGGGACATCTCCTTGAGAAACTGGCCCCACTCAACAGGGGACTTCAGACCCGGTTCTACCAAGACTCCGACAGCCTGCGAAGGCTCATCAGGAAGGAGCTGGAAGGCCTGAGGGTGAAACTGTCTCCTTATGTGGATGAGGTGCACCAGAAAATCAGCAAGAACCTGGAAGCGCTTCGCTTCCAGCTGACCCCGTTCACGGAAGAGTTCCTGGACCAGGTCTTGCTGAAAGCTAGGGAGCTCGAGCAGCACCTCACCCCCACTCGGGACATGAAGGCCCAGCTCCTGGAAGGCGTAGATGAAGTTCAGAGGTTTGTGGCTCAGTACGCCAAAAAAATTGCCTTTCATACTGACCAAGTGAAGGAGGTCTTCCATCCATACGCTGCCAGACTGGTGACTGAGATCCACCGCAACATGGAGGAGCTCCATAGAAATGTCATCCCACATACCAAAGTCAGCCCAGAGAAACTTCATCAGTACATCCAGGAGCTCTCGGGGACGCTGACCCAGAATGCTAGGGATCTCCACCAGAAGATACATAGGAACCTGGACCACCTCAAGGAGCAGCTGTGCCTTTACCCCAGTGGCCTGAGGGAACACTTTGCTGGCACTGCTGTAGACCCTAACTGGGCCGTGGACCCCTACATGGAGGGCCTGACTCAGGAAGTGCAGCAGAGAATTGAGGAGTTCAGAAGGGACACGTTCCTCCAGATAGATGACTTCACCAGGACCATTGACCGGGAGACAGAAGAAATGAAGTTCAAGCTGTCTCCACTGTCCCCATACTCAGAGGAGTTTCAGGACAGCTCAGCACCTCTGGAGGATTTGCATGTCCGGCTTGACTCTCTGTGGAAGGATATTTCCCAGAGTTTAAATGAGAAAAGCAGTGATCCACAATGAAATCCTGTAACTGTGTATAGAGAGGTGTGTATGTGTGTGTGTATTTGCACATGCTTAAAACCTGCCAGTGGGAAATAAAAACGATCAAGAGTCAGGTCTTACCTTACCGCACCGTATGGTTAAGGACACCTGTAGCATGACTTGGACAATGATAACAATAACATGCCATCAGCCTCATTCTTCATGCCACAGAAGTACAGGTCTTTGTGTCTAGTTGCAGTGCTGAGTTCCCAGATCTGACAGGTGTTCAGCCAGAACCCCTCCATCATTGCCCGACAGTCCCTTGTGGCTGAAAAAACATTGCCACCTGCTCTTTCTTAGAGAGACAAAGCCACAAAGTCGCATGCAATTTTGCTAAAATAATTCCACAGCTATCACTGCTGTGGTTTTTTGAAAGCCAAATGGACAGAGTGCTTACCTCAGGAGCAGGAAAGAGTGAATAAGTACCACATTTGTAATTACCTATAGCATACACTATATATGTATGTATATTTAGATACATGGCTTAGTTTTATAAACCTTACATCGACATCAGCGAGGCTATTCAGGTAAGTAAGTGCTAGTCAGTGGGAGTAAAAGTTCCATAATATCTGGTCTATACTGTGTATTTTTGGATTAATACAGAGTTGAAACGGTGAATTATTTTTAAGCTCTAGAAGCTGGACTTCTGGACTTTAACAATCTTCTGTGTGTTCCTACAGTGACTAGCACAAACTGTTAATGTATTGCACCCTATTTAGGTTACTCTGCAGAGTTAGCCCTTTCCTTGCACATTCTGTGTATATATAAAATATCCTTCTCTATATGCACATCACTTTTTATGGAACTGTCTATGGGAATTCAGGTGTATGGCTGTTGTAAGCCACAGCCAAAACAGTATTGATATGCCATTTGCTATACCAGTTTTATGGTTTCTTCCCTGAAATGTAACTGACTGTTAAATCTACTCCAATAAAGTTACATGTTAGAATTCTTTGGAGTTGGGTTTTATTTTTTTTTTTTTTCTTCTTTTTTTTTGCTGTTGAAATAGTACAATAAATACATTATCACAATGTGTAGACTTTTAAAGGCTACCTAGGAGTCACAGTGCTTTGTCTCCCCACTACTTTGTGCTCAAATATCTAGGCTTCAAAACCCAGCTCAGCGTCTGTCTCTTTTCTAAGATGAACAGACCTAACCTTTTTAATCTGTTCTTATATGGAAGCTGTTCCATACCCGAATCATTTTTGTTGCCCTTTGCTATACTTTTTCCAATTCTAATATAACATTTTTGAGATGGAGCAATCAGAACTGCACACAGTATTCAAGGTGTGGACATACCAGGGATTTATATAGCGGAATTGTGATATTTTCTGTCTTACTATCTATCCCTTTCCTAATGGTGGCTAACATTCTGTTAGCTTTTTTGACTGCTGGTGCACATTGAACAGATATTTTCAGAGAACGATCCACAATGACTCTAAGATCTCTTTCTTGAGTGGTAACAGCCAATTTAGACTCTATCATTTTGTATTTATAGTTGGATTATGTTTTCCAATGTGCATTACTTTGCATTTATCAACACTGAATTTCATCTACCATTCTGTTGTCTGGTCACCCAGTTTTGTGAGATCCCTTTGTAACTCTTCGCAGTCTTCTTTGGGCTTAACTATCTTGAATAATTTTGTATCGTCTGCAAACTTTGCCACCTCACTGTTCACCCCTTTTTCCAAATTATTTATAGGAATATGTTAAACAGCACAGATCCCAGTACAGATCCTTGGGGGACCCCGCTATTTTCCTCTCTCCATTGTGAAAACTGACCCTTTATTCCTACTCTTTGTTTCTTATCTCTTAACCAATTACTGATCCATGAGAGGACCTTCCTCTTATCCCCTGGCTCCTTACTTTGCTTAAGAATCTTTGGTGAGGGACCTTGTCAAAGGTTTTCTGAATATCCAAGTACACTGTATCCACTAGATCACCTGTGTCCACAGGTTTGTTGGCCCCCACAAAGCATTCTAACAGATTGTTGAGGCATGATTTCCCTTTACAAAAGTAAAAAACCATTCCCTTCATCTGTGTGTCTGATAATTCTGTTCTTCACTTTAGTTTCAGCCAATTCACCAGGTACTGAAGTGTGGTTTACTGGCCTGTAATTGCCAGGATTGAAGGAATTCTGCTGTAGCAAGATATAAGTTTGTAGTCTCTGTCTGGGTACCCGGGAACTGATGTCCAGATCCAGAGCCGGCACTAGGCATAAACAGACTAAGCAATTGCTTAGGGCCCCAAGCAGCTAAAGGCCCCCCTCTCCCCCCTGTTAATTATTAGTATGTTTTGTGGGCGGGGGGAGGGGGGAAATATTCCTGTTTAGGGCCCCCAATGGGCTAGCACTGTCTAGAAAGATCAGAAAAATCATAACTTCAATCCTGGCTAATACAGGTTTGCCATGGTGTGGCATCCTGCTCAAAGCATGAGTTTATATTCCCTTAAATGATTTTGGGCTGGCTAACATAACTGAATTGTCCCATGGTGTACTTGTAGTGACATCACTGCATTATGTTATCATGTGAGGCCATTGTGTCACAAAGCTGTGTTGCAAACAAGTCCCCAAAAGACGGTGACTTTGATATTGTGTTGTCACATTGCACCAGCCCCTAAATATATTATGGGATCATTTTAATACTCTGCAAAATGCGGCACAGATGGCCTGGTCAAAATCAGCTCTGTTCCATGCAGTGGTGGATGGGGTGGAACATGCAACCTGTCTGGCTGCCCCCACTGGAGTTGGTGCATTTGGCTCTGGGCAGGTGTGCTGCTGTTGGGTAGATTGACCACTTATGCTGGATGTGAGTGGCAGAGCCATGGTAAGTACATGGGAGCCCCCGGTACAGTCCCTGCTTGTCCATTTATTTCAGAACACAGTTGTGATTTTAACAGCTCCGCCGCCCTGTGCTTCGTCTTGCCGAGACGTTACTACAGCTGTGCACTATTTCGGGGCCCGTGGAGATTTTGGTCACTCGATGACATGACACAAAGGTCGCACAACGCCGACTTTGTCCCGGGGAAGGACCAAACCTAGATGGCAGCAAAGCTCTCATCTTGCTTCGGCCTTGCAGCTTAGTCCAGGCCTGTGCCACGGGGAGGAGGAGGTGTGAGTCCCCAAGTCCAGGGCCGCAGTGACATGGTGTCGTTGAGGGGACGCAAACCCAGGGTGCCAATGACAAGTGTCCTGGCTTGGGGAGGTGCTGGGTGCCCCGAGCATCCCACGGGGACGCCCCCAACGTCCTGCCTTCCCCACACTGACACCGTGGAACATTCCTGCGCGGGGGCAGACGGGGAGCGGAGGGGATAGATGCATGGGGAAGATGGATGAGGATGGGGGGGGGCAGTCCCTGTGCAGGGGGTTGGTGACATCTCCCCTCCCCCCCCGCCGTGCCAGGCTGAGGCCTACACGCCCCCCTGAAGCCAGTCTGGGAGTAGCCCCGAGTCACGTGACCTCGATGAATGGCTTTTTTCTTTTCTTTCTTTCTCCCCTCCCCCCGAGGCCCCATCTCTTTAAAAGGGGGCGGGGCCGCAGCCGCCCGCCCCGGAAGTCCCGGCCCCGAGGGCAGAGGGCAGGCGGAAGCGGAAGGAACGGGAGGGGACGGCAGGCAGCGGCATGTCGGCGATCGGGGAGCAGGAGCCCGTGCGGGGCGGCCCCGTGTTCCGGCCCCTCAGCGCCGAGGACGAGGAGCAGCAGCCGGCCGAGATCGAGTCGCTCTGCATGAGCTGCCACCGCAACGTGAGGCCGGGCCTGGACCTGGGGCGGGGGGCCGGGCCGGGCTGGGGTCTGGGGCGGGCCGGGCCTGGACCTGGGGCGGGGGGCCGGGCTGGGCTGGGCTGGGGTCTGGGGCGGGCTGGGCTGGGGTCTGGGGCGGGCCGGGGGGCCGGGCCTGGACCTGGGGTCTGGGGCGGGCCGGGCTGGGCTGGGGTCGGGACCTGGGGCGGGGGGCCGGGCCGGGCTGGGCTGGGGTCTGCTGAGTGTCGCTCCCGGGGCCCATGGTCCCGTGCTTGTCTCTTGCAGGGGGTGACCCGGCTGCTGCTCACCAGGATCCCCTTCTTCAGAGAGGTCATCGTCAGCTCCTTCACCTGCGGCAGCTGCGCCTGCTCGGACGCCGAGATCCAGTCGGCGGGGCGGGTCCAGGAGCAGGGGGTGCGCTACACGCTGGCTGTGAGCGCCAGGCAGGTCAGCCCCGGCCTTCCGGCCTTGGGGGGTGGGGGCCGAGCCCGAGCCCCCGGCCTGGGGAGTCTCCGCGCCCGGGCCGGGGAGGGTGTGGGGGAGCAGGGCGCTGCCCCGGCAGTTCTTAGTGCCCCAGTCGGCCTCTGCCTCTTACTGGCCTGGCCTGCGGCTGCACACACCCTCATCACCCTAGGTATTGCCCAGCCGCTGAAGGGGGGATGCAGTGCCCCGCTGAATTAGCACAGGTTACGCCTGCTGGAATTCAGTGGGTGATTCTGGGCTCTCCACGTCTCTGAAGAGGTGTTTGGTGCCTGTGCAACCTGACAGAAACTATCCTGGGGCTTGAAGGGGATGGCATGTAGGTAGGCAGGGTCTAGCCAGGACCCTAGGACTGTCCGGGATAAAGGACAGCTGTCCGACTATAATATGGCAGCAATTCTGCTTCTCAGACTACTGTAAAGTAACTAATCGTGCCTTTCAAGAAACATCAGCTGCTCGTTAATGGGATGGTCCTGGAAGTACGTTAGTGTAAGATGCCCACTCACAAAACTAGCTAAAACAGGCTGTTTTGTGGAGACTTTGTGAGCATTTGGGGAAGGGAGAGCCAGTGGGTAGATCAGCATTTGCCCTGATTTGTGTGGCATCTGTGGTCAGGAATGATGGATTGTTTTTATGCCAGGTCACTGCTGCTTTGACGTATCTACACTTAAAGGGGGGCAGAGGAGATGGGGATGTCTCGGTGGCAATCATGCAAGTGTGACTTTCAACTGATACATTTAAGTGTATGGGCAGGTAACCAGTGGGAGAGGTAGCCCAGGGTGAGAATGAGCGGAATCTCTGGTTTCACTGGCCCTGTGTGTGAATGACCCTCAGTTGGGAAGGTGGTACCACTCTGTTCCCAATGTGCTTCTCAGGGTTGAATTCATCCTCTTTTGCTCAGCATATGAAGGGTTCTTGGCCTGTTGTAGCTTTATTTTTAATCTTTCTTATAAATTGTTCTGTCCAGGATATGAATAGGGAAGTGGTGAAGACAGACTGTGCCATGGCTAGAATCCCAGAGCTAGACTTTGAAATTCCTGCTTTTTCTCAGAAGGGAGGTAGGTATGAGATCTGAGCTCACATGTGGCTTGGGGTGGCTGGTAAGCAGCTTAGCAGTGGTATAGGTAAACCAAAAACCTTTGGCTACTGGAATAGACAGTTATTCTGTATGTGACTTAGTCTGGACAAGGATTTGGATCTTGGGACATAAATTGATTCACACTGGTACAGCTTCACTGAAATGGGTGCCTGGATGGAGGTGGGTGGATTTAGGCTCTGTTGTATTTTTGTCTTTAAACATGTGTTCGTGTACTCTGGACCCCGATTTATCCAGCTGCTAGTCAGTGTCTAGCATGGAGCTAGCTCCCCCAAATCCTGCAGTGTCTGGGCAAGGGTGTCACAGCCTGGCCCTGAGGCTCTTCTTCCCTCAATAATGCTTTCTGTGTAGAAACAGCTGCCTATAGGAAGTCTGGGCTTCTGCCCACTGACAAGTACATGGTGAATCTGCAGGTGGTGCTGTCTGAGCAGGGAAGAGACTAGCAACACCAGGCCAAGAAAAACAGGAGCTGTTCAGGGTTGTTGCTCTCTCATCTATGAGAATGATCAGTCCTAGGAAGGACTGGTGGGCTAGGAGTGATACATTTAGAAGACTTAAGAACATTGCTCTGGTATGCTTAATGCTGTGATTGGGTCTATTTTCTCCCTCAATCAAGCTCTTACCACTATCGAAGGGATAATTGACAGAGCTGTAGCTGGCCTGGAGCAGGATCAGCCAGTCCGCAGGGTAAGATGTTTTAAGAAGGAATCTCACAACAGATGCCCATTTGCAGATTGTTTGTTTACAAATTCTGTACCTATCACAGTTACACATCCCCTGCTAGATGAGCAGCTGAGAACACTTCTTGGCTTGCCAGTATGTGCCCCCGACAGGCCTATCAATAAGGTCTAAGCTGGTTCCAATCTTGCCTGTCTCTCCTTTGACAGGCAGCAGACAAAGATATGGCAGGAAAAATAGATGAGTTTATTGGCAGACTCAAGCACCTGAAGGAAGTGGATTCTTCTTTCACCTTTGTAAGTATGAGCAGTAGAGTGAAGGCATGCATCTGCCCCTCTCTTTGGGGGCAAACCAGGGAGGATTCCTAAACACTTTCCTACTACTTACCTCTTTGACAGATCATAGATGATCCCTCAGGTAACAGCTTCATGGAGAATCCTCATGCGCCCCAGAAAGATGATGCTCTTGTGGTTACTCATTACAAGAGGACTGCCCAGCAGGATGCTATGCTTGGACTTAAGGTATTATGTCTGGGTAGGGAAGGTGTCTTAAAGTCAGAGAAGTGAGGGGAGGCCTGGCAGGTGTATGTTAGCTCTTCCTTCATTCCTGCTTTGGAGTCCCTGCCCACTGACCCACATTCAACTGCTAGCCTTCCATAGTGGAAAGGCAGGATGCCTTTCAGATCCTATACTTTGCCCTCCTTTAGATGACAGAGGGGATGCTGTTGAGGCCGCCGCCTTTTCCACCCATCCCCAAAGAGTCAGTTTGGCGATTCATGCACAAGAAGAGGCATGAGCTGTATATCTGAGTTGACTGACACTGGTGTGTCTGCTGTTTCAGGCAGAGGAAACTGATGAGAAACCAGCTGACTTTGTGGAGGAGCTGAGGAATGAAGTGAGTAATGTTCCTGGTTGGCTGCCTGGTGCTGTCTGAGTGGGTTGTAGCTGTCCTGATTGCTCTGAGGAGTATATGGTAGTGGGCACACACATAGGGGTACCTAAATTGCCCCATTTGCTGGACTAATTTCAAGCTATAGTGATCAGGGCCATAAATATGTAGACAAACTAAATTCATGTCTGGCTCCTGGTTACAAGACTTTTTGGAAACTTGGTTTAGGTAAGTGCTCATAGCGTAACAGATGAGACCCTTCAACCTGTTCTTGTATTGCAGGTGTTGCAATTCAACACAAACTGTCCTGAATGTAATGCTCCAGCCAACACGAACATGAAGCTAGTGCGTATCCTTCAGATGTGACTGTATGACAAGGGTACAAACTGGCCTCTTTCTCTCTGTGCAGGCAGCCTGGTGCTCTGCCGCTCTGCTTTTCTCTGGCAGAACACAAAGGTCTGACCCAGTATAGCAAATCCTGTGACTCTACAGACCCATCTGAGTGCTGCTTATGGCCTGGAAACAAGCTCATGTTTGAATTCTAATGGATGATCCAGTTAAAGTGGAACAAAAGGCTGGAAACCTACTAGTGCCTGTGAATGTGACTTTTTGCATGGGTGTTCAGCATCTGTGTTGGCACTGACCTGCTAATCTCCTTTGAATGCTCTTCTGTAGAAAGCTGCGACCTCGTATGGCACGGCTGATAGGGTTGGGGAGTAGCTTAGTCCTGTGTAAGGAAGCCAAAAGTTCTGTCTTGGAGGCTTTTTATTTCAGGCAAACTTCCTTAACTGTCTGTCCCAGAAATTCCACACTTCAAGGAAGTGATCATCATGGCTACAAACTGTGATGCTTGTGGGCACAGGACAAATGAGGTGAGCTGCAAACCTGGCCATGCCTTCTTCAGAACAGGGTCTCCAAAGGGATGGACTTTTCTGTCTGTGCCCTGCCTGCACCCCAGTCTCTATCCTAATCTGGCTTCCTAAGTTACATATCGGACAGAGGAGACTGGGGGAGATGGGATGCGACTATTGGACATAAGGTTGTCTTGCCTGATGGGTTATGTTTCAGCACTTTCCTGCCAGGGACTCGGTCACTTGTACTCTCAGGCTGGCCAGTTCCAGGCTGTGTAAAGGCAGGAGCACACAGGAAGATGTTGATCTGATTCCATGGAAAGTTATTAACTTAGTCTGCAGGGAGGATCTGCTTTTTCCAGGCAAATGCAGATAGGTAGGACCACAGCAGCGGAGTGGCGAGTATGGGAACAAATATCTGCAGCTGGAACTGTCAAAATATGTTAATCCTTCAAGTATCAGACTTGGATGACTAACCCTTCTACCCCCCAAAAATCTGTCCTAAACCTTGGGTTGAGGCACTGACCCCAGATCTGGCTGGCCCACTGCAGGGTCTTAGATGCATGAGCAAGAACATAACCAACTTTTAAGGCCAATGTAGTGGCTAGAGGGTTAGTGTCTTGAATGCTGTGTCACCTTGTAAATTAGCTCTACCACCCTGTCTCTAGGTTAAATCAGGAGGAGCAATAGAAGCACTGGGTACCAGGATCACCCTTCGTATTACACACCCTTCCGACATGATGAGAGATATACTAAAGGTAACCTCCTCCTTCAGATATCTGACAATCTCTAGATGGGACCTCCTCCTTTCCATTTAGCCTTGCTGATGCACAGAGTGGGGTCTAGCTGGGGTTTCTAGGATTTATTCCTGGCTCACTGTCGACTTTATGTGGTCTTAGCTCTTCCCTCAGAGGGAAGCCACTCTCTAAGGAGTTGAGTGGACAGCCGTTTTGGGTGACCAGGAACTAAACATGCCCCTTTCTCTGCAGTCAGAGACATGTAGCGTGGAAATTCCAGAGCTGGAGTTCGAGCTTGGAATGGGAGCGCTGGCAGGGAAATTCACCACTCTGGAAGGGCTGCTGAAAGATATCCAAGATCTGGTAAGTGGCCCAGATTAAGCCCTTGTTTCGGTGAGGTCTGTACCTGTAGTTGCATTTGGGATACATGGACACCCAGGATCTAACTCTCAGTGCTGAGTACCTGTAGCTTCCTGTGGACTTGGATATGCAGAGCAAGTCCTCAGCACCACTGACCACCCTGTTACACTGCAGCCTTCACTCACCTTGCCTGGAGGAGGGCCTGGAGAGCACATCAGCCACACACAGTGGCTTGCAGGTTCTTCTGGGATTGTTCTTCCAGAATTCCAATTCCTGCCCTTCTCCGTGTTTCACAGCAACCATTCTTGTAGACCCTGCTCCCTCTAGAGCCAGTCAGTGCCATCCTGCATGAACCAGAGGGTTACTTGGGAACAGCAGCAATCCCCTCCTCCCTAGGCTCTGGGTGTGCTGCCAGCCCAGGATCTTTCCCTCTAAACAACTGAGGGTAGCTCTGATGAGATGTGGCCTACTCTGTTCTGGGGGCACTGTGTTCACTGGAAGGTGGGCTGTAGAACTGCGTTTCTGTGGTCATATTTGATGGAACTGACAGTGTCCCTCTAGCTCCTGGATAAAGTTCTGAAAGCAAAAGGATTTGTAACCTGTACACACTGAGATCGTGCTGTATAGGGCCTCTTCACTGCAGATGTTGACTCTTAAGAGGAGTCCTCTGAGCTGAGCTGGAGGACTTAGATAGGAACGAGCCCTTGGTCTCTAAAGGAAATGAGCTTTCAAAAGCCTATTATGGGTTTCTAGACTGATCAGCATGCTATCCTAGAAGGCTGCTAACTCCTGTTAGCTTGTGCCCACCCACTTCCTAGAACACAATAGGCTGGGCATGGGCCATGTGTAGGTACCACTAAATATTCCACAATGGTAACTTAGTGCGGCAGTATGACACAGCCTGTTTCCTGTTGCAGGTTGTGAAAAACCCCTTCACTCTGGGGGACAGCTCTACTCCAAGCAGAGTGGAGAAGTTCCGTGAGTTTGGCAGAAAGGTGCATCAGGTTAGTACCTTCTTGATGTCCTGTTCAAATTGAACCTGGCAAATGACTGACATGGTCAGATGCATTCTTCAGCAGCATTGCTGCAAGTCTGAAAGCATGTGACTTTTTGTGGAATCTTTGCAGGCGTGTAAGTTTCTCCCGCATTACCCAGCCATCCTGTCCACCCTCCTGTCTTCCACCAATTTCCTATGTAGCCATGCTATAAACCTTCTGCAGAGGGAGGGTTTGTGGCTCCTCTTTCATGATCACTGATACTGCTCCATATATTGTTAGGTAGGAAGCACCTCCTAACACAACCTGCTTACATCCAAGGAAGGCAGCAATCCTGAAGCTTGCCCTGTCCTCAAACCATCACACGAGCTAGACTAAAGACATTCAGTGCCCCTTCTCTGGGCCACCAAAGTGTTGGACAGAGCTTTGTCACTGAAATGACACAAACCTGCCATGCTGCGAAATAGTCCAGGCCAAAAGGGTCTTAACTTTCTATGTGCATTGAGCTAATACTCTGTGGCACCTCCTTGCCCAGAGGTTCCTCAACTCAGGTACATATAACTATATACATCGTGGACTTAGATCAAATCACTAGCTGTATTATAGTATTCCAGTAGCAGCACGTTCAGAAAAGTAATCTGATAAGGCTTTGGCTCTTTCTCCCAGCATGCAATGATCCAGCTGATGAGGTGAAGATAGAGCACTGCATGCTTGGGAGATGGAGCCACAGCCATATTAGATCACTGTTTCCTTGCCCCATGCTGGCAGCTATGAGAAGCTGCACCTCTACAAGCCAATGACAATCTGCAGATAGTACGTTTCTTGAACATCATGTACAACAGGATTGGGACACAAGCTCTTAGTTTGCTACACAAGACTATTCAAACTTTCAAATGTTGCAACAAGTCAGGCTATGAACAGGGACGAGATAGCAAAGCACTGCTCTCATGCTGCTTCCTATGCCTGGAACTGTGTCCTGCACCCTCACCTGTCCTGTCTTGAGTGAATGCTGTTCTGCACAAGAAATGTTCTGGCTGTCTGTAAAACACTGCATTGTATAGTGCTGTGTAACCCTTCTGTAGCTCCTGAGGTAGCATTCCTGCATGGGGGAATGTGCTGTGGACAAAATGCAGCAGGGACCTGATTGACCATTGCTAAAATAGAGTTTCCAGGACCTGACATGCTCTTTTTTTTTGCAGAAGTTGCTGATGATCTGTCTCTCTTTTCTCAGATTCTGGAGGGTCACATGGAGGCTCATTTCATTCTGGATGATCCGGCAGGGAACAGCTACCTTCAGGTAGAGTATGGAGCACTTGCCATGAGACTTCCCAGTAGGGTCTTCTGCATCAGTCATTCAGTAATCCGCAGATGCGCCTCTCCCGAGCTCTTCAAAACAACCAAGGAAATATTTGGTGGTGGAGTGAGGGGAAAGAATTGGTTTGTTTCACCTCCATGCCCATGTACCTGGACTTCTGTTGGCTACATTCCAGAAGGTGATCCCATTAAGGAAAGGTGATCCTGTTGGTGGTAGGGGGGGAAAAGAATCAGATGCATGGTTCTTCAGGGGGCTGAGAGTTAGGACCCTGGAGTCTTTTTTTTTTTTTTCTCTCTGACTTGTTTGAGTGTGGGCAAGTCATTTGATCTCACTGCCTCATATAACTTTCTTCAAAAAGGGGCTAATACTTGCCTTCCTAAAGGAGTGTGAGGCTCAACTACTGTCTGTAAAATGCTTTATGATCCTTGGCTGAAACTGGCTGGAGAAGTGGGGTGGGGGTGTGTGGATTGGGGGAGGGGGGCTAGGCTGTGACCATACTGAAGCACAATTAACTTTCACTCTTTTTCTTTAAACCAAAGAATATATATGCACCAGAAGAAGACCCAGAGCTAAAAGTAGAGCACTACGGACGCACGTTTGAGCAGAATGAGGAGCTGGGCCTCAATGACATGAGAACTGAGGGCTATGAAAGTGGGCCAACCTCAGAGCGGTAGCAGCACAGGGAGGGGTGGAAAAACCAAACTCTAAGTTATTACTATTGTAATAGGGCTAATGAAGTGGCCTGTTTGCACTGGAGGCAAGCTTTTTCTTTGGGGGGGGGACAGTTGGAGGGCGCAGACCTTTAAAGTCAAAAGTGGCGAGTCTGTTAATGACCTTATTGTGGAGGTTTATACTGCCATAAAGAAAAAATAAAAACAGTGTGTGCACCTGGCTTTCAGTGGTGTTTGTTTATCGTCCTCTCCAGGTGTATAGTGCACCCTGGGGGGGCAGTAGAACCCCTCTGCTCCTAGGCGGTGGTGGTAGAGCGCTGGTTAGCAGCTGCCCGGTGACGTGATGGCTCAATTATACTGGTAAAAGGGACCCCCCCCCTCCCCCGTAAAGCAGGCAGGGTCTTGCTGTTGCTTAGCAGGAAGGGTGTGTGCGGCTGTGCTCACAGCTGCCAGGACTCCAAGCGGGGGGATGGGGGGGATGAATTCAGGCCCCCCAACGCCTAGTGGGGCGGCCCCCCCTCCCGCAGGGCGGGGCGCTGCAGGGTGCACACCTTGCTGGCAATGCACAGCACGCGGGCGCGCAGCCTGGTTTAGCGCAGGGTCAAGGGGAGGCCCGAGTTCCCTGCACCAGCCCCGCTCCAGCCGCACGTGTCCCAGCCGCCCCCCGCCGCAGCCGCCCGTCACTCAGCTGTGTGGGCGGAGCTCTGGCCGGGCACCCCCCCTTCCGCCGGAAGTGCCCGTCCCACGTGGGAGGGGCGAGGCCAATCCGTTTCCGGTGCGCGCAGCGCGCGGCATTTTGTCCCCGCGCCCCCACCGTCGGTGCCGCTCCGCGATGGCGGCGCCGGGCCTCTCCAAGGCCCAGTACCTGCGGCGCTACCTGGACGGGGCCGCGGGCGAGGGTGCGGGCGCGGCCGGGCCGGAGCGGGGCAGGCGCAAGCAGAGGAAGCAACCGCCGGGCGGCAGCCGCAGGGGGTGAGTGTGTCCCCCCGCTTCCGGGATCCCCGCCCCCGGCATCCCCGGGCCGGGCCGCCCCCTCCGGCACTCCGCCGCCGCGGGCTCCCCGCTGCCCCCCAAGGGTTCCCCAGCTCCCCCTGCCCGGCCCGTGGTGCTCCCGGGAGTGGGGCCCTGCCCCGGGTCGGCTGCAGGGGGTCGGGCTAGGCCTGGCTGGGGCGGGGCGCACTCCGCCGTTCACCTGCCCTGGCGGGGCTCGCTGCTCGCGCCTTCACACGGCGCCGGCCGGCGCGGGCGCGGCCTGGGCAGCTCTCCTCGGGTCCCCGGGGGCAGCTGCACGGCCGGCGGGGCGGGGCGGGGCGGGGTTTGCAGGGGCAGGCCCCGCATGGCGGGGTGCAGGGCCCCGCATCCCACCGCTCTGTGCGCACCCTGCGATGGACAGCCGCCTGTGCGCCGTGAGCGTGCCGAGCACGGGGAGTGTGTGTGTAAGTGCGTGAGACACAGCGTGAGTGTGGGCAGATGCTGAGCGTGCCGCACGCTCTTCAGACAGCAGCTGGCAGCAGCCCGCACTGAGGCCGAAGACGGTGCCCAGGCAGCGGTTGTTCCTCCACCCCAGCTCAGCCCAGACCTGCACACAGGTGGGGGGACGGAGACACCCCGACATCAGCTCCTGCTTCCCTCCCTGCCTCTCCCCCAGCAGCCGCCCCTGCTGCCGGCATGCCTGCCCAGAAGCCACGACAGTTTTTCTGTGGCAAAAGTGTGGGGGAATATAGGAAGCTGTGTGTGTACTGAATGATGTCTTCCCTTTTTCTTTCCAGTCCACTCCACTGTTCCTTTCTACTCTGCCTCCCTCCTTTGTCTCTCTGTTTTTAAGACATTGTCTTAACTAGCTCCTCTGCCTGGCTTGGCCCAGCTCCACCACCACATAAACACAGAACAACAATAATCCTGTCCAGTCTGTGTCTTCCTTTGCACACCTGACTTTAGTCTGCTGAGAAACAGAAACTGAAAGCCCAGAACTTTCAAGAAGCAAGAGCTGGTAGTTAGGCTGGACAGACTAGAGCCATTCATTCATTTTTATGAGACTGTAAGTGTAGGTTTAGCATGTTTGCGATGAGATTTAATTGTAACAAACGAGAGAGACATTTTAGTATTTTATTGATGATTTTTTAAAAAATCAAAAAAAATCTGATTTAAATAAAAAAAAATCTGGGGTTTTTTTAATTAAAAAAAAATCATAGATTTTTATCCACCCTGCTTCTGGCCTTGGAATCTGTGAGATTGCTTGCCCCCCCCCTCCCTCCTTAAGGATTTCCAAGTAACTCCTTTACCAGGGAGCCCCCCCAGGTACCACCTCCACTCTGAGCACCCCAGCCTCAGTGTATGTTGCAGGATTGGGGCTTGTGTAGCTTCTTTTCTTGCTCCCCCTGCCCTGTTCATGGGGTACAGGGAGAGATTTGTCTACAGCATCACCCCCAAGTGGCTGATTGGGGTAGTTGCTGTCACCACAGTGGACTGTGGGGTGCCAATAGCAACTGCTGTGGCTCTGTCTTGGCAATGTTCCTTCCTTTGCCTGCCACCTGAGTTGGATACATTGGACACAAATACCCCTTATTGCTTCATCTACTTTGTATTCCCCTGACCCATGGTCATTTCCTAATGCTGCGGCCTTTCTTTCCCTTGTCTCCAGGATGCGAATAGTGGATGATGATTTGAGCTGGAGTAGCATTTCTGTTGCACAAGAGAAAGAGGAGGAGGAAGAGGATGAAGGGGACATGCCTGTGGTGGGTACTCAAGGGTTGGGAAGCTTGTGCTATCAGAAACCAAATTATTAATTTTATTCAGCACCCTTTCAGACTTCTTGCTATCACCATGGGGAAAACGCTTGCCAAGCACTGCCCTGAGGGATTGGCTGCCCATGCAATTGGACAAAGGGAATAACTTGTCTGGTTTAACTGTAGACAGATCTCAGTAGCACCCTAGAAAGGATGATACTTTGCATTCAGCTATTTTATATTTGCATTGCAGTTGATCTAGAGGCTTAAATCAGATTGGAGCCTCTTTGTGCTAGACCTTGTACACTATCAGCAAAGGGAGCATTTGGTAAACTATTAGGGGTAAGGACTGTTGTTGTTACATCTCTCTCTTGAATTTAAAAAAACCTCACAAAACATTATAGCAAAGAGAGAGAGCAGCTGACACGGCAACGCTGCTGTTCTGTAAGGGGTTTTCAGAAATAGAAAGTAAAATTGACCAATAGCATAAGTGGGTACAACTCTGATGGCTGTAATCAGTGACAGATTTGTCCTGGCTGCACAAGGGTTATTTTACACGACACATCCAATAGAGAATGCAGGATGCCCAGTGTGAAGGTCTCAAAGTGCTTTACAGTTACTAATTATGCTTCATGACTCTTGTCTCTTTTTGGGGTAGTTGCTTCCTAGATCATATTCTCCTTTGCTTTGTCTAGTTCAGGTTCCAATGACATAATGTAAGTAGATAGACTGTAACTAAGAACTTTTAATAGTATGCTATTGAATTAACTATGATATTTTTAAAAGCCTTTATTTGAGTTACTAGCAGCACGTGAGATACTGAAAGATTTTTTTAAAAATCCAACTTTTCACTTTATGATGTTTGCGTTTCACTTCAGTGAAATTAGGCCGATCAGTTTCACTTATTGCTTCTTCTGCACTAGACCGTCTTCAATGTCTTGTGAACACAGAGTGTTTTGATCTAAAACTTTCTTTCAAACAAACAAAACCAAGAAGTTCTCATTGGAACTGATAGAAATGTTTTCAGGATTTTTAAATAGTTTTTGCTAATTCCTGTTTTTGAGCCAAATCTAAATTTTGAGCTTAGACTGCTTGGAATGGTGGGCCTTTAGAGATGGATTTTTAAATGAAGAAGAAGTAAGTGGAGAGCTATTGCAAAACAAAAGCAACAGATGAGAGAAATATTCTAAAAAGTTTTAAAACAATCACTTTTAATGAAATCAAATAAGCCTGTGCCATTGATGTTCTAAGCTAAACTTTGCCTCTGAAGTAGTAAGGGATGTGTTCTGTTCTGGAGCTACAGAGAACAATGCAGATTTTAACAGTATTGAATGTTTTGTTGTTGGTGTGTAAGAAGTCTGTGTAGCAGAATAATGGAGGGTTACGGGTATACCACATTAGTTGCCTGAGTGTGTTTATTTTTGAGAGTAGAACATTTCCTTGGTTGTAACTCTGCTACGTTTCTTTCAGGTGGCAGAGTTTATTGATGAGCGTCCAGAAGAAGTGAAACGGATGGAAGAATTCCGGACAAATAATAAATGGAAACTTTTAGGAGGTAAGTTTGGAGTCGTGGTTGTTTTAACACCAGCAAACTACAGTGTGGTACAATACTCAAAAATATAGTAGGTCCTTGTTCCAAAGAAATTACACTCTAAAAAAAGATATGTAGAAGATAGGAAACACTGGGTAACCCAGAGATGGAGAGGGCTTAGGTTTTATAGCGTTTTCATTCCACATTTAAATACATATATCTTCTTATGCACCTCACAGAAGAAAAGAGCTTTCAAGAGGGACTTGACCAAGAGAGGAGGTGTGGTTTGGAAGAGATGTTCCCCAGGAAAGGGGCAGCATGGGAAGTTGCATGTGGAGAGTGATAGAAGGAAATGAACAAGAGGTTCAGGGCTGGCATTGTACAGAGAACAGAGGGGCTGATGGGATACAATAGAACACAGTTTGAGATAAAGCCAATAGCTTCAACTTGTCTTCAGCAAGCAGATGCTCTGCAATTGTGAGGTCATCATTGATGGAATTGAGGGTGAAGGTGGATGTAGTTGTGATCTGTAGAAGATGTGAGGGCAGGTGCCCTCTTAGTTGATTGCAGGGAACCCTGTCTGACTTCACCTAGGGGCGGGCCATGTCTGGGCTAACTTTCCATCCTCCTCCCCTGAGGGATGTACCTCTGCAAGCTGAAAAATGAAACACGAAGAGTGAAAGCACGTAAAACGTTCAGTACCCCATAAATCCTGAGATGTTCTGTCAGTGTGTGGAGGAATCTAATTGATGATTTTTTTTTTTTTTTTTACTAAGATCAGAATGAAGATTCACAAAGCTCAGACCTTTCTCTAGCTGCCAAGTCTACAGTGAGGTATGGGGCTTTGCCTGGGCTTGTGGTTACCTGGTTCTCTTTTATTTTGCATGGTACTTTGTTTTCAGTGCAGCCCCTTTTATCCCCGGTACCTTTTATCTTAAGGTATTTTACAATTAAACCTTGTGACATTTCTATGATGTAGGTAAGGGATGTATACGGATTGCTTTATTCCCTGCTAAAATTAATTTATGTCGGCAGAGAAAGCAGCTGTGTAATACAGTGTACACAAATAATATACAACCCTTTAATACCGGAATCAAAGGTTTATTCCATAGTCATTTAAACATGTTGGGAAAATGTAGGTGATACGAGCTGCTGAGCAAAGCTGTAATGTGGTGAGGACAGTAGGGTTCCCTCCTGTTTTAATAACTGCCTTGGGATTTTTATATTGTAGATTTTCGCATGACTCCTGGAAACATTCAGACTTCCCATAAAATCTGTTTCAGCCCCTTCCACTATTAAGTGTCATGTTGGTCACTAAAGTGATTCTGGTAGAACCTAAAGGTTTGTCTACACTAGAAGTGCTACAACAGCGCATCTGATGAAGATGCTCTGTGCCGATGGGAGAAGTTTCCCACCGACATTACACTGTCAACGCCAGCATTTATGTGGGTGTAACTTATGTCACTCGGGGGTGGTTTATTCACACCCCTGAGTGACATAAGTTACGCTGACATAAGCTGTAATGTAGATATAGCTTCAGTGTGAACCAAGCTGGAGCTCAGAGGACCCAGGTATAGGAGCCCTTTTGAGGTTTGTGGAGTGGTAGTGACCGATCAGAGGTGACAAGTTCAAGCATTAATCTACAAACATCCATCTGTGAAACTCAGACCTAAATGTGAATTGTTAATCAGAGCTTCGTTCAGGAGGGCCATTAACACCCTTTAAACCCTGCTGGCTGCTTTACAAACATCTTTTTTTGTTTTTATTTCCAGTTCAGAAACCACAAAACAAAAGAAAATTAAACACTCTCCTGAAGCATCACCTCCCAGGAGAGGTCGTCATGACTCGCCTGAGTTTTCTCCACCCAGGAAGCAGCGCCATGACTCTTCAGATGAGTCCCCACCCCGGAGGGGACGGCGCGACTCCCCGGACCTGTCCCCGCCCCGGAGGGGGCGGCGCGACTCCCCGGACCTGTCCCCGCCCCGGAGGGGGCGGCGCGACTCCCCGGACTGTTCTCCGCCGCGGAGGGGGCGCCGCGACTCCCCGGACCTGTCTCCCAAGAGACTTCATTCATTGTCGGGGAAAAAAAGCAACAAAGCTATGGAGAAATCACTAGCAGGAGGAATCCAAGGAGAGCGATCTCATCTGAGGTCTGTCTTCCCAGACAAGTCTTCACCTCATTGTAAGCGGCAGATAACGCCTGATCATTCACCGCCCAGGAAGAACAGAGACAATTCTGACCTAGCCACATCATCATCTCAGAGAAAGAGGACTGGATCACCTAGTGGGCTGAAAAAACAGAGCAGCACAAGAGGTGAGTGTGTATGAGATCATCCCATGCTAGCCATGTGCTCTTGGGAACAGCAAGTCACTCAAGTTCGTGTTATTTCTAACATTTGTCAGGCTCCAGTCTGTGACAGTGTTACACTGCTGCCAGCTGTGGTATTTGGAATCAGTGTTTCACACTTTTTCTTGGTAAGTTAAAGATGGTAGGACTTACACTTACCTTACAACAAGTACAAAAATCCCCAGTATTGAACATTTTGTAATGGTAAAGCTAATTCTCACAGTCCTATTCTGTAGAGTCAGACTGAGCAAGGGGTTAAAAATCAACCCAAAGTGACTAGGCATGCCTTAAAGATCTGTACTAAAGGCAAACTGTGAATAAAAGGAACCACACACAAAGTGAAGAAGTTTTAAAACACACGCTAGCTAACGTTAACAAAATCCTTTTTTCTCCTGGGTGAAGACCTGGCCCAAGGGACAGCAGACCCAAAGGAAATAGCCTCATTCCTGAATGAAGGTATTGGAGCAGTGCTGATTATATCTCAGTATTTATCAGTATTTTTATAGGTATAAGAAAAGGGATTTTCAAAATAACTTCTAGGTACCACTTGGGGCTGGGCTCAGAGTTTGATACAAAGTTCTAAAGGGAGTGCCCTGGGCGTAGCTGTCTGAGTGCCCTGTTATCGCATAGCATGTTTGACATCTCTTCTTCTGGTTCCCATGCTGGCTTGCTCAGCTCTGCAGACACACCCCTCAGACGCTCGGGTGTTTAGGCTTTTACAGGACTACAAATGGTAATTCTTCTGTGATTATAATTTGGTGTCCCGATGTTATTGCAGGCTTTTCTCCAGCCAATAAAAAGCCTAAACAGGCTCCGTCACCTAAAAGGCGCCAGAGGCATGACTCTGATTCTTCACTGCCACAGAAGAGTTCTCACAACTCGTCTGATTCTGACCTTTCTCCACTGCGGAACAGTCGCAGACCAGGCCTGCTACACCGTGACTCTCCCTCCAAACTCTCTCCTCCCAAGAGAAATCGGAACCCACCCTCAGATTCCGATTTATCTCCTCCCCGAAGGAGTCGGGCAGATGGAAAGAGGCTCCATGGTTCAAGGAGCCCTCCTGACCCCTTGCCTCCTCGTCGAGGCTGGGACTCTAAAAGATCTTTCCAGGGGGAGAGAGGAGAGGACCAGAGGGTAAGGACTTGGGTTTTTGGCATCTAGTCTGTAAAACACTTGCTGCGTCACATTTGAGTAATCTAGTGGAGTCTAGCCTGTAAGGTACAAGCTTCCCTTCGTGCTTCACCCTTGTCCTGCAGTGAACATTGCTGGGGTGAGTGAATAGCTCTGTCCTCTTGGCCCATTCAGTCTTGTGTGTCTGCTGAGGGTGCGCACTAGGAGGCCAGCTATTGCCCTGAGGAAGGGGGTTGGACTGAGATCACCGGCTCATTACATGGATGGGCCTCAAAGCAGCTTTCAGCTAGGGATAATGTGTGGTGTCCCTTTTTGATTTGCAGGCCAGCCAGATGCTCTCTGGAGGTAAAGCTGGCTTGGTGTCAGCCGACCTGCTGCGGAAAGAACAGCAGGACCTCAGGAGACATGACAGAAAAAACAAGCACTTGGAAGGTACAGGTTAATAAGACTGTAATGGGCAGCAACCTGTTTTCTATCTACAGCCTGCTTCCTACCGCCGTTTCTGTGCTGTTGTGGTGGGCCCTGGTTGAGGTGCTGCTCTGTGGGGTAGCATCTAGGCACTTTGAAAGGCCTTCATGGGTGGTGGCCGTGGGGCCTGTAAAGTAAATGAAATGTAAATGGTGGGGGGCTCCCCCCGAGCACTGCTCCCCATGAGACAATAGAGAGGGCTGAAGCTTTTGGGACTTGTATCAGGGTTTTAGGCAGGCTCAGCCTGAGCGCTTCAGAAAAGAGCAGGGTCAGAGGGAGATTTGGCGGGGCTGACCCACACGGAGAGTTGTGGGGTCAGTGGCTAGAACCTGGTGGTTGTGGTCCTGTCGTTATGGGCTGGTGAGCTCTTTCTGAGGTTGGAATACTTTAACAAAACAAGACCTGCACCCACCAGCCAACACACAAGGCTGTTGAAGTGATGAACTAAATTGACTGAGAGTTTGGGAGTGTTCTAAAATGACTAGCCCACCATTTCTCATGTCTTCAGCTGAATCCCAGAATGCTGAAACAGTCTTCCGAGACAAGTCCGGCCGCAGGAGGGACCTTACGCAGGAACGACTTGAGCAGCAGAAGAAGGCGGAGGCAAAATCGGAGAGAGATGAACTCTATGCCAAGTGGGGCAAGGGGTAAGAAGCCCCAGAGTTCAATAGCAAACTGTTCAGTCCTCCTATTCCCTCATGGCGTAACATTCTCTGTCCCTCATGGCGTAACATCTTTGCTGCCAACAAAGGCGGTAGTTGTTATGGTGGTTTTAGTGATATGAGTGCAGGCCCCTTGTGACTCCTTTTGCAGGGCCTGTTGACCAGGCACTGAGATTCTGGGTTTGAACCTGTGACCCGGATACCAAATGTTCTCTATCATTTTAAGATTCATCTCTTGAATCTTCCTGTCCTGTACTGGTATGTGGATTGTGAGGGCTGTACACTTGTTGGCAGCACCGGATTTGTAACCAGCCGTGCATACCCAGCAAGCAACAGGATGTGTCCTTGGACTGACTTGCTCTAACACAGGGGTTCTTAAACTTTTTTTGCTGGGACCCCCTTTGAAAATATTTCAGGCTGTGATGACCTCCCCAAAAAAGTGAGGACTCCCCTCCCCCCATGCCATGCCACTCTTACATCTGTGCTGCTGCTCGGGCCAGCACCGTTTTCAGAGCAGGGCATCCATCCAGTGGCTCTTCGGCCACCCAGCTCTGAAGGGCTCGATCTGTCAGCCGCGTGCATTGCTGACAGCCAGAGCCCCGGAATGCATGGGGGCTAACAGCTCGTGACCCCCCTGTAATAACCTGGCGACCCCCAGCTTGAGAACCCCTGCTCTGACGTAAGGCTTCATATGTTTCTTTTCCAGCCTGGCTCAGAGTAGGCAGCAGCAGCAGAATGTGGAGGATGCAGTAAAGGAGATGCAGAAGCCACTGGCTCGTTACATCGATGACCAAGACTTGGATCAGATGCTTCGAGAGCAGGAAAGAGAAGGGGACCCCATGGCCAACTTCATCAAAAAGAAGAAGGCCAAAGAGAGCAAGGATAAGAGAGGTTGGGGTGTGCTTACGTTATGGGAGTTTTGGGCGCCAGTGATGCATTGGCGAGCACGGCTCCTGTTAGTAAATACATAGCACAAGACTCACTGTAATGGGATCGTCCGTTACCTGGCGGATGTTGGTGCAGGAGCGGTAATGAATGACTCGCTGTACTGTTGTTGGCCTGCTGTGTTCTGACTGGCGTAGGGACCAGGTGAACAAAAGTGCTGTGCTCTTAGGAACCAACAGAGTTAAACTAGATTAAAGGTATTATTTGGAAGTTGTCTCCAGGAATAATGGTCAGCTCTCAGCAGGCTGGCTGGCTGGCTCAGCATTCAGTGCATGTGTATATACGCTGTTTTAGATTGATGTTCATGTAACCACATGGTTGGGCTGAAATAGTAATGGATTATATTGCTGCTTTTTTCTGTCTCTCTAGAAAAGCCCAGGTACAGTGGACCAGCACCTCCCCTCAACAGGTTTAACATATGGCCTGGGTATCGCTGGGACGGGGTGGACAGGTAGGCATTCCTAATATGTTTGTGTTGGACTGAGCATGGCAGTAGAGGAAATAGATGGGCCTGTGTAGAGGTTACGTGTTAGACTGAAAATCCAGACAAAGGCATGGGGCAAGCATACCGTAATGCCTGCACACGAGGAGTTCTCACACAGTCTGTTAGGTTGATGAGCTTCCAAAACTATTTTTTATTTGTTATGTGAATTTCATGCCAGGGTGAGGTACTAGATCAAGAGCCGTGAAGAGTGAACTCCTCTGTTGACTAGCACAACAGGGGCAGTCTGGACAAACAGCACTGCAGGCTTCTCCTTAGAATGGCTTGAATTTTTTGTGGTGAAAAATGGCTTTTTATTGATATAGAAATGTTTGTATATGCAAGTTTAAAAATAGTTGTTCCAATTGAAATGATAAATTGTTGGGTTTCAGTTTTTTGCAGGTGTGTGCTCCCTTTTCTCTTCCCCTTTCCCACCCTCCCCCTCTTTTTTCCAGTGGGGGAGGGAAGGACCCCAAACCAGTATTTTTCATATTGAATATATATATTGAATATAAACTGAACTGAACTACCACCAGGTGGCATCAGCTGTTGTTAACTACAGATGGGGCTGAAACTGAGTCAGCAATCTAGACATGGAAGGCGATCTATAATAGAGAGTTTGAGCCATCTAGTTGTTCCAGAAGGTTTCGTGTCTCAGAAATGGCTTGGTATAGTGTATTGTCCTCCAACCCACACTCTCGTTGATATTGTTTTGTAGGTCCAATGGGTTTGAACAGAAGCGCTTTGCCAGGCAAGCCAGCAAGAAGGCAGTTCAGGAGCTTGCATATAAGTGGAGTGTTGAGGACATGTGAACGAAAGAGAAAACTGGATGGAAGTCAGCTCCTGGCTCAGCGTCGGGGAGAAGGAGACCTCAGAACACCTAGTGCCATTGCCAGAGCTGTAAGAAATGGTTCATTCTTCCCTGATCACATCCTCTCCCTAGCATTCAGCATTCAAATGGACCTCCTGGGGATGGCAAAACTGTCTCTAACGGAATATTCAAGATGCTCCTGGAAGAGGATGAAAACAGGTCACTCTGTCCAGTCAGGCAGGGGGAGGAGAAGGAGGAAACTTTGAGTCCCTTGGTCACAGAGAATAACTTCACTGGGAGCAGCCGAAAGGTTGAATGCAGTGAGAAAGTGCAATATCCAGCTACCTGCCGGAAGAGTTCTGCTCCTCTTGGATCCACAGTGAGATGCAGAAGACGCATCAGTTTCTGGCATTAATTTTTTTAACAAATTGTATATAAATATATTTGTAACCTTATTGTCAGCTACATTCTTGGTCCCCTGGAAGTGTTTTTGGGATCTGCTGATTTTCAGTTGTGTCCCAAATCTCAGGTGCTTCTATGGGGTGTGGAGGGGATTAAAGGAAACTCATTCATAGAATAATTATGCTTTTTTGTGTCAAGATTGCAAACTGGAAATTGAGATTTCAGCTGTGGGCAGCTCAACAAGTTTTTGCCATTTGGGCCCTTCCTAAGCTGGTAGGGGCAGAAACTCTTTTGTTGTATTTGACAACAAACCCATCCTGGCTAGAAGCTCTGGCAGCTGGTCTGGGTTAACTGCTTATGGAAAGATGCAGTTAATGGTGGCTTTAAATGTATTACCCTGAATGTGATTTTCTTTTGGGCATCTGATGGCAATGGGTTGGTCTCTACTGAGACGTCTGACAGTGTCCTGGATGCTCTCAAGCTTGCTTGGCAGTTGCTTTGTCACAGCATTGCTGAAATCTAACTTTCAGAAAAGAGGACTGCTCTGCTCTGATAAAACATGCCAAAACTCTGAGCCACAGCAAAGGTAGAGACAGTTTGGCCTGGTCCCTGCTGTTGAGAAGGCACCTCTGATCACAAAGGCAGCTGAAGTTTTCTCTTCCTTTACTTTGAAGAGAAAATGTGTCAAATGCCCCAGCTGTTTTCATGGAAGGTCCTTGTTTTAGGAGCAGTCTGTGTCTTGTGCTAGGCTATGATTCTTATGCTGCATGAAGTTGCTGGGTGGGAAGGATAGAAGAAACGTTTTCTTAGGAAACGTGATTCTTGGCATGGTGCTTTCTCCCCATCAAAAGGTGATGCTCTTTTTTTATTTAACATTTAACTTTATAGCAGTTCTGTAAGCTGGCTGTACAGTTGTAAATAATAACTTTGGTTTTTAGCTGGGTCTGTGCATGTGGTGTTTTTTTAAAGTGGAGTAAAGGAAGTGAATAATTGTCATGCAGGAGGCAGCAGGAGAAAGGCTTGGGCGTTATTTCTGTGAACTCCAGCTGCCACCACAGAGTCTGTGATTTCCTCAGCCAAACCAATTGTGCTTCACAACCACTTTCAGAGTCTGTTACTAATCACCATGGTTCAAAGCAGGAACCTGCTGGATCCTAGCCCCTGTGTTTGAGAGTCTCCTGTATGCACAAAGAAATCAGCTGAGCTCCACCGCATCCTGGAGAGGTAGTTACTTTCCCTTACCATGCAAATTTATAAACCAAGGTGGATTTTACATGCAGAGAGAGAACAGGCACTGTTAGCTAACTGCATTGGGGTGAAATGTGTCTTTTTTAACCTTAGTAATTGAACTCAGACAAGCTACACAATGTCTCTGAGCATGTACAGTGCCTATGTGGAAAGGCAGGCAATAATGCACAATGCTTCAGTCGCGTGGCCCTGTGTTAGCTTGTCATTCAAGAAGAATATTAGTTTGGAAAGGAGATTCTGGTCTGCAAAGGGGCTAGCACAACAGGTTTTACATTAAACTAGCAGTGGCACTCACTGCATCACATTAAAAATGTGCAGCTCACTGATTGACCACCTGCGATTTATACTGCCTACTGGCCCCACCAAAATCTCCCTCATTCCCCACATGTAATCGACAACAGTTGCAGCCCTGCAGAATAGTGGGCACCAGTGGAGTGGTCTTGGTTTTGCTTTTTCTTCTCTCTGGGAAGAAAGGGGAAATTGAGAGTAATGAATATGTCAGAAGTTAGGAATTGTAGAAGATTGATAACGAAAGCAAAAGGACACAAGGAGGAATTGATGCCCAGCAGGGTTAAGGACAAAAAGTTAAAAATTAGAAATAAAAGGAATCCTGATAACGGTAACAAGTTCTGGAGGACTGGGGATGTTCCAGGAGACCGGAAGAAGCTAATGTTGTGCCAGTTTTTAAAAAGGGGTACAGGACGCTTGGTAAACTGGGCGCAAGCAAACAATGCACCTTTTAATATGACTAAATGCAAATGTGTGCACCTAGAAACAAAGATTGCAGGCCACACTTACAGGATGGAGGATGCTCTCCTGGGAAGCCATGACTGAAACAGATTTGGTGGTCATGGGGGAGACTCAGCTGAATGGGAGCTTCAGGTGTGATGCTGGGGCCAAAGAGCTAATGCAGTGGGGTGCATAAATGAGTCTCAAGTAGGAGAGATGTTATTTTACCTCTTACGTGGCACTGGTGCAACCCTTCTAGAGTTTTGTGCCCACAATTCAAGCAGGGTGTTGATAAATGGGAGGGGTTCAGAGAAGAGCCATGAGAATGATTAAAAGATTAGAAAACCTGCCTTATAGTGACAGACTCAAAGAGCTCAATTTATTTAGCTTAACAAAGAGAAAGTCAAGAGGTGACTTGATTACACTATAAGTGCCCACATGGGGAACAAATACTTAATAATAGGATCTTCAGTCTTGCAGAAAGGTAGAACATGCTCCAGTTCCTGGAAGTTGAAGTTAGACATCCAGACTGGAAATAAGATGTAAATTTTTAACAGTGAGTAATTAAGCATGGGGACAGTTTACCAAGGGTTGTGGTGGATTCTCCATCATTAACAGTTAAATCACAGCTGGAGGTTTTTCTAAAAGATACACACTAGAAATTATTTGGGGGCGGTTCTCTGGCCTCTTTTACAGGATGAGCACAGTGGTCCATTCTGACCTTAGAATATGAATCTTTAATATTGACTTAACTCCTGGTTATCCCATATACACTCAAGTACATCTACACTCAAATTGCAACAGCGGCCCAGCAGTAGTGCTTGAGTGTGGACATACAGCTGGGAGGGGTTCTTCTGTTGGCATAGGTAATCCACCTACCCGAGAGGCAGCAGGTAGGTTGATTGAATTCTTCTGTCAACATACCGCTCTCTACACTGGAGGTTAAATTAGCATAGATATGTCCAGGCTGTGGATTTTTTCCACATTCCTGAGACATGCAGCTATATCAATGTAAATTCCCAGTGAAGACCAGTCCCCAAACACAAATACACATGTAGGATAAGCTCGTACCTGGGAAAGACATCTGTATTCTAATCTTTCAGAACTAGTTACCATTATGTTTGAGCTGATGGGGATAAAAAAAATGAACCCTCGGGTTTTTGAAGTCAATCTAAGTTGTAGGCTTTTGCCCTCTTGAGACAGATGTATGTAAATATACTTTTGTTTTTGTCATCTGCTTTTTCTGTTCAGTTATGTGCCGCTGCTGCTGCTCCTCTGTTACTCCAGCCTTGCAGAAAATGGCTGTTTGGGGGTGTTCAGATAGAGAAATGGGGGAGCACAACTTTTCTTTGTGCTGGGGCGTGCACGTCAGTCTCATCAGGACCACTTCAGTGTTAGTGCTAAGCAGAAGCAGTTTTTATTATCTTTAGAATAAAATGCATAATAAGAGGTTAATTCAATCAAAGTTAGTTAAAAGTTTAGAAGTTGTACAATAAACTATTACATTTATACTGCTGTATCTTAGGAAACAAATCACCTCCGTGCACACCAGCCAAGGTAAGGGTAGCTGTTCTGAGGCTGTGTTTGCACTGTGACCGGAGGGAGGTGTGATTGCATGCCTGCACTAGCGTTAATGGCGCTAGTCTGACTCAAAGGCAGCACAGACGTGGTGGGGGCAGGCTGTACCCTTCGTACATTGTTGTGTACCTAGCCTGTGCGGCTGCATCTTTGCTGCTTTTAGCTTTGCTAGCGCGATTAAAGCTAGCGTGGATTCTCCTCTGTGAGCTGCAGTCACACCATTGCAGTGCAGGCATGTGCTCGTTGTCTGAGATTTTAGATGATGCCATTTGAATGTTGCTAAGGCACCAAAAACAGCCTCTCAAATTGTCTAGTGATTGTGTGCCCGTTAGCATCCTGGGGGCAGAGTTGATTTGGCTGAGGGACCTGGATCTACACCGCATGTCAGGTTTTAACAGGCACAAGAGAATTCGTTGTTTCTCTTCTCTGCTGCTGCTGCTGGATCAAATATGTTTGCAAACGACAAACTGGGAGCGGGACTGGCCTGAAAGAGAGAGCGTGGAGAACTCCGTTAGGTGGCTCTGTGACCCGCGCAGCCTGTTTTGCATTGCAGCAGCCACAATGCTGCCATGGCCTGTCTGGATTCAATCACCGCACGAAGCTGTACCCACCTGTAAGACTCCCTGTGAATGGTGGAGAAATCCTGCTCTCCCTCGGGTCGGATGGGTTTCTGCTCTGGTTTGCAGTGCTTCACCTTCTCCAGTCTGTGGGGCAGGAACGTGCTGTGGGTAGTAGTCTGGCTTTCAAACTTGGCCTAGCAATCCAAACAAACACACACCGTCACTGTTTGGTATTGCATTGTACACTGCAAGGGGTGGGGAAACTGTGTCTGAGCATCCCCTGCCCTCGCCAGGCTGCTGTTAAACACGAGTCAACGGCGCGCTGGAGGGACCGGTAGTGGAACGGCAGCTCCCCTGCAGCTGGCACTCGCTCAGCTTCCTTTCCATTCTGAATTTGGAACGGCGCCAGTTACGTTTGAAAAAGAAAGAACTGGAGAATGAGAGGAAAGGAATTATTAAAATGTGATGGCAAGGAAGGGGGCGGGGGGGTTTCCCTGCCGTTGCCACGGTCCATTGTAGATGCTCCGTCCCTGTGAATATAAAAGAACAGCCCAGATAAGGCGCTTTCTGCATGCTGTGCAATGGGGGGAGAGCAGAGGTGCCAGCCTCGGTTCTGGGGGTCCCTGAACACTGCTTGCGAGGGGGCTGGGACACGAGGGAGCAGAGGGTGCAGGCTAGACTCTGCAGCCTAGGCGCTGCGGAGCCAGTGCAGGTCTCACAGCCAGGAAGGTTCCAGCACATTCCGCTGAGGCCCGGAACATTCTAGGGGGTTGGTGACCAACGAATCCCCGCCCGGCATTCCTGCAACGCTTCCCTTCAGCCGTCGAACGTCGCCCAGAAAGGAGCCCAGGGCACGAGGGTGCACGGCCCGGGTCACTGACGCGACAGCCTTCCAAACACCCGCCTTAGTCTAGGGGCTGCTCTCCTCCACCCCTGGCTCTCTGAGGTGCCCCCCGCCCCCGGAGTTGTAGGGGGGCCGGCAGCAGCAGGGCGCCCCGCTCCAGTCCGTCCCCCGGCCCCACTACACACTGCAGCACGATGCGCCTCTTCACGCTGGGCATTGGTTCCTCTGCTGACTGGAGGTTCGCTCCGAGCTCCTCTCGCCCTCCCTCATTCCCTGCATCAGCTTCCTCTCCCCGCCCAGGTAACAACGCTCCACCTCTCCCCGCATCCTGTTCGTCCCCCGCTGCCCGTGTCTCCAATCCCCCTCTCGCCCCCCACGGCTAGCCCGACGCTAACGGGGCAGGCGAGGCGCTGCGGGGCCAGTGCGGGGCTCTCCCTCAGGAAGGTTCCCCCACGTTCCGCGGAGGCCCGGAACGTTCCAGGGGGTTGGTGACCCACGATTCCAGGCCCGGCATTCCTGCAACGCTTCCCTTCAGCCGTCGAACGTCGCCAACACGCGGAGCCCGGTGCCTCCTCCCGGGCCCGGCCCCTCAGGCGGTCGCCTGCCCCCACCCCTTTCGCAGGGGCTGTCTCCTGACCCCGTGTTACCAGCGGTCGGACGTAGACTCCGTCGCGAGGGTCGCCTTGCCGGAGTCGGGGCCGGACGCCCCAGTCCCGGAAGAAGAACTTGTGGGCCGTGGCGTCGTCAAACTTCGTCGCGCGGCATCTCGGCACGGGGCGGGGCGGCTGGATGGTCTCCGGAGGCCTGTCCACGGGCCGAGGAGGGTAAGAGAGCTGGAAAGAGACAATGAAGAACAATGAAGAATTCTCTTTTTTTGAAGCCTGTCCCTTGGTATTGACCCTAGAGAGCGGGGCGGTGGGGAATGCCACATGCTGCTCCACTGGGCGCGGAATGGCCCAGTGCAAGATTTACACCTACGGTTTATCACAAGGACCCCAGGGGAGAGGGAGCCAGTTCAGTTCTGCTAGGCAGGGCCAGGACAGGACAACAGCTGAGGAAAGCGGCACCAATACCCGTGCGGTGGGGGAGTTCAGGCAGGGGTTCCCTCCAGCTCATTTTTTCCACTGTCAGGCTCTCTGCAATAGGGGATTCTCCGTCCACGCTGCAGAAATCAATCGCTGCACCCCCCGTATGAGAGCCCAGGGCGTCACGGTGCTGGCCCCGCCTCACCCTGCATGCTGGCTGAGTGTTACTGATTTATTGAATGAACGCAAATTATAAATAGCCTGAACTGCTGGAACGGCTTGTCCGAGGATCTCCAAGCAATTCATCAGTGGGAACTTCACGGTCAATGCCCCTTTGTCCCTTTACAAACACTAGCTAATTAAGGAGGAGATTTTCAAAGGTGTGTTACTGTTCGCATTTTACAGACATGAAGGGAAAGAAACTTGCCCAAGGTCACAAAACAAGCCAGTGGCAGAGCTGGGAATTAACCTAGGAACCCTGCCTGACTCATAGGCCTTGAGCTCTAATCACTAGATTTATTCCCTCTGTGTGAGTGAGAATATTCCTCATTTATTCACTGAAATTAACTTTGCTCAAAGAGTCCCTTGATCTTCATTTAACACCCCCCTCTCCTTCCCTTCCTGTTACCTTGGTCACTGTGTCTCCACTGAATTTTTCATCCCTCTGTTTCCCCAGGTCTGCCAGCTCCTCTTTCAGCTTGATGGGACTGGCGCGAGGGTATCTGCAGGTGTCCCAGCCATGGTAGCTTTCCCTCTGCACCGTCTGAAAATCTATGCTGGATGGAAGAGGGACTCACTTAACCTCAGATGAGACTCAGGTGTATCTTAGCGCTTTGCACCACCAGCCATCACAGCAGCATCCCCTGTGCCAAGGACTCACCGTGCAGCCTCAGGCAAGTCACTTCATCGTATCATGCCTCAGTTTGCCCATCTGTAAAATGGGGCCAACGCTGACCTACTGCATTTGGTAAGTGTGTGTGTTAATATCAGTGAATTAATGTCTGTCTGCCTGGCACTGTTCACTGGAGGGTCTCAAAACCCTCAGCAATGTAGTTTATAAGAATGAAATCATGTTTCCTTCCTCCTCCCACAATGTGTTGGTGGGTTTGGATGCAGTCTTCTGCAGCAGCAGCTGTTCAGACTGAACTGCACACTGCCAGGAGGGAGCCAGCTCTCTATTAAAGGCTCAGCTCACCTGCTCTGCCGCCCTATGGATCCACAGCCACCTTACCCAGCCGCTTAGACAAAGCCTCGGTCCTGCCTGGAGCGTCCCCATTCCAAGCCCTGCCCCGGGGGTGGATGAGGGGCTTCTTGGTGGCTGCACTTACCTGAAGCCCTGGTTGATTGCCAGGTTGTCCAGAGGAGGCTGAGCCGGCTGAATCCGTGCAGGTAACAAGCCGCAGGCTGGGAAATCACTCTGGTACTTGGTCATGTATTTCCCTGGGGCGCGTTTTCCTGCTGGTGCCATGCCCTTACCCCGTGACTTGGCTACCCGCTTCTCCACAGGCACAGCCTGGTAGGTGGTCTGGTGGGTGGTCGTCATGTCATGATCACCTAGCGGAACAGAAAGCGACGTACTGTCCGGTACCAGAGGGGCCACCCCTATCTGTAGGAGCAGGGCCTGCAGCTCCCACTCCAGCAGGGTTGGCTGGTTTGCCTGCCCTAGCGAGAGGTGCTGCAGAAATCAAGGGCGTCCCCTCTCTCAGGCCAGGTTGAGAAGCTGATTCAGCTCACAGCGGGTCCCACACTTGTCAGACAGTAAACCCAGGCTGGAGAAGGGGGAAGCCTTCCCCAGTTCTGGTTTGGGAAGTACCCGGAGACAGTTCCCTGCAGCTGCAAGATCAGCCCTGGCTTCCCAGGTCATCTCCGGGCTTACAGCCCCCGGGGCCGGTAGCTGAGGAATGTCATGAAATGAACCCACCCGCTCTGTGTGCTCAGCTTGCCGGGCATGCAAGTCGCTGATGCTTTCTGCTGCTTCATACCACCACCGGCACAGCCCCACCCTGCGCTTCCTGCAGGCCATCACAATGCCTAGACCTGAGCAGGCCTCCTACAGCACGTCTACACTGACAGCAGCAGTGAGTCTCGGACCTCGGGTCTTCACTGGCCATGCGCAGTGCTAAAAATAACGTGGCGCGGCGGGGGCTTGGGCTCGGCGCCGTAGGAAGCAGGGTGAGCGTCAACGCTCGAGCCGCTGCGGCTACACAGCCGTTTTCAGCACCCTCACGCGAGCCCCGCTCGGCAGACTTGCTGCTGCATGCAGTGTCTGTGTCTGTGTATGCGTACCCCCCAGGCTGCATCACCTTGGGAGCAGCTTGGGTGAGAAGCCAAGGGCCTACTTGCAGGCTGGCTGGCCCTTTAAGGGGAGCGGGGCTCAGCCTGGCCTGTGACCTGGCAGCCCTGCAGCTGAATGTGATCTGGAGACCACGCTCCTGGCTGCCCCAGCTGTGGGGGGATTGGAGCTGGCTGCACACACACCCTGGAGAACGCAGGGGGCAGGAAGCCATGGGAGATGCTCAGAGTGAGATGTGGCCGGGGTGAAGCAGCCCGCAGCCCTTCAGGAATAAAGTAGGTCTGAGCGCTAACCGGGCTGAGCCCCAGGAGGGGAGGGCAGTGCCATGAATGTTGAAAGGACAGGCAAACCCTGAACGGGCGGATGTTGTTGTGCACTGATTGTGGGGGGACAGGACTGTGGTTAGAGGGCTGCCGAGCCCGGGGCGGAGGCAGGCGAGTGGAGTGCTTGGATAAAACCCCGCACAGAGCTGTGCTGGAGAAGGGATTACTGAGACACCCACAGTGAGCACGGGGCTGCAAACTTGCCTCCTCTTTGTTACCTTCCATGGCCAGCTGAGCCTGGAGGCCTTTGACCAGCTCTGGTTTGGGGATGCGTTTCTCCGTGAACTCTCGCTGCGTGGTGGTTTCCATCTCGGCTGCCTGGTCAGGGGACAAGAGAGCGCCTGGGGCAGAGAGAACAGGGCTGGTGGGGTTCTGTGTTCCCAGCTCATCATGGGGGGGGCTGACGCCCGTGCTTAGGACATGTTTCTGTGCCGTGCCCAGCCCAGCCTGCGGCACTGTGGGCCCCGTGACGGCGGCGAGCACGCGGTACACCATCAGGATCCAGGACTCTGGGGCTGAGCACGCAGAACTGGGGCGCCCCAATTTAGTGCAGCCCCTCTGGCCAGGCGAAGCCTCAGGGGTGGGGGGCCCTGCTTGGAGGCGGTTCCAAGTGTACCTGCCAGGGCCGGCAGCTCTCCATAGCCGGCTGGCCGTTCCGCTCGCCATCCTCGGTAGCTCTCCTGGCTGGTGGTGGTGTGGGAGAAGCCGGACCCGTCGGGCTGTATGTGACGGGGGGGCTGCCAGAGGGTGGTCACAATGGGCTCCCTGGCTGGGAAGTGGAGGCTGTAGAGACTCTGGCTTTGGAAAGGCTCCTGCGGGCACTGATACGCCTCCTGCAAAAGATGACCGACCTGTCCCCTCAGCCTGCCTCTCCCTCTGGGGACTGCTGGGCCTGGGGTGCTCCCAGGGCAGGGATGTGCTGGAGCGAAGCGGGGCGGCTCTCCCCACGCCAGGCTCACCCCCATGGAGTGCAGGCAGCACGGCCCCTGCCGGTGTTGAACTGCCTTCCCCAGAGTCCAGCCGCAGAGGGTGTCTCCTGGCCTGTTAACTCATAGCGGCCCCTCGGCCCCCAGCCTGGCTGTGACAGGTGTGTGTGGGTGGGGTACAGCCTTGCTTCTCCATGGGGGGTGGGCAGGGAAGGAAGGGGGGATGGGAGGAACCTAGCATGGACGGGCTTTGGTGCGGGCATTACCCGGATCTGTGGCCTGGTCCTCTCACCCAGCTCCCAGGGCATGAACTCCGCCCGCTGCGTGGTGCTGAAGGCCATGGCCGGGGGGTTGGGGTGCGGAGGGGTGCGGAGCGGCCGCTTGCTGCTTCGGGGAGGCACACCTGGAGGGGAGGAAGAGTGACGAGGTGACGGGGAGGCGCCCGGGGCGCGTGTGAAACGCTCTCTAGGGGGGCTGCCTTGGTCTCCCCACTTACTTGGTGGCTGCGTGTAAGTTGCCTTGTAATGGGACAGCTGGGGCCTCCTGCAGTCTGGGGGCGCTGGCCTGCTCCACTTCTTGCAGTTCTTGCGGCACTTGTGTCGACTGAGTGTGACAGAGAAACAGCTGAGTGAGAGAAACTGGGCTCTCCTCCCCTCTGGGAGTGTTCTCCAAATCCAGCCCGTGTGCCCAGGGAGAGCCCGGGGAGCTGTCGGAGCCCCGGGGAGGTGACCGCTAACGCAGCAGAGTCTGTGTGCTGGGCAATGCCGTGCTGGCTGGTCTGCAGCTTTCAGCACCCCCAGACCTGCTCTCCTCCAGCTGGGGTGTCACTCAGAGCCCCAGCCTCCTCTGGGGAGAGGGGTGCTGGAGATAGGAGCAGAGACCTCTCCTGTGACGGGGTGGGAGCTGGAAGCAAAGCTGTGAAATGCCCCCCGCCAGCATTCTCCAGTGATAGCCTGCTACTTCCCCACTGCCACTCAGTGAACAGCTGCAGGGCGCTGTCATTTTCTGTAATCAGAGGTAGTTAAACTATAAGTCCCTACGAAACTGGTTAACCCTAAAGAATATAGCCGTGCACACACATGGATGGTCTGTGGGGCAGAGACTCTCAGGCCTCTATATACCACTGCGGTACAAGTGGTGACAGCTCTCTGGAAGGAGGAAGATTTGTAAAACTGTTCCATAGTAGCATGCAGAGAGAGAGAGAGAGAGAGAGACCTCCAGCAAAAGAAATAAAGCAGGCGGCAGTCCTTGTCTGTGCTGCCCATGGCCTCTGTCCTGCAGGCAAAGCTCAGTGCCAGCAGCTTTTGCTTCAGATTTGGGCTGTTGTCGGGAGGGAGGCGAAATGAATCAATTCTTGCTCTGGAAGCATTAAGCAAAAGAAAGTAAAGAAAGGGCATGTGTCTGTGCCCGTGCGGGCGCTCACTTACCCACAGTCGCAGAGTTCACAGAGACAAGCGAACTGCAGGGACTCCATCTCTCTGGCTGTGTGGGTCAGTGGGACTCCCCCTGTGAGATGCAGTCTCTGGTTCTGGAGATGCCTGGTTACCGGGGCTGGGAGACTCGGAGCAGCTGCCTCTGGGTGCCAAGGGGGCTTGGTTTGGGGCTGGGCTCGGGTTCAGTGTGTGTTGCAGGTTGCTATGGTTCCTCTCCTCCAGCCTTTCATCCAGGGGCGATTTGAATGTGAAAGCAGCCCAATGAATGCCAGGTTACCAGGCGCTTTGAGGTGGGGAGGGCTGCAGGCTGCGCAGTGTTTCCCAGGCTGGGTATGTAACTGGGGCCGGATTGGCAAGGGCCGTCACAGGGCCCCTAACAACCAGGGGAGAGTAAACAGCCCTCTGGCAGGGGACAGCTGCTCCCAGGCAAAGCGCCATTTGCTGTCCCAGCTGGCATTGTTCACTGCCTGGCTGTCCGCAGCACGCCCCTCTGCGGTGCTCTGCCCCGCAGCTGGAGCCTGGCACGCTGGTGTCGCATCTCAAAAGGGCTCTTTGCGTTCTGCGACTGCGTGTGAGTCGGGGGCCTCACTGTGCTCCGTGCTGTGCTCAGCTGGCGAGCTCTGCGGGGAGAAGGGGCTGTCTGAACAGTGACAGGGTGGGAGGGGGAACCGGCACAGAGAGAAGTGACGTGCCCAAGGTCACCAGTAGAGCGAGGGTTAGACCCACGACTCTCGAGTCCCAGTCCAGGCCTCTCTATGCTAGCTAGAGCATCTCGTGGCCTGGGGAGACTCTGAATAGTGACTGGTCAGTACTCTTCAAGGCGGTCTGCGTAGTGCTGGCATCTCTAGAACAGCTCTTTGGCTTGCCACAGGGAGCAGCCTGATCCGGCCAACTGCTGAGCTGTGCCCACGAGGCAGCACCATGCCAGCAAGGAATGGGCCGAGATCAATCAGTGTGTTAACTGAGTGTCAGTCGTTTAATGGTTGGAAGCACGGTTTCATTAACAAGCTGAACCGGTTCTGGCACATATTAATGACACAATGCAGAAGAATCCTGTCCTTCCAGTGGGTTTGTAAGGGTGGAAGTGTGCAGTAACTGGAGACGGATTAGCTGGCCCCCAGCTGTGCGTGTGAGAGAGCCACACCCAGCCAGTTCTGCTTGTTGGGAAAGCCCAGGTACTGCGGCAGGCTCCCAGATACCCTCCGATGGGCCCGGTGTGAGAACCTGAACGGGCTGTGACTATCAAAAGGACATGTTCCTTTTCAAACCTAAAAAGCCCTTTTAAAATGTCAGGTATTAGCAGCATGGCTGGCCCAAAGGGTTCAGAAATCATGAGCCAGGGCCCAGAAAGCCACGCAACGGGATTACAAATAACAAACGTAAGGTTGTTTTATCTGCTTGTGGGCGTTGGAGCCTTTGGGTTCACATCTGCAAGCTTTTCTCCGCAGCCATGAGTAATAGGAACTTAGCTGTTATTAAAAAAACAACAATGTGAGATTGTCAGCTAGTAACCTGACTTGCGGGGCTGGGACTTTACTGCTAATAACACAGTGCTGCCAACTCTCAGATTTATCACGAGTCTCACAACATTTGCTGTTCTTCTTAGACTGGACTGGATCCTAGAACAAACAGAGCAGAAAACCATTCCCTTCTACCCCTTGAGACTTAGCCGAGATGAACATAGGTCTTTGCCCGCCTTCATCCCTCTCTCTCCACACTTTGGAGCCCAGCCCTGCAGGAGTTTACCAGACTCGCAGCTAAACGCATTTTAAAAACCCCACACTGCCCCAGAAGCTGGTCTCTCACGAGCCCCACAACACGAAGGGAAAGGAGCAGTTCAGCTGCAAGCGTCCGGGGCTGTAATGATGTTTGGTGAGTGTCTGTTCATATAACTAACTTGCTGTTGTCACTTGATGCTACACAAAGTGCAATGGGGTCCGTCACCCCCGCACGCTCCCTGCTGCAGGACATACCCATGTCAAACTGTACAAAGACAGACACCCCTCCTCTGCTTTCATTCCAGGCCCTCCGGGCTGAGAGAGACTGTCAGTCTGGTTTCCCAGTGTTTGTCTGTCTTGTTTGGCTTTCTAAACGTTTCTGAAACCAGTCCTGGCTGCCCGGGAAGGCCAGCAGGATCCTACAATAACAAACTGGGGTTGTTGTATAACAACAACAAACGAAACCACCCCACAACACGCAGCCCAGCATTTGCAAGGAGCTGTCCTGTGCGCGTGACACACCAGCCCTACAGCAAACCAGCGTGACGCATTTCAGGCGATGTTAAATGATACAGCCAGAAAATCCTGGGAAGCCTTGAAATCTCTCCGCTCCAGCCGGATCGGTGACTGAGAACCAGGTCCCTCGTGGCGCCCTCTCCCCATCTCCGCTGAGTTAGCCTCCCTAGCTGTTACTCCAGGTGCTGGAGCGAAAGGCCGGGGATGCTGTAGGGGTCAGTGACTCCAGGGCTCGTTGCTGTATCTCATGGCGGGACTGCTCGGCCTGCACACCAGGCTGAGCTGGGGAGGGGACCTTTCCCGTCACATCTTCCTCAGGCTGCTGACCCCAGGGTGAAGTGAGGCACAAGGGGAGGGGGGGTTATCCCATCGTTGGGGGCGGTGCTGACAGCAGAGGGCCAGGAGCTGTCCTCTCCTGCCTATCCTCCTGCCCGGTTTGGCAGGCTTACCCTGCCTGCTCCGAGAGCCTCCCTGGGGAGGGGAATCCCCTGGGCAACCGCTGCAGCAGCATCCTCGGGGACCAGTGTACCCTGCTCGGGGGTGGCCCGCTGCCAGACAGGTGGGGCATGCATTGCTCCCCTGGGCTGGGCTGTCTCCCTGCTATCTTTGGGGGGCAATGCGCCCCACTCTCCCCTGCCCTGCTTGTTTCCTCGCTCCAGAGAAGTAGTAACGCTGCCCTGGGGCCTCTGCGCCTTCTGAGCCGGGCCCGGGCTCCTTGAAGCTGTGTTCTCTCTGGGACCTCTGCCAGGGCTTGGTTGTGCGAGCCCCGTGTTGGTTCTTGCGAAGCAGCCGGGCCCCAGTTATATGCTGGAGGCGGGTCGCCCTGGGGTGCCCCCCACTCATTAGCTAGTGGTGCAGAGCAATCGAGCCTCAGTGGCTGAACTGCTCTGGGCAGCCGGCAGAGGGCACTAGGACACCAGCTATGTGTGCCCAGAGGCTGGGAGTGGGGGTGACTGAGTCTCTCATTGCAGCCCCGGCCCCTGGACGTCGCAGGCCTGGAGCGTCTAATCAGCCCCTGGCTGCAGCTTGTGGGTGGGGTGGCCAGGCCGCAGGGCAGCATGGGCCTCCCAAATATGTGCTATGATGCTATTGAAAAATACGACTCCGTGGTGTCCAGCACACTGCTGTCCTTGGAAGAAGTGAGGGGGCTTTATGGGCTTCCCCCCCAGGCCAGGAATATGCTGTTACCTCCAATTTAGAGATAGGGAAACTGAGGCACAGAGTGGCGGTCTGCTCAGGCGTGACCCAGCCCTAAGCCCACCCGCGCTTGAGAGGGTCATGTCGTTTTCCAGCCTGACCCCGAGCTGCCCCTGGGGTGGGCAGAGAGGCACCGCTGCTCTTTGGCAGGCGTGCTGGCTCCAGACCTAAGGCAGCGAGGTGGCCGTGGCTGGCACGGGAGGGGGCACGCGGCCGCTCTTGTGCTGATCCCACGGGCAGCAGGAGAGTTGACCTGGCCTGAGAGGGTCTGGTTGTTTTCTCGCCCCACTCGACACTTGGGGTTGGGTTCGGGTTGGGTTGCAGGGCTCTGGCACAGAGAAGGGAAGTCACCAAAGTCACCCAGCAAATGCATGGCAAAGCCAGGACTAGACCCTAGCAGTCCTGACTCAGGGCTTCCCACCAGCCCTGCGGTGCTGGACTCTTGCAAGTGTCCAGGCAGCTGGATGCGCTGGGAGGGATAGCAATGGGCTCCCAGCTCTCTGGCTTCTCCTTGTGACCCCACTCTTTCTGCGTAAGTGTGAGTCTGTTGCCCGAGAGCGGCCAGGCAGGAGTGGTGGAGATTCATGGGCCTCCTACAACACTCCTATGACTCCTAACGCATTACCAGGTAGCTGACATCACAGATCATTTGCCTTTGGAGGCTGAAAAACTCTCTCCTGACAGTGTCATTAATCAGGTGGCACTGAACAGACCTGCTAACGTTTGCATTTAATTAGCGCTAATGCAGCCCGGGGCCTGGCGATCATTTGTGGGAAGATTTCATGCACTCTCCTCATCTTCCTCACTGCAGCAGCTGGCCCTGTGATAGCTTAAACGCGGTGCCCTTGGGAGACAGAGTTCAGATCTTAAATGTCAGGCTGGAATCAATGGACAGGGCTGGGGCCCAAACCAGCCCCCTAGATCCAATCACCTCTGGATTTCAGCAGGGACATTTTTGAGGCAGTCACGTTATCACCATGCACAGCTGCTGTGTTCTTTGTGACTCCTGCTCCTCACACTTTCACCTCAGCTGTCTGATGTCCAATGCAAAAAATACGCCACCAAGCATTACGGGTTGGTCTGTGGACATCAGTGCGGTCTGTTGGTTCTTTATTTGCGGCTGGGGAGTTCTGCTTCTACGTGCCCTGTGTGCTTTGGATCGGGATTTTGATTTTGGAAGCCCCTGGTCTGAGAGAGACATGTTGGGCTGCAGATCAGATTTGAAGTCAGAACGGATTTGTGCAGAAATAGGTCACCAATAGGTCCCTGCTCCAAATAGCTATGTTGCCGAATGCGTAGTGCATGTGAACTAAATTGTTTTATGCATGCATAGCCTGTGTGTCCATGTTGTGTGCTTCACTCTGTCTGCATCCATTGTTCACATGGGCTGTGTCTATCCATGCTGCATTGTGTGCATTCCTAGCTCTGGGTTGAACACACCAGCCATTGCAAAGTGGTTGGCAGGTGAATGTTCAGGCGATGATCCCCTGGAATAGCAATATCCTCCGGCAATCAGGAGGCAGGCCAGAGGCATGCTCGTGCTGCAATGTACGTGGATGGGCTCAGGTGGCCTGCGGGGATACTCTGTGAAGGGACCTGGTTCTAATGAGCGTTAAAGAGAGAAGCTGTGCTAACAAATGCCTGGCTTGTCAATGGTTAGGACTCACCCTGGGACAGTCCCTGGTCACTTGATAGGATGTGAAAGCTCAGTGCCCAGGAGATGTCGCTGGTGAAGAGGGTTTTCAAAAATCAGTGTGAGAGCCCTGTCGCCGTTTCCCTTGCCCCACCACCTACCAAGCTAGCAGAAATAACTGGGCAGTGTCCTGCAACTTCTCAAGGTGGTCCAGAAAGCTCTGGGCCTGCCAAGACCTGATTCTGGCTTTCCCGTGCAACAGCTGCTAGATGTTTGGCATCCCGGCCCTGATCCAACGATGCCATGGGATTCTTCTCATTGGCTGCTGTAGGCATTGGGTTGAGTTCCTAGAGCAGAACAAGGATCTCGGGTCTCCAATGGCTCTCCCCAGCCCAGGGCGAAAGGGCTTGTGCCTCCCACCTTTTTGCTCCCAATGGGGGTGTGTGTGTGTGTGTGTGTGTGTGTGCGCGCGCGCGTGCAGACTAGGCTAGTGGCAAAGATTAGAGCCTGTGTTCTAACCTGGAGCACTCCCATGACTTGGGCTAAGTGTCTAGCCCCTCACGTTCAGCACACCCAGAGACTTCTCATCAGGCTGGTCTTAGCCCTCAATCCTGCCACGTTCTCTGCAGTTTATTGTGCCTGGGTCATGCCAGTGAAGCCTCTAAAGGTCATCCAGTCCACATGGGATGCCTTGTAAGTGTTGCCTTGGTTTGTGTACTGCTTGGCTCCCACCGGCCACCCAGAGGGGCTGCATTTCAGCACTCTTGGCTGCAGAGAGAGCGTAACATGTCCTGGGATCCTCTGGGATGAAAGGGGACCCGGAGACAAAGCAAACACCACCGGGGACTGGATTCCTTTATTATTGCTTCTAGAAGGGCAGCGACTCCGGTCTTGGCGTCATAAAAGCAACTTTGATTAGCTTAAAAAAATTAAAATCTTAATTTAATTTAAAACACTGTCATTCACAGTCATGGCAAACACTGAGCAGACTAATTATTATGCAAATTAGGCAGATAGAAAAATGATTAATTGCACAAATTAAAAATTATTGTAAACATCCTGTGACTAGTGATAAGTGCGCATGGAGCGCGTGTGCAGGAAGGAGCATTGCTTAGCTGGCTCCTGAATCCTGATTTTTCTCATTAGCGGGACTTAATTAGCAAATGATGAGCGGGAGCCAGCAGCAGTTGCGCGGTTCCAGGGGTCAGGACAGGCCAGTGTTTGGTTTCAGATGATGGGGGAGAGGTGCCAGCCTGGCCGCTGTCATTGCCAGGATGAAGCTTGAACTTGAAAGCTGGGAGCTCGGTTCAATCAAACGCCATTAAGGTGACTTTGCTGCTGAAGGACTCCGTCAAGGGTGATTGGCCTCAAAACATCGCCGCCTCCTGCCTCTTTGCAAAGCCCCTGAGCCTCTGATGGGAAATCCCCTTCAACAGCCAGCACAGCTAGAACAGAAGTAATTGCCCACAGCCAGACATCACCAGCAAGCGCAGTGCTCGCCCGTAACCCTGCAGCACCAAGCCCATTGCCCGGCTCTGATGAGGACGGCTGAGCAACAAAGCAAGCTTCCTGCTCGCCCGCTCGGCAGTGCAACTCAGCCCTGTGCCAAGGCCAGAAGTGTGGTGCGCAGACAGGGAAGTTGGGACCGGTCTCTAGCAGCGTGGCCAGCCACGCTGCCCATTTGTGCCTCCTTTCCTGCAGGAGAAGCTGGGGTGGCGAGGGGCAGATGGACGACAGATGGACAGAGAGTCCAGGCAGGTAGTGTGCGCAGAGTCCTCTCCTGCAGCCCACGGCCTGCACCTCCATGGGCGTCTCCAGCAGGCCCCTGAGCCAGCGCTGGCTGAGCAGCCTCTGCAGATCTCGCACCTTGCGGAGAGCTGCGTGAGCCGGAGGGGTCGGTCCCTTCGGGGACGGGGCTGCAGTCCCTGGGCAGACTCTGCAGATGTGATGAGATTTGGAGAGCGATCGGTGCAGTCAGAGTGCCCCATGCATCCATGATGGGCTCCAGCCCCTCCTTGAAACAGCCTCGCACACCAGTGCTCTGGGGGAAGATCACTGAGGCCCTGCTCTGCTGGGAAGGGCAGCACGGCCCGCGAGCCAGAGACTGAAACGCCTCAGCTAGGACAGGGCAACGTCGAAAAGGGAGGCTAGGCAGGACTGTGCACGCTGGGGGGGGGGGCTGGTGGTCTCCGTCGGGAAGGGGAGAGAATTCCGGTCTCCGAGCCCATACAAGGGTTTATGCAGCCTATGTGACCTGCCAGGGGCGCTTCAGACCTATGCTGTCTCAGGCATGTCTAAGGTGCCCGTCACCATGGTATCGATGTGGGGCTGCACCCCCCGCCCCAGGTCCGTGAATAGCAGCTTGGGCTCAAGCTGGGAGGAGAGGACCAGCTCCTGGGAGGAGGGGCGCTGGTGCCCTGAAAACCCCCTGTGCTCAGGGCTCGGCTTCCTTTGGCAGGAACAGGAGCTGCTAACCAGGTGACTGGCTCGCTGAGCCCGGCCAGCCTGGCCTGCCCAGCACCGGTGGGATGGCTCATTCCCCTCTGTCTATCGGGGTGTGCAGAGCAGACACTAATGGGCTCTAGTCCCCTCCCTCCTGCCCCCGCACCTGGACACTGCTGCACCAGCATGGGGGGATGCTTCTGCCTCACCTGCCTGCCCATGCCTGCGCTTGGCTCACCGTCCTGCCGAGAGGGCTGGGGGAGCAGATGATGTATGTGAAGTGGGGGTGGCTCCTGCAGCACTAGGGGCTAGATTGCCCAGGGGAACCCTCCCAGCTCCCTAAACCCAGCCTCCTCCAGTGTCGACAGGAGCCATGTCCCTCGTTTGCCCAGTGCTTCCCCCGGCATGCCATCGGCAGCTGCCCCCACAAGTCACCCTCTGCTGCCAGCCTCTCCTTTCGCACCCAGCTGTTTATCAGCAGCCATTAGCCTACCCAGTCCCCAGGCTAGGAGACGGACTGCTGTTAGCACTGGCATTGCTGCAGGTGTCGTGTCTGAGGCTTGGATTGAGAGGCACGGACAGCAGGGGGAGGGGACCCAGGTCTGTGCCACCGGGACTGAAGGGCAGCAGCTGCCGAGGTGTGCAGGCTGAGAGGCGCAGCGATGCTGCAAGTCACTGGCAGAGCTGTGCAGAGGGTCCCGTGGCTTGACTAGTCCAGGGTGGTGCAAGTAGAATTGTGCAGGGCCCATAAATCTGGATTAGCAAAAGAGTTCAAGGCAGAGGAGCCCTGGCAGAGGTGTCCATGCCCAGGACTGGATTAGCAGGCTGGGCTGGGTGCACTGGCAGAGCTGTGGGTGCCCAGACTCTGTTCCTAGCAAGCATCCCCAGTCCCTTGCTTTCCGGAGAATGGGAAGTTGCCAGCATTTTCTCCATGCCTTTAATGCACACTCTAGGGGCTGCCACGCTGGCTGAGCTGGGGCCCGTGTGCTTGTTAGGGGCTGTGGTACGATCCCTAGACGTGGGCACTCTCCAGCAGGGACAGACTCCGGCACCTGGGCTGTTTGTCGGCTGTCATGTGAATGTAAAGCCGCCTCTGGACCGCGGCAGCCTGCCGTGGTGTGAGCAGGAGGGGTAGGGGTGGCATGATGGCTTTGTTTCATGTTATCCCTGATTCCCCCCAGGGTTAGCCAGTCTCATTCTGCCCTTCTGCTGTTGACAGTTCCCATCTCAAAGGGAGTTGCTGTATCCTGAAACACCTGCTCATTATTGTTGCTCTACAGAATATCATTACAAGGGGAGGCAGAGCTGAGTGGCTCGGACAGGAGCTGCCCACTCCGGATCTTTGCTCGTTTTCCCCGGAGTCAGAGGGAGGCTCAAATTGGGGCCAATCTGCAGCCTCAGCATGAGGAAGGGGCTGGGCAATTATCCAGTTTTTTCTCTCTGCCGTGCTGTCAGTCAGAGAGAGCAAGCGCCTGAGCCCCTAGGCAATACAAAGGGGCTAATCGGAGACCCCTCCCCACATCCAAGGGACACGGGCAATCACGGTGAGGATGGGGCATTGTAGAAGTTAGAGGCAGAGAACTGGTTATCGCAGGGGAATTCATCACACCAGTCCAGTCCACACGAAGTCTGCAGTGTTTCTCCTGAGCGTCACCCACTGGGGATGGCACATTGACATGGAGGGCCTGGCTCAAATCCATTGCCCGTTTGCCCCGAAGTTTAGGACAAAGAGGCTGGTTTGTGCTGTGCCAGCAGCGGCTGTGGTAGCTCTCTTACCAGGATGGAAAAAAGGGCCTTGTCTCACGGACCTTGCAACCTAAATCCCCGTCCCACAAGCTCTTCTCCTAGCCCTTTCCCGATGAGCGATGCTCTGGTGGCTGCCTGCCCCACACAGGTGGTGAAAGGACAATGTATGCCAGAGAAGCCAGTTAACCCACTTGGTTGCACCTAATGCCTGATGAATGAAGCCCTGCTGGTGGGGGGGCTATAAATAGAGGAAGTTTGGAGCAGAAGGGGTGTCAGGGAGGAAATCTGCAGCTATGCTCCGGATAGCAAGGAGTGAAGATGCCTGTAGGAAGCAGGAAGGCAGGAGGAGGAGAAAGCCCAGGGGAAAGGCTTGGTAGGAAGGAGTCTGGTGGACTGAACCTTGACAACCTGGAGTGGAACTCAGCGTAGCAGGCGGGCGTGGGTCCCCTACTGGCGGCTGGCAGGTGGCGTGGAGCACCTCAGAAGGAGATAGGGACAACTGGAAGCCCTGAGGAAAAGGTGCATGCGCCTCTGGTCCCAGAACTGAGTGTGTGAGGCTGGACGGAGGGAATGGACTCTTCTGCTGACCTTGGTCACCCTGGAAGGGTTGGGATTAAAGCACGATTTAGCCGGAGGACTAAGTACGAGAAGAGGCAGACCGCCAGGGAACTGCAGTGGGGTGCTAGAACAGAGCCTGTTATGCCATGCTGAGCCAAGAAGGGACGCTCTGGTGGTGAGTCCAACTCCTACAAACAGGGCTCATAAGGAGGAATGTTTTAGGGCCAGTGACACATGCAACCAGGGAAACCCCTTGTGCTCCTCTGACAACAGAAAGCAAATGACTCCTTCTCACACCCGTATAGTTAGAAGCCCTTCAGCACTCCTCCCTCCCTTCCCCATGATGCTAGAAAACACCCTTAGTCCCTGGTAGTGTTTGGGGAGATTTGCATCCGAATCCTCCCCAGCCAGGGAAGCCAGAACATCCCTCTCCGCTCTGCTCCAATAAAGCAGCAGCCAGAACATCGCTAGTCATTTGTGTAGCTCAAAGCAGGGGCTGGCCAGTGTGAGAGCAGTCCCGAGCGCCAGGCTCCTTTCAGTGGCAGAGGGACTGTGGCGTAGAACCACACTGGAAGTGGATGCGAATCTGTCTGGACTGGGATCCTGAAGTGTATGAAGGGGATTTACCCCCTGCCCAGCCCCTAAATGGGCACTTAGTAATTATTGGCGGTGCTTGCTTGTGCTAAGAATTAATGAGCTTATTTGTCTGCCATTTTGCTGCTAATTGCATAACATTATCCCCCCCCCCTCGTTTGACTGTTTTACTTTTATACTTTTGACAGTGAGTGCGATAATAACAATAATAGGCTTACACTGGGTAATAGGCTTATGTGGTGCATCATTCATGGCAAGGACAAGCAATTAAGATTGGCCTCACACATAATAATTAGGTTTCCGTTGATGAGCAGATCTGTAATGTGTTTTGTTGAGATTAAGAGCTTAATTCATGGTGTGACACCCCCACTCCCCCCGCCCCCGTGCTCCCTTCGACCCAAATCTGCTTGCCAAAACTTTGTCCAGTTCCACTGGCTTGGAGGGACTTCTGTCTCAGTGGGGTGATGTATTAGCTCCCCCTCCCAGAGGCACTTAGCTGGCCCTCATCCAGTACGCTGCCCCATATGCCCAGGGGGGTCAGGGCCATGCCTGGGAGGCACAAAGCGTATTGTAGGGATGGTCTGTGCTTTTGCTGGGCACAGGGGGATGGACTAGGAGGAGGAGCCTTTTACCTTTCGAGCGTTTCAATTTGGTCCAGGTGCGTAATGGTCAAACACTGCTCCTCTGATGGCTGGTTGGCCCCTTGAGAAAGGAGCTGCCTGTCTCAGAACAGCTTGTGATGGAGAGGCCCAGGGCAGAATGGGCCATGGACATTGACCCCTCCCACCTCTAGAACCTGGGGCCAGGCCAGGGTTGTGAAGCTGGAGCCTTAGTGTCTGGTTAAGTGGAGGATTTTTGTCTCCAGAGCCGCCAGCCAGGCAAGTTGGGTTCTTTCCAGACCTGGCTCTCAGGATGTGGGGGGGGAGGTTGCTGCTGCTGCAGCACAAAGAAGGAAGAAAACAAAGCAGAGTCACAATCCTGTGAACCTCATGCTCCATTTATCATAGAACTTGTCTGGTCCTCAGCATAGTATTCAATCTTAGCCCCATGTTGATGTGTGCAGCCTCTATCCCGTTGGATTTGGGGCCAGGCAGCACAGTGCCAGGTGCATTGTGCCAGGAACAGATGAGACAGGGAGGTCTCCCCTATTGTTTTCATTGCTTCTCCCTGCTGTTGTGGGTGCCAGTGGGAGAGGAAGGCTAGGTATTCTGTGGATAGCTCCCATTCTCCAGAGGGGACCCCCCCAATTCCCTTTTGGGAGAAGTCTGTCCACTGCAATCTCCGCTATTGCTCTTCTTCTCTCAGGAACACTTTTGTACCCCGTCTGGGAGCCCGTCCCACCTGTCAATACAGGCCCCATGCAGCGGCTCCTTCTCTGCCAGATGAAAGGCAGACTCGCACCAAGGGTTGCCTCTGACCCCTGCTTAACCAGGGCTGGATGTTGACAAGGAGAATCTTGCAAAGACCACTGCTTTACCGGCTGTATTCAAGGGAGCGTCCCCAGCTGGGCACATCTGGGGGAGAGGGGGGAAGGGGCTGGGGTCAGCTTCTCTCAGCTGGAAGCCCCTCACTATAGCTCTGACTACAGGCTCTTCAAAACCCTAGGCCAGCTGAACAGTGCATGGCCTGGACTCCATCACCGCCACTCTGCAGCCAAGACCAGTCCTCAGGGCTGGCCGGAGCTCTCTGCCGCACCACGCCATGCCACAGTGCAACTCCCATCTCTGGCTCCCTCGGATAGCTCCCCTCCCAAGCAACTGGCCCGGCCTCAGGTGTGGCACTCACTCTCCAGCCTGGCCAGCGCTGCAGTGCACTTAGCTGAACTTCTTAGGGGCCGGGCACCACATGGGGAGCAGGGGGAAGCCTTTAGCCGGGTAAGAAGCTGCTGGCTGGCTTCTGTCTCCTGCAGAGAGAGGATTTAATGGCACCAAATGCCACCACTCATCAGAGGCCAGTAACAGCCTCACTGAAGGGCCTTCATAAACTTTAATAATGAATATTGTCAACAGAGGGAAGGAGTCAGGAAGGTCAACCCCGCCCCTCTTCCTCTGTGGAGGCTGCTGCCCCCAGGAGCGTTGTGTGGGGTGGGGAGCGGTGGTGACTTTGCTAGGTGGTTGCCTGCCCCATGGGAACTGGACTGAGTCTCACCCCACCCCTGCGTGTTCCTCCCGGGCTGCAGAACGATCCTCAGATGGCAGCTTTCATTTCATTCTGCCCAGTGGGTAAGTCTCCTGCATCACGTACCACTGCCCTCCCCAGGCATCTGGCCCCACGCAGTGTTTCGCTCAGGGCTGGTCTCAGATGAGAAGCTCCAGCTGCTGGGTGCTCGCCCTGGGGGGCTCTTGCACAGCTGGTTGTTTGAAGCATTTTCAGATGAAGGGACGGAGCTAGAGAACAAATCGTTCCCCTCCTGGACGGGTGCCAAGGAGCCAGCCCTGGGCATCTGTGTCTCTGGTGCCATCAGGCAGACATTGATAAATGAAATCGCTGGAGGTAAATATGGGCTCTCCAGGCTACCCAAGCCTTCTTTTAAAAGGAAACCAAACTTCCAGTAAAGTGGGTCTGGGTAAGCGACACATTATAGTAACTGTTTCCTGCTGAGGTCTCCTATTATTTTTTAATTAAAAAGAACCAGAGATTTGTCACTTTAATTTCTTGCAAAATGACAGCAGCTCCAAGTCACAAGCACTTGGCAAATCCTGATGGCTCCATAAATTGTCCTGGGCTTTCAGCACAAAAGGCTCAGCTAGGCCAAGCTGGCAATAACCCATCTGAGGATGTGCAGTTACTTATAATGAGTATTTGCGGTCACAGTGGACTGCTTCCACCCTGGCTGCTATGACGCAAGGACATAGAGCATCCATGCCTGGCTGCAGAAAGAGTTCGGGTTTGGCTGATAGGTTTCTCTTGTTTGTTTTGTGAGTAGTAAAGGGTCATTTCGTGAGCTCAAAGCCCTATTGGGCTATTCACAGTAAATGCACATGGTAAGAAACAATTCCCTGCTCCAACGTCCTAGCACTCTAAACAGTGTACCATTACCTCAGAGAGAAAGTGAGTGACTTTGCTCAGGTCACACTGGGAGCTGGGAAATGAATCCAGCCCTCCTGGGTCTAGGATCATGCCTTAAGCACAAGGCTATTCTTTTATCCTACCAGAAGCTGTTTGAGAGATGGTTCTTAGAGAGGGACCTTTCAGAAACTTTGGCTGTTGTTCTTCCCTCCTTTCCTAGCTGGAGACCATTTTCCTGCACAATTCTCTGCATGGTGAAATGCAGTGCGACCCCGTTGGGTCCGAAGGGCCAGGGCTGGAGGGCTGTAGCAATGCTGAGCGGCCCGGGCTGGGAGCCTGGCGCTGGAGTTTCCTCAGCATTTCCCACTGGTGTTGGAAGGGTGGGGATGCTAGCGTAGATGGGCATGGGTGTTATCACCCTTCTCATAACAGGAGGCGGCTGCTTCGGAGCAAGCAAGAGTGGGGAAGTGGTTATGGCACACTCAGCAATAAGCGAGGGAAAAGGCTTTTCCTTTCTGTGTCTCACTGGTCAGAATACCTCCCCCCCCCACCTTGCCATCCATTCGTTCTCAACATTGCAACTCCTCCCTGGTTGCAGCGTCCTGAGCCATGCCCCCAGGCAGCCAGCAGGTGGCAGTGGATCTCAAGCCAGGTGGGCTCACCTGGCGAGGCTGACGGAAGAGCATTCCCGGAGGCTGCCCGGCAGCTTTGCTCCTGAATGCAGAGGGAAGTGGCTGCTGCTGGCGGTGTTAGAGCCTCAGCAGGACGCACCCCTGCTCTGCTCGGTGTGCTGCTGCTCTGAAGTAAAGCCGCTGTCGGTGCACATGGGCTGGTCCCAGCATCTCGCTGCCCATCGCCAGCACCTGCTGTGCGATCTGGCCTCTGTGCTTAGAGGGGAAGATGAAACACTTCACAGGGTAATCCTCTTTGCTCAGACACTCCTGCCCCACCATCCCGGCGCCTCCACTTACACACGCTCCAGTGCTGCTCCATTACACCCTTCACTTGTGTGGTGGTAGCTCCTGGAGTCCCAGACTGGCACAGGGCCCCTTTGGGCTGGTGCTGGACATATAGAGACCTGTCCACACCTTGCAGCGCTGACAATCTGTGTATAAGAGGCAGCTGGTGGCTGCTCCAGCTGGAGGGAGGGAGTCGAGTGTGAGCAGCAGTGTCACACGCCAGCGGGATAAGAAAGGGCCACCCGGGTCTGTACGCTTGTACAATGTAGCTCGTGGGTCAGTAGTGATAACAACGCAGCCTGAATGCTATTGGCCTTGCCAGCCGTGGCTGAAATACCGTAGGTTCCCTTAGTGGAAATGCTGCTGCTCTCTGAGAAGGGCTCTCCACTTCCCCTCCCTGCGGTTCCAGTCCTGTGCGGGCTGATAGGACGTCCATCCCCACGGGCTGGCACCAGAGAGGCAGAGGCCGCTGAATAAGCAGAGTGGTCGCTTATTTACCAGCTCCCTGCCAGTCCCATTTCCTGGCATGTTCAGAGAGCAGCCACCCTTTCTTAAAGAACTCTTTGCCGGTGCTACCCTCTTCCTGCCCAATGCCTTCCACAGAATTACCTCCCAGGCCCAGAGAACGACACGGGAAGCCTGGGCTTGCTCTCTGCCTCTGGTGGGCCCAGCAGAGGAAACTGGGCCGAAGAGCCCCAGAAAATGATGCTATCCCCCTTGCCCTTGATGCCCCACCATGCTCTGTGTGTGGTCTCCCTCAAACTCCTGCCTTTCCCAGGGAGGTGCCCGTCACTGAGAACGCAGAGCTCTCGGGAGGCAGTAGCTATGATCCCAACGTGATCATGAAGTTCTCCCCCAGGGGTCTGGCAGGCCCATGTCCCAGATTTCCAGCCACGAGACTTTCCGAGCCCATGAGCTCACATGGTTTCTCTCCACAGATCTCTACCGCACCAAAAGGGGCAGGACCAGGACTTCACGCCTCTTTGCTGATGCCGGCCCATGGGTGGTCCAGTCTGTAGGTTATGCAGGGTCACATCTCCCTAAGGGGTCCGCAAGGCCTTTCCTCTTATGTTCCCCTACCTTCCTTTGGAAGCTGGAGAGCTTGCTGAGGCAACAGGGACCAAATATCCTTCCCTTGCAGGTGAGGGTGTGTTCATTTAATTGAAGGCCTGTCTGCGGTTCTTTGCCAAAGCAGGCCACTTTTGGCATTTACTCTTGGGCCAAAGTCTGCTAACGCTGTGCCAAAGGTTAGGAGGTGTGGGGAGGAGAACCCAATTCCGATGCACTGTGCTTAGGGGTCGTGGGAGGCAGGCTTCATCCCCCCCCACCCCCCGCCAGTTGGAGTTTGGCCTAAATACAGGAGCTGACAGCCGGAGATCTTTCATGACCACAAAGTGGTCAGGACTCACATTTTACATCTCAGCTGAGAGGTGGCCCCTTCAGCCACACTGCAGAGCCCCAAGTACCCTGCCAGGGGATTGGCTCGCAAAGCAGAGCCTAATGCCATCCCTCCGCACCACTTGTTTTCCTATCCTGCAGCACATTTATATTAGGGGAATAAAAGCTTCTAAAATCCAGCTCTGTCTCTCAGCTGGTGGCTGGGCTGGGAATGAAAATCAATAAGACTGACAGGTTAGCAATTATATATGCAGATGTGCACTTTTCCTAATTATGGAATAATTAGGGACATGCAGAGATAAAAATTACTAATAATATTTACACTAGACTCTATTTTTTTAAATAACCTCTCTCCCTTGCTCCTATTTTCTGTCTGGTGGAAATAACTTAGCGGATCCCAGTTAATGAATATTTGTAAATGCAAGAGCATTCGGCGCTGGAATATCCACAGGGCAGCCTCTCTCTTCCTTGTAATTTTTTCTTACAAGATATTTAATATTTATGGCTCCATATCCCTGTGAACAAAAAATAAAAAAGCAGCCACCGCAAGCCCCCAGGAGCTGAGAGTCTGAGGATATTTATTGTGCTTCCTCTTTTCCTTTTCAATTACGAAGACACCTCACATAATTAAGTGCTAATAACCTTGTTAATCTAAAATGGATACTCTTTCTCCTAGCCATCTCTTAATCGAATTAAAAACAGATTAATAATCAACTCTGCGCCATCGTATGCAGTTACGGAAGCGGGAGTGGGTGATGGGGCGGGGATGCAGCATCTCACACGCTCATTGTTGCTGTCTTTTTATTCCTCTTTGCTCACAAAAGAGCGAACTCCAGTTTGTCAGTCTGGTTGTGAATGTGGCTGCGGGGGGGCCCCCTGTGCTGCTGGAATGAGTCGGAAGTGATAGCCCCTGCCCTTCTCTGGTGGCCGTTTGGTTCAACCACAAGGTAGCCTGTCACAGCAGGCTCCCCATAGCGAGTGCGGCGTGGGGCATTTTCAGGTCCGGCTCGAGAATGGCTCTAGGCCAGCCACTCAGAGTGGGCCTGGCCTCAGCTCTGGTCTTGTAGTTATTTGTATTCCAACAGAGGCGCAGCTGGGGGGACTGCACGGACATGCTGAGATGGGCCTCACTCCAAGGAGCGACCGGGCTCAACAGACAGGGTGGGCAAAGGAAGGTTGTTATCCTCCCATTGTATGGATGGGAACTGAGGAAGAGACACTGGGGGGAGGGAGGGTCTACTCTGCACACTCTAAGCCCAGGCCTGTGGGAGCCGGGATTGGACTTGGTGTTTCCAAGCCTATGTTTGAGCGTCCACACTGCACTGTAAACCTGGGCGTACAGCTGCTGGGCGTGTCTCACAGCCGTGCTAATGGGTCCGTGCTGTGCTACGCAGGCTGTCTGACTCGGACCTGAGGCTTTGTCATTTTGCAGTGTGGACGCAGCTCAGGGCTTGGACCCAAGTCTCTGCAGGATTTATTACCCTTCGGCTTTCTGCTGCTTTTAAGGGTGAGACACACGGAGGCAGCTTCTCTGTTCCCCCAAAGGGCATCAGCTGCTGTCGACAATGGTACCAGCCAGAGGTGCTGCAGGTGCGCCTGTCCCACGGCTGTGCTAGTCTCAGCCTGGGGAGTGCTGCTTATCCCCCAGCCGTCATGGAAGCACTTTGAAAACAGGCTGAACAGCACAGACGTGTTTCTCCTTGTTCTCTTTGCACTGTTTAAATTTTTAAGACAAACAGCCGTGTAACACCGTCTCGTAATGAAACTGTTTTATGTTAATTCATTATGAATCAGGCTTATTTTCATGCGCAGCTTGGCTTTGCTTCTCCCGCACTGAGCCTTTGATCTGTCAAAGGCTAAATGGGATATAAATAATCAAATTAAAAAGCAGCCTGGATGGAAATAAATACTTAGGCTGTGTCGTTCAGTGGCTAGTGCAAGGCACTGGGAAACAGGACTCCTGGCTTTTTTTTTTTCTCTGCTCTACCGCTGACTTGCTCTGTGTGCTGGAGTTAGCCACATCCCTGCTCTGGGCCTCAGTTTCCCCATCTGTAAAATGAGGGTGATGTTAGCTAAGCTTAGGAATGTTTGAGATGAAAGGTCCTAGCTAGGTATAATGTGTTACTGTAGACACGTGTCTGGGGAAGATAGAGTATTTATATCATGCTGTTGTCAGTTTCCCTGGATTTGTGCGCCTCTGAAATATTTAAAATGCATTGTACTAGTAATTATGATCACATTCCTTGCAGGCCATATTCTTTGCTGGTATAAATCAAGGCAGCTGCATTGGAGCTGTCCAATTTGTGCCAGTATGGAATTGGCCCTGTGTACGTGAAACACATTTTATGACATGATATATATGCATGCACATAGGGACTAGATCATCAACAAAATCCCTGTAGGATGGCAAACCTGAACGGAGGAAGAAACAGCAGAAGCTACCTAGTTTACTGTAGTTTGTTTAAATGATTATTTATATTTCTGTAGCATGTAGGGGCCCTAGTCTGGGACCAGAACCCTGTTGTGCTAGGCACTGTACAAACACAGAACAAAAAGACCATCCCTGCCCTAAAGAGCTCATGGTCTGAGTCTAAGACCAGGGGCAACAGATGGTTACAGACAGACGGATGGGGGAGTACAAGGTAACAATGAGACAATACTGCTTAGCATGATCAGTACCCTAGCCACTGTCTCGTGCACGCGTGTGTGTTTTGGCAGGCTTCATGGCAGACTTCGCTTCGTAGGAGGGCAATGAGGTGGCCTTGGGGATGTTTACAGGGAGTTCTTCCCAAGCATTAGGGGAAACATGGGGAAAAAGCATGAAGGTGCTTGCTGGAAAACTTGCCAAATGTGTCCTTCTCCAGCCTTCCTTGCAGCACTCCAGCTAGTGCAGTCTTGGGCACCGCTCAGCCAGTAAGCCTTAATTCAGAGATGCAGCAGCGTGCTCCTGTTAGACCTGGGCCCCTACAGAGTTCTCATGCCCTTCCATTCTAATCGGAAGCATTCCAATTGCCACTGCAGTCTTGAGCCTCTCTGCAGCTGTGCCAGTGTATCTCTGTGCTGACCTGCAGCTCCCCTGGCTGCAGTGTTCTGGGTTACACCAGGTAGGATGCATGTGCAGTGGTGCTTGACCATTTCAGACATGTTCAAGTACCTGCGGTGCTGCTGAATGTCCTAGCTACATGCCAGGTAAGGAGGTGCTGGTCCACCGCAGCGCTCCCTGGAGTTCAGCAGGACTGGGAATATTGGCAACGCAGCAGCTGCCTGGTAAGCCCCGCGGTGTCAGGCTCCTGCAATCCAAGGGCACCTTGGTTTCTCTCAGGCCATGTAGGGTGAGCTTTTACCCACTTCGCTCATTGAATTTCTCACTTGGTAAACCAGCGCCTCATTTGAGCTGCAAGTGCATCTAAGGTCGATGCTGTCTGGAACTCAGCCTTCCCTTTGGGACCCCTGGTGCGGCTAGAATCCCTTACGCTGTTGCAATGGTAACTGTTTGGTTGAATATGTTTCCCTCCCTATTCAAAGTAAGTCGACATGAGGGCATGCAGCAAAGAGGAGCAATGATGAAGCTGCTGCCAGATTTCTAAGTGTGACTCAGCTGAGATTTAGTGTTGGTAGCTATGTCAGAAAAGTTCATGTACCCTGTAGTGTCGCATTGTACATTCCGAGGTCAGAAGGGACCACTGTGATCATCTGGGCTGACCTACTGTCCGAGAACTGCCCTACAATAGTTCCTAGAGCAGAGCTTCCAGACAAACATCCATGTTTGATTTAAAACTGGTCCGGGATGGAGAATGCACTAAGACCCTTGATAAACTGCTCCAATGGTTAATTAGAAAGACTTTCTGGTTTTGCATGCAGAATCACTTGTGCATGTAATTCACTACACGCTTTAGTGTGCACAGGCGAATATCAGAATCTGTACAGCCAAATGGCCACTTTAAGGTAAAAAGCATGTGCCTTAAAACATGGCAATCATTTGCACAATTGCTCATGAGCACAAAATTGTGGCCATGGAAGATTACGCGATGAAACTACCCCATGCAGGGTACAAGTGTGCGACCAGCCTCCTCCTGCTGTGAGTCTGTGGGGCAGAGGCAGGGAGCAGCAGGTGGAGTACCAAGTATAGTGTGTGCTTGCGTCCCTCTAGCATGAGTCAGACCCTTCCAGATGTCACCTCTGCTTTCAGAGCTGCTTACAGAGGGCCAGCTGGCATGGTGAAGCTGCCTGAGTCATGGCTGGAGGCCGGGTGCAAGGCAGGTGGCTACTGGCTAGGGGCGTGTGGCACATGTGACTCAAGAGGCTGCATGGCCGGCAGCGAAGGTGGTTTCTCTTGCCTGTAGTTTTCCTTTAGTGACAGGCCTAGAGCCGAACAGCCTGTGCTTTGGAAAAGTTTGGAACTGAGCTTTGCAGTGGGAGCCCGTCTCTAGCTGTGTCCTCAAATGGCACCCTCCTCCCCTGTGCATTGTAGGGGCTAGTGACTGTCCCCTCCAGTCCCCCACTCTCTGACCTTTGCTGCAGCCTGCCTGCCACCAGGCCTCGTAATGGAAAGTCTGTTCATATGCACGCGGAATGAAATTCAATAAAACTCATTAACCTAACACCGGGCTGATAAGATGAGAGGCTGAGATGCTGCCGTCTGAGACACACAATGCCTCCTCCTGCTCTGCCAGCAGCCAGATAATTGCTTCAAAGCCTGCCACACAATGCATCAAAATGGAGGGGCTGAGAGGCACTGGACGCCCCGGACAAAGGAGAGGACAGAAAACTCCCCAAGGTGAATGGACCCACCAGAGCCTAGGGTGGCTACGGGTTCAGCTGTGCAACGGAATTGGGATGCCTCAGGCTCCTTGTGACGGCATAGAGAGCACTTGGGTCAATGCAAGGGGTAGGTGGTTCTTAGCTGGCTCCTCACTGGGTGAGATCAAGGCTGAGCATCTTAAATACGGGAAATTGGTGACTGAAAAATCAAGTGTAAACAGCCCCAGCGCCCTCCGCTCCCCAGCTTGAGACACTGCGGCGCGCGCAGCCCTGGGAAGCTGCATTAGCTACAAGGCCACTGTGGCGTTAGCCTATTGAAATGCACAGATCAATGGGCTTTTCCGGCTGTGGTCAAGGTGAGATTTTTCTCCTGGCTGTCGTGGGAGTCCCCGGTTCTCAAATATCTGTCAGGCACGCTGGGGTCTGGGGCCTGGGGCAGCTGGGATATTGTAGTGGGAGAACCTGCAGTGGGGGCTGAGAGCTCAGCAACTATAGAGCAATAGTAACATGACACCCCAAAGGCCCAGGCTTACAGGCTGGGTGAGGGCGTTCGTTAGGAATGATGCAGCAAAGGCAGGTACTAACGTGTGCAGTGAGCAGAGAGGCCTCGCTGCTGCGTGACAATGGGCTGGAGCCCATACCCATAACCTCGGCAGGGAATGGTCCCTTGCTCCCGTTCCCGAGGGCTGAGTGGCCATGTCAAAGGGGTGAGGAGCCTAGCAGTACAAGTTTCAGAAAGAGCGAGGCGTTGGCTCACATTATGCAGGACTTACATCCTGCTACCCAGTCAGGTTCCACAACAGGTGAGCACGAGGAGAGAGAGCCTCTTCTCAGATCCGCAGTGCGTCTCGCCCTGTCGCTCGTCCTGGGACCTCAGCAAGTAGTGGCAGAGTGACCCCAGGGTTGGTGCTTTGCTGAGCAATGCGCCAGCAAACCTGTTTTCAGCCATGCACTAACTGTTCTCCTTCCGTCTTTGTGCACGTCAGAGATGTCTCTCTGCTGCAGCCATTGTCTCCTTGGGTACAAGAGCCCAGGGGACTGTGAGCTGGTGCCATTCTGATCTGCACCTGGGTCTCATACAAGGTGAGCTTCTCCCTGCCAAGGTTTCCCATCTCTCTATGGGAAAAGGCCATGCCCAAAGGTCGGCATGCTGGGGAGCAAGATGGAGAGTGAACATGGGGGGTAGCAAGGACATTGTTTCCTTGGCAACAGTAACCATAGGAAAGTTCTCAGTCCCTCTCACCTCTGATGTGATTTGGACAGTGCAGGCAGGAGATGCCAGTATTGATTAAGGGCTGGATTTCCAGCCCTGTCCTTCCTTCTGGTCCAAGTGCCCTCATCCAAGCAGAGCATTATTGCCAAGGGCAGGTGGCTGGCTGAGCCCAGAACTTGCCTCAATGGGCTTTGAGCATGAAAATCCTTTCCCTTGCAAGTGCAAGTGTTAGAAAAAGGTCTAGCTGCGTGTGCAATTAGTGCACGAGTGGGGGCTGGGTTGGTGCCCTGCTGAAAAGAGGTGATGAATGCAATACTAGCCTGGGGAGATGGAGTGGATTGTTCTGGGGAAGAAAGAAACCATCTTGTGTAAGACTCTAGAGCAGAGCTTCGAAGAGCATCTGTTCTCCATTTCAGAGACTCAAAGACTGGAAGGGACCATTAGATAATCTAGTCCAAGCTCCTGCGTAGTACAGGCCCAGTTACCCTTTTATTGAACCCAATGACCTGGGCTTGGATCCCTGTGTGGGAAAACAGGCTTTAGTCTGTCTGGAACGGAGACTCCATCACTTCCCTTGGTAGTGTGCCCAGTGGTTACGCACCCTCGTTGTTAACAATTTAAATGTTTCTGGCTTTAACTTCTAGCTGTTGGTTTTTGGGATGTTTTTTCTGCTAGATTCAAGAGCTCTTTCAAACCCCGTACGTCCTCCACAGGAGGAATGGACAGACTATCATCGAGTCACCTCTCAATCTTGTTTTATAGCTAAATAGACTCAGTGCCTTACTTGTCTTGCTGTAAGACATTTTCTTCAGCCTTCAAATAGTTTGTGTGGCTCTTCTCTGCAACCTCTCCAATCTTTTCAACATCCTTTTTAAATGTGGACCCTGGACCTGGGAGCAGGTTTCCAGTATCGGTCCCACCAATGCCGTATGGAGAGGTAAAAGGATCACATTAACCCTTTTTTGCCACATGCTGGGAGCTTTTGTTCAGTTTGTTTGTTGTTTCTGTCTGCGAAGTCCCTAAATCTTTCTCGGCATCTGTCTTCTAGCATACAGTTGTCCACTCTGCAGTTATGGCCTGCATTCCTTGTTCCTAAGATATGACCCGGCATTTATGTGAATCACCCATCCGCTCCTGCATACCGTTGCCCAGGAACTAAGCGGCAGGCAGCTGTGACTGTGAGCGGCAGCGCCTTAACTTACATACAAAATGTGGTTAGCCTCCCGTCTCCCGTGCAAACTGGAACCGTGTTGGTAACCGGAGTTAGGCCAGACAAGTTCCTTAACGTGCCTGCATCTGTAGTATAGACGGGACTGAGAACTCTGTATTAAATAGAGTTTATGCTGCTTCATTGGAAACTGTGACTGAAGGACAAAGCAGCACTGGTGCCTGGGTTCCCCTAATCACACAGTTCCAGTGCTAGGCAGAAAGCTGCTATTGGGACGTCTCTGGGGAAATTAACTTAAAGGCAGTGACCAGCAATGACTGGTGCTGAACTAGGCTTGTGCTAGCTGAAGTTCCATTTAATGTGTGTGGGGACTGCTGGGTTCTGCAGGGTTTCACCCGGTGCACTTCCAAGGCAGAAGGCGCCATGTAACAAAGAATCAGAGCAGCAATGCTAGGAAGATCCCTTTTAGTTGGGATTATATTTCCTTCTCACTCTTTTCAGACTTTATAAAATCCTGTTTATTCAATGCGGGCACATTGCTGCCCCAGTAGTGTCTGTCCTTATGAACAGGGTTCGGCTGCATTGTGGTACCAAGAGTACTGCTCTGCAGCACGGCAGGGCGGTGGTATCCTGCAGGAGATGGTGTGTTGGCATGCAGGAGTCGCTGGCTTGCAGCACCAGGTAGGACATTTATCATTATTCCAGGGAACTCGCCTTTTGCCCTGACTGTACAGAAGTTTAGATCCTGTTCAGGGCACAGCATGCGGTACCAGTGTGTAGGCATGTCAGGCACTGCAGAAAACCAGATGGGGAGTGTATGCGTGTGTACAAAGATTTCCATTGTCCAGGGACTCTGTTCATCGGATTGCGTCTCTTTATACCAACATGAAAAGCTCCTTTGTTTCTCTGAAACCCCCAGGCTAAGCCTGCCCCACGTGTGAACGTGGCAGGGCAAAGTGCTGGTAGGGGTACCTCTCCTATAAGATTCCTCCCCTTCTTCTACATCTACTGCGTGGGAGTAGCCAGAAAGGTGCAGAAGAATGCAGCCTTGTTGGGAATCCTTCCTGCAGTCTGTCACCACATCTGGCCAGTGCTCTTTCAAGTGCCTGCAATCAGCCGGCTAAACTGTGGCTCTCATACCCTTGCACCTGAACATACAACTTGATGGGGGCGCTGGAGCTGAGACAGCTGCACATCCATATTTATCAGAGGATCCCAGCAAGCCTGGCTGTTAGGGTCTCATGCCAGCTCACAGCTGTTGACGCCTGTTGGAATTCCCAGGGCATTATTATCAAACCAATCGTTTCATTCCCGTATCAAAGATACACGCTCTGCTTTTTACTTTATTTTGTCAATAAGAAGAGAGAGAGGGAGGGCGAGCATGAGGGGCTAACAAGGCGGCTGGGAACAAAGGCGCAGAAGCAGCAGTGATAAAGTTCTTTGAAAACCAAATGTCCTACCAACCGTGGGGGTGATGAAAACAAATAGGCTCATTTCGAGCAGAGGTGCCATGCTGCTTTAAGGCCTAGCTGGCTGATTACGTGCACAGACGATCCATAATAATTGTGGGATCTCGTCTGTTGTTGCATGACTTAAGGCAGATTAATGGAGGCTGGGGGAACTGCACCAGAGCTGGGGGGCCGGGGAAATGGATTATGCTGCCTTCATGGTCAGAGCTCATAGCAGCATGGCACATGCACCACGGTTGTTTATAAATGATCAAACAAGCACATGCCCCACTGGATTGGGTGGAGGGGGTCAGGGCTACCTCTTCCTCTTCGTGGCCAGTAGCTGTGGAACAACTTCCAGCAGCTTGACCTGAGCTCGGAGATCTGCGTTGGCTACCAGAGAGGGAAATCTCCCGCCAGTCCAAGCCAGAGTGCTTCGTTGAGGGCCCTGTAGTCTCCTTGCTGGCCTTTGGCATGATCGCCCACTTGCAGGTGCATCCCTCTCTGTAATGAAGACGTTTCCTAGCAGCAGAGAGACTCCGGGGAGTGGGCTTTAGCATGTCAGCCCATTTCAGGGAGGGGGCTTAGAGGCACGTGGCTGCATCTCAGGCCTCGGCCTTGCTTGGTCTGCTGAGCACGAGTCCAGGGGAGCTCTCCTCCGGCAGGGCACCTTGCACAGAGGCCAGGGAATGCCATTCCCTGAAGTGACTGGGTGGATCAGGAGGGCGTGCGCTCCATTCCGCCCACTCCTCTCTGGAGGCTTTTGAGGCGGACATTTTTGCCAGTTGACCTCTGGTTGCCCCTGAGGCATAGCCCTTTGTGAGGGGGCAGTCTGATGCAGCCCAGGATTAGCCTACCAGCTCCTCCAAATAGGTTTGCTCTCCAAAATGTTCCCATGGGAATGCCAGCCTCTTCTGTGCAATGGAGGCTGCTTCTGTGGCCCAGTCTCCTGAGTGTGGCGGGATTTCTCACAAACGGGTTCCATCTGAAAATGAGATGTGTACCATCCAAGTGGGAACCTCTCCTCCCTCGAGACAGGCTGGGGGACCTCGAAGGCCAGCCCCCATTTGAATGTGAAGGGGTTTGTTTAACAACAACCCAACCCCTCTTACTGTGCCTGAATCCATATGGGACACCAGGATGTGTCAGATCTCTGTCAAGGTCATTTACATAGCATATGCTTTCGATATTGGACTCATTTGTAAGGCATCTCTTCTGTAAATACTTGGCTACACATGGAAGATATGACGTAAGGCACACGTGTCTCTTCTAGTGATTTTAGTTGCAGGTCAGATCAAAACCTGGAAGGTTCCTTTCTCTTTCTCTGGCTCAGTCTTGTGAGAAGATGCCAAAGTGAGTTGCCCAAGGTCATGCAGTGAGTCAGTGGCAGACCGGGCTTTGAACCCAGAAGCACAGATGTCTAGGCTGGTCCTTTAACCACAAGGCTAAGCTCCTGGAGCATTGTTTTAGAGCTGGTTGAAAAACAGGGAGAAAAACTTCTGTGAAAATTTTCATTGGAAAAACGGGGACATTTTCCGACCAGCCTTCATGACTATCAGCTTCCCCCAGCCAAGGGCTGTGTCTCGCTGCAAGCGAGGATGCAAAGGGCATCGGGCCCAGTGAGCCAAACAGACCCACAGTTCACACCTGTGATTGCTGGGCTGTGTGAGACCCAGGGAGGAGGGATGGACAGGCCAAGTGCCAGCCTGCAAGTGGGCACCTAACCTAGCTGGCAGCCCAGAGGAGAGCCCACTCCCCTTGCTGGCATTGGCAGCACTTCGCCTCGGGGCAGACTCACTTCCTCTAATACTTCCCTCTCTCCTGCTGCGCTGTCTCTGATAGCAAGTGCTCCTGGCCCCTGCTTAGCAGCCCTGCCCTGCTGTTGGGAGGCAAATCTGAGCGCTGAGCAATCAAAGGGAGCATACAGAGAGCGTTGCCGCTACGGTTTTGCTCCGGGCTCTGCCTTTGGGCTTCTCGTGGCTTTTCCCGAGCAGCAAGCGGCATCAGTTTTCATTAATCTACACATCAAAGCCACAGCTGCAAACATGGGAGAGGCTGTACAGGCTTCCACAATGGAGTCACAGGCAGCAACCTCAAGGGGAGGGGTGCGTGTGTGCGTGCGTGTGTGTGTGCATGCACGCGTGCGTATGCATGTGCCCCAGTGCAAAGTGAAGGGGGTCATTATTGCATTTCATGTGTCAGCTCTGACCGGACGGGTGAAGCCTGTCCTAGGCTGCTCAGCACATCTCAGTCCCGTGCAGGGCAGAAACCAGCCACCGTTCTATATTTTCAAGTCACTCCCCTGCTCTGCCTGCCTGAGCTCTGGCTCTGTGCCCCTTGTCCAGTCATAAGCAGCTAGGCCAACCGCTGGGACCTGGATGCTGCTGCTTCCCTGTAAAAATGTAGCAAAAGGAACTTTTATCTCTCGGCTGGAGGCGAAAGCCCTGCTTGCAGTATCACTCGCAGGCAGTTTGGATAGCCACACGCAAGGCTGATCAGCTCAGCCCTTATCTCTGGTGAACAGTCTCTCCCTGGCTTTTCCACCTTCGGCCGCATGCTGGCTTGTGCCACCCAGTCACGGGAGCCAGGCTGCTGCTCACCGTGGAACGGTGATATTCGGGTGCACCGGAGCTGAGTAGCCGGTTCCTTGGCAGCTATAAATTGAGATAAGTCTCTTGCAGAAGGAGCTGTCACAGTCCTGGCACCTTGACAGGCCTTGGGAAGCACAGAGTGCTGGCAGCTTTCACTGAGACCGTTTATTTTTCTGGACGGTCCGGCCTAATGAATGTCAAGCTCCGTTCTGCTCCCCGTTTGCCGCTGGCCTCTCACACGCCCTGCAGCTCAGGAAAGCCCAAGCCCCTGGCCGTTGGGGGTTGTTGCTGGTTTGTGAGTGGAGAGCAGATTTGTGAAAATCATTAGAAGCAGAGCAAGGGGGAGTGCGGCAGGAATGGGGCCCGGAGGCCCTGACGGTGCACCTCAGTGCTGACTGATAGCCCTGTGCTCCCCTCTCCTGTAGCTCTGCCAATGCACCCTTCTGTGCTGGCCTGGAGCCCTCCTGCAATTCTAGCACTGGGATCCCAGTACAGCTGTCCTGATGCAACTCAGTTGTGGCCAGCGTTCTAGGACAGAGCCTGCCTCCTAGAGCTGTGGGCAAGGCTGAGACCCATCACACTCCCTTCACCTGTGGTTGAACCTAGGGGCTGCAGAGCCGAAATGCAAATACCTGAAGTGGCTGAATTCTCTTAGTCCGGGTGTGCTTCCCTCTGCCTCTTGCAGCCCACCAGCTTTGTGGGAAGCAACAAACCCATGAACCACCTGCAGGGTAGAGGGGGAGTGGATATAATGTACCACAAGGAACAGGCACAGCAGCTCTTTGCGTCACTGCTCTGAACAAATGAAGTAATCGTCGGAGCAATCAGCTGAGATCTGATGGCCATGAGTGCAGAAAAGGTGTGACCGTGCTGGGTGGGTGCCAAGCCGTGGCCGTCGTGTGCTGGCTAATACTGGGCATGTCTAACGAGGGGGTGTTGCAGGCTGTGAAAGCAGAATGCAGGCTGGTCAGTGGCCCAGTTGTATTGCTGTGGAGAGGAAGCGCATGACATGCCTCGAGCACTGGGGGAGTGCACCACAGTACTGGCCTTTCCTGGTGCCAACTCTTGGGGTGAACCTGCCTGATTCATCCATATGTTTTCCTCGGTTCAAGTGATCGCAGAGGACAGTAGGGCTCAGTCCGAGGGGCCAACAAGGGAGCTGAGTAAAAACAAAGCTCCCCCAGCCAGGGCCAATCTCCCTTTTCTGTAGGCAGAATGGCTGAGCAGCGATGTTAGCAAAATTGGGGCCCAGCTGCTGCCTGGAATTCTTCAGAAAGCCAAAGGAGCAAAGAATTAGAAGGGAAAGGTTCAAGATGTTGCTATTGGATACAACAGGCATCCTAGTGTCTTGGTGACAGGGGCCATCTTCACCCACACTGCCCTTGACCAGCCCAGGGGCTGAAGCAAGGGGAGCCTTCGGGCAGTGGAGCAGCTGTGGAGATAACAGCATGTGTGCATGTTGCACACCTCTTGGGATTAACCGTGAAAGGAGTGACCTTTCTGTGGCTTGCACGCTGCACAGCTCTGATGAGAGGGGCCAGAGGCCCCTTTTACCTCTAGCTCACAGGTTCAAACCCAGGCCGACAGCTCCTCAGTGGCTTGTGAGACGTGAGTGTGGTGCTTCTCAATCCAGTTCTGAACAAACCAGTTGCGTCATGTTTAAAGCCAGAAGAGACCATTAGATCATCTAGTCGGACCCTCTGTATGTCACAGGCCATGAGCCGTCCTCAGATACCGCTGCACTCCGCCCAAAGGCGCTAGCTAGACTAAAGCACCTCGATCCTCAGGAGAGCAAACTGTGCCCCAGGGAGAGCCCCGGGTGCCCCTCACAACCTGTGTGTGATGGGATGGTGTCTGCCTCACAACTGGTGCCTTGCAGGCTGCTGGGGTTGCAGAACACCCAAGGATTGACTGAGTGAATGATGGCGACTAACCCTTCACTCGTTAGCCGGGCAGCCTGAGGGAACAACGCTCTGCGGCTGAACAGAGTATTCTTGTCTGTATTCTTGTCTGAGCTGCCACTTCCCCCCCGCACCAGCTGCCCCTGCATTTGGGAGAGCTTGTTTTTAGAAGGGAAGAACCCCCCGGGGCTAGTTTAGTGGCCAGCACAGAAGGTTAGCCCCTGATTAGGTAACAGGCAAAATATGTGAGCTGTTTGTAGGTCACACGCAGCGCTGATCACATAACAGGTGAATAAACACAAAGGGCTGATTTGTGTATCAGGGTTTATCTCTTCCATTAATAGGTTTCTAAATTGGTGGCAGTGGAGCAAAAAAAAACCCAATTTGAACTCCGAGCATGCGTGATTGCTATTGTAATAATCTTGGCTAATAAGAATATGATGGAAAGAAAACACATTTCTCATTAGCTTTTTGATTAATTACTCTACCTAATTTCCTAGGGGGACATGCTTGGGACTGATTGCCTTTGCTTTAGATGCATGGAGGTGGTTTACTTTAACTTAATTTTCTCAGTGACATTTTAATGGTGGGTTTCAATTCATCTCCTGTTGGCTGGAGACAGACTCAAGATCGGGGGCCATGCACGCTTCCCCAAGAAGTGAGAGTGGATAGGATGCATCTAGATGGGCTAGCGTCTTCCATGGGACCCACATGAGAGCCAGCCCCTAATAGCCCAGGCGTAGGATTTGGAGCCCCGGAGCTCTAATCTCAGCTCTAATGTTGGTTCTCTTAGGGATTGAGTAAATCCTATTAACCTCTGTGTCCCAGCTTCCCCTTCTGTACAAAGGGGATATTGACCCGCACCTGCATCTCAGAGGGGAAAGTGAGGACTACATTAAGCTTTAGTTGTGAAGCTGAGCTGTGCTATCTCACCTACTAGGAATTCGTATTCTGTTGTCCTGATCTGAGGACTGACCCCTTTGGAACAGGTGGCTCGTGGCCTAAAGATTTAAGTCAGGGGAGACAAAAAGGCCCACAAATAATTGGGTGTCTATTCTATATAGGTTCTCATGTCATGCTCATCAGTGTAGAGTCTAAGCGCCTTCCAGGCCTGTATTGGGCAGTGTGGCTACACAGCTGTCACACATCTGTTCTCTTCTCCCTTTCTCCGGGAGAAGCAGCGCCTGCAGTGGAGTGTTTTGTTTTGGGAAGGTTTGAGAGTTTTTTTTTTTAAATATACCTGTTGCTCTGTATCTGTGCTAGAGAGGGCAAGGTCAAAGAAATACTTTGTACTTGGAGTGGAAGGTGGGGAGGTTTGTGAGAGTCTTTGGTTCCTGTGGGAGTTTGTTCCACAGCCTCCGGCTGGGCCCTGAAAAAGCTCTGTCTCCTTGTGCCAGAGCAGCAGAATTGTTGACCAGAGTCTTCACCCTGGAGCTTTAGGTGACCGCTGGTTAGGTTGGGAATAGGCCCTTCTCTCTCCAGGCTTTGCTAATGAGCTAAAGCCTTGGAGACGTGATGGCTGGTTTTACAGGATCCAGGCATTCGCGACAGACCAGCGCTCAGCACTATGCAAAGGTGATGAGATGGATCTGTTTCCTGAGCAGCTAGAACACACCCCACCTGGTATTTGGGCAGGACAGAGATCTCCAGGCACTTCACACACACACACATGAATGGTGCTGTGCTGCTCTCCTGGGGGCAGAGGAAGTGACTCACCCAGAAGGGAGCACTTCTCAGAAACGAGATGTCTGCTGTGCTGATACATTCAGCAGCCAAGGGCACTCTTTGGTAGGCGCTGGGGTTTGCCTCCATACCCTTGGCCATTCACTCTGCGCTGCTCCACAGTGCCTTTCGCCCCTGAGAGGACTGCGGCCCAGGGCTGTCACCAGGGAATAGCTTGTCCCAGGGCTTTGGAAGGTGAGATGTGAACTGTCATCACTAGGGGCACACAGTGAGCCAGAGTAGAACGCAGGGTTCTCATCCGCGAGACCGCTCCTGGGAAAGAGATGCAGAACAGGCATGATTTATAGCCTGGCATCTAGACGGCAGCAGGGCCTGCACACTGCACCAGCACTGACATTCTTGTGGCCTCGCATGCAGTCCCCAGGGCCAGAGCTCAATCCCACCCAGAGCTGTTTGAAAGATGGGAGCATTTCCATGTAACCCTCTGTCTTGTCCATGCTGCAGGCTGGGCCTTTATTCCAAGGCTTGCATCCAGCTTTCAGTGCTCAGAAATGCTCTGTTGTTTTTCTTCCCCCTCTTTCCTTTGTCCCATTTCAACACTGAAAAGGGATGGGGCAGGCAGGGAAAATGATGAAAATGAAAAATGGGTTTTGTCAAAAAAGTAGGGGGGAAATTCCTCCAAATACTCTTGGTGTGGAGGTGGGAGATGTGAGGAGGGGAGGAGCAGCCAACTTTAGACGAACATTTTCTTCATGTAGAATAGTTCACCCAGCTCTGTTCCCAGCCTGGCCTTGTGGGCTTCCCCTGAGCCGCAGGCTAGAATCACTGCTGCATTCTTCATTACCAAATGGATCCCGCTCTGTAGGTGGGATAGGGACATTCCTTTCACATAGGCACCTCGCCTCTGCCAACCAGGGCTGGATTCACACCAGAGACCTAGAGGTGAAAGGACCTAGAAGGCCCCATCTCCAGATTCTTCCAGTTCCTCTGCAGGTGTTTTTTCCCATGGAGCAAGACTGACACCCAATGGCCAGTTAGGGCACTCCAAAGAGTGTGCTTTGGCTAAAGCCGGCATCCTGCCCAGCTCGCTAGGTGGGGGTGAGCCATAAGGGAAGGCAAGGAAAGATGGGGAGAAGCAACATGGAAGTGGAGTCCCTGACAGCTGCCTTCTACCCAAAGAAGGGTTAGATTTACTTCATCCCTATGTGGCTGCTCCGCACAGCATGCATTTTCCATGTAAAAGTGCTGGAGCAGGGGTCATCCTGCCCCATATCTCATATCTATTACTTGCCTTCCCCATCTCTCACAATTTTTCCTTCCAGGGACTGGCACCCTCTGATAAAATGGCTCTGCTGCTTGTGATCTGGGTCTCCCAGAGGGTGCATTTGTTACCCGCTACTCCTCTTTCAGAAGCATCCAAGGGCATGGCACAGATGCCGGTTTTTAACCGCTCACAGAATCCCGCTGTTGTTTGGACTTTCTATTCCCTGCTTGCTGACGCTCGTGCTAAGCGGTGCCAGATGCCAGGGCCAAAGGCCATAAGTGTTACTGTAATTCCTGAGGAGCTACCTAGAAACCACTAGGATGAAACTGGCTGATAGCTTGGCGAGGCAGGAACATGAGCGTTTGAGCAGGATCTTAGCATGGTGAGCATACTAATAATTAATTAGCAACGCTGATTAAAGGATTAAAGAGAATAGGATAAACAAAGCTGGATTGTTTTGGCAAGTTTATCTTGCAGCTTCACATAGGAAAACGGTGAGGTCACTGAGCCTTTTTCCCACCTCCCATACCTGCAGGCGGGAGATATGCTGCAGAAATACTTCTGTGTGTTTAGCAGTGTTAATCAGCAATTTACTTTTCATCAGCATATTTCATAAAGACAAGCTGGAGCCTCTCTTGCCAGGTACCTAGGGTGCAGCTATTGCAACAGCATGGACTTAATGCATTTTGCAACAGGCGACGGGAAACAGCAGCAGTTCCAGGCTGTGAACGCTTTGGGCCGGCTCGGTTGTACGGGATCAGAGCAGTGATGTACCTGGTGCAATATGCATGGTGCAGTAGCCTATTGCCTGCTTGTGGCAGAGCTGTTGAATTAATTGTCCATGTGAATTGTGAACTAGTGGTCAATTCTTGCCATCGCTCCAGTGCTCCTGCCACTCCAGCTCACTGTGTTGGACCTTCCCCTGTGCTGAAGGATAACAGGCATGGCGTACCTCTGACACTTAGCACATAATAGTCTGCCTGGCTGGAGCAGGCTGAGTCCCTCTCGCCTGGTGTCCTGGCTTAACACACTGGCTGGTATCTCCAAGGTGGTGGAACCAAGGGTGCTGGTGGCCTTGCGTGGAAATATTGGGGGCAGATGTATGTTTCCAGCCCTCAATGTTTTTGGCCACCCCAGTGTTTTGTGGAACCAGGGCGAGAGGGGACTTGGCTGTTTCTGCATGTGTGGGGGGTGGTGAAGGTGAGAGCGGGACCCCAAGGAGGGCTGGAGTGGCCACCAGAGTGCAGGAGATCAGGCTGGCTGCTGAGGAGCAGGAAGGAACAGGTCTGCACTTCTGTGGGTCCCAGGGAGACACTGGCCTGGGGGAGGGAGCTCCCCTTTCTGCTTGCTCATTCTGCCCCCAGGGAGCTGCTGGGGCTGAAAGGCAGCACCCAATGAGTCTGCTAAGCATCCTCACCTCGGAGCAGTCTCACTAATCCGAGGCGCCGCTCTCAGGAGGGTGACCTGTCAGCATCTTTCCAAGCTCGGGTGAGATTTCATATCGCTGAAGAGCTGTACGTCAATCGACGGGGAGCCACAACTCCTGAGCGTGGTTGGGGAGGAGAGCGAAGGAGAGCTGGCCATGAGCCGGGGAGCAGGGAAGGCTACGTTAATTGCTACGTTAACTGCGCTGGGCCCTTGGAGAAGTAGGACAACAGGAGCAAATGCTGCAGAACAAGCCTGGTCAGACTCCAGAGCAACAGTTCTTTCTGCCTTCGAGAGCGAGTGCTTTTATCTACATCCTGGAGCAGCATTTCTGTTGTTCAAGTGAAATTGTAAGGAACTCATTTTTTTAAAGGGGGGCCCTTTTTCCCCTATGGGCTTTGGGGAATGATGTCTCCATCTCTTGGGTAGCTCTGTCAGTGAAGCAGGTTCTCAGGCTGCACCTAACACCACCATTTGCTGAGGTCCAGTAGAGAACAGTCTAACTCATTTTAAGTAGGCAGCAGCAGAGCAGACATCATTGTGTTTAGAAGACCTAGGGGTATAGCAATTGCTCAATCCCCTCTTTGCCTTGCAACGGACGCTGGGAATCCAGCTGTTAAAAGGCATATGTTTACAAGAACTGGAAGCAACGAACTTCCTTCCTTGCATTATAAAATAAATGTTTCACAGCAACTAAAATATTCCAAGAGTATTTTGATGTTGCCACGTGGAGTGGTATCAAATGAGGGCTGGAGAAAGGAAAAGAATGTGAGGGGAGCAAGCAGAGAGTCATTTGTTTCCATTCCAGATGGAATTACGCTTCATATTTCCGCATCATAAAATCACCCAGAACGTTGATCTCTGCTTATTGTTGCAGGAGGAGACTCTGGGATTTTGTCATTGCAGGATAATAATCACTTGGGTGGGGAGGGACATCTAGGGAGACATCCACCATCTAGACTGTATGAGCTTCAGGACAGGACCTCATCTTCATGCCAGTCTGGGCAGGGCCATGCACATAGCTGGCACTACATAAATAATACATGATCCTCCTCTACTGGTAGCAGGGTAGGACAGATGTCATTATGCATAGCTCAGCCTTGCAAAATATACCCCTTCTCCCCGGGAAGATGCATGACAAGGCAGTCGTGCATCGTGGAGTTGTGTGTGGGCAGCTCAGGACTGGAGCTTGGTGATGGGGCGGGACAGTTCAATGGCACTGGGACGGCTGAGGCTGGGAACTAAGGATTGCAGTGGCAATGCAGTGGACATAGTGAGGACGCACCAGAAATCACTACCATGATACCAGGTGACAGTGTCATTTGAAGGCTGCTCCCTGCTGACTAACGGTAGGGGATCAGCATCAGCTGGGCCACGAAGCCTTGCATGGAGCCCTGCAGGACAGGTGCTCAGATTTGGTGAGAGTTTCTTACTAAAAGACACAGACAGAAGCAACCCCTCTAAGAAAGACACCTTCCAGCTGAGAGCTGGTGGCTTTTACGGTGTCATTAAAACATTGGCAAGTCCATACAAATCTCCACTAAATGAAATGTCAGTGTAATTCCATGTATCACCCTGTTACCTTGACATTTCTGTGGCTATTGTTTGAGTGCTAATTGCATGACAAATCATGCTGCTCTGAGCTATTTTCTACAAATCTTATCTGCATTTACTACTACTTTGGAGCTGTTCAGAACCTTTATCCCACTGTTCACAGCTGTTTGGTCCTGGCTGCTCAAGACGTACATAAAAGTAGGGCCTGGAGCCTGCCTTTTATCTGAGGTCAGGGTTACATGCATGCTGCTCTGTATCCAGGTTGAGGAACCACCCTGTGTATTGTAGGGGAAGAGGACATAGACGTGAGGAGGACCTTATTCAGTAAAGGTCACCTTGAAGTTGAGAAGTATTGATATCCGCCGATAATCCCTGCAGCCACTTCTATAAACCAGGAATCAGGGGGCAACAGGAGAGTAGTGGAACCTGATGGGATTGTGAAGGGAGTGGGTTGTGTGATAGTCGGGTTGTGTGCAGGCTGGCAGACAGGCTTGGGAGCAGCACGTTCCTGGGTCGTTGGGAGCTGGCTTTGCACCGGGGATGGTTGCACTGGTACGGGAAAGCTGCAGCTTTGTGACCAAAGAAGCTCTTTGCTTGCCAGAGTTAAAGGGTCAAAGGGAAAAAATGAAATGACAGTCGAGCCGTATATAACTAGACCTGGATTAGCTACAACAAACACTTCTCAGGGTGGAGGGTTATGTCCCCCTGTTGTGGGACAAATACATTGGGCCCTTCCCTGCTTGTTCAGCTGCCCAGTTACTGGAGCTGTTCTCAAGTTGCCTGCTTGTCTGGATAAGGGAGGAATGACTAAACTAGAGATGGGGCTGGGTGGGAAGGTCAGACCTGGATGGGAACCTCTCCAAAACCCAGGCACATTTTACATAGGCGCTGGTTCTGGACTTCATCTACAGTGGGCCAAACTGAAGCCCCATGATCAAGTAGCCACAGATCATTGGGCCTGTTTGGGTCCACGTGCCCTGCAAGGGGTGGGGAGGATCAGGATGCCCCTCCTCACCTTCAGCTACCCCTGCTGGACACAGGTCTCTCCAGTACCGGGTTCACTCTTATTCCCTCTGTGTTCTCAATGGATGGCTTCTTGGTCGAGCAGGTGCTCCAACCGGCTGAACAGCCCTTCCTGCTCTATCGTTGCAGTGGCTGTGCTCCAGCTAGAATGTATTTGAAAGGCTTTGAATGTGTGTGAGTTGGGGGTCTGTCCTACGCAATCGAAGAAGTGGAAATGAAAGGCCTGGTATGTGGGCTAGCCTCTTGCCCTGTCCAAGGCAGACTTGTTCCCATCTGATGTAACCTCGTAACAGGTTATCGTCTGTTGCCTTGGTGGAGCAGCTGGGCATGTAGAAGGTGTACCAAAGATGCCCTCAGAGCAGCAGTGGAACAATAGTTTGAGGTGGATAGCTGGAACAGCGAAGGATCCCAAGAGAGGAGCAATGCAACGCAATACATCAGTACGAAGGGAAATTTCACTGACAAACTTGTTTGATGGCTTAATGTGAGAAGGATTTGCTCTGACAGCAAGGCTGAAAAGCATAAAGTCCACTCCTAGATGCCTGCCAGTTGACGAAGGATGACATAATCAACCAAGCATGTACCGAGAGTAGACAAGATTACAGTCCAAATCCTCCCTCTCATTCTCATTGCTCCCAGCCTCCTAGGATTCTGCCTCCGCCTTGCACTCTTGAACATAGCATTACTGATCACCAACTCTACTGGATGCTGTTGAAGCATTTAATCCTCATAGCGGGTCATCAGGCTTTGATCAAATGAGTAGGAGTCCTGGGAGAGATCTGGAGAGGGTGAATGCCTCTCTAATCCCTGTGAAATACCAAGCTTGGGAGAGCCAAGCATTTTGGAACATGTAAAGACAAAACTACAAGAGACAAGTGCTGTTTATTAGTTAGAACAGGCAATTGGGTGTCAGGACTCTGGGATTCTGTTCTTGACACTGCTACTGACTCATTATGTGGCCTTGGACAAGTCACTGAACGTATCTGATTCTCACTTTGACCATCTGTAAAATAGGGGTAATGCTATTTCCCAGTTGTGTTGCATGATCCTTAATTAATGAATGATTTTGAAATGCACACAGATCTCCAGATTAACGATGTCACTGAAGTGCAAACTATTAGTCCGTGGAGGAGTCTCATGTTGGAAGATTTGTGTGATTGCCACGTTACAGAATCCTTGTACAATTGTCTAGGGAGCATTTTCAGAGTTAGCAGACTATCTTAGGGTGAGAATCCATGGCTTGGCACAGACTTTTCTGGTAAGATCAGCTTGGTTTTCACCAGTCTTTCTATTCTGGAGTTAGTTTCCTTTTGCCCATTTTATTTCTGTTCTGTAAAATGATCCATATTCTCACCCTAAGATACCCTGCTAAGTCTCTTTCAGTTCCTGAAATTTTAATAGTGTCCCAGGTACTTTGCATTGGGCACCGTAGTGAATGATCGAGATTCTGTTCTTACTTTCCTAAGTATATTTACAATAGATTTGCTCAATAAATTACTTTAACAACCCATGATGAGGAGCCACATTCAAAGAAGTGTCCCTGTCATTTTCTCAATAGAAATGCTTTTCAACGCCAGGAAAGCATTTTCTCCTATCCCATAGCTACTATATCCATGTGTGCAGCCGTCAAATTAGGTGGACAAAGAGCCATCTGAAAGAGGCAGCCCTCCCCTTCCCCCCCCCAACACCACCCAAGAAAACCAACACCCAAAACCCAACAACAACAACAAAAAAGCCTCGCTAAGGGATTTGAATGGCAAAAAGGTCATTCACATGCATTACTCTTCTGCACTTTGGAAGCCTCTGTGACGGGCAATGACATTGCTGTCCGTGGTGCTGAAAGAATAAGTGATGGCTATATTTATGTTTCCATCTACATGCATGGATCAAAGCAGACATTTTAATCTATTCAACAACAACTCAAGGATTAAAAAGTTGCAGACAAATCACAGTCCCAAATTGGTAATATATTTTTGCTTGTCAGTTGACAAATCATTTTATAAATCTACTCTACAGTTTTATGTGTTCCTTATAAGAGTAAGGAATTTACCAACTTTTAACCTGCTGTCTTTGTGCAGCTTATTCCACTCACATCCTCAAGTGGGGAAAACACAGCAGACACATACATTATAAATGTAATTTCCCCATTTGCACCAGTTCTGCTTGTTTTGTGTAGCGTCTAGGAAGTGCAATACAGCAGGGCACCAAGTTGTTTGATATTTATGTTAACTGTTTTGCTCAAATGGTTATTTCTTTGAATCTCTTGCATTTTATTCTGCTCTGTAATAATATTCTGCCTCAATAATAGCCCTTCCAGGTGTGGCTTGTGGCCTGCTTAGTTTTCAGTAGTCCACAGTATATTATTCCATCTAGGCTGGGGTACATACAGGCACACCCAGACACCCCCGTCAGCAAAGCGTTGGGAGAATCAGATGGAATAGTTGCACTTACAAAGTAAATGCAACTTCTCTATATATGTAGAGGAAAAACATCCAATTTTATATTTTCAGGCTTCAAAAGTCCTGTGGTATTTTCTCAGGAACTCTTCTCCAAAGTTCAAATCTTAAGAACATAAGAACGGCCAGACTGGGTCAGACCAATGGTCCATTTAGCCCAGTACCCTGTCTTCCGACAGTGCCAGGTGTAGAACAGGTAGTCATCAAGCGATTCATCCCATCACCCATTCCTGGCTTCTGTCAAACAGCAATCCCTGCCCATCCTGGCTAATAGCCATTGATGGACCTATCCTCCTTCAACTTATCTAGTCCTTTTTTGAATGTTATAGCCTTGACCTTCACCACATCCTCTGGCAATGAGTTTCACAGGTTGATTGTGTGTTCTGTGAAGAAATACTTCCTTTTGTTCATTTTAAACCTGCTGCCTATTAATTTCATTTGGTGACCCCTAGTTCTTGTGTTATGAGAAGCAGTAAATAACACTTCCTTATTTACTTTCTCCACACCAGTTGTGATTTTATAGACCTCCATCATATCCCCCCTTAGTTGTCTCTTTTCCAAGCTGAAAAGTCCCAGCCTTATTAATCTCTCCTCATATGGAAGCTTTTTCATACCCCTAATAATTTTAGTTGCCCTTATCTTATTCCAATATATCTTTTTTGGATGGGATGACCAGATCTGCACACAGTATTCAAGATATGGGTGTACTGTGGATTTATAAAGAAGCAATACAATATTTTCTGTCGTCTTATCTATCTTTTTCCTAATGATTCCCAACATTGTTAGCTTTTTTGACGGCTGCTGCACACTGAGAGGATGTTTTCAGAGAACTATCCACAGTGACTCCGAGATCTCCTTCTTGAGTGGTAACAGCTAATTTAGACCCCCTCGTTTTATGTGTGTGGTTGGGATCATGTTTTCCAGTGTGCACTGCTTTGCATTTACCAATGCTGAATGCCATCTGCCATTTTGTTGCCCAGTCACCCAGTTTTGTGAGCTCCCTTTGTAATTCTTCACAGTCTGCTTTGGACTTAACTATCTTGAGTAGTTTTGTATGATCTGTAAATTTTGCCACCTCACTGTTCACCCCTTTTTCCAGATCATTTATGAATATGTTGAACAGCACTGGTCCCAGTACAGACCCCTCGGGGACACCACTATTTTACCTCTCTCCATTCTGAAAACTGACCATTGATTGCTATCCTTAGTTTCCTATCTTTTAACCTGATACTGAAAATCTTCAGGAGCAACTCTGAGGCACTCAGGTCTAAGAGTAAGAAAAGGCTGCTCCAGTTTATGCTGTGATCCACTGGGCCAGTTCTGTGTATGGTTATAATAATAAGTGCATTATGGTAGCACCTGGATAAGTGAGATCTGAGGGCTGTTGCACTAAGTGCTGTACAAACACATAGCTAGAGACTGTTCTTGCTTCGAAGAGATGACCATCTAAATAGAAAAGGCAGACAAAAGGTGTGCGGGGAAAACAGGCACAGAGAGGGGAGGTGACTTGTCAAGGTCACATGGGAGATCTATGAGGTGAGATGAACTCCAAGGTGTAGTTATCCTTGCATAGGATCCCTGGCACGTAGGGCATCTGCATCTTGTCTGTGTGCAGTTATTCAGTTGGAGATGCGGTATTAGTTTTCCTCTCCATGTCAGTTGCACATCGCTGCAGAATGCAATGACTTTTATTTACCAGCATGTTTATTTTTCAAATAAAGTAATTACTAATTAATTGGTGAGGAGCTTGATTTTTAATCCCAGAGCACATATGAGGCAAATCTGGTCATTTGTGTGTGTGTGTGTGTGTGTGTGTGTGTGTACGCGTGTGTGTGTGTACGGGCTGTGTGGTAGAATTTTATGACTGCACCATCTGGCAGTTTGAAAATAATTAGCAGGTGTCCAGTGCTGGGAGCAGGTAATTGCCAATGGCGAGATCTATATATTTTTGCATATGTTCCTGGAACTAACAGACCTCCGAGCAGATGATGGAAGGAGGTGCATTGTTCACAAACAGAAAATAATCCGCAATATTCACAGAATAAAGGTTAACCCCACTGGGTGAGTGTGAAGGGGAGAGAGCTTTAGAGGAGACAAGTGAGAATCTCATCAGGGAGTGCTAATGTCTAAGTAGAGGCTTCTTTTTATTCTCCAGCTGGAGGTGTAACATTTGAGTTGGATTTATGGCTTGGAACGGTAAAGCCAGGGCTATCTCTGAAGGCCCAGTTTGGATAAACAGGGATACTGTCTGCTAATACCTCTGCTCATTCAACAGCATTGCCTTTGTAGAAAACGTTCTGTGAGGTAATGTGGGGTAATGTGGGGTGGCTTCTCTGTGGCTCTAATGTTTCCAAGGCTTCACTTTAAACAGCTCCTGGCTTCAGTGTGAGCTACAAAAGGAAGAAGCAGCTGTGTAATGAACGGAGGCAGTTCTCACCTAGACAGAGGCACAGGAGGGGTCCTGGCAGAGCATCTTTGAAAGATTGATAGATGCTGCCTCTGTGGATCTTGGAGTGCAAGAGGGCTGGGGAAATCCTTCTCGGGGGGCAAGTTGCTATCTGACTCCCAGTCACAGAAGTGGGGAGAAAACTGCCCTACCTGTCCGTTCCTGTTTATGGTAGGGCAAACGAGACCCCAGGGTGGTGGGAGTTGGATTTTTATTTAGACATGTAACATACACCCATCTATTGCTCTGTGTGCTTGGTGTGAAGTTTGCAAGGGTCTCACTTGCATGTCCCGGAAGCAAAGGGTTACAATCTGTCTGCTGTCTCAGCCTGGGCCTGCACAGAGAACTTGCTAATCTTTCCCACTATCGTTTCTCTTGCACATGGCTACTTTCTGCTTCCCGCTCCCAGCCTTGGCCGCCACAGACTGGAAATACCAGATCTCCGTGTCACCAGTGCTTCAGCCTGCTTTGCATTTGAGCTGCTGGGTGTTTTCCAAATGGAGCCACCCTGTCTCTTCCAGGATGCTCGTGACTCGGCCGAAGAGCAACTCTAGCACTGGCTTCTGTGTTGGGCAGGAAAGAGCTCCCCCCTGGGGACGCAGCCCATCATACTATGAGGACCACTCACCAGGGCCATGCACATCCTATAAGGAGAGCAGGGGGAGTGGGGATGTATGTGCATCATGCAGGGGAATGGATGGGGCTGAGACCCAGTTGGGATGGGGGGCGGGAGGGAGATGCAGGCCTTAGACATGAAGCTGGTGATTAACACCTGGGGCGTAAGCTGAGAGACCTGAGCAGGTAGCTAGGGCACCCTAGTGTCTGTTGGTTCCCCCCCACCCACTATTTTCCCACACAGGACCAGACTAACCCCTCCCAGATCTTTGTGCCATGGGGATTTGAGTTCTCATTTGGCAGGGGAAGATTTAAATGCAGGAAGCAAAGATGCGCACACACCACTGGCAAAATATTACTCCTGTCTGTTTCACAGGTCAGCAGTTTTATTCCTTTTTAAGCTGAGCATGTCCCTGGAGGACAAGCCCTTTTGCCTTCAGTCTGTTCAGAGCAAAACTAGACTACCAGGGATCTTATTTACATCAGCCTCTTCTGCTATTAAGTGTGTATCCCGCAGCCTTCAGTTGCTAGGGAAACAAAGCTGGGATGGCAGCTCCGCAGCTGGGCTCCTTTGTCATAGAAGTAGCTTTGAGCTTTACCTGTTGGTGAAGTGTGTTGCATTGGTGGTGAATATTGACTCTTTCAGGGAGTGCACTGCGTGGCCTTTCCCTCCAGCAGGAGATTTTATTTCCTGTGACCTGGACTTTCCAGAGTAGTCAGACCCCAGAGGGGGTTTGGCTGAGTTGCTGGTGTAAACTAGACATGCTTTGAATGAGGGGAGAGGGGCTTCTGATGCAGAGCTGCAGGCAGCTGGCCAGGAAGGAATGCAGGCAGCAGTAAATGGCAGAAGATTATTTATCGGAGGGAAGCTAATTCATGCTTTTTGATACTCAGGGGTCACTTTAAAATGTCACCTTCTTGCTTTAAATGGTGCCTGTGTGCTTGTCCTGCATCCATTACTATTAATGAATTGGATTACGGTACCACCATCCCCCAGATCAGGGCCCCGGGGTGCTGGGAGTTGTACCAAGAGGAAGCAAGGGACAGCCCCTGTCCTGTGGAGATTACAGCCTAAACTGGCAGAACAGAGGATAGGAGGGGAAAGCGAGGCAGAGAGGGAAGTGTCTTGCCCAAATCAATGTGTCCTCCCCTCATAGTATTAATCAAAAGGATGCATATGTCTGGATAGGCAGCTGCTGCATTGCACACCAGCGGTGGCAGTGTTGGGTGAAAGCCAAGCCTCTGGGCTAGGCATGGAATATATGCAGAGAGATTGTGAGGCTGGGTTAGTGAGTGTCTGGAGAAGTCAGTGAGATTTTTGGATCATGTGGTTACATCTGGGTCCTGATGTGGCGCCCATCACCATGGCATCTGAGCGTCTCACGTATATCTGTGAATTTCATCTCTGCCCTGCCATGCGCCATCGTTACTTAACAATGACTAGCCCCATCACTGGCTTCGGATGTCCCCCTTGGAACTCACCCTCAAAACGCTTCTCTTTGGAAGAGTCTCCTCTTTCTTCCTCACTGAAATACAATTGCACTCCGTGAAACTCCCTTCTCTGCCGCCTCCCTTCTGAGCATTCTTGAGAACATAAGAAGGGCCACACTGGGTCAGACCAGTGATCCATTGAGCCCAGTCTCGGGTCTCTGACAGGGGCCAGTGCCATAGCTTCAGGGGGAGAGTACAGAACAGGGCACGTCTGTAGAGAGTCATCCTGTCTTCCCCTTCTGGATTCTGGCCATCAGAGGTTTAGGATCGCCCTGAGCATGGGGTTGCATCCCTGACTGTCTTGGCTAATAGCCATTGATGGACCTGTCCTCCATTAACTTATCTAGCTCTTTTTGAACCTGGATATACTTTTGGCCTCCACAACATTCCATGGTAATGAGTTCCACAGCTTAATTATGCATGGTGTGGAAAAGCGCTTCCTCTTCTCTGTATTAAATCTGCTGCCTATTAATGTCATTGGGTGCTCCCTGGTGTTTGTGTTGTGGGAAAGGCTAAATAACATGTATCTATTCACCTCGTCCACACAATTCATGATTTTATAGATCTCGATCATATCCCCCATTAATCGGCTTTTTTCCCCTAAGATCAGCCCTCATCTTTTTAGTCTCTCCTTGTATGGAAATCATTCTGTTCCTTTGATCACCTTCGGTGCCCTTCTCTGAACCGTTTCTAGTTCCACTACATCTTTTCTGAGATGGGCGATCAGAACTGGGCACAGCATTCAAGGCGTGGGCGCACATGGAGTTATCTAGTGGCGGCAGTGCCTTATTTTCTGTCGCTTTCCTGATAGGCTAACAGAATGTTAGGAACTTTTTAACTGCTGCTGCAGCTTGTTGAGCTGAAGTTTTCAGAGAACTATCCATGGTGACCCCCAGAGCTTTCTTGAATGGTAACAGCTCATTTAGAACCTGTCATTATGTGCCTGTAGTTGGGATTATGTTTTCCAATGTGCACTGCTTTGCACTTACCAATGTTGAATTTCATCTGCCATTTTGTTGCTGAGTCGCCCACCTTTGTGCGATCCCCCTGTAATTCCTCAGTCTGCCTTGACTTAATAATTTTGTGTCATCTGCAAACTTTGCCACTTCCCTGTTCACTTTATTTCAGAGGGAGTTGTTTTGTTTATTTCTCAGGCTGCACTTTCTGACACTTCTCCTCTGGAGGCCGGGCTTTGAAATGGATGCAAAATGTGTTTGGGGGCCCCCAGCAAGACCCTTAATGAACATTTGACCAGGTTGCTACATCTCAATGTGTACGACCCAAAGGGCAGAGGACTGGCATAGCAGGGGGTCTGCAGGTCAGGAGTAGGGTGCCCTGCCAGAGCAACGAAGCAATGACTGGAGTAATGAAGGAGTCTCAGACTGGTTTGGAGTCAGGCGCGTCGGCAGAGCTGCGAGGGAGGTTTTTACTGGCTCTTCCCATGCTATTCATATTCAGCAGATAGCTAGCAGACGTCAGTCAATGGGGCTGCCTACATGGCTATTGCAATGCTAAATCCATATAAACCGTCCAAAGAGATCCTAATAAACCCAATTCAGAGCAGAACTGGATGGGGCCAAAAAGCACTAAATTCAAAAGAGTTTTTCTACATTGGCTTCTTTTGATTATGATTCTACTTTTTTTTTCCCTCTCCTGGACAGTGCCAGGCAAGTTGATGAATTATCCCAATATATATTCTGTCTGGAAAGAAAGCACATATCATATATATCTTTGACAAGTTATTATTCTCCCTTATCAGAATATGTGCGCATCCAGCCCCGCCATAACTCACCCTTTGCCTAGCTTTTGTAACGAGACAAGGGAAACGCAGCAGATTCTTAAAACTCCTGCTTCCCCAGGCGCAGCCCTGACAAGTCCTGAAATAACTTCAAGGAGCTCAGAACTCTGTCTGCCAGCGCTGGCATATTCCAGGGTAACCTAGGAGTAATTGGAAGACTGGGTAGCGTGCGTGGGAAGAACAGCCATCTGAGCTCTCGTACCCAATGGGAAGGAAGCACAGAACAGGTAGGGGTGGGAATGCTGGGGTTTAACCCTTGCTCTGATTTAATGTGCACACAGATTTTAGGAGGAATATTCAACCTCATGTTTCAGGACTTAAGCCAATTAAGATCAGCGTGAGTCCTAGTCGTGGGGAGTGGATTACCTCACTCCAGCCTGCTGCAGGGTTTCTTGCACCTTCTTCTGGGCACTGGATGGATGGATCCTGTGGATCCCGGCTGTGGATGGATCCTGTGGATCCCGGCTGGATGGAGTAGTCCATTCTGGTAGTTTCTGTGTTTCTCTGCCTTCACTGGGACCACTTGGGGAGTAAATCTTGCACCTCGTGAGTAAAGTTAGGCATTATGGAGGCAATTGGGGCCTCGCTCACTGCTGCCATGGCAGGGGGTTCACCAGGACAACCAAACATCTGAAGCAAGGCTGTGCTGGAGGAAAGAGAGATGTCAGTCCAGCCTCGGGCATAGGCCTGTGAGGGCCTCAGGTAGGCCTCCCTCCCCATCTGTAAGGGAGAGGGGGAGCAGCATCCAAGGCAGATGATGAACGAGGCGTGAGTCAATGTCAGCACTCTGCATGTGGCCAGAAGAATCCCGATTTGTCATGTTTCCAGTGGTATTACTACATCTCTCCCAGGCGCCAGGCTTCCAAACAGCAGATTCCCTATGTAGGAATATAAATGGGGCATCTCGCAGCACCATTTACGAGTGGGGCACAGCTAATGAGGCTTTGTCCGGGCGGTAAATGGGTCTGGACCAGTGGTGGTCTCTGATGGGAACAGTCCCATCGAGATGCTACGAAGACTGATCTCCTCTTGCACAGAGTTGGCAGCTGGGAAATGAATCCCACTGGGAAGTGATCTGTTTGCCTGTTACTCCTGTTGGGGCAGAGTAAAGGGAGCTGGGGCTATGGCAAATGGTGTTGCTAAACTCAGGGGAATGGTGTTCCCCTGCTAACGTGCCTCCCCCAGGAAATCCTTTCTGCAGGGCGAAGACCCGGAAGGACGTGAAATTAACACGTTAAGTTAATTCTCTGCCTGCCTCACCTCTAGCTGAGCGTCACAAATTAAATGTCATGCCATGAGCTGGAGGCGTCCGTGCGTGAGATGGCTGTGGGGGAAGGATGCCGGCTGGTGGACACGTTCCAATGGCAGAGAGCCTTACTACAACTCCAGTACAGCGCATGGCAGCTGCCCCGTGCGTTTCCCTGCAGCGGCAGTGGAGATCCTATCATGCTGCTCATCCAGCCAGGCCATTCCTACTGCCCCTCGCCTTGCAGTACTCAAGACCTGGACCAGTTTATATCCACAGAACTTCACCCAGCACTGGCTTCCTGGTGGATCCTGCTCACGTTGTGGTTCTGCTCCACACGTGTGAGTGATAGCATGATCCTGTGCTGCTGCACAGGGGGCAGGGAGGAGACAGGCCTGCTCCTCACTTGTGCCCACGCTGAGCAGCTCCAACCAGCATGATGGTGCACATGCCCTGCCCTTCGGAAGGGTTGCCCCAGAAATAGCTCTCCCCGTGCCATGCTGCTCTGCGGGACGCAGGAACTCCCTGGCTGCTCTTTCCTGCAGGAACTCCGGCTCCCAGTGGGCTGGCCCCATTGCATCGGCCAGGCGTGAGGCGGAAGGAGTTAAGGACGCACGCAGGCAGTGACAGCAGAAACACTCAGTGCCTGACACGGCTCCGGGTTCCGCTTCCATTAGTAGCAGATGGAGGCCAATTAGCTTGCTGTGTGTAAGTGATGAGCGACTGACAGTGGCATGCGGAAGGCTGCCTGTTCCCTGGAGGACTGGTGACAGGAAAGGTCAGAGCCTGCAATGAGCCAGGCAGCTGCGCCCCTCTGTAGGAACGCCGCTTCCATCTCTCTTCAGACTGTGACCCGAGAGAGGCCAGCCGGGTGGCTATGGCACATGTCCCCCTCCCCGCCACACCAGCAGATGGCATGGTGTGCCGGATGCAGAGGTGGAGAGATGGTATTGCTGCAGACAGGAGATGGGCTGTAGGAGGCACCTGCACTGAGTCCTTGGCAGCCTGTCCCTAGCAGCCTGTGGCAGCTCAACCCCACCCCACTGAGCCTCTTAAGGGCAGTACTGGCCTAAGGCAGGCTGTGTACTAGCTTCCCTGCCCTCACGAGCGTACACAGGTCTAGCTCAATCCCATCTGTCATACCCCCTTGTGTCCCGGTCCTGGGACCCTCCGTAGCTCTGCCGATGCACCTCAGGGCTGCCCACAGCTCTGCCTGCAACTCGGAGTCCTGGATCCCCTAGAAAAAGTCCCATCCGAGGTATCCGAGTCAAAAGAGAGCGTCCTGCCTGCCATGGGCCGTCGCTCGGTGTTGCCATGTCAGATACCCAGGTGGACGGTGCCATGCAGATAGCACGTTCAAGCTGTTTGCGGCGTTGTTCCCGGATGTGCTCTTGGCCACAGCCAAAGGGCATCCCGGGTAGCACTCCTTGCTGAAGACAGAGATGGACAGGATCTTGCATGCTTCTGGAGTCTCCTGGAGCCGTTCAGCGGGACGGCTGTAATAAGAGCTTGTACATTACTGTGTCAAACAGACACAAGCAGGGTCTGTCTATGCCAGGAGACAAAGGTCTGTGGAGCCTAACAGGCCTCGGGGCAGCACGGCCTGAGGAAAGGAGTGTGAGGTTTTGATGAAAATTGGTGCACTGATGCGTGAGCAGACAGCCATTTCCCCTGTAATGACAACCCGGGTTCTGAAATGAAGCCCAGCAGGAGGGCAATCCTGCATGGCCTTCAGAAGAGATGGTCTGGATCTGCACTCAGGTGTGCTGCGCAAGCCTGCGTCTGCAGCTGAGAATTCAGGGAGAGCGCAGGCAGACTCTGTGTAAGCTTCCCCTCTGCACACCCAGCTCTGCCAACGTGCTTCAGTCCTGACCTGTGGTGCTTCCTGCACAGCTGTGCTGATGTCCCTCAATCCCAGCCTGTCAGCCCCTCTGCTGTTCCAGTCCTGGCTCTCCCCCCACGTCCGGCTCTGCCAGTGCCCTCCCTCTTGGCCAGTGTTCCAGCCCAGGGTCTCCCGCAAGCCCCAGCCAGCCAGCTCTGCAAGATTTTGGGGCACACCTAGAGAGACCCTCCTTCAGCCTGAGTCAGGATAGGAAAAGCTGGTCTCTGGGAGCAGAAGGCTGGCACATTAACTCGCCCTGAGGATCACACACACAGGAAGTGGGCTCCCCTTCCTCTAGCAGGCAGAGACTCTGCAATGGCTCTTTGGAGCACACACAGTGCAGCTGGAAGGCCTGGCTGCCGTTTGTGCCTCTGGATCCCATGCATAGCTTTCTGCTGTCCAAGTCTGAGGCAGGGATGGTCTGCTCCTGTAGGTCCAGAAGCCAAAACCCTCCATATACCCAGAGATCAGGAATGCTGCACAGGCCCTGAAGTCCATGCAGGTGCCCAGAGCTGGGGGTGCAGTCCCAGAGGCAGTGGGACACTGAACTTTAGGTCTTTTGGAGACAATCTGAGATGGAGGGGCATAGTTGTGGTTCTGTTTGTTTCATAGGGGCACAGATGCCTTGCACTTTCCCTTGGTCTAAGAGCTTTTTCTTTGAGTCTAAGACATCCTCATTCTGTAGCATGTTTCATCTGAGCATCTTAGAGAACATTATAGATCTTAAAACCAAGACTCTCAAGTAGGCATTATCCCTCTCTGGGTAAACTGAGGTACAGTTTGGGTCAGGTGTTTAAAACAGCAGAGCCCGGGATATAGAACCTGGAGTCCTGACTTGCAGCTACTTTTTCTCCTGCAGGGTCTTGCCCTGCTGCCATCGCCTTCAGTAGCTGCATTTGCCCATGTTTAAATAATTGAAAGGATAATTATTAAAGATCACTGGAACTGCTGACAGTATACGTTACTTGTGAAGGGGGTGTCAGACATCCAGGATAAGGAGAGGTTATCAGTTATGCTGCCAACCATGATGCTCTTCTTTTAAAAGCTACACCAGCCATTTGGTTTGATCAGTGCCTCCCCCTTGTCCAGGTGTTCCAGAGCAGACCCCACTTCCCACCATCTCTCTGACCTCTTCTCTTCTTGTCAGCCAGCTTCCTCCAGCGGGTGTGTGTCTGTGGAACCCTGCTGCTGAAACCTGCATCTTGGCCACAGCAGCAAGGATGCTGACCAGATGTCTGGGATCTAGTTAATTGCAGTAAATCGGGACGCTTCCCATAACACCCCAGTGATAGGATTTTGGGGGATATATAATTAGCCATTTATTCCTTGACCAGAGCAACAGAACCCACCCCCAGCTTTGTGTGGGACGAGCAGGAAATAGTCACATTTTAGTTCAGGGAACTAAAGCAGGCAAATTAACTACCTGCTAAGTGAGATGAGATGTTATGCTTGGAGGGGCCTGACTCCCATCTCTCCCTGTCAGTCTGGAAGTTGCACCCATTGCCCTTACTTTTAGTTTCCTTTCTCCCCCTTGTAGCTGTCAGAGCCGGAGCTCTGGGGGACTTCCTCTGAACTCTGTGTTCCTGCTCCGAGAGCACCCTATGGGCGCAGTGTGCTGTTTCCACAGCATGCCCATCGCCTCCCTCCAGATCCCAAACTAGAAACCAGACATGACATCCACGCAGCAACACCAAGCACTAACCACTAGGCTAAATGATGCTCCTAGATCCAAATCATCCAGGGAATGGGCACCTGGCAATCAGACTGGGGCCACCCATGCTGCAGGAAGAGCCATTCTGGACTCAGCCCCCTTTTAATCAGTAAGGGATCATAGCTTTCCAGTAGTGCTGCTAGAAAACATGGATGTGCCCAGAGAGAAGGGTGAAAAATACAGGGTGCAAGAAAACCGAGTAATATAGATACTTATTACTGCAGATCTTCGCCTCATCAACTCCAGCTCATTCCAGCTCTCCCTGGAAAACCTCTTTCCCTCTTGCCTCCCCATCTTAAACAACAGCAGGGGGGAAGTGGAACATTATCTGCACAGAACATGCAGAGCTCTGTGTGTGTGAAAGATGCTGTAGAAAATATAGCTGCCCTGGAATATTATTTAGTAACAATTAGGAGCATTTAATTGAGAATCTGATCTGTTCATGTGTGTGAATGTGCATGTGTATTTTAATATGGCTGTACCTCTCTCTAGCTATGTGTATGTATTTGGGTCTACATAAAACAAATCTCTAGTTAATGTATATTATGGACCAATTCTGCATTCTCTGGGAGATAAACTAGAACAGCATTTCCCAAAGTTTTAAAAGCTGCTCCCTCCTTTAGGAAAATGAAACAAATTACTCCCCCCTCCCCCCCATTCAATCCCACCAGGTGCTATTAAAAGCCTATCCATAATGTTACCACTTCCTAATCTCCTCCTCCTCCTCCCTGCTGGGCTCTGATGAGCAGTGAAAGAGTTAACAATGGTGACATTTAAACCATCATCTTTGGGGTCTGAATGAGCACCCACTGACGGGGACAGGGCAGTTCAAACCTCAAATCCCGTTTTATGAGCTCTTTGCAAACTCGGGCAGACATGGCTGTGTCACTTACATGCAGGTCATGTTTGGAAGAAGTGAAGACTTACTTTTTCTTTTAAAAGAAAGCTGAGACTCGAGAGAACAATTGTGGGGGTCTGTACCTCCTCCCCGCTAACCCTGCACTTGGGGAAATGCTGGGCTAGAAGGCCCATCACTATGTTCTATGAGGTTTCTTTTTTTAAATACTGAAAGTGTCTCCCCATCCCAGGCCATGCAGATACATCCTCCTCTATTAAGCACTGTCTTGGACACACAGTACAGCACAGAGATTTTTCACTGTAAAATTATTGCTAGAACACTACTTGCTTGGGATATTCCCTTCTCCTTCAGAAGGACATTGAGGCTTGTTTCCAGGATCACATTGACTCTTGATGTTATAGAACTGTAGGACTGGAAGAGAGCACTTAGGGCAGGACTAAATGTTATCTAGACCATTCCTGACAGCTGTTTCTTTCTTGCTCTTAAAAAGGACATCACTGGTTGGACTTAATCGAAAAAGTCCAAGGTCTGATTTTTCAAGGCAAGGTCAAGTGGAGCAGCAGGTGCTCAGCACCTCTGAAGATCAGGGTTCAAGTCCTCATTACCCCTCTGGATCTGAAAAGAACATCTCTTCCAGATCCATTCGTTCAGAGACAGCAGAAGGCTCTTAAACTCTTTCTGTTTGGTCTAGCTGCTAGAAGGGGTAAAAGACCAACAATGTATTAGCTTGGGTTGTATTGGCCTGGGGCAACTGGCAGTCTTTGCATTGCAGTTAATGGGGTCTGCCCAGAGGGAGGAAGCAGCAGCTGCCTCACCCCTAGACTAGTCTGCTTTGCCCAGAGTGGAAAATTTGGGATGCTACAAGTAGGTAAGCTGAACTGGTAGCAGCAGTTCTGAGCAGTTCTGCCAACAGCTGCTTCAAGAGAGGCCAGGAATGGAATTTAAAATAATGAATTTAAAATAACAAAGCCAACAGATACAAAAATGCACCAGGCAGGCTATTTGAAAGGCTTCATGAAGGCCTGGACTCTGGCAGGTGAGTACAAAGCTACCCTCTTGAAACAGTCACACTGTTACGGGGAAAGCCCATGTCCACCATTAACATTGCTCATTGGTTCGTGCTAACTGTAACTGACAGGAGGTACGGCTTTTCCTGTTCTGGTGATTGAGCTGCGAGCAGTGTGATGGGGGAAGGAGGTTGTGTAGGCCCTTCTTGTTTGTTACACTGTAGCAGGACAGATGTGCATCCATATTTATCACAGGAAGCTTTTTGGGAAGGAGTGGAGATGGTAATTGCACCAAGGAAATCTGCTCAGGGGACTCCATCTGGAAGCTTCAATATTTAGCCTCTTCTCTTTGCCCTTACGATAACACACACACTTCAAGAACAGCCAGTAAAAGGGGAAATGTTGCTGTAAAGCTTCCCGTTCTCTATTTCTGGGCATTGGATGGAGATATGAAACTGGGATCTGAGTCCCAGGTGCCCGGCATGAGATATTCCAGAGACTGCCTCCAAGCTGGGAAATCGGGATCTGGCACTAAACTGAAGCTTCTCCTTGCAAGGGTCTGAATCCTGGCTTCTGGTCTGGCATTGTCTGCTCATCCCTGGTGGACTTTGCAGTGGCAGTATTGCATGAAATGCATAGAGTGTGCACCGAGGAACTGCCTGCCTGCCTGCTGGGAAGCCAGTTTGTTTGAAATGCCCATCTGTGGGAAGCTGATAGGTGGAGAAGTCCCAACAGCCATTATCCCAGGCTGGTCTGTGTGTCAGGAGATTGGAGCAGGTGCCCAGTACAGGTGTGGCAGTTCCTTTCAGGGCCACTAAAGGTGGATCTATAAGGGACGTCTCCAGGGGTATTTCAGTTCCCGCTCTGGGAGATCTCCATTATTCATGATTCTGGGGGCTGGCTAGTTTGGCTTGCATGGAGCTTAATGCCTTGGGGCAATCCAGGAGCTGTCTGCCCTGCTGCTGAGAAACCACTCATTGTCCTTCGAACATCAGTTACCTCCAGGCAGCTGAATTGTCTGGTGCCTCCTGTCACTGAGTGTAGAGGAGGCATCAGGGGCGCGTTGCTGAGAAATGTCAGCCAAGAAGACAAAGACGCTGCTACTTGTACACGTCAAGGGTAATGATGATAACAATTACCAAGACAGGTTGTAGCTGAGTGGGTCAGATCAGCTGGCAGTGTCTCTGATAGATTGCTAGGCCAAGGGATTTTAGAGTGTGCAGGCCTATTTGCACCCTCGCTGTCCCTTGGGATGCTCAGAGCTGGCTAATGACTCAGGGATGTGAGCATTTATTTCCCCCAAAAAGGCAAGAAATAGCAGTCAGTAGAATATATATTTAACCTTTCTGTTGCAGCTGTAAATTCTTTTGTGGAAGATACCTGACCAGGTATCTGACTGGGATAGACACAGAAATCCCTTTCAGAGCTCTCTCTGCCTTAGTCTGCCTTACTAGCATGGCTTTACACTCAGCCCTCTGGCTCTTTGATTTGGTGTTAGCTTTATCTCCAATGAGCTTTATTTTGTTTTATTTCCCTAGTTTAGTCCATACAGCCGAAGTGTTGGTCCAACAGTCAAAGCAGAGAACTGGCCAGCAAGACTACTGGGCTTTAGCTCTGGTTCTGCCACTGACTTGCTGTCTGAATCTTAGGAAAGTCCCTTGACTTTCTCTGGGCTTTAGTATCCCCATCTGTAATATGTGGGTATTCACGTACGTGTGTGTGTGTGTGTGGGGGGGGGAGACTCATTAACTGCAGCAGGGATCTCTCTCTCTCTCTCTCTCTCTCTCTCTCTCTCTCTGCTATATTTGCTTAAATGTTTAATTTAAGATAATCTTGATAAGATCTATCTACATTGGTTTGAAACATGTTCCAAGAGGACTTCTGCAACAAAAGTTGCTAAGCAGATATGACATGATTTACTAAGTGACTCTGAATGTGCTGTTAGTGAGATGGAAATGAATTTAGTGATTTGAAAAGTTACTGTATATAAGAACATGTCATAGATTTTTAAAGGCAAGATGGGAACATTATCATCTGGTCTGACTTCCTGCCTAGCACAGGCCAGAGAATTTCACTTAACGATTCCTTCATGAAGCCCAATAAACTTGTGGTTGAACTAAAGTGTATCATTCAGGAAGACACCCAATCTTGTTTGAAGACTTCAAGTGACGGAGAATTTACTACATCCTTTGGGTAAGATGCTCCAATGGAGCCGTTAGCCACCTTCCAGAGGCAAAATCCCCATTGAAGAATGAGTCATGCCTGAGCATGGATAGCAGGGTTGTGTTGTGTTTGTATTCTCTCTCTCTGAATATAGATGCCACACTAAGGCTTTGGGCTATAAAGGAGGAGGATTGTGGTTACTGTTGCATGCTTTTTAAAAACATTTTTATTCTGTCCTAGATGTTGGCTTATACTGTTACTTGGTAAGACAAGACAGTCTCTGTGAGTTTGGGACAGACCCAGCAATTGGGCTGCATAACTGAAGAGTAGAGCACAGGCTTTTTATTTGCATTGGTTTATTTTTAATAGCAGCTGTGCATCCATATGTATTGAGGTGAAGAGAAGAAAAGCCCCAGCCATAATCCCAGGGAAGCAGAATGTCTTGTAATTCTCTGGTAGCTTGGTCAGCACAGGGGAACGTGACTCCCGCGCCTTGAGGCTGACTGTCAGTGCTGCTCTGATGTCAAACAGTTGGGTCACTCGGGAGGGCAGACAGCAAGGACCTGGTGTTAGACATTGGCTGAAGGTCAGTGCAATGAATGGTGCTGATGGACAATCTCCTTTCCTCCTGGAGGAGGCAGGGCTAGAGCTCAGCACTCTTCCCCCTTTTAGCTTGTTTAATTTGCAGTGTGGGTTGCAGGTGGGCAAATGGTGCTGGGTGGAGAGCCCTGAAGTTGTCTGTTTATCTATAGAACAGGTGCCGCACAGGGCAGCTGCAGTGTGTTCCTCACCCCTGAGCTGGAGGGACCAAGGGGAGGAGTTAGTTCTTCCTGTATGTTCGCTCCGGGGCTGATTGGCTCAAGGGGCCAGTTGCATGAAGCTTGGTTTTGTGGCAAGGACACCTGCCTCCAAGGAGCTGGAATGAAACCACAAACTCATGTCACACAGGCCATCCTACGGTCACTGCTGTTTGGCCGTGTTTGACCAAGCCATTTTTTTTCTCTTTAATATACATGAAGGTCCTGACGATCCCTTCTGCTTGAGCTGTGGTTGGTGCAGAAACGGGGAATTGGGACCAGGAGAAGGGATAGCACAAGGGCCTTGACGTCTCCATGTTATTCTGGGGCCTGTCCAGCCCCAGGGGTAGGTAGGACTGCTCTAACTTAAGCTAAGCTGGAACAAACCCCTACGGGCCAGAGTTCTGTTGTGCCCTGACTATGCCCCTTCTCCAAGGCGCATCCCTGGCACGTGCCCCTTACCTTGACGTCCATGCCTTGGGGTGCCATTGGTCTGGCATAGCCAGCTCTAGGCTAACTGGGGAAACCCCTGAACTCAAGGTGTTTCTCAGTGCTGGAGATCCTGTCTGTCCTGTCTCCAAAGCCAGAGAAAGGGGCCCATAGGGCAAAGAATAAGGATTTGAACCCTTCCAGCAGCTTGTTCTCTTTCTCTTGTGGATTTTCCTTCATGCAAACAAACAAAAAGAACCATCTTAGAAAGGAAGTAGCAACTTCTATGAGGGTTGAGTCCCCCCCTGCCTTTATATTTCTACTTTTAAAATGCCACTCCCCAATTCAAAAATTTTGTTTTGAACAAAAGCATCTGCCCTGGCAGAGACATGTAACACACATGGGCATGTTCCAATCCCTGCGTCCATCTGGCACGCTCAGCATTTATCCAGAATTCTCCGCCATACAGGACCTGTCGGAAAAAGCCCTACATAAATCTTCATAGGCAAGTGTGCCTGGGAACAGAGCTGGTTGGGAGTCCAGATGCTGGATTTCACAGCTGCTCCATGTGTTTGGTCACAGGCTAGAGCGTGATGTAAGCAAGGACAAGAAAACCCACAAGCTCTGGGAGCAGAATCAAGTCTATGGCTGTGTAAAGAGCTTGAGGAGAATGAGGTGCAATCATTTCAGGGGGGAAAGTTGCCTCTTCTCTCTTGTCCCCAGGTCCCTCCTCGTGTCCTCACATCTTCCCACTAAGGAAGGACTATTAGCCCCATTTTACAGAGGGCAGACTGGAGAGACAGAGATTAAATGATGTGTCTAAGGTCACACAGTAAATCTGTGGCAGAGCTTGGAAATGAGTTAAGGTCTCCTGAGTGCCAGTCCGGTGCCTCAATCACATGACCAACTTTCCTACTTCTTGCACTGCTCCCTAGTGCCCCTTACTGTCTACGTCTCGAGTGGGACTGCAGTGAAGTCCACCCTAGCTGCTCCAAAACGCAGCCTTTGTGCACCTGCCATGGGACCAGTGACCGTAAGGGGAAACAGCAGCCCAGATGAAGAGCAAGAGGTGAAATATCTTCCAGTGTCCCAGTCAGATGGACTAACATCCTAAACTGCTGCCTTGGGACACATCCCAGCAAAGATCACTGAGGCAAAGGATGGGACCTTGGTGACCTTCTGCTTGGATAAATGGAATAATTAAAAAACAAACAAACAAACCCGCCCCCAACCAAACAACCAGCAAACAGAGGCTGGCACATGGGGGAGAGAGACGCAATATTTGCAAACATTTGTTTTCCTCTGGTGTGTTTGTTTGCTTGCAGATATTAGCATATTTCCATCGAACCGAGCTGCAGGAGCTAGTGGAGGAGGCAGAAATACCAGCAGCAGAAGAGCTCTTTTCCCCAGTGTGCCATGCCTGGAAAATATTGCACTACTGCTTGCTCTGTCTATGCCTGCAGGTTCTGATGGGCCATAGAACAAGCCCTGATGGACAAGAATTGTGCTGGTGTGAAACATGCCAGTATCTCCAATGGTGGCCTTGTGGATAAGACTCTGGGCTGTGACTAACGAGCCTTGGATTCAGTTCCTGGCTATGCCACTGACTTTGTGTGTGGACTCGGGCAAGTCGCTTAATGTCTCTGTGCTGCAGTTCCTCACCTGTAAAAAAGATAAACCTTTTTTCCCCTCTACCTCCTATATTGGGGTCCAGTGTAGCGATCCAGGACTGCCTGTCATGATGTGTTCACACAGGGCCTAGCGCAATGAGCCGCTGATTAGAGCTGGGTGGGAATTTTGTGATGAGACCATTTTTTGTCAGGAAATGCTGATTTGCCAAAACAAACTTTGTATGGAAATGTATTGGTTTTGGTGAAACTTTCATGGGGAAGGTTTCCCATGTCCAAGATGGAATTTCTCTCTATTTAACATGTTGAGCAAAGAGAGAGAACCCATGCCTCATCCCAGATCAGTCTGACGATTGCTGGCAGTTCAGGGGTCAGTTTCTCTTTCATTTTTCTGCCTCTCTCCCCCCCCCCCCCCCCCCCCCCCCCCGTCTTTTTTTCAAAAGGTTCCATTTTCGTGTTGATACAGACCAACAACAAAAAATTTCAAAACCTTGAATCTTTTTCATTAAATGGAAGTCTTGTTTTTCAGCCAGCCCGCTCCTTGACCTCGGATGGGGACTCTAGGTGCTATGATCAGTTCATTCTGCCACCGTGGGCATGGGTTCTTTCTTTCTTGTTTTAGTGTCTGCACAGGTGTTTGTGTTTATACGCACATATCTCTGTGTGCATAAGCACAGATTCAGGTCTGTGTGCACATTGCAAACACAGACAGTTGGAGTATGTGTATACATTTCTCTGTGTATGTGAGGTTTAATGCAGACATCTGTGCTCACAGGACTGGATAACAACAACCAGCCCTACTTTCCTAAGCTAACATTACAGAACAATCTGGGAGATAAGTCCATCTCCAAGACAAACATGATTCCGTTGTTCTGTCGGTCCGAGGAGGGGTGTTGGTGGGATGGTGTTCAGGGTGAAGGGAAAGGGAAAGGGTTGTCCCTGTTTTCTGTACCCTGGGAATCGGAGGCTATTCTTTACTCCAGCGGCTTCGTTTTGCCAGCTCTGCCTTCAGATTCTATCAGTAAAATGATATTTCTGGATAGGAAAACTTGATCTTTTAAAGATCCTGATAAGATTTTTGAAAGAGGCAGGCATGAGAAACGAAGAGGAACATGTGAGGCGTTTTTTCCTGCTGCTATCTCCAGCCCAGCCTTGCAAGAAGAAAAGCTTGTGGGCATCTGTGCTTCACATTTCCCTTCCCCAGGGGCTTATCAATATGCAGTGCCTGTTGCCTCGATAAAGGGTCTTTAATGTCTTTGTGTCTTCAAGGTTACCACAAAAGTTCCATTTTGCAAAGAAAAGCCATGTTATTAAGGTGCAGCCGCTTGTCTGTGGCCAAGCGAAGGGGAAGCTCAGCCAGGTTTTCCTCTTGCAAGCTACCCGCGTATCAGCAGGTGGCACCTTAACTGCAAATCTCAGCTGAAGAATCTGGATGAGCTCCATGGAAGCTCCAGGGGATTGGTTGCCTGGTGCTTCCACTTTATTTGTTTTGTTTTGTTTTTATATTCTTTAGAAGGCTTGGTCTCCTTCTCTCTCTCCGAGTCATTTGAGTCAGAGCAAGCGAGCACGAGACTGGCTCCATGGCCTGGTAGTTGGAGCACCCATCCGGGAGGTGGAAGACCCAGGACCCAGTCCCCCTGTTCCCATGACTTTCATTATTGATCCACAGTGGAGCAGCTTCAACAGGAGGGACCGAGGGAGTCTCACAACAGAGTATCCCATAGCCCAGGGGTTAGAGCATTCACCTGAGAGTTGGCAAATCCCTGATCGAATCCATTCTCCTTCTCAGGTCTTGGGGGGATTTGAACTGGGGGTCTCCCACCTTCCAGCTGAGTGTACCCAAACTTCTGGGTGAATATTTCTGGGGGAAGTCTTCCTTCTCTGAGTGAATTCTCCTGAGGGGCCCGATCCAGCGGGTACCCTCTGAGCATATTGGTTGGATTGGGCCCCACCCATGAAGACCTCTCTTCCCCCTGTTCATGCATCGCTCTGTGGCTTAGGCAACCAGCAGGGCACAGGCTCAGACAGAAACATAGGTGCGAGGGGAACCTTCATTGCACAACTGTTAGGTGCTGAGTGAGTTTAGGTGCCCACAGGGCTCAGTGGCAGTTTTGTGCATTGCAGTGGTCCCAAAGCAAGCCCAGCTCTTTGAGTCTCCTCATCAGGCACGTTTTCTGGTATCCCGTTTTCACATTTGGTGTTATCTCCATTGGCTCATTTGCTCTTTGCATAGGACTAGCCACTCTTCTCTTCTTCCTCGCCCTCCCACCTGCTGTGTCCCTTCTTCTTTTTCCAACTCCACAAATCCGTTTCTGAGCTCTCTTTCTCCTTCACTAGCCTGTCTTTTCCTCTGCCGGGTTCTCACTGTCACATGCTTCCACTGGCCACTCTCCTCACCCCGCATTCTCCCCTCCAAATTCCTTGGTCCTGCTTCCATTTGCAGCTCTGGGTTTTTCCCTTCAGCTTCCTCATTCCTTTGCTCCATCATCTGCTCGAACCCCCTTCTAAACTCAGCCAGCGTTTCCACCTGCATCTCCAACCCTCCAATCTTCTCTTCCATCAGCTCTGTGAGGCAGCACTTCATACAAATGAAGCTCTTTTGAGGTACCCCTCCAGGATCATGTACATCCCGCAGCTTCCACATCCAGTCATCTTCACTGTCTCTTCCACTGCTTCAGTGACTACCACTGCCGCCTCTGTATCTGTCACAGCCTTTCCCCTCCCTCCTGTCAGTGAGAGACAGAAACAAAAACCCACCGAAACGAGCACCCCTGCAATACAGAGCACCACACACTCCCCACTCAAACTCCCATTCTCAGCTCTGTTGGCTGGCGTTTGTGCCGCTGCAGCTGTGCTGCTGCCTGATTGAGTGGCTGCCTTTATAGGCCCCCTTATTACGGTCAGCTGATCTCAGTACACCACCCAGTAGCAGCTCCTGCAAACTGAAGTAAAAAATAAGTCCCTGCCCAGAGGGCTCCCAGTTTAACTAGAGAATACAGAAAGGGTGAGAGGAAAGATGCTGCATTATCTCCTGCTGTACAACAGGGAAATGTCCCTTACTATGCGTCTGTACAGCTTCTGGTACTATGGTACCCCAGTCCTGGGTGAGGCCACTAGGGCAACTGTAATATGAATATACATAGCGTGGGAACTGGTGAAAAGCTCCCTATCCCACGGCCCATATCCTGGACCCTCAGCTGCCTAGCCGTTTAGAGCTTTTATGAAGCAATGCCCAGTTAGTCTTTCTCATTTGCCATTCAGTGCCAGCTGAACTGGTCTGGATAAAACAAACCTCCACGGACTGTCTCCCAAGCTCAGGATAGCCCTGTAATGTTCCTTTCTTGAGGTTTGAGTAAGGGCTTGTCTACTTTGATTGATTGTCAGCTCAGTGGGGCAGGGAGCATCTCTTTGTTTTCCAGTTGTACAGCTCCTAACACCGGGGGCTCCTGGGCCATGACTGGGACATGCTGTTGCAGTGACGATACGAAATAATAATAATAATAAGAAGAATACACTCGGAGCTTTTCAAAAATAGCTGTTCTGCTTTAAATTCATACCTTTCTTTACTCCAGAATATCCTTCATGTGTAGACAAGCCCTGTATTAGGTTAATCCCTTTCCCCATTGTTTTTAATGTATATGATTTGTATCCTGGCCATGACAGCAAATGGGGATTGCCTAAGTAGTACATGGAAAGGTTGTTGTAAGGTTTCCCCAGCCCAGTTTTGCAGGCATGGTTCAGCTTGGGCATAAAAAACACTTCACTTTTGGGGGTTTTATCCACAACTGAACTCCAGCTGAACTGTCCATGCAGAGCCTTGCCCTTCACTAATTACCCATCATTTGTGCTGATGAGGATGGGCTCTTAGTGATGTGAATCAGACCCACAATAGTTTGGCTCTATCATAATGTGCTTATAATATGGATCACTGAGGACAATCAATGAGTTGAAAATTCTCATTGGTAGAGACCCTAAAATGCATATAGGAATTTCAGAGATTTGCGGCTGGGTCCTCTCTTTGGATGGGGAGTGTGGCAGGTTGGATTTGAAGTGCATTGGCAGAGCTGTATGTGAGAGTGAATGCTATGGCCCATTCAGTGTAAGAGCATTAGAATTATTCATAAATTTTGGCATTTAAAAAAATTTTCAAAATCCATTTTCTGTTGCTGTTGATCATTAACCTTCTTCTATCACCAAAGAGTGAGGAGATGGCTCAAACCAATGAAAACTGGAAACCAGACCTGTCAGTACAACAATATAAAAATATATAGACACATACCTGCTCTTAACATTGTTACAAATGCAAATATTTAGAGAATAGAGCAGTCAAATTGCTTAATATTTCAGTTGGAATCAACAGACTTTCTAAGGCTGGGATTAATTTGAAGAAATTTTCTAGCAGTGTTTGTGGCAGATAAAACAGTTTGCTTATTTCACACTTGTATGGCCACCTGCGAGGAACTGTTTGTTCAGTTTCAACTTCTTTAATTAAAATCAACATAAAACAGATTGAAAACATCCCAAGAAGGGGATGGTTGATTTGCTGGAGGATATTGCAGAAGACATGCCAAAGTGGTTAAAAATGCTTTATCATTTGAATTAGAGTGTGTGTTTTGTCGTGTGCACTGCGGGGTGTATGTGAGCACTGTCGCATATAATTCTCTCTGTGACCCTGTGTGCGCTGTAGTGTGAGGCTGTGTGGATCTGTGAGGTCTGTCCGCTGTGACGTATAAACATTGTGACTGACTATGAAGCAGGGCATAATGCTGTCTGTGCTGCTTGTGAGTCTCTGTGTGAACACTTCAGTGCTCTAATGTCTCTACATTCTGTTTGTGACTATGATGCACTAAAATGGATTATTTGCTGGTAACGAAAACCAGTACTAATGTTTAGGAGGTTACATTAGCTTCACACGATCAAACCACTGTAGGAACATTACTTGATCCTTCCGACCCACCAGGAGGTTTGTCAGTATAAGCATCATTATCCCTTTTGTACCGCTAAGGGAACTGAGATGCACGGGCTCTATTCTATCTAGCGCTTAGACAGCAGGCACGTTCTAGACTGCAGGGTATATAAGGTGCAGAGGCAGCATCCAAAGAGTTCACACACTGGTGGCTAGTGTAGCAGGGCTCAGGCTGACTGCTTGTGCTTCGTTTTCCCACCCCCATCTGCCATCTCCTCCCTGTCCCAGCGTCCCATTGTGGACTCTGCCAGCACCTGGAGCAGACACGCTCAGTTCAGACAGATACTCCTCTCTGGCTCCAGGAAAAATCCTGGTTTTCTTTGTAAGCAGTTTTCTCCCTCAGGCCCTGCAGCACTTGCCCTATCATTGGCACTGTACTAGCCATTCCAGATGTTCTGTAGTGCCAGGTGTCTGCTGGACTGGAGAGAGGATGGCTCCCATTGCTGGAGAAACCTGAAGTCTGCCCATGCAGGAGGGGCCAGTGTTTGTTCCTATCTGGTGACCGTATCTCACCCCCCTCATCCTTCATCCCCTCATCACAAAGGCAAGTCTTCTGTATTTCCTTTTGACACGCTCACCTGCAAACAAAGGACCTGCGATGCCTGCTCAGCCCGGAACTGTCCTATGCTGCTAGGGGCATACATTGCACCTTGTATCCGCTCCTTTGTTGAGCTGATTAGAGGCCTCCTCCAACAATCATCAAAGCTTCAATTAACACGGGCCGCTTGCAGCCCTCTTGCAGAACTCTGATAAGAATAGAATTTTCCCTTGGAAAATGGATTTTTATTTAGTTGTGTGTACTGTTCAGTAAATGACCTACTCTCTACAGTAGCAGAGAGATTCCGAGGACAATTAGGGTGCTCGTTGGGAACCGGTTATCTGAAGCCAACAGGCAAGCTGCTATTTAGCTGCCTAATATCCTGATGAGAGGGGCAACAAAATTTAAAAACTGCCTCTCCTTTCACCCCGCTTTGAATCTGCAGGAGGAGTCTCTTTGTTATTTGGTGGCCTTTCATTAGAAGGCCTTTCCTCCATGAATCATGCATTTGTGTGTGGCCATTTGCAGCTCAGAAGAACTGAGAACAAAAGGAGGGCTTGGCTGGGGCGCGGGAAACTTTGACACCTGAACCCACACTCTATTCTCCTGTGTCGCCGGCGATACCCTACTAAGCAGTGATGAACAGTAGGAAGGGACGACTCTCCTTCCCTCTCGTGCTGTGTCCCAGGGCGTCTGTGTTTCTTTCATTGCCAAGTTGTGTAGGCAGGGACGGAGGGTGGGAAATGAACAGCAGCGGTTCGAGATTGAAGAGGCTTCTGAGGGCTTTGTCAGCAAAGGTTGCTGGACTGGCTTAGCCGCGAGCCTCCCCATCCACGGGCCCGTGTTCACGTTCCCCATTTCTGATGGCCGTTAGCAGCAACAGACATGCACGTTGAGAGTCAAGACCATCCCCCTGGCAGGACAGGGTACTGCTCCTACCCATGCCGGCAGAGGACACACCACTATTGTAACACTGCAGTGGGCCTGCCTCGCTCCTTCTCTACTGACTCCTGTTGATCCAAATAATTTTGGTGTGGCCCAGGTCAGGTGGCTGAATGAGATTCTGCCCTGGAGCTCCCTGTCCGCTGGGACTGGAGGCGTAGGGATATACATGTTGTAATGCACTGTGGAGCCCTGTGTAGGATGTTACACAATAGCATCTCAGGGGAGAATATAAAGCCACTTAGGGAACCTCTGCAGGTATTCATCAAAGTGCCTGCATCTCTCACTCCAAGGCAGAGGAAACAATAGCAAACGCACAGCGCAGAAAGTTAATATGTAGCTAGGCGAGTGTTTTAATAACTGGAAAGGTGAAAAAAACCCACCTCCCAGTCTCTGTGCTGGCTCTTGCCAACTCTTGTTCCTGAGAGCCTGGGAGACCCAAAGTACCATGACTGTATTGATTCAATTATTCTTTACAATGTAATACTCTGCATTTCTGTGATAGCAACAAACGGAGTTGAAAGACATACAAAAATAAATGATCTGCAAGTTAATATGGCTGAATGAGCAGCTCTGAATACGAGGAGAGAGAGGTTTGGTTTTACGTTGTAAAATCAATAGCATGCAGAACAATGTCCTAACTTTCTCCAGAGACCCGAAGAGGACCCGCCTGAATCAATCACTATGCAAATTAATTGAATTCATGAAATCCACATTGCGGGGTAATTGATGCTTCTTATAATTACTTCGGAGTTATGAGCTTTTAGGGGATTGCATTGATTCTGGCACGGAGAGAAAGGGAGGCTGGGTTCCTGGAAACACAGACTGTGTCTGAGGTTGAAGGCTGTGTCCAGAGGTAGCAGCAGCAGTATCTGAGGACACTTTGGGGTCACTATTGGCACCTATATCGAGCCAGGGCTGCTTCCTGAGGCTCTCCGTGGGGGGATCCCTTAGGGAATCCCATGAGTGCAAGAGCGTTGATTTGCAGTAGCATTGTAGTCATGTATGCACCATCACCAAAACTCCCTCCTAGATCCTAGAGTGATGGGTGCCTTAGAAAAGAAACTAGGAGGAATAAATGAACTCTGGATTCCTCCTCTGTTAACCCGCTGGCCCCTGCCCGGAAGCTGAGCTTTGAGAAGATGCATCTGACAATGCTGAACTAGCTGGTTCTTTGCCAGGGACAGGGAGTCAGAGGTGGGTCTGATTGCAGAGCTCCGTGGTGAATGAAATGTCTCACAGCACAGTCCTATTGCTGTGGTGAAGGGTCGGTTCTCTCCCAGGCAGGGGATGACGCTTGAGAGGTACTTGCCCCAAGGGTGTGGAGGCAGGTGTGCTGGCAGTGGCATCAGGGCTTGGGAAAGCATTGACACATCCCAGAAGAACACTCACCGGGATGAACCACCTCTGCGGAGGTCCCCTTCACACTCAGAGCATTCCTCACTGTGGTGAGGGCGTCGCTGTGAGCAGATGGGCTCTGAGTTGGTGTCAGCAAAGAGGGAGTCCACGATGTACCATGGAATTGTTTTCTGTCTCAGGGGGCTGGGATAAAGTCCATTCTTTCTCACCCAGAGGAGCTGGTCTGGCTTGTGTTGTAGCACTCACTCACCCTGATGACTCAATGATCCATGCAATATCTGCTTTTCAGGGAGCTTCTTAACCCGATGACCCTGCTGCAGGGTGACACAGTGGGACCCACAGTCGCCTGCTTCTGTTTCCTCCTGAAAATTAACAGAGACAGAAGCAAAAAGCAAAGCCAGTGGGAGGGGAAGCATTTGCAGCCAGGATTCTTCAGCTGTAGCCAGTCAGTGGTTCCGGGGGCTAAAGAGTTTCTTGACCCTCTTTATATCCCACATTTTATAGGGGCATGGACCTGTGCCTGACCCATGTGATTACATTGCACCCGAGGTAGGGAAAGAGCCAGGCTGAAGGAGGCACAGCAGAGGCAGGATGGCAGCAGAGGAGAAATTTTTAGAGTTTTAATTTTTTTTAAAGTTATTCAAAATCACTGCCTTAAAATCCTGGACTGTCAAGGTGATACCTGGTGTGTGGTAGCCGGAAGGGCACTATTCTAGTCACGTGCATAGCTTTGTTTATGGCAGGACCTATAAGAATCCATTTGGGCATGTGGATGATGTCTGCTGGCTTGAAAGATCACTTAAAAAAAAAAAAAAGCTCTTTTTTCTAAGGCAGGTCAGAATATGGAGCCCAGCCCTGCTCTGGAACGAGCCTCATTACCTCGCAGGGCACCTGGTGGTCTATTGAAAGCTGTGTGTGCGAGACACTTTCACTTCATTAGCATTCCTTGTGCTGCGCGCATGTGATTGTTGGGATGAGCGACGTTCAAAAGCAGAATGGCATCGCAGCAGAAATAACAAGGACCAATTTCTCTTTTATATGTTTGGTCTTCTCATTCAGGCGGCTGGCTGTTATCTGAACAATGCACGGAACGGCAAGGGGAAAATCAAAAAGGCCCAGTTCCAATCCCCCCTTACAGAACTGGGAGTTGTGTGTATCCTCTCTCCAGTGGAATAGGAGGCTTTGTATGGAGGGACCAGCTGAGCTCAAGGGTGTTCTTCAGCAGAGGAGAAAGGCTTGTCTCGCACACCTCACATGCAATCGCACCACAACACACATCTGGAACAGGCACGGCTGGATAGCATTGCCCCCTTTTCAAAGGATCCACTCTACTATTGTATGCCACAAAAGGGCTCTCCAGAGGTTTTCAATCTGTGGACTTTGCTTTGATAGTGAATGCATTCAAACTTAACCATGCCGGGAAAGAAAGGGAACTGGTTTAAACAGGGCCTGATTTTTTTTTTTTTTTTTCTTGGCGGGCCAAGCGGTTCCTGACTGATTGACCAGAACAAGGATCACAGAACTACCTGCGCTGTCTGGGGCTCTCATTTAAACAGCCACAAGAGTTTTCATTTGGGATTATTGCTTTTATCGAAGGAAAAGCAGCAGAGTGCAGTCAAGCCTAAAACAAAGACGGTAAATCACTAATGGACATCAGTGCTCTCGTTAGAAACAAATTTGTCACATGTCAATACCACATGAAAGAAGTAATTTATCCCAGCATTTCATAGTCCAGCTATTTATATAGCACCAGAAGTGCTGCTTGGCAGATGATACAAGACATGGTCCCTGCCCCAAAGATCTTCAGCTGGTGTCAGTTGGCAGAACAATTTACAGCAATGGAGGAGCTGTGTCTTTACTGGCCCAGATTTGATGCACGAGGAGTCCCTTTGCTGTCAGTGGGATTTCCCACCTGGCTAAGGTGGGCAGGCTCAAGACCTAACTTAGACAGTCAATGGAAATGAGTAGAGAGGCGAGCATTCTGTACAAAGCTTTCTGATCGCTCGTCTGGCCACACTTGCGTTGTTTATGTATCGTACTTGGGTTTACTTAGCGTGACATGGGGCAAGGGAGGGAAAGCACTTGGGGACCCCTCTGTCAGGAGCATCATGCAGCACCTTGCTTTAACATCTCAGTCGAAAGATGGACACTTGGATGTTTCCTCTAGTTAATAATACACCAGGGCAGCAGAGTACCCCAAATTTCACCTCACTTAAAAACAACTTGCTGACAAAATCAGACATAAAAATACAAAAGCGTCACAGCACAATATTACTGAACAATTGCTTACTTTCTCATTTGTACCAGATAACTATCAAATAAATCGCGACCCTCCCCCCAGGTTGAGAAACACTGATATAGTATATAGAGCAGTATAAACATGTCATGGTCTGTATGAATTTTTAGTTTGTGCTGACTTCTAGTGTTTTTAATGTAGTCTGTTGTAAAACTAGGCAAATATCTAGATGAGTTGAGTACTGTTGGAAAACATCTGTGTACCCCCAGTGTTACGCATACCCCTGGTTGAGAACCATGGGTCTAGTGGCTAGGGCACTGGGACAAAAGGTTGCTGGGGGAAGGAACTCGAAGAGCAGCAAAATGTGGGAAGAAGTCTTTAGTATTACTTATTTGTATTTCCCTGGTGCCTAGCAGACCTAGTCATGGATCAGGGGCCACCTTGCACTTTATGTGCTGGTGTGGTGGGGGCAGGCGGGGGTCCCTGTGGCTCCGCAGAGGGACAGCTGTGGCTGTCCGGCACTGCATAGCCGTTTGTTAGCCTTTCTGACAAACTGCTGCCAGGGAACACCTTTTATTGAAAGGGATAGCAGGCGCACACAGCGCATTCTTTAAGAAAAAGGGACAGGCAATTGAGCTCTGCAGACTAATTAGATTAAGTTGATGAGCTCATCAGTAATGTGTGTAATTAAGATCAGGAGCTAATTGTGGGCTGTTTGATACCCTACATTAGCCTAGTTGTCCCTCGCAAAGCATGGTGTGGGTGGGGTGAATGGGCGGTGGTAGGGCTGTGTGTGGCTCTGCAGTGATGAAAAGGAGACATGCAGCCATCTTTCCAACAAAGCTCAATGGAGGCTGCAAGGAGCTGTGGTCCAGCAAAGAGAACAAGTGACTGGGAGTTCAGGACACCTGGGTTCTATTTCCTGGCTCTTCCAGTGACTCACCATGTGGCTGTAGGAAGTTGCTTCCTCTCCCTGACTCAGTTGCATGATGTATATGAAATGTGGTAATATTTATTCTCTGCATGAGGTTTAATTAACAGGTGTTGACCAAGCGCTATGAGATCCTGAAATGGAGAGTGCTAGAAGGGAGCAAAGTACTCACTATCGCTAAGATTAGCCGGGGGACAGGTCTCCGGAAACGCTCTCTCCTCATGCAGGAACCTATGACGATAATGTATTCCCAGCGTTGAATAGCTGGGCCTGCAGAGCGAGAGCCTTTCGCCCTTGACTCGAGAGCAAGAGAAAAGCTCTTTCCTTTGAGCAGCTACAGAAGGATGGAGATGTTTCTATAGGGACGAGAGAGACCTGTTTGTCACAGGCTGTTGGACCTGCGCTTTCCTTCTAAACCTCGCTATAAACACCTTAAATTGATGTCTGGGTGCTGATGTCCCTAGAGGAGCGGTCAGTTCTTTACCCACTTCTGGCTTGCATGCAGGGTGCCCGCTGTGCTAGGAGAGTCTCATTAGAACAGGCAGGTTTTGGCAGATGTTCACACAATGGCAAACCCTGAGCCACAGCTCTGACCTAAGGCCTTTCCACTCCCCTCTCCTGGATTTCTTTGATCTGGTTTCTTAGTATTTTCCCTGTGAGTGACCTAGCTAACAGTGGAAAGTGCCAGATGAAACGGAAGTCTCTGTTCACACTAGGTGTGTAAAACTAGCAAGCTTTGGTTTGGGGGTGTTTGCACAATTATTTTTGCCATTTTTCAACCTCCCTCAGCCCGCTTCACTTTATTTTCATTTTTGAAAAAGGAAATTGGCCGTTTTGTAAAACTCTCAAACCCTTGCAGACGCTGACGTGCCCTTTGCTTTGAAAGCAAAGCGAACTGTGTCCTCATTTAGAACCTGGTGTGGTTTTGGTTGAGAACCGGGTGGAGCTCAGGTGAATTTCCACACAAATGGGCTTGATGTTGAGTTTGTAACAAAATGCGAAAAGACTTGAATTTCGATTCATTTTGCACCTTTACTGTGAACGTTTCATGCGCCTCTGGACAGTGACAGGGCAAGCTTCTGCATTACTATGGCAAGTGCATAACAATACTATAGCGTATGGCTCCCACATAGTCTTTTACCTCCACCTGCTAGCTGCACACTCCTTTGTCTTCTCTAAGATTTTGCCATGAGTTGGTTAACTTGAGTTAAGAACATGCCCCCTTGCCCTGATGATTAGTCCTAGTGAGAGACTGAAGAATGTATCCCAGAGAAGGTAAAGTGGTGATTCCAGGTTTCCATACACGTAGGTAGGGGAGTGGTTTCTGAGAGCAGAGGCTCTTCAGTGGAGCAGAAAAAGGCAGAACAAGGTCCAGTGGTTGGAAGCTGAAGCTGGAAAATTCAGATGAGAAATAAGGCACATGTTTAACAGTGATGATAAATTAACCATTGAAACAGTTTACCTAGAGACATGGTAGGTTCTCCATCACTTGGCATCTAAATCAGGACTGGATGTATAGTGTATCTTTTAAAATAGCTCAAACACAAGTTATGGCTTGATGCAGAAGTTACTGGGTGAGGTTCTCTGGCCTGTGTTGTGCAGGAGTCAGACTAGATGGTCATAATGGTCCTTTCGGGCCCTATAAATAGATGAGTTCCCAGTGCAGTGCTTTAACCACAAGACCATCCCTTCACATCTCCTCACTTTCTGGTCTCTCCTCTCTGATAAATGTGCTAGCGTCAGTGGGGAAGTTCATTTTCCAGTGCACACTCAGTGCCTGGCCCTTGTGTTGCATGACCTAAAAAGTGGGGCCATCCAGAACATTTCTGCTGTGTGGATCTCCAGCAGGTGAAATACTTGTCCAGCTGCTGGCCTGTTGAAAGATTAAAGCTCTCCAAGGTTCAAGCAAGCCATATGACCAGTTGTGGGGAAGCAGGGTGATGCTTTAGGGTGATGCTTATCAATGACTTCAAAACTCTAATCCCTCCTCTTTAATTCCAAGTGAGATTAAAGCCCCTCTTCCTCCTTTGCTGGATGGATGTGAAAGGAACACATGGATGGGAAATGGCTTTGAATGGGAGCACCTTCTATCAGGGGTTGGAATCTTTCTTTTGCAGGCATCAACGTGGTGTCTACATGCTGGAATGAACAGGTTCAGATACAATAAAAACCCAACGTGAGTCCAGATCTGACATGAATCCAAAAGACAAGCGGCAGGTACAAAAGGCTGAAAGCAAATGCAAAGAGATTTGTGCAAAACAGAAGGAATAAAACAGTGAGTGGGATGGGATAGATGTGAAGCTTAAAGAGGAAAAATAACCCCAACTTCTGAAGCAATAGTAAAAATTGCTTGTTCTGGAGAAATAGGCTGAGATAATATTGAAGATTTATCAATATAGATAAAGTGCTTAACAAGACACACAATTTTCCTTGTGTCATGGCAGCTGAAGTGCCAATACAGCCTTTTTACAGTTTTTATCCTCACTCTCTGTATTTCATATCTGATCTTTTTTCTAGTTCTCTCTCTTTATTCTCCTACCTTGGCTTTTTTTTCTTCCCCTATCTCATCTCTCTAACCTTTCTCTTCTCTCTTTACTAAATTGGTGCTCTGTAGATCATTTTTGGTCCTTTAAAACCTCTTTCAGTCCCATTTTATAGCCCTGTGTTGAGTTCTCCTTTCCCCTCATTTACCCCCAGGTTTCCAGAAAAGGGGGTTCTGTTCTGTTCTGTTCTCTCCTGTGCTGTGCCTCAATTAATTTTCCTCCTTGTCTCGGGGGCTGTTACTCGCTGCCATGTCTGTTCCTTCTGCGTCATGCCCCCCTCCTTCCACTTTGGGCTCATTTTCTCGCTGTCTCCAAGGTTACACAAACTAGTTTCCTAGCCATTCCTGAGTTCCCAGCTCACCTTCCCCCTAAACACCTCTTATTCTGCATTTGGATTCTGGTTTATCTCTGATTGCAGTTCTTTCAGGGCCTTTCTGGCTAAAATCCTTGCTAGTATCTGTTTAAAACCTGATGAATTCTCTAGTTGGAGACAATCTATCCCACGCTGGGTGAAGGGAAGGGATGATTTAATCAGTCTCTTCCCTCTTTACCTTCTATGACTTACAAAAATTAGGGTGCCTGCATTGACCATGACAGAATGGCCCAGAAAGCCTCTGGACATCCAAAGACAATCCTCAGTGAGGGACATCTAGTAGCTAGAGGAGTCTTCATGACTAAGGCACTAGTCTGGGATTGCAGAAACGCAGATTTAATTCCTGACTTTGCCAAAGACTGTGCCCTTGGACAAGTCGCTTAATTGCCCTGGACCTCCGTTCCCCATTTGTAAAATGTGGATGACCTCTCCCAATGTCAGGTGGGTGTTGTCAGGGTAAGTTTGAGGGACTCAGATAACATGTTGCTGAGGGCCATGTATATACCTAGAGCAGTGGTTTTCAACCCTTTTTCATTTGCGGACCCTCTAAACATTTCAAATGGAGGTGCAGCCCCCTTTGGAAATCTTAGACATAGTCAGTGGGTCCCCAGAGATCCACAGACCACAGGTTGAAAATCACTGACCTGGAGAGTTAGAACTTAGGTGTGGGTCAAACTTGGGGGTGCATGGTCCAGTTCTGAAGGGCCCGAGGGCAGCTTTTGGCACCTGCATGCTGTGACTTGGCCTCTGAAGGAGGTGGCTGTGAGAATCAGGGGACTTTCACATTATCCAAATCATTTTGTTTGAGCATGTTCTTCCCCCAGGCGGAGACAGCGCCCATCTGGGATTGACCTCGGCTGGGATTGGGGGCATCAAAACAAGGCGAGGGATCTGCTTGCTGGTTAGCTGATGGGAGGTGTGTGTTCCCCTAGCCAGCCTGTCTGGTATCACCTGCGTGAGCGGGATACTTGTTATTTTGGTATGCGGCAGGAGACTCTCTAGGATAGCTGTTGGGCTCATGCTGCTCATCACACACAGAAGACCTGGTCTGTGCTAGGGGTAGCACAGAACAGTGTCCACACAGCACTGAGCAAGGGGGGTGGGTCCTGACTGTGGCCCCGGCATGCTGTTGTCAGACCAATAAAACATGTCACCAGTGTATGTCCAACTGATGCTGACACATGCGTGCGAGTGAAGTGCAAACAAGAGAGGCAAATCTGTCTGTTCCTGGGATCCAGGCTCATCCCACCAAAGCTCCTGTGGGAACACCGGACGCAGCAGCTGGGAACAGGATGAAAAGCCTGGGAAGAGGGGTGAGAAGGACACTTCTATGTTACATGGACTCTGGCTCCCATCTCAGAGTCGAATTTTACCAGGCAAGGTGGTGAATGCAGGCAGGAGAACCCAAGACCGACTGGAGCTAGCTTCGGGAATCCCTAAAACATGACAGACCTCAGACTCTATTCCAAGGGGGCACAGGGATCCAGTTCAGGTCCTTCTCCTGAGCGAGACTGTGCCCAGACTCCACTCCATGAAAAGCCTTTTGGTCTTTTGTCTTTGGACTGATGCTTCATGCTGGTAAAAGACATCTGATTCAGTGTCACCAACCACAGGTGTTCAAAAATCGTGAGTCAGGCCCTCCAAAGTCCAGAGAGTGGCTTAAAAAACATGAGATTCAATTACAAAGGTGAGGTTTTCACTTGACTTTTGACTTCTGAATCTCTGGGGTGCACTCAGGTCACATTTTCAAACTTCTCCCCACAGCCAGGAGGGCTAGGGGAAAAAATCACTTTTTTCCCCAATGAAAGCTGAGAATTTTACATAATCCCATGACTCCAGGGAGCGCGGGCTTGATAAAACTGCAAATGTTGCAAGACTTGGATAAAATGATGAGATTTGGCAGTACTGCAGATTCTCTGAATGTCATCAAAGGCGCAATGCTCCCGGCCCATGCTCTGCGTATCTCTCTCTTTACTGCCATGTGCAATAGTGTGCTTTAACCAACACCTCTGAAACGTCCAGCACTGGCCCACCTGCCTGGATGGACCATCTGTCTGTTCCCAGCTGGCAATTCCATTTCCTTTGGGGCTAAGTGTTAGTACTTGGCACTGAGGTGATACTTTATATTTTCAAGGGGCTGTCTAAAATGTCGAGGTGTGAGAGGAGTTCTGTCTGTGTGGCCCATTCACTCCTTGGCCTCTCTGCTTACAGGTGGTATCAATATTATGTGTCTGTTTATCTGTACCGAGTAGCATCTTCACAGCCCTCTGTGTGGCAGGGTAGTGCTACTATCCTTATTTTACGGAGGGGGGAAGGAGCAGGGGAAAAGGGCGTGTCTACACTGCAATGAAACTCTTGAGGCTGCCTTGAGCTCACGGGGTTTGGGCTGTGGGGCTATAAAATTGCAGTGTAGATGTCTGGGGTTGGGCTGGAGTCCAGGCTCTGGGACCCCCAAGGGTGTGGTACCCCAGAGCCCTCCAGTGGCAATGAGTTGGGGGCGTTGCCTCTAAATAGTGATGGGGAGATGAAATGCTCCAGTCTCTCCAGTGGCCTTTCAGTTGTGGCTACAGCCTGAAAAGTGCCTATAAAAAAAAAATGTCTTGAGGAGCCTGGCTTTTCTCTCTCAAAGGGTGCGGAGTGGGGAACATGGGCCAATGTTTGTAGATCACACGGTTCATTTTTTGATGCAGCTTTTATTGTTCTCCAGTTTCTTTTTTTAAATTGAGAACTTAATTGTGATTTCCTGTTCATGATGCTGGGTGGCGGCAGCAACTTTCCCCTGCGAGCAGTGATATCCATGTTCACTTGTCATCTTAGTGCACTAGGCCTGGATCCCATACCAAGTGCCATAAGGTTTGATGGGGTCCCGGGCGTGCAGGGGTCTGTCTACACAGAGCTCATGGCAGCACCAGGGTCCTAGCAGGGATTCTCTCTGTGTTGGTCTCGCTCACCCTTGTGAAACTTCTGTCTGACTGAGGGGTTTATATTGCTGCCCATCACATAGTATCTGAGCAGCTTCCATGTAAAGCAATAGCAATGTCCCTGGCAGGCTCCATGGGGTCTCTGGAACCTCACCTTTCTGGGACAAAACTCTGCTTTGGACCATGCTTTGATTTGGCTGGTGGTTCGGTTTGTTACCGGTTGGGATGTGTTTGGGGGATCTGCATTGTGAGTATGGTTCTTGTGACAGAGGAAAGGCTTCTTCCAGGAGGAAAACTTGTTTAATAATTGTTTATGAATACAATATTTAAAGGGTGGTAATGTGGGGTTCTGGCTCAATTCTCTCCCGGGGCAAATGGGCTGCATTGCATTGTGAGTGCGAAGAGCTCTGCTCCGCAAACTCCCTGGCCCCTCCGAACCACGCTCTGCTTTCTCCCTCTCTTGTGCTACCAGTGACAAGTCTCTCATTTCCCAGCCGTGCCAATGGGGCATCAGACACAGGGGAAGCTGCCTCGCTCTCCTCTTGCTGTAGCCCATCCTGGGCTGCTAATCGCAGCCAAAGCTCACTGACTGAGACCTGTGCTGACTGGATGTGTGGGGTACAGAGAGGCAGTTCTGACCACTGCTTTTCTCACCATCACTGCGTTGCCCCTTCAGCACCAACTCCCCATGGCTCACTGGGCCCAGGCCCGGTAGTGGGGATGCATGGTCTCCGGACTGCTGCAGGTCCATCTAAGAGAGGTTGGGTCTGTGACAACCTTCTTCCCAGTCATTCACATTTATTGTGTGGTCAAAAGATGGCAGTACTGCACTGACTCAGCGTGTTGCAAGGCGGGTTTGAAAGGCAGCCTTCAAAGCAGTGAGCTCTGATCGCAGGGTGTGCTGCTGGGGCAGGGCTGGGAAGAACAGCGTCTTCCTCCTGTGCTGTAGTCATTCACTGGACAGCCTGGCCCTAGGGACTGTAGTCCAGGTGCTGGCTCATCTGCTTGGACTGCATGTTCCTCAGGGGCCTGTGTCGTGACAGGAGCATGGTGCAGAGACGTCACCAGTTCATCTCGTCCACTTGAAGAAATGTTGTTTCCCTCTGCTTATGGTTTTCATGTGTTTGCACTGAACCGATTGAGAAGTCCTAGAATAATTTAAAGGACTGTTATCCTGGGCAGCAGCCGGCACTCTAGACGTGATGGGTGCCCTATGTAGATCAGACAGATGGGAGGGATAGAGTAATATCTTCAGAGCACCCAAGTGACTTAGCCTGTGTTCAACTTAAAGCCAGTGGGACTCAGGCTTTTAAGTGCCTATGTCACTTTTAAAAATGGGGCTTAGGATCTTTTGGAAAATGTGTCCTTTGCCTGTATATCTCTTTTATAGCTTTGTGCAAACTAATTACCAACCCGCAGCCCTCCCTGCTTGTCAGAGACGTGAAATTATTCAAAGCCAGAATGAATCATGGTCAGAGCAGGGCTTGGAATTTAGGGGTTCCTAGATCTCAGGCCCGTGCTCAGTCCATGCTGCTCTCTAAATCCAGGATATTATAAGGAAACAAGCAACTACAGCCAGATGTTTAAGATGGGTTTGGGTTGTGTGTGGGCCCTGTGCCCCAGCAAACATGGGTCAGCCCTGTGGGAGTTACAGGAGCAGGTGGAGTCAAAGACCAACCCCACAAACTCCACTTGTCTCTTAGGAAATAAATGACCCTCTTCCACTCCTTCAAAAGTGTCTGCAGGCTGGAGCAGGGCTGATTCCCATCCATTGCTGCCCACCAGCTGAGCTTTTCAACTTTCCTTTCTTATTTCATACATTTTAAAATCTTGATGACAGCGTCTTTACTTGTGCATGTGAGAGCCAGAGAGCTCTGGTGGCTTCAGGACAATTGGTAATAATTTAGTGAGGTGAATGGGGTTTCCTTTACACTTGGAGCCCCGGTACTAACTAGAACCAGGTACAGCATAGGCAGGTGCCCTGCAAGTTCCTCCAACCCCAGTGCAATGTGCCTCAGTCCTGTGCTACAGCACCCATTTGTATTCCCAGTCCTGCCCCCCACCAGATACACAGCTCTGCCAATGTCCCTCTGCCCCAGCCTGCAGGCCCCTCACTATTCCAGACCTGGGCTCCTTTCACACACAGCTTGGCCCGTGCTCTTTAATCCCAATGTGCAGCATCTCCAGCTCTGCCAATGCACCGTATTCTAGAGCTGGGCCATCCGGGCTCTTCCCAAGCAGACACTGTCAACAAATCCAGCTATTCCAGACAGCGAGGGATCAATATGTGAGCCACATGAGGAACACTATCCTAAGACCCACCCAGTTCCTTCTCACTTGCCACCTACATCAGGATGTGATCCCTGGTCTCCAGCTGAGAATGGCTGAGCCAGATGCATCTCTGGCGAAGCCTGAGGAGCCAGGTAGCACCTCCTTTGGCTGTGATGGCCTGGGGTGTGTTTGGACACTGCATGGGTTGATCTGCTCCGTGGTTTGCGTCCAGCTCCGATATCCCCTTCGCAGGGATATTGGGTTACCATGGTGATTAGTGCTAGTGCCACACAAGTTGGCAGAGTCAGGCAGCCCTTGCGCGTCTTCCCAGCGGATGGACGGGTGTGCGCTTGGAATAACATGCTGGCACCTCATCTCCTTCCAGGCGTCGCTCCGTTTTCTCTAACTTGTTAGGCCATGCGAGCTGACACTAACCGCGCCTGTCAGAATCCAATGAGTTGATGAGCTGGAAACTGGTTATTAAGTATAATAACAGTTGTTGGTTTAACAGTTCTTTTTGTGAGTGCCTAAGTGACAGGTGACTGACTCGAGCCATCATGCCAGGCTGCATTTTAAGTGGCTGATTGCTGGGGCTTTCACAGACTGGTTTCTTTAGCCAGTTTTCCAACAGACTGAACCAAGCGTGCCCCGCCAGAGACTTGTTCAGCAGGGGTGGGAGAAAGTAAAGTTCAAGGAACTGATCTGATCTGATGAGCCAAGATCCTGGTCACTCAGCTGAATTCCCGGTGCTCCTCCCTGCCCTAGAGTCCTAGCATCACACCTAGAAGTGCTGCTTCCCAGGGTAGCTGTCATGCAGGATTTGTCTCTTGCCAGAATGCTGGCTCTCCGTCCCTAAGACACAGCGCTCCAAACGTAGCACCCCCGGAGCCAACGTGTCCTGAAGGTCATCGTTCTGTGCTGGGTATGGACTGGGTACATCCCCTCTTGCTCTTCAGAGTCTGCCTGCCCTTTTAAAGGGCAGGAGGATAAATCTGGGGCTCTCAGGGTAACACATACATGTGCTCAATCTCCCAAGGTCATGCTAAGGGAAGTGGATGAGCTTGTGGGGTGGGGTGGTGACTGGTGATGGGATATGGAGTCTCTCACCTTGGATGACAGAAGTGACAGTCATGGACCACCCAGCTGGTGAGATGACTGATGTTCTCGGTACAGTTTCTAGCAGACCACATTACGTCGTACCTCTTTATGGGCAGGCTCAGCTTGCAGGGCAAATATTAACGAGACTGAGCTGCTTTCTCTGCCTGCCAGTCAAGGCTGGGGCACATTGGCAGGAGGCAGCATGGGGCAATCTGGCCGAGCTGCACTGGTGCTATGGGGTGAGGGACTTTTTTCTTCCAGGCTATCAGTCTGGGAGCGTTCACCAGCACTAAAGTTCATGTCCGCTCTTGATTGATGGCTTATTTCCAGATCCCATGGCAAGGGAGGGTCTGTGGTTTTTAAAGCAGACAATGAGGGAGGCCATGATGGCTAATTCCTCCTCCCACCAGCACAAGAGAGAGAAGAAATTGCTGCTTCCCAATGGGGCGCACTAAGAGACCACAGGCATTGAAAGGACAGATTTCTTTTTCTCTCTTTTTTAAAGCTCTTTTGAAGGAGGTAATTTGGAGTAAAGAAGAGTTTATACAGATCTGATTCTCCCTATCTCAGAAGAACACACTTTCCTTTCCCCGACTGCAAATCAACAGGACATGTTCCAAGGAAAGATCATCACGAAAGAAATGGATTTTCCCCCTACTGCTTTGCCATTTTTGCTTGTATTTCTAAAAGCCAGAGTGATGGGTTGTGAACTTTAAGGAGCGATTTCTATTCTTCTCTCTCATCTGACATGTGTACAGTGGGACCGGGAACCTGAATAACCAAACAGAGGGGGCTTAACACACTTAGGGAGAAAGCTAAGCCCCATTCAAGATCCACGTGCCTTTTGGAAATACTTTCCTTTAAGTTTAGAATAATAAGTAATGATCAGTGCAAGAGGCAAACCGCCTGGAGAGGGGGTCTCAGGGCTGGGAATGAACTTTCCATTTAAATGGACCAGGACAATGACTGGAGAATACCACCAAGGCGATGGCAAATACTAAACAAACGCTAGCACCAAAGTGCAGAAGGTCTGTGGGGCAGGGAGCACGTCTAGCACGATGGATCCCTGGCACTTGGCGCTGTGGTATGGGATATGTTCCCATTGCACGGATCACTGGGGATGGTATGCAGCAGGAGAGTGTGGCTGGTGTCCGCAGAGCCCCGAGTAGAAGGCTGGCTCCAGGGTTCACAGTTGCAGCTGTTTCATGTTACATCTAGTCTGGATCACAGTCTTTGCTCCGTGTCCTGAGTGGACTGCCCACCAAGGGGCTGCTCCCAAGCCTGTCTCCCCAGCTGACCTCTCTGCTCCCTTCCTCCTCCCCCATTGCATCCAGCATGTCTGTCGCTGCTCTGGGCACCTTTCCCTTCGTTCCTGCCCTGCCAGTGACCTTTGTGCTCACGCTGGTTGGTTGCTGCAGGGCAGCCTGGCACTGCCGAGCTGTGCTGCTGGCGTGTGGCTGACGAGTGCGTGGCTGCTAGCACAAGGAGGCTGGGCTGATTATAAATCAATCAAGCCTACAGTTCACCCGCCAATCCCACGCTGGCATGCAGTGATGGAGGAGCAGCAGGGCAGGCCGTTGTCCAGGCTGTGCCAGTCTATGTTCAGAACCAGGCTGGATGTCTCCAGCAGGCAGACACGTGCACGCTGCTCAGGGAAATTCCAGCCTGCGGCAGAAGGAACGTGCTGTTCTCTGGCCTGAGCCCACCCAGTGCCTGGCTACTCTGTGACCGGTGATCAGAGGTCCCTCCCTGAACGACCCAAGCAGACCCACTGACCCACCCATCCCCTGGGCTTTGCTTCCCAGGGCTCAGCAGCCGCACGAGGGAGGTGCCCGCTGCAGCAGACCTGGTGGGGCTTTGATCATCAGATGGCCTCCTCCGGGAAACTGCTTTGTCGCCATTGGAACAGACGCTTTCCTTTCATGCTCTCAGAAAGAGGGATGTGACGGGGGAGTCGCTGCCAAGTCCAGAAGCTCAGGCCTTCTGGGTGGTTTCTAAGTGGGTGATGAAGGCAGCATGTGCTGAGAGTAGAGGTGGATCTGCATCCCCCCCACCTCAAACACCTGCTCTGCTGGATAACTGGCTCTCCCCCATCTTGCACTGGGACACATTGAATGTATGGGCTGTGTTGGTCCCCATATTCTGCCTTGTGTCAGGATCTGCATTAGCCACGTGCTCCTACAGTTTAAAAGTGGTATGTTTGACCGATAGCCATAAATGGCTTGGCGCTAGCCCTCCCAAGGGACTACCTCTTTCCCCAGGCCGTACTGTCATGGGTGAACTCAACAGAGGCATTCAAGCTGGAGTTTGTTGTTATAAGACTGAGAGCTGCTGGCAGGGCGTTCTCCTCTGCTTTGGAACTCACTGGTCTGCAATGGCATCAGTCTGTGTGTGCAAGCAAAGTCCATGTATTTGACATCATTAAGGGGAGTGGGGAGAGTTGGTTCACTAGTGGTCTTGGTGTCTCTGTTGATAATTTGCTAAGGATACCTAGATCCTGTGGTAGGAGTATCTTATGTTAATGCAGAGAGAGCCAAATAATTACTTTGCAAACCAGCCAGGTATCTCAGAGATGTGTGTTCTCCTTCCATGAAGTGTCAGGCTCAGGCTGCTGGAGAAGACAGGATACCAGATCTGCTCTAGCCTTACAAACTCAATGGCCTACCACCCAATAGAAGACTCGGAGATTTGGCGTTTTGGAGAAACCCAAATATTTTGTGTAAATTGGCCCAGAGTCTCTGGGGGAGGATATGTTTGCAGGGCCAGATCTTGCTAAGTTTCATGACATTTTGCAAAGCCTGCCAAACTCTGCCAGTGTTTTGGTGCAATCTGGCAATTCCTGTTCTCCAGGAATGAGTTTCTGGGGGTGAAAGTATCATTTTGCTTATGCCAAACACTTGCCATGCTATTGAAAATTAATAGTTACTCTGCTGTGAGCAAGCACCTCACCTAATAATGATATCCACTGACTGCTCTGGGCACAGTGTTCTTCCCCGAAGCCACTCCTGAATTGGACCCGTTCAGTGCATCTCAAGCCAGGCCTTCCTAGAGGCTCTGCCAAGCCACGTCAGCCTCCAGACAATCAAACCCAGAACTTTCCTAGCTTCGGTCTGAAGCTGCTGGGAGCCCGTGAGCTGGAGCCACCTTCCCTGTCCCTGTAGCCTCATGCTAGTGGAATACTCTCCATGCACACTGACGTCTGATTTGTGTCCATTTATTCTTTTGCGTAGTGACAGTCCGGTTTGGCCAATGTACATGACAGAGGGGCATTGCTGGCACATGATGGCATATATTACATTAGTAGATGTGCAGGTGAACGAGTTCCTGATGGTGTGGCTGATGTGGTTAGGACCAGTGATGGTGTCACTTAAGTAAATATGCGGGCAGAGTTGGCAACGGGGTTTGTTGCAAGGATATGTTCCTGGGTTAGTGTTTCTATTGTATGGTGTGCAGTTGCTGGTAAGTATTTTGCTTTGGGTTGGGGGGGAGGGCTGTCTGTAAGTGAGGACTGGCTTGCCTCCCAAGCTTTGTGAGAGTGAGGGATCATCTTCCAGGATAGGTTGTAGATGATGTGTTGGAGAGGTTTTAGCTGGGTTTTAGATTAGTAGGTGATGGCCAGTGGCGTTCTGTTGTTTTCCTTGTTGGGTCTGTTCTGTAGTAGGTGACTTCTGGGTACCTGTCTGGCTCTGTCAATCTGTTTCTTCACTTCCCTAGGTGGGTACTGTAGTTTTAAGAATGCTTGATAGAGATCCTGTAAGTGTTTGTCTCTGTCTAAGGGATTGGGGCAAATGCGGTTGTATCTTAGGGCTTGGCTGTAGACAATGGATTGTGTGACATGTCCTGGGTGGAAGCTGGAGGCACGTAGGTATGTATAGCAGTTGGTGGGTTTTCGGTATAAGGTGATGTTTATGTGGCCATCATTTATTTGCACTGTAGTGTCCAGGAAGTGGATTTCTTGTGTGGACTGGTCCAGGCTAAGGTTGGTGGTGGGGTGAAAATTGTTGAAATCCCGGTGGAATTCCTTGAGGGACTCTTCTGTGGGTCCAGATGATGAAAATGTCATCAATGTAGTGTAGGTAGAGGAGCGGCACTTTGGGACGAGAGTTGAGAAAGTGTTGTTCTAAGTCAGCCATGAAAATATTGGCGTGCTGTGGGGCCATGCGAGTACCCATCGCCGTGCCGCTGACTTGAAGGTATAAATCGTCTCGAAATCTGAAATGGTTGTAGGTGAGGACAAAGTCACAAAGTTCAGCTATCCAGTGTTCCTGATGGCTAGTAGTCCATCTTTGTGTGGAATGTGTGTGTAGAGAGCTTCTACGTCCATAGTGTCCATAGTCCAGGATGGTGTTTTCTGGAAGATCACTAATGGTTTGTAGTTTTCTCAGGAAGTCGGTGGTATCCCAAAAGTAGCTAGGAGTACTAGTAATGTAGGGCCTGAGGATAGAGTCCACATAGCCTGATAATCCTGCTGTAAGAGTGCCAAAGCCCGAGATGATGATGATCCCGGGTTTGTGGATTTTGGGTAGCAGATAGAATATCCCAGGTTAGGGCTCTAGGGGTTTATCTGTGTAGATTTGTTATTGTGCTTCTTCAGGGAGTTTCATGAGCAGATGGTGTAGTTTCTTTTGGTATTCCTTAGTGGGATCAGAGGACCACGACCTGTAGAATGTGGTGTTGGAGAGTTGTCTAGAGGCTTCCTGTTCGTAATCCGACCTATTCATGATGACTATCGCACTTCCTTTGTCAGCCTTTTTGATTATAATGTCAGAGTTGTTTTTGAGGCCGTGGGTGGCGTTGCGTTCTGCATGGCTGAGGTTATGGGACAAGTGATGCTGCTTGTCTACAATTTCAGCTTGTGCACGTCGGCAGAAGTGTTCTATGTAAAAGTCTAGTCTGTGGTTTCAACTGTCCGGAGGAGTCCATGCAGAAGTGGTCTTCTCATAGCGTTAGTAGGAAGGTATCTGAGGGCTAGTGTCATGTTCAGTGGCTTATGCCCAAATACATTTGCTAGTCTTTAAGGTGCCACAGAACTCTCGTTGTTTTAGTCAGACAAGTTACTGGTTTCAATGCAGGTAGCTAACTGGGTGAAATTGAATGGCTTGCGATATACAGGAGGTCAAACTAGCTGATCTCGCGATCACTTCTGGCCTTGAATTCTGACAAGAGGACCAGAAAAGCACGTGTTCTGGAAGGTTAGGCTTAGATGCATTAGCAGAGCTGTATGTGAGAAGCTTGCCCAGAATTTGCCTGCATTAAATCCGCCTCCTCCACAGAGCACAGTATTTATACAAAATTGAAAAAAATATAAAAAATCAAAGGACACTCAAAGGTGCTTGTCAATATTCTCATTCTTGGGTGCCTTTCACTCAAGTTCCTATGCACACCTTTATGAGAAGAGAGACATTGTTTTGGGGTACCCACAGTAATCCTCTTAAAGAGAGTCATGTAGTTGTGCACCATGGTTTAAAACCTTCCTTTGGAGGAGATGTGAAACATATTTGAAGGCTGCCAGGCTGCCAATCACTCATGTCAAAATGCTACAGGAAGGAGTGGGAGGAAGAGAGGTTTGAGTTGTAGAGCAGCACTGCTCTGGAGAGGAGAAGACATGAAATCTTTGATCAAACTAGAGAGTTGATCAGTAAAATGGGAAAAACCTAAAACCCACCAAGAATTATCTTCAGAATGGGTCTGAGCACAGGACACCAGGTATCTTTCCAGCCCAAGTCAGAGAGAGAATGGGAGCACAAGGCGACATACCTGGAGAATCATTGGGGAGGGAAAAAATTGTCTGCCAGGGAACTGCTTGGAACCAGATTCAGAAACTAAAGCAATAACCCTGGTTTATGTAGGACCTCCAAATAGCTGCAGAAGCAGCTCTCCATCTGTCTAAAGTAGAGCTGGTTTGGATTTTCTGATGAAAAGTTTTGTTCTCAGAGTATGCGGATTAGTACAAACCCAAAGTGTTCATGGCTAGAGCTGGGTGATTTTTTTGAGGAATAGCTCAAGCGATGAGAAACACGGCTTTGATCAAACTGAAATAAGTGTGTGAATTTGACATGAGTAGTTTTGGCCAGAATGCAAAACAGCCAGAAGAGGAGGTGGAGGAGCTGATGCCGCCACCCTCTGCTTATAACCAATAGCCTAGGAGGTGGGGGGCCTGGGTTTGAATCCCTGCCCCACAATGGACCAAAAGGGGCTTTTCTGATTCGTGGAAAATTCAAACAAATTTAGATGTGGTTGTTGCCCAAGCTTTTATTTTATTGTTTTCTGATCCGCCACCCAACTGCACAAATCAGTTCTTCACCCCAGCCTATTCAGGAGGGAACAATCTGTTTAGTGTATCTCCCAACTGGGGAAAAAAATGGGAAAAAGCTTCAACAGTTTCAGAACGACTGTTTGGTTTGAAATGAGTCTATTTATGTGGGGGGGGGGGGAAGGTCAAAATCGAAATGAAATGTTTCAAGTGGCTGGCTCTGCAATGTTTGTCAGATGATCAGGTCAGAAAAGTTTTGAGATTTTGACTTTTTGTTCTGAGTTGGGGTGGGAAAGTTTTTTCAAAATCTTTAATACTCTGGCAGGATGGAAAACCATCTCCTGTTCAGCACTAGTCTTAAGTACTTATCTGGACCTCATCACCATGGCACCCGAGAGCCTCACACTCATGAATGGATTTATCTGAAGGAAAGAATTCTCTCTGTATTACAGATAGGGAGCTGAGGCACAGGTAGATTAAGTGACTTGTCCAAGGTCAAACAGAGAGTCTCTGGTAGAGCTGGGAACTCGACCCAGATCTCCTGAGTCTCAGCCTACTACTTTAATTAGAAGACCACCCTTCCTACCCCTGTGTGCTGTCCTCTTCGCTCATGCTCATGACACAGGAAGTAGGGCAGGCAATTTTCACAAATGTTTATAGGGAAATAAATAGACATGTGTGAAGAAAGGAAGGTCTGGACGTGAAGCCTATTCCTGGGTTGGGTTCCAGAGAGGTTATTAGTTAAAGGTAAATCTTGGCAGCAAACCATTTTGGAATGCCAGGGTTGTTTTCTCTGCGTCATGGGCACATGGAGTTGTGTCAGAATTACCTCATATGTGCTCCCATCTGAGAACACACAGGCAGACACACTCCAATATAGCTGCTGCTCACAACAGCAACCTTAGGGCACAGCACCCTGAGGCGTGGCTGTGTGGCATTGTTTTATCATTAAAGCGCCCCAGGCCAGGACCTCTGTATCTAAAAGCACGAGCCGCTAGAGCTTGAAATGAATAACCAGGCCCATCAGTTTGGAGGCAGTAACAGATTCATAAACCTTGTCAGGTGCTGCAGCCGCTAGATGGGGACAAAGAGCCATCCTGAGCTAATGGGGGGTTATACCATTCTGAAATGTTGAATGACACAAACCCTGTGTGTTTACATTTGTAATGGGGCTTAAATTCAGAGCCACCCTATTTTTGTTTTGGTTCCCCCCCACCTCCCCATGCCAAAGGGATGTGTTTGGCATATTCTTCTCTCCTGCTCTGGTCTGGGAAAATCCAGCTCCTTCCAGCAGGTGTCATTGGTGTTTCAGGTATGAGGCAGTAGACTGACATATTGGTGGCTAGAAAAATGAATGGGTGGAAGTCAAAACGGTGCTGGTTAACTGTCCACACCTCAAACTGATCCATGCTTCACTGGGGACTCCTTTGGCTCTAGCAGGTGGATAAAACCAACTTTCAGAAGGTAAATCCAGTGACAGGATTTTAAGGCAGTTCTCCTTACTAGTGCATAATTAAACGGTCCATCCTTTTCTTCGAGGGACGAGAGATGCATGTTTTCTGATGCTCAGCTCCGAGTGGCTTGGAGCCATGTCTCCTGGGTTCTATTCCCAACTCTGCCACTGGTTTGCTCTGCCAATTTAGGCAAGTTAACTGCTTTGTGCCTCAGTTTACCCATTTGCAAGACAGGTCTAGCAATTACCCACCACTTGAGAAACTGAAGTAAATGATATTTACAAAGCACTGGAGAACCTGAGTGGACAGGGCTGCCTACGTGCCAACTGTGACCAATGAGAGCAAAAAAACCCAATCATAAGATGAATAAATTAAGGCTCTAGAACTTATCAAAACTCCACTTTACTTAAACTAAGCATTCTCCACTTAACTAAAACAACTTTCTTCCCTCCTCCACCCCCCACCTCTTCAGTCTTGAGTTTTGTATTGAACACTCATTACACCTTTGGTGTGACAAATGATTGAAATGTGTAATTTGAAAGCTAAGCTCCCCATCACACTCCTCTCTATTGTTTATTTGCCAGCTCCAAATGGGTTGACTGCCAAGTAAAGTAATCAGAAGGTAATAGCCTGATATCAGCTGAATCCCCAGAGCTGCCAGCAAGCTGGAAAAAACTACATGCTTGGTGCCGCCTGTAGTATTCATGCCCTGAAAATAATTGTGTAAAACAGTGTAGCTTGGATCAAACTTCGGCTGACATTTTGCATTGTAAGATTTGCGTACGCCTCAGTCTGATGTGGTTATTAGTAACTTGCTTGGGAGCAAGACAGCCCAAAGTGTCTCACAGAGGGATGTTGTGATTCATTTGCCCATGTAGATAAGACAGCGTCTTCCTAAACCAAAGAGCATATCTTTATCATCGTCTCCTCCCTTCCTCCACTCCTTCCTTCTCTCTCGCTTTCTCCCCTGTTGTTGCGATCCTTGCAAAGCGTTGATTTTATTGAGTGTGGCAAGTGGCAGTTCATTAAAAAGTGGGAGCAGATGGGGAAGGGATTGTAGAAGAAGATTAATGATGCACACCGACAACTAAATAGGCCCTGGTTTTGGAGTAAACACAATCATTCCGGCTTCCTGGGAGCGGGTAATCCTCCTCTGTCAGCTCTGCTCTAGTTAGTTGGCAATGGAAGTGCTCCAGAGAGCTAACAAGAGGGGAGACTGGCTTGAGCACTGCAGTGACATTGCTGTGCCTTCACAAACGATGCTGACAAGCAAAGATGATGTTTCTGTGGTCGTCTGGGGACCCTGGGCCTGCTGGCAGTGCCAACTGGGAGGAAAAGCGGAGGAGTGTGATCTACTGGGTAGAGCAGGGACTTGGGAATCAGGACTCCTGGTTCTATTCCTGGCTCTAGGAGGGAGGGTGGCAAGTAGCTGGGACAGGGGACTGGGCGTCAGGCCTCCAAGGTTTTATTTCCCATTCTACTACTGACTTGCTTTGTAACTGTGTTACCTGTGCATCACCTGTCTGCACCTCAGTTTCCCCATCTGCATGGAATAGCTCTGGTGGTCTGTGGTTTAAAGTGAAGGAATATAGACGATCTGACTCCTATCCCTGGCTCTGCCACAGGTTTCTTCTGTCACTTTGAGCAAGTCATCGCATTTCTGTGCCTCAGTTCCCCCCTTTGTAAAATTGGTATTTATGAGGCTCCGTTCATCAATGCTTGCAAAGAGCTCTGAGATCCTCGGCTCAAAAGGTGCTAATGAAAATGCAGAATGTTATTTGAGCAGTTCTTAGTGGACAATGACCGCACTGATGGAGCTGACTTGAGTGATAAACCCAACTGCCTGCTTGGGCTGCTGTCCAGGGTGCTGAATGTAGGTTGGCGAGGTGGGGTCTGCGGGGAGAACTGTTACTAACAGGGTCTGTTAAGAGGTGGTAGCTGTGCTTTTCAACTGCCCTCATAATGGGTGCAAATGTCTCTCTGACCTGATGCACCCAGTGGTCATGTCACACTTAACACATCGTGTCAAATGCTGGAGCTGGATTTTAGAGAGACCTGGCTAATATCACACCTAGTATCACTATGCAGTCCTGCTGGCTAAGGTGTGTGAACTAGTCGCATGATTCAGGTGTCAGCTGATTCCCACAGGGGTCGGGACAGAATGTGCCTTTCCTCCCCAGAGACATTGCACAGCTGCACAGATTTCCTCATCTTCCTTGGAAGTATCAGTTACTGGCTTCAATGGTGTTTCAATGGTCTGATCGGATCTGGTGAACCACATGCTTCCTGTTGTAAAATTATTGCCACCCAAAATCCTGAGACTGAGATTATGGGAAAAGTGACTTTGCTCAAGGAATGAATGTGGTGTGATTTCTCAGCTTCCTACACTGCTGCTATTTGTGCACCTCATGCAGGTGTGCAGTAGTGTATTACAGCGGTGCATACCTGCTCCCACCACGATTGGTGACTCCTGGTGTCAGGTGCTGTGCACACACTCAGCGAGAGACAGTCCTTGCTCCAAAGAGCTTCTGATCTAACTAGACAAGGCAGACAAAGGGCGGGAGCAGAAAGAGAGAGGCGAAGTGACCGGTGTGGTCTCCCAAACTGCTCTGATTTCTGCAGGAAGGCAGGGGCGCAGGGGACAGAAGATACAGCAGGGGTTACTCTTTAAGTGCCAATGGCATGTTTGATCAAGGATGTATCAGTGCTTCACTCAGGTTTGCTGATGCCCATGCTGATGGACTGATGAAGTTCCTCCAGGAGAGAGCCTTTTACTCCATCAAGTCTCAGTGGGGAATCATTTCCCATTCCAGCCAATCCACAGGTGTGTGTTTACCTTGCTGGCTTGAGTCTCCTTTTCCGCTCTCCATCAGAGCGATGTCTTTTTTTGACATTTTAAAACTGTGATTGTCATGAGGAAAAGGACTGTGTTTTAAAAAAAAACTCTTGGTGTGACTTGCAGATCAAATAGACTCCATTAACTAGCCAAAGTGAGAGATTTCTTTCCCTTGACTGCGGGCTCTGCTCAACGCAGGCTGGTGCCTGAGAATAAACTGGACTCTTCCAGCTTCGTACATTACCCCGGGCAGTAAAGGTTCTCGCGGTTGGAATTTAGCTGGCAATTTTGCAGATGAGGCACTGGGCAAAATAGAATCTAGCTCTCTCCCTGCCACAGGCCCCATTGGCTGAACTTTACTGTGAGCAATAAAAGGGTGTGTGTGTCATGCTTTCCGCCTCCCCACCTCAGAAGACTCTCGGGTAACAGGGACAAAGAGGGCGAAGCAAGGGGCCATTTTTAGTCTCTTTTCTGATCTACTAATAAACCTCTTATAATTAGCTTGGTTGAATGCACAGATTGGGCACACTCAGTCATCGTTAACTCTGCAGAAAGAGACCGAGGGGTCATGGGGAAAGCCTTTCTGACTGAGGCACTGTGGCAGCATTTCTGGGGAAGTAAAGGTAATGGTGTAATGAGCATTATGCAATTTGCTCCTTACTTTTAAAGCTCTCAAAAGACACAAAGACATCGGCCACCTCTGTACAGGCAGCGGTTGCCAGACAAGTACATGAGCAGCTACAGTAACTGCCAGTGCTAAGTAGGGAAGAATGGGGCTAGAGACTAGGAAGGCTGGTCAAAGCAAACCACAGGGTCCCTGCCTCGCAGAGGGGGAGCTGAGTGAACCGAGAAGTTTAAAGGCTGCGTTTTTTGCAGTGGCCACTGAGTTGGGGTGCCCTGACTGGAGGCACCTCAGGTGCGATTTTCAGGGACCTTCAGGTGTAAGTGTACAACAAGATGGAGGAGGTGGCATTGAAGGTCAGCAGCAGCTTGAGCTCACCATCCGCTGAGCTACGAGGGCAACGCCTTGCAGACAAGTGCTGAGAAGAGATCTGCAGGATGGCAAGGGGGGCGCTTCCCTCACGTAGACTGGACAGCACGGATGAAAATGTAGAGGGAGGAGCAGGCAGGCAGGGAAACAAAGATACCGAGCTGGCATTAAGAACTTGAGCGTCCCCATCTCTCTCTCTTCAGTGCTTATCATCTGTCCCCATCACCACCTCACAGTCTAATGTCTTTATGCGCAGGGAGGGCAGAGCTGTTATCCCCATAGTGCAGATGGGGAGTGTCAGAGCCACTAAGTGACTTGCCAAGATTGCCACAAAGGGTGCCTGGTGGAGCAGGGAACTGAAGCCGAGGTCCTGTAGTTGCAGAGTTGCAGAGCAACCTTCCTCTTGGGCTATATCGCCTGTCTAACCATCATTCGACAGCCATGCCAGCTGCTTCCTTTGCTCATTTCCCCTGCGGTGGGGATGCTGAGACGCAGGGATGTGCAGACAGACAGGTGTTGCTTGCTTTTGAAAACAGAGATGTCAGGCCTGACATGGAGGATCCCGACTGCTCATTAAGCGTGCTAAATTTCTGTCAGCAGCCTCTGTTCCCCGCCGTGACAAAGTTCACCTTTCCCTACCTGCTTTGCCTGTCTGGGCCTTAGTCTCTTTTCATTTTTTTTGACAGCGCTGACCTATCCGCGTGGCTTTGCTTTCTCGCTAATAGAAAGGCCATACACCAGTGAGCATCTGTGCCGCTTGATTTAAATACAGGGTACAGGTCTTTCAGCAGGACGGCTGCTTCCTGCCAGCGTCCCCTTGGAACAAGCCTTTCATTATTGACGGGACTGTAATTTTGCTGCAATTTACAGAAAAGTGCCCGACACCTTGTTTAAACTCTGTCAGGCAAGGCAGAAGGACACGGGCTCATTTGCACAGTGTGTTAAGCCCTGGTGGCAAAGTTGGCTGGAAGTTGATTCCTTCGCTGTCACCCCCTGGAGAAGCTAACCCCCTGCGATGCCGGCAGGATGCTCAGATGCTGCTTCTCTTCCTACTGCAGGCCTGCGTGATTCTGCAGGGGGTGGACTGTCGTCCCAGAGGACAAAGACCCCAGCTCTGTTCGCAGGTGGCAGCCTTTGAGTGAGGCCCGTCTGCACAAAGGACGGCGAGGCAAGATGTCCCTGTGCCCCCACCACCTCTCAGCCAGCTGAGGCCCAAAATGTGGGACCCAGTGTGTGGCAAAGACCTCGAATGAGGGGGACGCCACCTGTATTCAGGCAAGAAGTGTAAAATGGTGTGGGGTTGTGATGCACTCGCCCTGCAAACAGCACAGGGACTGTCAGTGCAGGGACAGGGAACACAGCAGGCTATTCCTCAGAATCCTTAGCCCTGCTCCCATCTCTGGAGGACCTCAGCTCTTTGGACTTTCCCTCCCATGATGCACTCCCTGTGAATCACAACACAGCCAGGGATTTCCATTTGCAGCCAGAAGAGAGAGGCTTTTTGTAACTCAGCTAGTCAGGGCTCTGTTCGAAGGACCGTCCCCCTCCCTGCCCTTCGAGAAGCACTTCAGCTACAATCTAATCCATCTAATTGAATGACGGCGAGATCAGGAAAGGAATTTAGCAAAGAGGGGAAAAAAATCATGGCATTTGGCTCAATGCACGTTTGTCCTTTCAAATGCAGAGAGATAATTGGATTGCTGTATTACGGGTAAGGCCAAGATGTCACATAGGAGAGGGAGAGATGGGGGAGTGAGAGAGAGAAGGCTGTCCTCTGTGGGATCGCCCCTTGGACGCCAGTGGGAGAAAAGGACATTAAACACCTGTCAGGAAACTGGAAGGCTCACGATGAGCCCCAAAGAGGAGTCCCTTAGCCTAATCCCCAGGACCCCCATGTAAACAGGCCTGTGCCCTGCAGGGAGCCATGGGGGCCAAACGGCACCACACTCGCCCACGCAGGACAAAGGTCTGATGCTGCTGCAGACATGGGGCAAGCTGGCAACCTGGGGAGGGCATACAGAGGCAGGAGGGGCGTGTGCTATGCCTCAAGGAGACTAGGGGAGGGAAACGGGGTGATCAGGACCACATGCCTCCATCCAGCCCGACAGCAGAGTAACTACGGACCGTTGAGCAACTCTTGACCAGCTGCCAATATGCAGCTCCCTTCGGCAGCATGGACCCATGGTGCCACAGGCTGAGTAGATGGGCCCTTGCTCTCCATGGGAATGCGTTAAAGTAACTGGGTCTGCTCTCCTGACACTGGCACGTCACGTACTTGGGCCACATGTTACTCCTGGTGGCTTGCACTACAACATCTGCCTGTCTTTGGCAGTTCTAGCAGCACAGCCCACAGGACAAGAGGGGCCAGAGAGAAAGCCTGACTGACTGAGCGGCCTCCTGCGGGGAGAGGGACTGAAGAGCCCCCAGAACCCTTTGTCACAGCTGCAGGGTAGCTGCACCTCTGCTCCCCTCCTGGTGTCTCTGAGTGCACTGCTCACGTGGCCAGGCCTCCACCACTCCTCAAGGGGGTTTAATTTGCAGCACCCTCGGGCCTCTCCATGCTGTTTGCCAGCCCCAGCTCTGTGCTCTCCGTGGGCTGTTTGGGGTCTCTAAAGAGAGCTCTCTCATCACCCCTCCTCTCCAGATAGGGGGCCTGTGGCAGACAGTGACAGCTCAGTGGTCAGCATGTCAGAACATGCCTCATTCGGCTGGACTTGGACCACCCACCTCCAATGCGTTAACATAACAGTGCTGCCCAGTGCCAGACACCAGCTGAGGCAGCAGAGACAACTAACACCACCCCGTCCTGATCTCCAGCTAAACAACCAGAAACCTGTATAAATATCTGAGCGGGGTGGGGTGATAACGGGGAGGGGCTGGCAACCGGAGCTGTGCAGCCAGAGAGTGTAAGTAATTTAATAAGGGGATGTTTGAAATTATATCATCCCAAATAATATAATAAACCCTAATTTACTCACATTTATCTCCCGGAGTTTTTTCTGAAAGCCGTAATCTTGCATCTTCTACAGTGATGGATTAGCACGATGGAAACTCCGCCAGGGAATAAAAACCCACATCGTGTAGTTTTTGACATGTTATTATTCAGTTTTATCTCAGGCTGCTCATTCCTGGCCCATTACTCATGTTCACAGGGATTTCTCTCACTCTTATTTATTTATTTTTATCATGACTAGAAGCAAAGATGCTAACAAATTGCTCCTCCTTTCGCTGCCTGGGTTTGAAGAATGGCTTCCCCCTCCCTCCCTGGTTTAAAAAATATACAAAGAAAGAGCACATCTAGGAAGTTACGGCTTGTTGTAGTGGTGGTCCCTGTTTTAAGTCTAAGTGAAGTCTCTGAAACCAGAGGGAACTTTAAACGTACTCGCTTGTCTATGGCTCAGTTCTGCTCTGGACTTTCAACTCAAGATGGGGACTGGGCAGCATTGGAGGCCTTATGCAGCACAGAGATGTTGTGGACCCGACAAATGCTTGAGCTATACGGAAAAATTGTGCCATGGAAAATGAAACGGGATGAACTGGCATATGAGTGGTAGCTGGACAGGAAGTGCATTGTGATGTCACCCATTGAGGACTGACGTCACTGAACAAATAAGGATCAGTAAAGCACAGTACCTCAGCACGGAGGTTGGGGCACCTTCTTTTTGGATAGGTCCCTTTTGTCCAAAGATTCCATGTCACCTTCCCCAACATCCAGAACAAATTACAATTCAGGTAAATGTAGCCTGCCGCCCTACCTTCCCCTGCGTTTGACTGCTTGCCGAATGCTCCTTCAGTTTCTGGCCTGGAGCACCGTGTGGAGTCGCTGTGCTCTGTAAAACAACGTCTATGTCCTGTCCCAAAGGTAACTGCATTTCTCCAGTGGGGGATGCCCCTCTCCTACCTATTGGCAGGGGATGTTTTGTGGAAACATGTGGCTTCAGTAGGGTTCCAATCAATGGAATAGATGCAGCTGCTATAGAAGTGTCGGGGGCTGTTATTTACAAGGCACCTAATACAAGTAAAATAGATGTTACAAATGTAATACTGATAACGAGGTAGGGGCCTCCAGGGAAAGAACTAAACCACCTACCACCACACACAGCGCAAAGAGCAGAGGGGGATGCAGGTTAAATGGGAGGATCTTTTAACATATGTATCTCGAAAACAGACAGTGATGGATATGGAAAGTATCCAGGGCCGGGCACTGGAGGAGCTTACTAAACGAGGATGTTCTACATAGCTGTTTATGGGACTCCATGTGTTAGAGAGATGGGCTACCTCTCACTGGGGGGTTACCGTAAATATGGTAATGAAATGTCAGGATCCTGGCAGGCAGATGGGGGGCAATGCAGCAGCAGCAGCAACATTTCACTGACCTATCAGGCAGCTGCAGGAGGTGGGGCCTCTCAGAAGTGCCCTGTAAATTACAGGATGCGTTTGCAGGTAACCTTATAGAATCACCCTTAATATTTTGTCCTACAGCTTCCAGAGCTTGCCAAAGGGAATGCTCTGTGTTCAAGGGATCGGTCCTGAGGCTAACCATTAACAACAGACGGGGGTTGCAGTTTGAGCCTCAGCACATGCAGTCATCACCCCTTTAATTTTTAATGCACTGCTCAGAACAGCTACAATCATTAAAGCCAGGCATGTAGGAGTCCTCAGCTGGTAACTTTAATTATTGTAAAATCCTGTCTTTATTGCTTATGAGCAATTATGCATTGCAGTACCCAGGATGCAAGGTCCCGGAGTTTTTTCCTGAGGGGAAGGCTTGTTGGCTGTAGTGCTTAAAACCACTAAAAGGTTTTTAAATAATTGCAGATTACATCAAAAATGCCTGGAATGGTGGGTCTCTTGTTTATTACAACGGGTTTGTTTATTCCCAGCCTTCAAAGAAATGTTAAAAATGCAGAAACCATCAAGGCTTCAGCATTCACATGGTAGAAGGAGCATATAATTCTGCTGTTGAGCGAGAGACTTCTGTAACTTGTGTTCTGTCTATGCAGCCCTGCAGTATGTGAGTTTAGCACCTCAGGATTTAAGATGGAGCCCTCCAGAATTATGGATTTGATCAGTGGATTTGAATGGTCCAAGAAGACAACTAGCATTGGTAGTTCCCCCAGACTTGCTCTGTGCTCTCTGTTGCATTGGTGGTGGAGGGATGTCTTGTGTACAACAGGAATTCTTCAGCTCCTTATGTTGAACCAGTTAAATGTCTTTCCTTACGCAAAATGCCTGATCAAAGGTACCTCTTTGTGTTATCTCTGAGGTAAACTAAATGAAAGTTCCCTTGTGATCAGTCTGAGAACACACTGAATTAAAGAGTCTGTGAAATTTGGAGGGGATGTTTCAAGGACCAGCTCATTGAAGCTGTTTGAATGGAAATTGCCCTCTGGGAAAAATCCTACCGTCTTTGTTAGAGGCTTTTGTGACTGAGTTTTAAAGGACCAATCATTAAAAAGTGGCATTTCACATTAAAATTATTCCTATCAGGCAGTGACATTTCCTGGTTCCTTATGGCCAGTGGACCTTATCCTGCTTCCAGTTCAAATGTTCCCCATATTAACATTCTTTCCCCGTCCATTGTTAAAGCACAAAACAGAAAATTGCTCTCTCCGTGTGTACACGATATACAGTAGATATCTGTATTTATTGACATTTATAATAAACTATGCCTATTACATATACATAATGCATGCAGGGCGGACTGTGAAAAGTAGAGTACTCAGCAGGGAGGGACTGGCAGAGTGTGAAATCCTGGAGGGAATAACCAAAAAAAAAAAATAAAAAAATCCATGTACAAGGCACTGTTTGCAGCACTGAAAGGACCTGAGTACCCAGTGAAAACCTTACTTCAAGGCCTTGTTACCCCAGAGAGACTGGAGGTCTATTGACTAGAAATGAGCTATATTAGAAAAAATATTGCCTTTTGGGGTGAGATGGTGTCCAATGACCGAAGCTAAGGGCATTGTTTTATTGTCTAATGGGGAGCAGTGTATAAATATTCATCCTATGTAAATATGGATTGAATATGTCAATAACAGACATTGGTTTATGACTTTGAAGAGCTCTGAAATCTCTCTAGCTCTGGGCCTCCTCTTGCTTCCTTGTTCTGGACCCAGCTTGAGTTGAGTCAAGTCATTGAGTTGCTTGGGTCTGGTGGGTGGGCCCCTAAAATGCATGACGAGTTAGGAAGGGGAACGTTTGAACCTTCGGTAGATGACAAGACCTAGACTCTGTTGGTTTGTGCTTGGCCCTTCCGTGTGTAACAAATACACACAACTGTTCTGGCCAGGCCTAGTTAACATGCAGAAGCAGGGAGCTCGATAATGTTGGCATATCGATGATCCTGGCAAAATTTCCAGTCACCCAGAATGAGCATAAATATTTATGGTAGGGTGGCGTGGGAAGATTTAAATACCATTTGGTTTCCTCATCATTGTCAATTATAGCATCTGTTGTGCCTGGGCTGGTGAGTTTTCAGGATGCACCCAATAGCTCACTGACTCCAGTAGGCATTGGATAAGGCCCTTGAGGCTGGTGTAAAGGACCTGGACTGGTCACCCACACTATTTGGCATAATTGCACTTAGCTCTCATTGAGTACTTTCCACCCCTAGATCACAAAGCCCTTCACAAAAGGAGGTGGTGTCATCCGCATTTTACAGCTGGAGAAGCTGACACACAGAGATGGGAGTGACCAGACAGCTGGTCAGTGGCAGAGCCTGAAATAGAATTGAGGTCTCCTGAGTCCCCAGATGGTGCTCTGACCAAAAGGAGACATTGCCTCACCAGGTTTCCCTCCTGTGATTGGCACCCACTTTTGGTTCCTTCCTTACTTTGGGGGGGAAAAAATCTTAAAAAGCTAAAGGTACAAAAAATTAGTTGCTAAGTTTTTCTGAGAAAGTGATTTTCAAAAATTAAAAACTGTTTGCAAAAACTTGTCAGTGTTGAAATTTTAAATATTTTGCAAAAATGTTCCATTCTATTTTATACCACAGTTTATATCCAGATCATTTTTCAAATTACTGAATGCTTTCGTTTCCAAAAACTGGATTTTATGTATAAGAAAAAGTGGGAAAATTTATGAAAAGTGGAAAATGAAACCCTGGGAAATGGAAACTGCTTCAGAATGTTAGTCCCTGCTCCAAGGAGAAAACAATTATCTTTTTATTTTGCGTTGGCACAGCACTTAGCAAAATGGGCTCCTGGTCCGTAACTAGAGTTCTAAGGTACTACCACAATACTATTAGTACTAGTAGTAGTATTACTGTTGCTATTATTTATTTATTATTGAGATGATTTTCCCATTTTTTGACTGGCTCAATAAAAAAGCTTACGCATCACTGCCCCACAGATGATGAATGCCCCCAAAAGGGCCAAAAGCACTGTCGTATTCTGAAGTCACCAGGACACATCTTTACAGCGTTGTATGATTTGCATTGCAAGCAGAGCTGCAGGAGTCCATGGGCCCCTCCCTGACTCCAGCCATGTCTATGCATTCGCTGCCAGTAGTCAGGCTGCTGAGTCTAAACTTTACACTGTGATTGCAATTAACCAAACAACAAGCTCCATGTTTGACTATCCCTGTCTAAATTTGCTCAGCTCAGGCTGGAATCTGCAGTAAGTAAACGATTTTCTGTTTATATTCAGCACTAATGAAGAGTCAGTGAACGCTGCCCATTAATAACTTAGAAGATGATTGTGTTTACAGAAGACCTGTATACAGCAGGTCATACTTACCAGGGAGCTCCTGACTTGCTATTGATTTCCCAATAAACACAGGCTCTTTTTTGTTGTGTTGGCATTCGTTTTCTCCCACTAAGGAAATAATCTGTCCAAAGGATGAGCTTTCTCTAGTGTCTGGAGTCAGGAGATGCCACCACTCTGACTAAAGAACCAACTCACTGTGCTACGGAACCTGCCTACTGCCGTTCTAGGGATCCCCTGATACAACCGAGGGCAGGACTGCCCTGACGTTGCCATTCCTAGCACGTGGTTCCAGGGACCAAGCAGCCATCTGTGGTTTAGTTGTATGTTCCAGAACTGTGTCTAAAGACCATTTATATCATGGCTTTCCAAGGAAATGAGAGATGCTCTTTACAGAGACAGAAAAGTTATGGTAACTCCAGGCAGCAATGATATAAACAAAATATCGTAATACACTAAGAGCATTTTGCATTTCTACAATGCCTTCAATCCAAGGCCCTCCAGGTGGTTTACCATTGCTCTTTAATGGAGCCGAACATCGCCCCGGGGGGCAGCTGGTGACCCTATGCCTCCAAGGCTGTGAGTGCTGAGTAGCCGCTGGAACTAGAGGTGCGGGGGGTGCTGCTGCACCCCCTGGCTTGACGTGGTTTCTATTAGATACAGGGTTTACAGTTTGGGTCAATGGCTGTCAGCACCAGGGCTCAAGCATGATTTTTTCGGGCCCCCTCCCACACACGCACCACAACCCCTCATCCCATACATGCAATCTCATGAGCCATGAACAATGTTTCCTCATGGTAATGGGGGTTGCAGCGTGGGCTGGGCCACCCCAGGGACTCCGGACCCCCCAGGGCCTCTGGGGGCCCCAGTAAAATGTACCCTTCCTCATGTGGGGGCCCTGCTCAGTACCCCCACTATACAAATTGTTCCAGCCCCCCTTTGAGTAGCTGCCCTCCTTCTAGCCCACTGAGATCCCACTGGGGTTCAGTGGCCAAGCCAAAAGCAGAACATGCTTCTGGATCTCCTGATTTTCCTCTCCAGAATCATCCTTCCTTGCCCACAGAAGAACCACCCCAGCTCTGCCAGCCAGCAATCTGTTGGTTCCAGGCACTAGAGATGCTGTCATAGGAGGATACATTCAAATTGTTAGAGTGGCCAAGACACTGGAATGACTTTAAAAGAACTTGCAGATTGTGGACCTCTTGCCTGGAACATTTCCATGTTCCCTGCCTACCTAGGAACACAACTTCTGTTGGGGACTGATCTAAGCCAACGTACCCCGGACCCCCTGTGCACTGGCCTTTCAAAGTTTCGATTGGGAACCAGGTTACATTTGCTTCAATGAGGTGCCATTTGTCTGGGTGGTTTGACTTGGGGAAGAGAGCATCTGCCCTTTTCTTCTGACCTCCCAGAGCTCTGTGGACTTGTTCTCTGCTTTAGAATTCATGTCCACGGTCTGGTTATGTTCTGTATAGTCATTAAGATTCCTCAGGCCTGGTAGTGGGGAGGGGCAGAGGGAAATGCTTTCTCTTGTGAAGCTGAATATTTTAATATGTATATAACTGCAGTTGTGTTTGCTAGCTTTGAACAATTGTGTGCCTCTTGTCCGCCTTCTGCAGCTGCCTCTCGGGGTGGTTTCTTTGTATGCCATGGAGCCTAATATGAGCTACCATAGAAATCAAGGAGGCGATTTATTTTATGTGCATGAGAGGGGGAGAGACAAAGGTTCTGGACCTAAAGCTCTCAGCCCATGGCTATGCTATCAACAGTACATCCCAGCCTTGACAGCCTGGCTTCTGCCCAATCATGGGCTTTTGCTTTGCCTTTCAAGTGGAGCATCAATCTGAGGTCCTGGTCATTCATGGACATTAAAGAGCCCCAGTGGAAGTTTTCACAAGAGTCAGAATAATATTCCTAGCCCTGAATCCAAACACCAGTGTCTCTAGATGGTGGGTGTGTGCCTAGTTACAATTTAAAAAGATCTCTGTCTAATGGCATGTAAGAATAAGGCATTTGTTGTATTCATAGTTCTGTAAGTTCAATAAAGTTATGTGTTGCCAATGGCTTCCTGAGCGGAGCTCTTGCAACCGGTAATCCAGCTGAGTTTGGGGTGGGTAGGGGTGTATATCTAGTGGTTAGAACAGGGGACAATGGATTCTATGCCACTGACCCATTCTATGACCTCGGAAACAGTGCTTTCTAAGCACTTCTCTGAGCCTTGTCTACCCTTCTGTGAAATGGGCCCAAGTCTGCTTCCTCTCTCAGCGGTGTGAGTTTTTATTGACTACTCCTGGCAGGGGCTTTGTTGAAAGGTGACCTATAAGCTGGAAACTATTGTTCTATTACCTTCATTCCCCTCCACAGCTGTAATGAGATCCAGGCCTGATCTTGATGTACTGTCCTAAACTGGTGTGCAGCGATAGCATGTGCTACATATACACCATGTCGAACTAGGACACATCCAATGAGCACTCTTTTGGAGTCCTTTAGGTGCTAAGAAGGAAGAAAGGCACTGAAGATAAAATACCATTCGGCTGAAAGACCACTGGGTGCTGTCAGAGTTGCATAGCTTTTAAGGTCAGAAAGGATCACCCGACTCGGCTAATCTGACCTGCAGGCCACTGAACTGCACCCGCTAATGACTGCAGCAAACACCAACGTCTGCATGAGCCAGCGTGGAGATTTTAGAAGGATACATACACAATCTTGATTTAAAAACTGCAAGTGATGGAGAGATCACACAAGCCTCTGGTCAGTTTTCCAGGGGTTAATTACCCTCCCGTTAACAATGTGCACCTTCATTCTAGTCTTAGTTTGTTTCGTTTAAGCTTCCAGCCATTGGATTGCTTTCTGCCTTCTTCTGCTCGATTAAAGAGCTGTCTACTATCAGAAATCTCTGCCCCATGTATCTATTTGCAGCCTGTGATCATGTCACCACTTTACCTCCTTTTGGATAAATTGAACAGATTGAGATGCTCAAGTCTCTCTCACTGTAGGGCAGGTTTTCTAGACGTGTGGTGTTTTTCTGAGCCTTTTTCCAACTTTTCAACACCTTGCTTGAAGTGCAGACCCCAGAACTGGACACAGGATCCAGGACTGGTTTCACTAATGCTATCGAGACAGCTAACACCATCTCCTGCCTCTACTTGGTATTTCCCGGTTTCTCCATCCAAGGATCACGTTAACCCTCTTAGCTACAGCGTTACCCTGGCAGCCCATGTCCAACTGGTTAGTCACTATGACTGCCAAGTCCCTCTCACTGTCTAGCTGAACAAATAAAAAGTCATAGGCCCTGTTCCAAGAAGCTTGCAATCCAATTTTAGATCTAACCCAACAGCACAGGGGAAAGGAGGGCGGGGGGCAGGGAAAGGAAGCAAGATGCCCACACTCACAACCTGCTCTAGATCTTCACCAACATCCTGCCCGCACAGAGAGAAGTGCACATTGCATCCAGGAAAGCCAAGTATTCTTGGCTTAACTCCTTCATTCACAGCCGCATCACGTTGCAAACACTACCGGTGTTTCTGCAGCATCTCCGCTCACATCTCTCGAAAGTGCTGTAATGATCACATCATGGGTGAGATCTATCACAGTCATCTTCTGGAGGCCACAGGGATCAACACTGGGTCAGACCAGAGGTCCAGTGAATCTAGTACCTTGTCTAGAGCCAGCTGCTTGAGAAGAAGGTGCAAGAAATCCTGCAGTGATGGCGCAACCTTCCCATGGGGACAACTTCTTCCTCACCTTTTAGTTAGAGGTTGGCTTGTAAGCTGAACACACCTGGCTACACAGCCTGGCAGCCTTGTTAGAAGTCCCTGGGGTTGTCATGGGCAGGAGATTTTGTTGTTGGGTTAAGGTGGGTGGGTGATAGAGGGTATTGGTTGTGGATGGCCACCCCCTCTCCAGAGCAGGGCGATATCTGAGCATCTGCATCTCGCCTCCTTTCTCCCAAGACCTCCCCTCCAGGGAAGTGTAAGGAAATAGTGTTTATTTACAAATACAAATGTTATTGAGCCAAATGAGAGAGATTATTATGGGCTTGTGGAATTGTCAGCAAATGCTGTTTAATTAGAGCTCAGACATAATACTCATCATTAGCTGTAGCTGGTTCTCTGATCTAAGGCTCCATACCCCCAGGCTTCCTTGGCTACAATGAACTCCGCAAATCAGACACTTTCCCCAGCTCCCTCATCAAATACCTGCGCCAGCCTCTCAAGGTTAGTGCGATGGGGGTCAGCCGTGTTTAAACGTTGATTACAGAGTCGGCAGGAGCTGCTAAGATTTCTAATTAAGATTAAAGAATGCACACGGCTTATAAATGGTTCTTAGGAATGTATAATTTGATTAGCCTGTTTTCTCATGGCACTTTAATTTGTGGATTAGTTAAAATGGCCTCTTATTGCAGGGCTCCTAGCTGCTGCCTCTCACGCCCATCTGTACAGCCACATCAGCCGTGCACAGGAAAGGCCCAAAGGTCTCTCAGAGAGGCAGGCGGTCCAAGCGCTAGAGAGTTGGCAGTTGGGAGAGTTGTGGTGTAGTCCCAGGTCTACCACGGACTGGCTGTGTGATGTTGGGTGCATGACTTCCCCTCTCTGTGCCTCAGTTTCCTCATGCCTAAAGAGGTGATGACAGTACATTCCCTCTGCTCCCACGTTCATTGGGAGCGGCAGGTGAAAAGTGCTATCTGACGATGATTTATTATTTGTAGTGTGGTAGCACCTAGGAGCGCTAGTCCGGGAGCAGGATCCCTTTGTGTCAGGTGCTGCACAAATAGAACAAAAAGATGATCCCTGCCCCAAAGAGCTTGCCAGCATGGGTGTTAGGACAGCCTGCCCTGTAGTCAAGTCACACAAATAGCTACATTTGCCTACAAGGGCATGTCTACGCTGCCGCCGCAAACCAAAACCCAACAAAAGAACCCCTGGCGTGGTTGTGGCTGATCTAGACCAGGCGACTCAGGCTGTCGGCTATAACACTGCAGTGTAGATGTTGAGGCTCGGGCTGGAGCCCGGGTTCTAAGAGCCTACCCCCTCGCAGAATCTGAGAGCCGAAGCGTGAAGGTCGGCACTGCAATCTTACAGCCCAACTCAGCCGACCTGGGCTCTGTGACTCGCTATCCATAGAGCTGAACTCGCAGGGTTTGGTGCCCTGAGCTCAGCTGATCAGTTCATCAGTTTTGGTTCAGGAGGTTTTGGATGCACTGAACGCTGCGACTGTCAGTACACAGATAGTAAAGCCACTCAAAAGCAAACCCAACCAGTGCATGGTGCTTCCTTGTGCTCCAATCGCCTGTGATGTTCACCCAGATTCTCAGTGCTTGCAAGGAGTTGACAAGGACTCATTGTGAACGCCGCCCGGTGCCAAGTGACCAGCTGTCACAAGGTTAGTGTTCAAACCGTGATGCATAGTCCAAAATAAAGAGCACATGTCTAGGCAGACATATCAAAGCTCAGAAAGTCAGCTCTGTGTGTGGTCCCGAGTGGGCTGTTTGAACACAGAGCTAATGATGCACCGCACAGTTTCAAGTTCTAAAGCAAAAACTTTTGCTCAACCAATAGCTCTAAAAACTGTTAATGCAGGGTCTGATAAGAAACAAAGCTGCCAGTCAGCACAGGAATTGCTTACCCCTGGGAATGACATCAGTCCATGGCGTGTGTGCTGTATGCTATTGTCCTAACAACACTTAGCACTGACCATCTTCAAAGAGCTCTCAGCATGCTGCGAGGGAAAGCACGAGCTCCATTTTACAGAGACAGTCACTGAGGCTCAGAGGGATTATAGCCAAGAGGGTGTCGGTGGCAGGGCTGGGATTAGACCCTGGGGGCTCCTGCCTGGCTCATGCTTCTGTGCTCTCCCCACTGTGCCACACTGCTCTGGGCAAGCCAACTAGCCTAAAATGGGGCGAGAGAACTGTGTGTGATCCTACGCTGGGTAGTTCTTTGGGCTAGGGACAGGACAGGCAGGACAGTCCTACATAGCAGGAGGCACGTGAAGGCTGAGTGGGGTGGTGAAGGGGGGTCACACCCTTCCTGCTAGCTGGAAGGGGGGTAGCAGCAAGAGAAGCTCCCAGCTGGTAATTCCGATGGAGACTGGCATTGATTCCCATGCTCCCTTCTTTCATTAAGGGGTCTGTCATGAGACGGGGAGAGTCAAATGAGCCGGTTTGGCTGCCCACTCTCCTTCTCCGACTTCCACAGGCGAACTAGGCAAAGCAAACAATGCTACAGAGCGAGCGCCCTCCCAAGGGAGGATCTCGAGTTATAATTTGATCAAGCAGGGAGGCGGGGGACTGGGGGGAGCTATGCGCCGGCTCACAGGTTGTATAAAGGAGCGAGGGCTGTGCCAACCCCAGTCCGAGTTTCTGAGATGCAGTTGCAGGCAGCGAGCTGAAAATGGAGAGCAGGCTTCCAGCACGGAGGCGTGAGATCTTGCCCGGGCAGATGTGCACCCTCCCTTTGTGTGGGGGGTGAATTCCCTGCCATCACCTGCTGGCACATGTCCCACTCACTGAAAACTGACCGAGCCGCTGCTTTGTTGGCAGAGGCAGGTCGGCTCCGTGAGGGGCGATCCACAGGCCCCCCAGGTTCTCCCGGGGCCATTAGTACTTCAGACATTCTGCAGGCAGAAGGCCAGGCTGGCCCACAAGCACATCACAGCGCCTGCTGCCCTCAGGTGCCACTGCCACTATGCCACGAGGGTGGCCTGGTAAAACATCAGTGTAGCGCCAGAGCGCTTTGCAAAGGCAGAGAAGGAAGGGTGAGCAAATGCTGACTCCACGGCTTGTATCCCAGCCCCTGTGCATGAAGGGAGCGGCTCATTGATCCAGTCCAGTTTGCCTGCTTCCCCCGTCCAGGCCTCTGACATCCACTGTGGATGTACATCCCGTGCTTCCCACGGGTGGCAGGCAATGGCCACGAGCATTTCACGTTGCTTGGAGTTTACACGGGGGGCAAGGAACACGCAAGCGTGGCCTGATTGTGGCCACACTGAAATCGCTAGTGCAGTCCCAGGCATCCATTGGCACGTTTAGGCAGCTGAGCCTCGAAGCAGGGCGTTCTCAGGCCATATTACTGTTAGTGTTATTTACTGCTTGTATTGTGGGAGTGCCTAGAAGCCCATCATGGCCCAGGATCCCTCCGTGTGAGGCACTGCACAGACCCAACAAAAAGATGGCCCCTTCTAAGTACAAGGCAAGGAGCTGGCAGACAGGAACCTCTCCCCACTTCTAACACTCATCTCATATCAGCCCGCCGTGGCTCGAGGCAGCTCTTCAGGGGAGGGGTCTGGAGTCGCCAGCACATCCCCAGGATGTGGCCTGGCCTGGCCGGTCCTGGTCCTAGCCTTCATGTATTCAAGGTGCGTGTAGAGCTGGGAGGGTCATTCCATTTGCTGGAGTCCCCCAGGGCTAGGGAGGAGAGAGGATATGATTTATAGGGCTGCCACGCATCCCCGTCCCACCTGAGGAGAGCGCGTCACATTGATGGATCTGCCTCATTTTCATGAGGATTCACATGCTATGGCAGGCAGCGTGAGGGGGAAGGGTCTACACGCCAGCTGGGCTCTGGAGAGGGAATACAGCCACTCTGGCAGCGGCCAGGGGCATGGAGGAGGGGGCTGGAGCAGCAGCGAGATGGGAAGGACTGGGCTGGCTTTTCATGTTATACCAAAAAACAGCCCTGGTTCTGCTGAGCCCGACTCTCCTTGCTCAGTGTTTGCTGCGGTGGGACAAAAACCTCCATAGGGATGCAGCTGGGAACATCTGTGGCTGCTGCCGTAGTGCTGAAGATAGCCATTTGTCCTTTCAAAGAGCTTCCTTAGACCACCGGCGTTCCGGGAGAGGTTGCTGCATGCAGACCAGTCACGGACCCGTGCGTCCCGGCCCTGGTAACGGGCTGTCAGAAGTCAAGCTTTAACTGTTACTGAAACTGTTCCCTTTCCCCCCTGCTCACAGCACTCTGCAGCTGGACAGACTTCAACACTGCATTGACTTCACATTCCTCATGCAGCTTGTTCAGGGTCCTTTCCCCTGCTCCTTCACCTGGAACAGTTACTTTCGCGGCCGCTTCTCATGCTGTCACCTCAGTACATTGCGGCAAGGGCTAAACTGCTGACTCTGTAGGGAATATTGAAATAACAAGCGAGCCACATCCTCAGCTGTGTACATCAAAATCCACCGGGCTACCAGCTGAGGGTCTGGCTCCGCGGCTTCATTCAACAATGACAGAAGCTTCAGTATTCACCCCTACTTCCCTTCGTGACATCTCCTGCACCTCCCACCCCCACCAGCCTTCCCCCATTTTCTCTTCCCAGATATCCACATTTAGACTCCAGTGACTCGAGAGTATCCCTCTAGCTCCGTCTAGGAAATGCTCTCACCGATAGGTGATTTGCTTCCGTTTTGCTGGAGTCAGAGTAGCAGCAGCAGCAGTGGGAGCTGTTTGAATTCAGGTGTTACTGGCGTGGGGAGCCGTGTCCATGATGTGAGTACACAGACCGGTTTGTCAGTGTGGCGACATGGCTAAGGGTGGGAGCTTGTAGGCGTGCTGCTCCTTGGTAAGAGCTTAGGACGCTGTGCTGCTGTGTCTGGAGCAGTGTTTCATGGTGCAGTGCCTCAGCCCTGTGGCTGCGGGGATGGATTGTGCCATGGTGAGAGTGCAGGGAAGGAGCTGGCACTTGGGAAACAGATGCTGGCTGCACCGAGCTTTGCTTGGAGTTGATAGATTTTACTGCTGCAGTTCAGAGTCTGTTGTGAGGGGTGCTGCGGAGGCAACTCTGGGGTAGGTTTGTCTGGGTTCATGGCAGAGACGTCTTCTGCTAAGTGCCCACTTTCCATCCTTCTCCCACGCTGCATTTGCACTCTCTTGCCTGATGCCCCTTAGACTTGGCACTGTCTCACTTGCCTTGGGAGCCAAGGTGGTGATTCTCCTCCTTCAGAGCCTTCCTGTGCGTCTCAGCAGCGTTCTCCGTCTGAATTAGCCTGTGTGCTCCATGGGGCAGGAAGCATGTTTGCATAGTGCAGGGCAATGATGTTCCTCAATACACAATAAGCAACAGCACTAGCAGGCAGGAAGGATCAGTCAGGAGTGAGAGCCTGAGGTGAGGATGCAAGAGACCTGAGTTCAATTTCCTGCTCTGCCACAGGCTCTCTGTATGACCTTCAGCAAGTCCCTCCCTCACTCTGTGTGTCTGTTCCCAATGGGGATAACTGCATTGCCCTACCGTACCGCACAGGGTGCAGGGAAGATCAATGCTTTAAAGTTTGTGAGGTGCTCTGCCACGCTGATGATGGTGGCTCGCTAAGTACCATAGATAGATAGATAGAAACACAGGGTTTCTCTCTGGTGGGGAGCACTGGCCTGCTCAGAAAAGATTGTGGGGTGAACCTGATAGTAAAGGTGTGTGAGCAAATTCGCACGTCTGGGTCTGGTGGGTCTATATCAGAGGTGCCAATCCTCCGAGAGGATGGAGGCCGCAAACACCTCGCAGGACATCTTTCCCCTTCTGGCATTCCCACCTCCCGTGCGGAGGACCCGAGGGAAGCTTTGGGAAGGAAGGTGGCTGCAGCAGGGTGTGACTTTTGGGGGAGTGGAAGGGGTCCCTTCCTTGGACACACCCCTCCCAAAGGAAAACGGAGGAGTTGGTCCATTGCCTTGCCCAGAGCTGAGTACTCAGCCCACACCCACAGTCTGTGATGGCCACGACTGTCAGTGACTAATGGCCACACATCTGGGCCCTGCCTTCAGCAAGCGGCACCTTGGAACAAGTCTAACCATGGCAGTTGTAGATCAGTGTGGAGGGAGACTCAGCTGATGGGTCCCACCCTGGTCAAGCACTGAGAGGCAGGTACCAGCTAAACCTCCTGGTACTCAGACCATGCTGCAAGGATGATCAGCTCCAAGGAAACACTGTGGCTGCTCCTTTCCTGCTTTCTGCACCCGTTCCTGGCCTAGCCTCCCCCACCGTTCTGCACACCGTGTGCTCCTGTCTGCAGCATCAGGACACTGGTACCAAAGGCAAGCTGTTCCCGGCAATCAGGAAGGCGAGCCTCCCAAAGACCCAATCAAAACTGGTGCCAGCAAAGAGCAACTCCCTTCACCTGAGCAGGGGACAGATGTGCATCAATATTTATTCGAAACTCCCAGGAAACCTGGATGAAGTGTAATTATCTCAGCTCAATCAACTCATATTAGCATAACATCAAGTCACCCATCAGACTAGGGGTTTGATTTCTGGGATCAAAGCCGCGTGCTGTAGCCGCTGATTAATCGGGTACAAGGGAGGCGAAAGAAGAAGGCAGCATGCTGCACTGCTTTGATATTCTAATTGTTGCCAAATTAACTTTCTTCGTTAAAACTTTCCTTTCCACCTTCACACCCCATCCCCTGTCTCTCAAAGCAGGGGTGTTCCTAGCATCTAGCTCTGAGGATTCTAGAGCAGCCATCACCATAGTGTTTGTGACTTCCACTGACTCTCTCTAGCAAGGATCCTGGAGGACATAGATCGTTTCTTAGCTCTTCTCCCCACCTTGGCTACAGGAAGGGAAGATCCCGCTGGTTCTGGTGGGGATGCTTTGTCCAAGAGGAGGGGTCTTGAGAGGAATTTGATCTGCTTTGCTATCTCTTTCCACAGAGCTTTGCCCCAAAGTGTTTTATCTCATGTGCACATTTGTTCTTATTTATTGTTTGCTCGGGTGGGAGTGTGGAATTTAAAACAAGGGAATCCTAAAACTTTCAGTAATGAAAAGAAACTGTTACCGGATCCCAGAGCCGTTAGCAGAGAATGAAGGGCTCAGGCTTGCAAAGGGCAAAGACACACACAAAAAGCCAACTCTTTGAAATCAGCTTCCCTGCTTTCTTCTGAGCTAGGATGTGCCCTGTTGTAGCTAGTGAAACCCTCAGCCAACTATACAACTCCCCCATCTCTCTCCCTGCCACGCAGTTCATGCAGAATCATAGACACTAACGTCAGTGCCTACAATCCACCCTTTAGTCTGTGGGGTTCTAAAGCATCCAGCACACCAGTGCAGCCAAGCACCAATGCGGGAAATTAAAAACTGTTGGCTGGCTGATGAGGATCATAGTTCTCTGGTCTTTGCACTGTGGTATGTTGCCTGTTTCCCATCTGTGCTATATAAATAGTAAGAATTTGTAGAGCTGATCAAAGGGTAAAAACTCACTCAGTAAATATTTTTGCTAGTAAAAAAGTGTCATGTTCTATTTGCTGCAATTCATGGGATGGTGGCATTCATTACTCACATGGATTTGGATAAACCTGAGCTGGTTGTGAAAACAGTTTTGAGCCCAGGAAATTTAATATCAGCACCAATAACTGTCACAATATAAGTACTGTACACACTTTGCATTCGCGGTTTACTAAGAGAGTTTAACTCATCCAGTTAAGGAACAGAAATGTTGCCATGGGATGATGTCTGAACATGTCCTGTGTTGGGGGGAAAGCAGGGTTGAGCAGAAGGTTAGCATGCAGTGGAGACCAGGCTTCAGGTGACCCACCACAAAGAGGGAATAGTCAGCGTGAGCAGCTGGCTGGAAATCATTCCTACAAACCATTCTGTGCATTGCTAGGAATAACAAATACAGCTGGTGGAGCATCAGGGTCAGTTCACAGACGATTTGCTAACAGAGCTTTGCTTTCACGGAATAGCCTGGACCTGTACCTCCCATTATTGTCAGTAAACTCTAATAACCTGCGCGATCAGAGGAGTTGGTCTGAAAGACAGACTTCGCCTCTTACAGTCTGCCAGCTTCTTTCCAGCCTGGATCCTACCTGGGAGCCCAGGGTGCTGTCAAGGATGTGTATGCGACATGTCACCATTTCTTTAATATAGCTCATTGACTGGATTTTCACTGATGTGCTTAAATTAGCCTGACGTGTGGGAGAGGGCTAAAGCGAGGGTCTTCTGCATTCCCAGCGCCGCTCTGTAATTTCCTTCCTGGCTTGTCTTTAAATTATCTCCCAGAGTGCAGAAGGGGGTTAAAAGACCTTGCTTCTCCATGGCTATTTTGATGTTCTAATTTGAATTCCGGGGAAGGGTTTCAAAGACTGGCTACCAAAAAACAAACAAAACTCTGTCCTATCTAGTGGCGCCAAACACGTGGTTTGAATCAGCAGATGCCCTGTGGGCGACAAGGAACTGGGATATTTTCATACCCCTTGACGACAAAGCAAACCAAGTTCTCACTGGGATAGAACAGCAGCAGAATGTTCCCTCAGATCTCTTTGATGGCAGAGAGCCAGCAGGGGTTATTGTGGCACCGTGAGCTCAGATTTCCAGACCCCCTCTAACCCGATTTCTTCTTCACATATTTATCGCTACACAAAATCACTCCCCATGCAATATCTTCCCCCCCTCTTCTCCCTTTAATTAAGAACTAAATATAGATCTTAATTAAAGCACTGATGAATTTAATTTAGAGTAGCATTACTGCCTTAACTTACAGAGCGCAATGCCTTGTTTGTATAATGTAGAATATAAGTTAAATGAGTACGTACTTGTTCCCACCATAAATAATTCCCCTGCAAATCCCTTCAGATATGTCTCCGACACTAATCCATCTCCTCCTACAGAATATTCATGGGCACCAATCCTCTTTCTTCCTACCTCATGGATGTTAATAACAAACCTCCACACAGCTTGCAACTTTCCCTATCTAAAATTAGCAAATAATGGGGGGGGGGGCATATCAGAGATAGAAGTATCTGCAGTTTCGATTACACACCAACGTTATAATTGCAACCTTGCGGTCCCTGACACAGAGCTCTGGCTCCCAATGCATTCAAACAATTTCGATGTACAAGCACATATGTAAAGCTGGATGTTACTTTGATTATCCTAACACCCTGTTCAGAAGCAAAGGGAATCAGGAGTGCTATGGCCACTAGATACTGTCTAGATACTGAGACTGGATTGGCTGGCAGCTCTTTCTCATTCCCTGGGCTGAGAGTGCTTTGGCAATTAAGGAGCGTTCTTGACAAAAGCACACAGAGGGATTCTCACATTGTCTTGAGACATCTAATAGGGCAGTGGGCTGGAGATCAGGAGACCTGGGTTCTGCCACTGACCTTCTGGGTGACCATGGCCAAGTCATTTTCCACCTTAGTACTTCTGTTTTGCCTTCAACTCGTTGTCTGTCTTGACTGTTTAAGGCCAGGGCAGGGATGGTCTCACAAACACAAGGTGTTTGTGCAGCACCTTGCTGGGTGCCGTGATCTTGGTATGAGTCACCATGTCAGGTGCAATCTTGAGAGAGATGAAGGGGGTTTGGAACGGCTCCGGTAGGATCGGAGGTGGTTGTGCTAGAAGAATCCACCTGCAGGTTAGAAAAGTAACAGCTGCGCTACTGGAGTTAAATTCAAGTGCACGAGCAGGTTTGGTCTGGCTTTCCCCAAATCACACCCACACAAAGCTCTAACATGATATCCCATCCCCTCCCACGCAGCATTGCTGGCATGAAACCACCTCTGGCTGGCTCAGCATCACTTGGCAGGAAGCTGTTACTTAGACACATCTGAGATGATTAATCACCCCTCCCACCCATCAAAGTTGAGCAAAAGGAAGAATTAGAAGGAATTCAGTAAATACCCCCGGCTGCATGATGAAAGAGAGGGGAAAGGTGGATGTGGCAATTGGCAAACCCTGCCTATGACTGCTTGGTTCAGGCCAGAATATAGGCATTAGTGATGGCCGTAGGCCGCAGGGGCTGTGCTTATTCAACCTGGGAGCTGGAAAGCCAGAAAGAACCACATGATCTGTCTGCATCCAGCAGCCTCTATCCTCTTTACATCCATTAGACCTGAGCCTTAGCCTTTCTCTGCCACGAAGGACAGAGTGGGTGAGGTGCTTTCGGCCCTGTCCTTTAAGCAGGGGTTCTCTGAGCCAGCTGGCTGCACCAGAGCTCGCTGTAATTCATCCTCCTCCGTCCACGCCCCTGGACAGAGTGGGCGATATCATATGGGAGCTGTTGCCAGCTCCTGCTTCATGGCAGCGAATGCAGGGCTCGTGTTAGATGGTAGAGCCATAGATGAACCCCATGGGATGCAGGGGACTGATGTTACTAAAACAGACCTGGAGATGCATCAGACACTCTATGGCATCCTCTCTCTCCTGCTGTTACTGCCTCGGCAGTACATCAGCCAGAGCACAGAGCCCCTTCTATAAAAAGCCACTTTGTTCTGAGCTAACACAGTCAGGCCTCATTGTTCTCAATATCTAGAGCAATTTCTAAGCTAAAGGAGTGTTGAATCGTAGTAGAAATACATAGGAACTTGCAAGGTCAGGTGATGCACCAAAGGAGAGGGTATTGTTGTCAGAGGAGACTTTGCAGGCGCGCAAGGGAAAGCAGCTCCTGGCCTTTGGTTTGCATGGCAAGAGGAGATTGTTTCCAATGCACTGACCACGCACGGCTCCTGTGTACTCCAAAGAGATGGCAAAGTGATTTGAGAGGGCAGAAGGCACAGAGGAGCAAGCATCTGAGCAGTGTAAACAAGGGGGTCAACAACTCTTGCAACTCCAGGGTGCTATGTAGCACGGTCAGCCTAAACACTGGTCAGGAAGAGACACTAACATGGCATTGTGAAGGGGAGCAGAACACAGGCTTGGGGCTGGTGTCCCTAGTTCTTGGCCACACTCTAGACATGCATTCGCCTTTGCCAGGGGAGACAATCCCGCCCAGTAGTGGGTCTTCCTGTCCCGTCTCCGGCTGGCAGGGGTCCAACGCAGTTCCTTAAAACGCGCTTACAGGTAGAAAAGTGGCTAAGAATGACAATGTGCAGGCTCCACTCTGATTCCTCTTCGGTCATTCCAGATCATGTGTATTCAGCTTACCAGTCAAGAAATGACCCCCCTCTCCCTCCCTTCCTCAGTCAGCCTGGGATGTGAAAATCTTACCGTCCTTTCCACGTCTATCAGCACCCATTGCTGAGAAGGACAGTGCAAGGGGCAAGAGGCTGGAGGCTTTGTCAGAGATGCAGGAGCCAGGCTTGAGTCTAGCTCGCGGTACTGTCGTGGTATTGGTGTTGGCTTTGTAGTTTCTTACTGGAGTAAAAATCTCTTTCCAATGAAGAGAAGTGCACAGGAGTGACTTGGAAACACGCTGGGCGAGCCCCCAGTAGGACAATGAGCTGGGTTTTTTACCATGTTAGCTAACACAGAGGCACAATCCTGACGGTGATCAGATTTCTCGTGTGAGAAGGGGTTACTTTCGTAAGTTCATTTATCTAATTAGGAAACGGAAGATTTATTATGCAAAGTGCTTACAAAGAGGTTCAGTCTATCAGATTGCTCAGTAAACGGAACACTCCTGTGCTGTTTTTGAAAGGATGATACTGCCAGAAATGGATGGTACCACTGTTGTTGCAGTTGGGAAAAGCTTTGTGTGTTTAAAGTTTGGAAGGAGGATTAGTATGAAAAACTTAAAGCAGGCATGGATGCTTAATGTGATGTGCAATGTGTAAGACAGTGATGGGTGGCAAAGGGGTGTTGTGTATCCTGTGTACACTAAAGATGGTGAGGTGCTCAGATACTATAGTCATGGTGACTAGATAAGTATCTAAGATAAGCCAGACAATGGAGTTGGATTCTACATTTGATGAAGCAAGGGACAACAATCAAGTATTTCTACAGAGCAGGGCCTGGAAACCAGTGCTTGGGTGGAAAAAATAAAAAGTCCGCATTTTCCCGGTGCTCAGGCCTGAGCCACAGTTTTGTCTGACTTGCTCAAAGGATTTTTTTTAAGCTCCACTTTTATTTCTAAACATACAGCAAACTAATCAATTGATTTTCTGATACAGCCTCAGCCCCGTGAAGCTTTTACAGGAAGCAATAAAAAGTGCATAGAATTGACATTAAGGATCCCCCCCACCAAACCCACAACTAAAAATCCCACTGATCAGAGACTTAATGGGCAGCTTAAAGCATTTGTGAGAGAAATGATCAATCAGAGCTTGAGGGCTGTGTAACATTACACAGCCTAATGTGCAAAGCTATTAACCAGCTCCAGCCAGACTGCAGGGGACTGGAATACTTCTCCCCAGTGGTCATGTGTCCCCCCCTTCATCTATGATCCCAGCTCAGAGGAGCTTTCTTGCCTGGTTCCCTTTTCCATGTATGTGCTTCCCATGTTGATGCATGGGTGGGAATGGGTGTAGGAAGCAGGGCTGTACTCGTATGCGAAATAAACCTAAATATTGGAGGGGCTATAATAAGTAGACTTCTGTACGTACATCCCAGTGGAATAAGAGGTGTTGGTGTTTGTAGGAGAAAGACCCTGCTTACTGTACTGTGGAGGGGTAGAAGTCTGGGAAAATCTGGCAATAGAGTAAGAGACTAAATGAAACGCAAATAGAAAACCATCCAGACCTTCATTAAAACCAAAACAGGGCTATTTTTCTCAGCAATACTGAAAAGTTGTGAAATGCCTTTCTCCCCACAAATAAAGCATAAAATCCCCTGGGAGAGAGATATACTGTCAGTAGTGCAGCAGTGAGTTGCAATTTGCAATACCCACAGCCCCTCATTTCGTTATGACTTGGAGGGAAAGATTCCAGTTCCAGGATCAGGCATCTGAATGAGTCAGCCATTCTGGGAATCCTCTGGCTTTAGGAGCAGTGTGCAAATAGTGGGATTGTTCCTGTTGGACCAGAAGAGAGACTAAAATAAGGACGTACAAAATACAGAACTTCTAGGGGCTGCTGTACTCTCCATCCTTGAACCTGGCTTCAGAAAGAGCTCATGGGATGAGTCTGAAAATCAGTTTTTAAACAGGGATGCTATCAAACGACCTTCGACACAAAAATTCCTCCCCTGTTTTACTATCAGCTCTGGTGAGGAAAGCAAAAGAACTTTGGAATGGGTTCTTTCCACCTGTGACACGGTTTGTTCAGGTTTGGGATGCAATTCTCTCCTCTTGGGTAACAAAACTAGGCTGGTTTGACAGCAGCAGGTTTTGTTTGCCGGCAGGTTTCACTTCCTGGGTCTCACTCTTTGCCCTGGCTTGGTGCTGCAGGGTCTGGATTTATTGCACTGCTTTCATTCAGTCAGTCTGTTTAGTGAGGTTGAAAGAAATCCTGGGGGGTAGATCTGTTCTATCTCTGTAGGTTTCTGGAAAGTGCCTATCCCTCTCATTTGACTTAGATTTCAGGCTAAAGCTAGGAGGACAGTTTCTTAATTGTAACACTCATTTCTAAGACCAGAAAGCGCAGTGTCTAGCTAAAGTGACCAGATACGGGACAAGGGCCGTTTTGGGGGACCCAATGCCTGTCAAAGGCAAGGGGAATTGTTCTTGTGTGTGTGTCTTTGCACTTCTTCCCCTGCTGTCGGAGGTAGGAGCAAAGAGCCCAGCTGAGTACAGTTTGGTACCGCTTGAAGCAAACTAAAAAGGCAGAACAGTGTGAAATTTCCTGCCTCCTCTGTCCGACTACTCAGCTGTGCACCTAGACCTGCAGTTTGGGAAGCTCCTGGTTTAGAAGCAGCCCTCCATAGGAGGGGAGGCCTGTTTGTAGCCACTCTTCTGGAGGGGAGCACTTGAGGTGGAGCTGGAGGGTGGTTGTTACGCGGTTTATTACTAACCCCACCCACGGGGAGGAGGCTGAGTGGCACATTACTCTGCTGACAGCTGTACTGCATGGGAGGTTGCCAGCTCTGGGGGTGTAGAGAGCCCTCTGGCTCTTTCACATTGCCGCTGAGGCAGCGCCGAGTAACCCCAAGCCCTGGAAGCAGCGGCTTATGTTAGTATTTGGTGCTATTGTTATTTCACAATAGCTCTGCCCTAGAGAGGGGAATGGCACTGCAGTCTTCCTGGGCTGATCACTGTTCAGCTGCTGCCTGCGTGCCAGGGGAAGATACTGAGAACTGAGCACCCTGGTGACATTCACCAACCACCATTGCACTCTGCGCGTGTGGTTCCATTGCACGGATACGCCAAGTCGTACCTGATTCTGACGTAGCTCGAAGTACTGCTTTGGACTGGTGCTTCTTTGAACCTAATGGCTGCCGATCTGATAACACCAAATGTATAGCTGGCTAGTAAATAATTCACACCAACAGCATGTTCCAGCTGCAATTTGTGATCCGCTTTCCTCCTCCTCCTCCATCAATCCCATTGGAGGACGTTAGCAGAAAATAAATCATGCAGAGCTTTCCTCCTAAGCCAATCCAAAAAGGGCCTTCAGAAATTTAAAACAAGCAGCCCCATAACTTTGAAATGAGAACAGTCTCAGGACATGCCTTGCACGTTTCTGGAGATGCTGGTGTGACCTGCTCCTGCCTTCAGTATGTAATCCCCTGCTTTTTGTGGTGACAGCTGTTCCTGGGAGTTTTTAGAGAAAGGTGCCGTGTGGTTGGGAGAAGTGACATCAGAAAGTGACTAGTGGCTCTCTTGGCCTAAAAAGTCCAGATGCTCTCCCTTTGGGGAGCAGGGATTTCACATGACACCTCCGTCCTAACCTGCATCTCTCTGTCTCTATTTTTGGTTTAATATATGATGGTGATGCCAGCTTCCAGACAAAAGTGGACAGAGTGCAGCTCCGTGTCCCATGGGCTGCTGCATAGAAGCGATGGACCAAATTCCACTGTCCATTAAAAACTGGTGATTTAGAGTAAATAGTCAATCATCCCCAAATAACAAACAGAGTTTGCAGTTGAAACGAGAGGGAGAACTGAGGGAGGCAAAGCGTAATTCCCTGTGAGAGAAACGGAGAGATGAGCTGCTCTTGGGAAATGCACTAGAGAATCTGTAATTACCAGAAGGGCTCAGGATCCTGGCTTTACCCCTCGGGTCTGGCAGCTACTCCTTGGAATAGGAAGGATGACTTCGTAGGTAAGGCACTGGATGGAGAATCTGGAGATCTGTCAGAGATTTCATGTGCAGGCTTGGACAGATCACTGACTCTCTCTGGGCTTGAGTTCTCCATGTGTAAAATGGGAATGACAACATTCACGCTCTCCCACACTTCTCATACCTTGTGTATTTGGATAGTAAACCCTTTGGGACAAGAGCTGTCCCGTCCTAAAGGGTCGTACAGCACCTAGCACAGTGGAGCTGCATCTGGGCTGGGGCCTCAGTGTATTACTGTAACACAAATAGAGCTGGTCAGGACCTTTTTTTTGTTCCTGTCGAAAAACTTGGATGGAAGTGGAAAAAATAATCATCGAGATTTGTCTTCCAAAGTTTTCAGATTTTTGATGAAAAAAAGATGTCAGGAACTGAAAACCAAACAGTTGGCTGCAAACCGATTTAACTGATTTTTGACAGATGTTTTTGGTTGTGAGATGCTGAAAGCCAAAAAGGATTTGGCTTTTGGGTGAAATTTCTCACTTTCCATTTTTTGATGAACAACAGAGAAATTTAGTCAAACAGACATTTGTTTTGATGAAACAGATTTTTCCGATTGAAAAATGGCTTTTTCAAATGAAAAGATACAGCCAGCTCCAAACAGAAATAATAATTTGCTGCTCCGACACAGTCACTGACCGTCAGGGGTAACTGTTAACAGTCGAAGAGTCAGATAGCAAATGAAATGACCAGAGCTGAATGACCAGAGGGGAATAGGCTGCACAGATTGTCCTCGCAGGGGTGTCACATGGGGAGTTGGTCAACGCCCTGCCCCCCCCTCACTCCACTGTGCAACGTGTATGTCTGTAAATCATTCACGTTATCTCACTGCCCCCCCCCCAGTACCATTCCCCCACTGACAGCTCGACACTGGTTGCTGAGCAGGATAGTGTCTGTTCTGGCTTCCCCACCTGGGCTGGGAGAGGATTTCTCGATTCCTTCCACGTCTTGAAAGATGAAAGCGAGGAAATAAACATGAGCATTCCGGCCTTTAGGCCTTTACCAAGCCGGAGTGACTGAATAATGGATGAGACTCAGAAATGACGTCTTTAGCGCCTGTGCCGCTGGCAGGGTCTCCTGGGGTGAGAACGGAAGCCACCAACATTCCCCTACGGCAGCACAGGCCTCGGGCGTGTGGGTGGCAGCAGCACACCTGTACATTCCAGGGGAGCTCTCCCGGCTGCTCCCTGCATGTAGGCACAGTGCTCTTGCACCTGTTGCACCCATGTATTACGTATCACACCTTGGAGTGCACATGCCTCCCTCCTCTTTTCCTGCAGCACTTCTAACTGTGTGAGCATAGGGTATCCTACGCCCCAGCTGTAAATGCAGCATACCTATTGTAGGAGAGGGGTGAGCTTAGGAACAGCCAGGCTGGCTCAGAGCTGAGGTCCCTCCAGTCCAGTGTCCTGTCTCTGACCGTGGCCATCGCCAGCTGCTACAGAGGAAGGTGCATGAAACTGTGCAGTGGGCGATTCTGGAATGAGCTGCCCAGAGGGGGAGGTTCCCTCTGAAGTCCCATCAGCTAAATTCTTGGTATGAATCTGGCTGGTTTGAATTGGACTTCCTCAGTTGGGTCCAGTATCTCCCGTCTGACTGCAGAAGTAAACAGTACTTTGTAGAGTTCACCAAAGATTTTCATCCCTCAGGAAAAAGTTCAAGTTCTGTTCAAGTTTTGGAACAAAGATTCCAGTTAGCTCTTGATGTAGCGTAGCCGATCTCTGTAACCCATGGCACAAGAGTATATGTCTTTGTCCCGTTCTAGTACCATCCCTTATAGCTCTCAGCCAACAGAGTTAGGGCTCATCTTCACTGCAAAGTTAATTCCGTTTATAACTCGATTGTTGCTCCTAACTCAAGTCCTGTCCACACACAAAAACCCTTAGCTTGAGTGCAGAGGTGCTTTTAACTCACGTTGACTGACCTGGCCTGAGAGGGAGCATAGACTAAAACTCAAGTTAGCGTGGCTAGTCAGCTGCTAACATAACCACTCTGCCGTGTGAACTCCGGTGAGCCCCACCTGAGTGCTGCTAGTCCTCCCAGGCCCGCCCCACAATTCCCCAGAAAGGACAGACAAGTTCTGCCACAATTCACTGGGAAAGAATTCACAGAGCAGCTCAGCTCACTGCAGCACAAAGAGCCATGGCTGTGACCCCAGGAGTTGTCGTGCTATGCACAAGTGAGTGAAGCATGAGTGTTGTTTCATGATGTGGTTGCTCTCACTTGAGCTGGGCTGCTTCCTGTGTAGATAACTCCAGTCAACTCTGCAGTGAAGACCAATCTTTAGTTCAAGTGGTGAAGGCTCATGCTTTTAGCTCTGTAGGTCCCAGGTTCAAAACATGCTGATGAGCTAAGGGGGACTGATGAGAAGGATCACATTTAGGAGAACCTTGGTTTAGTGAAAATTGTAGTGGGCCTCTTATTGGAATGTCCTTGCCTTCTGGACTGATGGTCTCAGCCACTAAACCTGTTCCAGCCACTCTCTCTTTCTGCTGCAAGCCTAATGGTTCTTATGACTGCACTAATTCCTTGTCTCCATCTCATCACAGCTGCCTCCTCCTCTTCCCAGATTTCATGGCTTCCCTGCAGCACTTTTTGCTGGGGGCAGTGAAAGCCCATTGGTCTGGAATCCAGATTGTATTGACATGGGCGATGGGCTAAGGCACTGAATAACTGGTGCAGCTGATGCCCCTCATTTTCCTTCAACCTTAATGACATGTGTCAGAACATTTCACAATGAATTTAACCGTGTCTCATGTTTTATTACTATAAGTGCCTTAAAAACAGATCAGAGATTCAACTAATTTAGTCATTAGTAAACAGAAATTAGCCATTTGAGATTTCTTCTAATAAAATTAGCTTGGTGACAAATGCTTTGTTGCCATGTTTATTAGATTACCATGCTTTCTGCATTTTAAAGTCAGCACCAGCCGTCAACAACCCTTCAGGAATATTCCCACTGCTTCAATCTTCCCCTTACTTATTTATTTTAGGGCTTTCCCCCCACCCCTGATAAATGAAGGGAAGAAGCTGGATGGCATCGGGCCACAGTAATCATGTTAGATTTAATTAAAAGCTGAAACAATGTGTCATTTGCACTTGGGATGAGTGGAAGGTGCTGGATGAACAGCCCTGGAGACTGACCTCCGCCGTTTATCCACAGGATGGGGCAGGGGGCACAGCTGATGGCAATGCAAACGTCCCATGCACTCAGTCCCCTGCCAGTGCACCCCAGCCCTGCCCTCGGTGGGTGAGAAGAGAGTTTGGTCTTTGTGGTCCATTCAGTCCTTGGTCTCTGTTGAGCTCGTCCATGAGAGGGCTAGTTAGCGCTAAATATGGCGAAAGCTTTTGCAGTAGGGCCTCCTGTTCCGCTCTTAGACCAGCTGCTCCTTCCGCCTGGGCTCCAACTCGCCATGGAGGGGAGCTGGCAGACTCGATGGGCTGTGGGTTTAGCCAGTATGGCAGCGTGATGCTACGGGCTAAGGACTCTCTGTTGCCGAGGAAGCTGAGCTGTACCAGATCAAGTGTTCTCAAAAAAAGCCTTAAGAACTGAGAGCAGAGCCTCAGATGCCAGGTGCTACAGAATGCAAATTAGTCTTGTGTTCCTCTCCCCTTTCCCACAGGCTGGGAAGGAGGGGGCACTGCTGCTCCTGTCTTACTTCCGGGTGGGGAGTGGGTCGTGGCTCCCCTACGGCTGATGTTATTTCTCACACTCTGCGGGCAGCACAGCTCATACCAGAGAGGAGCACCAGTTGGGTCCAGTGCCACCGGTTGAATATCACCGGGCTAGAGTCAGAGATTTGCTCTTGCCTCAGGCTGTGAAGCAAATCTGAAGCCAGACTGGAAGTGATGAAAGTCCAGGCACTGGGACACTAAAGCTCTCCCCCAGCTAGCCGGGCACACTGGTTACTCAGGTTTTACTTCCGTTTCTGTTTGCTGTGCCTGCCTGTATCTCTACTGCAGCACGGCAGCCTAATGTCTGCTCCATTTTTCTGCTCCATTCTGTCCTGGTACAAATCATCTGCTCAGATAACAGCCGACATGTTTATCCCAGGGGATATGACTCTGAATATTAGGATGTCAAAACCGGATGCATTTGCAATACGTTACTGTCAAATGGGAAATAAAAAGGGAATTTCAGTTATTGAATTTGGTGCCAGCGAACGAGAGTCTGAGCAGGGGAGAGGGAGCCTTTGCCATTTCCCTACCAGCTGGTGGTGGGAACTGGTGCTTAATAATGACTTCACCAAGCTAAGCAGACCCCAATCTCACGGAAGGTGCTCACTTATTCAGGTCCACTGCATGAAATTAAACACAAACACACACCAGAAAAAAATTGGGGTCTTTGCAGGACTCCTTATGCCCCACAGCAGCACCTGAAAGTTTGTATTGCACATTTCACACCAGTGTCAGACAGGGGCACACATCTCTCAGGCTGCCCACTAAGTGGGAGATACAAGGAGTTTTGCAGGGCCTTTGTACCAAAGTTGCAAATCCAGGCTCTTCCTCTTTCTTGCTAAAACTTTTGCTTTAAAATCAGCAGCCTCGTCTGTGGGCAGGTGGCAGCAGCGTGCAGGACTCGTTCATGCACGTCCAGGAAAATATGTATTTGATTTTTTTTTTAAAAAGTCTTTTTGAAGACAAACATCCCAGCTCCTTAGGGGAAGCCCCATGTTTGAAGAATACCGATTAAAAATAAAAGGGCTTAATAATATCTATAAAGCAAAGTTCTGAGAACGGAGAAGAAGGAGGTGACCAGGATGGGAGGCAGGGAACAGCATTTTGTCCTTTGGCAACAGGCTGTTGCAGAGAGGGAGGAGGAGGTGCGGTGCAGTTCAGTGCAGAGCTCGTACCACTGCCATGTTCCTCACCAATCAAGGGCAAGTTCTTGACACAGGTGTCTCAGCCTTTTGGAACCCTGGACTGGTGGCATATGAGATAAGGCTGCATTTCTTTCTGGACTGGGGGCATGGAGGTTTCAAAATCTGCATCCCAAAGTTCATTATCTGCGGGACAAGGGGCATCTTATATATGTATGTACTCTGCTGTATGATTGACATTTAAATGCAATTCCACCCTTTGCTGAATGCTTAATCAATAAACAGCAGCATCCCTTTCAGGGTTCCTTTGAGCCACAGAAGTAGCTAGTGAAAGTGATGTTTGTTCTTCCCGCGAGCTTGAAAGTAGGGATGGAATTTGTTCCCAGGCTCCTTCTCTGCAGGGCGACTCCAGGGGTGAGAATGCTCTTCAGGAGATAGGAGGCGCTGATCTTCCCCAAGCCTCCTAATCTAACACTAGGTGCGGGCAAGCCAGGAAGTGCCCTGCTAAAACCTGGGTGCACTGATGAGCATGGAGGAGCAGGGAGGGTCCAGTGGTGAAGGTGCTAGTCTGGGACATGGAAAAGTTGGGTTCAGGTGCCTGCTCTGTCCCAAACTCCTTGTGTGACCTTGGGCAAGTTTTTTAGCCTCTCTGTGCCTCAGTTCCCTTTTGTAAGATGGGGAGGATAGTTCTACCCTCCATTCCCAGGAGTTGTGGGGCGGACAAATGAATTACAGACTGGAGGGTGCTCCGATACTAACTGTAAAGGGGGCCTTTTGATAGAGAGAATCTACCCTTCCTTCTGGATCAGAGCGCACTGTTGGGCGAGGGGCTGCAGAAGTTGCTGTCACTCAGATATGAGATAACACTGGCCAGTGAAGAAACCAGAGGCCTTTGTGCAGCCTGTGAGTTGGAAGTAGCTGCACTGGTGTGTGTGTGTGTGTTTAAATCAAAGCTGTTCTTTTTCTTTTATATTGTGAGCGTCTTCAAGCAGCGATGGTCAATGAAAGTCACCTTGTCCTGATGTAAATGACTGCACGATGTGCAGGGCAGTGGTGAATTGAGACCAGAGCTGTCCAGGATTGGCCCATAGAGAATAATCAGGCCAGAACTCATCATCCATTTAGAATTCATACAAATATTCGCAGACTCCGCCTTTGCAACATTCACCCAGCTCTGCTATGAACACTGGCTGGGGAGGTGACATGGATTTTCTTTTTAAGTAAAGAAAAAAACCCAAAGTACTAAAACATTCCCCCCCTCCCAAAATACACAAATCCGTAAATGTTTTTTTGCGAACATAAACTACGCTGAGTAAAATTTTGACCCTACAATGCTTCCCGACTTTTATTTTCATTAGAATACTTGGACATGCACACAATCCAACATCAACAACACAACAGCCCACACAGGAGTATGTAGCGATAACATCTATAATAAATATAGCAAATACATGGTAAATGCACAGTGGAGACTCTGTGACAGCAGCAACTTGTTGCAGGAAAGACAATTATGCCCCTTTTACCATTTCTTCTTCTTCAACTGAAAAAGACTGATTGATTGTATTTTTGCAGATAATCAGTGCATAAAAATGATTTCCACAGTTGCACTTTGAAGAAGATTTTGCTTAAGTGCAGAGTGAAAAGCCGAGGCATACAGATGGTAGATAGCAGCAGAATGGGATGGATAGATGAAGCTATAGGAGTTGGTCTCAGCTGCCCAAGAGGGAAATTAGACCTGGAGTTTCCTTCTTGGCCTGCATCATCTGTGACTTTCTTTTGACATGAAGTCGTAATGGAGAATGTGTGTGAGGGGGGACCAACACCTTTTTCATTCAGTTATTCTGAAGCTGGAAGTGAAAACGTTGAGAAGTGAAAAGCTGCCTCATCTGTCTGAGCTGCTTTTCCTACAGGAGCTGCAAATTATGTCCACAGCATCAGTGATGTTGCAAATAAACAGCAGGAGTCAGAGTTGATTTAGTGCTGATGTTTTTATTACATTCTTAGGCCTGGTTCCACAGTCAGGAATGACTGATAGGGGACTCCAATGATTTCTCTAGGTCAGAAATGTTTCTGAAATTAAGTAGAGGGGAGATTATGCATGCATGTACATATGTATTTATTTTTCTGATGTGTGGTACATTTTGCCTTAATTTCCCAGCGATCTCCCTTGACAGTCCTCTCCCACCCCAAAAGGGAATGTGCAAAATTAGAATAATGGAAACTTGAAATCGTCCCCTGAAAATATACACACAAAAGTTTTTTTTATTTATTGTTTTGGTCAAAATTTTCCCTCCCCACCTGCTATCCACTTATTTTCTGACTAGCCCTATTAATGACCTGACAGATTATTCTCAGAAATGAATGCTTCCCCCTCATTGGTGCTGACACCCTTCAAACACAGTGAATTGTTACCAATACCATCCCATGAATACATAGTCCTAAGCAGTATCACTGAATCCACCACTGTGTGGGGACCGGTGGGAGCAGGCTTGTGGAATTCCCTCGGCTAGACACTGTTTGAATGGGGGACACTTAATGTAGATCCATCAGCAGTGTAGGTATTTTGACCCTTGACCATGCCTTCACCTTACATCCTTCCTCACGAAAAAGGGACTTCTAAGGGGAGCTGGTAGAGTAGGTGGCAAACCCGTCATTTCTGATTCAGGGTGACCTTCCAAAGACTAGGAGCTGGTGCTGGAAGAGGCCATGTCAATCCTGCTTAGGCCTGAGTAGGGTGAGTGACATAGTGCCGATGGCAGGAACCAGCTCCTTCGCCTTGATGTTGAGATATTGCATTAGGTAATAGTTTTCGACACGTTTCATTGAAATATAACAAAATATTTGCATTGGGTTATTAGATAAATGGGAGTTGACTGGAGGCAGCACTCATTTGGAAATACGATTTGAAAATTCATTTAAAATGAAAGAATGTGGAAGCTTAAGTTTATGGTAATGGATTGATTGCAGATAGTCTCTAATAACACCCAACAAATCTGTTTCAATCACAATATCCTTTCTCCTGCTTGGCAGCTGAAGTGTGTGTCACACACTTGCATGCTACCAGCTTCCCTTATAACATAGGATTAGAATTCATTAATTGCTAATATGTTGGCATTACATTTGAAATCAACAAAGGCCTCCATGCATGGGAGCTAAACAAATAACTTGTGATTCAATTGGATTGGATCTGGGACAGAGGGAATTAGCTGAGGGAAAGTGACCTGTATAAGGGGAAAGGCATTGTCCACCACAGTTGCAGGTTTGCTACATTAGCTGTAGCATTTGAGATAGACGATGGTGTGATACAGACAGAGCCCCAGCACTGCACCCTGCTGTCCTAGGTATCTGTGCGGATTTTGCTTCCCTGCTGTTACATATTGAACGGTTTCCTGCTGTATAATGTTAGCAAGGCACTGATGTTGAACTCTGCCTGTGTGCGCTCAAAACATCTCGCAGCTGTGTCTGGACTTGGCGTGTGCTTGTCAGACCTCAGCAATCCTGAGCTGTGCTTCAGTTTGAGATGGGAATAGAGGATCAGATGAGCAGTCCATCCAACCCCATGCCCTGTCTCCCACAGTGGCCTGCACTGGCTGCTTCCAAAGAAGCAGCAAGAAATCCTACAAGAGGCACATATAAGATCTCCATAGGGGAAGTTTCTTCCTAATAGCCACTAGCCAGAGGCTGGCTAGTGCTAAATAGGGCCTGATTCAATACCTCCTGAAGTCAATGGGAGACTTTCCATTGACAGCAATGAGCTTTGGAATAGGTCCATAAACGAGGTTAAGTCAAGGCTCTAACGATGCAAGAGACAGGATGAAGGAGTGAAAGAGAAGTCTGTGTTGTTCCGGAATAAATGCTTGGGTTTAATTTTCATCTCCCGATACTAAAGCAGATTGAAACAAAGTGATAGAAAAGCTGTCAATGTGAGGTGGGAAAATTAATAATGTCAAAGTAATAATAATGAGTGGCTGTGCATGTGCTGATGAGTTTGGAGCTCTCTCCCCAACAGCTGTGTGTGTGTGTAGGTTTAATAAGCCGGCTCGTGAATTCAGCAGCAGCATGAGGGCTTTCAGGTGAGAGCAAGTTCCTGTGTCCACCTGAGGAGAGTTCTCGTAGTTAGTGACAGATGGCTGCTCTAAGAGCTGGAGGGATAATTAGGCAAACCAAGTGCTTGGAAACACAGGCTGTCATAAAACGTGGCTGTGAGGTTTTTGAAGTGGTGTGAAACCCATTCATACCACCATTGAAAGCGAAAGTGGATGCACTCCAGCTTCAGACACCTACTAGGCCCCTGACCCAAACTCCACCATGGAGCTTGGGGGGTCCAGATTTTCGTTACAGAACCACATATGTGGTGGGGCTCAACTCCTCACTAGAGAAGAGTCTTGCTCCTGGGCAAGGCCATCTTTCCTCTGCTCTTTCCCCTGACAAGGGGCGGTCAGGAGACTCGTCAGTGTGCTCAGCACCCATAGACCTATCTGGTAAAACTCAGACTGTGCAGACATTTGGGCACATGCTTAACGTTAAGTGCATGAGCAGTCCCATCGACTCCAGGGGAATACCTCCAGGGCCAGTCCTAGACCAGATGGCGCCCCAGACGAGGAGAGTCTTCAGTCCGACCCTGCATACTTCCTGTGTTTAAAGTTAAGCACATACATGTTTGCAGGATTGGGGCCTTTAGCCTGTTGGTTAATTTTGCTGTTAATCAGCTAAAAAATATTCTATAATTGGAAAAGTTACAGAGAAGGGCAGCAAAAATGATTAGAGCATGGAACAGCTTTCATATGAGGAGAGATTAAAAAGACTGGGACTGTTCATCTGAGAAGAAAGACAACTGACGGGGTTATGATAGAGGTCTATAAAATCATGAATGGTGTAGAGAAAGTGAATAGGGAAGCGTTATTTACCCCTTCACATAACACAAGAACCAGTGGTCACCCAATGAAATTAACAGGCAACAGGTTTAAAATAAGCATAAGGAACACTTATTCACACAATGCACAGTCAACCTGTGGAACTCATTGCCTGGGGATGTTGCGAAAGTCAAAAGTACAGCTGGGTTCAAAAAAGAACTAGATAAATTCATGGAGGGTGGGTCCATCAATGGCTATTAGCCAAGATGGTCAAGGATGCAACCCCATGCTTTCAATGTCTTTAAGTCTCTGACTGCCAGAAGCTGGGACAGGATAACGGGATGGATCACTCCATAATTGCCCAGTTCTGTTCACTCCCTCTGAAGCATTTGGCACTGGCCACTGTCAAAGATGGGATATTGGGCTACAGAAACCATTGATCTGACCCAGTCTGGACTTTCTTATGTCAGAGGTGGCTGCATTTTAATGATGGCTCAAGTGATCACATGGTATGGTTTGTAATATGTCATAGGGCGAGTAACTAACTACGGGAACACCTTCCCTAGAGATGTGATGGGTTCTCCATCACTGGCACTCTTTAAGTCAAGTTTGGGCATCTTTCTAAAGATTCAATGCAGCTCAACCATAAATTCTGGGCTGGATACAGGAGTCCCTGGGTGAGGTTCTCTGGCTTGCACTATGCAGGAGATCAGATTAGATAATGATAAATGGCCCTTTTGGGCCGTAATAATCTATGAATCGATGAAGTTTGTAAATGTTGTGTGAGTGGCTTGGCAGGTGCTGCAGAGATGTAAGATTATTATTAAAGCAAAATCCAATGGTTTAAATTGGTAATTAATACTTTATTTTCTCCTGGGTTAAAAATGAAGACGCATGCCTTAGATTAGATCACTTGGAGTGGCAAAAACCAGCCTTGAAATAAAACTCTGCCAAGAACTCATGGACGCTTGTTGATAGTCAGTGATGTAATCTTGATCCCTCACTAACAAAAAGATCATCTTGAGATCTAAAAAAAGGAAATCACTACTTGCAATACAAAAAGCAGAGAGATTTTCTGAACAAAATTATGTGCCAAAATAGCAAAATGAAAATTTTCCAGCCTGCAATTTAATATTGGGCTTCCTCTCTCGAATGTCAATGGAGCCGTCATTAGCATTCGGAGCCAGTACAGGATCCACTTACGCCTAAAGACAGCTTCGCTGACACACAATTGAAATATTTTTATAAATGACCAGGGGAGTTTGAGTGACATGCCCTTCTTAAGCAAAATAAAATTAAAGATAAACCTTCTAAAAAAAATACCTGAGCTAAACATCCTTTCTACATTTCATTATGCAAATACAGCTGTCCATCGCTGCACAAATTAACTCTCTATAAGTTGCTTGGTTGTTTCTCTGGGAACAGCTTTGTGTTTTTAGCTAGACAGCTGGAAGCAGCTGAGGGGGTTGGGGGACAAGGGTGAACCCAATCCACAAACACTTCCCCCAGTTTTCTCTCTCTCTCTTTCTGGGGGAAAATAAGAAAACCAAACAAAACAAAAAAGTCAAAATCAGGTTCCAGCTTTCCTTCCAAGCTGCTGAAGGGAGCTATTGATGTCAGGGGAGATTAGCTAACAAAATCAACTGTAGTTGCACATCTCAAGGTGACATGCTATGACTCAGATAGTGAGTTTGATAGAGAGGGAGGATGATCCAGTGGTTAGGGTGCTAACATGAGACTTGGGAGACCTCTGTAAAAGTCTCCACCCTGCCACAGATTTTCCATGTGACCTTGGGCCTTTCTGTACCTCAGTTTCTCATCTGTAAAATGGGGATTGTTACCTAGTACTTATGTTTGGTGTTGTATAAACCACAGCAATCAGTATTCTGTGCATGCTATTAATATCATATATATTTTATGTATAGGTATTGAGAAATGATGACAGCTGGAAGTATTATGCTCTTCCTGCAGTTCTGTTCACTCATGTCAAGCATCTCTCAACACTTTGCAAAGCTGAAGTCAGCTTTGACATTAGAAAACAGGAAACTTGTCAAAGCAAAGATGCATGAATACTTTGTATCAAGTACAGCACGGGAGCACTTTCTCGGCTTGGAATGTAGAATTCAAAACGAGATGTCGGAAAGTCAAGGCAGGTACCCAGGACAAAGCTTGCACACACTAGTGGGTAAAACTTAAGAGACATGTTAAGACTTTTTTAACTTGTAAAATCATATTATAAATACTACTAGCTGAAATGCACGCCTTTGAAGCACACATTCTGTATAAGGTGAACACACTGTGAGAATTTGCTTTCCCAAAGGAGGGTATGTCTCCCCCCTTCTTTTCCTTTGTTGTTTAGCCGCAGTGGTACTTTTCTGGTCCTCTTACTATGTTTTTTAATTTGGGGGTATAGATATAAATTGAGCCTCTATTATGGTGTCTTTAAAAAGTTTCCATGCAGCTTGCTGGGATTTCACTTTTGGCACACTGTACTTTTTAATTCTAACTTCCTCATTTTTGTGTCGTTCCCCTTTTTGAAATTAAATGCTACCATGGTGGATTGCATTGGCATTTTTGCCTCCTTTATCAAGTGTTGGGGGTTCACCCCATCACAGGGACATTTTCACATGGGAGTCAGGCTCCCAGCTGTTATGGGTCTTCATTGAGAGCCAGGCACTTAGCTTCCCTTTGTAAGTCTTTCCCAATGTGCTTGAAGTTAAGCACGTGTGCAAATTTTTGCAGAGTTGGGGCTGTCGTGAGAGGGAGTAAGAGGCTACAGAGCCCCTGCTCCTCTCCACTAATTCACTCACTCGTGCAGCTAAGCATCGGGTTTCATGTTTCTGCAATGAGTCCCCACTGGGAAAGGGGCTTATAAGGCAGCTGAAAAAATCCACTAGGGAAAATTCAAATCTGGGCAGGTACATTTTAATTATTTGAACTCCTGTTCTTCACTAGCACACTGAATAGACCTTCTACAAGAGACTGCTCTAAACAGAAACAAACATTCAGATCTGGCAGTGGGGAAATTCCCGGAGAAGCAGTGAACTAGCCAGGCTTGCTCTCATGACTGCAGATGTCCCTCTTGCAGCTGGGGAGCTGGGTGGGCCAGGTTACCATCCCAAGCCATCCACTGTATTAGCAGCAGAGAAGGATAATAGTCCAATACACCCCACTCTGGGCCATCACATGCCCTGCGATTTGGAGAGGTTTGAAGTTTGCAGAACCAGTTGAGATCTTCTCTGTTTGTGCTTGTTTGTATGTTTACTACAGAGTGGAATAATCAGAGAGGTATTTCTGCCCCTGCTTTGGAGACCCGGGCTTGACCCTACATTAGTTAGTTTCAAAGTCCCCCTGCCCTCTTTTCTGTTCAATCCAAAAGAGTCTTTCCAAGAATACACAGCAGAGTTTGGATGCACTATTTCAGCTTCCTGCTCAGGCAGAGAATTCCCTTGGACTCCTTTTCTTTGTTGTTTTGGTGACATTAACAGTCCAGGTGGTTTTGTCATGATTCCCTCAAGCATCCATGCCGAGGGAGATAATGGTTCGGGGCCATCTGCCCTCACAAGGAGTTGCCAGGAATGAGTTACCAGGACATCCAGCTGTGTGTTGTGCTCTGATACCTAGGGGGAGCTGAGAGTTATGGCATGCAGACAACTGCTGCTCTGCTGCCTTTCTCAGGCTTGTTTAACTTGGAGCCACAGATTGGAACCAAATGAATGGAAATGAAACGCAGTTGAGTTAATACCCCTGTAATTTGTCTAGTAATATACAACATCACACTAGACTTACCATTGTGACACCTTGTGATAAGACAAGGGGTGTCAGCTACCAGTAACTACTCTAAATCAGTGCGTAGCTTGCAACACAACTGACTGGGGGAGAAGATGAACCTAGGACTTCACAAATGTGTAAGGTCTCAGCTATAGTGCTGAGCTGCATAGATAAACTGATGGTGGTGAGTGCTTTCACTTCTGGGTTAGCATGTAAGGGGGTCTAGACCTTCACAGAAGCTTGGGACTATTCTGGAGATGGATCTGAACTGGAATGTTGGGTTGGACCCCCGGCCACACAGAAGTTTGTGGGAGTCCAAATCCAGGTACAGATGCAGGTTTGGACATTGTTGCATTATGCAAAGAAGCTCAGACTGAAACCTGAATTCAAGCCTCTGCAAACTCTGAGGAGGTTTGTAAGCAAACCCAGACTCAGCAGCACGGTCCCATCTCTCCCGATCACCACTGCTGACACTGCAGGGTAGCAGAAGGGAGGGTGTCATGGTTAGAAAAGCTGTGTTTCAAGTGTGATATTAACCCTAGGGTCCTTCCTGTGGCTCATCTTTGTGGCTAGCCAGATGTCCTTTCTGGGAACAGCCAAAGTCCCCTCCCCTGTTGAAGCAGCTGCCATTGCCCTCTGCCTGGCTGGGATCGGAAGAGGAAGTGGCAACAATGCTGGGTGAGAGGCTGATCATAGTAGGAAGGGTGGGGAATCTCTGTTCTTGGATGTTCCCCAACAGAATTTTACAGTCAAGGTCGCTTCTCTTATGGGCAGGTTATGCCATAAATATCCTCAATAGGGTTTGTTGCTTCTTCCTCTGCAGCATCTATTGTTGACCACCGTCGGGGACCAGAAGTAGCATGGTCAAGTGGACAGGACACCAGCGTGGGGCTAAGGACGCACACATTTTATTCCTGAGTCTGCCTGTGATCTGCCATGTGAACTCGGGCAACTCCCCTTGCCTCTGTTTCCCCGGCCATCTGTTGTCGGTCTGTCCTGCTTGGATTTTAAGCTTTTCAGAGGAGGGATGGTCTCTTACGGTGTGTTTGTACAGTGTCTAGCAGAGTGGGACTCTGATCCCAGTGGAAGTCTTTAGTTGCTACTGTACTGATGGGCATCTAGTCTTGTTCAGAAGGCCAGCTTCTACCCAGAATGCAGGTACTTCTCCTACTGGAGGGTTTTGGGGTTCTTTGGTCACTGATGATGGCCAACAGCTACATAAGGAATAGCCAAGTGGGGTTATCATCATGGAACTGGAATCATACCCCGGTTCCAGGATAAATGGGCTGTGAGCATTTCTGCTGTGATTTGCTGTCTAATTGCTGCTGTCCTTGTTAACATGTTCTCCCTTCTTTGCACTAATGAGCGACTCCTACTTGATGTACAAGATGTAAGTATACAAGTTATTAATCTTGCACTAAAGCAATTACATCAGCACAAAATTCCTCGCTGACGGTGCGCTTGTTCTCCTCCGGCCCCTTATCAGGTTAGCAATTTCAGATCTACATTAAGTGTTCAGAAATCAATTTTCAGCTTATTTTGTGCAGCAAAATTTGCCATGCCTGAATCTGTGATACTAATTGAACAAGAGCAATTGATGTTTTAGCAGTAATTAAAGATGGTAATTATTACCAAATCTCCCATGGCCCCATGTGTTTGCTTTGGACCTGTCAAAACTACACGCAGGCGGAATCAATCTTAATAAAGTTGGTACTTCAAAGCTTCTTCCCTGTAATGGTTTCCCACAAGGTCAGGGATGGAGCGATAGGGAAAGAAGAGGAGAAATTATGAAACCTTCTAGAGTGCAGGGTCACTAATGGATGTTTCCTCATTTTTAAAAAAATAGTATTTATCCAAAATGAAAACTTCTCATTGCTTTTTAATCTGAGACTCCTACAGGGCAACACTGAAAATGACAGGGACAAATATCCTGTGAGCTCTATTTACTTACATAGAAGCCACAGGGATTTTTCTTAGTAAATAGAAGGCAATGACACAGTAATTAAATATCCCTGCAGACTACTTGTTAATTACACTAGAGGTCTGAACCTTTGCTCCCAATACGGACAAACCTATAATGACTCTGGCAGGATTTTTTTCCTTCACCAGGCTGTTGATATTTGCTTTGTAAAATGTATTTGGGTTTAGAGGCCAGAAATATCTGAATCCCAGGCCATCAAACATTGTTCAGGGCACGAATTAAGCTCTGCCATCCCTGTATATTCTGGGCTACTCTTTCCATATCCTCTGTTGTTAAGTTCTATGTTTTCCCTTGCCAAGTACAGTTCCATGATGGGGTTTCTTTTGATCAGCCCCTTTCATCCAGGTGCCCCATGGCTGGCCTGCCATGGCAGATGCTCTAGGTTTCTTCTTCATGCACTTCCCAGACATTTCCATCTTCTTTTATTTTTGGAGGTAAGGAGGAGCTGAACTCTCTGACAAGTCTCAGCATTCGTTACAAATTCATTCCATTTAACACCTAATATTTTCCCAGGTCATTTGCTTTCAGAAGCATTCAGATGTCTGTCTGAATCTTTGGTTGATTTTCAGCTCTCACATATTCAATCTGTCATTACTTAGTCATCATTTACTGTGCAATTACCCCACTACTGCAAGCTGGCTACTGGTGTCATTAAATAGCCCCCAACAGTGTCATTAACAAGGGGCCAAATCCTGTGGTCTTTAACTGAGCAAAAGTCCCTTTGAAGTCAGGTTACCAGCAAGCCCTTTCAGTGTGATGCTCCTGTGTCATCATCGTTCTTGCTGTGCTGTATGGATTGTCCCCAAGAGAATGATAGCCAGTCTCATGGGCTCCGAGGAAAGAGGGAGAGCTGCTTTAATACCACTTGAGATGGAGTAATGGGAGGAAATTGAGCAAAGGAACATTTAGGCTGAATATGATCAGGGAAAAAAAGTCCTTGATGGTGAGATCTGTCATGCCAAGCAATCACCTCCCAAGGGAAGTGAGGGAGCCCAATCACCTGAGACGTTTAAAACTAGGCTGGATAAAGCGCACACTGATGTACCACTGGGAGCAATCCTGAGCAGGCAGGGAGATGGACTGGATCACTTAATAGGCCGTTTCCATCTCTGAGCTCGGTGATACAGTGAAGGGAAAGTGGCTATTATTATTTTTATTTATGTTACAATAGCTCCGAGAGGTCCCAGATGCAATCAGGGCCCCATTGTTGTGCCAGGAGCTGTCAGAGACAGTCCATACCCCATAGAGCTTACAAACGAAATAGGCCAGACAGACAACATATGTTTCCTCGCCTACTCTTTGTCTGGCTTGTCTGTTTTGACGGTCTCTTTGGGGTACAGGCTGTCTCTTACTCTGTGAATGCACAGCACAAGGGGGCCCTGATCTCAGCTAGGAGCCAAGGCACTTCTGTAACATGAATAATGAAAGTAAAAAGGGTTTGCATGAGCCTGTCGTATACTGAAACCAGCCAGATTGGCACTGAATTTACCAACTCACCCTCCTGAAACGTGTTATGGCTTGTGTTAAATGCTGCTATGCTGCCCTTCCGCAAAAACTAGCTCAAGTGGTCTCTCCTCGCCGGTGTGACTTTATCAGTTTCCCACATAGTCCCATCCTCCATCAAAGAGCCAGGTGGCTCCTTTCCGAACGGCTGTTTCATAACTCTGTCAGGATCAACACTCCTGAATCTCATCTCTCTTCGTTGTGCTCATCGCTGGAATGGCGAGGTGCCAAACTCTGGCAGAGACATCGCTAACGAAGATTTCATAGGCTTTTGAGAAGTTGTATTAGGAAGATGACTTTTTATAGTGAAGCTTGATAAATCTAGTACTTCCGATTTCCCCCCGTCCTGATCCGGAGGGGGCTAGTGGGAGCTAGCCTGGGGAAAGGGACATGGTCAGAGCTGACTTGCCTCTGTTGTTTGAGGGTTGTTTTGGGGTAAGAGCCAACTATCTCTCTCTCAGGTACTTATCTGGCCCACATTACCGCTTTTATCCTCGCAACGCCTCTGAGAGAGAGGGCAGTGGTGTAGCCGCATTCTGCAGGTGGGCACCCGAGATGCTGACCTGGTTGAGGTCATGTAGCGAGGCTGTGGTGCAGCAGAGGATTACACTTGGGTCTCCAAGTCCAAGGCTAGTGCCTTACCCACTGGAGCAGCCTTCCTCTCAACTCCTGGGGTCGTGTGCTAAGTGTAGCCTGGACAGACCGGAGGATCTGGTCCTGTGCCCCCATTAGACATGTAATTTATAGTGCTGCTCAGCCGTGTTCTGGAACCTCTGCATCCCGTGCTGACTGATGAATTGCTGACATATAAATTCAAACATATTTTACTGACATTTTTGCCCTTTGTTGCCAAATCTCATTCCCCATTGTAGTTCGTGGCAGCCGGAGTTGCTAACGGGAAGACAGTTTACAAAACCATTTAAATAACACTTGCCATTAGCTTGAAGAATGAGCAGAAAGGACATAAAATGCCAAAAAGGAAACCAGCAGCTTTGAGATGCAAGAGAGGCTGTTGGTTTAAAAGCACGTTGCTGACTGGAGGGCTAGAATAGCAGCAGAGGCCATTTGCCATTTCCCTCTTGCAATCTGGCTGAAAATGTGGATTAGGTCACAGGTGAAATGAGTTTTATGGTCTCAGTCTACCCCTTAATGTGCTTCCCTTTATTACTTAAGGCTATTTCAATGCAGCCTTGTTGGGCACCTCTTCTCGGAATGGAATACAGCTCTTTCCATCTCCCTCATTTAGGAGCTGGGCCCAAACTTACCTGTGGCCAATACTACCTTGCTGTTTCTCTTGCTGTTTAGTAATGTGCAATCCTTGCCTTGTAAATGCTGAGCCAGGAAAAGGAGATGGTAGAAAAGCTGCATTTAAGATGGAGTAAGACAGGCTGGGTGCATGATGGACTTACGTGAGTGGCCGAGCTGGAGTGTACGGCTGGACTGCCTTAGCTGAGCTATCTGGAACTCTATGCTGCAATTATAGGGAGTGCAACAGGTCAAGAGAAAGGTGCATTGATTGGGCTGTGTTGGTGGCTCTGGCTGCAATAGCAGAGAACCTGGTGGTCCAGCAATTCACCCTGTTGGAAGAACTGTTGAAGTGGGGCACTCCTGATCAGACTATGGCTACGTCTACACTTGGACCTGGGGGTTGATTCCCAGCTCAAGAAGACATACTTGTGCTAGCTTTCATTAAGCTAGCATGTGAAAAATAGAAGTGTAGTCGTGGTAGCATGGGCAGTGGCTAAGAGCGGCATGGGCTGGCTGCCACGAGTACAAACCCACCCGCTCCCCATAGGTGTGTTCTTGGGGCTCTTAGCCTGTAGTGCCACCACTGTTACGGCTACACTACTATTTCGAAACTGCGAGCCCAATGACAGCTAGCGCAGGTATGTCTTTGCGCTGGGAAGCACACCCGAGCGCCACGCGTAGGCACAGCCTCATGCACAAAGCTGGATCACAAGAGAGAAGCAGATGTGATCTGGCTCTGGGTGCTGGTATGTTTGACCATGGACCTACTTGGGGTTCCTTGATATTTCTGGCATCTTATCCCTCTTTGATGCAACTGACTTAGCCAGTCTCTGTGGTGTTGCCAGGGGGAGTTGAGCATGCAGCAGGGCACCTTGCCAACTGGTGAAAGATGGCAGAGATCCTACACATCCCATGGGCCTGGAGTGTTTGCATGAAAAGGTAACCACAACCCTTCGTGCGAGCCCATCCAGAAGGCAAGCTGCAGAGAGGCCCCTCCTGCTAGCATGAGCACAGTGCATGGGGACAGCCAAAGGGAATGCATCCTGTGAGCCAAACCCAATGGGCTGTGAAAAGTTACGTCTACAAGTCCTACAACAGCTGCAGCAGAACCCCAGCGGGCTGTGGTGTGGGGTGAGCATCACCTGGACCTTGCACAGGACACGGTTTCATTCTGCTCTTTCAGCAATTCCTTCTTCCTGCCGTGTAATGCCTCTGCCTTCATGCAATCTCTCCTGACTTGCGTGCAAGTGAGGGCAGGCTGAGGCCACCTGACTCTCTGTCCTGGTCCCCGGGAAAATAGATGATGGGATGCTGTGGAATAGAACAACTTGTCGCTTTAACCTGTGTGAGTGAGAAAATCCTCATCCCTGCTACTGTTGTAGAAGAGCTATTAAGAGGTGAAAAGGGGAGGGGGGGGGGGTAAAACAAAACAAAAAACTCAACTGAAATCCATCTTCCCTGAGAGAGAAGAGTGAGAGCATTTTTTCAGGGAAAAATGGAAATGTAATCAGATCAGTTTGTATAGTGCCAATAGAAAATCAGTTTTAATAAAGCCAAAAGGAAATGCAAGGCAGCCTCTTGAGATGGAAATTGTGTTAAATAGACACCTCTTTAGGAGAAGGCAGATCTAGGGATGTTTTTAAGGGATGCATAAAGCAGCGGGTTTTTCTTTTCTTGAGCAATAATTCAAATAACAAAGTGATCAGCTTTCAGTGATAGGGATAGTGTAGTGGTCAGTGTCAGAGAAGCTTCATCTCTCTGTGAAGAGACATCATAACTGCACTGTAGGCATGTCTTTCAGGGGTGAATCAACAGTTTTAGAGTATCCTCCTTCTCTGAAATTCACCCCTTTCCCAGAATGCGCCGACCAGCTCTACTCTAACAACCTGCCTAGCTTGGAAATAGCTTTCTCTCCAGCCTCCCTTGCTTTCAGCCTGTGTGATACTTAATTATAGTTCTGGGCAGGCACTTTGGCTTTATTGCGTTCATTTATTATAAAAAGACCAGTGTCTGTTTTGTGAAATAGCTATCTGCTCAAATCATTGTTTATAAGCAATACTGGTCTGTCTTCTTAAGACAACCAAAATTTATCTTCCCCTCTCCCCCCCAATTCCCATTTCTTTGCAAACCTTTGCTGGGTGTGTGTGTGTGTGTGTATATATGTGTATATAATATATTTTTTTCAGAAGTGACATTTTGCAAAAGGCTTTATTTTCCTCTCAGCATTAAAAAAACTGTTGCCTTTTAAAAAAAACCAAACCAACCAAACAAAAAAACCCCAAAGGCAGCTCAATAATAAAATCTATCGTGAGGGTAAAGGTGATAACTTTGTATTTGTTCTAATGGTGCGTTTACTGTTGAACTCCTCGAGTGGTAGACACAGTGCAGTGTTTGTCAGCTGCTATTTTTTATTTGTAGTTAGCCGTTAAAGTTGCATCGTGCCTTTTTGAAATGCAGTTGTTGTAAATTATAGCACAGAGACTTGTGCAGGATAGATGGGTGCGTTGTACATCAGGCAAGGCAACCTGGGGATTTGGTTGTGTGGGGGGGAAGGGGGAAAGAAAGGGGGTGTTAATGGATAACTGAGCTCATATCTTTGATTATTGCATGGAGTGAGTTTGTCTGACTGACTCACTCTGCTACCTAGTGGATGCCTGTCCATATTGCAAAGTGAAGCACAGTAAAGCATGACTGGCAATCTCTGCTTGCGAGAGAATGAGGGCTGGAACAAGAAGGATGTTGCAGAGCAAGACGGAGGCATATACAATAATTGGAAGAACTGCTTGGGTGGCTGAGGACTGGAACTTCAGCAGCTGCTGCTGGTCAGGACTGAGGTGCATTGGCAGAGCTCTGTGAAAGAGGCTGGGGGTGCAGTGGGTCAGAGATGAAGGGCATTGGCAAAGTGGGCGGAGGCAGGTCTGGAACAGGGCTTCTGTAGGTGCACTGACTGAGTGGCGTGGGAGAGGCTTTCGAGTCCTGTGTGTCGCACTAGGAACTCTCTCAATCTCTCGCACTGCCCTGAGCGGCAGTTCCCCACATTTACCTCAAAATCTTCATGGTAAATGAAGCGACATGAGGGGGAATTCAATCCACGAGACCCTCCTTGGAACCCAGAAGCAGCATAAACCCTTAAATGAGAGAGGTCATCGGGATGACACGCTTGCCCCAGCTACTGTAACATGGCAGGAGGTTTTCCTTGCCGCTCTGAGTCAGCTGGCAGCAAAGGGTGGGTGTTGATTCCACAGGAGCCAACATAAGCCAGTGGAGATGCACGGATAGTGACAGTCCCCGGCCTCATCTCTGCGCATTGTCGGAGCAATTCCCTCAGCATCAGCCAGCCCCTGCCAGGGAATCCGAGTGGCGGCAGGATGACAGAGAGTTAGGCTCTTGCGGCAGATAAGTACAGTAGCGCAATGGTTACCGTTATTGAAACAATACAGAGCAGTAGATATTAATAGTAACGGTGGCTTTGATTCTTAAAAAACATCACAGCTGGTGACTGAGAACCATGGCAGACCTGCCCAGGCAGGTGTTGTACTAGGACGGTGGTGCAGTTTGTGCATCTTCTCGAGACACGAGTGACAGGCTCCTGGCACCCAGGTTCTATCCCTTCGCATGGTATTAGCTACAGATCAAACCGTTATTGATATTGCAGTGGTGTCTGGAGTCTGAGTGCAGATCCCACTGGGCTAGGTACTGCACCAGCACTTAGTAAGAGCCAGCTCTTGCCCTGAAGAGCTCACGCTTTAAATAACTAGATGTTTAGAAGGCGAAAGGGAAACTTGAGGCCCAGAGAGGGGAAGTGACTGGTCCAAAGTCTCATAGCAGGTTAGTGGTAGAGAACCTAGGGGTCTACAGTCCAAGGCCACCTGCCCTAACCCACTGGAGCACACTACCTCTCCATGTCATTGTAGATCTGTTTCACAGCCAGCAACCCTTTATCAAACAGAGCAGGGGACACCAGAGCTGAATGTTTAGACATCTCTTATAGATTTGATTATTTTATTATTTAACATCCCACAGTAAAACCCAAGTGGTTTGCCGGAGTGATCGATCCCAAACCTGCAGCTCTTCTCTTGGTGCTATTCGTAAATCTCCCCCGCCTCTCCTTCAGGCCCTGGTCTCTGTGGGTGATACCAGGGGCCTTAACTCAGTCCTCAGTGAGGAATGGATTTCAGTGGGAGTTTTGCCTGATTATGGACTTGGGGCAGGGTATTGTTGTGTTCGATAAGGAGTTGGATCATGGACTGGAAGACATAGGCCTGAGCATTTGCCTTAGACCAGCTCCCCTGAGCTCCTGCCCCTTGTGCGTGGCAGAGAATGCATCAGTTAACTATCCATGCAAGGCTGGTTTCCATTCTCTGCGGGAGTCGGTCACGTACATGTCTCTTTTGGGGGAGGTTTCACGTGAGATTGCTCTTCAACCACGAACCTCTGTTGGTTGAACTATGTAGTAGATTTTAGGGTGCAAAACATGACTTTATCCTTAAAATCATCTCTTGTCCCCCTCCTCAAGAAAAGAACTCAAATCCAAAATCATTAACACCAGAATCATCTTCAAAAGCAAGCAAAAGATAAGAGAAGCAGCTGTGCTGAGCTCTGAAACTCACAGCTCCCCCTGGCTTTGTGCTACTTTCAAACAGAAAAAGATGTCATGAATATTATTTAAAAACAGACACTATTTTCTGGATTTTTGCAACCCTTGGCCCAAAGAAAAGAGTCAGAGATATTTAGAGAAAAGACAGGGCTTGAAAGACCTTTGTGGCAAAGGCATGACTTATAATTGGGCAAATGTAATTTCATAATTCATCTCCCGAACCACAATAAAATTGAACGAGTTTAGATTCCAAAGCGTAATGATCATCACTTACATTCTGCCGGGGCTGAGCTCTCTGCTCATTTGAATTTAATTTAATTTTATTATTATTATTTTTTCTGTGATTGCAGCAGGCGAGAAAACAAATGCTGTTGTCTGATGTGGCTGTGGTGGGAGTGAGGGGGCAAGAATTAGAGACAGCAATTACTATCCACTGACAGAGAAGACTGAGGAAAAGCAGGTTTTTCCTCTCCTTAGCACACAAGTGCCAGGCAGCGAAATCCATCATTCTGAGTCTAATCAGTTAATGCTGATAAACTGCCAGCAATAACTGACAATTGAACTCAGGTTTTCAGGCTCCGAGTTCATTCATTTTGGAAGAGCTATAACTAACCTGTTTAAAAACACAAGAAAGGAAAAAAGGTCCCCAAATGAAAACTGCTGTTGATTCTTTAAGTGGGGGTGATGATGTGTTTAGCAGGTGTCGATGCCAGAGGTTTGGTCTCAGCTGGGAAAGCTGCTGGTGGCTTTGGACAAGGTGTCTTTGGTGTCTTCTTGCTTGCCACCACTGGGCAGATTGTGCCATTAGGGGCCATCTCAGCAGAAAGGGCAAAGAGTGACTGGAGCATTTCTCTCTCTCCTGGAGGGCTTGTTTCCTCTAGGACAGGGCTGCAGCATGCTGCTGGGGCAGGGTGGAGCTAGCTTACATCAAATCTGGGTGACCCCTGTTTGGAGGATGACCAGGGGACTTGTACCCCCGGGGCTGCCAGCGCCACCTTTCACCAGCACCAGATTCACACACAGGTCAAAGCAGCTGAAAAGGCAAGTGCAGAAGTGCAGACAAACAAGGCATGTGTGAAGGATGTCTGCTCAAAGCTGTGCTCCTGACCAGCGCAGGGAGAGAAGAGGGACCTGTTGTGACTCTGCTGAGGGCTTGTCTCAAGTTCTCACCCTTTGGGTATCGGCAGAGAAACAGAGCTGGCATTGGGGATTCAGGAATCCCTGCTCGTTTTGTCAATGAACCCAAACTGCAGTCAAGGAATATGCTTGGCACTGCAGTGCTGGTGGGCTGTGAGCATGGAGAGGGTTGCCTCCAAGCTGCTTTCATAAAGTCTGTATCTCCCCAGAGCGCTCAAAGAGCCACGCAAACCAAATCTGGGTGATGTCAATGATAGAAAACTGACATGAAAACACTGAGCCAAATCCATCCCTGGGGTAACACCTTCACAAAGGCTGCACAAGTGAGTGGTATGCACCCTCTGTCCTGGGCACTAATATAACTTCTGCCATCAGCCCAATTGTTTCCCCTTTCTACATGCCTCATCACAGTCATGTCTAAATGGAGCCTGGACCATCTGGCCGACTTCCGTGCCCTACTCACCAGTCAGCACCTGCTAAGTCATTCAACTGCACCGCAAGGGTAGTAAGAAACGAAGCTCGTTGCTGCATCAAAGAAGCAGATGCGCTGCTAACGAACGCGTGGGGTGGGGCCATCACACCATGCTGCAGCAATAACCTTGGGATTCCCATCATGACCAGGAGAATTGGGTCCCTTTGTTTGCACTGTGCATGCAGGTATCAGAATGCAACACCCAGTCCATTGCTAGAAGTAGGTTGGTCTGATAGCTAGAGTGGGGCCTGGGACTCAGAGTTACAGTTTCTACTCTGGACTCTACTATTAACTTACTTTTTGGCTTTAGACATGGGAATTAGGTCCACATTTTCAAAAGGGGCCTCTAGTTTTAGGTGTCTCAGGTTTTCAGTGCCTGTCTTGAGACAGTTAGTCCTGGGAGTTTCAGATTTGCCTATGAGATTTAGATAGACAGCTATGGCTAATCTCACCTGGATTTTTTTTGTCATAGGTTCACAGATACTGAAGCCGCAAGAGACCACTGTGGTCAGCTCGTCTGAACTGATGTATTTAGGCCAAGAACTTCCCTGTATTAATTAACTGGACTACAGCAGATATTTTAGAAAACATCCACATTTGATTTAACATTTGCCAGTGACAGAGAATCTACCACCAGCCTGGGTAAGTTGTTTCAATGGCTAATTACCCTCACGGTTAAAATTTTGCACCTTATTTCTAGTCTGAATTTATCAGCTTGAAGCCACTGGATCTTGCTATACCTTTGTCTGCTAGATTGAAGAGCCCTCTGTTATCAGGTTTCTGTTCCCCATATATGCACTTATAGATTGTGATCAAATCATCTCTAAACCTTCCCTTAGTTAATCTAAATAGATTGAGCTACTTGTGTCTTTCTCTGTAAAGCATGAATTGTGCATCTAAATCCTTTAGATTACTCTGAAAATTTCAGCCAAGCTGTGTAAACTATAGGATGCTTTGAAAATTCGATCCTTTATCTCTTTGTGCCTCAGTCTCCTAAAACCTATCTTTGAAACATGCTTTGGGAACTACACTATGGCCTGCTATAGAGTTGGTTGAAAACTTTCTGTTAATTTTTATGGGGTTGGGGATGCGGTTGGGATAGAAAATGGCTATTTCAACCAAATGTTTTCATTGACAAATTTCAAGTTTTCATTGAAAAATCTGAAAACCAAATTAAATTTCAGCTGCTAAAAACCCAAAACAACAACCAACAAACCCAACTCAGAGAAATTTAGAAGAAAATGTTGAACAAAAAAGGAAAAATAATAGTTTTCCTTGTAATTTATCCCCAGGAGAAAAAAAATCATGACCAATACAAAGTATCTGTCTGTCTGTCTGCAACAGGGTTGCTTACAAACAAGGAGACCACAAATATAGCACATATTGGAGATCTCCTGCCCACTGTGGGAGAAGAGGGACAAATGCACTGGGATTTAGCATGTGCTCAGCACCTTGCACATTTTGGGTGCTACTAGATTACAAATAATGGAGAAATAATCCCAGGAGCGGCCACTGCTGGCATCTTTGAGAAACTGATGGCTGTGCATTTTCCCTATCAACTAATCTTTACTGGCTACAGCTGTATGTTTTGTGCTGCTCTTAGAGAATGTTTTTTATTCCTTGCTGCAATTTAGCCCATAAGGTTAGGAGATTCATTCATTTGCTAACTGGTCAGTAGTTGCACAACCATGACAAATCTCGCCACCTTCCACTCCAACTGCAAAGTGTGCTTCTTTAGTGTTGTGTTTGTATATTTGGAAGTTGCCTGCACTCAGAGAGAAACCAGCAGACAGGAACACAGGGAGATGTAAAACACTCACAGACTGAGTTTATTCTCCTACTCTAAGACCAGACAGAACTGGCTGAGGTATTCCATAATAGGCTAACCCTGTTAGGTACGGCAAGCTAGGCAGGACATAAAATACACAACATTTAGCATAAATACAGAGCAGCGTGGACATTAAAAAACCAAAATGCGACCCTACCAAAACAAAACCCTCCACTGCACACACACTTTCCTCCCTGGATGAGAGAAAGAATGAACCGCAAGTGGCATACATGAGTCATGTAGCTTAAAGGATGACTCAATTACTGCAGTGATGAGAGAGGCATAAGAACCCTGAACAGAACAGGGTACGCTAGAGTAGAACCAAGAAACGTTATGTTGGGAGTGGATAGTATAAAGAAGAGCTGAATGAACCACATGTTATGAAAAATATTTCAGTCTCATTAACCTTCTTTCCTGCCTCTACCCCTCCTTACTTCTGTCTCCCCCACAATCTAAGCCTTGGTTCATAACAAGGTTACCCAACTATGCAGCCCACGGCATCCTAAAATACAGGTTGTGGGTGCCCACTTCCTGTAGCTGACTGGCCAGGGCAAAGGTGGTTGACTGCTGGTGAATGCTCTCTCGCAGGCAGTTGCAATTGAGCTCTCAGGGAAGATACAGCGGGGAGCGTATATTCTATGTTTACTTATTTCAGATTAAAAAACAACCCTTTATGCAAGACACCAGTTTGGCCTGTGGTGTGACAGTTATTGGGCATCCTGGTTTATGTCCATGTCTCCAATGAGATGTGGAAGAATCAATCTCTTGGGAAGACAAAGAAAGTTGATCCGACAATGAGCAAATTATGATTCCCTCTTCCAGAGAGTGACGCTAATGTTAATTTACAGCCGCTCTGTACAATAATATTTTCAGTGTGAAGGGTGGGGAGGGGAACCTCTCTCTCTTTCTCTCCTTTTTCTCTGCCCCTTCCCCATTGTAATTAGTTGTCAAAATTTTGTATATGGAAGGGGGCACACTTGGGCCCTGATGAGACGATACGGCGAAGATTCCATTTCATCTTGAATTTGACATTAAACTTTAATAGTCTCAAGGACAAGAAGCCAAGAGATATCAGATGTAATGAGATAAAGCAAAGTTTCTCTGACAGCAAATTTGATCACAAATGGGCTCTGAGATTGCTTCTTGGATATAAATGAAACATAATTCATCTTCCAGTGCCTGGAATGGGCTTTGAGGCCATGTCTAAGAACTGTGTCACCATTGCCTAGCGCTGACAAGTGCCTGCGTAGCAAGAGGGGAAAGAGCTCGATGAGACCCCTGCTCTCTTTTGCGGTTCTGGATGGGAAAATCAAAGGGAAGCAGCGAGCTGCCAAAAAGCTAAATGAGCAGCCTGGTAAATGAAAGCTGGTGACTGAGACAGGCATGAACCATTCCTGCCGTGCACCCTGAACTTTGGAGCAGGAGAGACTTGTAGGTTTCTCCCCACCTTAGTGGACCATGATAAAAAAAACGGCATGGGCTGCTCATGAACAGAAGGGAGGCTGGGCTCTCTATCCCGACAGAATGATAATAAATAATAGCCCTTTGCACACATACTCACCTTTTCTCTGGGGATTTCCAAAGGTTCCCCAAATGCACTGAATGAACTAAGCACTAACAACACCCCAGGAAATTAAGTAAGTTATTTCCATTTTACAGGGAGGACATTGGGGCAGAGAGACGCTCTTGTTGCAAGTTGCTTTGTGACTCAGTGGCAAAGCTGGGAGTGGGGCGCAGGAGTCTTGACTGCAAGTGCCTTTCCCTAACTCCTGGGCCACATTTGTCCGAAAATAGAATGAGGCGAGACAGACACAAGAGAATGGTGCTGCTGGCTTTTATTGGGATGTTTGCTTTCCCTAATGCTTATCCCAGGGAGTGCAGTTTGAGCACATCATCGGTATGCAGGAGCTCGTAACTCTGATAATGAGCCTCCTCATGGCCTTGAATGAAGCCACTTATTCTGCCATAGTTACTCCATCAGTAAAGTGCAGATAATGCCTTTTCCCTGCCTTGCAGGTATGTCAGGAATCAGCCAGGCAGATCCTCACAGTGCTTGCCACTGGTTGGATAGGGAGCACGTGCTTCATTAATGGTGTTTGCAGCCCTTTGTGTCCATAGCTGTGATTTTTAATTCGTTATTTTTTATTTTTGCTATTCTCATGGATGTCAGTGGAAAGCAAAAGTCTTTTTTATACTGATGCAAATATGTGTTCACATGAAGTTTGGTGCCAGGACTACTCAAGCAATCATCTTTGAATTGCTTTGAGCAGACAAAGTTTCATTCATCCAATCAGCAAGCAGAAATGACAGCATGTGACTTAAGGACCCATATCATCCAAATACCATAAATAAGGCATGGCAAACAGTCAAAGACACAAGTGAAGCAAACAGTTTACAACAGGCCATAGGCTGAAATAAGTTCACACAGAAGGTTCACTGAACAATTTTGAAAAACAAATTCACTAAAATCCATCTGTTTGCGGCAAGCTGAACAGAATAAAGGGCAAAATTCGTCAGCTAAATCATTTGTGACAAAGAGTCAGCCCAGCTCTGGTTGTGAGGATTAATTAGTTAATGTTTGCAGAGATGAAAAGAATTGAAAGATTGCCAAACGTTGTTATCAATTAGAATCATTTGAGAAGTAATACTTGCAGGGAGGATTTATACATTGTGGCCACATTTTAGCAAAGCGCTTAAGCAGGCTCTTAAATTCCATTTAATTCAACGGGATTTAAGCATCGGCTTAAAGTTAAGCACCCTATTATATGGGCAGCTGCAGAAACCACCTTTCATTTTCAAGAAAAAAGTCTGAACTGAGACTGCAGAGAGTTCTGCTTTGCACGTTATGCACCTCCTAAGAGACACCCCCCACTGAATCCTCCCCCGCCTCCCCAGTACCTTGTTGCTACTGATGTTGTATAGGATTGAGCAGTAAAAACACAGCATTCAATTTTCAGACAATAGCTGGTAGGATTGTGACTGGGGCAGTTCAGAGAAAATCTGACTTTGACTGAACGATTCTGGCCTGGAAATGCTTGACCTGGGACAGCCAAAACACCACTTTTCTGAGCACTGCTTAGATAGCAGCTATGACAATGCGACTCAGCTGGTTGGAGGTGTTTCAGGATGGTCATGGAATGTACATCATCCAGGAATGTCTGGAAGAAGGGAACGGAGGGGCAAGCCCTTCGCTGAGCACGGAGATGGGGATTTAGGATTTCTAGGTTATAGCCTGCTCTGCCACTGACTCTCTGTGACCATTAGACAAGTCTCTTTTCCTCCCTGAGCTTCAGTTTTTCAGTCTATAAAAAGGTTCTGAGAATCAAGTTCATATGGGAGGGTTGTAAAAACACCTTTAACAAGTACCTTCAGCTGCGGATCTCTACCCTCTTCTCTAGCTGTCACCAAATGTGCCCATTGTTATGGTATCTGAACAAATTAAGCCCCACAAGACCCCTGCCATCCTTTTCGAGGCAGGGAAACTGAAGCTCATGAATTTAAGGTCACAAAGCAGGTGAGGTGGCAGAATCAGGAGTAGAACCCGTGTCTTCTGATTCCCAACCCATCCTGTTCCTAGACCATGCTTTGTAACGAGGCCAGGTACCATGGCAGTAGCCATGAGATAAATAGCAAAATGTAAATTGTTTTGAGATCCTCGGATGCAAGCAGCCAGGGAAGTGCAACGTGTTCACGGCTGAGGCAAAGGCCTTCTCCCACATATGAGCATTTGGTTCAATTGCAGTTTGTATCTCAGAGCCACTCGACTTCTCTACCCCAGTGGTCTCTTGCTAACTCTTTAAGAGGCGCCATTCTTCTGCTGATCTACAAGAAACCTCAGAGGGGAGGACCTTGGGTCTGACAGCACTGACACTCTAATTATAATGGATTCATTTTGCACCATTTCCTGATCTTGTTATTATCTTTGTCATCAGAATTAATTTAGTGCCGTGTGTTTCCCCCTCCCTCTCCCCTCGCTCTCTTCCCCTTTCTCATTACAAGTGTCTCAGAAAGGATCTGACAGAATTCTAATGGCTAGCGTGTTATGTGAAGTACAATGATGTGCGGTAATAGCATGACCTTTTCACACAGCTCCCTGGAACACAATCACAGAGGAACCCTTGGTGCCAAACCACTGTCTCTGGGCAGTGCTGCTCCCTGATTTGCAGGTCCTGAGACACTCTTGTGGAGATGGATCTAAATTCTGCTGGGTAGCCCTAGGGTAACTGGCACCCATAGCAACATTCCAGCTGGTGCAACATTAAAGGGCTGAGATGCACCAATAGGAGCCTGACCTCAGCATTATATCTCTTAGGTATATTGTGCTGTTCACATACATGGTGTTTTTCAGAACAAATAAAGGTGGATTCTCTGCCCAGATGGGATTAGGGGTTCGTTATACCGAATATCCTTCTTCAGCAGATGCTTGAGAGCATGGCAAATATCCTCATATCCGTGGTTAATTCAGGACAATTCACTTTTATGCACAACGCCTCTGGCCAATTGTGCAACTTTTTTGAGGGGGGAAAACATCCCTACTGACCCTCAGGGGAATCAGATTATGCCCTGAAGCATGAGATCTGATATCCTTAGCCTGCTTGTAAAATCTACTCTAGATTTCTTTTAAGGCGCTCCATCTGCTTTGGTTTTCACAGACTCCTGGCCAGGAAACGGGAAAGAATTATTCCAGGGTGTTAGGTCAAAAGTGTATTCCCAAGGCAGTGCCGAGCCATAGCCTCCCTGAGGATTCCTAGGTGAAGCAGTGTTTGGCTTTTGTAATGAATAGCATGAACCTGTTGCTTTCACGGACTGGAACCTGATAATGGCTGGGCAGGTGGAGAGCTGTGACCATCGCAGCTGACCAGCTAAGAATGGTGCACCTTCTAGTCTATTGATTTGTTATCCTGTCTCCTGCTCATCCTGATTCTTTGTCTCTTCCCCTGTTACATCTTATCTTTTAGACTGTAAGATCTTTGGGGCAGGGGCTGTGATGTATTATTTATTAGTACAACACTCAGCACCATGGGGTTGTGGCTTTTAGGTTCTATTGCAACATTAATATAGTGATGATAGCTAAATATTTCAAGCCAGTCGGGATTTGTGGTGGTGGTGGTGAGGGTGGTTTAGCTTTTACATGAACAACACTAGAATCTGCAGGGGTCATCTCCAGGCCACTGTCCTGACCTAGCACCATGGGGTTCCGGTCTGTGCCTCGGGTCCCTGAACTCTGCTGCAATACAAACCATAGTAATAATGGAGAACGCACCAGAAACTTTAGAGACATGAAAAGCAGCAGTGGCAGGAATCATTTTCTCCACTGTTAAGCTGGCTTCCGATCCTCACTTAACCGGAGTGAACCTGAATTCCTGCTGCGGCGCTGCTTCCCATTGGACAAGGAGTCAGGGCTCTGAGCTGTTTAATGGGTGTGCGGCCTCATTGTGGCGAAGAACAATTCATTTTCTTCATGAGCCTGAGTAGAAGTAGAAGCGTGTGGGGAGGGGGTCAGGAAAGAAGAAGAGGAGAATTTTCCATTGCCATTGCAGGTACATTAATCGTCTGCCGGGAAATGAACAGAAGGTTTTTACATGATAAAGAAGTCTGAAAATTACGGATGGCAGCCTCTTCATTTTCTGTGGTGGTGGGTTTTTTTGTTTTTATTATCATTAAATTACTTCTAGTGACCTGTAATATTTTTGTACAGTAACAATTACAAATCTTGGAGGATTAAGTCCCTTCTCTCCCCCACATGGAAACACCTGTTAATTTTATTCTTAAGGGCATGATTGACGCTCCCCAGTGCAAAGAAAACTAACTCAACTTTCCTTAACTCGTCTTGTTGGGTCCATGAATCCAGTATATAACCGTCACACTGGAGCCTGGGGTCGAGTTTAAACAGGAGGTGACTATACAAATGATACATATTTACAAGTATAGATAAACAACTGAAACAATTCTGGCTCATGACTGGTTGGAAGCAGTCATGTGACAAGTCAGAACCTTGCTATTGTTTACCTGCGAAGAGGTCAACAATACCAAGATGTGAACAATGTTAACCAGTCAGATCCCACGTACAGTTCTCTGCTCACCAGTTGGCCCATCAGCTATCAGCAGAAATTGTCCTCTGCCTTTGAGCTCATTGAAGACATGGGAGAAGGGCACAGGTGAATGTATTCAACTCTCCATGTCCATATATTCACCAACCTGACTCAGAGGCGTATATAATGTAAATGTCAGCTGGCTTCCAAGATTGGACTCTTTAGAATGTGAGTTTCAAAAGTAGTCACATGTAACAAGTTCTTGGCTGCAGTGAAATGATCTGAAGAGGTTGCTGTTGAAGACATTCCGAATGCGTGTAACCATACACGTTTCTATGCCTTTCAAAGTGTGGGCCTACTTTTTACATGAAAAACACCAAGATCCCTCTTTATTTTGTTTTTTTTAAACACGGAACCACTTCGTCTAATCTCCCAACTGAAAACTCCACGTTCCCTTCCATTAGGAGCTCCTCGTGGTGTTTCAGGAATGCCACGCACGGAGCCTGACCCTGTCATCTCAGTCTTGTATTATGTTGTGCAAAACCTCCTTGCTTCCCCCCCGCTTCCTAGGCAGATTCGGTTTTGTTCTCAGCAGATTATTACAGAACTTCATTTAAAAAGCATCCAATATTTATGTTCACATGAGTTTCGTGTTCGGCTGACAAGAGGTGTTGCCCTGGGGACAAGTAATTCTCTCTTCAACCACAGAACAAGGATAGCCAGACACTTGCCGTGGGAAAGGTGCTCCCTTCCTGTGCCAGAGCACTTCAGCCGTATCATCAGGGTACCGTTTCTGCAGATGAGGCCAGGGTTCATTTCCCATGTTCCATTCGATCCTAAATATTCCTCCACCAAGGGAACCAGTTGCCTGTGACATGGGCGCCTTTCTCTGGAGGTTCTGGGCCAGTTACCCTCGCACCTGTACCAGTGTAAATCCGGAGTAACTCTCGTGAAATCAGTGGAGTTACACTGGGGTAAAGCTGGTGGAAAAAGGGAGGATCCAGCACTGTGTGTCCAATATGTTGTTCCGAGCTGGCTATTTCCTGGATTTGGAAAACAGCTCTGGTGTCTGATGCTATGGGGTGAGAGAGATTTGTCCTTCCCTGTTGTTGTATTGCTGCTGGAGCACGGTGGGTTTAATGCATGTTGATGACAGGGCCCTTCCTGAACGAAACTCCTGGTAAATATGAAAAGTTGAATTGATTTGCTAAATAAATAAATGAAGCAGTTGGATGTCTCATTTGTGGTTTGACATCCATGCCAGCACGTCAGTTGCTGCTTCTCACCCCTGCCTGGGAGATGCACTTATAAATGGCATTCTGCAAAGTTACTGCAATTTACTAGGAGCCAGTCTATTTGCAGTTGGCTTCTGGTAGGGAAGGAGTTGCTGCTGTGGGGAGAAAGAGGAAGGGCTGCGGGGAAAGCTGGAATTTTCTTTTGATGTCAGTGTCCTGCCAGTAGATCATTGGCTCATTCATTGCATCGCTTAATGGAAGGAAATCCATTAAGGATTCTGGGTGGACTTTGGATATTCCGTGCACAGTTATAATGGATGGGCCAGTGTGCCAGGTGCTATCTGGGCTTTAAAGAATTAGTTGATCTTCCACCTATGCTATAGGGCAGTGTGTGTGTAGGGCAGGGTGTATGGCACCAGGGCTTGCCGACTCTGACTCTGATGCACAGAGACCAGAGGCAGTTAGTTGCACAGACTGAGAATGCAACCAGACTAGACTACAGCAGCAACTTGCCAGAAATGCTGGGGGCATGGCCCTGTTCCCCTTATAGAAGCGGTTGGCATTGGGTATAACCCCACCCATCTTTGCCAGCTTGCCTAGATGTGTGAGTGGAACGCTGGGAAATGACCCATCACAAGCAATACTAGAGAGACCAGCGTTCCAGTGTCTGGATTGATATCCCCATAGACGGCAGGTGAGGAATGTCCTGTGGTGCTGCCGCAATTCCTTTGACCAGTTAGTGCACTGGCAAATTGTTTATTAGGGAACTTTAAAACAAAATAAACCCCCCAAGCCCAACCGCAACAAAACTTTATGGTATCACAGATCCCCTTCTCCTGACCTCCGTCTTCAGCCGGAATCTATCCAATGTGCCATAGCAGTGCGGAGCTTTCTGAAAGCTCTGTTAGATATGGAAGCAGAGGGCATGCTGGGAAAAATTACTGCTGTGGTTTGGTGCTACCGCACTTCACTGGGCATTCCCGTGGTATTCATCACTGTCGTATTTGAGCTCCCATAGAGGCTAATGAATTACCTCTGGGAAGTAAGCCAAAGACTTCACTTCCTATTTTACGGGGGGAAACTGAGACACAGAGAGGAGAGGTGGTTGGGATAAGATCACACCTGTAAGTCTATGGCAGAACCAGGAACACAAGTCACATCTCCTGAGTCCCACTCCTAGATCTTAATATTAAGCCCATCCTTTCTCTTCAAAGGGGCAGGATGGGAAAGGTGGAGTATGTTCCTGGTAAGGCTTCAGTAGCACTTTAGAGAACCAGGAATGTGTCAGGGTTGGAGAGGAGGGAAGCGATGGCCCTGGCCCTCTGTGTTCTGTGGTGTGGCGCCTTTCTCTGGCAAGTATCTCTGATGAGGAAGTGATTTTGCCCTCACCGCCCCCCCTTCGCTTGGTAATGTGGTTCCACAGCAGGATTAAAGACAATCATAAGTCAGACACTCTGCCCCGGTCTCCGTGAGATGCTGAGAATCAGGGCTAAGAGTTTATCCATCCTAAATAATAATGCACTGGAGCTGCCAGTTCCCTGCTGATTCAATTTGCATGATGCTAAAAATCAATGACCCAGGCGACTCTTTGATGCTAACAGAAGAGAGTCCAGAGGACTCAGTGCGGACCATCCAGGGACGTCCAGTATGTTCGGAGCTATTAACAGTGTTGTCATGGACTAAATATGCCTGGGATTTCACACCAATCCAACAAAGGGGCTGGTTGCTGTGAGTGCAGAGATCAGGTTAATTAAATCTTTGTTTAAAAACTCCACAGCTCCATTACCTAGATCAGGAGGGAGTTAATTAAACACTAGAGGTGGGAGGTGGCAGCTGATCGGCTCTCCAGCATTGCTGCAGGGACCGAGCTCATGCATGGAAGGAGGTTCTAGTTCAGGGTTTGCTTTTTGGACACAGCAAAGGGAGGCATCAGCAAACCTTGACTAGTCGCGTTATCGCGAGTGGTGGGGAGAACCAGAGACGTTTGGAGGGGCCCAGATATTTGAATGCATCTCTGTCGTTTCTCCAGAAGGATTTCTCATGAGGTTTCTGGTACTTCCTGCTTTGGCTCAGGCCAGCCAACTAGGAAGGACAGTCTGTCCCTCCCTGTTTCCAGAGTTCTGCCCCAGCAGGAACTTCCAAGTGCAGAGGCAGCTCACAGATGGGTTAGGAAGGGGGCGGAGGGAGGTTAGGAGGGGAAGTTAACCCAGCTTACTAAACCTCAGGAAAGGATCAGGGGTTACATTTCAGTTTGAAGTTAATGTTTAGAGGACAGGAAGTCATAAGTGAAGCAGTACGGCCCAGTGGTTAGAACACTAATCTAGTAATTGGGGATCCTGGTTCACTTCACTGCCCTGCCACAGACTTCCTCAGGCAAGTCACTTAGCCTCTCTGTGCCTTAGTTCCCCATCTGTAACATGGGGATAATAGCCCTGCCCTCTTTCAAGAGGCTGTTGTGAGGATAAATGCATTAAAATATTGTGAGGCGCTCAGGTGCTGGGGGCCATACCAGTCAGACAGAAGAAGGAAGGTGTTTTGGTAGGTTTCAGACTCATCTTCAGGAGACATTAGTCCACAATGCAAAAATCATCACATAACTACACAATCTCATCTCAGAAGGAGCTCAGGACTGGAGCAGCAGGGGTTTTCTTGGTCACGAATGAGGTACGCTGGCAATGCAGAGGTGAAGGGGTTCCTGAGGACTGGAACAGCCTAGCACAGTGAGGTGCTGGTCCATGATGAGGAGTCCTAGGCACTACGATAATACAAATAATAAGGATCAAGGAAGCCAAAGACATTCAAAATGTCCTGTCCCGGGACAGAACTGTAAAGCTGTAACCAGTCTCCATCCTCTTCTTGTTGATACAGAATTCAGTGGCGTTACTCCAGATTTACACCAGCGCAAGAGTTAATTTCCCTGTGTGCTTGAACATACATCTGCGTGTGATTTCTGTGCATGTGTCTATGAACTGCCAAGTGCTTTTCTAGCTGAGGGAGGTTTTAACTAGCACCTGGCTCAATTAAGAAGTTTAGGGGTAGCAGATAGGGAAAATCAGTGGAACTTCTTTCCCACATCAATAAGACACATTTCTCTCCAGGAGCCATATTTGTTATTTGGATATCAGACAGGCTGTAATTCGATTCCATTTTCATTATATGTGTCCCCGTCAGAAGCTGGAGGTTCAGTGGCAGACACCCCGCTGTTTCCATTTGGCTGTATGAGGCAATAGATTAGATTCCTATTTGGTTCATGGAAGATCCCTAGTGATATCAATTAGATATGTCAGAGGGACCCGGGGGAATATTTCTTCCTTTATTTATTTATTGGAGTTGAAGACATCACATGCTATTTCTCTCTGGCCTGTAATAAATCACAGCAGAGGTTATTTTCATGAGCAGAGATACTGTTATCGGGTGTGTACCCAAGGTGCAGGATTAAGAGTTTCTGCTTTAAAGATCTGGACACACACTCAGTCTGTCTCTCTCTGATTGGTACTTGTGCATTTATTTAAAACAAGGTTGGCTCCTTTTGGTAATTTGCTAGTAATGAACTGGTTCTATCAAGGCATGGGAGGATGGAGTTGGCATGAAATAAGAAGCAGCTCACCAGAACCTTTGCTTATGCCCAAACCCCTCACGTTTTTATGATCTTTAGAGCTTTGGGTAACCTTTTTGTGTCCAATTTTCACTCTATGCTCCAGCTGCAGTTTTCAGCAACTATACACTGAAATTCCATGTGGACAGCTGTTTTCTGAGGGATTCCATCATGACTGTTGCATCCAAAGGAGTTCAGACTGCAGCAGAGCATCAGATATATTAATAATGAACATTTTGTATATTCCTCTGTACGAAGCATTGGGCAGGCAGGCATTAACTCATTAATCCTCACAACATCGGGGGAAGTAAATGGGTAAATATTTTAGCCTCATCTTGCAGGTGGGGAAGTTGTGGCAGAAAAGTGAAGGGACTTGCCCATGGTCACACAAAAGCTCAGTGGCAGAGCCAGTACTAGACCTCAGAGCTGCCTGATTCCCAAACCTCCAGATCATGCTGCCTTCTTAACAAGTGTCCAAGCTAAACTCGTGTATGTGTCAGAGAACTGTGACTCTTCTATTGATCACGAGACATTAATGACCGAAAGGACCCCCGAGAGAAGGCTCTATTCTCTGTTGGCCTAATCCTGAAAGGTTCGGCACATTGGTTACTCCTGTTGAACTCACTATTAAAAGATTTAAAGTAGGCATAATGAAATACACAGGAGGATGGTGCAAATAACACAGATCCATCTTTGTCACAGAGAGTGAAAGCTGATAGTAATGAAAGCAGACCAGAGCTGCCTGTCACCTTAGCTCCATCAGGCCAATACAGGCACTTCATTAAAATGGTCCAATAACCTGCCCATGTGGCGCAAGGGGAAACGTTAACTGATCCTCTCAGCTTTCCTGTGTCATGTAGTAATGACAGCGGTAAAGCCAGAGTATTTTGGAAAGAGCCAGGGAGTACTGAACTGATAATTAGGGACATTTCTGGTTTAAAAAAAGGAAAAATTTTAGCCAGTACAAGAGCCCGCTGTTTGTCCCTGAAACCTCGAAACAACAATTCCTGCATCATAAAACTACCACCCAGTTTGGCATGACGAGCAATCGGGAGAATCCCAGCTCTGGAATGGAGAGGCAGGACTGAGTGGCTTTAGCAGGACAGAATGGGAGTTACAAACTGGAATGGCAGGGCATGGCCGGTTAGGGTGGCGGCTCGAAAGATCTGAGTGGGAGTCAAGGGCTGGAGGTCTGGACAGAGGCACACTCTCACGGGGGGTGTGCAGCCAAGGCTGGAGAAGTAGAGGCTGTATGCAGACCATAAGTGAGGCCTGTCTGTCACCTGTGTTTTACTGGATTCAGCCAGTCAGTAAGATTGTTCCACCAGCCGTGATTTTAGAGGTGCGATGAGGTAGGGCTGATTTCTGCTTTATCTTACCCATGTTTTGCTCCTAACAAACAGGCTACTTACTGTCCTCTGGAAAATCAGGCAGCCACGGGTCTGATATATAAAAATATCCCATCAATAGGGATCTCCCCCGCTTTTACTGAAGTCGATTGCAAAACTTCCTTTCACTTCAACGAGAGAAGGAGAAGGCTATAAACCGTGCTTTATGAGCATTAGCTTTTTAATCCCTCCCAGGAGACAACTCTTATAAACAGAGCTGGTTGGGAATTTCTTTCTCCATGAAAAAATATTCTTGAATTTTTGGGAAGTTTCATTGAAAACCATACATTTGGTGGAGGAAGGGAGTGTCATTTTGGTCAATGACAACCCAGATTTTTTTTTTCTTCTGAAAATTGGCATTTCCCAGGGAAATTTCTATTTCAATAAAAAAAACTATTTGCCATAGAAGGAAGATTTATTAGCCCCATTTTATGCATAGGTCCACTGAGGCCCAGAACTCCAGTGCCAGGCTCAGGGTCACGGTCAGAACCAGATGAAGATTGTGAGGTCTTTTGCTCCCAGTTCTGTGCTCAGGCCACTAGCAGTTGTCCATCAGGATGCTGTGTTATTGTCCCTTCTCCACGAGACTAAAAGAAACCTCTTGAATAGCTACAGTCTCGCTCTGAGTCTGAGACGGATAGGAAGCCTGGTTCATTATTTATTGCAGTGAGTGCAAGGGACTAGGACAGAAGCCCCTCAGAGCACCAGCCTCCACTCTCTCATTTGATTTCATATTTAACCTGTGAATAACTCAATGAATATCTAAATCAGCAGTGAAAGAAGTGCCCGGCTCACAAACACCCATTATTAATGCACAAACACCCCCTGAATCGTCAGTTTACTCTGGCTCCATCTCTGGGAGTGAGTCCTGTTTGAATGTTAATGCCTCTAAGATGAAACCTAGCTGATTAAATTTTAGACTTGCAAATGGATTTGGTAAATAGACTTTAGGAAAGGCAGGACAGAGACTGCCTGCCTTGATAGCAGATACAGTAAAAAACAGCACTTTGTGATTAGGTGAGAGATTCACTCTTGGAAATAGGAGTCTCAAGGGGCTGCTTTCTGGTGAGAAATCTTTTAAGTAAATAAATTTATGGCAGTTTTTCTTTTCCCAAACAGAAAAGTCCCTCAGCAGCTTCTCCCAGGCTCTCTGAGGCAGACTTAATGGGAAATAAATAAATAAAGTGAGAGGCTGGGAGCAGAGCTCATCTTGATAGTTCGCGAGACACATCCAGGCCTATTTGGGACCGGAGAGGTATGGATCAGACTGGTGCAGTCAGCCAGCCAGACTTCAGTATGCAAGTCCATAGTCACTTCCTTCCTTGTATCTGGCCCATGCTTGGAGTCCTGGAGCAGAGGCGGAGTCCCAGAGAGGAAGCTAAACGGTGACATTTAGTGTTTCCCTGGCAACTTCGATGCCTAGTCCCCTAGGAGGGAAGTAAGAGCTAGTGGGTAAATACATTAGGCAAAAGGTTGGTGACACAGTTGGTGCCATAGCCCAGCCATTGTAACCCCATCATGTAGAGGCAGCCTACAGCAACTGAAGGAGCTTTTCTGTCACTGTTGGCCGACCACCTTCCCAAGTGGTGGTGTCTAGGTTGACGGAAACATTCTTCCATTGACCTAGCTGCATCTACACGGGGGCTGAGGTCAGCACAGCTTGTAGCACTCGGGATGTGGATTTTAAGTGTAGACCACGTCTCAGTCTCCTTGTGCCTCTCATCCCTGTTTGTAAAATGAAGACAACAACCCTTCCATTGTTTGTCTTGTCCACTTGGAGTGTAAGCTTTTCAGGGCAGAGGCGCCTCTTACTATGGCCTGGTCTACACTTAAAAATTAGATTGACCTAGCTATGTTTCTCACTGCCACAGTTCAGTCTACCTAACCCCTGGGGTAGACGTGGGTAGGTGTACGGAAGAAATTTTCCATTGACCTAGCTGCCCGCTCTTGGAGAGATGGATTAACTACATAGACAGAAAAACCCCTTCCACTGATGTAGGAAGAAGCTGTGCGTCTGTAGTGTAGACACCTCTGGAACGTATGTACAGAGGCTTGCAACATGGGATCTCAAATCAATTTTGGGCCTCTTGATGCTTTTGTAAAACAAATAACAATGATTCACAAATGTTAATGTACTGGGCCTCAAAGTTCCCAGGGGAAATGTGTATGTTTCATTATCCCCATCTTACAGACGCAGAAACTGAGGCACAGAGAAAGAAAGAGACTGGCCCAAGGTCACACAGGGCATCTGTGGCAAGCAGGCAATAGAATTCCTGTTCCTCAGTTCCTTTCCCTAACTGCTAGAGCTGCCTTCTTTCTAATCCAAGAGCCATTTTTATTCCCACTCGGCTTTCAGGTTTATTTTATTTTTCACTGTGAAAAGAAAACCAGTTTCTGAAATACTTTTAAAAATGCAGATGTCAGGGCACCGCACACCGACCTGTATGTATAATATATAGGGAGATTTTAATAACAGGGCTTACATTAGTTCTTATCTGGAGTTGTATGAAATATTAAGAAGAAAGAGAGGAAAAAATAAGTGTTGAAGACAGAGTCTGGATTTTGCACATATTGAACCATTTATCTTTTGCTCCCCTGCTGAGCTCAACCATACGTGGCTGCATCAGCCCAAAACCTTGAGAGAAACGCAGCACTGGGAGGAAATATCGTAGGAGAAAGGGCTGCTCAGCAGCATGGGAATGGAGGAGCACTTTCCCGTGACCCATCTCTCTGCGCCTCATTCAGAGGAAAAGGTGCTGCAGGAAACGGTGCTGGGGGTTCTGTAGACTGCTTGCCCTACTGAATCAGCACCCAGCTAATGCCCCCCTGTTTCTCCCCATTGTGCTATAGGGTGCTCTGTTGCCAGGAGGAGGGAGGGTGACTCTTTAAAGGGTGCTTTTACCTCTGTGTCCCTCCTGACCTCAGCACCCTAGAGCCGTGTTAGGGAGCCCTGTGCTGCAGGAAGCCGTGTAGGTGAGGCAGTAGGGTCATAGTCGTCATAGTGACGTGACCAGATTCCAAACCAAGCAGGGCAAATTCATGCCTGGTGCTGTGCCACAGATTGTGGTAGTTACTCGAGGGGAGAATCTGCCCCATTCGGTTTATATACATTCCCTCTGAAAAAGGGCTGCCGCACCCCACCCTAGAGGTGGCTGCATTTTAGGGTCCCAGTACAGGCAGCCTGTGTTTTGCCCCTGTGATGGGATACATAGGTCTTTTGTACCTGCCTGTCCCCCTGCAGGGATCCTGCCAACCCCAGACCCCCCACCCTGTATAAAGAGGCCCCCCTGAGCCAGACTGTGCCATTGGGTTTGGGGTTTAGAGCGGGGTCCCAGCTGAAAGGCCTCACTGAGCTTAGGTAATAGGATGCATCTGAGAGTAATGAGAGGCCTTAAAAGGGAGAGCTGGGGCTACCCGATGGCTGTGTAGGGAGTGTGAGGGGCAGCAGAGCTGACAGCATTTGGGGCTGAAGATGGTTGCAGGGAATGTGGGTTGAGGGATGTTAGGGGGTGCCTCTGGCCCATCTCATGCTCTCTGAGGGGAGCACACCTGGGACCACAGAGACCTTGCTCTGCAGCTGTCTCTAATCCCTTAGTGCTTGCAGGAGCTGGGGCATTTCCCAAGCTGACCCCATGGCTCAGCCCGGGCACGCCCACCAAGCGCTAACACTCCGGCAGGCAGGCAGGCAGGAACAGTATCCATAGTGACGGGTCCCTGATAGAATCAGCTGCCTGCGCCTCTCGCTCCATGTTGCCAGCAGCAGTGGGTGTCGGGGCAGGGAAGCAGTCACTGTGTACTCCCATCCCTCGGCCCTTTCCCTTTATCTGTGAAAATCCAGGACTAGCTGTTGTAGAGGGAGGAGCAAGCTGAGAGCAGCAGAATCTCGCCAGATTTCCAGCATCAGTGCAGCACCCAGCACGAGCTGGCTTCCATAGCTATTGGCGTCAGGGCCCTGCTGTTTGATTTGATACAGAGCCTTTCTGTTGCTTTTAAAGATACACAGCCCCCACCTCCCCAGGCTCACATCCCAGCCCTTAAACTGCTAGGGGATGCTAAGGGATGATACATACCATCTCTCCTTCCTGACCCCTGGTCGCTGAGCATCCCCACAGTATACCTTCCCCATGCAGCAGCTGACAGCGAGAGACCCTAAAGCAAGAGCAGCCCAGGGGGACTGGAGGCATTAGAAACTCCCTCCCCAAAGAGCCATGTGGCTGATGGGGGCTCCTTGGCTTTCTTCCTTTTTAGAGGATGAATTCTAATGCAAGAGTTTTATTACCATGGCAGCTTGGCGTTCTGTTGGGGGAGTTGGGATTAGTTAACATCAGTCAAGAATTATGCTTTCTATTTACCTGTCTGAAATTTCCATTACTTTTCTTGTTCTGTATATTGAAACGTACATCATCTGTTCATTAAAGCATAATCTCCAAATTATACCGTCTCTGAGCAAACAAGGTTACACTGGCTGCTCGCATTAGAATGAATCAATATCACACCGTGCTGGCTGCAGCTTCTTTGGAGAAACCAATGCAAAATCCTCAATTGCTTGTCCAATCCTGTCTCCATACACTCTGCCCGGGGTGGGAGCTAGGTGTTAGTTTGGCAGGGCAAAGCGAGGATAAGCAACAAGGAGTCCGAAGGATAAATGTACACCACCGTAGCTGGAATCAGGGTCTGGCCTAGTATGGGGAGTGTTTGTAAAGCTCTTTGACCACTGCAGGATAAAAACTCTGCATTAGTATAATAATACCTGCTTCTTATCTCCTGCAGATCTCAAAGCGCTTCACAAAGGAGGCCAGTATCCTGATCCTTATTTTACAGGTGGAGAAACTGAGGCACAGAGAAGTGAAGTGCCTTCCCCAAGCTCACCCCTCAGGGCAGTGGCAGAGCCAGGAGTAGAACCCAGCTCTCCTCAGTCTCAGTCTGGGGCCCTACTCGCTAAGAGACACCAATCCCTGAGCCACTCAATGGTGGGGATTTGTATAAAGTGGGCATCTGAACCAACCCCTTTTTTGAGTTTATAACACAAAAATCTGGCTGATCGCGTTCCCCCAGACTCACCCTATCTGTACGTGCCTGTTTCTGGTCATTGTTCTTTATCTGTGTTGCGCTAGTGCCCAGGGGCGCCCACCCGGGGTCGTGGCCTCAGCATGGTGGGGGCTGTATGGGGGGACAGTCCCTGCTCCAAGGATCCCAGACTCCTAGGTGCTTGTCATGACATCCCACCATTGCCACACCCACTCTGAGCCTGCCGGGGGAGATGAAAACCAGAGGCTGATGCGGATCCGGTCCCTGTGTCACCACCCACTCTGTCTCCCCTCGTCAACCGCACATGCAGCCTTTGGCAGTGGAGGGCCCAGGCCAGCTAGGGAGCCAAGCAGTGGAGGTGATAGCACACGCAGCCGCATGGCGAGAGGCAGACCCATGAGCTCATCAGAGCTTGGCTAATTACAATGGAAACAGCAGCAGGGTGTATCTGTAAATACCGGGCAGCTCTGTCCTCTGTTTCATCCCCCCTTGTTTGTACCGTATGATGATGGCTCTGTTTTCAACAGCCTCTGCTCAGTAACAGATTTGGAAGCATGATAGGATGAGCCTCCTTATTTTCTTCCTAACAGCTTTGTTTCCCTCCACTTACTCTGTTAGCCAGTGGAAAATTGCACTGGAAGCAGCTGGCAAACCAGCACCCTTCCTTTGCAGTGTTTGCATCCTAGACATGGCATCTTTGCACCTGAAAAAGAAGCTGATGAGAAAGTGACTCTAAATAAATTAAAATGAAAACGTCTGTGGCCCTGAAGCTGCAAAGAGACCAAAGTTGATGGACTCCTGTCTTATCTCATTGAAGTCAGTGAGTCCCAAAGGGGCATAGTTTTCCTTGCGTGGTTCTCTTTGCAGAATTGAGGCCTGTTTTCATAGTCCCAGCTGAGAAGTACAAGAAGCAAACAACCAGCATATTGCAGCCTGTAAACTATCTTTTAAACATTCATTCAGTTTTAATAATCCAAGGTGTGATGTAGGTTGGGATATGATTTTTACTTTTAAACACAGGACCAAATTCTGCTCTGACTTATGGCCTGTGGAAGATGAAGTCGGTGGTGCTGTATGAGTAGTTGGGGGATGTAGTTGATGGCAGTCCACTCTAAAAGCAGCGTGTTTTGTAGTCAGCATCAGCGTTTGAGGGGCTGTCACTGGGATAAAATCTAAATACATGGAATTCCTGATCTGAGACTAAAGCCGGTTGAAATATTTGACACCAATGTTTTGGCAGCAATTTTTTTGTGAAAAATATTTGCTGGTTTTTTTACCGGCCCCGGGAACTGTAAGTGGTCAGCATTTTTCAAAACGTTGAACTTGACAAATTTTCACAAAAAATGTCAAGAATTGTTTTGTGAAAAATGTTCTGCATTTTTCTGACCAAATCTTCCTGAGATTCCTTTTATTCCCCTGGAGTGGAAGCCTCAAATCCAACATAAGTCTTCTACAAGGAAGGAGTTAAATTATTGTAAATGGATTGACGGATGGCTTTTTGGTGACCTGGGGTAAAAATGTCAGATTTCAGTTCCCCCACCCTCAGCTTATAATTAGCAGTCCGTAATGAATGAATGATGTGAGCCAAATTTCAGCTTGCTAGTTTACAAGGAGATTTGAAGAGTTGAAATCTGATAAGAAACACCGGTGACCTCTTGGTGACCTCAGATGGAAAAATCAAAATTCAGTGTCAAAATGGGAAGTGGGATTTTCCCTGTTCCCCCTGCCTGCCCACAAAGCTGTGAGTCGTAGATGGAACAAAGATGCCATTTTCAAGAGCCCAGCTCCTTGGGAACATGCAGACTACCTGTGTCAATGACTACAGTACTATATGAGAAGCAGTGTATTGCACACATTTGAAACGTCATATTTATTAGTAATTTGAAGCAATGTTTAATATACTCTGAAATTAGACAATTGCCTGAATAATTACTATAGTTTTTGGCATGTTAATTGCTGCTATCACCGAGTGTCAGCCAAAGTCCATTCAATTCCATGGAACGGCTTCTATTAACATCAGTGGGCTTGGGTTGGGTACCCTTCCATAACCCCTATTAAACATGTGCTTAAGTCTTTGCTGAAAAGGGATGGACTTAAGCAATGACTTCAGTGGGAAACAGAGTGGGGTGTTGTCCCCAGTGACTCTCTTCCTTGAAAGAACATTGATTTTAAAAAATCTTAAAAGAAATGAATCACGTAAACTTTACTGTAAAAAAAAATGTATTTCTCTCCTACAGCACGTCATGTTACTGGACCCTCAGGTTTTTAACCTGTGTTACATCCCTTTCAATGGGGGAGTATTCTCCATCCTTTATTTGTCTTCCATAAAATGCGTGCACTTATATTTAAAATCTGCATGGTGGTGTGTGAGACATGGCATGCATAATAAACATTATGGAGCTGTCCAGCTTCCATTGAAATAGAAACAGATGATAGGGCTTGGTGTATTGCACACGGTGTATTATTCTCCAGCAGAAGCACAGTAGACATTATCATTGAGAGACATTACTGCAATACCTGGACCGCTATCCTCTTGGGTGCAGTAGCTGCTTTTGATTTGACAGAATTCATGGGAAAGTATTTTAAATAATACATGCCGTTTCTGTGCAGTTCAAGACTCGTGCTAGTTTAACAGCAGTGGCGATGTGTTATCATTTGATAAACATGCTTGTTATATATTATGTATATCATATCTTGATGCCAGATTCCCAGGAAGTTTTTTCTGGTCATACAGCTGGGCTGTTTGCTCTGCATGTGTATTAGGTTATGTTAGTATTTCCATTGCAAAGTGCCGTCTCATCTGTCCATGCTGTCTGTGCTTAAACCAGTGCTGCAGTGTGATGGAAAGGAGGTTCTGATCACTATGTCTAATTACAGAGAAGGGCAAATCAATACAAAAGATTTTAAGCGTGTCTTAAATATTACAGCTTCTCCTCTCCCGTTTGCTGGCACATTCTCTTAGCTTCAGTGGAGTTTCATTGGAATAAGTGAGAGAAGGATTTGGCCCTATCTGCGTTAAACAGAACATAACTACCAGGCGGGAAGAGGAAATGGCCATCTAGACAGTCTGATGAGTTTGAGACAAGACGTGCCAAATGGCATTTGAATGCATGAGAGAGGCAGGAGACTTCCAAAGCTGTTGTAAGTTCTGTTCTGTTTCATTGTTAAATTAACCCACTTAAACAATAATAGCCCTCACCGTAGTGCTTTGGGAACCTCCTGCCTACCCCGGGCAGTCAGCTGCTGTGTCTCAAGCCACCTCACCACACAGGAGCTCTTCCTGAGAACCATCAATAAAACGACAGCTTCCACAGTGTGGACAGCAGTCCATTGGTGGATGTGACAGACTTCAGACAGACTCGCATGCGCTAAAAATTGGGTCCTTTGCCAGGCACTCAAAAATTAAGGCACTGAGAATCACTGGTCACTTCTGAAACTCTCAGCCTGAGGTTCCCCTGGTTCTTTCCATTAGGCTTTGTCTTTCTGTGTCTGTGGTTGGGTCTGTAAGTGCCTCAGGGCAGGGACTTCTGCGGAGTCTTGCGCTGCAGAACTCATGCTGTCAGTGCTTATCGAATACATAACAAAGGGGAATCTGGAGATGCTGGAATGGTGACAGGAAATCCACAAGAGGCACACAGCTGTGCACTGATGGGAAGAACCCTGGCCTTTCAGCAGGCTACCATAGCCACCACTGTACAGTGTAGACCTTGGGCAGATGGAAGAAAAGGAGCCAATGAAAAGAGAAATAAGTTAGTATGACCAGTTCAAAGGCTATATGTACCTTTTACCTGAATCTTGCCAGGTGCAGTCGAGGGGCTTGGCTTTAAAGATGGAAATTGGCACGAGACTTTCATATTGAGGCGCATAGGTTTAGACTGGCTCAGACCAGTGTCCATTATTCTGTCTGCAGCAGTGGTTGGTATGTGACGCTACAGAGGAAAGTGAACCCCCTTAATAATGCACCTGGACAGTTGCTGCATGTGGGGATGGAGGGTGGGGAAGTTCTTCCTGATCTTTATGGGAATTATTTCCAGCCTGAAGCATGAAATCCAATGATCCGTATCCCAGTGGGCGTGACTGGAGGCTCGTGACTAGGAGGCTCGAGATGTGAATGGGGTGCTGCAGGGCAGGGCAGTGTGGAAGTGCCTTGGCGGAGCTGTGTGTAGGTGTCTCTTGTTACGTAAGCAGCACTAAGCGCATCGAAGGGCCCCGTCTTTCCAGAACGCCAAAGGATTTGCAGTTGAAAGCTCCAATGCTTTTTTTCTTCTCCCGCTTTTCTGAGTGACTGGTTGACAAAACTGGTTGACAGAATCAGTCTGTGGAAGAAGGAGGCATTTCTGATCCTGCTGTCATTTCCCCAAATGCTCCTGATGCATTTTCTCTCCTCATTACATGCGACATGTCAACTCCTTACCTGCGAGAGTCCAACTCCACATTTGAATGCAAACCTCCCACTGCAGGGATTCGGTCTCCCAACAGCAGCCGCTTAGTGGCACGGCCATTGCGTTGCGCACAGAGCATGCATCTGCTGTGGAGACGCTTTACTTCTGGCCTTGCACAGATCTCTGGGTCTGCCTCTGGCTTCCTGCCCCACTGACTAGCTGTGAGCCAGCTAAGGGTGCTGCCACTGAAAGCAATTCAGTGTTACCAGCCTGAGATCAGTGGCAGCTCTGCATCCCAACCCTGCTCACCCACTGCTGAGCCTGAGTTTCATTTCCCTCCCTAACCACATGCAGGCTGGCTTGCTCAGCGCTCAAGGGCCAGAGCCGAACTTTCCTTTCCTGGTTTGTAACATTTCTTAAAAGTGGGAGTTAATGTCGCTCTCCAGGAAGTGGCCTGACCTAGGTGCCCCACAAGCTCCTCACCTCTCCGGCTTTGTCAGTGCCTCTCAATCCCCCCGTGATATTCAGGTTTGGATTATCCCTCCTCCCCCAGCTCTGCCAGTACCCCCCATCCTGACCGCAGGCCTCCAACATTCTGGGCCAGGCAGCGACCTCCTGAAGTGCTCACACACAGACGAGACTGAGACCCAGTAAGTTCCTTTTCATTTGGTGACTCTAGTCAGACTTTGAGTCCAGGTGTCTAAAAGTGACAGGCTAGGACACTGCCCCCACTCTGCCTTTTTGCCCTACAAGCCCCACATCTCCTCTCTTAGCCAAGAGAGACTGTGGGCTCATCTGAGCACTCTCTAGCGCACAGGAACAAACCCGCCATCCTCGGCAAAACCAGCCTGGAAGTGCCTCCAGCTCAGTTTTCTGGTCCTCCTACTCTGCTTGTCCCTTGTCATGCCATTCTGAGGAGCTGGGAGCTGAGACCTTCCTGTTGGGCTTTGGGAAGGGCAACTGAGCTGCTTCACCTCTAACAGGAGAAGAAGGAGCAATTAGCAGTCTGATAGCAAGATTAATAGCAGAGGCTCATAATTAACTCACTATGCATGTAAGCAGCTATTGTCTCCACTTTATCCTGGATAGATTGATATTCTGGAGTGACTCATTATAGAGAAGGGACCTATTTTGCCTGCAGAGCACAGTCACCAGAATGGAAATTGCAATTAGAGTTGACTGTGTCCCTGCCAAAAGATTTTAGAGGAGAATGAGTTAGGGTGGGGCAGGCGCCTGTCTCCATTTGGGCAGGCTGCCAGGGTGGGCTGGCTTCTATTCACTTTTCCCGCTGCAGGAAGTTGTTAAAACAGAGTGGAATGGGTAGGTGTTTGCAGGACTTTGTTTGAAAGCTGAAAGAGACTATTTCTGGCCAGGCCCATTTGGCACCTCGTGGTGGAAGCAGCAGGGTGCTGTTGCCAGATCTCTTGCAGTCTTTGAGGTCCTTGAGGTCTTTGCTTTGCAGTAGTGAGATCCTTAATTTTATGTCTCATCTTAAAGATGCCACTTCCAGTAGGACAGCAGGCTGCTGTTGCAAGATCTCTCGATTTTATTATGATTCTCTCAATATTTGGTGTGTTTCTTAAAGTCCCAGCACCTGGATTCAGGTGGCTGGAGTAGAATCTCCATTTCTTTTTTTTAAAAAGTCAGTTTCTAGACCTCATGGTTTCAGAGAGAAGTTTGAAAACATGATCCAAGTGTGATCTAAAGGCAAGTGAAAAAGAACCCAGAATATATTGTGGGTTTTTTTTTTGTTTTTTGTTTTTTAAATCTCATGATATTTGAGCCAATGTCCTGTGTTTTTTAGCCAAATGTGTGAGTGTTGAACACTTGGGCATGGCAATATGGCAGCATTCTCAGCATCGACCCCGGGGTCAGTTCAGGACTGATTCAGATGACAAAGTTCAGCCAGGTCAGTTTCCATCAATGTCCCCTGCAGGTACTGCCCCCATCAAAGACCAGAACTAGCCCAGTGAGCTTAAATTGTGAGACATCATGTGCAGCACAAGGCGATGATGTGACTATTAAGACAGATATGTCTCCCTGTTTTCTGGCTATTCTTTTGCTCTCACTTGACAAGCAGCAGTTTTAAACAGAATATAAGCATGGGGAAAAATCACTAGAGAAAACATGCAAATAATTACAAAAGCCTGGTACAAGCACCTCCATTACCGAGTTGGCTGGTGTGAGTGAATGTAATGGAGATGACCTCTTGTACTCTGCAGAATGCTGCTCCAGCAAAGTCTGCGGGTTTGGTGCATCAAGACACCTGTAAAACGTTCATTAAATATAATGACAGTGCAGTGATAGCAAAATAAAGTCAAAATTACTGTTCATTAGTCCTGTGCTCACATGGCCTCACTGATGGGGTAATAAACTGATTCTAGAATCTTAAAGCTCAGGAAATGACACCTGTGAACACCTGAGCCTGCCATGGGATGTCAGCCAAGAGTCATTACCTGAGATTGATGGACGTGATACTTGTCTAGAAGAAAAGGCCCTTCAGTTTGAGCAGCACCATCTCTGATCTGTAGTTTTCTGCTCTGCCTGAACTCCCTAATCTCCACTGACCCCTGTAATGCCTCATGTAGGGAGTGCAGCTGGTTTTGCATTTTTTAGTGCTTGCAAACAGCTGATCTGTGCTCCAGCCACAGACCTCTAATGGTGCTGGGGCCAGCTGAACAGCTGAGGCTAAATTCCTACCAGGACAGAAAGGCCATATGTGGCACATGGCGTGCGTATCTGAGCGACACCTGTTTACACAATTCCCTTAGAGAGAGGTGGGAGGAAGTAAGCAGCAGCTCCGCATCTGTCTGGGTCGGCAGAGGCAGAGCAGAGAGAGGTTAATCTGTACCAGAGGATGTGCATTGCACAGACAGCAGGACTTGCCAGGTGGCACTTGGGTGAAAAATCAGGCATTAGGAGATCTATTGGGAAGAGCCAGGTTTGTTTGAAATTTGTCCGGGCTTGTCTGAAAACAATCCCCTGTATTCCAAGAGTGCCCAGCACGTCAGGTGATTTGGAGGGACAGTCATGACCAAGGCGAGAATGAATGAGGTTTCACTGGAGTGGCTTCTTCGGCTGCCTGGGAACCATATTTCTGACCTGGCCTTGGGATAACTTGAAGTCAAGGCAGTTACTTAAAGACTCATCCCACATTTCATACAAGAATGTGACGGAGGGGGCTGAATTTTAGGCCTTGATTCAGCGAAATCCACCTTTGCTTCACTTTTAGCACTTGCTGAATTCCATCCCTCCTCAGCAGAGCAAAGCATTCAAGCATGTGCTGTAAAGCTGTGCTGGACTGGGGCCTTAGTCCGTTTCAAGTATAGCCTTGGTGATGCTGGGTGATTCCAACAGACCAGCTTGTTCATTGCCTTGCTAATTTTGAAGGGACAGGATGATCTTCCTGATCAAGAGTCAACCTTTCTCCCCACAGATGAACAACCAAAACCCTTCCCTCCCCGCAAGAAAGAACCTCCTGCGGCAAGATACACAAAGAGGAGTCGATTTTTCCCCTAGGGGCTGGGAGTGAATGCAAGGAGCTCTGATCTGTGAGCAGCAGGGGCACATGCCTAGATAAGAGAGAGGCAGCAGGACCAATGCAAAGCAAATGAGTGAATTACACAGTACCTCCTGGTAACAAATAATGCCATCTGAGTAATCCTTGTACCCCAAGCAGACTTGCTATGATCTCCTCGGAAACGCCAGAGAAAATCAAACATTTTGGCCTAATATCATAGGCACGCATAATTAGACAGCCACAATTATCATCTGGGCTTGGCATGGTCATTAAAACCTTAGACCCAGGCAGGGCCATTGCTGTGAGGAGAAAGGAGAAGGGCTGGTTGTGTACCTTGCAAGCGTTGGATTTGCATCACAGTCGGCTTCATGGGGTGGATGAGAAAACCTGATTGATCTTTCTCCCTTAAAGAGGTTTCCTGAAAGAATGATTTGCCGAGCTCACACTGCTGCGGTGGGTGCCTGTGTTTGCATAATTGTGATTCCGGCCAGCCTAATAACAGTTTCCCACCCTGCACCTTGAGTGAATTCAGATTAAGCGCAGAAGTGATGCCATCTTTGCCGCCATCTTCGGCTCATGGAAGGCTCTAACTTCTATGCTTTCAGGACGCCGCATGCTGACAATGTGCTGGGCAAGACACAAATAAAGACAATCCAGGCTCTGAAAAGCTTTGTATTTCACACACATAACAGCATCTGTCATGCTGTGCATCCTTCCGCTCAAAGGTGCAGTTTGGTAACTGATCAGGTCTCTGCAAGGAATGGGTTTGGGCTAGGAGATAAGGGCAAAGCCCTGCTCTTCTGAAAAGTGCCTTGGTGTCTTTAATGTCCTTACAAAGTGGACAGGATCATCGCCTTATCTGTCCATCCCAGGCTCTTCACCACATCTGACCTTCATTTGAAAGGTCTCATCCAGAAGAGTTGCCATTCGATTTATCTACCTGGGAAGGAGGAAGGGTTGAGTTGATGTTGCTGAGATATGGCTTTGTGAGTCCAGCTTTGCCAAGGCCATTCAATTTCTCTTGGCCTTCTCTCCTGGGGACCCACAGTCTTTGCCATTTACTATATAGCACGGTTGCTCCTAGAGGCCAAACAGAGATCAGGGCCCCATGTACTAGGTACTGCACAGACCTGTAGTAAAAGGCAGACCCTGCCCTAAAGAGCTGACAATCTAAATAGACCAGACAAAGGAAGGATCAATTATCACAATTGTATAGACATGGAACTGAGGGATTCAGTGATTTGCCCTTGGTCACAAAAGGAATCAGCACCCATGGAAGGATTTGAACTCAGGTCCCAGTCCAGCACCTTAACTGACCATTCTTCCTCCCTGTCATTTGGGCATGAATATTAACGAGTTGGCCCTCACGGGCAGGTGTGGTTCATCAGTGCTTCAGAGGGGTGCGTTTTACTTGGGAGCCAGTTCATAGCTGCTTTTTCCCATGGGACTAACATAGAAGGGAGACGATTCCAGACTCTTCCCTGAATCTGGCCCGGAAGCCACGAGATCCCTGGATGGAAGAGATGCCATTGGCAGAGGTACAGGGCACACGGCACATGGAGACAAGCATGCAGCAGACTATGCTCATTTGGGAGGAGACCCGGAGCAGATCCACAGATGTTTATTTACATGAGCAATGGTTCCAGCGTGGGCTGGTGCGATGCCAGGCTGGCATGCGTTCTTCTGAGCCTCCAGCTCTTTGCTTCTCCATCTTCTGACTGCCTCGTGCTGCCTCTTAACAGACAGCGAAGGCGCGGGCATATGGTAATGCATATTTAACTGATATTTACATTCAACATTGTCTCTGTGTAGCTCTGTTTTCCTTCGCAAACACTTTCCTCCAGGCTTCTGGCTGCTGCAGTTTAGGAATTCCCGGGAGAGAATGTGATGAAGGGAGTCAGGGATGATTGGCACATGCCAACTGAAGACTCCCCGGCACAGAGAGCAACTCCTCATTTAGTACGTTCCACACAGGCCCAGTCAGGTTCTCAGCATGCAGACGTCTACCTAGCAGCTCCCTTAATTAGATAAAAGGGCCCTTCATTAATTATAGATGGTTTCATTCATAATTAATAAGCCAGAGGATGGCTACCGTCTGCATGGTGTACTGGCAGTCTCTGCTGACAGGTGGCAGAAGCCATTGCAGAGGGAGCTACAGGGCAGGGCAAGGCTCTTTGGGATGAGCGGTACATGTGGGAAGAGCGTACGTCTCTTCTCTGTCTTCTCCCTGGTTCCAGCCAGTGCAACATCTCACTGAACGGACTCCCCGTACCTGCAGCTCCAGCCACATCCTCTGCCAACTGTTGCTATCAGAGGAACCACAACAGATCCCACAAGGGTGCGACGTAATCCAGTATCCTGTCTGCAGTGGTGGCCAGTACCAGCTACTTCAGAGGAAGATGCAAGAAACTCCTTAACGGACACTTGTGGGAAAGCCTACATAGAGGGGAAGTTTCTTCCTAACCCCTGTCATTCTGAAGTTGATTTATGCCCTGAAGCATGAGGGTTGAGGTTCCTCCTATGGGATGCACCTGAGGGTGTTCTCATTACCCAGATGAATGCCTAATGATTTCTTTGAATCTGCGGAGGCTCTTGGTCTAATTGCAGTCTCGTGGGCTAACTACGTAGTGTGTAAAAATAATTCAAAATTCGGTTTCAGTTTAAGTGTCTTGACTTTCGGTGTCATTGACGCTCTCTGATTCATGTGAGAGATGGTAAATAGGCAAGTCTGACTTACCTTCCCTGCACCATATAAAATGCATGTTGTTTGCCTGTGCCCAGTTTGCCAAGCACCCAGATCATGCTGTATCAGTGACCTGCCCTCTTCATTAGTTACTTCTCCCCAATTTGTGTGTCATCTGCGAACTTTATCAGTGATGAGTTATGTTTTTCTTCCAGATATATTAATAAAGATGTTGAATAGTGTAGGGCCAAGTTAGTTTGACAAGATCGGTCTTCCATAAATCCGTGTTGATTGGCATTAATTATATTACACTCCTTTAATTCTTCTGCCGTCTGTCTTCCCTTGCTCTGGGGACAGGAAGGATCTCAGGTAAGATTACTTGGACATTCTTCTTCTTCAGTATGCTTCCAAGTTCCCTGAAGAAATCCACTATCTGCAAGAGATCCTGCAACGCAGTGTCATTAGTAGAATTATGAACCATCACCAATGGATCCTTCTCTGTCGACTTTAGAAGCCTATCCAATCTTACAGTGGCATCTTGTGTCTTGCCTCTGGGAAGGTAGCCCGCTGTCCTGTTGTCTGACTATCCCTTGCAGAATGTTATTTTCATTCTTCTGAGTATTGAATCCCCAACAAGGATTGTCTGCCTTCCTGGCATGTTCGGAGAACTCCCTGTGAAGAAGCTCGATTTTCTTATAGGTTGGGTAGACCTGCCATCCACAGGCGAATCCTGTACACCTCTCCATTCCCTTGAACCAGCTGGATCTTGAGAGGTATCTTCCAGTTTCCATGTTGAGGATCTGGAATCAACTGGCAACTTCCAGCTGTGTGGAATTCCTTCCCCTCCTCTTCTCTCTGATGGCCACAGCCTGCCTGTCTCCAGCTGTGCAGAATGCCTTTGTGACCTCCTGACTCTAGTGGTTATGAACTGCCCAGCCTCCTCTCTGACTTCCTCTCTTTTGGACTCCTTGGTGGCCAGCTGCTTTGTTCCTTGGACCTGGGAGACTGGTGTTTTTCAAGCCTAGCTGTCTAGCAACGTCCCAGCTTCTCTGATTCTCAGTAGTGTCTCTACTTGCCTCTCAGATCCCCGAATCTTCTCTGCAGCACAGTCAGCAACTTGCACTTACTGCACAGGTAGTCCCAGGCAGGACAGAAAACATGGCACATTCATTGCAGTTTGTCACCACCGCTCTTCCATCTCTGGCCATCTGGATCTCACACATAGCACTGAACCAGGAAGGAAAGCCACTCACACGTCATCTCTCAGCTCCCTCCGAAAGTCTCCCGTTAGCTTACTGTGTTTGCAGCTCTTGAGTTTGCATAGTAAGTGACGTTTTATACCAAGCCTCCCTGCTCAGCTCATCACCGGAGAGCGATTAACCACTCACAGACTTCAAACAGTGGAGCTGATCAAAGCTCCAAGAGCTAGAGCCTCATGGCCTTTGCGTTATGTTATGTCCTCTTTTATATGATTCCTCTCTAAACCAAACAGTTCCAAACTTTTCAATTTCTCTTCTTATAGAAGCATCTTCATGCCTTTCATCATTTTTATTACCTTTTTACTTCTGTTCTATCTTTGTAGAGATAGGGTGAACAGCACGGAACCCACTGTTCCCGGGAAGGGCAAGCCATTGATTTATTCACCTCCGGGCACTGTGATATTTTCATTATTGTTTTCCGTCCTGTTCTTTATACATTCTAGCATTTTGTTGGGTTTTATTGACCACTGCTGTGCCAGCGGTGGTTTCTGGTGAGCTGTCTGTCGTGATGCCCAGGTCTTTTACTTGAGTGGTTAGAGCTAATTTAGAACCCGACATTGTGTGTGTGAGCAGATCAAACTATTCCTTCCCCTATGCAACATCTTAGCAGTGGGAATTATTTGCCACTTGGCTGGCCATTCAACTTGCTTGGCTAGGTCCCTCAGTCCTCTCTAGTTTTGACTAACCTAAATAATCTTGCGTCTGCAATTTTTTAGCCTAACCTAATGAATACCATAGCTGGCATCTATAATTCTCTAATAATTTGTATTGGGTTTCCCAGGAGGAGAGTTCACATTTAGGTCTCAGTGAGAAGGCAGGGATAGTTTTTTGCCTAGCTTCACAATCTCCTTACCGTGAGGTAGGCTAATATTATAATTATTTTATGGCTGGATCAGCTGAGGCACAGAGAGGTTCCAGTTAAGTGACCCGTTAGAGGTGATGCAACAACCAGTTGCAAGGCTGCGACTAGAACCTGGAACTCCGGACTGACAGTCTTCTGCTGTACCCACTAGCCCAAACCGAGTTAATAGAATCGGTGCAGACAGAGCATTTCTCCAAGGAACGTGTGCGCAGGAGCTTCCCTGGCTAAGAGCAAAACAAATATATTTACTCAGTGAAGTCTCCAGCTCGTCACCTTGCAGCATATCGTCTATACAAGAACCATGTTATTTTGATTATTACAGTACCACCTAAAACCCCAGCCCTGCTAGCGCTATACACACACACACACCGAGGGACCCTCCTCACCCCAAAGACCTGGCAATCAGTGTAGACAGACAAAGCGTGGGAGCGGAGACAGTGGTACAAAGAGGGGAAATGATTTGCTTGGGAAACAGCAGAGTTGGGGACAGAACCTAGGTTTCCTGGCTCAGATTCTAAGGCCCAATCTATTCCATTCTAGTCTGTATAGTTTTTCTTACCATGCCCATCACCGTGGTATCTGAGCACTTTCCAGTAGTGCATTAAACAATGTGCCTGCAGATGTGTTCTCTCCCCAGGGGGAGAAGTGTGTGCAGTGGAGCATCTTGTTTTGGTAGGCTTTTAAAAATGTATATACCAAGAAAGTAGACCATTCCACCTCCTGGTGTGTTATCACCTTCATAGTCACTCAGACATCAGGAGCACACATCGCCACTTACTCTGTTGTCACTGTGCAGCCCCCGCGGACTTGAGATGTGTTCAGACAAAGCCCCTCCCTTGTCTCTAACCCACAGTTTTAGTAATTCTCTGGTTTTACAAGTAAAGTAGAAACAGGGGGTCAGACACTGCTAGGCATCACTTGCAATCACTTACCGCTCATTAAGAGATGCAAAAACAAATTAAGAGTGGAAGAAAACTGTTAAAGAAAAAATAAATAGCTCCCGTTCCAATTGACTCCGCTTCTCGGCCTCAGAGCTCGGGAGCGATCATTATTCCAAACATATGGGCATAATAATTACACGTAATTACTTGTAGGTTCTGGGCTGGTGACTATCTGTACCTAATGCTCCTAATGAAAGTTCTGTTAAGGAATACGCCACCTGTTTAATAAATAATAACAATGCCTCACTCTATAGTCTTTCAGAAGGGCCACAAATTCATTACAAACTCTTCATGGTGATGGCAATGGGTGGAAGATGGAATCAACATTGATAACACCACTTTGCCCCACTCCACTGCTTTGCACCCTGGCTATCAAAGGGCTTTGCAAACACTTAGGCTGTGTCTACATACAGACATTGCACTGGGTTTTCCTGCAATAGCAGGGAACGGTCTTGATGACCTATGAGGTCCCTTTCAGTCTTAAGCCTTATGTTCCCAAATCACTTTTAAAAGTTCTTTGGTTAAACTGGTGCAAACCCCTGTGTGGGTTTTGTTCATCATTTTAAATGTGGGTTGTATTATTTAGCTTGCACTGCAGCCAGGTTTAAACCAAGATGTGCGTCTTCAGACATACAAATCCACTCGTTTAACTAAATAAGTGTAAAAATCAGTCACCTCTTAAGTTACGCGGGTACAATCTGTGTGATGATCAGGACCAGACTGTGCTAGCCCTACTCACAGTGGGCTGATTCTCCTCTCACTTATGCTGATGTAAATCAGGAGTAACTCCGTTTGAGTGGTTAGAGTGAATCTGGTGTAAAACAGGGACGAGCAAGAGGCTGATACTGGCTTATTGAGGACTCCTCTAACAGTCTGGCTGAAATCAATGGGCCCACTCACCAAGCAAGGTGCTGCCCCGTGTCAGCGAATTTAGGCCTTGCACCCTCTTGGTGAAGTAGAGGCATGTTGTTGTTTCCATTTTAAAGGTGGTAAAACTGGGACAGGGAAAGTGTAAGAGACATACCCAAGTTTAGACAGTGAGTCAGTGTCAAAGCCAGGCTTAGAACTCAGATTTCCTGGGGCCTAACTCCTGTCCCTTAGCCATGTTACCATCATGTTACCATCAGAGCCTCTGGGTTTTGCAGAAGAGGCAAAGTGACTAGGGAAAAGGAAGGAGTAGAGGGTCTTCTGTCAAGGGGTAAGCCCCCTTCTTCCTCATCTGCCACCAACACGGAAACTATATGCACATTGTCTGTGTTCCCAAGCATGAGAACGCTTCGAAGGACCAACACCCCATCTCATCTCAGAGTAGACCTCTGGTAGGAGGCAAAGCTTTTCCCAGCATCTTGGGAAGTTCCAAACTCTGCTGTGGTAAATCAGGATGGAAGCCTCCAGAGACACATCACTGCATGCTATAGTTTAATGCTTGCAATGGATGGGTGAATCAAAGGAACACTCTCACTTTCAGTTTCCATGTTAGCATTGTCAAGGGTGCTATGACCAGGCCTGTGCAAAGGAGAACATGTTCTTATGTGGCCAACAGCAACATCAGAACCTTCTCCTTGCTCCGAACTTTCAGCTAGCCAATTGTTTGTCATTCCCCCCCATCGGTTATCATTCCATTCAGCTCAGCCAAGAACATTCCTGGTCCCAATGCTTGTCTTGCAACTCCTTTCCTCCTCTAACCATGAGCCAGTTATCTTAGCTGTAAGCATGCAAAGCTGGGACTCTGGTGTTAGGGGTTTCTTACACAGTCTCCTACAGTTCCCCAAGCACCATAACCCCATTCTTATCTCACCAAAGTTTGCATTTGGCTTCCCTGAATTGGTTCTCATTTAATCCAAGCTGAGGTTTTCCTCCTGATATTATATTTATCTGCCTGAACCCTGTCAAACAACAATGAAGCAGCTTCTAAATGTCACTCCGGTCTCTCTCTCTGTCTCTCTTGCACAGGCACACATACACTCACTGTTGTTTGCCCCATATATCAAATTAAGAGCTCAAGCCCATGAGGAGAATTTCAGAATGAAAGGCTTTAATTGATGTGAGTATGCCCTCGAGTCAGAATGGAAATCGGGTTGGTCTGTAAATTAATGGCACGGTAAAGGTCACCCTTTGTCTGAGGCCTCACGCTGTCAGAGTGGCAAAGGCTCATCTGTTATCTCTGTGGGACAAACAGATCAGACCGTAGGGCTGGGCTTTTATTTAGATGTGCCTCAACTCTGCAAACACAAACCATCAGCCCCGGCAGAGGGCCTGGATGTGGCTAGTGGGATGCATGTCAATGAGGAAGGATAAATATTCAGGGAAGGCTCTCCCTCTGAGCTCTAATGATAGTGACACCCACATTCATTAAGGCCACAGAGTGACTTTTCTTCCAGCACTTTGTCGCCTCCCTGTTTCATGTTTAGCAGCTGCAAAAACTGTAACTGAAAAGTGAATGTGACAGCCCCATTGACAGCTGTGCTTTGTGTGTTCTGTCTTCCATTTGGTGCCCCTCCGCCAGCTCACTGCACCCCGATCTGTGGGTTCCATTTCCACGCTAAGTATTGTCTCATCTCCGTGGACTTTTTTGTCATGGGATGGTTGCTATCAATCCTAGTCTTGATCTTTCCCTCCCGACCCAAACTTGCAGCCCACAAAACTGAAACTTCGAAAACTGAACAAGCTCCAAACCCAAGTGCCGTGACTCTGGCGTTTGAACCTGTCGCTGCTAACGACTAGCCTCATTCCCCCGGTGACCTAAGCCGAGATTGTAGAGCTTTTGGAAAAGGTTAGCCTTTTTTATCTCTCCATATAAATGTTAAAAAGCAAATGATTATTTTAGTAACAAGAATGTCATCGGGAGCTCCACAGAGAGAGAAATAACCTGTTTAGCATGGAACCTTTTCCTTGAGAATTAATCCTAATTTAGGATAAACATCGAGGGTGATATAGTGGCTTGAAACATTAGTCAAGGCAAATTCCATAATTGATGACTGCTAATATGAAACAGTTTGAAAACCAGGACGCATTTTGTTTTTGAATTCCACCTCCTTCCCCTCCTCCAGAGAAATCTGCCAGGCTTCTGGAGCGAGAGCACTTCAAGAGAACAAAGACCCTTTGAAAGCTTCTATTTTTTTCCCCCTTTCAAATGCTTATCTGAAAGGACATCTTTTCCCCCTTAGTTGCTGTAATCATAAAAGCACAGGTGACAAACTGCTTCATACCAGGAATCATCAATTCTAAGTCTCTCTCTTTTTTTTTTTTTAAATAAAAAAGCAGCAGCAGTAAGAGAATTTAGCCTCTGTACTAGCAGCTGATCCATATCATATCATATCGCTGGGGGATAGGGGAGCCAACAAACTTCAAGTGACAACTTTTATCTCTGGATCTCCTCCTGTGGACACGTTAAGTTCCTGGGTGATGGAATCTCTCTGACATCTCCAGACGTTTGGTGCTGTTGCTGGCGCATTCCAGATTTCCTTGGGAAAGGTGCTCATGGGATAGTGCATTGGCCTGTGGAGCAAACTCAGCCCCATGCAAGAGGTTGAGGACTGCTGTGAGTCTGTTAGCAATGCCAGGATTATCAGGTTTAAAGGGACATATTATTACGTTCTTACCACCAATGGCTTACAAAAGCACCAAAGTGTAGTTTTTGCTGGTCCACTCAATGGTTCCAACCGTGTGTTCCCTGTAGGAAAGCTCATGAACTTTTAATGTGATGGGTCAAAGTTATCCTTGGTATAAATCCATTGGATAGAGAGTGTAAATTGGTATAACTCCAATGACTTGGATGGAACTGTGCTGATTGCCATCAGCTGAGAACCTCTCCAATTAATGCCTGTGTAGTTACAATTAGCTGCAGTGGAGTCACATCAGGGTTGAACATGGCCCACTGAGTTGAATGTCAATAGCCCCATTACTATAGCTGGTGCTTGCAAACACTCCTTGGAGTCCCAAACAACTGTTCACAACAGGCCTGTTTGCCCCCTATACAAAAGCAAAGTGGCATTCATAGTATTACTGTATTTATTCACTGCACGAATGAGGTTGTGCTCATACAGATGTATGGGGAATTTTCAGCCCATGTGCAAAACAGGAGGCTTGTGTGTGAACAAACATTCATTGCTTGCTGCTGCTTGTTACCCTTTTTGAAAAGTTTCACTCATCCAATGAGGAACAGAAACAATACCATGTGACTTCAATGACTAGTGACGTGCCATGAATGAAGAGTATGTGGACCCGCCCCATAGGCTGCAAACTGGATAAACTCTTCACCCAACAATTGCGAATAATGATTCAATGAACAAAAATCAAAGTGTATCCAGCAAACCGGGCTCCACAGTCGCATTTCGTAGCAGAGCTGCACTTCGATATCAAACACACACACACTAATGTAGAGGGCTCTGAATCAGTTTGCCTTGTTCAAGGGACGCATTCGGGACTTCTGTTAAGTAATGCTGGGACTCAGCTTTTTTCCATGTGTGTACCAGCTAACTCTCTGACCCAGTCCTCATTCACCCCCCATCCTTCCCTACCCTCGCAGACTTGTCAGAGGTTGAGGAAGTGGAGGCCAGGGTTCCCTGCACGGCATGGCCATCATTCCTCGTTTCCAAGGTGACGATCTCAATGCCAAATCTTTGGACTCCAAGGTGATTTCTTGTCTCTGAGCACAGCATCTGCTCCGCCAGCATTTCCAGATGCGGTGCTGAGATGCCCCTGCTCCCTGGGATGCTTTTCCAAGGCTGATCAGCAAAGAGGTTCTGTCAGATAAGACTGAATGAGATTGTCACACACTTTATAAATAAATAAATAAATAAATATATAAACCAAAGTCACCCTCCAACATTTCATGGGGCTTTTCTCAGGTTTCATTTTGCAGACAGAGAAGGGTAACTGTTAAAGCAAAGAGGATCCCGTGGTGAGCCAGATACCATAGGAGATAGATAGGAGCCACGGATTATAGGATCTAATGCCCTGAAGTCCTGGGGAAATTAGCATTGTATCTGGAGTGGTGGATTGTGACTGTATGAACAGTCAGAGCAGACCTCCTCAATTCAAAGGGGCCGAATTCCTCTTGCTCAGACTCTCAACGAGTCATTTCCATTTTAAAAGTTTCTCCTGGATTTGCATTTGAGGCTCAGATTTGGCTCTACAATCCCAGAGGCCCAGCAGCTGAACTGTTTGTAACATACCGGTCCCCCAGGTAGGTATCCCTAACTAGAAAGGAAAAAGAACCAGCCTTGTATTGAACCCCCTTGCTGTGCGTGCCACACAGGGAAAGGAAGATGTGGCCTATGTTCCTGCACAGCTTCCCTAAATGCACGCTGTCCTCTGGAGAGAAAACTAAGCAACTGACTTCCGAGCCACATTACCTCTGTCAGGTGGTTAAAAATGATAATCCTCTTCCAAACAATCCACAAGGAGAGGCGGGAGCCTGTGTCAGAGGGCCTGGGTCGCCCTAGTGTGATTCCCATTTGGGGTCGCTGGAAAATCCCTCTGTACTGAGTCCCACGCCACTTCCACCTCCAAACTGCTTGTTAGAGGTTAACTCAGCATTAATCTTTGGACTTAACAAATCAGGGGTCGGGCTTCTTTTGTGAGGGTGAATGAGATAATCTGCTTATCTGGGAGTCCATCGCACTAACGCAGCCCTTCCTAGCTGAGAAGAGTTAGTGCAATTGGGATTATATTCTTCACCCTCCCAACTCTTGAGCTTTGCTGCCCAACTGATGTGCTATGGGATAGTTGTGCCGTGCACTGATACCCTTCATCATAAATCGCTGCTTCTCAGCTTAAAAGCCTGTAATTTTTGTTCCACTACAAGCTTTAGCGCATCTCCTAATGGTGCTGTTTGTCAATAGTCAATACTAATCCCTGGACTGGAGAAGGGAGGGGAGTTGAGAGGGAAGGAGATGATGAAAGAGGGGAAATACTGTTGTCCAGTACTTTGATCTGGGGCTAGGAGTCAGAACTACCTGGTTCTGTTCCCAGCTATGCTACTGACTCACAGTGCGGCCTAGGAAAAATCATTTCCCTTCGCTATTTCTCCATGTGTTAAAGGAGGATAATCATACCTACTATGTGCAGCACCTAGCACAAAGGGGTCCTGGTCCATGACTAGGGCTCCTAGGCATTACGGTTATACACATAATAATAATAATAATTGACAAGAATGGATGGTGGAGCTTAGAAATCAGATGTCTGAAAATGTGTTTCTTGCCTTTGTCACCAGTATCACCTTGGCCAGATCCTCACCGGGTGGAAATCTGCATAACTCCATGCCGATTTGTACCCACTGAGGCGCTGGGACTGCAAGGGATCGCAGGAGTGGAATATGTTTCTCTCTTCTTTTTCATCTGCTTGCTTTATGCACTTGACAGCATTGCTACCAAGTATGTTTAGCAGCTTTCTCTATATAGTTACTTCCTGGTTGTTTGCGTGGGTCTTTCATGGGCAACAGAGAGAGGCAGAGATATTTTTATTAAAGAGGGGAATGTGACTGTGAGCAGGAGGGGATTCAGGTACAGGGGTGACGCCTTAACTCTGTCTAATTCTTCTTCATTCTGAAACTGATCAGAGTTTGAATTAGAGGGTGTTTGTTAGGGTGCTTTGGGATGGAACCACTGTGTAACTGCAAAGTATCTATCATTCCCCATTGAAATGGCTCATTCTGACGCCAAAGCCATGGCTGCACTAATCAGCTCAAGTCCCCACCGTCTCTCCCCACCCCCCAGCTGCTCAACTGCATTTTGAGTGTTAAAAAACTAGTGGACTCTTTATTTCATAGTGTTTGGCACTAGATGGGCATGTAGTGATGCTCTCCTGGCCAGGACCATGCTGTAAAACAAGCTGTCCATCCCGTCTGCGCAGTCCTGGAGCACTCACATGAATAAAGACTTCCCATCAGGACACTCAGCAGGATGGTGAGAGAGATACCAGCTCCCCTGCAGCAGGGTTGTGCAAACATGTGGCAGATAGCAGGTCCCTGGAAACGAACCTGGAGGTGGCAGCAGCCCGTGTGGTTACACACCAAGTGCTGATGCTTCTCATACAGTGAATTTGGATTGCTTTCCCAGCTGGGACTGGCCATCTGCAGCACTCATTCATTTGAGGTAGGGTGTTTGCTACTCCATCCAGAGCCTTGGTTAATGAATCTCCCTGACCCATATCTGCTCCCCAGAGAACCCACAGAAATGTACCCCTGCTCAGTGCCTCAGAGCAACGGCTCCGTCTTTTGGCTTGGCCTGTTATCACTGTGCTCCTCTGAGGACCTGAAAGGAGCTGAAACATGGGGAGAGAGCGAGCGAGGGAGAAAGAGAGTGCGATGGTTTTCAGATCAAGATCTACAGTTTCAAGAGCGTCAGATAATTCAGTGACTCATCCAAACATTTTGCCTCAGGCACCAGCCAGAATTGGGCTGAATATTTGCCGTTCCATCTCCTTACAACTGATATTTCCAGCTTTAGTAAAATGAGGTTTTAAGAATGATTTTTGGAGGATGTTCAGAAAAATCAACATCCTACCCATACTAATTACACCTGGTGTGCGCTGGCTGAATGCTGGCTGATGATAAACCCAGGTAATCTTGTCCAGAAAATGTTGGTAGGTAGCTAGAACCCAAGGGAGAACTGTCTACTGTTTTATTTTTACTGAAATAGAGAACCTGAGAGCCAGTTAGTTGTGCCAGCCTCTTTGCTTCTCTTTGCCTGATTCTCTGCAGGCATTACTCCAATTTGACACCAGAATGGCTGGAGTTACACGAGTGTCAGACTGAAGTGATGTGGTGGTGAATCAAGCCTTCAGACCCTAGCCTTCCATAGGCAGGCAGTCCTTAATCAATCAGTAGAATCCAGGAATGCTACGTACGTGCTGCTGGCTTTATCTATATCAGTACTTGAATCCTGAACTCCGGTGAAACGTTTCCGTGGGATTTGGAGTAGCAGAGTGATTGCTACACATGTCAGAGTTTCTCTCTCTCCCTCTGTGACATCTCTTTGTAAGTCTGTTTTGAAGAAGGCTCTTCCCCCTCACTCCTCCTTTGAAGATTTTTATAAAACTTTAATTATAGTTGCCCTGTTTAAAAAGGATCATTACATCTTGTGAACAAGCAGCAGTCAAAAGTGATACACAACCACCCTGAGAAATATCAGGGTGACAAAATACTCACAATGCTATCTGCAGCGTGTCAGCTCATTCAAGGCTGTGTAACACCTCAATTTGTAAAGAAGATCATGTGCCGTGCCCTATGATAAATGTTTAAATGAGGTGTTCAGAAGAGTTGGAAGAAGGAGGAACTGATTTATCCTTCGGGAGAAAAAAACATTCCTGTCACACCTGCTATAATCCTGCAGATGATAAAACCCAGCTTTCAAAGTGAGCCTCACTCTACACTCTAGTCTAAGCCAAGCAGGCAGGAGGAGAGAAATGGGATTTGAATGAAATAGCTACCCCAGATCTTTGCCTGCCTCTTGGCAGCTAAACCCCAAGATTTTGGGGCTAGATTTTCACAGGGGTGTTAGCCCCAAATTCCTTTCCCCACCCAATATTAAATACAGCATCTTCACTTTTTGTACTCAGGCACACTTAATCTGGTTTAGGGCCTGCTCCGAAACCATCTTGGGTTGGTCTAAATTATGGTAACCCCACCTTTAGATGATGGCAACATCACTCCATGGCTTTAGCATTATCATCATACCTTTCTGTGCCTCAGGCGAGGTCTAGCCGGCTCATAGGTCAGGTGGAGATGTGAGATGTTTGGAGATTGTGTTCTGCTTGCGCTGGGGGCTGGTGCCCATAATAAGAGACAATACCTAGTTCTTGAATTCAAAGATCTCAAAGCATTTCACAAAGGAATAATATGATCCTCAATTTTCACATAGGGAAACTGAGGCAGAGAGCAAAGCGAAATGTCTTGCCCACGTTCACTCAGTGAACGGATGTGCTGGAAACAGAACTCAAGTCTTCTGGGTTCCTGTCCAGGGCTCTGTCTACTAGGCAACACTGCCTCCCTCCATACCTATTGGACAACAGTCTATTACCGAGGCCAGCTAATGGAATTATCCCCTTTTGCTCAATGTCTGTGCTGAAGTTCAAAGCCTGCAGACAACCTGTAATGGGGCTTGTTAGAGATATTATAGCAATGATTCAATAAGCAACATTTGAGGGGAATATGTCAAATAATTGCTGAACTCAAGAGAATAAATCTCCAGCATAAGGGGCAGTATCATAAAGCAAGGAACCAATATAGCAACCTACATAACACCATTAGTTTGAGACCAGAGGCGTTTGATGTAGAACAAGAGCTGGCATGAGCCAACAGGTCTGCACTTATTTATTTTTTCCTTACGTTTAATAAAATGTTCTGGATGCAGCTTTCTATGCTCAATGTGTTTTATTGTTTCCCTCGCCCTGAAATGGGAACTGCAGATGCTTTGATAAATGGATCGAAAGGTTTGGCTAGTTTCCCTGTAGCTGCCTTGTTCTCTCCTGAAACTATATTGTGTAACTGCTTACAGAGACATGTGCAGTGAGCAGTGCTGTGCGCAAGGGGACCAGATTCGAAGGATGCAGGAAGAGAGGTGTGGGGCTGGCAAGGCAGTACTGTGCGGGGAGCCCAGGACTGAAATAGCAAGAGTTGCTGCCAGCCAAGACTGAGGGGCATTGACTCTGCTGAGTGAGGAGTGCAAAAACGGACTAGTAGGGGGGTGTATCAAAGGAGGACTGGGCAGAACTGTGTGGGGAGCCAAGGGCTGGAATAGCAGGGATGCTATAAGACAAGGCTGACGTGCATTGTCAGAGCAGTGTTGAAAGCCTGAGCTGGAATAGTGGCGGAGTGGGGGTGAGGTGCATTGGTAGAGTGTGTGGGAGCACAGGACTGGAATGGCAGGAGTCACTGGGGCGAGGCTGCAGGTCAGGAGTGAGCAGAGCTGTGTTTGAAACACTTAGTACCTGGCGACAGGACTTTAGAGCTAATGATTTTAATCCCTCACTTCCTTGGAAACAAACATATACCTTTAATTAATGGAAGGCAGAGAAAAGCAAAGGAGATTCCTGCCTTGTGTTTGGAAGTCCTCCAGAAAGGAGATGCTCTGCCTCACCGTGTCCCCTGGGGTCCCGTTCCAGCTTCCTGTGCTGGCTGCCAGCTAAAGCAGAGTGCAGGTAGTTCGCTATCTCTCTAGCTGAGAGAGACCCTGGATGGCTAGCGTGAGGGAAGGAACGCTATGTTAGCTGTTGAATGACATCTGCGGTTTATGATGCCCTAGAGAGGAGGGAAAACAATTAAGGAATTGATAGTTTTGTTTTATTTCTAAAGTGACAGAGACCCGGGGACGTCTGCTGGGAGAATATTGTTTGGAAGGCAGAGTGAGATCATCCGGCAGAGGGAATTCTAAACCGCACAGCGACCTTGGGAGCTGGAATCCAGCAAAGGAAAAAGCTGCCGGTGAACAAAACAGGTTTGTCATGATTGGACACCCCCTTGCAGCTATGTTGGGATCCAATATTCAATCATATATAGACAAAAAGAACACAGCTATCAGGGAACCTTACCCAGAGCTTGGTTTCCATTGTATAACATAGATATTGAGAGACCACAAATACAATCCCAACTCTGCCACTGTCTCACTTGGTGCCCATGGGCAAGACTCTTTGCTTCCCTGTGCTTTGTAAAATGGGAATAATTAATTAGAGTCCCCTTGTGTGGGGCACTGCACAGACACATAACAGGAGACAGTCCCTGCCCCAAAGAACTCAGTCTAAATAGGCAGAACTGAGGATGGGAGAAGGGAGCCGAGTTGACTTGTCCAAGGTCAGTGTCAGGGGTGGAAACCGGTTCCAGTCCTGATCCAGTGCCCTAACCACTGGACCATGCTTCCTCTGTCTGTGACTGCTACTGCAGAGCACTCTGAGGTCCTCAGGTAGAAGGCACTACAGAAATGCAAAGTCCCGTGACAGGCACGGGGGTCTAGACTGTGTCCTGTCCCTGTGCAAATGCATGGCAGGACTCGGGGCAGGTGGATCGCAAATGACCCCTCTTGCAGTCCCCTCCCGTGCAGAGATTTGGCAAAATTGCAGTCCCCTGGAGTACACCTCACCCCAAACAGGTGTGGGAAAGAGTCTGGGCCTGTTTTCTATCCCCCCCAGGCCAGGACCCATATAGCTGATCCTAGCAGGGATGGAAGGGGGAGCAGGCTGAGTCCTGAGAGTTGCTGAGGCTATGGCAGTGGGCTCCTTTGTATCATCCAATGACACCACAATGCCAGATGCTGAGGCCCCCGACAGCCTGCCGTGCAGAGCTCATTATGATTGCGCAGCGCAGAGGGGTGACATGGGGTATCTGTTCGCTCTCCCCATGACACATCCCTCTTTCCAGCAAACCAACACAGGGTGGTACTTATGGATCCGGAGACACTGTAAAGTTTGGGGTCCATGCCTGATACTGGTATTCAGCATGTCCCTCTCTCATGCCGATAGCATGTTGGCTCCCGATGAGTGATAGGAAACCAGCAGAGAGCTGAGAGCCTTCACCTTTCTTTCTTTCTTTCTTTCTTTCTTTTCTTTCTTTCTTTCGCATTTATTTTTGGTGTCCTCCTCCCCTGTCCCGGCGCTGTGCCCATCTCAGACTGACACTATTCTGTTGTGGGTGGAAGGGCCTCGCTGAGCTTGCGCCAGCTCCTCCCTTGGGAGTTAATTCAGTGAATGATTTTGCAGATAAAGGGGCGTTGGTGGCGGGGAGGGGATGGAGCCAGAGCTGGTAGCAGAAAGCGTCCTCAGCAGCATCTGCTTCCCTGGAAGCATTGCAGAGCTCTGATTATCTTCCTTTGATGTTGGTGGCCAAGGCTGGATCCATCCAGGTTTCATCAGCTTGATCTCCCGGTTAGCGGCTAGGTCTTTCTGACAGGCTCCTGCTGAAAGGCAAGGGGGCTGCGAATGGCACAGAGACCAATCTGTCTCTCGAGTCCGAATCCTATGGAGCGCTGCCTTGCTCAGCCGATGTGGAAAAGGGAATCAAAGGCTGGGCTATTCAGATCAGTCCCTGTGAGTGAGTCTCTCAGCCCTGTCCTGATGGCATCTGGGAGGCCAGCACTGAGGGTGGAGGGACAGAGGGAAGCGTGGCAGGGGTTGGACCTTGGAAGGCATAGTACTAGCCTCCTACACCCCGGCAGCAGATCATGCTTTGCATGGGTAGATCTCAAGAGGTGTCGCAAACAGTAGAGCAGGCCCAATTATTTCATCTGAAACATGGTTTTGACTAAAAATGACTGCTTCGTCAAACCAGAAATGCTCATTTTTTACCAAGTTCTTGGGAAGGTGGAATTCCACATAAATCCCCCAAAACAAAAGATGCGGAGGTTGGCAGGATTGAAATTCATCACAGGGGGGAAATAAAAAAGCCCAGCATTTCCTGGCCAGCTCTAACAGACACAAATCGATTCCCCCACCCTGCAAGTGGCCAATGCAGCATTTGTATCCCTCGTTTTTCTGATGGCAGAATGCAGACATGGAGAGGTGAAGTGGCTTCCCCTACGTCACTGAGGGAGTGACTTTCAAAGCCGTTAATAGAACCCAGGAGTCCTGGGCCCTAGAGTCTGGCTTGAACTATTAGAAAATGCTCCTTCCCTGTGTCTCAGAACTAGAAATGGATGAGCTGTGAAATCTTAGTATGCGAGTTTGTAGTCAAACCAGTTGTGTCCCTTCCTAGCGCAGAACTGGCCGCCAATGACTCATTGACCTTTCCATGAATCTCTGATGGTGGGATCAGTAGTGATGGGGAATCACTTGCTCTTTGCCTGAGATGTTCAGAGACCCCTGATGGCCAGGGTGCCAGTAAAAGCAGCCCTGCAGAGCAGGGGTGCTCAGAGGATGAGCTGACTGCGTAATCACAGAGGAAGAGTGGTCTTGTGGTCAAGGCTCTGGACTGGGACTCACAAGACGTGGGTCACTTTCGAACTCTGCCACAGACTCCCTAGGGGGCTTGGTCAAGTCGTGCCCTTGCTCCCTATCTGTAAAAGAAGGGCAATCATTCTGCCTTGTCTGGTTAGACTGGGATCATTCTGTGGATATCCAGCGTATCTAGCGTTCTCATAAGTAATGGCAACAAGCATTCACGAAAGGATATTAAATCTCCCGCTTCAGGGATTAAGGCAGTCTCTATTAGCGATTAGGATGAGACCCCATGTGGGAAGCAGATTATCCCACACCTGATACTGTAGGGTTCTGCCCCCCTTCCTCTGTAGTTGGTCACTGTCCGAGACAGAGGTGGACAAGATGCTGGGCTAGGACCTTGGGTCTGATCCAGTCTGGCATCTGAAATGTTTCTAAGGTCTTTGGATCTGGGACTCTCTCCCTATATGTGCAGCACCCAGCACAGTGGCCCCCCAGTCTCAGATGAGGCATCGAGGTGCTATTAAGATTCAGATAATAAGTGCTAATTTACAGGAGTGGGAACAAACAGAAAGGAAGAACAGGCTGGGGAAGGAGTTACTGAGAAAATAGTTTTGAGAGACAAATGTAATCTGTGGATCTGCATAAGTGAAATATGGGGAATGATAAAAGGAGCAAAAAGTCAGGGATTCCAAACAACACTGGTTGCACTTCAAAGGGGAAGGGAGCTGGTTTATAGATTTACAGCCAGTTGTGGCTGCGCCTGCATGGATGGGAAAGCCAGTATGGGAGCGAGCCGGGGAGGCAGAGGAAAGGGAATTTGAAAAGCAGAATTTCAGATGTGTGTTTCCCCCGGGGGGAAATTACACACAGAAATATTCTGGCAAAATGTGAAAGGGACTGAGATGAAAGTCCAGCCTGGAATATGCATTGCAAATGCCATCTGTCCAGGCGGGGCAATGAGAACCTGCTCAGAAATAAGGAAGGTGGTTTGTCTGCGTGTCCCTGAGGGTCAATTTTTGATGCCACTTTCCTGGATGGAGGTTTGAACTGCTAAATGGGACGGGCTGCATACACCTACAGGTTCGCATGGTACCGGACAAATTCTTCCACCCTCACTAGGTGAAGGTCATTTAGTGCTTTGATTCAAGAATTGGACAAAGAGCACAGTAAGTTATTTGGGCATATTCATTTGACTCCAAAAGTGATGTGCAATTTGCGCATGCTCATAGCTAGAGCTGCTGAGCCATCAGAGGTGCAGTGTTTGTGAGACGAATGGGGTCCTGATTCCTTGCACATCTCCAGGGCTGAATTTAAGCTACCTAAGACCCTAGCATCCTCCACCATCATGCCATGGCCCCTTCCTCAAACCATGCCCCCACCCCTGCCTGGAGGGGTAGCAGGTTTCAGTGTTAAGGTGAATGGGGTAGTTCACTCCTCTGAGAGCAAACTCAAGCTCCGTTCATGTTTTCAAGTTTTTCTTTGCATCTGTGAGATCTGGAGACATTATTGAAAATAAATGAAAGCTGAGATTCTGGCCTCATCATGAGACTCCACAAAACAAGGGACATAGACACGGGTCTGTATGCCTGTACCTTAATCCAGCCCTGCTCCTCCCTGTTCATAGGGACAAGATCATGGGTGCCGTTCTCAGGTACTTATCTATGTTATCCCAAATGCCTTTGACAACTTCAGTCTAGAGCGTTTCAGAGATACACCACCAGGAGGAAATCCACTTGCTGATGGATTCTCTGTACCTTGAAGTCTTGAAATCACTATTTGAGGACTTCAGTAACTCAGTCTTAGGTCAGGGGTCTGTTACAGGAGTGGGTGGGTGAAGTTCTGTGGCTCGCATTGTGCAGGAGGTCGGTCTGGATGATCACAATGGTCCCTTCTGACCTTCTAGTCTATAAGCTCATCCAGTGGGGGTTCCAGAGGTGCACACAGAGATAGCAGTGATGGATGCTGCAGTGTAGGATGGACACAGGCATCTTTTCCATTACATACCGGTAAAACGGCCTGTGCCCTCCCCATCACTGGAGGAGCCTGCCAATGCCCGTCCAGCAGTGAATGCCCGTTGGCCTCCCCCAGAGCAGGCTGCCTATCGGCTGGACACCAGATGACAGCTGCTGGGGAGCCACGTTCCTAGGGTGCACTACACCAAAACCAGCAGCCACAGCACTGGGGGCGGTGGGGAATGTATGTGTGTGATGGCAGCTTAGCCCGGCTTGTGGTTTTCACTTGTCCTGGAGGCTGCTGATGTATCTTTGGACGTGTTCCTTTCCAGGGGGTTTTCCCTAAATGCTGCACCAAGGGAAGGTTATGCTTTCAAAATCAAGAAAGAGGAAAAACGAGCAGGCAGTGCTGTGGTTCTAAAAGGGTCATTTCTGCTCCGAGCCTAATGCGCCGGGCAATAGTAATCTAGATTTATCACTTGGCAATCACCATGGTAACATCTCCTTGTTACCAGGGACAGGGATCAACACAAGTGAAAGATAAAATATTTCTGGCTCTGGTGGGGACATCGAGTCCCTGCTGGCCGGGCAGGCTGCAGCAGCGCCTTGTCCCTGACCCTTCTTTCCCAGCTCGATGGGCTCACCTTTCAGCACAATCCAAAATAAAATAAAAATAATTCTGCAGAGCGTGGCAGTGAGGGAATAGAACCAGATCTACAGAATAGAACCAACAGCAGCAGTTCAGCACAAGACCAGGACTTCAGTGAAGTTCTGCTGATTTGCACCAGCTGGGAATCTGACCCAAGGCAGAGCACTGGGTTATCATGTTTCGCAGCATGAAGATTCAGGAGGAAGGCTGCTTCCAATACTTCCATGTTGCATTTCTCATTGATCATAGAAATGTGGGACTGGAAGGGACCTTGATAGGTCATTTAGTCCAGTCCCCTGCACTGAGGCAGGACTAAGTATTTTGTAGACCTTTCCAGACCAATGTTTGTCGAATGTGTTCTGAAAAACCTCCAATGATGGAGAGTCCACAATCTCCCTAGGAAACTTGTTCCAGTGCTTAACTGCCCTGACAGTTAGGAAGTTTTTCCTAATGTCCAACCTTATACTCACATGCTACAATTTAAGCCCATTGCGTCTTGTCCTGTCTTCACTGGATAAGGAGAACAATTTATCACCTTTCTTTTTTTAACAACCTTCTGTGTACTTGAAGTCCCCATGTCCCTCAGTCTTCTCTTCTCCAGACAAAACACACCCAATTTTTTCATCTTTCCTCATAGATCATGTTTTCTAGACCCCTATTCATTTTTGTGGCTCTCCTCTGGGCTTTTTCCAATTTGTCCACATCTTTCCTGAAGTGTAGTGCCCAGAACTGGACACAATACTCCAGCTGAAGTCTTATCAGTGCTAAGGAGAGTGGAAAAATTACTTCTCATGTCTTGCTTACAACACTCCTGCTAATACATCCCAGAATGTTTGCTTTTTTTTTTTTTTTTTGGCACTGGTGTTACATTGTTGACTCATATTTAGTTTGTGATCCACTATAGTCCCCAGATCCTGTTTGCTGTACTCCTTCCTAGACAGTCATTTCTCATTTATGCAACTGATTAATCCACTGCTGCATTCCGAGTGGACTTCTTCTGCTACCACCAAGACACTCCCTTGTCACTGGGTGGAGTAAATGGAGGGAGCAAGACAAGCTTCCCCCATCTAAGACCTGGCCATAGGCCGCGATATCTCAGGATCATGGCCACGTGCTTCAGATAATAATGATCATGTGCATTACAGCCGTGTGTATGGCTATTTCTACACTGCAGTAAAACACCGTGGCTGGCCCATGTCAGCTGACCTGGGCTCGCTGGTCTCAGGCTGCACCGGGAATTGGCTCTTCACCTCACAAATCTCTGGAGAAAGTGCCAGCTCCAGAAGTTATCTGTACAATTCTCTTCGGTTTTGGGTGTCGAGGTTCCGAGCCTGTGAACATTTCAGATCATCAGCCAGCTTTGGTGTCTGAGGAACAAAAAACCAAACCCAGCTGACAGTACAACTTGTAGCCTTTCTGCCCCCTTTCTATGGAGTAAAAGCCCTTGCTTAAAATGATGAGTCATGGCTTTTTATTATTTGGTTTGCTTAATAAACGAGGAAGAATTTCTGGCAGAATGTAGCAGTAGTTGCTGTCTGAGCTTATGGAGAGAAATAAGGCCTGAATGCAGAGTCCAGATGGCAAAACTCTGACAGCGCCCCTTGGATGTTCCTGCGTCCTCATACCATGGCAGCTGCATTGTCACAATGTGGACTTCCTCACTTCCCTTCTGTCTGCTAACTTCCCACCTAAGAACACACATCACTCTTTTAGGCTTGGATTACGTTGTGCTCCGAAGACCGTCAGTCCCACTGGGTCTGCTCTGAAGACTACTGGAGTCAATAGAAAGACTCCTGTTGACATCAGGCCCATTGAGGTCAGCCGGATCTGTGAATGCACATGGTCCACACGTATACATCAGCCTTAGTAGCAGAGTGACGTAGATGTGATGAGCCCATCTTTTTGTGGTGCAATGTACCGTCACTGCATGATCATTTGAAAACACCCCACGCTTCTATGATCAGATCAGTTTTGATTAGCTAAATGTTTTAATTAGGTTTTAAAAATAACGGGATGCCCTGTAGCTGCCAGCAATGACAGTGGCTCTTCCCATGGCAGCTGACGTCTCTTTTCCAGAGCCAGGTTTTGGAACGTTTGCCCAGCCAAGCCATCGGATTGGGGCGTGTAGAGCTGCATCTAAGGAGCACGCTGGCTTCAGCCAAGTCTCTATTACTAGAGCTGATAAATACGTTTTTAATAATCAAGCAGTGTTTGTTTAGCATAAACCAACTCCCCTACTAAATCGATGTGGAAATAGAGTTAAGCACAGTTCAGAGGCGTAATTTAAAGGCTGGCTGGCTGGCAACATTTCTCACCAGGGCTAGAGAGGACATGAATCTCCCCCAGTGTCTGCAAAATCCCTGTATGTTTCTGCCCTCCAGGGCAATGTTGGCCTCAACTTCCTGGGCTGTGGGGTTTAGGTACATTTTCTGAACTCCAGGTGCCCTGACGCAGCACTAGATAGTAACTCACACAGGGCTGGATGGGTCCTGGGATCCGCATGGGAGCACATCTCATGGCAGGGGCAGAGAAGGAGGTGGGTCCATGTCCCATTTGTACAGGCCAGGAAGGAAAAGCATACTACACCCTCTGAAGGAGTGTTTTAGCAAGAGGCTCCCTGTGGGTGCTGGAGAGATCCAAGATGGACTATGCCTCCTGGAGTTCCCTCGGGGGCAGGGTGTGCTTATTAGGGACAATTGAGCCCAAGGAATCTTTTATCCCAGTGAAGCTTGAAACACAACCTGCTGAAATGCAGCCACCTCTGGGGGAGAGAGTGGCAGCCGGCCCACAACACAACCGGGGGGGAAGAGTGGAAAGTTTGGCTGGGATCTTCGTCTTGTGCCACATACAGTTCTGTGAGCTCTTTAATACCCAGGCAGAGCAAGAACACCAGCAATTAAGAAATTAAGAGAAAGAGCCACTCTCTGAAAAAGAAAAGGCTGAGCTAACCTTGGTGGGAATTTGAAACTGTGGTTCATGGGAGTATTTAATTTTAAACTCATGCTTAGGTCCCTCCTCTAGCCCGGGACAGAACTCTGGGGTTTAATCCTGCAAGGAACTGAGTACCTTCAATCCCCAGTGACTCCCACAGGAGTGCAGGTGCAACTCCTTGCAGGAGTTACTCAGAACCAGCCAGGATTGAGCCCTCGGTCAATGCTGCACTATAGATGTCTGGCCAGACTGGTCAAGCTCAAAAGAAGCAGAGAGTTTCTGGTGGTATGTTAATGCTGCCTATTAGAGTCTGAATCTCCTCTTGCTTATTGGTGTTGCTTCACTGATGTCAGTGGAGTTACTCAGGTGTGAGTGAGAGGAGAATCAGGCCCTTAAATATGTATATATTCCTGGCTTCCAGATTGCTGGGACACATGCTGTTGTCAGAAGAAGGATATCTGTTGTGACTTGCTGATGAGGGCTACTGCTAGAAATTACCTCATCTTATTTCAGCAGTGGATGCTGTGTAGATTCATTGATACCAGACAAACCTTTCAATCCATTTATCAAAGTGCTTTCAGCTCCCAGTTCGAGGTAGAGAGCATTAAATGTGCACAGAGCTTATTAGCAGCCAAAATGTTTTAAATAAGTAAGGAGTTCTGGGGGAAAAAAATCTGTGTTAATTAGCTGTGGGGGTGGATGGGCAAAGGGAGGAATGGAAAACCTCAGCGAAGCATATTATTAACCTGTGGAACTAACTGCTTGAGCATATTGAATGACATGGCTCAGAGAGGTTTAAAGGTTATTTGATTTCACAGCTGTTCAAAAAATGGCATTTTTCTTTTGTGGGAAATTTCAATCATTTTGAAAGTACTTTCCATTGTGAATTGGAACAAAAAGTCGGACCAGCAAAAAATTTTTCAGGACAAAAAATTCTGCAAAGTTTTGAATTGGTAATGTCAAAATGGAAAATGTCAACATTTTTGATCAAAATGAAATGATCTGATATCTCAGAAAGGAATTTTTTCATTTCACATTGACATTACAAAACTAAACTAATTATTTGTTCTGATTCTCCCAATTGGAAAATCAACACGTTTTGTCAAAATCAATATTTTCCCATGGACAATTTTGACAAAGCCACATTTTCCAATGGGAAAAATTTTTGGTCAGTTTTTTTTGACCAGCTCTATAGAGATGCATGAATTAAGTGATCCCTTGTAGTGAGTAGGAAGACTGCTATAAAGGCTTTCTTACTCCTGGTACCATCCTGCATTTGCAGGGAAAGAGATTGGCTGATTTCATAGATCTTTTCCAACTCCTGTGACAAGCGTCCATCAATCCTCACATTCCAGGATGTAAGCCAATTGCTAGCATGGGTGCGTACACCAAGGGATGGTATTGCACAAGAATCTTTATAGGGAGCTTATACTTTTCTTTGAACCTTTGGCTACTGACCACTATGGGAGACAAGAGGCTGGATCAGATGGACCATTGATCTGTTCTAGGTACGGCCCTTTCTTAAGTGATGAAAGTGTGCCAGAGAAAGGCTGACGGTGCAGTAGTTCGAAGCAATCAGCAGGTGGTATTGAGAGACTCCGGCTGTGTTTAAGTTGGAATAATGCTGAAGAATGACGGCCTTATTGTGAGCAGCCCCAGTGACATAGAAACCAATTGTGGGCTGGGTTCTCTTTAGAAAAAGAGAACTTGGACTGGATAAGTTGCCTTTTAAAAGGATTGTTTATCTCTCACATTCATGGACTTATGGGAAGATTGGAATCAGGAGGGTGCTTTTAATAAATAAATGTTTTAAAAGCGGCTACTGCCTTTGAATGGGCAGCTGAGACTTTATCTTTTAGGAGGAGAAATAGAAGAAGGAAGCAGGCCAGCTCCTGTTCTCGGAAAAACAGTGCCAGGTGCAGGGACTGAAATGGAGTCTGTGGAGTTAGCAAAATCCTTTATTTTATTTTTGATATCTTGTTCAGATCAATATAGATTCCTTGAGCAATTCGGGGGCTTGTCGTCTGATTAGCTGTCCTTTTTATTCAGTTAGATTTTCCTTATCTACAGCAATTGTTGTTCCAAAGTACATCTACGGCTGCAACATGACCTTACAGGCAAGGGTACAATAATACGGTGCTGAGAGTTATACAGTGTGGCGGGTCCCGGAGAAATACGTTTTCCTTTTTCTGATTGTTTGCCTCCATCTACCCATACCCTCCCCACCAAGTCTCTCTATATTATCTCCCCATAAATTGTTGATGAAAGCTTTTGTTGCCTTCTCAAGGTGAGACAGGGCAATCCAGAAGGCAAATAAATAAATCTCAGCAGTTTAAAGTCACCAGAAGAAACAGTGGGGAGGATGGGAAAAGATTGTTTACTGCGGCCGCTTGCATATTTTAGTGGCCTGCAATCTCCCTCTAGTATCTCTTTTGTCTGATGTGCTTTGATGGGAGTTTATATTAACTGGTGTAGCTTGTAAGTCTATTTACAGCTCTGGTGTCTTTGGTGTGTTTGTGCGAGATGCTCCAGTCTGAGATTAGTTAAATTGGAAATAAATTGGTTGTTAAATAAAAAAGCTCTCCAGATGTGACAGTGATGAATGAGGGAGGTGAGGAGGATGCAGAGAGGTTGCTCCTGTCTTGAGACTCCAACAAAAATCGTGGCTTTACTCTTAATAGCGCAGAGGAAAACTTTATTTGCCTTGTGCTGGCCTCTCAAGGAAGAGGCAGCTGATGCCTAGAGAGGAGATCAGCTGGGGCACTGGACTCTGCACCGCGGATGTGTGTGTCTCTTGTTGGCAGAGGGAAAGGCAGAACCAGGGAGGGGAGCAGGGCTCTTGGTACAGCTCGTTCTGGTTAGCAGAGGTCAGCCAACAAAACGACGTGTGGTTACTACACGGGACAGGGAATAAGGAGCCCTGGGTTCTACTCTCAGCCCTGCGCTCTAATGGTTAGAGAGTCAGGACCCCTGAGCTCTAGAACAGCTTTCCTCGAGCTGCTGTTCAGTATTGTTTTGCTGTTTTGAGAGTTGGTGAGTCCTGTCTCCCAGTCCCTGCCTCTAAACACTAGAGTGCAGGGCCAGGAATAGAACCCAGGGTTCCCAGTTAAACTATCACCTTGGTCAAGCCACTGAACTTCTCTGGGCCTGAATCTCCTTTGCCTGGCATAGTGCAAAATAGGGGGGAAGGGGAAGGGGAAAGCCACCAGGTTAGAATTTTCTGCTTGCTGACACCTGGGTTAGCATCTTCCAACCACTTTGCACAGGTGTCTTGGGAAGGTCCCAGCGGGACCGACTGGCTCTGTTTTTGTATTCACTCACTCCTGTCGTCTAACTCACTGGTCTCAAAATAGCAAAACAACACTGAGCAGTGACTGATGGAAAGGCTGCTCTAGGGCGCCCCTGAGACAGTGCGTGGGGCAGGGTAGAAGGATGACAGCACACAAAAGCATCCTGCTCTCTGAGCCCTGGGCTGGGCAGCAGAGGGACAAGAACACTCATGATGCGAGCTCTCACAGTGCATTTGCTGAGGCTTTCTAACAATGTTAAGTTGGGCCATGGCCACGCAGGCTGAGCAGGAGAGTGTGAGACAGCAAACGGCTGTAGCTAACACAGAGATGAAGTCATTTCCTAGGCACCCAGAGATGCTGCCAGAGATTTGATTTTTCTTTCCTCCTAGCTCTTCAATCCTATTATCCAGGGAGATTAGAACTAACCAAATGTTTTCAGCTCCCTCCCTGTCCCGCTGTGACTCTGTCTCGTTGAAGAAATAATCCTGTGTCTTCACTCTAGCTACTATCAGGAGCGCTCAGATCTCTCCCATCTGGCACATCTTCATGTGCCCATTTCATTTCCCCTGGGCTAGCTTGCTCAGAGAGCCAGGTATAGAGAGAAACTCAAGGTCTTTGTGCAACTTTGTGTGTGCAGCTGGGGTAATTGCACGTGCAAAGCTGGCCAGCCAATGCACATGCAGAAATGCAGGCGAAGGTAGCAACGAGTTGTGAAAAAGAGGCTCTTTGTGTCCGTAGAGATGGCGGGTTAGTGATGTTGAGGATCTGGGTTGCGACCCACCAGCTCATTTCACACAAACCATCAGACAGCCACTTCCAGGAACTCGTTTTAGCTGGATATGGAGAAATGACATAATGTCAGTCTCCATATCTGAATGCCCTCTGCTCTGGGGATGCAACTTAGATGTTTGTCAGACTTTTCTTTTGTTTTCTTTTCATCCAAAACAATTTGGCGTAGTTGATGCAAATCTGTGAAATGTTTCAGTGGACCTGAATTTGCATTTTTCTCTGAAAAAAGTTTCAGTTGAAAAACTTTGGCCCTCTCTAATCCTATCATGGTCCCTTTCTGTGTCCCACTCTTGATCCTCTGAACCTATTCACTGCCCTGGGCTAGATTTGAAGATGAAATCCCATAATCCCTTTACCAATCCCAGAGAAGTTGCCTGTGTGCAGAGTTTTCCCTTTGTCTCATGGATCTCCTTGACCACGGTCAGTCAGTCTAACGTTGTTCCTTTCTGAGGATGATCCTGTAGAAGACTGTAAATCCATCAGGGCAGATACTGTGTTTGTACAGCGCCCTGCACTTTTGCAATTTGCTTTTGCAATGGAAGCTTTTGGACAGTACCAGAATATAAATACTGACTACCAACAGTGCCAAAGCACGTTATGCTGGGGATAATATACTGAACGGGGTCATGATTTTCCCTCATTGCGATGCTCCTCATTTACACTGCGCCCAGTGCTCATGATAATCTAAGGGTTGCCTTTCTCTGGGCTGTTTGCTGAAGCAGACACAAGTCGTCTCTGGCTGCTACTTCCTCAGTTTGTGCAGGATTCTATTCCACATCACCTTCCCTCCTCTCTGCCTGCTCTTCTGATGGAATCTCTCGTTTCTCCTAATTAGTTCATGGAAACAAATACAGAGCTGACAATAAAGAATAGATTTGTTGGGTCAAACTCAATACCAGTCCCTCAAATGCCGTCTGACTCTGGCACAGGCTGTACTTTGAAAACAAACAGCTCTATTAAATTCAATGCATGCGTGAACAGCTCTGGAGAGGCTGCCTCCACGGAGCACCTACCTGCTCCTAGGCTTTGTCTTCACTGCAAAAAAAAAAAAAAAAGAAGTGTTTTTAGCAAGCTAGTGCGTTAGCTAAATCCCAGTGGAGACCAGGCCCTGCAGTTTCACTGTAGGGGAGAGAGGCAAGGTCAGCCCCAGCAGAGGTACAGAGCTGACCTCGTCTAGCTCCCCTGTGGTGAAATCTAGAGGTACCTTGTCTCTGCTGGGATATTGCAGCAGGATGGCTAATGTGCATGAATTATCTGGCTGCAATCCTCCTCCCTGCCTCCCCCCCAACACACACACATACACACAGACAAAATAATTCCTCAGAATGATTCCTAGCACCGATCTTTTAGAAAAACATCCAATCTTGGTTTTAAAAATTCAGTGATGACGAATCCGCCCCGACCCTTGGGAAATTGTTCCGATGGTGAATTGCGCTCACTGTTAAAAAATTATGCCTTATTTCCAGTCTGAACTTTTGTTTATAAACTTGATTTTACTCCCCTACTGCTCTAGGCCTTGCACACTTGGCAAAGAGCAGTTTCCTAGCCCTGAGTTTGTCAAGGTTTTTCACTGTTCGACAGAAGCCTCGTGCAAATCGGAATAGGTCCACTGCAGTCACTGCCGCTGATCTACACCAGCTGTGGGTCTGGCCTTTTGTGCATCAAAAGCTTCCAAGCGGTTTTTTGTTGTTTTTCCCCCCCTCCTGTACTGCTGCTATAGAGCCATCAGAGGGAGCTCAAACCATTGCATTTTTGTAGGGTCTGCAAAACCAGTCACTCCTTTTGGTTTTTTATTCTCCTGGAGATGAAAGAGGTAGATGTAGAACTCAGACAAACTGAGAAGATCCCAGACATTTTGACTGGGAGATTTCCCCCACCATAATGACAGTGAGATAGTTTAAATTCTGCTCCTGAAACCCTGCTATTGGTAAATGAATTTGGTGATGTGTGTGAGGTGCTCGTGCCTGCACGTGTGTATCCGTTTGCAAGCCCCTTATTCTCCTTCTCTGAGTGTATTTGTGTGAGTGCGTATATCTCTGTTTGTCTCTTTGTGCTTGTGTGTCTGTGGGCTTCTCTCCCTATTTGTCCAAATGTCTCTGTGTGTGTATCTCAGGTTGTGCATGTGTACTGTCTTGTCTACCTTTTCTGATTCTCTGAATGCATTTGTGTGTTGTGTATCTTATTTCGTATGTGCACACATGAGTGTGTATGCCTGGTGTATGTAGCTGTAGGTAGACGTCATTTTCTGGGCATCTCTGTATGTGTGTGTGTCATTCTGTACGTGTGTCTCACTGCATGCATGTGTGTCTGGTCCTTCCCCGCACTCAACATCTTCCCTTCCCTCCTTCTTTGGCAGGGAGATGTTCTTCCATCCTAAGTGGATAATTTCTTGTCTCGGTGCTCTCTGAACATACTGCCATTGCAAACTTTGTTTCTAGGCTGTTCCTTTACACATAGCTCCTGACATCACCTCAGTGAGCCCTCAGGAACTATCCCGCTCTTGTCATGGTGATCTAAGAAGGCATTAACCACCTGTTACATAGTAGTGACGGAAACACATCATTCCTGAGATGAAACGTTCATGCCTGTCTCAGCATTGGAGGCCAGTTATTGCTGGACAACCTTCTCATCCCTGGAGCATGGTCAGGAGTCAGGCACAGTGGAAGCATGGTTGAAGAGAAGCTTGCACAACTGAGCCTGCCTGGTGGATAAAGTAACACCGTTCAGTCTCCAGATTTTATGGAAATCTCTCTCTCTCTTCCCCCCCACACTCTCCCACAAGTACCTCTGTGCTTTTTCTCATTTCTGGGACACCTAGATTTCTTTTACTTAGACTGTAAGATCTTTGGGACAGGGACTGTCTTTTCCATAAGTGTCTTTTCCTAGCACACTGGGGCCTTGATCTCCAAGTTGCTGTGCTTGGGTGATACAGTCAGAATAATAATAATGCCAAATAGAAAATGATCAATTTTCTGTAGAATATTTGAATCATCCTATAGAATTTAACGGAGAATTCTGTCCCTGATATAGGATGCTTAGAAAAGAAACCTACAGAAAAGGTGTCGTTCTCTATTCAATTCTATAGGGTTAGAGAGTAACTTCAGAAGAGCCCCATTAAATAACTATGGAACTCTATTGATTTCATGCCTATTATATTCCATAGGACACTTCCATGGGGAAAGGTAATCAATCTGGCAACTTTCACTAGCACTTAATGAAAACAAACTAATATTGGATTACTAGTACACAATGGAGGCACACATTCTCTCCTCCTTTTAACTGGGCTATGATGGAGCCTGACAAAAATCTTGGCAGCCTGAAATGAAGGTGGCTAGAGAGAAGGTCATAAAGGGACAGATTCTCCCAGCATTACTCTCACTGAGAGAAACCTGACTTCCCCAATTTAAATTGATGGGACTACTAGGGGAGTAAAGTGCTACTCTGTGTAAATGAAAGCATCAGAATCTACGCTTACGTTTGAGTCCCTGAGCACCCATGTTTGGCCTTTAGTTTATTACAAAATAGCAACTACAAAAGGGGGTAAATATTTGTGCCTTTTTAAAGTATAATTTCATATAAAAGATGATAAATTCCTTACTAAATCTGCAATTATTTTATTATGCAGAACTAATGAAAAATACACTGGAAAGCCTAAAAAGAACCGATGGTAAAGAGTTACTTAATGGAATAGATCACTTTAAATCAAGCAATTATTCCCTTGATTTTTTTTCCTTAAAACACACATTTGCTAATGGTGCTTCAGTTACTTTTTTCTTTAAATAATCACAGTGTGACAGGATAAAGCAAATGGGACAGATGCTGCTCTAAATTAAGCTGGTGTAATTACTGGAGTAATTGGGGTTACTCCATAACGACACTGGTTTAATTGAGAGCAGGGATTGATCCAGTGTGAGATTATTAGTAGCGAGAAATGTCGCCTTTCTTTCATTATAGTGAATCAAAGATTTTTTGATGGTGTGTGCTGCAGGGCTGTCTCTAGAATGTGCAGTGTCACAAGAGTTCCAATGGGTACGTGACAAGTGGGACACAATGAAAGATGGAAATCACTCAGGGTGATTGGATGAGGAAGCCAGTCAAATGCCCAGTGAGCTAGATACACATCTGAGCAGGGGATCTGAAAATGACCAAGCAATTATTTCGATAAGGACATGATCTTTATCCAGTCCCGCAGGGAATGTGGCTGGGTGCAGAAAACAATGCCTTATGCCAGCAAATAAGAGACTTGTAAAACTTAGTTTCCTAAATCAGTCTTTATCTGCAGGAAGAATAAAATTGCACATGAAGCTGCTGCAGTGCATTAAACTAGTTGCTAGAGAGAGAGCAAATATTTCTTTAGAATTCACTTCTGCCATGAGGCCTACAGATCATTTGATGATGATGGCAGTTAGTAAGCATGAAGAAGCAATGCTCAGAGCACATTCCAGTTACCATATTGGTGTCTGTTTTCCTTGTACACCCCTGGCTATCTCTTGCACCTCCCCTGTTTGCTCTTGTCTTATACTCAAGTTGTAAGCTCATTGGGGCAGGGACCATCTTCCTGTTACGTGCATGTACAGCAACTAGCACAATGGGCCCTTAGGTGCTGTTGCAATACAAACAAGAATAAGAATGGACTGCTGATTGGACATGTCAACTTGTGACTACCTCACTCAGTTCTTACCCCTGGGGTCAGGTCAGGGTCATAGTCAGGGGTCTGGACTTGCGTGTGGGTTCCGGGTTTGGCTCTCTGATCTTATATTTGGGATGGAGAATGGTTTGAGCTAGAGGTCCAGTTTGATGCCATTTGAGAGTCCAGCAAAGGCAGCCCATGACACACGTTTTGGTTCACCAGCTACTTGTCTATGAATGTCCTTTGAAAAGCTGCCACCCTGTTTTCTCTGGATGGAACATGGTTGCCATGCAAAGGAAGAGGGCAATTTCCCATCAGTTTGCTTTCCTGGACACAGCAGTGGAGAAAGCACTGACATTGCCAAACCTTCACCATACATCTCTCATGACAACATCATAGGAAGAAATGCAAAGGCCACCAGGGGCATGAAACTCATATAGAGTCTGATGCTAGAATCCCTCTGCAGAAAAAGAGAGTGCATGGAAACTCAACCCACAGACATGAGTATTCTGTAGGAATGGATGGCTGAAGCGTTTAAAGTCAGGGGAGGCTCGTGTTTGTGACAAACCACAATCTGGGAGTTGTGAGTCACCAACAACCCAGGTAAACGCTGAAAAGTGTGAACAACTCATTCGCTGCCATAGGTGTGTAACCCCTGGCAGCAGGCAGCAGGAATACTGCTAACATACAAGCATTTGGGAACCCAAGTACTGATCTGTTTGTCCAAATTCAGAAATGCACATCTTGGCTTTGGAAAAGAGGCCACACTATAGCATGTTGCAGGGAGAAGAGGCTCACAATAAAACATAGTTGCCCCGTGGCTAACAAAGCTGCCCTTTGAATGCCCTGTTTTGCAGTGGCTGTGACCCAGAGACTACCCTGGGTAGCAGTGTTCAGAGCCTTAATCAGAACCAGCTGTGAGACCCGGGACCACAGCACGCTGGCGAGAAACGCGTGACATTAAGAACTGGTAACAACTGGGCAAAACAAAAGAGATATTGAGTTCCTTCCCCTCACGCATATTTAAGGGAACGACATAGTGCTACAACAGGTCACCCCAAGCCACAGGTGGCTGCTGCACTGCCGTAACTACAAGCTGTTTACACAAGATATGAAGGAAGGGCTGGCATCTAACCCTCTCACCCACCTACCCCTGTCCTGCCAGGATTCCCAGCCTGGCTCCTTCAGAACCCATCTCCATAACAATTGAAGAATTAGAGGGAAGCGAAGCCTGTCGGAAGAACAGCGGCTAGGCGATAATGCAAGAGAGAGACAATAAATAAATATCCCAGCTCCTTGAGGAGAAAATGGGGGCTGTAAATCAGGCAAAGATGAATGTGTGATCCCAGAAACTCAGCTTCATGAATATTCACAGACATGTCTTAGGGGAAGCAAATGGCTTTGCAGTGTATGCTAATTGGTAAGCTTGTGTGGTTTGCTCTGGGTCAGGGGGTGGGTGGGGAAGGGACGGGGAGAACAGTCTAAGACCCATTCCATCAGGACGAGAATTGCTCTCAAACAGATTAACTCGCAGGTCAGTGTGGGTGTAATACAGTGGGCAGCAAGGATGTCCCACTCACACCCATCTGCACAATGGTGATAATGACACGTTTTTTCTCCCACCCTATGTCTGTCACTGTTTTGATTGTAAGCTCATTGGGGCAGGGACTGTCTCTCACCGCACTTAGCAAAATAGGTCCCTGATCTCAACGGGGACTGTAAGCACTGCCTAATATAAATAATAATCATGTTAAAAGGTCTGGGGCCCAGTTTGCCCAATGACTGCCTCGCACTCATGCCTCAAGATGTCCTGGATGCTCAGCCAGCACGCTGTGTTGGCTGTCAGCCAGGATGACCCTCTGGATTAGGAATTAGGATTTCCCCAAGGGAGGAGAGCTTTCAACTCTGGGATTTGCTCCCTCGTGTGGTCTGCTAAAGGCTTTGTATGGCCTCGGGGACATTGTGCAGAGGGTAACTTCTCAGTCCAGGGATTCAGTTGGCAGAGGAGTGACTATGGTAGCTTCAGAAAGCTCCAGGACATTTAACATTGGCTTGTGAGGGCGAGGGAGCCATTCCTATGATGGTGTTCAGTTTTGCTCACCTTTGGCTTCGTTCTCACACCAGATACCACGGAAGAGAGCTATGATACTGATAAGCCAACACACACATCTCAGCCTCACAGTCTGAGTGATCTGGCCTTTCACACACGTACATTCTCTCATTTCTTTCCCTTCTTTATTACATCTCGTTGATAAAAAATAAAGTCAAGGTTCTAAATTGTTGTTGTATTACCTGTGTACACTACTAGCTATCTGTCAATCAACCAATCAATCAATCCCCTTACCTATCTAGCTCTCTATTCATCCTCCTTTGTATCTTTCCACCCCCATACCTACCTATCTATCCATACTGTACCCATCATCTTGGTATATGATTGCTGCCTGCCTCTCTGAGCTCTCGCCCTCCACAACCGCAAACTGCCTCCGTTCTTCTTCCTGGATTCTCTAAATCAACCCTTTAAACCAGTGCTTCCTGACCTGGGCCACCGATATCATTTTTACAGCCCTGAAGGGCCACCAGTCTCCACCAGCAGGCCGCCCCCCCCCCGCCGCGAGGCTGCCTCCTCGCTGATCTCCCGTCTCCCTGGCTGCAGCAGGGAAATCACACGCGTCCTGTAGCCCCGTGCGCTCCACCTGGTTCCCTTCTGCAGTCAGGGGGACGGAAGATCCGTGTCCTCTCCCTCTGGCTCCAGCAGGGACCCCAGCACCTAGGGACCCAGGCAGAGCGCTTTGCTGTGCTCCGTGCTACGGCGAGGGGGAGGGTAGCACTGATCTCCCGTCCCCTTGGCCGCAGCAAGCAGCCTGCATCAGTCTTTTAGCCCCGTGCACGTGCTCCGCCTGGGTCCTGAGGCACTGGCTCCCTTCTGCAGCCAGCATGAGCAGGCCGCGTGCCACTTTGAAAGCCCCCGCAGGCCACTTTTGGCCCCCGGGCCACAGGTTGGGAACCACTGCTGTAAACAATCAACTTGAGCAAACCTGACGCAATCAAACAATGCGGTAATAAAATGTGCTCGCTCTGACTTAGGCCTTGTTCCGCCGGCATGGATTGGCAGGCTGAGTGTTCCAAGCCGTGTGCTGGCATGAATGAAACGATGACCCATCAGGGTTGGCGGGGGGCTTTGGGGATAACTGTGCCATTGCCGGGACGTGGTGTTCTATCCAGTCTAAAGCCCTGTGTCCTTAGGAGCTAGGGCCTTGCCATGTCACAAGTGAAAGCAGTATAGATTTGGTGTCTCTGCTCGGCTACTAGTGATCCCATGGACGGCGGAGTGGGAGGCATTGCGTGTAACCACTTGCCAATGGACATGTGCTTCAGAAGCAGAAGGGTTTTTGTTTTGCTGAGTGGTGCAAAGAAAGCAGCCTACATCCTCTGGCTTGGAAACCCTGGGTGAGGCTCCGAGCGGGTGTTATTCCAGGGAGGTCAATGGGCTGGGCTCACTTATACAGACTCAGCATTCCCCATTTGTAAGATAGACACTAAAGGACTATCAGGAATTTGTTCTACTCTATTCTACTCAGATTCTCATACTGCACCCATCACCATGGTATCTGGGCACCTTATTCATCGTGTTATTGCAATATTACTTTGCCTATATGTACATTGATGGTGTCAGAGTGGGTCCCTCTCCCAGGGTGATTGCCCAACACAAAAGGTATTTTTTCCAAAGCCTATTGCAATTTCTTTTTCCGGTGTCCCCCGAGACTTTATTTAGAATGACCTGTGCTCTGGTACTGCTAATAGACACTCGTTTTATTGTTACCCCGTCCTCCACCTTCACCTCTTTGTCTGTTTCATTCGCCTCTTGTGCTCTCTTGTAACTGGGATTGTCAGCTCTTTGAGGGCAAGGACTACCCCTTTTTAAAAAAAGCCTGTAGCACACCCCAACCCCTAACACAAGCCCTTACAGAAATGTAATTAATTCATGGAAAATTAGGCTTGCATTTGCTTTATGGAGATGGGAGAGGTGCTGGGTGTGTGGACGGGCAGGCTGAGGACGCCTGCTCTTGAAAAACCAGTCCTGTTGTACATGTTGCACAACGGAACTTTCTCTGAGGCCGCCCCAGCAGACTGAGTGTATGACTCTCCTGGCCCTCATGCAATCTGGGATCAGCTGCCCCCTTTTCAGGCTCTTACAGCAGTGTACACGTAAGCAGCACAACACTTATTCCTATCCCCCTGTGGATTCCACCCTCCCACTGGTTTATTTGTTAAATACCCTGTAATTAAATGGGAATAACAGGCTCCCACAGATTAGTGGGTAATTACACTTAATAGGAACAAAATGAATATTTCCTTTTCACCATTTGGTTTGGAAGACAGATGACATAACCTGTATTTACCCCGAACCATCATGACAACAACTGTGCACTAATTAACCAAGTCATTAATGAATTAACAGTCACCATGCATTGCAAGTGGTCCCACCGAATACGTATGCTCCTCAATCCCAGCACATAAAGCCCCAGTAATGTTAAGTCTGCCCTTGAAGTACCTGCCCCATTGGTATCTGTCACAGGATGGGTAAGCCTGGACCTAAGCCCTGGCCCTTGAAAGAGAGGAGCTGGGAGTTGTAGGGGTCTGGTGACGGAGGGTCATGTGACAGCAGGACTATAAAATAATTTCTTGTCACTCAACTTAGTGGGAGCATGAGTAGCGGGTAGGATGTGTAGGGTGCTAAAGGGCTTGGGAAGGGACCTACAGAGACTGCTGAAGGCTGGAGAGAAGTGTCCCCAGGCAGGGATGGTGCTTGGCCTTGAATGTCTGAGCCCTGGAAGTGTCTCTGTCTGCATCACAAGGCTGTGGAGGGGGTCCAGGGATAAGGGACATGTTGGGAGCCATGTCCTGGGCTGGGAAGAGTTGTTATTCTGGTGAGGATCTAAACCTGCAGGGCAGGAAAGAAGAACCGCTTGGCCTTGGACAGGTGGGATGTGGTGAACCTGAAGCCTGGTCAGTGTGAGTGATTCTTTAGGGGTGCCAGGGTGGGACTACTGCAGAGTGTAGGAAGAAGCCTCACTCCTCTGCAGCTGATGGGAAAGATCTCCCCTGGAGAGGGGTGACAATTGGGACTAGCCACAGAAATCAGGGGAAGGAAGAGCTGTTTGTTTTGAGCTGGACTTTCCTTGCCCAGGAAAGGGCTTCTCCTGGTATGGCAAGAGCCAAATTACCTTCCGTCTCCGAGGGGCAGATGAGGCAGCAGCTGTGGGAAGACACCTGTCTGAGTAAATGGCTATCACAGTGGCAGTGTAGAAAGGGCTAATTGTAGGGGGCCTGTGGCCTTTGTGAGCATGCTGGGGAAATAAGTCCTTGGGTCTAGTGAAATGAATAAGGCAGGAGCATGTGAACTGGGACACCTGGGCTCTCTTCCAGGCTCTGTCACACATCGACGATGTGACTGGGCAAACCACCTCCTCTCTCTGTGAGTCACTTTAATCTGATCTGCACTATGGGGACACTGGTTCTGCCCTGCCTGGACGAAGCCCTTCCTGTGTATGGATCAGGGCTCTAGGTATTTCTTACTCTGCTGCAGGAGGCATAGGGAGGGATGTACAGAGGCTCAGTGAAGTGTGTGGGTCCAGGGATCGTACAACGGCGTTTCAGCAGAGGAACTGTTGGCAGCGGCAGTGGAGCCAGTCCAAACTTTCACTCCTTTGGGCAGTTCGTTTCCAAGGCAGGTGTAACAGTAATTAATGCAGAGTGAGGAGGAAGTTGATCTCTATCCAGAGAAGCTTAATGAAAGATGGCTCCAAAAAAAGTCAGCGCAGGAGCCTGGCTCCTGCTTCTAAGTGAATGGCTGAGAAGCTTTATTTCTCTGTAAGTAATCAGAGGAGGATAAACCCACCACCGTCTGCTCTGCCAGCCTGGAATTGAGCTGTCTGGGATTGGAGGGAGAATGCTCATCAGTTATAATCTGTTCCTACATTGTTTAAAAGAAAAGACCCTGCAGACCTTAGAAGTTCCTGTTATAAGCACTTAGACACCTTATTAAACACCTCGTATCTGTACTGACAAGAGCTTCAGCAGTTGCTGGGAGCTGTCTTGGCCAGTGAAGGTCAGACTGTTGGAGAGACACGCATCTGTTCATTAACTTGAAAATATGGAAAAGTCGATCTTCTCCCAGTGCAGCAGGGCTGGAGTTAGCTGTGTGTCAGTACTTGGGAGTAGTGTGCCATGCAGAGCAGTATGCATGCCCAGACAGGCTGCAACATGCACACACCGACATCTGATAGGGTATCTCAGGGAGGATGGGTCCAGCACTGGCTATTAGCCAGGATGGGCAGAGATGCAAAGCCATGCTCTGAAGTGTCCCTAGCCTCTGTTTGCCAGAAGCGGGGAATAGGCAACTGGATGGATCACTTGATGACTGCCTGTTCTGTTTATTCCCTCTGAAGCACCTAGCACTGGCCACTGTCAGAAGACAGGATAGTGGGCTGGATGGACCATTGGTCTGACCCGGTGTGGCCGTTCTTATGATATACAGAGATTGGGAAAAGAAAACATACTCAGACTGACACACCACATACAGGCAGAGATAATTGTGTACAGACTAAGACAGTCACACACATAGAAACAGAGGCAAGCTGATAAAGATGCACATGACAACAGGCACAGAAGGCATGTACACAGAATGACTAAGCTACTCTCAGTAATGAAGCACACGGAGGCAGACAGACATCCACACAAAGTACAGGCTCACACAGACCCATTTATGTTCACACCAGGGCCGTATACTGGTGCTGAAATGATGTGCCTGATTTTTTTTCCTCCCAAATGTCTCAAAGATTTGCAGGAGTGGACTCCAGCAGTGACAGGCCTCTCTCCAGAGACCTGACTTTTATTAAAACGCTGACCATGGACCAGGGCTCCCTTTTACTATTAGATGAATTTGATCGAAAGGCTCATTAATGAGAAACATGGCACAGTCCTGGATGTGCTAATGCTCTTGGGAAATATAAATATAATTCCCCACATTATAAAAAGTGCTTGTCTTATTTATTTCAGGACAAATTCCTGTTGTTTACTCCGTTGTAGTACAAAAGGGGGAAAATCCTTTCTGTTCCCTAGAGAGGTCTTTCCTGCTTGATAACCTGATAACCAGTGTGCAGATATATTTACACACACACACACACACACACACTTTTTCTGCTTCACCTCCCTACTTTCAGGTTTAGGAAGAAACAAACATTTGAGTTGTGTTGAGAAATTAAGGTACAACGCCTCTCTTACGCCATACCAACCCCTGAAAGGCCAATGGAAACTATTTAACCAGACAGCTTTTTCAGGGATATTGAAAGCTCCATAATGTTCTCATGCAGGATACGAGTTAGAATGCTGAAGTCCTTTTTACGTAGATAACGCTGTATTCCAGCAGTAGCACCACTGAAGTTAATAGTTGGGGCTAGATTCCGACACCTGTATTCATTTTCGTCTAGAAGGGGCTTACTGAATTTAGCAGGGTCACTTGCATAGTAAAGTGCTGTTTCGCATGTGTCAGGGAATGAGGTCCTGGTGACTTAACTGCCTATCTCAGGCCAGTTCCTGCAGGCCTGAGTCTGCATCACAGAGCCTTCCAGCCCAGCGGGCTGAAACTGCCCTCTTGCTGCTGTCCGTCTCAGCAGAGAGGCCACGGGTCACATATCAAACAGTGAACTTCTCACCCCCTTCACCCTTCTGTCCCTCTTCTAGTCAAATCCCTGGCCAGCTCTCGGCTGCTGACAAGCTGGATGCACTGGTATTTTGCTTCTCCTCTGCTCCCCAACTAGTACAGTCACTGTGATACCAACCTCTGGGCTGTGACCCAGCATAAAGCATCTGGACACCCAGGAAAGGAATTATGTCAGGTCTGATACCCAGTGTCAGTTTGGAGAAAGTGCATATGATCCAAACGTGCCCTGGCAGATGGAAGTGGAGCATTCAGACCTTCCTTGCAGGCAGATTGGAACGACTCTGGCTTGAAACTCAGCTCATGCAGGAGACAAGGCCTGTCAATCTTCACAGCACGCACTGAGCGTCGTACGGGCGTCCGAGGGACTCGCCTAGTTAAGGGTAGCTATCCATCTGAGGATCTTTCAGCACTGGACGAGCAGGATTTCATTCAACCCTCCTAGGACCTTCCTGAGCACTCATAGCCCCACTTTACTCCTGGGGAGAGTGAGGCAGAGGGGTAAGGATGGGATTTGCCCAAGCCCGCATGGTGGATTGGTACCAGATCTGGAAATAGAACCCTGGAGTCTTGGACCTCGGCGCCCTGCTCTTATCAGTAGACCCAGCCTCTTCTCAGACCCTGCGTGACCACTGTCATCTCTGGGTAAAGCTGCTCACATCTAAAAGTGTTGATAAAATCCACAATTTTTGTTTTCCTGTTTGTCAGAAGGTTTTGGTTTTCCAGTGCCAAGGTGTACACTTCCTATGAAAACAGACATTGCTCAGGACATTTTCTGTTTTGTCCAAAAAGCCATTTTCCATTTAAAAAAAAAAAGATGACTGGACATTTTTGGTCCGCTCTGTTTCTGTCCCTTCTTCTGAGTGCCTCCTACATAGAGCGTAACCTCCTTGAACTCGTCTGCAAAGCACTCCCCCAGCCCAGCGTAAGTCCTTCTTGAAAACTCACCTCAGCCTCCGTGTCTGCCAGTCCGTCCTTGGACCGTGAATTCCTTGGGACAAGACCCATCCCTTCTCAGACCCTGTGACAATAACAATATGGGCTAGAAAGCCACATGTCTATTGAAAACCAGTGTGTCCTCGCTGCCCCCCATTATTTAAATAAGCTTTTGGCCCATTAGTCTGCAGTTAAATAACATGGCAGTTGCTCATTAATGCTGAATGATTTATAAGGCTCCTGACCACACACCCAGAGGATGACATTTTCAGACACATCTGCCTTTCATTTATAGTCAGGAATTGCTGGAGCCTATTCTGACAAACGTAACACTGGGCGCTGACTCCGTTTTCAGAGGGGCGTAAGGAGCGGAGTTGTCTCTTTTTCATGGTGTGTGGCACAGTAGAACAGAGGTGCCCCGGCTGAGCTTGGGGCCCCATTGTGCACGGTGCTGCACACACACATAGAAAGAAACAACCCCTCCCGCACAGAGCTTTCAGCCTACATCAAGAAGACAGGCAGAGGGGGGAGTGGGAACGGAGTCCCAGAGCAGGACAGTGACTTGCCAAGTCACACAGCTGGCCAGGCGCAGCACCAGGTCTAAGACCCAGGTCGCCAGTGCCGCATTCATGAGACCATGCTGCCTCTCAGAGTAGCTGCTGGCAGAAGCAGGATCATCCTGTCCCAATCATTAGACCAGTACAGCACTGCTGGAGCTGGAAAGACCCTGAAAAGCAGAACTAGGGACAAATCTTGCCTCTCTTCTCCCTGACTCCTGTCCCGGATACAGGGCACCCCAGAGATGCAGTAGTGCCTGCATGGTTCTGCCGTGCTGCGGGAGGCAACTTTGGGGATCCTGCCATGGCGTCTGTATGCCGTGGGCTCCCTGCACCCAAGAGCAAAGTGGGGTTATGAGGGTGTGCTGCTAGTGTGCCTGTGAACCAGCAACTGTGCAGGGCTACGGGCCCTTTTCCCATTGAGGAGGATGCGGCAGCCTGCAAGGGAAGGCGTAAGCTGGTGGGCAAACTTCCCAGCCAGAGAAGGTGGAGTAAAGCTCCCAGCACCCATTCAGTCCAAGCCCCGTTCTCCGGGGCTGGCTGTATTTTCAGACTAGAGTGAATAACTCAAACTACTGGAGACTAGTTCCTGAGGCTCTCCCTGCTCCTGCCAGCTGCGATGGGGGAAGATGCTCCCTTCCCACCTTCCATGGAGAGACCCATCCTAGGGTTGCCCGCTGTGTCTCTCCTGTCTGCTGCCCTCACCTAAGAGGCATGAAGGCTTCCTATAGTTCACATGCTAGCTCCCAGCCACTGCAGCTCCCAGTTTGAAGGGCCCAGGGCAGTACCGGTGCACTGGGACTCATGCATTCGCTCTAAGGCCCTGTTACGGATTGATTTTCCCCGATGAGTGCTCAGGTTGTGTGGAGGCTGTGAGGTTTATCACACAGCGCTTAGTTCTCCGAGCAGTATGGGCAGATCCTCAGCTCCCCCTTGACACTGCTGAAAACCCGGCCTGTGCATGGCTGCCTTAGAGTTCCTTCAGTGTGGCTGTTAGTGGCAGGGGTTGCGAGAAGGTGTGATTATTGCGAAAACCCAGCTTCTGTGCACTGGATTCGTCAGATCCTATCTGACAGAAGACTCTAGTTTCTTCTCATCTTGTTGCTCCCTGAGGTTCACAAAGAGAAGGGCTCCTGTGTTCCTCCATCATCAGTTCTTTCCCAAATACAGCCAGCCAGAGCGATCTGAAACGACACATGGAGAGAGTGTCAGAGCTCGGCTTGCTCAATGCAGGCGACTGAATGGAAGTGGAACAGAACTCCAGGGGTGCTGGGACAATTTGTACCATGGGCTGCCGAACGCCATTGAACCAAACTGCAAACGCTGCATAGAATGGAAACCACTTCAAGCCAGGGGGTGCGGCCGCACGTCCGGCACCCCGAGTTGCAGCACCTCTGCAGAACTCAGCTCTAGACCTTTGGGGGCTCTGTCAAGCAGACATTTAAGACAAAGGACTTGTTAATGGGGCGGTTTCTTGTTCCGGTTTCATGGTCGGCAAAGGGTATTTGTCTGTTTTTCATTCCTTTCTTTCCCTCCTCTCCAGCACATACAGCAAATACCTTGAAATTTTCCTGCCGGGGGAGTGCCTGCCTGTCACACTCTCTCGCTCTCGCTCTCTCTCGCACGCAGACGTCGGAGTCGATGTCCAGGTGCCTGTCACGCTGCGCTCCCTTCGCTCCAATTCCTCCCTCGCTGCCACGCTCCTTATGCCATTGCGCAGCTACTTTTATCCGCAGCATGGCGGAGGTTCCGGGCAGTCCACAATCCATCCGTCTCAGCAGAGCCTCTCCGAGCGGCGAGCCACACGGCCTGCCAGCGTTCTGGCACACGCCAGGCAGTAGATGAGCGCTGACCTTTGCGGCTCACAGCATGGAGCTTCATCAACAAGCCCCTCACCCTTAACTCTGCCACTGCTGCTGCCAGTTCTTTTAGTCGTGCAGTCAGGCTCGGAGATTTTCAAGTGCTTCCTTGCAGGGGAGCAATTGTGCAAATCCCCTTGCCTGCCGCCCCTCCCCTCTGCCCCTTGTGCAGTGTGGGGAGCTGACCCGCACTGAGCATTTTGAAGCCAGGGTCTAAGCTTTCACATGAAAAACGCTGTCAAACGAGAAACCGGAGGCTGATCAATGCAGCCAGTTGTGGTCTGTTTGTGACGAGTCTGGGCTTAGCTGAGAGAGAACAGAGCATCTCTGATGGTGGGGGGGCAAGGCAGGGCTGTTTTTAAAAATCTCCCGGTGTTGCTGGGAGGAGAATTGGAGCGGGGAAGGTATTTTGGCAGCTGGAACAAATAGCAGGGCATCTCCTGACTCACACTGGCAAGTCTGCTTTGATCAGTGGGTAGCAAGGGAGAGGAAACGGGGACACAGCTGACCATGCATTTTAGAAAGGGCAGAATGTGTTTTCTAGGTGGTTGGAGTCGACAGCGAGTGTGAGAAAGAAAGAGAGCAGGAAATAAATGAATGGGGTGGACGGAGAGATCTCCCAGGCGAGGCAGTGCTCAGCTCCAACAGCAGGAAAAGAGGATCCCGATTCCACACATAGCATCATGAGAGGCTCACGGCCAGGGCGGTGCTCACAGGGCCTTAAATCGAGGGGTGAGAAACACCCTACCTCCGCCCTACAAACTGTTAATCAAGCTGCCTTGAAAGCACTGCCATTGAGGCCCAGGATACCTCCCCCCCCATCCCTTGTTCCTGAGTGATGAATGGGATAGTTGACCAAGTGAGATCTGATCACAAATCTCTGGTTCCTCGGGGTGTTCTGGATTCACCGCCCGACCACATTACTGCTGCTGTTGCCATCTATCATGCTTAAGTGTGGTGCTGTTCTTGGTGGAGGGCCCCTCTGGCAAGTTAGAATTTAGCTGGCTAAAAATCTCTCTCTATATATAACATATTCCAGGAAGAGAGCAAAAAAAGCCTGGTAAGGAAAAAGAGGATGTTTGTGCAGCTGCTGTGTCTGCCTGTGCCCTTGACCCCTGCGGCGATGCAGGTAGCAGGTGTGAACAAGCCCTGTTTTGGTGGCCAATGGCAAAGGACCCCCTGGAATAATCCTGTAGTTGCTGAGGTTGGAAGGAAAGAGGTCTACATCTGTCTTCTTCCCTTTCATCCTGCTGTGATTTAATGAGACATTTTGCATTGGGGTGGGATTTTCTCCTGGGTAGGCCCCTGGGTAGCAGAGGGTGAGGTTTCACCTACCTCTGGAGGATGTGGCAGGTGATTTCCACAGTTGAGGCCTGGTTCTGTCCAACATGAGTTATAAAGTTTGATCCAGAAGGCCCAGTGTGAATGGACTTTCTTCCCTCACCTGCATGTGAGAAAGAAAAGAGAGAGAGGTAGAAGAGCAGGTCTGCTGAGAGATTCGCTCCCTAGGAACGGGACACTGTGCAGCTGTCACATCACCACACCCTTGTCCAGGGGGGTGTAAATTGGGAGATAGGAAGGGAATGACAATGACAATTTCACAGATGACATGGCAGGTTCTCGCCTCCTGCAGTAAGCAGAGTCAGGCATCAGCACGGATGCTCGGAAGATGGCAGCTCTGGGACCAGCAAAGTCAACTTGAGGGACTGTAAATCTGTTAGAAGAACTTATTCCTTTGATTTGCCACCATTTCCCATTCAGGAATAGCTTCTAGGTATGCACAAAACCGCTATTAAATTCTATGGGCCAGATCCTCAACTGGTGGATCTCGACCAAGTCAATGGAGCTATGCCGCTTACTGCTCGCTGAAGAGGTGGCCAAATTGCGTTTCTCTACGACTGTTGGTTTCATCCCTATTGAATACTTCACAACTTTTCCAGAACACTTTCACTGGCCTATATCTGTGTCACTGGAAGAAACGGACTTGCTTGGTAAGAGTTGCTTAATTATCCCAAGGGTGATTCTTCGGTGTTCACCATTAAAGAGGCAATGAAGGGTTAAGGCTCTGTATGCTCCATTGACAAATGACATCTGCAAATCATTCCCGAGGGCCATCACAGCCTAATTTTGCTACAGTAAATATATCTGGCATTACCTATTCCAGAAATACATGCCACTAGTCAATTGAAAAAGGCGTCTGCTGATGGCAGCATGACAAGCAATATCCATAACTGCTTGTAATCTTCCTCAGACATTCAATTGCGCCAATCCAGCTCCATCGAAGATGAAGAGGCTCCTATTATCTTGAGATCCCTCTGCCAACGATATTGCAAACTGATGCTGACACATGGCCCGGGCGCTCAAAGCAACGTGCTTATTAAAATACGTATTTTGTCATCTCTGGCAACACAATGAAACTGGGGGAAAGAAACGATTGTTACATGGGGATAAAGTGGAAAGATTAACGGGCCAATGCCCTAACACAGAGTGCAGGAGAAATGCCACCCTCAAGAACAACAAGCCTTACAACTAGGGTCCAAGACAACAAGGTCTGAGACGCATCTCTCTGTCTGTCCTGGGAATGGAAGATGACTGGCAGCCCCCTCTGGAGAGAACTGCTCATTTCCCTCATGCAGCTAAGGAGGGTGAGAGATCAGATCTCTATTTGGGTATCTTGGCTGCCTGACCTCCTTTCCAAGGCTGAGGGTTTTGCTAAGGAGATTCAAGCACTGGGCATCTCCACATTTCTGAATGCCATAAAGAGAGGTCAGAAAGCAGAGGAAGCTGATAGATCAATTTCTTAGGAGGGGAAATAAAATGGTGCTTTCTTTTTTGGAAAACAAAGCATAGGAGTTGCCTCCCAGGGCTAGGACAATGCAAGAGGAGAGGAAATTCTGATGAAAGTTAGAGGCTGTGCGTGAGAGAGGCAGAATGGAGCTGCTCAGTTAACTCATACAGAAAAGCAAATGACATTCAGTGAGTCTGAAAGGTGGCAAACTTCAGATTGATAATGGGAGATATGTTTTTTTACACAATGGACGAGGGCCTGTGGAACCTGCTGCTAGAAGATATCACTAAGGCTAAGAGCTGAGCAAGGTTCAAAAAGGGATTACACAGTAATATGAATAATAGGAATGTTCTAATAGGAAGGATTAAAAAAAATATCCTCCTGCTTCAGGACATGAGCCAACCTCTCACCAACTATTGATACCCAGAGGAAACTTTCCCAGGGGACAGATTATCCCAGAGCTTATTCCACAAAGGTACTTGAAAGATTTTCTTGCACATTCCTCTGAAGCAGCTGGCACTGGCCAGGGATACTGGTTTGATCTAGTCTGGTAATTCCAGCTCAGTTTGTTACTTCTGAGCCACCGTTCTATTGGGTCATTCGGAAAATTAAATTTTAGCTGCCTCTTTTGAATGATAGGCAACTCCAAGAGCCTGAGTTGCTATCGGTAACTCATTAAACATCCCTATTACATTCAAAGAGTGCAGGACCTCAGGAATTAAAGATGGGATAGTGCATTTTCCCCATCCCTATGGCCAGCGTGAGGCATTTCCTACAGTCTATTCTCTAGTGATCTGTCCAGGCCAGTTTTAAATTACTTTGGGGACTGTTGCACAGTTGAATAGATCTCACTACTAGGGGTTGGTTGTTTACATGCTCTGCAGTTTAAATGTTCCTCTGTTCAATTTCTTAGAGGAATCACATCTCATTCTTGAGCTCGTAAGCCAAATTCTCCTCAACTGCCCCCTGTGTTCAGGGTTGTGGAATGGGCACTCAGACAGGCTTCAGGAGTTTTGTGTTCTCCCATTTCAGTCAAGGACGGGGTTTGTGGGTAGTTTCCTTCTTTCCGTGTGTTAGATTTGGGAATTTTGGGGGAGAAAGGGTTCAGAGGTTGCACTGCATTTCTTCATCATCCTTTGGCTTGTATGTGTATTTGGGATGTATGTGTCTGTGTGTGTGTGATGTGGTGGTTGTGAGTGCAGCATATTTATAAAGGTGAGTGCACATTTTTGCAATGTCCGATGACCTGGCCCATTGGAAGTGGAGGTCATCTGACCTCCAACCACTGCTATAAAAAACCAAGCCACAACAAGCATGGCAGACTTCACTTGGCAGCTGGCATGTGTAGAGGGGAGGTCAGGGGGCTCAGGAAAGGAACCAGAGCAGTGTAAGACCTTGGCTCTTACAGTAGATCCCTGATGCTGGCCCAAGGAACCACCAGCTAGTCTATAAGAACCCATTGTTGTCTCTTTGGCTTGTCTATTCAGTTCATGTAAAAGTCTAGTGTCCATTGACTGAACCTGATTATCCATGGAAGGGGATTTATTTCCAAGCTCCCTGTGCATTCTCTAAGTCACTCACTCCTCTAGAGGGGGATCATCCGTCTGATAACATGGTTTCATCAGCCTTCCGGTGCAATGGAAGAAAAGCCATTGGGATAGACTTCTGTCAGGAGATGAGGCACTGGAAAGGTGAGGTGCTCGCAGGGTGAGGACTGAGCAAGGGTCATTCTAGAGCCCAAATCATGGTCAAATCCCATCATTTCATAGTGTCACTGCACTTTGTCGTCTTTGACACTAGTGCAGTGCGAGTGCAAAGTGGGGGTAATACGCCCTCACATCTGAAGTGTGTGCCCTTTGGAATTGTGTGAATGTCTGTCCATGGGGCAGGGACAGGCCCCAGGATGGTCTCAGAGGCATTTAGCAACAATTTGTTGCTGTTGTTTGAAGCCTGTTTGAATGTAGGCCCTCTGATGTGTTCAAATAATGTTAATAAATACAGCAGCAGCCACAGGGAGAACTTGGTATTTACTGTAAATCCAGAATCTAAACAGAGCCATCATTTTGTCTTCCACAGTTTAACACCATTCATAATTATGTGTTTTAAGAGATTTCCCCTAGGGCGCCGAGTCGCCTTTTTTATTTTAGGCCAGTCCCAATTACTCGCTGTGCCTTCTAAGAGCTGGCTCCTGGTAAAACGCAAGCAAGACTAACTTGTTTGTAAGAGAAAATTCCACCAAGACCCAGAACATTGAATTCCCCCACTCCCTCCCCGCGCTTCCTCCCCTCACAGTTTTCTTAATGAGATCTTTGCATTGCAGTCAGAGCTGGTGCGAATTCACTTGTGCCTGCCATCCGGGCCCTGTGCAAAGAGACCATCCTGCATGATGTATCATTTATCACAAGGCAGTGGCTGCATAGCCTTTCTTCTCCTTTGAGGGGCTTGGCAAAGCGTCTCTTTCTCTCTGGCTGCTGAATCCCTCAGTGTCCTTTTGGATTTAAATATGAAGAAATGTCTTTCTCTTCTTGTATTCAAATTCCCCTTTGGACTCCCCTTTTCCTTCTGAGCTTTCTCAGTCCAAACACCCCCAGTTTCTCTGGGGAAGTTTTTTGTTTTTGTTTTTTTTAAATAAATGCCACATCCTTCTCTCTTCTCTTTCAACTCAAATAAACTCGTGGTGACTCCAGGTCCCTAGTGGTCCCTCACTCTCTTCTTTGGAAAATGAAAGTTTGTTGCCTTACTTACTAGCAGAAGAAAGGAATCCAGTCGCACTCCTAGAACAGCTGAAGAGTTGCTTTTTTCAGAAGGGACCCTGTTGAGTGCTGCTGGTCAAAGGCACCTAAGTAGGCAGTTTTCCCAGGGGACTGACAGGTTACCTAGACAGAAACAGACTGCTCTGTCCCAGCCCGCAAGCAGAAGGAATGGTCTGGATGCTTCATCTTGCCACTTAATCTAACCTTTCTTCTCCCCCATGCTGCCACTTTGGGGTCAGACCTTCCTCCGCACTTAATATATGAATTATGTCAGGTAATGCTTAGAACCCCAGCCAAAGACATGGACCCCAGTGGACTAGCAATGTCAGGCAAATAGCGAAGAATACAGTCCCTATCCCGACAGCTCACAGCATAGAGGCCAGATTCTCCATTTCCCTGTGCAGCCATTTGCACTAGTGCAATGTGAGTGCAAAGTGCAGCCAAAGGACTGCCTTCCCATTGGGTACCATTGCTCTGGTGTAAACTACGAACCAAGGCTCAGAGCAGCAGACTCTGGCCTGGCGCGAGAGTCAAGCCTGAGGAAGTGGGGAAATGCAGGGGGTGGATGAGACAGAGAGAGGAGGGTGGGTGGGGAGGATACAGTAACAGAAAAAGCAAAGTCTCAGCTGGCCACTTGTTTTGCCAATCCCAGGCAGGAGGGACTAGAGGCAGTGATAAGTGATTATTATTTTTTGCTTTTTCAAAGCGCCAGCGATGCACTTAGCCCTGTACAAGACATGGGCCAGGACCCAGACCCTGCCTCTCAGACCTTGCATCCAAAACTACAGACCGAGTCCAGATGCAAAGGCAAGGGGCCCAGAGACGGGGGGAGAACGTTTGGTGGATTCTGCCATCTGCCGCTCTGTGGGGTTTTCTGGCTCGCAGGCACTCCCAGAATGCACCACTCCTCTGAGGACCAGAGGCCCCAGCATAGAAAAGCGCCGGTGCCCAAGTGAGTCACTGGGACTTTCACTCCTCAAATCCCAGAAAAGTTAGGGAGTTGTGGAAACTCGGTCAGCCGTAAAGACGAAGGGAGGTCAGGCAGCTGCTGAGACCCCGAGCCTCCAGACAACAGTGTTACCATCTCCGGCTAGTCAGGCGCCGAGGAGAGGGTTGGATGGTATCATTCTAATTTACACGGGATTTTGTTTCCTTCCAAGTACTCAGCATGTGGATCTAGGTGATATCAAAGCAGAGCATTATACAATAAATAGGCTTAACCTCTGTCTTGCTCACTCTCATCTCACTGTCTCTGCACTGAGACCATGGGAAGCTGAGGCTGCTGGGGTTGCCATAGTGACCAATTAGGATTACTGAAACGTTCCTGTAAAGCAAGGAGACCATATTGATTCCTCATTGGTGGGGGCCGGTTATGGAAAAAATAATCTGCATGGAGCTGCACTCCCGTAGGAGCCTAGCCCCGGGTCTGGGAGAAGGAGGAATTAGGGCTTTCCAGGGGAGACTGTTCCAGTGTGTTCATCATCTAATAATAAGGGTCTTAATGCCAGGGATGTAGCGCGTGTGTGCTGTGTGTGTGTGTGAGTGTGTGTGCTGGGGTCTGACACAGACTTCTTGTGTTACGTTGTTCCGTGCCTCAGGTTCCCTTTCTGTATAATGGGGATCATACCACTTGCCTACCTCACAAGGGGGGTAGAGAGGATTAATTAAGCAGTGCCAGTAAAACATGTTCATCTTCCTGGAGAGAAGGTGCTAAAAAAGATCAAAGCACTAGAAGAAATCCATAGGCTTGTTTTTCCCCTTCTCTTTTAATTATTTGACATATCTCAGGTGAGTACATTAATGAAGGAGTAAGACACCAGACACCACCCCATGCATTATATTTCAGGAGGTTACCACATCTTTCCGTCACCCTGCCTTTAGCGTTTCCTCCCTCCACCCCAAAACCCGGGGTGTGCGCTAACCTCCCGGAGCTATCTGAAATCACAGACCTGTAAGGGGTCAGGGTAACCCATCTTTCGGAGGACTGACTTGCGTTTTGAGTTATGGCCAAGCAGAGATGGTATTTCAGCAGGTGCCTCCCACAAAATCAGATTTAATTGGGGTCGAAAGGTAAAGTTACCCACGGAAAATAGACCACCTAGGAACTCTCTGTGGAGTTTAAAAAGTGCCTCAAAGACAGCATGAAAGAGCAGGAGCCAGTGATTAATTTCACCTCAGGAATTATTAAAATGCCTACGCAACACAGATGGCATTAGAAGTTTTCAGTCAATTAATCCGCCATTTGTGAAGGGCTATCGTATTGGGGGAGCTGCTTTGATTTCCAGAGCTTCATGGGCTCCACAAGGAGGTGAGCCAGCTCTGAGCTCGGGTTTCTCTGTCACTTGAGGAAGCCTTGTGGTTGAAGATGGGGATGGGTTAGTGCATACCAAATAGTTAACCTGTGGATTCCTGCAAAATACCCCCGAGTCATGTACTAGCTAAGAGCCATTTGAGCTGCAGGTGCGTGAGGAAGGAAGGATGGCTGAGGAGCAGGACAGTTATGGTACTGATCTGGGAGTTAGGGGACTGGGATTAATTCCCAGCTCTGATGTTGACCCCTTGGGTATATCATTTAATCTCTGCATCTCCCCTCTCCATCTTTAAAATAGGGAGAATGGTACTTCATTGTATTACCTATTTAGACTATTAACTCTTTGAAGGCTGGATCTGTGTTTTACGCTGTATCTGTGCCGTGCCAAACACAATGCAGCTCTGATATTGGCCGTAATAAATGATAATAAGGCGACACATAAATCCCTGCTCTTTCCAAAATATGAATCGTTTTCCTGAAGAGGCACAACACGAAGCCAGCTGGGGATTTCTTTCCGAGAGCACTGGTGCATTATTAGCTCACCAGATAAATCGGCATCCCCTATATACGCTCTATTCACTTGGAATGAGAAGAAGATGGCGGGAGGAGATGAAGACAACAGTGGCTGAGTGTAGGGAAAAAAAGATCTAGGAAAACTACCAGGGCTTAATTTTTAGGGGTCTTGCAACCACCTGAAATCCTCTGAAAATTGGGCCCCGGGTTAAACTCACAGGCCTAAATTTTCACAAGTGCTTCCTGGTTTTGATTGCCCTGCTTGAGACACTTGGAAGAGCGGATCAGGCCCCATTGGGATTGACCCTAAAAATGAAGGCACCCAAAATCACTGGGAACTTTTGAAAATCTAGGCCATGGATTTAAAAAGTTTGGCCTATTTCTTTCAACTTCACTAATAATAAAAGATGGAGTGGAACTGAGTAACTCACTCACTTTTCCTCACTTGGAAACAGTATCTTGATATTCCTATTGTAAGCAAAACCCAGTTTGGCTGGGATTCTCAGTACAGTCCACTGTGTTTTAGGGTATTAATCCCACCGCCTTTGCATGCCATCAACTTCAGTGGCGCTGAATATGTCAGTCACTTCTGCGGATTAGGCTCTAAATGACTGGTTTAGTTAACAGCTCACTGAAAGTATTTTCAATATTTGGGATTATTAAATTCTTTGGGGAATAGTTACTTTGGTTGAATTCTGGGTGGAGCTGAAGGGGCAGAGCCACAAATAGCATCTCTGGAGCTCCCCAGTTCTATGGCTTAGTCTATGCCATCCCTGTCGCCAGTGTCAGGGAAATCTACAGCTGCCAGTTTAGGGAACGGTCAGATCAGGGAACCTAGTGTTGTGTCCAGCCTTTGTCCCTTTAATGACTGAATCAGAACCCTCGACCTCAACAGCCCTGAGGTGTGGGAAAGTTGAGATCTGCCTGGATTTGACCAGTCTGGCTTGGACCCATCTCTGATTTAAAGTTCTCCCCCAATATCTGTTCCTACATTCTGCAACGTTGCATCCAGAAAACCCGTCTCCCTCTTACTTTGCCCCTTCTTTCAGCAGGCTAGTCACAGAGTGAGGGGTGGAAAATCTTTTAAATTAAACTGTGCAAACTGGAATTGCCATTTCTTTAGTCTCTGCACTAAAAGGCTGGCCCATCCATCCATCCATCTGTGCCCAAGTCTGAAATCCATTACAGTGCTTCTCTCACACCTTTTGCTCCGAGAACCAGAGCAAGACCCTTTAAATATTGATCATACACGAAATCACCTGAGTTCATTCAGCATAAGCCAAGAGGAATGGGTCATATTTAACTGCAAGTCTAGCTTTACTGGCTAAAAGCATGAAGAAAAAGGAAGGTGAAAGTAGACAGACATGACACAGCAACAATGAAAAAGGGGTGGTCTGGTTGAAAGAGAATTTAAATGGTGGGCAGACGAAGGATTGTGGTTAAAGCATCTAACACAGATTTCCTATCGTGGTAGATGCTAGAGTTGCACTGAGGAAGCCATGTGCAGTGCACTCAGTAGCAAGCTTGATTGGTCTTACAAAAGTCAAGAACTCTGCTACGTATTCTTGAGGACTATCTATTAGTTATTATCATGGTATCTATTAGCTGTTTACATATATACAGCCATAGACCATTCTTGCAACAGTAGGAACCACAGGTGTAAACTGCTCTTGGGGTTTTCCCAGCCTGACCTGAAACTGGAAGCGCCAGAAATCTCTCAGGAAAGCCTCTTTACACAAGATTTCCAGCCCAGCTTTGCCGATTCAGAGAATTCGGTGAAGCATCCACACTTCTAGGCATTTATCTGGAACTTGTGAGGTTCATTCGTTCCTAGAAGAGATGCCATTTTAATAACCAGTAGGGTTGCTTTCAAGAGACAATGGAATAAGAAGGGAAGAAGAGACCCAAGAAAGTTAGACCAAGGAAGAGATAAGAATGCAGGCCCCATGATACTGCACCGCAATTCTCTTTTTCCACACGCTGCTACAGAATTCTTGGTCACACAGGCAGAAACCCCCAGACTTTGAACATTACTTTGAACTGCAGACCCACAGTGATGCTGTGCCCTGCAGGACAGGCTGAGCTGCCTAGGGATTGTGTGCTGAGGAATGGAGTCCTGTCAGGGGGGACGCACGGGGATATTTTCCTACAACACGATCCTTCGCCGAAAGAAGGAACACACAACGTGCGCCAGGTATAAGGAGAATAACTTGATAACACATCTGCACCGCAGGGTCTCCTTCCTCCCCAGGCAGCTAATAACCAAGTAGCTGAAACCTGTCTCCTTCTGTGGGATTAATTCATTATTATAAATCCCATCAGCTTGGAACGTCAGAATTTAAGATGCAGCTAATGAGTCAAAGGCTTTCTCTTTCTCTCTCCGTTTCTCCCCCTCCTCCTTTCCCTGCACACGTCTGATTCTGCAGGTGCAGGGTAATTAAATGCACTCGGTGGAACTCAGTGCAGGATGGACTGTGGCTGGTAACGGGAACCCTCATAAGGAGATGGTCACAATAGCTGTATTGGTGGAAGGAGACCAAGAACTTGGGCTAAGATGGGATGTTGAGCATCGTGTTGGGACAGACGGACGTGTGTCTGAAGCGTGTACACCTCCATGAAGAGAGAGGAATTATTTAGGGTGATTCAGAGGGGATATAACAAACATGAGTTGGGGTGAAAGCGAGGAAAGGGAAAGTAAGGGTGACAATCAGGGAAGCATTGCCAAGTGATTAGAATAATGATGATCAAAGCTACTTGAATTCAGTCCTTTTTTTATTATTATTTATTTTACAGATTCTGAACCAAAATTAGGGCCTTATTCTTCTGTGTACTGTATAAAGAAAGGAAGAAAAAGTCTGTGCCCCAGTGTGCTCACAATTGAAATAGATGAATCGTTTATAGACAACTGAAGAGAAACAGAGGCAAAACAACTTGCCCAAGGTCACACAGCAAACCAGTGTGAGAGCTGGAGTTAGAACCAAGGGTCTCCTGAGACCCAGTCTGCTGCGCTACCCACTAGATCGCACTGCCTCTTTTTTCCTGTGTGTAAATCATATTTGGACAGACTTTGACTGTAATGAATATATTGGTTTTTAGAAGCACTTGGGATATGGACAAAATTTTCAGCCTGTGGGGTACTGGCAAACCATGCACATTGATTATTCGTGGTGTGTGATTGGTTGCCTAAATCACGTAATACTGTTTCTGCTGCCTGATTGGGTAACTGAAATGTATGACGCAGAAGAATAATACTCGTGACTGTTTGTGCGCACACAAGTCCCCCTGGGTGTATGGGATGGGTGGCTGCTCCCCGAATGCTCATGCAAAGGAAATCCTGTCCATGTGAAACCATGGCCATGGTCTAAGTAAACAGCTTTTTGGAGCTGGAGCGAATAGTCCGGAGTAGGCACGGCCGCCCCCGCCCCCATGACACAGAGCATTCCAGCAAGAGGGGAGATCGTGGTGCATGAAGAGCGATGTAGTCTGAGCGAGGAGCCAGCGTGTGGAGGAGAATGCAGGTCTGAGGTGCCCAAATGACGACTCACATGAAGCACTATGGCAGCATTTCAGAACCAAAATATTTAGGTTATTTTGCCCACAGCTCTTTTTCCTCCCCCTCCACTCCCATTTTCATCTACATTTTCCACAGACCCCTCTCCATTTTCTGACCAGCTCTATCCCTATGTACTGGTGATACAATATCCTCCATCTCTGGTTAGAAATAATACTTTCTACCTACAGCAGCGTCACACAAGGGCCTTGTCTAAACCCCAGAATTATTGCTCAAATGTTCCACCCTCGCTAGCACCGGTGCAGCTCCACCAGCAATAAAAGTGCTAGTGCAGACACGGGGTCAGCAGCTGCTGCTGTTGAAGCATCATTTTGCATGCCCTTACTCTGCTCACGGTTAGACAGCACAATTCTGGCAACCTGCCTATGCTTGTGCTTCAGCTGTTGCTGCCAGTAGTAGAGTTGCATTGGCATTAGCACTGGTGAGGAATTTTAGAGTAGCGTGGGCTAGCATAGGCAAAGGCAAAGATGCAAAGCGTTGTACAAACATTAACCAGCCAGGTTTCATAACACCCTGTGAGTTAGACAAAGGCTATCTTCATTCCCCATTGAAATTCTGCCAGCGGCAGTCAGGAACACTACCCAGTAGTGTTGGCCAGGAAGACTCATTTCCCCCAATCACAGACTCGTTAGGTTCCAGTATCTCATTTTGTTACTGGAACACTGAGAAAAGGTGGACAATTTTCAAGATCACCTAAGGGGTTTAGGAGCTTACGTCCTATTTTCAAAAAACTTTTGAAAATGGGATGCAGCCTCCTAAACCATTTAGTACTTTTGAAAATGTTATTCAGTCTAATATGGCTGGAGGAGAGAAACACTCTGCCCATTTTTACCATGTCCTCCCCACACTCACCACACACAATATAACAACTTTTTGGGCTTGCCTATGTTTAAATGGAGGTTTAGCCATAAAATGAATTTAGATTTAATTTGCAAGTGAAAAAGATTGCTTTCTTTTGTAGCTTACACTGAAGCCCAAATGTCTAAGCTGCTAGGTTTTAAGTCTAATTAACTGCATTTCACAGCTTATTTAAAGAAAAGAAAGGAGGCATTAAAATGGTAAAATCTAATTTTTAAGTAAATCTTTCAGCACAAAATTAATGTCGTAGTCTTCCAGCCGTCTCGGCAATATATCTCTTGTCTTCAAATTTCAAAATGAGCTTTTGCAAAGATGAAATTATTCATTAGACCGCCTGGTAAGGGATAAATAAGCGTCTCTTCACATCCAAGATCTTCCGTTCGCCGGTTAGTAAAAGACCGATTTATTCAGTCTTGTGGCAAACTGCTGATCAGATCTCATAAAGCAGACAGGTAAAAAGGAGGTTGGGGAGCAGGGAGAAGAAAATGTTCTGGCAGGAGCATCTTGTGGGTTTCGTACCAAGGGTTACGCCTTGGTACTAAAGCAAGGACCTTAGGGAGCTCCTAGGAACTTTGATCTAATACTTAGGGCAGGAGACAGGACGACTGCATTCTCTCCCTAGCTCTGCTCTTGCTCGCTGTGTAATTGTGGGCCAATCCCTGCCTCTTGCTGTGTCTGTTTCTCCACTTGTAGAAATCCTGACCTGTCACGCAGGGATGGCTCAATACCTGTAAAGCACGGAGAGGTCCTTAGATGGGCAAAGGTAATTGGAACTGTAGGAGCAAGTGAGTTTACTTCACAGCTAGAGGAGGCACATGAGCGAGACCAGACTGCATGACTGAATTCCCCAGGGAGTGGGGTGGGGTGAAGGGGTGATGAAGGTGGTTTGGAGCTACCATCACCTCACCATCCCTTCAGCTGCACCAAGCGTTTTTGAGGCTCTGACTCGATGGATCTGCTTCTCCACTCATGCACACCAGTGTAAACCAGTAGTAACTCCACTGAAGCCACACATCAGTGTAAAGCTAGTGTAACGCCAATGCCATTGCTAACCCTTGGTTCGTGCTCTGCACCATGCACTCTGCCCCCCATCAGAGACTGTCCTGGGGCTGAGAGGTGTAAGGGCATATTTATCAGAGGTGTTGAGTCCTTGCTGCCCTGATTGCTTTCAGTGGGCACTCAGCAGCTCTGAAAACCAGCCCATATGTGGCCTGCTCAGAGCCCCCTGACTAGTTCGTGACACAGCCAGAAAGAGAACCCAGAAGTCCTGACTGATGGGGCTCTGCTTCACTCACTGTACCACACTTCCCAGAGCAGATGCCTGAATCTGGCTTCCTCGCTGATGTTAATATCCTCAGGAGTGAGCGCTTGGCACCACCCCGTGTCTGTTCCTCTCCTACCACAGCTTGTTCATTTCCAAGCCATGTTTAACTTGACAGGGTGGCGACCTAGTCGCTCCCCTCGATGATTCACCATCTGCCTCTGTGCTCTTAGAAGGCATCTTTGCTCACCTCGTTTGAAGTCCTGGGCCTCAGCGTTTCAGCAGCACCAGTCCTTTACCTCACTCTGATTTCCCACACAGCGCTCACCTCCTCCCTTTGTTACAGCATGGTCACGTTCTCTATCCCCAGTCTGGCTTGCCATGATGAATCTGATCTCAGGGGCACTCTAATTCATGTGGAAAGGATGACCTGGACTCTGGTGAGACTCATTGCACTTCTCTGGACCTATTCTCTCTCTTGGCACAGTAAATCTCCCGCCATCCCTGATAGGGTCGCAGCCTTGATGCTTTAATTACACATTAATACCCAGAGAGCACTGGCAATTTTGCTTCCCCCCTGTTCATTCATGTTCTCATCACCCTGCCTGTCCCTGAGGAGAAAGGCAGCCTCCGGGGAAGCAGACATCCTGGGCAGCTCAGAAGTGTGCCTTCCGTTCCCAGCTCTATCAGGCACTTGCTGCATGACCTGGACTGAAGCCATTTAGAGCCAACCTTTTCAGTCTTGGGTGCCCAACTTTGGACACCGAAATAAAAGTCCACAGGAGCTGTGAGGGTTCGGTCTCTCTGCAAATCGGGCGTTATTTAGGCCTGGTCTACGCTGGTGACAGTGTGCGAGGTGTGTGTAGCTACACGCCGCAGTGCAAAGCAGGTAGTGTCCACACTGCAGTGTCATTACGCGCAGCAGTGAAAGGCTCTGGAAGCTTCCCACCACCAGAGCCTTTCTCGACTGTGGGAATCCTTCCCTGCAATGGGGAAAGGCTGGGAGGCTGTGGAGGGGGGAGGCAGTGGTTGGGCGTGTGCAGAACCGTGTAGGGTGCATACCCTAGGTTCTCTACCCTCCTTGTCTAAGTGGTGCCTCGCCATTGATAGTGCTATTTACACCCATGCTGGGAGGGCATGTAGTGTGTATACTCTGCATGCTGCTGGACGTGCAGACATCACCTTTGTGCCTAACTTTAGGCAACTGAGTTTGTAATTGTTGGACTTAACCTCTTGGCTTTAGCCACATTATCCAACCCATTTACAGCCCAGGTAGGTTCCATCACCGCTGCGGATTTTAACCCTGATTTAATTAGGTCCCTTGACTCAGTTGCTTTAGTAGTGCTTGAGAGGCCCTAAGACACAGAGCGGAGAGTGCAAGGTAATCCTCTGCGCTGGTTTAAGGGGTTGTGACTTGGGCAAACTGGTTTGAATGGTCTGAAGTTTGGTCCAAAACTCAGTCCAGGCTGAAAAACTTTTTGTGAGTTTTGGAAAAATGAAGTTAAAATTTTCTATGACAGCTGCTCAAAAATCAGGAAAGCAATGTAATGAAAAATTTAGACATGACAAAGTTGTGAGGTTTAAAGTGGAGCCATTTTCCATTTTGTGTGAAATTTCCTGTGATTTCTTTTACCAAAATCTTTCCAAGTGTTTTCAATTTTTTTTTATTTGATGAAAACCTAGTTTTTAGTAAGAAAATGTAGTTTTGAGAAACAAAAAATGCGTATCATAATTTTGATAAGCATGTTGGTAAAACGTTGTGGGAAATTTAGCGAGAACAGAAAATTCCATTGATGACAATTTTAGTGACAGGTTTTCTTTTTGAAAAAAGGCCACTTTACATGTGAAAAATGGTGACTAGTTCCATTGTCTTTGTTTTTTTCTTTAAAAACCCTAGGCACCTCTTTGGCTCCTTGCCACTGCAAAAAGCCAATTAGAAAGCAGTTTAGACTAGGAATCCCACAAAAATCCTCTCCTTGTAAGATGTCCAACCTTGTTTTGCCAAGCCTGAGGTTGTGGATTGCTGACAGCAGCTCTGTCTTTAGCTAGTGCTTCTTGTCTGAACTTCTGGATGTTGATCTGAACCAAAGCCAAACTCAAAAGCTTTGGTCAGTTTATCCATTGCTAGTAATAATCTTTTAAAACCCTATACAAATTTAAACCAATCCATGACAGTCTCTAGGACTTCACAGTTGCATAATGCTACTTAGTGTGGTTTCAGTACTTCACAGGGCCAGAACTGCGTGTCTTCTGCTCCAGAAGCCACAGGTCTCGATCACTTGAGCCAAAGAGGAATCTCTGTTAGCAATATGAGGTGTTTGGCACACAACTGAGGAGCTCTGGTTCTAGCCGGCAGAGGGCAGTCGTGTCTCAGCCATTATCCAGTTCATTAGAGTGTTTTAAAGTTACAGTCCGGGGGCAGCTGCTGGGAGAGCGGGGAATGTATGGTTATTCATGACTCGTTGTGCGAAGGGTTGTTGGAAGGAGGCCACTGCCAGTCGTGCGCTAGCCCACAAAGAGAACACGTTGCAAAGGTCATTTCCCCCTTTGTAATAATCACTCTGGCAATCATTATTGCTTTTGAATGTCACCCACTTCCTCCCTTAGACACAATAGATGAAGACCTTGCCAAGGAAATGAAATAAATGATTTACAATGGCTTTATATATTAAATCTCAGAGACAATATTACCAGTGACTCCTTCCATTATTAGATCAAGGCAAACACATGGGGTTCAAGTGAAATGCAGTATAATGCCTGGGAGTGAAGATTGGAAACCCAGGTAGCTGACACAATAGAATATTACATTTTCTTGGCCCCTTGGAGGCAAAAAGATATTGTTGTGACCCTCGTCCCTTAATGGATATTTGCCCACATCATAAGATTCCCCCAAGGACTGACATACAGCCTGGTTCAAGTGATCAATTCTGCATACGGAAGGGCCAGCACTGGACTAGCAGGAGGCATTGCAGAAAGGCAGTGTGTTGGTGTGGTGCTGTGAGGCAATAGGACTGGAGTGGCCATGGGGGCTGCACGTCAGGACTGAAGTACGTTGTCAGGACTGGTTAGGAAGGAGAGGTCTGGAAAAGCAGGGTGCATTGGCAGAGATGTGGGGTGAAGGAGTCCCTGTGCAGGTTGTCTGGTGGCCTCCAGTAGGGACTGAGAAGCACTGACAGAGTTTTGTTATGTATCTATCTGCAGCCTGCATTACCAACCCCAATCTGCCTAGAGCGTGAACTTCTCCCACTGGTTTAAAAAAATATTAAATGGAATTGTAAAAATATTCGAAGTCCATTTTTATGCCACTCTTTAAAAACCTCGTATTTTTATACTTGATTAAAGTGAAATAATTAATCGTAGAAGTGACACATTTAATGCTAATTACATAATTGCTTGCCTGTAGGGTTTCTCCAACTCTGAAGCTGCTGTTTTGACCTTGAAAAGGCTCTGACTCATTCATGGTCTGAGTAGGGAGAGGTGGGGTGGAGAGAAACCAAGAGGAAGAAAATAAAACATATTGTCTTTGTCTTGCTTTTTGATTTCTTCTTTTCGGGGTAGGATAAATATACACACGCACCCCCCCCCCCCCCAGGCCACTTAGAGCTTTATAGGTCTAAAACAACACCTTTAAGGAGTCTATATATACGCACACACACACACACGTATCTTAAAGGTGACCTGTAAAGCCCTAACTGAGGTGGGCCATACTTATCTGACTTATACTTAGCTCTCTCTCTCTCTCTCTGGACCGCACTGCCACAGCTATGATCAGTAACAGTTCTCGAGCTGGACATCCTTCAGGTCAAGAGAGGGGGCAGCTGGCAGGGTGTCTCTGTGCACTTACTTCCCACTTGGATTCACAGTGGCCCTGGTTTATTGACCTCAAGGATATGGAGCAAGGACATTGCCTTCCCAGAGTTGTGAAAAGTAGGGGTGGCCTTAGGTGAGAGATCTTGAAGATGTTCAGTGTGTTTCTTGCGGCTAAGCTCTTGCTGGCGGTTGTGGATTTTGGTAGAAGAAAAGAGGAGGCAGCTGGCAGGGCATTCTCCAAGGAGCAACCTCTCCCCTTCCCTTCCTCCCCAGGCCCTTTAGAGTGCACTGCAGCAACCATCTCTTCTCCTTCACCTGCAAGAACATGGATGGTGAGCGCAGCTGGGTGGGAGGAGTCTGGTGGGGATTTTGTGAGAGGCTAATTAATGTGCTTCACAGAGTCAGACATTTACTCGGGTTAACCAGCCTGTCATTTCCCAGGTCATCTCATTCAGCCTCGTAAAATATTGACATAACTCTGGATTTCCCCAGTCCCCATTGTTCCAAGAAGCTGGGACTGGAGGACAGGGGATGGATCACTTCATGATTGCCTTGTACTGTTCATTCCCTCTGAAGTATCTGATACTGGCCACTGTCAGAAGACAGGATCCTGGGTTAGACGGACCATTGGTCTGTCCCAGTCTGGCTGTTCTTATGTTCTCATGTCAGCTTTGTTCAAAATCAACATTTCTGGTTTGGAGAGCTCTTCAGCCAATTCTTTTAACGCTCTTGGATGGAAGTTGTCTGGTCCTACAGATTTTATGCTGTGGGGTCGTTTGACTTGGTCTGGGGGTAACTGAGGGGTCTGTTTACTGATACGTGTATTTTTAAAAGTTTGTCTAGGGCATGTGATGGGCACTTCTTGTTGCAGAGTAGTAAAAAATGACATAAATGAATAAAGATGACTAACTAGAGCGGTCTCCTTTTGGCTGTCAGTAATCCCCCCTTCAAATAATGATTATATATCTAGAATAATCCATAACACCACATAATAACAGGCATGCACACACACACTTCTCCATCGTGTGTTCTAACAGAGCAATCATAAATGCCTCGCTGCTGGCACCACATGACTAAACATCATAATTTACCTTGAAAAACTCTGGCCATAAAGAACTGAAATGGTCTCTTCTTTCCTTTATGTGGAAGGATATTTCTCTTTCCCGATCATGGAGGTCAAACAAACCAACAGGCCAGCTTAAAAACGTAATCTGTCATGCTTTTCTGGTGCCGGAGTATTAACTTTTTAGCCATTAGACTTGCTCTCATTATAATGTATTTTATGTAATTTAGCTATGTGCATTAACAAGTGAAGCCTTTCCAACAGATATACTCTGGGGTCCTCTGATACATTGCTTCTGAGGATCACGTTTAGCCTTTTATATAGAAGAGTTCCAGAGAGGTAGCCGTGTTCGTCTGTATACAGCAAAAACAACGAGAGTTCTGTGGCACTTTAAAGACTACCACATTTAATTTTAGCAGGCATAAGCTTTCGTGAGGCTCAGCTCACTTCGTCTGTTGCATTTCTACCTCTGAGCTGAGCCTCACGAAAGCTTATGCCTGCTAAAATTAAATGTGTTATTCTTCAAAGTGCCACAGAACTCTCGTTGTTTAGCCTTTTGACTGCTCTGTCCAATTCCCTTTCTCACTGGGTTGCTTCACTTAGACACAGGGAAAGTGGAGCCATCTGATGCACACTGCATTTTCAGGCCCACCAAGTGACAGTGGGCAGCTGGATTTTCTATATGACTCTTGTAGTGCTAGTGAAAACAGGGAGCCACAAAATTCTGTATTCAGGGTTTGAATTTATTTAACCGGAAGTGTTCAGAGAAGAAAGTTGTTCTTGGGGTAAGGCAATCGGATGGGACTTTGGGGGCTGGGCTTAATTTGACCTTGGGTAAGTCATTTAATCTGTCTGTGCCTGAATTCCTCAACTGTAAAATGGAAGTGATACTTCCTTTCTCCCACCGTTTGTCTATTTAGATTGTAAACTCTTCAGAGCAAGGACTGTCTCTGACTATATGTCTGTACAGCACCCAGCACAGTGGGGCTCTGATCTTGGTTGGGTCCTTTAGAGGCTAATGCAATACAAATAACTCTACTGGGGACAGAAAAGTTTTGTGTTTTTAAAGCCCATGTAGTGGTGGTTCTGATCCCAGTCACAGTATATCTAGAATGCCTCACGTTGAAAAGGATTTGAATAAATGGTTCTGAGTTTTGTCCCAACTCTGGGCCTGCCTCAGATCACACTCCAGTATTGCACCAGGATAACTACATTGCCATATATGGAGTCACTCCAGATTCATACCTGCTTAACTTAGACCAGAATCTACCCCGCTCACCTTATACTAGAGTTGGGCCTGGGCCACCGAATTTAAGCAGTGGCTTTGTTTTGGGTCCCTTGCTAACATTTTGTTCATGACTGGGTATTTTAAACTTTTAAATGAAATTCCTTTAATTATTTTGTAAGGGTTTATTTCACATTTCCATGGGCTTTTCCTGAGCTGGGTCACATGACAATCGCCGATAAAGTTTCCTCGACTGTGATGGCTGGTGTGGATTTATTATCTGCACTGACTGATCTTTCGTTCCAGAAGTGAAAAAAGGCAGGACATGCCTCTTAGGTTTGCAGCTGAGGATTGAAAACCACTTCTGAAGCCGTGGCCATGCACTGATATAAAAAGCATGTTAATTACCAATGGGAGGCAGAGCGCAGGAGAGGAGTAATTAGCCGATTGGGATGTATGTAACAGAATCTGCTTGCTAGCATATCCCAGACTGCTCAGACTAACACTTGGTGTGAAGAAGAGAGGAAAGTTTTGCCATCCACAAGATTTAGTCACAAAGCAGTATCACCCCGGGAGATGGAATCATATGTGACTAAAGGGAAAATATTGTCTCCTGAAAGGGAAGTTAACTTAGGAAGTGGGTGTCAAAATTCCTGAGCAGCGTTGGTGGGACATATTCAGCATTTCAGTTTTAGGCCGCTAGTTCCAGTCCAGATCATACTGGTAGAAACGGTTCTTCCCATCTGAGGGTGGGCTCCTTCAAAGTAGTCTCGGTTCAGTCCCTTGTGCAGAGAAAATTAGAGCAAGAATGGACAAGAGGAGGGAGAGTGGAGGCAAAGCCAGCCACAGATGCCTCCGCACCCCTATGGAGAGGAAGAGATCATGCAACCTCATACAATCTGATCTGGAAATGAGATTTTAATGAGAATGCTCCATAGGAGAGAGGAACCATCACACTTTCACGGAGCTGTCAGCTCCCCACAGAGCTGGAGAGATAGTATAACACAGAGCCTAGAGGAAACCCGAGTCGGAGATGGGAAATGAGAGGCCAGATTCTCAGCTGGCATCTGTCAGTATACCTTCATTAGAGACGGTGGAGCCAGGTCAGTTTACGCGAGCGGGGGATATTGCCGGAGATCTTTATCCAGAAGAGCAAAGGGATGGCGGGGTTGGCCAGAGCTGCTGCAAACGTGGATAAATGAGCTCTGAACTGGCGTGCCGGTGAAATTGTATAGAATATACAGTCTCAGGCCTCTCGGTGTGTCATGAGCTGATGCATTGGGCAGATGGCACAGTAACTTTTCACTGTTAACTAAAGATACAGGCAGCATTGACAGCACGCGCACTGTAATGATTGCTGCCTTCCATATCTCATGTGCTAATGCTCAAGCTTTAAGAAGCGTTTAAAAGAGAGCTCAGTCCGAGAGACTTGCTGCAATTGCCAGTCCCGCTAAGGCTGATGAGAAGAAGCTTGGTGTCCTGCCACAGACACGGGGTTTGTGTAAGGAGAGGGCAGGTTTTGAGGAGCTTGTGTGTGTTGGGCAGATCAGGACTGAGAAGGTGAGAAACAGCACAGATCTGTGGCGATGCAGGACTGGCATATAGTACAGGATAGATGTTTGCGAGGCAGGCGGATGCTTGTGAGGGAAACAACAGCAAGGGGGTGCTCTGGCTAGAACTATGGAGCATTTTCCGAGCTGGAATAGCAAGGGATGGTGCAGGTTAGGCAAGCCGCTGTGACGACTGACCTCACTGAGACTGCGACCATATGCAAATGTCACTGTCTCTACCACCTCTTCTCTCCTCCTCCTTTCTCTGTCCCAGGGTGTCAGCTCAGTAACCTGCCGAGTATTGTCTCTAGATCCAGCCTCCTGAGCTCTCTGGGGCAGGACTTTCTTTGTGTTTGTTTGTACAGTGCCCAGGACAATGAGGCCTGGATCTCTGATCAGGGGGTACCACACAAGAAAGAACATATAATGATGCCATTTAGGGCTGGGTGGGTGCACTGGTGAGGGGGTGTGGGGAGTTTTCATTGCACTTGCCTGCACTTGCCCTGGGGCTAGCTCCACAGCTGCATTAGGCCAGATTTTTCAAAAGAGCTCAGCACCCATAACTGGGGCGAGCTTTTCGAAGGAGCTCGACATCTTGGGTGCATACTGGGGGCCGAGCACTTGAAAATCTGGCCCTGAACTCTCTTGAATCCCAAGATTTTGTTATATAAATTACATTTGCTCCCGCATCCCAAGGAACTGAACCAAATAGCCCGGGGTAGAGAGGGACTGTCTTGTGTGCCACTACCACTAATAAAATTAGCACTGTGTGTTCAAAAGCCCACTCTCTCACTCTCCAAAGGGTTCCTGTCATCCTCCTAGCAAGCTTTGCCAAAGTGATGCTCTGACAGAGATTTTGATAGGCCAATTGGGTAATTTTAGCCTAAACCTTTTGAAAAGTCCATGAAGAGCTGCAGATTATCATTTCGTACTTGAATAAATTATAGGTGGAAGTACAACTTTCAAAGCTTGTGTGTTCTTCCCCCCATGTCCTTGGAGTTGACATTCTCCTCTCGCTATCTCTCTGATAGCTATGGAGACAACCTGAAGGCTCCTCCAGGAGTAGGGGGACATTCAAGGGACATCACAATACACAGAGGGGCAGTTTGCTTCCTAGCCATCTCTCCGGGGGCTTTACATTTCCTGTGGCAGATGTGTAGCAGTTGTTAGATGAAATCTAGTGAATTTCGAGACTCGACCCTTTAAATATTGTTCCATGTGCACACCGCACGCACAGAGCCCTGACAAGACTCTGAAAATCCTATTTGTTTTAATATACTTTGCACTTCTTACAAGGCTCTCAAGACATTTGACCCTTGATAAAGCCTCATCACATCTGCCTGAAGGAGAGAAGAATTATTATCCCCATTCTACAGAGGGGTAAAGCAAGGCCCTAGGAGATGAATGGCCTGGTTTTCAAAGATGCTGAGCCCCCACAGAAAGTCAGTGGCAAAGCTGGAGATAGACCCAGGAGTTCCAATTACCAATCCCTTTAGCTCCAGGAAACGGGGGGTCTCACTGATAGACATGGGATTGTGGGGTTGACTCCAAGAGGGTCCCCTTCCTATTGAACATTTCCATTTCACTAGGGCTTTGTTTACACTAGCAAAACGACCTGTTGTGTCCCCAATGGGTACAGCTGAACTGGTGCTGCATGGGGTTTAACTGCAAGCACAACCAAAGACTAGCTGTGTTCAGCACCATTCCAGACGTTGCAGGTAAAAGTTGCTGCAGACTGAGTTAGATGAAACACTAATTAAGATGCTGGTGGTTAATCTACGTTAATGCTCCTCCGGCTCTGCCCCAGTGCAGCATACAGCTCTTACGTTGCCTGCGAGTCACCTAGCATGCTAAGTAAGAGCAGTACAATAGGGTGCCCTTTGGCTGTCCTGTTCCATTCTGAGCACGGATGTAGCTACTAAGACTCCAGTTGGCAGAGGCACAAACAGCCGAAAGAGGGACCTTTGGACAGTCAGAGAACTTCCTGCAGTTTTGACTGGATTTTCTCCGTCCTGAGCTGCTTGGCTGCTTGCTCCAACCCCCGCTCATGGTATCTTCACTTCAGTATCACTCCTCCTGCCCTCTTCTTCCATTCCCTGTCCCCCTCTTCCCCTTCTCTTCAGTGTCCCTTTTCTGTTTCCTTTAGCTGATCCCCTCCCCCCCGGCCAAAAATTGTGGCACTAACATGATGTTTGCTGCCATCATGTTGCTCACCGTGCCTGTGTGCCTTACCCCTTCCACACCCTGGCTGTGTCTGCTCTATGTAAATTGTCAGCTCTTCAGGGCAGGGCCATCTTTGTGCATGTGCTACGGTAACACAAATGAATAATAACAGTAATAACAACACTGATAGGTATTGCCAGAGCCCGAAGTACCATCCAGCCTAGTACTCTGCGTCTGACAGTGGCCAGACCCAGATACTGCAGTGGAAACGCAATGCTGGGCAGTTATAGAATGAAGTGCCCCCAAGGACACCCTTTTCCTAACCGCCATTAGTCCGAGGTTTCCCTGATGCAGGAGGGGTTATAGCCCTCCCTGGATAGTTATTAACTCTTACTATTGTAATGCTTGATCCTCTCTTCATCCACGTAAAATTGGTTCTTTTTCTGAACGCTGCTAACCTGTTGGTCCCAATGACACTCTGTGTTGATGAGTTCCATGCGCTTACTGAGCTGCTGTGCAGAAGTTCACTCCTTTTACCTGCTTCCAAAGAGCCGTCTTTCCGTTTCATTGAATGCCACCTGTTCTAGTTTCTGGGGAGAGTGAAGAGAAGCTGACACGCTAGGTGATCTGTTGATCTCCCAAAATAGAAGTCCCCTGGCGCAGTTGTGAATGGATCACTCTGTCACAATTCCCACTGGAGTCAACAGGAGGTTTTGCTGAGGAAGGACTAGATACCAGATTTTCCATTTCACAGAAAAATCTGCAATTAAAAAAAAAAAAAAAATCCATCGTGGAACAGAATGAGAACAAAAATATTCAAAATTTTCCATGAAACAAAATGCCAGAAAAAAATGTTTCTGGTGAATCCTAAGATTTTGTTCTGATTTTGCCTATACTCCATTAATGATTAATTATAATTCTGTTATAGCGAGGGGGGTGTCTGCCTCATACAGGCAAACCAAGGGTTAACAAGAGTCTGAGCACTCAGTGAGCTCATCTTGCTGCACCTGGAGGGTGTGTCGGGTTTGATTTGTTATTAGGCCCAGCTGAGGCAGGGGGAACTGGCTCTTCATAACAGAAGGAAAGGAATGGTACAGAGTGGGGTTAGGAGTGGAACCCAGGATCAAGAAAACCAGGAGTGACAAGGGGAAGGGCCTGGGAAAGGCAGACTGAAGAAGGCCACAGGGATGGAACTGATTTCTGTGGTGGGCCCTGGCAAGGCACAGAGATGGAGTCTGGAGGGGTTGACTTTCCAGCAGAGAAAGGAGCTGGGAGGACCTAGGGAGAAGCCAGAAGCCTGAGAACCAGTAGAGAGGCTGCATTAAGCACAGACTGCAGGAAGGCAGCGCAAGGGGCTCAGAGATAGCACCATCTCTGAGAGCGGCTCCTGCTCCTTAATACAGGGTCTCTGGCTGGAACCCAGAGCAGAGGCTGGACCTGGCTTCCCCTCCCAACCCTGAGAAAAGGGTGCCCATGCCTGATGCTAGGACAATTGAGCCCAGGGTGTGGCTGAAGATGGAGTCTCAAGGATGGGGCAGAAGGATCTCTTGTGTTTGGGATGGTTTTGGACTCTTAGTTGTACTTCTCTTATCCTAGAAGGGGAGAGACTTTCAAGTGACCTGATTGGAGCATAGACCACCGTGGGCCCGAGAAGAGGAGAAGCTGCTCTGTCACATCCAGGGTGCTGCAGGGGTGAGTCAACACTTCTGCTACTAGCTGATAGTCAATAAAACAAATTGCAATGAGAAGTTGCTCCAAAACAGAAAATTAGCATTCAGTAACGGAATTGCTGAAACACTTTTGTCAAGTTCTCTTTCCAAGGGACATTTTGTTGAAATCAAGGCAGTTAGCTTTTGATGCGTTCAGCATTTCCTGATGGCCAAACGTTCCAGTGGAAAATTTCGGACTGCCTCGAGTCCCGACCTCCAGCTTGGGCCCGGTAGGCTCATTCGGGGTGTCTTTCTCTTGGTATCCAGGGGAGCTGGATTGGGCCTCAACAGCTCAAGATGATTGTGCAGCGGTGCTGAGCACCCTGCACTCTAGCTGAAGTCAATGTGAGTTGCAAGTGCTCAGCACCACTGAAACTCAGGCCCCAAGTGCAATTAAAGAGATCTAGCAGAAGGTTTCAAAAGACCAACCACCCAGGCCTGGGTGAAGAATCGAATCTGGCTGGTCCTGAGTAATAAACTGTTGCTCACTGCAGTGGGAGTGTGGAATATGCTGCATCTGCTGTGGTGAGTCAAATATTTTTACTAGTATTTTAAAGTAATTCTGAATTGCAATGTATTTTTGTTGGCTCTACTGTATGCCTGGCAATCAAACTGTGTGCTAAATCAGTCCATGGCAATCAATGCTTTTCTAATGAATTCGCAATTACTAATATCAGGACACTGCCTGTTTGTTTTTCTCTCTGCCCTTGTTGCATTCCTCCATGTTATTCCTCTAAGCTGCATAAAATACAGTAGATATATATAAAATATATATTTCCCTTTCCCCTCTGCAGACCTCATTGGAAAAGTTAATGGTGTGTTTCTTGAGTAATTAGAATGATTTAAATGGCCTGGTAAAAGTTCTTCAGATAAGGCGGCACTTCTCTCCCTCTGTCTGTCGTATCTTTGCAAGAAGGGTGAGGTGGAGAAAGAAAGAAATGGGAAATGAAGGGGAACAGACCCCCCAGTGGGGAGTTCTGGGATCAGATTGGATGGCAATTAATTATTCATAGCAGTCAGTTCTGCAGGATTTTCTGGTTCTACGACTAAAAATCAATTAAAATAATCACGTGTGTTGCAGTAATACGCTGCTAGTGCTCCCCTCTTACCTTTCATCGGAGGGTGTCAGAGCAGTTTAAAATAAAACAGGGCAACTGCAGGCAAACTGTTTTCCAGGAACATTCACTTGGGCTGTGTCTGTTCCCCTTTCGTGCTCACGTCTTGCGAGCACTCTAGTGAGTTCACTGGCGAGAACATGGATAGGAAGGCTGGGGCTGACGTGGGCAATAGGGAATATTTGCAGATAGTGACTTTGGCAGCAGTGGGCAGATCCTCAGTCGGTGTCAATCCGTGTAACTCCAAAGACTGGGGTGGAGCCAAGCTTTTAGTCCACTGTGTGTGTCTAGCAAAACATACCATTTGGCACAGGAGCCTTTTGGATCTCTAGCACACATGTCCACGTGTGCACACACGTTGATGTGTTCTGTAAATGCAAGATTATCACAACACTGATAAATACCTTGTTTCCGTAAACTTTCGTTCACTGCCCTAGGTCCAGCATCTTCACCGCGCTGTTCCTGCTCACTCACCCCTAAATCTCACACACCCATTGCAGGATACTATTAAAGTGTAACTAGTTGGTGACCCAGGCCTTCCAGGCCAGATTACTGCAGCTCACAGCAGGCGGGGTGGGAATGAGGGTACAGACAAGGATTCAGCCAGCCCAACGGCTGACGAATTGCATCCATTAAGAGCACATCACTGCAGTGCTCTGCTCCCTCCATTGTTAAGGCCTTCCGTATCGTTATGAGGTACCTAAGTAGACCTCATTACCTTATTAGCTCAGTGCTGGCCGCACAGCCTGTAGTGTGTTTATCATCCTAGCATGTCCGTGAGCTGTGGCAGAGCTGTTATCTCCACTGTACAGGGAACTGAGGCACAGCTGCTTAGTAACTTGCCCATGGTCCCAGAGGATGCCTGTGGCAGATCAGGGATTTGACCCCAGGCCTCCCAAGTTCCTGACCCCAGCACCATCCTTCTCCTAATTGTGGAATGGGCATGCTCAGGTGTCAAGCTTACAAAAGCTGGGGATGGAGATTTCTCAATAGCTGCAGAACTGGGGAGGCCCCTGCGGGGAGAATAACCACAGCACTCACCGCCTTCCTGACACTGGCAAATTCCACTTCTTCCGCTTGACCTGCCCACGGCAGCAATAGCAGCTGAGAGAGAGAAGGGAGGGGGAGGAAGAAGAGAAACAAATTCTCTCCCCACCTCCAACTTCAAGGCTAGAGTCTGACCCCGATCCATGTACTAAGAGCTGTCTGACCCTGCGAGCAGCCCCTGAAATCCGAATCTGGCCCTAAATAACGACAGATCCCTGCGGAGGAGGACCAATCTCCTCCTCCTCTTGGATTCTCTCTTGCTCTACCTCATTTTGGGAAGTGCTCAGAAAAATGGACTCCTGATTGACTCCCGAGCTCCCTGCGGATGCAGCCAGAAACCCTGCACAAGCCGTGGGAGGAGGAGCCAATCATCCTTGCAAACAGCAGCACTTACCAACCGCTCTGCAACTAGAGTGCTCTGAACATCTGTATTTTGGCCCTGAGCAGCAGGCTTGCCATGGCAACCGCCTCTGTTATCCCGACAGCTGTGGCAGTCCACTCATCGAGGTTGCTCTGACAGGCTGTGCTGGTGCATCCTTAAATTCAGGCCTCGGACAGCAGCATTTCGCAACACTAGCACAAAAGGAGCTGGAGCTGTTAAGCAAAGAGCTCTGCTAGGATATTTGCCCTGCCCCCCACTCACGTTCCCTGAAGCAATCTCAGGCAGCACAGGCATGTTGGACTGGGATTCACAGCCCAATCTGTTTGAGTCTCCATTTCAGATAGGCTTGGCTGGGGTTTTATTCTGCAAAACTCACACCCGGGTTGATTCACACCTAGGGCTGCTGTGTCTGAATCGCTAGGCAGCACCAAAATGTTAACAGCAAATACAAACATTGCACATACCTGTTTTTCTTAAAGATTTAGGATTTGGGTTTAGTTTGGGGGTAAAATCCAGGCCTGGTCCTTTATTCATGGCACATATATTTAGACCAGCCCCAGAGATGAGCTTAAATTAAAACCCACATCCAAATCTAATAAGAGAGGAATTGCCAGAGGGTGGGTAGGGTCCATCTGGTCCAGCCATCTGTCCCCAGTGACCACTATCGGCTGCATTGAACGAAGGGGGGGGGGGGGAGGGGGAGTGGCTCATGAGATTGCATGTCTGGGATGAGAGGTTGTGGTGGGGGGGGCCGTGTTACAAGTTTGTGCTGGCCCTGAAAAAATTATGCTTGGGCCCTGCTTGGATCAGGGGGTGTTTTTGGTCGGGCCCGTTGCCCTTCTCTACCTCAATGCATCCCCCAAGCTCTGCAGATGTGCATGGAGATATTGAGACCAGCTTCGCTTTGGAGTCTCCGCTCACGCTCAGCCACAGAGCCTTAGAAATTAAGAATCAATCTGATTATTCAGGCTCATAAACAACATCATAAAAATAACATCAATTTGCACAGAAAAGCACTGCATTAATGGGTCCAAATAATGATGCACTTTTACAACATAAATTTACAATCAATCTTGCTTTTAACGCCATGAAACAGTCGGAGAAGGATCAATTCCCTGCCTGAATTAGACCGCTTGAGTCAGAGCTGCTTTAGGGGGTTATTTTTGAAACCTTTTAATGACAGCACTAGCAGGGCTTTGCTAACCAATGCATTTGGTCTGTTTATTTGACAGCCGCACTCAGCAGCACCCAGCAAATGGGCTCTAATGTTAGGCCATTCAGGAGGTCAGAGCAAACACTGCCTCTCTTTGGTGTCCTTTGCTCTGTCTGAGCAGCAGGAGAGGGGGATGAAATGTAGCATTGGAAAGTGAGTACAGAGAACAGGCTGGCTGCAGACTGGCAGCTTGTCCTACGGCAGGCTGAGCTCTGAGAGACAATGGCTGCTTACTGGGGGTGCTGGGTGAGGGGATGACTGCTGGGGCTCGCCGGGGGTGGTGACAGGCACCTGAGAGAGCGCCGTGACACGTCCTACCAGCTCAGCTGGCGGAAGTGGCTTGTGCTGGGAGCTGTCCTGCCTACTTGGCCAGGGGAAAGAGAAGACTCTCTCAGCTAAGACCAATCCTTAGCGGGAAGAGGCAATTACCCATCTTCAGCCTCACCAGGAAAAATCACCTTTTAGCTGCCCCTTATTACCTCTGTGGTTTGAGTCCTGGTGATGAGAACGTGGCAACAGTTCATGGCTGAGGGGCTCCCCTGTGGTCATGTTTGCTTTGCTGACAGGCCACCGGAGACAGCAGCTTGCGTCAAACTCTGCATCAGGCTGCTTTTATTTTTCCAGTCAGTGCATAGCGGTGAAAACCGATTCGAGCCTTCTATGCATGGCTCCAAAGTGTGCCCAGAAAGCCAGAGCCGCTGAAGCAAGCTTGTGTGCGGCCACGCAGCCACGCAGCAGGCAGTTCCAGAACCTCCTCTGACGGAATTAGCCACTCTGCAGTGCGCAGGGAAGGAGAGCCCTCCCTCTTCCTTGCCACCTTCTCTTGCCCCATTCCCAGCTCTGCACTTGCCGATATGCTCAAGCTGAATTGAGTCACCAAGAAGCTGCCAGGGTTTCACGCTATCGGGGTTTCACGAAGTGATGTCTCTGGTGGTGGTGGTGGGATGCTTGTTCTTAGAAAACTTTCCCCTGGCATTCTAACTGGGCAATACACGGGAGGATTTGCAGAGCTAAATAATTAATTCAAATCTGGATCCAGGGCTTTGAACACCCCAAAGCTCAGGGCCTGGCATCCAGGCTATTGGCTCGACTCTCTGAAAGAACAGGGTCCAGCTGCAGTTGGCTCCTTGCATTTCATGTGTCCCACTGTCCTGCAGTGGCTCAAGATCGTGGGTACCAACCTCAGGGCAGACTTTGAGGAAATGGGGCACAAACCCCAAATGAGTTGTGAGTCCTAGACTTAAATGTCAACAGCCAGTTATGCAGTGTAAACTCCTCAGGCATCGTAACAGCCTAAACATGGGGTCACAGACCGTCCCCTTGGGTACTCCGATATGTCTTGCCACACAGGTAACCTTGCCTGTGTGATAGATGGTCCTTCACAAAGATCATAGCAGTATTCAGGTTACTCCCAGTCCCAAAGGGCCAATCACTTACTGCAGCTCAGTTGCACTTTAGATCTCACACCAAAGACCATGCTTGCAGCCAACCCTATAATAAACTATCTAAAGATTTATTAAGTAGGAAGATGAAATGAGCGTTACTAACAAGGTTAAAGGAGGTAAACATGTACACACAAGTGAGTTCCAATATTAAGTTTCAAAAGGTAATAGAGAGCTTGCTTTTTCTAGAAGAGTCTAAGTACTGGGGATCTTTTGCTTATGCCTAGTAATCATTGTCCCCCAGACTCCAAGCAGCATAAAGATACAGTTCCTCCTTTTTAGGGTTTTTTTAATCCATTCCCTTCTTCTGCTTGGAGTTGCAAACTCAGCTGATGACAGGAATCCACTTTCACGTCCCCTCTTCATGGTGGAGGCGGGAGGGGAGGAACAATCAACAAAGGTTTTCGTCCTCTTTGAGTGCTCCCCGCTAGGCCATCTGCTATCAATGGGCCTTCCTTGTAGGACATGGTGTAACACCTTTTGTTGGATGCTAGCACTTCACACGAGTTAATGTCTCCCTCCAGTCTGGTGATTTACAGAGTTACAAAGACTTCTAATACAAACACTGAAATATCCTCTTACAATATGGGATACAGATGTTCTAGCAGAGATTAATGCATGCCGCAGTTCCCATGCATTTGATAAAGTCTAAATGCTAAGCACGTTTTTATAACTCTAATGCCTATTTTAACGACACTAACACCCAGGTGAGCCAGACCCATTCCAGATATGCGTGTCAACGTTTGAGTGAGGTATGGGAACTCTTGGCATGACCTGGCTCCTGGTTTGCCAATGTGCAGGCGGCAGAACAAGAGGTACAGGCGATGCTGCGAGAGGGAGCAGTGCGAGGAATGCAGTTAACTGACTGTGTGTCTGCAGCATGTGGGATACGCTGACTCTCAAGCTTTTTCCCAGTGGCTTGAATTAAACTCCCCTGGGGCTGACAAAACCAGCCTGCACCCCCCAACAGCATCAACCTCTTGAAGGTTCCTTTTTCCTTCTTCCTTCACTTCCACTTCTGCCTTGCTCCTTTCACATGCTGAGCGTCCTCTTGTTGCTCCCCTAAAGACCAGCACACTTCAAAGCGCCTCCGCAATTAGCTGTGAAGAGGACAGAGCAGCAAAGGGGCCTCTTCTTTGCATTTTGCTTTACTGCTGTTGTCATTACCATTTTCTTTTCCTCTGTGTGGTCTTTTCTTCCATCGCCCATCCCCCCCTTTGCTGCTTCCACTGCAGACCATGTGGACTCCCAGGAGAGACACAGGCAGAGAGGTGTTTGAAATGCACAGGGAAAATTGCAGTAATAACATTTAGCTCTAATGTGATGGATTATCGTTTTTAGTTTTCTCGGCCTCAGGGCTCGGAGTGGTGTGCAATTTTCCTGGGGTGTGTGCTGTTAGCATACCTCTCATTGCTGAGTGGCTGATGTGTTTTCAAAACTCAGACATCTTCCCCCACCCGCGTCATGGCTGTGTGAGCCTGCAGATAACCCTGCAAGTACCTTTGCAGGTGAGATTGGTGGGACAACCCATGTCTCAATTCCTGCAAAGTTCGGGGAGCTGAGTCTGTGCCACAAACCATCCCGAGTCACATAATCCCTAGTACTTGATTGATTCCAATTGATTTTGGCAGGGGAGCATGGTCCAGTGGTTAGATCAGTGGACTGGGAGCTAGGATTCCTGGACTCTGTCTGACTTGCTCTGTGACCTCAGACAAGTCCTTTTTCTTACCTGGTGCTTCAGATTCTCCACTGGCAGAATATGGTTAAGGACACCAACCTGCCTCCTCGAGGTGTTTGTGAGAATGAATGCATATACGTCAAGTGCTCTGAGAGCTTTGCAGAAGTGCTTTCTGGACTGGGAGGAGCCATGCCATGAAGTTGTGGAGGAATATCCTAAGTGGATATGTATATTCCTTTGCCATGGTGCGCTTAAGATACTCACTGTCCTATATCATGGCAGGCGCAAGCCAGTACTTCATAAATATTGAATTATGAAATATTTACATACTCTGTGTCCTGGGTTTATAAATAGCAAAGATGAGCAATGCTCCCCAGAGTTGCTTCTGCTTGGCAGTATTTGGCCAAAGGCAGTCAGAGTGAAAAGAGCCTGTCCTGTCAATCCCTTCTCAGCCTCCAACCCTACTTTGCGCACTTCAAAAAGCCAGCCTTTAGAATGTGAGGAGTTAACAGGTGCCCTGGAAAAGGTTATGCTTTAATCGCAGCTCTTTGGAGAAATCTTTCCTGAACCCTGACTGAAATGTTTATCTACTGCATTTGGAAAGGGCAACGAAATCCAAAGGAATTCCCTGATAGGAAGCTGCCTTTTTAACTAAGCAAATACAAGATGATTTCCTCCAGAGGGGAACAGGAAGCAGTCTCCAAGATGGAGCAAAGCTGAGAAGGAGGGCTGGTACCTCCAGCCCACTCATGGGGAGAAACACATGGCATATGTTTCTCCCTCTTACATGTTTAGGGAGATTCACTGGGGATGGTGCAAAAATAAATAAAAAATGTCTATGATGGAGGAATTTGTCATAGCACACAGTTGCTTAGCGGGGAAAAGGGAGGGCACAATATCGAGCAGAGTTTAGGTGACTTAGTTAAAACAAAGTGAAACACGTTACAAAACCACAAGATGCTTATGAGGAACCTCACAGAGTCTCACTCACAGCTAGAAATCTAGGAATCAACCCAGAGCATCAAAGCTCTGTGGTGGCTATCACCATGCTTACCCTTGTGAAGAGCAGGCGCAACAAAGAACACATGCTGCTACTCCACAGTCTGCTGCAGGTTCCTGCTGCATTAATGAGTTCTCGTTGTTAACGGGAAAAAAAGACACTCTTGTGCTGACATGACACAGTTACGCAGCAGATTTACAGACAATGCACTCCATAAATTAGACTGATGTCACAAAGGAAGCAGATACAGCAACACGGTCTTACAAGCAGACAATGGAGAATATTTTCCCCATTGAAGTAGCTGAAAGCCTTCAATCATTTATCTATCTATTTGTCTGTCTGTCTCTGTCTGTCTATCCTGCACTTATCACTATGCTATATTAAGCGAGTGGCAGACACCACCGATTTGTCAACTTAATGTTCCCTCTCTACACACACTCACATCATATATCATTTGAAAGCTTATTATGTCTACTTTCAGTTGAGGTATGATGTGAAGCTGTCAAGTGGTGCCATTACCATAGAAACAAGGATAAACAATGATACCAGCTACACATTAAAATGACCACTTTGAAATATTTGCATTTGTTTCTGTTGGTTTAATTACTCAATGTATTATTTCAAGACATAACACTGGATTTAATCGTGACCTCACAGCATCACAACAACAATCTAAAGGATCAAATAAAAGCTAATAATAAATGGATACAGGCATCATTGAAATGTAATAGTGCTGGTGACATTTCGAGTCAACATCATTATCATCACCATGTTCATCATTATAGTCTCTGGGAGTGCGTGGGTTACCACAGTCTCCATTGCCTTGGCATGTGCACAACTCTGTGCAGCAAAGATTATTCTGACAACAGACACTGATTTTTCTCAAGTACCTTTTCCATGGTGAGTCAGTTCTGGATATGTTCTAGGTTTTTCAAATAATGAACACTGCATAAGACACCGCTTGCCCAGGGAGAGTGAGCGACTTTTCTTTCCCACGCGTCAGTGATAGTCCAGCGTCACAAGAAATATCTGCAGACTGTTGAAATGCCCGCTAGTCATTGAATGGAAAGTTTTCTTTTCATCAGTGGTCTCTGCATTGATGTCTGAATCCTCTTTCATGGATGAGAATTCCACGAGCATCAAATGGTACAATTCCATTTAGAATGAGCACACATCTCATTGGATAATATTCTGAAGCTTTCACGTTGGCTATTTCAGACCAAAGGATTGAAGTGGCATTACACAAAACCATTTGTTCACTTAAAAGCTGTTCATCAGGCTCGCTTAACAGAAGAACATCCACAAAACATTTGGAGGATGTAAATTCAGATTGTTAGCAGTTTGGATAGCATCAGCTAATGTTGTTGTGCTGCATAGAACAATGGTGGACTTGCCGTCTCCATGCTGTGCATGGAATGAAATTGCAGAACCATAGTATTTGTCTAATGTTGCCTGTGATTTGCTACTAGACTAGCTTGCAGTTCCTACATCTGAGGGAAGCAGGGCTCTCTATCTCTGCAGCTTGGGCAGGAGAAGAGCAGTCTTGTTATACGTATAAATCATTGTCCGTCTCTTCAGTCAGCTGATAAAATGCAACGTCACAAGGTGACTGTTGTTGTTGCAGTATAACTCGATAGCTGTGCTTTAAGATTCATTTTACCAAGTTTGGAAGCAAGTCACGTTGAGTGATAAACTACGTCAAGTCTTAGCAATCAAGTCTTCCACAGATATGCTGTGCATCGTGTCATAATCTCCTCTTGACGTGCTGCCTCCGAGATTGGTTGAGTCACAGTTTTCTGGCTCTGAATCTGGACTTTCCTAAAGTGTTCCAGTTTGGCCCATTATACGGGCCTGAATCACCAAGACTGGTTTCCATCTGAGGATCTAGATCTAAAATTGCTGGGGAGCAGACTGCGATCCGGTGCTGATCCAGACCTAATTCTGAGGGCAGGCAGGTGAATGGGGAGAAGGTTCACGGTGTGCAAAGCTCTATCGCACACGCAAAGGCATCTCCAGCTGGTTGGCATCAGTCTGCTTTGCATGGATGAGGAACATTTCTGAAATGTACATTGGACTAGCCCATGTTCTGTGGTGAACTGCATGCTTGGCTGAGAGGTTATCCGGGGCCTAGTCAGCCCTGAGCCATGTTTGCTCTGCACTGGCGGCAGGGCACGCTCCCCCGCTGATCTCTTTCTTTTTTAAAGAAGGCACTTAGCAAACCAAAAGGACTGAACTGTCCAGAAAAGCACAGCCCTCCTGGCCCTGGGCAGAGGCGGCTCCTGTGTAGGATTTACTGATGCGTTTAATGGAAGCCTGGAGCCCTGGGAGAGAAGCACTTATAGAAAGAGACTTGAGGTGGTCCTAGCATGGCTGCGTTGTATTAAAGCTGAACGGACAGGAGTAACGGAGGAAGCTCCACGTAGGACCCGGCGTTATGCTCCGTGGGGTCAGGGGCGACGCTCCCATTGACTGACTGACTGACTGCAGTGGGGGCAGGATGAGGCTTGTAGGGAAAAGAAGGCGGCCCCCAGCCCGGGGACGAAGCTTTCATTCGGAGGGCTGCTCAATGGCCCATGTGAAATCTCAGCCCAATGGGCGGTAATGGGGTTGGGCTGAGCGGGCAGGCTGAGGAGCGAAGGGTCAGTGGAGCGGAGACTCCCACCTCACCCTGGGAGTGCAGGGATTACGCTGCTTGGTGGTGGGATAGTGGGTGGGGAAGCTCATCCTGCCGCTGCCTTTACTGCACCTGGACAGAGAGAAACAGAGAACCATCAGTCTGGCACCTCTCATTGGCACCAAATTTGCTGAGACAACAGAGCCACGACCGATGGCCTTTCCCCTCCTTTCTGTGCGGGCTAGAGAGGTGTTCCTGTTCTGGGCTCCACCATCTAGCCTTGCACATGGTCACTGTTAAAACATTAAAGGCTTCTAGAGATTTTCAACAGCTCCAGTGGCTTTCTCTGCATAATTACATCAGTGCTGAACTCGTCGTCTTTTCTCGCTGTCTTTTAGGAATACAATTAGCTTCCACACTGCTTTTGTACTTTCTAAACCTTTTAATTTAATCATACAAAGACAAGTATGTAACTGTCAGGAACAGGTATGTACCAATTCAAAAGGATTTAGGGCAGACTTCATTGCAATTAAACTTGTATGTCCGGTGTGCTGGGGGCTTTTCTGAATAACTCATGCAGAACAGCTCCTTTCTATTCACTTCCCTGTGCCGCCTCGTCCCTGTTCTTCTTTGTTTAATTGGAAATGCAGCCTCCAAGCCGAGGGAAAAGGTTGCTGTGGTTGTTCTGGGCTATTACCCCAGGGTAGAGCACAAACATTCGTATCCTGAAACGAACGTGTCCACAGTGGTTTTTTTTTTTTTTTGTTTTGTTTTTTTTCTCCCCCACAAAAGTGTAGGTGAAAACAAGATAATTTTCACTGAAAATTTTCTTTGAAATGTTTTTGAGTTTCTGATTTCTTGACAAAAACCTGACAAATTGAATTTTTTTCATGAACATTTTCATTTAATGAAAAAAACCCTTTTTAGTCCAAAATATTGAAATGGAAAAATGTCAGCCTCCTTTACCTATATGCCCGGCTCTCATGAGCAACCCCACAATAACAAATCTGGATACACTTGCATGAGGGAAGGAAAAATCTTCAATAAGGAAGCAGATGTTGGTCTCAAGATTTTAAAGGCAAAAATGTGTGGGACTCAGGCGTGGGCCAGGGCTCAAGGACCCTGCCAGATGGGAGGTCCTAGACCCAGGGCTCCCGCCTGAACTCAAAAGTCTACACAGCAATGAAGCAGCCCCTCAGCCTCAGCCCAGTCAGCCCCAGTCGGCTGGCATGGGCCAGATGTGGGTTTTTCTTTGCTGTGTACACAGATCCTGAGAGGTTATTTTCATCAATATTTTTAAAATTGAGGAATAATCCCTGGCCTTTTAAACCCTATTTCTTGATTTGTGAAGGGATGTGAAAGGGGTCAGCTGGTTTGAAAAGAAGGTGCCAGCACTTCGTTAAAGCACCTGTGCCCCTTGCAGAGGCTACCTGTGTTGTCTTATTGTCTGCAACTCAATAAAAAGGAGCCATTCTCCATAAAGGCACCGGGGTCACTCATTAAAGGTCTGACCAGCAATCTGAGGAGCCTCATAAACTGGTCTGTGCATTATGATGATCCACTAGGCTCAGGTGAAATAATGAGTTGTTATTGCCATGCACTGAAGTTTATGGAAGTTATAAAAAATGAAGCTGCATCCAGGAATGAGCAGGCACTGAGAGCAGTGTAACAAAAAGGGAGGTGGGAGCCATTACTGGCACTTAGCAAATAAATAATAACCACAGTAACAATTGTTCCTGAGTAATTTTGTATTGAATAAGGGAGATGATGGGAGCAGCATTAGAGGGGTGTAGAAGATGGGTATGTATGGGGATGGATAGCTAAATAGCCTGTGAATTAAATACCAAAAGCACCAGCCTCATTACAGCTTCACAGGAGGGTCACTTGTTTTATTCATTGTCACTATCCAGTCCATTTCCAGACTGACATTTCTGGTCCTTCCTTCCTGCCTCTCAAAGCTTTTCTTTATACAGCAACTCAGATCCCCAGAGGTTTCTCTGCTCCAAGTCAAAGCCTCTAGAGGATTTATGTTCTCTCTAGAAATAGGCTCTTCCCTGTCTCTCCTGTGGGCCCCTTCCCTGGCATGCACACACCGTGTGACAGGGCCAAACTGACTCTCCAGACAGGCCCATCCCAGCTGCAGGGGTCTGCCTCCCGCAAGGAGCAGCCCTGAAACCTTGCACTTAAGGGACAGCGTTCAAATGTAATTCCTTGCAACAAGGCTGGGCCGAGTGCCTGAGAGGGCGTGCCACTGGCTAGCAGTGCACGGCTGTTTCCTTATGGCAGCGATCACCCCCCCTGCCCACCGTGCCCAGGGCTGGCTGGTGAAGGGGGAGTGAGGTGATTCTTTGGCCTGTTTTGTGTTAGAAGCACTTCGGTTTGGTGACCTCTAGAAGCATCCAGCCTACAGGGGCTGGCACGGAAGTTGGATGCTCCTATCATTCAATGCTAGCAAACAGGGAGACTTTCCTCCACGGGTGTGGTAGGGCAAGAAGGCCGGCGCTGCTCCCACGCCCCCTCCACAACATGCCCACTGGCGTGTGCGCACACGCGCACCTTCACAGCGGTTCTGCGCTCTCACCGTCCATAGGGAACAGGCCAAAGGGAAATTTTACTTCCTAGCTTCCCTCTTTTCAGCCGGCTTTGACAGGGAGCCTTCTCTGCCCTCTGTCTGGGGACTATGTTGGGCCTGAGCCCTGGTCAATGCTGGGGCAAAGGCAGTCCCAGGCACCAGAACGAGAGCAGGCCCGTGGGCCCAAGGTAGGGGAGCCAGAGGAGCAGGAAGGCTGCCCTGCCCCCTGGGGTTATTTTCTCTACCGCTGCAGAATTGTGTAGAAACCAGGCTATTGTTACCAAAGGAATGAGAAGAATGCTGGGAAGCCAGGTACTCTTAATGTGAATGTAGTTTTTTGTCACCATTTGAATTGGGAGGGTCTCTAGAGAGAGAGGATGGTCCAGTGGTGGGACACTCGCCTGAGGCTTTGGAGAGCTCTGTTCAAATCCCTGCTCTGCCACTGACCACCTGTGTGACCGCCTGCAAGTCGTCTAGTGTTGTCTGCACTTGGAAGCTAATTCAGATTAAGGGAGGGTGTGAGTATAAAGCACAGTAATGGTTCTGGAATAACTGCATGCGTAGACTAGCCTTTAGCCCCTCTGCATTCCCCCTCATTTCCCTCTGTGTAATAGGGAACTCTCTCTCTCTCAGTGGAGAATGTGAGGTGCTTTGATGCTACTGTAATGGGAGCTACAAAAGTACCAGTGATAGATGTGGTGACTCCGGGAACCTCTTCTCGCTGGAGCTGGCTGCACACATGTCTGAGAAGCTGTTCAGCTGGGTATGTATAACACCAGTTAGCATATAGCACCAGTTCACCTCCAAGGAGCTATTACTTTCACCACTGAAGTGCAGCTGCCTCTGGTTGAACGCTGCACAACAGATGAGGGTGGGGAAGTGGCAAAGAACATACTGTTGAGCTGAAAAGAGCAAGGGGAATTTTAGGCAGGGCAGATCATTAATTCAGTTAGAATTCAGGCAGGGCATTAGGGTTAGCTGTCTTTCTTCTTGAGGGAGAGAGCTTTAATGAGAACTGATCAAGGCCTTCTGAATTGCCAACACCCAGATGTTCTGGAAGGTTTCCCTTCCAAACACTTACTACACTAGCACTAAAATGACTGAGGCTGTAAGATCTAAGACGATCACTTCCCACTATGATGTGCCAGCCGAGAAAGTGTATGTTGAAATTAGCTTTATGAGGCCAAACAAAACACAATGACAATAAAAAATACCAGACCAAAACAAAACACAAAGAACAAGTTGCGGGCTAAGCTGATTTGGAGTGTCTACATTTTATTATCCCACAATTACACTCTCTCTCTCTCTCTCTCTCTTTCATTACAAAGTAATCCAGGATTATTTGCAGATGGTAAAGCAAAATTATGGACATTTGTAGACTAGTCTTTGATGAAACTCACTTCCTGTATCCATAAGGGGGTGTCTAAATAATTCTGGTATTTAAGGCAATACAGGGATGATTAAAGTGTAATGATGAAAAGTGGGGGAGTTTGGTGACCATAACAACCAGATGAGGAACAATGATCATGTGGTTCAAGCACTAGGCTTGGACCCAGGCATGCTAGATTCAAATGCTGTCTTAACCATAGGCTTCTTGTGTGATTAACCCCCCCAAAAACACCACAAAAAACCCACAACAAACAATCTCTGTACTTCAGTTTTCCCATAACACTTTTGTGTGTCTTGTCTTGTCTATATAGATTGTGAGCTCTTCAGAGCACTAATGGTTTCTTACTATATCCCTGTACAATGCCCAGCACTGATTTTGAGTGGAGCCTTTAGACATTACTAACAATTATAATAACCATAACCAAGAGTGACATATATCGCCATCATCTGGGAACCTGGAAAGTCTGTGACTTTGATTTTAAAAAAAATATTTAACAGAAAATTCTGCTCAGACTGAAAAAAATATCTGACATCTAGTTTCTTAGGATCTTTCCATTTTTCAGTGGACAAACAGCCACTTACTGTGTAGCACAACACAGATCTGTTTTGTAGAGTATCTTTCATACAAAGCATCTCACCATACTTTTTTGGGTTAAATCAACAACGTGCCTGCAGTTAAATAATAAAGAATGGCTGAGGGAGGGGGAGGGTAAGTCAGAGGCAAGAGAGAAAACAGAGGTTTTCCGATGATGAACACAGAGTTGATGAGAGAGAGAGACAGGATAGATGGGTGCATATGGTGATTGTAGCTAGCTCGAGGGACCCATCGTTTGACTATGAAAATGCAAGAAAAGTACAGTACATTGATCATCCCAATGGGGGAATCTGGGCTAGAGGAAGGAGGGACAATAATAAGGTAAAGAGGAGGATAAGCAGCAGCTGAAATACAACTACCATAAGAGGTTCTCAGAATTCGCAAAAGAGCTGCCTTCATCCTCTGCACTGTTGTTTCCTCCTCTTTCCTCTCTTCCACATTCTATTCTCTGTGCTATCCCACTGGGGAATCCTGTTCTCCTGCATCTTCCTCATGCTGTTCAGGCTTAGCATGCCCTGATGTACTGTGTTGTAATATCTGATGCAGCCTGACAGAGCAACAAAATCTTCTGTAGAATGAGAGCTGCACCCACAGCTGCATCTCATCTCCTTTTCATTGCTGAAAATCCCGAAAGCTGCTTGCTCGTGGCCAGGCAATCTCATACCTCATGCTGAATCTCATAGGTTCCTGTCTAACCTGGGAACCAGCCCACCACTGAAATAAACAAGCTAGGGCCTGCACAATCCCTGCCATTCATTCTGCTGCCTCACCTTCTTAATTGGGGGAAATTGCCTCTGCAGTACAATTTTGCAAAGTTTGCTATTAAATATTTAATTCAGTCTTAACAGCTCAATCCATCTGGCATTATCAAAGGGGCCAGGGTTTGTTCACAGCCTTTTCTGATTAACAAAGTAGCTGGCCAGTGAAGATTTGCTGATCCAGCCATTCAAGGCTTTGTTACACAATGTTCAATGCCAATGGAGAAGCAGCATTAACTAGGAAGCATTGATTTCAGCATTAGCCAGCTTTTACATTTGAAGGCAGACAATGCAAGTATCTTCAATTATCTTCAAAGCAACTGAAGGGAAGGAAATTGGTCTTAGATGTGGTAAATAGACTCCACAAACTCTACTGAAGCATGCAAAGATGTATACGAGGGAGAACAGCTGCTTGCACAACTGTTTTGGAGCTTATTCAGAAATCTGATTGAAATTCTAGGGGTTTCATATTAGTCTATGTGTTGGCTTTGGAGTTTTTTGTAACCTGGTCAGGACAAGATAGGGATTGTTACATTGTTAAGAATTTGTAACTGATCATTTCTTAGATGAATTTACCCTGTTCACTGGATGTCTGCAAATGGATCCTAAATTCTTCCAATTTATTTGTTCAAAATTTTTCTACTGTAAATTATTTATTTCAAAATCTATGGATTGATCCCAAACAATTCTCTGGGAGCATGCAGCATTACAAGTCGGTTGCTAGTTGTCACTGGATCTGTAAATCACATGGCACCTTTTCTTTTCTTCATTTCATTCTTTTCTTTTTCCAATCTGCTCACCTCCCATTTGGACACCAAAACAAGTGGTCAGGTTTTTCAAACAGCACCGCACACTGCATGCACTTTCGGTGTTAAGATCTTTGGAGAATCTGGATCCAGCTGTGTGCACTTGAAAATCTGTCCCTGAGTGCTTCTGAAGGTTTGCCCACAGTGTCAATCCACAGAGCTATCTCATGTTTTACTCTAAGGATGAATTCATCTCTCCATTCTTCCCATGTGCTCCCTTCTTGCAGGAGCCCAGCCCTGTCCCGTCTCAGCATTGCCCCGCCCATTGATTGGAAGGGGGACTACTCTATAAAAGCTCACCCTCCATTTTGAATTCTTGCAGACAGAGCTGTAGCAGGAAGCAGTGCAGCTGCTTTCAGTGCCTATGGGTACATAAAATTCCTCCTCAAGGCTTCAGTCCTGTGCTGAAACCCCTCTGAGCAGACCCCTGAGGTTGAGCAGAACTCACTATAGGATAAAGGCTGTAACTCCAAGCCCTTCCAAAGGAGGAGGTTGAAAGGGAAAGAGAGAGATTTTAATTTAGATAGGAGGAAGGGGCACAAGAGACAGAAAGGTGAGAGGGTTGGTAAGTGCAGGGGCTGAGGCCTGTGGCCTTTTCCAGAGTGCCTCTCTCTGGATTTGAAAAGGAAATGAGGGAAGGAAAAGTTCATTCCCTCCCCAATGATTATGCATGACCAATTGGCCTGGCTGCACACCACACCTGGTGACCATGCGCTGAGGTCCCTTGTGTCTGAATTCAGAAGCACCACAACATAACCGTAGTTCTCATTGGAAGCTGAAGTCTCAAGGTTACACACTGCTCTCCCCTGCCTCTTCTTATCTTTTCCCTTCATGATTACTGCTGCCGTGAGAGCTGTATTCAGGGCGGGTTGGGAATTGCCTGGCTTTGTCAGAACTGTTCTGCGATGAACAGCTGTAACAATTCTCAGCAATGCTGGTCCTTCCAGCGCCCAGCCTCTCAGCACCTTTGTTAGATAAGCAGAGAGCCGTGACCCTCCCGTGCTGTGCACCTTCTATGTTCACTTACACCTGCTCCAAGAGGATGTAAAATACAACCAAACTGCTATTCTCTCCTCTTGCTTCTGTTGCTAGTATTTGTGCTCATGCCAGTGACTTTGCAAGGCAGCAGAAAGTCTGGTGTAGCACATACACTATGCCCATTATACAGAGAGGGAAGCTGAGGTGTGAAAGACAAGAGAATTGCCCAAAGCTAACAAAAACAAGTAGTGATGGAGCTAGGATTAGAATTTGGGATTTCTGGCTCCTTGACAGACTCTCTGGGCCTGATTCTCTGGTCCCTGGCAGCTTGTGCTGTCTTTGTGCATAGTGGGAGTAAAATGGTGGTAAATGCAGTGTACAGGAACTGTGGGAGGGGGTGCTCCCTGGTAGAAGCCACTAGAACCTAGCAGAAAGTTGGTGTCTATATGTACCTACAGAAAGCGAGGCCTACGTAGTTAGGAAACATGGGTATTTGGAACCCAGCTGGGTCTGCGTGGCTTCCTTGTATTCTTCATGTGCAAAGAGCAAAGGCAGAGTGGTGGTGTTTTGCACTCACTTTACACTGGTGTGAAATGGCACCAGTACAAGGTAATGCAGGATCAGACCCTCTTGCTTTTCCCCCAGCCACTGCTACCTTTCTTCACACTCCGTTTTGCTTAATGGTTTGCTTTATTAATCTTTTTTAAAAAAGGGAATGATTCACCATCCCCACAATACTCCTAGCACCACCCTCTCCCAGTGCAAGAGCAGAAATACCGGCACTAATGGCTCCTCCATTGTGGAAAGACTTAAATAAGAAAATATTAGTTAAACGGTATTTTTAAAACCCTGGTTGTTTTCCCAGCCTCAAAAGGTTGTATTGAGCAAATACACCAGACCTTTCAGAGAGGGATTATTGACTGGGATCCATACACCGTGTAAACAGGGCTGACGGTTTTGATCTACAGCATGTCCGTATCAATATTTTAATTGATCCAAATGGAGGGAGTTTAAAATTCAGAATTGCCCACGGCAGCTGGGCAAAGGCTCTGGGTTTTTTTTGCCTTCCTCTGAGCATGGGGCACGGCTCACTTGCTGGTGGATTCTCTGTACCTTAAAGATTTTAAACCGTGATTTGAGGACTTTAATAACTCAGCCACAGGTCAGGGTCTATTACAGGAGTGGGTGGGTGAAGTTCTGTGGCCTGCGTTGTGCAGGAGGTCAGACTAGATGATCATATTGGTCCCTTCGGACCTTGGAGTCTGTGAGTCTATGTAATCAGGCTTGACGTGCAGAAGCAGAGCTTTCATACAGAGGGAGCTAACCTGGATTGAGGAGTTGGACTATATTTAAACTGGGTGTTGTGAGCAAAACTGAGTCATTTGCCTGCAACAAGAAATGGCATTCCCAGCTATGGTTCCACCTGTTTGCATGTGCAATCAACTCCTGTGAAAGGGGGTGGGCATGAGGCAAGATTAGGAGGGACGGCATGCAAAAAGCATAGATTGGGATTACTAGACAGGATGACGTGCTGCATTTGAGTGGGATTTACATGCATTTGAATTGCATACAGGCCTGGGTTTGTTCTTAGTGCTTAACAACACTGAGGGGTGAGTAGCCAGACACAAACAAACCACCCCACGTGTAGTCAAATTCAGACTTTCTCTGTCTGGACAAAATATACTCGCTCTGTCCATCTATCCATCCTTCCATTTATTTCTCCATCTGGACACCTGCCCGCACTCCACACATGCACGCTTCTGGTGACGTTGACCACATGCTGCACCACACCTGTATGCTGACATTGACCGGTCTCTCTCTTGCAGTCAGAGATCAGGAGATTTGAACGGGCTATGTAGCCTTGGACACTCCTTTCATCCACAGAGGTCAAGGCTGATGGGCCACACTGGTGGAAGGGCAGTGCTGGGGAAGATTGTGTGGATGGTCCCTGCCCTTGCCACATGCAGTTAATGAAGGGCTCCATTCTCCAGGGCTGGTCACCTGGCGCAAAATTCAAAGTTTACCTTTGGGTACCAATAATGTGACAAGGAGACTGAAGTCCTTGACTGTGGCTCAGATGCTATGGGGAAGGAAGGCATAGAAGTAAAGAGAAAAAGCGAGAGTGGCTAGATTTCCTCCCCTCTGCCTTGTGTGTGTGTGTATATCTCCAAATACAGTGTTCACACTTAAAATGTCTCTCCTGGCTTGAGAGAGACTCCCAGTTTTTACCCTAGATTTTGGGTGGGGTGAGGATGACCAGATGTCCTGATTTTATAGGGACAGTCCTGATATTTGGGCCTTTTTTCTAATATAGGTGCCTATTACTCCTCATCCCCTGTCTCAGTTTTTCACACTTGCTATCTGGTAACCCTAAGTGGGGCACACTGGTATCTCTCTCAAACCAGAAACAAAAAAACCCTTTTATTTAGATTGTAACTGAAGCTCTTTCGAACAAAGCTGTCTTTTAGTTCTGTTTGTACCGCACCTAACTCAGTGGGGTCCTGGTCCGTGATGGTGGCTCCCAGGTGCCACCTCAATACAAATAATAAACAAGTAGAATATGTATGACCACTGCATGCACACATATATATATATTTCCAAAGTCCAGCCCAGGCTACCAAGGAAACTTCCCTAGACCCAATGTCTCATTCGTTACTTTATAGGAATAGAATTAATCTCCTGGCATGTGAGTCAGACAGCCAGATTCAGCTATGTACCAATGGGATAAATACAACTGCTTTGACAAGAGAAATTCAGTATTGTCACTTTCAAACAGAGATCTGAGAGAAATGTCTGTGTGTGTATGTATCATGGACAGAACGAGCCTGTGATTTTTGTGTGTGAATGAATGAGAGAGGGAGAAGAGGGTTGGATGCAGATTCACATTTCATGCAGTAAGAAATCACACTTACACTCTGATTAAATACAGGGCTCCTTTGTAATACAAAACCAAAATAGAACCTGCAGTCGCTTGGTCAACAGCACGGGAGATCTGAAAGCCTCTTTGAATATGTTATCTCCTCCTCCTTTGGTCAGAGCTGTGGAATAAAACAAGCAAGAGCATTAGCTCACCTCAGGCTAGGGAAGGCAATCTGCATGAAAGAGCACAGTTTGAAGGATAGGGTGGGGGAACCAACCAATCAAAAAAACCCTCCAGAGACCATCCGAAAGAGAAGGGATAGGGCAGGAGACCATGCTCTAGGACTGGCTCAGAGCTCAGGCTCCTCAGAGCAAGCCCTAGTGCCTTAACATCAAGACAGGTTAAGTCATATGGAGTGGAATGGGATTTAGGAAACTTGGGTTCACTTCCCAGCACTGCCACAGATTGCCTGCGTGACCTTGAGCCCCTCACTTCATCTGCGTCTCCGTTCCCCATCCGTACAATGAGGATCTCGATCCCACTTTTGTCTGCTTTGTCTATTTAAAGTGCAATCTCTTTGGGGCTGAGGCCATCTTTTACCATGTGTGCACACTGCAGCTACCAGCGCGGGGCCTGGATATTAGTTAGGGCTTGGAGATGCTGCCGTCCTACAACTTAGCAATGATAATGCAAAGACAGTCACTGCGCCAAAGAGTTTAGTGTTGGTCTGTGACAAGATACAGCAAGGGTATGGAACAAAGAGATGGTGTCAGGGGACAGGAGGGAGGACAAGACAAAAGGGAAAAGGCCAAGCAATGCCTGGTGAGCAGCTGTTGCCGTAGCTCTCCTCCTGCCTAGCTATTGCTGTGTGTGGGAATAGCATCATGGCAAAGAAACAACCCCAAAAGATGTGCCCTCCTCCCACCCATGTACCCACAAACTGTCTCTGTCTGTGTGTGTGTGCTTGATATACTGAGTAAAACAGGAGATAGATGCGTGCTGGAGAGGATTGTTTTTATTGTTACATACATTTCCAGAGCACCTATCACCATAGTTAGCTGGTGTGTTTGCAACAATCTGGTTAATATGGACTAACCCTCTTTAAAACTCTTTGATGGGAAAAGGACAAGTTTGCTAATTAACGCATGCTGCACTAACCTGAGACATACACAGTCATCATTACTACTCATTTTTATTATACATCTATTTAAAAGGATAACTCTGCTACGTTACACCGATTCATGCAACTTCCATGAAGGTATCGGAGAAGCAAATGCCCTTGCAATAAGGAGCATACCTGTTAAAAGGAACAAAGTGCTAGAGAAGCAGCTCTGCTTAACACCTGAGCTTTCACTGAAGGCTGCCTATGTATCTGAAGGGATATAGTACAGACTCACCAGCAGGGAGCATTCCTGAGCCTCTATAAACAGGCCTCAAAAGTGGCTGCATGTAATAATAACCAGCATCCGAATTGGCTTCCTGTAGCTCCCTGCAGCATATTTTAAATATGCCCCCAAAATAATCCCACCTCTCTGTAATTACTTGTCTCTACAAGCACTATCCATGGTTTGGTAATTAAATCAAGCAGCATAAGGGTAAAAACACCTAGTGAGATCCGATCTGGTATTCTATCGACACCCAGGAGCTGCCAATCACTTTGCATGAAAACACAGTGCAGTTTCAAACATTGTTCTGAATTTATTGCAAGCAGTTTGTTTAATCACTCTGGTTTCTAATCTCACATTCTTGCCCACCCTCGGTCTTCTCCACCCCGTTTTTCAGTCTCCCATTTCACCAGTGTTGCCAGATGTGTCTCATGATATACGTAATTCAGAGTTTTATGTAATGGAGCTTTATTCTCTGAGAAGATGTAAGTAAAATCTGCTCACTGAGTAAAATGTAGGCAGTTAGGAATAACTCCTCATCTAGTGTAAAGTGGTGCAGATCTATTGACTTTCACAGATCTGTGTGAGTTTACACCAGCTGAGTAGCTGGCTCTAAGATGGGATCACGGAACCAATTTAGATGAAAAACAAAAGAATGCATTTCTTCCTGACCCATCTTCAAATTCTCAGACAAACCCAGGACTTTTGGGGGCTTGAAAGAAGCTTTGTTAACTTTTTTCTGTTTTTCCAGGTCCCAATAGGGCTAGGAGTGCAAAGGCTGAAATATCACAGGGGCGACTGTTGTCAATGTTTGAGGATCATTGTGAGGATCACAGTGTAAAAAAACTAGGGAGATGAGATTAAGTTAGAGAGAGACCAGCGGAGGGCAACAAAAATGATGAGGGGGCTGGAGCACAAGACTTATGAGGAGAGGCTGAAGGAACTAGGCTTGTTCAGTCTACAGAAGAGAAGAGTGAGGTGGGATTTGATAGCAGCCTTTAACTACCTGAAAGGGGGTTCCAGGGAGGATGGGGCTAGGCTGTTCTCAGTGGTGGCAGATGACAGAACTAGGAGCAATGGTCTCAAGTTGCAGGGGGGAGGTCTAGGTTGGACATTAGGAAAACGTTTTCCCCTAGGAGGTTGGTGAAGCACTGGAATGGGTTACCTAGGGAGGTGGTGGAATGTCCATCTTTAGAGGTTTTTAAACTGTGTTTTAACAACACCCTCGCTGGGATTATTTAGCTGAGGTTAGTCCTGCTCTGAGCAGGGGGTTGGACTAGATGACCTCCTGAGGTCCCTTCCAACTCTGAGTCTATGATTCTAAGTGAGACAATGACAGCAACTCTTGCAGAACTTCCGGCTCAATGGGAGGGCCTGCTTGACTGAAATTTCCCATCCAGCCTTGCTAACTCAGAAGGTTTAGATAGTCTGGAGAAACTCCTTTGCTTTTGAGTGCTTGTCCGAACCGAACCTCCAAGCCTGTAGCAATTATTGTTGCTAGCTGACTGGGAGCCACTCCAGGTGCTGCAGGTCCCCTCAGAATATGTCCATGCAGAGGTGAACAAATCCAGGTGAGGAAAAGATATTTGGATGGGCCAATCCCTGCATGCACAAGAGGTGCTGAATTGAATGGTCCAGCCAGCAGTCGCTCTACCCAGCTGCTGCTGCTGGTTCCTATTGACTATCCCACCTCCCACGGGCTCTGCTGTTCATGAGAGCATCCAAACACGAAACCAAAATTCCAGGCGAGATGCAGTGTGTCTGGGCACGTTCTCTGTTGATCGCTGCCAGTAGCGGCAGGTGGATGGAGAAAGGGCAATAGCTTGCAGCACCAAGCAGTTGTATTGCATGGGAGAGAACCTGCAATAGGTACCTCTGCTTAGGAGCTTGGTGGGTGACTGTGAAGCTCTTAGTGGGCTTCTCTCAAAGCTGCTTTGCCCACAGCGAAGGTTATGCCGTGTTTGCCTGGGATGTCCTCCAAACTTCCATCCAGTCAGAGAGAATTTTCAGCCTGAGTGGTGATTTGGCTCCATCCTTGTAGTAGCAGACGGCTCCCTGCAAAGCCGGGGACTTGAGCAATTTGGAAAGGGATTCTGTCACAAGTTGAGACTGTGTCTGCTCCCCTGCCAGAGTAAATGGCATCCCTAACAGACCATGACTGGAGACAGACAGACACCACAGCCAGCAGTGGGCTGAAAAGCACCCAGAACGTAAGCCCCAACCCTGCCAGACAGAGTGGTGTCACCCTGCTGAGTGGGACAGACAGAGCAGGCTGTTCTCCTCAGTGTGGCCCAGTCACTAGTGGGAGACGGGCTCATTGTAAATGAACCCAGGGTACAGCCACCGGTGCAACCGCCAAGTGCAGGCAGGGCAAAGCACCACGGATGATCATGTCACAGCACAACTTGTCACACTTCCAAGCAAGGCTGATCTCCACCAATGCAAATAGCACTTTTGCCTTTATACCTTGGGGTTTGCACCAGTGTGGCTAAGGGTGGATGAAATCCCTCGGGTAGACAAGGCCCAAGTCGGTGAGTGAAATGCTCCAAGGTATTCACACTGCAGCAGAATCCACACATCCCTCAGCCATTTCAGCCACAGCCAGGGGACACCCAGATGTCTGTAGAGAAGGAGGCAGGCAAGCTGCTGGAACGCCGCCATGCTGTCTGTACGAGACAGCGGGGGCTAGTTGTCTGAGCACAGGAGTTGCTGAGTTTGAAACCCAGTTCTGACACTGATGCAGTCTGCTGCCGAAGGTACCTGTGGTTCTTTATTAATAATGTGCAGTTCTCCTGTCAGACAGCAATTCTGTTTAAAAAAAAAAAAAGAGAGAGCGAGAGAGAGAGAGAGTAATTGTGTGGCTCCATGCTGATTATCTCATATAGTCACAGAATTGTAGTTTTAAGGCCGGAAGAAGCCACTCTATGGCCTCCAGCTAGCACAAGTCATAGAGTTTCACCTAGCAATTCCCACCAATATGGGCATTAATCTTCTGTGTGTGCTACATGAGAGAACATCATCAAGAGTCCAGTAGCTGACAACTGAACTAAAGAAAGAAGAACTTCTAGAAAGACACCGTCCTGTCTCTGGGTGGCTTTCAGAATAAATGTGCTCAGTTTCCAGTTAAGGGAATGATGTTTCTAACTGCCAGAGCCACTGACTCCCCCTGTGATCTGAAAGTCAAGCTGGGTTCCTCTGTAATGAAGATGCTGCCACTGGCATTGATTTAATAATTCCATTAATGATGCACAGGGCAGGAGAGAATTCAGCTCCCGCTCTCAGGGCTGGGCTGGCTCTGCAGCGCTAACTAGAGTGAAAGTGCGTCGTACTCCATGCGGTTCCCATCCGTGTGTCTGATTCATGGACTCCTCTCCAAAGACACAAGGGTAGAAATGCCAAGTGGGAATGAATCTTTCCCCAAACTGCAATAAAAGGGGTTTCAGGTGGTATTGTACTGGTTCTCCCCTCAGCTCTGCAACCTCTGGCCCCAAAGCCCACTTTCTTCTCCTCTCTGCTGGAGATGAGGGTCTCTCAGTGACTTCCAAGCAACTGTCCATCTGCCCTTCCTGAAGGAGATCTCAAATCACCCAGTCCGTGACTGTACCTCGTTAGCAGCCTGCTTGCATTGCTTGCACTCACTCTTCTGATCTGTTCAAATGGGAAATCCTTTCCTTCTCCAGCCTCTGCCCTGGCATTCCCTCCCAGCTTTTGCTTTTTATATCTTGATTATTCCTCCACCCACCCCAGCCCTCTCTTTGTTCCACAGTGTTTAAACAATCGTATTGCTTTCATTGCTTTAAGTTGACTAATAACATCGCAGAATGGCTTTGAGACAATCTTAGCCTAGTTCCCAGTAGACAAGTGCTGTCCGCGCTCATACCCACCATCAGTCACAACGGCCAGTGGGCGACGTTGTTTTATTTTATATTTATTTAGAGCTGGTCAAAAGTTTTGTCAACCTCCTCCCCCCCACCCTAAAAATATTTTCCTGTTGGTTTGTTTGTTTGACTCAACAGAAATTTCAGGGTTTTGGTTTTACAATGAAAACATGAGAGTTTGTGAAGAAAAACCATTTTTGCTTTCATTCAGATTTTTTTCACAGGAAACAGTCATTTTCTGACCAGCCTTGATAGTATTATTGAATTTGTAGCAAGTCACTTTTGAAAATACTCTGCAAATCTAAACTGTGCCCCCCACCCCAAGGTTAAGAACTCCTTTACACTCCATGAGGTTTGCCCATTTGTAATGTTTACATCTAGCCCCAGGTCCTGTGGAGAAACTATTCCCTGTGTAGTAACCTCTGAGGCAGGGACAGACATACCCAGACACTGTTGAGTCAGCAGGTCCGTGTCATTAGGTAGCTGGTTTATCGATAAGAATAAGAGCTGACTTCACAGCTTTTCAGCAGTGGCGTGAGGACTTATTCTTTGATTCTGCTGAAGCACTTAGCTGGTTGATCAAGGGCAGCAGGGTCTGTTCTTATTGCTTTGCTGGAAGAGTTCTGGATTTTCCCCAGAGACCCGCGATTGCTGAACTTCACTAGGCAGGGTGGTTCAGCCTGAGTGCCTCTTTGCACCTCGCTGGCCTTCAGAAATGGGCTCAGAATCTCATGTACTTAGGGAGCCCCACAAACACAATTTGATTTATCCTCGCAACCCCCCCGGGAGGCAGGGCAGTGCGGTTACTGCCATTTACCACTAGAGAGCCAAGGGGAGGCAGCTTCAATGACTTGCTCAAGTTCACACAGGAAGCCTTGACACCACTGTGAACTTGACTCAGATCTTCTGAATCCTCTTCCAGTTCTTTAACCACAAGACCCTCCTTCCTCAAGTCTGGTGGCCTACTTCTAACCGTTATTAATATTGGATGGACGCTCCCACCATGCACTTGGCCAACGGTGTAATTTATCAGATGCCCCCTTATCCCTAGAAGCTCGTGACTGGATTGCCCCATCTTAGTGTGCAGGGTATGTAACTCTTCACTAGGCGTGTTATATATCATTGATCAGAACAGGACGTTGCCCTCTTTAAATCCAGATGCGAAGGCAAAATTCCACAGGCCGATTGTAAATCCTGTAGCAAAGTACTGAGGGTATTTGTTCTAGATTGACCTGCCAGTTATTTCCTTGAATGTGCTCTGAATTTTAGTTTACTTTTGGATAAAACAAACAAGCCAACCCCAGCCTTGTTCTCAGCTGGGTCACCCAATGGCCAGTCAGTAATGTTCCATTGATCCAGTCCTTTCTGTGTAGGGATAAAGCAACAAAAATGCAGATTTTCCAGGGGGAAATTGTCATCGCTTTTCTGCACAATATTGCATTTCTACCTACAAAAAGCTGCCTGGGAAAATATCACCGAAGAAAGGCCTGTTTGCTTTCATTATATTTTTTGCAGTCAATCCGAGAGGCCACTGACTTACAAAGCACTAGCTTTATGTGCAGAATTTCTGGCCAGCATGCTCCCGCAGTTTGGCAGCATCTTGAAGTGTTCTGTGCACCGAGGTACCTGATTGCAATGAGGAGGCTGTGGTGCTGCGCGAGCCGGGGTGTTCCAGCCCTTCGCAGGCACTATTTATCTTTGGAGAAACAGAAGAATATTTTGTATCTTTGACAAAGCAGCACTTTACGGGCGCTTGACACTTTATTAACTAATCTCTCGTACTTGAGTAATTTATTATGTTTAAGCTGGTGCCATCGAGTCTCTCAGCAGTGCCCATGTGCGCCGGGAAATAAATTAAAGACTGTCTAGAGATACTTGGCTCATTGCTGTGAGTGCTGGGCTGGCGTGATGGAGGGCTAAGGTTCTCTCCTCCTGCAAATTGGAAATTAGGAATTAATAAAACAGCAGGCCAAAGAGCCCTGTAGGCTGCTTTTGGGTGAGAGAGCTGGGGAGCCGTGAATGTCTACACGCTAGTTTTTCTGCCTTAACACTTCCCGTTGGGGCTAACATGGGTGCCAAGGGAGTAGCCCTGGGATGGGCCTGTTCTCCACTGTGATGTCTAAGGATATGTCTACACTGCAACTGCAGGGACGGGTTGCAGCTTGTGTGGATGTACCTGAGCTCACTTTAATCTAGCTAAATCGCGCACTGGAGCTGCGGCCGCACGTGCTTCGGCATGGTCTGTACAAGCCCCTGCAAGCCCTGGTTCATCCCTTGGGCAGCTAGCCCACACGGAAGCCTGGGCTACGGCTTCACTGCTCCAGGATCTAAACTCGATTAAAGCTAGCTCGGGTATATGTACGCGAGTCACACCCTGTGACTGCAGTGTAGACGTACCCTGTCTTGGTGCACCAGGGAGGCTCCAGAAGATTGGCCGCTAGCTCATCTTATGCCCAGGGTCAGCGGGACGACCCAGTCGTCATAGGCCTGTCATCCCGACGTGGCACCTAGGCAAAAATAATAGAATGACTGATCTGGGGCTGGATTTCATAAAGAATTGAAGGATGGCAATAACATGAACGCCAAGCAGCATGGGGGCCTTATGGAATATAGTTCCTGTGCAACTAACTTGGTACTTTTTGGGTGAGATTACAAGTGTGGTTGATAAGGGTAATAGTGTAGATGTACTGTACTTTTGTAAGGTATTTGACTCGATACCACACCAAAAAAACTACGACGATACAAATTCAACCGGTCACACAATAAATAGATTAAAAACCAGCTAACTGGTAGGTCTCCAAATACAACTGTAGACGGGGAATTATCATCTAGTGGATGTGTTTCCAGTAGGGTCCCTCAGGGCTCAGTTCTGAGTCCTCCACCTTTTAACATTTTTCTCAATGACCTGGAAGAAAATATTAAATCATCCCTGATAACCATTAGAGATGACGCAAGGATTGGGGGAGTGGTAAATGCTGCAGAGGCCAGTCACTGATACAGACCAACCTGGCTCACTTGGTAAGGTGGGAACAAGCAAACAATGTGCATTTGAATATGGCCACATGTGAAGTTAAACATCTAGAACCAAGAGAGCAGCCCACTCTTACAGGATGGGGGGCTCTATGCGGGGAAACTGACTCTGGAAAAACACACAGGGGAGGCTGCAGACGAGCTGCCGGTGTGATGCTGTGACTAGAAGGCCTGATGTGATTGTGATGGGGTAGAGCAGGCATCTGATGCCTTTTGGAGGCCCTGCCCCCTTTGCGTATCCTGCCCAAGGAAGTCTCTTTTGGGGGAAAAGAGCAGCGAGTTAAGAGCGCTAAGGATGGGCTGCCGGCAGGGAATTGATCCAGCAGAAGCCAATCAGGGCCCAGCAGACAAGGTTAAAATGTCTGCTTGCTTCCTCCCGGGGATCGTTCTGGGTGAAGCTGGGGCAGGAGAGGAAGGATCCCTGCAGGCTTAACCCAAAAACCTGGCTTGCTCAGGTGACTGCACCTTTTGATCGAGCCAGTGAAAGATGGTCTCCTTTTAGGTTGTGGATTTTAAAGCCAAAGTGGTCATCTTGGGTTGGCTATCAAGTGAGTGCTGTAAAATGAAACAGAGCTCACGTCATGTGAGACGCCACTGGTTTAGGCAGACCGTGACCCTGTGACACCCAGACAGGAGCACTCCTGTAGGAGTAGGGAGATTTTATTGTCTCTGTGTCTGGCACTGCTAGAACACTGCGCCCTGTTCTGGCATTCAGATCAAGGAGGATGTTGATCCAGCGGAGACAGTTCTGAGAGGAAGCATGAAAATGATTGAAGGATTGGAAAGCAAGCCTTACAGTAAAAGATGGGCGCTCAGTCTGGTCAGCGTAACAAAGCAAAGGTTAAGGGGTGACTGATCCCGCTCCCAGTTTATCAGAACTGACCTAGGGAGCAGAAATGTGATATGAGAGGGAGGTGGAGCATGCGAGGGCTGCAGGTTCTGGCACCCCCCCCATCCCTCAACACCCCTCCTGGCACACCTGGGCGAAACGCTGACTTCCACAGCGGGTAGCAGATCACTAAGGGTCAGATTCGAGTTCGCCATGAAGCAGGGAAGTTGGTGAGGGGGCGTAGGCTGGGATCTACCTAGAAGGAACATGCCTGTAGTTAATTTGGATCGCCACCAGATGGTACCATTGGCTAACAGGGGTGGCACCAGTGGAGCACTTATCTGGCAGTCCAAACCCACCCTGGCGCTAGCCATCAAGATGTGCCTTTGTATCTTACAAGGAAATGTAGGCGCCGTTAAAAGAGGATTTGCCTTCTCTAGTTCCTTGTCGCCTTCGGGAATGCCAAGGACAAAGCACCTTAATTTTGGCTTCCCTTGAGCTGTGAGATGTTTGAGAAGGACGTTATTTACACCAGGATGGGAAAACCACCCAGCTCACCAGTCACCTGCTCCCCTGGACTTGTGGTGTGTGTCACCCTTACGGAGCATATCGCTTGGAAATCGGGGCACTTAAGACCTAATCCAATGCCCTTTGAAGTCAATGAGAGTCCTTCCACTGACCTGAGTGGGGTTTGAATCAGGTCTTCAGGGTGGGTCCTGTCCGCACTACAGAATAAACTGGCTGCATTCCCCCACACTTACCGTAGGGATTGTGGATAAACAATTCCATGGGGGGCCACACCTGTAGCCCAGGCAGTAGTGTTGCCATGCTTTATATCTGCTGGGGTGGCAGTAATAGCAATGCCAGCCCTCTCTACTCACCTAGCACCTTTCCTCCTCCTTCCTATCCACACACGGGCCCCTGCTCGCTCCCCCTGCTGTGTATTCCTTTGCTCTCTCACTTCCGGGGTCAATTCCAGCTCCTTCCCAGGGTATCTTTGCCCATTAATGAACAGTGTCTACAAATTGAAAGCCAGATTCTCTCCTGCTTGCTGGCTCCACAAAGCAGCTCCAAGGCAGCGGGATCGGGTCAGCTGAGAACTCTTTCAGCACGGGGGAGCTCACAGTGGAGGCCTCAGCATAGAGGGCGGGGAGGTCGTGTGGTCAGTGCCCCACTGCTCTCCAGCAATCTCCAGCTGACGGCCAGTCCCTTGCGAACTGTTGCCAGCTGGCATAAATTGGCTGCTGTAGCCGTTGTCAGTGCTGGAGCAGATCAGCCCAGAGAATCATGGAGACATCTCTGGCTCCCTGACGTCTCTCAGACTTCTCCTGTGCCAAGCACATCTCGGTGCTTGGAGGGGATGCCTAGAAAAGCAGCACAGGCACAGACACAGCTCCCTTTGCAGCAGAAGCAGAGAAAAGAATGTCAGTTCTCCCTGATCTCTGTGAAGTACAGGACAGGTCAAGGATGATGAGGAGGTACTTACAATTTTAACAATAACCACTGAAATCCAGCTTTTCTCCAGAATTGCTGAGATGCTGCTTCAGAGCCAATTTTAGTAGCTGGATTATTTATTTATTGCAGGGTGGTGGGTGCGGGGTTAATTTTAATTGGATCTTTCAAGCCTCGCTGGCCTGCTGCCTGCCCCTCCTCCAGGACGAGAGCATGTTTAGAGATATTTCATCAAAATAATCTCCAAAACCATCTAATTCAGGGGCCTTAAACCTCGGCTTTCATTTTCTCTTCACCTCTGATCCATAAAAGACTAAGTCTGAGGAGGTAGGAAATCAATACACTGAAATCTATCTACAAAAAGAGAGCACAGGCGAAGAGGGGGGGGGAAGCCAGCAAACCACAGACTTGCAGAGGGATGCAATCCTGAAAATCCCCGCTGTCTAGAATCTCTTCTCACCTTCTTGTTTACCAGCATCTCTCAGCACCTGCTTAGCTTTCATTCATTCGCCAGGGCTGAGGCTTTATCCTACCCAGTAGAGTACTGGTTTCTGAGGCTATTCTTATGTAGCGAGAGCTGAGGCTCAGTGCTGCAGTTGGTCAAGCTCTTTTCCAGTTAGCGACTCATCAGCAGGCTCATCCCAATTTCCATGTGGCTGTGAAGGGTGGCAGTGGGCACTGAGTTGCCTCTGCTCACAACTGCGCTGCAGTGGGACATCCTTGCATGCAGCAAAAAGAGGGTGCTGTGATTAAGGCCCTTGGAACAGGGCTGAGGACTAAAATCCTAGCTCTGCCACGGATTTTGCACAAACCCTTGGGCAAATCATTCATTCCTTCAGTGCCTCTGTTTCCCGTCTGTGCAAAAGGGATAATATTATTTTTCTCTCCTCCTTTTCCTGCTTAGATTGTAAGTGCTGTGAGGTGCAGAGGCTGTTTATTACTTTGTGTCTGTACAGCACCTAGCACAACGAGGCCCTGATCTCGGTTTCGGGCCCTAATTTAATACTACAACTCTTACTAATGGGGCTTTGCCGGACCAAGGCATATGTGATGGGTTGGGGAGAGAGCTGCAAAGATAATTAAGTTTCAAGCACTTTTGACAACAACAACAAAATCTTAAACTGTCACGTCTATTACAGTCGCTATGGCAACTCAAAATTACTCACTTTGTTTGAAAAAAAGGAGTGTTTTTGTTTGTATGCCAGCGAGTGGTGGGCTGTAGTGGCTGCTTCCCTCCTCAACCAGCCTAGGTGGCATGAATGCATGGGCAGACTCAAAGGATAATTAAAACATGTACCATTTAACGAGCGACAACAATCGAAACTTTAATTACTCAGCCTGAGTCGGGTGCTCCCTCCTTTGCCAAACTGGGGGTGGGGCCCAGGAAAGGGGGGCAGGGGAAACGGAGAGTGAAACCTGATTGTGTTCATTAAGGCAACACACAAACTTGGCACCGTCATAATAATTAAATTAATTATAAAAGCAATTTGCTTTTTAAAATGTGATTTGACGGCTTACGAGCTGCCTCACTGATCCGACAGCAAGGGCTTAAAATAGGCAGGATGCAAACCCACCCAGCAGAGTATCAGCTAATTTTAATGAGAGGCCAGGACTGATCAACAAAAGACTGCAACACACGCTCATTGTACTTGACTTCAGCTGGGGGAGCAATAAGATGCTAAGCTGAGGAAGGAAGCAAAGGCCTGGCTTTCAGAAAGAGGCCTCAGGCACACAGCTCGTGGGGTCAGGGGCAAGGCGTAGAGTAGACAGAAGAGAATAGCCTTCCCTTTTGGAAATGTGCGGTGTCGCCTTTCATGCATTAATACCTGCATGTATAGGTCAGAGAGATTGGCCGTGTAGCCTCCTGGATAAAGCTCTGGCCTGGGGCTCAGGAGACCTGAGTCCCAGCTCTGCCCCTAATTTGCCATGGCTTTGTCAAAGGACTAGCAAACTTGCTATAAAATCTCAGTGGAGACAAGGCAGAGTTTGTACCTCACTGCAGCTAGTCCCAGGTTGTAGTGGGGCACTGGGGCATTGGGTTGGCCTCAGTTTGGTACATTGAAATAAAAATGACAGTGTCTTGTGTCGAGTAAGGTTTTACATAGGGATGGCATTCTCTGTATGCAGTAAAGGTCTAGCCTGTGTGACCTGGGGCAAGTCATTTCCCCTCCCACCATCTGTCTGTCTTGTCTGTTGAGATTACGAGTCTTTGGGGTGGCTCGACCCGTGTTTGTGCAGCCCGTAACACAACCAGGCTGTGATTTTTAACTGGCTCATCCAGGCACTATTGTGATACAAACAATTAATAAAGAGAGGCGATCAGAGTCTCGCACCTATGCACACTGGTGTTCAGTTTGAGCGTTTGTGCTTCCAAAGGCCACGTCCAGGTACTGACACATGCAAAAGACTCCAGGCTGGGGCCCCTTTGGAAATCACTCCCTTCTCTTCTAGTAGAGAGGTGGGGTGAAATGCAGAAAACCAGCGTGACGGCAGTGCCCCACTTACAGCCTGTTTTGAGGGTGGAATTGGTGCATAGGCCTTGTGCTGGCCCTTTGCATTGGAGTGGATTCCAGCCATGGTGGATGGAGGAGAAACATCCCTTGGGATGGTGGGAGGAATACCTGGGCATCAAAACATTGTGTTAACCTGGAAAACCCCGCTCTTCCTCCTGGCTGGCAATGAACAGCGGAGAGTCAGGCCCCATGGGGACATTCTGAAGTATGTCCCAGTATAAAGCTGTCCAAAATCCATGGGCCTCGAATACAGGTAGTTACTACCCGCTCATCAGATGGTGCGTGGTCGAGGGCCCTGTTATGCTGCACGGCGGTGAGGCGGGAACGTTTCCTCCCAAGGAAAGCAGGGCCTGTGCTGTGAGATGTTTGTTGCTGATTTCCCCCCACGGTGAGAGCAGCCATGTCAGCGCTGGTGCCCCAAGACACCTCGCCGTGCCTGGGCATGTTGGGATTTCATTTCACAACATCTCAGGCTACCAGAACAATCTCGTCACCTCTGTTTTTCACACCTTTGTTCTTCCATGTGTGTTTGTGCATGAGAGAAAGAGAGAGACATTTAATCTTCTCTCCCTTCCCCGCCCCCCAAGCCAAAATGCTTCCATTGCTGAGTAAAAAGGAAAACGCGGAAAGATTGAAAAGAGGGAGCAGGATCCGGTCGTCGGCTCTGCAGTGGGTCCCACTGAGTGACAGGGGCTTTAGGTTACTAGTAGGGCAGCTGGGGAGCTGTCCAGCAAGGGGACCTCCTGAAAGGAGACCAGGGCCGGTTCAGTGCTGGGCGGGATCTGCACTTATAAAGGAAATGCAGAGGACAGACCCAGCACCTTCCCCTCCCTGCAGCGAGCACACTTGTAAAACCCTAGAGATGCAGCAGAAATAGGCTCTAAAGAACCGACAGGGGTCTACAGGTGCAGGAAGTGAGTTTTACAGTGTCCTTCGGGATGATTTAGCTGGGGTTGGTCCTGCTTTGAGCCGGGGGTTGGACTAGATACCTCCTGAGGTCCCTGCCAACCCTCATCTTCTTTGATTCTATGCAGTGAACACTAATCCCATCACCAGCTGGGTGTGTGTGTGTCTCTGCGCACACAATTCCACTCCGCATGAGGTGCAGAGGAAATCAATACACTACAATATAACATCTGTACAGGGTGACTTCCAGTGGAGGTGAGATTAGTTTGGCTCTTGCGATCTTAGCCAGCGAGAGCAGATACTGCTGATGAAGGAGGGTGGGTTGTAACTGGAGCAGCAGTTTGATGTCACGGAGGGGTTAGGGGTGTGATGGGGAGGGCATAACCGTGGCTCTGATAACTGGTGGGCCTGGTTGGAGTGTTGAAGCTGCTGGTCAGCACCACTGACTTTGAGAATAAACCCAATGCTCAGATTTATTTATCTCAGAGTAGCATCTGGAGATCAGACCTACTGAGGTCCCAAAGCGCCAGGTGCTGCACAATGAAATACATCCCTGCCCTGAAGCAGGTTTGGGGTGGCTTGGAATCTGGAAGGAACACTGAGGACAGTGAATGCACACTCACACTAGCATTGATCACACCCCGGCTTGCACTAGCATCTCTGCAGAAAGGCATGAGGGTGCTCTCTAGAGATGCTGGTCTGAGTCACTCTAAGGATGTTCCCTGCTTTGCCGCTCTGCAAAGTGGGAATCCGTTTCCCCCCATGCCCCAGAGAAAAGGCAGACGCTGGACAGTAATGCTTCAAAGCACAACTTCTATTTTTTCCTTATGAAAAAAGGAAGCTCAGTGTGTTAGTATTGTCTTTTTTTTTTTTTTATCCCTTCCCATGTTGTTTCCTTTAGCTGCATTCTCTTCCCTCAGTTTCACTTCTTGACTGTCATCTTCTCTGCTGGCCACAGTTTTTAGCTGACCCGAGGGGGCTGATTCTTTCATTTTCCCATCTGTGACCTCTCTTCTTGGTATGTACATGCAAATCTATCTACCTGTCTCCTGGGCAGCCTGCCTGCACTGTCACCTGCTGGCCTGTGGAGTGTATTCTGCAGACAAGCCATTGTCTTCCCAGCACCGGAACTTTGTCAGGGCATTGAGGTCACCATGCTGTGAAATTGTTGCTCTTTTTTCTCAGTCAGACACACATAAAACACCCACCTACACAACATTTATGATGCACAAAGGGTGAAATTCACTCCTATGCAGACGAAGAAATGCAGGTTTACACACCCCTCAAGCCCCGCTGAAATCCGAAACATAGGGTTAAAGTGGGGCCTACGTCTTATATTGCACTGTGGGGAAATTCACCCCAGATGTTTGGGGACTGGCTGTTCTGCATATGACGACTCTTGTTTGCAGCCCAACAAAGGGACTTGTGAATTAACAGGGGAGTATTTGCTATTCATTATTGATTATCTGCTCGTCAGCTTTTCTTATTCCTAATTCTCATCGGGGGGGTGAAAGAGAGAGAGTCTTTCAATCAAGATGCAGGTATAAGGCCATGTGACTTAGGTGGCCAATAAGACATCAGGAATAATAAGTCGTGAGCAGTGGGAGAACGCCCCATAGGCTGAAACTTGTTTGCATGAACTGTCAGAACCCCTGTGACTAAGGAAGAGGGGGCCTCATTCAAAGTTCTCTGAAATCAATGGGAAGATGCCCATAGAGATCAGTGCGCTTTATATGAGCCCCAAAATCTGTAGAAAGCAGGCTTGACTAAAGGAGGTCATCTGCTCCAACCCCCTGCTCAAAGCAGGACCAGGTCTGCCTGTACCTATAAACAAACGCGAGTTTCCTTGTCGTCGCTGCTCCCATGCTCTGGGTGTCCCTAAATGTCTGACAGCCAGAAGCTGGGACTAGACAAAAGGGGATGGTTCCTTCGATAAATGCTCTGTTCTGTTCATTCTCACTGAAGCATCTAGCACTGGCCCCTGTCAGAAGACAGGATACTGGGGTAGGTGGGCCATTGGTCTGACCCAGTGTGGCCATTCTCATGTTCCTTTCCTTCTTTCTAGAGCTGGTCAGAAAATGCTTTTTATTTCATTGAAACTTATGAATTTTTGTTGGCCCCCTCCCTTGCAAAAAAATACAAACCCCAAATTCAGCTGAAAACTATCAAAATATGGAAAATGTTGCCCCCAAACTACCAACAACAATAAAAAAATTGGCTGGATAACATAAAAAACAAAAACAAAAAAAATGGTGTCTGAAAACTGAAAAGATTTCAAGGAAAGCAGACACTTTCCAACAAATGTTTTCTTTCCTTGAAAATGCAATTTTCTATCAAAAAAAGTTTCAACTGAAACGTTGGAGCAACCCCACTACCGCCTCCACTGCTGTGTCCATTGATGAATTGCCCGTTCTCTTTTCATCAGCGTGTTTTGCTCATCCCCAGACAAAATGTCCATCACACCATCTGATTTTGATTATTAAATTTTTGCAAGGATGTTTTTTCAGACAGGCAGAAGGGTGAGTACATGGCAGCACCTCCCAGAAGCTGAACATTAAGTGAGAAGCTGTCATTTTTTCCCCATTGCCCTCTTACACTGGCATCCCATTTCCATTTAAAGGGGGGGAAAATTGCAGCTGAAATCTTTGATAATTATCTGAGGCATTGTTCCCAAATTGCCTCTGATTGCCACGCTGGAGCTGCTGGGGCTGCGTTCTTGTAACCTGCTGGGTTGTATTTTGCTATTTTTAATATTTTTTTATGATGGAGATTGCTTATTGCCATGCAAAGTAGATCAGAACCTCAGCGAAGAGCTTTTCATGTACTCTGCTTTTTGAAGCTGTGAAGTACTATGATCCTTCTGTCTCCTTTTCCTTCCCCCGCCCTGCTCCCTTCTCCAAAAGCACTCTGACATCCAACTATTTTAAACCACTGGGTTTGAACAGCAAATTATAAGTTAAATTATAAATAATGCCCAGCTTTCCTGGGCTCTGCCTATTACGCCAGGCTTGGAGAGACTCACCCAGTCTGTCTCGCATCCAGGCCGATGCAGTCATTATGTCTACAGGGTGCCTGGCTGCATTGATCGGCTTGAAAAATGCATGAGTTTGCGCCCTTGTCAAGCAGTGTCTGAAGCCGAGGTTTCAACAAAACTGCGCCAGAACTGAGCAATGACTGCAGTCTGGGTAGCAGTGATATTCCTGACTTGGAAAGAAAAGGGTGCAAAGAGGTGTCTCACACAGCATCTCCAGCTGGGGTCTGGGAACAGCCTAGGGACTGCAAAGCGGTGAGAACTCCCTTGACAGGGATGTAAACAAGCTCTTAATAGGAGGTTAGGTGCATAGGCAATCAGACCATGCTGATAAGCACAGTATGGAGAGTACATATTGTAACAGACAGGGAAAGAATATATGGCAGTAGATAAGGAGGGAGAGAGAGAGAGAACTTATGTGATGATAGATATTTTGATACTGTGGTTTTTATGGTGACAGATAAACATTTGTTTTTTTATGGTGATAGGTAGATAGATCACTAGTATCATACTGTGCTACTATCGATATGATTGTGTGATACTAGCATGGTTTTTCTATGTTTTAATTCCATAATTTAATCAAGAAAAAATATCATATCAGACCCTTCATTTCAGGAATTCTGAGCACGGTTAATGAAACATAGCTTCAATTTTAGAGTGCACCTTTCTCCCCGAAGGATTCTAAGCTATTTCACTCATCACAATAATGCAATTGACTCTGGGCTGGAACACGGAAGCTTTTACGAGCAATGTTAGCTAACGTCTCGGAACAAGAAGAGGAAGAAGAATATTGCATCTAATTGAAACTCAAGGGGGAGCTTTGGGAAGACAATGTAATTAGTTATAATTTGGCTAACTGGCTCTAGTCCTTGTATAAGGACCCCATCATGGGAAATCAAACCCGGAACCTTCAGTACCAATACACAGGCCTCTCCCACTCGAGCCTAAGAAGTAAAACCATCAGCTGGCAGCAGTAGCAGGCTGTTATCTTCTATGTTGCTCAGTCAATAGAGGAGGGATGTGACAAATTTAGCCAGTGTGATGTACTTATATGAGCCACAGGATCTTCCATCACCACCAGGTCAGGGCTTCCCCTGAAAGTAGGATTTTTAAAATGGTACAGTCTCCTGCGTGCAGGTCTGAATAGGTGTGGCAGAGGTAGCAGTGCTGTGGTATTTCCTGTGAGCATTTTCAGAAGGGAGCTGATAGTCCCTTATGTTAAAACCAAGGAGTCTAAAAATCGCTGTCTGCGCCATTCATACGGCTTTTCTGTTGCTGCACCCATTGGGTTTCCATGCTGGTGTAACATATGGAGGGGAGCTTATCTCAGAGCCTTGAGGATATAGAAGGCAGCATGTGACCCATCAGTCAGGCACAAAAGCAAAGAAGCCACATTTCAGCTCAGTCATTTTTAATAATTTATGATTTTCACTTGGTTTCCAGAGTGTTATTACCACGCTTAATATCATTTAAAAATTACACATGATCCCATCAATTCTAGTAAAGTGAGGAAATGTCTGGGAGATGCTAAAAAATCAAACTTTATAGCGTAAATGGGAATTTATGACCTGGACTGGCTGGAGAGACAGCTGGTTCAGCAGTGAGGTTTGCAGGATACTCACACGTCGGTATTACTATCTACGTGGCAGTAGGCCCCAGCTGAGATCAGGGCCCCGTTGTGCTAGGAGCTGTACAAACATATATTAAGAGACAGCCTCTGCCCCAAAGAGCTTACATTCTAAATAGTCCAGACAGACGAAGGGTGGGAGGGGAAGTGGCTTGCCTAAGGTCACCCAACTGGGCAGAGGCAGAGCAAGGAATAGGATCCAGGTCTCCTGTCTTCTCCACTAGACCACAGAGCATCTCTAATGTATGCTAATTGTCAAAGATACAACTGTACCCGTTCCTGTCACTAAGGCTGTGATACTGCCTCATAAACCAAATTAGTCGGGTGCTATGCATGGTCTCCATCCTCAGCAGCAGCCGGGCTGCACTGCATGGGTCTGCCAGAGCAAAGCATCCATAAATCCAGGGACGACTGCCTCAGTGTACGCCCGTGTGTCAGCTCTCTCTTGCCAGTGTCTGGGGTGTGAGGAGAGGAAAGGGGTTGTGGCCTGGGTGTCCCCGTGCCTTGGAGAACCCAACGTGATCTAACAACCTGTTGGGGCCACTGGCAAGCAGATATTTTGGGGGATCAGCCCTGCACAAAACAGCCCCAGAATCAGGGAAGTGCAAAAGGGGGCTTCAGTGTGACCTGGTGCACTCTCAGTCCTTGACTGCACCCTGTTCTCCTCAACAACAGCTCAGGCCCAGTATGTACTGTGTGCCGGTGTGGGATGGACTCCACTGCTTCAGGCCAGGTAGTAAAGTCAAGAAGGGGGCCCAGGAGGACCAGCTTTTGGTGCCCTGCTCCGACCACCAGATAAGCCCATTACGAGATGCACTGGAACGCCTCCCACCTCCACCCTGCCCACCCCAACGTGAGTTTCAGGGTTTGCACTTGTAATTCATCAGTCATTGTTTGCAGACATCAGAAAAACCGTCTGCTCAGTAGTAACATGCTTTAGCAGGGCCGGCGAGCCAGATAGCCACAACCCTCATGTGTGGGGCAGGGAAGGGGTTGAAGTCACATGACCTTGGGCTCAGCAACGTACCATGTGCCCCTGGGGCGCAGGCAGCCAGTGTTCCAGCACACCGGGCCGTCGGGACACGCTCGCACCCTGTGTACACATACAGCTCGGTTTGCCTTTGGCTAAGTAGCCTGACACGAGGGACCCCTGGCTTTGTCGCTCCCCCTAGGTTCAGCCTAATGACTGATATGATAGTCAGCGGCACCCAACAGAGAAGCTCGCGTTGCTGAACAGGTCTGGAACTGTTTGTCTTCTCACCTCTCTAAAGTTGTCCCATTTCCTTTCTCCGTCCCTCCCGTCCTTCCCCTCTGCAGGAGGAGAACACAATAGATGTGTGAATAGTCTTGCCTTCTTTGGGGGGATGGTTTTCCCCACCCTTCCTTGAAATTCAGAATCACGACTTCTGTTTTTCTGTGCCCCAGCCACTGAGCAAGCCCCATCTCACATCTGGGGAGAAGCTTGACAGCTCCAGAGTTGCGCTGACTCTCAGGACCTACCGGATGGGTCAAAGAGGCTTGCTGCATCCTCACCAAAATCCAGCCAGCTACATATTTTGCCTAAAGCATTTCAGCAGGACAGATGCCTGTAAATGAAGGGGTTAGAAAGACGCCCATTTTTATTCCTTGCTACCTTCTGTGTAGGGCTGGTAGAAGGTGCCTGGTTAACAACACTGCAGTCTGACATCTTCTTACCCCAACGCTATTATCACAAGAACAGCAGCAATACCAGGTTCCTAACACCATCCTGCCAGCCGGGCCCCCGCTTGCAAGGCAGGAGGGGAATTCCTCTCTCCATGCTTCACTCAATCCTTGGCCATGCGAACGAGACGGCCGATGGGATATGGGTGGTGGAGAGATGAGGCCGGCTCCTCTTGGCAGTAGCTAGATAAAACTAGCGGCAAGAGAGAGTTTATTTTCCTCAAGAGTTCAGGGAGTCAAGTTAACATCTAATAATAACAACCCCCAGCCAGGACCCTTCAAACACAGCCTTCGCTTATGCTCTGTCACCAGCTCCCCTCTCTCTTTGGCCACGTGCTGACTTCATGGCCCCATTGATTCACTCGGGAGGGAGCCGCTGAGTTCACCGTGGACGTCCCGTTACCTGACGTTTCTGGAGCCCAGCCCCGCTGATGGATGCATTGGCTGTGCAATGATTTGGCACTCGGCACCCCCTTCTCCCTTGGGCCTCCCCCAGTCGCTGAGTACTGACCTGGTTGTGCCAAGGCCAGGACCCAGGAGGCAGCTGATTCTGTCCCCGGGCAGAGGCCCAGGACAAAAGCCTCTGCATCACTCGAGCTGTGTTTTGAGGAGTTAATTAGGGCTTAGGCACCTCTGCACAGGGCTGAATTGTGCCCTTCCCTGAGTCTGGAGACATGCAGGCCATCACAACATGCATTGGTTGCAGGGGGTGCAGGATCCTGGCCTGCCAATGCATCCACTTGCCAGGTTAGCAGCTAAGTTCAGAGCCTCCCTGCCCATCAACCTGACTCCTGTGGTCTGCTCTCTGGCGGGACGCATCCCTGTGGGAAGGAGCTGGGCAGAGCTTTCAGTGTAAAGACAGGGACCCAGAGCCACTGTGCTGCTTCTCACCTGTTGGTTTGAGTTAGCAGCAGCTGGTGCCGGTTCAGTGACATTTCCTTAGGGGGCTTTGCCTGCTGATCACCCTAATAGACAAGAACACAAGCTCTTTTGTCCATTGCAAATCTTTCCCTGTTTGCCGAGATGGGAGGCTGGGTCTCTCCAATCCAGATTTGATTTTTTTCTTTGTTTTTTTGTTTTCTCATTGTTGAAAGGAAGGAAGGAAGAACGAACGAACGAACGAACGAACGAACCCTTTCCCACTCTCCTCCTCCTCCTCATTAACTCCTCATCCCAGGCAAGCTCAGGATTGTGAAATTTCTTATGTGTTACTCGTGTTATAAAAATCTTCACCATGGCAACACAGTATGGTTTCACAGGCCCCAGGACTGGCGAGGGCCTGCCACGATTCCAACAGGAAGGGAAAAAAGACACTGGCAGGAGGAGATGGGGCTGGTACAGGGCAGGGGGAAGGAATCAGAAATCACCCTTAAAGGGAAGGTTTGAATTCCTGCTCCAGCGGGGTCACGCGCTGCCAAGAATTCCTGGGCAGAGCACTGGGGGCTTACGGGGATAGCGACTAGTGAGCAAAGACTTGGTGTCTGGATTTGCACGACCATTCCCAAACTCGGGGTCTAAGCTTCAGCTCTGGAATGCTCTGACTCCCTGGCACCGGACGTTTCAGGTTTATGCACAGGTGGGACGTCTTCCTCAACACATCATAAGCTCTTTGGGGAAGGGACAGTCTTTTTGTTCCCTGTTTGGACAGCACCTAGCAAAGTGGGCTCCCAGGCAGTGAGTGGGACTCGGAGACGCCAGCGCAGTACAGAAACCAAGAAGGGGGCCCTTCATATGATGAAATGCAGCGGGGGGGAGGTGTGCACGCATATGTGTATGTGAGCATCCTTAGCCGGCCTAAAGATGGTCATATTCACTACATTTTAGGTTCCCACCTTCTCGCTCCCTTCCAAGCCAAGCTGATATCTGATTTCAGGTGGGGGGAACCTGTTGTACCTTCCACCTAGATATTATGTTGGGGAAGGGATGCAAATGATCCTCTATGCAGCTTCCTAAGGCATTCCTTAATTATCCTTCTCGCAAGGTTCAGACATAAGCAAGTCTCTGCAGAGAAAACAGTCCTTTGTTATCTAATAACTCACAGAGAACTGTGATTTGCATACAGCACAAGAACAGAGAAAACCCAAGAAAAATGCCTCCCTCTGAACATCAGAGAAGCATTTGATTGAAAAAAACTCACCCTGGCCAACTTCCCTGCTTAGAGTTTTCTTATAGTATCTGGGACAACTGGGACTTGCAATTCTTCTCTTCTTAAAGGAACAGCTCTCAACAGAGCCTTTTAAACAAGCCGTGTCCCTCTGTCCTGTCAAAATAACATTTATATATTGTCTTTCATGCAAAACTACCTGGATACAATGGTGATGTGTGCTTTGAAAGATCTACAGTAGGTAAATAGGTATGTGTGACACAACATAAACAAGTACACACAGATGTGTGTATTAGAGCTGGTCAAAATTGCAATTTCTGGCAAGCAGCCAATTCCAATATTTGTTTTCATCCCACATCAAGACAAAACATTGAAGTATCAACATTTTCTGTGGGATGAAAAGTTCCAAAAAAGCGTTGATTTAGCAATGTCAAAATATTTCATTTTGGCTTGGTTCAACATTGGAGAGGCCCTTCTTCTATACAGGCCAGGTTCCCTGGTTGGACTTAATCTCCCATGCTGCACCGTAGTCATGGAACTCCCAGAATGCACCATGGTGTTTTACCCAGACGGCAGACTATGGTGCGTCATGGGAGATGAAATTTGGCTGCCCAGAAAAACCAGGTATAGCTAGATATCTAATTAATATATATATATATGTATATATATATATATATATATATATACACATACACACGGAAAGAATTTGAACGAATTAACAAATTGCAATGCAAAATACACACTTCACCCACCACAGAAATGCAGCCATCTCTGGTGTGAGATATGGCAGCAGTACACAACAACACTACACAATAGTTTAGGACAGTAAGTGAAAAATCGTCCAATTTCAAATTGAAAGTACAGATGGGGCATGTGGCCTGGGAGAATGCAGCTCGCTATACTGGTCAGAGAATTTAAAAGGGTGTGTGCCCAATGCCCTCTACCTATGGAGTGTCAGACCTGGCTGAGTGGTGAGAAAGAGAGAGAGAGATTCCTGAGGCCTGATTCCCCATTGCTGTCTTGTGTGAGATGCGTGGCCAAGACTCATTACAATGTCATGTGAGCAGCCACTGCTAATCCTTCAACAAAAATGCTGCCTGCCTTAAGAAACAGATTTCCACCTCTGCAGTCCCCTGATATGGCTCTTCCATCTATCTTCACTCTCTCCCCCTTCTCCAGCCCTCCTAGCAATTGCCTGCTTGTACCTCATGGTTTCCATCCTTTCTCAGGTGAATTTTTAAGGGGTTTGTGTACGGTTGCATCTTTATGTCCAGAAAGACCTGTTGTGAGAAAGCTGTAAGCCTAGAGGTTGTGAGGGGAAATGCAGGGATATGGCTGAAATCAGTTGGTTCAGAATGGTGCGTAAGTGGTTAGCTGAAGCTGGAATGAACTAGGTTGGACGTTAAGTGGAAATGTTTTGATATGAGTAAACAGACGTTGGCTGCAGTAAATACACAGAGTATATTACTGGACTCCATGGAAAAGTACGGTCCTATCTGCAAACAGATTATTTTTAAGTGAAAAGACAGTGGCAGATGCTTAAATGCATTGACTTGTTGAAAAGATACAGATTTGGATACAAATGCAATAGAGTGCTATCAGTTAGGTCTCTCAGCCCATCTGCGTAGAGTAGTTATTGATTTTAGTTGATATGTATTGATTCCAAGAAAACTGCCCTGCTTTGAAAATGAACTTCCAGTAATTTCAGGGAAAATACAATGTGCTGCCTCTATTGCGGGGCTGCCTTGTTTTGTTAAACATGCCTTGTGTGTTTGAAACACAGAAGCAAAGCCAAACAAATACCTCAGAGGAAAATAAAATGCATTGATTCTCAGAATGGGAATAATGGCCTCCGTTAAAAGCTTTTGGAGCTGTTAACATACATTGCTTTGAATAAGGATCTCTCTCTGGCCCCCTACTCCCACACCTACTACAACTATAATTGTTTGAATAGGGAGGTTTGGGGCTACAATGCAAAACGTTTTCTGCACAGGCATCGATGTTGTGTCATGCTGTTTAAATGCCACAGAGACAGATGCTTCATAAATAGCATAGATTCAGTGGCTATAGATTGATAGATACATAGATTTTAAGGCTAGAAGGGACCAGCAGCAGATCATCTAGTCTGACCTCCTGTATAAATACAGGCCATAGAATTTCACCCAGTTGCTCTTGTACAGATAGATCTACTTTATTTAAAGAACAGCAGTTGCATTTCTTTTAATGTTTCCAGTTTGCAGTAGTAACACACTGCTCAGCCAGGGGAAGGCTACGTGTCTGGGGAAGGTTGGCGCCTATCTGCATTATGCTTTGTGAAGGCCCTCTGGGTTTGGTGATCTGAGTCACTATGTGGCCAACCTTGGACTGGCGTCCGAGTGGCCTTGCTGGTTACAGACTAGGAGCATCGCTGGGGAGGGCAGCTTAGGAACTGGCATCCCAATTCCAAGCAGCAGCTCCTCTAGTTCAGTCTTGCATGTTGATGTAAGAAATAAGTGGCCTGCTGAAGCATAAGGGTTCATATTATTATTATTATTATTCAGCAGCAGAATCCCGTCTAATGTAACTGGGGGAGAAGTGACAAAATGGAGAAGAAAAGCTTGAGCCTTGAAGGAGGAAGGAGGTGAGGGAGAAGAGAGAAGGAAAGGCCTGCACAGAGGGAGAGACGGGACCCTGGCTGTGGAGACAGGAGGAGTGACGCAGCCTGCATCACCAGGCCGAGAGGAGGAGAGGGAGGGCTTGGAAGTGAGAGAAATGAGAGAGACAAACTGGCCCTCTGTCACCATCCAGCCATGGGAGATGCCCGTCCCAGCGCTCCTCATTTATGCACTCACAGTCTAGAAGGCTGGCCTATGGAGCTAGGGAATTTTTACGGCCATTTTATAGCCATTTTGCTCATTTTACGGCCATTTCCCTTGGAAAGGCGTTTACAAGTCGTTCCAAGAACATTCCACCATGGACGGTACAAAGCTGAAAGTGCCTCTGTGCTGTGTAGGTTGCTGGGTTCCTCCAGCTTTCCCCCACTGCCCGTCCATCTGTCCCACAGGTGGGAACTTCTCCCTTGCGGTTATTTTAATTGGCAGGGAATGGCCGGTAACTCAGTCATACATCGTGGCTGGCTTGACCTCTCAGAGCTGCTCCATTTAGATCAACAGGCAGAGATACCATCTGGTAGAACGAGTTCTAGTCCCTCCAGTGAGTCCTCACTGTTAATTAAAGGTATTAATTGGCACACAGCCTGCTTACTTATACAGAGGGGCCGATGCGATGGCCTCTGAAAGTAGTAATTAGAGTTGCACTGAGCTTTTCTGAAATCACTGGCACAGTCAGAGAAAAAGGAAAGCGCTGATCAGTTGGCTGAGGACGTCTCTGTGCCGGTAGCAGACTGGCCCTTGGTCATATGGCTAGTTTTAGATGTGCCGCATACTTCACAGCCCTGATGTCCCGTAATGTTTGAGGCACCAATCCATTTCTTAGCCACTCCAGCAAACACCAGCACATGCGACCCCTAAGATTGATGGCAGGGTCCAGTTCTAGTCCAGCACAGGAGGGCGAGTGGGAATGTACAGGTTTGATTTCCAGAAACGCAGACAGCCCACATCTCCCACTGACTCCATCCGGAGTTGCAGGAGCTCAGTGTTCATGAAAACCAGTCGTTTATATTCGACAGCTCCAAAGAGTCAAATAGCTATTCATTGACTTTATTCAAGGATCACAAAGTGCTTTGCCAGCATTGGCTAAGAGCCGTCATTCCCCCGAGAGGTAGGTGGTGGTATCTTGTGCTGGGTGGAGAGTCAAAGTGAGGCAGAGGGAGGTGAAGTGGCTTTCCAGAGGAAACCCAGAGAGCCCGTGGCGGGTTTAGGATGAGACTCCATGACTGCCAGCCCCCTGTGCTGCATAGGCAGGATTAGAACCTGAAGTCCTGACTTCTATCGACCCTGCGCTAACCCCAAGAGTACACCAGTCATAGACTGAAGACTTTCAGCCTGCATAGGAACCTTGGATTTGGATACGGGACTTGTGCTAGTGACAGACAGCAAAGTGCAGTGGCAGCCCTTTGTCAGTGATCAGAACAGGCATCCTGTTCAGTCGTGCGGTACAGGAGAGCATGGTAGGCCGTTGTGGGGAGGGATGTGCAGAAGCCAAGCAGTTAAGGAATGCTCCCCGTCATAGACCTAGGGAGATGGATGTAACTTCTGGCGTGTTGCATCTCTTTTTTCCATGCCGAAGGAAAAAGATAATTCCACAGGAACTGGACATACCATTTTCTCACTCATTCTTTTGTGGAGCGCCAGAAAAATTAACCCAGCAACATCTCGGGGGATTGTCTCTTCCTGGGTGCTTAAGGGTGGCTTAAGGATGGCGCTCTCCGCATCAGGCCTGAATTTCTGTCAGGACCCTGGACCTAACTTTGTTAAAGTCCTCTTTGCAGTTTAATTTCTGAACGTAGGCTGGGAGCGACATGAAAATTAGATCTAATAATGAATGATTACAACTTTCAAGTTAAGTCTAGTTGGTTGACTAATCAATTTGGTTAAGTGAAAATCCATAGCAAATGAGTCAGCCGCAGTACAACATTTCTCCATCCAATTTAAATTAAAATCACCAACCATAATAATTTCACAATTACGCTGTGAGGATGCACCAGGGACTTGACCCTCGAGATGGAAAATTTCAAGGACTGCAGAAGATGCGCCAAGGGGGAGAGGGAGAATGCCAAGAACAACAGGCTTTGTGGCTATTTGACAACCCGGCCTGTGCCACGGGGCGCAGAGGGGGTGGTGCAGAGAAAAGGGGCAATAGGGAAGACACAAAAGCAGCAGAATGGAATTTTTCTGGGTCTGTAAATGGCACTAGAAGCGCATCCTATTCTGTCCTGATTAAGTAGCATCTTTTCAGCTGTAGGAACAAACTCTCGGCTGGCGCCAATGGAGCTGCATCAATTTACTCCAGCAGTGAATTTGGCACCATTGGCTTTTAGAAAAATCCAGATTTGGAATGAAATGGAAACTATAATTTGGGGGAGGGGGAGGAAAAAAGGCCATTTTCTGGTGGAAAAAATGTTTTCAGTAGCTCTGCTCACTGGTGATTCTAAAGTGTCTTGAGACCCGCAGATCGTAGTTGCTAATGCTCCTCCGGGGAAACCCACTCACCAGAACACTAGCAAAAAGAAAGCAAAGGGGCACTGACACAGCCAAGTGAGATGCTTACACCGCTGCAATGCGTGTTTGCAGATCCGTCTGTGCTGTATTCACTCACTTGGGCACCCTATCTGTTGACTGACTTCCATCTCTGATGCACCAGTATCGATTCTGCACCCTCATGCATTATTCATCCCAGAACCAAAGTTTCCAAAGCACTGAACCTCAGCTCCACCTGTCCTTGTCCCGCAACCCCCGCCGAATAAATCCAACCTGTCAAAGGCTTAGCCGTTATTTATAAAGAAGGAGCAAAGGAGTAGGAGAGGGGAGTCTGATCCTGTGGATCAATTTGTAATTTTTCTCTTTTGCCGTGGCAGAACTGTGAAGGATGTGAGCATTAAATCCCCAGGAAAGTTGCCTGTGCAGCAGTCTTTAGTGGGCTGAATTATTTATTTGTGTGAGGTTGTGCTACACACCAACACAAGATCATTGCAGTCTGCTTCGGATAATGAACGAGTTTTACATTTTGGCTCTGAGTCACATATGCGTGTAGGTGGGTCTCTCATTTTTGGTTGGAGACAGGGTGAGAAAGCTGTCTGCGGGTTAGGCGAGGAGACTGGGAACCAAGAATTCCTGATCTGTAATTCTGCCTCCTCATGTATCCTCCGGCAAGTCATTTCCCTCTCTCTGTACCTCAGGTTCCCCATCTGTAAAAGGGGGATAACAATGCTGACCTGACATGGAGTGCAGGCTTTAGATCAGGCCCTATGTAAAGGCTAAGAATTGCAAAATGGTATTTGTCGGTAGGCGTAGGTAGGCCCGGACAGAGAGGGACTTAGAGAGTAATATTCACAGTCTCTGACCTCAGTCAAACTGTGTGAGGCTAGGGCTTGGGAGAACACCAGGCGTACTGGCAGAGAACCCTGCTCTTGCCAGACAGCTGTGCTGGTTATATGCACCTTCCCAAGACCACGTGAGAGCTCTCTCTGGGTGCATAGTAGCTGCCGAATTTATCTGCACAGTCAAACTGCGGCGCCGGGCTCTAACTCAATTGCTTTGTAATGTGCTTTTGAGATGGCATTTGAATGTAAGCAGTGCTCTAGGAAACCCAGTTCTGTGCTGATATATTATGCACTGCATACGGTGTACTCACAAGCAATAGAGCTGGACAAAGACAGCGTAGGAAATAAATACATGCCTCACAGTAATGGAGCTCACAGCTAGATCTTGGGACCCAAAGTAGGGTTAGCAAACTGGTCTCCAGGTTGTGCCGTAGCATTCAGGGGCTGGGGCTGGGAGCTGTCCCACCTGTCACCTCAAACACAAGTGTGTCCTCAAAGCTGAGGAAGAAGCAAAGTTTGCATCTAACTCCACTGAAAAGCACATCTCTCTGAAAGTGTGGATCCCTCAGGGGAGCTGCAGCTGCTGATCCAGTCTGAGGAGAATACACCAAAGCCCCCAGTCGAGGGGGAAGGAGGAGCAGTCTGCATGATCTTGCCCTTTTGGCTGGTGAGAAGCTCTCAATGATGAAAGATTTACAAATGCCTGGGGCACACCTGGGAGCGAAAAAAACACTGCAGCTTCTCTCCAGCTTCTGATATGGAACCGAAGCCATGAACTCTGCCCGAGGAATGCTGTGATTCCCCCTTGCTAGTGCGAGAATTACAGAACAGGCAGCAGAGTGACGCCAGTATGCGCTCTTTGGCAGCATATGAGGCACCCAAACACATTACCCATGCACGATAGATAGTAACAGCCATTAATTACTTTGTGCTTCTCTAGCACCCCCCAAGGATCTCAGAGTAGTCTGGCACTCAGATGTTGAGCCTGGTACGGGCTCTTAGACAGACAGTAGACAGATTTCAAACCCCAGAGGTAGGCATTTTATACTTCATTGTGTTTTCTGGTACATGTCCATTTATTTGTATTACCATAGCCCCTCCAAACCCTAGTCGTGGACCAGGGCCCATGGTGCTAGGTGCCATACAAACAGGACAAAAAGGCAATCCCTGCCCAAGATAACATAGTCTAAATTGATCTGTTCCCTTTCCCCCATACAGCACTGCACAGCTGGGTGAGCTCATTACCCAGGTGTTTTCACCTTCCACTGCCTGGGGTGGGGAGCATAATGGATACAAAAGACCCCAAGTCAGATCTGACATTGGAAACACACGTACTCCTAGTCAAATCCTTAGGATGCCCCCAAACAATCCAGCTCCCTCTTTTCTGCTTAGGCCCTGCCCGATATTTGTAGGTGTTTACAAAATCCCCTCCATTAGTCAGCCTTCACCTTGCTAAAATCTCCTGGTTAATCTGAATCAATGGGTTGTTTTCCTGCGAGGCTGCTGCATGGCAAACTTGTATGGCTCACGAAAATAGCAAGGGTTTACTTTAGTTCTCTGTACAGACCCTGAAATAAATCACCATCCATCTTCCAGGCCTCAAGGCAAGTTCTCAGTGACATCCCTGCTCCTTTATGACTGATTCAACCCAGACTCCAGGTCTGACAATACTTCTTGCAGATTTATCCTACTAAATACTGGAATAAATTTCCTTTTCTCTCATTTATAAAAGAGCTTCTGTCTGATGAAGGAGAAACCTTCTGACACGTTTTTGATAACAGGGTCAGATGCCGGAGAGCACTAAGCCAAGAGAGGTTTATTTAACACAGAAAACACAATGTCTCTCCAGTTACTCTTGCGGAAGAGCAATTGTTCTTAAGTTTCAGAACGAATGTCTCCTTAATTCACCTTTGCTGGATTCTAGGACTGCCATTTTTTTTTCCATTTTGTATGAATGAAAGATACATTCTGTTCTGTTGAAGGAAGATCCTGAAAGCCCTCTAGAAATCAAACAACTGTGGGAAATTCTATTCTTCAGTTTGGAAAAAAGATGGGGTGCTCTCCTTCTAAGCCTTCGGGTGATGAAGAAATAATCAAGGTGAGAATCTGCTGGGCTGGTCTCTCCAAACCATTCCTTAGAAAAATCCAAGATGGATTAGACAGACAGACAGACAGGGGAGTAGGTATGTTAGATAAATAGATAGCTGTGTATTGTCTGTGCTCTAGCAAATACAATCTAAGGAACAATTCTGCACTGGCTAAGGGAGCTGCATATCACTTTGGAGGCCATTTCTACAATTCTCTTCTTTGACTGAGTGGTTCACAGCCAAACCTACTGGATGGCAAATTCCTTTTTGCCATGAATGAAATGTCACTGTCTCAGAGCCAGGGATGTTGGCAAAGGGATCTTTATTCCCAATATATCTTCAGGATTTCTGTGTGTGAAAGAACAAGAGAGGAGGGGGGGACTGACACCAGGCAGATGCATAATGCATGGAACAGAGGCAAATATCCCCATCTATTTAAATCACTTAAGTCTCTGTTTTTCTGTTTTGCTAGTTTGCATTTGTAATGAGTGGGCAGAACAGACAGGGAAGGGCTCAGATGTAATGTGATGTGTCCAATTAAAAACCTTTGCTGCCAAGTGACTGTACACTCTAACAAGAGCTTCTTTCACTTTAATTGTGTGTGTTTGTTTCACTATAACATGCTGTTCAGAGTCTAGTCCAGTAACATCGACTCAGGCTATGCTTGGAACCAAACAGTCTTTCTACAATATGTTTTCCTCTGCTCAACAGAGTTATTCAGCTATTCTAAATGCCACCGTTAATTTTTTGCAGAAACCAACTACCGATCTGAGACATGCTAGTTTAATAGCTAATACTTAACGATCTCATATACATATATAGCACCTTTCATCTGGCTTATCACAGAATAGCAAGCAAAATTCAAGGTCTCTGTCCTTATCTCCTAGGGCCCACTATCACCTTAAAGTGCAGGATGAAGGCCATGGTCGAGAAGTGTTCTTCTTGGGCACAATGGAGCTGTCTCCAGCAAAGGTACAGCTGGTTTGTTTAGGAGACAGAGATTCTCTAGAGTTGGTACAAAGCTAAGGGACCAACATCCTGAGGAATTCAGAACGGCCTCAAAGCACTGTCTGGTCCACATTCAAGGTGCAGGTGTTCAGTAACAAACACATACACACACAGGACAGCAGACAGTAAATAAATAAATGATATATTCAATTAAAAGAAAAATCACATCACGTTCTCCTTGGAGACAAAGGGGAGAAAGAGAGAATCATGTGTGACAGATGTTAGTCACGTGACTTGTGCACAACCAGAAGGTGCTCAGATACCGCAGTGGTGAGGGTAGGATAAGAACCTGAATAGAATCCCAAAGGATTTTGGAGCAAAATCTGATGGGTGTTTAATAGAGACATGGACCGAAGAAAGCACTTTGAAAAATCATGGAGAGATAGAAACGCAAGAAATATTGATCTGCAAAAATTGGACCAAAGACTGGTCTTGGCAAATACCATCCTATAAGACCCAGGGCGCGAAAGGCTCAGACAATTCATAAATTCTAAAGTCAGAAAGAACCATTAGATTATCTAGCCTGACCTCCTGTACAGCACAGGCCAGAGAATTTCACCCGGTTACCCCTGTATTGAGCGTGGTCACTTGTATTTGACTAAAGAATCTCTCCCAGAAAGGCTTGCAGTCTGGATCTGAAGACATCGAGAGATGGAGACTCCACCACCTCCCTTGTTAGTTTGTTCCAGTGGTTAAACATTTGTCCCTTATTTCTAATATGAATTTGTCTGGCTGTAGCTTTCAGCCACTGGTTCTTGTTCTGCCTCTCTCTGCTAGATTAAAGAACCCTTCAGTACCTGGTATTGTCTCCCTGTGAAGGTACTTACACACTATAGTCAAATTACCTCTTGACCTTCTTAATTAATTAACCAGCTTGAACCACTATTTCCTCTCCCCTCCCCTCTGGTTCCTACCTGCTGCTGATTGTTAGGGCAGGGCTGGCAAACAGACAACCTACAAAACACTACGGTATGACACCTTGCCCACCCTCATTTTAAATGCAACGCTCTGCACCCCATGGAGACCAGCATCTGATTTTCCAGCCTCTGCTAGGATCAAGATGGCGCATGTTCTCACTGGGAACCATACTGACGTTAGTGCATTAAAGAGGGCGGCGCTGCAGTCCGCTCAGTTGTATGGAAATTAGATGTGGCGCTCAGATGACACTATGTGCTGGGCACCCGTGGTACAGGAGCTAGGGAGGAAGGCACCCATGGCTGTGTGGCTGCACCTTCCCTTTTGTTCCAGGGATGAGCATCATCCCTACTCTCTGCTGCAAGATGTCTTTTGAATGTTAAGACTCTATTTTTGTTCCTTTCTTAGTCCTAACTAAAAGGTAGCGCTCTGGCAGAGTCACAGAGCAGTCGGATAGCATGAGCTGGAATGTCGAAAGCTGCATTATGAATGCAAGGTGTAGGGAATAGAAATTATTAAACTCACAGATAGCAACAGAGCTTCCTTTGTGAGCAGCAGAGATGAGAAATTATGCTGAAGCAATGCATTGCAAATCACTCGACGAAAGGCAGAGAAGGGGCCTTTTATCCTCCAGACCCTGAAGTTTTTTCCGGTAGCTTTGCATGCAGAGGCATTCCTTCAGGGGAGAAACAGAAGCCAGCAATTTCGTAGCTGATTGGCAGGCTGTCCAGTGCCAATAAAGATATTTGTTTTTTCATAGAAGTGCTCACAGACTGAAATCTCGCTCTTGCATTTTCCATTACAGAGGAAAATGAAACTTGGAATGCTTTCTCCATTAGCGCTGCTTAACCTCGGAGAAATGGCAGTGCTCGAGTAACTTGAAAGGAGAAACACTCTGCTCCTGGAGAGAAACCAGAGCAGACCTGCTGCATGGAGTGTCTTTGAAATTGTCAGGGAGATGGGGCTCAGCAGAAACTCTCCATTGTTGTTGTTGTTTATTCGTTTTGCAGCAGCACCCAGAGGCTGCACTGAGATCAGGGCTCTCTTGTGCTAGTTACTGTGTATACACATGGAAAGAGACAGCCTTTGCCCTAATCTAACTAGGCAAGATAGAAAAAGGGCAGAAGAAAATACGTATTATTATCCTTTTGCAGATGGGAGAACTGAGGCAGAGAGAGATTAAGTGACTTGCCCGAGATTGCACAAGACGTCAGTGGCAGAACTGGAAACAGAATGCAGATCTCATGTAGCTCAATCTAGAGTCCTAAAGATAAGGCCTTCCCTTCCCTTCCCTTCCACTGTGGTTCAGAGGCAGAAACAGCATCTTGTAGCAGCATCCCTGGGACAGAAGGCCGGGGAGTCTGATTTTTAGAGGGCAGCCGCCATATTTTGGGAGGACATCCCCACTGCCTATCTAGGAGGGAAGGTATTGGACTCACTCCTTCCATTTGGTATGGAGTGAGTTGCAGGGCACACATTACAGGGCTGGAACCACTGCCTTAGATCATTAAAATATATTTGCATCCAAGGTCACAGAGTGAATTTCTGGCAGAGAACTCAGGACTTCCTGGCTGGCTTCACTCCCAGTTACTCCGCTAGCTGTTGCTGCCTCCCGTCAGTGTGTCTGAGGTGAGGCCTGGCTCTGAGAATACAATCCTAAACCTCCGTCAATCCAGCCCTTCAGTGCTTCATGACTCAGGTCACCCCACGAGCTGCCTTCGCCTACTGGTATATTACCGAGAGGCCTCCATGATCTGGTTGGTCAGTAAGTGGATTCTCCATTCCTTCAAAAAAATTGATATTTTGAATTTTTTTCCATTGTAAATTGGTGGGGGGGAAAAAAAGCCAAAATTTTAAAACATTTTGTGAAACAAAGTTTGGGGGGAAAAGTTAGTTTCAGATTAATCAAAACTTTTAGCTTCAATAATTTTGATACACTTTGTGTTGATTGTGATGCTTTTTAATTTACATAGTTTTTATAAAATAAAGTAAATTTCAAAACAAAAAGTTGCTTTGAAATGTCAAAATCAAAACCTTCCATTTAAAAAATGTCAAGCTGGGACATTTTGACATTTTTAATGTATTTTTTCCAATTTTTAAAAGCTAAATTTTGTGAATATTGATATAATTTTTCAAATAATTTTGATTTAGCCAAAATGGCATTTTCTGTTGGAAAATTGTTTCTACAGAAATTTTCTGACTGTCTCTAGTCCACGATGAGGAATAGAATGGGAGAATCAGTGATGCCCTTGCAGATTAATAGTCAAATGGGGATCTGCAGTGGATGTGGGGAGTGTACAGTGATAACACCCTCACAGAGCACCCCACTGGGATGACCGTGGAAAGGGCCATGTTTAACGGTGCCTGTCACTCAGTGAAGTCTGGGATAGTGCAGTCCCTCTCCCTCTTCTGACACAAGGAGATTTCTGTAGCATCACAGAACCCACTGGATACAAATGATGACTTTGGGTTGGAAGCCTCTTGATAGTCAAGATGAGAACCAAATTCTGCTGATTTACATATATTAACATATCAGCGAGCATCTGACTTGACCTCCGAAAGCCAGGGCTGAGGCCTGGGGAGGGCAATGGCTACTAGGAAGGGTCTGCATGTATGCACTCTGTGTGTGTGTGTGTGTGTGTGTGTGTGTGTGTGTGTGTGTGTGTGTGTGTGTGTGTGTGTGCTGTGTATATGCATATATATGTGTACATGCATGTGCATGTGTCTGAGCCAATAATATAAACGCCTCCCACATTGTCTTGTCCCCTCCCATAGTATTAATGGAATAGCCTCCCCCCGTCTGCTTCTCTCTAGTGCATCTGGTCCCCTGGAGATGGGGCTGGGTGGATGGCAGGAGACTCACACAGCTGCTGAAATTCCAAGTCGCCCATGAGTTTCTCACAACAGCTGCAAGATAATGTGAGCCTGGTGCCAGGTCTGAATTACCTGCATGGGAGACTTGACACTTTGATTTCTGGGAGCTAATGGATCATCTCCCAGACAGATGAAGGTGGAAGAGAACAATGGTTTTGATGCGGTACCAATAATGGCTTTGCTTTCAGTGGGGATGCTTGTGCCGTTCTTTACATATTTACATGCTCTGGGGTTTGGCGATGTCAGAGTGATTTTGGAAGCAGGGCAGGTGTCTTAGCTGATTAGTACTCCGTCTTCTGGCTGGCTCTTTGGTTTATGCAGGGTGGGCATGTTCCAGGTAGCCAGGAGCTAAAAGTATTCATATGGGAGCATCGTTTTACAGGACTGTGCATGGGACTCAGAGCCAGAAACTCTTGAGCTCCAACCCTGACTCTGCCACTGACTCCTTTTGTGGCCTTGGTCAAGTTATTTACTCTCCATGTGTCCTATCTATATAATGAGGATCATAGCTCCCTGCCTACCTTGCAGTACTTAATGTTTATCCACTCCCATGAAGAGACAAAGTGCTGACTTTCTTGATAGAGAGGAGTGCGCTCCAATGGGCAGAGGACAGGAGAGGAAGCCAGGATGCCTGGGTTCTATTTCCAGCTCTCCCCTGGATCTGTTATATGACCATGTGCAAGTCGCTTCCCCTCTGTTTGCTCCTCCTACCCTTTGTCTCTCTTGTCCATCTAGACTGCAGACCCTTTGGGGCAGGGATTTTCTCTCACTGTGTTTGTGCAGCAACTGGCACATGAGGCCCCGATCCTGGTTGGTGTCTCTAGGTGCTGCTGTATTACAGTCATAATCACACAACATTTGTAACGTGCTCACACAGATGGAATTCGGGGAAGGAGAGAGCTGGGATTTAGAGAGGAGGAACATGAGCTCCAAAAGCCTCATTGGCTTGCCAAGTGACTGCACAGTGGCACAGACGGGGGCTTAGCCAGGGCAATCAGGCTGATGGCTTTGCTGTTGCCACCACCCAGTGGCTGGCCAGAGCTGAGGGCTGTGGTGGAGGTGAGCATGGAGTGTTTGTCTTTGAACCCCTTTCGGTCTCCAATGCTGCCTCCTCCTTCTCAGCTCCAGGCAGACTCAGAGCTAGCCAGCTCCGCTCATCCCAGATCCCAGCCAGAGAGGAGGAACATCTGTTAACACAAATGCTTTTCTTATTTCTTCTGAACTCTGGCTCAGCAGCTGCGTTAAACAAGCCCCTGTTCAGCTTGTGCAATATTTAATTTTGGTTTCAAAAAGTTTCAAAAAGAGCTTCTGAGACAGGAGCGGGAAGTGGGGGAGCAAACCTCTAAATCTTTAATAACGTGTCAGGTCAGACTTCTGCTGGGCTCCATCCTAATCATACAGAGGAGAATAACCAGAGACAGCATTTCTTAATAACAATCACCTTTGAGCAGCTCATTAAATCACTGCATTTCAGAAGCACAGCAGGACAGTTGTGTGCATAAATAGTGCAATCTCCTCGTCAAGTGTTTTCACTTCGGAGTTATTTCCCCTGCATATGATCGGTTCCTTCTTTTTCTCCCCCTCACCAACATCCCCTCCACAAATTATTTTAGCTGATGAGTTCAATTAATGAAGGCATTAGAGAGGCAAAGTTGAAAAAGCACATCGTGTTTTTCTTCTTTAATGTTTTACAATTTAACAAACAAGGCTGTAAATTGGGGGAGGAAAGAGAGAATGAATTATCCTGGTGATTGGAAGACAATTCTTTGCTACTGCAGTTTATGTGAATGACGAACTGTGCCAAAAAGTGAAGAGAAGAAAGAAAGAAAGAACGAATGAACCTCTTCAGGGTGTTTATCCAACCAGCATGTTTGCTCATTTTGTATCTTAGCTCATGCATAATACCAATGAGATGGAAAGAACCTGCTTTGCTATAAAGGTACCAGTAAACTGGGATGCACAGTATGGAATCAATCGCAGTGAAATAAATGGAGCAAAAGGTTTCATTTTGCAACCCTGCAGGCTCTGCTATGTTTTGTGGGAAGAGAGGGGAGAGGGCAAACCTCTCCTTGAAAGCTACCGCAGCCATGCAATTCCATATATGTATGTGTGTGTGTATATATTATATACTCACACAAGTGTGTGTGGTGCTTGACTCCTCGTGTGTCGCCTTCTTTCTACATCCTTCCTGAAGCTTCTTTATGAATCACTCAGCTCCTCCGTACGGCATGAGACTGGTGCTCTGTGTCACTCAGCGTGGAACTCATGCCGGGAACTATCCATTCTGTGCAGAGACATATTGGCAGGGAAGTGAGGCACAAGTCTCGGCATGGGACTGGGCTCTGGCCATGGATGAGCCAACGCCCCTTCTGAGTGCACATGGTGGCAGGAGTCAGAGACTCATCAGAAGATGCTGTTTTGCTGCTAAAAGGCACATTCATCACCCGAGACCTCCATTGTCCCAATGTGGCTTCTGGATGCAACCACATTGCAACTGGTACTTCCTGGGGGTGACTTTGCTGCCTCAACCAGTGAGCATAGTCTGACGAGGCAATGTCAGTACCTACGCTGTACCCAAGTACCCATCAAATACCCAATACTTGCTCCTAAGTAGGCAGAGCTGGGCCGGGCAAAGCCAGGGCTGGTTTAGCAGTGGGATGCGAGGTCTGTACTTGAGGGACACTGGCAGAGCTGGAGGTGGGGAGCAGACAATGTGCTGCTTTGCACCATCCACTCTCCCTCAGCTTCTTAGTTTTACAACCAACCAATTCTCCAATTCCATTCAGAGGTGCTAAGAGACGGGGGAAGGACCCATCAGTCTCTGCGAGCATAAAATACCCAGCAAGTATCAGGAAACCATTCCCAGTTGTTTACCAGTGTGTGGCAACCAGAGAAGAGAACCCAGACCCCAGAGTCAGCAGCGAAAATGCTGCCTGGCTCATTCAGACTCCTGATCTCCATCTTCTGCTTCAAAGCCATAAACCTTTAGAAATCTCCCTGCTTTATTTCCTGCTCAGATCCCATTAGCTGGGCTGGAGCTGGAGTCCGAGTTCTCTGCAGCGAGGCACAGAGGGATCAGCCTGCTGCACCCTCTGATTGAAGGTTACTTGCTGCTGCATAAAGAGCATTTCCCATCCGGCAGCAGGCAGGCTATAGTCCTGTCTGAACCCAGAGCCTTTTTTTCTTTTTCTTTCTTTCTTCCTTTTTTTTTTTTTTTTTAAAGTGACCTTTTTTTCTCCCCCCTCTGAATGGCGAGAGTGAGGTAATGCATCGGAGACGTGAACTTTAGCAGAATGGTAACATAATGCCTACAATAACACTTATTCAATGGTTCAAATATCTTAACAGCTCAGATAATGCCTTCAGAAAATTCCCGTCTCTGAGTGCACTTCATCATGCGGTACTGACCTAGTTGTCAGTCCTCTAAAGAGACTCAATTATTCGGAAGTTTGGACTTTGCAGGCTTGAGCAGACTGTAAGTTCAGCCAGTCTGGTATCTTGCAGCCTCTCATGCTTCAAAGGAACGCCATTTCCATGCAATCTAATTTAATCTGGTCTTGCACTAACTAACCCGTGGATCTCATTGCCATGGGATGTTCCACAGGCCAATCGTATAAGCGGGGTCAAAAAGGAATTAGGTAAATGCATGGAGGATCGGTCCTTCAATGGCTATTGGCCAAGCTGGTCAGGGATGCAACCCCAAGCTCGGGGCGCCCCAAAACCTCTGACTGCCGGGGGTCAGGAGTGAAAGACGGGTGGATCATTCCATAATTGCCCTGCTGTGCACACTCGCCCAGAGGCTCTGGTATTGGCCATTGCTGAAGACCAGATACTGGGCAAGATGGACCATGGTTTGACCCAGTCTGGCAGCTCTTAGAATAAAAAACCAAAACCAAACAAACAAGCAAACCACACAGGACATTGCAGGACTCATATGACGTTGCGTTATGGGTGCAGAGACTGTACAGATGCACGGTTGTATTTTTAACTTCACCTAATACTGCTGTCATGCATATGAGCATCTTGTCCTTTAGAATCCTTCTAAGCAATTTGCTTCAACAATATCCAGTGGCTGCCTGTTCCACAGATTAACACTGCATATAAACCCCAGAACAACACCCATGCATCTTATGTTTTGGTTAAACTACAGCTGCATGGGCTACTGTGTTGTCAAGTCATCCGGGTCTAATTTGGCTCCCATTGGGATTCACATCCCTCCTATTCCCTGGGCTTTTTGCCTCTGGCTGCAACACACCTCAGGCTTGCAGCTCATGCACAAGTTGTACCTTGCAATAGAAAGAGCAGACTAGCCCGCGAGGGTGTGGAGGGAGATGGCGGCAGCTGTCTAGTGTGACCATCCCTTTCTCACAAGGAAGGAGCTCTGAGATGTGAAGAAGCAGCTCTGAGCCGCTAGGTGACTGCAGGCCAAGCTTCATGTTGCATGCCTCTCTGGCTGCCACTTCAGAAGAGCCGATGGGCTGAGACAAGAAACAGACCCAGAACTTCTCATCCCTGCTAGGGGAGCAGAGAGAGAAAAAAAGGGGATGCCTGAGGCCTCTTCCTTCCTGTCCAGAAGAAGTAACGCTGAGAGGAAGGACGGCCCAGTGGTCAGGGCAATAGCTTGGGATGCAGGAGTCCTGTTTTCAATTTGCTGCTCTGTCACAGACTCCCAGCATGTCCTTGATCAACTTTGTCTCTCTAAGCCTCAGTTTGCTGTCTGTACAATGGGAATAATAGCTGCTCCCTACCTTATTTAGCTGAGGTTAGTCCTGCTTTGAGCAGGGGGTTGGACTAGATGATCTCCTGAGGTTCCTTCCAACTCTAATCTTCTATGATTCCCCAGGGGGCTGTGAGGATAAACACAGTATAAATGATGAGGTGCTCAGATAAGAATCTAACACAGATAGAGCAGGCATCAGGATTCCCCGCACTGTTAAAGGGGAGTCATCATGCTAAAATCCCTTCCCCCCTGGAAAGCTGACAACTACAGTCCATCTCCAAAAGAATCAAAACGTCTTGCACCACAGCTCAGACATCTGCACGGGAAGGAGCCCGCGGGCTGTGCTGAGACAGAGTTACATTTGACAATGAATAATTTGAGCCCTTCCGTGTGACATTTAATATTAAGCCTTTCCCAGCACAGTCTAATTACAAGGTAAATAAACGGGCCCTCCCTTACAGTTAAATTGTTAACTGTAGCTTTACCACCAACAAGAGAGAGGCGACACAAGCAGGATGTTACATGCAGTGTTGCTGCTAATTATTTTCATTGCATCACGTGCATGTTATAGCGGTGGTCAAGAGAAGTTGTCATCGCTGTCAGTGCGATAGTAATGAACGTTCTGCAGGAGAGACCTGGGCTACACAGCCGCTGCAGAGAGAACGTGAAAGTCAGACCGACACACCACAGGGTCCGTGGTTTTCTCCATTTTGGCCCCAATCCAGCAAAGCTCTGAAGCCCATGTTCATCTTCAGACACATGAGCAGTGCCGAGGACTTTGGTGGAATCATTCACGTACTTAACGCTAGATACATGCTCCCGGCTTTGCTGGACCAGGGCCTTTATTTCTATCCTGTGAAAATTCTCTCTCTCCTTACATCGACCTATGCTTTACTTCTCCGGATCTTGCCATGGACACCAGTCAGTCTGTCGTCTTGTCTGTCTGTCTGTCAGCACACAGTGCTCCAATCACCATACACAGTAACAGTGTTGCTCGGGAAAGATTTTTCTCTTCCCCGCCCTCTCTCTGATGCTATGTCTAGGGTCGCTCTGTTGCAAGTTATAGGAGAAGGGATGTTTATTTGATCTTTTTGTAGCTGTCTTCTTGGGCAAAGGTCTGTGCAAAGAGGTGCATTTTGCACCTTGCCCCAGTTTTTCTCCACACCAGCCTCTCCACCCCCATCTTGACCCAGCAACTGCTGCCACCCTTCTTCCACATGGAGCAGACCAGACACACCTCACTTCAGAGTCCATCAAAGCGGCTCTCCAATTAGCCGCAGGGAGGCTGCACAGCAGCACGTTCCCCTGGGCGAGGGCGAGCTGGGGATTGACATGCCATGAAATATAAGAGCATGTCGCAGGCTGTAACGATTCAATCCATGGCTAGGGGAGATAAAGCTGAGCCTGAAACTCTACCATATCGGGAAAGGACCCCAGCTTCTGAGGCTGCAGCAAAACATGCCCATGAGAGGACCCTCGTTGAACATTAGAGCAGAAGAACAGAGGGAAAACCAATGGAGATCAGTTCAACAAATAGACATGCATTAAGGAAGACAGGAAGGAATGAGGATCGTGCTGGATACACATCCCTGATTATAATCCCACTCACCCCAGTTTCACAGCAAGGCAAATCCATTGACTTCAGTGCATTTCCTCCCGATTTATACCAGGACAAATGAGAACAGAACCAAGCCTTGAACCTCCTTCTCCATTGCCATGTACCGAGGCAGTGCACTTTGCACTGGTGTCAATAATTTCACAAGGTGCAAGACAACAAAGATTGGGTCCATTGGCTCCTTTGCTAGTTTATCTATGTTTAAACTAAATGCACTCCCCCATTTCAGCCTCTCACTGTGTTGTAATGCTTCTGTTATCACCAGAAACAGGTGATAAAAATACAACTTTCAATTGTATTTCTTAGGAAAGTTTATTGGGATAAATGATTGTGTATGCTCTGAATAATTAACCTGTGGAACAAACTGCGGCAGGATATTATTAGGGCAAATATCAGAGCAAGTTCCCATAAAGGGCTAGAAATGTACATGGCTAAGAATAATGACGTTAGCTGTGATAAAAATTGCAAGGGTCATGGATCCTCATGCTTAAAAATATAAACTGTTGGGGGCCAGGAAGACATCTCCACTGCACCATGGTATAATGTCAAAAAGCTGGGCAAATTCCATGTGCTTTTCTTTTCATCTTCCTCCAAAGCACCAGGTAGTGAGTGTTGCCAGAGATGGGATGCTGGGCTGGATGGACCAGTGGTCTGCTTTGATAGGACAATTTCTTGTGGACCACATTTTGGGGGCTTATAAAGCAAAACTATTTAATCTACACCGAGGGGCAAAGGCAGCAGAGCCTAAGCAGGGGACTGTGCAGCCCAGCAAAGTGCAGGTGCCAAGTCTTTGCAGTTCACATGGGATATCGGCAGATGGGGGTGGGCTCATGAGTCAATCTATCTTCTGGATACACTGGACCAAACGTGCACATATGCAGGGAAGCAGCAGAAAGCATACACTACTCTCAGCCTCAGATTCACTAGCAATATCTGTGCCACAGCTATGCAGCTGCCTCCGCAGTTGAAGGATGAGGATTCAATCTGTGTTTGCATGGGGACAATTACTTCTAATTCCAGATTTGCTCCATGTTTCAGCATTTGGCCCTTTTGTGCATCCCAAAAGTAAATGAAACGTAAGCAAGAAGCTTGCTAATTCTCTGCATAATGGAAATATATATGGCTATCTTTGTGAAGGCTGACAAGTTCTTAGAATCATCTAATAGCAAATCGTGGTTCCCTAAATCTCTCTCTCTTTGCATGTGCTAATTGGTCTTGGCATTAATTAATCTGATTTCATTATACTCTCTTTAATTTGTCAAGATATAATTTCTTTATTGCGCAAAGAAATGCTTTAGAGAATTTTCACAATTGGAATAATTTCCACAACCCCCTTCCTCTCTTTAAAGTTACCAAGAGAAGTCATCAATTAAGCTAATTTGCATATGCATTAGGTTAATCGTTTTAGTTTAGCCAAATTTGTGGAAATTTACATAGCAAATTGACCCTCCACATTTTCACTTAAACATATAAAGCGCAAGAGAGAATTGTGTTGGAATTGATAATGAAATGGAGTTTATTTTGCATGCTTCTCTTACTAAAAGAGGTCTAATTAGACCAAGTAATTTTTTATTTCATCCATAATTGCAAAACAAATAAGCTCTTTGGCAGTTTTTTCCCTCTCTCTTTGCCTGTGTCACATGGATGGGGAGCATTAACAGGAAAGTCGTGTTCTCCTAATTAAGCCCCATTTGATTTCAGCACATTCTTCCATCAGAACCTCTTTAGTTTCTTCTAGGTATTCTTCTGCTTGAGTTGTTTAAGCTTCCTGGAACACCTATGAATAGACAACTCCCCCATACCGATCTGCCTGAGTTAAAATAAAAACCAAAAAGCCCTGTAACTAAGAGAGCATTACAGCAATGACAGAATTTGTGTGGTAGGGGAAATGCAACCATGGTCTCAGTTCGCCCTGTGGAAGAATTAAAAGAGAGAAGAGAGACGCTTTTAGCCATGAAAGAGCTGGCGTAACAAAATGTGATCATTAACACCCAGGCACAAAAAATACCTAGCCCCTTATTTTCCTGTTTTAATTTCACAATTAGTTTTCTGCAGCTGGTTTTCCTTGCTTGGCTGCTGTGGGAAGGTCTAGCGAGGCTTTTCTCACGAGGTACAGAATTCAGTGGGGTGATTATCCGGCCTTCCTCTCCACATCCCAAGATATAAACTGTATGCACCGTTAGGCAGGGCCCAGCTTTTTCTTCTGTGTTTGTCCAGTGCCTAGCACCAGGGGTTCCTGCTTCAGGACTGGGGCTCCTAGGTGTTACAACGGATAAATTGTAATAACCACTGGACACGGTTCAGGAGCTGTTCTTGAATGAGCTCCCAGTGAGCCGTTTTCACCACAGCAGCTCTAGACATCCTACCCAAGCAACGGATTGTGGACTATAGCCCAGACCCAGTGCCCATTGAAATCAATGGGAATCTTTCCACTGGCAGCAATAGGCATTGGGCCAGGCCCCATGCTACCACCATACGTTTGTAACAACACACGCCCAGGCAGTTTTAGGTGACTTGCAAACACCACTGTGCTATCCTGGGGGGAGCTCCTTGCCGAATGATTGATGTTCTTTTGGGACTGGGACCTAGTCAAGTTTCTGTTTTGCTTTGTTAATAAAGCCATCCTAGAGCCTCGGCATCCATTGGTTCACATTGGAAAGCAAAGGCCCCAGGACTGGAGCAGTGACAATTTGCTCTTCTCCTCCATTTGGAGACTCATATAGTGCTTTAACAACAATTACTGCAGCCTCCTAGGTGTCATATCTACTCTGCAGATGGGGAAGTGAGCACGGAGATACCGCAGAGCTTAGCACAGTGAATGGTTTAGAGAGGCGCTGCCCTCCTCCGCCAAGGGAATCCTAGCGCTTTATCTAAGGTCACACCAGGAGTCTCTGGCAATCGCAGGACTAGAACCCAGGGCTCCTGACAGCCAGCTCTGGTTTTTAGTCACATATCCATTCTTCACCTCCTCAGGCAGCAGCTGCTGTCAACCCTGGAAGCGGCAGAGAGTTTGAACTCTGCGCCAATTAGCTGAGGTAGAGTTAATATTAGCCAGAAAGGCTAGTCTGCCAACCTATTACGATGAAGCCTATTTGCACGTCGGGATGAATTCTCATTAGTTGGTGTGTGTGCCGGGCACAGAAGAAGTGCATGGAGCAGATCTGCAGCGGTTCCAGAAAATGGAGTGAGCCACAGCTACTGCTGACACTCAGAACAGCCCTGTTAAGGAAGCCAAGTAGAAATGGCATTTCTGCATAAGTCTGACTGTTCACCCATTGAGTTGTGACTCCGTGTATTTCAGAAGCCATGATAGAATTAAAGAAATGTTAATGTATGCAACTTGCTCGCCTCCTGCCTACATGACAATAAGAGGGAAAGTCTGCAAGAGAGCTCAGCCTGGCCCTGTGACGGGAGAGGAAGAGGGAGCGCTGGACCCTGTGTTGCCTGGTGTTAAACAAAGGCCGGTGTGAATTCCATTGCTCTGCCTGGAGCTGAGGAATTTCTGGAGCAATGCACAGCCATGTGCAGTCCTGATCCCACCTGTCCTGCACAAAGGGGATGTATGTTATTAACTGGAGCTGTGTGCAGGGCTATAGTGTCAGGGTGCAGGTTCTAGAGTAATAGGGAAATTCCTGTTCAGATCTGACATTCAGTTCTCCGGCTTGATGCACTTGAGCCAGATTCCCCACTGCCTTTCACCTCAGCTGTCCTTTTCACCTGGGCAAAGCGGGTAGTGGGTTGCACTCACTTTGCCTAGGTATAAAGGACAATGCAAGGAGCAAGTTATTGGCAAATCATCCTCTCCGATCGTTAACTGTGCAGGGTTCTTCTTTCCTCACCCCCTATATTTTTTGGCCTTGAGTGTTTTTAATGACAGCCTTCATGGTTTGATGGAGGATTTTACACTAATGCAAGCATTACCGGTTAATTTGGCTGGACTAGAGTGCAATTTTGCACGGTCAAAGTCATTGCTACTTGAGCTAAAAGTTCCATTCTGGTGCACTGCCCACCTAGCTATTTCAGGGCATGCAGAGATAAGTAGCATTTATTAATGGGTGTCCTCGGGAGCTTATTTAAAGGATGGCTCCTTGTCTGCATTGGAGATGAACATGGGAGGAGAGCCAAGACATTGAGGGATGTTGGTAGCAGCTGTCTAACATATCAACCACTTTCAGGGGAGAGCAGTTGATTATGATGGGATCTTAGCACCACGCATTCGGGATGAGGCACTTGCTGGCTAGGTTTGGCCCTCACAAGGAGCCAGGGGCATTTCAGGTCAAGCGCGGGGGCAGTGCTCACAACATGCAGAACTTGGACTCACACGTGTGCTCCAGCCCTATTGTTGCTCTCCCTTGCCCCTCCACACCTCGTGTCAGCTATTGCTTGTGAGATAAATTCCTCTAATGTGCTGTGTGTTTGTCTTAAATTCTCCTGTATTCTCTCCCACCATCCTCCCACGAAACACCATACCCAACAAAGTGAACCAACCTTGCACAAATTGTCCCAGTTCCTGACTTATGAGCAGAGACAGCTGTCACTAATTCAAGCAGAATACCTTTCGTCTCATCTACAAGACCCAAGCTAATCTCCACATTGAACCAAAGCGGGTCCTTCCTGATCACTTGCCTGCACTGCCAGCGCAGGGCACGTGGATAATACTTTGGAGCCACTACAAACGCGTCAGAAAAGGCTCTGCCATGGTAGCAAACAGCTGGTGCGTCTAATCCATTTTTCAAGCACATTTGCAAGATACATAATTAAGAGTTCTGCTGAGAGGAAAAGTAAAGCAAACCCTTAGATTTGTTTATAACATTGCAGCTACTGTAATGCTCACTCAGGACCTTCTTTCCAGGCAGACAATATTCAAATGATCCTTAAGAAATGGCCCAATGACTTCCTGATGATGATTGCATGATATTAATTTTCAGTAAATATTTGCATTTCCAGTTCCCATATAATTAAACACAAAGAATGGATCCTGCAGATTTTTAGCTGTTAATTGTTAGACCAATTCAGATGATAATCCCTGTGTATTCCCTCTCCTGATTTCCATGTCCATTTTTTATTCTGTTCTGTTTTATACTAAAAAAGAAAGGGCCATATTGTCAGCTCTGTATAGCTCTAAGGAGCTTTGCCTGCTTCCACCAGCTGAGAATCTGGACCCAGATCTGTCCAGGTAATAATATGAATTGTCAGACTTCAAGGTGCAGAGCCAAATTATGCCATCAGTTGCCCTGGTGTATATGAGGAGCAACTCCATTGCTTTATCAGAGTAACTGAGGGAAGGATCCTGCTCACAGAATTCAAATTGTGACTGGGATATCCCCTCAAAAAAGATAAGGAAGGAACATTTCCAAGAAGGGTTTCTTAGACTGAAAGACTGGCATCCTGATGAGACTCAACCTTCTTCCAGGGTTAAGGACAAGCCAGCTCAAGAACATTTTTTAGACCTAACTTCTCTGCTTCCACCCTAATCTTTGTAGCAATTTTTGCACCTCTTCTGGTGACAATCCAGTCAGGTCAGTATCATTGGGCCCTCACTAAATCTCCATAAATATTGCCTTCAGCCATGCTTATCTTCAAAATAGAAGTGTGGCCTGTGGAGAGAAAGTGTGGGGTTTTCCAAAGCACTCAGGGTTGGCCTTACTCTGCTCCCAACAAGTGAATGATAAAACCTCTATTGACCTCAGTGGTAGAAGAGTGAGGCCAACATTGAGGACTTCAGAAAATCCTTATCTAAAGGTTCCAGAGAAAGATGGGGCAATTAATTAATTAATTAATTAATTAATTAACATTTCGATCTTCCTTTCCATCTGTGTGCACTGCAAAATCACACACGGTACACACATATAGGGTGCTTTTCCGACATACTTCAGTTCTGTGGCTTGGGTGCCTGGCTCAAGACAGAGCATGGTCTTCATTCGTCTGCACCCTTCTTTGTAGAATATAACGGGTAGATCTACTGCATGTCTGGCCTACCTGGCAGTGATGCAGTAAGACTCACAGGCTGTCGTGTTCCTGCTAGGACTTGGTTATAATTAGAGCTGCTTGCAACGTTTCTCTTGATTCTCCAAAAGAGGGTCTGATGGTGCATTGGCCCCACACTGTCCAGTAAGGGGTTAATAGAGCTCTAAGGAAGCTGTGCAAAAAGCAGCCAATAGGAGAAGGGCTGTGAGGAGTGACCAATCAAGGCCCAGCAGGCCCATATAAGAAGAGCGCAGGGCCGAGCAGACTCAGTAGCTGTTTGGAGCTCAAGGAGGGAGGACTGTGTCTGGAGTAGGCTGTAACCCTGTAGCACAGGGGTGGGCAAAATCCGACCCATCTAACATTTCTGTCCGGCCCGCCATGACTCCTGGCAATTGAGGAAACTACTAGAATCTTCCTCCACACAGCGGCGTAGCTACGGATGGGCCTGGGTGGGCCACCCACTTCGAAAGTAAGTCCACCAAAGCTCTGCTTAAGCTACCTTCAACTGGAGCTTTCTCAGCCGGTGGCTTCCTGAACTGCCTGCTTCTGGTCACGTGACTGGAAGAAGGCAGTTCGGGACACACTTGGACGTAAGTTGTAAGGAAAACTTTAGCGTTGGTGTCATTACACATTTTACAAGTGTTCACAAAATGGTTTGCAATATGAATTGCCTCCTAAGATAAGCTTGTGCAAGATAAGATAAACGTGTATTCAGTTAATTGTTATTAAGTGTAATTACTTTGTTGTGGGAAGAACATAATGGGGTCTTTATACAATGGTGTAGTAATTTCGTTAATATAGTAGAAACATGTGGCCTGCGACGACTTACCGAAATTCGTGGAGTGGCCCCTCTGCGGAAATTATTGCACCCCCACTGTAGCGCCTTGGACAGAGCAGTAAAGGCAGGAACCCGGGGAGAGCCGAAGACGCTCCAGGCGGGCTGCTCAGACTGAGCGGGTGCTGTGGCTGTGGGAAATGGAGTGATAGTAGAGGCTAAGGAAAGCAGTAACTGACCATGAATTGGAGGGACCCTGAGTTGGCGCCTGGAGTAGTGGGTGGGTTAGGTTCTCCCCCCACTTGGCACTGGGGAAGTGGCTGGACTAGGAGCTAAACTCCCTGGAAGGGGGAACACAGACAGTGACCTGGCTGGAGAGCTAAGCCTGTACAGGAATGCTGCCGTTCCTGGGGCTGCAGGCAGGCTGCAGAGATGGAGTGATGGTGTGTGCGGAGCACGGACGGGGTGCTGGCCTCAAGCTAATCCCCAAAATGGCCGGGAGGCGGTACCAGCCTGGCAGTGAGTGATGCGCACGGTGACAAATGGTGGAGAATGTGGGCCCACGGTCACCCCAATACAAGGGGATGGGGAGAACACCGGTGCAGGAAGCAACCCTGACATAAGGGGAAATAGGTTTGAGAGACTATGAGAGAGACGGTGAAGGTGGAGAAACAACGGAACTGCAATGTGCAGAGGCATGTTTTGCCGAGGGCTTTTGTGCTGTCCCAGGCTGGACTCCAGGGTCCGTACCCCTGCAGAAAGGGACTGACAGCGGGGACACGGTGTTGACCCCGCTGCAGGAAATCCTAGCAAATCAGCAAAGACAATGGACGGCACAGGATTCAGCTAGCCAAGCAACAGCTGGCCTAGCAAAACTCCTGTGGCAAGAGATCAGTAGAGCTTGCAGGGAGTAGGATGAGAAGAGAGGGACCAGGGCCAGGAAACCAGAGGCTGGGCTGGGTGGATGTTATGCCTGTGGGCGACAAAGGTACTGGAAGGCAGAATGCCCCTACTGGGGTACGGGACAGAGCCTCACGCAGAGAATGAAAAGAGCCTACGAGTCCAATTTGTGATGAGAAAAGGGAAGGGATGGGCATCTGCAGAGGGAGAGCCCGTACATGAGCTGTTGTAGGGTCACGGCTAGCCCAGGGTAAAGGGCTGAGCCAGGGAAGGACAATGGGATGCCTATGCCCAAGAGGCGGCAAAGGGTTTGCTTTTGGTGCCATGAGGAAGGCCATATAAAAAGGCATTGCCCCCTTAGGAGAAGGTGGGTTGGAAAAGGGATGCCTGGGAGCCAGGTTAAGTCAGAGACCGTCCAGAGGGATGTAGCAGGGAGGACCATGGACCTGGTAGGGAGCCATCTCCCAGACGCAGAGGGGGTGGTAAGGAGGTGGTGGAGAAGACGACTGGGATGGAGAGGACTCAGACAGATGAGGGGACCCACACTGGAGGAGAACAGGAGGCGGTAGGGACTCCGATCCAGGCAGATTGCCCCTCCTAGTGGAGAACCCGAGGCAGGAGAGGGACATCCTGTGGGCACAGCTAGGAAGCAGGGAAGGTAATACCCCCTCTCCTCCTGGGGCAGTTGGTCTTGAGGGGGAGGGGTGTGGTGGGGGCTTTGGTCCCACGTGGGCCAGTAAGGGGGTGAATGGAGCCCTAGGGAGGCTGCATGAAAAGCAGCCAATAGGAGAGGGGCTGTGAGAAGCAGCCGAGCAGGCCCATGTAAGAAGAGCCGCAGGGCAGGGCAGGGCAGGGCAGAGCCGCCTGGCCTGGGCAGAGCACTCATGGAAGGAATTAGTGTATGCTGCAGCTAGCCCAGCTGGGAGAGAAAACGTCCCCGATTCCACCATTACAAATCTCAGCAAGGCTGTGGGGAAAGGACTGTTTCCCTTTACATGCACGGGTGCTCTCTGGGATCCCATTCCCGGCTGACAGAGCGAGTGCTGCACAGTTGGGAGCACGGGAGAGGGATACAGCGCCATGGCATCCTGCTAGCCAGGGGAGGCTAACATGGTTCTCAGCGAGAAGGAGCTGCAGAACGCCCTATGGTGACTCCGTATCTCCCCCGTTCCTGCGAATGCACCAGGTGTGAGTGCTCCAAGAAAACAGCCCAGTCAGCTGAGCTGGATCCTCCTCAACAGCACATTTCTGAAAATAATAAAAAATCAGGAAAGCTTGAGGGGCAGAAAAGCCCAGAATGAGAGCACAAGAGAGGATGTGTAATTGACTTCAGCCCCAGGCAGCAGCAGCAGCGACGTCAGAGGCAGCCGCTAACGTGCTGACAAGTTGTATGTGTTTTACATGCCCATTAACTCGCTTACTCAATAAAAAATGCATAGTTACTGCAGCTCCAACATGTCACCGCTGCACGTGGCACTTAAGCTACTGGGAGACATGGAGCATCTCTCAAAGAAAGCCACTTACAAGCCTGTCAGGAGAAATGACAACCTTTAAAAGGGTATTCAGGGGAAAATATAGGGATCTGACATGCTGCATCCACATTTTGCTGATAGATTATATGTGCAGCATCAAAATTATACTATGTATAGAACATATGTATATGTGCATGCTGCTAACGCAACCCTGCTGTAGTTAACATTGTGGAGTCGTTTCCCCGGCAGTCCTCTATTGTCACAGGCGTCTTTAAAAGTAAAAAATTACCTCCTGGAAAGAAATTATCCATGCTTTGCTCTTGGCCCAAAGATGATTTTCTGGGGGGGGACAGGAGCGGGACGGGGGAGGTTGTTGTTAGAGTAAGGGGGATGTGTGAAATGTGAACAAAGTCCTGCCAGCTATTTCTTGAGTTTGTGGAATGTGACAGAAAAACACAAAATATCCTTTCCTGGCTTTAAAAGAGTCTAACCACAATTTGTTCTTTGTGAGACACATCCAGCAACAAACACAGCAGCAATTCAACACCTTGAAATTAGGCTCAGGCAAATTGCCCACTGCAGGATACACCTGTGCTAGGTTTGGGACGGAGCGGGTAGGAGAACTGGCTTTCACCTCAGAAAGTGATGGGTATTTGAACATCGTGAGTGACGCTTGTGCAGGAAAAAAAGGAGGTAAATTTGGAGATGGACAGGTCAGGCTAGATGCAGAGGGGCCTCTGAGGGTTCTATTATTATTATTAGCAATAACACCACATGGTGCTAGGTGCTGTACACACACACACATCTAAGAGACAGTCCATGCCCCACACAGCTTACAATGTCCGTATAAAATGAGATGCTACGGGTGGACACGGGCAAACAGGATGGAGCACAAGGCGGCAGCAGGGCAATCCTGATTAGTGAGACCAGCAGGGTAATAAGGAGAGGGGTGCTGGCCTCGGGTGGGTAAGTTCAGGAGCTCAGCGCTACTCACAACACTGGGTATGAGGCAGCGGAGTGGCTCTGCATGGTACAGGTAACAAAACCGGGCGGTGCAGTAGGTGTTGCCTTTCCCTCTCCTCCGTCCAATAGTCAGGTGGGGTGGCTGAACCTAGCTTCCATCCAGCTGCACTTATCTCTTGGGCCAAGCTGGGGGAGACGGTTAAATGAGCTCGTTCTGCAGCAGTAACCTGAGCAGTGGGCTGTTCGAGTGAGGCCAGCTGGCTGGACTCTGCCAAAGCAGTGCTGCCGTGTCTTTTCCTGCGTGCGCACGGGCCTAGACGTGCTCCCACACAAGCGCCATGTGCAAACGCATGGAAATAGGGCCTGTTTTGTCTGGTCTTAGCTCGCCTCCTCTCCCACCAGCAGCCTCTGCCCAACCAGCTGCTGGGGTCTGCTAGCAGCCCTCTCAGAGCAGGAGCTGGGCAAGCAGGGAGCACATCTGGGGAAGGGGCAGGGACGTCTGTGATGGGGCAGACCTTGGTTGCCATCCTTCCTCTCAGATAAAACAAAAGTCGCCTCCTTCAGTAGTTCAGGGCCTGTGTGGGTTCCAGAGGCAACCCAGGCTACTCGATAGGCATGAAAATGGGCTGGTTACCTCAACCCACACTGGGCTGAAGAGCAGCTCCATGTAAATGCACCCAACTCAAGGTGGAAGGTGAGCAAACGTCCCTCCCCCAGCTGTGCCGGTGCACCGCAGCCTGTCTCAAGACACCCCCTGCTACTACCACCCTGGGCCTCTGTCTCTTCTGACCTCCAGCACCCCTGCTATTGCAGGTGTGAGGCCCCTGCCCCCACAGCTCTACCAAAGCACCACGGTGCCTGAAACTGACTGAGTCCAGCTCCCTCATCCCTTCCCTTGCTCCCATTGGCTTTTGGTGCTGTAACAAAGAGTCCCTGACAACAGCTCAGGGCTCGCTGGTTCTGGAAAGGAACCCACAGCTGTGCTTCCCCAGCAGTGCGGTCCGACCCTGCCTGACACACGTGCAGGGAGCTCGGCCTTCCGAATTTCGGTGTGAAGAAACCCAGGTGGATCGTTCCTCTTCCAGCTGAAGGGGGGGCAAAGCGGGCGGTGAGTCAGAGGCAGAGCTGTGGAAAGGAGGCGGGGGCCGGGCTGTGCAGTGTAGTATTTTGTGCCTGGCACAATCGCAGGGCTCACGTGCGTTACATTTTTCACAACAAAACTCCATTTCCGCCCAGAGGCTGAGGCTAGCGGCAGGCTGGATTGCGGTGGCTGTGTCAGGCTGACTTGCCTACTAGCCTTTGCTCCTCACGTCAGTGGCTACACCAAGTGGAAGGCTCTGAGCCATTAAATCGGTGTCATTTTTAGCCAGGGAGAGAACCGACCTCTCTTACACACACATTTCTCAACAGCGAGGGGACTAAATTCACTGGTCAGCCCCCACCCCGCTCATCCTGGCTGGGAAGCTGTTGCCATGTACTTGTCTAAAGCAATGATGCAAGCCTTTTCCCCATGCCAAGGATAGCCTTTTCCAAAGAGGTCCCAGAATCCTCCACCTAGTGTTTATTATGCCTGGTTAAAGCTCATTAAAGCCTTTGTTAGTGGAGCTGACTGACAAGGAGAGTGGATTAATATTAGAACGCCCTGTCAAAAGTGGTGAAAAGGCTGGATTGATTTTAAAGGAAGTTTAGTCAGAGCTCTGTGTAAGGGCCTTGGGGGGTTACACTGCAGTGAATCAATCTCCTACATTAGCAAGTCCCTCTGGGAATAGTCAACTTCAGTGTTTATTACAACCAAGGCTGCATTTAATAGATATGGCATTCACTTTCTTCTCGTGCTTGCTGGCTTCTTTTTAATAATCTGCTGCTTGAAATTGCAGCCACGTAAGCAGCTGGCTGAGAGAGCGCTGCCAGTGGTGATGGCAGACCATGCAAGTTGGGAGTGAGGGGAATCCGAGCATGGCGTTGTTGCAGGGTTGTTTGCTTGGTGCAGGCCTTGAGGCACTGGGTGAAGTGTGAGATTTGCTCTCTGTCTTGCCTTAACCCTGACCCGCCGCACTTCCTGTTATTCCAGCCAGGGGCTTCATATATCCTTGGCAATATTCTTCTCTCCCGGCGTGCAGCATCGAGCTGTGATCCCTTAAACTGTTCATCCAATGCACTTCAGTCAGACCCTGCAGCCCCCCTATTATTCCAGTCCTGGAGCTCGCCACACTGATCTGCAGTGTACCTCGCTCCTGACCTACAGCATCCCCTTATCCCAGGCCTCAAACCAAGCCAGGGACGATGTCCCGGAGCCACCAGCATTGAATCTGGCAAGTGGATTATCCCAAGTCTGGGGAGGCACCATGTCTAGGCTAAATCCTCAGCCAGCTTTGCTATGCCAGCTAAGCACACAGGGCCTGTTTCCTGTTGACTGGCGTGCCTGGAGCCATTGGACATACCCAACACGCTCATGTGCCAGTGACTGGCAGCGATCGGCAACTTCCCAGAATTCTCTCACCCCGACATTTCACTTGGGTTTTGTTGTCTCGTTTTTCTTACATTTAGGTTTTGTGGTTGGTTGTTCCCCCCCTCCCCCGCTCCAGAAATCCACTGCATCCAGCTCCAATAGGCACCAAGGGCTTTTTCAATTGATGGTTGAAAGGAAAATAGTTTCTGCTTTTCAAAGCCTTGTTTTCCCCCTGCCACACAGCATCAGTGGGTTATTCTGTTGCCTTCCACATGGCTGCACAGACACAGACAGTTGTGTTTATGTCAAACCTCTTGATACTAGTCATGAGCCTCCCTTGTGTACTAAGGTTCCCTGATTCTGATGTTTCTGCTTAGAGATGCAATTTGCAAAAGGGCAGCTTGTCGTGTTTCCTTTTTCTTTTGGGGCATTGATTACTTTTTATTTTGGGGTCATCTAGTATCTTATTCACCTTGATAACTCTCATTCTGGAATCCAAGTAACAAAAATAACATGTGTAGAGAAACATCCTTCATCTGGGGATGGCCGAGAGCTGTAAGAGACATTAATTAAAGAAAGCCACACCACAGCCAGGTAGGGAGATACTTTGACATCCTAGATGCAGATATGTAAACCGAGCAGGAGAGAGCCAAGTCCAGAGGAAATGTAGGTTAGGTTCCCATTTGCTCAGTTAGACCTAATTACATACACTGATTGACACAGCAGTGAGTGAAAGGGAGGCTAAGATGATACAGATTACATGCCAAGAAGGTGTAAGCTAAAATAGGGTGCAGTTTACATTAACGTGCAGATTCTGACACCCTCCCATTACTTGCTTTTCTTGCTATGCTCTTCTCTTCTGACACCTCAGTGTCTGGGTTACACTTACCCTCACTTAACCTCTGTAGGTCGGTTTCTGAAGGGATGTGTAAGCGCTGGTTTGACTCCCCATAACCTTTACAGCCGAGCAGTGTGGATCTGCTCCTAACAATAAGAGCGGTTTAAGCACTGGAACAAGTTACTTAGGGAGGTTATGGCATTTCTGTCACTGGAGGTTTTTAGAACAGGTTTGACAAACACCTGTCAGGGATGGTCTAGATAATACTTAATTCTGCTCAGCATGAGGGTAGGTGGGAGGAGAGAATGGACTAGATGACCCATTGAGGTCCCTTCCAGTCCTACATTTCTATTATTCTATATTTTAGTAAATAAATGAAAGAGGCAGAAAAAGTCCTTTCCTGTAGCTTCAAGTGACTTTTGACTTGACTGAAGGATAGGGGAATGAACACAGCTGAGCCAGGAGGAAAACAAATGACCAGAAGGCAGCCGCCCTGCCAATAAAACATTGATATTTTCCAATAACGATGTTTAATATCAAAATATTTACTTATAGCCTTTCATCTGTAGCTGGAACTTCCTCAGCTGGTCAATTAATGCCCTTGGAGCTATAACCAGCATGCAAATATAGCATGCATGAGGATGGAAGGAGAGTGTAGACATTGAGAGATGTACTATGATCTGTAGTTTCAAGAGCGGCTGCTGATACATAGACTGGCTGCTGACACATACTTTTCAGAAGTAACCAGTCATTCTGGGACACTTTATGTTCTGGGAGGTCCAACTTCTGGTGCATTGGGCTGATTCTGAGGTGCTGAGCTACAGCCACTTCGGCTGAAGTCAATGGGAGCTGCAAGTGCCCGGCAAATTTTAACATGGGATCCAAACAATGTCACAAGAAGTTGTGCAAATGAAAATGGAGACCCCAAGTCACTGGGCATTTCTGAAAATATCTGTCTATCCCCCTGCATTCCCCTCTTTGTAACTGCTCTGTCTGGTAATGAAGAAGGTCTTTCTCTAGCTGGTTTACAGAGGATTCAGTGTTGAGCCTTCCATAAAATATATACTCTCCTAATAGTCTTACAGGGACTCTCTCTCCTTGGCTTGCAGTAATTTCCCTCTGTCCCTCCCCCGCGCTGTGTCTGACACCTCATTTTGTGACTGAATTCATCCCACCCTTAAATCTGCTCTACAAGCTGCTGCCCTGGTGTGACGGGTTTTAGTTTTAATTTTTTTTATGAGGCTATGAATTACTGCCTGGGCGCGTGGGGAGTGGATCATGGTATGGCCACAGCCCCCTCTAAATCAGCACCAAGCAGCCTGTCATTGCACAGAGAACAAAGCCAGGGACAGCAGAGTGGGGCTGCTGCCTCCCATCACAGAGCCCTGCGCCGAGCAGCGATGGTGACATTTACATTAGCTCTGACTGAGCCCCCCATTCATCCTCAAACACCACGCTCCCTCCCTCGCGCTCTCTCTCTGTCCCATGACATTTCAGCAGCAAACACATCCATTTCCCTCGGCGTGTTTTTATCAGCGGCAGCTAACCTGGGAGCTCACTTCATTTAGAGCCAGCCTGTTCTGCGTGCTGGTTGCTAAATACCTCTCCCTTCTCTGTCGCTTCAAACCCAACCCCAGACTGCCACATTCCTGGAATTTGCCACTTGGGAGCATGGGGGAGGAAATGAAACACAAGGAGACTTGGCCTAGCTCCTGGCAGGATGTATGACTTGGCTGGCTTGCTGTGACTTCTGAGAGTTAACTTGTAGGATCAGGTGGAACCAACTCAGCACTAGTTTCTGATTGCCTCTTGCTTGACTCTTCTCTGTTTCCACTGCACATGTAGTCTCAGGCTACGTGGCTGATGGATACAGACCCTGTGGTAATTTTTCCATCCAGAGGTGGGGTTTTCTATATCACCTGAGTAGCAGGACTCCAAAGTTCTGACTGTGGCTGTTCTCCTATTTCTATAATCATGGTTCAAGCACAGTTATGGTCTACAGAAGTGACCGTGTGAAAATGTAACCTCCTCGCTCAATAGCGCTACTCCCTGTGGTCTTCCGAGTTAGGTTGGCTGACTTCTTGTTCTTATTTACCCATGATATTGTGCTAATGTCTAGAGGTTTCAACCAGGTTGGCATCCCATTGTGTGGGGCACTGTACAAACCTAAAGTAAAGGACAGTCTCTACAGATAGGTCTTTACTACTTTCATCTTCTCTTAGCCTGGAAGAGCCTGTTATTTTTATTAACGTCATAATTCCCAGAGGCCTTAGTCAAGATGGGGATCTTATTGTGCTAGGCGCCAGGCAAACACTTATCAAGACACTGTCCCGTATCTGAAGAGAATTACTATCTAAGAATAAAAGCAATATACAAAGGCTGGCAGGATACAATCAAATAGAGACCTTTTAACAGCTAGACATTGTACTTTTTCTCAAAAGCATTATAAATAAAGCGTGTCCCAACATTCCCCATATGCCCCTCTTCCTACCTTTGTTCACTGGTAATTGTCAGTCACTGAGCCTGCCATAAACACGGGCCTGTAAGATATAATACAGACAGAGGCCCACTCCCAAGCCCAAGGGCCTCCCATCCCCAACCGTTGAGGAGGTTTGACTCTGAGCGTTGTGGCTCAGGCCCATCTCTGCAGCTATAGAAAGCAAAGGGGGTTCTTCTGAAGGAGCAGTAAATAGCAAATGCCCATTCACATCGGAGGAGCGTGAGCACACTTCACAAGCGTGAGATCTTAGGCTCCGGGGGTGTGATTCCAGCACGGGTGCACATCCGCACACTAGCTGGCACCCAGCTCCTGCCAGTACACAGAGCAAGGCAGCTGCCGTAGCACTGGTAGCTGTGGCGGAACCAAGCCAAGCGCAAGCCTGCCCGGCGCTGGTGGGCGTGCTGACCTGTGCCAGTGTGGCCACACTGCGGCCTGTCCTGGTGCTGGCTGATGCTCATGCTCCAGCTCCTAGTGTAGCCATGGCTTTTGAGGAGAGCAGACTGAGCAGGGTGGGCACTGACCACCCGAGGAGTGGGGCTTGTCGGCCACGCCCAGCAGCACTGGGCCCACTTGGTTTGACAGCTGCAGTTCGCATACAGCTGTGTGGAGGCGCCAGCTACTGTGGATATGCTGGGATATTCGGTACCGCTCCCTGCCAGCCGCAGCAATCAGCAGTGTGCTACCGTAGATGGGGAGGGCGCTGGGACACAGGAGACCTACATTCTGTAGCTGGCTGAGCTACTCCCCTTTCCCCGGCTGTATCTCTCTCACCTCTTTGGCCCTTTCTGTCTGTCATATCTCTTTAGACTGGAAACCCTTCAGGGCTGGGATTGTCTCTCTGTGGGTTCGTCTACACCGCGATAAAAGGCCCACAGCATAGCTGCATCTGGCCCAGGTCGGCAGACTCCGGCTCACGGGCCAGGCTATGGGGCTGTAAAATGGCAGGGCAGACACTCTGGCTTGCGCTGGAGTCTGGGCTCTGAGAACCGCCCCGCCCCACCCCCAGGTCTTGGAGCCAGGCTCCAGCCTGAGCTCCCAAAAGTCTCGATACCATTTCATAGGAGGAACGGCTCATTGCACTCGGGGTGCTGCGTACTGCTGATCTGGGAGAGCAGAGCTAAGCCGCTGTACCTCCGGTCGCTGCTGCCGTGTAGGTGCAAATCAAATCACCCGCGGCACACATTCAGACGTTTTCCTCTGCAGCACAAAAGTGTGTCTGCAAACAATCCTCCTGCAAAGAAAGGCCCAGACGCTTCAGTCTGCATGCAGTCAGACTCCCCTTAGGGCCAGGTCACAGGAAGGGCCGCGTAAGTAGCCCAGAGTCCAGCACGATCATTTCTGCCCAGATTCATGTTTTCTTCTGGAGATTAGCCAGAACGGCCCGGTTCTTATTCCACACCTGAGTTTTGCAGCAGTGCTGCTTGTGATTACATACCCACCCTGCTAACAGAGCTGGTTTACAAATTAGTCTGTTAATATTTACCATGCTGGAGGAAAACAGTACAAAGTGAGGGGAAGGCAGCAGGAAAGAGACAGAAAACAAAACACACCAATTTACAGCTCACCAAGTTGCACTTGAGAATGCTCCCCTGCTAATGTCCTCTCTCATTTGGTCAGCTCAAGTTATTTTCATGCTCTTTGAGCTCCTTAATGGGTTTCCCCCCTTCCCACCCTTGACATTTTGCTAGTCTCCTTTCTATCCTGCGAAGTTCAGCCCACCACTTCTAAGAGACAGGCTGCAGAGAGCAGCAGAGGGTGTATGAATTGCCAGCACAGCAGGGGTCACCCTAGCCAACACTGCTCTCCCATCACTTCTTCCTCACATTCACCCCTTGGGACAGAAGCGCAGACCTGCCTGCCCTTCAGTGTGATGTGGAGGAAGAGAGGGCCATGCTGCTGCTGGGCTCCATGGGAGGCACTGTCCCTCCCACACACTTACTACAGCAGGATGGAGAAAGCCAAGCAAGACCGAGCCTTTGCCGGACACACCAGGAAACAAACTTCCCGGCAGCCTAAACCACCTAAACAATGTTGTCGAGAACACAAAATAAACCCGACAGTTTGATCAACTACAATATTTATCTGGGCTCTAAAAATAAATTGGTGGTTCCCCCCTCACTGATATGCTCCCCCCATTTTTATGATAAGCCAGATCCTTTCTATTCCTCCTTGTCCACCTGCATTCATTTCAGATTTTTATCTCCACAACAGAAATTCCTTCCAACTTTTTCTTCTCCCCACCCTCCTGGCTAATGCTTTTCACTTTCAAATGCTAATAATCTGCAGCAGTAAAAGGCTTAGAAGTGATTCTAGATTGTTTGATCTTTGGCCTGTGATCTGCTTTCATCTTTCAGCTTTCAAATGTTACTTTAGATTTACTTTAACCTATTAACATGCTTGGTATTCATAGGCATGCACTTTTTGCATGTTTTGCATCAAATCTCCCTAAATTCTAGTGAGGCAGGGGAAAATTAAACTTCTGGCCATTAACTTTTCAGGCTGTATATATATTTATTTATTTATAATAACAGCAGGGTTGGAAAAGGGGAGGGTAGAGAGACCCGCCCTCAGACCAGCCCTGGCTAAGCGCTCTGCCGCCTGGCTTGTTAGACAACATTTAAATATCCTTCCTTCTCCCCGATGGGAACTGTGGAACGGGCAGAAATGTTGAATTGCTACTTAAGATTTCTTGCTATCAGAGTTGTGCCGGAATATTTGCCATGTTCATTTCCACAGACACAGGAGCTATGAATATGGATGGAATCCCTCAGCGAAACCCGGCTTGTAGGGCTCAATTATTTGCAACATGCTGTGGCCTACAAAGGGGATTTTTCCCCTCTTGTACTCGGGTGCTTTTAGGAGGGGCCGTCTGGCTTTCCCAGGCCAATCAGGGGTCTAACTTTTCCCGAGTCAGAAGGGAGATGTTGCGGGTGTGGAACTAGCCCTCAAACCAATATTCTCCAGCTGGGATGACCTCAGATGGGGCTATCAGACCAGTAGGAAGAGAAGACATGGCTCCTTTTGCCCCCACTGTAATTACACTCTGGAGGGAATGACTTTGAAAACCACAGCTATGTTCCAAAGCTCCTCATGACAGCCTCGTCTTCAGTAGTGGCACAGACATCATAGCTTTCCTGATGCTGTTATGAGTTAGTCTGCCAGCCCTGCTGCCCTTTGCCAAGAGACCAAGGAAGGGAGAATACTAGACAATGGTCAGACATTAGTGAATGTAGTAACTCAGCGAGCAGGAATTATCCGATGCTTTGCTAATGCATTGTCCTCCTCCCCTTCCCCCCCATCCCCCCTCCCGGCCACTTTGCAAGCACAAAGACCGCCCCGTGCAGGGGAAAGCTTCCTTTAAAAAAAAAAAAAAACTTGGACACCTAAGCACTACAGAAAGAAAATTAATAAGAATATGAGTCAGGACAGTTCTCAGCTCTTTGGGGGCAGGGACGGTCTTTTTGGTCAGTGTTTGTACAGCACCTAGCACAAAGGGGTCCTGATGCATGACTTGGACACCTAAGCACTACAGAAAGAAAATTAATAAGAATATGAGTCCTCATGGTTACAGAGAAAAACTTGAAGGCAAAGTAAAAGAACCCACAGGTTGTTTTTTTGGTTTGTTTTTTCGGTGGTGGCAATCTCAGGACTTCGTGGGGTCTGAACTGTAACAGTTGAAGATGTGTTCTGGCAATCATGGGCTTCCCACAGGAATTCCGCCTGCAAGGCTGGTGCTGGGACTGGGAGAGAAGGGACAGGAGTACAAAGCACTGAGGTTTGGGTGTCGATTGCAGTCCACCTCAAAGAGTTTTACTGTTAGCGCTGTCCCATTTTGTAAGGTGTCTCCCTGTCTGCAGGGCAGCTGCCATTTTAGGAGGCAGACCCAGTGCAGCATAGCTTAATAGAATCATAGAGTTTAAGGCCAGAGGGGACCTCTTAGAACATTGAGGCTGACGGCCTGTATATCACAGAGCAGAAAATTCCACTCAGCCTTGAGCCCTGCGCTAGGGAGAAGACTCACACCGTACTCTCTCTCACAGAGCTGCAACTCCTGTTCTGTGTGTTGTTTTACTTCATGTAAATCAAAACCCGCTGAGAAAAGATCAGCTCTGTGTGCATGCGCGTGTCTGTGTATGCAAGACATAAGGGGGCGAAAGGGGAAGAGGAACAAAAGAGAGTGGAACCTGACTGGAAGTGGAGGGGGCAGGGAAGCAGTTGGGAGACTGTTGAATGCAGTCTGAAGGAACATATGTAAATGCATGCAAGAAGCAATAGCCAGCATGCAGGGCCGGCCTTCCTAGGGGCTCACCGTAAGGTAACCCTCTGCTCCTCCTGGGAGCTGACATTTTCCCTGGTTCAAACAACATCTGCGCCTTTCTGAGCTTTAAGAAAGGTGAAGGATGTGCCACGGGCTGCAGGCTGAGCTTCTGCAGAGCATAATAGGAAGATCAGAAAAGCCCACTGCTGGCAGATAGTATAAACACACACATGTCCACCTACATGCCTATGGATGAACACACATGGATCTATTCACACACACACAGTTCTCCCTAAACACACCTCCTCCTACTGCTGCAGTGTGAAGGAACATTTCTATATGGGACAGTCATCACCGAGACTTCTTTCAGTCTCTTCCTAGAAGTCCTCAAACCTAAACCGCTCCCAGGAAGAAACCTGCTGTTTAATATTTAAACCCAAATGGGCCAAGAAAAGCTGCTTTTCTTTTTTATTTATTCTTTTAATTAAACACCAATTAGAAAGGAAGAGAGAGGAAAAGGCACTAACCACTTAAACACACATTACACCCAGGTTGCTTACTCAGAGCTGTTATGGGCTAATTAGAGCTTTAAGTGATCGTTTGAAATTCCATATCAAACAATTCATAATCTAGAGCAAAAGAAAACAAAATAACAAAAACTAGATTGCAACAAACGGAAGGTTTTCCTGTTTGTCCACCTGTCTGTGTGTCTGTGCTATTTATAAAACCCCAGTGATTGTACTATTTAGGCACAAGAGAGTTACAAACTTAAGCAAAAAAGGCCTCTGCTCTTGCCTTCCTATGATGTTTAAATGTATCCGAAATCGACCTGGAGATTCCCTCCCTGTTGGGGTAGGGACATATTTCACTCCTGCTCCCAGCTTTAAATTGCCTCCAGATGACTCAATTATTTTACACATCTGCATGGTAACATCTATAGCATCTCTGCTCTGCAGGGGACAGATCTCAGGCCGCTGTTTGGCAGCCAGAATGTTAGAACTAAAGATCCTGGGTTCTGCCTCCCTGCTGCTTATTATCTGTGTGAATTGATAAACTGCCTGGACGCTTCTCTGCAGCTCATCTGAGCCTAGGAATGCAGTTATTTTGTAGAATCAGACCCATGGGCTCAGAGGTTCTCAACTACATCTACCATGATAGCCTGCTACATACATAGAAGACAGAGCTGGAAAGAAAGATCTGTATGTTGCAGATCCTCCCCCACACTATTCTGAACATTTTGTTCATCTGAAACTTCTTATTGGCATCTCTGGTTTTTCACAATAAGTTTTTAAGCTAAGTGAAAAACTTTTTACCCCCGTATCCATTCAAAATAGGGACTGTTGGTTTTGAGTCGATTGGAATGAACACTTGTGTAATTTTCATTTTCAAAAACTGAAATTTTCCTGTTAAATAGTAATGCCCCTCACCCCAATATTTTCCCTGAAAAAAGTTTTTGACAAAATCCCATTTTTTGGGTAAAAATGTTTTAATTTCAACCAGCTTTCGTAGTCTGTGAAATGCAGAAACAAGAGAATTCACATTTTGTGAAACTATCTACAGCAGCTTGGGTGTCAGGATTGTCTTAGAGCAGGACTCCGGCGTTCTATGCCTCACTCAGCTGTGGGGCTTTGGCCAGGTCACTTCACCATATGGTATCTCAGCTGGATCTTTTGTAAAATGGACTTACCGACATGGCAAAGGAGAGGGGTGGGGGTTTAATTATTTAACACAGTGGGGGCCTGGTCCATGACTTGGGCAGCTAGGCACGATAGTCCTGCAAATAATAAAACGCATGAAGAGGTCGTGAGATCCTGGGCTGGAGGTCAGTGTGCCCTATGCCTCACAAGTGAGGAGATGTGACATCGCTGCATATAACTGGGGACCTGTAAACCTGTCCTGGCTAAGCTGACTGGCAGGGTATTTCCTTGTAAATGCCCTTCTCTTTTAAAGGACGTTGCTAGCAATGGTACTGTAATACACCCAGGTACTAGAGGGGTAGCTGTGTTAGTCTGCACGCAGCAAAAACAACGAGAGACCTGTAGCACTTTAAAGACTAACGGATTTAATTTTTGCAGGCATAAGCTTTCGTGGGCTGTAACCCACTTCTTCAGATGCAAGAAATAGGAATCAAAAGGCAGGTGTATATATACATCCAAGTTTAAGGAACAACAATGGGGAAGTAGTGGAGGCCTATTCACAACCATTGATTAGGAGGTGAGAATTACTTCTTGTAATGAGATAGCCATTCCAGGTCCCTGTTTAAACCAGTTTGATAGTGTCAAGTTTGCAGATCAGTTCAAGCTCTGCAGTTTCTCTTTGAAGTCTGTTTTTGAAGTTTTTTTGTAGAAGTATGGCAACTTTCAAGTCATTTACAGAGTGTCCTGGGAGATTGAAGTGCTCTCTGACTGGATTATGGATGTTTCTATTTTTTATGTCTGATTTGTGTCCATTTATTCTTTTGCGCAGTGACAGTCCGGTTTGGCCAATGTACATGGCAGAGGGGCATTGCTGGCACATGATGGCATATATCACATTAGTAGATGTGCAGGTGAATGAGCTCCTTATGGTGTGGCTGATGTGGCTAGGGCCAGTGATGGTGTCACTAGGGTCGATGTGGGGGCAGGTACCGGTGATGGAGGTCAGGTTCTTGTACATTTCTGCATGGGATTTAAACGAACTGGGTTTCTATGGCCTGTTCTCTGCGTTAGCCATTTTTGGGCTCAGCAACGCCAGTGTTTCCCTGCTGGCCAGCCCAGGCCCATCTCGCAGTCGGCTGAGCTAGTTGTGTAGTCAATTCAGGCCATTTGAACTCATTCAGTCAGACTTTACTCCCTGCTCCCCCGCGGGATGCACTAGCGTGTGACTATAATGGCAGATGGTGTCTGAGTAAATGTGTTTCCTTCCTGGGGCAAGGCTGGGCTGTGTCACATTCTAGGACCACTTCAAGCCCATCAAAATGTCATTTGCGTTCCTCCTGCAGTTGCCTCTATCGCGGGACAGTGCTGCCCTCCAGCTGAACTCTGAGGCTGGACCCGCAAGGGTCTTTTTCCTGTCACAGGTCCACAGGCCAGGGTAACTCAGCTGCTGGAGCTAGCTTACAAGGTGTTAGATCAGAGCCTGAACACGCAAGGGCACAAGAGCTGTTGTGTGAGCCTTGTCCACACTCCTGCAGGAGAGCAGAGTCTGGAGAACAAGAAGTTAATTAGCAATGGCTATTCAGCTCCCACTGATCAATTCCCCCAGCATTTGACAGGCTGTTCTATTCCCCTCTAAGACTTATTAATCATCAACGTCTACCTCTGTGCCATGCAAAGGGGAGAGAGAGAAGAAGGGTGTTATGGGCCCAGGAGATCAGTGTGAAAGGGATTGGCATCTCCTAGGAGACTGCCTTGTTTTACCGGGTGCTAGCTGTGGTTTGGGGTCTCCCCCCCTCCTTTTAATTAGCAGAATCTGTCAGGTCCCCCTGCTGGGGAGGGAGGAGCGGGGAGAAGATGGGTCAGTTTGCCTTGGAATACACTGCAATCCTAACTGAGGCCAGTGACACAAAGCCTGTTTTCCAGTCACTGGTGCATCTGCACAGCTGTCAACCGCAAGCATGACATGTACAGAGCACGAACCCAACCCCCCTTCACTCAAAGAAGTGGGACCATTAGCTCAGAGGCAGCAGCAGCAGATTCATAAACCTCTTACAGGTGCCAGACAGGAGAGGAGGACAAAGCCCCCCTGCTCATGAGGCCATCCAATGGAAGGCCTGGTTTGCACCACCACAGCTCATGCCAACTGCTGTATTCGATTGTCACCCTCTCCACCACCTACTATAAACACCGTCTAGGAGCAGCCGCGGGGCTTCTGCTCTGCTTTTTGAGCAGTGACTCACAGCACTTCCCTAAGACGGGCACCTCAGTTAACCTTAATTGGAGGCCAGAGCAGGGATGTGATCTGCTCAAGGTCACAGCGGGTCTAAATCTAGCCCTCAGGTCCTGACTCACAGCCCCATGCTCAAGCCTGGGGCATGGCAGCATCATTTTGGCAAAGGCTGTAGGTGGCATGAAACTAGTCAGCGTTGTCCCCTCTTGTTATTTCTCTCTCCAGTCTTACAGTCTGGGGCTTTTCCTAACACCCTCGCTCCAGGAGTCCTGTAATCATGTCACAATTTCCGCTTTCATTTAAAGTAAAAAGCAAGTTTCTAATCTAACCTTTCTGATTGTGGGGAGAAGTTCTTAGACATAAAAGCTCAAGAACCAAAAGGCAAATCAGAAGTCCCACTGTGCCTTTTTTTTAAATCTCACGTTTAAGCCAGTCTCATGATTTGGGTATGTGAGGGGCTAGCTCTGCTGGCCGTGGAAGGCAGATTTCCAATGCATAGCTGTGTGTGTGTGGGTGGACAGGAGAATAGCTAGTTGTGAGTGCTGTGGTTCAAATCCTGGTTCACATCCCCCAGACAGCCAAGTTCATCTGTTTTGGGATGTTTCAGGGAAGGAAGAAACTACCCCATTTTGTACCCACAGAAATCCCTTCCCCTCCCCCCACTGTCCCCCCAGTCTGTCTGCTGAAAAAACACCTGTGTCATCCAGCCAAAGACCACCCTGCTCTTCTTTGTCTTGCCCCTTCTGAACTGTCAAGGTCCCCATAGCCGCAGGACAAGGACAGTGTTGTAAGTGCCAGGAGTAGAGCCTTTATTGGTATTTGCTTGAGTATTTTTAAGGGTGACCAGGTGCCTGGGACGGGCTGTACTGAGAATGCCACACTGGGGGCAGACTGCAAGAAATAAGGGAGACAATTCCCCCTAATGGGTGGTTTATTCAAGGATTAGCATCACAAAACCTGTAACAAAACTTCTTGTTAACCAATGTGGTGATAGAGAAGTCAAACAGTCTTTTAGGCATTCCAGCCCTTGGCTCCCATCAAGGCAGCCCAATCGGAGAGGTTACTGAGAACCCAGTTCACCAGATGGGAGGTCTTTCTAACCCCAGAGGATCAGACATTTACTCCAGGTCAATCTGTATTTCAGATCTTACCCAAATATCTCACTGTCAGCCAATCCTTCGTAAACTAACGAGAGATGTTTTAATAAAAGCATTATAAATGGTTAATAGACCATACACAAGATTGCAAAGTCCTTAGATCAGGTTTGTAGCAGTGATGGAATAGATGTTGGCTTGAAAAGTCTTTGGTAAATCTTTAAAAATCGGAAGGTCCTCAGTCCATAGTTCAAGATTCTCCTTTGGTTGTAAATTCCTAGTCCAGAGAATTAGAGTAGGAAGGAGACAGAGGGCTCGGGTGTCTTTACATCCTCTGCCATGTACATGGAAATTTACTATCCCAAACAAAGTCCAGTCCAGGTGTCTGGAAAGTTACTGGTCCAAGATGAAATCCAGGGTCACATGCCCTTACATGGTTTGCTGAATCACAGAGGCAGTCTGAAGCATCTGCAGGTAGAACTATCTGGACAGGATGAGTTTCTTCAATGGCCCCTTGAGAGTGGAGTGTCCTTGATGGGCCACTAATACATAGCTGTCTAGCCCTAATGCAAAGTCTATCCGGAGGGTGTCACCTAGAAATACACCACAAGTCTAAGAGACGTGCATAACCAATATTTGGAACTTCAGATACAAAGATGATACAGGCATATAAACAGGGTCATTAGACTTAGCAAAGTGTAACTTCTCCATTGACACCTTACATGACAGTTTCCATAAATCTTGGACAAAGTAACAGTGGTAATGACAATGATAGAGATGGTCATCTTTAGTCATACAACCCCACAATAAGAAAACATTGTTTCAAAACTTCAAACCTCATGTGCCTGCTAGGAGACAGTAAAGCAAGTGAGACTCTGTTCTAAATGTGCCTCTGAGAATTCACAGGCACTTTCAAGTGGGGATGTGGTTTGGGGAAATGTCTATTTGCAGTGCAGGTTTGCTTCTGTTGGAATTAACTGATGCTTATTTTAAGCTCTGTGGCAGATGCTCATCTCCAAGTCAACCTCAGTTCCCCACTCCTCCCCTTCCACCAGGAAGCCATGATTCTGCCTCTTTTGCAGTGTGCATCAGATGGGCAGGACAGGCGCAGTTCCTCTAAGTAATGCTGCCAAGATTACCAGCTGATTGCTGGGGTAAAATGTTGCATTTCAGCTAAATGCCAGGGCAGACGGGGGAAAGCTTTGGAAAGTTGTCACTAATTTCTAGTGAAGGACAAACATCACAGGGAGCAGAGGTTCAGTATGGATAAGCCTGCAAAAGTGACTTTTTTGGAAAGCTTACTAGACGGCTGCCTACGAGGCTTAAGGATTCAGTTTCATGGCTGCTTGTCTCATGCCAGCACGTAGACCCTGTATGATGACATTGGGCAGCCCAGGCTGCACTAGTAAGTCTGGGAGCTACAGAGTTAGACAGAACTGCAGGGTTGGTCTGTATCTTACAACCTCATTGCGGAGTCCTCTTTATACTGATTGCAGCAGAGTCCGAGCTGGGCTGCACACGACCTTTACACCTGGGAGGTGCTTCTTTTCGTTCTCTTCCCTCCTCCTCCCTTCCGCCCAAAACAACCCACCTTTTCTCAGTGCTTCCCCACTTCTCCCGTCCGCTTCCTCCCGACTGAGGGCAAATGGATAAATATTAGTGCTTGGCTGTCTGGCTTTCCAGTACAGCCCAGGGACAGATATTTGGTGGAATGAAATGGGCTGGGCAAGCCTCATTCCAAGTGTCCACATAACAGTGGGCAGCTTTAGTGGCTGTTCTCAGCAGACAGGCAAAGAACTCAGTAGCCCATTGAGGATTAGAGGAGATCCTGCCAGTCAGCCGCAGGGCTCAGCTGTAGGCAGCACGCTGTTTGGGAAGCAGACACTGTTGCTTCTCCCATGCTGTACCAATTCTGTGCATACAAGACACCAACCCCCTGGATTACCCTGGCCCCTTTTACCAGCATACAATTCACTTAAAGTAATGCAGGTGGCTCATCCAACACGTTCTGCATCCTTGACCTACAAGGAAACCTCTGGCAGGCCTGGCACAAGCTGGGAGGAACAGGTCTCTTTTCAGGGGCTGCTTGAAGAGATTCTCCCCCCTCTGCCCCAGACACCTGCAATGGAACAAGCTGCCAGTTCCCACCATGAGATACTGATGTTTCAATTGTCATGGTTCATGATCAGCAGAGATTCACAGCTGTGTCAAGGGTGCCCCTCAATTAAAAGGTAGCCAGACAGCAGCAGGCACCAGGAATACAATATTAATTCAGGATGCTCCTGGGAGACAGTCAAAATGAGAAATGCCACTGCAAGGGAAATCCATTTAAAAGGGCAGCTCAAAAGATGGAGAGATGTTTTTGCCAGTATCTTCTACACTTTGTTTCAGTATAATTCCTCGCCATCCTCAGCCCTTCAGCTGGGAGGGGACTGGGTGCATGTGTTTTGCATGTTCTTCCATCACTACAGTACATTTACCGGTTTGAGTTAGGTCTATAGAAGAATTTTTCCATCAGCCTAGCGCTGTTACAGTGGACTCAGGTTGGCTTAATTACATCGCTCCAGGGTGTGAATTTCACACCTTGAGTAATGTAGCTAGGTCAGCTTAACTTCCTGTTGTAGACCAGCCCTCAGACACTAAGCCTCTTCTGAACAAAAGACCTCTTCACTCTTGCTCAGGTGTGACTCAACAGCCCTCATTGAGTGGCAATCCGACAGCAACCTTCTCAATAGGTATTTGCTTCAGAGCTGAGTGGGAAATAGTTTTCCCATCCCATGAAAATTTGGAACCGCAAAATCCCCCCCCCCCCCCCCCGTCTTGAATCAAGACAAAAGTGAAAAATCTCAATTTGCGAACCAAAAATCTGGAGAAAAAATGAGTTTGGGTCAGTCAAAGTATTCCATTTCAGCTTTGATGGTTCTTTATTCCTAACATTTATTGGCTATAATTTACATTTAGAAAATAGTAATTTAACTGGAAAATCAATTTTTTTTATTATGGTGAACAAATTATGGTTTGAACAAATTAAAACTAAATTTTTTTCTCAAAATTTGTCAAAACCTGCAGAAGGGTCTCATTTTGATGGATTGACATTGATAATTAAAGGTTTTGGCAAAAAACACCCAACTGGCTCTCATTAGCTTCTCTGGGATGTAGTGCTCAGATCCAGAGTAGGCTCAGGTTCAAAGCAAACGACTCGTTTTTTCACTTGCCTCTGTCAGCACCAAATGGCAGCCATCTCACGCAATCAGCCAATCATACAAGGTCTTCACCATCTTGAGTTGTGGAAATCCCGAGAGGCTGGCTCGTCTAAGACTTCCACCACCTTGGCCTCAAGTTCTGCTCTCACAAGAGCTTGCCCATATCCCAGTTAGGCCTTTTCTGATTTTGAATCCAGCATGGAACGAACCCTGGTGGGTAGATTTTGCTCTGGAAATTCAGATCTACCTCCCATCACACCTACTGAGATTCAGAAGGATTAGGGTAAAAGTTTGGCCCCTTTCTAGTATACACTATAAATAACCATAGAACCACCCTTACTTCACATTAATTACTGGAAGAGACATTGCAAGTTGTCAAATTGGGGCCCAATCCAAAGCCCACTGAAGTCAGTGGGAGACTTTCCTTAGTGTGTTTCAGGCTGAAGTCTTAAGCAAGTATAAGGATACAACTCAGCATTGCTGATTCCCCTACTATCCTTTATTAACTTAGGCAAGAGCAGTTGACTTGTAAGTGATAATGATACTTCATCATACACTAGTGAGTGTTCTATGAAAGAGGTCATAAGTAATTGAAAAACTCAGTTTCTACTATGAAATCAGAGCTGAGGTGGTGTTTTTGGGGAGATTGCTAGGTTTATAGATTAGTGATGCATGAATTAGCAAGGCTCAAATGTAGGTCTCCAAAGATGGGAATAGTGTTAAAAATAGCTCCCTGGCTGTACCTGAGACGTGGAGAATTGACACTCCTTTTGGGATAACCCTGCTTATGAATTACTCATGAAAATCTGAAACCAGGGGCCTGTAGTAACACACATTTGAGCAAACGTCACTCAAAGGAGAAGAGAGGGGCCTGCTGCTGCTGCTGCTAAATCTGCTCTGTAAATGGCTATGGACTAATGCTGCAAAGCATCTGACTGAAGAGGCTTTGGGGCAATGCAAAGTATTGCAAAGGTGTCTTCAGAACCCTTGAGGTGCATGCACAGCCCGGGAGTGACCTGATTAAAGTCCTCTCTGCTATGGGTGGCCATGTAATTAAAGCTTTAATCAAAGTGCACACACACAAGGGGGCCAGCTTAGGTGCTGGTGCTCTTAATACTGGCATTTCCTAACTTTTGAGGGCTTAACTGCTCTAACATGAGGTGGGTTTTGGACAGACTATTATATGGATATGGCCCAAGCAGTGTATTTTATCCAGCATATCCATCGGCTTTCTCTTCCCCTATGGGAAGGCTTTTTTCCCCCTGCATTGTCCATTCCTTTTCATTCTCATTAGAAAATTTCCCTCCATTTATTTAAACAGTTCAGTTCTCCCTACAACTGGCCATACATCAGGCTCCTGACTCAGCAGGGACCGGGGAGCAACAGCTCCCCCTGTTCTGCTCCTCTTGCATCTAGTCTCTGCACTGGCTGGTGCTTGGAAATGTCAACCCCTCCTTCAGCCAAACTTGAAGGCTCTGGGACCACAGCACCAGCATCATTACCATAAAGTTAATAAATAAGCTCTCAGTAATGATAATAAACCCAAAATTAAATGTGATGCCAGGGGAGTAAAGCAGAATGGATGCAGATCCCTTCTCCTTAACAACTCCTATTCCCTCCCACCTCCTCCAAACCGGGGAAAATTAGCATCCTGAGCATTAGGGAAGGGTTTTAACATGGAGAAAAATGCTGTTAGATTGCAGTAGAAGGAGACGAGCCCCTCTTGTGTTGGGCAGCTTTCCACTGGGGACACCACTTGGGGTTGCAGCAAGCTCAGTCTGAGTCACATTCCAGGTGAGGTCTGTCCAGAGAGGCACAAACAGGTGCAGCCTGAATATTTCAGGTAAATTATAGTTGCTGAGAAGACAAAAGTACAGTACTAGGTATCACTCGATCTGTCATCTAAACATTTACATCACACTTATTACTGGGGGTGTCAGTGCCTGAACATCCTAAAAGCAAAGACGTGAATCCTGAGCATTACACTAGATCACCTTGCCCTGTTGTGTCTCTAATATACATCAACACTGAGCTGAATTCTGATGACCCATCTCCCTGCTGCTGCAAATTAGCGTTAGCTGCGTTGCAAGGCAGCATTTTCTTGCACCATGCTGGTGCCTTTCCATTTGCATGCTGCACTCTGATTCAGATAAACTTGCACTGGCTTTGTTGCAGATCTCTTGAACCCCTGTATAGTCCTGTGCACTCTCCCCACAGCATACCATAGCAGAAAGAAACTTCCAAGCTCTGGGAAGTGCTCTAGCCTGTCCTTTGTGCCTCAGTTTTGCACTGTTCTGAACTGACACAGCTGGGCTTCATTAGCCAGCAGCTTCAGAACTGATTGCTTATTTGTTGTCAATGAAGTTTTGAAGCAAGCACCCAGAACGCTCAATCACGGAATGCTCCACACCTGTGCCAGCTCCTCAGACCCCTGAAGTCTCAGTCTCTCTTTGGGACACTGTTCTGAGGCCAGCCTCTACACTGCTCCTACCTCACTGACCCCCACAGAAAGGATGTGGCTGAGCTTCAGCAAAGCGGTGCCTGCCTGCGAGTGTGGTCTATTGCCAGGTCAGTGTTCAGCTGGGACTGCTAAGACAGCAAACCAGGGGACTCACTTGGGTTTTATTTTTCTCCAAGAAAGAGTCAATTCCCTTCATGTCTGCACAAATGGGGCCTGCAGCTTTAACTGCTGACTGCAGGGATGTCAGACAGAGCCTGGGAATACTTTGCCTGTCATGTTGTATCATGAGACTTGGAATTCCATGAAGGAAAAAATCTGTTGCCCCTTTGTGAAACAGCATCAGGTGTTTACTATCCTCTCAGGAGGTATGTACCTTGTTGAGGGGAAAAATATCACATTTGTTCTACCTTTAACTACACAAGCTGCCAGTCTGACTAAAGGAGACTTTCCCAGCTCCTGGGCAGACAGGAAAGTTTGGAGTCCTGGAGTGAGTTAGTTTCTCACCAGGAGAGAAATAAGTGGGGACAGATGCTAGAGATTTTTTCCTAGTCTAATAATTGTTATGTAGTATGCACAGTGTGTCTCCCCCCCCCCCCCATAAAGATCAGGGTCTCATGGTGCTAGGGGCTGTACAAAACATAGTAAGAGTATGTCTGCTGAAAAGAAGTTTCAACCTAAATCTGTTCATTTACAATGGGACAATTCCTGAGCTGAGCTCAGCAGCTACCAGAATCTGGCCTTTGTGTTCAATCTTTCCATCAAAACCACTTGGCCCAGGTGTGTCAAAGTTACAGCAATAGCTGGGTGCCAAAGTTCAAGGTTGGACAGTTGTGTCCCTCCCCTTCTACAGCTGTTTTACAACATGAAAACATTTTGATTCAGTAACTGCCCCCTCTCCCCCCCCACATCTACATTGGTAATTCACCAAATGAAGCTCAATCCATATAATCCATACAAGCCTCTTGTAAAATGATTTAAGCGTCTACATAGAGGTTTACATTGGTTTCACTAAATTGGCCTAATATCTGATTTTAGTTAAACTGGTGCCAATTTTGCATGTAGACCAGCTCAAACACAAGCAGCAAAATTCTGGCTCCATTGAACTCAATGGGACTTTTGCCATTTACTTCAGTCAGGCCAGGATTTCATCCAAGATCTTCAGAAGGTTAAAAACAGCACAGCTCCACTGGAGTCAATAGGATCCAGTCTAAGAAATTAAATTAGCTAATTGGTTAATTAGTTTCTAAAAACAAACTTCACAGGCATCTATTATCATTGGTTGATCGACCTAATGCTGACTATGTGGATCTGCAATCCAGCTTCAAACAACGTATCTACCAATATGTAGATTTCTGTGTGACCCTTTAACATCCTTATGCCCCAATTTTTGGTGTATTCTTGTTTTTGTACTGTATACAGAAGTCTGAAGATGAGCACTTAATACATTTAGTCAATAAACAAAGCTCTTTACCTTTCCTTCAGTTACCCCAAGACACTCATTTTCCAGTTTCTTTCTTGTCACCCCACATGGTTTTTTCCCTATAGTTTTCATCTCTTTGGACTGTCTTCATCCATAAGGTCCAAGGCAGATCAGAAGTTCTCCCAGGTGGCAGGGAGAAAGGCAGCAGGCTCCAAACTCAAGCTGACTCCTAGAATCAGACAGCTTTTTGGCCCTACCAGGTCTCCTCCTGGCTTAGAGCTAAATAACTTTTGGTCTCCAGTTGTCGCCAGCCCCTTAGATTTCAGATCAATCATTTTTGAAACTCAGAGCTGTAGCTAAAATGCTTTTGGAGTATAACAGGATTTTTCACAGCCTACACAGCAGAGGCTAAAGTTGCTCATCACCTGCTGTTGTAATCTGTACTGTTAAGCCTCCAGCTCTATACAGAAAGCTTAACTTTGCTTTGCTTATTTGCGTTCTCTATCCCCTTGCATCCGGCAGCCATATTTCAGGGAGGAAAAGCTAATCTTTTTTCCCTTGACTCCAGACAGAGGCATTTCAAATGAGATACAAATTGCTGATTAAATTATTGGCTTTGAGCCTCATCTAGGAAGAGCCCAATTAAAAAAATAGTCCTGTTAAAGGGGAGAAATTGTCTAAGATTCTCACTGAGTACTGTCAAGAAATAAACACTTCTGCTAGGGGACTATTTGTCTCCAACTAAGAAAGGAACTTGGCGGTCCCCTCTCTATCCCATCTAACTTGTTGGAGTCTCATCCTGAACACCAGGCTACAAGAATGTGGTTTTTTGCAGGGTGGGTTGGGACTTCGTTCCCTGCTCTGCTCATTATTAGCATGACAGTAATAACGGATATTGGGGACCAATTGAACTAGGTGCTGTCTGAACATAGCTGGAGACCGTCTCCACCCCAGAAAGCTTGCTGTCTAAATAGACAAAGGGTGCTGGGGGGGGAAGAGGCACATGGCCCATGGTTACACAGCAGGTCAGTAGCTGAGTCAGATACGAATCCAATTCAGTCTCCTATCCACTAGACCACACTGCATTCTGCTTCTCAGATTCCCGGAGTGATATTGGGCAAGTCATTTTACTACTCAGTGCCTCAATTCCCCATTGGTTCAAAGTGAGCAATAGGCCTGCTGTGTTTTTGCGGGACAGGGATTGTCTTAGTACCTGTTTGTACAGTGTCCGGGATAACAAGGCCCTGATCTTGTTTGGGGTCTCTAGCTGCTACCATAACGCATTAAACAATAAACCTGTTCAAATCAGGATAGGAACAGAGTCATTCAGCCAGTGCAACAGTGGGTTTCAATAGCCCAATCCATTCTGCACATTCAGCTTTCCTTCAGGAGCTTCCATGGCCAACACAAGAGGAGCACGAGGGGGAACGCGAGTGATCGAGTTGCATGGTGTGATGCTAGGAGAGCAAAGTAGCTGCTGAGTTGCTTCATAAACCTAGTTCTCAGGCTGACTGTGTAGCCCTTCATGCCTCTTTCCATGAAGGCTTCATGTAAGCCTGGGCAGATGATGATGGTTCTGCTCAGGGATGTCAATCCCAAGCTTGTCCTGGATTTCAGTTTGGGTTTTTTTATTAATATTAAACCTGTGATACACAGTAAGTGTCAGGGGCTGCAAACCAACCCTGGAAACAAGGTTGGTGTGAATGCCCTGACAGCTCATATCCCCCAGACTGACCCCCACAGTATGAAAGAGCCCCAGACAATGTATGCCCACAGGGCTCACCTCCCTCCCCCCACAAAGATTTGAGTGAAACCCTGGCTAAGTGATATCCCTATGGACAGATTCTTGGGGAGTTCTGTTCAAACCTTTAAAGTCTGATCACCAGATGTTTGCACAAGCCCCTTGCAAACTGGGATCTGTATTGATTTTTCCTAGGGGGGGTTGCACAGTTTTGCTCCTGATCCTTTCCAGTGCATCATCAACAGATATTTAAAAAAGGAGAAAAGACTACGTTAGAGGCTCTAGGGCCTGATTCTTCTCTGCCTGGTCACTGCAACCCACTTGGAGTCAGTGGAATTGCATCTACACAATTCTAGTGCGACATGGTAGAAAAGCAGACTTATCTGTAGATAACCAGGAATAGGGATGCTCTCTCTGTGGAAACACCTACAAGCTAAATAACTAATTGGATCAAATTCACCTCTGGTATAACTCCATTGATTTTTCTCCCTGCAACGGCTTTATTTCAGGGATATTTTGGCCCATGGCATTCAGACTGGGAAAACACCCGGTCTGAGGATGGTGGGATAGGGGAGGCTGACTTCATTAGATTTTATTATAAATGGATCATTTGCCATCTTTACAGAGAAATGTGATACTTGAAGAAGAGGTATGCTGACTAGGGAAACTGGAGCGTTATAGATATTAGGTTTGTAGCTTTACAAAAAGCACTTGCTTCTGGAGCCTGAAATGCCCAAGATTAGACTGAATTAATATATATTGGGGTTTCTTTTAATAAAGATTTCCAGCACAGGCATTTCATAAAAATGCAAATCTCAATAGAGATTTTAATTAGTAAGGATATGTGCGGCGCTAACATCAACAAAGCCAAGCTCTCCACAGATAATTGCATAGATCTAAGCTCAGTGTCCAATCAGAGGCACTGAACCTTACAGGCCACTTGGAAGGAGTGCCAGGTGGCGATGGTTTAGGGTCTCTGATCTCACAGCATCACTCATTAAGTAACAAGAAGCAAGATCAGATCCACCACTGGATGACATGGCAATCCTTATGTACCCATGTTCTTATTTTTTATTTGTAGTGCGGTAGCATCTAGAAGCCCTAAATAGGCTGAGGATCCCACTGTGCAAGCACCATACACAGATGGAATGGACAGACCGTCCCGGACCCAAAGACTTGCCCATCTCATTTAACCCGAGCCAGCAGGATTCATCTAGAGCAGCGACACCTTCCATACAAGGTACAGTGATTGTCGCAGCCTCTCTGTCCTGGGCTTTGAAGTGAAGTCCTGGCACTGAAATACCCCCTCCCCGTCCACTTGGATTTACGGCCTCTCCAGGCCAAACAGAAGCACAAGAACTGTTGACATTGCACAGCAGCCCCATACGTTTTAAGTGCAGGAATGTAAGGCTGTCACTGGGGGAGGGGGGCAGGAGGAGAAGAAAGAACATTCACACCCCTGGCCAATATAGGCTGTAGTGTAGACAGAGCCTCAGAGTGCAGGGATCCCGTGGCAAACCGTCAAGGGATGCACCACTTACCTTTGGTCTGGCACCTCCTCCTGGTCACTCTGGGGATTAGCTGTGGAGATAGGCAGCTCCTTCTACAGTTCACACACTGCTATTCAGTCTCTCCCTCTCTGCTCTGCAGCTTCTCTCTCGCTCCAGGAATTGCAGCATCCCCTTTGTGACTTAGCCCTCCAGCCAGGTCACTCAGCAGTCCCCTTCCTGGGGAAGTCTATCAGTAGTCCTCGGCAGTCCTCCTAGGCACTGCCTCAGTTCTCTGCCACACCCTCAGTGGCTGGTAGGGGAACCCAGGCCCACCCTCTTTCCTGGGATCCCATCCAGAACCCTCACCTGAGCAGTTCTGGGCTTCCTCTCTCTGCTCTCCCCCGGACTGCTTCCTACATACCAGTTCAGTTCAGTTCACCATCTCTCACAGCTGTACCAAGAGCCCTCCTCCCAGAGCGTGACTACAGGCTGCTTCCCTGCAGCCTTTCCGGCAAGCCTTTGTTTGCTGCCGGCTACCTGACTTTATAGACCCGCCTTTTCCTGTACAGGTGAGCCTCTCTCTAATTAGCTGCCTCCAGCTTAAAGCTCCTTTGTTTGCAGACTAATTAGCTGATTGGGCCCACCTGGCCTGATTCAGCTCTTGCGTTGGGGGAGTGGGGGCTAGTGTGGGGAGCAGTCCCCATCACACAAACTCAAAGGGAAGTAAATTAATAACAACTACTACGGAGACAAAATTCTGTTCTCTGGTACCTTCAAGTTCAACTGGAGATCTGACCTGAACTAGTCATTCAGAAGGATTACATTTGCTAAATTCCTGATACTGCCATCCTTTTACTCCACAAATTAAGATGAAAGGTAAGAAAGGATGGAAGAAGTGGGCCCTAAATTGCCATGTAGACCACCAATATTTATCTAAATCTGCTCTGCAATACAGCTGCTTTCGTATCACTCAGGAAATGGAAAGTAGACTGCATGCCTCTGTATATTTCTACCGTGTTCTTCTCCCTGGTATCTGAGGGCCTTACAAATCAGACATCATATTAAAAAAGAGACATGGTACTGCGGCTCATGGCCACTTGAATCCCTGCTGGAAGTGAATTCTGCAATTGTGGGGCAGTTGCTGAGAAAGTTGAGGCCACCACAGTCACAGTTATGTTGAAATCAGATAGACTGCTTGTAAAAATTGGCACAAAAGTATCACTTCATACATTTGGGCTGAAATTTTCCATCTCTAAAACATCCAGTGATAGGGAGGTTTTTACATTGATCCTTAAAGAACAGTTTGGACAAACACCTGTCATTGATGGTCTAGGTTTCCTTGGTCCTGCCTCTGTGCAGGGGGCTGAACTAGATGATCTCTTCAGGTCCCTTTCAGCCTGACATTTCAATCATTCTATGGGGAGTCTTATGTCCAAGAGGTGCTCAGCTAGTACAGTAATGAGTGTGGTATAAAAACCTATAGAAAAGAGAGGGACTCTCACACAGTTCACATGGGAAGATAGGGACCAAGGCAGAGCTGTCCTTCCTGTGGTCTGCAGCAGAGAGACATTCAGAAAAAGAGGAATGAGAGAACCGAGCTCATTTAAATGGTATTTGAATCCCCACTGGGGTCTCTTACAGAAATGGAATTTGAATGGAGCGGCTGAGTGCAAGGTCGAGAGCTGAGAGCTGCCCAAGAACAGCTCTGCTCTGGCAGAGTTATTTAAAATTTAAAGCCACAAATTAAACAATTCTTTTTTTATGATGATATGAGTCCATGTCCTGAGTCCCTGAACACTCCTTCACGCTGCGTAGCTATGCCGAGAAGACCAGCGCAGGCTGAAATACCACTGTTCACGAATGACTTACGGATTTCAAGAGCAGGTCTGTTCATTCCCAACCAGCCCCCACAGCCTCTCAAATCCCCTTGCTGTGCCTCAGCCACTAGGCCATGGCACTTGCTACTCCGCCTGTACAGTGTTCCACATGGCCTTGGAGGAGGGAGGGGGCTGATTCTCTTTTCATTTACACCAGTTTTACAATGGGATAACTCCATTGACTTAATCTTTCAGTCCAGTTCCACTTTGTGTTCGTAGATACATATTTAAAGCTGTGATTCAGTGCAAAACTCAGGAGAGTAGGTGGGAGGAGAAAGCTCCCTGATATTTTTAGGCAGGGATTTTGTGTGTCACCAAATGTAACCTATTTTTCTGACTCCTTAAGTGCTTGTTCCTCTCCGACTCCCACTGCTACACTGATGTAATTTGGTTCAATGGAAGCTGCAGCATGAAAGGATAGAGATTCTAACTATGGACAAGAGTAAATGGCAAGAGAACAAGAAATATAAGTGTCTCGCGTAAAATAAAATAGAAAAAAGTAGGTCTCGGACAGTGAACTGCCCTCTTTACAATGTAATGATGCAAAGAAAGATTGGTCTTTCCCAGGGCAAAACAGTGTTACACTGTTGGTCTGAGGTCATTCCTGTGGACAGTGGGAAATTATCGTAGGAACTTTTTATTGCCTATGGAAAATAGGATTTTTGATTAAACAGATATTTTGGAGGAATGTGTCTGTTTCCCTCAAAAGTTTTTAATTTTGCTCCTGAAAACCAATCACCCAAAACCCTTTTTGGCCCCAATTTTCAGTTTTTGGCATTTTGGGCCAAGAATGTTCTGGTTTGGTTTTTTTGATGGAGAGTCAATATTTCCTGGGTGGGGGGGAGAATCCATTTTCTGACCAGTATCTAGTATCTGGTGTCAGGACTTCAGCCAGCCTTTAACTTTGGAGGGGCTAGGAAGAAATTTTCCCTGGGGACAGGTTATCTCATAACAGCAGGCTTTCTTGCACCTTTCTCTGAAGCAGAAGGTGCCGGCCAATGTTTATTGTTAATGAGAGGACGCTGCATTAGATGGACAATGGTCTTAAACAGGATGGCAATTCCTATGGTCCTCTCCAGGCTGTCTGCACCTGGCACATTTTGCAGCATGGCTGGCATATTCAACTGGAGAGAACAGTGATTGGTACAAAGCGCAGGACCAAATCTCTAGACTGGCAACTGGGGGCTGGAGATTGTGTCTAAACTCCTAGGCCCAGCGTGGTTTTCATCGCCCTATGTAACCAGTTGTTGATTTACCTTATTCAACCAGTCAACAACCAGGAACATCAACTGTTGCTTTTCGGTGATTTGCTTTCCTTGGGGTGGCAGACACCTATGAGAGGCTAATTAACCTTTGGGGTTTAAGGCACAGGATTTGATGTTTGTTTGTTAGAACCTGACTCTAGTTGAAGATTACTGTAAAATTGTAATTAAGTTATGCAAATCATTTCCCCACTTATGTGCTATAATAAGATGTCTGGTGGCAGTCTGTGTTTACATCTGAGTGCAAACACACACACGTGCAACACAGACATGCTTCACTTACACATCCACTGCAGAGAGGGGAGTCAGCTAATCTGCACTGTGTCCAGGACATATCTTTCTGTTCCGATAAAGCCATTGCTCCTCCTGCTGTTGGAGTGTGTGTGTGCTGGTGCCATGGCACCAAGGCTGTGTCATCTCTGTGTATTGTGCTGTCATCCTCCTGCAGCCACCCCTCTCCATCTGCTTGCACTAGCTCTGTAAAGTGGTTGCGAGTTGGTGCTGACCTCAAAGCAGCACTCTCTATTGGTTGGGTCCAGAAATGCCTGAGCAGGAAGAGCCAATTGCCATTGTTCAGGCAGTGGAAGCCGTCTCTGTGGCACAAGCGAATGCTCCGAACAGCCATGGTGGAGTGGGTTATCAGTTTGGCATGGCCAGGTTTCAGACCCCTCCGTGTTGCCACATTTGGGACTTGATCCGCAATGACAGTATGAGCAAAATGACACCTTTTTGGTGTGTGTGTCTATGTGGAGTGTGCGTATGTACAGAGGGTGTCAGTGTGGGTGAGCACATATGACTGTCTATCTGACCGGCATTCTCAGGTATTTCTAAGTTGCCCATATCAAGGGATCTGAGCACCAGCTGTACAACCCTTTATTTCTGTCACGCTGCATGCCCATCTGCAACCGCTGCTGTGTGTGCATGGTGTGAGTGTGCATGTGTGCGTGCAGGGTGGAGGGGGTCACCACGCTGTCTATTGGTGTTCCAACAGCCATGCTAACATAGGATACAGGAGACTCATGCCCTAGTCTTCACAATGGGAACTCTTTTTCTGTTGTGTTACCCAGTCATCACATTGGAGGGCCCTAGATGGTACTTACTGTCACAGCTGGACAAACTATTCTGTGAGTCAAGCGAAGTGTGAGAACCTGCCATGCTCAGATTTTCAAAAGAAACCTGACCCCAACCCTAGTCTTTTCCTTTTCTGGCTGTGCACTTTCAGCAGCTTTTCCCAGCAGAGCGCCTCCCCCGTTCCCCCTTTCCCCCCACAAAATTGCCATGCCCCTCAGGCATCCCAGTGAGGAACAGGGAAAAGGCTTTTGAACTGAAGTTTAAAGGTGGGAGTCCAGCTGCTTTATGGTGTGGATCACCGAAAAAGGAAAGGATCCATTTATGGCCCCAACTCCCACCCAGTCCCCTTGGCCCACCCTCACAGCTCAGGTCTCCATCTGCCAGGAGTGGCATGTGAACCCCAATGCAAAACCACTGGGTATTATGCCTTTAAATAGTTTGGGGGCCCTCCTGGCGGAGCAGCAGTGGACAACTGCAGGTAGCCTGGTGTGTTGGAATATAGCTAGCAAACGCAGTCATTTGGAACCCAGCTCTGTCCCTGTGGTTTTCTCACACCCTTAGAGCTGCTTGGGGAGCAGAGACACAACATGCTGGTTAGCCCCCTAGCTGAGATTATTGGTGAGGGGACTCAGTACGCTTGTGGCACGGTTGGTAGTGCTCAGAGCTGTTACAGGGAGAGCTATAGATGGAAGCATGCCACAGCAGACATCCGTCTCCCAGAGATACAACGCTTCTGCATTTTAAAATGTGAGTCAGGACTACTGGATTCTCTCCCTTGCTCTGCCACTGATGCAACATGTGACCTTGTGGCAGTCACCTCACTTCTCTGCACTTGTTTCCCCCATCTGTGAAGTTGAGGTTAATACGGACCCCGGGGGCTGAGCGGATTCATTTGTTAATGGCTGTGGAGTGCTCTGAGCTTCTCAGAGGCAAGATTAGATGCTCCTTGAGTGCATTATTTGTTATCCTCATACTGATTAAGATCTGTTTCTGCCAGAAAACATTTTCAAAGAAAGGGATTCAGAAACTCCCCCTTCTGGGTGTTGGGGTGATCAGACACTTGCTTAACGCCGCTGATATGATATAACTTGAAAGAGAGAGAGGCTATTTTATTTCAATGCAAAACTATCCACTTTAAATACCCTTTTTATTACATTATCTGCATAGTAATACTAATAATAGATCTTGTTGGCACTTCTAATGAGACTGGAGAATATAAGGTTTCCAATAAAGTTAATTGTTGCTTTTAATATTCTCATACATTTGTACATGGTAAATCTTTAAAGGAAAAAAACCACTCATTTCTTTCCTATTAAACATTCAGGAATGGTCCAATATTTGATGGGGAAAGAGCACATGCTCCCCTGGGCCGCTCACTCAACAACTAACATCTGTGTTCTGCCGCAGGCCACTCCAGCCCCTACTTTGAGATAACGCACATGAGGTGGAGGGCTTTTCCATTTCCTGAGGGGGGGCATGAATCCTAAATGAGGTCACGAATGAAATGAGTGAAGGGTCTCCACTCAGGTCAAACAGGGCACTTCTGCAACACATAAAAGCACTGCGTGATGTGACCCAGTTGGGTAAGAGAGGTGATTTCTGCATAGGGACAGCCCAGGACTGGTGTCACAGTGGGGGCTGCAGGTCGGAATTGCAGAGCTGCCCTGCACTCGGTACTCTGGCCCCCGTATTGTTTGCATGGCAGAGAAATGTGTTGGTAGGCAGGGCCAGCCTTACGGGTGGATGACTACCCAGGGTGCCAGGGAGGGCACTCCAGCTGCCCAGCTGAGAAGGCAGTGCTACTGCCAGCAGCAGTGCAGAAGTAAGTATGGCAATACACCATCCCATGCCCCCCTCACTTCTGCACTGCTGCTGGCAGTAGTGCGGCCTTCAGAGCTAAGAGCCCGGCCAGAAGCTGCTGCTCCCTGGCCGCCGCGATCAAGAGGCGAAGAGCGGGGTGGGCCTAAGGTATGTTGGCACGGAAGGGAGCGTGGGGCAATGGGGAGGCAGGGGGCTCAAAATAAAAGTTTCCCCAGGGTGCCATTTTCCCTAAAGCCGGCACCGAATATCCCGCTCTGCCTGGTGAGAGAGGATTTGAGGGGGAATCTCCTACTGCCCAGGTGAATATGCTAATCTATGGGCCACAGAAAAGGAGGGGGTCTCCCTCACTCTTGTGTCTTGAAGCTGTTCTACTTGAATTCACTAGTCTTTAAACAGATCGCTTGATAAGTGCCCTCTTCTCTTCGTTGCCTTTGAAGGTTTGAGAAGGGCTAAGTGTGCCTTGCTTACACAGCCAGTGTCATGAGGTGAGGGTGTCCCTCACTGCAGAAGCTCTCCCTCTTTAGTAAAATAGTAGTCAAATTCCCCTCCTCCCCCCTGTCGCATGTGTGCCCTTCCACTTTAGTTAAAGGTGCTTTGGGGCAGGCCTTTGTTGTCAATTCCTGGGTAGTCCAGCGGTTAAGCTTGTGTCCTGCGGCTGTGGAGGCTGCTGGTTTGAGCCTGCCTTGGGGTCGGCCTGCCGTAGGGTGCTCCTGCCCTCTCTATTGCCACTTGAAGCCCTTCCACTTTAGTTAAAGGGGCTTTGGGCCAGACCCACCACTAGCCTCCCTCTCTAGTCCAGTGGTTAGGATACTCACCTGGGTTGTCGAAGAGCTGGGTTCAAATCCCCCGTCTGCCTGTTCAGCAGGGCTTTGCACCAGGCTTTCTGGCCTCCCTGGGGACTGTCCTTTAGGGTGTTCTGTCCTTGGGTGAGCCCCCTCTCTTTCTCAAGAGCTGTTGTCTTCTTGGGAAAGGGAGGGGGCCCTAACAAGGGCGGCCCACCCCTGACTCTCTCCTAGGAGGTGGCAGCCCCCAGCTCAGGCCCCTCAATGTCGAAGGGGCGTGCCCTGGGGTCTGCCACAGCCTAGGTGCCTATCCTGATCACAGGGGACAAGAGAGGGAGGGGGGCGTTTTGCGTAAAGCCGCCATAACTCTTTAGTAAAAAGCAGCAAGAGGGCCTGCGAAACACCCCTTGCTCCAGTACAAGGGCTCCCATTTCACAGGCCAGACTGCCTCCCACGAGGCGACGGGGGATTTGAACCAGGCTCGGCCATGCCCCAGGCAAGCGCTCTAACCCCCGGGGCATCCAGCGCTCTGCAAGACAGCCCGCTTCCGGTTAATATGTAGCGAAAGAGGAGCAGCGTCAAAAGAAAAGACTCCAATGCCCACTCCAGGAACAAGATTTGAACCGGCACCTACCCCATCCGCAGGGCAGGCGCCAAACCACAAGACCAGAGAGGCACCCAAGTGGGCCCTCCTGCCCGGCTCCCACTTAGTGATGGCATGACGTTGGCCCACCTTCAATAGGAAACGCGGAGGGAGCCAGCACGTTGGAATAGGGGCTAGCCCAGGACTTAGGCCAGTCACTGGAGCGGCGAAAGACCAAGGTTCAAGTCCCGTCTCAGGGAGCATAAAGAGGATTCAAACCCCTCACCATTCACCCGCCAGGGCAGTACCCAAACCACTGGACTACCCAGGACTCCACGGTGTTGGCCTGCAGCCCAATGGCAGCATACTGCAAGCAGAGCAGCTTGGAGCGAAAAGAGCAAGGGAGCCGATACACATGGGTACAGCCTAGCCCGGCACTTAGGCTGTTCACTTGAGAGGCAAGAGATCAAGACTCCAATCCCTTCTCGGCAAGAAGGAGGCTTGAACCCCAGCTACCCGCATGTCAGGCAGACACCCAAGCCGCTAGACTACCCCAGGCTGTCTGCTTCTGATCTCGGCCCAAGGAGTAGGTAATGAAAGTGGCACAGCTTCAGCCAAAAAGGTCAAGGGGCCCACCAGGCCGCATGAGAACACCTCTCACTCCAAGGAGTGGATATTTACTGGAGAGCTGGGAGACGGCTATTCAGGTCCTTTCTCAGCAAGCCGAGGAAGGAGTTGAACCCGCATCACCCACGTACTGGGTAAATACCCAAACCACTGGACTGCAGAGGGACTCTCGGGCGTCGCCCTCGACCATGGCTGTTTAATGAAGGAGGCACGGCCTCCGGCCGCTGCGAAGAGCAGCCCGCCTCAGACTATTCGCCGCCGTCAGGGACCGGGGCTCGCGCGTGAGAGATTGCGGAGCCCTGTTCCGATTCCTGCGCCGCAGGCGGGAGGGTGGGTTGGGGAAGCTGAGCCAGAGTCTGCCACCCCCCCGAGGTAGCGCCCGCTGCGTGCGATGGTGGCCAGAGACCCCTCAGGCGCCAGACTTGTTTCGTGCAAGCTCGTTAGGCACCTGCTGAAGGCCCCGCAGCCCAGCAGAGGGGAAAGGCGGCGAAGGCTTCCCGGGCAGCCTTTAGCCAGTGGGTTAGGGCCTCCAGCCCCGCCGTGGGGTGGGGAGGAGCCTGCTTCCAGTTCAGCTGGGAAAAGCCAGGCCAAAGGGGGACTATGCACGAGGTGGGTAATGTTGTGACCGGGGTGAAGAGCGCGAATAAGGACGTGTTATTCACCCCTGCCTGTAACACAAGACCCAGGGGTGAGGCGAGGGCGTTCAACCGAACACAGGTCCCCGCGTTTTCCCTGCAACACCCAGGCGCCCTTTGGAGCCGCTTGGCAGTTGATGTTCCGAAGGCCAAAACTAGAAGTGGGTTGAAAAGAGAACGAGAAAGTTCACGGCAGACAGGGCCAGCAACGGCCCTGAGCCAGGATCTTCGGACGCAGCCCCGCGCTCCGGGCATTGCTAAGCCTCCGCCTGCCCGACGGCGGGAGCGGCTGCCGGGGGCCGGAGCGCTTGATAATTGCCCCCCTCTGTGTGTTGCCATTGAAGCGCCTGGCCTTGGGAGCTGGCGGAAGACAGGTGAGCGGGCCTAACGAGCTTGCACGAAAGGAGTCTGGTGCCTCAGGGGTCTCTGGCCACCATCGCACACAGCGGGCGCTACCTCGGGGGGTGGCAGACTCTGGCTCAGCTTCCCCAACCCACCCTCCCGCCTGCAGCGCAGGAATCGGAAAAGGGCTCCGCAATCTCTCATGCGCGAGCCCCGGTCCCTGACGGCGGCGAATAGTCTGAGGCGGGCTGCTCTTTGGAGCGGCCGGAGGCCGTGCCTCCTTCATTAAACAGCCATGGGCGAGGGCGATGCCCGAGAGCCCCTCTGCAGTCCAGTGGTTTGGGTATTTACCCAGTACGTGGGTGATACGGGTTCAACTCCTTCCTCAGCTTGTTTCCTGAGAAAGGACCTGAACAGCCATCTCCCAGCTCTCCAGTAAATATCCACTCCTTGGAGTGAGAGGTGTTTTCGTGAGGCCTGTGGGCCCCTTGACCTTTTTGGCTGAAGCTGTGCCGCTTTCATTACCTACTCCTCGGGCCGAGGGTGGGAGCGGACAGCCCGGGGTAGTCTAGCGGCTTGGGCGTCTGCCTGGCATGTGGGTGGCGGGGGTTCGAGCCTCCTTCTTGCCGAGAAGGGATTGGAGCCTTGATCTCTTGCCTCTCAAGTGAACAGCCTAAGTGCCGGGCTAGGCTGTACCCATGTGCATCGGCTCCCTTGCTCTTTTTGCTCCAAGCTGCTCCGCTTGCAGTATGCTGCCATTGGGCTGTAGGCCAACACCGTGGAGCCCTGGGTAGTCCAGTGGTTTGGGTACTGCCCTGGCGGGTGAATGGTGAAGGGTTTGAATCCTCTTTATGCTCCCTGAGAAGGGACTTGAACCTTGGTCTTTTACCTCTCAAGTGACTGGCCTAAGTCCTGGGCTAGCCCCTATTCCAACGTGCTGGCTCCCTCCGCGTTTCCTATTGAAGGTGGGCCTACGTCATGACATCACTAAGTGGGAGCCGGGCAGGAGGGCCCACTTGGGTGCCTCTCTGGTCCTGTGGTTTGGCTCTTGCTCTGCGGATGGGGTAGGTGCCGGTTCAAATCTTGTTCCTGGAGTGGGCGTTGGAGTCTTTTCTTTTGACGCTGCTCCTCTTTCGCTACATATTAACCGGAAGCGGGCTGTCTTGCAGAGCGCTGGATGCCCCGGGGGTTAGAGCGCTTGCCTGGGGCGTGGCCGAGCCTGGCTCGAATCCCCCCGTCCCCCTCATGGGAGGCAGTCTGGCCTGTGAAATGGGAGCCCTTGTACTGGAGCAAGGGGCGTTTCGCAGGCCCTCTTGCTGCTTTTTACTAAAGAGTTATGGCGGCTTTACGCAAAACGCCCCCCCTCTCTCATCCGCTGTGATCAGGATAGGCACCTAGGCTGTGGCAGACCCCAGGGCACGCCCCTTCGACATTGAGGGGCCTGAGCTGGGGGCTGCCACCTCCTAGGAGAGAGTCGGGGTGGGCCGCCCTTGTTAGAGCCCCCTCCCTTTCCCAAGAAGACAACGGCTCTTGAGAAAGAGAAGGGGCTCACCCAAGGACGGAACACCCTAAAGGACAGTCCCCAGGGAGGCCGGAAAGCCTAGTGCAAACCCCTGCTGAACAGGCAGACAGGGGATTTGAACCCAGCTCTCCGACAACCCAGGTGAGTATCCTCACCACTGGACTAGAGAGGGAGGCTGGCAGGTGGTCTGGCCCAAAGCCCCTTTAACTAAAGTGGAAGGGCTTCAAGCGGCAATAGAGAGGGCAGGAGCACCCTACGACAGGCCGACCCCAAGGCAGGCTCAAACCGGCAGCCTCCACAGCCGCAGGATGCAAGCTTAACCGCTGGACTACCCAGGAATTGACAACAAATGCCTGCCCCAAAGCACCTTTAACTAAAGTTGAAGGGCTTCAACAGGTAAGAGCAAAGGAAGGGGCCTCCACCAGGCCGGGGAAGGCACAGGCGCCAAGGCAGGCTCGAACCGGCAGCCCCCACAGCTGCAGGACATAGGCCAAGCACCAGGCTACGCAGGAACTTGGTGGTGAAGCCTGGCCCGAACCACCTTTCATTCATGTGGAACAGCACCGAGTGACAAAAGAGACAGCACCTCTGCCTTCCCCACACACCAGAAAGAACCACTCGAGGGCCCTGCACAACACTCCGAGGCAACAGCCCGACGAGTGGGGCGCTCACCTCTGCTGCCTGTGAGCCCTCTTCAACTCCCTTCGTCTCATCAGGCAGACGGGGACGTTAACGGCACGCAACTGGCCCCGGACTGCGTCCGAGCGACGATCCGGCAAGCCCGCTCACCTGACTTCCGCCAACGCCCAAGGCTGGTCGCTTCAATGGCAACACACAGAGGAGGGCAATTATCTAGCACTCTGGCCCCCGGCAGCCGCTCCCGCCGTCGGGCAGGCGGAGGCTTTGAGATAATTGACGCGACCGGCCTTGGGCGCTGGCGGAAGACAGGTGAGCGGGCTTGATGGATCATCGCTCAGACGCAGTCTGGGGCTCTGATGCAGTCTGGAGCTGGCGTTTTGGCTTAAATCTGCAATAACTCTTTATTAAAAAGAAGCAAGAGGGCCTGCGAAACAACCCTTGGTCCGCAACAAGGTCTCTTGTGTCCCAGGCCAGAGCCCACTCTGTAAGGCGAAGGGCTTCAACGGGTAAGTCGGCTTTATTAGTCAGCGGGAGCACCGCGTAGGCAGCCCAGAGCCCTGCCGGTTAAAGCACAGCCCATTCCGGGTAGCCCAGAGCCCAGCCAGCCTGGCGTGAACCCCTTGGGTCATGCTATGGCTGTGTTCCTCCATTTGGTTCCTTCCTCAGGCTCCAGGTGAGAACCCCACCTCCTTCCGGCAGCCAGCGCTGACCACCCACCGCCCCAGGCCTGTCTTCTCGAGCTGGGGAAATGCAAGGCTGGGGGGGGAAGGACACGAGCCCTCTGGGTTGTGGGTTGCTAGGTGTCAATGTCCAGGTAAATGGGTTTGCCGTTGTCTGCTCGGATGCTCCATTGATATGGGGGCCTAAGGCCCCAGCCAGCCCTTAGTCCCTGACAACTAGGCACCAGTCACAGCCTGCCCCGAGAGCAACAGTCCTTGTCCACCCACTAGGTAACAATGAGCGCAGAGGGGAAACCGAGGCACACACAGGAGTGATAAACATATTACAAACTCTTCCCAGGTCATCACAAAAGGTTACGCAGGAGGCCTCCCCTGCCCCTTCTCCTCTCGGCTGTTTTGTGGGGCACTAGGCAGGTACTTAACAATCCCATAAGAAACGGAGAAAGCACCGGAGCGTTTCCTAGCTGTGTGACGCAAGCAGCGCTGGGCACCCAGGAGGTGACAGACCATGGTTCATTTGCCTCCCCCCCCAAGATAGCCTGATGAGAAGGGATTTGAATGGGTGTGGGGGGGTGTCTGCATCCTCTCAAGTGAGTGCCCCAGGCATTGACCTAAAGGATATTTAAGTCAAGACCTTAAAGAATATTTAAGTCAAGTGGAATAGCTATGCACCAAGGACTAGAGCAGACACCTATGCTACCAGAGAGCCGGTGACACTCTGCTTCTCAGCAAATGAAGGGGAGATTTGAACCAGCAACTACCACAACTGAGGCACCCTGCCTAACCACCAGACTGTAGAGTGAAACTGGTGGGCAGGCTGGCCAAAAGACCAGTTAATTCAAGTGGAACAGCTTCAAGACGCAAGCGTGAAGGAGACCCCCTCCATTTCTGTGGCCCATAGATTAACAGGCCTTCGGGAAAGGTGCACTTCTGGGGGACTGGAAGGAGGAGAATGCTGAGGAATGACGGACCAAGTCAGAGATGGGATTTGGAAACTACCATGACATGTGCAAACATAAGAACCCAGGTGGATGGACAAACAGACAGAAAGGTTCTGTGTCTGCAGAGGCATGGAAAAGGACCCAGAAATCAACACAAAGGGGCGGACAGGCTGGCTGGGAGCATGGTGGGAGTTTGGGGTGGGATGAAGAAAACCGAGAGCATGTCAACGGTGGATCTAATGCTGAGCTCGGCCAAACTGGCCTATGAAATTCCTTCCTCTTGTTTCTTAGTTGCAGCTGAATTTCCAAGGAAGTTGGACAATTCCTTTCCCATGGTCCATTTTACTCATGGGGTGTGTCCCTCAGTTCTTCCTGCCCCATCTCTCCCTTTACCTCAGCATGTTGGTAGACTGCTACTACCGCACTGGGATCATTTATAAGGGAGCCCACTATAGGCTGAGCCTGAATTCATAACAGGTGGTTGGATAATTAAGTGTGCTTTATGCATACAACATTGTTTTGCTCAATGTAATTGCAGATTCCATATAAATAATTCACAGGGAATTATTATACTGAGGACGTCACCCGCCTCCTTATAATTCGCTTAACTGAAATAGGCTCTTTCATCATGTGCATTGATTTGCTTTAAGACCATGTACACAGCATCATTTACAGGCAGACTTCAGGGAAGATTACTTAAATTTAATTAAGTTATGCAAATTATTTGTCCACGATGTGGAAAGCAAGTGTGGAGCCACTATGACATGGAGTTTAAGGGCAGCAAATAGGGGTATTAAGGTAAGGGCCTTTTCGAATAAGTGGATTAATAATAACAACACTAATAATAATATCTTACCTTTTATAGAGTGACTTTCATCCTGAAGGTGGTCCTAGTTCTCTTTGCTAATGACGGATAGGAATCACTGCATTCACTGCTGAAATGGCATTATTATTCATTTGCATTATGATAGTGTCTAGAGGCATTAGCTGGGATCAGGGCCTTAGCGTGCTAGGAGCTGCACAATCACATAGTGAGAGAGAGACTGCCCGTAACAGTTTACAGTCTAACTAGACAAGAGAGAAAAAGGGATGGGTGGGGAGAGAAAGGAAGGCTTATTCTCCCCATACGCAGATGGGAAACAGGCCCAGAGACACAGCTCTGCCAAGGTACTTAGTTGGCTAACTCTTATTGAAACCTACAGGACTTAGTCACCTGATGTGTGTAGGATGGGATAAAACAGGGGCAGAGCATGGGACTTGGAGGCAGGATGCCTGGATTCTACCACTAACTCACTGTGACCTGAGACAGTTACTTCGCTGTACCTCAGTCTGCACAGTGAGGAGACTGATACTGCTACTCTCTTTGAGGCCAAGCCCATGCTCTGTAATGGTACTAAGTACTTTCATTATTAGTATGAATCCAGCGTTTTATGTTAAGTATTCCTCTTCCCTTCCATCATTAGATGGTTGTGCAGTGTTGCTTGGTGCTGGTTAAACAGCTGCTCTGTTCCACCCCAGAGACAGCTGCATTTCAGTTGCCGGTAAAGTGGCCCTTCTGGTCAGTTTACATTTGTTGAATGATTTGGGATGAAAGTAAGACCCTCACTATTAAATACAGTCCCCTCTGGGGCTTCACAAACAGCAACACCAGACATTAGTTTAGGACAGTCCAATAATTGGTGAAAGCCTCTCTTGTCTGGGTTTGTCCTGCTTATTCCCATCCGAATGGGCAACTTGGCCAGATACTCTCCACGCCTCACGTGTGGACACTGGCAGCCAAGCACTTGCTGTCACCACTGGATTTGGAGCCATGTAGGAAGCTGTGAAGATACAATCACAAGAGGAAGTTCTCTGCTGGGGTAATTTACAATGGAGGAGGGTAATGCTTGTCACGCTGGGAGAGCTGGCTTTGCACTTCAACTCAGAACAAGGTAACAACTTCATTGGCCACAAAACGCCACTCAATCAGACTGTTGCACAGTAGGACTGAGGTGCTGTGGCAGAGCGGGGGGAGGGGGGAGAGCTAGGATTAGAATAGGAGGAGGGGGTTTGCTCATCAGGACTGAATTCTAGGGGTAGGGCTGAGTGGCCGAGAAGGTGTTACTTACCTCTTGGGACTGAGGGGAGCACAAAAAGCCCACCTTGGCATAATCCAAAGGCTCTCTCACCTTTTACTGTCATGAGCACTAAGGTTCAGCCCCAGCCCTGAATTAGAGGGGTAAAATTTGGCACTATCTGCCATTGTGATCCCTTTTTCTTGGTTGGAGATATTTCTCCCACACAGCAAGATGCCACAAAGACGCCAGATTGGCATGGAGGCCTGAGCGAACAACCGCCTTATCTTGTTGTAGCAGGCGGGCCAACTTGGACTGCTCCATTGAGAGCGCCAGCAATTCATTCTCCAGTGCTGGATCGTCCCTTCCCGTCACACCCTACTTTCAAGATTGTAGTTACCATGGCATATGGGCTGCTCACACTGATAAGGGAGACAAAGAAACTTAAATTGTTCTTTGCTATTCAGCGGCGCGCCGCTCGCAGAGATGAGGCTGGCAGCTATGCAGAAAAGGCCATTCTAGTCCTTTCTTCCTCATTGACTCCCTCTATTTCTGTCTCTCATGCTTCATCACAGGGCAGTGGTGCCGAGTGCTGATCAGCCCGAGGTGGAACAGACAGAGCATGGGTGGGCAAAACATTCATTGTTCTCAGGGCGATGGCTAGAATGCCTTGAGCCGATGAGTGGGATGCATGGGTGCGCCCCAGGCTCTCAGTCTGGGATTCACTCTCTGAATGGTCCCCCACCCGGTGTTAAATGGTCACCACCCATTTCTTTACTCATGTATCAGGCAAGGCATAGATGCCCCTGGTCTTCTGTTAGTCGCTGAGTTGTGATCCTTCCCTCTGTTAAGACAGGATAGCAAATCAGTGTAGCTGGCCACAGGAGGATTTCCCATGTGTAGGGGACTCTGGAAGTTGCATAGAGTCACCACAGCTAGCAGCTCTGATGCAACACCCTGTGGCCAACATAAAGGGGCGAGGCAGGTGGAGAATGGGCAGGGTCTGCATTAACCTGGCTCCAACCACCCAGAATGATTCTTTCCCCATCCCAGGTGTTTATAGCCTTCACGGGCCTCTGGAGAGCTCAGGGTGTCTATTTCCAGGGCAAACCCGCTGCTTTCTGGCCTATCATTGTCAATCTCCTAGAGTTTCCTCAGTAATTCCCAAGCAGGATCTTTGCCCTTTTCTGAGTCACTAGGGTTTGTTTTTGTCATAAGGATTTCTACTGTTTCTAATGAGCAGTTAATGAGCTGTCAATTACTTATGCACATCAGGGAAGGAAGCACTGAGAGCACGCTGTCCGCACTTTACAGCTAGACTGTTACTTCTTAACATTTGGGAGCCACCCCCTCCTTCCACTGCTAGCAATGTCTCTATCCTTTATTGTATGTTGGGTTATGTTATCTATGGCAGTGCACTGGGAAAGTCCAGACACAGCTGATTAACTAACACAACAATGATGAAAGTTAGCACCTTCCAGCCGGGGGTCTGAAATCACTTTGTAAACATTAACGCAGAATACGCGTCACAAAGGGTTAAAAGTAGGCGATTTACAGTGGCTAGAGAGAGACTCAAGGAAGCACTCAGAGATCTCGGAATGGGGAGCTGCTGGTGGATTTAAATTTCAATTACTAAAACAAAGGGAATGGTTTTCACTAGAAGAAAGATTAAAGATGAATGAAATTTATACCTTTATAGAAAAAGTTTTTAATTTCTGGGTGTGCTCTTTGATAATAAACTTACTTGGAAGAGCCATATAAAGAGTATTAAAAACAAATGTAAGGGTAGGGTTGATCTATTTAAAAGGATTACGGGGATTAATGGGGGAGCAGATAAGGAAGTGCCGATGATGCCCCATAGAGCATTAATAAGATCAGTTATAGATTATGATTATCAAGCTTTAAATGCTGCATCCAGATTGGAGCTTAAAAAGTTAGAGCCCGTTCAAGCTCAAGCGCTGAAGTGCAAGCAGTGCATTCCCTCCTACAGCATTGTGTGTGTGTAATAGAGGTAGCTACTGGAAAAACGCCTGTCAATTTAAGAATGAAACGTTAGAGGTGATATTTTGGGCTACAGTCAAAGGAAACAGAGAAGAGACAAATAGTGGACAAATACATAAGCAATGTTGGGAATTAAGCAGATGACCTGCAGCCTGACACAATAAACTCGCTCATATTCTTGGGGTTAAAGTGTGGGTAAAAGAGTTAAGTGAAAAGGAAGGACAAGAAGAGAGTAAGATCTATAGCTGTGGGGTAGTAAATTATATCTGGAAAATCAGCTCTCTGGATATATAATAAAATAAAGGGAAAGAAGGAGTCATACTGTATGACAGATAAAGTTTGAGTTCTATATGGTAAATGGGGTTGCCATTGCTGAATGGATAGTGATGGATCTAAAGATGAAAAAAATGGTAGCGTTTTTTTCAGCCCTGAGACTGAAGTTAAGAAATCTAACAGAATATTTAATTTTGTAGCCATTATGACAGTTGAATTGGTGGGACTAATGTTAGCATTAAACCAGATAAGACAGGAACAGCCTACCACAGCTGTTCTCTTTTTGGATTCATTACGAGGTATGCTGGCAATTCAAAAGAGTACCTCAGAAAGCAAGAATGATCTAACAAAGAAAATATTCTTTGACAGAGTTAGTACACCTGGGTGTGGATATAGTACTAGCCTGGATTCCAGCAGATACTAAGATTCCTTGGCAATGAAATGGCAGAAAAGGAAGCGAAAAATGCTTTAAAAATGGAGGAATTGATATAAGGTTTCCTTTGAGTAAGCAGAAACTATAAAGTTTAGTTTAAAAAGGAATGGAAAGAATTGTGGACCAAGGAGAAAAAAGGAAGGAGATTCTATAAGTGTGCCCCAAAATAGAGACTAATGTGCGACTCCAAAGTTCTGTTAACTGATTAGTGTGGTTTGAATAACAACTTATGTGTGTTGAATAGACACAGAGCTGGGTTACGTAACATGTCAGGCTAAAGAAACACCGCTCAGCTGCTATGGGAATGCAGGGAGTGATCCAGGAAAGATAGGCGCTTTATAATGAATGTAGATGTTTTAAGGTGACAGAACATACTATGAGGGGTTTAGTGAGAGTGTTGGGAAAGTGGGATAACACTAGAAAACCTCTCCTACATTTTTAAAGGCTACAGAGCAGGGTAAGAAAGTGGAGCAGCATGAAAGTATGAGGACTATTGTAGGCGGTGGTATAGATTTAATAGAGGAGTCTGCATGACCATAAAGCATAAGAAGACGACGATGACGACGTCTCACAACATCCAGGGGAAGTACTTAGTATTCTTATTACCATCGAACATATGGTGAAGCTCAGGCAAAAAAAGGTGGAGTGATTTATCCAAGGTCACACATTGTGTCAGTGGCAGAGACACTTAAATAAGGAAAAATTATTTTTCATCTCACCTTTATTTTTTACTATAAGTAAAACACAGTTATCAAAGATCATAGTTTTAACCTAAAAAGATTTTAAACTTGAGCTAGAGCCAGATATGATAAATGGAAACCCAGTTATTATTGGAATAAATTCTCAATGAAATTTACATCTAGGATTTTTCAATGAGTTTATGTGCATATAGATAGAATAGATTTATAAGGTGCATATAGAAAGGAAAATGCTTATTTAACAGCATACTGTCTACTTGTGGAACTTAGTGCCCCAGGAAATCATTAAGATTAAAAATGCAATTCAATTCCTAAGAAGGATTTGATATTTGCATCAGTGAATCTCACATAGCTACATCTGCCGGGAACTGGAGTAAAAATATTACCAGGCACATCAATTGTCATGCTGCAGTGTGAAACCCAGCCCATTAAGAGGGGTCAGGAGGGAATCCCACTTTCCATAGAAAAGTATTCTAAAAGTAACTACTTGCAATTGGAAGGGAAAGTTATTTTACACTGAAGTACTGTGTGGTACAGAACATCAGACTAGCTGGGCTAACGATCTGCGTGGCGTGGCAATGTCCATGCTCTGCTCTGCGGAACAGCCTAATGGGTCATTTTTTATAATTTATTTGTAATATAAAACTGCCTCATTTCTGGCATGGACACGCACAAAAATACACTTAGCAACTTTTGGCACATAAAGTGTTAAACTCCATCATGCTAAAGGTTAGCAAGAGACCCGTTAAATGCCCAGTTTAACAATGGAGAGAAACATTTTTATCAGTAACCTTTTGAGAAGCTAGTTTAATTGCATGCTAACAGACATTCACAGAGAGCTGCTAGGAATTACAGGGAAGGGAAATGACAAGGGTTTGAAAGGTTGTTAAAATTCGAACCTCAGCTTTGTTGAGTTTTACCTGGAGCGTTGCCTGGGTGCCTGAAGTCGGCATGTACTCAGCAGCTGTAGGGATGAAAGTCTGCTATGCAGGTGTGGCTGTGTGGTGCTCAGCTATGTGCCAGGCTGTAATATTTATGGCTAATGGCTGCAGTGCTGCAGCCTCAAGTGAAAATAGATGCACATTTGTGCATCTTAACAGGAGATAATGTGGCAGCAGGTGACCTTTAGTAGCTCTGTGACCCTAGCTTAGAGGAAGTAGCAACATGAATTCTACAAGCACAAAACAGAGACAAGGGAGCTTTTCTTTTCAGTGCTGCAGTCTTTTTACACATGAAACATGTCTGATGCTGAGAGTTGAGTGCAGAAGGGATGTGTCACATGTATGTCATGTGTATGGGATGCGTGTGTGTGACTGGTCACAGAACTAAGGTATGAGAAAGAAAAATAAGATCACAGCTCTCAACCAGAGACCCTCCCAACCAGAAGCCAGAGTTAAACACCCACCAGGTATTGTATAAAAGATAATGACCAGCTGCAGCTCTCCTCAATATCTGGTCCTTCTGCCTAGATTTAATCACCTCTCCCAACTGGGAGAGTCACAGTACGGGTGAGGGTGGTGTAAGAATATCCCCAAAGGTCTGGTCCAAAAAAAGAGAGAGACTGCCATAACAAGTATGAAAGGGTTATCTTCACTCTCCTAACACCTGCCATCATCCCTTCCTTTAGCCCAGGAAGTCAATGCAATGGTCATGATGACCAATTCCTCCAGCATTACTTCTATCATTCAGATGCTTTATTCGTGAGTTGTGGAAGAGCTGTGCAAAGTGCAATCAGAAGGAAAGCATATGTAGCCATTGCTTCGTTGATCCCTCTCGCCCATGCCAGAAACCAGCTGCCTCAGACAATTAAATACCAGTGTTGCATTCAGACAATCCCTCTGGGGATTTAAATATGCTAAAGTCTTCATGCTAATATGAAGGGCTGGTGTTTCCGTAGCATCTTCCACCCCAGGATCTCCAAGCCTTTTGCAAACACTCATTAATGCTCAACCACCCTGGGAGATGGCTCACTGCTATGCTCTCCATTTTATGGGGGGTAGGGCAGGGGATGCTGAGGTAGAGAGAGAGGAAGTGATGTGGGCAAGACCCTCTGTGGGTTAGTGGAAGATACTAGAGTCCTGACTCCCGTTCTGCGTGTGTTCTAACTGCTAGGCACACTGCCTGCCACCACAGGGCAGCCTTGCATCTGGACGGGACACTAGTTGTAGAGGATAAAGGGCTAAATGCTTCCCCATTGTCTGCCTGTGGTAGGATGAGTTGAGCTTGTGAAGTGGCCAAGAGATTAGCAAGTGGCACAGGTGATGGGGCAATCTCTTATTGCAAGTCAAGGATGCCCTATCCCTAGAAATTGGCCTGATCAGGCTGCATTTAATGCAAAGAGAAGCTGGGAGGAAGAATCCCAGCACTTGTGTAAGGGTATTGGATTGGGCGGCTCATGGCAGCTTCCCAACCCTAAAACAAACCGGTCAGTGTGAAGGCTGGTTTGGGTGACCCTGTCTCCCAGCTTCATGTAGGACAGTCTCGTGCAGACTCAAGCCAAGTGATTGAATAAAACAGAGAATCAACTGCAACGATACTTTGTGGTCAGAAAGTGCGTCTTTCTCTTCCCATGTCCCCATCCCTGGCTCTAAGCAATGGCCCAGTCAAACCCAACCCCAGCCACAATGCAACCCTGAAACCAATCTAGGATCCCAAGCCAGCTGGATTCCCCCCCACTTCTGTTGTTTATTTATATTTTTAATAGTAGCATAATATAAATAAAGCACCATTATAAAGATGGCAGGGAAAGTTCAAACCTATTCATTATCCATTTCGCACAGATTAAAATCTCCATCAAAGCTGCTTAGTTTTGACTTGAATTGCTTTCCTTTTAATGAGCTTGATATAGAAGGCAAAAGATGCTAATTCATCCTTACATCTCTATCATACCTTGGCTTTTGCTATATAAAGCATCAAGGTCGCATTCTGGGGAAATGCCTTTTTACCAAAGGTGCCATAATAATGAAGAAGCAATTTGTTTCAGCAAACTGCCTACAGTAATGAAGCTTAATTATAACCGTGTTATTAATACTGCTGCTTAAGGTAATTCACTTCTGAGCAGGGCGCAGAACAGTAAACTGTAATTTAAACAAGAATCGAGACCTAATTTAAATCATCAGATCTGCTATGGAAAAAAGCAAACAGAATGACTGCGATCACATGCAATTCGGAGTTTTCCCTCGGCTCGGCTTCCTCTGAGTTGTCTAGAATTGGAAACGATGCTGTGAAATGTCTTAGTTGTGTTACTGTCAATATTCTCCTTTCTGATGGGTTGGAAGACACGAAATACAAGCTGTCCCGTGTGTGTCAACAGATATATACATATGCGGACTGAACTCCTGGCCTATAGAAGTCAACGGGAGTTTTGTCATTGACCTCAGTGGAGCTAAAATCTCCTCTTTACTTTTATTACTTGTGTTGTGGTAGCAGTGCTCAGGACTCTAAGCCATGGACCAGGACCCCATGGTACTAGATGTAGGCACTATACAAAAACAGAACAAAGACAGTCTCTGTCCCAAAGAGATCATAAACTGTCCCAAATTTCCAGTAAATAAGGCTTTGGATCAACTGTTCAACTTCCCATTGCACCAGGCCTGGACTGCCTGCTATCCAAGGTCCTGAAACATCCCAGGGAAGCCTTCACAAAGAGAGGGCAATACTATTCTAGCTGAGGGCTACAATTACCCCCCACTGTGTTCAGTGCAAGTGCTTGGGGCCAGGGGTTGTGGGAAGGATCATTTGCCTCCTATGCATTTGCTTCCCTAATGCAGTGACTTCAGGTTTTAGGAAGGCTTCTGCAAAGTCAGAGGCTTTCTCTAAGGTAGGTAAAATCTCAAACTCTAAAGAGACTTTTTTCTAAATGATTTGCAGTTTTTGGATAAACTAAACTCAGTCTGAGTGAATCAGTGAATCTAAATTTCACAGGATGCTCTGACACCAGGGCTCCCAGCTGCTTGGCTTCCTGAGTCAAGAAACTCCATTTTTCTCAATTATTTCTCCTCTCCAAGTTGCTTACCCCAACTCTGCCTCACTATCCTCCAAGCTCAAAGCAGTGTGTCTACTCCAGCCTCACCCCTCCACACACACACGCTTTCTGGCAGGTGTCTCCTCTCCAACATGCTCCCTTTCCTCCACTTCTCTTTCAATTGTAGGCTCCCTCTTCCCGTTCTAGGCCTCAGTCTTATAACCCCAAGCCCTGAAATCATCTTTTCCCTTCCCCATGCCCCTGGCTATTTCTTTCTTTCCTGTACCTTCAGGATCTCCCATCATTAGCCTGTGTATCCATACCCTCCCCTTCTCTTCTTCAGCACTCACATGGTTACGTATGCACTGTGAAGCCAAATGACATGAAATGATATTTCTACTTCACTGGTAATAACATTTCCTTGCAAACCCTGCTTGAGTAGGAAATAGAGTGAGAAACCGAAACACACACACTCCTTTCCCATCCCTCTTTAGGGCTTGCTGTCAAATCTGTATTTCCAAATTTTAGCATGCAAAATTCATTCATCCATACAGGGTTCAGGCAGCTCAATTTGCTTGGTGATTATGCCTAAATTCACCCTTGGCATTGCCAGGTGTGGCTCTGTTACAAATTGTGACCGAGAAGGGGAGATGTAGAGAAGCAGTAAATATATGGAGTGTTTCTTCTGAGCAAGGGCGGGGGGAACCCCCATCACTGTTCCATTTGACTGCAATCTCCTGCAGACTGTTTCATCTCATATTATCTAAGCTCCAAGGGGGTGTCCAATTTGAGGAACAATAACTATAAAGTCATTTACAGTCCCCTGCTGAGACACAGCATTACGAGAACCTAGGTAAAGCGACAAACAGCCTTGATGGCCGTCTCCGCAGAGCTGGTCCTGAACAGAGTACCTAAACAGTGTAGGTGCAGCAAACTCTCCCAACCACTGAAGGGAGAAGGAGCAACTTCACATGTAGCTATTAGTTCTTCTCACCAGGTACCAGGAACGTAGACATAGGGAGATGCTCTTTAACCCTCCACCCCTGTAATACCACCAAACGGAGCTGATATGCAACTCCTACATATGAGATACAGACCTTGCTTACACTACATTTTCCTTCCAATTTCCCATCATCATGTTAGTGTCAGTTCAGCGTACTGAAGTGGTAATTTTGGTAACATGGACTCTCTTTACTGGAACTGGAAGAATGGAAAATGCCAATAACCCTGCACATTTTGCACCCCTCGATCTGTTTAGCTTGTTTCTTTACTGCTCATTCAATCCTCAGCTTGCTCATCTCCAGATGGGTCCAATGCCCCTCATCCTCCATCTACCTTCCTTGTTATTGTCTCCTGGAGCCCCAGCCCAAACCTATGACAACAGCATGCATTTCTCAAATCATCAGCCATTCCTATAGCTGCACTATCAGAGCAACAGGGTTAATCCATGGTAAGAGACTTGATCTCTGCAGGACAGTCAACTGAAAAACTCCAGGAGCAGTGTAAAATGGCCCAGCAGGACTGACTTCATTAGCTAGAGATCACTGCTTTACTTTAAAAAAGGAAAGGGGGCGGGAGAGAGAGAGCAAAGATTTTCTGAGCATATGTGTCACCTTGTCAAACATCAGTGATTCCCCAAGCCCCCATCACACTAACATGTGGTTACAAATATAATAAGCTCAACAGCTGGCTGGGAGTTCACAGAATAGTACTCAAGGGCAAAGGGCTGCCCCCATTTTGCTCAGTGCATCATTCTCCGCATGGCAATGAGGCTCTCTCATCGTGAGCTGTGAAGTATATTTGAGAAAGCACTTTTAGAGCCTCATCCAAAGGTCTCTGAAGAGTATGAGAAGACTCCCATTGGCTTTGATGCCTTTTTGGATTGGCCCCTTATTGTGCAATTGCTATGGTTCCCCAGCTGCTCGGTGTCAGTGATGGCCATTCCGCCGAAAATGGGCATTGGCTTCTTAGCCAACGATGTGAAATGCACAACCCCCCAAAAGCTGTGCCCTTGATGGCAGCCAAAGCAGACACGTCAAGACCTCATTGCTCCCTTGTCACCAAAGGTAATCTCACGAGGTCGGGAATGGGACCGACTAGCAGGGAGGGTACATTTTCTCTGCCATTTCCTATGCTGAACCTGCTCTGTGGTTAAATGAGTCTAGTATCCAAGGAGGTCAGTCCTAATGCTTCTCACTTGCAGAAACGCATGCAATAAAAGGGTCTTTCCTGGGTAAGCATTAAACACGTTTGCATGTGAAATGTGGCAGGTTGTTAGCTCTGAGTGCCCCTTCTCAGGACCAAGAGTGCAGGGCACCCTGATTGAATGCTAGCCCAGATTCAGACCTACTAGAGTAAGGCTAATGATGGCAGTAGGCCAAGTCCAGACTCTAACCCTTAATGAGATGGCAGCTGCCATGCTACTCTAGCCTAGTAGCCGGAAAAAAGGACAAAAAGGGAAGAGAAGCGAGTGTCTGATGGGGATTTGTTTTCCGTCCACACCTCGCACCCTTACTGGCTGAGAGCTCTCATGTACAGGAGTAAACAGTGCTGGCATGCAGGACTCCTACCATTCAGTGCAGAGAATCATGCCTAGCGCTTACCCTGGCGTCACCTATAGGTAGCCTACCCTCACATTTGGCCTGAAGGGCAACAAACGGGAACTCCCTGCTGTGTGCCCCGCCAGGGTGTGCAAGGCCAAGGCCTAAAGAAGTACCTTCCTGTGAACACCTCTTTCAGGCCTTGCCTCGTAGTCAAAGAGATTAAATGCATATCTGGAAAACATGGCATAAATCTGTTAAATAGGACTAGAAAAGCCCCCTACCGCACAAGAATACTATTCCTAGGTCTGTCAAAAAGTATTATTGAATTAACCTGAGAGGCTCTGTATCAATTTGTGTGAATGCTCTACGTGATTCAACACTGGGGGGAGGGCGGTGGCAAGGAGATGAACCTATTATAGTAATTAAGTTATTTCACATCAAAGTAAATGTGCTAAGGAGACTGCTGCTGGGTTGTAGTTTTATTCAGGTGTAGCAAAGAAATAAAAAATCAGGGGAACTAAGTGTTCATTCCAGGTTGCTGCAGAACTCCAGTTCAGATTTCTTCCTTCCATGGGCTTTACACAGAATCCATTGCAGATGGGCTGAGAAATCCCATTCAGATTCCACTGGCCCTCTCTGAGACGCCGAGAAGTCCGTTCCAGGTAGACACATATAATGTGAGTTCTTCTTCCAGGACTTGCTCTGGGAGCCCACTTCAACTTAACTCAGAAATCCAGAGCTGGGCTCAGCAATGGGAGTAACTTGGACCTTTGCTCCTTGGATGACTCACTTGATTTCCAATGGGGTTGGCAGCTGCCTAATGAAAATGGTGCCACTTAACTAGGTTTCTTTAATTTGGAGCCAATTTAAAACGAAGGGCAGAAGGTGGAGAAAAAAAAGTCAAGACAAACTTTAGGAAGAACAGAAATGTTAACTGGTTTTTAACTATTAGTTAATCAGGAGGTATCTCAGTGACAATTAGGTCAAAGCCTCTGGCATATCTGCAGGGCTGCCATCTATCATTAGCCCTACCTGTTCTTGCTAAGTGGTATTTTTGTGCTTCCAACAGGCAAGAAAGCCCTCCCCAGAAATTATGATGAGGCCCACACTGTTGACCAAGGAGGTCAGACTGTCAGCAGTGATTGATGACTGAGAGCTGGAAAGAACAGCTGTTGGTTGGGTCCAGCCATGTTATAAAAATCTTTGCTTATCTGCAGTGGCAGCAGCCACTGTCCTTGAATGAATGGATGCAAGGGCTTGTCTAGATGGGGTGAATTTGAACTGGTGTACCCACACGAATATCACTACACCAGTGACAACTTTAATGTAGACATACTGCACCAGGCAAAATGGGTTCAAAGTGGTGCAACTCACCCTAATATACAGGAGTAAGTCACATCCAAGTGTCATCTTACACCATGCACCACATCTACACTGGGGGTTGCAATGCTGTAGCTATCTCAGTGCAAAAAGACCTAATACAGACAGGGCTCGAGTTTCCACAAGGAGCCAGAGCTGTGCATTCTGGAGTGCAGGTGTGTATACGTTCCCCTACCCAGAGAGCACAAAAGCAACCCAGGCCTCTTGCACAGCTCTGTCAAATGCTAAACACAAAGCAATTGGGCCATGCTTCTCTGGAAATGGGAGAAGAGAGGGGCATTGAACAGCTGCTGTACAAGCAGTCGTAAGAGGCAAAGGATGTGGCTGCATCCACAGTGTGGTTCCACAAGCAGAGGAACAATGCTCGCTGCTCAAAGCTATGCAGCTTGTGTCTCCGCTGGCTGCTATAAACTTCATTGCAGCAGTGAGAAAATGTTGTTTCCCCTGTTTCTGTCTGCGCACATGCCAGTCCTAATGAATATTATTCACACAGTTCTGTCCAAATGTGTTTAAATCCTTAAAACCTGGTTAGGCACCACACACTCTTTCTCTCTCTTGTAAAGAGTGAATAAAAAGGGACAATCATGGGGGATTGCTACTGTTGGTCTGGAGCTAGGGTGAAGCTCGGTTTGCATAGCGTGGATAATGCTGCTTGACGGGGGGAAAGAAGATGGGAGGAGAGGCAAGGTGATAGAGAAGGCATCTGAGGTTGGCCAGGAATTTGCAACCCTTCTTCTTGGCTATGGACCTTGCTGTAGTTATCCCTCTAGATCAGATTATTGTAAAGTGTGAGCAACAATCCAAGGCCACCCAGTAACTTGTAGATTCAGAATGCAGCTCCCCTAATAACTAACAGGGCATCTCTCACGGAGCTGAGCAACCCTTGTACACTTTAGATGTCACTAGCCCCCGCAATGTAGACTTGATGAATGCAAAGCAAGCTAGGGAAAGCAAAGAAGACTGTGTGAAGAGAATCTCAGCCCCTCGCAATTTTTAGCATGCAGTGGGCATCTCAGCATAGGAACATGAATAGCAAAGCCAAGGTTGCTGCACTGGGGGATTTTTCATGTTGAAGGATTCCCAAGTAATAGAATGGAAATAACAATAAAACTGAAAGGGCCTATTAAAATAAGGAAGAAAGGGGTTCTGATTAAAGAACTGTTAATGGGGACTTATTAATCTGTTTTCAGGCTGTTCAACTCGTAGGAGACTGGCAAAGAGGAGAAAGGGCATCTGCAGCAGTGGAAGCTGAATAAGACTCTGCAGTTAAACACTGAGGATGGAGCAATTACTGGAACTTTTGGAGCCAATTCCCATTAGGAAAGTGCCAAGCTGCCTTTGTCCTATGGAGATGAGGGAAAGGTCAGTGTTATATGCAGAAAAAACATTCGTTGAAAGAGACCGCTCAAGGGAGCGGAGGGAAAGGAAAAGGTCTCTTCAAAGGTGAAAAATGAGAGAGAGAATGACATTTGGAGATGAAGCTGAACCAGAAGGGAGGAAAAAAATAATCAAAATAAAATTACAAGTGAAGCAGGCTTTCCTTTAGGAGGGCATCCATGAGGGAGGCTTTGAGTGGAATGGTACAGACCTCAGGCTGAGTGTGTCAGCACTTTGCTTGCTCAGTTACACAAGGTCCTACCTTCTAAAACAAATAAATTCAGTGGTTTCTTTACAAGTTTGCAGAGAGACTGGGGCAGCCTATAGCTCTTGCCTTTTAATTAGCTCTCGCAGAGGCTATTCAGTAGTAAATGTATTGAACTGCTGGGCACTCTGGGTATGTCCCTTCTCTGGGTTAAGTGGTAATTAGTCCCAATTAGGACTGAATAAATATTTTATATCATTGGGATTATCACAAGAGACCATTGGAGTCCCAGAAATCTTGGAGAACCTCTCCTAGCTGGCTGTAAATCTTTGGTTGCCACTTCCTGCCACATTCAGGCTACTGGAGAGAGGCAGGCAGCTGTTTCAGTTCCCTCCACACATTACAAGAAAATCAAATAAAAATTCAAACTCAGCAATCTGTGCCAGAGCCAAGCATTTGCATCTGCAAGAGCTGTAGATAGTGCCGGTGTACCTAGGAAGGTACAAGGGCTAGCCCGGTCTCCGCAGCATTCAGTCTGAGGAGAGAAACGTCTTGAATTACACGAGGAAAAGGCAGTAGAAACCTGCTGAGGCAGATAACAGTCTCCCCAAAACATAACTCCTCTAATAGGTTGTTTTGTTAAATGAGTGCTGATACCTTCAGCAAGCAGACCAAATTCCAGTGCTATATTGCACTCTGCATGTGAGTGTATGGATATTTGCATAAAGACAGATACATACACAACTGGGGAGTAGGGGGGAGAGGGAATTTTAGTGTCCAAGTCAGGAACACATTTAAGGCCAAATTCATTTCTGCTGAACTCCAGTGAAGTCAAGGGCATTACGCGAGGCACAAATGTGGTCCTTACGGTTCGATCTAAAGCTGGCAAAGCACAGAGGATATTTGTATGAGTATTCTCCACTCACAGCTCTGCCAGTGAGTGCTAGGTCTGACTTGCAGAATAATTTCCTGACAACCCTCTGCTATTCCAGTCCTGCAATCTTACACAGCTCTGCAAATGTGCCTCACGTCCTCCTTTGTCCAGTGTGGGGCTCCCCACACAATTCTGCCCATGCATTTGAAGCTTGACCTGCAGAGGCTTTGGCTTGTCCCCTCCCGGGATCCTCCCCGCGCTCTGCTCTAGTCACTGTGTAACACAGAATCCTGAACTCTGGAGTTCTCATGCAGGATCTCTCACTCAGTGAGCTGGCGAAAGACTCCTCATCTGTGCCTCAGTTTACACATGGGTGAAATGGGAATGATAATGGTTACCCAGCTCACAGGGATGCTGGGAAGCCAAATGAGGTAATGTTCATAAATTGCTCTGTAAACGCTCAAAATTACTGTTACGTTCCTGTGTTACATTGACATTTTTTTCTTTCAGCTTCTCAACTGCAGGCCTGATGCAATATGTCCTGTAAGGAAAGATGAAATGCAACTGCAGCTTTGTCCTTTATTACATTTCTGTTCTGTAATAAACAGCAGTGGGTATTCATTATTATTTAAAAACACTCCATGCTTCTGAAGTCTTATTTAGCTGGCATTTTTGCACAGCATATGTTGGAATTTACAGTAAGTGCATTCATTCTACAATAAACTTTGATTTCCTTCACCCACAGACTGCAGTGATAATGAGGGGAGGTTTTCCCTTGTTATCTTGGAGAGGTCAGGCACAGCAATTAGCATTTTGCAGAGATCTAAGAATAGAAATGGTACAGCTTACCCTGCAGTAAGGTATGGAATATAAGCTCTGTACAGTACGAAGGAAGGGAACTCCTCAGGCCCTAGGTAGTACATATCACACATGGGGTGCAAAGGACGGTACAGCACAGAGTGAATTTTACTGCTTCCATCAAAGCCACAATCCGACATGCCGCGGAGGCTAACTGGCTTCTCTGAAACTAAGACACATATGGACTATAAAGGAGAAGGAAGGCGTTCTTAATCATAACTAGTTTCCTCAGCATAGTTCAGCTTCGATGCAGCATCTGTTCTTCATGTCCTCAGATGGGTGAGCTGAGTGTGTGGCTTTGCTGAGATCAAACAGGGGGTTAGTGGCAGAGTTCTGGTTTCAGAAGCCAGATTTAACAGGCCAGGGAAGGGAGTGATCTCCCCACGACAAAGCTTTGAATCTAAATCCAAGCTTCCCCAGACCAGATCTGGCAGTGCTCATATCCGTAGTCTGTTCTGGCCCCTCTCTGCATTGCAGCAGAACCAGCCCTTAGAATAGCAGACCATTCCTCCGGCTTTTCAGCTGGCTGCTTCTCTCTACTATACAAGGACGCATGGGTCACAGCTTTATGAGGGGGCCAGCACATGCTGTAATTACTAAGCCTGCAAGTTTCCTTCCTTGTTGACAGCATCCTTTCACACCCGTCTCATTGAGACAGTGCCATCCCAGATGGGCTCCTGGCGACACTGCTTGGTTTGAGAAAGGGCATCAGCATCTGTCCCAAAGCTTCTTTGGGGTGTTTGATTCAAGCTTACCTGGGATGGGCTTTGACAGCCCAGAATCAATCACACGACTTCCTTCTCAGCACTCCCTACCATGCTGGCTACGCCAGCTCTGTGGGATAAAGAGCACTGCAACCTCCAGTCACTGCAGCAGTGTGAGCAATTTCTCCTTTTAGTTACACACACAATCTAATAAGAGTGGAAGGGGACCCTGCAGGCAAGGAATGTCAAGCAAAGCAGCTTTTGTGATCCTGCCTGCAGAGCGGAGGGAGCCCTACTTCACAGCTCAAGATATTATCTGCAAGCAGCTCTGTGTAACTTTATTTAGATCTTTCTGCATTAATTGCATGGAGAAGGGCTCAAAAGTTCAAAATGTGAGAGTTGAATCTTTGATGCAGGAGGCTGTTGTCTCTGAATAAAGCTTTATATTATTATGTAGAACATAAAATGCATTAGTTAGAGTTCGTAAATTAATCTTCTTGGGTTCTTTCCCCCCTTACTCCCTTTGTTTAATGAGAGGCGGGAGGTAGAAGCACTTGAGAAATGAACCTTTTACTACTGGGCTCATTTCAAAAGAGGTGTCAAGAAAAGGAGAGATGAACCTGCAGCATTACTCCAGTCACCGATCAGCTGTGGAATTTCATGGGCCAGTTAAAGAGGAACTTGTCAGGGGAGTGAGTGAAGCCTGCAGTTTTGGTTAGTCAGTCATCCTCCACGGTTATGGCCAATGGGCGATGCATACAGCTCCATCTGAACCATAAGAGGGAGTGGAGAAGCTATGCTGAAACTCAGAGAAAATTCATAACTATCCCAAGGGATCAGTAATGTTTGCATAAATCTAATGGATGGTCTCTCTCACCATATATAGTGTATGTATACACAGTATGCTGAAAGGAAGCCCTGCCTTCTGGCCTAAGAGTTGAGCCAAACATGCCTGACATCTGAGAATTCACCTTATCTATACACACAAGATTACTGCCATGCTCCTGATGGCTTCTAGCCCTGGTACTTCCCAGTCATCTCTACAAGGTGCTGTTCTGGAAAGGCTGCCTGAACAGTGAAAGTGCTGGTCGGCTGCCTTCTCATTTCATTCCAGCCTGGAGGACAGGGCGTCAAGGGCAGGAGCACACAGGAGCCAGTGACCTGTTGCTGGCATTACAGAGACCCGTGCGACCTTGGGCAAGCCCCTCGGAGTAAGATGAGGCAGAGCGTAAGCTCTTTGGGGCAGGGACTGACTTTCAATCAGTGCGTGTACAGCCCTTAGTGCAATGGGGCTGTAGGCGTTCCTGTAATATAATACTTCTATTAACGCCTTTCGCTGCTGGCACCTCATGGATTACTTAAGACATTACTATGTGTTGGGGGGACCAGGGCTGTTGTTCCCACAGGGTCTGCCTTCCCTCTGCTCACTGAATCGAGCTGCCTTGCTGCTCAAGGAGTGGAGAAGTAGTCTGCAAACCTGGCTCCTGGGAACGTAACAGCTGTGTGCTGTAGTATTTGTTGTTTTTTCCCTCTGATTTTGCTTCCCGCTGCTGCCCCTACCAGACAACAAATTATCCCCCAAGATCCCGGAGCCTCCTAAGTGGTCCCCGTGACACCTTGTGAATTCACTGCTCTCACAAGAGGTCCCTGATCCCAGCCTAGACGGCGCTGCTATTGAAAGAGTAACGAAAAAACAACACCCTCTTCCCCTTCAAAAAAATCAATAGCGGGACCCAGGGAGTCACCTAATTGGATACTACTTGCCGAGAGGCCATTACAATACGAAACCCAACCACAACACTTCAGACACTCCGTGAAATTATAAATCATATTCCGAGCCTGGCTCAGCTCTCTCTCCATCTGAAAGCTTCATTGATTTGATGCTTCAGGTCTCCTCTGAATGAAAGAGTAGCCAGCCAACAAGGGAGGGCCTGATGATCATATCAGACAGATCTGGATTGCAGATAGGCTTGGTCTGAGCCCACCCCAGCTCACTGGGAATCAGTGAGCTGCACATGCACAAAACTCATGAGGAGCTCTCTGGAGACTCTTTTTCCTGCTGGTTTTGTAAAAAGTCCAAAATAAATGCCAAAAAAAATTCTTGGGTCTGATTCCCCATTGCCCTGCACCTTGTCATCATTTACCCTGTGCAATGTGGGTGTAAAATGCTGAGATTCAGATCTGGTAAGATTTGCACAGATGTGCAAAGCAAAAGGGAATTCTCTTTCCCTCCTCCCAAAATCTGAACCAAACCTTTTTGTTTTTGTTTTTGCTTTGAGACAGCGCTGGGAGAGCCAAACTCCAATGGGAAAAGCTATTCTTGAGATATTCCTCGCCTATTCACTATATCTCCAATTTCAGAAATGAACATAATACAGCTCAGAGAGGCCAAGGCGAGATTCAAGGAAGGGTTCTGCCTGTGTAATGGGTAAATGTCCATAGTCACAGAACAAACACAAGAGAAGCAACCTCACCGGCTCCCATCTGAAAAGATGAAACTTGACATGGGTGTGTCCTTTGGAATACTGCTTGGAGTCACCTGTCTAGGACCAGGGTAACCATTTTACAAGCAACAGACCATAGAAAAACACATTCTATGCAAAGAAACTACACCCAGCTGCAGTTACATGATCATCCTTGAAAAGTTCCAGAGGGGTAGCCATGTTAGTCTGTATACAGCAAAAACAATCAACAAAAATGATCATCCTTGCAGCTGTATAGAAATGAGAAAGAGGCCCAAGTTACAAAGTTTGGATTTGAAACTGAACTACTTCAAAGTTTGGATCTGGGGAAGGGAGCATGCCTGGACCCAGCGCTGGTAGAAATACAGCTAAAAGAAAGTTCATTCTGGAGGTATGTAAGGTTCCGAAAGCCTGCTCGATTGGTAACAGCATTTTCAATAACGTCTTCAGAAAAATGCTCTGAACTTACCCAAGAGCCTCCGTGCTTTGCTTCTCTGCTCTGTAAATACACCCAGAAGAATAGCTGTGAGAAGAGCAAGGAACAACCATCACAAACCCGAGAGAGAAAATAATAATATTAATAATAATCCAAGACAAATCCTAAAAATTCTGCTTTAATCTTTGTGCTTCCAGACCTAGTCTCCCTTTCATCTAGGACTTTGCAATTCAGTACTTATTCCACAGTTATAGAAACCACAAAGCTATGAAAGAGGCTGAGAGAAAGAAAAGATTAAATTAATGAGCAGGTAAGCAGGTTTATTATTTCGTCTGATCCTTCCTCCCTTCCTGCTAATTTCTCTGAGCCAATTTGGGAGGGAGAGCCTATAACATTAACTCTGACACACGACAGTATCTATTTTCTCCCTTAAACCATTTATCTGAATGATATTAAGATCCAATTTGCATAGATACTTTAAAGGTATTGTACAGCGAGTACGTGTGTGTATCAGCCAAGCTGGAGTGCCTGACAAGGAGAATATCTGCACACATAAAAATCAGTGAAACAGGGACTTTCAACCTGATTTTTATTATTCTACAGGAAATACTTTGCCCTTAGATATAGGGCCAAATTCTGATGACCTCATTCACGCTGAATAGTGCTTTACTCAGCAAATAGCCAACGGGACCACCCATAGAATAACTGCTGCTAATTGGAGTTCACAGTTTGGCCATCGTTAATTAAGCCTCGTTACATCCCTCTAGCAACTTGATCCACTGAGTTGCTGAGCTACTCTTGGGAGCTGCTGAGCCTATGGGCAATGAGTTCCCCATGCTGAGGAAGGAATATGGAGGAGTGCCCTAAGGATCTATCCTAGTGCGTGTCCTCCGCTCCCAATGACCACTTCCTGGGGGAGCTCGTAGGATCAAGCCCTTGTAGGGATCTTGTGAGGCTTAATTAAGGATCAAGGGAAAACAGGTATTTGTATTCCCAGTCCTGGCAGTCGGCGTAGTTGCTTCTCTATAGGGACCTCAGTGATGCTCCAAGGAGGAAGATGTGCAATCCTCCATGCTAGACCTTTGGCAGAAGAACGGCACAGATTCCAGTGTAAATGTATGGAGAATAGCACTATCTGGTAAACAGCCAACTGCTCCAGGAATCTCCTCGGTGAACTAACTGCATTCAGGGTAACTTGCAAGGAGGTGGGGAAATGGCAGCCCATTTGCCCTCACCATGCCACCATTATCGAAGCATCACACAATTCAGTGCTAAAGACATGCTCCGTTTCTTTCTCCGCCTAGTAAACCAGCACCCGTGGACCTCATTTCTAACCAGCAGTCAACACCACCCCTATCTGCGGGTCCCAAGGCTCTGCACTCTCACTCCTGGAGCTCCCAACCAGTCTTCACCTTCTGAAGCTTTAAATATTTATGAAGTCTTATTCTGGGCATCTAATGGAAGTACTACACCAAAATCAATTGTTCCTTTCTCCGCAAGAACTTCTGAGCGGCATGCTTTAATCGGCACAAGTGTGATGTTTTATCAATCAAGTCTGTTAAGAATCTGTTTCTTTCAGCCATCAAAACTTTGCTTCGGTCTTTTTGCCCAACTTGAAATGCCGTCCTTGAGCAGGAAAGGGCCCCGCACATTAAATACACTTGGAAACATGAAAGCAGTGTGTGTGCATGCGGCAGAGCTCTGTCCCAGGAGAGCGCCTGTGAAATATCTGTGTTTGCTATTACACAAAGGGGAGATTCATTTCTTCAAGGAGTTCGTTTGAGAAACAGGAGGAGTGGAGGGGGGATGGTAAAGGAAAACACATCCAGTCTTCGTGTGTTTGTTGTTGGTCTCAGAAATCAGCTAGGACTCAGGCAGAATTCAAGAGAGGACTTGGAGACTTGCCTTCCCCCACCTGCAGCCACGTGCATCATGTGTCTACTGCAGTGCAGCCTGCTCGTAGGGCGTGAGGAGTGTTTGCATTAGGAAGAGCCACGCTGTCCTGTGTCTGCCACATTACTGGTCAGGAATACAAGAGCGTTGTACGGATCTACCCCACTTCTCGGCCAGCATCTAAAATCCTCACTTAGTTAGTACCTTTACCTCGTTAAATGAGCACAAAGGTCCAGTCTTAGGGTCAGAGGCTCAGTGCAAGTAGGTCTGTTGACTCGGTGCAGTGATGCCAACCCTCACCAGGTGATCTGGCCTCAAAGGTCCAGCGTGGGTTATTATCCATCCTCCTCAAAAAATTGCAGCAATTTTCTGGGAACATTTTCCCAACTTCTTTTGTCATTTTTTCTTTACAATTTTGAAATGCTCTAACATTTTCTGGCCAGCTCCAGTTATTAGCGGATTCCCAGCACCTAGTCACATGCCCTACTCTGGTACACAATCACTAGCTAAGCAAATAGTCCTAGTCACAAGTGTGAATTGGGGTCTCGTCTATCTGCTCAGCTCCTAGAAGAGGGGAGAGAATGTACTCCCCTGAGATATCTAGCGTCCAGCTCATCCCTCCACTGACTGCCATGGGATTAATTTTGTTAGTCCCACAATCTCCACCGTGTCTGGCTTTTTTGTACCCTCTGTCTGGGGAGCTTCTCTCAAAATAGGTGAAGTCAAAGGACCTAGTTTCTGCATTTCAGGGCCAGGCCATCTTCTACCTACCTACTTTGATTTCCACAGTGTACGTGGAAGAAGGTTGGAACCACCACAGATCTGCTACTGACCTGGAAAAGCTGTTTCACACACAATAGCTGCTGAAAGAGGGTGCAGATTTACAGGCCGTACAATAAATAAACTAAACAAGAGCCCTGACAAAACCGGTTCCCTGCATGTCACAATGATTTACAATGAAACCGCAGACCAGATGGAGCGCTCAGGCCATGGTGAGCCCTAACAGCTGGCTACTTGTCCATCTGTTGTTCACCTCGGGAAGACCAGTGCTGACCTATGGAGTTCAAGGAGCACTTCGCCCTTCTCCAAGGCTCATAATAAAGTGCTCCCTGAGGTGGGAGAGGAGGGCAGGAATCAGAAATAAGGGAAACAGCACTGGAAGAAGGCTAACCATTGACCATCACTTGAATGCAGTCTACTTCTCGGCTTCCCCAGAGGGAAAGCTGGGGGAAGTAGAAGTGGAGGGGGCAGGTGTAAGTATCGTAACAGAGTGTTGTCACATCCTGGATCCCACATTTCATTAATCTAACAGATGAGTAGCCAGATGTGAAGCTAGGTTTACCGGGCCTCAGTGTAAATGATTTCTGCTTTGGCCTGGGCTTTTGCCAGACGGTAGCAATAGCCAAATGAAAACCCGCCCCCACACAGGGGGGAACCAATCATCGTAACTTACAAAGGTTATTTTGCCTGCTGCAGCCTATAATTTTCAATGGCCCATTCAGAAAAGCAATAGGCGTGATAGATTCTCAAACCATAAGGTCTGTCTTACTTGCTGATAAAGCTTTAAGTTAATGGTTATGAACTGGAATGAATAGGAAACTCTCATGCAATACGCTCCGTGCTGATGGCTCATTTTGAAAGCCTTATTGCTTTAGAGCAAAAGGTCTAACTTAGCATCCCCTGCCCCATACTCACCCACACCCACTTCTAGCTCAGAGCCCAGTCCATGACCCATAGAAGTCAATGGAAGCATTGGACCGGCCCCTAACAGATCAAGTCACATTCTTGCTGCTGGCAAATTAAAAGCGGCTTCTGTGCACTTGGCTGGCTGGGGCTTAGTCCTTGGGACTGTCTCTCATTCAGCCATGCCTTCAGTGCCTTGATTGCTATCCATATGCACCTGCCTCACCACAAGGGATGGCCAGACGTGAGCCAGAGTAAATGGAGGGCTGCATAAAATGGAGACCAGCTCTGGTACCAATCGTCCCCATGGGCTGCACAAAGCAGAGGGCAGCCACAGGACACCTTGCTTCCCTCTCCACACCTCACTAGCTCTCTTCTATCTCTTCCTATGACTGGGCTCGCCTTACATCCACTCTCTTCCTCCCATGCTGCAGTCTCCGCAGGACCATGCCTGTCTTTAACACAGTTACCATAAGCGAGGAAAGTGACATTTACCACAAAGACACTTCGGTTCAAGTCACTTCCTCAGCAGAGAAAACACCCACCCTTCTCCCTGCGCTCCATAGGATTCACTTTACGTTGTTGTGCAGCAGCCTCTGCATGAAGACCCTGCAAGAAGAGGGCACAGAAATGAAACCCCACACACCTCCTCAGCTCTTTCTCCATAGGCAACTCCTCCCACAAATCAATTGTGGGGGGGAGCATTGCATGTTTCTAAGACCAGTCTCCCAGTTCTGCTTAGTCTGACCTCACATCGTGAGCCTCTGAGGTTCTCATTGAAAGTACCATTGCCTCATGCCTGGCGTAGTCCCAGTGCTGATTACATCCTTGTCCAAACAAACAGGGGAGGTTTCTCCAATAGCAAAAGCGGCCAAAATAAGTGCCACAGTTCAGGCACCTGTGAACAACCCAGGGCCCCACTCTCAGCTCCTCAGTCATCCCCAATTTCGGTTGGAGGCCCATGTCTGTCTATCCCTCCTGACTTGGCATTCTCAGGATACACAGTTCCTTGCCTACACTGTGATATGCCCAGCAAGCCTGACTGCCCAAACAAGCCAGTGTCTTCTTCGCTTTCTCTCTGAAGGCTATGAACATCTGTGATTGCCTGCTGTCATAGGTAACCACAGAGCTCTGTATAAGCAAGCACATTTATTTTTAAGGTGAAAGCAATAAGAGAACCTACATGCACGCTATGAAACTTATCAGAGGTCACCTCCAACTCCAATTTCGTGTTCTGGTAGGAGTCAGTCCCTCAAAACCCACAGGTGGGTTTTCACCTAAATTACAAGGTCACAACGGTCTCAGTCAGATTCAGAGCCAGAACAGCCACGAATAGCTCAGTCTTTCCTTTAAACAGCTTGAGGCCTGTAATCTTGAGATTCCCAGAGCAGGTAATGAGCAGACAATGGTCCTCTCCTTAGGACCACTTGACACGGATTGTCCCAAAAATCTAGTCTTGTCTGGCACGTCATTCAACACAGTCCTTTGAAGTTCTTAACAGTTCCCAGGATTTACATCCCCTCTCCCTCCAGAGAAGTCACATCCTGACCCACAATAATACAGAACCTTTGCCTTTAATACAATGGACCCCAAAGATACCTAAACTTCATTCAATCAAGTTTTTCAAGGATATTGCAGGAAATGGTCATATCTGTCATAATGAAACCTGAATGTCCTGAGCCAGATTCATCACTGTGTTGTTAACTGCACCGATGTGAAGTGAGTGTGAAATGTTACCATCATGATTTGGTAGAACTTTATACCTGCTTTGCACATGTTATATGAATGTATATTTCTCTCTGGCCTTCTCCTACTCAATACAGTTTCTATGGAAAACCCATCTCCAGAACCAATGTCCAGAAAGAATCAGACGTGCAGAGTTGTGTGACTGGGTCCAACCTTAAATTCCAAGATCTTCTACCCTGCAAATCGTAAAGGAGGTCTTGGTCTGTGTATCACCTGCACCAATGCTTGGTCCTTTTTCTTCCCCAAATTTGTTTTTAATGATTCTTGTTCCAAAGCTGTTTTCCTGCTTTGTTTCTTTCCACCTGTCTCCTCCTTCCAGTCCAATTAGTGCCTTGTTGATAGTTCCTCAAATCTAAGTGATCTTTCATTTGACCTTTGACCTTCAGGTTTCTCTTTCATGCCTTTATAAGGTGTTATCTGACAAGTTTGCTCATTTCATCTTCGCTGGTGGCCGGAGCCGTAGGGGAGTTCTCTGAAGTGCTATTTTTTATAGAGCTCATTAAACATATAGAAAAATACCAAGATTTTTCTTTTCTGGTAATTATTAATAGGCTTCTTTTTTCCATGAGGTTGTTGTGCTCCCCAGTAAGGTGGGGGGAATGCAGGTAGAATCCTGCATTTTGGGGTCTTAAAAGCGGACTTGCAGAATAACAGCTGTTGCATTATTTCATCTGATGCATGGAGCAGACTGTCTCAGAATATGTGAAGGGGAAAATAAAGGGTGTGATTCTCCACAGCCCTGCAGCTTATGATGTCATTTACGTCACAACACACTACAACCCAAATGGTAATGAGAGAGACCCATTTTTTCCCCCAACGCCACCACAAGATGCAGGACAATGGGGAATCGTGCCCAAGGGTCGCTTCCCTTGCTTCCATTCTATCTCTTGCCATTATCTACACTGCTATGGCTAAGAAAACCTTGCATGTGTAGAGAACTCCTTTTATCTAAGGGTCCCAACCAGAGGAAAGGCGAGCATGGCTTGGGTGATACAGGAAAAGAAGGACCCAGAGACAATGTAGAGTGGCTGAGCTGGGGACAGCACATGACTACCATTCTCTTGCGAGAGCCACTCTGCAGTGTCTCCGGGCCCTTCTTTTCTTGCTCACCCAAGCGGTGCCTGCTGTTCCTCTGTCAAGTTGCGCACTGGTGCAGCCACCCGTAATTGCTGTAACAAGGAAAGGAATCCGGGAATCAGTCCAGAGCAGCTACTGTGCCAGGTCAAACTGCCAGCACACTAGTAAAACCAGTTCAGTTAGATGGGTGCTCATTGGCATTTGAATAGTACCAGAAAACAGCAGGTTCTCCAATCCTCCTTCCCTTTCTTCACACAAAGCATCTCCAGCATACTTCTGTACATGACCCACTTTTGAATCCGATGCATCCACTGTTTGAAAGCTCATAATGTCCTCTGTAATCCCAGATGATCCAAGAGTCCCACTTTCCCCCAGAGGTATAATATATAGCGATATATAGATCTAAAACAATATGGGGAAGGTTCCCCTCACAACCATCTCAGTCATTCTGGGGATCTCTGGTTGAATGAGATGAAAGCCCATCAGAAGAAACCCCTACACACACAAAAAAAGAAAGGAGGTTGCTGAGGAGGAGTTTGGAAGAGCAGGGATGGACCTTTGGCCCCATGGAACCTTTTCACAGTGACATTGTGCTTTTGGTCAGTTTTAGAGAGCTCCATTTCCAAAGGCTGCTGGAGTCTGGGAAAGAAGAAGAATGAGGAGGGGGAAATGGAAATATTGAGCTACCATGGGTGGACTAGAAAAGCATGCTGTGTCAGAATGAGGAGAGGGGATCCAAAAGAACATCCAAAGACCTTCCCAGCTGGGTTGAAATTAAGGAATGCTTTTAAACTAGCACCACACCAGGTACCCCCAATGTCTCACTGGAAACATACTGTAGTGAAACAAGACAGGTACTGAACTGGAGTAAATTGGCATGGCTCCTCTGAAGGCCAGGCAGCGATGCCAGTTTACACTAGCTGAGGAGCTGGCCTATTGAATGCTTAGACCAACAGGTTGAAAGGCTCAGGAGACCGGTGCTTGGACTCTAAGCCTTCTACCTCGGCGTTCAAATCTAGTCCAGCCCACCTGGGCTGGTAACATTCAAAAATCATTCCCCTCTAAGAGCTGTCCAGTGGATTGCATGAAATGAGTTAGTGAGTTTCACTCCACTGCATAATGCAAAATTTCCCAAACTTTCAAAAGCAGCGCCTACACTTCAGGAAAACGGAACCAATTTTCCTCCTCCTTCCCACTGCCTCCAGCCTCACCATGTATTGTTCTAGGCTCACACATCTCAGCAATGGTGTAGAACGCAGAATATGATCCTCCCTCTCCTTCCTTACAGGCTTCGGTGAACAGTGATGCAGTCAACAATGTTGACACTTAAGGTATCATCATGGGCATCTGAGAAATGGGACAGTTCCCATCTCAGAGACACTTTCAGACTTTCTGCAAACTAAGGCAGACACCTTGCATCAATTATATTTACTTCATATTACAAAGGGCTTTTTTATTTTTAAACTCCAACAACAGCTAGACACTTACTGTTTTTTTTAATTAATTAATGCCAAAACTCTGGAGAATAATCGAGGCCTTTCTATGACTCCCAGGTAGTCATCCAGGACCCCCACCTCCCATCCACCTCCGGGGCAGGGGACACACCAGACTTCAATACACACTGGCATAATCGACAGCTCTCTATATAATAAAAACAACTATCCCAAATGGGACTGATTGCCACTAGTCTTAGCAGACAGATGAAGAGTTTGGTTTTAATGAAGGCCAAATTCCCCTGTCACCCGTCTAAGTCAGGGTAGTAGTAATCCCTCTAAGTGAGGGTTGAGCCACATAGGCAGGGCACAGTGTGTGGGGAAAGCTTTATCACCAAGCTGTTCCTTTTGCTTGGTGGATGAACAAAGGACTCCAGACCAATTTCTGAATTTCTCCCTCCAGGCATATTTTCTCTGCCTAATTCAATTTGTTCCCATTAGCAGCAATAATATTTAACCTTTTCCATAATGCAAGGACAAGTGAGCACTTGAGAGAATTAAAAGGCAATACATTTAAAATGGATAAAAGGAAACACTTTTACTACAATAAATAATTAACCTGTGCAACTCACTGGTGCAGGATATTATTCTGGCAATTAATTTAATAAGAATCAAGAAAGGACTGTGTGTAATGAGTAGCATCTGGAGTTACTCTCAGAAGAATAAAAACTAGGTGGCCTAGCAGACCAGAGACTGGCCTGAGACAAAAGGTTCAAGATGTGGATGTAGATTTAAACTTTCCTGAAGTCTGAGGACTTGTTTGGATGCTGGATTTCATTTCAGGACTCATCTTTGCTCAGCCCGGGAAATTAAACATGTTCTAAGTAACAACGGATCAAATCCTGAAGTCCTTAACTCCTGTAAAAATTAATGCAGACAAGGCATAGCACTCTACGTACAAATGCAAATCTGTCTTATGGATGTCAGCAAGATCATTCACATTAGCCAACACTTTCTCCACTAAGAAGTGTTTGCAGGATTTGGTGCTTAACTCTCACTCAGGCAAACCTCCCACCCACTGGATTCAAAGGGAGTTTTGCCTGAGTAAGAAAAATGAAAAACACAAAACAAAAACAAAAGCCTTTTTGCAAAGGCAATACCAACCATCTAATTAATTTAACATGCCCCAAATGTCCAATCAGAGGGAAGAAACCTTCAGGCCAAGATTTGATGAGGCTGTGCCAGCAATAGGAAGTTAGTGAGAATCTGGCCCATGCTATATTTATTATTGACTCTTGATTTTCTTCAGGAGCTCTGATTTCAGTACAGAGAACAGATTTTTTTAAAAATCTATTCCTTACCTACTTTATTCTCTCCATTATTTTCTTATTTGCAGTTTTGGGTTTTTTCCCCAGGATAATGTGTTACTTTGTGATGTGACTAGAATACAGTATAATAGCAATAGCCTGTATTTATGTAGTACCTTTCATCCCAAAGGGCCCCAAAGTGCTTTCCAAACATAAAACAATACACAGGAATGATCTCACCCATTGCTGAAACACAGCCACCGCTTGGGTGAGGGCGACACTCTTTAAAAGCTCACAACCACACTGCATAGCAGTACGAGACAGGAGATGAAGAACACAGGATGAAATCTTCACCCCGTTGAAGTCAATGGACCTTTGTCATTGTATCGTATTTATTATGCCATAGCCATTTGAAACTGCAGAGGACATTTAGGTAGGCAGCACATAATTAACCAGGATGGAATTTTATTGATGAAATTTTGTTTTGTTCTGAATTTACTGAAAGTGTGTTTCTGTTCCATACATGGGTTGTAGGGTTTAAACTCATACACTGCATCGGCAGTGGAACTCCATTAACTTCTATAGAGCTGCACCCATTTATACCCACTGAGGATCTGACCCATACTGCATATATATATCCACACATATATAAACAGTCTATCCTTTGTCAGATTGTGACTTTTAGATTGTAAGGCCTCTGAGGCAAGGGCTGTCTCTTTTCTATGTACAGCACCAAGCACAATCCCAAGGGGAGCCTTTAGACATCCACCGTAATAGAAGCATTAACTACGACTAACAAAGAACGCACACTCGTGTATAGGGTATAGAAGCTTGCTACTGCTTCACGCTAGAATAGTTAAATGGATTCCAAAATGGGCAATAAACTGGCCCAAAATAAAGCCTTGAGAATCAACTCATTTAGTATGAGAAAATCTGCCACGGAGACAGAGATTCGACTGCATTGCTTCTCCGCCCTCTGCCCCACCACCCCTAATTTGGATCCATTTCCCCCTTAAAGAATGATCACGTTATTATATCATCACATTATGCAAACCAAACATCACAGACTGATAGTTAACAAACAGACTGCTCGATTAGTGCTTGCCTGTGGGATCCAGCCTACTTATCTGCCTCTGATCAGGGCAACATATCTTTATCATTCAGCAGAGTGAAGCAACATACAGAGTCCCACAGGAGCAGAGCAGCATTTCAATTACAGATCTATTTTTTTTATTGCCTTGCTGAAGTAATGTGGGTCCCAAGCTACGAACTGCTAAATATCAGTTGAAGTCAGAGAGACAAACATGCACTAATTACCGAGTAAAACAGAGTCCAAACATACTTTCTAGCATAGGGGTAAAACTTCTCAGTTGTGAAACCTTGATAAGTACTCAAATAATATTTTCCCTGAATTTTTTCTGATTGCTCTGCACTTTTTACCATGATAGGACATAAAATAATCCTGCCTACCTGCCACCTTCCTGGAGGTGAAGAGCATTAGCCAACAAAACATGCATGCTTTTGTGTAAAACAATAAGATTCATGGCCTGGAAGGAACAGCCTGGTCCGTTCCTTCACTGGAAATAAGGAAAACAGATGCTGAATTACAGTTTGGTGCCCACATACAATGGATGTGCGCTGCACTCTCTGGGTGGAGGAGAACCACCGCTGGATTTGAATGTCGAAGTGGAGTTGATTCTGAGCACAGCCTGCAGACATTTAAGAATTACTGTCCGTTTTGCTTCCCTAAGCTATGGCCTGTCCTCAGTGCAGAGTAACACTACTACTTACGGTACCCTAACCTACTAACATTGCAAAAGCGGTCAAACAGTTGCCATGCTGCTACATTTGCAACTGACTGAAGTATTTGCATCAGGTGCAAGAAGAAATCCATGGCAGGCACCCTTTAGCAAAGAGTAGGGCCAGAGGAATCCACCCTCTGGCTCTGCCCATTGTGCATATTACACACATTGTTTCACCCACTCACCCCATTCCCTGCTTTTTGTTTGTAGTTACAGCTGATCCTTGACAGATCATCACACATTACCCGCTCAGCTCCAAACCACTTCCTGCTGTGCACCCCTGATATACCAACTGGAGGTAACTTTACTCCAGAGAGCCAATGAGTGCAGATCTAGACCTGGCCATTACAATTGGATAAGATCCTTGCTGCTGATATCCCCCAGAAAAGGCACCAGGAAGCACTCTCTCAACACCACCTCAGTGGGAAGTTATTAGAGCTTCACTATATTCCCCTAAAGCCTCCAGCACAGTGCCCCTAGTAAATAGGCAAGCCGGCTGAAAGAACCACACAGCCCTGCCGTAGCTACCACCTCTTGATAATGCAAGATTCTTGGGCATGCCCGTGATGGCCAATGCAGGACAATCTCCAATCCCATCCTTCAGTGCTGACCATTGCATGTGCCCCTGAAATCTGGAGACTCCATCTCCTGCCTGGCTTATCCTGGGCAAGGTCCTCATCAGCGACGGGCAGCCTTGTTTGCCGGTCTGCGGGGCACTGGCCTGCTGGTGGGTACCAGTGTTTGCGCCACGCTCGGAGGGAATTTAAAAACGAAGCCTGTTGATTTTCATTTGGATCACGTCCGTAACTCTAGCAACAACTCAGGGTAGTTCTACGTTACGGCGGCATGCAGAGTACAGACGCTGCAAACTCAGCTACTGCAGCGTGTCAACAGCAGCATAGAGAGGGAGGTGCTGCTTCACAGAACCCTCAGAACCGCAGGGTACGTCCCCTACACAGCTCTGTGCGCACACACAAGGCCTGCCACCTCTCCCCTCTTATTTTTAGCAGCGTGGGGTCCTGCTGCCTCCCCGCTGCCAGAGCTTCTCTGCCATACATGCCTACACACTGCAGTGTGGACACAGCCTGCCTTTCCTTGCCACGTGTAGCTTCCCAGCCCCTGCTCGACCCCGCAAGCGTAGACAAGGACTAAGAGTGGAGCCATTATGGGCCTGATGTTTGGTGATGCCACTGCTGGGTGTAGGGCAGCACGCAGGAGGAGTCTGAGGTTGCTTTGAACCACTTTTGCAGTCCCCTTATTTTAGGGCCATGCCTGGCAAGATAGGGCTGTTCTCACTTACACTGTTTGCCCCCCGGGTGGGGGTGGCAGGAGGGAGTTGAGCACCCTTGTGGCAGACGGGGGGGTCCCTCTGCATAGGTGAGATTCCCCGGTTGGCCCTTTCTGTCCCCTCCAAGGCCCTCATAAGCTATCCGAGTGCCACAGAGAAAGCTTAGTGGCACTAAGGACCAGTCCCTAGACACACTGGGCCATTATTGCCCCTGGGAGGGCATAACTAGGTGCCAGCAGACTTTGGGCTGATGCATTTTAGCAATAATAATGCTTTGTCCCACGCTGGAGAGCTCGCAGCACTCTGCGAGTCATAACCCATGCCGCCTCCTGGGGAGAGTGTTATCCGCACCTTACAGAGGGGGAAGCGGAAGTCACCCACGCCAGGAATGTTACCCAGCTTGGCTAAGGTCACATGTGGGGTGCAGGGGGGCCTGGAGCCCTTTATCATTTACATTGGTGTAAATCAGGAGTAAGTCAGTCACTGCAGTCAGCATTATTATATCAGCATGAGTAAGAGGACACGCAGCCTTAGGAAACGTCCACACAAACTCAAGAGGAGGACTACGTGTCCTGGGGCTACCCTCGCGGCCATGCCTCCGCCCATACACACATGGAAACGACGTCTGGGCTCTGGCTTCCCTGGAGGAGAATCTTGGGTTCTAATCCTGGCCGAGCCCCTGATTCCCCCATTTGGCTTGAGGAAGGCTAGGGCCCCCTTCCTGCATCAAACCCCCCTCCCCCAGGAAACTGTGCACAAAGCAACTTTATCAGGGTCCTGCTTCTACATCTAGGGATGGATATGGGAAGGATGCCCTTGACTTCACTAGACAGGGAGGATTGGCTTCAAATCTGGCTGGAGAGTGATCACCCATGGTTAACCCAGTGGGCTGCTAGGATTAAAGATACCTGGGTGTGACATGAACTTGCTCGATCACCTTAAAGCAAGTCTTTGCCTCAGTTTCCCCTCCTGTAGAAAGGGAAATAGTGATGGCACCAGGTCGTGAAGCTTAGTTCATTAACATTTCACGTGTGGTGGGTAACTTTTGTCACCTCAGGATGTCCCAGGACAACTCACTCCAAGACTTGGTTTGGCCCTACCAGCTGTGTTAGTAATAAAACACAGAGTGGGGCCTGACCCCGCCTTGGGACTTCATCATAACTTTTTTTTATTATTAGTACTGAAAAGTAAGCCCTGAAGAGCTTGTTAACTGAACGAGATAGAGAGAGCATGAAGCAAAGCAGAAGAAGAGATAATGAGCCTCCTCTTCTCAAGTAAGAGCTCATAGGCACTGGGATAGTTTATAGTTGAGCAAAGGAATGGAAGTGAAAAGTAGCGAAGCCCTCCTCCGCTGTATCCCTCCCCCTGCACTGCTGTAGCACTTCCATGTGTGTCTTCACCGTGGTGCAAGGGGGTGGTTCTAAGCAGCCCGACGGAGTAATTGTTTTAAAATTAGAAGCTGTATAACACCAAGAACATAGTAGCAAAGGCTCCTAAACCTCCCTGACAGTTCTGGTTGTTAACGGCTGCCTCTGGCTTAATTACATCATCACTCCCATTAAATAATGCATTAAGTAACCACCATGTAATGAATACATAGCAAAGAATAAACTGAACTTAAAAAAGTAACTGATATGCCTTTACGAGACAAAACGAGAACAAAGATTCAATTGCTGCTAAGTAAAAAACCTCATAGCAACAGATTCCTCATGAACGAAATGAAAGAATTTCAGTGCCGTTTCAGGGGAATGCAATAGCTTCTTTCGGCAACAGAGAGACGGGCAGCCCACTCAGCTCTCAGCAAATCAGCAGTCATAAACCCGGCACATGCTGGAGATTCCAGGGACATCACTCCAGATTGCCTGAACAAACAGACTGTCGGGATGTAGAGAACCAAGTCTGGCCTCACCATTCCACACGAGGTCAGGGGCTACCACATCTCTGACACATTAGCTGAAGGTGTCTTGAGCTAGGCCCCCGAAAACAAAGACCACTGCAATTTGAGGCCACTCTTGGAAATGTATTAGTTACATTATAGTAGTACCTAGAGATCAGGACCCCAGTTTGCTGCATATTACACAGACATATGAGACAGTCACCGCTCTGAAGAACTTTAGTGTGTAAACAGACAAATGGTCAGGAGAGAGAGTAAAATGACTTGCTAGAGGTCACAGATCAGAGGCAAGAATAGAATCCAGATACGCTGAGTCCCAGTATAGTTCAGGCTCCACTAGACCACGGCGCCTCTCTCTGCTTTAGTTCTTTGGGCTTTAATCCACAGCTGGGAATCTCTTGTGTGAGCTGTATTCCCTGCCTGTGATCCGCCAGCTTCTCTGCTCAGCGGTGTGCGCTAGGAATCGCTTTTTGTAAGCTCAGTGAGGCGAGTGGGGGGCAGGAAGAGCAGCACGGAATGATGACTCCTGCGCAGCTGAAAAGCAGCGAGGAGGAGGAGGAGGAGGAAAGAGGCTGTAAACTTTACAGGAAAGAATAGCTATTCGTCACTATGGAGGAGAGACCAGAAAGAGCAGATCACACAATAGGCAGGTGAGAAAACGTTTGAGCAGGCCCACTCATCCCTCGGCTTTCCATAAGGAGCTGGCCCATGGAGGCGCACACAAAATTCAAATGTTGGTCTGCTCCTTGTTCCTTAGGGGGACTCTGCCTTGCTGAGCAGACACTGTTCTGAATGGGCACTGCCTGGCCCAGCTTGCCTTCGAGGAAGAGGATAGAAAACACTCTCCCTCTCCTTCAACCCATAGGGCCTCATTCAGCTAGCCCACATTCACAAAGCTGCCTGGTGGTTCACCCCGCCGTGGCCTTTTGGCTCAGCTAAATGGGAGATGGTGCCACAGACCGCGCCAGCACAGGTGAATGCAGCTGGTGTGGCAGTGACAAGCTAGTGACCAATATTCTCTACGCCAAGAAACATGTTCGCTGTTGAGTCAGACACAAAATGAAAACAAAATGTCTTTTAAATGATTGTTTCATGCTCTTAAAGTGTCAGCAGAAAAGTGCCCCCTTCTTTGAGTTTTGAAAACACAACAGTCACCCATGTTGGCTTGAATGTGTCCTGAACAGCAAAGCCCCTCCTGCCCCGAGGTGATCCCTCTAAGTTAGGGGTTGTGTCTATTATCATTAATACACAGGAACAGCAGCAGCACTGGTAAGGCAGCATCATCCCAGGGCTGTCCCTCCACTATCTTTTACTAGTGCTAAACATGCCTTAAAGTGGTGATAAAGCACAAGCAGAGCTCAAGAAAAGCAACACGCTGAGACAGTGGGAAGCACGCTCAGCTGAAATCGTCAGTCTGCAATGCTCCAAAACCACAGAAGTTTGCAAATTCTCATGTTTTACTGTTCATTCTCCTCCATCTCGGTCATTTCCACAATCCTCCATCTGTTGGCCTCAAACTCCATTTCTGTCTGCTTCCAGGCTCTTTCTGAGCCGACAACAATATTTTTTCCTTTAAACCAAGTTCAAATAATTGTCTCATTTGCTGACAGCTACAAGTCCCAGAGACAGCAGAGTGCACCACAGTGACGTGCAGAAATAAACTCACCCAGCCTCCTACTCTGCTTTCACTTCCTCCTTAATGTAAACAAGATTTGGGGATATAATCCCAAAGGCTGACCAAGAACAAGATTAGTTTAAATCAAAGTTATTATATCTCCAATTTTAATCATGATTTAAAACAAGCAGGAAAGCTTGATTTAAGTTATCAACTTTAATCTAATTTTGCATTGTATAACCTAGCAATATTCCTAATGAAAAATGGATTTTTATTGGTTAGTAATCGTAATAGGTAGATTTGCAAATATAACTGTTACTTGATTAATAAAGTACCAAATTTAGTGTGATTACACTATGTCTATATATATTTAAGCAATTATATAGCTTATGCATTTCTTCAGATTCTTGTTTTTTATATTTGTATTTACTAGAAAATGCTGAATGATGAATTTCTTATTTACTAGCCAATTATTTTACTTGCAATTTATATCAATCTTATTTAAATGAAAATTTAAATTCAATGAAAAGTGCTCAAACAGCATTATTTTTAATTAGTGAACTTACACTACTTTAAATGGGGTGGTAAATAAAGTTTCAGAGAACATTTTGCATTTAAAACTAATTGAGTTAAAGGCAGTATTATCCATGGCTAGTGAATAGAAGTGATTTTTTCTTGTCATCATGACCTTCAAGATTTTAGACCTAATAGATTTCATCCTTTCACACCATTTTTATTCACAGATTCAAAGAGGAAGCAGAAAAATCTTGTTTTCAACTCCCAATTGGTTTAACTTCAAATAACTAATTTGATTGAACCACCAGACTAAACTAAGAGAAAATATTCTAAGCCTGCAGAAGATACGATGACTGTGAAAAGCTGGTTTAGTACTTCATCCAAACCAATTCCAAACCGGAGCTTAGCCAATGACCTCCATTAATCCAGTGGTCTGGCTTTGTTTAGACCTTGCCATGAGTTTTGTTTAATTTAAATAGCTAATACACTAATTTTAAGGACTAAACTTAATATCAATTTCAAAATTAATTTTAAATGGATTTTAAAAAGAAATGTAAATAAAAACCTTTTTATCTTGATTTTTATCTACCCTGATGAAGGGGTTAGACTTAGCAACTCTTCCTCCCTCCCCCCCCATTACTCTGTTCCCCAAAACCTGGGTTTTGGAAACTGGGGAACTACAAGAGTGAAAGTGTAATTGCATGAATGTTCTGCTTTCATTCTGACCCTCATGGAAACGCACTGTATGTAACTGCTTCAAAACCACAAACCAGAGAGGCCGATGGAGATTAGAAATACAGACAGTAAAGGTCAGATCCTCCTAACTCCCTCACATGTCATTGCACAGGAAGCCAAATTGCCTCTTAGCCTCTCTCCTCATCTTCCAACCTCTCACCCTGAGCACCTGACACATAGGTGGCTTGCCAGTGGTCACAGAGGCCCAGATGACTCTCTTATGCAAGGAATCCCATAGGAAGGAGCTATGGAGAGTAAACCTCAGTGGGGCTTCCCTTTGGAGAGTGTCTTCTGGATTCTGTCGGGGGGCGGGGGCATGCCCCCCTTTAGAAACTGATCAATCGGTCCTTCAAACCCTGAGGATGTCAAGATGCCCCAGAGGCCCCAGGTTATCCATGCAGAGACCCTCTGCCTTGCCCCACAACCCAGTGGCGCTATAGTGCATGGGTTCCCTGCTTGCAGCTTGTCCAGGACCCTTCCTGCTCAGAGGGGGATGATGGGAACTAATGCAGCCCTGGCTTATTTTTGCTTTCATCAGAAGCAGGGAGACATCCACCCACCAATCAGGGGATACCCTCCGTAAGTGCCCAGTTCCACCAGTTCTTGCAGAGCAGCCCCAGCAGGGTAGTGGCTTCAGAGACAAACATGCTTGGGGCAGGGAATACAGAGGACGGCCTGTTGTACAGAGGGTGGCGTTTAGGCACAGATTAGAAGTGATGTGCACAGTGCGCTAATAGAACCCAGGTCTCAATACCCATCCAGTACCCTGTCCCCTAGACCATGCTCCCTCCCCTGCCGGCCTAAGCAAGAGCCTTATTCTGACTTCGGTAGTGTAAACTCAACCCCTGCAGATGGTTTTCCCGTGCGCTAGGCTTCTCAGAAAAGCAGTGTTATGACAACCACTGACACCCCCAAGGTGGCCTGGACAGAAGCATTCCACCCAACCTGCAGTTTCCATACTATGATATTCTTTAAACGCATCCCTATAAGCAGCTGGAGAGGTGGTGCGCGAACAGCAGTGACCAACACGAGGGGCTGATTGCCTGCACAGAGCTGCTGAAAGGGGTCGTGACACTCTAAGTGCTCATCAGAGTGAAGGATGACAGTCTGAGACAACAAGACACTTCCTTTTCCCTGCTCTCCGGCTATTAACAAGCGCTTAGGAGGCCAAGGCTGCGGCATCCTTGTTCTGTCCCCCGGCTATTTATTTATTTGTTCTCTCTTTTTGGGTCTTCGGCAGCTATTTGCCTTGGACCCTCAGCAGTTTGCACTCCAAAAATTTAATTAGCTACTTTGAGTCTAACCAAAACTGAGCCCTTCGTTGGAATTCAGTCTCCCAGGGAGGCCCCCCCGCCAACCCCTCCCCCAGCCCAGCTGGTATATTCTGCTGTTCCTACACCCTTGTGATTGGTGCCACATAGGTGCCCCTGGTCTAGCATGTGCCTGCAGCCCCTCCCGCTCAGTCCCCCCTCGGCAGTCGCTGCACTCGTCAGGCAGTCTTCAGTGACTCAGCCGTCCGTCCGTCCGAGTCTCGCACGGCACGTGCGCAAAACAAACCCCTTCACGGGTACACAATCCAAACGGTCCTGCTGCCCTCCCTGAGTCCCTAATTACTCAGAGGCCAATCACAGTTGGTGCATCCTCCCTGGACTCAGGCTATAACCAGTCCAGCAGAGCCCATCACGGTACCCTGGCTTGGTTTGGCTAGATTGCAAAGTTCCTGGTCTTGAACACCACCCCAAGGGCTTCTTCCCTGGGGACGACTCACCTCGACGCGAGTCCCCCGTGACCCCAGCCTTCCTACCGGGCCAACCCTCGACTCAAGTTTGCTGACCACAGCTCCCCACTGAGTCAGAGCCAGTAGTGCAGCCCCCCCCCCCCCCCCTTTCCTGGGGTACCAGGTCTACTTCCCTTCCTTCGGGCATAACCACTTCCCCCAGCGGCTGGTGAGGAGGGGGCCCCGGGGACCCTTTAAGTAGAGGAACCTCATGCTGCATCCCCCCCTTTACCAAGTGCTGCTGTTTGTTTCCCTGGGCCACTTCTCCATAGTCTGCCCTAGCTGAGTCCCAGCAATCAACCAGGAACTACTCTCGCACTCCCCCAGTCCCTGCCAGCAACTGCCAGGAGCTCCTTCCTGGCTCCCCCAGTCCCTGCCAGCAGATTGGACTCACACTGGCCTTGCAGCTCCTTCTATACAAGCCTGCTGGGCCCTGACTGCTCCCTGCAGCCCTTCTGAGTGGCTGCATCTCACACATACTTCCTAGGAAAGTCAGAGGACCCGCTCCACTGCCCTTTTCCTGAGGCAGGCATGGCAGGACCTTGAGGCCTCCAGGCCCAGTCACCCCATCACAGGGCCCCTGCCATGTGTTCTGGGGTGGGTCAGGAGCAAAAAGAACACAGTAAGCGTGTCCGTTCACCCAAGTGATTCCCTGCTGTGCAAATTTGCATAGGGCCATGTGAGCACCCATAATCCCCAGCATAACCTCCTTGAAATAGTCTGGGGGGAGACTCGATTGGAACAGGGCTTGGAGTAGTGTGAAGTGGGATGGGATGGGAAGGCAGAGCAGGGTGCATTCAGACCTCTTCTGCAGTGAGCCAGGGCACCAAGGACATTGTACCATTGGCCAGAGCATCTGGGTGTACGGATAACCAACGAGAGCTAGTCAATTGTGGACACTGTGGGGATCTCACCAGCCCTGATCTGTATGAAGGCAGGGACAAATGAGCTTCATGGCTAAAGCTTTCAGCTCACTAAGGTAGGCACTGCTTAGACCTAGTTTACAAAGCCAGGCAGAGATAGGTGAGCTGACCAGGGCAAGGTCACACACAGGCAGCGACAGCCGAGAACCCAGGAGTCCTAGGATCCTACCTGACTGCTTTAAATACTACAGGCGATCTGCGTACAGGCACGTGGGGAATCCTGACTCCATGCCCCTTGCTGCAAACACTAGACTACAAGGCTCAGGGAATTCATTTGAATCTGTGAGTCTAAAGCCAACGCACGGACGTACATTAAGCCAAGCAAGGAGACAAGTGCACTTAAACAGCGTCTCAAAGCATGTTACCAATCTCACTTCTCAGTCGCACCTGTGAGTTAGAGGAGCATTGTCACAGCAGCATTACAGAAGGGACCTGGCCAAGGTCACCCAAAAAGTCCAGTGGAAAGTCTGGGAATAGGACCCAGGGTGACTCCTGGCCCCCAAACCTCTGCTCTAGCCACAACACAAGCTTACTGCCAGAGCCAAGGATTGAACCCGAGTCCAGAATCCCAGGCATTTGCGCTAATGACTTGGATCACCTAGAGTCCGGTGGAGAATCTAGGAGTTCTGCTCGCATAGCCCTGCTCTAACCACTATGCTTTGACAGACTGATCTGTGTTACACATGCATGCCGTCTCTCCTCCTCTGCCTTTTCAAGTCAGGAGCCATCAGTGTCTCCAAGGCCTTATCCCTGCCCTGCAGCAATTGGATGGATCTTTTTACACTGATTCAATTACATATACAATAAGCATTGCAAACAGAAAATTACATGCTGCTGTAATTGAAATCTTCTTTAGATGTTCTTTTGCTAAAACCTTGCTGTGGCAGTGAAGGAGATTGCCCTGCATCAAAGCCAGATCCAGCACCCATGCAGGGCATGTACCCCCTTGAGTCTTGGCCCTATCCTAAACACCTACTGCCAACTCCTGCGAAGGGCTCTGCTCTGGGTTTCAGGCTGTAAAGACTGTGAACGCACTGGATTTCACCTCTTTCTCACTCCCGAACCAAGCGTTGTGTGTTCTTTTCACTGTGCAAGAGCAGCGCCACTCAGCGAGTGTGATCTTAGTCTGGTTCCGAAAGCACAGGGAGGAGGTTGGATCTGAACTCATGCTGACACTTTGCACCCCTAGTTTATCCCCCTTCAGGAAATGACTGGGTTGACATTCCTTCCTGCCAAGCCCATGACAGCTGTTACCGTTGGTTGGCACCGTCAGATTAAGGGTGGAAAGTTGGGGATCATACCTGGGAGAAAGGTCTCAAAAACTAATGCAGAAAATGCCTGCAGTGACTGGGTGGGGTAGCTAATTAGAGTGGGTCAGGAAATGGGTTCTGTGAAAAGATTCAGATTAAAAAAAAGCCTAAAGTTCTGATTTTCATTGAAAGTTTCTGAACATTCAAGTTTTTGGTCAAAAAACAGAACTCCCTGAACTGAATCTTTAGGATTTTGGGTTTTCAGCCATTGAAAAATGTATGGCTTCAGCCAATGGCTTTAAATTTTACATTGCTGAAGATAACCGAAATGATTTCTTTTCAGATGAAAACCAATTTCAATGATCTATTTCAGGTTATTACTCGTGGAAATTCTTCCCTCCTCCCCCACACAAAAACCCCACCACAGTTTTATGTGCATCTATTTCAATTGAAAAAATACCAGCTCTACAGCAAACACAGGGCGAGATTAAAGTCAGTCGAGAATCCTGGGTCTGAAACCTCAGCCGATTGGTCCCTTCGGCTGGGTTACACACAGGTTAACATTGTGGGCGTGAGTCTTGCTCACTCTCGCTGATGGGCTACCTCTACTTCATCCAGATGCAAAACCGGTCCCCCTGGTCCATTGGGTTAGGACAGTCCAAGATGGTCAAACAAGGCTATGAAAAGGATTTGCCTTAACTGAGACAGCCTGGTGAGCCATTGGCCTGGGGGAGCTACGACTAGCAGGCTCAGCAGAGAGCCCAGGGAATGAATGGCAAGTGAACGTCCCAATCGCCTCTAGAAATGTTTTCTGCTCAGGGGTGAGGCTGACTGGCTGGTGAGAGAGGCAGTGCTGGGAAGCTGTTTATTAAACCTTTATAATACCTGGTGCCTAAGTGAGGGTGGGGATTGCATTGTGCTGTATGCACACAGACAGATGGGTCCTGCCCTACAAAGCTTACAGTCTAGGAAAGCTGGGCCTGCCATTGCATGCGTCTCAGCCTATCTGTGGGCAGAGAGTTTGAGTCTTGAACTGCAGTTGCAGAGCACTCGCCAGCACTGAAATGTGCTGGAGGGGAACAGAGGCAGCAAGCTGGAACTGAGTCTGCCACCCAGTGATCCTGGGCTAATTCCACTGACTGGAGACCAAAGACATTCAAACAGGTACAAGGGGAAATAGAAATCAGTCATATACACATATAGACACACATTTTTATATAGATATATAGATAGAGAAAAATAAAGACATTAGAAATGTTTTTGCCCACAAGTTTTGCTTTGCCTGGTTTCTGATGCCTTTCAAAAATAAGCTTTATCTGGCTTTGAAGGTCTTATTCAGGGGACATTTCCTTTTAAAATAAATAAAGGCTCTATCCCATCTATTCCTAGTCTCAGGGTGACATGAACAACTGATTTCTATGCAATGTTGCAAGTGCCTTTCAGGAACACAATGGCAGGTCCTTTGACAATGTGATAAGTCTATTCAACACACACGCCACTCACAGGTCCACACATTTGCACAGTGCTTGTTCTCCTCCCAATAAGCCCTGTTAGATTTTCCATTCTATTTGAAAAATAATTCTGGTCTTAAGTCCCTGTTTTTTGTATATTTTCCTCCCAAACAATAGGACCTGTCCCGCTTTGATTCTTTACGTGATCTTGTATTGTAACAACCCAATGGACAAAAGGAGCTGGTTGGGGGAGGATAGCAGATAGCTATTGGGCTAGAGATGCTAATGCTTCATGGACTAGAAAATAGGTGAGCTACAGAAGCGGAGGATCCAGAGAAATCCCAGTTTTGGGATTCCACAGGAACTTAGATCTGAACTCTCCTGAACTTGATGAGCCTTTGGATTCCGATCAGAATCCAATCCTGAAGTGTTCATGCGACCGGATGTGCCTAGGGGAGCCCACTTGACAAAGCCAAGGTCAGGACAGGCTGTGAAAAGGAGAGTAGGTGCTCTCAAAACTGGTGGCTAACACTGAAGTTAGATTCAGCCAGTCACAAGTAGTGCTCCTGATTCCCCACACTGGTTATCTAGAAGCTCAAAGAGAAGTAACAGAGCCCCCTTTATTGCATTTCAGTCGCTGGCTCCCAATCAGCAAGTAGGTCCATTTAAGAGAAGTTATTTAAAACTACTCCCTTCACAAGATGTTCTTCTGATCTCCAAAGGGTCAGCCACATTACCAGATCAGCGTTAGTTTGGATCTTACCCAAGCTACCACACTGATGCCAATCCTTGAGTATCTAAAGCTAAAGGTTTATTATAAAAGAAAAACGAGAGATGTTACATACCTATGACTTCGAAGTCCACATATATCAGATTCTCAGCAGGACTGGTGAGTTTGCTGGCTTGTACCATTCCTCTGGAGCACATCCAGTACCTGGATGGGTCTGTCAGTCCTTTGCGCAAAGCTTCGGCTTCTAGCCAAGTTCATCTAGAGGTAAGAAGCAGGAGTGAAGACGAGATGGAGATATAAAAGGCAGCTGCAGTATTTTGTCACGTGGCTTGTTCTAAAACAAGCTCACAGCACGTGGGCATGGAAGAACATTTGGAGACCCCTGTCCTCAGGCATGCCCCTACATGTCCTGCTGAATCATTAAAATGGTGTAGCCTCTGGCTTCTCTCTCTGGGTGCATTGTATAGCGGATTGCCCTTGACGGGCCATTAAGCAGGCTGCAGAGTGCTGATCCTAATCTGTCTGGGGGTGTCACCCAGTAGCAACGCACAAGTTTTAGACAGTTATACCACACCTATTCAGAACTTACAATACGAAGAGGATACATACATAAACACACTATCATACCTAGCAAGTTACCGCTTTTCCAACGATGCCTTACATGGCATACCTTGTTAGAGTCATGGTGATTTTGTAACATTGGTATCACTATTATAAACGGCCATCCATACTTCGTACAGCACCACAGACCACCGCCAAGGAGGTACCCAAGCCAGGACACAGAATCTGAGCTTAGAGAATATTTGAATTCATATCTAGTGCCAACTTGATAGTTTAAGCCCAAGTCTACTTCTGCAGAGATATCCCTCCAGGGAAGGATCTAACAGTCTCTGGAAGCCCTCATCAGTGGCTGCTGGGAGGATGTCATTTCCAGAAGCACCCCTTCCTTCAAGTGGCAGGGGTTTGGCTGCATAGCTGAGTGCAGACAGGCAGGCAACATTTATTTCACTCCCTTAGAGACTGATTTTATGTAGTAAACAATGAAGCCAGATCAGCCTCAGCTTTATTTTCTATGAAACGAGTACATGCTTGAAGAACTACAAGTATAGCATTACACCGGCATTAGTACATAAAGAGCTGGAAGAATGAGCAGATACTAATAAATTACTTAGAGAATTGACAGTTGGTTTTTTCCTACTTTAAAGGAAGTTAAAAATATGCCAGTCTTTCTTTGCTCCCTTAAAAAAAAGCAGTTAGACGCAGAGACTCCAGCTTGAATAAAAACCTCAGATTTATGTGCCCATCAGTGGGATCCTTAAACTTCCTAAGTGCTTAAAATGTACACATTTTAACTTGAAAAATTACCAGGTTTGTCTAAAGGAAAATTTCTAACATAAAACATGAAACTCATTTGAAGGGAGAAATTCTCCAATGAAGCGTACCCAAGCAGTCATAAAAAAGTTAAACCAGGCAGAAAGGGAAATGTTAGATGTGTGGGAGAGCCAGCTGTCTCTCCATTCTTATATATATATTTTTATAACCAAGATCAGATTATAGAAGAAGATGACTGTCTCAAACAGGGAAAGGTTAGAAGAGGAGGAGAATTTTGCTTCCAGCCTGTGATGATGTAATGTGGAGCATTCTACAAAGAAATATACATTTTACTTCTAAATAAAGCACTTTAAAGTGACAGTTATTGCTGGCACCGAATTACTCAAATAAGCGACATTATCAGCTATTTGTTTAAAAGCCCTAATAAAAAAGCAAAACCCCTCTCCATTCTTTTCAATACTCCCTTAGAAGCTTCAAAATAAAAAGGCTCTCCCCCTTCTGATTCTGTTTTTCAATTTAACGATGTCCAACCACAGAGTGTGCATCACCTGTGTTTTGGTAGGGTTGCTTGCCATTTGTTTACCTCCCATTCTCTGCACATCAGCCTCATGTGTAGAGCCAAAATAACTGCCGCTGTAAGTGGCTGCTGCTGCATTGACTTAGTGGCGTTTCATCCAGAGAGTTTGGTGGTCCATAGTGTCTAAGGATCTCAGGACAAATTAAAGAAACAGCTGCACGATTTCTTTTCACTACATCAGCCCCGAGTCTATTCAAGCAGCCAGTCGACTAATGAAGGGGGTAACGGTGGTTTCAAACCTGTCTTTTCAGGTCAACTGAGGGCTCATGGAGCATCTGACTAATTAAAGGGCTCCTCTAATTTAAACTGAATGGTTTTGCTGTGGTTCCCACATCCCTCCCCCTCACACCTCAAGGCACATCCCCTACACTATTTGCTGTGAGGGGTGCCCCGACCCATGCCTTTCTGCAGCAGTCAGGGAGCCACCAGACATAGGTAGTCTACAGTTCTCCTACAATGCCATCCTGCTGCCTTGAAGCTGGTACAGATCACAAGCTGCCCGTGTATGGCGGTGACAGGAAGGATTTGAAGAACTCCTTTGAACTTCCCCCATCCTTTGATACCTTCCTGTAAAACCAAAGACTCAAAATGGATGTTTTAGGGTGTGAAGGTCCCATTTGGGCCTGATGCACACCCAGACAAACCCCATAGAAGAGGGTGCATATGGTAAGTCAGAATCTGCCCCAGGGGCAGTGACTGGGCTTTTCAAAATGCCTAAATCCCCTTAGGTTGGGTGCCTAATTCTCTAAACACTCAGAAGTTCTAGGCTTAACTTTAGCTCTCCATAGAGTGTCAGATCCCTGGATTGCAAAACCAGACGGGGCCAGATTATCTAGTCCACCTCCCTGTATAACGTAGGCAAGAGAACTTTTGAATAGTGCGTGTTTGAACTAGAGCAGATCTTTAAAAAAAGATAATCTTGACTTAAATGAACCATTCCTGGCACTTGACTGGAGTTTGTTTGGGTCAGGAGTTCACAAGCACCTCCGGGAGATGTGGGTGCTCAATTCCCATTAAAAGGAATGAGGAGTGGATACCCAACCCCCAGAAACAGCTTTGAAAACAGCCTTGCCTTATTTATGAGCAGAACTTTTGCTCAGTAGTCAAAATCCTCCTTGGTCCCCGTTACTTATTGCCAGAGCATGGAATGCCTCCCTCCAGTAGCCTCAAGAGAGGGAGAGAGAGAGAAACACAGGCTCCAAGGCAGAGAACCCAGCAACCTGTAAATAACAGGCTGTTCAAGTTGAGCAAAATGCTACATGCTGTGCCATTCCCTTTGACTTTAAAAATATTAAATGCAGAGCTGGTCATACATCTGTTTGTCCAAAGCAATGTGAGTCTCAAATGCCTGTCACTAATGCCTGGCACTCTAATCTGTTTCCACTGGAATGGGACTAAAGGGAAGGAGAAGAATGACTAGCAATCAGACATTGTGAGAGCTCCTTTCTGAGGTGTGCATGAACCAAAGAAAAGGAGGAAGTGAAAGCTGCTCAGCCTACACTGTCTCAGCATCCTCAGCCCCCAAGGCTCAGCACCTCTGAAAAAACCCAGCCTTCCACTACAGATGGGCAAACTTACTTTGCTTAAGTTGGATGTGGCAGCTCTAAGTAGGAGGAGTTCTGGAGCCACATTTGGTTCTCAGTACCTGAGCTGATCCTCTTTAGACACCCCCCCGCCTTCCTTCTTTCATCCATTCCAGAGTCTTTAGTGAAAGGGGAGAGCCTGAGGCCAGGTTGTGAGCTCAACATCTCCTGCACTGGCTGGGAAGGGCATGGGGGGACTTTCACCTAAGAAAAAATAATCCTCCCTCCCTGTAAAACAGTAAGAGGCAGTCATACTTCCTGACATTATATCATGTTAGCAGCCCACTGTAGACATGCCACTGGGGCCAACCACTGAAATGCAACCCACAACCCAATGTAGTGTATCACAGCACAGGGACAGCCCTGTATCTGCACTGCCTTGCACTTTGTCATCGAGAAGTGCAAAGCAAGCATGAAACCATCACTGGTGGGAGTGGGGAGTTCTGATTAGGCAAAGCTTCACACTTCTGCAAAGCAAGTGTATATGCAGGCACGAGGTGCAGGGCACGGACAATCAGGCTGCTCGTCATAAGTGATTGTAAAAATGACTACGTAGAACTGCATAGTAGTCTGAAATTCCAGATCCAAATGTATGCCCAATTTACAATCCAAAAATTGTTTTCCTACCTGCCTCGCACGTTCCACCTGGAATGGAAAAGTTAAGCAGGATTCTTTCTGCCTCAATCAAGATTTTGCCATCAGAACTTAACTGGCAGTTTCATAGCTGTTAGAGCAATTCAGAGCAAAACCCAGGTCACTCTTCCATGGCAATGCTGGATCAGCAGAGCTAAAAGGAGTTACAGGCTTACCTGTCAGCAAAGCAAGGTGCTATGACTCAGACACCCAGGGAGCAGATGTGTTGAGTGCTAGCGCTGATTAGGAATTTTTAAAGAAAAAATATCAGAAAATGCCAGTTTGTTGAAACCAACATCGTTTGCAAGAAATGCTTTGTTTTGACATGTCTTCTGCTTTAAAAAAAGTGGGGAAAAGATGTCAAGTTGTTGAAACATCCCACTTTGAACTTTTCTGAATTTAAATGTCAGTTTAGGTCAAAATGTCAAAACAAAAGACAAAGTTAATTTGTAATAAAACAGTTTAAAAGGTAGATATTGAAACTTTCTGAAGTTACCAAAACAAAACGTTTTGATTAGGTCAACCTGAATTCTCCCCCCACCTTCCTTTAGATTTTTGGTTCAACAAAATTTTTCAAGATTTCCACTTTGTCCCCATTTGGCATGAGGAATTTTTTTGAAATCTCAAAAATTCTTGTGGATGAGAACCACTTCCCACCCAGTTTAACTGAGTGCAAGAAGGTGCCATTTTTTCCATGCACACTTTATAATCACAGCAGTGCTTGTTTTTGATGCGACTGGCCCCTCAAAGACATTAATGAGTGTTGGGTTAGTAGTAAACCCAGATGTCAGACCAAATGGCCAACACAACCAGCAACATTCAGAAAGTCATGATACTTCCTACAAGGTCGGTATATGTCTAACACCTCATTAAATTCCCTCAAAAACACTGAGCCATGTCTTTAACCACGACCCTTTAATGTCATTTTCAACAGACTAAATAGCAGTGTATTAGCGTAGCTGTCAAAGCTTCCAGTTAACCTCTGTAGCAAGCGAGGTTTAGTGCCTTACTCAGCCCATGGCACATGCCTCTTTTTTTAAAGAGTGAAAAGTCTCCACAAAAAGCTAAGAATTTGTCCTGGTAAAATATTCAGGTGGGGTTTACACTGCTGCAAACCTTTTTAACACAGCGGGACTGCACTGGTGTAACGGAGCAGATCCTGACTCATGATCTTTCAACAACCAGGGCAAAATTGCTTTCTTTTATTAGTCTTTTGAACCCTCTTATGGGCTCAGGAGTTAGAGGAAGGGAGATCCTGTGGTTAAGAGTGCACTTTGGGGGTCGGAAGCTGTGGGTTCAATTTCTGGCTCTGGCATAGACTCCATACAGTACACCTCTGAATTTCTCTGTATTATCCTTTTACTGTCACTGAATCACATTTTTCTCTGCAGAAAGTTCTCAGGGTGCAGAGTACAGGAAAGATGTGATCCAGAGTGGCATGACCAATCTAGCCCCCCCAAAAAACAAATCAGGAGCTGGGCTTAAAAACCAGGAGCTTTTTAAAATAGTGGATGCTTTTTCTTTGCCATCTGATTTGAGAGTCTTTAGGGAGTACTCACTTCATGGCCTTAAGCTTTTCTCTGCAACCATGGTGGCTAAAGTTTTTAAAATGAAAGCTGAAATCCCCATGTAATCAATTGATTCCTGTAGCTGGGGCTTAAGGAACACAAACACTTCCAGATTTCTGATGAACTTGGGAGGTGGCAACAATGGACTGTGGTCCCTCTCACTTGTTTCCTTGTGTAGGGAAAGCCTTAATTGCAAGTATAAATTCTTGACAGTGTCCCTTTAAGGGAACAACTATTCTCTTGAGGAAAATGTTCCCAGGCAAAATGTTTCTCTTCTGAGTGGGTAACATGTTACTCACAGCAAAGTCATTGCCCAGTGTAGAATTGGGCAGCACAAAACACTTAAGGCTTCTTTTAGCGAGGTAAGAACTACAAGGACCATCCACATCTGTAATTACTGAGTTTCAACCTCCTTTACTAAGAAAAAAAGTCACATTTTACGACTACTTCGTGTTCCAACAACTGCATTTTATTTTGGAGTTTTTTGTACTGAACTTAAATACACCTGCACGCTTATTGAAAAATCCTGCAATACATCAGTGTGGATCCAAAATTCAGCAGTGATGCTATTGGGCCCTATCCTTAATTGGCCTTCATGCAAGAGCCCCACGGGGCAAGTGTCATACACCCAGAGAAGGGGACTGTTGCACCCAGGCACAGGACTGGTTCTGCCATCTCCGCACCACCTGCACAACAGCTCTGCATGAAGCCAATGGTCATTGGCCCATGCTGGAGCAGAGGTGAAGTGGAGGGCCCAGGGAGGGCCACAGCTGGGATGACCCTCAGTCCTTGATTACGGGAGATGCAAATTCTCCTCTGTTTAGGTGATGGCATAGGGCTGGGGCTGGCCCCTTGCATTTTGCTCCCTTATTGGATATACTATAGTATTTTTAGAAGGTCTCTCTACTGAGGGATGCACACATCTTGAAGATTTTGAAATTCGAGTCACAGAAGCCCTCAAAAGAGGAGAGTTTCTTTTTCAAACTCCTAGAGGCTGCAAAATTCCATGAGAAAAAAGGAAAAATTTGCTCCCAGATGTAATGGCATGGAATAGTCTCAGTGTATATTCTAACTTGGAGCAGAAGAATCTGGAAGTGAAGATTTAGGATGCAACTAAATAATGAACAGAAGGGTCAATAAGACTTTTGAGGGTCAAAAAAGACCCATATTGGGTCAATCCAAGTTTCGGACAATTGTTCAGCAATTGTTTAGCAAAGTTCAAACCGGTTAGTATTGGACCTAACCCAATCCATCCATCTCTTACAAATTACCTTCAACTGAGCCTTCCTCTTAATAAGAAATAACTGATTATTGTAATCAACTTCCATAAAAAAATTAGTTGAGGGTTTTTTTTTTCCCCCCCAGTAAGTTCTAGTTTTAGATAAATTGCCAGAGTCAAAGCCAACTTCTAAATTGAGTAATTTGAGACATTTGTCAGACTCCAAAAAATGCTTTAATTAGTGATAGCTAATGAAGTCCTGGGGTAATTAAGAGAACATTTGTCCCGCCTGCATATTTTTTTCTTGTTTACAACAATTTTAAAAAAATACTTTGAGTCTAGACTTCAAGAATTAAGCTTTTAGTTACTGTGTAATAAAGTACTTATGTAATTACTAACTGAACTAGCATTTTACTGATCAAGTTAAAAAGTTTCCCTTTTCCTTATCATAGTTAGAACCAGCAGGAGATTGAGTTTCTCCATCTCCAGGGGCATATCAAATGCAGCAGAAGCCATTTATTCCCTCTTGGGTGCTTTGAGTGATGCCTTTTGGGAGTATCTCCTGTCTACAGCAGACATGTTGGTGCCAATGATGTTCCTTCCCTATCCTACTCCAGGGCTGAGAAGGCAGGAGTCTCATTTCGCTTCCAGCTCAGAGACCTGTCATTCAGCCAGAAATCAGTATTTAGAAAGCTATCCTGCAACATTCCCTTTGACAGCTTCCCTGCGTGGCTGCTGGTCTGTGGTGCATACTGCAGTATCCATACCACACTTCTTCAATTAGATATTCATATAAACTTACATCTATAAGCCAGTGCCGGACCCCAAACCAATCAGTTTGATTTCTCCACTGGGTAAAGTTCTGCACTCCCCAATCCATGGAGTAATAATTCCCCAAATACCCAATTTCCCACCGGCACCTCCAACCTTTTCTAATTCAGCTGCTCTTGAATTTTACTCACTGTATCCAACTTACTCAGCTGAACATGATGGCATTGTAAAGGGAAGACTGGAGTCACAAGTACTGTGAGGGTTTATATAGACCGACTCTGTGCAGCGCTTGCCTGGGACAGGGTCAACACCATGCCTTTGGCTAGAGAAAGCAGCACAGCTGATTGCCCTGAATGCAAGGCAGCCCATTAGGAATTAATTCCTCCCTCTCAGGCATGGAGCTGGATAGGTTTGGGAGCAGAGCTGTGCAGTGAGAGGTTCTTTAGAAAGAGGGATGGAGTTGAGAGGCAAAAATGATTATTAAGAACCAACCAAGAGTGGGTGGGGAGGGTTGTATTTTGTTCTTAAAGGAGCAGCATGTACCTGACACACCAAGCTTTCCCATAAGAGTGTTTAACATCCAGTTAAGGGTGTAGCTTCCTTCCCAGGTCCAAGCAGCCTGTCAGAAGCAGCGCAGTTAAGAGGCTAGTGGCTGATGATTAGAGGAGGTTGAAAAAAGGTTAATTACATCTAAGGAAACAATCTTTTGCATTTTTCAGTTTCATGACATTTGTTTTTTGTTGAAAAAACTGAATTTCTTTTGAAAGTTTTACACTACAGTTTTACTAAAAACCGAATTTCAAAACCAAGATTACCAAAAACTAATTTAATTGGAAACAAATCTACCCTGTTTTCTGTTTTTTTGCTGAGAAAAATCAAAAGTTGTGACAAAAGAACATTTGCTATGGAAGTGTGTCATGGTCACAAAGCCACATTTTTTCCCCCAATAAGTTTTGCTGAAAAAGTTTTCACCAGCTCAGCTGCCGAAACATGTGAAATCTCAGCTTTGTTTCCAAGCAGCTGGGCAGAGAGCAGCACTGGTGCTTCTGCAGTTTTCTATTCCTTCCACCTCCCCCCAGTATGCTGGGTTCCCAACTGACAAACCACAGATTTTTCTAATCAATCTATTAAATGACTCAAGAATGTAGCTCATCAGAGAGACATGCTCAAGTTGTAACATGCAGATCCAGATTTCAAACACTCCAGTTTTGGAGGTGATTTGGATCTAGGTTTTTGGTACAACCAGTTATGAAAATAGTATCCATGTGCAAGGCTCCTACTGGCCCTCTGCATTCAGCAGTGAACTGTGCACCAGGGAACTCTTTGGCTGTAGTAATGTGTAAGTGCACAGAGTGCAATTGGCTGTGGGATGGGTGAATATTCCCACTGGGAAAATCCACTCCAGCACCAGGCCCACCTGTTGGCATTGTCACAACCCTTGCATCCTGTGTGGTCAGTGCCCTAGTGGCTTTGCATTTTGCACAAACACCTCCACAGGGCTGATGTCTGTTCACTCTCGGCAATCAAAAGCACCATCATTCAGTCTTCCCTCAGAAGAGCAAGTTGGAACTCTCACCCCCCACATCAACTCAGCAACAAATACAACCACCTGGGGAATAAAACCCAGCAATTTCCAGTCCTTTAACCCATGGCAATGTGTCGCTGATCAGCACAATTGGTTCTAATAGCTCCCCAGGTGGATTCAGGAGAGCAACGAGTTGAACATAAAAATCCCTTTATTGCCATTTCACTTTTATATACCCATCAAGCTTTCATATTTAATCTCCTACATCACAATCGCTGATCATTTTTAACATTTGACATTGATAAAGTGCCCACTGCTATTATTCTGACATACTATAAAACATGACACCCATTTGCAACAGAAGAGGCAAAGAATCGATACCCAGCCCCATTTTCCAGTGCAGCAGTAAATCACAGAGAGCATAACAAATGGTTTTAAATACAAGCCCCCTCCACAGCCAATAAAGAACCAATGGATCTCTGCCTCTTGTCAGATCACTCAAGTGTCTTCTCTTTTAAATGAGGGTGTGGGTGTTGAAAAAGAAAATCCCCCACCCCACACTTTTCTCCTAGAGGGATATCTTTCTGAGGCCTGATATCGTCCAGCTGTCCAGAGTCTCTTTGTTGCTGGCTATATCATGAGCATCTCCAGATACCTGAGTTTGCCACCTGAGTATACGAACCAAAGCCCATTAAACTCAATGAAGATATCACCCTTGTCTTCAGTTGGCTTTAGATCATGCCCTGGGAGTCAGCTAGCTTTAAGCTTCGCACACAGCATTACCAAGATGGGAAAGTCAGAGTTAAGACTGCCACCTTGTCCCACACTGGTGCTCTTGACGTAATATTTCATATTTATTTAAGGGAAACATCTCAAATCGTTCTAAGCCTCCCAGCATTCCTGTGATGTAGGCAAACTTTCTAGTGTGTTAACCAAGCCTCAGAGCTGAGATGGTTCTGTTCATGAACCTGCCTTTGATTTTCTGTGAGGCCCTGGGTGAACTAAAAGACCCCAACTCCTAGCAATCCTGCTCCATTATAGGAAGGTACCCCATGCCATGGTTTATGTTTTCATTAAAAACCAGCCACATCACACATCTGACACTAAATAAGCACATCTGCATGTCTCTTTTGGGTCAGTTCACAAGAGGCAGGAGCATCCCTGAATCCAAACACATGCACTGAAATACCATAGTCCTGCAAGCCCATGTCAGCCGGCACAGGCCAGCCCAGGGTGCTACAGTATGTCCACACTGCAATGAAACTGACTTCAGAAGTAAGTCCCATTGCCAAAGCATCCCATTCTTTTAGGAGACCAAGTGCCATTGAATCACTGACCTTTTTTTTACCCACTTTAACAGCATGACACCTAGCTCTCACAGGCACCCCCTCTGGTCAGGTGTGTCTGCAGTCTTTAAACAGTCCCAGTGCTGGTATCAAGTCATACCCCCAGGGCTTCTTCCCTCCAGACAATGATTTTGCCCTCTCTGGGCCACTAAGTAGTTCAGATCCCCTGGGGGGGAGGGGGAGGGAGGTGGGGGCATTTAATCATTGTCCACTTGTAGACCACTTCCCCAGCTGCCTATGGGGGGAGGAGGGGGAGAACCCAGGCCCATCTACTACTCCAGATCCCAACACTGGGATCCTAAGAATGGCAGCCACACACTACAGGCCCCTTTAAATAAACTACTTTCAGTTCCCTGGAAAACTTCCCCACAGCCCCAGCCTTTATCAGTGCTTCACCTTTACCTCTAGGCTCTTCTTCTTTCAGGCCCAGCAGCCTGCCACAGCTCAGTCACACTCCTCCAGTCCCTGCCGGTACAGAGCTGTTCATGGCACTGCAGCTCTTTTTGGTCAGCCAGGCACACCTTCTACACTCCTCCTACTCCAGCAAACAACTAAGTATAGGGGCCTCAGCCACCCTGCAGCTCCTTTTTATAGGGCCCTCCTGGGCTCTGATTGGCTGCTCCCTGCAGACTCTCTGATTGGCTGTGTCCTGTGCTGTCTCTCTAAGCTGCTTGGAGGATTTAGCTCCACTGCTCCTTTCCTGGGATCAGTGTGGCAGGATCCTGAAGCCTCCAGCAGGGAGCCTCTGGGCTTAGTCCACTTCAGTCACACCCACTCTGATTTTCTTGTCAATTTCATAGATTATTAGTGTTCAGTTTCAGTGGTGCATTATCTCAAGCATGGGTCATATAAGTTCCTCATTAGTCTCTGTGGACTCACCTTCCTTTTTTAGGTGTCTCTGGGCATCATCACTGCCTTGTGATTAATCTGTAGGATGAAACTGAAACACACACACACACACAAAATCAGCATTATTTAAATAATTGAGATGCTGTACATCTTGTGTGCATAGTTTAAAAATGTTTTCAGCTTGTCCGCTGTCAGAAAGCTCCTAAATAATACAGTTTACCTGAGATGATTGATACATAGGAATCCCGCTCATAGACCCAAAGGATGACATTTTAAATACACCTTCCTTGCTTTTATAAGGAATTAAATGATCGTGTTTTGACAAGATGGATCATATGGAGTATGAGTCTGTTTCTCACTGTGGTTTCAATCTATAGCTCCTAGAGCTGATAGAATATTTCTCTGTCTCTTTAAAATAATGCATAGCTGCCTATTGCTGCTGCATGCAAGAAAACAAATGCTCAGGAGGAATTCCCAGAATAGCATCTCTCTGTAAATGCTACCTGTTTTCAACAGACCCAGTTGCTGATGCTGTAACTGTTACCAGTACTGATAAAGACTTTCTCGTCTGACTTTTCACATCATCTTGCAGTGACTCAATACATCCCCTTCGTTAGATGTTTACCGTATGCATGTTCCTGTCCAACAGGGCTCACTTTGGGCTCAAGTGAGCCGAGCGACCATAGTACTTATAAAAGTAAGGCTCTGTCTACACGGCAATAAAACACCCGTGACTGGCAGGGGTCAGCTGACTCAGGCTCATGGGGCTTCGGCTGTGTGGCATAAACCCTCCGTTCTTACTAGTGCGACTGGAGCACTATACAATAGCAGAGCTGTGTGTCAAAAGCCAAAGCTGGATCAGTACAGGGCAGTCGGTATGAAATGGCCGGGGCATTTACCCAGACCATGTGACAAACTCACTGCAGCCCACGTGGAGAAAATCCCTTTCCCATTTTGAATGGATCACTGCACTCTGGTCCTGATTCTGTTCCTACTGACATGGATGGTTCAGCACCTGGTGACTTCAGCTGGAGCAAGACCGGGCTCTAAGCAGTTAACATGGTTGTTCAAACCAAACCTTGGTGCTTCTGTGGCGATGAAGGCCAGAAATGTTGCTTTTAGCCATGACCTTTCATTATTTTCCAAAGCGGTCCAAGGAGCTGGCACCACGACTCCTGGTTTACCTGTGAGTGGGTTGCCCTTTGGCTCCGTTGCCAGTTGTGGTTTGCAGCTACCCAGGGACTATGGCATCCTGTCAGCTTGTCCAGTTGCAGTGACACATTGGGGCAGGTGCCAGTCAGAGCTGAAAGGGTGTTTTGCTGCTCTGTGCTTCAACAGACACTACAATACAGGCACACACGTCACACCTGCGAGGCCATTCCCAGAGGTGCCGTGGAGAGACGATGGTTTGGGAAAAATCAGAATCAGTCTTTGCCCATGCCAGAAACTCTAAGAAAAAGCTTCCCACTCCTGAAACTTTTCTGAAAGGTACCTGAGCACCCCTCAAAAGTCAGTGCTCATAGATTTTAGTGGGGCCAGGATTTCACCCAAGATGTCTCACATTGACCAAATAAAGCTTTCTTTTCCCCAGGAGGAGAAGTTACCTGTGAGAGGTTTTTATTCATGTGTTTAATATGTTGCCATATGGGAAAGCAAGATTGAGAAAGGCAGTTTTACATCCAGACTGGAGAGTGGCGAGCTATGTGGTCATTCTTGGGGGTGGGCTAGTCCAGGTCTCTGGAATTCATCACCATCCCAGGAATGTTTGCAGATATGTACTGGAACTCTGAGGAGCTTGCATGTCACCTATTCTCAGGCGATAAGGTATGTCCTTGTATTTGCATTAGTGGCTGAGCAATTTTTATTCTACTTTTAGGCCCTGATACTGCAAAACGTTCTGTATGGGAGGACAGACAGGCTGCTCTTGGATTCCAGGCTCTGACCACACAGAGGAGCTGGCAGGATCAGCACCTTGGAGCATATGCTTACTCTGGCAATGAGACACTGAAGCCATAGGCTTTTACACTGTTTCCTGAACTAGTTGGGGCCAAACTATATGGACGCTCACTACAGCCCTGAAAACAAGCCAGAAGTATTGAGAGAATCTAAGAGGTGAGGTGCACTTATTTCTGCTTTAAAAATATTTTAGGCATGCAGTTCCCGGAGCACAGCAAGTTGTAAATCCCCTTGACAATGAAGAGGTTAAACAGCTGCTATGAACTGGTCTGTATGACATGCTGGTTGTTTAGACTGGGGCTCTTAGAATGCCTGGGGTGAATCTAAGCAACAGCTCTCCCCTGGCACGGGGTCATTTTTTATTTTTTTTTCAAAACAGAGGATGTAAAAATGAATTTCATCTCAGCCTGACCTTTGCAGGCTGGCTCAGCACTACAGACCATCACTAAGCTGATCAGAGAGATCAGAGCTGTTGGGGGGGAAGGAGGGATGAAATTGTGGAAGTCAATGACTCTTGCTCTGCTAAGCTTAATACACTAGCTGGTAGAACTACAACGATGCCCTTTGCAAGGGTGGGGGAAAATCCCTCCCACTTGGAAAAGACCATTATCTTGAGACGCCTGCCATGACATTTAAAGAGAATGGAACTTTATTATCCTCCTTTTGGAGACAGGAGATCAGCTGCTGCCCCCAAATTTTTGGAAAAGTCTCTTCCATGGAGAATGAGGGTTGTTCCCCTAGTAATGTTATGTATTCCTTGGCCCCTGGCCCCTGAGACTGGCATCTTCTTCAAGGAGAAAAAAATCCAGCTTTTTTTCAGAGCTGCAAAGTACTTGAAAAAGGCCCATCCTCCTACCCAGGCAGGCTGTGCGGCTGGCTTTGTCCAAGGGGAAAGGCAAACTGTCTCTGGAGAGGTCAACAAGACATTCTCCTCTTCAAGTCTGGTGAGCCCTCTCTCCCTGCTGGGACCTAGATATGGGAACAATCAGTGCTCAAAGCAGCAGCAGCCCTACAGCTGTGGGAAAGGAGACTCTGCGAAAGCCAGCAAGATTGCAGGTGCTTTGAAGCGTCTGTACAGGTTTCCGGCCACTAGAGGGAGAGGCCTTTTTGAAAGCAAGGTGTGGAAGCGTTCTTAGGATACGTCTACACTGCACACTAAGCAAGAGTGCTAGGACCCAGGTCCTGAGTGTTTGCTGACCCAGGTCAGACTGATTTGTGTGTGGAAGGCAGGGGGATTGGGGGCTGAATGTGCGACAGAGCCCAGGTTTAGTGTGCAGGGTAGACCTACCCTAGACACGACCATGTAGATACTGGCACTTTGGCCTTCCCTACATTGCAGGTTGCACCAGTTTAACGTTTCAATTGGATTAGCTAAGCTGGTGCAGACCCTGTTTGGACAGTTTTAACTCTAAGATTTACACTAGTTTGGCCAGGTTGATCTAAAACACGTCTTTGGTTAAACCCCTGCACGTACCGCAGACCAGGGCTCTGATGCTGGACCTTAGATATCAAGTGACAGGCCACTCAGAAAAAACCAAGATGAATAGATACATGGGCTTAAATAAGAAGTGGGCAGAAGGGACACCAGAATTGCGCTCTGAGATGACAGTCACCCCGTGTTGAAAGCAGGCACAAGGCCACACACCATTTCAGTCCCAACTAAGCCATTTTTGAGGATGTAAGTTGTGTCCAGGCCTTATGCTGGACCTTTCCTTGGAGGCATCTGCCAGGGAGTCCAGAGGTTCTGGAGGGATGTTGGCGGCATGCCACTGACTCAGAACCTGGAAGCTTCAATCCGTTGCAGATAATGGCAAGGCAAGGGGTAAGCAGGGATTCTTGATATTCCTTTGTTATTTATACTGAGGATGGGGGAAAGAATGGACTTGCAAGCATGCCTACAATTCATCTATGTAGCCGCGTGCGCCCATCATCCCGACAGCTCAGCGATGTAGCCGTGTGCTCCATCACTGGTGGCTCACCTTATGTCATCTGGCACATTTGGACCTAAGTTCTTCCAATGTATATGTACAGCACGTAACACAATGGAGGCCTGATCCCAAAGCAGCCTCTGGGCACTAGGGGTGCGGGAACTAGGAATGCTGGGGGTGCGGCGGCAGCACCCAGTCTTGAAGTGGTTTCCATCCTATACAGTTTACAGGGTTTACAGTTTTGTTCAATGGCTCTCAGCACCCCCACTATAAAAATTGTTCCAACGCCCCTGCTGGGCACTACCACGGTATGTACAATAAGCTCTGCCAGTTGATGACTACACAAACTACTCTGTTGGCTAACCCTGCCTTCCATTTCCTTTCACACCTTTGTCCAAGTCACACAGATCTTTTGGAAAGCTGATTTGTAGCCAAAACCTGCCCTAGCCTCTCTTATATTGACAGGGTGCGCGCACACACACACACACACACACACACACACACACACACAAGTTCAATGAAAACATCAAATACTCTTGCTGGAAGGTCAGAACGGAACCTTAGCACTAGAGACCTGAAAGCAGAGAGAGACAAAGCAGGCTGCTCCCTAAGGCAGCGCAGCACATCTCACCTGCCTTGCTCTAGGCTGGCTTTTCACAGACTGACAGCAGGACACTCAGATCACATGCTTCACTGCAGAGATCTGTAGCCTCCAAGCAGGACCAGAAAGCTCTTTACTCTTAAAGTGATAGCTTGTAATTTTAACACAGTTTTCAATACACCACATCCTGGCAAGATAAGTTGCACTCCTTCTGCTGGCTGGATTTATAGTCACTGAAGGGCTTTGAGAGGCTGGTTTGGTACCAATTCATCTCACATGACCTGTGCTTTTCTCTATGATTTAATCAAGGCAATTAATTATGATGCCCTGAGGCAAGCAGGCAAATAAGAACAGGCAAGGACTTTCCCAGAGAGACCTTTCCCGGGTCAGTCAGATGGGAAGCCTTTTCCTCAGCATGTTGGGGGAAGACGGACATTTCTGAGGTGTTTGCCTGCAATTTGGATTACTGAACTATGCATGAGGCAAAACATTTAAAAAAAAAAAAAGCACCGGGAACAGAAAATCATTGTGGGTTTTTAATTTGAAAGGTGAGATCGAATTGCTGTTTGTATTCCCCCTTTAATGGGCCCTCAATTGATAATTAGTGTTATATTATCACACATCTTTAATAGAATATTGATGCCTTTGGCAGAGATATAATCCCAGTGTCAAGAGTAATTCCCCTCTTTCCGGCGTGTTGCACTTATTACACGCAGGCATGGCAGAGACAGTCACAAGGCTTGGCTGATGCATCTCAAATCAATTAGATGCAGCACTTCACACAAGTGACTTACAGCACGTCAGAGAAATGCATATTAATGCTTTGCCTGGAGAGTGCAAACTGACAGAAAGATAACGCTGGCTTTGTTTGACTTTCTTATGCTTGTCCTTTTGGTCCCCGGGAACCCTCTGGGATAGTAAACTGAGTCCTGGAATGCATCCCAGCCTTGCTCGGAAGCCCTTGCCACCCGAGGGAGGAAGACTGCAGGTGTGGCACAAGCCTTTGTGACTCAGATGTGGAGGAGAAGAAGAGGACAATAGTTCCCCCCGGTGTTGTGTTGCCGTACGATCTGTTGAACTATCTGATGCAACTCACTGATAAGTTTTACTGCAAGAAGTGTCGAGGGATTCTCTTGTCCCAGTAAAGCTAGCAAACGGCTGCTTCTTACTAGTCCCCAGTTACCCGAAAAGTTAGGATGAAATTCATCCCAGTGCAGAGGGGCAGCTCAAGCCCTGTGCACCACCTAAATCCATCTGAAGCCCGAAGGTGCAATTTCCTTGGAACTCATCACTTTCAGCAGGATCGCTCTGTGGATAGCGAGCACAGACCCATGCACCACTCAAGTGCTTGTCTCTCTACACTGGGGAGCATTTCACCCTCCAGGAACAACCTGCTGAACAGTAGCTCCACCCATTCTGCCTGTGCTGGAGGACCAGTCTGAGGTGCTATGTAGTAAGGGCTGTGAAAGGATGCAGGAGCACTCGCGGAAGTTACAGGGCAGCCAGACAAACCCCTTGGTTCATTTACCAAAGTGCTTTCAGTTCCCATTTGAAGGCAGGTGAAATACAAATAAATACCGAGCAAAGAAGGTAAATCTCTATCCAGTGAGCGCTGGCTCTCTCCTGGGTTCCTCGCGAAGGTGAACTCAGTAATGGTGGGTATCAGCATAGACCAGGTGTCCGTTCCAGCTGGGCATGGAGAGCCTCCTCTGAATCGTCTCCCAAGACAGTGAGAGTCGCGCTTTCCCCATTCTTATTCACACTAAGATTCATTTACACTGCCAGAGCCTGGGGTCCTTTGTTATAAATGAGACGTGGACTCTCAAACTTCCACATCGTTCAGTGGGGGGATCGTTGTACTGGTTTAGGTCCAGGACTGTTATAAAAATCAGTTAATGAATCACACACATCAGCGCTTTCTCATGTACACACGCACACGGACACACACACACACACACACACACACACAGAGCCAGCCGATAGTAGGATTCTCACAAGCAATCATCTCACAAATGACAGCGAAGGGAAGCTTGGATCTTTACATCCCCTGTTATCTTAGTCTGCTAAAGACTTTGGCTTGTTTTGGATCTGTCAGTATGGCAGTCCCTGTAGATAGCTTCACTTCTCATTTCTCTCTCGCCCTTACTGTTCACCGGAATGAAAGTCAAACATACCAAAGCTCTGGTTTTCCTCTTGCTTTCTTTGAGGATTTCTCAGTTGTCTTTCAAGGACACTCAAACCTAAGGTGTGGTAGATTACATACAGCACGTCTTTCTGATCACAAGGATGCCACAGCCATGACAGTCCATGAAGGGCTTTACATGGAGTATATTTCTAACCTGAGCCGTGTTTAGCTTGCTGTGTCTCCCTGTGCTTCTTCAGTACACAGCCAGGCATTGCGATTGAGCGTGGTATTGGAGTTTGGATTTCTCCATCACGCTGTTGCCTTGGCAGCACTTTGCAGCACAACCTGATGGATGAGTTTGCAGGAATAAATGTTGCATCAAGTTGGGATGACATTGTGCCTTTTCCAGAATGTCATCATCAGTCATATGGTGATGCACGTGGTATTAGAGCAGAAAAGTAAGAGAAAAGGATTTCAAAGTTTATTCCGATCACACAACCGCTGTTTGGGAGGCATGGGTTTCTCCCAAGAAAACCAGGATAATCCTGGAGGCAACCCCAGAGGGGAGGGCTGTTTTTATTAATGATTATTATTTCTTTGTATAAAAGAATTTGATGCTGGTAAAAGATGCCAGATTGAGAGACCTAGAGACCAGAGGTTGGATGAACTCCACAACTTGAGAGCTCAGGGTTGGCTCAGCTTCCCCAAACTCTCTCGACTTTTGGATCTGTAAAACCAGTACTGGGTAGTTTATGAGAACAGGGTTTTTTTTCCCCCCTTGTTAAGTTCCTGATGTTTTCTGATCCTAGTCCTGCTCACCTCACCTCCTTCAGAGCTGCTAATTCACCTCAAGAGAAAAACTGGTGCAATGGTTGGAGTGCTAGCGTAGGCCTCAGGAGACCTGGCTTCAATCGCTGCTATGTTAGGTAATCCTGGCATGGGCAAGTCTTTTTGTCTCAGTTCCCCTCTTGTAAAATGAGGACAATAGCACTGCCTGACACACAGTGGTGGGCTGACAATAGACACAGTAAAGATGGTGAGGTGCTCAGGTACCAGAGTGATGTGGACCAGATAAGCACATAAATATCTAGATCTAAGTCGAATCAGAATTTTCTTATGCACCATGCTTCAAGTCTTGGCTGTTCCTTGCTTATAGCCACACAGCTGAAATCCAAGGCATGCCAGTGGCATGGATTTAGTATATTTTACACCTCCACACAAGAGCATTAGGTTCAAAGATGATGCTTGGAAGCATTTTCTGTGCTTTCCCAGTCTGCATGGCAGACACATGCAAAAATTCTAAGTGCTACACGCCTAGTGTTCACCTGCTTCCATTTCCAAGTCAATATGGGGCAGATGCGTCCGGATTTTAGTCCCACAAAGGAATCAGGCTAGTTCTTTTGTGCCTCGGTTTAGCAACACATTTATGTACCTAATTGTAAGAACACAAGTGGTAGCAATAGCGTCAATAGGTAGGGCTGCTCAACTCTTTAAAGTTAGGCATGTGCTTTAAATACCACACTGAAGGGGGGGGGTGCCTTTAAATATCCTTGTGTCTTACTTTGTTGCATTTTAATGCTGATGATACAGAACAGGGCTTTTGAGATGTATGTGTGTAAAAGTGCTTATGAATCATAAATTAATCTGTGCTGCAGAGCCCGTGTGTGTGTGTGTGTTCGTTCAGAGCCTGCCCTCAGACAGAGAAAGCTGCTTTTCATATCACATTTGTCACCTGTGTTCTTTGCAAAGCACTGGGATGTTCAACCCAATTTCCAGATACGGCTGGAGAAAGAAAACACTAAAATTGATTAAAACTACTAAGTATGCAGCTAAACAGCCTGGGCAGTTCTCGGCAGACAATATGCATCTCTGCTATTACCTAATGGCGAGGGCAGCTAAAAGGCAGTTCAGTTGGCTGCAACGTTCAGCAAGCAGGCCATTCTGCCTCTAGGGCTGTGAAAAATTCGTGGGCTCTTGTTCTCGAAGCTTTTTGCCAGTTTTATTTGTGGAAAGTTCACATCCCCTCAGACATCTCATTTTCTATTTCTGAACTGAAAACCTGTGAAAAGCGAGTGTCCAGCCGCTTTGTGCTTCGCACAGATTGATGTCCATGCAGAAATGGGCTCTTCTTAATGAGACGTCGGGCCTTTTTTAAAGTGGAAACGTCATGACTGGGGCAGGGGGGTTATTTGGAGGGGGACAGGGAGTGCAAACTAAAGTTATTTTCAGCTTTGTAACCAATGCGAAGCCAAATAAAATGCAGATTTCATCTTTATTTGCAAGTATTGTACATTGCCCCCGAGCACCTTCACGACTATATTTAGCAAGCCAGCGCAGTCAAAGCTACCTGAGGTGCACCCACACATGCGACAGCCACATCTCTGACCGCAGTGTCCACGTTCACTGAGAGCCAGCTGGTTGGATAGCTGTGCTGACACCTAACTGTGAGGGGGCAGAGGGGGCCGTTGACTCAATATGGCTTAGTCACCAGTCTTTAGTAACTCTACTGTAAATGCACCCTTGCAGAAAACGGTCCCATCACGTCCAAAATGTGTGGATTTCCCCCCCTATTTCTGAAGCATTTCAGAGCTCAAATGCCAGGAAACTGGGGTAGCTGAAATGGTACGCTCCCAAAGACTCAGCGGAAGGTGGCCTTGTGGATAAGAGAACAGCCTAAGGCAGGCGACCTGGGTTCTGTTCTATCTCCTCCACACATTTCCCATGTGACTTTAGCAAATCCTTTAGTGGCTTTGGTTCCTCACCTGGGGATAATCACTTTACATTTCAGGGGGGTCGGGAAGCCTTATCCTTTCGCATTTGTGAGGTGTTCAGATACTATGGACGTGCCAATAAACAAATTAATTAAATCAAGGCAAGGACTGTCTTTTTGTTATATATTTGTACAGGGCCTAGCACAGTGGGGCTAAGTTTCGTACGTTCTACCACAATACAAATCAATAAATAGTTACAACAATAATAAAAACTTCTGTTGCATTAAGAGAGGTCACATGAATAGCTATTCTTAAGGTTATCTACTTTCCCTTCTCACCCTACTCATTATTGCCCATAAATAGCCTGTCCACAAGGCCAAATCTAGCCATGGCATAAGCACGTAGTGAAGTGAACAGCTGGGATGAATTTGCTCCATTGGATCAAATGGGCCTAAGCAGGTCAGCACCTAGCTCCCATTAACTTTCAATGAGACTTAGGCTCCTGGGTCAGTTTTGAAAATGGGACATATGGTCTCAAGTCACTTACCCACTTGTGAAAATTTGATGCATAGTCCCCTGGAGCTGGGACTCAACGGATTGAAGTCGCTACTGGTTTCTCCTAAAAATTCTCCTTGTGAACTACAGAGACTGGATGTATTTATCATTTAGCAAAAAAATTAGCAGTCAGCAATCTTTTCTTCATAGACACGAAAGCGTCTGCACCTAGGTCTTCTGAATAACGATGGCAGCGCGTATTAGAATATATTTTCTTGAGAAGTGAACTGTCATAGGGCTAGCCTTGAGAGCAATTCAGAGTATTTACAGCTTTCATGAAGCCCCCTGGGAGAGAATAATCTTAAAGTGCCACAGACACCGCATGGAAAAAAATGGGAAAAACATTCAATTTAGGAACAATTTTGCCATCATCTATGGAAGTGTTTTTTTTATTTTTACATTTTTAAGCGTTTGCGTCCACTGCAGGTTATTTCTCCACCTGATGCCTGAACCTTCTCTGACATTGCAGCAGATCACTGTGGAAATCGCTGAGCAGTAGCCTCTGCCCCTAGGTGCCCCACAGATGCTACTGGAACCGATCAAGTGGTGGACTCAGTCCTACCAGCAAGATAGTTTCTTTCCTTGACTCAGCATGGACTGAGAGTGTAGTGAAGCTGCTAGACCCAGAGGCCCATGCCCTCGAGGGAGACAGCCACGAGGCAGGCTGTTCTTGCAGGGTAAGCTAGCCCATATGAGAGGATGAGGTACTGGGAATCTCACAAGGGGACTTGTTCTCACAAGGTGTGCAGGCTGGAGCTCTGGGAGACTCATCTCAAATCTTACAGGGTTTGCTGATGGCCAAGCCATGCAAGATGATGTGATCACACGTGCCTGGCGGGTGTGAGGCTTCGCTCCAGAATGTCTTTAGAAAATCCAGGTCACCAAGGAACGGCCGTCACATGGCTCGGAAAACAAATCACAAGACATGTCAGGCCAGATGGGTATAGACAATAATGATGGTGTCAGCACTGTTCTTGTGGAAATGTTGACGAGGAGAAATCACACATATGCCTGCGCACCCACAGACAGAACAAGAGGCTAGAACAGGGATGCAAAATATTCCAGAAAGCGAATATAATGTTTGAGGGGATCCATGAGAATTTACATCACGGATTACAGGGAAATCCGTCTGGGATTTTGAATTGAAGGGATTATGGGGATCCCACGCCAGCGTTAGAGCACACATCAGCAAAGAGAAACTCCCTCTTCCCCACCCGTCATAATACTGGAAACATGGGAACTCCCTCCTATATCAGCTTCCTCTTAGCCAAATAAATATAAAAGCATGGCAGATCCATCCTTCTGGTTCTTCTTCAAACCCCCAAAGCACTGACAACTCCATTCTGAGCCGTCTCTTCAATATTTCATATTAAACACACACACAGCGCCTAGAGTTTCTCTTTGCACTTTTCATCAGCCTCTTTCTATTTTTAAGCTACATTTATGTCAGCCAAGGATCAGTGCACACCATTCCTGAGCCTGCAATTCCAACACAGTGTGTGAGAGCATAGTAGAGTTAGCAGTTCCTGTTATATACACACCGATACACGTTTTTCCAGATAACATGCACCTTTTAATCTGGAAGTCTGTGAGCTGCTGGCCCTTTAAAAGAGAAATCGACACAGTGCAAGCTACCCAGACCCAGGTTGATTTGTTTCCCTTTCTTGCCCTCATACAACATAATTCAGAGACTGTCAAAATGAATCTGTACACTGCTTATATTTTTTGCTAAGCCATGCCTCTTGCATTTACATGGTAAGCACAGATGCCCTGGAGCGCTAAGGAGGACTTATGCACATTGGATAGGATGCTTTCACCGCGGCAGTGCAATGATCCAGATGTTACAAAGCAGCATATGGGGAAAAAAGGCCATGTCATCCAGCACCTAGCCCTGGGTAGCCCCCAGTGAGCCTTCTAGGCTGGGGGTTTCTCATCGATGTAGAGTGCTGAGATGGCTGTTGAAACCCCATTGGGGGAAAGTGGGGGGTTGGAGGCAGAGAGGGGTTGGTCAGGAGAGGGACAGAGACAGTGCGTTTGGCCTCGATGGTTTAAGATGAGGACAAGGAAGCTGAGCATTCCAGGTCTCCGTTCAGATGCCGTGATGAATTGAAATGGATTGTGCCCTAGCAAGGGACCTTCCTATTCTTTTGGCTTCTCCTTAGATTACCTGCTTCCAGCCTTGCTCCCCGCCTACATGCGAGAGCACCTCTATCCCTCCATGCCACCTCCCTGGGGAACGGAACGACCGCAAGAGAGGCGAACGGCACACACCCACGGACCCGTTCTGCTGGTGCCACAGTTTGGTGCTACGTTGGTAGCAGAACTATGGGGACATACGGTGCACAGAATCTTCTCTGCTGGGCCAGCACTGCATGAGAATAATGATTGGGATTGCATTGTTAGTTGATAAGCCTTGGCAGGGGGCTTGTCACTGTAAAAGGCATCAAGCAAGGCATGCTCTCTGCCCCAGCAATTCAGTTACACTCTGAGTTCTGACCTGTAACCAAATATCATCCGGACATAGAAATGGCCTGCCTGGATCCGAACCAAGGCCCGTCTAGCCCAGTCTCCTGTCTCTGGCAGTGGCCAGCGCCAGAGGTTTCAGAAGAAAATTTAAGAATGATGCAGTAACAGATGCAGGATAATCCACCCCCCATCAGGTCTCATTCGGGTCTCCTAATAGCTAGGGGCTGGCTTAACATCTCAAGCTGAATTCCATCCTCTTCCTGAATTTTAGTTGGCAATAATGATCATCGTTTGCACCACCAGTTTGGCCTTGTGAGTATTCATGAACATTTTGTTTGTGGGGTGGATTTTTTGCCATTTTCAATATTTTCTCTCACTTTCCATGGCAAAAATGATAGGTTTTTTTTGCCTCCACCCTACCTGCATTGTCAGAATTACCACCTTCCGGAGGTGGGACTTGTGAGAATATAAACCATATATGGCAGTAACTCCACCACCCTGTTCCATGTGCTGCTTCTGAATTCCACTGGGCGACGGAGCATGGGCAGATTGCTGTGTGAGCTGACACATGTTCCTTTCTATCTGTGGCAAGTTTAGCATGGACAGAACAAACTGATCCCGTGCAGTGAAAGGGCCCCAAGTTCCTGGTTGCAGGCCAAACTGAGCCCTATACTCTGATGTGCTCTGCCCCTGAGCTCCACAACACCATCCGACCGATGATGTCCGTCTGGGACACGTGGCTTTGTCCATTTAGCAACCTCTCAAAAGCATCCATCCATGCCTCCCATACGCTGACAGTGGGCCAATGACCAAAGCTCATAGGAACTTCCATTGCTTGGGCATTTAAAACAAGACAGAACAAAGCAGCATAAAACACACTGTAGGCAACCATCATACTCTAGTCCCCAGGGGCAAGACTAGTGGGACCTTTATTGCTTCTAATGTCAGTGGCTCCTTAAACACCAGGAAGCATGGATAATGCACAATGCCCTGAGCTGCTGGGATCAAGAGCAAATGCCTGATTGGAACCACAAAATCAAGTGCACTCTGAATCAAACTCTCCTCTCTGCTTGTGGGCTCATGGTTTGCAAACAGTTGGGTAAAGGCAGCAGGCTGGTTAGTTACAGAGACACCAGGAGGCTTCAGACCTTAAAACTGATTCCTCTTCTTCACCTAATTAACCAGATCTAATTTGCAATATAGTAGAGCTAATGTGGTGCTTCAGCAAAGTGCATACCTCCCCTGACTGGGGAAACACGACATGGCAGGCAGAGGAGAATACATCACTTGTTCCTCAGCAGAGTGCAATAACAAACTCTGTTGTTCAGGACTTCTTCAGGCACCTGCTTTTTGTTTTCTTTACATACCCCTTATGAAAAGAACACTCCTCCCCTTCAAAGAGAATTCACATGCAGGCAGCTGCGGGGGGCAGAAAAGCACCGAATGGATCCTGAGCAACACAGAGATCTTTTCAATGCTTTCCACCACTGGCCCTGCCTTGGGAAAGGACACTCCAGAAGAGCAGTACAGGCATCTGTCAGCTGGCACCACCTGACTGGCATCGCCACTGGAGCCCACCTATGGAATATGGAAAGTAACAGACTCATGCCCCCATCCAAATCTAATCCAACGTGCAGCTGGATATGAAGAGGCGGGAGGGAAAGAGCCACAGCAATAAAGCAGCTTAGTGGAACGCTAGCCTAGCTCTGGCTGTTTCCATCCTTGCTCCTCGTCCTCTCTCTCCCTTGTACACACACACACACGCCCATGGGAACACTTAGACAAGTGGGGTCAAATTTTGATCTCCGGGCTGCCACTTGCCAGTGTAAATCCAGAGCAGCTCCACAGCATTCGTGCCAGTCCAGACAGGATTCTAAACTGCCTCTAGTTTGGAGGTCTTTGGAGCTGAGCTTTTTGGTTCAGGCTCACAAATCTCATTAAAAACAGCTTCTCTCTGTGCTTTTCCATCCTAGTGTGTTGCCAAGTTCTCGGTCATTGCAGAGAATTGACCAATCCAGGAGGGACAGTTCTGGAACTAAAGCTGCAGCTATTTATCCACCTACCTACTTTACCAGAAAGAGACATTGCCTTTTGAGAGAGCCCTAATTGTCCCAGCTTATCATAGTTTCTCTGACTGCAATGCACATTTCCAGTGAAACAGAGAAGGACCCTCCAGTGTGCAAAACAAATGGCTCCCAGTGTGCAAAATGATTTAAGGGAGCAGATTTAAAAGTTGAGATGATTAATGCATATGACTTTGCTGGCACACTGGAAATGATAAATCAAGAAGGAATGGGAAAGCAGTGCATAAATTCATAGCCGGACTGCTCAGGACCTGAGTGGCAGAAACTTGAGGCCTGCTGCCAATGCAACTCTTAAGTTGGGTGGCATCCAGCATTCAGATAGCAACTGATTGAGATTTCCTAATGGAGAGGGTAGGGTGGGGTGGGATAGGGAGCTGTGAGAAGAATGTGCTCCATTTGGACCTGTGTTTGTGTGTGTGTGTGCCTAGAACCCCTTAATAAATGTACAGCCCTTCTGTCTAAATGGAAGATCTTTCCTTGAACAGGCCTCATCCCTCCAGTCCGAACCTGATTCTTCATCATTACATCTTGAAATTGGCACATATTAAACTAGCTGCAGTGAAAAGATGTAGGAGACATCTTGAAGCCTCTTCATGAAATCCCAGAATAGTCTTAGCAGCTTAAGGAAGCAAGAGAGACTGAATAGGAAGGAGAAATGGAACTAGGGAAAAAAAGATTTTACAACTAAAATTGCCAGCAAGCTTTTTTAGTAATGTCATTCATTTTTCTGTCAATACATCACATTAATGCAGTGAAAAAAGATTTAGAGAAGATGAATTAAGACTTAAATACACTAAAATGACTTTAGAAATATTTAAATACAATACAATTTATTTTTGTATAGTCTCAACAGACATTCCATGGGCCAGTGCAGAGCCTGTGACGTGCACGTGGCTATGCATAAGCAATGTCACTGAAACAAGACTTAAATCAGTCTTTCCTTTGGACCAGAAATAAACCGCCCGGATTGAGCATGTCTGAAATAACCACCAGCTCTGATATGCAAAAGCTAAACCTACTGAAGCTTCTGAGCCTCCACTTCCCCCACAGTGGGGAACTAAAAGAGGGAATTATCCCACTTCCAGGTTGGGTATCTTTAAAATCCAATCACCATAGCCTTAAAATATCCTGTTTTTTGTCTGTTTGCTGGTATCCCTCACCTGAACATTTTCTATAGTTCTTCATCCTATTAACAGACACACCTGCTGTTTCTTCTGTGGTAGTAGGTATTAAAAAGGAAACATTTATGTTAGTGTGCTAAAAATATCTCCTTGCATTGCTGTGTTCCAAGAACAGGAAAATATCTCCCCTTATTACGATGCATGTGGTGCAATGATAGGATAAATGCCTCCTTTGCAGAGCAGCTCAGGTAACAATATCTAGGATGGTCCCTACAGATGAGACAGCATCCAAAGCTCTGAATTCTTAGCGAGATCTTGTTCCAGGCTCTGTCATAGGCGTGGTCTCAATATTGTGGCAGGGTGCGCCTGTCCCGCCCTGTGGATCCTGCGCTTCAGCGGCTATGCCAGTGGTGCGGCAGGGAGGGGAGTGCAGGGGGAGGGGGGACCCGGTCCCGCCCTCTTCCCCGGGCCCCCGACCCAGGGACCCTGCAAGGAGTGGTCTCGCCCTGCTTAGTCCTGGAGACCTACTACCTTCCCTGGGCTACCTGTCCGTGGCCCCCCCGGCCTGTAGACTGCTCCCTCGTACCGGCGTGAAGGGTTGTGGTGTCTTCCCCGGCTGGAGCCTCTCTGTCTCAGTATGGTAGCAGCCGTGGATGATAGTCCCAAGCCCTGCAGCTACAGTGGCGGCAGGGCAGGGCAGGGCAGCTCCTCTCCGCTCCGCTTTGCTTCACTTCACTCCTCTTTGTTCTGCGTTGCTCGCTTTGCTCTGCCTCCTCTCCTCTGGCTGTTAACTCCCTTTCAGCCTACTTGGCCTGCCTGAAATGGAGGCTTTTAAACTGCTGGGGCAGCTTCTTTGATAGGCTCCAGGTGGCCTAATTGGCCCAACTGTCTTCAATTAGCCCCAGCTGGGTTACCCAGGGAAGAGGGCTTTATGGATCCTGGGGCGAATATCCATGCCTTCCAGCACCCTTTCATAGCCCTGCGGTCTGGCCCTGTCACAATATGCTCGAGTGCAATAAATGCCAAGCAGAGAAAGGACATTTCGAGGTGGATCAAAGAGGTGTAACCGGGAACACTGAAATGACACTGAGCAAGGTTATGTGCTGCAGAGCGAGAAATGGGTCTTTGGTTATTATTGATTTCCATGAGGGTAGCACCCAGAGGCTCCTGCTGAGATCCGGTCCCCATTGTGCTCGCTGCTGTACACACACAATCAATGACAGCCCCTGCCCCAAAGATCTCAGAGTCTAAACAGACAAGAGAGTGGAAGAGTGGGAGAAAAGAAGGATTATTATCCCCATTTTATAAAGGGGGAGATGAGGCACAGAGAGTTTAAATATCTTACTCCACATCACGCAGGGAATTGGGGGTAGCTCTGGGAACTGCTCCCAGACCTCCTGAGCTCCCGTCCAATGCATCAGCCACAAGATCATTGCTCCTTTGTTTCTAAGGTGAGGTCTGTTGGACAGTGTAGGATACTATGCTATGGAAGCAGTGGAAGGCACATGGAACAGACATGCATAAGTAGGTCACACAGTGAGGTCTGGAATAAACGACATAACCATTTGGCAGTGGGATGGGGTAGATGTGATTGAACAGATTTGTTTTCCATCTGTATTTTCTATAGCGCTCTCGGCGTCAGTGGCAACAAGAGTGGACTGAGTTCTCGAAAGCAAAGCAATGTCAGCTCAGATATGTCAGCTGAGACACATCAACCCTGAAAAACGCCCAGAATAATTCAGGTACCTCTGCCTATGTCAGTCCCAACATGGACCCCAGAGACACTGGGGAAGCCTGGGTTTTTACACCTCTTGCTACTGACTGGTTAGTGGTTCAGCATCCAAGTCTCAAGGGACAGTGACACAAAGCAAGAGGTGTCTGTGAAGATAACTGGAACCTTGGGTGGTCAGAGTAAAGAGACCCAATCTCCTTCCCTTGCTCCTCCCCCATCTCCTGAAAATCCAGGCCGGGGGAGCATTTGCAGAGCTCTGGTGAGAATACCTGGCTACTTTAAGCCCATATGAAGTTCATTTCCAGCCAGCAGCAAGCTCTTCTTTTTATACCCAAACAGATCTAAATTCTAATCACTGTACAAGCAAGCACTGAAGTGATAAGAAAATCCCCTCTCTTTTCCCAAAATATCACTCTGGTTCTGTTTGTGAGTCAACAAATTAAAAAAAAACAAAAAACGCCAAAACACAGCAAATTGCCTGGAGCTGACTTTTGTTCTGCTGTGTTGGTTCAGCAAAAAGACTTTCTGACCATCTTCACGGATACTGGAAAAGGCTCCTTCTCCTTTATTTCAGATGAGATAAAAATAGTCACTGCTTTATTGCCTGATAGATTACAAGAGTCTTTGGTCAGATTTTAGATCATTTCTCCTTTCCCACCCTATGTGCTTTGTTAGAGACAAACCACAAAAACACAGAGAACAATTCAACTCCTAGAGGAAGGGAGGAGGGCAAAACACAAAAACAAAACCAACCAAACAAAAAACCCACCAAGGCACAAAGCTCAGTCCATGCAGGGAACACTACACTACACTACAAATTGAACTTCTCCCGCCTCACAGTGTTCTTTGAAAGCATTCAATTATCTGTCTGCACCTATAGAAAATGTTGGAATTGCTTCCCGGATCTTTTAAAGGCTTCTCTCTACAAAAGACCCACCGCACACCAGTTCAGCGGCAGAAGAAAGAAAAAACCAACAACAATCTATTTGTTTACCTTTGAAGAATCAAAAGAGATGCAAATTCAGCCTGGAAATCTGTGTGATGATGTCTGCTTGTGCATCTCTCTTTCTCTCTTTCTCTGCTTACCTGCAGAAGCTGACAATGGGGTTGATTTTCAGACAGGCCTTCAGACTTGGGGGCATGATTTTCCACTGACAAATAAAAGCGGCTGCAATGAACTGCAGGCATAGTTGGTAGACCTTCGACAACTAACTTCCTGATTTGTTGGGGCAATGGGGTAGTAAGATGTCTATGTGCTACCAGTTTCGCCTGTTATTCATTGTAGGTACAAAACTTGTTGGCACAAAATTAAATCCGCATAATACATAATATGATAGAACCTAGACAAACACCTGTCAGGGATGGTCTAGATATCACTTAGTCCTGCCATGAGTGCAGGGGACTGGACTAGATGACCTCTCGAGGTCCCTTCCAGCCCTATGATTCTGTGTAAAAACTGGGATTATTTAGTCTGGCAATGAGAAAGGCCACGGGGGCATTTAACCAAGAAAATTAAGATTATGAAGAGTAGAATGAAAACTGTTCAGTCCCTAGTTTACCATCCTGGAGTAAGAGAACAAAGGCCCATTCACTGCAGTTAATAGCCGGTAAATCTCGAATAAATAGAAATAAATATTTCCTCACCCACTGTGTTGGCAGCCTGTGGAATTAGCATCCACAGGAGGTCAGAAAGTTAAATATAGCTGGATTTAAAGTTGAGCTGCATAATTTTACAATCGATAATGACGTTTGTAGCTATGCATGGAAAATAGAGGGCTAATCAAAGCTCATGCTGAAGATTATGTCTGAAGGGGTCAAGCAGGAAGTTTTCCCCTAGCACACAGTTGTCCAGGTGCATTCATGAATGGCTACTTTTCCACTTTCCTGATGCATCAGGCACTGTTCACTACCAGAGGTGAGATGCTGGATCAGATGAACCAATTGCCTAGTCCCGTCTGCCAAATCCTATGCTCCTACGTAATTAAATTCAATAGTTGTCAACCTTGACTGGAAGCTACCTTGGAAGTGCTGGGATGTAATAAAGCACAGCTTCCAGGCAACGGGGTAGGCGGCACTAACAGCTTTTGACAAGGCCTGGCTGGCACCCAGGAGGGCAGAGCGCTCCCAGCGATGGAGGTCCTACAAGGGGCACTGAACCTTTGGGAGAAGGTGGCTGGGAGCCAGATGCTGCACTCTCCATACCTGTCACCATCCCACATCCCCGGGAAGGGGGACAGAGAAGAGTTCTGCTCACTCTGGGCCCGATTGTGCCTGCCGGAGACGGGATGCAGGCTGAGAGCACAACGACCCTTTCCTTCCGGCACACCCCTTCTTTGAGAGAGGGCAGGGACTGCTCCTTCTGTCAGCCCCCAAAGCATCACCTTGCCCCCACAGTATCAGGGAGGGGTTGTTGAGGAGGCAGAGCCAGGGTCTTTCCTTCCTCTGCACTGGCCTGCTACCCTATGCACAACAAGACTCTTTACCACTCCTCCCACTGAGATCTGCCCGGCCCAACCTTTATTTTTAGGCTCTAAGGATTGAAGGATGGAGGGTTCCCAGGAGAACTCATTCCCCACAGCTTCTGGCTCACAGGCTGATTTGAAAAGCATTTTCTTGGACAGCCTTCCTACCCCTAACGCCAGGCTGAGCTGATGGAGCGCACTGACATTTCAAAGCAGCCATAGCGCACAGCGATGCTTTCAGTCTGAGCAACCTTCTCACTGTCAGAAAATGCATCTTTTCGGAGAGTCTCGCTGCCGCAGACATTACCCACAGCCGGCTTCACCGATAGAAGAGGCTTTCAAGCTGTATGCCTAATATTCCCAGGGCAAACTGCTTGTCCAAGAGCACAGTTCTCCAACTATTAGCCAGCAGGTACAGTAAACTCCAGCTTTGCTTCCTTTTTCAGAGTGGGCTGTTACAGTTCATTCTCGTGATTATCCTGCGCAGAGTACAGGCTGAGTCTTTCCCACACATAGTCCATGTTGAAATGCGGAGTACACAGTGGCTATATGGCATGCATGTTATGTTACATCATCCTGGGAGCTACTCCGTTGTAGTAACAGGTATCCGGGCACTCCCTAATCCGCAGCCCTCTTTGCTGTTCACCTGCCCCGCTTCCTTATAGTCCCATCTTTACACACAGCTCATCGGTCTACATTTCAGGCACGTGGCTAACAGGCTGAGCATTGGAGACTTCCTCCTTGCCGGCTCCTCCAGACACAGGACTGACATAGACTCTGTGCTGCTGCTTGCACGCCCCGTTCGCAGGGGGACATTGGCAGCGCATCCACTTAGCAGTGGATGCGCTGCCCTTTCCCCATCCCAGACCCAGCCACTCAGCAGCACACAGGGAATTCCCAGGCAGGTGGAGTTGGTGTCGTGGAGGAGGGTGCACTTCCCAAATCCTGTCCCCCTCCCAGTACAGGTGAAGAGCAACCAGTTCTGCTGCAAGAGATCCCAACTTGGTCAAGAAGGAGGGGCAGAATTTGGCCCATAGGGACGTATTCTGCCTTCAGTCTCACCCATGATACCCTGGGCACTTATGGTTGATAGCCTTGGGCAATGCTCTGTCTGGGATGCAGTTCTCCAGCAGTGTAGTGGCACCTGGAAAAGTGATGCACTTTTAGAAGGCAAAGAAGAGATGAGGGGCTGAAACCTGCCGTTTGAATCAGGACTCCGAGTGAGACGGACCATTGGTCTGTTTGGCTGTGTGACGATCCTTATGTTTAGTTTTGTCTTTTCCGCATAAACAAGCCGAGCGGGCGGAGATCTGCAAGGGTGCTTAGCTGCTGCATCCCAGCTACATCAACATGCTTAGTCTTTGAATAGTAGCTCACCACAATAAAGTTCTGAGTCACCAGCCCTGGGCTTTAGACGTAACTCAGGCTTTTCTTTCTCTTTGCTTCTCACTGTCCACGCTGTGATCACAGATATTGGGAATGTTACTGGGCTTCATATTCAACCACTTGCCCTTGGTAACCTGTCATCCCGAGTGCATTGTATGATGTCTTTGTGAAATCTTCCATTGTTGTTGTCCCTCCATGCCCACACTTGGTAGATCTCCCACTGGTCATTTGCTCTCCCTGCTCGGATGTTTTCCCTTACATCTAATCTAAACTTGGCCTTTTCTAAGTGCAAAGACATTAATGCCTGTGATATATCCTCTGTCAACTTCAAATAAGTTTTCCCCCTTGCCTTCATTTTATTTCCTCTCCAGGATTTCATGGGCTTTTTAGTACATTGTTTGCTTTTTATATTGTGCATTTTATGATGTTTTAATTATTATTGTTTATTATTATTGTGTTTTAATTGTCTCTCTGGGTCCCTGTGTGTCTTGGAGTGGAGCAATTTATAAATAAAATTATTATTCTTTGTATAGCTCTATCATATTCTTCCCAACTCCCTTATGCCCCTTTATTTCTTTAAAGCTCCATAAGTTAAGTTCCTTTATCTTTTTCTCATGTCAGCCCTTCCAATCTTCTTATCTTTGTTTCCACTTGATTTTAATGCTCTTCCTTTGAGAAGCCTCTAACTGTAAACAGTATTTCCAGTGCAGGCTCACCAGGGCTGTGTTCTGAGGAAATATTACCTGGTGTGATCCTAAAGCAGTGAAATGACTAGCCAAAGATATCACCTAAAATGCAGGCCACGCTCCATTTGTCACTCTCTCCTTGGAAAGCTGGGGTGGATTATGACCATCAGTTTGTGAAAGCGACAACTCACTTTTATTACGGATGAAAGTTAAGGAGTTGCACACAGCTGCTCTCCAGAGAGAGATACAAGCCACCCACCATTGTTTTGCGAGCCGCCAGCGAGGCAGAGCAAGGGTGATTGATGTGGGACAACCAGAGGGATGCTCTGTATGATAAACAAATACCTGGGTACTTCACAGGCAACTTCTGTCACAGGTTCATGGCGATTCACTGGAAGTGAGAAAATGCAAGTGTCTGTGCCATTTCATCCCACGGAGTCCACTCGGAGCTGCCAGGTGCAGAGCCATGGGGTACTCATGCAGTACATGAAAAGGTCAGTGCTGGAATACAAGAGTGGGTGAAATTTGTCCCTGTGCACAGGGCTAGCACAATGCCAGTGTACTAATTAAATACTTGACATTTGGTGCTATCTAGCTCATTCCAAAGAACTTAATTGGGACATGAGTGGTGTATAGGCCAGGTGCCAGGGGGTAACCTGTCTTTGGATCTGGACAGCACATTGCAGGAGGATGCATGTTCCTTTGGATTTCTTTTTCATTCTGCTGTGAGAAGGTGAAAATCATCCAATCAGCTCCAAACCAAGGAGAGCAGCCACTTTAAACAATGGAGAGGCTCTCCAGCGGTGGTGTGATTCCCACTGGGTGGCCTTAACCAAATGCATGTCGTTCTAGAATCAGGGCTGGAAATCTTGCAATACTCAGCTTTGTAGCTGGGGCTCAAAGCACTGCGAGATCAGCACTTTCCTGGGGGAGCTTGGAATGTCTATATCCAGCTCCGGATGAAACCGAGAAGAGCCAGGATTTATTTTTTTAATAAAAAGTTTTTGGTATCATATTATTACGATATGTCTTCACTCTCGACAACTCAGCGGGGATGTGATGTCAGTAGGGACTGGGTGGCTGTATTTGCTCCTCCTTTGGGTTTGGTCTCCGTGAATATCTTTACTAATGAGTTTGCTGGTGGGGCCTTTTACAAGGACAGCAATTTTTAAGCCAGTGCCCTCAGGAAATCAATTTTAAGCTCATAAATACAAGTGTTCGCACCGTGACCCTGATTGTGTCACACTCATCCAATCAGAGAAGAGAAACAATGCCATGTGATGTATGCATCCCATCAAAACTAGTCGAGATATTTTGAATATAACCAGTGTTTGCAACAGAGAACTCACAACAAGCCTTGGTTGGACCAAGAACTATCCATGTAGATTGTTAGCTAAACAATTGCAATGACAAATTCATTTGAGAACATGGAGAAGATTTTGCTCACTGACAATTTGCTGACAGAAAAAGGGGGGAATTCACCTGGCCGTTTGCTGGGAACAATTGCAGAACTGTATTTGCAAACGTTTCACATGAGGCTCTGCTCGTCCTGTAATAAACCCCAGTGCTCCCAAGGATGTCATGAACAACTGGGGAAACTATTAATTTCCTTTTCCAATATATTTTTAAAAGCTTTTTCTAACCATAATCAAGGGAGCAGTGAATCCAACTTGCAAACAAGCTTCTATTAATGCTCCTGCTGGAAATGTTTATTAGAGGTGGTTGAAATATTGTTGTGGACACATTTGGGTGGGGCTTGAGAAGGGGAGGAAAAGGTGGGTTTTTCACCAAAGTAAAAATTTTCCTTTTAAAACAGAAAATGCTTCAGTAATTTTATTTACCAAAAATTGATTTTTTTTTTATTTTTTTTTTTACTGAAAACGGTCCTTGAAAATTGAAAAATTAGATTTTTGTCATCTTTTTTTCATTGAAAAAAACAAAAAATATTTACAGGAACTTTAGAAAAATAAAACAATTAAAAACATAGTTTGCTAGAAAACATAACTGATGTTTTTCAAGTCACTCTGATGTTTGCACTGCAACTGATATGAAGAGAAACTTTCACTCACTTTCAAGGGGCAGGAGCAGGCCTTGCATAGACAGATTGGCACAGGAATCAGTTTGTGTCATTAGAATTGGGATGGGGGAGATTTTTCAAGGGGTATGAAAATGCTTTGCCAGGACCTGATATTTGTGATAAGCTGGCCCATTACAAAGGCAAATTCTTCCAAAATATTTTCATGAGCTCTCGGACTAACTATGGTGAAATCCTGACTCTGTTGAAGTCAATGGGAGATTTTCCATTGATGTCAATGGGGCCAGGCTTTCACCCCTAATCTCTGGCAGGGAGGAATTAGCAGTATCCAATGTGGGGGTGACACCATCAACAGCTGAGAAATTACCCCCACACTCAGAGCAGTTTGGTAGCAGATTTTCAACAAGGAGCCTTCCTGATCTCCCTATGGGTCACTGAGAGTTAACCATAAAAGCAGACGCAGAAAATATAAGCGGGACCCATGTGGGGAGGATGGAGAAGAAAGAAACCAAAGTGGGGAGGAGGGAGAAAACCATTAAATAACCTTCCAGGAGTGATGGGAGCCAAGACGAAACAAACGGAAAGGAAATGTGGAAATGCAGATGAGGACAGGGAGAACAAGAAGAACGTCACGGACCATAGTGAGAAGGAAAGCGTGGGGAAAAGCAAGGGCCAGGGGCAAATGAAAGGCAGCCTGGCAGATGAAAAGTTTGGGTAGGAAGAAAGAAGGGAGGTTTCCAGGAGATGAAGGGGCGTAAGATGGAGGATAGTGGAGGTCAAGGAGGAGGAAGAACAGGGCCATAGCTGGGTCATTTCAAGCAAAACCTGTCATCTGAGTATCTCAGCTTGCTTATTTTAGCCTCACAAGAAGAGTGAGCACACAAAAGGAGGGGACATCACGCTGGGCTAAAAGCAGGCAGGGAAAGGTTAAAGGCTACCTGCCTGCCACATAAACTACCAAGGGATGTAAGAGAAGGTGGAGTCTCTCTTCCAGGGGCTGGGACTCTGAGTACTGCAGGGTATGTGGGGTGGGGGAATCAATGTTTTTGGTGTTACTCATGAGATTTGTGTTCAAACAATAAGCTGTGCCCAGAGGCAGGGGCCTGAAATAGATTCCGGGGTGGCCCTGGTTTCTTCCTGGCCTATGAGAGAGTTCACCAGTTCACAAGGGTCCAGGAGCATCTTTTCTCTTATTAGACCATCTTCAAGTGGCAGCAATTTCAAGTCTGCTGTCCCTACCGTGCAATCTGCATGGTGCAGGAAATACGGGCGAAAGGTGCCGACCTGGCAGGCCTGTGGACTGAATGCTTCCATTCTTCCATAGATAACAGGTAACAGCAATTACCCCAAGGTTTCCCCATGCTCCCTGCCTCAGAGAGTCACCTCCTCAGGATGAGAGGGTTACTCATTTTGTAGACCTAGTCTTTGGCCTCTCTGCTGACACTGCTAGCAAGGACACCACCCATGCCATTTGTATTTTGTGGCTTGGTGGGCGTGGACTCTTGTCCCATTCAGGACATGCTCCCAACATCCCCACTCCCTTCCCAAATTATTGTGCAGAGGGCCCTGAACAACCATAAGATATTAATAGTTTGATCACAGGGCTGGATTTGTGACAGCATCTTAGAAGTGAAAAGCTGTGTATCAAAGGTGCTTTAATCCACCTTACCACACGCAATCCAGACCCAGGATCTTAAACTCATGCTACTCAATGCAAGATCAATAATCAACAAGCAGTTCAGCTATCCATGACCTGATCTCAGATGAGACTCCAGACATAGCCTGCATCAGTAAACCAAAAACACCACAGGGCCAGAACTAGCTACTAATTATATCACAAACCTGCCTGGGAGGGTTTAGTAGCCAGACTGCTCCCCTCATACCTCAAATGCAAAGGAAGATGCTCTTGGAAAAAGAACCTTCTCTGAACACATACAGGAGTTGGCCAGAATCTGTTTCTAACTATGGACCTGAAGCAGTGAAAAGACCTGCCCTTGATCTCAGTGATTTTGAATCAGGCCCACAACTAATCTTGTGTGCGGTTAAAGAGCTCTCTCACTTCGCTCTAATGATGATGACAGCAAGGGAGCCAAAGCAGCTCCAGAAAAAGTGTTTTTTCCCACAGAGCCTTTCCAGAAACATGGCTAGGCACTTGGAACCACAGAGTTTTCCTGGGTTCCTTCCTTAGGGCTCGGGGGGATTTTTAGCCTTGTTGATAATAAAAAAAAAGTCAACATCTTTCATCCATGCAGGCAGTGCTTATGCTTCAGCTGGTTAGAATCCCTTCACCAGGGGGGACAGAATCCATGTCCTGCCATGCTGGCTGGAAATCTCTTTCTTCTGCTTAGCAAAGCCTCTGATTTTCATCCCATTTCCAAGGGACAATAATCTGCAAAGTATGAGGTCACTCCCAGCTCCAATCCAGATGAGAAGGATGAAGGGGAAAACATATCACTATTCTGTATTTATTCTCATCCAAGCGCAGGCTGGAGTCCAGCTCTCTTTGGCTGAAATCAACAATGCAGTGCCCGCAGCTACTAAACTATACCTTGACCAGCATTAATACAAACAAACAATGATGGGTTCTTGGGGATTGGGGGGTATAACTCAGCCAGAGAGTATATTGGTCATGCTAACAAAACAAATGCAAACATAAAAATAACTCTTATAAAAACAAACCAGCTGGCTCAGCTAATTAAATGTAAAAAAAAAAAACCCATGCAAATAGGAATACGAGAAAACAAACAGACATTGCAGCCAGCATACCAAATGAGAAGAAACTGATGTGTGTGCATATGTCCATATGTGCATTTGTCTATATGCATATACATTTGTGTATCTGTGTGCACATGCGTTTGTGTGTCTGTACTCATCTGCATGTTTGTGTACGTTTGAGTGCATGTGAATTTGTGTGTCTTGTGTGGTATTTGCATGTACTGGGTGAGGTGCCTTGGTGTGTGAGTGCATGTGTATATAAGTTGTTCATTTCTGTGTGTCTCTGGTCATGTTTCAGTGCAAGTGTGTTTGTGTGTCTTTTGCGGGGTCTGTGTTTGTGTGTATATTTGTGTGTGATGCCTTCATGTGTGTTTCTGTGGTGCAGGTATTTGGATCTGTATATGTATGCTGCTGCATGTGCATGGGCACCGACTCAGTGTGTATTCCTCCTGCACATGTGTACGCGTGCTTGCTTTCATTTCCATTAGTCTTTCTTTAGAGCTGGGTTTTTTAAAAAAATGTGTTGGCAATGCCTTTGCAAATCCACACACTGCAGAGAGGAAATAAGACCCATCCATTTGTGCCGGCGCCGTTAAAGATTTTCTATAAAGTGCCTACATTTCCAGTACAGCCGAATGGATTTCATTGCAGAAAAATGTTAAGACAGAAAAGTGCAGTGAAGGAAAATATTGTGTACAATAATGAGTCACAAAAGCACAAAAATACTATCCCCAGCCTGTCTATTCTCCCACCACATGCTTGACTCATACTCTAATGTATGGATGCGTTTAAAAATGAAAGTTGTGTATGCACATTATTCAGCAGGAACTCAGATTAGCTCATTTAGCTTCCAAGCGCTAACATGCCAGTTCAGGATAGAACAAATTTTAAGCCTGTCTTTCTCACAAGTGAGCTCATACACCTGCCTTTTTATTTTTACAGTGATGTTCTGCCCTCTGCATTAAAAGAAAAAGAAAAAGCACATTTCCTGCATAGTATCCACCAGAGCTCTCAATGCTGGAAACGAAAAGTCAACATTCTTCTTGGGATGAGCAGTTAATGCCAAGTACAACAGCTCTGATGGACAACCAGATTGCAAATGGGATGTAGGCTATTTTCTGTATAGTGGCTGCAATTCGAATGCTTTTCACCAGAAAATAGTAGGAATCAAGGTATTAATAAAGAAAGGCAGTAAAATGATTTGCAATCAGACATTAATATGGAGATTTTTTTATAAACAGAATAATTCACTCCCCAAGCAGAATAGTGAATGCAAAATTGCATTAGCTATGCCAGTCTGTACAAAATGTGTCACCCATAAAGAGTAATGTGTGTTATAATAGCAACAGACCCATGGATTAATGATAAGGTTCTTTTGAGTGGAGACTGTGTTGTTCAGTGATCTCTCAGTACTTGAGGGACTTACAAGAGAGGTCTTGGTTATTCTGTCTGGTTCTAAGAGCCTGTGCATAACAAGCACTTCACAGCATCCCACCCAGACTCACTGTCTGGGAAGCTCAGCCATCAAGAGTATGTCTACACTGCACACTAAGCCTGGGCTCTTATGCATGTTTGAGTTTTAGCCCCCCCCTTCCGTCCACACACAAATCAGCCTGACTTGTGTTAGACAGCACTCTGGATCCGGCTCCCAGGACGCTGCTGGGGGATGGGTCAGAGACTGAGTCCCGCTGTGATTCAAGTCCAAGCCCTGTCATTTTGCTGTATGGACACAGCTCAAACCTCAGATCCAAGTCAGAAGGTCTGCATAGTGCAGTATGGATGCATTTAGCATGGCTGTGAGACCCGGGTCCAGCAACTGTAAACCCAGGTTTACAATGCAACGTGGATGCTCGAGCATGGGTTTGGAAACACTGAGTCCACAACCCTGGGTCCCACAGACCTGTGTTTACAGCACAGTGTAGAAAAGACACAGTCCCCAGTACCACCAGGACAGATGAACCAGTCCCAGTCATACCAATAAAAACAATTCAAACATAAGACTGAAGCTTACTGAGCCTCTGACTGCCCTCCTTATAGCTAAGAGCAGCAATAGAACAGTAATAGTAACAATGAATATCTGCAACAATAATAATAAATACTCAGCAATTCTTGGTGCCAGACACCAAAAGACCATAAAGTGCTGTAAAAATATTGTCTGACAACACTTCTGAAAATTAAGCAAGGTTTATAAACCTCCTTTTACAGATGGAGAAACAGAGGCAGAGAGGTGATGTAACTTGCTCCAGTTCACACAGCATGGCGACAGTAGAACCTAGACCTTGTAACTGCTGGATAACATTGCCTCTTTGCATCACTAAAATACCAGCAGGACATGTTGTTCTCATGCTGTAACTCAGTGATGTTGTTGTGTTTGGGTTGCTGACATTGCAAGAGGAACGTTTACATACAAACTCCCCCAGCGCCTTATTTCTTTATCATTAACATCCAAAACACAAACAGAAACATCCCGCTTTTTCATTTTTATTTTAAGCAAAAATCTAGATTTTTGGACAATGAGCTGTTTTAATCAGGAAATTAAACCTGCTTGTTTGTTGTGCGGTGTTGTGAAACATATGGAAAGGCACTCTGTCTGCGGTTGTTGGTCTGCTTCCACCCCTTTTTACAACAAATAACTAGATCGTGTGCAACAAGTATTAAATGGGTGACAGATGTGGAGGCTATGGAAAACCAACTGCAGAACATCCCAGTTACAGGTTATATAACCCAATTTAGAGCTCAGTGATGACACGTTGTGTTTTAGAATCTACAGATCACTTTTGTTGTTGCAACGTTCCATTTAGAATCTTGGCATTGCTCTTGGGGTTGTGAGCTGCTCTGCTTTTAGCTTCTGCCACAAGTTTGTGAATCATTCTGTTTACAATATTGAGAGTGCTACCCGGGTAGCTAGCCTGCAGAAAAGCAGTGATATATGGTGGATCAGTGCAACGCAGTGGCACAGTGAACAGCCAAAAGAACATGAGTCACAAAAATAACAGATGTAACTTAGTTTACAGTTTAAATGTTTAAAATGCAGGGAAGCCAGATAAACTGGAGGCAGATCTTCATATGTTTATCAAAGGCTGCCATTTAATTCCCTACCCCCATCTCTCTCCTATTGTTAAAAACTGTATTGTTATTAATTAGGTATAATTATTATACATCACCTCGAGTCCTTAACCATGTCAGTGGTTCGCCGTGTTATATACCATACAAACAGTTAGTAAATTGCAGTCTGTATCCCAAAGAGGTTACAATCTAAAAGGTCAGATTAATTCTAGCAATAGTCAAAATGTACACTCCGGGGGCCATCTTCCCACATTTGCTGAAGCCATGGTACTTAATTCTGCATTTGGGAATACCTGATCTAGGCACCTAACTCAAAGTTATAATAACAATATTTAGCCTGTAGGAGTTTTCATCTAAGAGTTCTCATTCAGTCAGAATAAATATCATGAGACCTATGTGGCTAACGGAACCTAACCAAGCAACTACAATTTCAAATGCTGGATGTCAAATACTCACTATGAACTGCTAGTGAACAAGCTACAGGCCAAGATTGATTTGTAGAAACAGGTTTTCTGAATAATTTCATTGGAACAATACTTTTGAAAAAACCATAAGCAGCTTGTGGGCAAAGAGTCAAAATTCATTGAATAAATTATTCACACTAAATTATTTGCTCAGCTCTGCTGACTTCCTGCAGTTAAAGGGGTGGAGAGCATTGTGCTTCTCCAGCCAAGCAACACACCAATGCTTTCAGTTAGAATGTTCTTTATTTCAGATTAAGAGAGGAACAAAAAATAAAGTTGCCAGGTGAAAGCATACTGTATATATGTGTCTCTCTTCTCTGTGACAGTCTGCATTGAACTGAACACAAAATGGCTGTCCATCTCTGCAAAGACAGCAGTTTTGTAAACCTCTAAAAATGCAGTCCACACAGACACACTTAACAGTAAGATACCTAAACGTATCACAGTGGGCTGAAGCAGTATTAGATTTAAGTCCCTTCCAGTCTTCTGATGATATAGTTATATTCTGTGTCACACTGCAAAGGCTATATCAAATATACAGGGAAGTGCGCACCAACAGAACGAAGGCTGTTATAGTAAAAATATAGTAACACCACAGATGGTAACATAAAGCTGTACTTAATAGCTCAGCATGGTTTACCACAATATTACTTGACTACCTACAGTTTCATGGTAACATTACTATGGATAAGACTGATTTATTGTGGGCTCACTTAATAAAATAAGGTTTACAATATTATCTGTGCTGCTACAGTACATTTAATATCATAAATATTATTCAGCCTCAGCATCATTGTAAAAACTCCTGTTACCATGCACTGCTATTTTTTTTTTTAACTTCTAGGGATTGTGCCATAGTTTTAAGTGGGGTGGGAGGAAAGTAGGGCTGACAGTTGTGCTAAGTGAGGACTGGATCTCAGTGGTACAGTGGTTTGGTCCAGATAAATATCCAGTTCGACTACTAGGCCACACACAATTAGACAAATATTCAAGAGCAATGGCATCCCTTGTTTAACTCCATGATACGAATGAGACGTCTCTGGCCCTTGGTGGTTATTCAAGGCCATGTTAAGAAGTGTGCCAGTCATTAATTCATGGAGGGCAGAACAGTGCCATGGGCCTCCACGCCAAGTCTCTGCATAGATACCAGCCATAGCCATAGTCCTTATGTTCTGATGGGTGTGGTGTGGGAGCACGGCCCATCTCAGACTGGCCAGCACAGCTGGCTGCAGCTCCCATGCTCTCTGTGTCCACCTGAGATGCTGGAGTTCTCGCTGTGTGCCTGCACATTTCCTCCTGCTGCAGACTCTGCGGTAATCCTCCATTTGAGGCCATTGTGCGTGTGACCAGACCCCAAGCTGTGCTGTGGAGAAATATAAATGTGCCTTGGGGTCTCTCTATGTCAGTCCTCTGTTTGATCAAACATGGGTCCATCCCTCAAATGGTTTGAACTGAACTGTGTGTGTTAACTCTACCAGCACAGATTGATAGAAGGACCATCCATGGTACCTGTGCTAACTGCCTGGTACAGAGATGGTTGGCCTAATTTTCAGAAGTTCTATACGCCCAACACTCTAACTGAAGTTAGTCCATGTAAGTTGCAGCTATAGCCCTCACCACCATAATATCTGAGCGTCACACACTCTTTAAACTCCCAACAGGGCAATGGTATTATCTCCATTTTGCAGATGGGGAACTGAAATATAGAGAGAGACTAAGTGACTTGCCCAAGGTCACAGAGGAAATCTGTAACAGGGCAGGGAACTGAACCCTGGTTTCCTAGCACCAAAGATAGTGCCCTAATCACTGGATCATCCTACCCTTCCTTAAGTGCGGCAGCAGGTTCTTGGCAGCTCTGAAAACCAGCCTCTTGCTTGCAGTGTTCACACTAAATAAAAGGAAGTTCTCCAAATTATTGTGAGTTGCTTGTGGGTCTCTGGGCACGAATGTTAATGTTCAGACAAGCTCCCAAATTCTATACCTATGAGACATTCAGGTTTACTCTTCAGAAAGCATCTGTCCCTCTATCTCTCTGTTAGCAGCTGCAGACTGTCCAGTTCAGAAATAATCATGTCTTGGGAAAATCCATTAAAAGACAGTAACAATGTGTATTGTTCAGTGACCTTTGGGGCTCTTGATTCCACCCAGTTAATGATCACTTTGGAATGGAGAAGCTGAGCGGAGATGGAAGCGTTCAAAAGCCTCTTGCCACCTGCTCTGCAGACACAGTCGTCATCGCGCTGCAATATTTAATGTTGTTTGAGTAATGTTCTCCAATAACTTCAGTGTTGTTAATTGTGCTTCAAGGGGCCCCTCTTGACCAATTCAAATGCTCCTCAGCCTATGAATAATTGATAGAGGTGATGTCATCCAAAACTACTCACATTCCCATTGACAGCACTTTGCAGCAGGTATGTTAAAATGGAGAAATACTACTGTAGTGGATGTGGGTTGGAGAAACTGGTACCCACTTCAGAAACAGATCCAGACAGAGGAGAAAAATGCATTTTTCCCTTGAAAACTGGTATTCGCATTAGTCTGCCCCTGCCTCTGTAGAGAAATCATATAGCACATTCTGCTCATACACAACATAGTTCCCAGATGTCTCTTCTGTCATTCATCATTGAAGACACTGGCCCAAATTCACATCTGATAGAAACAGATGCAACTCCCATGGAAATACCTGGGATGAATTAAGTCCTACATTGTATGTAAGTGGGTGAGGCAATGAATTTTCATGGGATAGTTGTGTAACTTGCATCAATTTGTCATTCCATTGTAATGATGGGAATGGCGTAAGAAGACAGGAAGATAGATAGATTCGGTGTGTGTGCAAACTAGGTGTAACTTACTGACTGAACAGAGGAAGTGGCAGTAGTAACAGGAGAAGCAACTAACTGAAAAAGGTGGAATACTCCTTCATTGACACATTTAACATTAGACTGGACAAAGTGCTAGTAAGTATATTCGGGAGCAACCCCGAACTGGCAGAAGATGGATGGGCTGAGTCTGCAAAGGTACTTTCCATCTCTGATTTCTATGATTCTATCAAAGGATTATAGTGATGTCACAAATAGAGGCCTGGGATCTGATGGAATTTTAAGAGAAAACGACACTTTTCCCATTTGCACATCCCTGTGGTCTTCCTCTGAAGGATATCCTTACATTCAAAGATAGGCATAGCGTACTATTTATAGTAGAGTTGGAAGGGAAACGGTTTTCCCGTCCAATCAGAATTTTAAAGATTTCAAAACATTTCCTGTTCTGATTTAGGATGAAAAGTCAAAATCTGAGTCCCCAAAATACTCACATTTGGTCAATCAATCTTGACATTTTTTTTTAAACCTTTTTTAAAAGTATAAATTAGCTGAAATTGTTTTGAGGTGGGGGCATTATTTTGAACCCAAACCCAAAACTTTTCTTTTAAAAAATGTCAAAATGGGATGTTTTCACCGTTTCAAAGCTTTTAGAAAATATTTTGTGTGGCAAACTGCTGGCTCTGCTGCAGTGGGTATTGCACTTTTCCCTCCTGTGATGGGTCCGGGTGCCGCCTGTTACCCTGTCTCCGGGCATCGGCCCCTCCGGTAGTGCACAGTGAGGCGGGAGAAGGGACCCAGGCCCACCCTCTACTGGAGCTCTGTGCAGCTGACAATGCTCGAGGCTGCAATTCTTTCCCCTGGGCTACTTCCCCCTTTGCCCTTTCAGCTTCTCAGGTTCCCTGCCCTCTCTCTTTCTGGGCAGGGTCTCTTCCAGTCCTCCTGCCTGGGGAGACTTTCAGTCTTGTCGGTGGCATACCGAGAGAGAGACAGGGGGCCATGCCCCGGGGTGCTGGCCTGGGGAGGGGCGCCAGCTGGGCCCTCCTCAGAGAAGCCAACCCCCAGGGGCCACCGGGCTTTAACATCCCCAGCAGCCGTGCCAACCCCAGTTCAGGCCTGCCGGCGGCTGAGAGTTCGCACTGCAGGGGCAGCAAACGTCCTCCCGGCCCCTCCGCCCCCATGCTGGGCACAAGGAGGGAGCCACAGGGACCCCGGCCACACAGGGGTCAGGCAGTCAAAGGTGGGGCAGAGCCCGTCACACTGCCCCTCTTCTCCTCCCCACCGCCAGGTGGCCCGGGGGCATCTGCCCCTGTCGCTCCCACTCCCCACCGCCCCCACAGCAAGAGGGAGTGGGGAAGAGTGGGAAACGGGCCTGCAGACTCACCCCCCCACACACACACAGGGTACTGCCACCGCTGCTCTCAACCGGGGGGAGGGGTTGTACAAATGTAAGTGTGAGCCCCTTGGCGCCGGAGTCTCTGTACCCCACTGGTATGCCACGGAGTCTTGTTCCCCTGCGCAGCAGGGTCCTTTCTCTCAGGCCTCCGTGCCTGGAAAGTCTGGAAAGTTTTCCCTTCCCTGGTCTCTGTACCTTTCTGGTGGGTCTTCTCTCATCCTCCAGTGAATCCCAACAGCTCTCCTCAGTCACTCACTGCATGGCTGGAGTGGGGGGAGGGGTTTACCAGGTTCCGGCAGGGTCTTAATTAGCTCCAGGTGCTCTAATTAACCTGTAGTAACCTCCCCTCAGTCCACAGGGAACAAGGCCCTGATCAGCCTGGGGCTGCTAGATCTCCCATCTCTCTCTCTCCTGCTGCCCTCTGACCGTGCTTATCACATTTGTTTCCATTCAGGAGATTTGTCAGCACAGTTTCAATTTCGACAAATTGACATTTTCCGATGAAAAAGCATTGGTTGGAAAATTGCAGACCAGCTCTACTGACTATACCCACCATGTGCCCCTACCTCCAGATGCCAACCCCTCCAAAAATAATTTCTGCCTTTGAATCCCACCAGCCTGCTTTCCCAGAAATGCTCTCCCCTGAGGGGTGGACTAGGTTGCACTGACAATTAACCTAACATTTCTGGTGCAACGCCTTTGAAGACAGCATTTCGGTGAATGTCAGGCCCGCTACACCTGTTCCCCTACCCTGCAGCCAACTCTCTAGCCAATCGCCTGTACTGCTCAGAGTGGACTCTGCCAGGCAGGCCACATACGTGCATCTGGATGATGATATCTTATCCATCTTCAAGCCCAGTGATTCCCACCATGTGATTAATGGTGTTACACTGGATGAGGAAAGGAACAAGTCATGATTTGTCATTCACTGCAGAGCGCTGCTATTTCATCTGCTATCTTTCCCCTCGTGCTGGCTGTTCACTGTATGCCCCAATTTATAGTCTCGCCCCAGACTAACGATACCACACTTTTGCAAGGCGAGGGGGGGTTATATGTTTGTGTTTCACCAGCTGAGGATAATGTTAGTGATTGATGCCCACCTGTGTGTCTGATTTGAATATTGATACCTGGATTTGGGTTGTAATCAGCTGTCCAGACAACTGCCTTTTGGAACTGAATAGATCAAAGCTTTGTCGCTTTCCGATGGGCTTTAAGGAGACTTTGACAAACCTTGTTATAAGTGAACATTCAATTATGGCAAATTTTAGGGGCAATAGATCATCAAAGCACACAACCAAGGGCCTCTGGGAGCCATGGGAATATACATTTCCAACCATCAGAGGCTACCTCCAGGAAGAAAAGCAATAGGCGGCTGCCGTCAAAGCCTCTGGGTACATTTGAGGCTTTCAAGCAACTCACTGACTTCAGAGTTTTTCAATTTGCAAGGAGGGATAAAAGTCATTTGAGGAGGATGTCTCTGGGAGTGTTTAAGGTGAGAGACCTTAAGACACAAAGCTGGGATTTTCAAAGGATCCGAAAGAAGTTAGATACCCAACTCCCATTGACTTCTGAAAATTCCAGCCTAAATCCACAAAATTAGGCAGAGGTGAAAAGGATGGAGAAGGGGGAAAAAATGTTAGGATCAGTTTGCATATTTGCCAGCTTCATTTATGACCTTATACTTAGCTGACTAAGAACAGAAACACTCCTAGATCACAGGTGCCCGCCTCTGACAATTTATTGCAGGCATTTAAGACATAGGCTAAAAGAATCTATCAATTATATTATCCTGTATTTAGTGCCAAAAGCATACTAGGCACTTTACAAACAAGCATCATGAAGAGGGGAGCTGAAGCCCCTCTCTCTTCCATTCCTCAGATGTTCTGAGTGTGAAATTCTGTCTTGATTTACACCCCTTTGCAACCTTATTGACTTACTGGAGACGTAAATCAAGCCAGACAGCATTTTGCCTGAATTCCAGTTATCTATACATAGGTTTCTCAGAGATTCATAGGTTATCATGTCTGAAGGGAGAATTGTGATTGTAACAGATTTGGCAAGTTCCTGCAATATCTTTGAAAAAACTTACCAAATTAAGTCAAAGTTCATTGTATTAAATGCAAAGGTTAGGTGTTATTGTGGGCCTAGGTGATCAAAAGACGATAGTGAACAATGTGGCAGCTGACAGCGGTCTTTTGAACAATATGTGTGACATAGATTTCCTGGGAAATGTCTAGGGGGGAGCGAATGTAAATTCCCTACCCCTGGTTATGCAAAAACCCAGCCTTTTGAGATTGCAGCCTGAGGAAAGGACCATTGTCTGCTGATCACCTGATTCTGGAATGTGAAGATCAGAAGCCCAGGCTGTATGAAGGAAAGACTGAACTATTTACGGTTATTCTGCTTCTGAGCTATGGCTTTTATGAACTTGTAACCACAGAAAAACCCCTTTGTGGGACTTGAAGGTCTGACTCCAGCCAGAACCCCTGTTGGCGTTGGGGTGGGGAGGGGGGGTGGCCTCTGAGAAGCTTATTAGTATGTGTGTAGGTTCTATTATTGTTTTTAATCTGTTTTCTCTGTAAGGGTTTCACTTTAGGAATAAATTTGCTTGCTTAGAAAGGGCGGTTTGGTAACTAGTGACTGCTGGCAGTTCAGAGCCTTTGAAGAGAAAGCGAAGCACAGATGCTGGCCAGTTTAGACAGCCTGCTTTCTGGAGCATATACCATTTATTTATAAGACTGAGTGGCTCTTGAGTTCTTCCACCACACAGAGAATAAGTGAGAAGCCAGGGGAAGCCGAGCTGAGAGGTGTTATTAGTTTGGGAAAGTCTGCTGTTTAACTTTTCTCCAAACACTGTGTTCGCCAGGTGAAGTCTGTAAGACCATTGGTCTAACCCAGTGTGGCTATTCTGATGTTCTGAAGGATCTGCACTGGGTCCCAGAGCTGCCCCATGGAGGTCTCCTTGCATGTATTGGCTTGGCACCGCTCAGCTTGTGAGACAGGATGGGATCACTGTATAAGGCAGGCTGGCTGGATTTACCGGTTACTCCTGGATATTTCCCTTTGTAGAGGGCCCAGCTTCTGGGAATCCATCAGCTGCTATGGAGCTCAGGATGGGATACCCTCACTGTTCTGGCCCACCGCTCCCGTGCACAATACAGCGTGCCACCATTCAGCAGGTGCAGTGAACGAAAACAGTGAATCCACCTGGCCTCCTTCATCTCCACTAACTATTTCACTGCTGATCACCTTTAGCGGTTGGCATGGAGGAGGCATGACACTGGCAGACCAGGCAGATACATGGCTGAGATCAGTCTGGTTCACTTGGATGTTAGCATTGTTAAAATAGGTGTTAGACTTCTCAGAATGTTTTTAGAGTTTACACTTTATTGAGCTGTTTGCACACAGGCAAGAGGGGGATAAGAACCCCAAACAGGAGAAACTAATTCTCTGTGCTGTTTGGATCTCTAGGGGGAAAGATTTATGAGGCATCAGCAAGACATCTCCAGTGCTTAGCCTGGGTTAGCTCTAAAGGACATATCACGCTTGTAGGTTACAGAAGCTTTCATTGCCTTTTGAATTTTAAAATTGGAACTCATTTGTGTACGTATGTTTACCTGCTTTAACCATGTAAATAATTCTCTTGTTTCCTTTTCCTATTTAATAAATCTTTAGTTAGGTTAGTACAGAATTGGTCACAAGTGCTGTCTTCGGTGTAAAATCTATGGTGAAATCACCTGGGGTAAGTGTCTGGCTCTTTGAGAACAGGAGTAACCTGAATATTGCTGTGATTCTTGGTGTAAGGGATGATCTATCACAAAGGTATATTCCCTTGGGTGGCAAGGCAGATTGAAGTACCCATGAGGACTGTCTGTGACTCCATGTGGAGACTGTTATAGTGCCTGAGGAGTTTACACTTGATAATTGGTTAATGAAATCTAGGTACAGAATTCACAACCAATTTGGGGGTTGTGCCCTGGTTCTTAATACTCTGCCCTAAGATTAGTATTCACACTCTTGAGTCACTGCAGGCAACTTTACAGAGGCATTCAGAGCAAATCTCTGGAGGTTAGAACTGCGGCAGCGAAGGAGATATAGACTGGAGAAGAAGGAGGGATACTAAAACAGGAAAGGGGAAGAGAACCAAAGATGAGAGGATGGGGAAGCAAGAGAGATGAAAGGCAGAAATAGCAGTGCACCAAAAGGGGAGCAGATTTCTCCAGTGAGTGATGCTGAATGTGAACATTTGGCAGGGATCGCATAATAAAGAATTAAATATTAGTTGCCACACCAAGATTAAAAGTCATAGGGACATAAAAATGGCCTGACTGGGTCAGACCACTGGCACATCCAACCCAGTACCTCGTCTTGCGACAGTGGCCAATGCCAGATGCCTCAGAGAGCATGAACAGAATTGGGCAATTATTGAGTGGTCCATCCCCTGTCACATCCTACAGTCTGTCTTTGCTCACTGTCCTGAGTGGGGGCAGCAGTGAGTCCAAAAGATACGCCCCAGGCCACAGACCACAATTCAAAGTGAAATCCAGCCCTCTGCCCAATGAGTTTGACCTCCCTGCCATATGGGTTTTGTATTTTTTATTTTCCTCCTCTGAGAGAGACTGGAGACTGGGCACACCGGACTGGAGGATGGCTTCATTTGCCACTGCAAGAGTCAGGCTGGCAGAAAAGAAGAACCATTGTGGCCGCTCTGTCAAACCTAGACAGACTGCTGTCATAGATCCTCAGGATCTGCATATGCCCAGCCTTTAAAGAGTCCCTTGGAGGAACACCTTCAGTGTGCCAGACCCCCTCCAGGGTCACAATCTTCCTTATGGGTCGGCCACAATGCCTCAGAGACTGAGCCTCTGGGCTCCCGCACTCCTGTTTCACACTGTGAGCTCTGCCCACGTCCAACTGAAAGTGAGTGCTGTTCAAAGACTTCTTTACCTTATTCACGGGTCAATGCACCAGTGCAACTATTTTCAGTGACACCATGCAGCCTTTTACAAAAGAGCAGGGAAGTCCTTAGGTTGGCACAGAGAAGTTAAGACTTAGTCCATGTAGGCTAAGCCAACACTTTCTTGAGTCATGCTGCTGAAGGAACCATCTTTATTTCCTCTCTCTGTCTCTGTTCCTTTTTTGTCCATGCCTGGTGAGTGCTCATGTCTCTTGTCTTTCCGGATCCTCCATTAATATGGGTTAGTTTCATCCAGAACTTAAACAGCCCATTGATACCACCCCAGACAGGTATGTGACACAAAAATCTTATGTCTCATGCTCTAGCCCAAAAGCAGCCGTTTGCACCCACTGGGTTGCAATCCCTCGCCAAGTAATTCACTGTCAGGCATATCATTCCTAAAAATGGTACAGCAAATTCCCACGTGGGCACAACATCATCTTTGTTAGTTAATTTGCTCTAAAGCTCTGGCTGCCGGGAAAAATTCCTGACAAATATCCCAGTGAAAGCATAATGCAGTGGGAGATGTCTCTGGCCACTGGTGATAGTTTGCTTGGCAGCTTTTCTTTGCTACTTTTGAATGCTAAATTAGTTTTTCTCCCTAGAATAACAATCTGCTTTTAATTAAGGAGTACCCAAGGAAGGCGCTGACAAAGCCGAACCTGGGTGAAAAGTGAAATGTGGAAACTTTTTTTCATTGTTTGTTTCATCTTGTCTTCTCGTCCCTGCCTCTCCCACCAAATTAAGAATTCTTCAGCCAAAGTTCACACTCTAAAAGGCATCGAAATCCAAGCATGCAGGCTTCTGCCAGTCGCTCGGCTGGGTGAGCACCGAGTGGCCCACTCCATTCCTGCCCATGTGCTGGCAGGATGGCACATTAAAATAAAACTGTTACATGCTCGAAGGGATTTCAGCTATGGATGGGATGGTGGGAAATAGATTAACAGTGTATTTTCCCCCCTGGTACCAGCTTGACTGGCAGCTTGGGGAAAGACGAACCCATTCTAAATGTTCCCAGGGGTCTGAAAAGGATCTCATTACATCCAGACTGCCAGTAGCCAGCAGTTCTGCTTTGTGAGCTGTGAAACTAATGTTTATCCACCACTCAGTTAGATTCAGTGCCATTTAAGGATTTCAGGATATTAAATTGGAGGAATGAGAAGTATATTACCCAGTGTGTTATTTAAACCGAGCCTAGGAAAGAGGAATCAGAATGGGACCCCCTTCCCTTTTAGCTGGAACATAACAAACAAGTCAATGCAGTTGTGCAAGAGTGCCAGAGGGGAAGGACTTCTGGCTGTCGATTTGTCTTTCCTTCTATTGTTGGGTGCTGGTTGATAGGCCTTTCCAACATAGGGATCTCGTGTGAGTTGGTCAGCCTCATGTTTCTTGCCTTTCTGCAAAGCCTTGCATCGTAGGAGAGCAAAGTGGCCTGGAGAGGTCTGCATTCATTTCCCTCGGGATGGTTGCACAGATTCTGCCCTATATTTTCAGGCCGAGGTTCTGAACAGTGACCAGTGATATGGGGTGTGCAACTCCGACCTTCAAGGGGCCTGATTTCCAAAGGGTTGATGCTCAGCATCTTCTCATAATCAGACATCCAGTACTACTACACATCTTGGCCACTTTCCCATTTCAGGCTAGAAGCTTCACATGCAAGGGTTTGGGTAGGAGGAGAGGTGTTCTAGGTTCAATCCCTGTTTCTTGGATAGAGAACTCCTGAGAAGGGTTCAAACAGGAACAGTGGGTCTGTAGGAAGCAGTTCTGTCAGGCTAGACAGAAGCAAACCACTCTGCCTTGCTTCCTGACTCAGATGGGGGAAGCTCTTCTCAGCCAGGGGTTGCAGTCGCATTAGCTGAGGATGGGATGGCAAAAAGGATGCTGTAACAAGGTGATGACACAGGGCAAGGTAGATGGGCCAAACGTAATTTCCTGGAGTGGAATTTGGCAAGGACCCTGGGGCTAACACCCTTGTTCTTGCAAAAGAAGTACACTGGGATCTTTAATTACCTCAAGGGATCAAAGAAGGGAACAAAGAGTGACAGAGGAGAGAGAGATTCAGGGAAACAGAAGACAACAAAAGGCCTTTTGTTGTTTTATTATTTATTTATTTTTGCAATCGATGATGCCCCAGAATGTTGACTCTGTAAATTTGTTCAACAAGGAGCTCGGCAAACACAGACGCTTCAGGATTTGAACAGCATCACCCAGCATGGCTGATTGCTGAGTTTACTGAGGGCCAGAACATGCAAGACATTGCAAACAATATGGAGAAGAAACAAGCAACTCTGAGCTGGGAGATTAAAGCTGTATAATCCCGCATCCAATACCCGCGCAGGCAATGTTAGTGACACAGGAATGCAGAGTGGAGGGAAGGGGAACTCACAAGAACACAACCTTCCCCTTTGCAAAGAAAGAGTAAGGCTGGGGTAAAGACAGTGGGTGGTGAGTCAGGAGAGCTGGCTTCAATTCCCAAATCTGCCATAGGCTTTGGATATGACTTTGGTGAAATCTCTTTGGCTCTCAGCCCCCCATTTGCAAAATGAGGCTAATAATATTTCCTCTCTGCTTACCCTTTGCCTGTCTTTGCTGCTCAGATTGCAAACATTGCAGGGCAGGGACTGTCTATTACATGCAATGCCTGCCACCCTGGGACTCTAATATCAGGTGGGCCGCTAGGCCCTGTACCATGGGGTGTGCAAACCCTAGACTGTCTCAGACACTAAAGGGAACTGACTGTCTGCTCAGTGGGGGCTGATTGGTGGTCTCCCCTCAGCCAAGGAGATAAAAGGGCTGCAGAACGGAAAAGCAGAGTAGCTGCCAGAGAGGTTGAGAGCAGCAGTTTCCAGCAAGGGGGTGGGGAAAAGCCATCCAGGAAATGGGATCCTCTGGAAGAGAGAGCCCCAAGGTGTGAGTCCAAGGAACTGCTTACAAGAGGGGTACAGTAAGAAGCAGACCAGGAAAACAGTATGAGGTTGGGAGAGCTTAGTGCCAACCCCTGCATATGGGATCCCTGGCCTGGAACCCAGAGCAATGAGTTCCACTGTCCAACCCAGCAAGGGGCTTTAATAGGGCCTAGAACAAATGAGCTATGCTCAAAGAGGCCAGGAACTGTATGCCCCTCATCGAAAGCGACTGAAGTATTGGAGTGTTCAACACAATCAGTGACCTGGCTGGGCGGCCAAGGTGGTAACAAAGAATCAACATGCGGGCAGGATGGTTATTAGCCTGTCAAAGGAGGGGAACTGAGGCAGAGTTGCTGTGTTTTCTGTTTTTGTGTCAAAGATCTAAGGTGACCACCAACACCCTTCCATAGTGCAAATAATAAATAGCAACAATAATAATAATAGCATTTCAGAATCTAAAATCCGAGATTTCCAAGAGTCTGTTAAGTTGTATCCACAAAATGTCCCCCCCACACACTTAAAAGATGGTATTTGCATGCACAGGGGGACATTTTGCATTGCAATTAGCAACGCTGTATGTGCACATGTGTGTCTTGTCCATGTAAACGTGGGTTTTGTATGTACGCACCTCTCTTCAAATGTGAGGGGGGAAGGGTCCCGGACCTGAGATGCCTATGCTGCATTTGACAGGATGGGCCAGCCACTGGTGTTTTACTGCAGTGTAGATGTAGCCACTGAGGTTCAGTGTTTGGCTGGTCTGCGGGTCTATTGGAAAGCCTGTATTAAAATGGACATAAATACAGAATGGAGATGGAGAGTTCATTGGTCTCTGTTCCGGGACGTTCTCACCGGGGCAGCTCTGAGCTAGTGCTGCTCTTATTTGACTCCCAGCTCTAGTGGAGGGTATTGTAATTTTCACAAAAAACCTCCTGCTCTTTCCAATCTCACTCCCTCCCCCTAGATCCTAAGCCGTGCAGAAGCTTAACTGTGAGAATCCTGAAGAATCCCCAAGCATCCTGAAATAGCCCCGGTAATATACCCTTTCCAACGGCCTCGCTCAGCTGGCTGAGTCAGAGCCCTCGCCCTGAAGAAGGGCTCCCAGGCAGTAGAGGATATTAAGAAGTTGTATAACTGACTGGGGAAGGCGCTGCATCAAGGCTGACAGCAGCGAAGCACATTTGAACGTTTCCAGTGCTGAGTAAACCATATGTCTTCATAATTTGATTGTGCCCTGGTCCCATAGGCACTTCCCAGCTCTATTGAACACCGATGGAGTTATTTAGAATCATCAATAATATTATCAAAAAGGATCCACTGGGTAAACAGAGTCAGTGTATAAATTGTTGGAGTGTGATATTGATTGTTCTTAGCTGACTAATGAATTATTCTGTTTAAGAGCCCACTGAAATAATGTTCAGTGTTTTCAAGGTGAGGGCCCTTTGGAGGATTTCCCTGGAGTTCTGCTTAGCTTTGTTGTTTCGGCCACTGCAGCCGGGAAGAACAGCCCGTCAGCAATCACACCAATAAACGCCCGTGTAACAGAACAGGTGAGCACTTAAGCAATGAGAGTCTGGTGCGGGTTAGGGCAAGCGGGGAGAGATGTATTAAAGGTGGCAGCTTGTCATGGGTAAATCATGGAACGTTTTCCTAACCTTTGATCCTTCCAGCGTCGTTGTTTTCCCTCCCCAAATTTCCTCCCAGATTCCTTCCTTTCTTTCTTCCTTTCCTGTTTTGCAGATGCCCAGGCAACACTCTGCAGACAAAGTGAGCGTGCTCTCTGTCTCAATCTCCCCCATACGCCTCCACGCCCCTGATCATGCTCCTTGTTGTTCTCTGAACACCTCCTGGGTTGTCCACTTCTTGCTGGTGTTAAGGTACCCTGGCAGAACTGAATGCTTTGGAACATAGCAGGCTAGATTCAGACCTGCTGTTGGCAGATGTAAATGTGTGATCCCATTGGAGCTGCACCAACAAACACAGCTCGCAATCTGGCGTAGTGCTTCTGAGTCTACAGCCCAAAATTCCCTTCCCATTTTGGATCTGCGTAGCATTGCTTGTTCAGACTTAGTTTGTGGAGCTCTATCATCTATCACTCTTATTGTTTTCTAGGTTTTCTTCAATTAAGTATCTGCAGTTTGCATCATTTCCCCTTAGATATATTAGCTTCATTGATCCTCCTCCAGAATCAGATTAAATGGACTTTCCATTTTAAAGTTACTTCCAATTTTTTTCCTGACAGTTGCAAAATACACTCTGTTAAATGTATAGTATTGCAATCCCTTTGATGCAAAGCACTCAAAATACCAGCTAATCTCACACTGCGGTGACAGGAATTTTGAAGGCATTGGTGGGATCAGTGAACCAGAAAACAATTATTGTCAGGGTAGGTGGGGAGGGAATTAAGAAACACAACTAGTTTTAGAACAAATGATTTCAACTGAATAACTCCCTCCCCCCGCAAATTTAGTCTTTCCAGGGCACCGATCCTGCAAGCCCGTATGTTCACAAGTGACTCTACTCAAGTGAGTTTTCCTGCTGACTTAAAAGGTATCATTAGCATACATAAAGTTATTCACATGGGTAAGTGTTTGCAGGTTCAGGGCCTGTATTATTTCATAATAAAATAGATAAAATCATCTTTGACTTAAAAAAAAATATATGTCTGCATAAGTAACTGAGGAAACAAAGGAGATGCCAGATTGGAGCAGACAGACGCATGGTCTGTCCTGTCCAGTATCCCAGCTCCGACAGTGGCCAATACTCGCTTCTTCAGAGAAAAGTGCAAGAAACCCTTCTGTAGGCAGATGCAGGATAATCTGCATCATGTGAACGTCTCATCTTAACCAGAATAGTCAGAGATTGATTTTAATCCTGAAACACGTGATTTTATATCCCTGCCAAAATTTGTGTGTGTGTGTGTGGGGGGGTTATTATTATTTAAGCATTAACTCTTAGACTTCTTTGCATAATGCTTTTTAGTTGGAACAATGACTCAATCTGTGCAAAACCCAGTTTTAAATTTCTAATTTCATGCAGTTTTATTTTTGCTGTTTTGCATGATTTTGCACCCCTCAGATTCTGTCTTTATGTAAAATATGAATCTTCACACACAAAGCCCCACAAACCGATGAATGCAAAGATGCAAAGCTGTCTTCTCTTGAAAATGAATCCCTTTCCACTTGAAGAATGTACTTATCTTGCCAAACTTTTTCACAGGAATGAGCCCACTCGGGGGTTTGTTATAAAATGTAGCACACACACCCCCACACACCCCTGAATTTTAAGTTGTTTTTTGTTTAATTGCAAATAATTTGCACACCTCAACTTAAGATCACATTTGCATCTTATTTGTAGTCTGTGTTAAACTGTAGACGTTATTTAAAATTCAAAATGTAAGAAAATTAATAGCATAATTCTGGCTTGCCGTAAATTAAAGGACTTGAGGGCTAGGGTTGCATGAGAAACGAGTGACCAAAAATGCCCTATGTATGTTTTAAACCCCTCCTTAAAAAACCTCAGACTTGTGAAGTGAGCAAGAAATGGTAAATAGCCTCTGTAAAGCACACAAGAGGTTTACAAAGTAGCTTTATGTAGAGAATAATTTACTATTATTAAAAAGGTAAAATGCTTGAATAGCACTTTCCCCCCACTGTTCCCACCCTAGTTATAGTAGGCAAAATAGTGCTGTGCTGTTTGGATGTTTATTTGGGGAGGGTTCGGCGGCAGCTGTATTGCATTCCTACAATGGGATTCTGGCACAGAGCCCAGTTATTAGCCTTTTATGAGAGTCATTTTCTTTCAGAATATTAAAACTTTTACTGCCTCAAGGGCAGCACTTTTGCTCCTGATAATTAATACTGATTTTACTGTAATATCTTATTTTTATATGCATTATCTTGTTATTCATGAGCTTCAAATATCACTCTAGTTTATAAAATAAGCTACTTTATTTTCCTTCACAAATATCATATTTGGGTCATTTTCTTGGCTCATTCTGGTGATAACTGGCCTCGGGTGACACTGAACATTGCTGAGTCCATTCTTTCTTGGGGATGTCTTTCAAAGACTATTAACTTGTTTCATTCACTTTTCTCTCTGTTAAGGCCCCAGTTCAGGAAAGCACTTCAGTAGTTGCTTAACTTTAAGCATGCGCTAATGTTCCATTTTAGTCTGTGAGACGTAGGCAAGCGCTTAAACTTAAGTACATGCTTATATGCTTTCCTTAACAGGATGACACTAATTCCCCTGTTCTTGTGACCTATATGATTGGATTTCTAATGAGCAAAAGCAGCTAGGAACTCAGTTCTCTGTCTCCTCTGAAATAAAGAATTTGTTTAGTTAATGACAGTTTTAGGGATTTTTCTCAGATTAATCTATTATGCTGAGATCAAAGAAACTGGTTCTTCCCCCAAAAGATTTTTACCCTGGGACTAATTCAGACCAAGACATGCACTCAGAGGGAGAGATGTACCAAAGTCTCAGGTGGTAACGTGATGTTAAAGCCTGCAGTTTCTATGTCCAGGATTCAACATTGCATAGCTTGCCCAGTTCTGTATCAGATCCCTTGGTGTTGAAAAGCTGGTAATTCTGTGCATATATTGCTAGGAGTGGGTAGATGGAGAAAGACCAGCCCACACCTTACCTCTGTGAGTGTAGGGATGTGGAGGGGAAAGATGCGACATACTAAGATCTTGATGTCCAGCATAATTTGGACCATTTAATTAGTGCCCCATGCTTGTTTCAGTCAATAGTGTTTCTCCCCTAAGGAGAAGTGCACCGGCTCACATGCATCGCCTGTTATCTTTCAAGTACTCAGAACAGAATGCTTTTTCAGTAACCTCATCAAAGGATAAGCTAGGATTCAGATAAGCTTTTCAGGGAGGAAGTCAGGGTTATAATTTTCAGAGACTTCTGAATGTCACCTCCAATTTTCAACTCTTCAATTGAAATGCCAGTTTTTGGAAGCCACACAGCCTCAGATATTGAAATCGTTGACCTATGGACTCAGGCCCTCTCAATTTCTGGTCATCTTAAACTGGCAAATCTTGGAGTTGAAAGAGCTGGAGATTTCTGACTTTATAATAATGCAGTTTCTCAGAAGTGCAAATTACAGAGGAATTGGTGCTAAACTCCCCATTAACTACAGAGTCCAAGAAATCTTTAGTGTCCCAAATTACCTGTCACTTTCTCTGTAACACGGTATAATTCTGTCGCTTAAAAAAATGGCTATAATTTGAAATTTCAGTGAAATTTCTAATTGAATCTGCACTTAACTTTGCAGGCTTGATGTTCCCCCATTTCATCTACGGGCAGGAATACATTCAGCATTCCAATTACCAGAGCCCTCTTTCCTTTGTGTACTTCAGCGCTTATCCCAGGCCTCAACGCAGGACTACACAGGCAATGTTCACTGAGTGCCCTGCCAGCTCTTGTGCTGTTTCTAGTGGCAGCTCATCAGAAGGGGTTCAAGGAGGTCAGCCATTTTCAAAAGTCACTTATAAATATTTAGATCTGGGTAGTCAGGAAAACACATTGCTCTCTCCTCTGTCTTCCATCGCCTATAATTTTTTTTCAAAATATGATGATCACTCTTCATAGCTAGAATCCTTTGTTATGATTCCTTTATAGATTCACAGGGAGAACTGGTTCCCATCTGCCAATAGGCAATTTAAAAATAAAGGTAGATGAAGATAAAAGAAAACTAGATGAAGATGAACTAGATAGCTATAGGATAATAGATAATAAAAAACTGGATGGATGGGTGGATGGATAGAGATGTTGTTGGGTGACTAGTTTCTCCTCAGTGATCTATAGGACTGTAGGACCCTTGTTCTATTATTTATCTGTAGCATTTAATTTTCAGAGGAGGTAGAGAAAAGATTCTTTCACAGCAAAACACACCCAGTGTGCACAACGTAATTTTGTTAATGGAGACAGCCGTTGTTCTGTTCTAGAAGAGCAAAGGGATGTTGACAAAAAGGAGCATAGGGTGATCAGATCCCTGTGATACAAACAGGTCACAGCCGTGATGGTCAAGTTGTTGATTTTTATGTTAAAGAAAAAGAAGTGCAAGACTAAAATGTGAAACCCTAAAACACTGAATGGAAGAGAACATTTGGATTTAGTCTTAATCTGTCTCTTGGGAGGAAACATGATTCTTGGCAATAAGAGAAAAGGCCTGAAGCACTGTCTGTTGGGATCTTATTCCATGTATTGCAATAGGGCCTAAAGACCCTGACAGAGACCACAACCTGACTGTGCTCAGTGCTGCACATACACAGTCTGAGGAAGAGTCCCTGCTCTGAAAAGTTTATTGTCCAGACAAAGGAAAGATTAACATCTCCAGTTTACAGATGGGACACTGAGGCACAGAGAAAGTCTGTGATTTACTAGTGGTCACACAGGGAGTCTGTGGTAAAGCAGGGAATCAAACAAGGTCTTCTGGGTCCTAGTCCAGTTCTTTAGCCTCCAACCATCTCTCCTCTTTAAAAAAAGAGAAGTATCTCTTTTCTCAATTATTCCTTCAATCCTATATATGCATCCATGGTATAGATCCAATACAAACACTAGCCTCTCTCTCCGTCAGCTCTAACCACAAGACAAAACTCCTTCCCTCCCTTGCTGCCTTTATCCATGGAGGAAGAAAAACATTCTATTCTACTTGTCTCAGAAATCCTTTTCCCAGGTTTCCTTTGGGGATTTTTCACTCCCTAGGCTCACTAATAAAGAACAGTAACAGCTACTAATACAGTCATGTAAATTAGGTAGGACACTGATTAGGATTGTGTAAAAAAGACAGTTTAACTTGAAATGGAAATAAAACTTGGAGAAATTAGAAAGCAGTAGGAATTTTTAACACTTAAAAAAAGAGAGAGAGAGAGAGGATATTGCTGGGTAGGTTCACCTCCAGCTCTCTTGCTCTATCATTCACAGATCTTGGAAAGTTATTGGTTATTGTGATTAATTTAATGACAATTATTGTGGTGAGCCCTTTACAATGCGCAAAAACCCGAACAATCCCTGCACCTGTGGCCTAAAGGCTCCGCAGAATGAAGGCAGAATGTCGTGTGAAACCCAGATTTGAGGGTCACATAAGGATTTTGAGGAGGTGGGGATAAGTATGCCTCTAGAGCTACAATAAGCCATGTCTCGTGGGAGAAATTGGGTTTATTAAAAGGGATTTGAATGTAGAGAGGGTGGTGGCTTTTCACACTAAGAGGAAATAGAGGACAGGCGTGGCTGATGAAGGTACGGAGCCAGGCATGTAAAATACTAGAGGTGGTCAGAACATTTTGCTGTGGAAAACGTCAATGAAAATGAAAAACAGTTCATTTTTGGTAAAATTTCAGTGGAAAATTTTGGCTTTTTTTGGTCATAAAAATGAAAACCAAAAAAAAAAAAAAAAAAAAGTGGTTGCAAAATGCCAAAACCTGATTTTCACCCCTACCCCATTCCCCACTAACACTGTCAAAAACTAAAATTTTGACTGAACGTTTTCATTTTTCAAACCAAAAAAAAAAAAAAATCAAGTATTTTAAAAGGACAACAGACACTAGCCACAAAAGCTTTCCTTTCTTCAAAACCCATTTTTTGTCAAGAAAAAGTTTCAGTGTAAATATGAAATATTTTCCTCCCCAACTTGATTCAATTTTTCTCTGATAAGGGACAATCCTGGTTGTTGTTTTTACTGTTTGTTTTAACATTTTCAAGTGGTGCAACCCTGATCCCCTTAGTGGAGGGTGACAGCCACAACTGAAACCTTTGATCAAAACACTTCCCAGATATTCCCCCTCAGGTTCATCGTGGGCTTTGCACACCTCTCTCCTTTACCTCACTGTCCACTGCTGCAACTGCACTGAACTGGGTGGAGCTGCTCCTGATTTCTCCTGGCATGAAATGAAAATCAGGCCCCTGGAGTCCATTTGTGCATGTTACTATGGCCAAAGCTTTTCTCCCTGTAAATGGCATCACAGTTAAACTGCTTTGTCTGAGAGATTTTTTCAGCCCTGTGTAAATGTATCAATCCAGATCATATACACTTAAAAACTCCGTCCCACCACAGTAAGCAGGGGCGTTCCAAGGACTAATGGCTCTCCCTAGTCTCAACTTGCCATTGATTTCCTATTTTCTGTTCCTTTCCTCTGCTTTCCAAAGCTGTTTTCCTGCTAATGCCACAAACACAGGTGTGTTTAGTTAGTCGCTTTGTCATGGTGAGAAGCTCTCCTGTTCCCAGCTGCTTGCACTTGTGTACAGACATCAAAATTCAATTATCCAGCCGCACTCAGTCACAGAGGAGGGGCCAGGTCTGGTTCGGGTAGATATCAGTAAGGTGGATGCCATGACTTCATCCGTGTCTACACTATGGGGACTATCATGGCATAGCCACGAAAGGGTCTTTGCATCTTGGCAGGAACATCACCTCCTGAAGGATTCTTCCATTGATCTAGCCGCGTCTACACCCGGGGTTAAGTTGGCCTCGCTACGGTACTCAGGGCTGTAGATTTTTCATCCCCTTGAATGCTGTTCCTATGTCGACCTAGCCTTTCAATGCAGAGTAGGCCTCTGAAAGAGACAGCTCGGTTGGCTGGGGCACTTGTAATCTTCACCTCTCTCTCCTGCGTCTGTCGCTTTCACAATGGTAAGATGTAGGCAGGCCATAAACCTGCTTCTGTTCTCCAGCTCACGACCCCGCCACATGAGATTTGGACCCATTACCTTCAGCCCCAAAAGACTGAGCGCTAATGCTTGCGCGAAGAGAAGAACTTCACTCCGTAGTAGCAATACCAGGCTGTTATCCTTTGTATGGCTCGACTACGCAATGGGGACAATGCAGAAACTCCATCTGCCCAGCTGCTGGAATGGACTAGGAGTTTCCCAACAAGCGTGCTTCTGATGCGTCACTCTGTTGCATTGCGTAACCGGGACGGGGAACGGCAACACCCATGGGATGGAGTTCACAAACCCTACACCGGACAGGAAGGGGTTAAAGAGCCGCCATCGGCTCAGTAAGATCGGGGGGACTTAAAAAGAGGGAAACCCACTGGGGGGTGGGGGAGCGATGATGGTGAACAGGCTTGTGCAATTGAGACTGCAGCCTGCCCAGACCCCCTGGCAGGAGGCTGGGCTGGGACTGGACTGCTGGTTTGATTGAGCCCAGCAAGCTACGGTTGTGCATTGAGTCTGGCCGCTGCAGCCGGGGGCCTGCCTGTGTGGAAAGGGGCAGAAAGTCAAGCCTGACAGGGCTGAAGAGTCTTTTGCTTTACGCTTCTATTGTATCTGAAGGACTCCGTTACTCCAGAAGAGGCTGAACTCTCTAAAATGACTAGGCCAGAGAGCTAAGCCATACCTACAGAGAAAGTGGGCCAAAGAAAATGTGGGGAAACTGAGGCAGGGCTGCTGCAACACACCACGCCACATGGAGGTCCCCGGACATGGCACTTTTTGTGACAAGTTACAACCCATTAAAAAAAAAAAACAGAAGTTTCAGTTGCTTGTTTTTAACCTCAGAAAAGTACTTATGTCTTGATTTTGGTTCTGTTAGCTGAACACTCTTCACCCTACAGTAGTATTAGGTTCAATGGGCTAAAAAGCATTTTTGAGCAAGATACCGTCTGGGAAGAGCTCACGCCAATATAATCATTGAAGAAAAAAGTTATTACATGGAGTATAAATAAGCAGAGAACAAATATTCCTCCATGGTTTTCCTCTTGTAAAAACTTGATTTGGTCCTGGCAAATGATAGCAGTGGGGCTAAGGGAAGCCAAGGAAAGAATATGATGATTTTAAAGTGAACTCTACAAACAGCTGGCTTCCCATTTGTGCTGGGCTCCTCAGAGCTTAGCTATCCCTTAAAACAGAGGCAGAGGATGCAGCTTCAGATTCAGACTAACAGAAGGCGTTTTATTTAAGCCTGTGCAGTTTCTAACAGGGCTGCTCCATGAGAGGTATATGTGTGAGAGAGAAAGAGACTCAGGCCTGTCCACACCGAAAAGTTATACCAACATGGGTGCTTCAGTCAGGACTGTGCAAAAGTCATGCCACTGACATACAGCCCTACGGACATAGCTGTGTCTGTATCGACAGAAGAGGCCATGCACCGACATTATTAATTTCATTCAGGGTCAGGGAGGCTGTGTTCCTACCCTGACAGAAAAACCCCATCTGTTTCTGTAGACTTCCTCTACAAATAAAGGCCTATGCCAGTATCGTTTATGTAGTGTAGCCATACCCTCAGAGACAGGCATCTTTTTGCACCAAGTGACTTTTCTCATTAGATTGTTCTTTCCTGGGGGCAAGGGAGAGAGCAGCTTTTGTAGATAATGTCCATTTTGTGGGTAGCTCACCCCCCCACACACACAGACCCTGGGACTAGTAGGGAAATGAGGGTTTTTTTCACTGAAAGTTTCAACAAAATTGAAAAAAAAAATTGTCTACACTTTCAAGAGAAAATTTTGACTTTTCAACGAAAAAATGGAAAATGATTTCCTTTGGAGGAGGAGGGGTCGATGAAAAATTGGACATTCTCAATGAAAGGAGATTCTGTCCATGACAACTTTCGTTTAGTTGAAAATTTAATTTTCTATTGACTGAAAAAGTTCATCGGGAACTGTTGGTCCAGCTGTGGCAGGGCACTGCAGCGCTGACACGCTCATGGCTGTTACTTCAGTCGGGGAGAGCAGGGTGAGATGCATGGGTCCCCCCAGCCGCTTTGATGAGGTGTGGTGAATGCAGAGAGTGCATCCACTGACTGTACCCTTAGGAGCTGAGTACAGGGAAGTGTCAAAGGCCTGTGGGGAGCTGGTGAGCACAGAGCCCAAGGTCAGAGGCAATGGCTGAGTTGTTGTGCTGGGGAAGGTACTGTAAGGTAGCGGGCAGGCTCCCCACAGAGTCAACACTGCACAGCTCCTACCACCAAGTCCAACCTCATGCAGCTTGCGTTCAGCTCATCCAGGAGGGGACAATTCCCAGACTATCCCAGTTCAATGAGCCTCCTACTGGATTGATGCTTGAGAGGGTTGGTGGCGAGTCTCAGGTGAGCCCTGCCGGCGTGGTGCTGGGTGAGTCTGGAGGAAATGGCAAGCCAGGGAAGGGTGACTACCGGTTGAGGCCAGCATTGCTAGGGTCGTATCGGCTCTTGTATTTGGCTCACAAGCCCCAGTCCCTGTCTCTGGGTCATGGAAGATATAATGTGAATCTTGGCTGTGTTCATATGCAGGATGGAGGACTTGGCACATCGGTCACATCTGCTGCTCTCTCCGGCCTCCAGCACACAGGTGCAACAGGCTTCTGCTTCCAGTCCCATGTCCTGGTGGGTTGCATGTTGTGAACACTAACTCGTCTCCTTCAAGTTACCCCTTCCTTCCTGGGTCTCCTGGCTAGAAAAGGGCATTCGCTGTCAGCTGAAAATCTTTCCTCAAGCCCCTGCATCTCTGTTGCTCCAGCACCACAAATTCAGGATGAAATTTCACTTCCTCTTCCAAGAGTTCCCAAGGGGGAGTGTGTGCAGCTCCTGCTGCTGGTAATGCCCGCCCAGGTGCCCACTGGTGCACAGAATGGAGCAAACTCAACAGCATCATGGCGCATTCTCCCCCTTTTCTTTTTTTCCCGGCTGAATCAATAATTTAGCACGTTCTAAGTAGTGCAGTTTTGCTTGAAAATTTCCATTTGGCTCATGCATTAGTTGGAAATGAAATATTTAGAGGACAGAATTCAGTTATAAAGCAAGAGCACATTTCTGTCTGTATATTTTAATTTTTTTTAACTAATGAGACACTGCAGCCCATCTCCAGTCTCTCGGTATTGGTGGCTTTTCCCTCTTCCCCTTGTGAGGCAGGAGATAATATCCCCCTTTAAAAAAAAAAATAAAGTCAGACATGTCTTACAAATCTCAGGGCCCACACTCTCAGATTGCAAATGTTCAAAGGAATTTCCCAGAAGGCTTTGGGAGAGAGAGTGGAGTAACCCAGCATCCCCATGGTTATGCTTGTACTAACTGGGGATTTATTTGCAAGGGGGAAGTCAGATGATTCTTTTCACTTAAACTATCTGTTCCCTGGTGCTAAACCTTCAATAATTTCCCAGAAAGGGATTGGATTCTTGTCACACAGGCACACAACCCCATCACCTCCATCTCCTCCTCTGTTTTTCTGTGGTTTGCATTTTCACTTGCTAAATATATTATGACGTGGTTTTTACCTCTGTCTGTGGCTTTGAGATGTTTGCAAGACTTTCCTCCCCTGGGAGTTTCATGAATAACTTACTGATGCTAATAGCTAAGCAGAGGAAAAAAAGATTTTTTTAAAAGTATTTTGTGATTGGGTTTTGGAGGGGATGTTGTATTCTAGGATATCATTTTTAACAACTGAGCCTCCATCACACCTTCTGGTCTGCATTCATTTGAGAGGTAGTGTGGCATAGTGGATAAAGCAGTGGACTTGGTCTTTAGAAAGACCAGCATTCCATTCCAAGCTCTCCAATTCCTCTGCTGAGTGACCTTGGGCAAGCCATGTCCCCTCTCTGTGCCTCAGTTTCCACATCGGTTAAATGGGGATAATGATCCTGACCTCCTTTGTAAAGTGCTTTGAGCTCGATGGATGAAAAGAGCTAGATAAAAGAGAGGTGGTGTTATTAGCATGTTATTAGTGTAATCTGTTGAAAACCTTGGGAGTTTGAGATTTACAGAAGCTGCTTGCCAAGAAGTAGACAACACTGTAACATACAAGGCCTGAAGGAGGATACACGACACAGCACAGCAGGTGTGCTCCACTTGGACATTTCCCTAGTGCATTCAACAGTAGAGCAAGTGCATTCTGCCTAGACAACTCTCAGTGGTAGTCAAACAGTTAAAATTGCGTCTATGGGCATGTCTGCACTGCAATTAAAAACCTGCACCAGCTGACTTGGGCTAAAGGGTTGATTAATTGCCATGTAGACATTTGTGCTGGGGTCTCGGGTCTAGGACACTGTGAGCTGAGGCTCCAGGACCCTTGAATAGCTGAATATAACATAGTGGAACTTACAGTTATCTTTCATACTTCTGAGGCTGTGCAGCCCTTCTATCCTTAGCAGAGTAGGTGGGAAACGTTTTTCCAATACTGCAAACATTTTTGACATTTCAAAAAACTGTCCTACCTGGAATCAGGATGAAAAGTCAAAATCTCAAATTTTCATGAACCAAAAGTCTGGAAAAAAAACCAAACGAACTCTGGGTCTGAGCAATTAAAATATCTTCTGCTTTTTTTTAATTAGCATTTTACTATAAATTAACTTACATTTCTAAATGAGAAGTTGTTTCAGATCAAAAAATCGGAAGGGTTTTTTTTTAAAAAAACCATTGAAACAGAATGTTTTGACAATTTCCTTGAAATGGGGAATTCACTGAAAGCAACCCTTTCCTGTGAACAGTTTCAGTTTCAACAAGTAGGCACTTTCAGACAAAAGATGTTTCAGTGTTAAATTCCCTACAAGATCTAATCCTTAGTTCCTACTAAGAATGATAAAGAGGGGGGACAGGTGGTGCGAGTTGGGAGTGGTAGCATTATGACCGGATACGGATGACTTCTAGGAGTCAGACCCCAATCTCGTTTCACATAGGCCGCCTAGCGACCTTCGGTGATTTTTTTCAATCACTATTGACATGGGCTGGATCCACCGCAGTGACCTGGACAATATGTTCACCTCAAAAAGATATAATAAATGTAAGGGGTACACAGTTGATCTTAACTAGATACATTGAGGTAAAACTACCCATGCCTTGTTTCCACTCTGATTTTTGCTTTGAGACAGCTATCTCAATGTTTGTTTAAAAAAAAAACCACCCTACCCATGCCTTTCACTACAGTGAAGATGTAGCCCTAGAGATGAGAGGCTGTATATTCTGTTCCCAGCTGCAGGGACTATCCACTTCTCCTAAATCTTTCTCTTTGTGACTGTACTTCCTTCATGTTAAGGTTTCAGATCTCAGACAGATTTACATGGGTGTCATAAGGCATTTTCTGCTGATAATATTGATCTGGTTGACTGTTTCCACAAGCTGCTTAGTCATTACCTCAGTTCCACGAAGATGTGATTAAAAATAATAAAAAAAAAAAACCCTTCTGTTTCAGGTGTGAAACAGCTTAAGATAACTAATTATTTGCACAGCTTGCCTCTCTGAGCTCCTCTGTACTTTAGATAAATATTTTGTATACGTTTGAACTTGGAAATTAGAAGAGAAGTTGAGTGATGTTGATCTTGAATCCAGCTTTGCTGTCTAGATCTCGCTGTGTTTGAGAAGTCAATCCATTCATCTTCAGCAAATTGGGGAAGGCAGAAAATTGATATTTTTCTAATATTTGCTCAGCCTATTGTCTCTTGCTGTGTATTCCCTGGAGGAAAGGCTTTTGCAGAAATTTAATCACTCGGTCTTAAGACCTCCTTGGCTATGTTGCTTTGGAGTGTATAGTGTTGAACATATACATACAAAAATATATTCACTGGGCCTAATTGTCCTTTCATTCACACCAGTGTAAATCGGGGTAATGCCATTGAATCAGTGGCAGTCCACTGGTGTAAAAGTGGTGTAAGTGAGAGAAGAATCAAGCATTCCATCATAATTCTGGTTTCACACATGGCTTGACTCAAAGCCCACTGAATTCCATAAAAAGGGTCCCATTGCCTTACTGGTCATTGCACCAGGAGGCCTGTGCACCGGTGTAACACAGGAGAAACTCCATTTTAGCCAGTGGAGCTAAATGGGTGTGAAACTGGGAGGAAGCTGAGGCCCCATCTCTTCACCATGACAGTAGAAGTCATTGGTTCCTGTAAAAAGTATACCTTCCGAAAAGGTGCTACCAACATTAGTAACATGACCTAGACCTTTTTAACAACACTTATTGCCCATCTCTGCAACATCAAACGTCGCCTCTGGGGGCAGGGCTTCCCAAAATCCCACCATGCCTGCGGGCAGCCCCAGTTGCCCAATGTAGCCACGAGCCAGGGATACATTTGTGTGGTTGTCAAGGCCAAGATGGGTTATCCACCCACTTCCTGTTTCCAGAAAGGAAGCAAAGTAAAGGCTATAGAAGGGTGGATGAAAAGATGACAGGTCCCCTAGTGCATGCGGACTGGAATTTGATACATTAGCAGAGCTGTGTTAGAGCCCGGGGTTGCTGAAGAGGGGATTAAGATACACAGGCATATTGGCACCAGGTATCATGTTGTACCCTGCTTGGCTCTGGCCAGCAGTGTATTTCTCCTCCTTTTCTAAGCACTAGGGATGACGAATTCATCCCTGTGTTGGTGCTGGGGCTTCCACAGGGATTGAAGACAGACAGCTGCCCTCGTTCTGGGGCTGCGGAACCACATTGGCCCCCTCTGCATGCTAGAGCCACCCCAGAGCAGCTCTAACCTAACTTGCACCCCTGCTGCAGTGGGCGATTTCTAGAGCTCAGAATTGCCCTCACCATGCCTCTTCTTCCTCTTTCCTTCCCGCAGCACACCCATCCCAAATCGCTCCCCGTGCACAGCTGGCAGAGTACGTCTGGCCTACAGTCTATGCAGCTGGAAAGAGGACTGGGGTGGCAAAGAATCCATACACATGGCCATTTCACAGCTGCTACGTGGTGAAACGTGGCACTCTCTGGGGGAAGGCTTTAAAATGCTGAGCGGAGCAAACTGAGGGCAGGCAACTTTCTCTTAAGTGCCAGGTGGTCTGTGGCATCCTTAGCTTATAATTGCCATCTGTTTTCTGGTTTGTAGCTCAATGCTATTTTAAGCAGCACAGGGTTGGTTTGGATTTCCAAGGCTGGCACTTTAACATGTGGACAAAACTATTGTTTTGGACTCTCTGAACAACTTTCAAGCCAGTTGCTGAGTTAAGCAGGACAGAGGGAAGAAGAGAAGGGTCCTTCTTCATTAATAACTCACTGGCAGTCCGAAGGAAATCTTTCTAGTCAGCTCTTTGTAGTTGATTCTTGATAGGAGTCCTATCACCGTTAACATTATTGTTAAACTCCTGTGTTCTCACTGACAGAGCGAATTATAATAATTAACAGAGAACTCGTGAACTCGTCAAACTGATAATTATAAACCACAGGAACTTTTATCATTAATAGATGCCATTCAGCAGTGAGGGATGGGGGGAAATGCAAAACCTCTTTTGATTAAAGATATAGCAGCAAGGATTCATGTCTCTGTCCAGCCTTGATCTCCTCTGGAATCTGGGCTATGTCTCCTCCAGACACCACAGAGACCAACTAACTGGTGCCCCGGGAGAGCCAGGATTTGGCATTCCATTCTCCAAACTGAACAAGCAATTATGCACAAATAGTTGCCTAGAAATCCAACAGAAACCCTCCTGGGCAGCTTTCCCTAGGCCAGTGCTGCCAACACTTTCAGGCCCCAGACACTCCCTGCTGCCTTGCTTGAGAAATGAATATTGGATCAAAAAGTTCTATTTTTGACTGAAGCCTCAAAAATCAAAATATTTCAGCCATAAACGGACCTCTTGGTGAGGGGAAGCTGTGCATCCCGGAGTCCCCAGCTGTAGTGCAGTATGGAAGCTGGATTACAGCTGGGGATGCTGGCCCTTAGAGGTGAATGGGGACATGAGAAACAAACGACAGCTCTCATGATGTTCTGTAACTCCCATTTTCAGCCAACAGATTTTGACGAAAGCCGAGTTTTCCATGAAAAGCTGACACTTTTTGTGAGATTTATTTCATTGAAAACCCAATTTTGTATCCAACTGTTCTGTTAAAGTCATTTTAACCAGCCTCATGCTGGAGCGGTACCGTAAGGTTGGTTTCATGAGTTAGTTGTAATAACAGCTACAGAATGAATGTCAAGTCAGTTCTTTCTGTGCTTCTTCGGTATGGGTGGGGAGGGGGATAGGAGGAACAAGCTGGGCCCTGTCTAAATTGGGTCACAAACTGAGCGAGCCAGAAAATAACACCCGAACATGACTGACAAGAAGGTGGTTGTTTTTTAATTAATTCCATCATGCTAGCTTTGCCCTGGGGAAGAGTTTGTGTCTCATCCAAATACATGTCACTGGTTCAGCAGAGGATTTTTTTTTTCCTCTTCTCAGCTCATTCAGTGACTTTTGCTTAGCTATTCTCCAAGTTCCCCTCGTGTCTATTGTGAGTTTTCTCTCCTGGACAGTAAACAACAAATGGTCCTTTTCACCCAGGAGATAAGATTGTTCATCTTCCAAAGTCACCGCCACTTGTTCGCTGGGTCTGGAACTGTTTGAGTAATGAGTCTCCAGGAGAACGTATGTTTCTTTTTGCATGTCCTTTTCTTAACAAAGATCTGAGATTCCCAAGGCAGCAGCTTTACCAGAAGGCAAATGCAAAAGGGCCGCATCTGAAGGGCACAAGTTACAGAGATGTTGCTTTTTGCTTTTTTCTCTTTTCCAATTGTCTTTTTTGCCAGGCACAGCCAATGAACATTAGGCCCTTTATGCAAAAATTCCCACCTGGACTGGCACACACCTTGTGGTACAGATTTGCTTCCACCACGATACAAGCTGTGCTTCTTCAATGGGTTCATTCCTGATCTTAATTTTAAAGGAAGCAAAAAGTTCCCTGTATCCTCAAAGTTTTGCTTTTGTGCCTCTTTTGTGTTATGTTCCCTGCTCCTTCCCATGGCTCTGCCTTTGTGCGTGTGTGTGTGCGTGCACGCGTGCGATCAGAACTGGTGTTATCCCCAAGTCTGAGCCAGACTCTTCCCCATCCTGCTGTCCCATCATTTTTCTGCCTACTGCATCCAGGTCTCTCCTAAACCCCTACTCTAATTCTGCCTGTCTCGGTCCCCTCACCTGTGTCAGCACTGATGGATGCATTTCTCATGTGCATCCAGCACCTGAACAGATGAGGACGCAAGCAGCAGAAGAGGAAGAGGAGTGGAGCATCTCCAGCAGAGCCCTGGGTTCATTCACATCGCCCTTTTCTCCAGAGTTCTCGAGGACCCATTAGCTTAGTGCTTCCCAAATTCAGGCACTCAGGTAACATTGGTGGGTGCAGGTAAGAAAGGATTTAAGTCCATCTCTATTCAAGGCAGCATTTAAGCATGTGCTTAACTCTGAGCATGTTCCGATCCCAATGACCCTGAATAGAAGTGTTTTCCTGAGCTGGAGTCCAAATAAACTTAGTTAGATATGCTTTATTTTCCTTCCTCTCCCATTCCACTTTTTCCCTGAGCCTCATCTCTTCCCCCCTCTCTCTCACACGCACACACACGCTCCCCTGCCTGTTTTCATTTCCCCTTTTGCTTCACCCCTACGCTAACCTTTAAACACCCTTCCATTTCACTCTTTCCTCAGCCTTTCTCCCATTTCTACCTCCTCCTTTCCCCATTTCACTGCTGCGTTTGCCCCTTCTGTTCTCCACTCTTGCTAACAAGCACATAACGTGTAGAAATAAAGCAGTGTTGCAGTGTTTACATTAAAATGTGAAGGGGGCAGGGAAATCACAGCCACATTAGCAATGTTCACTCAGATGATTGTATTGAAATCCAAGTCTGTAAATTTGACAGGGCTAAGAGTAAACCAAAGCAGATGTGTCCATCACTCCAGCAGCATTATTAGGGCTAATCCTAGACAATACAGGGAAAAACAGAGCAAGCGCCTGCATGCAGTTTCGCTCCTAATTGTCTGTGCATGCTGTGTACTCACACACCTCTAGACTCCTGGATACACAGGGCCTGACCCATCATTACAGTCACTGACACAAATGCAAAGTGACTGCACAGGGCGTGTTCTTCCCAGGAACGTTACTTTGCACTGGTGTCAATGGTGACTCAAGGTGTGGGGGTGCAATGGAGAACTGGGCCCAGGCTGTAATGCTCCCAGCTTTCACTCCACTCCCCAGCATTCTGATGTCATCTGCGGAGGCAAAACTTCAGAGCTTTGGTCCAGAGTCTTTGCTTATTTACCTTATGCTCTGGAGACTTGTTCCCATGCTCGGCTGGAACCCAGCATAGCCATGAGAATAAAGACATGAGAAAAAAAATACCAAGTTTTTACTCCACTCTGAAATGTGAGGCATGAAAATGAAATCCAGGTTTCCTTCCCAATGACTCCATAAAACAATGAAAGAGATTATTTCTCTTGGCTTGCCAACTCCGCCTACAATCTGAGAGTCAAGCTGGGTTCTGTCTGTCTCATGTGCCACCAGGAAGAAAGAATATTCTGGCCAAATTAGCCGCTCAGCAACTACTGTGCAACCCCCGTTGTTCTTTAATTATGACCTCAGTGATACCTGGCCAAACTCAGTAGCCATCAACAGGATTCCAGCTGGAATTTAGGAAATAATTCTCTTGATGATGCACAAGAAGGGACACAACTCAGCTGACTCTCTCTTACCTGTGCTGGCTTAGCAGGACAAATGGGAGTGTGAATTCAGCCAACGGCCCTGACTGAGAGATTATTCAACAGGAGCAGCGAGAAGGTGCCATTTTCACATAGTCCCTGTTTGCTGAGCAGAGCTGCGCTTTTGGAAACATTTAAGTCAGGAACAAAAGTTCGGTTGGGTTCTTTATTATCCCAACAAGTCTGGCCCAGCCTCTCTGCCAATGCACACAAAACACATTGAAAATCCAAGTGCACAGTTGACTTGCTGCAGGCCATTACCTGCGTGCTGTTCTGGGGCCACAAACCTGCTGTGGAGGCCATGTTCAGAAGGGAAAGGAGAAGGCCCATGTTGCCCTTGCCAGCCTTATGCACAGAGGCATCATGCGCATTCAAGCATTTAAAATACATTAAAGAAGCACTTCCTTTGAAGTGGGAAACTATCTCTATTTAATCAGAGAGAAACAACTTTTCAAACGATTTTTTTTTCCTCTTTACCTTCAGCTGTCTGGCTTCTCCTGCGGATAGTACCATGAATAAAACATGCATATCCCAATTAAATCTTGATTTAATTTCACTTCTTTGCAAAGCTGATGAACTCAAGTGCTTTCATAAAGACACTGAACATTAGCATTCTTTTGTCATGCACTATCCAGTCAGAGGAACAAGAGACTAAAAATAATCACCCGCGTCCTTCCTGGCCCTGCCAAACTCTCTGCCAATTTAGGGAATAAATCCCCAGTTGAGATAATCCTCAGGATTAGCTGCCATATGCAGCCCATGGTCATCTACAGACTCATGGGGGTGGGGACTGGACCAAAATAAAGGGACCCCCACTGAAAACAGAAGGAGGGAAGGGAAATCAAGGATGGATGGTTTCATATAACCAGCCAGTCTAGTAGCCTTTTTCTTAAATGCTGTCCATGTTGCAGCCAGCTGGTATGGCTTAAAATGTATTCTGATATACCCCTGCAATGGTGATTGGCCAAATGATTGTTATTTTATGTTTACATGTTTATTGATTTGTATTTCCTTAGGTCCTAGGGAACTCACATTAGTAATCTGGTTCATAGACCCATTGTACTACATGAGCAAGTAATAAGACAACAGACAGTATCTGCCCCTATAGAGAACACAATCCAACAGGAAAGATGCGAGAGGTAAGTGACACACAAAGTCTGGGCTGGGTAGAGGTGGGAAGACAGTATTATTTATTTAATGATGTAACTAGGTAGCAAGAAAGCAAAAGGGTTTTTGCATAATTATTAGCAGAGCTGATCAAAAAATGAAAATAAATGGTGTGAAAATTGTCAAAGTCATTTTCATTTCCTTTTTTTGTTTCTTGGGTATTCTCGGGACATTTTTTTTTTTTTTGCAAAATTTTTAATTGACAATTTCTATCCTTTTTGACAATTGATCCTTTTCCATTTTCAAAAGAAATGTTTAGAAAGTGAGTTTTGGACAGCCTTCTCACATCAAAGGACGTCTGATTAGTTACTTCAAAAATTACACATTCTTTTTAAAAAAACGGCTTATTTTGAAAATGGAAAATGACATTGAATGAAAAAAATAGACAAAAATTTCACAAACCAACAACTTTTAATGAAAAATGTGTCAATACCAAAAAAGGACAATTTTCATTTAAAAAAATAATTTTATCTACAACTAATCAAGCACGCATTGAAGTCATTGGAGAGACTCCCATGGACTTCAACAGGCTTTGAATCAGATCCTATTTGCCAAGCCATTGTCATATGGCAAATTTCCAAAGGCATCCCAGAGGAGTCAGTTCTTAGGAAAGAGTTTTAAGATGATTGTATGCAGAGGCTGACCAGGTCAGGTCGAATAAGAAACAATCTGAAACAAGCCCTACATATTTTCTATCTTTCTATTGGAACTGGCCAAAATGTTCCAAATTATGTTTTTTCAGTGAAAAAATTAGTTGACTTTATCAGCAAAATGGTTGTGAAAAGTGTTCCCACTTTTCACTTGCTCCTCTGTCTAATCTATTTCATGCCCATCCCTATAATCTCTCATCACGGATAGGTACTCTCTATTGTTTGAAGCTCTTCACAGAATATTTTTAAATGTTTTTGTGCTACAGTTCCCAGTTGCTTTTTCATGAACTTTTAAGCCTTGATCTTGCAAAGATTTATGCATTTGCTTAACTTTATGCAATATGAATAGTCTTATTGACTTCAGTGTCTTGAAGTTGTAGTCAGATAGGGAAGCAGAGCTGGCTGAAAATTTTGGTAAATGTCTTTTTGATCAAATGGAAATTTTTGTGGAAAACATTAATGTGTGGGGCTTCATTTAAAAACAGGACATCTTGAAATCTGAAACATTTTGGGTTTTGGCTGTTGAAAATATTCTTGGTTTTTCAACAAAAACCCAAAAAATGTCATAGACAATTTTTAACAAAATTTATTTTCATCAACATTTTTCATGAGGGGAAAAAATTCACTTCCCTGCCAGCAAAAATATAACCATGGAAACTGTCTCTGTTTCATTTCCATTCGGGACCAAAGAGGGAAAACTAATAATTTAATGTGCTCATAAGATTTGCAGCCAAAAAAGTTCTAAATAATTGGGGGAAGCAGGAGCATTTTGACAGCTGACGCTTGATCTGGTCATTAATACACAAGACTGGGTCTTCGGAGAGCTATTTACTCTCACTAGAGCTGTGCTACTGAGCCCTGGTCTATGCTACGAACTTATGTCGGTAAAACTACTAAAATCCACACCCCTTAGTGACGCAGTTATACCTACTGAGCTCCTGGTGTAGACAGCGCTTTGTTGATGGGACGGCTTTTCCCATCAACATAGCTGCAGCTTCTTGGAGGGGCGAGTACCTACGCCAACAGGAGATGCTCCCTCGTCGGCATAGGTAGCGTCTTCACTGCTATAAGTGTAGACAAGCCCTGAGTTTGCCTCTCTGTATGAGTTTGGGCAAATAATTTCACCTCTCTGTGCCTCAGTTTCCCAATAAGTACAATGGGGGGGGGGAGTAGAAAATAGGAAGATATTGGCTGGTCCCTCCTTCTTTTAAGAAAGGAAACCATACCAGGAGCCATACAGTTAATAGAAAGAAACAACTCCACGGTAGTCACAATAAAGCAATGTTCAATGGGAAACCATGTAATGGCTATTTTCATGGGTCATTGCAGGAGATTATGAATTCCACTTCACAGCTCAAACAGCTAAAACAGCATTCAACAAAGTTAAATGTACTCCGATGCCAGAGAGATCACATCGCTTCTGTGGCAGGCGGAGCACCCGCTCGGGGTGGGAGTGATGCTTTAGGCAACTCCTTGCCTTTGAAGAGTTTGGCATGATTTCCCTGTTGTGTCATGTGCTGCATTGGGCAGGCTACTGCTCATTCCCCACTGGCCGGGACCCAGCAAAGTGCTTAAGCATGTGACGTCAATGTGACTTAGGCATGTGCTTCAGTGCTTTGCTCAGTATCTTGTGGGAGCAATGATGATTATATCCATTCCCCAGGGGGAAGGTATAGGCCATCAAGACCTATTCAGCACAAGATGCTGAGGTAAGTGGAGCGCCGGTTATCTCACAAGGTGCTTCTTGTGCAAGAGCTCCATGAATGCTTTGGAGGAGGGAAGCCATGAAGCACTGCCGGTTCTGCAGAGAGCTCTTCCCCAGGGTAGCGAATACTGCGAGGTGTGGGAACTGTGCTGGTGCCTATTTCTTGAGGAAATCATTTGCTACATGGTAGCCAAGTGAGTGCACAAGCCATAGCGATGAATTGTCGCCAACAGTTATACAAGGGGGCAAGAAGGGCTGGGAGACTGGAACGCAGCAGCAAAGGAATTGCCAGACTGGATCAGACCCTGGGCCCATCTAGCCCAGAGTAAAGGATAATCTGCCCTCCCCACGTTAAGTCTCATCCTGGATTCTAGTGGTTAGAGATTGGCTCTGAAGGCTGCACTTAGAGGGGAGAGAAGAAAAAGATGACTCTTCAGTTAAGAATCTGAATCCCTGGCCCAGCTGGTGTGAGATTTATTTCCTCCGCTCTCCCAAAGGGCAGTTTATTCCTATTTTCAAGTCTGCCAAGTGGGGGTGGGGTGGCAGGGAGGGAGTGTTGAAATAAAGGTGTTAACTGTCTGGAGATGAGGGGAAATACAGTGTTTAGTGTTTTTAGGAACTCGCAGGGGAAGAATGTATAAAATTGCTATAATAACCCCAAGTATTAGAGTCTGCTTCCAGGAGTGTGTTTTAGTGAGCGGCTAAGCCAGCCTCTGACTGACCCTTAGTGCAGGATGTACTGTAATATATAGATATAAAATAAAAGCCAGGGAAAAGAATTAAAAACAAATTACTACATCTGATTACTTTAACGCCCCATCCATCTCTGGACAGGTTCCCCAACTCCATTCATAAGCATTTGTGCAGGTTGTCAAATTCCTTCCCTTCCCCTCCTCCCCCGCCATAGAAACTCAGTGATTTACTAGTCTGTGTGATCGATAAGCATCTGAGATGCCTTATTTATAAGATGAGGATTGTGATGTACTGCAAAGAAGTTTCAGTGAGCATTGCTTTTGATTTATGGATTTGCTGACGCTATTATAAACACAGGGCCTTGTAAATATCCGATTTATTTGTTAACTTTCCGATTCCGCACGAATGCCAGGGATAAGTGGAAGACATTATGCCCCAGTTTGGGAAACCAGAGCTTCAACTCAGTAGGGGTCAGTGTCTGACAGATCAGAAGTTTGACTCATGTAACAACCTGGTTGTTATGATCGTGACACTGGCAGACCAGGTGCCAGCTCACACCAAAGCCCCTAGGCCTCACTGAACACTGGAAGCCAGTCTGTCTCACCTGTGTATTAGTATTGTTAGAATAGATATTAGAGTTATAACTATGTATTTAGTGTTTCTGAAATGCTTGGAGGATCCTGCATGTATTAATCTTACTTATAATATCTGTGTCCCATGGCCCAGCGGGGCTCCGGCCAAAACGTGCCAACTGTGTCTCTTGCGGCACTGCAGACCGACTGGAGTCAGCTGCCCCGGGCCACTTCCTACCCTGCCCTTTGGGAGTACCTGGCTCCGTGGGGCATCCTGAGTCTCCGCGTTGTACTTGGCTAGTGGCCGCCCTGGCGGTTCTTCAGGAGATGGAGGCTCCTGGGCAGGCAGTGGGCGTCTGGGCTCAGCAGCAGAGGCAGCAGCTCAGAGCAAACAGGAGGCCTCCATCTCCCTCGCTGTCTTGGCCGCAACTGAGCCAGTGGCCTGCCTTCTTATACTTCCTGTCCCGCCTACCCACTTCTGGTGGGAGGGGTGAAGGTATTCTGGCTCCTCCCACCTGAGTAAGGAAGGTTGCCCCTCCCCTTCTGGGTCGGAGGGAGGCCACACTGCCTCACTGCACACATGTTTTTAAGCAACTTGCTGAATGAGGGCCATATCTATTATATCGCTAGCATGCAAAAGGAGACAATAAGAACAAGCCACCTCGCCATAGGCTCCCTGTTCAGTTATAGCAGGAAAATGGCGAACGGCCGTGCATGCTCACTGTGATTGGAAAACAAAAAGGTACCACGCGCCACCATTAATTGCTAAGCAAGGGTAGGGGGGAGCAAAGGATAAAGTTATTTTACCTGCTCAGTGGGATAATGAAAAGCTGCCTAACCCCCCCCTCACCTTTTTCATTACGGTGCCATTCATTATAAAGCCAGAAAGAATTAACTATGCTGCGTTATCAGATAGAGAAAAATATTAATAGCAAAAGTGGGAAAGAGAATAGAGGAATTTTTGCTGCGTTAATTAAACCACACATCCTCAGTGACTTCAGTGAATGGTTGGACTTCCTGGGGCTTAGCAGATCCCTAGTGCATGTGATACCATCTTTGAGAAAGGAACTATCCAATTCGAGGAACTTTTCCATCTAAAGACAAAGTCCTGGGTTGCATTACATGCTTGTGTGTTGGTGGCCATTGTGGCTGACAAACGGGGTACTGAAAGGGGACCTCCAATGTTCAAAGCATGCATCACTGCAGCTTGAGTCTCAGTGTTTGCAGGCAGGGGCCGTGACAGTCTCTCCTTCTCTGTGAATCAGGTGCAGAAGAGGATATGCAGCACATGCTGGCTGCTGAGTTACTCCTGTGCAATCACTGAAGTGCCTCTTCACTCTTCTGCATAAGTTTGCTGGGGTTGGGGCATCTCAGGGCAGGGTGGTAGAGCAACCTCCATGGGGCCATTGCACCCTTTCCCACCCGGGTGAATTGGGAGTGGGTGGAAAGAAACATGGGCCAGTGCTGCTGGGACACTCTCAGAGTCACAGTTCGCTCCCTGGTCCACTCCTGGTCCAGTGCAGATATGTGCTGCTCTTTACTATGAGTAAACGTAAACCCCCAGTCCAGACCCACAGCAGCATCTTGAGAACCAGAAAGCGAAATCGATTCTACAGCAGAAGGTCAACTTGACGAGTCTCATGTCATAATTTCACTGGAATGCAGGATGTAAACAATCAGTGCAAGTGGTGAACAAGATGTCCAATTTTCAAAGTTATTTTAGGTGTTTAGAGGTAAGAACTCGTAAAAATAGATATGATTTCTATCAGCACATTGTATCTTTAAATCAAGCCAAGAGGCAGACAAGAAATTTAAACAGGAGCACACCTCAGCTTGACGGGGGTCTGATTTTTAAAAGGGCTTTTATCCTGTGTGGGTTTATTCTACATTATAAAACCCTGAAAGTAACAAAACTCATCCACAATTTCTAATAAACAGCAATTGACAGAGTCTGCAGCTTCACCTCTCACATCACCACTGCACGGTTTCAAACCCGGCTCAGCTGAATAAAAATGGGTTGTTTCACTAGGAGAAAGCCCATTTTTCAAGCCATGATATCGGTTCTCAAACTTTGACTACATATGCAAGTGATGGCAAAACACTGTAGCCTGCATGGGGTTAATTAACGGAGGCACTCTTGTGCTAAGTTACAGGGCAAAGCTCAATTAAGTGGGGAACTGAAATGGATAATTCCATTAAAATGGATGTATTCACTGTGTCTGCCACCGACACGTGTCATGCCGAGGAATATGTTCAGTGAAAGTTTGTATTTCACCAGCCTTGCTTCCCTGTCGCTATCATCCCAAAATGACTGCAGTAGAGGTAGGAGCAATTAGTAAAGCACCACAGGCCGAGTTCATGCCTGGAGTAACTCAATCACTATCGGTAGATACATTGGGGATGAATTTGATCCACAAACCACAGGAGGGGATCAACCTCTTTGAAAAAAGGTGGGTTTTCAGATTATATTAGACAAGTGGCGCAGTTTGGCTGTCCTGTTGCTTCACAGGGACATTTGGGAGACTCAAATCCAGTTCTGAAGTCTGGGCTTGATCCTGGGCTCACACCAGCGAGAATAGGGATAATTCTACTGAAGTCAATGGAGCTAATCTGGATTTCATGCTAGTGGAACTGAGATCAAAATCTGGCTCCTGCTCTCTTGAACCCAGGGTTAGCACAGACAGAGAATGCTGCATATAGCCTCTGGAGAAGGGAGACTGAGCACGTTAGGCTGTTCAACAAGCATCCTTCAAGGAGCTGTTTAGGCCTGTTATTGATGGACTCTGTAAAGAGTTTCCTCCATGAAGACAGTAGCTCTGATATAAAGATGGGGGAAACAGAGGATCTTGTTGGACTGCGTGGGAGCCGCTCTGACTAGAATTTGACCCTCAGTTCCTAAGGGAACAGGGAGACTTTTTCTAAAGACGGCAGCAATGGGCAGGTAAGTGCTGGAGCCCTTTCAACTCCCATCCCTGCCATCTTCAGCAGCGCACCAGCACAGCACAGGAGAGGGAGCTGTCAGCGCCCATGCCGCTCACCAGGCAGACGAGCACATCCAAACGCTGGTAATTAATAGACGATCACAGAGTTACGCAAATGCAGACTGACAGTAGCCCTGCCTCACCCGTAACCTGCGCCTTGCTAACATTAGTTCTACAGCGAGACCCGCTGTCTGTTGACATGTTGTTCCTCCGCATTAATAAATAACTGCCTGAAACAATTACCTGCTAGAAACCACACTTATTATTTTTAATCTGTTTGTTTGTTTGTTCCCCCGGTGAAAGGGACCCAAAATAAATAAATAAATAAGGCTCAGGACGCCTAAGTGAGCAGAACTGCTGCTGCCCCATGGTCCATGTTCCTTCCCCAAGCAAACTTTTTCAAACGCTTCACTTTGAACCCTCCTCTAGGGGTCGCTCCCATCTTTCCTCCCGTTGGCCCCAGCCTCACCCATCTTCTCCCTGTCTCCATGCAAAGGGGGGGCTCACACTGGGGTGTCTTACAGGCCTATGGCCCTGCACTACAGTGCCTCTTGCTTTGAAATCTCACATGGGCTGTTGCAAAGTGGTGCAAACATGGTTCCAATTTTGGGGTGTCACACACCTCTCAGTGCACCTCAGTCCTTCCTGCCCTGCACTCCCCCTGCTATTCCAGCCCTAGGCTCCCCAGAGAGGTTTTGTCCTGAATCCAGACCTGCTATTCCAGTCCTGGGGCTTTCTCGACCAGATGCTCCCAGTCATGCCCGTTCCTACTGAACTGGGGGCAATTCAGCAATGTTAACAAGTGGGGATTCAGCGGAGATCCACCCTATCCAGTTCATATTTGACTTGATGTAGCATCAACCCCAAGGGCTAGTCTTCAGTACAAAGGGTTTGCCACTGGAGCTCTACTCCTCTAGCTATCCAGCAAAGTTCTCCAGTAGAAACACAGGGTACACTGGCAAGAGGAGATGAATCTCCTCCCCAGATGAAATAAGCTGTGTCTGCGGAAGGACTCTTGTCACGTATAAGCTGCATCTACCTGGGGAGTGGGGACTTGCTGCCTAGCAGTGTCACTTAGGGGTGATTCTTGCACAGTCCTAACCGAAATACTTAACGCTGGCAAAACTTTGTAGCATGCCTCTGTCCAAGGCAGTGACAAGCTAATGGGCAGATCTCTGTGCTGCCCACCCAAGAAGCTACAGAAGTTTCACACAGCAGAGCAGTTTGGTAAAAAAGAAAAGCCCTGGAAATGTAATAAACAAAATTGTTTCTTCCTTTCCCAGGGTCAGTTGCTTTGCAGTCAATTTAGGACATTGGGACACCTCTCTGTTTCATTTCTTCGGTTTAATTCTCACCACTTCATTAAAATCTGACCTTCTGGGAACTCTGTGGCTACTGCAGATGTCCAGCAAGAGACGCCATTATATTTTAAAGGCTGTTAAACTGTCCAATGGTATTTTAGCTTCTTTTTTATATTTGATAGCAAATCATCAATCACCATCAGCAAACTTAGCGTATGGCAGAGAATGGAAAAGCAGGAGATAATACGAAAGTATAGAAAGCTAAATCAATTTAATTCCTTTTTTCTATGAGCAGAGGAAAGGTCAGGTGAGATTTCAGTCAATTATCTCATTGTGTTTATTGACAAATCATTGGAGGTTTCAGAGCTGTCAATGTGTGACTTGAGACAAACAGATATTTAGTTACAAAAGGATGCTACAAAAGGAACAGGGATGAAAACTGTGTTAGATATAAATTCCTGTGACTTAGCCAGGCTCCAAGACAAGTGAAGGCTGGGATCCAATCATCCCCTAAACTATCGCTGGCATGATTGTTTGGGCTTCTGATTGTATGTCTGTATAAATACAGCTGAGCAGACAGGTAGGAGCAGGCATCCTAAGTGGCAGATGATGTGTCATGAGGAACCTTGGCAGTGCACTCAATTAATTTCACTTTGAGGAGCTGGCAATCAATGCCATTTTCAGGGCACAAGTGCAATAAGTTTGCTGGTTGCTCATGGCTTGGTCTCCATTTTCCTCCCCCACGCTTCAAAACTACTGGTGATTTGATTTGACACAGTTCAGTAGGATTGGCAACCGTCTGCTTAGGAAGGTCCCCAAAACTGAACTGAACTGCAGGGCATAGTTTAAGTGTGTAGCCAATGCTCATCAAACGAGGACGTCTGGGGTGAGCACAGGCTGGGACTGAGATGCACTGACAGAGTTCGGGGAGAAGAGAGCAGGATAAGAATGGCAGGGCTGCTTTAGGACGAGGTTTCTATGCCTTGACCGAACAGGCAGGAGAGTGTGCTGTGGGCTAGCGGCGTTCCATCCAGCTGCAATCAGCCGATGCTAAGCAGCCATCGCCGGAAAACCAGGCCCCTTAATGCGTCGCGGGTTGTGCCGCCAAGAGCTGAAGAGTCCCAAATCACGAGTCATTTTTGAAAATCTGGGCTGTGCATTTCTGTGAGGACTGGTTGAAAAATGTACCATGACCGCCCCTCGGCCATGCGACTGCCACGATACTTCAGTTTTCATCCTAAATGTTTCAGAGGACGATTTTTTTTCACCAAAAATTATTTTCGGTGGAAAAAAGAAAATGTTTTCCAACCCCACGCCTATGTGTTTTGTACAGCACCTCGCACAGCAGAGCCTGATCCTGAACAGACACTACCACGGTGCAAACATCATAGAATAATATTAATAGCACAGAAAAATTCATTGTGAATGGATGTAAGCCCAGACCCTCAATGTTGTTCGAGTGCCTAACGTCTACCAATCTCAGCAGGAGTTGGGTGTTTAGATGCCTTTGAGAATCTGGTCTGAAGAGATCTCCTGCAGAGCGTGGCAAGGAAGGCGTGAACTCTCCAGGAAGGTGTACCATTGACTACCCAAGTGCAGGGATTTGCTGGGAAGTGGGGCTGTTCCTGGCCAGCTGTGGGGACTCACTTACATTTCACAGTGGCTATCAGAGGGAGAGGTGGTGATGGGAGTGTGTTTGGTTTGCTAGGGAGCGCCAGGGTCTCTTGGAGGAGAGCTGAAGTCGGGAAAAGAAAAAAGAGAGATGTTTTCTCTTCATGGGTCTTTTGCTTCTCTGACTACTTCAGGCCTTTGCTTTGGGCGTGACTGACGTGGACTGTGGGTCTGCTGTGGTTGTAGTGGTGCTATAAATAGGCCCACATTTGCCTAGAACCGCTGGCCCCAGGCTCACAAATCTCAGAACCTTTTCCAGGGAGCTTAGCCGTCTTTTCAGGGCAGTAACCAGCCCCAAACTTAGCATGTTTGACCTAGTTTCATGATGAAGCTTCTACGCAGCTTTGTAAGGTACAACTTCCTGCTGAGCACACTGAGGAGTTGGCCTGTCTCGCCCCGGGGACTGCTATTGAATCATGCCAGGGTCTCTTTCCTCCCTAGAAGGGCCATGTGCTGCTTTTAGCACTCTCAGCATTGTCTGGGCTAGCGGTAAGGGCTAGCTAAGGTAAGGGCTAGCTAGGTAAGGAAGGGCTAGCGGTAAGTGTTGCTAGTGTTGCTAGTGATACCAGTATGCCATGTGGTAATACTCCGCTTCCCTCCGAGGATCTCAAAGCACTATACAGTTACTAATGAGTTAAAACGGGAATTCAAACACAAGCTCTCCCATTGCTCAGTGCGGAACATGAATCAGGGTACCGTGCAGCATGTGCCACACCATGCTTTTATGATACCTGGCCGGTACTGGGTCGTTCCATTTTATTTGTTCATCTTATTAGAAAGAGAGGCATCCAGCCTTTTAATTTCCGCTCTGTCCATCTATCCCATGCTGTGTTATAAATAGCGTTGATCATGTAGCAAGGAAAGGCAGAGGCCTATGGAGAGGTAAGGCCTGTGAGAAGAGCTGTTTAATAATAACACTGGAATGATTTATTACTTACTGCTTTGAGAGAGCAGCCTTTCTCTCCAGGAGGAGCAAACCTTCCGAATCTGCTCCTTTAATTTGCATAGATAATGGCCAGATTATTAACAGCTCATTAGGAACACTGAAAAGTCAGAACCATGTGACCAAACAAACCAAGAATCACTGGACTAGTGGGAAACAGAGTCCCTTGGCTTGTAAATTACAGGGAAAGTGCAACCTGTACCAGATTCAAAACTGCAGGTTAAAAAAGCAACTGGAATGACAGGTGTAAAAAATTGTGGCTCACGGAGATCTTATAAAATTAACCTATGAGGAGAGATGTGCAGAATGCAGGTTAAAATGGTCCTATGGTGGCCAGTGCGGCCCTGAGCTGCCTGTAATAGAATGAATATCCATGGACTACAATGAGAGAAGGACAGAGGGCAGGGAGTTAGTTGATACACTCTGTCATGTGGGGTGGGTGAAATAAGCCTGTTTTACGCATGCCATCAAGTGTTTTGAGCTTGCGTCTCTGTAGATTCTCCGCGGTGTTGTGCTACTGTTTGTTTTCCAGAAGCACCAGTTGAGATGAGGGCCCCATTTAGCAAGGATCTGAATACACGCACAGTGAGAGACAGCTCCTGCCCCGATGAGCTTACATCTAAAGATACAAGACAGACAAAGAATGGGAGGGGAGACAAAGGCATGGAGGGGAAAGTGAGTCCCCCAGGATATTGTACTAGATGGGACATTGGTATGATCCAGTGGAGTCATTTTTATGTTCCTGTTTATAGGCCATATAGCAACATTGGAAGCTCTGAATGCTTCCTCTAGCCAGACACCGAACTAATGGACATGGGAATGTGTTGCTGCAGTCTTGCACTGTCCGTGCCAGCTCTATTTTCTGGCCTCTCTCCAGCACTATCAGTTCTTCCACTTCCATAAATGCTCTATGTATTACCCCTACAATTTAAAGAATGGGGAAGAAATTATAAGTTGAATATGAGCCAATCTTGCCCAGCAGGTGCCTTTGTCAGGAAAGAAAGCCCTGGAGTCTTCAAATGACTAAAAAAATAAAACAGGTAAAAAAAGTGGATAAAATATAAATTAAAAAAGAAGAAAGAGCTGGTTTCAATCAATAACCCTTGAATTATTGACTGCTCTTACCATTACATTCTTATACCCTGGTAATCTTGTAGGGGAATTCTGCGAGGAGCACATCTGTGGGAGATAAGATGGCCATTGTCAAAAGTTATAATTCATTCCACTCCAGAACTGATAGGCACAGCGTGTACTCTTTTTTTTTCCTCCCTGAGTGATTCAGTATCATTGCAAATGACATGACATCATTATAGCCAAACCATATTAAATATTATCAAAGGAGCCAGCTCACATGTCTGTTGAGCTGTCATTACAGACAGGAGAACTTGTCTGAGTAGGACTTTTGGTTTTCCTTTTGTCAGCTCAAGTGTAGACAGCTTTCTGACATTTAAAAGTTGCGGTGTGGGGGTAAGGGAGAAGGGGAAGGGAACAAGCTTAGATAAAATAAGTTTCATGTGACAGATATATCTATAACAACAGCTTTTCTATTACAGTATTTCTTAGGCAAGGTGTTGACTTGACAGCCATGAAGACTGCAATCCTTGATCATGGACTGTATGGACTGTATGGACAATGAGGACAAACTTTTCTGTACTGCCTTGCCAATGTGATTCAACTCTATCCTTCAAGTAGCCACTTTTAGGCACCAGAGTATCATTCAGCAGAGCTGACCAGGATATTTATATTTGCTCCTGTAAAAAATTTTAAAGGAATTTTTTTTTGTATGTTGTCAACATTTTTCTTTCACCACTCGGGTGTTTTTCGACAAACCACCCCCAAAATTCATCACCATCATACATTTCACACTGACATTTTGGTTTTGATGAAAAAGCCATATTTGTAGAACAAAATAATTGAGTTTGCCCACTAATGCCACTAGTTGTGTAAGTGCTTGTTTCAGAAAAAGAGAACTGTCCACTGGGAAATGAACCAAGGCAGCTACCCAGATTTCATGCAGGCAAATGAATAGCTATCAGCTGGTGACACAACTTTCAGTCCCTATTGTCCTCGGACAGACACAAACCTCGCAATAAAAGGCTCGGGACTATATTTCATAACTGAACAGTGTTCACTCTATTTTTGGACGCCCAAGTGGAGACACCTCAAAGGAGCCTGATTTTCAGAAAGTTCTGATGGCAATCTGGATTCTCTGGGGGACTCAGGTTGAACACATAGAATCACCACCAGTGTTGAAAATCTTGGCCTCTGTGCCCATCACCAATCCTATGATATATCCACTATCTTCAGTCAAACTACTGACATTCCCCCTTTGTTATTTTTTAGAGGATTTCGTCTCAAGTTAGTTTCAGGTCGAAATATTCAAACCTCAGAGTTATGGGCAGATCAGTAAACTATGTGCACATACCTATTGCAATGGCAAAATCCTATATTTGTTCTTGCAAGTCAAGTAACTGCACAGACAAATAGGCAGCTAGATGTGTAATATCCCAATTTGCACACATAAATCACTGTCTGTGGGTGCTGCAGACCCAAAGCATGTGCCTGTACATTTGCACATCCACCATAGCGCCCTAAGGTCTGAAAGTAGCCCTCAAAGCCATTGCTGATCTCGTAAACGTCCAGCGAGTTCTCCAACCCTTAGCAGGCAGCTGCTGGCCTCCATCCCCCTCTGAAATTGTCATGAAGTGCTCTCTTTCAAAAATTGCATTGGATTTCTGGAGCAGAGAGAGAGTGGAGGAGGAATGAGAGCATTAGAAAAGGCATATACCATGCCGCTTTCTCTGGGGCATTGTGTCCAAATAGAAAAGCAAAGGTCTGCTGATTTTTATTATTAAGATTTACAGCTAGGAGTTATTTTTCTTGGCAATCCTGTCCACGGCATTTATGAGCAGCAATTACAAAGCATTTGGTACCTGGGAAAGCAACAAGCTTGAGATGAAATTCTCTGAGTGTATCACTCTGAGGAGCAAACGTCTTTGGTAATAAATACCATTGTTCATTAAGGTAAAACACGGAATGCAATCTTTCCCCAGGAATTCTCCCTCCCCTCGGAGCAGCATTTTTTCCTTATTTACAAGGCGTCCTTTCCATCCCTGTTTAAATGAGGCAGGCAGCAGGCCCAGAAGGAGAATTGATTAGAGTCAGTCATTCAGGGTGACCACGTCAGAACAATGGGAAGGGAAATTTTGCTCAAATCAGTTTCATTGTTATTCTCGTGGCTTTGGAGGTGAGGGTTGCTCGAGATTGTGAGTGAATTTTCAGTGTGGGCAAAAGACTTCAGACTGGCATCTTTGGACACGGAAGCCCTCTACATGCTGTGGGCTAGATCATGTCCCGAGGACACAGCTCATACTACAGAGCCAGCACAGGAGCATCTCAGGGCAGGAATTGTAGCTCTAAGCGTTGCAATTTCCTCACTGCTGCCTGCTTCTCCCCAAGGGGTGGTAATTTGCTTCTGAGCTACGCCAGCTGCAAATTACTATCCACCCCAGCTCAACTGTGCTGGCTGGTGCACGTGCGCGGGGGGAGGGGGGGGGGAGGGGGCAGGACCACTCCCCATTCACCTGCTCTGAGGGGAGAGTAAGCAGGTGCACAGTGCCTCTTACCCCTGTGCCCCCATCCCCCTGGTCTGGGTAGCCTGTGCAAGTCGGTAAGCCGTGCGAGGCATTGAGGAGTCGTGTAGCCCCTGCATGGCGGCACAGGCTTAGTCAAAATCTAGAGTGGTGTGAGCTACAGCTTGGGCATTGATCAGCTGGCATCGGCTGGACAATCAGGGTGTTTGGAACAGGAGGATCAGTGACCCAAGCTGCTGATTTGCAGAGAGAAGATTAATAATATTCAGAACAAAGCAGTTTCTCGAGGAGCCAGTTAAAAGAAAAATGCTTTCTCCCCTGGCATCCTGCCCCATGCAATGATTTCTAAACTTCGCTGGGTGCACCCGGTTCCATTTACCAAGGGCTTTTATATGCAACCCTTCGCTGGCAAAGTGTGAAATGGAACCCGAATGTTACCAACGTCCTTTACAGAGAAGAGGAGAACTAATCCAGCTCAGAGAAATAACGAGAGACGGTAGCTGGCCCTGCAAATCAAGATGTTATTGTTCCAATGCATTATTAATGATCAAGGCTGCAACTATTTGTAATGTGGTCATCACAAAAGCAGCTGTTACCATTTACATGTTGGTCTCCCAGAGTATGTTATTAAGGTAATATTTTATCGTGCATTCTAAATAGCTCAAGGGCTGCATTCCTAATGCATGGAGTGAACATTTCTCCTATTTACAAATAATCATTCCTTTCCTTCACTTTCACCACAAGTTAAGGGCCGTGAAAAATTTCAGCAAAGCCAGAGGCCACGTTTCTGTGCATGTCCTTTATGAACGGGGGGAAAAAATAAGATGTTGGAAAACATTCTGAGAGCCCCATAATTTTTAGTTTGCATTTAAAAATAACCCATTCGGAGTTATGCTGTCACTGTTCCTCAGCACTGAGCACTGGCTTCAACCCCCACACAGCTCAATATTTATACATGAGAAAGTAAATGCTCAAAAGATAAAAAATAAATCAGGTTAAAGTCCCACTAAGGGAGCCTGGATTTAGCAAAGGAGAAAAAAGCAAGAAGCTGTGGCGCTGGAGCCTGCCTGCTGCGGAAAGCATTTGCAGCCCTGAGCAGAGGAAGCATCTCCTGGAAAAAAACAGGAACTATGAAACTGTGGGCATCTTTGTGGTCTGCACTTCACGCGGCCCTAGGAGGTTAATTCTTTTGGTTTGTGTGAACAGAGAACCTCAAAGTTTGGGTCAGAGAAAGGACACCAAAGTTAGGACATTTCTCCAAACTTACCAAATTGTTCGGGTCTACAAAAGTGGACCTTGAAACCGTGGAGAAAGGATGGTTTTTGCTGTGCTTTGTGATTTTTGTTGCTCAGCCAGAACCAGAAAGAGCTTAAGAACGGCCACACTGGGTCAGACCAATGGTCCAACTAGCCCAGTGTCCTCGCTTCCAACAGTGGCCAATGCCAGGTGCTTCAGAGGGAAGAACAGAACAGGTCATCATCAAGGGATTAATCTCCTGTCACCCATTTCCAGCTTCTGGCAAACAGAGGCTAGGGACACTTCAGAGCATGGTTGTGCATCCCTGCCCATCCTGGCTAATAGCCACTGATGGACCGATCCTCCATGAACTTATCTAGTTCATTTCTGAACCCCGTTATAGTCTTGGCTGTCACAACATCCTCTAGCAAAGAGTTCCACGGGTTGACTGTGAGTTGTGTGAAGAAATACTTCCTTTTGTTTGTGTTAAACCTGCAGCCTATTCGTTTTATTTGGCGACCCCTAGTTCTTGTGTTATGAGAAGAAGGAAATAACACTTCCTTATTTACTTTCTCCACACCTGTCATGATAATATAGACTTCTATCATATCCCTCCTTAGTTGTCTCTTTTCCAAGCTGAAGAGTCTCAGGCTTATTAATCTCACCTCTTATGGAAGCTGTTCCCTGCCCCTAATCATTTTTGTTGCCCTTTTCTGTACCTTTTTCATTTCCAATGTATCTTTCTTGAGATGGGGTGTCCAGATCTGCTTGCGGTATTCAAGATGTGGGCGTACCATGGCTTTATAAAGAGGCAATACGATATTTTCTGTCTTATTATCTATCCCTTTCCCAATGATTCCCAACATTCTGTTAACTTTTTTGATGTTTGCAGAGAACTATCCACAATGACTCCAAGATCTCTTTCTTGAGTGGTAACAGCTAATTCGGACCCCCCTCGTTTTCTATGTCTAGTCGGGATTATGGTTTCCAGTGTTGTAGTCAGACCGTGGCATTCCTCCCCCTCTGGGTTGGAAGGAGGCCACGCCATCTCACTAGGTCACCATCTCTTGACAGGGGGAATTAGCCTTGAGGCCATTAGGGGAGCCCCATCCCGCAGGCAGGGCAGGGCAGGCAAACAGTCTAAAGCCCATGGCAGGGGTTTATGCACCTCTGCAGTCGAAGGTTTAGGTAGGGGGTAACTGCTACTCCAGGATGGTGGGGAGGGGGATGCAGGCCCACCCGATTCCACTGTGTCCCAGCCCAGGGCCCTGACAGTGGGGGAGTGCTCTGCCACGGGGTCAGCGGGAATCCTGCTGTAACGCGCTGACCGGGCTCAGGCCCCAACACAGCTGAATGGCAGTCAGCCGCTCCTGGGCGACTTCCGACCCTCTCCCCGGGCTGTACCTGGGTCCATGGGGCATCCTCAGTGACCCTGGGATAGGTGCAGAGGCAGTCCCGGCAGTTCCCCTGCAGGCATGGACTCCACAGCGGGCAGGGCGCATCAGTGAAGGCAGCAGCCTGGAGCAAGCCCAATGCAGCCCCAGCTGAGTGAGCTGGAGACCCTGCCTTTTAATTCTTGTCCCGTCTACTCGCTTCTGGTGGGAGGGGCAAGCTTGGTCTAGCTCCGCCCACTTGGGTAGGGAGCGTGGCTCCTCCTCCTCTGGCTCAGAGGGAGGCCACACTGCCTCACTACAAATATGTGCTACTTTGCATTTATCAACACTGAATTTCACCTGCCACTTAGTTGCCCAGTCACCCAGTTTTGTGAGATCATTTTGTAACTCTTCGCGGGGGCTGGGATAAAACCACCCGCAATATTTCATCCGGAGAGTTTTAAACATGGAGTTCAGACAGGCGTAATGTTTGTTGTCCCTATTTCCTGTGTCCTTGGCAGTAGGGGATCACTTAGCGCCAGCAGCCTTTAGGTTGTGAATCTGAAAAACAAGAGGGATGAGAAATTGCCAGCAAAGGTTTTCACGCAGTGAGGTCCCTTCGGGAATCTCAGATCATCTCCATTTCCACCCTCTCCCTTGTGTCCTCTGTCCCACAAGAGTGAAATGCAGGAGGGTGATTAGCAGGTCCGCAGTTGCAGCTTCAAGGACCACCTTAAATCATAAGAGTAGAGAGTTTCCGCTGTAATTGCCTGGGATAATCAGTGAGATTCTTCCATTTCCTTCTGCTAATATTTCCTGTTCAAAATCACCCAAGTGTTGCCATATAAATTTCAAGTGTAAAACCCAGAGCAATAATAGCCCGGGGTCTGACTGGGCTGTCCAGTGCCCGGGAGAGGGGGGGAGGGCAGGTGTTGTGAGATGGAGTGCTGGGCTGATTATTAATTGCTTCCTCTGTGTTGCTGCCCTCCTAAAAAATGTAACTCACAAAATGCTCAACAGAATATTCAGCTCTGACCAGGCACAAGGAATACGTCATACCACAGATGCTGAGCCACATTTCACCCTCCCCTGTGGAAAAAAAGCTGCACAGTGACAAAAGCTAAGCAGCAGTGAGCAATGTGGCCTTCAGGCTGCAGGCTTCCAGCTGCTCCTTCCTGTCCAGTAGGTTGGAGATGGCAACCTGGAGAGGAGACCTAGGACCTTCCCACCCCATCTTGCTGTCTATGGGATCCCTTGGTAGCTGCGAAGGGCCACAATGTTTGTGCATAGGAGCTTTTGAGGAGCTCTCCAGACCCATCTGTCTGAAGGGGAGCTGGGCTGTAACAGTGCGTCTACACGGCAGCTCGGACTGAGCCTCCCAGCCTTGGTAGACAGGGACCTCGGGGTAGGGTGGGCTCGTGCTCAGGTGGCTAGCCCGAGCCTACATCAGTGCCTCCATCGCCACCCTGCTATTTTTAGTGAGCTAACGCAAGCCCCGCGCATGCACGTCCATCTACCCAAGCTAGGAGGCTCACTCACTGCCGCAGTGTGGACGTTTTTATTTGCTTGTCATCGTAACAGGGCCAAGCCCCTCTCCCCTGCCAGTATTATTAATCCTGAACCCTCAAAAGTCATGAGTTTGGCTTCAAAATCACAAGGGTTGTTTTTTTTAAAATGATGAATGGAAATGGGAATCATCACATTGTCTGCCTTTAGGATTCATGTTTTCAAACTTTTCTCTGAAACCCTGAGGGATAGAAACTAATCTATAACAAGTGAGGTTCTCGCACAACGGCATGACTCCAGAGCCGGGGCTTTGCGAAAGACGTCAAACATCTTGCGCCTCACAATAAAGTCACAGGAGCTGGCAACATGGGCACACAGGAGATATAGAGGCGCGTGCCAGGAACCCAGGGAGAGTCATGCAGACAGGGTCAGAGGTGACACTTCTGGTCCGTGGCAGAAGCAGGAGTAGGAGTTTTGTGCTCCTCCCCACTAAAACATGCTGCTTCTCTTCTTTCTGTAGCTCCATGCGCCCCCGGCAGCCTCAGAAGCTTGTTTGTGTCTTTAATGTACTATGCGCCCAAAGAGGACTCTGGTGACACAGGCAGTAACATCAGACCATTATTACAGCCAGACTTAATGCTGCACTAATGTGAAGCCAGAACAAATGCAAAATGGTTCTGTCCTCTAAGAAGTTCATGGGAAGGGAAGAGTTAAAAGGCCATCTTCTCTACAGGAAAGGATTCAACCGCAAACTAAGCAGCACAGGGAAATGTTAGCGCCTTTAAAACACAGGCACAGCTCCTGCTACAAGCACCGTTAGCTACCCACATTCTGCCCCCTTGTTAAATGCTAGCGCCTACCCTCCCTGAGCATGGAGTCTGAGATGAAAGGCAAAGGGCTGGGAGTGATCCTGCATGTCAGTGGCAGGAGCTTGTCTCATAGTTGAAGCTAAATAAATTTAGCATGGTCTTAAAAACATTACTGTCTCCTCCTTGGTTCCTCAGCGGCATTAAGAGCCCAAACACAGGGGCAGCTGGGGCTGTTCTGAGGCTTGAATCCTGGCTTGTCTGTTGCTGGGCAGCTTGTTTCCCTGCCTCAGTCTCCCCGCCTGTAAAATGGGGATGGTTACTCGGCTTTGTAAAATTTCCTGAGCTCTAGGGATGAAACGCCTTAATATATAAGTGCCCAGGGCTCCGGTTGGCATTGCCTTGTGACATGGGTCCTGGCAGTTGGGCTGGTGCCGTGCTGTCAGCTTGGCACACCTGGAAAGACAGCCGTAGTAGGTCTGTTGTATCATATTGCCAGACACTCAGGGGGCAGAGGAGAAATGAGAGCTCAAGTTAGAGCTCTGCTCCAGCTGTTTCCATCCCCCAACACCAGGAGTCTGTGGTTTCATTGCAATGTCCACGCGATACAAACCATCCCCACAGCAGGGATCCTTGGAAGGGACTGTCTTTTTGTTCTGTTTGTACAGCGCCTAGCACGCTGCAGTCTTGGTCCATGCTGGGGCTCCTAGGCATTACCACAACCTGAATAATAATAATACCACCAGTGGAAGCAGAGCTTCCAGGGGGTGAATAGGAGTGTCTTCGTATTAGTTGTTCATACAGTGCCTGGAACAAGGGGCCTAATTCCTGTTTGGGTCCTTATAAAAATATAATAAAGGTAATTAATAGGTCTTGGTCACCCCCTCTTAGCCCTAGAATAGGGTCCTTCATGTGGAATCTGAACCACAGTGATGGAACGATATGGGGGAAGTTGATGCTGCCTGCATCTGTGTTGGGGATAAATAAAGAACTTGAGTCTAGTTTGCAAAATGTTTCAGATCCGTTGGGATGAAAGATTCTACACACATGTAAAAATATGATTCTTGTTATCTTACCGGGCTGCTGTTCCCCTGTCCTCTCTGCCTCCCAGCAATGCTTTTGGATGCCTGTTTGTTTTGCTGCGGATGGTAAGTTTGGTTCTAAGCGACAGCAATTTACAGTAGCTGAGAGTCAACTTCACCCTATGCTGCATTCATAAATTAATCTCCCGGGATTAGACACTGTATGTCAGTAACACTCCCAAGGCACTTTATTTACACATTAATAATAATAATAATAATAAAAGCAAAGCAAGACAAGTTCTGACAACTTTCAATAATGTTCTGAAATAAAAGCAGAAAACACAAAAGCCAGACACAGTGCCTGGAATTAATTATGTCCATTTGGTGCGGGACTTCTGGTTCTTTTCCTTCTAGGTGCAATTTTAAGACAACATTTTCTCTTCTTTAAAAAATTGTCACCCAAGGAAACATCTGACAGAGCAAACAGTGAAGCCGCTTTGATTTCTTTATATTTATTGTCACTTATGTTATTGTTTTCTTTAATTGTTGTGTTATTTTAGGAAGATGATGTAGGTTTGGATTTATTATTTATTGCTGTGATGCCTACAAGGTGCTTGTTTCAAGCTCTTAAGCACAAAAACAATTCTATATTGAAGAGATGTTGCAGAAATAATACAGAGCCGATGCACGATCAAAACTAAAGTGCTGCCCTACCCCATAAAATCAGAGAGATTCCCTTTAGGAAAATTTCCTTTACGTAAACTCTGCAGAATACCATGAAAGTCCACCAAGAGCATAAATTCCAGAGCTGAAGGATCTTGGATACATGGGGCCAGATCATCAGTTATAATAAACTGGCTTAGTTCAAGGAGAACATTACTGCTATGGCATCCTCTTCTACCAGGCAGAGGCGCGCTGGCAGCTGCAACCCCCCTGTTTCGAAAAATCTTCGAAGGCGCTGGCAACGGGTGACTAAGCAGCCCAACCAAAATCTGAGTTGCCTCTCCCTGTTTGTGTGTGTGTGTTTCTTCCCAGCGCATGGACATTTGGACATCAGCAAATGCTGAAGAATCATAAAAGGCAGAAAAGTAGAATTCCATTGCCTGGGCTGAAAAAACAAAAAGGATCATCGGTGCTAAGCTTCAGCCAGTGGAACACAAAAACCGGTATTAAAGGATTTGCTTTTCATGACCATAATTCAGAGTTAATGTTCATTTGATGTTTAATGTATGAACCACCGGTGATTTCAAACTGGCACGGCCTTTTCTAAATAGTGTTTTAATCTAAGGGTTTTTTTTTCCCAAGGTTCAGACTGCGGGTCTGTCAGACACGAGGAGAAAAATATAAGGCAAAGCTGGGTGTGAGGATCTGATCTGGGCATAGGCTTTTGTTCAGTCTTTTATTGCGGTTTTACCTCTAATCTCTGCCTTTTTGATGCAATTTAAGATTAAGGAAATGAAAGGCAAGGCTGCCTGTGAACAGTTATACAAACAGGGCAGCCAAGGGCTGTTCGTGAGATAGTTTTGTAAGGGGCTTTGGGCTGCTTTCTCCAGGAAGGACGAGGCCCGCAGATGAGCAGCAGCACACTTTTGTATGCCGGTGGGAACAAGAACAGGGACAGCTTCTTGTGACTGATGTTCGGAGATGATCAACCTTAGCCTTTAAACAGAGCACCTTTTTCAAGAAGTGAAAGGACGAAAGGAGCTTAGAACTCATCGCCAGTGAGCATCCCCTGAGACAAATACTGCTCATGCACCCACAGGTCCTAGCTCAATATGTCTGTGATCTTCTTCCTCTCTTCAGTCTGGCCCCAAGCCCTGACTCAGGAAGATACTTGAGCACGTGTGTCACTATAAGTTAGTAAGGACGGGCACTGAAGAAGAAGTCACTATGTACCTTCCTGAATCGAGGCACCAGAGAGGATCAGAACAGGCCATCTGCATGCTGCTAAAGGATTTACTTCTTTAGGGGCAGATTCAGCATCCCTTTCAGCCAGTGCAAAGTCACCCATTGACTTTAGAGGGCATTGGATTGGATCCTTCATGGTACTTTTGGGGCTGAAAATCCAAATGGAAAGTCCCAGTGATGACCAAGCTCTCTGCACGCATGTGGAGTCAGTTCATTACACCAGCATGTGACACTCTGCCTTGATCCCAGCAGGCCTGGGCTAGATCCAGCGCTGCCGTAACTCCCCTGACTCCACCATGAATTGGCACTTGATGCTGTTTCTCGGTACAGTTCTGCAGCTCTTATGAGAACCAGGAAAGCCTAATGCACAGGGAACTGGACTAGGAGTCTGGAGACTGTGTTCTCTTCCTGTTTCTGCTCATGACATTAGGGAAGTCACTTCACCTTTCTCTCTGTCTATTTAAATGGTAAGCACTTTGGGCCAGCTATATACATCTACATGACTTAGCACAATGGGTTTTCTGCATGCTACTGTGATCAAAATAAAAACGACAATGCTCTGTTTGCCAGGTCTCTGAAATGAAGTGGGAGAAACACCACTGTCTCCTAGTCAAAATCTGCCACCTGTTCCAGTCGGCCATTAATTTGATTTGAGTTCAACGAATGTGATCCCTTGAAACACTGAGAGAATGAACAGGAACCAAACTCCTGCCAGAGAAACCGTCTAAAATAATCAGACCCCTTCATGTGGCCTGCTGATGAATGGATGTTTCCTAGCCCGATGAACAGACAGGTCATTGGCAGACTTCACAAAATAATAATTAACTAATCCTGACCTTTGTTCAGGATCAACTGCAACCTCAGTACCCGGGTCAGGAGATGATTTCTTTGTGTTCTGGGCACAGCTCCAAAGGGCTCATTATTAGCAGTGGCCCCAAATTTTGCAAGAGGAAGAAAGATTGATCATCAGTTAAGACAAGTGTAATTTTCCAAGCTTTTGCCTTTCAGATAAATAATTTGCATTAAGCTTTTTTTTTTAAACTTTTTTCTTTTAAATTCCCGGAAGGGGAAGAAAATGTGTAATTCCTGTCCTTTTGGAACTCTAAACTTAACACAAAATAAAGATTCAGAGACTAACGTAGAAAAGAACTATGAGCCTTTTTTTACAAGTCTAACTGAAACTGCATGCTCCTCAGGACAGAGGCTTTGCCTTCTTATTTGTCTGTACAGCACCTAAAACATCAGTGGCACTAGCTGCAGGACACAAGGCATTTCTTTAAACTTGAAATAAGTTTGTTGAATCAAGAACTGACAAATGCAAATGAGTCCTGGAAAGTTTAAAAAAACTATATTTGAACAAATTCTACAGCCCAGCACAAGGTCATTAATATTTTTAGGATTTTGCAGTTTTGACACTGTTTTTCATCAAAAGTTGCGATTTGGACCAAAAATACTGTCAACAGTCTCATGATATTTTTTCCAATTTGTCAGCCTGCTCTAGTTGTAAACATGAAAGAATTTGATTCATCATGTTGATCTGTATGTGCTTCCTGTAACTACACAAATTGGACTGCTGTCTCTCATCTTTGCTCCAATCCACCGACACTTTGGGCCAGGTGTAGCCTTAATTATATCTAATAATTTCATCAGTTTTCCCACCACCTGATTTTTGCTTTTCCACGACTAGAGATACAAGTACCAGAGAGCAAGTTCTAGTGGGACAGGTACCCACCGTATAATACCTACCAGCCTGGCTGTGACTCCTCAGCTCCCTCGTTGACAATGGGGTTGAGCATGTGCCAGTAAAGTCAATGTGAGTTTTGCCATCAATTTCAGCGAGAAGAAGACTGGGTCTAATATCAGCAGAGAGGCCAGGAATTGCATGAGCCATTGATATTGGCCTGATCACTGAAGTCCATGGAAAGACTTCTATTGACTTCAGTGCACTTTGGATCAAATCTTCAAAGGCAGACATGCAGGTCATATGTGGAGTAGCCTGGTGGGTGCAGAGCGGTGTGTGTGGAAAGCTACCACAGTCCCCTGCCTATTCTATAGCCGCACTGTGAACAAGCAGTTCATGGAGTGTAAGGCCAGACTGGACCACTGAGGTCATCTAGTCTAACCTCCTGGTGCATCTCTCTCCAGGGCAATCAATCTATCGCCTTCCACCAGCACTAAATCCACTATTTAAAACATTGTAAAAGAAGAGGCATCAGGAATAAACAATGCAATGTCCCAACTAAAGTAGAATCCTGTTCCCCAGGAAAGTGTATTGTCTAGCACATTTGCTTTCAGGCTGACTCGGATTCCAATTCCCCTGACTTTGCCAAGTCTTTTGTTCCTTTGTAGGCGTCTTATATTTCCCCCAAGTTTTCCCCATGGAACCCTCACAGCTGAATTACCTCAGTGCTGTGAGCGTGGCATGACATCATTGGTAACAGGATGGGCGGCAAGAGCCATCAGCTAAGAGTTTGCCCTTCCCTTTTGTGGCGCTGAAAATCTCACTGGCTGCTGAGTAAAGAAGAAAAAGTCCTTGCTCTCCCCTTATAATCTGGCAGTCATTTTCTTCCTCCTGGGATTCTAGTTCTGGTCACTGATTCCTCTAGGACACTCAATATGGCCTTGGACGAATTTCCTACATGCCTAATTTGGTGCATTCGAAAGCATGAGTCATACGGTATCTGAAAGACAGCAGAATTCCCACTCCAAAGCTTACCTCCAATAGAAAGGAAAGGCAGCTTAATAGCCTGCTTTCTAGTTATCCAAGTATATTGCAAATGGATTGAAAATATACTTGTCCTATTGCCCATGCCGTGTGGAGAACTGGGTCTGATTTCCTGTTTTGGTTTCATGGGCACACAACTACACACATGCTTTGTTTGCTGCTGTTGTTTTTAGGATTGTTCTATACGCTCACTGCCTTGAAAATAAGAAAGGAGAGGAATTACTGTCCTGAGAAATAACTTCTTTCTTCTTGGCAAATCAAGAACTGTAATTCCAGCATGGATCTTAATGGTCTAAGGATCTCAGAATAAACCCAAGTTATCACCAGGCAGATCCCCCTCTGGAAAGTTAACTTTTAGGAGGACTGATTGTATGATCGAGGGGTCTGAGGTGCCAGCTATCACCACTGAGAGTTCATGAGATAGCTCAGAAGCTTTTGATAAGTAGCCTGGCTGGCTCAAGTGAGTCACAGTGGGCTAAACGAGGGTGCCTTTTCTCTTTGCTGGGCCACAGGTTCACGTCTGACTCAGGCTTACATATAACTGAAAGCTGCTATCATCTGTGGCTGTTTGGTTTCCTGTGTGAAAGGTGTTGATTTCAGGTGGACAGGGTCCCTGTCACAGAAAAACTGTCCCCCTTTTTAGCAGCCTTCACAAAGGGCCTAAGAGCTGAAAGGACCATGTAGACTGGACTGTTTTCTCCCTTGCAGAGATAGCCCCTTTGTGTATGACAATATTCAGGCACGTTAATGGGGCCCAAGGTGCGACGCTAGCAGTGCACTTGTCATGTGACTAGAGAAAGCCTCAGTTCCTAGCTCTGTCAATTTAGCACCAAAGTTTCAAAAGCAATTATGAATTCCTCCTGCATTTCCAAAGGCACCCTGAGACTAGGTACCTCCCACCACTGCACTTCTATTTTTAGGAGTGAGCTGCATGGAGGAGCCATTGCCAACTCCTACCTTCTTCCTTCCAAAGCGCAGGTCTTTGAGACCATTATGGAAGTGACGTCTGAGGCTGATGTGCCCGCCAAATGGGTACTCATTTCACAACACTTCCTAATTGTTCTGTTTTCACCTCAGCCTTTCTCACAATCCACATTCTCTCCATACAATGTTGAGTACGGATGTTGATTTACACTGGGAAGCTTTGACCATGTGCCAAAAACAAAGTGCCTTTCACCATCATAAACACAATTCAAGCTCACCGCACCAAATTTTTCACGTAACTAGCCAAAAGTAATGATTTTCCCTCCACCTTGTTTCTGCCAAGTGCGTGCAGCAAATTTTCACACAATTTTCCCTGAGAAGCTGTTTGATTTTTAAGCTACAGAAGGAATCTGGATGTGTAAACCAGAACTGGCTGGTATAACAGCAAATGGAATCTCTCCAGACCATTTCAGTGATGAGAAATGCTGATGTTCAACTTTTGGAGCTTTTTCCCTGGAGCTGCTCAGGCTGGAAGGGGCAGGGGAAAGAAAGCGAGCGAGCGAGAGAAGGGGCGAACGGAAACGCACCGCCGGAGCTTTCATTTAAATAAAGAGCAGAGTTTCATTGTGCTCCATTGATTACTATTTTTTTCTGACTGTTGTGACATTTGCGGGGAGGCTAATTTATTCAAGCATGGAAATCTTTAAAAACGTAATTAAGTTATTTCTGCGATTTCCATGTCTTATTGTTTCGACTTCACATTTAACTTTAATTCTGGTTAATATTAAAAAAAAGAAGAAGAAGAACATTTAAAAAAGAGAGAGAGAGAAAGAACCAGCAAGTGGGAAATCCAATTTGTGCCATTCATTGGCTCTGCTTCAGTGGACCAGTCCACCGGACGCTGGACTCTGCTTTTATCTGCCTCTGCAGGGTGTGTATGGTTACTGGAGATTCACTACGAACCAAAGCTTTTCCTCACAGATGTCGCTGGGATGTGCTGCTGTGCTGGATCAGCTGCAGGGATGTTGATTTCTATGTGTGGGGTGGGGGAAGCGTTTGTGAAAATGAATGGCTGGAGAGAGACAAAAGTGACACAGCTGAAGTATCCGAGATTGTTCACAGGTGTAGTAGCAGTGTTGGTCCCAGGATAGTAGAAAGACAAGGTGGGTGAGGTAATATATGGTTTTTTGGACCGACTTCTGTTTCACCTGTTAGTAAGGTACCAGGTTCAGTGGTGGGGCAGCATTTCAGTCCCTTGGAGAGTACGGATAATTCAGCTCTGAGTAGGGATGGTCATGATCATACGATGATGACGACGTTGGGTTGTCGTGACGTGTCCATCTGGTGGGTCCTAGAGTCAAGGTAACCAAGACAAATTCAGCGGGCAAGCAACGGTGCTCTCAGCTTTCCTGAATGGCCTGGCCGCACACAGAGAAACGAGGGGTTTGTGACTCCCCTCCCCAATAAATGCCCATCGCCTGCTTTGCAACCCGGATCTAGGAGGGAAGAGTGGCTCAGAGCCACCTCTCTGCTGCCCCCAGTCCTAGGGCCACCCTGAGGTTGGAACAGTAATTCTGAGCACGCTAGAGAACTTTCTGCCAGATGGGGATCGTCAGAGTGCGGCACGGTCCAACAACCCCCTTCCTGCCTCCAAGCTGTCCCCCTCCCCCAGAATGTCTCTGTCAGGAGAATCCCCAGCTGTCCTTTTAAAGCAGACTTCCAGCTGCCTGAACCACAAAAAGCAGCCAGGGGAGGGGCTGACAATCTGGTGATAGGACTTTCTGTTTGTCAGTTAGCCTAGGGCTGTGAGAGCCGACGGGCCCGGGAACCTCTCCCCTCCCCAAAGTCCTGCTCTGCTACTGGGTCCTGATTTGCAACACCAGAATGAAAGCAGAACAGAACCCAGCCAGTTCTGGCTAATCTAGTGGGCAGTGCCTGAGGTCCCCATAGGGCCAGCCCCCTCCACGGTCACCCCACCTCAAGGCATTTGCATTTTCTAAATAGCAGCATGTCGGTTTCTCACGCCACATCACAACAGGGTGCTCTGCACCCCCCACCATGCCTCCTGCCCTCTCTGGACCCTCGTGCATTCATTCTGCTCTTCTCCCATGCAGGTATGGGCATCCTCTAATCCTCTACAGAGCTCGAGCTGCTCCGCACCTGTCTGGAAATGGAAGGCAGTGGGAGAGGAAAGAGGAGCGACTGTTAATGTTGATGCATTCACCTCCCCAGGAAGAAACCCTCCTTTCACCTGGACAATGAATCTGCCATCAACCCAGCTCCCAATGGCATTCCAATCTGCTCCCAAGCGGAAACAGGCCCCAGGGAAGGCAGGGAGAGAGGGCACAGAGGTACTGCCATCTGTTCTTCCTGACTCCCCACGGCCATTAAACAGCATCTGTCCTGACCCTCTGCAGTATCTCCCCTAGCAAGGGTGGGCTGGCCTTTCCTGGCCTGGCCAGGGCTAAGGGCTGATCCTGCTGAGGTTTCTTATCTTGCTTCTCACTGCTGAGACTCTCTGTTCCTAAGCCACATCTGTTGCCCAAATGCCTGTTGACAGTCAATGGGATTTTGGCTGCTAAGTGCTTAGATCTCGTCTGAAAATGAGATATTGGCAATGACCTTGGAATGTTTTGCCTTTCTCTGCAGCGTGTGAGTGCAGGTCACTTCCCAAGGTTATCTGGGTATATCTCACTTAATCACTTCCTTGCCATTGAGGGTGGCATCCATGCTCCCCTGAGTGCTGAAAGTTTCACTTTCTCGGTTCACAATAACGTCCAAACTTATTTTCCTTGCACCAATAGTGAGCAAGCTTTAGAAGTTGCCATGGGAGTTTTGCCTGGGGAGGTAGTCCTTTAGGACTGTAAGCTCCCCAGAGCAGGAAGAGTTGTTTATTATATATTTGTACAGTGCTTTGCAAACTGGGGCCCAGTCCTCTCTGGAACCTCAAAAAGCTATCACAGTAACAACAAGCTGCAGCCCATCACCCCGACCTTCCCAGGATTGCGTGTATAATGAAGCTAGAGGCTGTGATACGCACATGAATGTTCATTGCTGTGGGATACCTGGGAGTTTCCCTTCATGATGAGGGGACTTGTGAATCGTTGGTCCATTTGGGTTCCCATGGGCTTCTGCCGTCATTTGGTTTTTGAGTTCTGGGTTTGAACCAATAAATCTAAAACTGAAACTCAGTTGAAACTGCTGAGTTTTGCTTGCATTGAAGGCAGCAGATTATGCACAGCTTTATGCGTCTCTTCAGTGGGGTTACTCCAGGAATGACTTCGACTCCAAGGTTTTGTAGCACCTCCAACCCACTAGTGGCTGTATCCCAGATTAATTGAGTACTAGCCACACTCGACTGTCACAAAAACGTCCCACACGCTGCACCATTTTGTTATAGCGTGCAATCCATCTCCATGGACTATCTGGCCTCTAACCTGATGGACCTGCCCTTCTAGAGAATGTGGAAATCATCGGTCTGGTGTTGCAGGTTGGGTGGGCCCATAACAGGTCAAGAGAGCCAAATAGAGATACTAGTGACAGAGAGCTGGACTGGACTCCGCAGGAAGCAAATCTTCCTTCTTTCTGCCTGTAATGTTTTTTCATTTTCCTCCTACTGTAACTCAGGTGAAATTTGTGTTCTTCAGCCAATAGCTGTCCCGTGCATATGGAATACATTTGCTTTGGGTGTTTGCCATTAATGTTTTCATTTCCGTTTAGCATCAGGAGTTTTCGATTACTGGCTTTGCAGAGCAGAGAGCTTTTGTTTTCATGCTCCCTTTGTTTTCACTTCCACATACCATCAGAGTAAATTATAGGATAGGAGTCCTGCCCTGGGGAATGGAGGAAGAAACCTAGCTGCTAGACTAGATTTGAATTTGTCTACTTTGGCTCGGTCATGGGTTAACAAGACCCAGATATATGCCAGACCCTCATCCACTCACACAGCTCTGAAGGAGCTCAGACTCAGAGCAAATCCATCACTCCTTCCTTCCGTATTTCCAAGTTTCCTGACCCTTCTTTAACAGGCTGGTGTTCTTCAGATTTTCCCGTGCTCCTCTTAAAATGCCTCTGGTGATGCATGCAACAATGTGGCTTTGAGGTAAAATGAACCTGATACGAGCACGGTGCCGACTGACTCAGAGTGGGAGGCAGGCTGATTTCTGCAACCCTGTGACAGCTGCTGCCTGATCATTATGGTCCCATGCCTTGGGTGCAGTAAGGTGCAGGAGCCTTCACCCCTGCAACTCCTGCCTTACTCTTGCTACACTTTACTGAATCCCTGTCTCTTGCCTACGCCTCTCCCTCTGCTGTGGATTTATATCTCAACTTTATTATTTAACTCCAGGCAGCAGACTACAAATAAAACTGCACTATCCTGTGTAGAAAGAGGGCCCAAGTAAACACACAGTCTGACTGTAGCAGCAAAGTCCATATTTCTGAAGTGCCACTTTCCTAAAATGTAATTAAGCCATAATGTTTAGAAGTGAGTAGCTGAAGGAGCAATAAATGGCTGACAGGTCAGGTAAACAGCAAAGCAAAAGCTAAAGCATTTACCAAAACTGAAAGCCGTTTATTGTGTATATACTATTTGCTCCTAAACATTATTGCGTTATACAGGCTGTCACCAGAATGTGAACAGTAAATAATTAGGGAGCAGTGGCTTGAGAAGGCTGCAGTGCAGCAGCTCGGTTCCCATGAGGACCTAGGCGCACAGGGATGGTAATGGTGGTGAATAATGGATCGAAGGCAGGATTTCAAGCTGAAAAACAGATCAAAGTGTAGCTCTGTGCTGGGAAGCATGAGGCGACTGGCCAGAGAGCTTGTCTGCCAAATTTATGAGGAAGGCGGTGATTTTCTTTTCTGGTCACATTGACTGGCTGATCTGATCTCAGTCCTGTAGCTCTGTGGAGATCCAGAAAGGATTATCGGGTATTTGCTTTTGAATAGTAACCACTCAGGAATGCTATTTGTTGGGTGGAATATTAACCCAATCCCTCTCTTCTTGGAGCTTATACTGGTCTCCTCTATCTTGCCCAAACAACTCACTCAGAATGAATTGCACTCTGCTATCTCCTCCCCTTTGTACGTATTCAATTTAGCCCTCTCGCCCCCATTGGAAACAGACACCACTGATTAACAAATCACCTCCAGGTGCATGCCTTATGATACCTGCCCTGCACTGCAGATATAATCATCAGCTTGCCTGCACAATGCTGGCTTGCAATATTATCCAGAGTTGTTATAATTAATGCTAACAAACCTTCAGGAAGGGATATTAAACCTCTTATTCCAGGGCTTCAGTGCATCTCTAACTCGTTTATTAGCGGGGGTTAGATTATCCCAGATTTCCCTACGGCAGGGTTCTCAAGGCGTTTGCTGAATCATCTGGTGATGACTATAGTCAGAGCCCAGACACTGGTCTAGCTGGACTTTGAGACTGGTATTCCCACGTTCTTATTACACAAAGAAACTTGTCTGACTACAGTAAGAGACTTAAAGCAGTAAGAAGAGATGCAGTGAGATGGAAGACAAAACTGCCATGGGCACTCCATCCCAGCAAAATATGGGGTCTGGAGAAGACAGACCAAACAAAAGCCTCCTGCATGATTATGGAGCTTTCCCTTTAAATTGCATGCAGTTAAAACCAAGTAAACCTGAGAGTCCAAGGATAAACTTGCTCCCAAGTCAGCAGTAAGCAAAGCAAATGGTGAAATGTAAACTCCAGACTCAGTTATCTGCATGTGGCCAGGTTCTGGTTGGATAGTGGAAGCTCACACAAGGTCGGGGGACTTTTTAGCAGGACATATTCTCTAAATTAAAGGATCCATCTTCATCTCCAACAGGAGATGCCCGTGTATCCCACTGATCAGGATCAGGATCAGGGTGTGTTCTCATCTCCCTCTGCACCAGATCTACAAAGCTCAGGCGGTAGACTCATGCACACTTCTGCTCTTTCCCATAGTATAAATAGCAGTCGTCACACCAACAGAAGCCTTTCTCTTCCCCGGCACCAGCTTGGTAGGGAAGCTGCTGGCTTTACAAAATATTAGGAGTGGAAGAGTCACCTAGCAGGCACTAGATTCTTGAACCAATTTCCTCCTCACCCCTCACTCCCCCCTTTCCCACAGAGCTCCCTCTCACTTCAGCTCTTCCATCTTCTTCCTCTTTAACTCCCCCGGACCTGAATTCACCCACAGTGGGAAGCACCCTGAGCAAAGGGGGTTCCACTTTGCAACTGCACCAATGAGCCTGGTCCCTCAGGCCAGCTAAGATGCAATGCTCAAGTTGGTGTGCAAGCCAGCCTGGCTCTCATGCCATGCAGCAGGCACTAGCCCTTTCACGGATCAAGGAGACAGAGGGTTGGTGCTCTAGCCCGGTCCTGGAGAGCCTGTTAAGTCCCCTGTGACACTCCCTGGGATCTACAGGGGCTGAGAGGAGTGCTGGAGAAGCAATGTGGTCAGCCTTTGGTGGCATACAGAAGTGTCACTCAAGAGTGTTCTCTCTGGCCAATGGAGAATCTGCATCGGTGGGTCCCAGTGTGAGTCTCACCCAATCTGCCCCAGAGAGGACAAGTGTCTTGCCCAAAACCACCAAAAGGGTTAGTCTCAGAGTCAGATTCATCATGTTTATGGGGCCATTAGATCATCTTGCCTGGCCTCCTGTATAGCACAGGCCATTAAGCATCTGCCACTTACCCCTGCACTGAGCTCAGTAACTTGGGTTTGTATAAAGCATTTATCAGACAGGCCTCCGCTCTTGATCTGAAGGAATCAAGAAATAGAGAATCCACCACTTCTCTTAGGAATGTGTCCCAGTGGTTAGCCACCCTCCTGTTAAACATTTGTGCATCATTTCAAATTGAATTTGTCTGGCTTCAGCTTCCAGACATTGGTTCTTGTTTTGCCTTTCTCCACTACGTTCAAGATCCTTTTAGTACCATAGGAGTCCTGAGTCCCGGTCCCCACTGATAAACAGGGGTCAATACTCCCTCTTTCTTTGCTGGACTTCGTGCAGCACTAACTTGGGTGGCCCCATCCACACTCATTACAGTTATTTCCCTTGTTATCTACGCGTTGCCATCTCTGCTTCCCAGACTAAGAGAAGAACACATCTCACATCAGCCAGAGGGGCAATTTATCTCTCTCTTCCTTCTTGAGAGAAGAGGAAGCAGCAAACAACAACCGCCTCTACCTGCTTTATGCATATTCCTTCTCCTCCCGTCTCCAATTCAACACTAAGGTTTGCTGGGGTTTTATAATTGGTTGGTTGGTTTTTTGTTTGATGATTTTCAAATGGACCAATTTTCCCTTTTGTCACGTGTCAGCTGCTGATATATTTGATGATCCTTTCTTGTTACTTGAAAGATTTTCTGCAATTCATCATCCTGTATTTCTTTGTCTTCCCATAATGAATCTCTCTCCAAGACGACTTTGCTTATTTTTATGACTCTCCCAGTGCCCCTCTTTACCAAATAGTTTATATTCTTGAAAGGATTTTTCTTTTCTACTTATTATTTACACTCACGTTTACACCCCAACTTAACCACATTGGTCCCCATTGCTCTTCTCCCCCCTCCAGTTTAGAATTAAGCAGTTTGAATCTACCTTCCTATCTCTCTAAATTATTTATGACATGTTTTCCACTTTTCTTCAGTCATTTCCCGGGCAGGGTTTCCCGCGGAGTTTTATGATCCCTTCACATTCATACGGTTTGTGGTCATTAGTTTAAGCACAATAACGGAGCAGGTGAAAAACAGCTAAGTAAATCTGGGAAAAAAGGGGTTAAAAAAAGATTCTTGATTTCATTTGAAATTTTTCATAAAATATTAGTTGGTTTTTTTGGTTCCTAAAAATTTCAAAACAATTTTTTCAACATTTCTCATTCTGAAGAACTTAAATACAAAATGTTTCATTTCCTCTGGGTGGGCTTTTCCCCCCTGCTCTTATTTTTAATTTCCCCTCTCTTTTCCCCCTGGGAATAAGTGTTGGAAAAATTAAAAGAAAGAAAGGAAATCCAGAGAAAGTGAGGAAAACCCCACTTTCTCTCAAAGTGCTTTTCTTCCAACTTTTTCTTTTTTAAAAAACTCCCCTCCCTTTCTCCAGTGAAAATACTTGTAAAAACATTTGACTGAAAATGAAATTTGTCCCACAATCTCCAAATTTTTGAATAATTTTGCATTTCTTGCACAAATTTTCCATTTCACAATTTAATTAAAAAACAAAAAACGTTGTCAACATTATTTTTTCAACCAAAAAAACATTGTTTTCAAAACCCATTTTTGATGACAAACTGGGTCGCATTTTCAAAAATGAGAGGCACTTAGGGCCAGGTTTTCAAAGGCATTTAGGTGCCTAAAGATGAAAATAGCTTCTGATTTCAATGCTTACATGTTTTATGAAAATACCACTAGGGGCCTCACTACTTTTGAAAATACTGCCATTGGGCAAATTGACTTCCAATGAGACTTAGGTGACTAAATACCTAAACAATGTTTGAAAATGGGAAACTAACTTAGATGCATTTGAAAATTTTACCCATGGAAGTCAGCAGCTGCCAGCACAAGCTCTAAAATTTTCAATTTTCCCCCGTGTTAATCGTTCCCAATGCCAGATGAGCACTGCCACAGACTTCACCAGAGAGACTGGCAAATCCTGAAGAACTATAGCTTAAGGAAAAGCTGGTATCCTTCTGAGTTTTTGCAAAGTTTGATTCAATCAATACGTAAATAAAGCAATTCCCTGCGATCTAAGTGGTGTTTATCTGTTTGGTTTTGTTGTTGTTTTGTTTTTCTCCCCTTCTTTTCTCATCCCTTTATAGGCCTTTTGTATATGGAGAAAGATTTCTTAACCTGATCTCTCTCACTACCTTACAGCTCCACTTGCTACATCTTAGAATCACCAGATTGCTTTTATTCTACTTAACTGCTGTCAAGCTGTCCTGCAGTGGGCCAAGAGCGTGAATACCAACCTCAGGGCAGACTAGTAGACCCATGGCACAAACCCCAAACTGGCTGGGAGTTCTATACTTAGATTTCAATAATCAATTATCAAGTGTAAAATCCTCAGGCACTATGACAGCCTAAACATGGAATCACAGACGGTTCCCTTGGGTACTCCAATCTATCTCGCCACCCAGGGGAATATATCTTTGTAATAGATCAACCCTTACAACAAGAATCACAATAGTATTCATGTTACTCCCGTCCCAAAGGACCAGTCACTTACCCTAGATCAGTTGCACCTTAGATCTCACACCAAATATGTCTGTAGCCAATCCTAAATTAAAATATCTAAAGATTTTTTAAAAAGGAAACAAGAGAGTTATTTACAAGGTGCAAGCAGATAAACATACATACACAAATGAGTTCCAACCTAAAGTTTTAAAAGGTAATAGAACCTTCTGTAACCAGCAAGCTCTCTCTGTCCTTTAGGGCTAACCCAGGCTAAGCACTGGGGTTCTCTTGCTTATGCCTAGAAAATCGTGCCTGGCAGAGTCCAAACAGCAGAGAGATACAGTTGGTTCTTGTTAGGGGTTTTAATTCCCACCCCCTTGTTCTCTGATCTGAAAACTCAGCTGATGGGAGGAATTCACTTGCATGCCTCATGTTCCTGGGGCTGAGGGGAGTAAACAACAAGGTATTTTATTGTCTTTAATGTTCCACTCTAGTCCATCGGGTGTCAATGGGCCTTCCTTGTCAGCCAGGATGTAACAGGAGCTGTTGGAGACCAGCATTTCACACCAGTTAATATCTCACTCCTGTGTGGTGATTTACACAGTTACAGAGGCTTACAATGCAAGCGCTCCAATATTACCTGATAATATGGGAGACAGATTTTGTAAGTGAGATTAATGCATGCAATAATTGACACGCGTTCCATAAAGTCTAAACACTGGACAGAGTCTTATAAGGCTAATGCCTGTTTTAACACTCCTAATGCATGGGTGAGCCAGGCTGATTCCAGCTATGGAGCTGCCAGTGTTCAGTGGAGGGCAGGAGCCCCTTGGCATGAGCTGGCACCTGGTCTGCTAGCATCGCAACTGTTACTCAAAGTGCTCGCCTGCATCTGCAAGCTGAGCTCTGTCCCTGCCCAGTGTCACAAGCCCTAGCTCACCATGCTCCTAGCCAGCGCAGGGGCTTGCATTGCACTTCAAGCACTCGGATCTGGAATGCAACTCATGATATTAAAAACCATTCTGGCATGATGGAGCAGGCCATTGTGACGTTCCCCCCTTGCAATCTGGACTTGGTGTGTGGCTGTGTCACCCCAGTTCTTTACTCCTGGGCCCCAACTTACCCCGCTTTGTTGTGTGAACCACCCACTCCTGGGTCGGCCCACGCCCAGCCTCCTAATGGGTCCATCACCTAGTGAAGGAGCGCTCTGGCCAGCCACTCATGGGATAGAGCCCCAGCAACACCCACAGTCCCAGATGCAACCCCAGGAACTGCCATCTTGCAGGGTGCAGCGCTGCACACTGCACCCTGCAATCTCATTTACATCTATCTGTCAATTTATTAAAGACATTGATATGCACCAGCTCAATCACTCTAAGCGAGGTCTCTGCACACACTGAATCCACATGCACTTCTTTAGATAAAACAGACAATTAAGTTTATTGATTACAGCAAGATTTTAAGTGAATCTAAATCAGATTATTAATAAATCAAGGGGTTAATTACAATTAACTAAAAGAGAACTCGCATCTTAACCTAAGATTAATATGTCAGTCTGTATTCAGCTTACCATGCAGGCTGGTTGGCATGCCTCTTGCAACCAGGCCCTCCCTCCCTGTGGGTAGATTCTCAATCTTTGGTGCTGCTTAGAAGATGGATTCCAGGGGAAAGCCAAGAGACACAGACGCCTCAGCTTTTAACAAGTTTCCCCAACGCCCCCTGGGGACAGGTGATCTGCCCTGTCCTGCAATGGCCATGATTTCTTCCACTTGGGCCGAAACACTCACAGGTGCTTAGGCCAGTCCATTGTTCCTGTGTGCCTGCCTCTGCTGGGGCATGGAAACGCAGCTTGGTGTTGGTCTGCATCTATCCAAACCACGTGAGGCACACATCTGAGGATAGGACACAGCGGAGTTCCATCTCTGTACATATGTATGAGATTGCAAGAAACATGCTACCATAACAATAATGTTCATCTGCCATGAGCATTCCAGAAACACCTGACATGGCATACTTTGCATCAGACAATGCACTGTTACACTGTAAGGTTGAACATGAATGATACACAAATCACACCATAAGGGTGCACACGGGGTACAGCGCGTCACAGCCATATCTTGTGATGTGCCTCTCTGGAGCCCCAGAAGAGGTGGAGTAAAGGTGGCTCAGATTCAGGCACAGCTACAGGGGGCAGAGTATCCCTTGGAGTAAATTACATCAGCTTAGCAGGATAGACCATCCCCTCACCCGCAGCCAATCTATCCCCCTCCTGCCTCTGGCCATGACCCCAGGACCCTTTATAATGGGGTTTGAGGGAGAGTGGGACATTGGGCAGCGCACTCCACTCCTGTTACTGCACTGTGGGAATTCCCATGAAGGCCGTTTCAGTCTCTCTACGCTGCAGAAGCTCCACAAAGGAGCCCTACTGAGGCTTTGAATCTGGCCCGGTGTATTTTACACGTGTTGGTATCTCTATTATGGATTAAACACTTTCAGGAATTCAGAGGCTTTCTGTATCTCGCAGGATGTATTGTGCCACACCATAGATTGCCAATGCAGTGAAATGGGACTCGTTTCATAACGTGCTAGGTATTTCTTAAGTATTGTCACATCTATTTTGAATCAATGTGCCAAATGTTTTATGACATGTAATACAGGCAGGGTAAAATATATATAGTCTTTCCCTGTGGCTGAATTTCAGAAGTCACAGGGGCAAATTCAGGCTCAGTAGTGCAAAATGAGGCAAATAAATCCAGCGACTATTAAATAACTATACGTACATCACCTAGGATACACACACACGCATGCATGCACACTCACAAAACTGCCACCTTGGCCTCACATATACCTTCAGCCCCTATGACACACACACACATCGACATGCCTCGCCTCCAGCTCCCAGACACTCACAACACCCCACACTGTAACACACAGAGACATATAAACACATACTCGCTCTTAGACTCCTCCTCAACGCCGTCATATCGACCAGCATTTCTCCACATAAATTCACTCCCCCACTCCTCCCACAGCATCTTGTATGCACAACATTCGCCTCCTCAAGCTCCCAGCACACGCACACACACACTCACATAGGGAGAGACTTTAAATAAAGGACAGGCTCTCTTAAAGTGACAGGAGCCTGCACCGATGCACTGTTGTTATGGCTGCAATCCCTCCCGCAAGCTGCTCCTGTGAGGAGGCCCGTTGGCATCACTACAATTCCACATGCTAGCAACCCCGAGTGTGTGCCCACGGGTCTCTGGGCAGTGTGGTAGCTGGCTACCACGGCTGCACTACTATTTTTAGCACGCTAGCCTGATGAAAGCTAACGTGAGTATGTGTCCTCGAGCTGGGAATCACACCCCTAGCTCCGAGCAGGCATGACCTCAGTGGGGGTAGAAGGGAGAGAACCTCCCCAATAGTTCTCATGTGAAACGGTGCAGGTCATGGGACGCTTGGGATTACAGCAGGTTACGTGACACAAAATAAAGATGCAACAAGAACCTCCCAACCATTTCTAGGGAGACAATGTTTTTGGCAGCAAAAGCAGAAGTCAAATCCACTGGTCCTGATTCTTCTGCCACTTATACCAGTTTTGTATCAGTGGCGTGCTTTTGACACCTGTAGAGTAACTCCTGGTTTATATCAAGGTGATATCACAAGCAAGCTCATTGACTTTTCTCAACAGATGAGAAAGCAAAGGGAAAGACGTCAAAGACACATACCTTCCTGTGGTCTCTGGTGATTTTAAATATACACACAGTTCAAAAAAGGTATTGCAAGACTGAAGAGTTTTGCAGCCGTACGAAAGCACTGTTAACCTATGATTTAAAGGCTGGGTCCCTTTTGATTTTTAAATGATTCAAAAGGTTTCTGCACTCCAGCAATCTAATTATCCAAAAGATTTCCGTTAGGTTTTTTTCTCCCTCTTTATTTCTAAAGAGGTCTTTCCAAGAATGCCACTGGGTTAGAATCATTATGGCATATATTGCAAACAGGGCCATTTATTGTATTTTTATGAGGGTAATATCACGCTATCTAATAAATTTCACAGGAAGGATTCAATATAGAGGACACTTAGTTTCAGCCACAGCAGGGTCAGCCAATGTAAGTTCTAACTCAAGATGAATGCAGTTAAAAAGGGGAAAAAAAGATAATTTCTACTCCTTTTATCTTGAGATGATAGAGATAGAGGAAGAGGCATGGTGATAAAATAAGAAAGCCCTGAGCCTCCAGGGCAAATTCATACCAAATTTGCATCTTTCTGGACTTTGAAAATGTTCTGCTAACTTTCTTCCTCATCAATTGGAATTTTTGTACAACTTCTGTGCTTCTTGGTTTTGGCTTGGTAGGATGGAAATTCTAAAATGCTGCAGAGAGGTAACGCTGCAAGACAATCAGATCTTGTGGTATTCCAGGTATGAGCAAAAACCAGAAGGTCTGAAAGTCACATGAGAAACTGGTTTTCTCACAAAAATCTTGGCTTTAGACTTAGTGTCAGACCATTCTGATTCAGAGACATGGGGACTTTTGTCCATCACTTATTGGTGTGTGTGAGTGCGGTCAGTCTTAATTATGGAGCCATGATCTGTAATACATACAACATGTGTGTGCGTACGTGTGTGTGTACTCAGTCTAGCATGCGTGGTGTGAGTAGACACACATGCATGCATGCACAGTGCTATGAATTCTTGCTTAACTAAGGTGAACAGGCTACCGCTTTAGCCAGTAGAAAGCGCTTGGTTTTGCAGCTGTATTTCTCTTAATCAGTTCATTACAACAAGTAAAGGAATCAATGAAAACAGGTTATTGATCAGAAATGCATATGTTAAAATGGTGCTGCAAGTACTAGTTCATTTCTCAGTGGCAGAGGCAGATCAATGCTGCCCCTTCCCTAGAAAATCACAGCTGATGTATAATTGTAATGGCTTTGTTCAGCTGCTGTTAGCATATCCCCACTGAGAGGATGCAATTCAGGCCACTGTTTAAGGCAACCTGCCTAGGCTTCCACTGAACAAAAGAAGTAGGGGGAAAGAATTTGTTGACTTAGAATCACTCTCTTATCTCACTGTCCATCCGGAGAACCCGGTGTCTGGTTCCACAGGCCCAGCACTTAGCCTGGGGTGGCTGCAGAAGCTGGGATGTGTCTGTTTCTGAGCATTTATGCAGCTCGGAGCAGGACTGGCAGGAGCGAAGCATGTTCCCCTGGCCCACATCTGGGAAGAAGCCCAAAGACTTTCCAGCTGTTTCAGGGCTGTCAGTTTGGAGAATCCGGCCCTCCGTAAAAGGCCACAGGAAGCACTGTGCTGCTTTGGCTGCTCCCTTCGTGCCCATCTGCTAGGAAGGCATGGTGCCCACTCACAAATTGGTCAGGCACTTGCCCTCAGGCATAGGTGCCAAGCAACCAGGGGAATAAACGGAAGGCTGCAGAACATTACCGGTGTCTTGTCTTCTGCAAGAAAGCCTTGCTCTGTGCCAGGGCTAAAGTGTATTGGCATTGCCCACTGACAGCACACCCCCTTTGCTCGATCACACCTGGTGACACTGCTAGGACAGCAGAGAGAAAGGAGGGTGATATGGACTTTACAGAGCTCCGGAGCGACTAGCTGATCTGACCGCGCTGCAGCGAGTATCTCAGAGAGCCTGGCCCATGTGGGGATTGCCAGGTGTGCAGAATGGGTCAATACTCCCCCAGGCCTCCTGCTCAGTGCTCATACCACAGTGGCAGGCAGTAGGGTAAAGCACCACGCTGGGCCCTTGTGTATTGGGGATAGCTGTTAGGATAAGCACTACCTCCCCTCCTTGTGCGGGGAACACCACATTGACAGGCGCTGACGAGAGGAGACACAATGTCCATAGCACAGACGGGAAGATCCAGCACTGTCCCGGGAAGAATCACAAGTTTCCATTACCCCCCAAAAGCCAGTGTGGGCAACTGGTGTAAACGGCAAAATGCAGCCTTAAGTTTTTCCTTTTCTTCCAACAATGTCTATTAGTAACTAGGAGAGTCTCAGAAATCTGTCCTTGGATCTCGGCAGATAAAAGGCTTTCAGTCCCTCTTGAAGAAGGAGGAGGGTATCTTTTCAGTCACTAGCCTGTTTCTGGGCATAGCACTTTCGGTCATTTCTAATGCGCCAGTGACTATCCCGTCGATTTCCAGGGCCACTGCACAGTCAGCACCGGCCTGCTTTGGAATGATGAGGTTTTGTGCCCGAGTGTGTGTCTGTGTTGAAGTCTGTTTCTGTGTGTCATTATCTGTGTGTACCTTTCCAACTGAAATATGCATAAGCCTTCGTGTCTGGGTAAGTGCTTAAACGTGTGGTGTGTGTGTGAGAGAGAGAGAGATGCAGTAACTGCATATTGCTGATGTTGCAAAAGTGAATGAAGGTTTGACAGTTAATCCGATTTTTCGTGCTTCTGTTGTTTTCCACACTCAGAACTGATAAAAATTTCCAGCAAATGACCGGTTCCATGGACTGTTTCCTCCTTTGTCAATACAAGGAATTGAGAGCTGTCATCACTTTCTCTCCGCTTGAGAGAAGGAACTCAAATATTTATAGCTGGCTCTTAAAATACTAATGGTATTTCTAATTGTTTTTCCTAGCAGCAATCTTATTTTTTTTCGCACCACTGGTAGTGGGCAGTTTAAGGGTGTATGCAGTGTGTTTCATCACACATGAGATTCAGGCATGAACTCATTTGAGATGACATTTTCTTTTCTAATCTTCTGCTTTTATTATTGATGTGGGGATTGAGTGGGAAACCCAGGCCTGTAGCTACTAACCTGGAACGCTCAGGACAGATGGTCAGGACTGAATACACTTGGATTTCTGTAGAACTGGATGGCGTTCTGCAGACAGCCGGGGTTTATGCATTCTCATCCACCCCCACCATGCTTGCTTGGCAGGCAGCCTGAACAGTGCTGGTCTTCCAAGGGTAAACTCTACTTCTCCATTCCAGCTGTGTGTTAGCAGCGGGTCGGCTGGTGAGGTGAGTTTACATTCATCAGCTCCAGCGTGCTGAGTCAGCCCTTGGCATCACCTGCAGGAGACGTTGGCTGGCTGGTCTCTGTTTGAGCCCCGGGGTTGAGAGGGGACAAGGCGCACAGTTTACGAACACAGTTCCACCGTTCAGTCTGGGGTGAGAAGATCCTCACAGCCGGGCGTGGGAGGGGGGAGGAGTGTTGCGAAGAGGGGCATCTTGGGGTGAGGTGGAGGACAGACTGCAGCTCCAGCAGAGCTCCCTCCAAGGCTTCCTACCAGACGAAAGGAAAGTTAAGTTCAAGAGTTTTATGCTTCGTGCCCCTTTTGAACCCTTTGACTAAGGATATGCCTACCCAGCAATAAAATACCCAGGGCTATCCTGTCTCAGCTGACGTGGGCTCCTGGGGAGCAAGCTGTGGGGCTATCAAATTGCTGTGGGAACGTTTGGACTCAGTCTCAGGTATTTTATTGCAGTGTAGACATACCCTGACACTGGCCGATGGGGAACAAAGGAATAAGCCGCTGATGGCTTGATCAGAGCAGAGTAATTGGTTGCAGAGCTCTTGCCGGCAACATGGTGTTTGTTACTACTACAGTGAGCAACATCTTAAAGAGACACATTATAATCAGCCAAATGCAGCTGAGGGCTGGGATTCCTTAGGCCTGTGAAGAGGCGTCCTGCAGAGAAGCTGTCTCTCTGTTCATTTCGCAGGCTCAGACTTGGATCTTCGGCTGGGTGCGGGAAGTGGTTTCTGCTCGGATGCTGCATTGCAAATTACAGCTAATGAAGCCAGCACAGGGAGGGCAGGGGAGGCTGCATGGAGGGAGCAAAGCAAGGCCGCTTGGAAACAGCCAAAGCCAGCCGTGCTTTCTCTGCCTGCAGCAGGCTTGATGAAGTAAGACGGGGCTTCTGCCTTGATTTGAATCCTTCTGTTTACATTGGCTTTCCCCCAGGAGTTATCTGGAGTTCTTTTAACACTGATTAGATGGGCATCCACGGGAGCTTAGCAAACATACCCCTTTCAAAAACAAAAATGGGCCAGAGGAGCCGACCGTCATGCAGCCTGGAGCCATTACTTGTCTCACCAGTGGCATCCCTTCGGGCTGGTTGAGGCACAATGCAGTGGACTGCCTGGGTGGATGTTAACAGTTTCCTCCCCCGCCCTTCCCATTTTATTTATTTCAAGGAATGGGCAGATTTGTGTTTCCAGGTTTGAAAGGACTCCTAGCATTCACTGCAGCCAGATGTACTGCAGGCATGACCTCCTCCCGGCCCTAGCTGATACACAGCTCTGCCAATGGCCATCTACATGCACCCTCTGCTAGTCCAGTTCTGGGCTTTATAGGGCTCTGACCGTGTACCTATGCCCTGTCTGGCAGCACCCTCTGTTGTTCCACTTCTGGGTCTTCCCCACAGCTTTGCTGATGTGCTTCAGTCCTGGCCCGCAGCCACCCCAACGGCTGAAGTTCTGAATTTCCGCAAACAAACAGCTTCAGCGAAGCCCTTCTCTCCTGACTTTTGACTCACTAGGATATCCCAGCGCCAGGCGCCCATGCAGCTCTGCCAATGTCCACAAGTGCTGGCCTGCTGCACCCCTGGCTCCAGATGGAAGGGACTGCTGTTGATAAAAAGAAGAGGTGTCCAGGTATCCGGCTGAGTGAGAGCTCAGCAGGTGATCCGCCTAAGAGCTCAGCATGGGCACATCAAATCCAGGCCATGCGGACTCTTCAGGCCAGACACTGGGCTTAAGGATTACACCCTTCTGTTTGCAGCAGACCAAAGCTCGTTGTTGCATCGTGTGGCTTTTCTCAGAACTGCTCTGAATGTTCCCACTGAGCATACACCCAGAGGAATATCAGCATGAATCATTTATGAACTGGAATTAGTTTACAAGATCTCTTACTTTTTAAATGCTTTGAGTGCCTTCTGTCTACTGGGGGAGAGAGGTTGATTGAGGAAGCTGTTCTGTATTTCCAGGTGTCCTGTCTCCAGCTGGTCTCCTCTCAAACTGCTCCTCACCCTTCCAGGCTATGACGTGACCCCCAGCATCCAAGCAATAAGGGACAACACAAGCTCTTAAGAAGAAGGCATCACCTTTCCTGAGTCCCTCTTTAGCCGTCTTATCTAGGATCAAAGTAATTCCCACAAAGCCATCCTGGTTCTTGAAAACTACAGGGAGCAGCAAGAGGAACTTAACACTTCATTAGGGCTGCTGTATAGCCAGTGGTTTTCCAGTATGGTCAGGGCACTCAAAACCTGGGGTGGGCTGTTAAATAAATAAACAAACAAATGAACTCCCTGGAAAGTGAACAGAGGCCACACAAACCTTTATACGACATAGCCCTTTATTTCAAGGGAGGCTTGTGCAGGAATGATCAAATTACAAACGAATCACATTATTATCTTGACAGCATCCTGGCCCCGGCAATTAGTTCAAGGGAGAGATTTGCCTGCAGAATGACTAAATAAGGACTTCACGACTGGTCACAGCTACAAGTTAGGGTGATTTTTACCTTTTGGGAGGAAAGAGGCCACTTAATTGTGCAATGTTATTAAAATGTTCTTAGCGGATAGGTGGCCATATAAAAACAGTTGGAGGGCATCAGGTGCTAATGTAATGAACATGGGATAGATAGATAGATAGATAGCTCTGTCTATTGATCGATCTATCTATTTAAATGATGACCTCTGAACCAACCCTCCAGTATAGGTGGTCTGTCTTAGCTGGATATATTGCTGTGAGGCAGTCTAATCCGTCCCCAGGCATCATAGCAGGTGAGATCTCACAGGGAGACAGCGTGCTCAAGTCATGATGTCCCTTTTGCTTCCATTCAAAGGTGAGCCAGCCTGGGCTGCTGAAAATATAAATTTCATTTCAGAACTGCAATTTGGCTGGAACACACTGCGGGACAGCTGCAGCTGCAGGAGCAAATCCAAATAATGCTCAGCACTATAATTGCATATGTAAAAAAAAATACAAAAGTGGTCTCCTTTTCTCCACTGGGTATTACAGATGTAGCTGTCATCTTATTTCCTCTGCTGAGTGGTTGGAGGTTACAGTACTGATACTATAATTTTCTCCACTGGTTGTTGTAGGGAGATTTGTAATATAATTTCTGATGCTGACTGAGCCATGTAGGATATCCAGTAGGGCCACAGAGTTAACAGTGTTTTACTGTTTGCTTAGGGCCTGACCCAAAGCCCACTGGTGACTATGGGAGTCTTTGCACTGATTTCAATGTGTTTAGGAGCGGATTCTTAGGTAGTAACACATGAAGAGCATTCTCCAATCCCACCTTCTGCTGCAGTGGGGGATCAGAATGATGGATACGTGCATAGCTCCATCTCCATTTTTCCCATGCTCACTACTTACCACCAGCTCACCCGCCCCGCCCCATAAATGAGTTACACCATCTCCATGGACTCAGTTATAAAGATTAAATTGCACATGAATAAACAATATTCACTTTACTTTGAAATCCTGCATTAAATCCCTTGAGGTGCTCCACAGGAGAAATACAATATTGTTTTTCTGTGTCCTAAATTAGATGGTGCACTTGATATAAATATTAATCATTATGGGAAAGAGACACCATCAAGGAAGACAACAATCTTAGATTTGACACAATTCCTTCGCGGTGTTATGCCTTAGATCATGCAAATTGAAATCATTTCACAAATCTAACTGGCTGTTCACTGTTTATGTTGTTGGTTTGCCTTTTGCATTTTATTCCAATTCAGACACTGAAACTTAATGGGACTGTTTCTCCCTCTATGTAGAGTCGGGGTCAGCTTTCAGGTTCTCATGCATTGACACTGTGTGCATGCTGTCCATAAAGCAAATGTCCCCTCGCTGTTTGCAGTCATTAAAGATCCCATGACATTTTTGCAAAGGATGAGTCAGTGACATCAGAGTATTAACTCACGTGAGAAATTCAATTCTGCCTCCCTAAATTGTCTCTGTCCTTTCAGTTAGCTATGGAATTCACTTCCTATCCTGAACTTCTGTGCAGAGGTTAAACAGTTGCTGCAGAGTGTCTACATTGTAGAGGTTGATGCATTTCAGTGGTGGGCAAAGTGATCTCTATATATCTCCTTCTCTGTCTCACAAGAGTGTTGTGATGCTTATGTTTGTGAGGTACTTTGAGAACCTTTAAAGAATGTCGTGTTATGGAGAAGTGCAAAGTGTTATTAATATGCCCAGATTTTCCCCCCAAAATCTGCTAAATAGATGAGCCATAGCCACAACAGCGTATTGTCATTCTACAATATTCCAACTTTTGATTTCTTTGAGTAGTAAATGTTTTCTATTTGTAACAAGCTGTGAATGTGATGAAAATGTAGAAAACACACAGACAAGCCGTTGAAGAAGCAAAATATATATAGCACAGTACATTGTTCCTATAGGGTATCTTCAAGTTTGCATCATAATGACCCAGCAGCTGCATATCCATACAAACTAGCAATGTTCCAAAAGACTGTAATTATTAATCTGCTAACACAGACACAATACACTCAGCCTTCTTCTCAACCCCTCTTAGGAATGGAAAATAATGCTACAGCGGCAATTACCCTAATGCAATTATCCCAAATGTGAAATTTCATAACACAAAGATCAGCTCCCCTTCTTGGAGACAGGTAAAGAAGGCGGGCCTTCTCCTAGACATATCCCACCCCTTTGCTCATCCTATGACATGTCTTCTTCAATGTTAAAAAGAGCCACAAACATTACTGGCTAGTAACACAGGCTGGCATTCATGTCTTCCCTCCAGCTATTTATAAATAGCCTTCTCGGTCTGGCAGGTCACCAAGCCATTGCTGTGCATTGGTAACACAGAACCCTTATGCAATTTGCATTGATTGTGCTGAGATTTTCCATTACGTGGAGATGCTTTGGGGAAAACTGTGTATTCGCACAGTAAAGATAGCCACGCAGCAGGTTGCACCATGTCCTCAGAGCCATTTTGCTGTGTTATAAACTCAGAGGAATCTTCTGCACGTCTTTCCTTGGCAGGTCTTTTCCTCTCATGAGCTGTTTGTATGAAAGAGTCCTGAAGCGCCTCTGAACTCCCCATGTGCAGCAGAGAGGCCAGAAGTGGTCCCTTGTGCTATCCAGTATGACATTTCCGGATGGCAAGACTCAAACTCAGACCAGCGCACCAGCGCACCTTCTGCAAGTGGCATCTCGCCTGCTTTCTTCAGCAGCAATTTACTGTTCAACCAGCTCTGACATACTTTGGGCACAGTTCTCTTTGACTTCAAGGGGAGCTGGAGCTTTTAGGGAAAAGGTTAAATTTTGCCATCAGAGCTTAAACCACACCAGAGGGAACCCCAGGCAAATGATTGCATTGCTCATTGGACAACCTTACACAGACTCCAGAAGACTGGATTCCCTAGAAGCCAGCAGAGCTGGCAGAGCAGGTTATGCAAGAGAGGACTTACGTTTAATTTACAGTGTGTGGCCCATTTTGCTATGCCTTGGCCAATTCCTTGCAATTCCCCATTGACCATTGGACATTTCTGGATCACAATGGCTATCAATGTGGGTCACCTCTGGTGAAAAATTGCCATCTATTTTGTCTAACAACTGATGGTCAGACATCTGAGTGGGTTTGACCAGCTCAGACTAACCCAGACGCTGGTTGGATGTCATAAACATTAACATAATTGAGGCTTCCACCAGAAACTTCGCAGTGCAAAGGCAGCACATCTGTCAAGCGAGTCATCCTTCCACCCAGGCAAACCCCTGAATTGAGCAGAAGGAGCTTTGATGATTTTGTCTTGGTTAGACACAGTGCTTTTCAGCCCTCACCAAGGAGGAAGAAAACACTTGGTACAATCTCTGAGATAATGGTAGGCCTTGCTGAAGGGATTTCTATAGCTTGCAACTCCCATTACAAGCAGTCACCCTGGGCCCTGGAAGGAATGACAATGTAAAAAAGAGGGACACCTGGAATTAGTGGCTGAAAGAGAAAGTCCTGTGCAACAAGTTGTCCCCCCACCCTCCTCTTTTCCCCAGATCAGGTCAGAAGATGCTCTGCAAGGTTCACAAGCCATTTCTGCGGACAACAAAATCCCTGAGTCTGGGGAAGGCAAGGAAACGATAAAGCAATTGCAAGAGGAATTAAAAAGAGAGAGAGAGATTTTAACTAGCCTGAAAAATAACATAGGGTTTTATTTCCTCAGTTCTGATAAATATTTAATTATCTAAAGTAACATGGGGAATTTGTTTGATTGTTTGTTTATTTTCTGAATGTGGATCACAGCAAGGACAGTATCTCACTTTCTGTACTATTTTATTGCTGCTCTTCCATTGCAACTGACATTCTTGTGTGGCATCTTCAAACTGACTTCCCTTGTAGTTAGAAGGAATTGTCTTTTCATACCACTAATCTGAATTGGCTAATTACTCAATGAATATTTAGCTCCTTGCATAGCCTAACATTAAGCGGAGATGCAGACTTCCTTGCATGCCTAATTCAATGCTGTACAGCTCCATGTAAGAGACATTCTCCTTCCTTCCAGGGACGTGGTCCTGCAATGTGCGGACTGCTCTGGCCCTCATCCATCAAAGCATCCATCAAACCAATGCAACTATTTGTACTGAAAGCTAAGCTCATGCTGGATCGGGGCCAGAGTGCTCAACACCTTGCAGGATTGAGCCCCATAACTCTGACCCAGCACCATCAGCCACTACTCTACATGGTCCAGCTCAAGTCATGTAAAGATTAGATTCTATAAACAGGAGCTCTGCATGTGCTTTGCACCATAAGCCTTCCCCCCTTGTGCTCTGTGTCTCTGATTTCCCAAGTGGCCTGTCCCCATTTCACACATGTGAGACTGAGCCTGTCAGAGTTCCTCCCATTCTTTTCACAGCAGCGCCAGCCCCCTCATGGCTCAAACCCAGGATTCAAACTGAACATCAAAGGAGGTGCGAAAGGGTCAATGAGCTTTAGTTTCTTTACTGCATTTCCTGGTTTCAGCTGAGGCTGGAAGTAGACGAGACCGCAGCAATAACCCTTTGCTCCCTTGGCACCCCTTCCATGTGTTAAGCTCATCAGGAGGCTCCAAACCCCCAGCCAAGGGCTGCACCCGTTCCATCCAGCTGACGACATCATCAGCTCACTGTGGTGGACAGAATGGGAGAGAACCTCTGCCATGATCAGGAACTCCTTCGTCATCATCAGGCCAGAATGGCTACCTGGCTTTGGGTTCCCACACTGACCCTGGAGCCAGATCAACAGGTTCAGGTGTGACTGTGTCAAGGTTCCCTGTGCCAAGGTTCAGGTTCCCTGTGCCAAGACCAGCCATGCCTGGAGGATGTAGGACCATCCCCTGTGCACCTGTGGTGCTAGAAAGGATGCTGCACGCATGCTGGATGGTTGCTTTTATCATCCTGGGCTCCCTAGAGGTCTTCTCAAGTTAAACACTGGTGACTGAGAAGCCACTGGTTGGATCAAGGCCATTTAGCTGTGTTTTCTTTTTTAAGCTTTGCCTTTCCTACATGCAATCTCTCTCTCTCTCTCTCTAGATAGATAGATAGATAGATACCCCCAGCCAATAAGCTGGTTAAGTATTAACAGACTTATTTTACAGTAGGAGAAACTGAGGCACAGTGGGTTGATGGTCACAGAATCAGTGACTGAGCTAGTGTTAGTCCTCAGGAATCCTGGCTCTGAGTCTCCTACTTTAACCACTAGACTATGAACCTTCTGGAAGTCTGTCCTTAGTTTATTTTCAAGCCAGATAGAATGAGGAGCTGCTAAAAAACTCGTGAGAGCCCGCACCCAGGTGTGGCAGACCAGGTGCCAGCTCATGCCACAGTGCCCCTGGCTCAATGGAACACTGACAGATCCATGGCTGGAATCAGCCTGGCTCACCTGTGTGCTAGGATTGTTGAAAAAGGCGTTAGCCTTATAAGACTGTGTCTAGTGGTTAGAATTTATGGAATGTTTGTCAGCATGACTCTCACTGATCACATCTGTCTCCCGTATTATCAGGTAATATCAGAGTGTTTGCTTTGTGAGCCTCTGAAACTGTGTAAATCAGGAGACAGGAGAGAGACATCAACCGGTGTAAAGTGCTGATCTTCAGCAGAAGGTTTATGTCCTGGGCTGGCAGTAAGGCCCATTGACACCAGTTGGACTAGAGTGCAACGTTAAGGAGAACGAAAGGCCATTGTTTACTTCACCATGAAGATGAGGCATGCAATTGAATTCCTCCCATCAGCTGAGTTTGCAGATCAGAGCAGAAATGGGGAAGGCAATAAAAACCGCTAACAAGGAGGAACTGTATTTTTATTCTGCTTGAACTCTGGGAGCAAGGATTACTAGGCATAAACAAAAGATCCCCAGCACTTAGCCTGGTTTAGCACTAAAGTATCTATGGAGCTTGCTTATTATAGATGTTTCTATTACTTTTTGAAACTTAAGATTGGAATTTCTTTGTGTGTGTCTATGTTCACCTGCTTTAACCTTATAAATATATCTTGTATTTCCTTTTCCTATTAATAAATATGTATATAGTTTATTAAAGGATTGGCTATCAGTGTTGTCTCTGGTGTGAGATCTAAAATGCAACTGATCTGGGGTAAGTAACTGGTCCTTTGGATTTGGGAGTGACCTATATATTGCTGTGATAGTTGGTGTAAGGGACTATCTACCACAAAGGTAGGCTCACCTGGCTGGCAGGACAAATTGGAGTACTCAAGGGGACTGTCTGTGACTCCGTGTTAAGGCTGTTATAATGCATGAGGAATTTACACTTGGTAGTTGAAATCTAAGTATCAAACTCCCAACCAATTTGGGGTTTGTGTCCTGATTCTTACCAGTCTGCCCTGTGGTTGGTACTCATGTTCTTGAGCCACTGCAGGACAACTTGACATAAGGAATTAGCCCTCAATTTTTGAAACTGAGCAAAGCAATTCTGAGAAGTCTGAACTGAACCTTTGGAGAATACTCTGTCACATATAGTGACATAATTCCTGTCTCTTTTCTCAGCAGCACTAAAATAAATTCCTTTATGTTACCTACTCCTGTGTCAATATCGATTTTCATATTCTGCAGGCCTTCTTTTCCCTAATTTTCTCTTGCACTGCATTTCATCCTGAACAAATATGGAAGTTTGTGTTTTAAACTTTAAACCCAGCGACATAATTGCTTTCCAGCATTTATTTACTTAAGTGATTCTTTATTGAACATCTTCAGGTTTTCATTTACTAATATCACACATTTACGTAATTGTGTAATTAGAAACGAAATGACAAATGTTTACTTAGAACAAGTGAAAAATGGAGCCTTTCATTCCTCTACATTCTAAATGCAATAGTTGGCTTCAGGCTTACTTCTGACATCCTTTCTCCTGGAGTGTGTGTTCCTGTGTATAGCCCCCTTTTCCCACTGTAACAGCCATGTATGTGTCCACTCTTAATTTTTTCCTGGTCCATACTCTATGTTGATTAATCTTTACTCAGGCAAAATCTCATTAAAAACACTGGGAATTTGCATGAGTTAAGAATCTCATGATCTGGTTCCCTGATTCAGGTTTGTAGTATGAGGAGTATCACATAGTCAGAGTTAGAGCCACGTGTCTAGATCCTCAGCTGATGGCAAAGCTCTGTTGACTTCAGTGGAACTACGCTGATTTGCACCATCTGAGCCTCTGGCCCTCGGAGTCCTGTGCTATCTTTTCTCTAATCCACCAGCCTAGAGCACTCTCCCACCCGACATACCCGGCAGAGTCCCCTTCTCTCTGCTTTTATTAAACAATATTATTCCTAGCAGGTTTCCTAATGATGTAGCCACATAAATAATATTCCCTATCAATTATTCCCAATATTGTGCTGGTATCTGGTCATTAATAGTACTGGATGTGTTTCTTTATACTGTTCAAAGAGCTACCTCAGCCTGACCACAGCTATAGAGGGGTCAGAGCACAGCAGAAAACCTCCAGTTGGAAAGAAGTAAATCTGCATGTAGGTGCATTAGGGTTACAAATGTGTTAGTACAGGAAAACAAGCCAGCACAGCATGGGGAGGCAGTGTTGACTAGTGAATAGAGCAATAGCCTGAGACTCAGGAGAGCTGAGTTCTACTGCAGGCTCTACCACTGGGTGACATTGGACAAGTCACATTGCTTCTCTGGGTCCCAGGTTCCCCAGCTGTAAAATGACACAGTCTCTTTATAAAGCACTTTGAGATGTAGAGAAGAAAAGCACTACACAGCAGCTAGGTGTTTGTTTCTGGCAAAGGGGACCGATGTTTTATGCCCTGCTGGTGAGGGCTTTGTATTCTGAGTGCACCCACCCAGTAAATATTCACACTCAGGTGAAGAAATTAACTGGCTTTTTACCACGGACAAATCCAGACAGGGGGAAACACCCCCGGAAACCACTTTGCTGCTCCTAATTTGCCATCGACATCCAGAACAGATGACATAGGCTTTCCCAACAAAAAAACACCATAGAGCATATTGTGAGAGCACCAGATGCCTCCCTCTCATCATGACCCCTTTCAGTGCAGTCTTCCTTGCCCCCTCAGAGGCCCACATCCCTCACCACCCCATCCAACCACTAGGACCAGGACCACTCTGCTTTGGTGCATGTGCTATTTAGCATCTCCTGAATGTTGCTAACCCCAAAGTTTAATGGCATGTGATTGGGTCACCTGCACGTCTGGAAAAAAGCTATAACAGTCTTCACATATCACGCTCAGCTCCTTTGTATCTCACACTCAATAATTCCTCTGCTCCGTAACCCGCAGCGTAGCTGCCAGGAGCTTGTCGTAAAAATGATAAGTCTGTAATTAAGCACATCTTCCTTCCCTGTAATCCTAATACGAATGGAGAGGGCATGAGACCAAATAGCAGCTTCCTTCTCCACTTCCTTTTTCACTTTGTTTGTTCGGTTTTTTTAAGTGGTTGCTATTATGCGAAGGACAGTCATAGCCTTCTAAGATGCCCCCTGAGTGCTTCTTGTTACCCATTTATTTTCTGTTTTCAGAAGACAGCCTAGTACTCAGAGGTTTTTAATCTGCATGTGTGATACTCCAGGGGTAAGTACACATACAGGCAGGTGGGCCCGTAGCCCATGTGTTCTCAGAAGGGCCAGTACTAGGTCCGCTCCTGCACTCTCTGGAAAACAAAAACTACACACAGAACACCGCTGAAGTCAGTGGAGTGACGCTGATTCATGCGAGCTCAGGATCTGGGCCACTGACTCCAGTGGAGCTACGGCCGATTTACACTAGCGACGGGTCTGGGCACAGTGACTTCACTGAAGTTACACTCATTTACACCATCTGGGGATCTGGCCTGGAATATTTTCGTGGTGTAACTCTCCAGAGTACGGGGGCGTTAGTTCTGGGCTGGAGAGCTTGTGCCGGAGGGTGCAATTATAAACACATTTGCAAAATTTGGATCCTGCTGTAGACCGGGATTTCAAGCACTGCCATGGGTTTGCGGGGCTTGGGTGTGGGGCTTTGGTTCAGGCCCGTCTCTGCTTAGTATCCATTTGGGGGATAAAATGAATTTCCATACAATGCACTATTAATAGATTGTATTTTGCAATCATCAGATTTGCCAGGCTGGCTGCAGGCCATTGCGTTACCTAGCCCCGTGGTTTGTACAGTCTTGGGTCCTGCCCACAGCAGCAGCAACCAGTATTGATGCTTCAGAGGAGGGTGACACCCCCATAATTCCCTTGCCTAATGGTGCGGTACTGACTGCGGTGGGCTGTTGACATTGTAACATAGTTTGCTATTTATTTACTGCAATTTATGACATATACAATGGCACCATTTGCTATTCAGAGCGCCTCTGACATCGCTTCAGCTCACAACATAACCTAAGCAAAACCGGCAGCAGTCCCCCAGCTCCAGTCTACCCCCAACGCAACCCAGCAATCTCCTCCCATCAGATTTCAGAGACGGAGAGAAGGAGAGATAGGACTGCATTGAAACAAGCGGCTCCAAGGCCTCCACTAAGGTACTGGATATAAATCTGATATGCCACACATGGTCTCTGCTGTATCTCCTCACCCCATGAGGGGAAGTACACATTAAATCCAACTCTAGCTAGCCAAACCTGCCGCAAGCAATGGACCCTGGGAGCACAGTCTCTTCTCACTGCCTTCGCAGCGACGTAGGGAAATGGGTGCCATGGTTCCTCTCCCATGCTCTTAGTGATGACTATAAAGTCCCTCCGTGCTGATGGGTGCTGTGTGTTTCCTTTTATTTTATCCATGTCCAAAGGACCCACTGGAGCATCCTCTGAAAGGGGGCAGGTAGCACAGATCTAGAACTGGAGCTTGGTGCTGAGAAGTGCAGCTGCCTGCCTATGGGAGGGAAGAGCAGTAAGGCAGAATACCTCAGACCACCCCGGCAGGCTTCTCTGTGCTAAGTGTTTGTTGTTTCTCTAGCAGCCACATACCCGTCCTCTCCCCCACCCCTCTGAGGAACACTTTGGCAGACGGGTTCCTGCTGTCCAGATGTTGTTGCCGGGAAGTCCTGTCAGGGGTTGATGGCCGGGGTCTCATTCTCGCCTGTCAGACTTGACATCTTCAGCGGATAATGGAATGCCAGGATGTGAGCAGCAGAGCAGGTGCATGCTAATGAGGAGATCAGTTTTAATTATGATTTTAATTAAACACCCAATCCGGTAGGAAATATGACAAGCAGGCTGAAAATGCAAAATTTATAAGACAAAAAAATTGCAAGAGAAAGGAAAAAGAGAAACCAGGATAGTGCAAAAACGTAAGCCTCCAAATAGTTAAAGAGCCAGGGAGGGAAAGGGACTGCTGCCATGGGGCTTTAGGGGCTGGACAAGGACTCATAGGTAGAAGGAAGGGAGTTTGATCTAATGGGTCAATAATTCTTGCTGGGAATTGGGAGATCAGAGTTCTGTTGTTGGTTTGTTGTGGGCCCTTAGACAAATCATCTCCTTCTTCTGTGCCTTGATCTCCCTTCTGTAAAACAGATAGAATAACCCTTACCTGCTTCACACAGGCCATGCACATAGGCTGGGTTGTTATTGTAGGGTGACTAAGTCTAATATTTTTGTTAGGTGAACAGGGGAATGGTTTGCGGTTAAGGGATTGGACCGGGAATGGGGGTGCTCAGTCCGGTTCCCAGCTCTGACATGGACTCCTTGTATGAGCCCAGACGCATATCTCTGTGTGCCACCTCCCTGTCTGTAGAATAGGGATACTAATACTTCTTTACTCTCACCGCTGGTTTGTCTTGCTGTTTAGATTGGAAGCTCTTTGGGACAGATTGTGTCTGTTCAGTGACTGGCACAATGGATCTTGGTTGGAGGCTCTAGGCTCTACCATAATACATAAAATAGAATTCCTTATAGTTGTCCTAAACTGATGAAGAAAGTCTGCCAGATTTGAAACATGGTTTTTAAAGCTACCACTGCTTTATTTTTCTTTCACTCCCCATTTTTATAGGCCCTATATAAACATAATACTTGTCTAGTTTGGCAGCAGCAGTTCACCAACAAATCCTGTTATGCACTGTGCACTCTCTTTGTCTCAGATGCTGAGCTCTTTGACAGGGATGCTTACATTGGCCAGATACATTGTTTGTAAGTCAAAGACAATGTTTCTGTTCTCTTTGAAAGCAGGTTCACTAATTTAGGCTCTGTTTAAAACACAGGAGTAGGGGGAAATCAACCTGATGGCAGACAACTGGAAAAGAAACAAAATAGGGATAGGAGAATGTATCTGCCAACGCCTTGGATATAAACAACAGAGTGTGGACCCACAATAAAAATATAACCCATTAAAGGAATTAGCACTAAATGGAGATCTGCACCTAGAAGACTTTGGACAGGAACAAGTTAATGAAGGGCAGTGAAATTCACAGATTTACAGATTATAAGACTAGAAGGGATCATCTAGTTTGACGTCCTGTATAACACAGGCCCAGAGGACTTCCCAGCATTAATTCCTGTTTGAACTAGAGCAGATCTTTTAGAGAAAACATCCAATATCGATTTAAAAATTGGCAGTGATGGAGAGTCCACCACAACTTTTGTTAAGATGTTCCAATGGTTAAAAATGGTCACGGTCAAAAATGTGCACCTTATTTCTATTCTGACTTTCTAGAGTCTAGAGACTGTCTGGGGTCAGCCACCATCCACTGGATACTGTGATGCCTTTGTCTGCTATGGAAGAACCCTCTATTATTAAAGTTTTGTTCCCCCTATAGGTACTTCATCAAGTACTTTTTTGTTAAATTAAGCAGATTGAGCTCCTGGTGTCTAATCACTATAGGACATGTTTTCCAACCCTTTAATCTTTTTTGTGAATCCTCTCCAATTTGTCAACATCCTTCTTGAACAATGGAGAGGACGGGAGAGAACACTCGGGAACATGATCATAACTTCTGAGCAGGATGACCGTAAAGAATTGGACCGGGGAAGTTACACTTTCAAGCAAAGGTCTATTGTTTAGACTCCTTGATTGTTCATTTCGAGGGAAGCTTGCTGTCCAAACCAGCCCCCAGCATTGCAGGAGCTAATGGGGTTAACCACAGATTTGGAGAGGGGGTGGGGATGACTCAAGCCCACCGCCAAGCCCCTATGCCATTTCCTATAGAAAGAGCAGCTGGCTGGATGTCCTTGCTAATGGAACACGAGGTCATCTGTGCCTTAGGGCTCAGAGGCCTAGGTAATGCAGCCGAAGCGGGAAAAGGAGCTGTAAATGAAAAGCATCTCACCAGTTCACCAGAATTTGATGGGCACAATCACGTATTTAACATGAGCACACATGTTGGGAACAGCCCTTTTAAACTCATCAAATATCTAAACTTGCCTCTGTGTCCCATCCCTTCCCTCCATGACTCTGCAGAGATACTGATTTTGCTGTTTCTCCCTATTACTTATTAGAAATGGACTCCAGCAACCCTTTTCCATAACTAATGAGGCCATTAGTACTAGGGCTTGGGCAGACAGACAGCTAGCCCAAGATCAATCAAACAGGGACATCTGCCTGCCTGGAGAGACAGCAAGGAGTAGTGGGACCACATAGAATATAGGGTGAATTATTACCAGTGGTGAACGAAGCTGTTTGATTCAACAAGTCCTGCCCTGAACCTTTCCTTGAAATGCAAGCCAAAGTCTTAAAGCCAGCACCCTAGAGGTGAAAGGCTTCAGGTATGTCTACACGTCTACTTATGTCTGCAAAACGTACATTGCTCAGGTGCGTGAATATTCCACCCTCCCGAGAAACGTAAGTTACACAGACAGAAGCACCGGTGTCGACAGCACCATGTCAGCGGGAGAGCTTCTCCGGCCGACATAGTTACCACTGCTCGTTGGGGGTGGATTAATTATGTTGATGGTAAAGCTCTCTTAAAACGGCTACACTAGAGAGTTTACAGCAGCAGGGCTGCATCGTTTCAGCTGCACCAGTGTAAGCTTTCTAGTGTAGACATGGCCTTAAACTGCACCAGTGGCACTGCTGTCGTATTTCAATGTAGACACTCCCTGGGCCTGCGAGAGGGGTTCTCCTATTGCTGAAGGTTATCCAGCCCCCGAGAAGCAGCAGCTAGGTTGATGGAAGAATTCTTCTGTCAACCTAGCCCTGTTTACACCAGGATTAGGTGTTGGCATAGGTACGTCTCTCAGGGGGGTGGATTTTTCCTATCACTGAGAGATGTAGCTATGCTGATGTAATTTCCAGTGTAGACCAGCCCTTTACGTTCTTTCCCAGAGCCAGCCAGTCCCTCCCCCGAAGCAATTTTTTATGCAGTGGCCTGAAGTTTGCTTTGTGTATTTCTCCCTCCTGTTTAATGAGCTGCTTTGAGAGCTCAGGTTAAAACCTCGGAGCGCCAGCCTGTGTGTTTCATACAGTTAGAGAACCCGTCCGCACCTCCCTTCCGCTCCAGGAAATGTCGGCGCAGTCGGAGGTCCGCTCTCCTTTCTGCACCCACTGTCTGCGACAGCTCTTTGTTTTAACAACACTTTATGGTTTCAAATCCCACAGCAGCCCATTCTCTCCCACTCACGCACTCGAAAGAGGAAAGCGGACAGCAAGATAACAGTCCATCTGATGCCGAAGAGCCGAGGGAGGAGAGCATCACACATCTTTAACCCCGCGCTTCAGCAGGGTCATTTCATTTAGGCACCAAGGCGTTTTCTGCCGCCTGAGCAGCAGAGCACTATGCGCTCCAATGTAGCAGTTCAGGAAATCAGTCTGGCCAGATAAAAATGGGAAGGATGGATAGTTACTTGTCTGTGGCTCGATTTGCAGGTAAGGGGAGAGGAAGCTAGTGAAGAGGGATGGGTGGCTGCCGCAGTGGAGAGGGAACCTTTGACTCACCTCTGGGAATGGGTGATTGTTAGAGCTGAGCCATCTCTGGCTGTGGGAAGCAATTTGCCTCAGAGAAGCTGACAGGGGTTCCTTTTTTCTCCAGTCTCTCCTCGCTCAGAATTAAAAAGGACATCCTTTCATATGAAGAGGGAGGAGGGCTCCAGCTTTCGCTGGTAAGATCTCTCCCGAGCTGGCACTGACTGGCAATTTGTACAAATGACACTTCCCTGTTAAAAAAGAAGACGAAGAAAGAGGAGAAGATGAAAAATAATCTACCAGCTTCCAATTGGTGCCTTGCCAGTTTCTGCTCGAGTCAAGTCCCTTGTCTCCCCAAATTTATCCTAATTTTTGACGTTGGTTCTGCCCTCTGTCGCTATTGTTTTGGTGGACTTCTCCTTCTCTGGCTAGAGGCCATAGTTAAAGGGACAACTGGAACCTGGATTGGTTGTGTTTACACTGAGGCCTGGGTCCTGCAACTCCTCCACTGACATGCAGCGCCGATGTGAGCTGGAGTGGAGTCGGTGCACTGCAGGGGCCTGATCCAAAGTCCAAGGGAAAGCAAGATGAGTCTTTCCATTGATTCAGTGAGTTCGAGATCAGGCCCCAAAGTGAGCACGAAGGCCCAGATCCCTGAAGGTATGTAGGCACCTCACTCCCATTGAAATCAGTGCAGCCTCCCCAGCTCCAAAATACGTGCACTTGGTCCCGCTCTCCTCCCATCTGTTACAGTGAATGGGAGCAGAGTGGATCTTCTTCTTGCAAAATCACAGCTCCCACATTGCCTCTGCCTCCTTCTCAGTCCCGGCCACTTCCACCGGTGCAGCTCCTTCCTTATGCTGTCTGGTGCAGTTCCTGACTCTCACATACACAAGCCAGCCCAGTTTGCCCAGCCACTACCCCCAGACCACAGCATCCTCTCCAACTCCACTTCTTCTTAGTTCAGCCCCAGTCTGACTTAGTGAGGACCCCACATTCTTTCACAACCTGGCACCGGGTCTCAACAACTTCACCGGCCTGCTGGGTCTTTGTCCTTCAGTCCACCCCTGATCTAATCCTAGATGTTACTAACCAGTCCGGGAGATGCTGTTCAGGGCTGGAATTCTTGTTTGTTGAGGGTGGTACCCAGGCGTGAGCTATCTCGTCTGGTGGCATGACACTAGAGTGTTTCCCTTCTGCATCTCCATGCATCAGAGGATCACATCTCGCTTAGCCACATTCATTAAATAACACTAATGCCATCTTTGTGACAGCTGGCCCTATTTGCCTTGCTCTACAGATGTGGAAACTCACACACACAAAGGTGAACTTAATGTCCTGAGTGTCTTGTTCACGGTTTCACTGTAGATCAGGGACGGCACTTCAGACAGAACCCAGGAGTCCTTCTGACTGCCAGGCACCTGCTCTAACCAATTAGATTATTATGAGTTATTTGAACTGTGGCAGTGCTCCAAAGAGCTGATGATCTAAGAGGAACAGGGCAGCCTGCCCCTTTAAGGGCCAGAGGCCTCGGACCTCTCAGCCACGTTCAATTAACCCTGCCCTCCGACAGCTGTGCAGTCTGTACACCTGTGGGGCTGAAGAGGCAGGAAGCCCCGCACAGCAGAGCAGGGGGAGCACAGCACAGCACAGCGAAGCGAAGCGAAGGCCTGGGAATGGTTGCTTGGAAGAAGCAGCTAACGACGCAAAGGAGCCCAGAAGGGGTTGGCCAGAGAGAGGAAAAGGAGTCTGAGGAGGGTGAAAGTTAGGTTCCGACAGCAGGCGGAAAAGTGCTTGACTCAGGGCTGGTCTATGCTGAACACTCACATACACTTACACTGAATCCGCACCCTGAGAGACGTACTTGTGCCGACCCAACCCCAGGTATAGGCAGTGCTAGAAGAATTCTTCCATCAGCCTAGCTCCTGCCTCTCAGGGAGGTGAATTACCTACAGCGACAGGAGAATCCTTCCCAGCGTTGAAGTGAATGTCTACACTGAAGTGCTACCGCAGTGCGGCTGCAATGCTGCGCCGGTGCCGCTGCAGCATTTTAAGTGTAGGCATGCCTTCAGAAGGGAGGAAAGAGGAGGCTGGGAAGGAGTGGCTGGGCCCAGGTTGAAGCTGGTGTAAAGACTCTGTCTGTTGTGTTTGCTTTGGACCTGTGTTCGCCAGGAGAGGTGGACTTTCCACTAATGACTTAGCCAGAGGGAGTCTGCAGGGAGTCTCTGAAGCATTCTAGAAGGCATTGGTGGCCGAGCAGAATTGTAGAAAACCAAAGGAAACTAAGACTGAGCTACAGCAAAACCCCACTACATCACGAGAGGGAGCTCCGGGATGGTGAGTTTTGGTACGCTAAATATGAGGCAAGAGATGACGGGTGGATACAAAAAGGGGGGCACTGGGAAAAAAATGAGGCAACAGAGGACGTTCCGTCTCTTCATTCGGGATGGATGCCGGCATGATGAAGCTTCTTAAAGAATGTTTGTTTTTAATAATCTGGTTCTGTTTTCAATGTGAGGGGAATGCAGCTGAGTCATATACAAGTTCCCTTTATGGTTTTGTGGGTACAGCTCTGGACTGGATCTTGGGATATCTGGATTCAATGTCTAACCCTGTCACAGACTTCTTGTGTGAGTTAGGGCAAACCACACAGGGCCACAGTTTCAAAAGAGCTGGGAATCAGATTATCAAGTGCTCAGAACCAGCTACTGGGGTCAAATTTTCAAAAGAGCTTCACTCCCATCTAGGACCTTAGAAAGGGGCAGATGTTCAAAGTGCACAACTCTCAACGTCCTGAGGTCTTTTGAAAATTCTGGCCCCTATATCTGTTCCTCTGTTTCCCTCTTCGGATACTATAGTACAGGGAAAGGGCTATATATGGACTCATGTAGACAGAGCCAACCAGAAAAATATTCATTGACCAAAAGCCAAAAAAAAAAAAAAAAAAAAATGAAAAATCAAATGGAGTTTTTCTCTCATGCTTTGTATGTGTATGGGAGGATGGGGGATTGTGTGTCTCAAGGTGAAAAAGTATCATTTCTCTTCAAAAATGATCTGAGTTGTGTCCAAATGACAGAAATTTGGGCGGGACAAACCAACAGAACCCAGGCTACCCAGTTCCAGTCAGGGCTTGTCTATACCTACAGTGCAGCTGCACCACTGTAGTGCTGTAGTGAAGATGTTACCACACTGACAGGAGAGGTGGTTGCCGTGTCAACGGGGAAAGCTCTCCCATCGATCTAGGCCTGTCTACCCAGGGGCTTAGGTCGGTATAACCTTATCGCTCAGGGGTGTGGATTTTTCAAATGAAATGTTTTCATAATTTGTGTTGATTTTGGCAAATTGTTTCAGTTGAAACAAAAAAAAAAGACCAAAGTTTCAGAAAATGTAAAATGTTCAATGAGGCAGGGCCTGGAATCCAGGTGTACCCCCCTCCTCAATGAGTGCCCTAGCCACCAGGTTAGAGATTCACTTCAATGCACTCTGGCCCAGTGACTATTGAGGTATTTTTTAAATATAAAGTGAAACAGCTTCAGAAGGAGAGCTGGGGACGCATCCCAGAGTAGCCAGAGGTTCAGGTGCTCACCTGGGAGCAGGGAGAGCTGGGTGAAAGCTCCTGCTCCAGGAGGAAGTTTTGAACTGGTGTTGCTAACATTTCAGGGGAGCATACCAACCCCTTAGTTATTAGGAGACACCAATACAACCACCTCCTCCTCCTCCTCCTCAGTTTTATGACTTCAGATTGTCTTGCCTTTGCTTTTATTTAAAAAGGTTAAAAACGCCCAGGGCAAAAGGTTTTGTTCAAACCAAAACAACATTTTCCCGCCTTTTTTGGCTCCCTGAAAATTCTAACAAATGCTACCTGACTAGAATTTTTTTCCGTTGTTCAGAACTGCCAGGAAGGTGGGAAAAAACCGTTATTCGCACAGCTCTACTTGAAAGATCACCTAAAATATTATTATTTCAAAGAAAGCTCATTTCTAGGCAACAGGTTTCGAAATCCTGTCTCTCTAGAAGAAGCACGCATGGCCTCTGAGAAGTCTTCAGAAAAAAAATATGAGAGAGGCGTCCCAAGCTGTAGCTCGCAGGGCTATTTTCTGAACAAGTGGTAAGGTTCTACCTCCGCTCAGTCCCACAGCTCACGCTCCTTGGGAAATCAGCAGAAATACACCTCCAAGTCTCTGGCTGTAATAGAGGGTTTGCTCCCAGTTTTCTCTGTGTGAGCTGTGTCCTTCTATATACAGGTGAAGGGCACCCAGTCACACCACAGTAACCACAAACCTTCATGGTAAAATAGCAAATGGTCTCACACTCCAGAAAATACGGATGTTAAGGGGCCGTCTTGTTGCCAGAATTGTGGCAAGATACTCCGATGAGGCCAGGAGAACATGGGAGAAGGCATCTGGCTGCCTACGACCCAGGCACAGTTGCTAGGTGAGGGGCCATCCCTCTGTCTCTACAGAGGCTTCTCACACAGTGCCCCTGTCAAAGCATGACAGACGTTTGGTGCCCATGGAGGGGACTTTGCAGCTCTGCCACACCGCTACTCTCTACCCAGTGGTGCCCCAAGACAGAAACCCATTGATTGGCTTGGTGAGGCCAGTCTATCATATCCCCTCCCCTCCCCCCATCATCTGAGCTGAGAAGTCCCTGTCTTTTTAATCTCTCCTCATACAAAAGCTGTTCCATACCCCAATCATTTTTGTTAACCCATGCAAAACCACACTCGGAAGTCTTCCTCGCCTCTGTTGGCCAGAAGCTGGGAATGCCCACATGTTTGAACTGGGGGGCAGGGTCATTCTAATCCTTCTGCAGTGCTGAGCACGGGGTCAGGATGTTCCTCTGAGAGGACCAATGCAGGCTGCCTTTTGCTCCCCTCCCATTTGTGACCCTGTGAGGGATGCAAACATTTGCTTTGATTTGTAAAATGATTCATGTAATTAGGCAAAAGAGTTCATCTGGAGGATTTATTCCTGGAAAAGTGTCTCCTAGTGGCACTAACACCTGACACAAGGGGGTCATTATCACAGGATAATGGACCTTATCAACATTAAGCTCTGTCAGGACGCAATTCAACACACTCAATTATCTCCTAATCAGGGCCGTTTTGTCAGAGGTTATTGCCCTGAGGAATCAATTAGATTACATATACATGTCATTAATATTTTATGGCAAAATCATTCACAAGAAAGTGTTAAATACTTTTTACACCTTCACTTCCCCCTCACCCTCCAGGGGAAAACAATCCCTTAGCAACCCGCTCCTCCAGTTGAGGTCTTATCCCGCTGGGTTGTAACGTAGGGAATTCAAAACAAACCATGGGACTGCTGAATTGCACCTCTGCGGGTGCAGCTGCTCTAGAGGTGTGAATGACAGCATGTCCTCCGGCGCTGCGCCGTTGGGAGGTGATGCGCATCCATCATTACTTTGTGTACGGCCTTCCCTCGATGTGCGTGAGCGGCAAAGATAGAGGTAGGTGTACAAGCCAAGAGGAGGGAAGGTAGCGTCAGGGGACTGAATAGCTCTGAGCTGTCACTGGAGATTTTCACCTGTAGGGTGAGTGGTTCAGATCTTGCTGATATCAGAGGTGAAGAAATGCTTTCACCAGCTGAAGGACAGTCTACATCACATGAGTTTGTGGTCTCAGTCCAGGCACTTGTGTCCATCCACGTCAAAGCTGGTGGTAATTATCAGGCTCAGCCGAGAACTCAACAGGGCATGGACACAGACCTCACTTCTCAGGCCTGTGCTGTGGACAGAGCCCAGGGCTAGCAATCCTGCACCTTGCACGAACATCAGATTCACTGGGAGAGAGGAAAAGAGCCCTATGGTATGAGTGGGGTGCACCATATTGATGATGTCTGAAGCAAGGGCTAATATGTATGTGTATGAAGGGACCAGAAACACTATAAACAAACCCTTCACATTCCTCAGTTATAGCAACTAGATGTGTAATTCAGTGCCTTTCCTAGTGTCTGAGTTCAGCAATTATGGGATTCAGTGGTATGGGGTTTGATCCATGGTGTGGCAGAGAGGGGGCTGTTGCCTGGCAACAACACCTGTAGAACATTAAGCATCTTCCTTTAGCTCTTTAAACTCATTGTGGAGAATGTGGGGGCAGAGTGGGAGGTGCCTACCCTTTTGGGGAATGGTGCATGGTGGGTGAATGGAGCAGGACTGGTTGAAAAGATCCTAAAATTGTACAGTTCTTCTGGTCAAATGACACTGACTCAGCAAGATCACCTGTCTCAGTTGCTTGGTGCAGAGGGCCAAGAACTTGGTCCCTGTGCTATTGGCGTATGGGCTGGGAATGTTAATTACTTGTATTATATGCTCTCACACCAGGATAAGCCAAGAGTAACTTCATTAAAGCCAATGATAGTATGCCACTGTTGTAAATCCAGGGTGTGTGTGAAGGGAATCAGACTCTTAAATTTTGATCAGCAAAAGAAAGAGAAGGATCAGAAAATGGATTTTTTTCCATCCCATGAAACATTTTGAGATTTCAAAAAAGTTTTCTTCCTGAACTGGGATGAAAAGCCAAAATTTCTACTAAAAAAAGAGTGTGAAATGAAATTCTGGGGAAAAAAAAAAAATCAGGTCAGTTGACGTTTGAGTTCAATAAATTCCAAATGTTTCAGTTTGGTTAGCCTCCTTTAAAAATATTTAACATAAAATGCAGTAAATCTTGAAACAAAGTCACTTGGAAATGAAAAATCAAAGCCTCTTGTTACAAAATTACAGAAATGGGGCATTTTGACATTTTCTAAACTTTTTTTTTCAAAATGAAATGTTTGTTAAAATCGATGCGATTTCATGAAAAATGTTGGTTTAGTCAAAACTGCACTTTCTAACAGCAAACTGTTTTGACAAAAAAGTTTCCAGCCAGCGCTAGTTAGGATACAAGGCTGGAAATCAGGACTCCTCGGTTTTATTCTATGTTTTGCCACTGACTTCGTGTGCTTACATTCCAGCTTCAATTAAAACCCGGCTCTTTGTCGGACGGATAGCTCGGGGCTTGGTGTCAAAGTACAGAGCCTTTCACTTCAAGATTGCATGTCCACCTATAACACAGATAAGGAGGAAGAAGCACTGTAAGTATCAATCTAGCAGCAGTGCAGTGGCCTATGTGAAATGTGTCAGAAGCCTCAGTCTAATGCCCTGTGTACAGGAGTCCACAAGTGGCAGTAGTCAATTGTCATTCTCTTTGGAAGTCTGTCTGAGCAGAGAGGCCAAAGTCTGAAGAGTCCTTGAAAATGAATTCCCCTCTCACCCAAAGAGATGATCCAGGGCAGACTTGAGGCACCTTTCACCAATCTCAAATTCACTCTAAAGCTTCATCTGTGTGTAATTTCAGTTTCTATGCTAACTTCAGGTCCCTTTCTAGAATTCCAGAAAGCAAATGTGCTGTGACGTTTTCTTGCAAAACCATCTCCTATCTCCTCATACAATCACACTTACACGCATCCTGCAGTTATTTTATTGCTTTGGGTTATATTTGACTCACACCGTAATATTTTGGAGCTTAGCAACCTTGAAGTTTTACCAAGAAAGAGGTTTGAGTATTCCATCCACCAGAGTCTTGCATATAGCTAGTTGGAAAACGTGTGGTGTTTTTTCTGCTGAAAATTTCAGAAGAAACAATTCATTTACATCAACATTTTCTGCGGGAAAATGTTGACCGTTTCATCAAAAACAGAACAACGTTGGCCAAAAAGTGTTTGCTTTGAGTTTCTGGGTGTTTAGTTTTTCAGCAAAAAGTCAAACTTTTCCATGGAAATCAGACATTCCATCCCAAAATTCAGTTTAATGGAAAACACAAATATTCACCAAAACAGTTTTTATGGACAATTTCCACCATGCCCTACTTGTGACATTCTGTAACTTTGGGCTTGATCCTGTGATGCCTGCTGATCGGCTAAGTACTTTGAACACTGTTAATCTGTGCTAAAGCATCTTATTATTTTGATATTTCCACCCACTCACCCCCTACTTGTCTCATATGGGTTTGGTGTAGGGTCTGTATTTGTGCATCACCTTGCACAACGGGGCTCTGTTGTGGTTGAGACCTCCAGGTGCTACCTCAATAGAAATGTTAACTAATAATGATGATGATGATCTTCCAAGGTGCCGATTTCCATCACTCAGAAGTATCCATGAATATCCATTCCTTTGGCAGGTTTGCCCAAATGTTTCTCTGATACCTTTGTCCTGTTGTTCTCTCGGAGTGACTTTTTTCCTGGCAAAAATATAACAGAAAGAAAATAAAAAAGAGAGACAGTGAGAGAGAGAAGTAAGGAAAGTTACAATATATTATGATACACTTCTGTGTCCACTAAGACTTCAGTATGCAAATAAAATAAAAAGTAGTATTTCTGATTGGCTGAGTCACTTCTGATGTCAGAAAATCATCACCCAACAACGAGTTTCCCTATTACAATTTCAAAATCAAATCAAAACCAGCTCTTTGTGTATTGCCACATAATAATTGCCTTAGTATCCCAGTCCTTACAAAGTTCTTGCTTGGGTATCTCTCTCACAACTTCCTGCAGAATGATTTTTCAAAACACAGCTTTCCAAAGTAATCAGGTGTCCAGGGAATGGAGCGACAGTACAAAGAGGGGTGTTCCTTAAAGCATGCTGAGATTCTCAGGACCTCACTGCATGTGGGCATGGAAAGAATGGAACATTTTCAAATACTTACAGGTATGTTAAGACTCAAAAAAAAATCTATCTTTCCATCTCACTTTTTAATCTGCTAGATGCAAAAAAACAAGCATTTCACATTCATGGGAATTGACATATGGTATAATTTTTTTAAGAAGTTCTCTGTTCCCTAGGCAGTTTTGATGTGAATATTAATACTAACATAATTTCATGATGATTAGAGAACACAATTAGGGGCTATTAATAATGACACAAATAATGACATTTAAGGCCTCGTTTTAATTGGAGTAATATTCTGTCTGGTGGTATTTAAACAGCTCTGTCTAGCACAATTACATCTGGGCCACAGTGCAATCACCTCATCACAATATCAATCATATCACTCCTGCCCCCCACAATGATAAGCGATGGTTCAGAGTCACCCAGCCTTGGAAAGGCAGCTAAAAGAAAAGCGATTTTCAATAAGATAGGAAGTTGCCTTGTACTTTTTGGAGGGATGTGTTCGCAGGCTGGTGGCTCTGTGAAAATACATATTATCTTGGTGATTTACCTCTAGGTTATATCACAGATTAAATGAGTTCAGGGGCTTCTCAGGCTGGGCCGTGGTGGGCGTCTGCATCACAAAGGACCAGATTCTGTTACCCGTATTTATGTTGAATGGCACCATGCTCCTACAATATTTCCTTTGAAGACAATGGGTATCACAATCTGGCCCAAAATGCACAAATAAGCATTATTGTCAGCCTCTGCTCAAGTGATTAGCAGGGGGTGCTGCAGGTCAAAATCAAAGTGACTTTGCTCTTGGTAGTGGGTCAGCCCTGGAATATCAAGGGCCATCACAGAGCTATTTAGAAGTCCAGCTATCTCCATTCCCTCTACATCTCTCATTGTCACATCTAGGTGACCTGGGTTCTATTCCTAGCCTGCTGAGTGACTTTGGGCAGGTCACTTCACCTCCCCGTGCCTGAGTTTCCCCATCTGTAAAATGGGGAATAATGGTACTGACCTCCTTTTTAAAGTGCTTGGAGATCTACCAATGAGAAAAGTGCTATATAAGGGCTAGGAATTGTTAGGTGCTTAAATCACTGGGTGGGGAGGGCACGGCAAACGTTAGCAGGATTCTGTAAGGGAGGCTTGCACTGCACCTGCCCGTGCTATATTGGGTGCTTCTCAGCTTCCTCTAACTCTCAGAAGCTCCTAATTTAAGGAGGCTATGCAGGAAACACTCAGAATTCTGCAGTCACTAGTAAAATACCATCTAATCTTGTTCAAAATCTCCAAAATTTTGTGTCTCCTGTGTCCCCTCTGGTATTAACCTAATGGAGTCACCCTTGCACTTATTTTGACTGAAGTCAGGCATTGAAAACATCCAGTCCCCTCTGCAATATACTCACTGCCAAGATCAGCCCTAGCAAGTGGTCTTGCTGTGCTAATGTGGGTTAATGGAAACTGCCAAATCCATTTTCTCTCCCAAAGAAAATCTCCCTGGTTTAGGCAGCAAAGGCTTTAATACTGGAAATGGCTTTGGATCTTTTTTCTTTTTTCAAGGTACATTGTAGTTCAACAAAGAGAGGGTTAAGTGAAACTTTTCTGGGTAATTGACTTGGTCTGTATGCATTGTCTTGGTCTGTATGCATTGTCCCAAGGAGACACAAAGCAGAATGTTGCGAGTTCTCTGTAGACACACGGTGCTGCTTTGTTGGAGAGGGGGAATGGTAATGTCTGTGTAGTGCTCGCCCTCTCGGTAACAAACTCGCGTTTGTCTGAATCCCTGATGCTGAGACTTCGGGAGCCGTCTCGCTCTGTGCAGCACAGATGATAATGCTGAGGTGTTGCCTTTATCATCCTACACTAGGCTCGGTGCAATACTAAACCAGTGAACAATTTCCATGGAGCCATCCCAGGCGATCTGTGTCACACACTCACACTATCTGACTCTTTCTGCCGCAGGAGTTCCTCGAGCTGCCTCTGCCACACTAATGTATTTTGCAGAGAGGAAATATGGATAACTCCACGGGCTGTACATTGCAGACATGTCAGGTTCTTCAGATGGCCTCACAGCACCAGACGGAATGAAGTCTGTGTATGGTTTTTGCTCTCGTCGGTGGACAGTGATTGGCATATTTGTGCCAGTGGATGAATTTTACCTGGATTATACTATTATTATTTGCACTACAGTAGTACCTAGAGGATTACTGCCCCATTGTGCTAGGTGCTGTATATGTATAATATATACATGCAACATGTTTTGATAAGTAAAGATTTTTTAATAAGCTCCTAAGTCGAAGAGTCCTTGGAACTCCTGCATTTTCACTGTGATGAATTTCAGTTTAATAAGACTTAAAGTTTAGTTTCACAGGCAGCATTTTCAGAAAATCAGCCACCTAATTTTGCATGCACAGTTTTGTGCCTGCAGTTATTTGCAAATGCAAAACTTCACTGGTGCCCCTGAAAACCAGATGCTTTGAGCTCTGACTGCCTGATTTACAGGCACAAATAAATAAGTTTTGCATGACAATAGAAGCAAGCCAATATATTTCCAAAGCAACTAGTGATCTTGGATGCATCAATTTTGGGGTGCCCACACTGAGGCATCTTAAAGAATCTGATTTTCAGAGGTCAGGAGCTGAGAACTTTGTGAAAATCAAGCCTGCTTAAAGACTCCTGGAGTAAGCAAAGGCAGCGAGCAAGCTACTACTACAACCCTGCTGATTTGATATTTTGGATTCACAGCTCTTTGCAGAGGGACCATGGGGACTGAGCCTCTTCACACTCACTTATCTCTAAATAAAGACTCTGCAGCCACCCTCCAGCAATAAATGTGGTTTATTGAAAACTGTTAAAATAATGATCTATCATTTTAAATTCTCTGTGGTTTCCTAGTCTTGCTTGCAAGGGAAGTGTAGGATCAGAGTCAATCTGCAGCCAACCAGCCTGCAGTAAGATGTGGTGAGTTGTGCCGCTCTGGTTTTTAGGGAGCAGTCTGCTTTGTTTCTCTCTGTTTTGTTTTTTTTTAAATCCCATTTTCATCATCAGTTTTTTTCTGTTATGCTCAATGCACAAACACAGAGAAGTTAGATAACAAAATACTCTTGCTGGAAAATTGGAGCATAACACTACTTTATTTGTTAGAGTTCAGAATGATGATATACAAGAAGTCATAAACACAGAAAAAGAGAAAGCAGGTTGCTCCCCAAAACAGGCTGGCTGGCTGAAGACTAACTCTGATCACACACACTTCCCTACAGACTCTCTAGCAGGACTAGGAAAACCTTTGAAAACTTAAAGTGATAAATCACAATTTTAACAAGTTTTCAATACATCACAGAAAACAGCATGTTCCGTTTAGGTGAAGAAGGGTGCTATTTTGGCAAATCAGTAAGCATAGTTTCTCCAGTGAAAGCTACACCAAAGCTTTGTATAGGAAGCAGTTAGAGGAAGAGAGACATACTGGAGAGACATAACCCCAGCTGACGTCACTGAGAATTCCTCTCCCCATCCCACTATGGTCTAGTATACACTTGTAAGTGAATTATATACGTGGGTTGTTACACCAAGCAGCCAATACTGGACACTTGGGAAAGTAGATTTCAGTCTACAATAGCTGGCTGGAAGTGTGCTGAGAATACTACCTAACATGTTGACCATTACTGTTCATTGTTCCCTTTTACCCTCCCCTCCCGTCCCCCCCATCCCACCCTGTCTGTTGTCTCTTGTCTCATACCTAGATTGGAAACTTTGTAGGGAAGGGACCATCTCTTTGTTCTGTGATCATACAGCAGCTACGACAATGGGGCCCTGATCCATGACTAGGGCGCCTAGGTGCTACAGAAATACAAATAATAAAGATGGATCATTAGTCTGTTCCAGGGTGACAACTATGTTCCGAAGAAGTCAGGGGTGGGAAATGACATATAAAGCAGATTGATGCAAGCAATACTGCCCTTAGCAGAAAGGGCCAACTTCCCCGACTGCGCTGAAGTCATTTCAGTCAGCTGTCTAAGTACTCAGTCTTGTACATACAAGGCTCCCCTCTTCCTATATAGTTCAGTGCCACTGTTTAATTTATCCTCCCATTTGGTAACCAACTCCAGACGTATTCTGACAGTGCAAAGTCACCAGCTGAACAAAGACCTTAGCTTTTGACAGTGAATGAGGCACTTCGCTCCGTGGAGTGGGAGGGGGCCCTTTTTATAGATGGAAAAATCCACCAAACAAGCTCTGACACTTAAATGAAACAATGCAGAAGGTTACGGGGCTAATGCTAACATTTAATGAGTCACGGCATTATTGGCTTCCCAGCTGAACAGTAGCACAGTAAATAAATGCTGCTCCTCAAAGGTTCCTGCCTGCCAGACACCATCCTTTTTGGCAGCCTCTCAATCTCTTCAGTCTTCCTCCGCCCAGGCAATGCGGAGCAAAGCGGCTCTTCCTTCTGTCCGCCTCAAGAAGAGGATTTATTTTCATGCTGCCCAGTGTCTCTGATCTGGGCTTGTCTTTCTTGTGGGTCTCTTGCTTTTTTACTCTTTACCTCTCCCAACACTTTTTCATTCAACCTTTTTCTGATCTTTTTAGCGCAGACGAATGTGAGGGTCTCACAGCCAGGCGTGAGTAAGGCAGCCACCGTGCAAGCTTTGCATGCGGACACATACACACACACACTCACTCTCTCTCCTGCCAACCTCTATCATGGTTGGTAGCAATCTCAGTTCTTCCAATCCTGGGCCCATCCAGCTCTGCCGATGCCCCTCCATCCTGACCTGCAGCACCGACTGCTAGCCTAGTGCCAAACGGCGCCTCCATGGACGAGCCCAGGGCCAGACTGAGTTGTGCTGTATGGGGATCCTCGGCTCAGACGGAAGGTCTGGGTCCCCCAGATCCGGGCGTGCAGTGCAGTTGAGTGGCTGGCAGCATCCCTTAAAGGGAGACTGGCCATGTGTGCGCTGACACCCTAGGCACAGCCTGCTGGTAGCATCATCCCTGTTACCTCCAGCTCTGTCTTTGCTAACATGAAGAGGTCTGATCCTTTCTTCCTTCTCCTCCTCCCCACGCCACAGGATGCAGGCAGCTCCCACAGACTCCAGTAGGAGTCACTCCTATCCTGTGGCGGGGAGAGGGGGAAATGAGGCCCACTGGGGCTGACTGAGAAAGAGGCAATGGTCAAATAGTGGGGTGAGTTCTGAGGCTGCCTCAATGAGCCATTTCCTCTCACCCCACCTCTATGTGCCCCGGATGGCTCACGCAACTCATGGGCTCCCTGCAGCCGAGCTGGGAAGCCGGGTTTCTTGCTCTCCCTGCCGATAATGAAAAAGGGGCCCAGGTTTTTGGGCAGGCAAACAAAACACATCTCTGCTTTTGGCTGCGAACAGCCTCTCCGCCTTGCAGCTTAGGATGCAAGTAGCGTAGCATCCAGAGCTGCACAGCTGCAGAGAGCAATTCAGGAATTGCTGTGCTGGACTACAGCGTGCCAATTTTTCAAATCTCGAGCCATTTGCAGTATTACAGCCTGCACCGCCGAAGCCAGGAGGGATTGTCTTCGGGGGAGCACAAATTGATTCAGAGGTTACCATTAACCCACATTAGCTCGGCATGGCCCCTTCTAGAGCTGTTCCAGGGAGGGAATGTGTCCAAGCCTGGTCTCACTGGAGCTAAGAGCGAGGGTGAGGGGTACCCCAGTATCATAGATTGCATGTGAGGGCGTGTGAGAGAGAGACAAAGGGAGAGCACATTATGGAGATCATGAAGGAGGGCTACTAATATTTTCCTAGTAGCTGCTGGATTCGGAGAGTTTCCCACCGTATTTTTATGAATCGGGGTGGATTTGAGGTTTATGCAAGTAAACAGCTATTGCGGGTGTCTGGAGCCAGGCATCGGATTGGAAGCTGCTCTCCATGAACCTGCTACACTACTGATTCCCAATCTGCAGCACCCCTGCTATTCCAGATCCCACCTCTGCCAATTCACCTCACTCCTGACCTGTGCCCCCCTGCTCTCTGAGTCCTCCCCTCCCACCCAGTCTGTGCACCTCCATCCTGACTCATAGCACCCCTGCTTTCCCCGTCCTGTGCTCAGCTCTGCAGAGGGATCTGCAGCCAAACTTGCAGCTATCCCAAGATTGGTAGACATTGAAATTTGCCAGTGGGACCTTTTCTGGCCTTCCGAATTCCATACACTGCTCAGATTCCTAGTTATAATCAACTATGAAATTAGGGGATGATTTTATGATGTGGAAAAATAAAAGAGAGGCATGAGTCCCATCGAACTCATGTCACCAGTGACTGATCTTTGAGCACAGCGCTCCAAAGGAGAAAGGCTAATGCATTCATCCTTTGCACAGCTCAAGACCTTGTTAAGATGGGGGCCAGGCTTTCCCCACCCTCCCGCAGGGGCTAGTGCAGTGTTTGCAATCTTGGCTAAATGCTTTCAGGGGTGGGTCCATAGCTGGGGCAGCTGCAGCTGAGGAGGGTTGATTGGTGGTGAATTTCTATAAAAGGGGGGAGGGGCAGGTGAGGGTAGGGGGTAAAGACATGGGGAAAGGCAAGGAGGGGTGGTTGGAAGATCACCACAAAGCAAACTGCTGCTTCAGCATCTACCCTGTTCCCCCTAATTTTGGGGGTCCTTCTGCAGCAAGCACCTTAGCTTCCATTACTCTGGTAAGACCTAGACATTCTCCCCTGATAGTGGACTTTGAATTCTGTGGGCCTCCCCCACTTTTCCCCCAAGCAGGTGTGAATTAAAGCTGTACTAATGGGACTATAGCTCTGAGGCCTATAAAAGTGCAAAGGATGGCTGTAGGGTTGGGGGATGCTGCCTGTGAGAGCTGGGGTCTGCTTTGAGTCAGCATCAGCAGAGCTGGGAGACAGGCACTTTTAAAAAGTGAAACCGTGTAGGACTGGGGATTTTTTTGGCTTCTTTTCTTAAATTGGAGAAGGATCCCCATTCAGTTTTACTCCTTTTATGCCTTCATGGGAGTCATCTCAATGGCCCCCTTGAAAACACCCAGCAAATGTAATTCCCTCTTGCAACAAAATTATTTCTTGAACTCCAGGCTGGTGGCAAAACAATTGCCTCTCATTAGGGAGAGCCTACCAGCTGAGGGGACCTGCATACTGAATTCTGCTGTGCAGTGAAGCATGCACCTTCTGCACGACCTTGCTGTTTAACTAGGATGGGTGGGTTTCGAAATGGCCCTGGCAGGTGGGTTGGGACATCTTCTGCAGTAGAAGCTCACTCTGGCTCTGCATTACTTGGTAGCCTGCTGAATTGTGCAGGGTGGCAAGGGAGAGAGAGGGTACTGCTAAGTGCTGACAGGACGTTGCTGTCAACACAATGTTCCACCCTAATGAGCCTTCATATATAAAGATATTTAATGAATTAGTTAATTAATGAGTGGAATTTGATTGATGGATCATACAGTGTTCTCAGCAGGCTGAGCTGACCCTGGGATATTTCCGCTATTGCTTAAACGTATCCCCTCATTGGTCTGAAGCACTCCATGTTCTGGCAATTTGCATGCATTTAATGTAGCTCTTTAATAGGCTGCAATGTTCGCGAAAAGCCAAAAGCACAGCAGCTGTAACTTAAAAGACAGCCCCATTACTGCAAACCTTATAATTAGGGTAAGAGGGAGACTGGCTCTGCCATATGTTAAACTCTTTGGAGGTTAATAGCTCTGTAAGATTTTGCAATTTAAAAAAAATTAGTCTGGAAGACTGACGAGGAGGCTCATCAGTGAAGCTTTTCAAACCAGGGACTGGGGATGGTCTATCCCCTCACAGGCCATCAGGAGGCACTTACTAAGATGGAGCTGGTACAGGGAGGTGGTAGCAGGTATCCTGCTCTTTCCTCATTCTTGTTGCATCACACTTCTCCACATTGATCTTTGTCTCTTCTCTGCTCTCCTCTGCCCACTTATCTTTCACCTCACCCCAGCTCCCCTAAAACTAGCACGACTTCATTTAACAGGGCATGAGCAACAGGCCTGGGCAGCGGTCTGCTTCACTTCCTCTGTGGCAGGCCTGCTGTGCAGTAAAATTATCCAGTGGTAGCTGTTGTCCGTAGGTCCGAAGTTTAGCATTGAGCAGACACTTATTGCACAGCATTTTCCTCCGGTTGTTGCCCTTGCAGACAGCAGCCTCTGGGGGAATGTGGTCTAGAGTCTGGAGTAGGGAACCAGAGGCTGTGTTTCCTGGTTCTATTCCTAGCTTGGGTGGAGGGGTTTGAACTGGAGGCTAGGAGTCAGAACGCCGAGGTTCTTCTCAGCTCCCCCTGACACTCTGATTTACGGCAAATGACTTCACCTTCCTGCGCCTCCGTATTCTCTCATCCATGTAACTGGGGCCAGTGAAATATTTCGCAGGGGTGTTGAGCCTTCTGCTTCTGAAGTGTTTAAAGTTCTCTGCTGACAGTTGTTGTGGAAGTGCAAATGCTTTATTGTTGCACAAAAGGGGCGGCTGGCAGACTGCAGCAATGTGCCCAGGGCCATCTGTGTCTGTGATAGCCTGGCCCATTGGGGCTTTCTGGGTTGTGCAGCTGAGCACCTGTCTGTGCAGGGACCAGTTGTCTTCCTTGGTCAGTGAAGTGCTGCTGATGCTCTGTAAATGACCAATGTTAACAGTACCCTGGTCTGAGTGAGGGACCATGGGTCAGCATAGTGCTGTTGTCATGGAGGCCGTAAGTTCTCTACTGCCTCCTCATTTCCTGCTCAATGACCTCATTGCAGGAAAAGAGGCTATCCTCCCTGCCCCTTCTACCCCCCAGCCACCCATTGGGCAGGAGTTTCTGGCTTAGCCATGTAAGGTTAAGCCCAGTTCATCACACTCCAGGGCGCCCTCGACCTCGGGCAGTGAGTCAGGGGACAGGTCTGGAGCGTTGGTTCCTGAAGGGGTAACAACCGCAATGTGCCACCACTGTCACCCACTTCTGTTCTACAAGGTTTGTGGCTTGCTACTGCTGCATCCTGAGGCTGTCTCTGGCCCCAACTCCGGGCTGAAGGCTGCCCGGTGTTGCCACCAATCCCAGCAGTTTTCTCCTGTCACTTTTAGTGCTCACAACCCACCACCACTGCTGCTGCCTGCTCACGGTCTTGTTTCACCTCCTTCCAAGGTGGCTAGGAGCACCCTGCTGGTGTTAATCTATCTGCAAGATCACTGGAGTTGATAGCAGCTGTGGGCTGGCAACCCCCAGTCCACATACCCAGTGCAGCTAACAGCCAGAGCTCTTTAGAGCTGGGTGGCCAGAGAACAGCGGTTGCTGACCAGGTGCTCTGAAGGCTGTACCACTCTCAGCAGCAGAGCAGGAGTAAGGGTGACATGACATGACATGGGGAGGGGAGTGGCATGGCATAGGGGAGTTGTTGCTTTTTGGGGGGTCATCACAGCCTGAAATATTTTCAAAGGGGGTCCCAACAAAAAAATTTGAGAACCCCTGCTTAAATGCAACTAAACCATCCTTATAAAGGAAAGAAACACATGAGAAGAGATGTTAAATGGTCAAAGCAATCTGATACATATGACTTTAAGGTCCATATATATCAGATCCTCAGCAGAACTGAGGAGTTTGCAGGCTTGTAGCATTTGTCAGTGTACATCCAGTACCTGGATGAGTCTCAGTCCTTCGTGTCACAGCTTCGGTTGTAGATGAGTTGATCCAGGGGCAGGAAGCAGGAATGAAGACAAGATGAAGATGGTGCAGCTGCATTTTATGGTTTCTGCTGTGAGGCTTGTGTATTTTGTCCCGAACACAGAACATGGCATGGGACAGCCTCAGAGTCCCCTGTCCATAGGCATGTTCTTGCATGTCCTGGTGATTCATAACGTGCAGCCCATGGGTTCTTACAACATGATAGTTCCCTTTTCCTTCTGCTGTGCTGTGCTCCAATGTCAGAAGTGAAATTACCATCCTCGGATCGATAGCGAAACCACTAAAGTGCACCTTAAATTTATACTCACGGTACTGCTGTCTTCATCATGTCTTTGGCAGCACTTCTTGTACTCTGGCTCATCTCTTCTTGTAGAAGGATAAGCTTTACTGAGCCCTTGGTGGCCACAGGAGTTAGTCGGCTGCCTTTTTGTTTCTGTGGGTGGGCCGAGGGTTTGAAGGCTGGCTTACTCTTGTGAAAGGGAGATTGGTAGGCTCATCAAAGGGTTCGTTAGGGGTTTTTTAACACAGAATAACGAGGCTGACACAAGCTCCCGGTGTGAAGCAGGGCCTGTTACAACTTAACCCTGTTTTAAGCCACCTCCATGCTTTGGTTTTGCACTGGCATAATGACATTGGTGTAAAAATCCCTACTGTAAAGGAGCCCTCACTCTCCAGGGGATATTTATCCAGGCACAATGTGCAGTCTGCAGCATGGCTGTCTATGCAGGCATGTGCAAAACACTTAAACACCCTTTTTTATTTCAAATCCCTCTGCACCCATTTCTACTGCGATGCCTGTAAGAAGTTAGCCAAGTCAGACAGATAGGACAAGGAGCAACTGGGGATAATTGATGGTCTGTTACTTTTCTCCTATTGTACATTTGTAACTTACCTAATATTGTGAGTTCTTCAGCCGAGGAAGCATGTGTTACTACATGTTTGGACAACACTTAGCACACTGGCTGCTACCATAACGCACATCTGTTCAGGTCCTTGCAATGTGTGCATCACACTTTCCAGTCGCACACTAGTCCATTTGACTAACATCTATTGCACACGAGTGGTGGCCTTTTGCATGGTTCTTTATTAATAACCCTCAGAAGGTGGGTTTAAGAGCCTTTTGTTTCCATTCTCCCTTTGCCACCTCCTGCTGGGATAGTTGAGTCCAGGTGGGTCGTGTTGGGGTCTCCGCCTGTCTGCCTACCCACAGAAAAGCTTTGTTTTTGTTGGCAAGAGGCAGTTGTCTAAATTAACTGGGGGTCTTGGGGCTGCGGTCTCCAGCCACTGTGCACTCGAGCAGGTTGTAGGACTGATACACCTACCCTGGTGCCCTGACTCCTCTGCAGTGAGGTCAGTATTGGCTACCTTGGCTCTGCCAGCTACCCCATTCAGGAACCCCCTGCCCCATTCATACAAACAGGAAAGAATGACTAAAGCCCCATTCTCACAGGTGAGGTGAAGATGTCCGGTGATTAGCCCCAGAGCGGCAAGTCCCGAAACTCCCGTTAAACCAGTTACAACGGCTGCTGTGTCCTCTCCAGCCCTTTCACGTATTCAGTGCACTATCCCAGCTTCTCCTCCCATGCAGGAGAAGGAGAGGATCTACAGAGCTCAGGGAAGAGGCTACTTTTTAATCATCTCTGATCTGCCTGAGGTTCGGCGCTTCATTTCCACCCAGCAGGAAAAAAATCAATAATGTTTAAATTATTCCATTAAAAAAGTGTTGGCTGCCAGTTTCTCTTCCTGTGCGAAGCAGCCGTCTCCTCCAGGAAAGGAACGTCTGCTGCAGGTGTGCTACACAAGGAGCACTGTGGTGCCAAACGGGATGCTTTTACAATCTCCCTTTCAGTACAGTGGGGGAGGAAGGAGAGAGTTTCCTTCCCTGTAACTGAACACAGCATGGCATGAGCTCTTGTCCTGGGGGAGCCATGCTCGGAAGCATAGTTGAAAAACTAGAATTTACTGCGAAAGCGAGAGCTGGGCCCAAACAAAAACCTCAGTTGAAAAGAGCCTTGCACAGAAGGAAGCTTCAGTGATGCCTCCCCCCACTCAGGAAGGGTTTGAGTGTCCGAGGTCCAGTTAAGTGCCCCCTCTTGGCCACTCACAAGACTGTTGTGTGGGAATCTCATCGCTGGATCCCATGTGTTTTAAGCCACGAGTCTGAACAGACCCTGTCTAAAGTCCCTAGGCATATTCTTGGTGTGCAGCTCCTCTATCTGGCATCTTCCTTGAGCATCTAGACCACATGGCCCAGTGCCCCCGTAGATCAAACACACCCTTGCCCAGAATCCCACTGCAGGTGTGAGCTATCCAGGTTAGTTTAACTCAAGTACTTAAGGTGTAGCACACACAGACTTTGCACAGAATTTGCACACAGCATTGTTCACTGTATATTTCTTGCACTAGTAAGTCTTTTTTTTATAAAAACAGTAAATCCTACACTTGTTTCCCTGCCTGTTTCCTCACCACTTGGGGCACTTTTTGGGCTGAGGACAGGGCTGTCTCCGGCTGTCTGGCAACCTTCTGTTAGTCTGTGGCTTGGCTCTGAAATAAAAGTCCTTCTCCCTCCAGCTAGCTTCCTCTGACCTTGGCTATTCTGTCCCCTTCCCCTCTGCTGCCCAAACTTCCTCTGTCTTTTTCCCGGAGTCTCGCCTTTGAGTCCTTTTATAATTTCCTGCTTTTGTCATCTTTGTCTTGCTTGATAACTTTCCATTCTGCAAACCTGTAATCCCTTCTTCAGGAAAACCGAAGAGCTAGTTTCTGGTAGAATGCAGTTACTCTTGTTCTCCCGAGGTCAGGCCTATTCAGGCACTGATAGTCCTTAATAATCCACTGTTGTTGCTGGTCTGGGACGTGCCCTCTTGGAGTTTAACATATCACCAGCCAGTGATGGGATACTTCAGGAATGGCTTGATGCTGGCTGGCTAGCTTGTGCTGTTAAAACTGAGAGTACACAGGAGAAAAGCAAATGGAAATCCATCTCCCAAACTCTGGTTAAATGATCATGTTGTTGAAGATGCAGGGAAATATACTTTAGAAAACTGACAATAAAACCTTATGGATGCTGTCAAACATGCTCTTAATTTTTTTGTGGGTATGTTGTTGATCAAGTGTGCGGTGTGAAGTGAGGTAAATAACGTGTTCAGCAAATGAAAGGCCAGAAACTGATCCTGTCCATGTCTAACCTGTTAAGTATGAGACGTAATGATCTGGTATACAAGAATTTCCTGGGGCAAGTGTGAGGGAGCCATGAGACTGGCCTGGGACACAGGTCAGGGACTAGAACCTGCCAGATGCTCCAATGGGGCCTTAAAAGATAGGAGCTGTGGAGAGAAGGAAAAAGGTCTGACAAGATGTAGGGAGGCATAGTGTCCCCTTGGAATGTCTACCTGGTTGCCTTCTTGGAGGGGGTGCATTTCTGCTAAGAATCAGGTGCAGGACAGCTGTCTGACCATCCTTGCGATAACTACATATTCCTGAGCTATAAGGCAAATGTTCCCAGTGGAGCAGTGTTTAACTTGGGCCAAGAGGGAAGGGGGTTCCCAGTGCTCATCTTGAGTCAGGAGTAGTCCAAGCTCTGTGGTTAAAGCACAAACAAATTCATCTGATCACTCACTTTTTCAGTTGATACCTCCAGGATACCTGGACAGTTCAGCAAATTTCATTCTGGCCACTTCCAGTAGCCTTTCTGACTACTTGCCTGATATTGACTCGGTCACTCTGCATCCCTCAGAACCTTTTGCTGATGTATTTGTATCTCTTTGTGGTGGTGGGGAAGCATTTTACTCCCTATTTGCCTAATTTGTGGTGATGAGGGGGAGAGAGCTAGCACTCTGAGGTGTTGTAAAGGACAGGAAAGTCTAACAAGTCACAGATCCTAGGTTTAGCTTCTTGGTACAGAGTATTTGAATTGGGAGTCCTAAATACACAGCAAGCTAAATAGAGAACAACCTATCACGTTTTGTTCCCAAAGGTTTCATCTCAGATTTTAATTTCTTTAATTAATGAGCTCATTCTTTTTATATATGCTAGTATTAGTCTGGTTTCCACAGTAACAACCACAACTGGTACCCAAAGCTCTGAGACAGACTTGAGTAAATAATGGAAGGAAAAAAATTCCTTGACTGCAGAGTGAACTTGCTTTAACTGTCCATGACCCCCTCTCTCCATTTTTCATGACTGGTCCTTCAAAGGAGTTTGGCAGCAACTTTCTTGGAAACATGGCTCTTAAGCCAATACTGGAGAATATTAATGGAAACTTGTATTCAGATTCATAATTCTTGGTGTTTGTATGAATAGCAAAATGCCAAATTCAGGGTGCAATGCTCAGTATCCCTAGCCACTATCTCTATGCAGCAGGCAGCATCAGGAGGTGTTGTAGTGGTGTCAAGCCAAATGGTACCAAGATCATGTATGGCTGTTTGAGGAAGCCCAAATATTTAGGACCAGATTTTAAAAGGTATATAAGCTCTCCATTGCATTAGGCATTTAATGGAACTTTCAAAGCACCTAGGTGTCTGTCTGCAGCTAAAAATCTGGCCCCTAGACTCTTGATGATAAAGCATGGGTACTTTTCACTGCTGGCACTGCAGATATGATTCACAGGGCAGTGGTGGCTATGAAATACCAATTTTTTTTCCTTAGAATTTTTTCTTTAGTCTTCCAAAATTTCCTGCAATTACTTTAATTTTGCAATGAAAAATGGAATTTATTCCCCTCTCCTGTTCTTAACAAAAGGAAAGTCCTTGTGGCTTTTTCTGTTGGGGGAGGGAGAGGGAAATGCGAATGAAAATTCTTTATAAGGGAAGGGAAAATTTCAGTAGAAACCAGATCTATTTAGAAGAGCCATTGTGCAGGTCTAAACTCATTGGTCTAATTCTCATGCAGAGCCAGGACTATAACAAGGGGCCAGTTTCTAATCCATTTTCTGTCCAAAATGTTACTCTGTAAAGCAAATGCTTTGGTATTGACAGTTTTCTCAACTTGTAGTAATTATCTTGGTTAACCTCTAGGCAGATCAATTATTCCCTATGACAGGGAATATAATCTTAATATCTACTTGGGTTAACTTACAGTAACTCCTTGGTACTTTTCCATGGTATCACAACACATCTTAATCAGATGGTGAGTGGGTTTAATTAGCTGAAGTATAGGCTTTTTTGATTCCTATGACTACTTAATCTAATGGAAACACATTATCTGCTCTGAGGTTTGCAGTTTTCCCTTTGTAATTATTGCTGCTCTTAATTGATAGTGCATCATAGTTGTGACTGCAATATGGGAACTGAAATAATGTCTCCTTTCTTGAGTAGAGCCTTAAATATGTTATCATTGAAGCGTCTATGCCCTCATCTTTGCAGACAGATGGACTCCCATTTTTAATTATTGGTTATCAGGCTTCTGTCAAAGGAGAAAGGACGTTCTTGGAAATTGATGTATTCAGTCTCTCATGAAGAACTTGTGTGTGGAAGTTTATCATGCCTGTGTATTTTTGGCTATCAATAATTTAATCTGGGGAATCTGCAGCAGGAAATGTAGGTAAAATATCTTAGTTTCCAAAGGAGACCTGACAATTATAGTGAGCACTGTAACTAATACGTGGCTGTCACCTTGTCTCACACCACATACACACAGATTTGGTGAAGGAGAGGGACAGGGATTATAGAACCAGAGACTCCCAGCTCAGACACCACAAACTCTCTCTAATTCCAGAAATGGAGACTTAGTGTTATGGGACCTATAACACAACCGAGTAGGTCAGATTTCATCAGGTAAAGGCAGTAGCACATGTTAGCATCTGGAGAACACCAGCTAGGATTCAAATTGAAAACTGAGATTTATCCTGTGGCTCCAGGATATCAACTGATGATTCATAGACCTGAGGAGGACAGCCTCTTCCCCAAAATGGTGTTCCTCAAGTGATCATTGAGACCAAGTAGTAGAACTGAGTAGAGAATTAAACACGAATGTGGCCAAAGAATGTCCAATGTCACAATATAAGGATTACAGTATTTATGTTGCGGTGGAATCTAGGAACCCCAGGCATGGACCCAGGACCCCTTTGTGTTAGGTGCTGTAAAAACCATGGAGGTAGGCAACTGGGGGTAATGGGAGCTTTAGCTCCCTCCCTCTAAAAGAAAAAAAAATAGCATTAACAAAGCTTCAATTCCATACTCCGTATTTCCTTCATCTAACTTTATTAAGTGGACAAATGTAGTCATGGTACAAAACTGCTCATTGAAGTGACGTTCAACAGCAATGGCTTTATTTTTTAAATTTACCATGGAACAAAAAAAGTTGCCCGCAAACAGTGAAAAGACAGCCCCTGTCCCGATTGCTTGCAGTAAAACTGATGCTTCAGGATGGAAGTTAACTGCTGACTGAGTGTGGGCAGGAAGAAATTTCCTGTGACCGGGCAGCCCCTTTAATAACTGTTTGAGCCTGGTAGAGGGGATGATCAGATCCAGCTGGGAAGGGGCCAGGTGATGACTATAAAGCCAGCAAGTGGCTCATTTGGGATGGAGAGAGTTGCATGAGACCATATGGTGGTTGTGGTAGGTCTTGGAGCAGAGGACTCCCTAGCAGATAGCTTGTAGGTTGATGGAGGGGGGCGGATAACTGTTTCTTTGAATTCTGTCCTCAAGTAATAGAGAACCTGAGAAATGGGGTCTAAGCAGGCTTTGAGTGTTGTCAGTCTGCTCTTGACTGAGAAGACAAGCCAGTAGTCTTGGATGTCTATTACAACATTTCTTGCATCTTCCTCTGAAACAGCTGGGGCCGGTCGCTGTTGGGCCACAACTCCCGGGCTGCAGTCTAAATTGATGCATTTTCTGCTGTAGGCCTTTTCCATTTGGTGCTAGGGCATGAGAGGGGAGGACAATCTCAGACTATTCAAACCTGAATAAGGGACAAGATTGCTGGCCAAGGGACAGGTACTGTGCTCCAGTAGCATCAGAGGTGCACCTCTGTCCCAGCCATCCAAACATCTCCTGTTCAGGCTCCTGCCGTCAGAGGAAATATACATAAATGCGGTGAGTGCTTATTTCCCCTCTCGCTTGTCTGTTTTTATTACAGTGATGTTGCTTAGCTCAGGCTGCCCGGGGGGGTTGGAGGGAGGGAGGGAGTGCTAGGCACTGAGACATTACCTCCAGAACAGGCTGAACTCTACATCTTGGGCCACGGGTCACCCATGCTCAGGGCTAGCAGGGGCTTCTTCATGCACTCACATCTGGGGCTGGGGAAGCCGTTGGTTTTGCAAAAAAAAAAAATATTTGCATAGCTCCCTCATGTCTGACTTCAGTCAGTGACCAGGAGAAGCCAAGGATTCCTCTCCCAGCCTCTTACAGGGTGACAGATCAGGTACGGCACCCTAAGCAAATGCACAGAGCAGTTAGGTGTGTTTGGGGAGTGTAGGGGAGGCAATTGGCAGTATTACAGGAAAATGCCAGTGTCTGTGATGCGGTGCTTTGTCAGAAAGCCTTCCCCCCCCCCCCAGAGATCTGCAGTGGCCTTCAGCAATCTGGTAGGAATGAAGTGGGAGGGATGGTTTTATGGTTAAGGCACTGGACTGGGATTCTGGAGAAGCGGTTTCAATGCCTGATTCTGCCACACTCCCCGTGACCCTGAGGCAGTCACTTAATCTCTCCGGGACATTGTTCCCCATCTGTGAAAATCCTTGGTTTAGACTGTAAACTCTTCAGGGCAGAGATTCTCATCTCTTGCAATGTTTGTGTGCAGCACCCTATGCAATGGGGGCTGGATCTTGCTATAATATAAACAATAGGGAAGGAAGCTGGTTGTTGAATAGGAAGGAGGACAGGAAAGTGTGTGGTTGAACAAGAGGTTGCCTGCTCCTATGCCATGTTTGCCAACCTTTATCCTTTGTCTCAATTTCAGCAAAAGCAAAATCAATCTCTGCCTTTCTGACTGTTCTGTGTGCACACAACAGTAGCAAGGCGGGGAATGGGTTTGCACATGTATCTATATGGGTGTTGACCGGGCTATGTACCCCAGAGTGGCTAGAGATTAAGACCTACATTGCACCTGAAAGCTTGTACACCCACGTACGCTTGTGTGTGCACCCAGGTGTGTGCACCTGCTGCAGTGGGGGATGTGACTCTGCATTGCCATCCATTGGCTCAGCTGCATATATCGCAGCACAGGCCAGGCTCACAGCTTTACTGGAGCATGTACGTGTGCGGGTGTGTGTCTGCAGATGTGTGCCTGTCTGACTCTCATACTTTGCCTAATAACAAGCTTTAGATCACCCTGGCAAACAAGTGCCCTTGTCCATCTTGTTACAGCTGCTGGTGTTCTCTGTTTCTGTGAACCTGAATTATGTGGGTAGAATGGTCTGAGATGATAACACTGTGTTCCACCCTCCAGTCTTTGCCACCTCCCTATCTTGTAGCTTTATTTAGCCACAGCTAGAGGCAAGTCTGAGGTATTAAACCAAGGTTGTTCACGACTTCTGAATGTGCAAAATAACCTTAGCTCCAAAGACATACAAACCCTGCCCTGCTGTCTCCCCTGGAAGGAGCAATAATTCCTCACCTTCATGCCCCAGCTATCCTGCCTAAGACCAGTGTTCCTTCTTAACACTGCAGAATCCACATCTGTCTCTCTTATGGTGTTTGTTTACATTGGGAAACTTCTGTTTAAAAAATAAAAAGTTAAGAGACTTTGGGAGTTGCCTGAACGAGTCCTCATATTTAGAAATGACAGACCTTTCAAGTTTAATAGATCAATTGCCTGCAGCCTTCATGGATTTTACTGACATCTGAATGCGTGTTACATAAGTGTCTGTTACACAAATAAATAAAGGGGAGAGATGAGCTTCTGATCTAAGTGAGCCCTCATCTAATGGTTCTGCAGTGCTCAGCTCAAATCCACATTAAGGATGTTGAAATAAATTTTCATTGCACTATTGTGGGTCAGTTTCACAAAGCCAGCATATAGCTTGCAAAACTGGCAAATCTCTGCTATTTTTAAAATTCGTCTGTTCTTGTTAAGCTGCGGCAGGTGTCTTTGACAATCCTGGCACAGTCATTTCACTAACGTGTTGGCAAGAAAATCTGCCTCTAGAAAAGAAAGGGGTGCTGCAGAGTGGAGACAATGATGCAGCAGATCAGAATTGAAGAGCGTTAGAATTCCACACTGGAATAATAAGGGAGCCAGCCGGTTAGGAATAAGATTAACTGGTATTACTTTGTGTGGAAGGAAGACTGGAATAGCTGGGAGTACTGGGAGGTCAGATTTCAGGTGGTCAGACAGGTGTTCAGGGGACACAGGGAGATGCGTAAGGAAGGGGGGAGCTATGTGACTTCAGTAAACAGTCAAAAACTAGCATGGTGAGAGGGGAGCTCATTTCAAATAGATCTCTGCTCTTACTTGTCTGTCTAGCAGCTGCAGTCAGTGGGGTTCACTTAAGGTGTCTACACAGCACTTTGAACGGCGCAGGAGCAAGCCTCCTAGCCTGAACTGACAGCGCCTGGCTAGCAGAGCCATGCTAGCACTCTAAAACAGCTGTGCAGATGGTACTGTGAAGTTGCGGCTTGGGCTGGAGGTTGGGGTCCCAAGTGCATCTGTCCCAGGCTTCAATGTCTGACCTGGGCTGGGAGCAGTCTCCCTCCTGCTCAGCCCCACATCCTGGGCAGACATGCCCTTGAACACATTGTGCTGGAACAGGGGCTGCAGTGGGCCTGGACTGAAGGGCATGGACAGATGTCAGAAGCTTCCGCAGCACCTGCTCGGCCTCGGTCTTAACTGAGCCCATGGCCATCAATCCTATTTTCTGGTGAGCTCTGAATTCACCAAACGCTGGTGTGTTCCTGAATAAAAGCAATGGAAAAACCTTGTTGGGTGAGGATCTCTTTCAAAGCATCTCCGTCCCCGGCTATGCCAGAGTGGGCTGCTGAGACCTTTGTACTCTCCCGAGTCTGGCAGAACAGCACAGGAATAGAGAACACCATGGCAGCATAAATAAGACTGGATCATAAGAGCACTGGTGCTCGCCAGCTTCATTTGTGTGTGAAAATGAGTCCAGACTCCTCTAAATCATGCCATATCTCCTCTGGTCTGTTCTGCTGTTGGGGAGCGGGGGGAGGGAGGCATGGGGAGTGAAGGAGCTGGCTGTACACTGAGACGTGTGTTAAACTTTAAACCAATGCAGTGAACTGGAAATGGCATCAAGGTAATTGGTGAGCTCTCCTCTACCTGGAGGACAGAATGCAGAGTTGAAGAGTTTACTTATCGCTTTAAATTTACATCACTGCATGGTTGTCATCAGAAACCAATTTCACACTGGGCCGTTTGAGCAGGGCCTGGCTTCGTGAGTAAGATTCTCTCACCCCTTTGGGCAGAGTGACCCCTGCATTTAGTGCTGCTTTCACAGCCACTGGGTTAAGCTATTAAATCTTATATGGAAGACGTAATATTCTTTGTCACTACCCCATTCCCTATGCATTAAGCATCTTAGCTTCTTGACTGTAGCTGCACATTGAGCAGAAGTCTGTAGAGAGCACTTTACAATGGCACCCAGGTTGTGCTGAGTTGATGCAAATAACTTGTACCCCTTTCAGGCTTTTAAGTTCCCCCCCTCAGTGTGCATAACTTTACATTTATCCACAATGAATTTCTTTTCAAGTAGTCCTGCCCATTTACCTACGTTCTTTAGGACTCTCTGAAGTTCCTCAATCCTTTCTGGTCCTGAGTAACCTAAATAACTCATCTGCAGCTGTTGCTAGGTCACTTCTTTCCCTGTACTTTTTCCAGATTATTAATAGAGTATACTGGAGACTGAAACATATTGGAGACCAGCTGGTAATTTAGAGTGCATGCGTATTTTAGTTGCTCCACTTACAGTATAAGTATCTTAGGGAATCTGCGAGGCTATGGAAATTTCCTTCTCCGAATCATTGGCCAGTCACTAGTGCTCGAAGTTTGGGCTGCTGAGTAAAACTAGCATGGTGAGATTCAAAATCACCCCAAGGGACAAGTATCCATATCATAAAACCATCACTGCCAACAACATGAACTGGTAACCTGGCTGGTTGTTGTCGCAAGAGAACACTGATTAAATGGGCTGGAGACAATGAAGTGGGGAAACAGTCTAGTGGGTAAAGCATGTGACTGAACTGAGCTCTAGATTCTATTCCCAAATCTTCTACTCACTGGGCAAGGGTGTGTAACCTCTCTGCCTCTGTCTTTTATATAGCCTCCAAGGCTGAGGTTTCATTACTTAATGTCTAACAGTATTTTAACAAGAAGTGGTACCAAAATGAAGATATTTGCTAAGGAAGTGTAGTACAAGCAGCAGATATAAGGTTTACTCAATTTAAAAAAACTATTTTTCTTAGAATAAAAATTACAGGAATGACACTAATTTGTATAATTGTTTAAGCAGCACAGGTTTATATTCTAAGTATTTCCAGCAAACTCTACTGATGAGTCAGTCAAAATTATTTATCATATGTGGTAATTCTGTTTTAGACAATGTTAGACTTCAATTTCTTTTCTTACCAGAACTGCATAATTGTGTGTAATTACTAATCTAATAATTTTTTCCCTTGTCAATGTTTATCAGAATAATTAACATTTGGGGGAGGGTTTCTGCAAAAGAGCTCAGGATGTTTATTTCTTAGGATGTAGAGAAGATTAAAAGGATAAAATCAGTCTCAAGAAATGCATTTCTAGAGTAGTTTCAGATGTCACAGCTGCTGAGTTCCACTGCCAGTTTTTGTGGTTGTACATTCCTATTTTCTGTTGGTTTTGTGCATGTGCACGCACACAAGGGGAAACTATACAGGGCCAGAGCAGAAATGATTCAACACAATGTTCTTCCCAATGCATGAAGTGAACAAACTGATAAAACATTATTTTTTACATTTAATCATCCATTGATAAATGGGTAGTGGGTCTAACAATAGTAAATATTCTAAATATTTTAAAGTGCACCCGTTAAGACTATTGTCAAATAATTGAAGCCCCAAATTGAGGCTTTTCCTAAATTACTTTAGATACTAAAATGGAACAGGAATTCTGGTTTTGAGCTTCAATTTCAATCAAAGCTGCTTGCGTTTTTTGTTAAAACGAACATTCCCACAAAGTGCTGGAAGCCCAAATGCTGTTTAGAAAGATGGACGTGGCACATACAGACCACAGATTGAAACAGCTCAGCCTAGTTTCACTGTCCTCACTGGGTTGTGGTACGGGAGGGAAGAAAACTGGATGAATAGTGGACAGTAATTAGATCCTCTCGAGAGAGAGAGAAAGGGATGAAGGTGACAGGCCTTTGCCAAACCCGAAGGAAACAGACCCTGCCTAGATGAGCTCACTGTCTAAAAGGACAGATGAGGTTTCCGAACGGGGCTGTGATATGTAAGTCAAGTAGCAAATTGTAACTTGGATGCCCTGAGGAAGGGGTGGCACCTAGATGCACTGTCTCAGAAGGAGACCAAAGGACAAATGGTTCGAGCCGAGGCCTCTTCCTACCTGCTGCCTGTTCCCACCCACACAGCAGGTTGTGTCTGGAGCGTAGCCAGGTTGGATTTGAGCAGGGCGAAGCAGGGAATGAGAGAGTCTTACTCTTTCTTCCCCATGTTTCTGAGGGTGAGGGATCAAGGGAATGATGGTGACAAATGGTATCTTTCCTAATCTGCTGATAGGTCGTTTGGGAGTTAAACTCCCATATTCCCCATCCTCCACTCATCTTGTTGGCTTCAACCAATCTTAAGCTTCAGGCTCAGACTTGCCTGTGCTAGCTACGATTCACAACCAGTGCAACTCCACCTTGGGTAACAATGGTGCAAGCAGTACAGGAGACTGGCCCCAGTGTTCTTTCCACCATCTCTATCCCTAGTAGTCCTCATCTATGCTACAGCTTACACTGTTGCTACAGATGATGGAGCTGGCCCCTGCTCGTAAACTATAGCCATGGCTAAGTTTGCTAGTGTTGGTGGGGGGCCCAGTGTTCTCCTATTCCTCCCTCTCACAGCCAACTCCTTTGCATGTGTTCAGTTGATAGGATAAGTAACCCAAGCAAATGGTTAGCTGATTTACTTGCAAGAATCCTGAGGATTCTGGTTCATTGGATGTGCTTATCCATTTAAATGGCTAATCCTCTTCAAAGTCCTACCTAACTTCTAACTGTAATACATATGTGTGAGTGCATTCTGAAGTAGTGTCTCACAACCTTGTCCATCTTCTAATGACATCCAGTCACCAAAAGAGAGGACAGCTTGGTCTCCTGCATAGAACTCTATTTTCTTGTAATCAATCAGATGCATCAAATGGTCACCAGGAGATACATCTGTGAATGTTTGTTTCCTGCGAGGTGAAGCTGGAACCAGTCTTTTAGAATGACTCTTTGTGCAAAACGTTTCAGCAAAGCAGGGCTACTCCTAGATCAGAGGCAGAGCTTGAAGAGGTGACCTGCTGGAATTTACATATGACGTTACAAAGCAATACACAAACGGGATAAGGCTATGAAGATCAGTATGATCAAGGGGAAGCATGAAAAACATTGGAGGGCCTTGGAACTAGGAGGGGGGCAGGTAGGGGGAGAAGCAGAGATGAAAGAAACAGAAGAAAATTAACACTGAATATTTTAACTAACAGAAAAGTTTCTTGCATTGAAGATAGATGAAAGACAGTGAGGAATTATTAGGACAGAAGATAAGGAGACAGCAGAGATAGGAAATAATTATAAAGACAGATACAAAATAAATGAAAATGAAGGGCATTAACTTAAATGGCATTTAGACTTTCAGGGACAGAAGGGGATGAATTAGGAATCATTTAGATAACATGGAATTATTATTAAAAGGTTGGGGGGCTCTTGAAACTGACTAGGCTTCTAGACCAGACAAGATCTTCTTAGTGTTAGGAGGCATAATGTGAGGCTTAGTCTTGCGGAAGCTTTCATGGGTATTTGTACAGGACTGCTTGGTTAAATACAGGAAAGTGACAGCGTCCTAAGTGTGCATAGAACTTGGCAAAATACTAGCGTCTCTGCCCTGGGGAGCATGCACTTCAGTGCCGAAGGAATACACCCAGCAGCAGGTCACATATATGACTGGGTGGGCATGGTGCCAGCAATAAGGTCAACTAGAAATGTTTTGCAAAAGTGTGGGGAGAGAATAGGAAGCATTTCAAGGATGGTGCAGGTGCTCCTGGAGATAGGGCGGATGTTGGTGATCTCAGGGGTGAGATGAAAAGATGAGTGATGCAATTGGGGAAAGGGTTATAGCTAGCCGTGTTATAGGGACAAAGGTGTATGTGCATGGGTCCTCTCTGATTAGCACCATTGCTACTACACCTGCAAATAGCATCTCTAATTGCACAACATTTAATTTATATTTTCAAACTAAATCTGATGCCAGTGTATCATTCTGCAGGATACAGACCTCAGCCTAGAGAAGTACAAGTGGTCCAGTCTCTCAAAGCCCTCTCTCATATCAGCCCCTCAGCCCACTGGGTGCAAAGCATATTTATTGAAATCACAAGCCCTGGGCTCTCCTGCGTTTTCATGCACATTGCAAAAATCTGTTTGTTCAGGTTTAGTTCAATTTTAGAAAGGTTGTTATAAAATCAGTCTTCCAATTTTGCATGCACAGTTTTCTGCTCATAGTTATTTGCAAGTGCAAAAACCCCTTGAATTTTAAACACTGACTACCTAATTTACAGGCACAGTACATAGGTTTGTGCATGTCCTTTGAAAACACAGGCCAAGATTCACTGTGACCAGGGATATTGGGTGCTTCAATTTTTGGAGCTCCCAAATTGAGAAACCTTTAATGGGTCTGATTTTCAAAGAGCAAAGGCCCTGATTTTTAGGAAGTGCTGAGCACTTGAAGATCTCCGTTTAAGCAACCAAATGCACTAACCACTTCTGAAAATCTGTCATTGTTCCCATATTGAAAATTAAAACTCAGTGTAAGCTTTGAAAATTTACAATGATGTACTGAATAGAGAAGCTTGGTAATTGCCTCTTAGACTGGTCTTCCAATACTTGTATAAACCACACTTTAGGCCTCGTCTACACTGCCAGCAAAATTCAGTGGCAGTTTACAGGAGTTACGCAAGCTACAAGGAGTTGCTTGTGACTCCCGTCAACTTAGTAACATCTGTTTAGTGCTCAGTCTCCACTGTGCTGCACCAACAGAAAATGCCTACCCGTCAATGCAGCGCTACTCTTTTTGGGGAGGTGGCGTTATTAAATCAACTTCAGGATCAATTGAGTGTCTTCACTGTGCCGCTCAATCAAATCGGAAAAATCGACCTGATGGTGGCAAATTTGCCTCTGTCCATGCAGATATAAACTGTTTTCTTTTTCTCCTACATACCCAAACTCTACAGACACCATGCTCACTGGTGATATCAGTGGTACTACACAATTTCAAGAGATTCCTCTAGCATTTCTGGAAGGCTTTTATTTTTTGTAAGGTTTTACTAGGGTGAGCAGATAGCAAGTGTGAAAAAAATTGAAACAGAGGCTGGGGGCGTAATAGGCACCTATATAAGACAAAGCCACTAATATCAGGCCTGTTTCTATAAAATTGAGACATCTGGTCATCCTAGGTTCTACCAGTGGGCTTCTAAACTCAGTCTATCCAAGAAAAGCCAGAGGCTGGGGATGGTTTGGGACCAGCTTTATTCTTTTCTGCTGACAGAACTAGATATTCAACTAATTCCTTGAGTCTGCCATAGATAGGGGCTCCTTGAGTGTGACATAAGGATGCTGTCAGGCCCGGCTTCTAAGAGTCTTAGTCAGCTTACTGCCTATTTGAGCAACTTAGCCCTGTGGTAATTACACCAAGCCTGTGTCCATGAGGAGAGCTGTGATATATCCGTGTAATCCTCCAGTTAAAATCCCATGCAGGGGAAGCTCAATGTTGCATATGTTTCCTAAAGATGGCAGGATCAACCTCCGGAGTGGGCAAGTTGCTTTATTTATAACTTTCTTGCTGCAGTTCAACTGGTTGAATTTTCTGGAGCAGCCCAGTGCTTGCAACTAATGCTGTATAAATGACTAGCAATGGAGTCTGTAGTCCATGAGATAGCTACAACGTATAGAGAATAGCCTAGCTATGCTATAGGCATGGATTGATGGTGTCATTTGCAATCGGTAAGAGTGTCAGTGAGGGACCCCTTAGAGGGAGTGAAGGCCAACTGGGTTTATTTTATTTGCTTTTAATACTGTCCCCTTTCTGCTGCTTCTGCTTCCTTAGCGTCACCTGGTGCTATATAAACCCGCACCTCAATGACCATTTTGATGTGAATGAAGGAGCTTAAGCCCTGATCTTGCAAATACTTATGCGGTGTTTACTTCACATGCTGTGTATAATCCCATTGAAGCCAATAGTCTGCAACTTGGTACATAAAGTGAAGCATGTGCTGAAACCTTTGCAGGAATGGAGCCTTGGTTACTGTGCTTATAGATACTAAGAGATGAGAAAATATGACGTTTGTTTCAGTCAATGAGCATCCCTCCTTGCACGCAGTCTGCTCGCTGCACTCCAGGTGAGAAGTGGTTGAGTTAACAGAGCTCAAGAAAGGATTAGTCAAAGAAGAAAGGGAGGGGTTACTGGTTGAAGTGAACTTGCTCTAACTGGAACATCCCAAGACCTTGACTTTCATGTAGGTAGGACTACTGCTGCCTTTCCACTGCTTAAATAAATGGCTCTCAAAGACCATGGTTATGTATTAACACTAGCCCCAACTGGATTAGATCTTTTCTGAGAACTTTTCACTCAGTTCAAGAAATACAAAAATTGCAGCTGAATAAACACCAAGGAAAAATAGGGGTTCTTAGAGGCTGCTAATGTCCATATATACAGTTAATTACTTTGTCAAATGTGTCATTAGCAAGGGCCGCCTCCTGCAGCTTTTGAAGTGCAGTCTTGCAAATTACCACAATAGATTTAGGATTTGGTCCTTAGTGAGAATTGATTGTACTTTTCACTTGAAGGGGGAATGGACCTAAATTACAGTAAGAGCACAACTGAAAATGCAGCCTCAATGCCTTTAATTTTTATTTTCAGATCACTGACTGCTATTTATACATAGGTACATACATCCCTATCTTCACAACTGCAGAAGCTGGCAGGATGTTGGGTAGGAATGATACTTTCTTACCAGATATAGAGGATCCAAATATGGCTGTACAAATTGTGGAGCGACTCAAATTAGAAGGCTGAGGAAATAAGAGCTGCTCTCACAGTTACTATAGTGCAATTTTCAAAGAGAAATTGAACAACCTGTGTGTCAACTAGGTAATGTAAGACTCATAATGTTGTCTTAGCTGGATATTTTGGAAGTGTATAAATGACAGCGGGACCCCTTTCAATCATTCTGGTTAGTTACTAAATGCTTCTAGGAATTTAGATTACAAAAAGGACCCATACAAAAATCAGAGGGCAATATCCCAGGAGGCCACTTTGCTACTTATAATAGTCCTTAAAGTGATCACTCTTTAGTACCTTCAGTAGAACTAGTTGAAGATCAGACTGAGTTTCAGTGGAAGGACTTTGAAAGCAGAATACTCCAGAGACTAGTGTTACCTGTAATAGTTTAAAAAAAAAAATCTATATTTACAGCCTGTATAGTAACAGGCTTATTGATCACAAGCACAACACAAATGTAGACATGATTTTGAAGAGCTGCTGTATTTCTTCTGACATGCAGCTGTAATAGAAAGCCATGCATGACCTTAATGAGACAAAACAATCTAAAGCTATAGATGGAACCTGAGGGAGTTTCTCCAAACTTTTGCTAATCAAGTCAAACATGGTCATTTCATGTCATACGAATTAAAAGGTACAATGGAAAATGTAGTCCCTTAGGTGTATTGAGCAGTATTTTGGTGCATAAACTGGATTCTTATAAAACAATCATCCAAAATAACTGTTAAATAAGGGTCCTTTGGCACCAGACAAGCTGATGGTTTTAAAACCATACATGAAAGATGCATGCATTCAGCTGGCTTTATACGGGATTTTCTGGGTGAGATACACCATACAATTAACATAGTTGCACATTAGGGGATAAGAACTTGCATAGAAATTACTGGCATGTAAGCAGCATAAGAAAATATGCTGCCACCACTACATGTTGATATATGAGCACTGCAGGGAAATGTGAATGTTCAAGTCATGTATTTTGCAGCCTAGGTGGGCAAACAAGCTCTTTGCTTCTATTGTGTTTAGCAATATGGTAGCATAGAGATCCACTTGGGTAGCAACTATAAACTCAAGTGCAAGACTTGCCCTGGACTATTTTGAAAGCCTAGTCCAAAATGACTTGCAGGCCCAAGTTCAAATGTAAATACCTCAAGTAAAGGCATTTGATTCCTTACTCATGTTTGCGTCTGGGCAGAAGGACACATCTAAATGTAAAATTGGGCTTTTTATTTGGAAAATGAACTCATTGGTCTGTTTTCAATGTTGAAAAATAATCACTGAACTTGCTGCACTGTTCATATGTTTCATTGGTCATAAGTCAAGCACCATATACTGCATTCAAGTCCAATGTTCAGACTGGAAAATCCAGTTGTCTCTGGAATGGGAATAAGTGCTTCTTTCTTTTGACACCCCTTCCCCCCCCCCCCCCACCTAATTCCCTGCAACCCAGGAACTGAGTTGAATGTCTAACAAAGCTTATTGTTTAGTTCTCTGAACTGTCCATGTCTTAACAACCTCTTACTTCAGTGGAGAGTCTGAAAAATTTAATATTTCAAATAAGAGAGCCAATCAAACTTGACATTATTAATATGATGTCAAGAGTTTTTCCAGCTGCTTAGGGAAAAAACAATGTGTCCCATTAAACACAGCTCCTTGCACTGTGAAATATGAAGTGACTTCTCAACAACTACCAGCTGGAGCTATTAGTTTTTCTTCATAACCATTGATGCTGAGAGAAGAGGTTGGTTGAGAACCTTTTATGAAGATGTAAGCTGAGCCTGTGCAATCAGAAAGGCTTTTAGGTTTCATAGGGATCCCACTTTAACTACAGCTGCATATCAAAATATGAATTATTAAAGGCTTTAAATACATTCTGCAATATGTTCATCCTCTCCCTCTCTTAATGCACTTGTTCCATCAGGGCCTCTGTAGTCTCCCGTGGGAATTCCACACTATACTTTAATCAACTGAGCCAACTTCTCCATCTCCTCCCCTCCCACTTACCAGGAGCAGGAAAGGCAAAGAAGGGAGGAATAGTTTTTTATATGGATTTTTGTGGTCAGTGCATGGAGGTACCCGCTAGTCTGGGATGTGAGTGAGGGCAGCTGTTCTGGATATTGAGCAGTGTTACATTCTGACAGGGTATCTCATTCAAAGTGGGTTTTCCTGCCTGGATATCTCAGCTGCTGCTTCCCTGCTTCTGGTTTTTCTTCTCTTGGCCTTGGACAGGCAGCTTGGGACAAGGAATATAAAGATCCTGAGATCTTCTCCTTAATCTGCTTTGAATTTGTCTGTAACCAAATTGCTTCATCTTCATCCAGACTGTTTGAAAAACGTATCTTTGGAATGTGTTAGATAATGTGCTAACTAACACATTGTAAAAGACTAAGGCAGATAAGGCTGCGTACCATATGTTCGTGTACACAGCTTGGTCTGTGTTAGACTTCTGCATTGTGTTGGCGCACATTACTGAATGTTCTAAAGACGCTTTAAATCCTAGTTAATACAAAGCCTCTTTCCCACCTGAACAATGAGCTAGCTCAAGGGGAGCCTGGAATATGAATTTCATGTTTATGCAGCTTTTTGCTGACCTGGGGTTGAATGTAATGTACAACTTTGAAGAAGTTGGGGCAGTGACCTTTGTATGCAGACTTCTCCTTAAAATATGCATTGACCTTCGGGGCTAGGAACAAAGATCATGGACATTGGACATCTCACATTCCCAGAACTACTGCTCAGATCCAGCATGTTCCCTCTGTTCTGACCATGCTTTAATTTGTTATCAAGTTGTTTAAATTGTTAATGCGGTTATAAGCTCTAGTGGAGTAGCTATACAAATGCTCCTCCCTCCTCCCCCCCACATATGTTTGCGTTGGCCTATGCTAGGATTTAGAATCAGGCTAGTTCATTTAGTCACATGTTTAAAATATGACTTTAAAGTCCAGTAGAGGCACATCCCATGTGCAGTGACTTCAGGATTTTTATGGGCCTAATACCAAGGGTGCTTTCTGATGAGTGAGCAGCTCGAGCTTTTGTAGGCTTCTTGTGAAAGGTGTGCTCCTCGCCCCAAAACGGGCTTTGGGACTGGCAAGTTGCCTTGCGATGTAGAACTGACCTGCTCAGCTGTGCCTCAGGCCTTCACATAAGAGTAGTTTCCACTGGCTTCTGATGACAGATCTACTCTTACCAGCCTCTTTTGTTGGGATCAGAAATGCTGTCTTGCAATCCAAGCGTCTGTTTTGAACATAGCATCTTCCCACTGTCTATGCAATGCATTTAAAAAAAAAAAAAAAAAAACCCTTGGTCCCATTGACTAATACAAAATCCAAAGCAGAGATTTAATTTTGTCTGGCTAATGTGAAGCAGCAACCTTCGCAAACTCCATGTAGACAGGTGGCAAGCTCCTGTGCTGTGAATAGCATGGAAAGTGCAGTTCTAACCAACAACCCCTGAGCATGGAGGTGTGCTGCCTTCCCCTCCACACTGAGCTGGGTCCTGTCACTAAATACAGCCTGGTTTCTTTCATACCCTACAGGGAGGAGGGAAACTTCTGAAGTCTCCTCTTGCTGTACAACCTTCCTTCGCCTTCTTTCTTTTAAAGTCTTAATCAAGTAGCTGATAAGAAAACTGATCGGTGAAAAGGACAGGTATCTTGACAAGACAGACTTGCAGTTGCACTTTTCTCCACAGATCAACATTTCCCACAAGAGCAGGAGAGACAGATTTTGTACCCTTAAGCCTCCACCAGTGCAGTTCAAAAGACCAATCTTTACAGAAAATAAATTTAAAGGAGAATTTTTTGTCTATTATGGTCTCTTGTGGCTTACAATAGTACTGCTGGCAGCATATGGAGTTATGCAAAGCCAGAGTGAGATTACTTAAGTGTCTGTAGTTCTTTGTGTCAGAGAAAAAATAAAATACACACTAGTTAATCCATCAGACCTACACTGATATCTCGCTGCTATTGTTCAATAGATGAAATTTGCCTTTTCCCTGCAGTATTTTACTGTTTTTAAGGGCATATATTTATTTAAGATCCCACTCTACATATTAAAATTTTGAGGTTCTCCATGCACATGGATGTAATCGGTGTGATGCTGAGACCAGCAGCTCCATAAACAGCAATTTGTGAATCTGAAAGCACAAAGAAGTTTGTCTCTTGGTGGTAACAGTAATATTTCCTAGGCACTGTGGTCTAGCAAACGGGCACTGAACCCGAGTTCTATCCTTGACTGCTTGAGATCACACAGCAGGTCAATAACAGACCTCTCTCTTCCCCCTTCACTGTTTCCCTTGTCTATTTAGATTGCTTCATGGGGAAATTGGGCATATTTTGTGAAACAAGGAAAAGCCTGTTGGGCATGAAGGGCAGCTTCAAATTTCAGCTTTTTAACTTGGTTTCAGTTTGGGGGAAAAAGCCAGTCCATGAACTGTGCAGAAAAACACTTAGTGTGAAAGTGCCTAAAGCAGTCCTGGCCAGATCTCCAGAGTGCTAGTTATTTCTCATTTCGTTAATTTCTTTCAATATATTTAAAAAAAAAAAAAAAAAACCTGATCTACTTAAACTCTCTGAGCTAGGTTCTCATTTAGCTGGAGGTCCCTTTTGCTGCAGCACTCGAGCAGTGTAAAAGGACCCAGGCTGTTGTATAAGGGATCCTCCTATAAATGAGCGTCTGGCCCTAGGTGCTTAGTCATTAAGATGAGGTTGAAAACTGCATCTGCTGAGGGACCCTCTCAACCCATCACCAGTAAAAAGCAAAAGCTGCCCCCCTTAGGGAAGACCTGGGAAAATAGATAGGCCTTGCAGCATAGCCTGAAGGTTGGCAAATCTAAGCTGTCAAGACACTGCTCATAAACTGTCACTTGCTCTGCTATCTCCTGCACCTGGGAGGTGGGAGGGAGAACATTAATTGCAACTCTGGAGTGCTTGTTTGCTCCTCCCAGTGACTGCCATCCAGCCTGGCGGTGATAGGGAATGCACAGAACATGCTGGATGGGTTACTGGCAATCCATCAGCTGCTCAGGATTTATCAGTGTGCCAACCTGTCTGCCCATTTCTGGGGATCTTGTCTCCCTTCTCAAACAGCTCAAAGTGGGAGTGAGTTGAATCTGCAGTGACAGCTTGACTCAGTTGGCCTCTGAATTTCTTGGCTCCTCCACATCCAAGTCTTGCCTTCCTGTTCAGCTTAGATGCTAGGTTTGGTTTGGTGTCCCAGAGTCAGGTGTCATTGTGCTTGCTAAGGGAAGCCAAGATCTTTTGAACTGTAATCCTGGTTCTGACGTCCAAGTTCACAGAAGTCAGTAGTAAGTCACCTAACCTTCCTGCCCCATGTTCCTTTGGCCAGCAAGTGGAGAAATGTATTTAGTAATCGCACAGGGTACATTTGAGTTTGTGGCTGTGCAGTGCTTTGCAGATCAGATCATGGACCCAGTACCTCATTGTTCAAGGTGCTGTACAAATGCAGAATAAAAACCCTTGCATCAAAAAGCTTAGATTCTAAAAATTACATCCGAGTATTTGTTTTATCCAGCTTCCTGGTGGAATAACAGAACTGGGCTGGTCAATGTTTCAGACCCATTAGTCAGGCAGGTATTAAAATACCCCATACTTGCCTACGCCCACAAGTGCCATAAAAATCCCCTTAGATTACTTGTTCACAAGGCTGTGGTCCTGGGAATATCAGTGCCATTACTGTCAACATCTTACACCTCTGTGTATATTCTCGTATGCGTCTTCAATATAAACTGCCCATCTTACAGACAAACACCTATCGCTGTCTCAGCAAGGGTGTAGGATTCTGATTTCAACGGAGCTATTTGTCTGTCTTTGTTACATGTCTGGTAACTATTGTAAGGGGCAAGGTTGTTTCAAGAGTTACGGTCAGAAGAGTGACTCCTCCAAATTGTCTTCAGGCTTCATGTTTATCCCTCAGCAACAACTTGCAGAGGAAACTTGTCCTATTAACATGTGCATGTGTTGAGGTGGTGTCTAGATTGTTCAGTCAAGAATCCGTTTCCCACTGTGCTGAGGTTTGTAGAAACCTACAAACGAAAGCCGGTCCCTGCCCAAAACAGCTTACAGTCTTAGTAACAAGCACATATAAAACTTATTGCAAAGCCTGCAAACTCAGTCACACCTGAAAATCAAGCTGGATTCTTACTGTGGTATGTACCTTACAATGCTGCTCATTTAATCCACATCACCAAAAATAACTGTTCCAAAATCCGAATGGAGCCATCAGTCTTGTGGATTATGTATAAGGTGTAATAAGACGCCAGCTCACTCCTTCGCAGGTATATTGGCTTTGCAGAACTGACAGTAGTAATAGCTTGTTCTTGTCAGTTGGCTAAGCAGATATGATTCAGGAGGCATACGCAGAGCAGAGATGAGCTGTACCAAGGTGTCTTATTTCTCTAACAGTCACTTTTTGCCCAACAATTCCTGTAGACAAAGCATTGGGTTTTTGGCTTTTTTAAAAAGCCAATTCATGAGGCAGCAGCTCACCAAGAATCGCTAAGGTGGCATTGAGTGTCTCTTGTAACATGGCAGTGATCCTACACAAGAAGGAACTAACTGGGTTTTATGGTGGGCCTCTTTGTTTCACTTGCGGTGATTCTCAAATCCTCAATGTTTAGCTGCAGTAAATGGCTCTGTGAAAATGACACCTTGATGTATCCGTTCCATCTGCGATTTTTATGACCGGCCTCCCAGCTCCTTAATCACTGTGAGTGATGCCCAGACAGTCAGTGCTGAAGGAACAACTTGACTCTTGGAAGTCTAGCTGGCTTGACATCTGCTTCAGAATCGGTCATCCAAGAGAGACTCTGAGCTCTGTTAAGTATTCTTAAAGCACCCATCACCATAATGCTCAGCTGTTGCTTTTGACAGAGTATTGTTGATATACAAGACTTATAACAACCTGGTTAATGTGACTGGAATGGCACTAGTCAAAGTAACTGCACTGCAGGTTAGTGGTCAAATCAGAGAAAACATCACGTGCTGGGGATGGTGGTTGGATAGGCAGTTTCTCCACATGGAGACAGTTGTGAGATTGGAATGAGGATAAGGATTCTCGGATCTTTGATTTTCAAATTTATGTTACTTCACCTCTTGACAGAAGTGAACATGAGAAGCAAAGTTCAGACCCAGAACAGGGTTTTCTGGAACTGAACAGCATAAACTCAGGTCCACAATATCAAGTGTCCAGAGCCCCAATTTTCAAATGTTCCATACCCACAACGGGGGTCAGATTTTCCAAAAGTGCTCCGCTCCCATGGTGACATTTGGACAGGCTTTCAAGAGAGCCCCAGGATTTTGGGTGTGGAACAGAATCTAGTCAATGTGTGTAAATGAGAGCTAGCTCACTTAAAATCAAAATCTGCCTCTAGTTGAGAGCTGAGCTTTCACAAACTCTGGCTTCAAGGACTAAGTCCTCTACCTGACAGATGTAGATCTGGTGTGAACCTGTATGTGAAGCAGGCACAGAGCAGGATGTAGAACAATGACCAGTGGCCTACACAGAAACAGCGTGCAAATTAAAAATATTTTTAGCTTTGACCGTTTTAATGTTGGATTCATCTATTGCAGTAAAAGTTCAGGGTTGGTTTTTATGTCTAAAGCAGTTATCTTGTCCTTAACTGAATCTACTCGCAGACTTGGGATACATAAGCCTGGGCTGGCTTTAAGATACAGTGGAGATTTAATAGTATCAGACATTATACAGGGTCACGTTACTAGTAACGAATATTTAAATGGGCAATGGCTAATTTAGAAATCAAGCCTGTTTTGTCTTTTAAAATGTGACCATGACCTCTGCGGCTGATGGCTGAAAACACCACATTTTAAAAAAGTTGAAATGTCTTCCATTCTCATGTATGTTTTGTTGGGAACTGTAACAAAGCAAGACCATGGAATTGTCTAACGCTCAGGAGTGAGTTATGAGTCTTTGAAGGCAGAAATAGCTGTTCCTGAAGCTTTACAACTGTATGAATATAGCAAAGATAAGAACAGAAGGATGGTCCAGTGGTTAGGGAACTAGCCTCGAAGTTGTGGTGGTCCAGGTTGACCTTGGCTGGGCCACAGATTTCTTGTATGTCCTTGTGACAGTGTAGACTTACCTGGACTAAAACTGCATCCAGGAGCAAGCCTCCCAGCCCAGTCCAGACTCTACCTAGTGTGCTAAATAGGCGTGTAGATACTGTGTCTCAGGCTGCAGCTTGGACTTTGAAGGGTGGGATGGGCTTGAGAGCCCACACTCCAGCCTGCATGTGGACACGTCCTGCTAGCACATGTATAGACCCTGGCTGAGAGTCACTGCCAGATGTAGTTGTACCCTCTATGCCTCAGTCCCCCATTGGTACAACAGAGATAATAGCACTGCCCTCCCACATGGGTGAAGACCAAACCATTAAAATTGCAAGGTGCTCAGGGTCTATGGTAATAGGCCATATAAATACAATGGACAAAGGATGTATAGGAAGGTGACTAGAGCAGGTGGGTAGAGCATTCTCATGCAGTCTTCCAAAGTGTTCATGCTTCTCCCCTTGCAAGTGGAAGTATTCCCACGGCTGATGTAGACAGCTGGCGACTTTCCTCAACCTGTTGGCCAGGGAAGGGAACGGCCCACCATTAATTGTGTAAATCTAGAAGCCAAAAGCCTGTTCCAGAGCTTACTGGAGTCAGTGGGAGTCTAATCATTTATTTCTAAGTGTTTTGGATCTGGTCTCAAGTTCTAATTCAGGTCGTGTGGGGGGGGGGGGTGGCAGCTTTGACTTTCAATGGTGTTTTCCCCTCCCTATATCATTCTGAAGTGGCTAAATGACTAGTTGATACTTGGCTCCTTTCATGCAATAATCTCCACTATTTGCAAACAGTAAGGGCCTGATTTTCAGAAGGGCTGAGCATTTGCCGTTTCCCTTGATTTTAACTTCAGTGCCGAAGGCTCAGCCCTTCTGCAAATCAGGCCACTTAAGTAGGTGCCTAAATTTGAATGTAGGAACCTAACTCCTCAAGTTATAAAAATCTTAGCTAGAGAGAATTACTCCCTTTGAAAATCCTCACCTGTATGTGTAGTGTATTGAAACCTATTAATACATATAACATTATTTAAATACCAACCAGATGTGTGTGTAAATATAAATAGCACCTGATGAATAAAGCAGGGCATTGACCTATAATTACTTTGTAGCTGATTCCGTCCATAATAAATATCTATTGCAATTAATAGCGAATCAAAACTTAATTAATGAAGCAATAACATCAGTGGAACAGAGTATGTCACAGGATAATGGTCTCCTGCAGCCAGTATACTGTAGCTGTCCCACTAAATCAAAATTAAGTACAATATTATGTGTATTTGGAACACTCTGAATATAAAGTGTCACTGTGCTCACTGTCTTGTTGCTGCTGGCCCCATGCCCACCTTCTTAGCAGGGTGCTTTGAGGACACTGGTTTTACGTAAAAGTACAGAGCATCTCCAGTAAAATGGGGTTCATGATTGCATGAAGAGTGAAGAGCAAACATACTCTGAACTTCTCTCAAACTACCCACTATAATCTCTGAGCCCTGGTACAAATGCAGCTCTATGCCATTCAGGCATGGGGATTCTGTTGCTCTGGATCTAGGTATAGCGTGCCTACATGTTGAATAGGCAGCATATGTCCTGTCCCTTCCTTCAACCATCTCCTCTCCCCACCTGCCCTGTGGCTTGGGCAGTAAAATGGGACGGAATGACTGACACATTTTTGTCTTAGAAAATGTAAGTCAAAGAGATTGTGCTTTTGAGAAACCATGAAGGCAGCATTTTTAGCAGCACCTTCAGGAAATGAGTGCGTTAGAATTGCCCAGGCACAGCACTTTTTTTTCTGCTTCGTTCTATGCCCTGTCCTTTTCTTAGAGTGCAGGTTGTTGCATTAAAGGTGACTTGGGACACACACATGCCAGCTCCTTTTCGTTTTTAAAACGTCACATTTTTCTGTCTTGTCAAGTCTATTTAAGAATTTAATGATGAGATAGCACCAATAAATTTAACACAGCACAATAACTCTGATACGGGCCACCGACTAATAAACTTCCATCCTTGGGACAGGAAAGTGATCCAGCCTATATTAGATTGTATCTGATTTGATTGCTTTGCTCAGATATTAAAAAGGCTGAACAAGGACTTTTCAGGCACTACTGCAAATCTAAGTGTCCTGAGCAGGAAAGATCGGAGTGGGCTTGCAGAAGGCAAGGTTGGCTGTTTAATTTCCAACTGAGGTATGGAAGATGGGCTCCAAATTTTCTTTTCTTTAATCCTATGAGTGTAGCCCAGCTTTCAGAGTTTGATAGTCATTCACTGGCCCCTTGCAAGCATAACGAGGTAGGAGGAGTCAGAAGACTATTTCAAAGGCTTTAGAATTCCATACGTACTATACAGATGTTCCAGATGTGCACTAACCAAACAAACACTGCATCTCACGTAGAGCTGACTTTCAACTCCAAATGCCTGAGGGTCTCTACCTCGTGACCTGAACAAACAGAACTCTCCTGCTGAGCTCGTTCAGGAAGAACTGTTACACAGAGATGAGATAATTGAGGCTGGGGTTTTCAAAGGCGCCTAAGTGTTGGGCACCCAATTTGTGTTGAAATCCAGTGGGATTTGGAGCCCTAACTCCATTCAACTGTGTTGAAAATCTCACCCTTAATGACCAATTTGGCAAATTGTCCTCCTTCCCATTTGTGACACGTCTGCAAGCAGCTGGCTGTTTTCTTAGACCTGTTACCTGGAATCATTAGCTGTCTTTCAGGATCCTTGTTCACCAAACATCTTGCCATGCATCATATTGCAAGCTGTTTCAACTGGTCATGAAGGGTCCATTGTTTATCACCCAGGTGGGTGAGAAGACCATGGTTTCTGTCATCAGGAACACTCCCTCAATGAATTTAAAACTTTTCATAAATGTGTGCAAGCTTAAAATTCACTTCCAGTGTAACTCATTGGCATGAATATTTGTGGCAGAAGGAAATGCATATTGGAGGAAGGGTTGTGCAATTCTGTTTGTAGTAAGTCTACTAATTGCTTTTATAACCTGATGCAGACCACCCAGGAGAGGTGTAATAATGGCAGAACAAAACCTTTCATGGGTGACGCATACACAACAGTAATCACAAGTTCATGAGAGTCCATGATTCTCCTCTCTGCCGAGGGAGAGGTGGGGAGAACTATACCTGCTCATGCTTCTTGCAGAACACTATCATCCAGCTGTACCTAACCAAGCCAGTGGGTGACATTTACTCTGATCCCTTATAAATCCATCTTGGGCTCTTCTCTATTTATAGATTTCTAAAGCCCACCAGTGCTAAAATTAATCATGTTTGTAGCTTTAGCTAGACACAAATCTAATTATCCCCAATGTGGGGAAGAGAAAATCACATAAAAAGTATCTACCTTTGTGGAAATCACAGTGGAAGATTCTAAGGTCCAGAGTCTGTTTCCTAGAGTACAGAGCTCCATCATAAGCACAGGGCTCTCTAAGCTCACTTTTTGTTTATCTGTTTTTGCTCTGTTTGCTGTGCTAAGGGACATGCTGAGGGTAGTTTTACAGCTTTCTCTTTAGCTCGGTTGCAGTACAGTAGAAATAATGCAATCGTGTCTTAGCTACATATGGTCTCCGAGGCTGACAAGCAGAACAACCTTTTGCTTTTTGTTTTTATGATGCTGAAGAAAACGGTGGGGGAGGGAGTTCCTGGTGGTGTTGCCATCAAGACCCAATACCCTCCCCTTTGTACCCTTCTGCCCCCAAAAGGACCGAGGCCTTGTTGGGGCTTATTTGTGGTGATGTATGACTAGGGAGAAAACATTATGCTTGGGGAAACAGCTATTCATGACCTAATTTTTTGTCTGGGTATGTGTATGAGAACCAGTTACAGATACTCACTGGCCTCAATACAAGAGTAACTGAACAAAATTCTATGGGCTGTGTTAGCATTAGATCTAGTCTGATCTTCTGTGTAACGTCTGACCCCTTAAGATCTATGAATATGTATGTATATGTAATATGCAGTATGGGTATTGTAGCTTGATGGTCAGACCTTATGGAAGGCTGTAGGTCTGGACTGTTACTGTATCATACATTGTCATTGCGATTTTGAGGCTAGTCTATGGAGAAATGGTTCTGTGTAGTCATGGCTGTTCCTAATTGCTGTTCTAAGGTGGTTTAAAGGTTTAATTGACTTCAGAATGCATGTGACATGGCTCTGTACTGGCCCCGTTCCTGGAAGCAGAGATTCTCCTTTTATTTTTAGAGGACAGAGACCTGCACTTTCGGACGGTCTGAACTCTCTTCAGTAGACATGAAGTTTTGAATGGCCACTGATCAAGTCATAGATGGCTGTGGCTTTGTTAGTATTCAACTAAGTATGTCAACATAGTGTAAGAATCAAGGGTATTGCAACATAGGTCATAAGAGAAAAGAGGGCCATTGGTTTGTCCTCTGAATCCAGAAGCTGTGCAAATTATACACCTAGCATTGCTTGCAAAATCCATCCAGAGCAGTCATATATATATATACATCCATTGCACTGGGGCTCAGATTTATTATTAAACAAGCTACTCAAATACTCTGAAGGGAGAATTTATTGTCCTGACTAGCACACTTTTAACTTTAGCTAAATAAGACCCACACGGGTTCGGGGGCAGGAGGTTTCTCAGACAGCAGAGTCAAATACACAAAAATTCCTTAACTGTCAGTGTTGGCTCGGCTACAGGTCACAAAGTGATAAATTCATCCAGCCTTGAACCCTGAAGTTTCTTGACACAAACGTAGGGGATCAAGAAAACATTCCAGAATGCCATTCTGTGCACAGAGCTGCAGTAACAAATGTTTCTAATTAGAGGGAGTTTGCATGCAGTGTCGTTTTCACCAAATGCTGCACAGTCTGGATTTCCTCACTGATGTGGTGAGGTCTGTTGGCCAACATATATGTTCATGTAGAAACAAAAGCCAGCTTTATTGGGTCTTTCATTGTACATATAAACTGTTTGAGGGAATGAGAGAGCAAAATCAAGAGGTGAGAGCAGAGATCTGAAGAGGTCTGTGGAGGAGACAGTGTTTTCAGGACCTGGTCTGAGTCAAATTCCCACAAGAATGAAGGACAGTCTCTCATCACCATCTTCCACTCCATGTGTAAGGTGCACTTTCCCGACCTGCCTTCTGACATAAAAATAGAGCAGCATGGATATCTGGGGTTGGGGTAATGTACTAAAACAGCACTCTTCGGCTCACACAGTTCTCCCCTGTGTTCTAGGGAGGGGATGACATGCGTGACAGATGCTATTCCTGTTTAAGGCATTACTGGAAGGTATGCTGACATTAAAGCAATGAGGGTAGGATAAGAACCAATAAAATAGCCTAAAGATACAGGGAAGCGGTTTTGGATGAGAAGGCTCTTGCACCAAGAGGGACAAGAGCATGTGACAGGACTATGAGGAGGCTTGTGCTTAAAGGAGTTTGAGAGGAACCTGGTTTGAGTCAAGCTGGAACAAGTCTTGAATAACTTCCAAATGATGGCTCATTTTGAACTGGAGAGCTGGTCGTGGGGTTGAGAATAGGCCTGGTTTGCCTAACTGTCAGCAGGTGGTGGTGGCCTTGTAGTAGCACCAGGCAAACACAGTAAGGGATGGACCCTGCACTGAGTAGCTTAGAATGGAAATAGAAAAGACAGAGCGGGAGAAAGCCAGTCTTAGCACTTCAAAGCAGCCGGAACTGACTCTCAGAGAAGGGTGAGTCACCAAAGGCCAGAGGAAGTCTCTGGCAGACCCTGGAATCGACCCTGTATCTCTTGATTCCCAGTCCGGTGCCATGCACTCAAGGATGGCCTTGTGGCTATTTAAAGCACAAAGCATTTGAATGGTGAGATCAGGGTTCTACACCTACCTCTGACTCTGGCTTCTTGAGTGACTTTGGGCAAATTGCTTCATCTCTCTGCACTTGAGTTTCCCCACTTGCGAAGTAAGGCAGATCCTCCCCTGGCTCCTATAAAATGCCGTAGTTTGAGATGCTCTGATGGGCATTAGGGATGGATCTAGATCAGCTGTTCCTGAATATTTTAAGCAAGATGCTCCTGAGATGGTTCATTTTTGGCTGCTGGTGTGTAGCTGCTGTTGCTGGGTCAGGCAGAGACCCTGAGGTTTTTTCCACCTTCCTCTGTAGCATGGGGGCACAGTTGACATGCAGGTTTAAACTAGTGTGAATTGTGGATTCTCCTAACTTGACGTCTTTAAACCACGATTTGAGGTAACTCAGTCAGAGGTTAGAGTTCCATTACAGGATTGGGCAGGTGAGGTTCTGTGGCATGCGATGTGCAGGAGGTCAGACCTGATCCTGCTTCCTTCTGACCTTTGTGTGAGTCTGAGAAGCCTACATCTATTTAGAGCAACTTTCTACTGGATTCACCTCCCCCCTGCCCATGTTTTTATCCATTGCCTTTTCTTTGCATCACCTTCCTTATTTTTGGTACCAATAAACTTAATCCTGAAGGTTATATTCTAACCTGTGATGCATGTCAGAGATATTAGTGTTTGAGAGGCTCTTCTATGTTCAAAGCAGAAAAGCCCAGCTGTTCAGATGCTGCTTATCCAAACTCACTGAAAGCCACAGCTCTGTGTAATTAGGATGTGCGTGTGCTTACAGCCCTCACGGTGGTATTTTGGCTCTTCTGGTCCTGCTGAAACCTCTAAGTGCAGAGGTATCAGCAGGGGATCTGAGAAATGAATGGTTTTAGAGGAGGTGAATTTAGGAAAGTTTGGCTAAGTTCAAGAAAGGCTTGGTTCAGTTCACTAGATTATGTATACATTTCTTAAAAGCATTAGATGTCTGAGCCCCTGGCTGCCCTTATAACAGGAATAATATGGCCTGCAGCCATACTACCTCAGGCTATGATCTCTCCAGTTACAAGCTGAACCAGAGTCAGGCCTGATAAGTGTTTAGATCAGAGACTTCCAAGGAAAATCCAGGATGCTTCAGAGAATGGTGCTGCTCAGTTAGGAGAGAACTTTCTGTCAGCATTGAACTGTCCTGCGGAGGAGAGTTACAGGGCTTGTGCTGACTGAGATGCTGTCTTTCAGCTGAGTTGCAAGCTCAAACCCCCTTGTTCCTTGGGGTCATTAATGAATCCATGGCACATCTCTCAAAACCAGCAGGGGGAGTGGCTTTATTTTAAACTGCAACGCTTTGAATTGTTTCTTTGTTGATCTTCATGTAACTACACCACCTTCTAAAGGGGTTCTTTCCAGGATTGTTCATTTGTGCTTTCAGCTAATGTCTAGCTTAGTGAGTTTTGACCTATAGGGCTATAGCTAGTATCGTAGGCTGAGCCTTTCCTAAGATGTTGAAAGGACTAAGTCCGCTGGCTCTAATACAGGCGAAGGGAACAGGGCAGGCCCAAAAAAAGCCTTGCTGTGGTGTTAGTAACAGAACTGGGCTCGTTTTTCTTTCGTGTGTTCAACAGAATAAGAAGTGCCGGGAGAGAGACAGCTGATAGATAGAAGGTGGGAGGGATTGAGGCAGAGGAGGTGCTGTGTGCCTAGAGCATTGATCTTGCCCCTACAGGAGTAAATGGAGATGCTCCCAGGTGTGACAATAGTTCAGCACTGGGTTAATAGTCAGGGTTGCTCAGGGTACAAGCGTACATCTAATGCATTCCTAAACAAAGGGGCGCTGTCAGCCTGTTCAGACCCCGTGCTGCCCTCCTTCAAAGGAAGGGGAGTTGTGTTTCATCCCTGTATGATGGCTGCAGTAAATAGATGGGAGAGGGGATGAAGATTGTTCAGTGTCCCAAATCTAGGTTCTTGTCTTCCCCTCCTGTTAGTCAGGGGAAATACATTAACCAGTCATCCTGCTTCCTCAATGCTTCAATTAAATGCACTTAAAACAGCTATTCTATTAAATGTAATCTGAGGTCAATTGTTACCTCCCCATAGTCTCTCAATTCTCCCTCTGGTTGTAATGAAACAATAGTTACTGCAAGGAACAAAACTGACTCCACTGAACCCCTCTTTTCCCATGCATCCCCCTCACCTCCCCAGTGCTTCCTGGTAAATCCTGCAACTTCATTGGATGGTGTAAATTTGTAATGCCATTCCGAGAAAAGCACCCTGCAAACCACCTCTGTCTAGCATCCATAACAAACTTATCAAAGAGCTTCTTTGCAGCAAGATCCAAGCCCTCCAGGTTTTGATTCGTAACAGGTAAAGACTGAACGTGCTGAAATCTGATTAAAATGAGCGAGATCAACAAAATAGAGCAGCGAATGTGCAATAATTGGAAAAGAAGCACTCGACTTGCTTTGTGTGTGTGCAGGTGATCCCTGCGCTTTCATCTTCCATTTCCAAAGGGAAGTCTTTGTCTTACATGCTCTTTATTATAGTGTTCATTTGTACAATGGGTCTTATTAAAAAAAGCGAACTCAAATTCTTGCTGACTTGTACCTTGTTCGTTGCAAGAACACAAAGAAATCTCTCTTTGATATTGAGGCTGAAAAGGTGAGTATGGAAGGAGGAAAGGTACTGATTCTAATTAAGGAATTCTTTCCCCCACTCTATTCCTCTGATCATTGTCCTAATAAACAGCTGATATTTACTGTAGATCAATAGATCTGAGATGGAGAGCTTTTGTGCTCTAACTTATTTGGAAGATAAACACTCTTGGAGGTGAGGGTTACATTTAGTTGCAGAACTAAAACCTCTGGGATCATCGGGGCAAAATGAATTGACTCATGTTGATCAGGTACTGAATCTGATATCTGAGAAGCCACACAGGTTCCAATCTTGGCCTTTTGTTACAACTGGTGTAAAGGTTTTGGTAGAACTTCTTTCCAACAAAAGGGGTCCTTTTTCCCCCCCGCTTAACAATTTTTCATGGGAAGTTTTCTCTATCAAATGTTGGACTTTATGACAAATCTTTGGCTGGCTGGCTGGCTGGTTTTCTTTTAGAAACTGAAATCTGAAAGCTCTTTGACTTGTGTGTGTGGGGGGAGGGGGTGGGTCTTTTCCATTTCATGGTCTCTTTCCACTAGAAATGGGGAAAGAATAGTTTAGAAAAAAAAGGGGGGGGGAAGAGAATGGACTGAAACCTTTTATTCAGTAAATTAAACAATGCTTTACATGGAACAACTTGTTTTTCTTTGAACCATGTTCATCACTTTTGGATCAAACAAGTGAGGCTCTGTCTGCCACATGTGGTCCTTCAACTGAGACCTTTTCCACAGAGGGGAGGTTTGCTCTCGTGTCCTTAATCAAAATTCCCTCTTTGGGTGCTGTGCTGTGATTGCCATGCTATGACCTGCTTTTTTCTGAGGCACTCTGTTCTCATTGAGGTCAACAGGAGTCGTGGGTGCTCAGCTTCTGAAAGTCAAATCACTAGTATTACCTTCTACTCCCCCCTCCCATCTGTTATCTGCCAGTTGTCCGCTGAGTTAAAATTAGACTGGTCTCTTTTGGGCACACTCTTATGCTTGTATAGCATCTAGACAAAGGGCCCTGGCCTCTAGGGATCATGGAATATGAACAAGTGTTTTGGGTATGAACAGGGCTATTAAACTATTTGAAGGAGGGGAAATTCAGTTTTGAATCTTCTTGCCCCTGCCCCAACCCTGTCTGCAAAACATCTCTCTGCCTAGGAAGTTTCTATTTTAATTCTCTGCTAGGATTCAATTTTGTAATTGCAGAGGAGCCCCGGCCATTTCATGTTGTACAGAAATGGAGGTGGCAATGCTTTGTGACCTCTGTCTTCCTCTATTACAGCAGAACCTTTAATCTCAGTGAACATAAGCAGGTATGCCTTCGTGTACATAGAGTAAACAATGGCCATTCCCCAGGCATATTGCTTATTCCACCCTCAGGAATGAATTGGAGGTGAGGAATGACTCCAGGAATGTCTCAAGGCAAAGATGCCAAATCCAGAGCTCTGAAAGCAAGGCTTCAAGCACTGACAGAATAGTACTCATGGCTCACTCCGAGGAGATGTATGGACCATTTTGCTGCACAGCTGTTCTTTGTGCTTTCCCCGTGGGGTGCCTGATTCATGGACAGGAGTCATGGCAAGTAAATGAGCTAGGGAGGCTGATAGAATAGAAGCCAAGTAAGTGAAGCAGGATTTTAAGACTGGTTCCAGCTCTGTCCCAAGCCCCCATGCAGAGGAGTTAAAGAAATCAGCCTAAAATTAGGGCATTGTTTACCACATCTTTTAATGCTACTGGGTGCTGCACCACAGGGCTGAGCTGCAGAAGGGATGTAGGGTCATTCCTGGGGGACCAGGACTAAACTGGGCACCATGACATAGGAGGCGATGATAAAACAGCAACACTTTTCCTCTTTCTATTCTCAGATAGTTTCACTTTTGACTCCAGCACCCATTGCCTGGACTGAGTGCCTCTCCATCTAAAATGACCAACCTACATACAAGATCCAGTCCGCTCACCCCCTTCTACCAAGCAGCAGCTTGCAATCCAATGCCAGTACCCTTGTGCGTTAGCCTAATCTCCCTCTCCCTACCTGTCATGAAAATCGATAGGCCCTGCCACTTGCCCTGAAAGTCAACGGTTTGGACTATTTCAGGCCGGAGTGCAGGAGGCTTCCTTCAATCCCCATCCCCACCTCTTGCCTTTCCCTTGCCACCTCTTTCTCTGCCAACGAAACTTGGCAATTCTCAATATTGCCCTGAAATTTTGCTCTTCCTGTGGAATGGACAGGAGACTTCAGAGGTCCAGCCGATGCACTTCGAACCCTGATGGGTCCTCCCATTGGCTTTGCCAGGCTTCAGACCCCTGGCCTGGTAGCAGCAGCCAGGCTTAAACCGCACAAAAGTGGTTTGAAGACAGAGCTACTGGAGCCTAATTATCACCAGATAGAATCACTGCCCTGCTGCAGATGCCAGACTGATTAACACGTGTCCCCAGCTAGATGAAAGCCCCGCGCATTCCATGGGGGGCGGGGAGGTCTCCAGGCTTCACAGTAATAGAGTGGTAGGTTTAAAGCGGTGACACTTCACTGTGCATCTGGTGAGCAGACCCCATAGGACCTGCTGCATCATGAATGACTTGGCATCAGACACACATGATTTGTAGACACGGGTGTAAACTAGACAGTGACACGCAAGCAGAAACCCGCTGCTGCAAAACACAGTATTCAAAACACTTTGCGGAATAATTCAACATTGGGGGGGGAGGGCAAAGGAAAATGGAGAGGCGGCAGTTATGTAATAGAGTTCATGGTGCTGTCAATTCCTGTGTGCCAGATGGACCAGTCCTAGACCTGAGACAAAAATATGTGCTGGAATTACACTTGCAGGAACAGCTTTAATCATATCTCCAGAAGATGAAAACTAACTTTAGTGCTGGGAATTGAGGCATGAGCAAGAGATCTCAAGCAAGGCATGCTATAAAGGAAACCTACATCCACATGCCATGGAGGAAGAAATACCTTTTGAGAACCAGCGTCTGGGGTTCATATTCAGTCTTGATCCTAACCAGTAACGGGCCTGGCAGAGGATGGACTACTGTCACTATGATTTCTTTGGGAACCTTTTGTAATGACTTCATGCAATCCACCTACCTGCTGTAATGTTTTTGCTAAGGGGCATTTGTGCCAAAGACTAAATGATTTTAATAACAAGACCTAAACTTGAGTATAACATGCAGCTTATTGGTTTTTAACCAGCAACTGCTCTCCTCTTCCAAAATATAAAAGCTTGAAGCCTAGGAGCAGAAGTCTGAGTTTAAAAGGGAACAATTGACTTGGCTGGTACATACTGAATTGGTTGGTTGTCTAGATTTGGATTTGAGAAACGCTCATGAGCTCTATACTATGACTTCATATGGTAGCATTCCATGTTTCCCTCCGCTATATGGCCTAATGGTAGGAGTAAGGGCCTGGAAGACAAAGAATTAAAATAAATTCCAGCGCTAACATGCTGTTTGCAAACCCATTTTCTGCTCTCTGCTTGTCCCTTATCTCTGCTCCTTCTCTGCCTGCTCTGCTCAGCCTAAGACCTTTAGGGCAGCAGCAGTGCTGCAATTAAATTGTAAGAGTTTGAGTCTCCTTCCAGATTTCGTGTTCACATGACTCCAGGGGCTGGGGCTTTGAGAACACACAACTCTGGTTTCATTGGGGGACATTCCCAGCCCTTCACAATTGTGGAGACCAGGCTAAAAGTATAAGCTGGCTGTGACTTAACCTGATTTAAGGCACACCAAAAGTAAATAAGAACCCAAAATATGTTTGGCTTAAAACTGAGTTTTAAACCCCTCTTGTGACTTTTTTACTTTTTTTTTTTGGGAGGGGGGTGGATCCTGATTCTTGATTTTTTTGAATTCTTGGGGCTGGCAGTACTGAAGGAGGGGCTGTCTATCACTGTACAGCACCTCACCCGTTAAGGGGTCATTCTCATTTGACCCCTATGGCCAGATTTTTAAAGATACCTAATTCCAGTTGAAATCAATGGAAGTTAGGCACCTAAATACCATGAAAACTCTAGCTCCTAGGCATTACCGTGCTGTAAGGCAGTGTGTTGAATCACTATGGAATAATGTTGCCTTTTTAAACAAGGGCTGCTGGCTGCTCTGAGCAGGTTTTATCTTGGTGAAATTTGGCGAAGGGCACTCACTCCCCTTCCCCCTGCTTCCCTGTGACCATTTTTGCTTTGTGGTCCCTGTTTTCTCTGCTGTTATGATCTCTCTTGCCTCTTCCCCCCGCTCCTCCCCAGGTCTGCCTGTAAATTTCACATCATAAACTGCTGTTGGTTTCCCTACTACTGCATCTTGCTACATTGTGGAACGCAGACCAAACAGAGCGCACAGAACCCGATCAGCCACTTAAACACAAATACTGACTTCCCATTACAGACTGAGATGATCATGCAGCTATAGCTTGAACACGTTTCCATTGACCCTGCCGCTAAGTTAAAATGTAGGTAATGCTGCAAACATAAGCCAAAGGGACAGACTCCGGAGAGCTCTTTCCTTGCATGAAAAAGACCGTTTTGTTCCTCCTTGTTACCTGCAAATGAGAAGGTGAAAAAAGTGCCGCATTCCACCACTGCTTGTAACATTATTCCAGCCATATTGATTCACAGCTCCCTTTTCCCCTAGCTAATAAGTAATCATGAGAAAGTTTGTGCTCTTGTTATATTTGGCCCAGGAAATACATTTTTCCCCACCTTGCTCAGTAAAATGCTTCCTGGGATTTATTTGTGAGCCTGTAAATGGAGTAAATAGCTTTAATGTATTGGGCTACTGTATGAAACGATCTACAAAACAAGAATTCCATCCAGCTCTATGGAACTGAGCAGGGTCTGTGTGGAGGCTGGAGGGGACATATCTCTGAATATTTTTCCCTTTCCGGCTGTTGTCATAGTCAACCTGCTCTGCCAAAGGATGCCAGCCTGCAAAACCAGTGTGTTTTTCACTGAAGGCTTGAGTCCTATAGTGAGCGCCACACAAGTGTTGAGGTCAGGTTGCCTGGAGCTTGCTGCAGGATCAACTATGGCACAAAAGGCAGGCACAAGGAGACACCCTGGGACCCAGAGGAAGGTGTTAGCTTGGTATTTTTCTCTTCTCCTTACTGTAGAGTACTGGGCTGCAGAAGCCTGATGCCAATTGATGTTGACAGGCATTTGCATAAGTAGCAGGGCTCTAGCGAAGGTTTGCATGGAGGGAAGCAGTCTGGCGCATGGGGGAGCAGCACCACACGGGTAGAGTGGGAGAGTGGAAGGGACAAGCCTGGCTTTGGTGGAGCAAAAGGGAGGGTGTGATATGAGAGCTGGGGTGCAAGTAGGAGACCTGAAAGCCCCCATGCATATTTCTGTGTTGGTGAAGGCAAAGTCTGTCACTCTAATGGCTGGTCCACACATCTCCCAACACCAGTCGGCTGTGTTACTCCTTTAGCTTTGAGTGAGGGAAGGTTCCAGGTTTAAATCCCTGCTGACACGTCATTGCAGCATCATTACACGTGCAACGGAGACACTTAGAACATTGGCTTGTCTGGATCCTGCTGCATCTCAGCCACTGTCCCAACCCGAGTGAAATTCTGTGCAAACAGTGCACACCTGCCTTTTTAAATACTTTATGGACTCAGTCATGATGCTGCTTTCTAGCTCTTCTTGAAGAGGGAAAGCCACTAATGAAACAGCAGCTCCTGGTCTTTATAATATCCTTGGCACTCCTAAGCATTACCACTTGTTCATGCAGCTATCCCACCCCCTCTATTTGCAGCCTCAAAAAGAATCTCTTCTCTTCCATGTTCCCTGTAGCATCCACAACATAAATTAGGCACAAGCCCAAAAGGTGGATGGGTGGAAATGCTGGCAGTCCTGGCACACTAGCCAAGCGCCTGGATAAATGAGCCACTCAGGAAAAATTTGTTCTCCCCTGCTTAGCCCAATAATAGGGACTGGCATACTTCCAGGTATTGGCCTAGTTGGTGGTCCATCAGTTAATGTGCTGGATTGGAGATTGCTCTACTTCAGGTGTACTCATCTGTCACAGATGAGCTTGAGTGGTTGTGTTCTGTATGGCTTTTCTAGTTTTGGTTTTTTAATTCCAGGTTTTGAAACTTACCAACTAAGGATCCTAGGTTGGCGTCTATTTATCAAGATGCTTCCTCACCCTTTTTTCTGTTTTTACTGCCTGCCCTGGCTACATCTGACAGCTTATTTAGAATGGGCTGGTGCCCAGAGATAGAATTTGCAAACAAATATCTTGCACACAAACCTAAACTTTGTCCTTATTAGTTTTTGGACATAAAGCATTTTTAATCTGTCCAACCTTGATTAAATGTCAGTGGGAACTGGCTTCAACAAAACCCCAACTACTTTGTAATGAGTGCTGTCTCCGTAATCTGAGGAATGAAGGAACTCTGCTTTCCCACTTGCTACCCACCATCGCCTAGTAAACTGTATTGAGTTCTGCAAGCTTTATTTGTGTACCTATAGTCATTTTTGAGGAGTGGTGGATATCATTAGCACTAGCTGATATCTGTGCATATTTTTTCCTTTTCCTCAACATCTTTTCTCAGAGGGCACCAGGAGCCCAAGAAATGCTACATGTTCTTCTGGAAACAAGTTCCAGGTTAATCTTGCTTTCTTTTTAATCATAAGCATTTGCAATTCCTGAAGCTGTTGCCCATTTAAAGGCTGACCTTAAATTACATATTGATAGTCACAGCATGTGGGGCAGAGGAGGATTGGGGAGGAGTATATGCAGGGGACTGGACTAAGACCTCTTGAGGTCCCTTCCAGTTCTACGATTCTATGCTGCAGTAAATGCTACCATTTCTTCTTGGCCCACCCACTCCTTTGCATTCTGTTAAAACTAGGCCCAACATGAATATTAAGATGGGGAGGAGGGAAACCTAATACATTCCAGTGTCTGTTCAGTCCATGATTCTTAGTCCCTAACGGAGGTATGAATTTAAGCTATGAATTTATGGCTTATTGCAACAATGTGTAACCCACTAACTCCCTCTTCTTGTCCTATGACTGCAGAAGTGTTAACAGGCCACTCTACATGGAACGGGCCCTTAGAATGTGTTTATGCTAAATAATCTGTTCCACCTTGCATTTAGCTGCGATGCTGCGAGTACCTTTCCAGATCAGAAGAAGAGCTCTGCGTCGTTCAAAGCTTGCCCCTCACCAACAGAAGTTGGTCCAATGAAAAATATTACCTCACCCATCTTGTCCCTTAGTACACTGAGTTTTCCAGGGAGAAACACAGGTCCTTCCCATTTGCTCCCACCTCCAGACTGCAGGTGCCTGGGGAGCAGTCACTGAATTGTCAGATGAAGGCTGACAGTCTCTCTCAAAGAAGAAACTGATCAGTTTTCTTATTGGGGTGCTGCGGGGCCACCGTTTTTCCTAAATACTCCTATCTTTCCCCTCTCAGGAATAAATAGCAAGCACGGAGACGAGATGAGAAGCACTATTTATCGCTGCTCTCGGAGGAAGCTGACATTGTGACAGGTGAAATATCAGGAGCAATTAAGAAAAGCAAGGGCATGCGCCAACAGCATGTGTGCTGCCAGCTCCTCACAGGTTAATTGTAAATCCAACGCCAGCCTCTGTAAGTATTCTGTTTTTCGAGGAACCCGCATGGAATTCGCTCTGTAGTTCTTCGATGATGACTTTCATCTGAGGGCCTTGGAGCTTTGTCGACATCTAAATTAAAGCTTTTTGTGCTCCCAGCAGGTACGGTAACTGCTCTTTATTATGCCCATTTCTCAGCTGCGTAAGTGAAACAAAGTAACTTGCTCAGTGACCCACAAATAGAGGTGGGACCCAGAGGTGCCAACTCCTTGCTCAAACCACTAGACAGCATTGCCTCACTGAACTTGGGTAACTTGATGCCAAGGTAGATATATTTGTGTGTGGCCTGTTTCCCTGCATCTCCTCTTCAGAGCCACACAAGTTCAATTCCCCTTTTCTTGTACTGGCCCTGGGCTTTACCTGTCCTGTAGGAGCCCTTCACCTAGTAGTTGTGGGTTTGCTGTAAATGTCTGAACTCTTAGAGACACTCCCGTCTCCAGTACAGGGCAGAGGAGAGATGGGAAAGATGAAGGACCCCAAACAGAGGTTCCAAGGAAGGATCACTGGGTATTGCCATCCTCTGGGACAGTGTGGGGGGAGGGGCTGTGGTGGCATAACTGGGTTGGGGGGTTGCAGTGTTGAACACATCTGGGCCTTCTCTCAGTTTGGCCGCTGGTCAGGAAGCTGGTGCTTCTCTCCTAGTGCTCTGTATGAAAGCTGTGGAGGCTCAAAATTTTTTAAACTCAATTCATAATGTTTCCGTGAATCCTCATCTCCTTCGTTACCCGGCTGAGAGCTGTGTGGGTGCAATGCAGTTGAGGATTTCACCACCTAGGGCTCCTGATGCTGGTTCTGTCATTTATCTTATTTGGTACATGCCTGCCTGGATATGCAAGGCATACAGATGTTCCTGGTGTCTCGGTTCCTGTCCAGAGGAGCATGTGCTTGGGGGTCACACGGATGATGATAGCATAGTCCAGTGTGTGAAGTCCTGGAATGAAGCATATATCTGATTGTTTTGATGGGCCCCAGAGGCAGTAGAAGAATCAGAAAATTAAAATAGGAGGGAGAACAGTTGCGGGTGGGGAGAAGTAGTGATATTTAGAGAGTTGGAAGCATGCAAGTTACTTGGGGCACAGAAAAGCTGAAGGTCCAGTTTTTACTCAGACCAGTTTTTCACCAGTGCTTCCACTGGCCCTAATGTAGCTATTGACTTAAACCAGGCTGAGGACCAGTAGCTTTCTATTTAAGTAACAAAAATGTGTGGGAGGTTGTATGTGCTATTTTCCAGCCTGCTTATCCAAGGGAAAAAAGCAGTGACCCAGGCAGCAAAAATCTTGTGGTTTTGGCAGTCTGGGAAACTTTTTAACAAATCACTGTCTTGATGCAGGGGGCTGAAGCAGGGGAATCCCAGTGGTATGTGCATTCTGAGAAGACTGCAGCTATCTATACCACTTAAGAGCTTGTCCATGGTTGTTTTTCTTGCTTTTGATGAGACAGCTGAGATGCATTAAGGAAAGCATCTGGAACAATGGCTCCTTTTAGCCTCCATTCTAAAATCAATGGTGAAGGGGCATGCCATGAGGGCTTCAAAAGATCAGTTCTGTTACAAATACTAGCTCTTCTCCAAGAGGCTCATGGGTCCGTTTAATCTCATTCCACTATCCCCATCTTTACCTCCTACCTATGTTTTGGAATTAAGTTTAAACTGCAGCATGGCTCCATAAGGAATACCCATTTGCATCTGAAGCAGAACTGTTGGAGATCTGAGTCAGAAACCGTATTTGTTCAAATGATGCAAAAACCTGATTACAAGAAGCATCACAGGGCTTCGCTTTAATTCTTCCTCCGTAACCCTAGCTTAGGCTGACAAGCGTAATAGATCTCTGGGATACATCTTGTACTAAAAGAAAATGTCTAGTCAAAAGTGTTTAAAATCCCTCAACTCTGGAGTTTGCTAATAATGTCATTACTTCACCAGCTCCACGTTATTTTTAGGACTGCTATTTCCTCCTACATTAAGCCTCATTAGGATTGTGCTGTAGTGTTCCTAAAACAGAATGAGTGGAATATAGCCTCTGGTCCAGATGAACACTTAAAAAATAATCCATGTGGCTGTTGCTCATCTTGTATCCCCTTTGACCAACTGCTACAGTCGCTAATTAGGACATTGTAGGGGGCTCCTCAAAGTGATCCTTTTATTCAGAGGGGAGGGAGGGAAAGCTAACGGCCAGCAACTTCGGACCTGGCAAATGCTGCATTTGGTTCATTTATATTTAAATCACTTACAACAGTGTCTCCCTTTCGTTTGCTGCCATGCCTCGTGTTCCTTCAACTAGCAATCCCAAGGCTCTGAAAGAAGAGAGAATAAATAGTGTGCATGTGGGAGGGTGGCGGGGATTTCTTCATCTCTAACCAGTGAGGTGGTGGTTTTAATTCAGGAACTAGGGAAGGAGGATTTGTTTCCTCCATGCATCGATCCTGGAACCAGTGCAGCCTCACTCAAGGGAGGCACAACATGTGCAGCTGTCAACAAAGATGTTGCATGTGACTGTGCAAGTGAAATCAAATGTGAAAGATGAAGAGGAGTGTTGAAAATCTCAGGTAGATATTCATCCTCCCTTAATGGTGCGTGATGAGTCATTCGGAGGAGAGAGAGCTGAGCTGTGACAGAGGCAGGCAGACCACATGGATTAATTTTAGAATATGCAGGGTGGCCAGGATCCCAGCCCGGCAAGGGGGGCAAAGAACTTGAGTCCCAAAAGAGAGCCAGCCATCTACCAAAGCTGCAGCTGTGCTTTATTTTGTTCTAGTAGATATTTATAGAGCGCTGTAGTACCTCGTGTTGTAGTCTGTGCTCCTTGCGGCTTTGGAATAGAAAATGCTGTCCAAAGTAGACTTCGTCGGCTTATGGCACTTGGATAAAATGCCACTTTATAGCATAACCATAGGGCTTTTCACCTCTTGTCTTTTTTGATATATGGAATGATTGATCTTCTCTGGACAAACTATCTGCAACTCCAGTGCCACCAGCAGTCAGTATAAATGGGATGTGTCCTGGAGTTCTCTGCAATTGGAAAGGGGAAGGGAAAACGAGCTGCAGCCTACAGACTGCCATGACATTCCAGGCAGGCAGTCAGCCAGCATGGCATGACAGGGTGATCCATGAGGTCAAAAAGGCATTAATCAAAGTCTGAGCTATGGTTGTCTCAAAAAAAAAAAAAAAAAAAAAAAGTTATTCCATGTTACACGCCAGTGACAGTGACTTGGTTTGTCTTAAGGAAAAGTCCTGATGGCAGAAGAGAAATGAGCCACAAAACTAAGATAGGGAATAAGGTTGCTATAACCAGCTGGAAATAAGCAGTGGCTGTAAAACAGATGACAGTTGAAACAGGTCAACTTTTGATGGACACATCTTTAGCTAAATTTAATTCTTCTATTGAAGTGGAATCTGCAATCAAAAGTAGCATGTTAGAGATGCCAGGAAAATTAAAATTGACAATCAGTGTCCTGACATCCCAGGAGGGGGAGAACAGGGTGTCTGAACACCAAAGAATAAGCAATTTAAATCAACTGATTTATAGTACAATAATATATACAAAGTGTATTTAGTAAGGTATCCTATAAAGACTGGTGACATGCTGGCTATGAATCTTACTCATGTATGGATGAGTTTGTATGTATAAAGAATTAGGTGTGTGTGTTGGAAATAGGTTCTTCATGTGTTTTGGAGACCATGCATAAAGCAAGTCTGCCTTAGACAAAGGAATGTGCATTTACCTGTCTGACGGACTTGATTACAGGCAGAGAGCAATGAAAGTATGTCTACATACAAGTTACACAAAGCATTCAGGCTGACCAGTGACTGAAGAAACAATTCAGTAAGCACGCTAGGAGACAGGCTCTGCACCCCCAGAAAGTCTTCCTGGCTGTTGATATGAAGATAATAGACTGTCTTTTCTGGCTCCCTCTTACCTTTTCTGTTCTGTTGTCAGTCCCTCAGAGGATATAGGGAACAGGCCCTCTGAGCCTGTGAATGGTGGATCCTCTTGGTCTGAAAGGCAGGAGCTGTTAACTTGCTGTGAGTGAGAAACTGTTAAGCAAAGATATAGCTTTCTAGAATCCGTTTTTAGTCACTTGAAAGCAAGTTTTACTTTGTAATCATTCTGCTATCTCCACTGAGTATCGCTTAAATCTCTTCGTGGTTGATACTTAGTTTTACTATGGATATCTGTGCTGCACTGATGCGAAAGGGCCTTGGAATGTCCAGTTTCCCCGACAGATAGGGTGGCACAGCTGGACCGTTGGCATCTTAGATATTAAAATTAGCTCTAGATTTTGAAATTCCTTTTGCTTTAGTCTCTCAACTGGAGTGTTGGCCAGTTCAGCCCATCATAGGAGAAGTCCTACCAGCAATATTCAGGTTTGGGTCTGAATTTCAAAATGCAGTCCCTTCCACACCCCAAAACTGGTGAGAGGGAGCTAGGATTCCCATTTTAAGGTTCTGAGCTGGGCTCGCATGGTGGGTGTTGAGAGAGTAAGGGAAAAGACACTCCCATTCAGAGCACACTGGATCATTCTGGAAGCACGCTGGGGGAAAACCTTATGTTGTGCATTTCAGAGCACTAACTGATCAATGCCAGACTCGACCACAGGCGTGATGTGGATGATCTTGGATTGTTTGTGGTGCAGACTCACAAGGGCCCTTTAGATGTAATGTGGATGGAGAGTATAACTTGCAATGATCCGTCTCTCTGATTAGTATTTAAAATTCGTATTCTGAGCATGACACTGAGTTGGTCATTTTTTAAAAGCCCCAACTTTGTGCAGAATGGAAAAGCAGGGAAAGGGGAGAAAAATATAAATCTGACAAGTCCTTGTTTAAAGCTAAAAAGGAGCCAATGAAAAACTCCCACTTTACTGTCAATAGAATCAAGGGAGCCCTGTGGAAGGGCTGCAGTCAGAGTGAAAACGAGAGTTCTGTAGCACCTTAAAGACTAACAAACCTGAAACCCCGAACACACAAACCATAAACCTTGCCATCAAATGATGGGAAGAAAATGGATGAAATGCCCAGTAAGCATATATCTCAAGGTCTAATATCAGTAGCTTGAATTAAATAAAGCTAGCTTTGCTCAGCTAAGATGAGAAGCAAGGGGGGGGGGGGGGGTTTGCAATACATCAGTGTGCAAATATGTGAAGGATCTGCCCTCAAAGGATGGAGAAGATGACCATTTTAGGGGGCTAAGAGTAATGGAATGTAATTAGGAAGAGAATACTTTCATACTGAATTGCAGGAAAAAATCTTCCTAATAGTAGGAAGTGGCAAACGCCCTGTCAATTGGGACACAAAACTAGACTGGCCCAATCACTACGAAATATGCAGTAGGGAACAATTCTGCAGTGGCTAAGGGGCTGGGCCAGATGATGTAATGGACCTTTTCCACCATAAACATCCAAAATTCAGTTTCTGAGAAGTACTGGGCTTCGGGTGTGAACAACAAAAGCCAGGGAAGGCATAGATTAGAGAAGTGATGGATCTAAAGAAAAATAAGAGATTTGACAAGTTGAAATTCACTGCGACGTCTTCCCCAGAGGTCACCCTATTTCTCCTTCTTTTGGCTCTTTTTCACTTGTGCAGAGAAAAGCAGCTGGCCAACTTGACAAGTGGAAACTGTAGTTTTGTCATTAATGTGCAATGCTGAAACAATGATGTATGGCTGGCGATAGATCATGTTGGGTTTCCGGGAGAGCAGGGAAGACTTAAGCATGAGCCTAATTCATGATGCATGAACACATTGATCTTCCTGGCTCAGAAAATACAGGGTAATGAACCCCTGCTAACCCATCATTTTTATGCCACTGCACCTCACTAATATCTAATGATTTCACCTTCCACTGAGATAAAATAATTGTATGGGAGTTCCAGCTTTGTTCTTTGATATGTGAATAGCTATGTTCTTGCTCTGCAGCTATTGGTGTGTTGAGACTGAAACTTACAAAACCAATTATTAAGATCAGATGCATATTTAAAGTACTGCATGTAAGTGTGTATAGAAAGTGTTTATGGGAGGTACATAATAGTGATATGTCCACATAGTAACTGAAACAGCTGAAAGATAAAATAAAATTGTAAAGATGCTCAGAAGCAGGTGTCCAGGCTCTGGAGTTTCTGGATCTCTTCCATCCAATTGACACTCAGGAAATAACACTTACTTAGGGATGGAGATTGCCCTGTAAATGTTGTTGTTTGCATCATTCCATCTGTGATTGGGCGGGGGGGAAATAACTGGAAAAATGGAAAGTCTACATCTCTTCCTAAGATCTGTCTGCCACAGCTAAGCAATAGTTCAGGCTGTGCTTCACTGACACAGCCCAGCCGTTTTCCACAATTCTTGTTACATTTTTAAATCTAAACTTAAAGTTCTGTGGTGCTTTCTGCTTTACTGCAGTGAAGAAGCAGCCCATTTTGCAAATGCTGATGGGCAAATGTCTCCGTTCTCTGCATGTGGTTTTTCTTTTACTTGCCTCTGGGTTCCACAACATCCCTCTGTTGAGCATATTTTGAATAGGAATAACTTGCAAGTGTCATTTGTGACAAGCCCATGAAGATCTCATGATGCCTTATAGGGTGGATAAAAATGGTCTCTCGCATCATTTTGTAAAAATGGGGAATGAGGCTGAGTGACTTGCTCTACCTCAGAGCAAGCCTGGAGTAGCAAATATGTCTCCTGACACCTACTGCCAACCAATTCCAATAGGGAAAGGTGAAATCTGAATTTTTATTCCAGTCTAATAAGCTCTCAAAAGGTCAGATGCTTCTCCATGCTTCCCAGATGTCTTGAATATATAGAATTGGGCTGGAAATCTTCTCCAAGCAGGCTTTGTTGGGAGACTAGTGCAGTTTCCAAGTTCAGTGCTATGCAGCCACTGAGGCATGGACCTGTTCGTGAGGTAAAGTGATGGTTGAGGAAGGTAACTAAATACTTGTGAGTCTGATTAAAAAGTTGGTTTGAGTTTGGGGTGAAAAGATTGGGGAAGGATGGTATCACTTTTTATCTGATTGTCCCTACCTCTTTGTACAGCAAAGTATAAATAGGAAAGGAAGCAGAGGTGCATGTCTCATTAGGCAAATGAGGTGGGTAGCCAGAACCACCCAGTCCAGAGTCTCTCAGAAAAACTGTCATTAATTTGACAATAGTTAAGTAACTGCTTTGCTGAGACCACTGCCTGATGTGCAGATCAGCGTTCTCATGGTTTCCTTAAGTTCTCTTGTCTGTCTCTCCATGTGTTGTCTCCTGTTTTATACTTGGATTGTAAGCTTTTGGGGGGGAGGGACCACCTTTTGTGTTCAATATTTGAAGAGCACCCAGCACAATGAGGTCCTGGCCCAGGAGTGGGGTGCTTGGGGGCCACCACATTAAGAATTAGCATCTATCTGCTTTTAAACTTCCTCACAGATGCCTCAAAGAAAAATCCTACAACTTCAAAATGAGTCCATCTAGTGCTTATGGAGTTAGAGCTGAAGTTATATCAAACCTAATTTGAAATTCCCTCAAGGCAAGGTAAGATTTTTTTTCTTCCTCTTGAACGTGTGATGTTTGTATAGCTTTTGGAGCCCTGGGCCTATGTACCCTTGTTTGACTACATGTAGTGCTAATGGAATACAAAGGCATAAAGTCTCCAAACTCGGAGGAACAGCCAAATCTCTACACACAGGTATGATCTGCATCACTTCGATCATCTGAACCCGATGAGTTCTCATGGATGGAAATACAAAAACCCAAAGTGGAGAACAATCCTCTGCTGACCCAGATGTACAGTGGGTGCTCTAACTGGTTTCTTTTACCTCTAATTTCTGTAATGCTTAGCTTAACTTCATGTTGTGGGGTCAAGAAACGAGCTTTAGGAAATGGTAGGCATGTGTTGAAAGTTTGTGGGGAAATAAGGCTAGATATTCCTGTAATATTCTAGTCCTCTGAAATATCGTCACTCTGTGGTGGTGCACTCTTCTGCCCTTTCAGAGGCTCCCTGGTGTCCTTTAAGCAAACAATGACTTTCTGCTCTGACGGATACATAGAATGTGAGTTCACATATTCAGTAGTATTCACACAATCTTGTATGTCTGGGATCTACAGCTTCTTTCTAGGAAACCTCCCATGCAGAGGAGATGCTTAACGCTACCAGCGGGAAGTACTTGATTGACTTTAAGTGCTGAGGAAAGGTGCCAGGCAGACAGCCCTGGGGACTAAATGCCTTTCTCAGGACTAAGGGCAGGGATCCAGAGCTGAGACTGAGGAGCAGCCTATGTGCTGGTTCCTTCTGGGGAAGGAATCTGTCCCACTCCAGTTGCATAGATTCCAGAAAATCCATAGCCTAATGGCTGAAATTCCCCTCCACTGCCCTTGAGTACCACTTGGCTCTCTCCTGTACGTTGCTATGCAGGAAGCTTCAGCATATTTGGGTTCCTTACTGCATGCTGGGGGTGAGTGACCCCTTTATGGCGCCTCTGAAAGTCTGTGCAGCAAAACCATGCTCCACAGCATTGCAGTTTGACCTTACGTGCACAGAATAGCTGCAGCAGAGCCAGGCACAGCACAAGTTTCTCCACACAGCCCCCATCTACCTTCCTCGAACCCGACCCGAAGAGCACTTCCAGCTGAATACTGCTCTCTCCATGCAGTTGTTGCTGAGGCATCCAGCAAGCATATTGTAAGAGTATTGCAGGCACCCATCCACTACAGCTGCAGTTAAACCCATCTGGTGGGAACAGCTTTTGGTTGCTGCCAACCAGAGTGCGCGTTTGAACCTATAGTTAGCTCAGTAGCTTCCCTGAGTAAAGGGGGAGGGGGTGGATTTGGGATCTGAGAATCTCAATGGAGGCAGCTAGAAGTTTAGCCTAACCAAAAGAAGGCTGAGAGGAGGTGGGGGTGTGTTCTGAGTTACTAGAGGATTCTTCTTGGTGTCAGGCTGAGTCTTGCCCACATGCTCAGGGTTGAACTGATGGCCATATTTGGAGTCGGGAAGGAATTTTCCCCCAGGGCAGATTGGCAAAAGCTCTGGGTTTTTCACCTTCCTCTGCAGCATGGGGCATGGGTCACTTGCTGGTGGATTCTCTTTTAAACAATGATTTTAGGTGGTCAATAACTGTCATTGGTTAGGGGTCTAGTACAGGAGCAGGTGGGTGAAGTTCTGGCCTGCGTTGTGCAAGAGGTCAGACTAGATCATAATGGACCCTTCTGACCTTAGTCAGAGTCTAACAGCGGTTCAGGAGGACCCCCACGGAAGAGATAACTGCGACTGCCTGGGGCAACTTCAGAAGGAACTGGTTTTGGTCACATCTGGAAGGCGTTAGGGAGGAAGGTGAGGAGATAGGCACTAGCATTCCATTAGCTCTGAAGCCCTCTCTTTGACAGGCCTGTGGTTTCCCTCGGCACTTATTGATGATGCTTCTCCCCCCAATCCTTTGATCTTCATGACTTCTACAGGCACTTTTCTTCAATAAGCGTATTAAACATAGTTAAAACACTTAAATGCTAATGTGAAACCTGAAAAAGGGATGCCAGACATAAGATGCAATGTATCTGCAGAAGGATTTGACCCCAGTAATCTAATTTGCTTTAAATTTAAAATGATGCTCCATTCCCTTATTATAAGGCTGTGTCATTGGCTCATAAAGATTGCAATTTCTTGTCTTCCAATTGTAGTAATTCCAATTCAAACACCCTCTTGATCTGAAATTTGTCACAACAACATGGAGAGGGCACAGCCTCTCGGATGAGTTTCACGGTGAGGGTGCTCTATTCCCATATGCAGGAGAGATGATGGAAGGCTATAAAATGATTTGCCTCACCTCCCTTCTCAATATGATCTGTGAAAAGAATACTATATATAAATGATAGTCTCCTCATTACCCAGCAGTAAAAAGGTAAGACCAGCCAGGAAGCCAGACTGGCTAGTTTTACATTTTATCTGTACACCGGACAATAGTTCAGTTTCTTTAATTCCATCGGAAATTATTGCATCTTGGTCCAACAAATCTGGTAATTTAACCTTTCTGGGTTTTTACTGTAAGTGATAACTGACGAATGAGGAGCGTCTCTCCTTACTATGTACTGAGTAATCTAGACATCTGAACTGACGCAAATAAGATGTTTTATGCTCTCTGCTCTCTATTCTCCATCCCTCTCAATCTTGCTCTGTATCCTCGATCATCGATCTCCTCTATCCGCGCTCATCCCTCCCTCACTTTCCCTATCCCCTCCTCCCTCTCCCCCCTCTTTCTGCCTCCTCTATCCTGTTGATCTTTCATTCTCCTCTGTCCCTCTTCTCTGTCGTCGCTCTAGTCATCTGTTGGTTTCCTGCTACTGTCCCTTCTCTAATCCTCTCTATCCATCTCTATGGCTCTCCTCCTGCTCTGTCCTCCCTCTATTAGTGTCTTGCGTCTCTTGGTCTACCCCTCTCTCCTCCATTCGTCTCTATTGGGGTCTCACCTCTGTTCATTGGCCTCTCTATCCTGGTCTCTCTCTGTCCTCTATCATTTCCTCCTGATCAATTTCTCTACTCTCCTCCTGTCTCTTCTTTCTCTAGCCTCGCATCTCCCTCGGTCTTCCTCTATTGGTCTCTCTTCCCACTCTGTCCTCACTCTCTTGATCCATTTCTGTCTGTGCTCCTCGCCGCGTCTCTCTAGCCCTATCTATCCCTTCTCTCGATCTCTATACAATATTCTTCCCTCTCTCCCTGTCCCTTCTCCACCCCACCCTCTATTGTCCCTCCCTCTGTCATCTATCACTTGTCTCCACTATCGCCTGTCCTCTCCCTACCCTTTGTCCCTATTCCCGATTCCTTCCTCATCCCTCCCTTTCTCTCTCCTCTATCCATCCCCAATCACCTCTCCCCTTCATCCCTTGTCTAGTTTCTCTTCCCTCTCTCCTCCCCAACCCCTCCCTTCTTTCTGTCTATCCTATGTCCATCCCCTTCTCTGCTCTATCCAACCTCCTATCCCGCATCGCTTCTCTCCTAACTTTTCTATCCTCTTTTCTCTTTCCATCCACTATCCCTTCTCTCTCCCCATCCGTTTTCTATCGTTTCTTTCTATTCTCATTCCTCTGTCCATCTCCTCTATCCCTCCTTTATCACTTTGCTTTCTTCATCCCTCTACTGCTTCTTTCTCTCCTCCATCCGTCCGTGTCTCCTCTGTCCTCTCGATCCCGTCTTTCCTGTCTCTCCTCTATATCCTCTTTCCATCCAGTCTCTCTTCTTCCTATCCATCCCCTTTCTCTCCTCTCCCCTTTCTCCATCCCCATCCCTTCTCTCTCTTCTCTCTCCATCCTGTCTTTCTCATTCCGCTCTCCATCTCCTATCACTTCACTCCATCCTCTCCCCATCCCCTCTCCTTTATACTCTAGCCATCCTCCTATCCTTTATAGCTTCTCTGCTCTATCCTATTGCTTCTCTGCCCTCTATCCATCCTCCTATCCTTCATCACTTCTCTCCTCAATTCTTCTCTATCCTCTCTCCTCTGCCCATCCCCTCACTTCGCTCTATCCTCTCTCCATCCCCTTTTCCCCCTATCCATTTGTATCCTTCTTTCCCTCTATCCTTTTTTCTCCATCCCCTCTTCTCCATCCTATATCTCTACCCTGTCATCTCTCCTTCTCTGTATCATCTGTCCTCTATCCACCTCTCTCATGTATCTGTCTGCTATTCTCTTGTCTCCATCTCTTCCCTCTCTTCTGTCCTTTGTCCTATCTCTCTCCTCTCTATCCATCTTTCTCCTCATTCTCTCTCCTACTGTACCCTTCATCTCTCCATCCATCTCTTCTATTGTCTCCCTTTGTATCTGTCTGTCTCTACATCTCCTGTATCCTCTGTCTCCTGTATCCTGTCTCTCTTGCTATATATATATCCCCATCCTCTCTCTACATCCTATCTCCATCTGTCTATCCTCTGTCACTTTGTCCTCTCTCCTCTATCTCTACCTCTTTTCTATTCACTACCTCTCTCTCTTTTCTCTCTCCCCCATTCTCTCTCTCTCTCCCCTCTCCCCCTCTCAAATAAAGGTGGAGCAAAAGTGTACTACCTTACTAATTAACTGTATTATGATAGTGCCCAGGATCTCCAGTCATGGTCCAGGACCCCACATGTATAAAAACAGGTTTTTAGTGTGGGTGTTCTCAGGTTGTCGACACAACAGGCTTACAAACTGATATTTCAGTGTTGGCAATTTACTCAGCTACTTCATACATGATTTTTGTTCCTGTTCCACTGTCTGTGTGTCTATAAAGAATAGGTCTGCATGTGTTAACAGATTATTGGAGGTACTGCAGATCAAGTCTCCATAGTTAAAATTGAATTCAATGTCTTGTACTCAGTGTAGGGTGTGCCAGACACTTGCATGTTTAGGATACATTTCCAGATCGAGATCTTTCTTTCATTCTCTGACATATGCCCAGACTGTTCTCTGGGTTCTTCTCACAGTGGCCTCATTTTTGTTCCCTTCTCTAAGCTTCCTGTAGATAGAGTTAAGTCTCATGTGCTGCCCAAAGCCAGCTGTGAAATGACCAACTGAACCAAAAATATTTCTAACCTTAAGTTCAGCTACCTTGCAGTTCCACTTTGGGCTGTGCAAAAGTGATTATGGCAACATTTCTGTAAAGTGATTGAGAAAAACCATTGTCAGTTGGCTTCAGGCCACATGGCCTTTCCAAAATTCTGCTTTTCTGTGAAATTTGACAAAATGGCTATTCTTTTTCCACCAAGGACTTGCAGTGTTTGCCAGCATTCATTCTGAATTTCAAGGTCACTCTTCTCTCAGAAATGGAGAGCCAGGAATGGAGTGCAAAAAGTTGTACTCCAGAGCCATGCTGGCTGCCTAATTTCCTGCTTTATGCATCTGTTGATAAGGTGATCTGAATTTGAAGGGAAATCCCTTCTATAAAAGACACAATGTGCTCTCATAATTTATCATCTTGCCTCTTGTGTAAGCCTTTCATGTAGAACAACAATTTAAAAATAATGAAAACAGACTAAACTCAACTGGCCTTTGTGAACTGATTCAGTGAACCAGTTCCATGGCTGTAATATTTCCAAGATCTCAGCCTGACGCAGAAATGGATACGCTGGCATTTCACAAACCCACATGTAATACAGTAGGTCCAGTCCGTGTGTGTGTGTGTGTGTGTGTGTGTGTGTGTGTGTGTGTGTGTGTGTGTGTGTGTGCACAGATATAGATTATATCAATATAGCAATTTGGAGAGACTTGACTGGTCTTGAATCAATGCATGCAGGAGACCTCCAGTCTCTGCTTGGAAAGGACAGTTCTACTCCTAGTGTGTGTGTAGTGTTCTTTAGGGTCTGTTTGGTTTTGTTAACAAAGGTCTTAGCCAAGCCAAAAAAAAAAAAATCCCATCTGTATGGTGCTTTTTATTAAAAGATAAAGCAGGAGTTAGCTTTAAGTCACAGTCCTTAGCAATCCTAAGGTATTCATTGGCTGGGGACTTCCTCTGTTTGTTTCAAATACCCCTTTATCATTTTTGTGGAAAGAGCTGTGTTCCCTGTAAAGTGCTGCCAGTTGGAAAAAGAATCCGATAATTAAGACTGATGCTGCACTGGTGACAGCCCTTCAGTTCCCCAGTAGGATTTCTCCAGAATCAAGACTGTTTTATTGTCACGTTTGGTGGGTTTTTTAAAGTGAATTAAAGTCAGGCCACATAACAAAAATTAAACCTTACAAACATGCTCGAAGAGGGAAAGCACAAAGCAAATATAAATATGAAGTGGGGTGTTGGGGGAAATTTTGTAGCTATAAATCAAAATGAAATCCTATTTGTGATGGGTGCTGAGCGTATGTGCTTGGCAAAGATGGCATTACTGCCCATAATAAGTGTGCCTGTGTGCGTGCAGGCCGTATTTATATAGATTGCAAGGGAATTGAAGTCAGTCCTATTCACAGCATTGTATAAATGTTGCTTTTATGTTTTTAATTCATCAATTGTTTCTGCAACTATTTGAAATCTAATCTTCCAGATATGGGCCGTGGTTCAGAAAAGTACTTTAAGCACGTGCTTAAATTTCATAGAGATCAAGAGGATTTGGGCAAGTGCTCAAGTGCTTTGCTGAGTAGGAATGGACTCTAGGACATCCTTAAAGTTAAGGACACGCTTGCGTTGCTGAACTGGGGCCACTGGGATCCCTTTGTGATGAAGTCAACTAAGTGTTCTGTGAACTGGTGACCAACTAGAGACCACGTCAGCCTTCACTGAAAAGCAGCCATCTCTGGAGTGAAAGGTGGTAGCTGTCAATGCACAGCGTCCCCTGTATCCTGCTCTGCCACTGGCCTGCTAGATGGCCTTGGGTAAGTCACCTCAATTCTGTGCCTTAGTTTCCCCATCCTGTAAATAATGATACGGACTTCCTTTGTAAAGCGATTAGAGACTTATGGATGCAAAATTACAAACCAGAGGGAAATAGTATTCTTTACATAAGTTAGCAAGTTAATAAAAACTTCATGGCACTGAAATTTTATTGAATTTGAAGGAGGCAAAATCTAGCTACTTAAGTTGTGGTGAGGCTTGAACACCTGGGGTTTAGTGATCCTAGTCTTGTGAAAAGTCCTAGGGACTTTTGAATATCTCATAGTTGGGATCCTCTGTCAATCCTTATTTCGCTTTCCTTACCTTAGTATCAGCGTACATAACTAAATTGCAGTCATCAAAATTGGTTTAAATTGCATCCAAAAGCGGCCTTTCCACCAATACAACATGCCCTTAAACAATGCTGAGATATTCAATCAGTACAGAGTGAGCTCTCTGGGCAGGAACTATCTCTTCTTTGTTTGTACAGCAGCTAGCACCATGGAGCCCTGATCATTACAGGGGTCTCCAGGTGCTGCTGCAATAAAAGTATATATTTAATAATGGGGAAAGTGTTCTCTGTTCAATCACCAGTAACACTTCCTAGACAATTTTCCTTCTAGCAAGTGACCTTGTCTAGCTCGTGCAAGCTGTTGGGATCAGAGCACAAGATGCTCTGTATTTTTTTAATGGGAATAGAGAACTGTATTTCTGCATTGTGTACAGAGGTCCCTCGGATATCTTTAAATTTTGAACAAATTTGTTATTCATCATAGTGAAAGCCAGATAAATAAAATATGTTGAGAGATTTGTACTGGAACTGAAGTATTAAATTTATAAGGAAGAGTGTGGCAAATGACAACTTTGTCACACTGCATGAAAGAGGAAATTAAGGTTTGCATTTTTACCTGGTCTTTAAACAGACTGAACTTTAGTTCTTCAGTCTGGGGATAGGTAAAAGGAGACATTCAAAGACTCCACCTGGGAGCCCTGTTGGCTGAATGAAACGCCTCCTTGAAGCCCTTGAATTTTTGTCAGTCGTTGAATCTGAAATGCCATAATGTGATTATTCCTTTTCTGGACTACGTTTTCCAAGAGTTGTAAAGATGTAGCCACACACCAACTTTAATGTGACTTGTGTGGCTAAATCCCATGCACCTCTATGAAAATTTAAGGGCTTGTGCTTCTCACTAGAAAGATGAATTTTATTCCACTTGACAGAATAAACACTATAATTTGTGGAAAAATGGAAATACCTTAGGAATCCTTTGCTCTTCATCTCTTATGAAAAGTGCTACATTCAGAGCTGTATAAGAATGGAAGAAACCCTAGGATACCTGCACAAGTTACATAAATGTTACTTCCATTTTACAGAGAAAATGAGGCGCACAAACTGACAATCAGCTACCAAGGTTCACACAGCAAGTGAGCGGTAGTCAGGGGGAACTCTGGAGTCCGGACTCCCAGCACGCTGCTCTAACCATTTAGTCATGCTCTCTGGACAGGCAACAGCTTAATACGTAGATAAATCCCTTGATGGAGTTCAGGTGAAACCCTAAACCACAAAAAATCCTAGCAAAATTCTCATGGTAAGAGCAGATTCTACTTTACATCGATGTCTCTAAAGATGTCTTTCAGAAAATGTTACCATGAAAAATGGCTCAATGTGGGAAAACGCAAACAACTTGCATAGCATTTTAATGAGTGGTGTTTGTGAATGACCAATGTGTTGGAGTTATTGCCAACTTCACCAAACACACAATGAGCAAGAAACAATGTGTGGTGTGGTGAAAAATAAAAGTAAGTTTAAATAACCACTTAAAGGTCTGTCTGTACTAACAAATCTCTGATAAACCAAACTTTATTAAACAAATATGGTAAAGAGAAAAGGAGGGGGCTTTGTATGTAATCTTAAATTAACCTTGATTTATGGGGGGGGGGGTGTATGTATATAAACCTTCATGCCCTCTGAATTGTATGGAGAGCGTACTGTAAATATCCCAGGATTCTGGTGGAGACCACCTTCCTCAACTGTGGTTTTGTTCCTACATAGATTATATAAATTTCAGTGGGGAGAGTCTGGTTTTATACCACAGTTACATTTGTAGCGGTTACTTCTGTAGAATCTCTGCTACATGCACTAGTGCTCCCGGGCTCCAGTCCTGCAAACACTCATGCAGTTACTTAAATTTACTCATGTGATTAGTCTGACTTCAATCCAGCTATTCTTGGGAGCAAAGTTCAGCATCTGTTTGCAGGATTGAGGCCATGAATTGCTACTTTGCATGTCTAGCTTTCTATCTCCCTATTGAATGATAGCTTGACCTACCCTGAATTTATCTGCAAGAGAAATTCCTCTGGATTTCATATACTTTAGGTTGTGTGGTTTGCCTATCATCAAGAAACTAAAAAAATGTAATGACTATTTTTAGAGCTTGTGAAAACATAATTTCTTGCTATTGGCTTTTTAGAAGTAGTTTAAAAAAATCTCATTGTGGAACTATGCTAATATTCTTATTTTTAGTATGAATAGGCTCCGTAGAAAACAAATGAGTCTCTAAGGCACAAATGTACCAACTGTAAATGTATATATGGATCTTGTAGGATCATCTAGTGGTAAGATCTGAAAGTCAAAAGGGCCAATTGAAGTCAATAGGCAGACCACCATTCAAACAGGAGCTATGTTGGTCCCCTAACCTGATAAACTTCACACAATGCTCCCTATTAATCCAAATATCTGAACATGGATCCTTTCCATGCCATTAAATGTCACTTAGGACAAACCTATTGTTAAACAGTGTGTGCTTTAGATATGATGTTGCATGAGGGGGGAGCCAATATATCAATTTCTCATTCCGCTTTTCTGCATTTTTTTTCTATTTAAGTCTAGCACTTCATGGTTTTGGCACTTTCTCCAGCTCAAGTATGCCACAGAGTGGAATTCTCATTTTTAAGTTTATTTCTGTTCTTGGTTTAAAAATGCATTAACAAACAATTGATTATCAGTTATAAACTGCAAAAACACCATCTGGTACTTGAAATTAGCTAAATTGAAGGAGAAAATATTCCCATTTGAAGAATATTTGCCAGTGGCATAAAGTACTACTGTCAAATTCTTCATGCTCCAACTTTTATTAAGTAGCTATGGAAACATGGCACATTTCACATATATTCCATGTGTGATCTAGATCTTCTTAGAATCTGGGAATTATCCTGTCTGTCACACTTTGAATGGATTTCAGCTGATGTTCTCCAGTTATAGTGCTATGAAATTGCAGCCCATACAGCCTTATAATATTCCCACCTACCAGTAGTTGGCAATATGAGAGGGAAGTCATACCTAGATTCAGAGGGCTTGATTCTTAGTTATTCTGAAGCCCTTCTTTACCACTCCAGCAGCGTAAAGGACCTTTGAGTAAGCAGAAGCAGCACGTTGTGACTCTTCAGGCCAGTGTGGTGCTGATGGGGGGAAGAGATGGCGGTATTCTAGTCCTGCTCCCCGCCCTCAGAACAGATTGGGAGCATGGCCCTAGTGCATGCTAGTCTCTGCTTCTCCAGGCTCAGAGGTTGCTCTGACAAGCTGTGTGCTGGGCAGGATCCTGCATGGCTAGAGAAAACAGGAAGAAAAGGTATGCTTAAGCCACATCTGAACTCCCACTTTCCATTTCTCTACTGGAGGAATTTAGAAAGATTTAATGTCTTCCATATTCCCTTGACCTCCTAAGTACTGCTGTCTGAAAGAAAGGTCACTACTGCATTGTCAGAAACCTGATGCTCATTGAAGGTCAGTTTGAATGGGAGACTTTGGGAGAGGCCTTGTAGTGTTAAGAAATATCTCTATTCTAGATGCAATGGTCAGGTCAAACTTCATCAGGCGGTTCTCCCTTCCCCCTTTATAGCTAGCTACTGTCGCCAGCTGTCTGTAACCTGAACCCTCACAAATTTAACATCACAGAGGGGCCCATGCGTCAAGATCAAAACTGCTAACACACTGTGACCAGTAATGTGAGGTTAAACTTCCATGAGAGAGGAAATAGTTTTCCTCTGAAAATGAAAGTTGATGCATAATGGAATGCACTAGGGTATTTCCAACAGGAACATAGCATAGCACATCATGACTCCCTTTTTGTGTTTGCTGAAAGGAATGCACATTGTGAAGGGAATTCTTTCCTATAGTTCAGGATTTGCAATTTGCATTCCATAATCTCTTGGTCATTTACCATCAGATAATTTGTCATGGTTTATTTTAGCTGTTGTGATATTGATATTTATTATGCAAATTGTATTTCCTACATCTTATTATTCTGCATCCTATGAAGACTTAAATTATTATTAAACCTTTATACTTAATATGGGTCGTCCTTCAATTTGATGCTTGAGCAGCAGTGGGTCATAATGTACAAATCTTATGGAAGGGAATAAAATAAGTAATTAAAAATAGACAAACAATGTAGTCTGGTACCTAATCATACTGAGGCAAATTGAGTTTATATGCAGTGTCTTTCAAACTAGATTTGTTTACCACCATGAAAGACCTTCTGGAGATGAGCAATCTACGATGTCCTAAACTAAGACAAGTGCCTCCCTCTTAAAGAGGATAAATCTGGTTTAGTCACGTAGTTGTAATGACCCTAGCAGCCTTAACGTTGTGTATCTTATGAAACAGGGCACTTGTTATGCGGGGAGAAACATGCTTTACAGCCAACTTGTAAAATTTGTAGGGCAAAAAGACATTGCTACTCCAACAGAAGTGAGAAGAGCACAGATCTGAAAGGGGAGGCTGTTTGCCCAGAGACTGGTAGTGGATATAAAGGCTCCCAATTTGAAGGAGTTGTGGCATGGGAAAAGAGCCCTGTGTTTGCACAGGTGCTGCTAGTAGAATCTGTTAGAAGCAATTCAATCAGAAAAGGTGGTTCTGTCCAAACCTACAGCGTGACTCAACATTTGCCCTGAGCAGTTTTAACTTTAAACTCCTGGAAAGGCGACAGAATGGTAACGCTACAGTGACAACTCATCTGCTGTAATGTTGCTTCGAATAACTTAATTAAGAATGTTGGAAATATTTGTAAGCAAGGTCTGAGTGGCACTCCCCCTGCTCAGCCAACTGAAAGAGTGGCACTTTATTTGCATGGGCTTTGTATTTGCACGAGTACAATTAAGTACTCGGCATGATTACACTGTGTCTGCATAAGCACACCTAGGTGCTGAGCATGATGGGAAATGGTCAGTATGGCTGGTATTGTTACAAATGACTTCTGTGTTAACTGCAGGGGTAATGAAATGCTATCTGTCGATTGTATGAACAAATGGCAGCAGAATTGTTTAATCTGTTCGGATGAAAAAATTCACTCAACTAACACTCAACGAGGGTGGTGTACAGATGCTCGAGCATTGTCAGAGCAAGCAGGGAGGGGTCAGGGAATCTCCTCCTGAGGCTACATTAGCCCTGGCAAAGGGCTACCCTCAGGCACTGATTGACTATCTCCTATTTTTAAAAGGTAAAATTATTCTTTTGGAGTCTTTTTAACAAAAAAAAGCAGGGACATTGCGCCTGTGTCAGTAGGTTTTCCCATGAGCTGAAATTCATGAAGAGCTGAAATCACTAAAGGAACTGGGAACCCTTGATAGACAACCAGCAGGGAGAACCTGGCATGATCTGGACGGTGGGAGCCAGCAGTGGGGACTCATTGAGGCTTGGAGGTGGCAGGAGACAACAACGGGAGGGGACTGGTCAAGCCCGTGTCCTGCAGGAGCCTGCAGAAGGGAATTGGCTGAGCGCCCCCTTCCCCCCCAACCGAAGGGTAAACACTGCAACTATGCCAAGCAGGGGAAAGCAAGAAGGGAGAGGCGAAGGACCCACCCAATATACTCTGGGGTGGGGTGTGTTTAGCTCGCTGTGTTCATGAATTCTGTTTGCACTGTTTTTCTCAAACCAGTGCTGTGCTACTTCCTTTTATTAAAAGGTTTACTTCCTACACTCTGTGCTTGCGAGAGGGGAAGTGTTGCCTTTTGGGGGTGCCCAGGGGATAGTGTGTGATTTCCCAGGTGACTGGGTGGGGGCTCGAGCCGGTTTGGTGTTGTATCATTGACAGGAACCCCTAGATATAGAACCCGGCCCTTCGCTGCTGCCGGCTCTGTCTGGCAGAAGGGTTACATTTGGCATCCCCTTCCTCTTTGTTAATGCATGTGCAGAACCATAATATTTAAGGAATGAGGGAGGTTTGAGGTTTTTTTCAATGTAAGAGACCTCGATTAGTCAATAGCTAGGTGTACTGCTCACAATTTATTAAGCCATGGCTTTAGCATTCTGGAGGGGCAATTCTCTGGAGCTAGTCCATTTTGAATAGAGGGAGGAAGGATTAATTTATTGAAGACCTGTAAAAATCATTGCACCTATGGACCAATGCACCTACAGAAAAGTAAATTACTGGATGTTTGACACCCATCTCCCAAATTACTGGATGTTTGACACCCATCTCCCATTTACTGTCAGTCCAGAAATACAATGAAATGGGGAGAGATGGTGATTGTCTAAGGATGACCCCACCCCACTTCATGGCTAAAAGAGCAAAGGAGGTAACACTGTTGGATATAGTGGTGTAATGCACTAATATCAAACCTGCAAAAATGGGGAAGAACTATAGATGCATGGGGTGGGGTGAGGCACCCCCTTGGTAGGCCCTTCCTCATGCCCTAGATTGAGTCTTACCCTTGGTTTAAATCTTAAATTGGCCAGAGTGGGAGGAAAGGTGGTAGGTTACTTTAGTTTGAGTCTGTTCAAGGAGTAGTTGGGTGGAGGGGTGAGATGGCTTGATTGAAAGAGAACACAACAGTCAAAGGAATGATGCAAATGGAGTTTATCTGAACTGAACAGCTGTTGATTTCGGGGTTTTGAGGGCTCCTGGTGAGGTTATAGAATCATTACAAGAACAAACCACCCTGCTAAGGTTGGACATACCCCTATGTGGACCATCAATACTTGTTTTGGTTGGTGTACTCAAACGGCACAAGGTTGCCACCCGCCTTGCGTTTTCTTTAGTGGGGAAACACACACGGATTAACTTGGAGCATTCACCAGCATGGTCTTCGTGGTCTTGATCACAACATGCTCATGGTATTCCTGGGCTGCCTTTGTCCTGATCCTAAAATATGTTCTGGTCAGATAAAGGGGAGAGAGCCAGATGACAGCCATGGCTCCATGTCTGTTCTGAGCAACTCCTAAAATGTGAAAGGAAGGTTGCTACTGTTACCTCCTCCATAGTCAGTTTCCTACTTCCACCTTTTTTCTACCCCTTTGCCGTTTTTGCCCCCTTTCTGATAAGAGTCCAGATCAGCCAACCAGAACAAACTGATCTGTGCAACCAAAGTCTCCAGCCAAATTTGATGCCCAAGCAGTCTGATTTCACTGGAAGCTTGCTAGGTCCCAGAGTGTCTAACTGGATGTTGCCACCTTGTAACCTTTGACTATTCCTGCTGTTGCTTGTAGTCCTCAGGCTTTCCCTGTACCCATACGGAGTGCAGCCAACATCAGGGCAACACTTCAACCCAGTACTCCAGGACAGTCCATGTCTTTTTCCCAGACTGCCTCTCACCAGGGGGCCAGGAAGTTGTCTTACAACAGCCACTTGGCCCCAAAACAGTGAGACTCAAAGATGACTGAACTGGAAGATAAGTGAAGCCAGATTTTCAGGTAGTGTAAATCAGTGTAGCTCTGCTGGCTTCCTTGAAGCTCCCTCACTGGCGCCAGCGGAAGAAGCCTATGCTTTAAGGACAGAAGGGGGAGGAAATCATATGGTGTACGTTGTGCACACCCTTCCAATGTATTCTGAAACTCACCAGGAGTTAAGCTAGGTAGTGGTACCTTGGGTTAGTTGTAGCAAAATAACAGCCTTAAATTTCTAGTGTGTGTTCTCCTGAGTCTCTTGAAAACACTGCCTGTGAAGCATACATCTTTCTTGGTCTGTGTTTTGTTACTCTTCCCTGCTGGGTGGGTCTAAGATTCAGCTTGACCCACTAGTGTTAAAACTACAATGGCCTGTCTGTCAGTCCTGGGATTAACACATGTCAGCTAATGTGTCAAAAATGCGCCTTTCTTCAGTGAAGACGAGGCCGCTTTTTCCCCCATTCAGATCCCAAATTCTTAATCTGTGCCCCCTTTTTGATGTTGAAGATGTGTGACGAAGCTCATGATCCCATTGGCCGTACTGGTGGTGTTCACATCAGCAGTGTAATGTGTAATCTGGTGCACCAGCCTAGGGAAGTGATCGTGTCTGCCCACTGTTCAATGCCTGCGCTCACTCCCCTCTAGCTGTTAACATCTCCTAGCTAGCTCTGAAGCTATTTCCCAATCTCTGATCAAAAGTCCAGCATTTCAAATTCTCTTTAGATCTTACTTGCCCCTTAGTAAACCTAAAGGGTCAAGAAGACTGGATCCTGGTTTGTCAGTTGTCCTTGGCTAGAGATAGGAGTCCAGCTCAATCTGTCCCTAAAGCAGCAGGATTTACATGTTTGTATAGTTCCCTCTTACTATTACTTCTTACAATTCATTCTTGCCATGAATTCTACTCTGTATCAACTATGAATCATCGAAAGATTAATCAGTCACAGCCGTATGTTATGTCTGATTTTTCTTAGCAACTGAATTGCAGGCATTAGAGACAGAAGGTGCATTTTCTTATCTTTAGTTATGCTTTTTCCTCCTGTGTCCCCCTCCCTTCTTTTGTTTTAAACAATAGGATCCGATTTCAATGGTGGTACCAGACAGCTTCTGCCTAAATCACTTTTTTACCCCAACAAGAGGATTTGATACCATCTGGGAGACTGGTAACAAAAGGTTTTTCTTTTAAAAGAGACTATACAAACAGAGGCAATAAGGGAAATTGTTTAAAAACATGTACTTGCTTGTTTTTTGGGGGAAAGCATGTGGTGAGCTTGAAATATTTTTGTTTTGTGTACTTGAAAAAGGATTTCTTGTTTAGCTCATAACAAACCAACCCAATCCCTGGCAACCACACCCTGAATTTAAATGTTGTGACAGTAAATGGTAACATCCTAAAAATCCTTTTGGATAATCCATGCAACAACCTTGTGTCCCTTCATTGCTAAACTCTGCTCCCCATAGTGAGCCCCAGTATCCTGAACTAATGCAGGGGACTGGGTATAGTGATTATAAAGGGTTTAGCCGCTCCCCACATGCCACTGTTGCTTGCTGCTGCTGCTATCACAGCCTATTTGGTCCATAATCAGTAATGCCTGATGCTGAATTCAAGACATTTAAAAGATCTGTGGAGCTTGTGGGTAGCAGAGAATCCATATGTTCTCCCTTTCCATGTCCCATTTACTCATAGCCTTGTCAACAGTGTCGCACCAGTTTAACTAAGGCTTTGCGTACATGGGAAGGTTTCTTTATCATAACCTGAAGTGTGAATTTAAGCCAATATAATAGTGGTACAAGTATCCAATCTTTCAGTTCACTAGCTATTTAAAAAAGATGGTTTTGACAGTCTCTAAATGGTTCATTTTAAGCTTGAGCATTTTAAATTTTTTGATTAAAAGTAAAGGAAATTTTGAACCAAACTCACTATTTTGGTAACATTTTGGTGTAGCTGAAATGTTTTGGCTGAACATTTTTGCTCCACTCTAGGTATAATCCCCTATTTAGACACTCTTATGCCAGGTTAAGGGTGGCACTTTTTCAGTTTAGTTTACAATGATGAGAGGAAGGGGTTTAAACTAAACTGAAAATAGCCCCTCTTGCTTTGAAATAAGTGTCCCCAGGGGAAGTCATATCCTTAAAAAGGATATACTTTCCCCTGTACCTAAGGTCTAAAAGTGGATGTGTTTTTAATAAGGCTTTAGGTAAATGGAAAAACTTTCTGTGGACACTCCTACATTGATTTAAAACTGGTTTATCAGATTACCTTACCTGGCTACATTTACAAATGCAAACTGAACCACGCTGCTGCCCCGTTTTAAATCAGTGGAAGTGTCCATGCAGGCTGGGGTTTGAATGGTGCTAAGGGAATTGGGTTGCTCTGTGGGAGGGAATGTGCTAAGGTAGAATGAACAGCAGTGCAAAGAAGCATGCAGGTGTGCAGACTGGTGGTGAGTGGTATCAAGTCATGTGAGAGTCACTCCAGGGCAGATAATGTCCTCCTGGTGCTACAGCCATCCAGCCCTCATTACTTTAAAGAGAGCGAGCACCTGGATTTAATCTGTGTGTGTGTGTGTGTGTGTGTGTGTGTGTGTGTGTGTGTGTGTGTTGGGGGGGGGGGGGGGAGATTGAGATTCCAGGCCCTAGTTACATTGCTTATGGAGGTTTTGGGAGAGTGGGCGTGGATTGTTAGACAATAATCCCAGTGTCTGAGAGCACAAGGGTAGGGCTAGTGGGGCTGCTGCATGTGTGGGGTGGGGTGGAGGGGGCTTGGGGCAGTAGTTGGAAGATGGTGGTTTTTGCAGGATCAGGGGGGAGACAGGTTGGGGGGGGGGGAAGAGAGGGGCAGGGTGAATGAGCTGGGGGCTGGGAGGACAGGTGCTGCGGCTCAGGGGCCCATGGACTGCAGGTGTGTGGGGGTGGAGGTAGATGTGGAGAAGGGGGGTGCAGGGGTGGCAGAGGCAGGTGTAGTCGGGGTGGGGGGGTCAGATGGAAGGGAGGCATGTACCAGCTGCCCCCCCTCCTCCCCCTGCCTCTGGTGAGCAGCAGACTCAACCTCCCTTCCCCCCGCCACTGCGTGCCATGCCGCAGATGAGACTTTACCCCCGGTCCCTTATCGCCGGGCGGGGCGGGGCCACGGCGGGGTTCATTAGCATACCGCCGGCCGGCGGGCGGGCGGGCGGCGAAGGGAGGGGGCGGGGTCCGCGGCCGCCCCGCCCCGCGCTGACGTCGGCGCATCTCATTAGCGGGCGCTCGCTCGCTGGCTGGCTCGCTAGGTGCGGGGCCGGGCGGCGCTGGCAGAGCGAGGCAGGTGCGCGGACATGGCGAGTCGGACCGAGCCCAGCGGCTGCTCCGGCCGCGGCGGCGGCGGCGTCCCCGGCCTCCTCCCGCTGCTGCTGCTGCTCGCCGCCGCCGCGCTCGTCCCCCGAGGTAGGGCGGGCCCCTGCCCCATCGCTCCCGGCCCCCGGGGGGGGGGGGTGCTGACCTCCCCCCGCCCCATAGCTCCCCCTCTGCCCCATAGCTCCCCCTCCCGCGCACCCCCTTCCCGCAGCCCCCATGTACCCCCTGCCCCATAGCTCCCCCCTCTGCCCCATAGCTCGCCCCATAGCTCCCCTTCCCGCAGCCCCCGTGCACCCCCTGCCCCATGGCTCCCCTATTGCCCCATGGTCCCCGCCCCGTGTAGCCCCGCTGCTGGGCCCCCGGAGCCCCCCTCTCCTCTCCTCTCCTCTCCCCATGGCTCCCCATCTCCTAGCCCCGCTCCTGCACGCCTTCCCCCGCGCTCTGCCCCCTTGCAGGGCCGGTTTCGGAGTCCCCCCCCTCCCCACAGCCCGGGTTGTCTCTTCTCTCCCCCCCCCCCCACACACACTCGGTCCCCGGCTCCTGCCCCCCCGGGTCTGACTCCTGGCTTGCGGGCACCGTCTCTTTGTGCGTCTCCCTTCAGCAGCTGTGACCCGGGTGGGGGGGCGGGGGGGGGGTGTTTCTTCTCCCTCCTGCATCCCCTCCGGCCCGGCACGGGAGGCGGCGAGCGACTTGCGGAGCTCCGTCCGTAGCAGGGTTTTGAATCCGGCCGGGCTGCCCGCCTTCGGGGCTGGCCGCGGGGATCCTGGGCAGACGCCCGAGCAGCCCCCCCCCCGCTTCCCCACGCCGAGCAGAGCGGTGAAGATGTGCAGGACTAGTTCGGGTGGCCGCCTCGTCTCACCCCCACCCCCGTTTTTACAGCTCTGTTGTACACAGAAGGGGGGTTTATTTCCTTTCCTTTCCTCCTCTGTTACAAACATTTTTCTCTTCCAACAGCAGCGCCTGTGCGTGTTGGCAAGATTGGAATGAAGAGGGCAGTATTTGCTTTCAGTAACAAAAGGGGGAGAGACAAATCACTTCACTGTCAGATCCCTCTTTGCAATGCTTCAGATAATGCTGTTTGCCGATTTCTTTCCCCCCAGACCTCCCTGAATAAACAAATGCGCGGAATAGATCAGGTTGAACCTCCCTTCCTGCAGAGAACTGAGGATCCCAGTTACAAAAGCAGCAACAAGTCCCCAAAAAGTAGATGGGGAGGGAAATGCCACATCAGAAAGGACGCGTAGCTATATTGCAGCCTGCAGATTGTTCTTCGGCAGCGATGTCTAGCATTTCTCTGATGTTTTGGTTTTACCGGTTATTTTCACAATTATGTAAATAGGATGTAGCTGAGTAATGGTGATGGGGGAGGTCAAGCCCTTGCAGGATGATTCCATGCAAAGCATTTTTTAAAAGTGCACCGTTTCCTCCAAGCCATTTATTTTATAGACTAAATATGGTGAATAAAATGAGATTTTTGGTCTCATTTTTCTTCCAGTGAAAGCTTTGTGTGACTCACCCAATCTTTAATGTATGGGTTGGTAGATAAATTGGTTTGGCAAACCTGGGTTTGTTGGAAGTTCCTTCTTTGTGCTGTCCAAGTTGTCATGATGTTCATAAAATATTCCTGAAAGAGCATCTTTGGGCGACTGCATTGTGAAAGACCCTGTGTCATTAAAACACGCATGCACATGAGGATCTGAAACGCCTGCATAACAGAGGCAACGATAGACTGGGCATAAATACTCCCTTTTTTGACCAAAAATAGGAACTATATAAGGTTGCTTCTAGAAAGTAAAGTAATGGACTGCACCTGAGTGTAAAGCCGGCTTGTTGAGGGAAAGGGGAAAGTAGTGACTGCTTTATTCAAAAATGTTTTGCTATATAAAATCGCTGCCTTTAAAAGGGATATATGGTGACTAGTGAAGAAGCAATTGTGGGCTTGGCAGTGCATGTCAAAGCTACCGGAAAATTCTGTTACTGGTTACCATGGAAGCAGCTTTTTGCTCTTGTGTATCTTTGGGTCTGACTGGCTATCAAGTAGTGTTCGCATGTAAAGTAATTGGTTTCTGTGTGTATTCTGTAATTCTTCGTTCATATAATGGTTGTAAATGCAAGTACTATCAACCTAAAGTAAGTCTGGGCCATATGTTGCAAAGGCGGGCTTCTGGTAGTGCAGTCCCATAAAGGGCACCCCAACCTGATGATGAATTAGGAAACCAGAAAGTCTGTATTGAAGAGTCCAAAACCTGTTGGTTTCAAGTAGAACTTTGTATGCGAGTCCATTTTCTTGTGGGTAATGGGAGCCTTGTTAAAAACGAATTCAGTGTACTATAATAGGTCTTTCATCAAGACTCCATGCTTTTCCAGTGGGGATTGTTTTGGATTAAATGGATGTTAATTTAACCCAGCTAAAATGGGGACGCCTAAACGTGTGCTCTGTGGCGCTATACAATTTCTCCTGCTTTACGATAAAGCTGCATGATTTAACGATCAGTGGAATCTCAGCTGACCATTCTGTGGGTGATTTGGGGCAACTCCTGCAGTACTGTGCCCCGGTATTTGTGCGGTGGCGTGACAAGATTGTATTCCGGGCTGTGTATTCTACAAAGTGCTGCCTTGCTATTGTTGCTTTTCTTCTGCACTGAACTAAATAGCCACAGGAGGGACTTGCACTTGTGTCTGGCTTTGATAAAATATCCCTCATTAATGCCACTTTATATTTACAGTGTGTCACTGGAGACACACAAGGCTTCATTTACTGACTCGTGTGACAAGAGGAGCTAGCGTTGTTTGACTAGGACATTTTGGAGGAACAAGAGAGCCATTGAGAGATCTTTTGAATTTAACTAATACGGGAGGGGGGGAATAAGAGAGCAGGCAGTTGGCTCGAACAAAGAGCTTTATTCATATGTATGTTGTACATGTTTTCCCCAGTGGCCCTCTTGGTAAGGAAGTGGGGGGGGGGGGAGAAACCTGGTGTCACTTTCAGTTTATTATTCTGACTTGACATACCTTCTTCTAGTGAAGCATGCCCGCCGAGCAATGCCACCATCCTGTGCCGGAGTACCAGTGAGGACAATGGCCGTTACTCTATGAATGTGCCTTTTTAAAAACAAGGTGTTTTTATGGAAGTGCTAAGGAGGGTTCCATCCCTCCTAGCTCAGCTGTTTCATAGCAGTAAGTGCCTGCTTCTGGGCGGGGAGGTGGCAAGGGAATGTCCCATTGGCTGAGGGTGGTTCTTTAAAGGGTAGAGAGCAGAGATGTCCCTTGGGCATGACTCTTGTCCACTCGCAGAGGCAGATGGTCAATCTGTTCAAGCGCTCGGGCGTTTATGCAATTACTGCACTGTTCACAGCTTTAAAGGTGTTTTTGCGGCCAGATGATTTTTGTCCTCAAGAATGACGTTGTAAAATGGGTTCTGGTTTTATGTGATCGTGGAGTTTGCTTGGTTTTAGCTTCATGCATAGTGAATTTGTTCAGCCGTCATTTGAGCTGAAGAACTGGATCGCTAAACAATACTAGAGCTAAAATAAAAAGGCTTTCACAACATGGCTATGAATACACAGTATTTCATTCCCTTTTTCTGTATCTCAAACTCTGAATGCCTCATCTCCCTCTTCGAATCACCCTTTAAAAAAAAAAAAAAAAAAAAAAAACTTCTTTATTAAACAAAAGGCTGGTAAATGGAGCCCAGCTAATAGACATAACAATCTGAATTAAAATATAGCCGCATTAGGAGCAATTTAAAAGAAATGAAAATGAGGGATCTGAACGCTGCAGTTCTTCGATTAAGAGATGTGACTGACCTATATATACATTGGGCATTAACAACTGACAGACTGAAGAGTACCACACAGCAGTAACTGTTGCAGAACGGAAAACTTGCTGCTCTGAGCCTGGCCTTCATTAATCTACATTAAAAGTTTCCTTATCTGAGGGAAGGGGTAAAGCACTGAAACTCGCAATTGGCTGAATTCATGTAAAGTTTCCTTGAAATCCAAGAAATGTTTTCCTCACTTTTCCCTCCTCCCCCTTTGCAACTTCATAAGCTATTAATATGCAATAATGAAGTTTCAATACTTCTGGGAAAGAGAATCCATGCCATGGCACTAAATATCTGTTTGGTAGTGACTGCATAGCTTTGTGTGCCTTCCTGTCTCCAGGTTAAGAAAGGTCTTTTTTCCACTGCGGTGCAAGGTACACTAGGGAGGTATTACTATATCCCACCATCTTGGTGAATCCTGGAATCGGGCTGTGCTTTGGAGTGTTGTAATGGCTGTGCTGAATGAATCAAGCCTGGTAATTGGTATAGGGCTAGGCAGTGTTAAGAGTTGGTATAAAATAATCTAGTAATGCCATGACGAATCTGTGTATTTCTTCAGCAGCTTTCATCTGATGGTCTCAGTGCTTTACAGGTAAAGTAAGCTTCACATCCTCCCTGTGAAGCAGGGAAAGAGAACTGGGGTGGCTTCTGGTAGCGCTGAACTGCAGTCAGCTCTGGGGTGGAACAGGCAGCTGTATGACAGCACGTAGCAACGCTACATGATAGTTTAGACCAAATAACTTTCCAGCTCAAACCATAGGTGGAATTTAAAGAGGCAGGGCATAACTGCCCACACTGGAACCTTGTGACACCAGCCAAGGTTAACGGAGAGACAAGATGGATGAAGTAATAGCTTATATTGGACTAATTTTTGTTGGTGAAAGAGATGAGCCCACTGAGAATATGGGTTAAGCAGACGTGTGAATATGGTGCAAGACTGTAAAGAGCCTTTGTATGCAAGCAGGGGGAAAAAAATCTTACTATCCACTGTTTCGTTGGGACTGAGCTGAGCACTTGGAATGAAAAAATATACTAAGTTTTTGGCTCTGATGGTGATTCTGCATGGTATGCAAACACTTGAGTCAAGCTGGAAAGGAGGGGTTGGCAAAGAAAATATAACTCCATTTTGGTTATGACGTGGGCTTATTCAAGGCCATGGAGCACTGGTTGTAAGCATGCCAACATGGTTTGGGTACCTAATCACCAGTGAATCTACCATGCCCTGTTCTGCAGGCAGGAGGAATAATACCAATCCTCCAGGCTTCACGTACACAAGTTTATGATGAAATGGGGAGCTAGTCACTAGCAACTTCATCTTGCTAATCAATTTTGAATTAACTGATGAGAATATTGGACACAACTGTACAACTCAGAACCATTGCTGTTGCCGCTCTAATTTTGTTTTGGGGAGGCCAGAACACAGATATGTTACTGCTTTAAGCAGCAGTCTTCATCAGTTTCCGGTGTGTTGATCTTTTGCTTGTTTTGCTTTCTTTTTTGTTGTGTAATTAAAGAAGCACTATACATCAAACAACTGACTCAGTAAGTGAGGATGGCTTAACATGGTTTCCTTTGGGCAGTGACAGACACATGAACTTGATATGGGGGGCATAGGTGTGCAGACAATCCTTCCCCGATTGCTTGATTAGTGCTGTATCTAAAAATGGATCAGACCTTGTGTGTCCGAGGCCATATGCAACAGAACCATTTATGTTTTAGATGAGGCATACAGCCTCTTCGTGCTATTTTTGAGTGTGCTTACCAACCTTCTTTGATCAAAAACAACTTTCCTAGTAACTTTGTTAGCATTATGCGTATTGTTGTGGTTACAGTGTTTGGCACGGACTTGTGCGGATGTTGGTAATTTACCTTTTTAAAGTGTCTTTACAATTCTTTGGATAAGTCTTTCATTTTGAGCAAAATATGGTGGAACGTTTCAGAGTGTCCCAGAACTCACTTTCTCTGACTATCTAAAAAGTTAAATAACTTTTTTTTGTTTCTGGGGATATGATTTTACCAGACTTCTAAAGCATCCTGTGAATGGGAACCGTAAATTTTAAAGCATTCAGTCAGGCTGGATTCCAGCCACATAAGTAAACATTTAGGCAGTGGTTTAGGGATACAAGCAAAACTGGACATGTAATCTGTATCTTTTCTGGGTAACTGAACATTACACGGAGAAATCTGTAGCTGTTTCTTTGTATACAATTCTCCAGTGTTGCAAAACCACTAGCACTGAATAACCAATCTTTGTTCAGAAACCTGCAATAAAGGGAGAACCTAGCTGGAAGGTTGCAATTACAACTGGTACCTACTTGTTTAAATTTCATAAAGCTCTGAAAAAGTAACTGGTTTAATTGCATACTCCAGCCAACAGCTGTTGTGGTTTTAATGGGCAGTTCCACAGCTGAACTTCCTTTGAAGGTCTTCCAGTGCTGGTTCAGAGGCTTTGGTGCAGCTGGCTTCAGACTTGTGTAGGAAGAGGTAGGGAGAATGATAAGAGTGTGTGGGAGGGATAGTTTTTCACAGCAGTGAGTTTTCCTTGGAGACAAACAATCATGAGGTTTTGATCACAAGCTTACAATGGGAACAGAGCAGCGAAGAGAAGAGAAGGGTGTTAGTCACCCTGGGCATGTTGTGGTGAATCAGTCAGTCTGAGTTAATCCAGTAAATTGAACTGGATGTGGAGTGGGTGCAGTGTCTGAATCTGATATTCCAGTTCTGGTTTGTCAAATAAAATAGTCCAGCCTGGCTGTTCTGAGGGAACACCAACTAGAAGCTACAAGTGGACACAGTAGCTCCCATTCTGTTACTTGGATCTGTTTGTGAATTGTGCGCACATGGCCCTCATCAATTATTTTGCCAGTACATTGAGAGACTCTCCTTGCCACACATTTAAAGTCAGGTCAGCTTGCTGGGCTTGCTTGTTCTGCTGCATTTTAAGTCTTTTGCCAAATTGTTTTATACAGCAGCTGTGAAAGTGTGTACAAACTCCTAACTTTTCGGAGTAGGTGAGCAGTCCACATGATGGGGCTTGTGGGGTTTCTCCAGTGAATAAGGCAAATTTGGGTTATTCTCTCTTCCTGTCTCAAACTCCTAATGTGAACCCAACCAGCTCTCATAACTGGGTCCAAACTCCAGTCTCAGCTGCTGCTGTGTGTGGATTTTGCCTGGCCTGGGGGACCACAGCATACTGGGGATTTCTGGTAGTATGTAGACAGGACCTGTTGGAATCAACGGGACTGCGAAAGCAAATAGTGACTTATAAGCCTAAACTGCTGCTGGACCAGCCCTTAATGTACATGTGCAGTAGATTTTCTAAACGAAATCACAGAACCTGTAATTTGACTAAAGCCTGCAGTGAAGGAAATTCTCTGAGGATATTGAATTCTCAAGATGAACTCATAAACCGCAAAACCAATCCTTTCCATATTAAGGGTTCAATACTCAGATTAAAAATGCCATCTCCACACTCCCGCATAATGGGAATAAAGAACCGGCATATTGTCTAGATATTGGAGACTTACCTGGAGGAGCTTATTGGCTGATTTCAGTAGGAACACTTACTGCTTTGTGGCTAAAAAGTAGCTGCTAAATGACTGTTTTCTGGACTGAAGACATCCAGGTTAGTTTAGCCCAAGTGCCAGTGGAAGTCACGTGGACATACTGTGGGGGAAAACAGACCCTTAGCTGTACGTGATTGAAACCACTTGTATTTAGAAGTTCTGTATGGTAGCGGGGAAAGTAATTGAGTTGAGAACATATTTCCTCTGCCAGGAGGTTAGACACAACCAACCTGATTCCTCTTTAGGGTGGAGAAAAGACATAGCTTCCACTTCTCTTTCTGAAATCTTTGACTAAACAATGAGAACTTCAAAGCTAGAAAAAGTAATTAATGTAACACTATTGCTTGCCCAAATGATTTTGTTTCTGAAAAGATTGATACTGATTAGCTGAATTTCCCCTCTTTGTTCCTATCCTGTGAAGGTACAGCATCTTGAAGACGAGGAAGTTCTTTGACACATCTGTTTGACAGTTGAGTTAATGCTGGCAGCTGCCACGTGCCAGATTAATTTGCTCTAGGAGAATGGCAAACATCTCACCAATTTTTCAGTCCATGATCTTGTCTTGTTTTGTTTCTCCAGTTGGGTACAGCATGTTTTTTACTCAGTACTACATGCTGGCTGTGAGCTGACCGTGTACATCTCATTTCTTACCCACTTTCAGATGTCAGCAGCTACCATTGCTGATACTGGCAAAGACAAGGCTCTAGACAATGAGAGTTCTGCGGCACTTTAAAGACTAACAAATTTAATATTTGAAGACATTAGCTTTTGAGAGACTTAGCTCTCTTCTTCAGATGCAGTAATTCTAGAACCATTCATAGAATGAACCTGTAATTCTCTAGTTGTAATTATGAATGTTATAGGAGATTGTAGAAGATTGACCTGTATCACCGGACCGGCAAGTCAAGAGTAACACATTGTGTCCAATAGGATCAAAATGTTCCTTCTGAGGTAATGGGTGGGCTGACCTCCCTTTCTAGGAATGCAATCTGGATGTACTCAAGGGGTCACTAAACTGTTTGATTAGTGTTCACCATGTCCAGGCCAAAAACTCCCTGTATAAGAATTTCCTAAAATGTGCAATTTAGGGTGCATAATCTACTACCACAAACACAAGTTGCTACTAGTGTAAACTGTGCCTTCTATCTCCTTCCATGTTTTCTGATCCCTCTGCCACAGTTTGGCTACCAGGGACAGATTACCATTGCTAGTCCTGAATTTTGGAGGGTAATTCTTGGTGATTCAACACTGTCCTGGTTGTAAAATAAGAGCAGCTGTGAATCAGAAGTTTACTTATTGGAAGTCAGATAGGTGAATTACATGTTGAGCTTCTCTCAGGGATGGGGAAGATGAAATTCTTGTATTAGCTAGAGAAACCGGATTTTTTTGGTCTACCCTCCCAAACACTTCTGCACCTTCTATTCTCTCTGCCATTGTAGCATAGCCAGATTCTTGGGTGAATAGTGTTTTAGGGCTTGGTATTGGGGTGGGGACTGCCATTGTACTTCACTGATAATACTGAGGAATGGTCTGCTTGTCTCCAAGTGGGAGTAGAGGGTTACCAGGCTAAGACTGGATGGTTCTGTGAAAAGCTTATTCCCTGGCTTTAAAAAAGAAAAGCCCTCTTGAACTTTCTGATACTCATCAAAGAGAAGATATTAACAGTTGCCAAGTTAGGGTCACAAGGCATTCCCACTTCATTGGTCTTGCTGGTGGGCATTGCTGGTATCTTGGTAACATGCCTAAATATCAGCATTGTATCAAACTTCCTTAAACATCAACTCTTTTTTCAGCCCACTCTCTGACTAATCAAGAGCACATGCAAAGGGGATATGGGCTAGGGGAGTAACTGATGAAGGAAAAAATCGCTGAGGTCTCCTTGGCTTTTCGTGAAGTGAGTCAGATGCGGAATCATCTCACGTCCTGCCTCGAGCCTCCGGAGCTGTGGTGTCACATCAGCATAATGCTTATGGGGGGAACTACAGTGGTGGCTTCTGAAGAGGTAGAATCACATTCTGGTCATGGTATTGCTCTTAATAATCACTGATTCTAACCATGCAGGGCGATGATGATAGAAAGTGCATTTCTGTGTTCTCTTTTAGAGAAACACAGCAATAGGTGCTAATCTTCAGAGGTGGAGAGTCCAGTGTCAGTGGGCTACAGGGCATTGGATTCCCTTGAGGGCAATTAGGTATACCTCTCCTGGGGTGGAGCTGAGTACACTGTACTTAGAATTCACTAACAGTAGTGGACATAAGAGCACTCAGGGTTCAGGTTGTAGCTCTGTCAATGTGTTAAGACTTGACCAAACCTCTCAGATCTTTGTATCCCCTTCTAGCATCCAACATCTGTGATAAGGCATCTCCAAAAGGCCTCACTCAGAATGGAACGTAAATTATGTCCTCCAAGGCATTACTGGGCATTTCAAAGTTTGCTGCCGTGGGTTTGTTTGTTCTGTCCATTAAAACAACTTCCTAAACCCTGATCCAAAACATAAATATGGAGATGTGCAGAAGCCTGGGAAGAGCTCTCCAGATTGAGAATTGCACATTTGTGTGGCCAAGAAGTGTACTTTATAATGTCGGTCACTTGGTGGATAACATGCTCAATTTGAGACCTATACGCAGAACTTGGCAAGCTCTTTCCCAAGATCACCATTAATGGAACAGTGGTTGGCTAAGGATTGTTGCTCATCAGCGGCTTGGATTAAACTTCTGCCTATGAGCTAGAGGGCAAAGGTGTCCTCTTCCACTGCCTGCCCTCTAAGCCCTGATGTGTTGTCTATACCGGGCATCTGTAGCCCATGTATTCTCAGAAGAAACGCTGTTGAAGTAAGGAAATGCTAAGCACCAGGGGACAGGTTTTTCCCTTCCAATCAGTAACTAGAAATAAGTCTGTCTACAGCATCAAACTATAAATCAGGGTAATAGGATCAAGCAAGAGAAGTGGATTGTTGCTGCTTTTTAAATGAGGCGGTCAGGGAGCCTCACTCCTAGGGAAATGTGTCCTGAAACACACGTGGTGTTAATCTCTAAAATTGGAGTTGTTGCTAAATAAGATTTAGCTACAATTAAGCCAGAAGGTGAATTGCCTTCAAACAATCTCTTGTTAATTAGAACAAAATTGCTTCACGTTAGCTCTGAGGTGAATAATTTAAAATAAAGGTGAAAGTAAAGGAGTGACTTCTTTCCCCTTTTAATTCATATCCTGGAAGTAGATTGGAGCTTGCACTCTAGCTCTGAATGCAGAGGTAGAACCTGCACTAGACATCTTTTATTGCTGTAATCCTTTTCTTAAATGTATTTAGTGACACTGATATATCTGTGACCTTGAAAAGGCATGTGGCTTCGTAAAAAGCTATTTTTCCCCTCAGCTGCCATAATATATCATGGGATAAGTTTTGGGCAACAGTCACTCTTCATCCATAAACAGCAGTTGAAACTACATGACTGAGTTGAATTGGGAAGGAAAAGTCTAGTGGCTCTTGTTATTTATAGCTTATTCACAAAGATTGTCTCCTTTACATGAACGTCCATTTGTTTGACCTTCTATTATGTCTGCTGAGGGCACGTAGACTGTCAGCACGGTTTTATTCTTTGTGATGCTCCATAGCATCAAAACATTCAAAGTCTTGCCAATGTTTCCCTTGCAGCTGTAAAACTGTCTTCGGTTACACAGTTGTATTTGCTTAAGCATTATGTATGGATTAGCTCAATTGGCTGAAGTTTTTAGAAGAATGACAAATACTTTGTTTTTCTGAAGCATAAAGTGATGCGAAATGGTACTGCTTGGTGGACGTCATAGATAGGACTGTTTGCTTTTGGGACTGCCGCTTCATGAGAGCGGTATTAAGCAGTCTTGTTGCAATGTTGTGGCTTCAGTTAAGCATTTCTTTCATAGGATGACATTGATAAGCCAGTGAAAGCATGAAGTTGATGCTAGGCAAATCTCATTTCTTGACTAAAGTCATCATCTTATATTAATGTACAGGATATAACATTTCTGCATTGAGCCAGTGAAAAGGTTAGTCAGCCAATTCCAACTGGATTCATTACAGTTAAGCTCTAAAATATTCCTGCTTAGAGAACTGCTGATATTTTGAATGAAAACAAGCTCTGGTTCTTAAATTCACCGGCTTCTGTGATCTTGTCCCCTGAAATCCTAACCCTCTGACATCTCGTTGGTAATATGGACATGGTTGTGATGTCAAAGGCTTCAGGTGGATGAGCAGCTGTAGGAGTGGGTAGCTCTTAAAAGCACCACCAAAAGCTATCTAAAACCAAAAGACAATATCTGTAACTGTGACAAAGGGAGAAGAGATACGGTGTATTATGCAAGCTGCTTCTAAATAGAATGTGTGAGTTTTTGAGGTGTCAGCAATTCTTCAAAACATTCATGCCCACATCTATCTCCCTGCCTTAATGGGGAAGGGGGAAAAACTTCAGAATAACTTGATAATGTTGCTTAATACTGAGCAGTGCCATTTTATATTTGTATTGCTTTCTGATTACTGTTTAATTAGGACTTTTGGGGTTACGGAGTTAAGCAGAAACCTGATCCACAAGCATCAGAACTTTAATGCTTTTCATTGACTGTCAGCTTTATCAAACTTCAGCATTCTTGTTGAGCAGTTGGGTTAGAACTGTTTGGAGTAAGCACAATTTTGTGTGTGCGCGCACTCGGGGACAAAACATAAAAACCTGATTTGTATAGGAAGTGTTTGCATGATGGCAGTGGAAATCTAGGTCAACTTAATAGCAATTCTGTTCTTTAGGCAGCCTGATTATTTATTTTTTTTGGCCACCCTAGTTTTTAGCCTGATATGCAGAGTCCAGAGAAACTGTACCTGGTTCCTTAGTTCATATTAGCCAGCAGGGGGTCTAGAATTAAATTTGCAAATTTTCATTTGCAGTTGAGCAGTGAGAATGTAGCTCAGTTCTAATATGGCATCATGCTGAGATGTTGTCTGCACTTACTGAACTCTCCAACATCTACCTAAAATCTCACGTTAGCTGTGGTAGGCAACGCTACGTTTTTTGAATGTGAAAACTGTAGGAGAAGAGAATGGGTGGACTCTAATGCTGGCTAATGTATGAAGGAGGATGGTCGGATGGCCCTGTCTTGCACATAGCATGATTGGGACAAGTGCCACAGCCTCCCTTCTATGCGTTGGCTGATACAACTCACTTCTAGCCTCTTAACGCCACAATTTCTCCCAGATTAAGTAGAAATATGGCAGAGTCCCTCCAACTCCTTTTTGTCTTGTTTCTTAATGCATCAGTCTCAATACTGGGTTTTATCTTATTGCTTACTCCCTACTACTTCATTACTTACAAAACTTCAGAAATCTCTTAAGGAGGAAATCAGCTTCATTTGAAGAATTATCCCTTTTGACCCCAGTGTTCCAGTAGCTCCCCCAGTACTCAGATTAATGACTTTAACCTAGTTCTTAAGAAGCTATATCTCAAAGGTTGTGATTACGGTTGCTGTGTCATGCCAATTCATGTTATCTTTCCTCACCCCCTTTCCCTTCTGATGCTAAAAGTGAGTGAAATGTGAAAGGAACATTACTCATTTTAAATTGTTTTTTTCCGATCGGGTTAATGTGACTCTTCATCTCAGCCGTATGAGCTCTGTCCACAGTAACCGCTTTTAAGTTGATTTAAAGTTCTTAAATACTCTGAATTGCTTCACATAATCTTTTAAACAGGATGTACAAATTTCATGTTTTGGAAAAAAAAGTCCATAACTGCCCGTTGCTGTGTAAAGAGCAGGTGATTGTGAATTTGGGGCGAGGGATAAAGTTGGTAATGGATAGAAAAAGCAGAGTAATATCACCTATTTTGATATCTTCAGGGGCAAAAGTAAAAGCTAGTGCGGATGAGAAATACAACATCCACTTGCAGCCAGTTCATTTGCTGCTATATAGAAATATAACCTAGTAAAAAGCAGAATTTACAGCAGAACCCCTGATACGGCTTTTACATTGCCCCAGGAGAATTGAGTGCACAGTTGCATAATGAATCTCTTGGCCATGCCCTCTTTTCTGCAACTGGAATCTGAAGTGTGTTAACGCAATCAGATGCACCGTTGTGAGCCACATGTGATGTGTTTAAATACCGTTGTCTTCCTCTTGACTTTTCAACTGGATAGCATTTCATGTGTAGGTGCTGAATAGGTCTATTGGTGTGATTGCTGTGGTAGGAGGAGACGGGCTTCCTTAGACTACCTACTTAGCCTTGATATCCTTTCTTGCAGGAGAGGGAATTTTAAAAATTGGTTCTTAAGTCATTTTCATTTTTGGGAGTGAAGGAGGTTGAGGTGTTCCAGGGCTCCTGTCAACCACTTAAAGTCCAAAATAAACCTTGAGACTCACTGAGATTGTGTATCTGCCATAGTGCAAGGGGAAGGAAAGAAGAAAGTATATGTATCTCCGGATATGTGCATTGGCGTTAATGTGGTGAGGATCTGGGCTGAAATTTATCTTGGGCTCAAATTAAGATGAGTTCCTTCAGTTAATCATTAGTGTGTCAATGGCACGATTAGGCACAAATCACAATGTTTAAGGACTGGACCTGGAGTATGGGGCACATTGGGAGAGCTGCATAGGAAGACTTGCTTCGTGATGGCCTGTGGTATGCCAGATGGCAGAATTGAACACCGCCACAGTTTATATGTTTAGCAGATTAGTAGGTAAACTGGCCTCCATTAATAATTACAGCAGTGCTGCCATAACTAAGGGTGCCTTCTGGAATAGAATTAAAATGGAACATACATTTCTGGTGGTTCTACATAGGGGGTAGTCTTTCAATCTGAAGTTTCACACAGTTCACATTCCTTGGAATTTTATATGTAGGTTTTCTTTTCATAAACTTTTAATGGGAAGTGTTTTGAAATTGGGTCTCTGGTCAAAATATGTTGGGTTTCTTCCTGTTTTGTTGTTGACTGTATCAACCAGTTGGAAGACGTTACCCATTGTACCAGAGCTACGATTAAGTCTTAATCCCTGCCAGATCATTCCAGTGGAGCTGAACTTACTGTGGTGTTGTGTAATCGCTCTATGCTTAAAGTGCTTGGGAGAGTTCCGCTTTGTTACTTGTTCGGTTCCAATGGGCTGCATGTAACCTAGCACCCTGCCCAGATTAAGGGCTGAGTTTCCCAGACAGTCATAATCCTAGATACCATACTTACCCAGTGCCTTCCCACAATCTCCCTCTGGGGGAAGAGAGGTGGGGACTGTGCTTCTTTTGGGAAGGGGGCTTTGTCTGAAAAAGGTTCATTGACCCTGAAGCCAAGAACATTGGTCTGGCTCCCACTGCAGTGACAGAACCACCCTCAAGGAGGAAAAACTCATTAGGCATCTTCCCATCCAGCTCGATGGAGACTTGGAACCAAGGAGTCACCTTGAGAGCAGTTGGTCAATTCCTTTGGCTTCAGCTGTAATCTTTTGAGTGGGTAGAGTATTGGAGGACTGAACTGGTTCCTGCTGATTTTAATTCAAGATCGGGACCTGCACAGCAACAGGTTGCCAAAAAAAATTAAAGAAATATTATTTTTCAGAGCTTGGTTAATAGGAAACTGAATAGGAAGTCTCTTACCTAAACCTTTGGAAAAAGTCACATTTGACTAAACTTGCCAAAGAAGGATCATTTTTGACAGTTTAAGCTGTCAAAAACAATGGATTTTAATGAAAATGCCTTTGAAATTGGTATCTTTATTTCAGATTGGTTCATCGGCTTTAAAGAAATAAAGGTGCATAGAGTAAACAGTAATAGCTAGATATTGAAGCAACAATTTTTCAGGAAAATATATGGGCATTATGGAATGGAAGTTACAGCTGCTAAACATGGCGGCACGCAAGGTGCTGCCTGCACAGCTTAGACTAGTGATAAAAGTAGACCTGCGTGTTTGATCTTGCAGGTCAGTGAACATTTCAAGAGTTGTTCCTGTTGTCTTCTCTGTGCCCTTTGCATTGATTTTTAACCCTTTCACATCAGCATGCAATTAGTTTTATTTATTCACCGCGGACTATTTTGTAGGCTTAGTCCTTTGTTACTAGCATTCATTTGTCCAGATTATCAGCATGCAAAGGGGAACCGGCTTGTATTTACATGATTTAGTTGTAAATATGGTGAGCGTGTTGATGGATATTGTTGTCACAAGTGCTTACAGCTTGCAAGCTGATTACTGAATTCCTTTTGGTTTGAAATTTGTGCATGCTATGCAGGCTACTATGTTCCCCAGGGAACTATAGCACGGAGCTCAGGGCTTGCATATAGAACTGAAATTCTAGGTGGGTGGTGTATTGCATTTCTGTATTTACCAGGAAAAACTTAAATTCAGGGCTACTGTGTTTGTGACAGCAGCAGATGCTCTGAGAAAGGACTTGAAGCAAATTCTTCCCTTTCTTCATTGTTCCTTGTTAAAGATTTCAGGGGTAGCCGTGTGAGTCTGTATACAGCAGAAACGAGAGTCCTGTAGCACTGTAAAGACTAACAAATTTGATTTCTGCAGGCATAAGCTTTCGTGGGCTGCAACCCACTTCCTGAGATGCGCTGACAAAGTGGGTTGCAGCCCACGAAAGCTTATGCCTGCAGAAATCAAATTTGTTAGTCTTTACAGTGCTACAGGACTCGTTGTTTTTGCTTGTTAGACGAGAAACTGTTCAATGGGGTAATGATTTGGAGATGAGGTATGAAGACTGTCCTTAAGCTCATGTGAAGAGAGCACTGGATTTGATGCTAGCTTTTTAATAGAATTACTACATCTTACTAGTCAATTACACCTTTATGGTATTTATTCCAGAATGCCTTTGAAGCCTGTTTAGGCCTCTGACCTTTCCACATGAAATTTCCTAGGAAATACCCCTCTGCATGCAAGGCATGGTCTTGACACAGGATTATTTGGGGGTCTTCTTTTGTTGGCCCGGAAGGTAGGCAGTGTTTTGCAATGCTGTATGAGACCTTGCTTGTTAGTAAATTTTGGATTCTTTTGTTCTAGACCAGTAGAAAAGGAAAACTTATGGCATTGGCTTGCTTAGTATCTATAAATGCAGAGTGAGTGAAAATGAGTTGACTGTATTGACTGCGAGTTAAGATTGAAAGGGCTATGTATAGACAACTCTCAGGGTATCAAGTGGTCTTGCATCTCCTGGACCCTGGTTAATAACCTGGTACAGCACAAGCTTTTCATTAAACCTGTTCAGTCTGAGGGAGGTATTGCATCCATTTACAGATGGGCACATGGAAAAACAAAAAGTGAAGTGGCTTCCTAGAGACACTCTTATGCATACTTGGCTAGTGGCAGAAACTGGACCCATGAGCTCTGACTTCACTAGGGATTTGAGGTATTTAGCACCGTGCTGAATTGGGCCAAAAATGTGTAAAGCACATTGTAGAACTATAGTGCTGCTCAGAGTGGTGTGACATAAATGAGATTTGGGGACACACGATTTATAATACAATTGGCTGAATGCACTGGTAGGAGACGGGTTGCTTGCTTTCTCTCCCAAACACATTGCCATACCCTGTTTTTGTTGTTAAATGGTCCTGACAATCCCCGGTTCTTCAGTTTCATAACCCCATTGCTTAGATTAAATGTACAAAATTCAGTACTGTGACTCAGCCTTCATTTTTTTCTCTGACGTGGCTAAATTCAGAAACAGTGATACACTTGAAATAGAAGCAGTACTTGCAGATCCACCACACCATACATTTAGTTGCTTTTATGGAACTAGGCTCCATCCAATATTCATAAATTACTCCAAAGCGTAGGTGTGATGGGGAGATATTCTCAGCATGGCTGAAAGGCAGGGTAAATAGTGACCAAGGAATCCATCAGTTCTTGGTATAAGATGACTTGCACTCTTGAATTTATAGCAGAATGCTACAGTTCAGTTGCAGAGTGTATCAAAAAGTTGCGCCTTAACTGTCCTGTATGGATGCTGCTGGTATGAAGTAAAATATATCTAGTTTGTGGTAAGTCATCCTCAAACAGGACTACATTAAAGTGAACTAGGAACCTTTTGATTTGTGCCAGCAATGGCCTCATGCCATGGTTAAGGCACAGCATTTTGGGGTGCTCTGCGGTCACATCCTCTGTAGCCTGCGCTGCAGTGCACTGTAGACACGTCTTTAGAAAACGTTCATCCCCCAGTGAGGGAAGGGGAGAGGAAGAGATGATGCTCCAGATTTAAGACGTATGGGCAAAATAGGCCTTAGAAAGTTGCACATCCAGATGGATTACATAGGGAACTTGACATCTTGTTTAAAAACAAATCATTCATTATGTAGCAATGAATAATCAAGCATTACAGTTTCATCTCTGGAGATTGCTTTTTTTGGTTGGGATTTTGATAGTTCAGTAATTAAAAGCTGAAAGCTGTTACACTGTCTACATGTTGATCAATTGGTAATTAAAAAGTTGATGATGGAATGGTATTTCATGTGACTGTTTGGTTTATGATCAAATTTCCTTAGTCTGTTTGAAATTTGTCACTTAACTTGACACTTGATTTTTTCAGTATTTGTGAACTATTGTATTTGAATTTTATAAATAACATTCGCAATTTGCATATTGCAAATTGAGATTCTAATGGATCACGTGACTTTAATATGATCTTGAAAGGTTTATCTTTCTACCAAAATGTATTTCCAGAATATTAAAAAGTTCTTTCTCTGAGTACCATATAATTTGACTGATTAATTTGCTGTGACTGCTGGACTTGTGGCTGGCTTAATCAGTAGGAATTTAAGACCGAATACTGAAATCTGCTTGAAATGTGACACGTAATTCAGGGTTCAATCTTTGGAGGAGTTACTCAACTTTCATATTGGGTTTTTAATCTATAACTGGTATGAAGTACTAATTGCAACAGAAATCATACAAGTGCCCAGGCCAGTATGTTGGCTAAACACTTAAAAAATGGACACAGTTTTCCACATAGTGACAATCTTTTGGTTGGGAGTTGTCTCAAGAAAGCGCTACATCTCAAACATAATGTCTAATAACCTATTCCATTTATAGTGGTCCGTTTAAATACAGTTCATGGGTTGGAGTCAAATATTGCAGTACCATATCAAGTTCTCTTAACCAACCTTGACCTACTGAAATGCAGGTGTGTAGTGAACAGATGTGTGCAGCCATGCAAGAAATATATTTGTTGTGCTTTAAGGAATGGATTCAATATTGTAATAGAAATGGTAATAAAAAAATCTAATCCTTTTGACCTGTTTTTGAAGTCATAGATATGATATATAAATTTTTCAGACTTAAATTCTAAATGGAGAGTTATGATATAGAGTACACCAAACTGCAAGTCCTTTGCTGTGGTGCCTCTTCAGATTATTGATTCCCAAAGTGCCCAAAGGCACTAGTTCAGGCCTAATTGTCAGAGGTGGTGTACAGAGCTCTAATAAAGGGACAGACCCTGCCCGAAAGAGTTTATAATCTTGTTTAATGAGAGGCTGTAGCAGGTGGGTGAGACAAGCATACGGAGTGAAGCGAGTAGGAGGTGTTGAGAACAATGTAAAAGTGATCCAAGCACAGTGTAGTTTACCTTCTGTCTAATTTATCAACTAGCAGTGTTCTGTAGGCAATATAGCATAATAAGCAAGTTTAAAGGAAGATAAAAGTAGCTTTCTGTGTCGTTTGTACCATGCAGAAAGGGGAGCATAGGGAAGCACCAAGGTGTTGGTGGAGGAAGCAGACTAAAAGTTAGTTAGGATTCATTGTGATGGACCCTAGGATGGGGGTCCTAGGCTAGAACACAACTAGCTAAGACCATTGTTATCTGCATCTCCATTGGGTTTCAGGAGAACTGGGGGGTGCATGTTCAATCATGTTAAGGTAACTCCATAGATAAAACGAGTCCTGTAGCACCTTCGCAGAAATTTGTTAGTCTTTAAGGTGCTACAGGACTCTAATTGTGTTTGCTGTATACAGACTAACACGGCTACCCCTCTGGAACTTTTCTCCATAGATAAGGCAATTTTTTTTTGCCATTTAGGTGTGCTATAACTACTGATCAAGGTTGGCAACAGTGGCAGAGCCAAAAGATCTGATTGCTTGAGGCTGGGCTAAGTTTTAAAGGGCGAGTACAGCAAGCTTAAACATGATCAGAACCAAAGAATCAATTTATCTAGGGTAGCTAGAGGCTCACATGGCTGCCATATTAAAAAAAAAAAAAAAAAAAAAAAAGATTGAGGTGGGAAGGATGATGGCTTTCAGTTAAAATGTCTTGGACTGGAGCCTCGGATAGGTTCTGTCGACAAGAATGGATTTGCACTAAAACGTGTTGCAGTAACTCAGGTCCATTCACTTCGTGAAGAAAATGGCAGGGCACGGAAGGGGAATTTTTGTTTCCTCTGAACAACAGTGTGCTGCTGGAGGGAGCTAGCATCTTCCCGGTTGGAGCCAAGAGACTGTGAATTTCACATTCTTATTGGTGAATCATGGATCGCGAACTGTTTCATTTGAAGAGGAATAGTTTGCATGTGCTTTTAAAGACATACTCTACTTGTATACAAAGGGAAACTGAGTTACCCCCATATCATGGTTACCGCCCAATGCTTCCTTTGAAACTGGCTGGTGAATTTCGAAAACCTTGCCTTAGTGAAGGAAGACTCCCCATGTGATCTGTGGCAGCAATTTAGCAGGGACCAAAGTGGAAGCTTTCAGTTAGTATGTTGGATTTTTGTCTCTACTAACAATAGCAAGGGTGTTGAATTTAGCTACTGAGTAGCTGGAAGGGCTTGTGAGCAATGTGTGAGGAATTCAGTTTATTTGCGAAGTGTTCAGGTCTTTTATTACTGTGTATTGGGCTGGTCGTTCTCCTCTAGAAATATATGAACACAAGGAGTGGAAGTGATGTATGAGTGTATTCCTATATCTGATATGTGAAGGTATGTAATCCTTAGCTTTGGCGTCATAATTTAAAGTCCCATATAGTGAAGGAACAAGCATTATCAGTGATTGACGCTTAATTTGAGAATTCCTGCTAAAGAACGCAATACTCTCTCTGAGTAGTTCTCTGATGAACACCTTCATGATATTCAGAGTGAAGACTTTCAACCTGCTGTCATAATGTGAAAGCACTTATTTTTCCCTTGAACACGGTTTGCTGTAGCTTATTTATAATCAGTACATTAAAATGAAAAATACTGAAAGGGTCTTAAGTGGAAGGCTGCCATTGAAATATTAAGTTATTTAAACTGGGGAATTTTGTCAAACTGATTTGTGGAGGGGACAAGTAACCTAGGTAGTTGATATACTTAAAAGCACAGTACAGCTCTGTGGGATGAAAATTATGCGCTCCATAGTAGTAATGAGCAAAGGACACCATATTCTATTTTAGCAGCGTTCATAGTGATATTTAGTCAATATTTGTGTGTGTTTGAACTTTCGAGTCACCACGAGTCAAAAAGTCTTAAAGACCTATTGGCCTGCTGTGCATTTGACTGCAGAGGAAAAGTGGAAGTGAATCCTGAAAGTATTACGAAGCTTTATAAAACAGTTCCAGCCCCAGGGAAAACTCTTGGGTGTAGGGAGTAGAGCGTTTTTGGTGGACGGCTCTCTGCTTTGAGCTCTCTCTAGCTTGAGATTAGACTGGAGCCCAAGCCTGCAGCTTTTCAGAGCATGACGCGAGACTCACATGCAGCCTCCCCCAAAAGATAAGTAGGTAAATAAAATCAAGATTTCTACCTATAATTAGAGCCAAAAACATTGAGGCCCTGGTCCCCTATAGGGGCTCCTGGGTGTTACAGCAATACAAATAAATAAAATACGTGACTTCACTTTGCTCCCACATACCTTACTAGTGGCACAATAAAAATGCTGAGAGCTGTGTAAACCTTTTACTCGTTTTGAGTCAATATTTGGTTTGGGAAGATTGGGTAATTTGACAAGAACACGAGCTCCTCAGGTCTAAGGTGCTTAGATTGATCTAGTGGTTTAAAAACCTTTGAAGTTGCTTCACCCACTCTTTCAAATATATGAACAACGTTGAAGTGATGGGGTTGAAATGGAACAGCAGATACGTCTAGTTCAAAATATTAATTGAGCTGCATTCTGATACTGAAATATTCTAAATATCCGTTGGTTTAAAATGCATGGTATCCTTGATTATTGTTGCTGTGTGACAGCTGGTTCCAGTGATTTGTTTTTATAGGGCAGTTTGTTGTAAATGGTTGACATGTTGAATATTTTACCGAGATTTTAGATTTATCTAAAGAATAGTTTCTGGTTTACTAATGGTAGATGATGGTGAGTACATTGATGTTGACATGAGCAAATGGATTTAAAATGATTTTGAAGTGAGCCTCATTAAAAGACGTTCTAATTCAGAGTCAACAGGAAATGTCAACTAGTGTGTCCATAGTCAGGTTCACAGATCAGATTGAAGCAGCGTTGGAATTTTTACAGGTTTGTTTTATAGGCAAATACAGATTCTGTATACCCATGTTGATACGTCTTGCTAAAAGGTGGGTAAAACTGTGGATTCAAGTCAGCAGAGAGTGTTAAGTGAGACTTGTTGTCTCTAGTGTGATGCTTTCGGTGAGCCTCTCTGGGCGTGGGGAGAAGATGCTTGTTTTAAAAACTCTCTCTCTCTCTCTCTCGCTGAAGAATTCTAAGGTGCTTTTTTCCACCTTAAAATGTGGTTACTTCCAAAAGATGACGAAACATTGATTCTGTAGCTGCTTTTTTGGTGAGCCAATAGTAGCCTTCAAGGATTTCAGAGTGCTTTGCAAAGATGGCTTTCTGTTTTTTCTGACTTCACAGATGGGGAAACGGAGGCACAAAAGGCTAATTGCCCAAGATAGACCTGAAGAAGAGCTCTGAGTGAGCTCAAAGCTGATCTTCCACCAACAGAGGTTGGTCCAGTAAAAGATACTGCCTCACCCACGTTGTCTTTCTCTAATACTAACATGCCTACAGCATGGCAGAGTTGAATAAAACTTAAGACTCCTGATTCAATCTGTTTCCAGAGCCACTCTATGTGGCCCCCCAGTGTATTATAATTGAACACATCTGATATAGAATTGCAGAAAAATGTAATAGAAGCAGAGTAAGAACTGCTGAATAAAATTATTGCTTAAGACAAGGCTCATACTTTATCACTAAGTTTCATGGTACTTTCAATCACCTTACGTGCTTGGCTCTTCAGGCCTGGTTCAGCTCAAAAACGGCTTCTCAGCAGCATATCTCTTCGCACGTCAGAAGGACCAGAGATAATATGGCTTTGGGTGCTATATTAAAAACCTAAGAGGGATGATAAGGAATCCAAGTACAGAAAACTCTGGTGTAGTAGGTGAGGGTGGAATTGTACCCTTTGTTACCAAGACCACTTATAGAAGCACTTGAGTTATTCCAAGATGTCTTCTATCACTGTACAGTGCCAACCCCTTCCTCTTCATCCTCCCAACAATATAAGATCAGAACCTATTGGTATTTCTCAGGAAAAACTACAATATACTAAGTTTCTAATGTCAGACTTCTATATTATGACTTCGTTCATCGTTTTGGAGTAGACCTCATTCTGTGGTTATTGGGCTAACACATCTAAGTTGACATCAAGATGAGTCCTCCCTTTTAGTTAAATATTGGTACATCACTGCCCTTATACCTAGACAACGTGGAAGTGGGGTGATCTGTAGCAAGCCAGTTTGACTTGACATTTGAGGATCCTAATGCCGTGTATTGATGAAGACATCATTTTTAATAGGTTGTGTTTTAGTCTCCCACTTTCTTCTGCAAATGGCTTGGGAAGTTTTGTGTCTAAAATTAACCATTGGAACAGTTTATCAAGTGTTGGGGTGGATTCTCAATCACTGACAATTTTCAAAGCAAGATTGGATGAGTTTCTAAAAGACGTGCTTTAGGAATTATTTTGGGGAAATTCTCTGGCCTGTGTTACACAGGAGACCATACTAGATGATCACAGTGGTCCCTTCTTTCCTTGGAATCTAAATACTGAATGCAGTAAAGTCTTCTGTACCTCCACCTCCTGAAAAACAACTTGAATTGCAGTGTACCTTTGGCATTTTGGCCTGGTTTAACCCCCTCTTGTTAGGGAAATGGAGCTTGCATTAAGTTTTTAAAAAATGAAGGAAAAAAATGCGGAATGAGTGATGTCTCAAATATTCATGATGCTACATGAGTTCATGTGGGTTAATTTAATGTTCTCGCTAAAGATTCATGACTTGTCAGGAGACCCTTTGCCAGAGAATTGTGAATGGGTTTATATTTTTATTGAAATCTACATTTACTTTACTTTACTTTTTTCTTTCCTTATTCAGTGTTGTTGCACTTCTGGTTCACTTCCTCTCTTACTTCACCACTATCTTGCCTGCTTGAGAATTGTTTTGTTCAATGAAATAAGACTAATGTGTTAAATATTTAACACTGCTAATTGATTCATTGTAAAGGAAAAGCGGACAGCCACAGATTGCCTGGAGCTTTGGTCAGCATTCTTTAAATCATTGAGACAGCAGGAGCAACGTACTGCAGATGATTCATCACAAGTCATGGGGGCAGGGATGTAGACCCAGTTTTAGTCTCTTCCTTGGGAAGAGGAGAGGAAGCTAGAGCCCATGAAGGTATATGCACAAAAGCGAGACTTGCACTTAAGTTATGGATAAGCAGGATCTAGGGAAGGGAGTAGGGGCTTCTGTGCAACAATATTACAGTAAAAATAACATGCATAAAGCATTGTTTTTCCTAAATGCTGTGCACAGACTAATCCTACAACAACCTTGTGAAATAGGTTAAACGTTCAGCATTTACTGATGGTGAAATTGAGTCAGAGATGGAATTAGCTGAAGGCCACATGGCCAAGGCAATGTGCTCTGTGGAGAGGGTGCTGGATTGGGAGACCTGGGTTCTAGGCATGGTTCTACCACTTACCTGCTTGGTGACATTGGAAAATATGGCTCCCTGCTATGGTGATCTGTTTCCTCAGCCATCTTCCATCTTGTCCAATTAAATTGTAAGCCCTTTGGGGCAGGAACTGTTTCTTACATGTTTGTGCAGTGCCTGATTCAACGGGGCACTGATCTTGGTGGGGCCTTCTAGATACTGTTTTAATATAAATCAAAAGCAGTAACACTCAGTGTGTCATGGCAGGGCTTAGAACTTGAGTCCCTGTCTCCTAGTCCTGAGCTCAGACAACTAAGCACCTTATGTTGCAGTTTGGAAATAAGATACAAAATTTTAGGACTAAAATATTATTGAAAACTCTTTGCCTAATTTAAATTGCTGAACTAAAATCTTGTTTTCCCTATAGTCCAGTAAAATGCTTCATATTCATATTAAAGAATGCAAATAGACTTTGTTTTTCCACACAATCGACTGGTATAAAATTATTAATGTTTTGAGTGTCTGCAATAAAGGAAAGCAGTCTATTAATATTCTTAACACTTTTTTATAAAGAACACGTTACCTAATTTCATTTAAAGCTGTCCGATCAGAAAATATGAAATGCATCTTAAATATAATCTGGGGCTGGGTGTCTAGTGTGATTTGCCTTTCTATAGCATCCTGGAAACTTGTCAAGGTCTCACGAAAACATTTCCAGGCCATCAAAGTGGGGGAAGGTGGAGAATAGGACTGAATAAGAAATTGTAATTGTGCAAGTCTACAAATTTACGGGAGTAAGTGCACTGTTGGGATGAGGGTTGAACAGACAGGTGTCCCCAATGCTGTGTTTGCTCCACAAGTTACTACTCTCTTAGGTCAGCAGGAGATTTCTATATACTGTTAATTCTTACCTCCAATGCCTTTCAGCAAGTTCACGGTTTCTTCTTTCTAAAACGTACTCATCGATACAGGAAGCCACAAACACAAGGATTATCAATTGACACACAAACTGGTAGCAGTCATTCCCAAGCCTGCCTTGTCTAAAAAGTGGTGGTGATAATACGCGGTCTTTTTTTTTTTTTTTTTTTTTCCTTCTCCCCCTTCTCTTCCTCTAGCAGTGTAAGCAGGTCTAGAATTGATTGTAGCCACTCCCTGGTTGGCACTTAGACCCCTTTTCTTTGTAGGATCTTGTCCTCTCTCCCTATCACATGAAAATGGGTTATTTGGGAGGGGTGCTTTACTGTAGAATGTTTTTCTCTAGATTGATACTAGACTGAATGCGGTGCTTGTCTACCAGCACAGCTGGAGATGCTACCGTCAGAACGCCAGCTGAGCACAGGCAATAATGACCTTTAGCCCCTAAAATTAGTGTCTCTGGATACCAAGCCACTGTGTAGGAGGAGCCATATTTAAAGAGAACCTCAGACGGTCATGTCGAGTTACTAGCTGCCTGGGGAGTTGCGCAGTATGTGCCATGCTTGTTAAGTCTACCTTTCAGTGAGTGGTATAGAGTAGCACTTAAATGTGTGGATGCCCTTGACTGTACACTTAGGCACCATGGCATTTACGTGACAGAAACAGTGTATGTAATGTGTGGAGGAGTAACAGCCTAAAATGAAGGTGATGGATTGAGAGGTAGGCAGACTTCCTTTGATTTGGTCATGTAGACATTAAGAAGAGCCGACTTGGCTCGCAATGATGTGAGGAAAGCAAAGGGAAAAAAGTGGAGAGTTCACTTATTGGTTGTCTAGATGGGGCTTCCACCCATTAAAACACTTTCCTGTTTGCCTGCCTCTTGCAGGTGGAAACCACTGACGTTGCTGAAGCATTGAGAACCTTGAAAGCACACTTATTCCAAATTTTAAATCTTATTTGTGGGAAATCACTAGAGGGGTTAATAAAAGCTGGAAACTATAGAGGAATATTCTAGCTTCCAGGAGTCTCCAGAGGAAGACCTGAAATATTATGGTGAAGTACCAGGAGGTAATTTATTTTCAAAGTTTACGGAACCCAGTGAAGCATAAACATGAGGATAACAGAAACCTTATGCACACATAGCAAAAAAATAAAATCCTTCGGATTTTGGATTCCTGGAACTCTGCACTAAACAGTCTTGAATTAACTTTTTTGTGACTCTTCCAATTTAATTTCTTCAGGTTGGCCAGTTGCAGAGAAACAGCTGGTTAAAGCTACTGTTGGACTGCTAAGAGAGAAATGAGGGCCAAGACTTCCTCACTGAAATTCACCTCCCTGTCAAGGGGAATTGTGAATTGCTTTTCTTGAAAGAAAGCAGCATACCAGCATTCAACTTAATCTATAGTTTCAACCTTTCCAAGGCATATAAATAGCAATTTGAGCCACTCTGAACTTGCATTAATGCCTAAAATTAATTGAATATATTTTAAACACTCTGTTTTCACTGAGAAATTCTTCAGTAGATTACATGTAGGCATAATTAAAGGATGCTTAACATATTGCATTACCTGGTTTGAGGATATTTTTATGCTACTATGAAACAGTCTGCAATGAAATCTGATATGAAGAGACAAAAGGTTAGTTGAAAGCAGACAAGAACTGAATCATTGAATTGACTACAGAACCACATTGTGCAAGCAATAATGTTCCTTTCCATTCATTACTGCAATTATAATTATGGAACCCAAAATACTTAATTGGCATAGCATACTCTTCACACTGAATAGATTGCATTGTTTCAGTTTTTAAAAATAAATCCCTCTTATGCATTGCAAATGCATGTACGTGTTCCTCTCTGGCTCTCAAGAGGCTTCTTTGTTTATGTGATGAATCATTAACTGAATTATGGATCCTTGCTATGTAGCATCATAAACAAAAATCAAGTGAGGGAGGATCTCTTCCAAGCTTCAACTTTCGGCGTTTCTGGCAATCTTGCCAACTTTTTCTGTCTCTTTCCAAGTGGAGAATCCAATACTTGAGAATTGGAAAAGGACGGTGGAGTCATCTCACTCAGTTTTTCCCCTTGACTGGATCTGGGTTGTTTGCCCTAGTGTGTCTCATCCAGTTAAAGACCACATCTGCACTAGAAACTTTTGCTGTATAACAATGTCTGTTAAGTGTGTTTAATCTATTGTGGCTCTATTTCTATTCCAGTGAAATCTCTAATATAGATCTGTTTCTGCCTACCCACAAAAGCACTTTTGTATATAATTCACTTTAGTCGAGGAACTGATATAAACTATACTGGCAAAACCACTTTCTTGCTGAAATAAATTGCGTCTGCACTATGATGGTTTGCTGGTGTCGTCATACAGCAACCTTTTGCTAGTGTAGACTGCGAGAGTGAGACTTATCGGGATGTTAGTCTTCAGAATTGTTTCAGGGTTGTGGTTGATTTTTGGTAACCCTGAAGTATGTTTGCCATGACTAAAACATTAATAGATTCTTTGATTTTTAAGGCTAGAAGGGACCATTAGGTCATATAGTCTGACACCTGTATTTCACAGGCCATTCAATTTCATCCAGTTCCCTCTGTATTGAGACAAATAAGGTTTTCAGCCAACCCTCCCCTCTCTCTCTCTCTCCAGCTGTCTAATCAGTGGAGCACAACTCTATCGACCACATAATGTATGCGTCTCCACTGGCAGATCAGTTCTGCCGACCTAAATTGAGGTAAAATTTGACTTAATAAAATCACCTCTGCAAGTGGCTAATTGTATGGGTTGAATGAGCATAGTTTAAGCAGAGCACAAAGTAAATCGATGTCATTGGCCTCTGGGAGGTATTCCATAATGCTCTGCTGTGATCGCTCTGGACATTCGCATTCTGCTGCACCATGGCCAGGTACACAGAGAACAGCTCCTCCCCATAAACCCCAGGAAATTTTGAATTCCCATTTCCTGTTTGATCAGTGTGGAGAGAGCTTGGCAGCAGAACTGATCATGGTGACTGCATGCCCCAGACACGCTCCAGCCTGGAGTCGACCTGAGGTCTTGGATCTCATTGGTCTCTGGGGCGAAGGGTCTGTTCTGGTTCAGCTCTCAGCCAGCTAAAGAAATTTGGATATCTACGAGAAGATATTGCGTGGCATGTTGGAGAAGAGACACGAGGGGCACGCAACAGTGCCTCGTTAAAATCGAAGTGCTGAGGCAGGCATAGCATAAAACTAGGGAGGCTAATAGTTCTGGTTCAGCACCAAAGACATGCTGCTTTTATGAGGCGCTACATGCGATTCTCGGCGGAGATCCCACCACGCAGCATAGATACCTTAGAGGAATCTGAGGCCAGGATGAATGAGGATGAGTCTGTGGATGAGGAGGAGGAGAACGGGGCAGGCGAGAGGGGTATCCCTTCTCCTGGAGAGCCAGGAGCTGTTTGCTACACAGGAGCAGCCCAGCCGGACGCAGGAAAGCGTGACTGACCGGGGTGCTGGGCAAGGCACATCTGGTGAGTATGTACTGCAAATCTAATTTTTGTGGTTCTATCCCCAGTCAAGATTCTTGTAGCAGTGAAAAAGAATGGGGTGTGGTGGTGGGGCTGGGCTTCTCGTAGTTGGTGTGCTTAAGCATAGGGTTCACCCCAGAAAAGATTTATGTGCACAGGGATGCTCCGAGAATCCTCCATGGATATCTCTAGGAAGCTTTCGTGTAAGTACTATGCAATTCTTTGCAGAAGGCTTTTTGGGAGGGTAGCTTTATTTCTTCCACTGTGATAGGACACTTTCCCCCGCTGCTCTGTTATTAATTGTGCAGGCATCATGGCGGAACACAGCATAATATCATAAGGGCCAGGCCTGTAGCCAGATGCTTGCAGCAAATCCTCCCTTTTCGCTGGTGACCCTCAGCAGACTATCATCACTCACGGTCATCTAGGGAAGATGGTGCACATTTACAGTACTGCCCAATACACTTTTTGAAAGTGTCTGTTATTCCACAGCCATGGATGGTCTCTTGGGTCAGTAAACTGCAAGTTCCTACACAGGACGTTGTTGCTATGGGCCTCAGGCATCTGCAAACGGGTGCCCATATTTTTTCTCAAGGGACGCTTAACTCCTACCAACCCCACGCCCTTTGTATGCCTCTTCAGAACCTGTTTTTGGGAGGGCAATGGGAGCCCCATGAAATGGCTGCTCTGGGAAGCAGGGACTTGTGCAGCCTGTGCACCGGAGATGTCCCTAAAATAGATGCACCAAGTGCTTTCTTACCATGGCTGGAAAGGCACTCCGACCCGCGCAGAGTTCCAAGAAAGTGACCTTTCGCATACGAAAGTTCTGCAGCCACTGCTCATCATCCTACACTTTCATAACTGTGATCCCACCAGTCACTGCTTGTTTCCCAGGACCGGAAGCAGCATTCCACCAACTGCAGGTGGTGCGTGACCGCCTGAGGCAAATGGGAATTGTTTTGTTCTATGGCTTGTAGCGAACCAGCTTCAGTAATGTCGCAATTTTCAGTGCTGCAGCTCCTGTGTTGGCCCTGAAAATACTGCAGAATAAGTCGTGAGTTGTTTGTGATGCTCACAATGACAGTGCAGAGCTGAGAAGGCTCCATTCCTCTCAGGCAATGGTGTGTGTGCAGCAGAGAGTGAAGGGTTGGAAAAAATGGCACAAAAAGTTGACCATCTGTTTTCTTGGATTGGGATAAGAAGGGGGGAGGAGGATGTTGCATCGTGGGAGGATGACAGCCTTCCCAAATGCTCCTGCAGGTAGTTGCGCTGTGGGATAGCTACCACAGGTGCATGGCTTTGATGTCAATGTAAGTGCGGATGGTGGGGACGCAGTCTCCTGACGTAATGAGCATGGTGTGATCACACTCTTCCAACTTCTGCAGCTCAGCAGGTGAAGGTTGATTGAAACTACATCTACTTCACTCCGCAGTGTAGGCATTCCGTCAGCTCTTTGTCACCAATGGCTTTTAAAATTGTACAGCTAATGGTATAAAACCATCCGATACAGCACATCCATAAATTACTATGTTCAAAGTTGAAATTGAAGAGTGAATAGATGGCTGCTTGAAAGAATGGCTGTTATGTTCTAAAGCAACATGAGACTAGGTGGTTTCAGAAGTTGAGCATGGTTGGACTTTGTCATTGCACGGATTGGAGACCTCCAGAGGCACATGATGCTCATCCAGGCTGACAGCTGCTGTCCAAAAGGTTCCTGCTGCCTTTAGCTCTGTGCAGTAGATAGCCTTCCCACTTCTGGATTCAGGAGGTTTCTGGTTCAATTTCTTGCTGGAATGAATTCCTCACAAATAAGGATAATCCTTCATGTGGTGTTTACTCACTTGGATGCCTTTCTGTATGCTGCACTGTCCACATCATCCTTTGCAATTTTATGTATTCTTGGTAGGATGCACTTATTCATTAGCTGTTTTTATTAGTGTCATGGCTGAGGTGGTACTTTTATTCTGAGCCCCCATTTTCAGTGGTGTATAACTTTGCAAAATAGTTACATTTCAGGCTGAAATTTCTCATTTTTGTTATCTGTTTGAAGGTGAATATGTTCTGTAAAGTTACAAGAAAATTCACTGATCTGCAGGAACCTTTAAAATAAAATTGACACATTTTTTCTTTTTTTCCATTAAAAGGAAAGTTGATGCATTAAATTATATTAATTTGACATTGTATCTGAATTGGCTGACTTCTGTGCAATTAAAATCCCATAACAACTATAATTCTCTTGTGCCTTTATAGGGTCTTTCAATAGGAGATCAAAGTCTTGGGTAATATAAAAATAATCTGCTAATATATTGGAAAGGGACTGCTCTTTTTTTTTTTTCTGAGAGTAAATAAAGTGGATGCTGTTTGAAGTGTGTGACCACATCTGTCTTTATTTTAAGATGCACACAAGCTTTATCTTGGCTTTTATGTAGGTTTGATGGCCATGCAATGAAAGATACAATTGTATTGCATACACACAAGGAGGTAGAAATAAGGTTGCTGTGGAGATATGCTAAGAATTTTCTGACTTGCACAATTAAAAATTTCAACCTGAACGATGCATTGGCGCTTCTTTTGCAAAGGGTGCCCTGGGAATTGCACGGTTGGAACTACTGCTGCTGTAATTTTACTATGAGATGTGTGCTTGCCCTACAGATGAGGCAAAATTGTCGCTATATTTCCTCTTAAATTATTTTGCTTTACGTTATATCCTTCTGCCCCACATTCTGGGGGTGTATGTGAGGAGAGAGAATATGATTTCCTGTTGCAGTTGTTGGCTGCGTGTGTATGCTTCCCATGTGCATGCTGTCCCAGCTCAGCGCAGATAACAGACACCACCCCACGATTGAATAATTCCACATGACCACAGATCCGCTGAGCAATGAAGGTGCCCGCCCAGGTTTATTGCCAAACAAGCACAGCAGAAAGTGCCCTATACGTGCTACAAATGCACTTAATATTGTGTGCCCCTGACAATGGACCAGCTCAGTAAACGGCAGGACTTTGCGTTCCCCTCTTGGACAGACAAAGATGCTTCCTCTGAGATCCTCCTTTATTAATCGATGCAAACAAGTTGCATGTTCCCCTCTGACGTATGTAGTTGCCACCCCCGGAGGTGGCTAGGTTACCGCCTTTTGATGTGGTATGATACCACGCATTACCTTGTACTGAATGGTTTGGTCAAAACCTCTTTGTGCATCAAATTAACAAGACATTTCTATCCATTACAGTGTCATTTGAGGGGGTCAGTGAGCCCTCGGTATCTCTGAGGTATTAGGATCTCCTGGTGTACCTTTCTGGAATGTGCTTGTGCTAGTACTTTTTGGAATGTGTTATACCAACTCTGTTCTTGCTAGTTACAGTGAGCCTGCCGGCATTCACAGCATGACTTTTGCTCACTGTACTTTATACCAGATGACCATTATTTTAGCTCAGGCCCCATATCTGAGCTGTTATGCAAAACCTCATACCTGGCCTGTCATATGAGGCCTTTAGGCCTCATGTTTCAGGCTTTCTTGCTACTACATTTGTTTCCCCAAATACAACTTAGCAGTATAAAAGTTTAAACCCTCAAAGTATTTATATAGATCTGTATTTAAAATTGATTTTAATTTATTTAATTTTGATTTGAATTTGATTTAATTTTAGCGTACCTTAGAAAAGTTAAAGGGGAAGTAGTGGTTGTTTAAAGTTTTTGCTATTAAACAGTTAACAGAAGTGGAATGTGTATTACAAGCACATAACTCTAAAAAGCTTGGGTAAAAATTGTTACTCTTTTGCTAAAACAGGGTGCTCGCTGGGGGGGAAAGGAATACATCTTATAGAAGATTGTGAGCATCTATTTTAGCCACTAAGTATTGTTTAGTATAAAGTATTAGTAATGCACTTCCAGTAAAAATGAATGTCTGTACAACACTTGCAAAATTATAGCATGTGTTATAAAAGACTTGGCCCTTATTGTATTACAAACACACTCACTTAATCTGTGTATTAAGTTTTGGTTAATTAAAATGAGAAATATAAAACATGCAAAAATTTTATTAACTCACTCAGTGGTCAAGGTTGCATCCTGCAGACCAAAGACACCAGAAGATATCACAGGCCGAAGATAACAGTACACAGTGAAGAAACCCTAGACACCAAGAAAAGAAAATTAAGTACTTCATAAATAACAGACTGGTGTGGTGTATGCCATCTATGGGACAACTAAGTTGACAATCACCTAGAGCAGTGTTTCTCAACTGGTGTTCTGCAGAACCCTGTTGGGGTTCCGCGAGAAAGTGACATTGCGCTGCTGAGAGCAGCTGTTCTCCGCGCTGCTGAAAAAGGGAAGATGTCCCGGATTTTTCAGCGGAGGGTATCGAGTCTGGGTGTAATTTCCCCGTAGAGCCTAAAGGGTTCTGTGGGGAAATTTAATTGAGACACACTGACCTAGACAGATAGTAGCTGGACCTGGTTAATCAGTCATTTAATTTGAATTTGGCTACTCCGTCAAAACTGTATTATTGCTGTATTTTTGTGCTGCATTGCTGTATTACTGCTATATGGCTGTACACGATTTACGATTTGTGTAGCATTGCTGAACTGTTTCATATGAACACAAGTAAAAATTAACAAACCACTGAGTGTAAACAACATAAAGGCAAGGAAAAATCAAATGGGTAAATAGCTTGTTTGTTTAGTTACAGGGTAACAACACCTTTTGTAAACAGTGTGCCTTCCCTGGCATACTACTCACAATTTGGGGGTGGGGTTAGTGCCACTGGGCCCTATGGGAGGCATATTACTCAAAGCATTTTTTTTTTGGTTTGGGTACTGATGTTAAATCCTAACACAGCACTTTAATGGAGCAGCCTCCTGAACGGACAATAACCAGCTGGAAGACAGCAGCTTTAAGAAACAACTGGCTCTATGTCCAGTACTGGTGTCTCATAGAGCAAGACAACTAGGGGAGAAGAGAAGGTAGCAAAACTTACCTGTAGATGCCACTAGCACCCAGGGTAACCTCTAACATGGATGGACGGTCCGGTATAGTAATTAATCACAAGAAATTAATATTAAAAAGGCATACTTTGTAATCTAACTACTCCAAGTACCTGTTTAATGTCTTATGCACATACTACTGTAGTACACCCAGTAATAATGCCTCTCCCAGTACTTCAAAAAGACAGCCTCTTCCTGCTGATAATGCAGGTGGCAACTGCAATTACCCTGGTAGAAGTATGTTGCTATCTGTGCTACCTAAGTGAAGGACCGAACTACACCACCACCGTGGAAAGGCTCATCATGCTTTAATATAGGGTGGTATATGTACACACACACACACCATGCTCATAGCCATATATATTATTTGCAAGGGCCTCAATCATAAAACTGCATCCACCATCAAAGTCCCGGGCCTATCATTCCCAGGCCCACCATAAGGGACTAAAAGTAATTGAAAAATAAAATCTGTCCATCAGTTGTACAATGGAATGTGTAGAGTAAGTGACAGGGGGCATGAGTGTGTGGATGGCAATAAAAGGTGGCCATATAACTGGGTCACCTTCAGTCCATGCATTATGCTTTTCTAGGACAATGGGTAAACATCCTCCCCATAAAAATACAAAAAGAGGGGGAATGTAGAAAGTAAGAGCCTGAAACATAAGGCCTACTATAACAGGGCAGGTATGAGGCCTAGCATAACAGGTTATATGTGAAGCCTGAGCTAAAACAGTGGTCAAGTCTGGCATAAAACAAAGTTAGCAGAAGTCAGGCTGTGAATGCTGGCGGCTCACAGTAACTAGCAAGAACAGAGTTGGTGTAACAAACACATATTCCAAAGACCTACTAGTTACTACCACAAGCACATCCCAGAAAGGTATCCGGACATTCTAATACCCCAGAGATAACGAGAGCTCATTGACCTCCTCAGATGACACTATAATGGATAGAAATGTCTTGTTAATGTGATGCATAGAGATGTTTTGACCGAACCATTGAGTGCAAGGTAATGGGTGGTACCTTGCCACGTCAGGAGGTGGCAACTACACACGTCAAAGAGGCAATACACAAGTTGTTTGGATCAATATATAAAGGAGGGTCTCAGAGGAAGCATCTTTGTCTGGCCAAGTGGAGAATGGAAAGTCCTGCTGTTTACTGAGCTGGTCCATTGTCAGGGGCCCACAATATTAAGTGTACTTGTAGCACACATAGGGCACTTCCTGCTGTTTGTTTGTTTGTTTGTTTGTTTGTCAGTCAATAAACCTGGGCGGGCACCTTCATTGCTCAGCGGATCTGTGGTCATGTAGAATTATTCGATCGTGGGATGGTGTCTCGATTATCTGCGCAGAGTTGGGACAGCATGCACACGGAGAGCATACACACGCAGCCAACAACTGGCACACTAAGCTAAACATGAAAAAGCAAAAGTGTGGCAATACATAAAGAGTAGCTCCTTGAACTCCCAAATTGCTTTTGGGCATTGCCGATTGGTGGTGTTTCAGAATGAAAATGTAGAGTATGCACATAGCTGTTGACTTGGTCTTGTAATACAGCACATGAGATCCATGAAATACTTCACCAGAGTGTGCATTGGCAGAAACCAGTTCATTTAGTCTTATATGTTAGATTTTTCTTTTCCTTGGCGGCTTCTGTTGTTAGATAGATACACTCAGATTTCATCAAATTCCATTTGGCCACTTAGCTTTAATCACGCTAAAGGTAACAATCTTGGCCACCATTTCGTGAAGTAAACCTGCTGGTGTATCAGTAATTATTGCACACTGAACTTTGTAGGTACTTAATTGTTAGCCTTATTCTGCCCATTTCTTCCTCCTCCCTGCCCTCAAGGCATGGATTTTATTAACTTTCACCTTTCCTTGGGAGGGAGTTCTACTGCTACAATAATGCTTTGCGGGAAAGGCTATTTGAATATTTCAGTATCCCTCAAAGTGCCGTACAGACCTTAATTCACAGTTTCCCTGTGGGATAGGTCCAATAGATAAGTCATTGCATTCCCATTTAAAAAATGGTGAAAATGTGGCAGAGATGTGTCCCAAGCGATGAGGTTAAAATCAAGAGCTCTTTGATCCCAATCCCATGCTCAGTCCTCTGGATCACGCTGTTTTATTCAGTATGTGTCCTTTTATGAGGTGACTATATATTGTAATAACCTCTGGATGCACCAAATAATCTAAAAGGCCTCTTCTGCCTTGCATCTGTAACTGTGGTTTCACTATCAGTGAGATCTGAGCAATGTGTTTTATTATGGATATCTTTAGAATAGATTGGAAAAGGGAAAACAGGAGTCTGGTATTTGGCATTTGTCAAGAAACTGCTTTTAAAGTAGTTGTACAATTTAGGAGTCCATTACACAGCTGCTGCTCACTTCTTGAGTTAATTTTGTTATCCGGCTTCTTTGTGTCTCCAGATTGTATCAGTCACTTGTGAGAAGCTAGGGATGAGTGTGGCACCTGTGACCCAGTACATTGGATGCTGTTTTAAACTAAAAAATAAAAAAAGCTTTAGCTGTGTGGGCTGCAGGGATTTAGTGCTGTCTGTCATCTTATCGTTCTTAAGAGGTACATCTGTGGCTGATTCTAAGTTCATCCTAAAGCTGCTGGGAAGAATCTGAAGTTTGTAACATATGATAACTTGGATATCCTGATATCTCACCAGGTGTCCTCTATAACTACATGCCTTGTCATATTGCTTTTTGCTCTAGAAGTTTTGTACTCAGGTTAGAATAGATTTGGGTTTTTCTGTTCTAAAACAATTAAGAATTGTTCCAGTAGGCTTGATTTCTTTCTCTTCCCCCCTGTCCCCTCTATGCATTATCCACCAATCCTAAAACAAGGGGAATTGTCTCCTATGGTGAGTGCCCCAGAAGCTACCTGTCAAGGGACTGCCAATCTGAAATTTTGGTTTTCTGGAGTTCCTGCCAGAAATTCTCCTGCTACACTGAGTGAAGTGGGCAGTCTGGTATACTTTTACATAATCAGGTGTACTGCTTTTAGCCACTGAGGCTGCAGGAAGTCTTCCTCAAAGAAAATTAAGAAATCTTTTTAGCTTCACTGTTCATGTTTGAAAGAATTTCAGGAGGTTCAGTCACATATCTCCGTGAACTTTATCTTCAGCCTTTCACTAAGGCGGCTCTCAGAATCCACTGCGTTATATATTGCAGTGGCTAATGCAGTTGTGTGCACAGGGTGCTAAAAGTTTCGCACTCAAAACAGTGATGTCTTAATAGCTGGTAGCCTACTGTATCTGAAACTGAGCAGCTAGAAGATACTAGTCTCCGCAGGCTGAGCAAGAGCCAGTGTCTGTGCAGCAGGCACCCCAGGATGTTGCTAATTATGCAAATCAACCAAGAAGCAGTGGAATGACCAAGTACAATTGTCTCTGGAATTGCTAAAGGATTTTTTGACAAAGGAAATGACCTCGTTGTAAGTCCTTCAGGAAAAGTCCTTGGAAAAGAAGCAGGATAATCTTGATAGCAGTGCTGACTGGTCTAAATGTAGCAATTGAATAACACCTAGGAAACATTTCCATTACTTTCAGGGGCCATCTACTTTTATCCGTTCATCGCCGTACTCGGAGGCCAAAATCTAAAAAGGCACCTAAAATTCAGGAAGGCACATATCCTTCATTCTCAGTGAGGAAGATGGTCTTTCAGATTACTCTGTTTAAAAAGACAACTGGTCTTAAAAGTCCTTGATGTGAGGAATCCACCATTTGCTCTTGGTATATTGTTACAGTGGTGGTAAATTCTCTGCATTCAGAAGCAGGAGCACAAGTATTTTCCGAGTACACCCAAGATACAGCGATCCCTGAATTTTCTTGGTGGAGAATGTAGCATGCTTCGAGGGCCCCAAGGACAGCGGCCTGACCAGTTTCAGAAATGATACAGAACACATCCTCCCCTTACCAAAAGCAAGCATCTCAAACAGAGCAGCAGCATTTGCATTATGGAATGATACCTTGGCAGGGAATTGTCCTATTTCTTTATCCCAAAGAATCCTCTTGGGGGTCCTCCCTTGGTCATTTAAAGAACGTCAGGGTTTCGGCAACCCCTGCAAATATCCCTGCCTGCCATCTGTTTGTCCTGAGTTACTGGCAACTGGTTTTTGTTAAAGAACATAAAAGTTCATCTGACCCTTTCATACTCCTAGTCCTGTTGATTGCTGGTCATACTCGTTAGTTGTCCTTCCCCAGTCTTTGAATGTCTCTGCAGATGGAAAGAGCTGTTTGTAATATGCTCAGACCATAACTTCCAATCTAAAACCGTTGTAAATATGAGCTGGTTTTGAAGCTGCTTGATTTTCATTGGCAAGTGAGGAGATGTGCTGAAATGCTGTGTGAGACACTTGAGTGAAAGAATTGAAATTGGATTTACAAGATACTATTCCAGCAAGTAAATGTCCATGGTGTTTATATAGCTAATCTCTATCCATCTACATTTGCAGGACTGTGCTCGCCAAGTGTTTAATGTAAACACTCTATTTCCAGACACTGGTCCACTTGCCTTCTGGAAATCCATCCTTTATAACATGGCAGTAAACCTTTGTACATAAAAAGCAAAACATCCCTGTGGTCAGAATGGTTTTACCTAACTGCACACACATGCTGCTGAAATTAAAGGACGGAACACTCACCACCTGTATCAACAATTGTGTGTAACCTAAGTCTTGTTTCATTTAAAGTACTCTTGCTTTGGGGGGGAAGGAGGGAAGTAGCTTGGCACAATGGATAAAGTACTTAACTCAAACTAGTCCAAGTCCTGCTTCAGGCCCTAATGGGAAGAGGGGGGGAGGGATCTGCCCTTTGCACCATCCCCAGTGGTCCAAAGACTACTTACCACTGACCATCTCCGTGCAAGGGACACCCAAGACTGCTGGTTTGAAGGCTGAGCATCCTTTTAACACAAGCTACCAGAAAGTAAGTATCCTGGCTAGGGCTGAAGTCCTTGATGGGACAGTGTTTGGGAACTCAGCTTGCTGCTGTCTGACAGTACATAACCACCAGATATAAGAGGAGCTTCTCTTCAACTTTCACAGCATTAAAACAGCACAAATAACTGTTATCTGGGCAATGATTTCATAATCCATGCTAAGTTTTTTGTGTGCCCCATGGTAAATGGAACTTTTACTCTGCATATGTAATTGAAAAGACGAGTTGGATGCTATGCCACAAAAATTCTAATTGAGTGGCAATTCTATGGTGTAACTTTTGTTATAATAAAGGTTCTGGTTATTGCATTTTGACGGTGCTGCTGGCTGGAGTTGAAAATTGAGGATGGCTTCAAAATTATTTGGGAACTGCAAGCCTGTTAGGTAGGACTTTGCTTAGAACTAGTTGGCTATGATAGCTGATAAGTTTTCCGTTAAACTTGCTCAGTTTTGAACTTGAGCATAATTTTCTTTTTTCCATCTCACAGTTCTTAAAATCCGATGTTGGGAATGTTGTTAGGAAGCTACTAATTCTTGTAATGAAAAAGATATTTACTCATCTATTGAATCCAAGTATATAGCGATGTAATAGGATGTACATATTCAATAACTGTTAGGAAAAATGCTGACACTTTTTCTATATTGTGTCAAATACAGTGGCAAATTTGATTACTTGGTTGCTTGGAAAAGATTACATGTACGCTAAGGATCCATTTAATATTTCACCCACCCCCATCTGTGGAAGTGGGGAGGACAAACACCGGGATTTAGGGGGGGAAATGTAAGGTGGGGGTAAATTGGCATCGTAAGGGAAGAATGCTGGAGAAGACTGTTCATGCCTGGAGATAATAATCTTGAATGCAAGGGATATCGAGATAAACAAAGTGGAGACTGAGGAACTGCAGTGGCCGTAGGGGAACACCTGGAGTTATAGGAAAGCTTTAACAGCTGACCATACCTGCTTGAACTGGTTTCTGTGTGTTGGAGTGCACAGGTTTAAAATGAAATTACGTAAATAGGAGAGTTATTCAGTGGATTTGGTACTGTAGGGCTTAAACACCAAAAAACCCCTTTCAGGTAATACATACAGGGCCCCGTGCATTCCGAGGTAGTGCATAATCCACCTCTTCAAAGCAGAATCGGGCTCCAAAAGCCAAACTTTAAATTAATCTAGCCCTTTTGGTTGCAGAGAGAAGTGTGAACAGGAGAGTGGGTTTAGTGTGCTGATGGTGGGCGGTGTTGGTTGCCTGTGATATACAGGAGGTCAGACTAGATGATATGGTGGTCCCTTCTGGCTATAAACTCTGACTGTATAAACCAATCTAGTGTATTGACTTCCATGAGTTTTTAGAGAGACTGAAATGATTGCTTTGGTAGACCTGTGCCTTTTAATCTGAGCTGCAGAATTCGGTATTTTTTTCCTGGATGCCATGGAATTTGCCGTTTTGTTGCATCCAGTTGTCCCAAAGTGCTTTCTGGTTTCCTTGCCTGGCTGAGCCTTGTCTGCAGCTGCCTCTTCATCTGCAGCTTTTTCCGCAAAATGGGAGAGGAGGGATTAATTGAATTACAGCACATGTTCTCTGTGCACTGGTGCATGGAGCCAGGTAGCCAGAGGTTTGGGGAGCCAAAACTGGAGTCCAGTTTACAATCAGGCTGGTGCGCTGGGCTGTCTGAATAGCACAGCAGCCAAGGCCTGGCTACAATCTCATCCCTTTCTTGACATGCCTGGAGGGAAGGAAGTGCTGAGCAAAGCTGCCTCGACCACATTGCAGGGGGACAAGAGTTGGAGAGATGGGTGGTCTCCCTAGAGAACTCGGTGAGAAGCCTTCCTTGAAAAAAAGTAATGCTCTGACTTTGTTAGTGAGTATGCAATTGAGCCATGGTCATGTGCCTTCTTGAATGGGTCGGGGGTATGAGACTGAGATGGAATAATTTGATATTGCCAGAGAATTTAGTAAGGATTGCTGCAGAATTTAAGGGTGCTTGCCATAGAGAGTTTGGTGCTGTTGGGCGGCATACCACATGGGTGCTCTGAATATAGACGTAGCCTTGAAATATGGTGGGGATTATTAGAGGGATACCTATTTCAAATATAGCAAGATTTTTTTAAGTGGCCAAATAGCTTCACCTACTCCTTGGTTCCGCTGAGTGTTTTACAATCTTTGTTACTGTTTTTAAATGCCTTTCTCTTCCCAATTGCAATGTGAAACATACAAACAGCAGGACCGCTGAGTACACAGAGAGGAAAGTGACTATTCACAGAGTACTATAAACTAATTTAAAAGCAATAAACATATAATTTTCTTTAATCTTAAAATTTACTAATCTTGTTTGGTTTTTTAAATTGACATCTTTTTTTAAACTTCTTTTTCGAATGAGCAGTAGATAAGAAGAATAAAAAGTCAATACCCAGTGAAGTATCCTATCTTTTAGGATGTTAAGATAATTGCCGAAACACTTTCTCCTCTGAAGCAAAAAGAACATGTGCTGCTTGTTTTTAGTCTTACAGGCTCTGTAATTAAATGGTTAAAATCAATAGACTGTTTGGAAGGATAAAGTAAAAACAATTTGGGACATTACTGTTTCATCTTTGGCTTAAAGACATGTTAGTTTGGAATAAAAGTGCCAAAAGCATTACCTGATGGCACTGCTAGGAGAAGGTGTTTAATTTTCAGTCGTGGAGTTAAGTTTTAAGAATTCAAATGTGAGAAGTGGAGAATGGAAAATTGCAGGAATTCATGTATTGCATTTCCCCCCATCTGCTTTGGGCTCAGACAAACTGGTGTTCAGAGGGGTCACTTCTGATTTTGACTGCTAGAAAAACAGTTTTACGGGGCTGACCTTAAGTACAAAATGGTCAGCAATTCAAACTCCTGCGGGGGCTTAGGGAATGGGTGTAGGTTATTGGTTTTGGCAGTGAAAAAGTTGGTTGGTAACGTCACTTAGACCTTTGCTTCAAAATGCAGAGAAGCTGAGCAAAAGTCAGGTGTGCTCTACTAAGCAATTCATTATTTTCATTGGCACGGTGCATTGCTCGCTGCTTTGGAAATTATCTGAAATGTAGGCTAAGTCGGATAAGGTCTGTTGCTTTAAATGTTGCTGTGGCAGACTCTTTACTTCTTAAAGACGTTTGAGTATCTCAGATGTACACCGAGTATTTTGTGTGGGGGGGGTGTTCAGAAATCCTGAGCTTGATTTTTTTTTTTTTAAAGAGTTTGTGAAAGTTGGACAGAATAACCTTGTTGTCATCTTACAGGTGAACATGATGGGGAAAAGCAGAGGGTGGATGAATGAATCTCTCATTGGAGAATGGTAGTGTTGCATATAGTTGTGGAAATGAAATCCATATATATACTTGGACTGCAGACAATTTTTTCCAGGAAATGAAACAAACTCAATTATGAAAACCAGGCCATCTGTTACCTATCCTTGTTCTCCATTTGCTACTTGCACATGAGAATTTATCAGAAGTCTACTATTGTTGAAAATTGAAATATGGTTTCTGGTGATCTTATGAAGGTGGCCTCAGATGGTGGGGAAGAAAGGGTTAATGACTTCTTAACAAATGAAGTTTCATCTGTTAATGAGGCTGGCCTCCTAGAAGGCTCTGGGAATACACTTGGCAGGGAAAAGAGTAGAATGTTCATATTTTCAGGCATTGTCTTTAGGTCAATTAAGGAAGCTGCAGAATGAATTTTCTAAACTGAATGTTAAATAAGAGGACAGTAGTTAAGCAATGTACCATTCCACTAATGAGTGCTTGGCACAACATGCTGAGATGAGCCACTGGAGTTGTTACTGATGTTAATGCACTTTCACAATGGTGCCCTTAGGTCACTTATTTAGGTTTAAAATAAGCAATTTTTTCCTATTAGTAAAGACAGGAAGAGTGGGATGGGCTGAGGAAAAGGGAAAAGGAGTTAAGCTGTAGCCATGCTCTGCTTTGCCTTCTCTGTGTGGGTTATTGGTGTTCAGGCAGAACTTTGGGATTGAAGTGTGGGGGAAGATGTAGAACTATGTAATGTAAAATCCCGGGTAGGGTGCTAAAGACCCACTCGCTTAGTTTATTTAAAAAAAAAATCGTGTTTGCTGAAGTTGCAGTCATTTTGGTCAGGTGGGATAAACTGCAGCTTTTATGCATCCTCTTCTCGGACAGGTAAACATCAGGATCTGCTGCACTCGGGACGGTTATATGAGAAACATAAGTGATCAACTTCCATCGTGACAAATGGAAACTGTCGGATAATTTTTATCCCCAGTTATACAGCGCTGGGACCAATTTTTCAGGTGGCATGTTGGAGCCATTAGAAAGAAATAAGTAAACTATACTGCATTCCATCATTTTTCTGGCAGCTACCCAATGATCTGTAGCCTTATTACATGTATGTTTTTATATAGATATTTTTCTCTGGGTTTCTGCAAGGATCCTATTTAACTCTCTCCTGACTTTCTGGAGGTTAGGGGCATTAAATAAATGTATAGTCAAATCCTTAATGGAAGCAGACAATGCAAAATGTTGGCTGTAGTTCTGTACCAATGTTTTTTCTGTTTCCTTGGTAAATTGATGGCCGATATGTTAAGTTTTCATACATATGTATCTAGAATGAGGCACTCTGAGCTTTGCTGGTGTATATCGAAGGCCTGTTAAAATTTAGGGCACTTGCCTGTAAGAAAAGAATGATTTATGTTCTTTCTTTGGTGAGAGTAGTCTACTGAAAACCCTGACAATATTGAATGGAACATACATTAAAATAGGCAGTCAGATATCTCCACTCCCTCTTGCTTATCAAACTGGGGTTAAATTGTAAAGCTGTTTGCTGGTTCTGCAACAATTTTGAGGGTGCTAAAACCATATTTTTATCTGAAGTATTAATATCTGGAGGCGTAAGAGTGGCAAATACTATGCAAGTGTCTCTTGCTCTTGGTGAGGTTCTTCAACAGTCTGTCTAGGTAAGGCCCCACACTTGGATACTTTCTAGAGTTCAACTAAGTCTTTGGTGTTTCTTTTTATACTCTACCTTGTTACTAAGAAGCAGAAACCTTAAATGTTAGCTTGAGTCTCAAAGTAGAATATCAAAATTTTGAGCATCATTTCTAGTAAGAGAAGTTTGGTAGTGCATTGAAGGAAATTACATTCTAAGTTTTCTTTAGATATTTTGAGGGAAGTTGAGTTACTTTTGCAGAAGCTGAAGGGGGGAATGCTATATGCTTCTTTGTACATGCCCACACAACTCTCAGCTGATAGTTACCATTCTACATTTAGGCCAAAGGGGGGTTCTTTTTAAGCAAAGGTTTTCTACTAAAACCTGTTATGTAGATCTAGTCCGCTTTCTTTTAAAGGAATAATAGCTGCAGACATTCTCTGCATACCATTGTAAAGGCATGAAGTTTCTGGATACAGCAATCAAAATGCCCTCTAAGTCTGTTGTCTGTGTTTCTTTTGCTCTTTTTAAACACCATTCTTGACAGTCATTTTGAGATGGGAATTCGGGTATTTTTTGGTGACTGACTTAGATTGCATGCTGATGTGGCAAAGCTTTCTACAGCTGATACATTTGCTTAACTAATTAACTAATTTACAAGAACTGCATACAAGTTGTTTCTTTCACTGACAGGAAGATAAATAAAACAAAAGACCTCAATGGCTGCAGTTCCAGACATACTCTAACTTTTTGAAGACGTAATCCTTTGTTGCTTAGGTTGACATAATAAAACAACTCCACTTAGTTAACGCAATTCCTGCAGAGGAAATGCCTGGGATTAGCTTGTGTTAAATTTTGTTTCCAGCGGGAATGTCTTTGACAAACTTGCTATCTCCTTTACAGCAAAGTGGTTATGAATGCTTGGCATAAAACATGGTAGTAAAATTAATGTGTCCTTTTGCATGTGTCTTTCCAGGCCAGTGGATTGACTTCTGTGTGGAGACAGAAGAAATCTGATGATGGAGGTCTTTTGTCCATATGAGTCGCAGGGCAGCTCAGACCTGACAGATATTGTTACGCCTTCAGCAGAGAGGTGCCCCTGAGATCAGGCCCCTGGTTCTTTGGAGTCAGTAGTTTGAGTCCCATTTATCGGTGGAAGGGAGGGAATGGAAAACCACACACAAGAGTGCAATTTTTCCCCCCACCTCCGGAGATCCCCAAAACCCGCTACCCCTGCCTCTAATCCCAGAGGTGGTGCATGTAATGTTGAGGGGTGCTGCTTGATGGCTGCTCAGTCTAGACCTCCGTCCTGGTGGGGTGCTTCACCATGCGATTGGACCGTCACCGGCCCTTGAGGCACATGCGCGAGCTTCAGTCCAAAGTGTGCACGACAAGTCCCAGTTGAGCCATGTCCATCACAGCCCTTCCCTTGGGTTCACCTTCACCCTGCGGCAACACAGTCCTTCCCCTTCCACCCCCTCCCCGTGGCTCCTTCGAACTGTCCTCCAATCCTCTGGCTGCTTGTCCCACTAGGCAGTTGTTCCTCCTTGACATGGCTGTTTGCACTTAGGCGTCATCTGCTGGCTTAGTACAATGTACTAAAAGCAGACTTTTAAAAAAAAAATATATATATAAGATTATTCTCCCTCATGAGCTTTTGTATCTCACTTGCTTCCTTAGATCAGAAGCTCCTCATGGGAGAAAGCTGCCTCTTTGTGTTGCCATCATGTCATAACACTTTGGGACCCAGTTCCTGATCAGATCCTTTGGGTCTTTCCATTACACACACACTAAAAAAGCTAGCTCACGCCCTATGTGCAGGAGAGTGTAATTTCACATTTCCTTTGCATTGCTGTTACTTTTTGAGTCTTGCTTCACAGTGGGGATGCATTGTGGACATGAACTTTCAGCTGCAGTCTTTAAGCCTTCTTTTAAAAAGACACTTCTTTTATGAAGATTATTTCTGTATTTGAAATCTGAATCAGTCCTGTTAGCTGGAGCGAACTAGAACACAGATTTCATTGCTCTGGATGTTAGGATGTATTACGTAGTTTGAATTCATTTGAAATAGAATAGAGTTCACACCTGATTTCCTTTTGTTATCCCAGTGTTAGGGACAAAGCAAATCCAAGGGTCAAAAGAAATCTATTCAGAGCTTGTGAAGTTGCCAGAGTTACTATTTAAGGTAGCTAGCTCTTTTCTGCAGGAGAAACATCTACTTCTGGCTACCAAAGATAGAACTGCCATGCTGAGGTTGGTCAGCAGAGTAAAATGGTTGTAATTCTGCAAATTCTACAAATTGTAAGGACGCTTTCTGCCCCCTCAGACGCACCAGTTGGGACATATGGGCTTTCCAAGCTGTGATTTGGAACATTTCAATTTTCAGTAATGGGCATTCATCCCTAACTCTGGTGCTGCTTTGAATGGTGACATGACTTGTAAGGTTATGATAGTGACCTCTTCCTACAATGTAGTTCTGTGATAACTGTTTACTGTTGAGTAACCTTCCTTTGCAATTATAATTCTGCTTCATGGCAGCTAGATGGCTATCCCTTATTTCTCACTTGCAGGCTCCTCCATTAGAATAAAATTATTTTCCTGTCTAGGTATGTTGGCTCTTTCTTTTAATGCATTGTACACTCCCCCGCCCCCAAATTTCTGGAGAAACAAAATAGCCAATGCTTTATTCAAAGGGCCAGTACATGTGCATGACCCTCTGGTTTGAGGGAAACAGGAGTCAACTTGGTGCTGTGGGTTAATCTTTAGTTAAATTGTACCAGCCTTGTGAAATCATTCTACTTTGTACACATTTAGGACTCAGCCCTGTTTGGGATCTCCTAGAGCAGAGCAGTGTGAGGACAGTATGACTGTGTGTGGGCACAGAGATCTGCACTTGTAGCTTGATGATGAAGGATCAGAGCCTTCATCCATTGTAGGGTAACAGAATAATGTTCTTCTGCACTATGGCAAATATTACAGAATGCTGACTGTGAAGTTGTAACAGACTCATTAGAATATAGGCACTTGCCAAGAAGGGTGTAGCAGGCTCTTTAAATACATCAGATTTTACCTGTTCATCAATGTTCTCCTTAAAAAGTAAGTGTTCATTAATGCCATTACATTTAATATTAAGACAACTTCCTGGGATACAGAACCTCTGTACTTTTTTAAAAGGAGCTGTAAAATTGGCCCTTTTACAGAATGATTAGCCTCTTAAAAATATTCAAAATTCTTGTGACAAAGACTAACATCTTTCAGGAACTGGCTCTTTAAACTTGGTAAACTTACAGGTAAAACTTTTAAATGTGTGTGCCAGTTTAAATATTTGGTATGTTAACCAGCCTTCATTCTAAGAAATGCGGGTAGATAGACCACTTCAGCTATAAAATTGCTGGGCAGGATTTAACCACGTGTGCATCAGATTGCTGCCAGCTGGAGAACAGGTGCACTTAATCTATATTTCCCTTCCATTGACATGAGGAAGAGAGGCAAAAAAAAAGAGGCTAATATCCTTCTGGTTAATACTCACTGAAATGAAAACAGATCTGTTTTTAGGACGTTTGCTGCAGAGGTCTAAAATTATGTGGCAAGTTTGCCAAATTGACAAAGAGTGTATCTTCAGTTGAACTGTGCAATTAAAGCAGTGCTGCGGTTACTTACAAACCAAAGCTGTGTTCAGGATTCCATGGAAAATGTTATAATAGATTTTTTTAAAAGAAAAAGGCAGTATTTTAATAAAACAAATTTCATCATAAGTGGCACTCTCTTATAAACTGCTGTGGAACCATGAGAATAAATTTGACTCTCAGCTGGCACTTTTTACCTTGATGAACAGTTCGGACAATATTTATCTGATTTGTGTACTCATTTCCAGTAAAATGAAGTGTGCGTTCAGGTTCAAGACTAATGAGTGAAACTGTATTGATCATGTACTCCTTAAACATTAATACACTTAAGAACCTTTCTCCTCAAAATCCTTCACCTACCTTCCTACATACATATAATAATGACACTTGTAGCCTGAACAATTTTTACCTTAATAAGATTATGTATTGGGGTGCAACATGCCCTTATCACAGATAACAGGTTCTTTTCCCAGGTGGCTACTTAAAGTTAATGGAGAGGATGGAATTGGTGAAACACACAAACTTTAATATAGACAACTATAATTGAAATCACAGGAAAGGGTCAATATGCAGAACGATTAGAGTAAGGTAAGTACAGTAAGTGGTTTCCTGCATTGTTCACACTTGCAATCTTGCATTGTGCAGACTTGCATCTTATGGAGACCGTGGGAAACAGAGATGGAAGGAAAATAAGTGGTACCCATCAGAAGGGAGATCCTAATTTAGTTTACACAATCTCAGGGACCTGATGAACCCAAAGAAATGGGAACTGGGTATGATATTTTATACCCTTTATGGTAATATATACCATATTTGACCCTTAGCCCTGATTATAATAAAGTCAGTTACTACCTCTATCTGTATGTGGACTTTGGAGTGTCCATAATTAAGCATTAGTATCCATGAGTTACATCACTTATTTCTTTAGACCGCATCTACGTATCAGAATTAACAGTTGGATATTGCATAGCAACCTAATGACTAAAAAAAACCCAAAACTCTCTTCTTGCAGAATTCTGTGGTGTACTGTACCCGTTTGTCATTACTTGGTTGTGCCTCTGAATGAGCGTGCAAAATATCTGACCTGAGGTTATCTTCTTAGGTCTCTCTCATTTCAGCTACATTTGAGCCTTTAATAAACTACTCCCACAAAGCCTTAACATGATATGACAGGCCCTTAACGATAGCAAGCTTAATAAACCATTTACTTATGTTCACCTATGTGCCCCCATGCATTTTCCAAGCTAATAAGCAATGTACCCTTGTCAGTCATGTACTCCTATAATGCCATTTTACCTCTAGCAAACATAAAATCACCCTCGACCTGGGACAGTGTCATAGGTTATGTGGTCGTGTCAGGGATCAACAAGCTGCATAATTACAAAAATGCTTTGCTATGTTAAACCTACAATTAAATATACTAGTTGGTCACAGTCTGTTTTAATGGATGATTCTTGCTGTTCTGAGGATAGGTTATGCTGTTTTGCTAGAAGCTCACAGTAGATCAGAGTAATTTGGTTATGGGAATGGGCCAGATGTCAAAGAACAGAAATATGCTTTCAAATACCACTGACTTGCTATGACAACTAGTATGGTGAAAGATGTTTCTTGGCAATCAAAGGCATTAATAGCGGGTTTTTGTTGTCCACCTGTTCAAGGGGAGGCTTTTAATTACCTTTTTGGTTGCTGGCCAGTGTGATAATAACTGTACATGCTGCTTTTCATTCCTTCCCTCCGTTCCCTTATTTGAACACGAAGGAAAGATTAAATGTCCTTTCCAGAAGAGATGAGGTATTTGGAAAGTGTATCCATCTTATTGCAGATCCCAGGTGAACCTTCAAATCTTAGTATGCTGAGGGATGCACCGAGGGTGACCGAGGAATGGTTTTTTGGAGTCGTTGGCAGTCTTAATTCTTTTTGCATTACTTAAGTTTTACCTGCTGAACACCATCACGGTAAAGGCACTCCAAAGTTCCATCGCCATCTATACAAATTAAGAGAGAAACAGACTGTGTGTGTGAGAGAGAGAGAGCCTTCATTATGGCATTTCCTAATTGAGTTTTTGACTTTGCAATCTTAATTCTTTAAGATTGTTTTTGGGATGCAATTGCTAACTTATTTAAAAAGCTACAACCCTTTTTCCTCTGAAAATCCATCATATGGAACCATATTGACCCCCCGCTTGGACTATCAGCAGTGTTTGGCCCTTGAGAGTCACAGCACAGCCTGTACACTTGAGCTAATGCAGTGATTGGTAGCAGTAGTGGACTATTATCCTCTGTGTGTCACAGTTGCTGGGGGATAGGAGGGGGGTGGGGATGAGACACAGACTTATGCTGTGGGTTTCATAGATATTTGCTGACGACAGAGGAATGTAGAAACTGAAGACTCCTGGATATGACTTCATGAAGAAAAAAACCTCACACACACAAAAGTGAATAACACCTTCCATGTGAGACATTCCAGAGCAGTCAACATCCGTCTCCAGGTAAGTAATGACAGCAGCAGGTAGAATTATTTGGAGTACCGTGGTACACGAACACTTGGTTTTCCAGTTAAATGAAATGAACTGAATTTACAGATGTTTGCAGGGTTGTCGCTGTGCCAGTCCCAGGATATTTGAGAGACAAGGTGGGCAATATTTTATTGAACTCTGTAGCTTGAAAGTTTCCCTCTTTCCAAGAGAAGTTGCTCCAATGAAAGATATTACCTTGTCTCTCTGATTTTACAGATTTATGAATTAGGCTGGTTTCCCCATTGCTACAACCACATTCAAATTAAGTTTAGGAAATACATATGTGAACGCTCATTTATTGAAACTGCTTTTGTAATAGTTCTCGTTTCCACCTGTTTGCTTTATTCCTATGCTGAGTATTTAGTTAGGTCACTGCTTGTCAGTTGTCTTGCCCTTCTGCTTGAGAATCTGTGCATATTAGTGAATTCACTGCAGGCAAACAATTGGACTGGCAATGTAGCCACTTGAAATCCAGACATTCAAATGAATGGGCCATAACCTTTCAGGGCAGGCCTGCCAGTTACACAGTTGTCACCAAGCCAGTTTCTATTATGATGCTAAGAAAATTAATCCATTCTTGTGATTGAATGTCTGTTTTATGTTGAAAAATTATGCTTTATCATGCTGTCACAAGGTACTCTCTTTGAGCAGCTAAGTTACTGCATTAATTTTAGTAAAATTACAGAGCATCTTAAATTTATATCTTCGCTTGCTCTTAATTAACATTGCATGCTTAAAGAAGGAGCGTCTTCTCATTGGCCCGCTGACTTTGCTGCACTCTAGTTTTTACAGATCCAAAATAATAGGTTTAAGAAAACCTTTATTTGAAAAATGCAGAGAAGGTTAAATGTTTAAAACTCTGTGCCAGGACTTTATTGCTCCCTTCATAAACTCACCTTTGATACTTAGTGTCATGTCTAAGAAGGGGGAAGGGAAAATCATTGCCCGTCCCTCACTTAAACTTAAGCAATTTTAATGCAAAGGTCTTTTATCTGGAGTGGTGGCAGACTTCTAAATTCAAGGGACTGTTTTAAACATTGTCCATCTAAAAAGTAATCCTATTAAAATGAAGTGTTTTTTCAGAGTAAAGAATTCCCTCATCCTCCTGTCCCCAACACATAAGAGAACATAAAAGGCAGACTGGAGTGTCCTCTGAACAATATTGAACCAGTCAATGTGTGTGCTCAGTTATAATCTCCCTTCAGCACACACTCAAGCAGTTGAACCACCTTGAAGAACCATAACGTTTGTAATGAACGACTAATTTACAGAACTTTTAAAATTACAATTAAAATGAGGTTTCCTGAACCTCTCCTGCCCTATGCCCTGAACACCACACAAAATTAATACCCATATTAATGGTTGCCTGGTAGGCCTGCTTTACCTAAAAGTTGCAGAAGAATTTTTGTAGTAACCCTAAGTTTCACGTGTTTGTAACTTTCCAGAGTATTTCTCCTGTGGGCTGAAATTTTCAATGTTTGGTCTTCGCTTGAAGATCTTTTTCAAGTGTGGTGTTTTTTGTAAATTGGGGTGGTCCCCCTTTTTGCTTGTTATGAAGGTTTTTCTCTTCTTGGTGTTCACATTAGAAATGTGAGGAATGCCAAGCCTAGCCTTACCGTTCTTTTTACTGGAGGACTGGGAGTTTCAAAAAGATGTATTGTGATCTCCTTTAATGCAAGGGGCAGGGTGCTGAATCTTTAACAAATATATCCTTTCCTCCAATTGTTCACCAGGCATTGGCTTTTTAATAGGTTTTAACAAAAACTGAAGCCAGAGCTCGAGCGTCTGGCTGAAATACTCCATTTTCCAGCTTTCAGTCTCCAGCGATGTCAGAATTTCACTAGTTCTCCAGTTGCTGTGGTCTTTCAGTGCAGACAAGATCTGCATTTCTAATGTGAAAAAACAAATAAGAGGATAAGGGGAAAACAAAAACTTACATCAGGTTGTCTTTGTACACTGTTAAGTTTGTGCTCTTAATTATGTTGGGAGAGGTCGCCTTTAAGGGGAACTGTGAGGTTTTGCTCAAATCAGTTGTTTGTTCCAAAAGAACGTAAAACCCCCTTTCTTTTATTTAAAAAAAAAAAATTAATTGCATTTTTAGAGCACCAGCAAAAAGAGCTTAAATATAAACTTGCCAGAGACCAGGGGCTTAGTGAAGGATTAGTTCTCTTGATGGGGAGGAAGTAAAGTGAATGGGGAAAAAATCACTTCAAAGCATGCTCATTTGGTTATTTAAGCTTTTACCTGCCTAATGAATCTGCTCACTTTGCAGCATTGCTCCATAGTGGGCCTGGCCACAGCCCAGCAAGCTGAGGGCTTTTTGATTTGGCAGGCGGAAAGTGGTGGGATGCGTAGGTGACTCACTCTGCAAGTACTAGTTCCCTCGCAACCATACCACAACATAATTTTTAGTTTCTCCTTCTCTGTAGAATAGTGTCTGCAACCTGAAATGTCTCCTCTTGTTTTAGGGTTTTTTGTTCCATTTCTTCCATGAGCTTGGGTTACCTTATTACAGGTCTGGGATGCCATTTTTGGTAAAACGGCAAAGAAAATGATCATATAATTCAGAGAGGTTTGCCCTTGGAGTGTTTTAGTCGTGCGGGATGATAGGCGAGGCGCTTTATTGACTTTGAGCTCCTTTTGGAACTGAATTCAGAAAGCTGGGCAGTTCTGCAGCACACCTGCAAGACGCTCACTTGAATAGAGCTACTGAGAAAAGCATTTCGGTTATTGGCATTTTTCCTAATGCATTGTGTATATGTCTATACCACAGGGAGAAATGTGTGGTTATTGTTGAAATATTATCTACATGGCTTTTCAGAAGATGAAAGAAAGCCACTCTGCAGCAATAACTATTGTGGCCGTAGTATTGTGGTAATGCTTTGGGGTTTTCACATAGAGATGTGGCTCAATATATTTTATCCCTACTATGCACATGTTTAAAAGCATTAAACTGGATGCAGAATTTCTTCAAATGTTTGGTGGTCTGCTTTCTGGTGGCTGGTAATTATGGGTTGAAATGCAATTTAAATCACTACTTCGGTTTAGTCTACTAGAAACTAGCTAGTAATGCACATTACCTATTTTAGTAGCTATGCTGTATATTAAACATCAAATGTAGAGGTCATTGGAAGGAGTAAATGAATCTCTCTGAAACACTTTGAATTAATACACTACTATTTAAATGTATATAAACAGATTTCACTTTGTCATGGCATTTCACTGCAGGTTGTAGTCTGTTGGAAACAGCTCTAAGTGTCTGTCTCATAGCCCTAGGATGCAATAGTGCTTTATTCATCTTGGAAAATCCTTTTTAATGTGTTTTGTTAACTTTGCAGGAAGACTTTGTAAATATTGTCTGAAACAGTACAAATCCTGTTGCTGTTTCTCAAACTTACTTAAAGAAAATTCAAAATATAATCTCATAAGTATGCCTTGATTTTTATTTGTTACATGAAAGACAGTTATTTATTATTCATTACTAGGCAAATGAGATGCAAGCATTGAAAAAACCCAACAGCAAAATAGCAAACCTATGTTGCATCTCCAAATTTCTATATCTTGTTTACTCAGCTTTTCTAGTCCTTTATCCTCACTTAGGAGAATGGGGCTTCCTTTCTGATAGCCTGGAGTTGTGGGTAGAATAAGTTCTCGAGTCCAGAATGATTGTTGAAAGTGCCAGGAGAAGGTGGAATTGAGAAAAAAGTGAATCAAGATGGAAACATGGTCATTTGCCCAGGTTACCAGTGACCTAACCACAAAATAAGGAGATAATCTCATGACCTCTCCTTAATATTCTACTTGAACAACATGCAACTACTGCATTTAATTGTTATTCCTCCGTTCGTAATGTGTAAGTGAAATACTAGATTTAAAAAAAAAAAGCAATTTATTTTATCTTGGGTGTATTAAATTAGCTGTCAGCCACAATATACAGGTGAATGGTGACTTTTGAATTGAATTAACAAATTGTTGTTCCTGAGGCATTTTCAGTTTCTTGTCCATGATAAAAATAAACAAATCATTAGTCTAGATAACAGTAATAGAATTGTAAGAAAGTGCTTTAGCGTGTATTGTATTTACCTATATTAATTACAAAAATGTGATGCTCCTCCTGTGGTGTGCAGGTTAATGGGATAACTTTTTAAATGATTCAACTGGATACCAAGTTAACCTGGATTTATTTTAGAAACACTGTGTGTAAAACAAAACCATCACATCACTTTAAAGTTGAGGCTTTAAAATAAATCCAGAAAAAGCAAGGGAATTCTGCATTAACTCTGTTCAGTTCTCTTTGTGTTACCTGGGTATTGCATCTATGCAGGGTTATTACTAAATTAGCTACATTAGTTAGGCACAGTGAAATGAACTAAGGACAAAAACTTACGTCAGGATATTAACCACAACATGCGTTAGTATGATCTATCTTAAGTAGGGTTCTTAAGAGTCACAGAGGGAAAAGGCACTTGGCTTTTTTTTTTTTTTTTTTTTTTTAAAGTGAATCCTCAACTTTGTGGATAGAATTTAGTGCTAAGGGTGAACTGTACTGGCAGTTCTTTTCATGAAGCTTGCTCACAGGAGAAAAGAACAGTCAAATGCTGGTCATACAGCATGGATTTATTGTTTGAAAATCAAGGCCCCAGTGTTCTCACTCAGGTGATACCACTCTTAATGCACAGGTCATTCATTAGCTTCTTTCTGTTTCAGCTTTTAAATCATCTGTTCCACTTACTTGCTAGGCCCGTGTAAACCCATAGGTTTTATATAGCTTGGTGATGTTTGTAACTTGAGGTTTGTCATATGGTAGCATGTATCTTCTTAGTTGTTAAGGCTGTAGGCCTGGCCATATTCCACAGCTAAGGGACCATTATCCAGCTGCAGTTTGGCATCTTTAAACCATCACTTCTGATGGTCTCTCTCTAAAGCCTTGCATGCACTAACCTGTCCCCCTAAAATTGCCCTCCATTGCTAACATGGGTACATTTCCATCTGATGGCACACTGAGAGTGTTAGTATATGGAAATCTTGATGCAATCTGGACGTACATGTAAACTTGAATTATCTTTGAAGATTTTTCTTAAGAGTTATACATAAGTATGAAAAGGTGAAGCCTGGCCCTAATGGTGATGTGGCAAAATATCTATTGGAAGAATAACTTAAATGTTTGACTTATTAAACTTTGCTGGACTGCACTAAGAGTTTTGTGTATTAAACTTGGTCTGCATAAAGAAGTCAAGGTGAAAGACTGTTAATTGGAATTTAATTGACTTTTTAACTAGAAAAGCAAGTTTTAAGATGAGTTATCTGGGTCAAGCACCATGGGAGTTTTTCCACATGTTGCACTCTGTGTGACTGTACTTTTTTCAGCATTTTGTTCTGTGATGGTGGTTGTGCCTCAGGTTTTCATTTGAACTATGAAGTATTCATCTAATTATAAGGGTGCATAAATGTTACAAAATGTACTACTTCTGTGACTTTCACTAGCATCTTATTTTGCTGCAATCTTGTTCTATCTTCCTTGAGAATGAGAGAGAGAAATCAAACTGGTAAATTAGGCCAAAATAAACCTGTTAGCGTATAAGCATTGTAACGATTTCCAATATGCAGTATAAACTGGAAACAATTCCATTGTTTTTAGGTGGCTGCATTCAGTCCACAACACAATTTAGTAATATAATAAATGCCATAAATCTGGGGTCTTGTCTGCACCGAGGCTTTTCATCAGTTCTTCCACTGGTGGTCTTACACCACTGAAGCAATACCACTAGTAACATCTATGGATATAGTCTACTGATATATTCGGGACACAAGATTTTTGTAACCAACATATCTCCTAATCACATCAGAACTGGACTTTCCCACAATGTCTGCACCTGGTTTACACCTCTACCATTGCTAACATCATTGGGGCTGGATCCACAATGTTGTCAGCTGTCATGATTTTTATTGTCTCTCAGTAGCTGGTGTTTTCTCCTAAAGCTTCAGCCTCAGGATTTGATTATGTGATACTCTCTGCTTTCACTTACAAAAGAAGCTTCTTCTAGCTTTTGTGCTTGTGGAGAAAAACCTGTAAATGTGAATGCTGTACCCTTACCAGCTCAGAAATCAGGAGGTGAATATGAAGAAACCAATTCTGTTTTAAATCATTAGCTTATTTGAGCCTCACTCATGATTTTGGAGTGCTTAAGGTTGATGATACTGCAGGGCTGGTAGATTAACAGTGGACATATTGCTGAAAAATCTCAGTTTGTGTCCCAGTGCTGGTCAGTGTTGATGTTAATTAATGTATAGCATATTTAACTTCTGTAGCCCAACTTATTGTATACCTTAGCTGAACTCCACCAAAGCCTGCCTTCTAACCATCGTTCACTTTTCATTTTGCTCCCGCTTTAGTCTTCAGGCTTTTGTCCATGCTCTCACTTAAAACAGTCTTATGGTTTAGTCTCTCATTTCTTATGCACCAAATCACCACCCTGCCCTCCTTCAAATCCTGTCTCTAAAACTTTCAACACTGCGCTGTACTGAAAAGGGGGCTGAGGGTGGAGGAAGAGTAAAATACAACTGTGCTGCTCTGAAACTGGGCCACCCTACCCATGATCATTCATTGTGCGGTGTCTGCAATGTTTTATCTGTTCAGTTTAGAGTGTAAAACCCTTAATCTGACCTCTTGTATAAAACAGGCCATAGAACTTCCCCAGAATAATTCCTAGAGCTGATCTTTTAGAAAAACATCCAATCTTGATTTAAAGATTGACAGTGATGGAGAATCCACCATGACCTCTGGTGTAAATTTTCCACTGGCTAATCACTCTACCGTTAATCATTTATGCCTTATTTCTAGTCTGAATTTTTCTAGTTTCAGCTTCTGGCCATTGGATCCTGTTCTATCTTTCTTTGCTAGATTGAAGAGCCCATTATTAAATGTTCCCCATCTGTATACTTAAATTCTAATCAGGTTACTTCTTAACGCTCTCCTTGTTAGACTCCAGGAGTTCAATCTATTTAGTCTATCACTTTAAGGCATGTTTTCTAATCCTTTAATCATTGTCATGGTTCTTCTCTGAACCCTTTACTTTTTACCTTTATAAGACTTCACAGGGATAGAGTGGCCATTCTTTGGTTAACTTGCTTAAATATCACAACTGTTTCTTCAGGTTAAGGATTAATCACATGGGATCTCTGCTTCATAGAAAAGTGGAAGAATTCACAAGCATGCATGAACTTTTCTAACCCCCCCCCCTCCTGTGGGACCAATTAATTCATGTGTGGTCTTGTGTAATTGGTTAGGTTTCTTCCCCACAATGCTGGTAGAACTTACTTTTGATAGATTTATAGGAGAATTTTATGCTATGGTGTTGTAGCTGTGTTGGTCCCAGGATAATGACACAAAGTGGATGAGATAATATCTGTTAGTGGACCAATTTCTGTTGGTGAGAGAGACAAGCTTTTAAATTTACTCACAACCTGAAGAAAAATCTGTGTAAGCTCCAAAACTTGTCTCTCTCTCTCTCTGACAGAAGTTGGTTCAGTAAAAAATATTACCTCATCCACCTTGTCTTATAAGAGAATTAGTAGTCAGGGAGGCAAAACTATAATTTTATTAGGTAAATATTAGAGAGAGAGAGAGAGAGTAGTTTCCTCTTGTGATGTGATGAAATAAGCTTTGTCTCATAGAGCCTTTCTTTGCTGACTCCCTCTTATTAGCTCAGAGCCTCCCTGTGAGTGTGTGAGAGAGAAGGGGGGTGATGGGTGGTTCTTACTGATTACTTTCCTCTGTGTTCTGTGAAGTCTTTGGTTTATCTATCAGAGCAGTGTTTTTTCAACCTCTTTTTCATTGGCAGACCCCTACAAAATTTCAAATGGAGATGCAGATCTCTTCAGAAATCTTAGATATAGGTTGAAAATCACAGTAGTAGAGCACACCCAGAAGTGGATAGGGTGGAGTTGCACATTCTTGTCTCACTCTACCCTCCTCAATCTCTTAGCTGCTCCCCAAAATACAATATCTGTTGAAGTCTTTCAGTACCTGACACTCTGTGAGGCTGGTTTCACACATAGTCAGTACATTTCAGCATCATGAACTCCCTATTTTCATCTTTTAAGAGTGCTGTGGCTTGTTTCGATGCAACCTGGTGAGGCTCCTGACTGATTTTTTACTCCTAAGCTCCTATCTTTTCATCTTTGTTCATTCTCATAGAAATGGAATACAGCATGACCAATTCCTAAATTAGACTTCCTATTTTAAATATTGCATTTGTCTTCCCTCAGAAATATTACTCTACTACCACTTTGCTGCGTGCTTTTCAGACACATTACTTTTGAGACATAAAACTAGATGTCAAACTTTCATTTTTAAGGCGTGTTCAGCTGCACATGTGGCCTGCTTGCTGATGCCTCATTGAAAGCATGGGCAAACACTGCTCTTTTTTTCTTTCTTTTTTTTTTTTTTAAAGCTCTTGCTTAACTCGTACAACAGTCTGCATTTCTCTTCAAGTATTAAGTGCAACAGAATATTTGCATAAAATATACTTTGCTTAGGAGTTAATCTCTTGCTATTTCTTATTCTGCACCTAAATACAATGTTTGAATGTTGAAAGCATTTCAAATTTTCAGTGAAATCTTTCTGGTTAATTAAGTGCTTCTCAGGAAGCTGTAATCTGTGACTAAAATGGTTCTTCAGAATGGGTGACCTACTTTATCTTCGTAGTATTTATAAAATGTTATGCAGCACCTGTGAAGATATTAAGACCAATTTCATCCAGGAGCCTTGCTTTTCTTTTAATCTCTGCTACCAGTTAAAACATACTCCCCTATCTTTCCATTACAATATCCTGCAATTGTAGCAAAGAGAAAAGACTAGCCAACTAAAATTTCCACCAAAACAAATGGTATCGACACTTTCTGTGGTGGAATGGTGTCTGATTTCTCATAGTGTTGGTGGAGTGAAACGTAATTTGGATATCGGATATGCAATTCTTCAGTGACCCTTTCACACACAGTGCTTGGAGCGTCTAAGTGGGCTCCATTAAGAATCTTAAGGCATGTCTGCGTGGAGAAAGCCTGCAGGAGCTGGTGTCCACTAGCTATTCCACACGAACGCCCTGTGCGGACAGTGTTATTGAGCCCTCAGAGTGCCTTTGTGCTTTTTAGCGTAATGCGCTTTGGAAGTGAACTAAGCTAAATTTCCTGAGGGCATGCTTAGTATGTATTAAAAGCGTCCTCAAAAGGAGTTGGTGTGGTAGCTAGGGCACACCAGCTGTCCCAGGGTAGACAAGCCCGTGGTGGTGGTTTGGTTATAGGATGCTTAAATGCACCCCCAAACCAATCTGGTGAGTGTACTGTCGTTAGACATACACAGGCCTGTTAAACGGCCAGTGCCTCCTGCTTGCATATGATCGCCTACCACAGAAGAAGTTACTGCATCCAAACTCTTGCAACACCATGTTCCAGACAGTTTTTTACTATCTGCGTCTGGCCCGGGACGTTGAGTTTGGGGCTCGTAGCCACTATCCGTGTGTTTATGTCATGTCAAGACTAGACTATATTGCAACATGCTCTGTTGGGACTACACCTTAAAACTATTCAGAGGCTCAAGCTGGTGGAGAATGCAGTGGCACACTCACTAAGTGGGACATCGTATGGGGAGTAGGACACCAGTGCTCCAGAATCTGCAGTGGCTGCCTATCGGTGGCTGGATGGAGTTGGAGTTGTGTCCTATAAAGTTCTAAATGGCCTGGGAGCTGTCTCCCTGCGACCTTCTTCTCATGCCATACTACCACAGCTGCAGATTCATCTCATTATAAATGAGGCGGGGGTGGTCTGTGAAGACTGGTAGCCTGGAACTCCTTCCCCATCCAAGGCTGAAATATCCTGAATTCAGTGACCTTCCAGACACACTGCAAGGGAAACCTTATTTGACAGTGGTTTTTGGAGAGTGTGCTGTTGGTAAGTTGCCAGAATGAAGGGGTGGAATTAATATTTTGTGGGTGGCTGGCTAGCAGAGATGGTTGTGTTATTAATTACCAGGGTGCCTAGAGCCTTCGTATAGGCACCTGTTTAATAGCATTCACCAAGCTACTACAGTAATATCCGTGCAGGGTTTCCATATGCTTAAAACAAGTGACTATGTTGAGTACTGTTGGTAAATGCAGACTTCATAAAAGGTGGTTGTTGTAAAAGTATCTATGTGACCCACCTAAGCCTTAAACTCTACATTCTCCTCAAGAACTAGAGCTCTCACAGGAGGCAATTTATCTGGTTGTAAGTCTATTGATTTGCTTAACTTTCTAAAGGTAATATTTTTTACCGAAAAAGAAATCCTTAAATTATGAGCTATGGGTATTGCAAAAATCCAGTGTTTAATGCTCAGAGTACATCAGGTTCAGCAGAAGAGGTTACATTAGGCTTAATAGCCAGAGCTGTCTAAGATTTTGCTGTTACCTAGCAACAGGTGGAAACAGAGAGAAGGAAAGGTACTTGTCTGTTGCTGACGTGGGTGTGATGCTGTTTTGCTCTGTATGTTCTTAAAATCATGGTTTAAACCAGTTGATGTCTAGTATTAAATTCAGTGTGAAATAGCAGCACAAGGCAAAGGGGGGGTCCCATGTTTCAGAACCACTTCTGACTCAGTAGGTTCTGGCTTAGCATAGCCCTCCTCTGCTGATGGAGGTGTCTGGGAATGTAATGTGTAAGCCTGTGGCTCTAACTTCTCAGGAGCAGGTGGTTACTTTGGCTTGTTCTACAGCATGTGCCATTTATAGCCTGTCTAAGAATAGCCTGGTGCAGCTCCGCTTCATGTAGCAAAACAGTTACTCAAGGTGGTTACCACTGACTTGGTAACCGTGATAACTTTAATATCCTTTTCTAATACCTTGCTAAGTTTCAATCCTTGGTTTGGTCTCAGTGACCCGAATAAGCCCACAGAGCATTAGGAGAGGAGTGCTGCTAAAATCACTCAAAAGTAATAGTGAAATTCATCATGCAAAATAAAATAAGAAAAGGATTCGTGTTAACTTCCCTCCCCCTCTTCCCCCCTTTCCCTGCTGTTTGGTTCTTGACTGAAATGTTCTACACAGGAAGGGAGATGAGTAGGTTTCTTCCTCACAGGCACAAAGTGCGGTTAACTGCCCAAAACACAGGTTCCTTAGGCTACTATAAAAATCCTAGCAATACCTGTCGGGTAAGCTTTGTTTCCCCACAGAAATATGATTCATACTGTAAGACAAAGTTTTGATAGGCAAATAAATGATCAAATCTGACTTAGCTATTACAATGCCTGCCCCATCAATAAACCTGATCCAAACCCATTGGCTCCTAATACAGTACTGAGGGAAAGTGTTGAGTACTTTCCATATATTTATGGCAACTTGTGACAAACAATTTAAAATTTGGCAGATGCAGCAAAACTGTTAGCTGTGTCCTGACACTACTTGTGGGGCTTCGGAATGTGTTTGTGTAGCAGATGGAGCTATTAGTTAGCTGTGCTATCTTGAAGAATTGCTTTCCCAGGTAATCAGCTCTGCTCATTTAGGATGTCGTTTCCCCCACCTCGATATGTCAGCTGAGGAAGCAGGAATGATTAATCGCTGTGGTTTGGGCACTGCTCTAGAATAACTGCATAGGGGAATCTTTCCATGGAGCACCAACACCACAGGGAGTTTAAAGTGCTCTGATGCAAAGCAAACAAGATGGAAAAGATGACTGTGATGCTTCCTGACTGTTGTGTGTGAGTGCATAGGGTTTCTGTGGCAACCTGAAGATTTGCAATTCATAGGAAGAGTGGAGCGAGACAAAACTTTAAGCCCAGGCTGTCATTCCAGTGGAATGGCTGCCGCAAACACCTGGCAACCTCTTCCTTCAACTGCTTTCCTTTCACGCTTGGGGGGATAAATCACGTAACAGTAATATGCATAGTAAACCCTCTTTGTTAAATATGTATGTCTTATGTATTTTGAATGAGTTGGGACTTTACAAAGGAAGAAAAAATGGGTATTAGTGATTTTTTTTCTTGAATACTTTTATTTTTGCTGGACAGTTACTCTAGTTTTCCTTGCATGGTGTTAACCATCTTCACCCCCCAAAACCAAACCAAACCCATATTTTTTACCTACTTATTTACAGAGCATGAGTATAAAATATCTTGCATTTTCAAATACTGATACTCCTAAATTGTCACTGATGACCAGGATTTGCACTTTCATTTTTCTCTAGCAGGTTTCAAAATGGACTTTCAGTAGTAATTTTGACTTTGAGTTTTGCAGTATCAGTTAGAGTTTTCAGTATAATATAAATATGAGGTGCAAAATAGGGCAATCTGGGATTTGCAGTTTGAAAGAGTACCAGCTACAGCTCCTCAGTATGACCAAATAAAATAAGAGAATTAGGCGGTTTAGTATTTTCATGAATATGCAGGATTTCCAGGGTCTGTCTTTCATTGTACTTGCTTCCTTCCCCTTCTGTTTTGTCTCTGAGATGTATATTGTGGAAATGGCTGAGCAGTGTCAGCATGTTTAGTGTTGTAAGCAAAATGAAGATGACAGGTTACTTGCCCGAAGGCGCTTACAATCAAACAACACATCAAATCATTATTGCATGGAGTTTTACAGACGGGTATATTAGATTCACCACTATTTGCTTGCTCTCCCTCCTCCCCCTTTCTAAAGTTTAAAGTTACAGCAGCTGAGCTATCAGTGATCCTTTCGGAAATCTGAGTTGCGATGAGCTTTTTCAGCTGACTAAGGTTCAGAAATAAAAAATCAGATTCAGATGCATATACCCATAAACTGGTTGCTGCATCAGACTACAACATGCTGTGCTTTCTGCTCAGTCTTTTCTGTTGAGCGTTCATTTACTTTAACGTGTGTACATATATTCATCTATATATTGCCCATTTATCAAAGTACTTGTACTTGGGCCATCACAGTGCTGTGTGGGCACTACATAAGAATGGCTATGCTGGGTCAAACCAATGATCCATCTAGCCCAGTATCCTGTCTTCCGACTGTGGCCATTGTTAGGTGCTTCAGAGGGAATGAACAGAACAGGTCATCATCAAGTGATCCATCCCCTGTTGCCCATTCCCAGCTTCTGGCCAATGGAGGCTAGGAATACTTTAGAGCATGGTTTTGTATCCCTGACCATCCTGGCTAGCAGCCATTGATGGATCTATCCTCTATGAACTTACCTAGTTCTTTTTTGAACCCTGTTACAGTCTTGACCTTCACAACATCCTCTGGCAAAGAGTTCCACAGGTCGACACTGCATTGTGTGAAGAAATACTTCCTATTGTTTGCTTTAAACCTGCCTGTGTTAAGAGAAGGAGTAAATAACACTTCCTTATTTACTTTCTCCACACCATTCATGATTTTATAGACCTCTGTCATATCCCCCTTAATCATCTCTTTTCCAAGCTGGAAAAGTCCCAGTCTTATTAATCTCCCCTCACATGGAAGCTGTTCCATACCCCTAATCATTTTTGTTGCCTTTTTCAGTACCTTTTCCAATTCCAGTACATGCTTTTTGAGATGTGGTGACCAGATCTGCACGTAATATTCAAGATGTAGGCGTACCATGGATTTATCAAGAGGCAATATCATGTTTTCTGTTTTATTATCTGTCTATCCCTTTCCTAATGAGTCCCAACACTCTGTTCGCTCAGTGTGCAGCGGCAGTCAAAAAAGCTATGTTTTCAGAGAACTATCACCGCGACTCCAAGGTCTCTTCTAAATGCGCCCTACTGGAAGTTGCCTACAGAAGCAGGGATAGAATCCAGGGGCCTGACTTTCTTAAGTGCTGTGCACAATGCTCATTGTAGCCCATAGAAGCTTTGGGTGCTCAGTGGTTCTGGGACCTGATTTTACAGCTGTTTTGTTCCTGGGTGCAGTGTGTTGCTTGTGTGTCTCATGGCTTACCTTAGTGCTATGTTGTCACTTGAGATCGGGTTGTCTTTTTCTTGATTGGCATGTTACTGCTATATGCTGTTAGTAGAATAACTTTAAACCAACAAGGTAACAGTTTGACATAAGTATCCTGAACCTGCAGTTCTGTGATTTTTGCAACCTGCCGGTAGAGAAATGATTCCAGTTTTTTTTAATCATGTTTGATAGTTTGCGCTGCTGATCAGACTGTTCTCATAACCTAATGATAGCCTGTGGTCAGTAACTTGAGCATACCACGATTGAATGAGAAGCCATACATTTTGAAAGTATGGCTCCGGGCTGATTATTTTCCAGGGTGTTCCATGGCTCCATCAAGGAATTCAGTTCTATAATTTGTAGCACAGTGAGTTATTTACCTTAATCAGACATGTTTGTGAACTTGGGTAAATGTTATTCTTATCCATTCTAGCTGTGTATATCGCCAAAAAACATGTTCACGTGTTTTCAAAGTAACTAATGCCTGTAGCAATGTTTTGAAGTTAATTGTCCAGATGTATATTGCAAATAAGATGAAGCATTACAAGAAGATAGTAGAAGATGAATGGATTGAGAGAATAACCTCAGGGCATGTGCCTAGGAACAGACATGTAAAAATGCATTAATTTTCAACTTCTGACTTCAGATATTTTGTATAGAAATATTCAAGTAGTTTTCTATCAAGTTTGATCTTCTGAATCGCCAGACCCTTTTGTGCTTGGCAGGAATCGTAAACGTATTTTCTTTTTAAATGATCTCTGAAGCTGTCAAGTTTGTGTGAATGGTTCTGGGTGTAAACTTGTACAATTTGTTCAGACCATAGCATAGAACTGGATTTTTTTCAATAGAAACTAAATTGGCTTTTTAAAACTACCTGCTGTTAACATTGAGATGGTTCAATGTGCAAACATTTGCACAAACGGAAGCCCATTATGTTAGTTTGCATTTTAATATTGAAGTGTGCATAAAATTTTTTAGACGAATGATTTGAACACTGTTTGAGATTTGAGTGTACTTTTGGCCGGCTAGATTGGTTTCATGAAGTTGTAAGTGTTTCCTAAAGTGTACGATAAACTAAGATAGGAAGCTGGGTCTTGTTTTTCCAGATGCTTAATTCTTTCCAAAATGGCATTAGGGACGATAGGATTTGGTTTTTAAATTGTTTTGGGCTGCTCGTCCTGTGTTCAGATATCACTTGGATTTGATAGAAACTTCCTGTCGGATGAAACCACAGCAGACTCCATTGGCTGGAAGCATTTGGCACAAAATGAATAGTTAAGCCTGCAGGGCTATCATTCTCTGAGGCTGTCCTAAGGGCCCATCAATAGACAGGTTTTGCCAGTGAGATTTACATTCTCAAGGTTAACATGAAAGCATAAAGCGTACATTAATCAAAGTAGCTTTTGTATGAAGGATAGAATATACTCCTTTCGTGCTAGTGGAGCAATGAAATTGTCCTTTCTCGGTGACCTAGCATGAAGAGACGAAGACTAGGACTTGTGTTTTTCCAAATATGTGAGATTACCTTGTGGGCCACTTCTCTTTGATTCTGAGCCTAGTGCAATATTGAAGCAGGTAGCTAAAAACTGCCTTGACATAGCTGGGCATCAGTAAGCCAAAAAACACAGCATGGTTCATTAAGATTTACAACTCACGTATAAATAATTCAGAATCAACAAACATAACATTAAAAAGCCCTAAAACACTCCTGGCATAGCACATAGATTAAAAGGATCAGGTGAACTGACTTGAGACTTAGTCCCAGGGGCACAGTAACTTACATTGTAAGGTTTTTCTGATCCTGTTAAGTCCATTGTTGGACCTCACTAAGGCGAATGGACAAGAAAAGACAAAACAGCAGGGGTATGTCAGCTGAGGAATTAAATGTTCTGAAATTGATTTACTCTGTAGAAATGTACGGTCTTCTTTCCAATCACAAACTGTAAACCAAACAGATTGGATCAATTAGTATTTTCTTTGCTGCAGCCGTCACAGTTAGTAAGCATCTCAAATGCAAAGCATGCTTTCCAGGTGAAGCCTGTTGCAGAGTGAAGATTATTGTGCTTCTAAAGCCTTGGATAGGGGACTTGCCCCAGCCATCAGCATAAGTCTGACCCATAGTGCTGACAGGCAGAGTTACTACTGGCACCAGTGCGGCTTATTTGAAACTGGTAAATAGTGGCTTTGCTGTCCACACTAAACATTGTGCCCATGCTATTACCCTGGTGCCTGCATTTGGTTCAAATCCTCTAGACAAGGCCTTAAGTTCACTGTTCTTCTCTTTTATTTTATGAAAGAATTCTGTTCCTGAACTACATGTTGAGAGTGAGTGCAGGAGGCTGACAACCCATTCAGATGTGTGGGCAAAAAGTAGTTGGTGCACATTCCATCATGCTGAAGGGATTTGGGGGAAGCTGCCATTTTATGTACAGTGGGCAAAGGTGTAAGTATTTCTGGTCTCTACAATTAGAAGGATGTTAAGAAATTGGAGAAGGTTCAAATTAGAAAACATGGTTTATAGGATAGATTCTAGGAGCTCGATCTGAGCATTAACCAAGAGAGGTTTAAGGGGTGATTTGATTAGTCTATAAGGGAGGATGTCTGCGGGGAACAGAAATTTGATGATAGAGAGCTCTTTACTCTAGCAGACAAAGGTATAACAAGATCCAGTGGCTGGAAGTTAAAGCTAGACAAATGCAGGCAAGAAATCCGGTGCACATTTTTAACTGCGTGGGGGATTTTAGCCATTGGAACAACTTTCCAAGGGTTGTGGTGGATTCTTCATTGCTGACCATTTTTAAATCAAGATTAAATGTTTTTTGTAAAAGACACTCTCTAGTTCAAACAGGAAACAATTCAGGGAATTAGACCAGAGTTCAAAGGCTTTATCTATGAATTCTGCTCCTACTCATTTGACAATCTGTTCCAGTGGGCTTCCCTGTACTATCCCCAATTCTGGAGACTTCCAAAACCTGTCAGAGGGTGTTTTGAATGGTGTTCAAACATCTCACCCCGGGCAGAGTGACTCTTGGAGCTCGTTCAAGCAGGGTTGGGTAGTACTCTCCCAGGGTATGTTTCTACTCTTGGGACATTGGAGAGAAGTGGAAGGGCTCCCATCCTCTTAAACACTTAATTCGGGCTATATTACCCTAAAATCAAGACTTTCATCCTGTAGTCTGGCTGTCGTGTAAATATTCCCTCTTGCTCATTTTGAGCCTATGCCACTATTCCTCTAGACTCCTTCTTCTAAAATGGCACTTTTAAAAAATGATTGTTTTGGCCAGACAACCTGGAGAGACAGCTCCTTTCTCCTGTAAAGAACCATTTCAGCACTTCCTACATGATAAAGGAGTGTCAACTTTTTCTCAAGTTTCCACTTGACACCAGAATTGCCTGTTCTGGGGTTTTATACTGCCACCTATCACCATAGTGATGGAGTGCCTTCCAGGTAAAATTAGTCCTTAGTGTTTCGTGGGTGTTTTACCAGCTCACCAGAAAATATAGCCTCGTTCATGACCATTGGGCAGTTCTAGAAAAGCTAAGTACTGAACTTATTTTTTCCTTTAAAAGAATCAATCTTTCTCGGGATGTTTGCGGCACTAGAATTGTACTTTATCTCATTGGCGGTTTATTTCTTAATCATGAGTTCATTTTTCAAGGGCTCATTCAGAAACATAATCTTCCTTTCTCTACTGCTTCATGTATTCCTTGTCTAAACTGTGATTTAACAAGTCTCTGAGTCTTATCTTTGTAGATTGACACTGTCTACCTCATAAATATTGTGTTAAAATACTGGCTCCTGGAAAATATCACATTGGAATAATTCTGTTGCATTCTTTGTTTTTGCTAAGCCCTAATCTCCAATACTGTTGTTAGTCTTTCTTGGGTTGCATTTAAGGGAAGTAATGTTGAACTGGATGCTTAATTCTAGAGTGCCTAATTAATTTTTCTCTTGGTAGGTGAAAAACTTTGGCTTTTGGTCTCTGCAATCTTTGGCATTAATCATAGTAAACCATGAAATGAAAGGGTGAACAACTTAAAGTGACCCAGTACATGCAATTTACAGCAGGATATCTTAGAGCATAATGCCGAGAATATTTCTGGTGCAGATTTACCATTAATAACTGAAGACAGTCCCAACTGGCAACTCCTGTTTTGGAATCTAATAGAATTTTTTGTAAATCTGAATGGATAGGAGTTTGATATTTCAACCTTAATTTTTTTTTTGCCCTATTGTAGTAACTATCTTGATGTAAGTAGATCATGTGAAGTAAAGGACCCGTGGACTCTCTGTTCTTGTTGTGTATAATAATAGAAGCTGCTCCACTCCTTTTATGCCCTTGGGCTATAGCATTAGAGGGACATTTCATTTCCAGTTGTGGATTGCCAAACTATATACTACACAACTACTGAGCCATGGGTGACCCTAGCTTCCCAGGGGTTAACAGGAATAATTTTCAGTGTGTCAGTGAGATCTTGTTGATACAAACACTCACTTTTGCTTTAGAAAACTGTACTCAAAATATTGAATGAGCATGTTCACCACACAGGCATGCAGTGCATTTGTTTCTCTGTTTACATTTTGGGCAAATATACTTGTTTGGTTGTTTTTGCACTAAAGGTTAGCTTTTAATTTCAAAGTATTTTTACTGCATTACATACGTGTTTTCCTATTCAGGCTACACATATGTAAACAAGTAGTAGTTAGTTACACAAACAGAAAAAGTAACCACACTAATTGTGTAAATAAATAAAAACCATAGTGTTGTCAGCCCTCTACTCAAAGCTTTAGTTCTGGAGTGCTTTTAGGATCTGATTGAGCATACACTTAACTTTAGCCGTTTACTTAAGTGCTGTGCTTAAGTGTTTTAGCGCTTTGAGTCCAATCCTTAGCAAGGTGACCTATCGTGAAGCCTTTGACAAATTCAGAGACTATAATACAGAATGGTTGCACATGGCGAAGTATATGGTTAATGTGAAATGGCACGTGTCAGAATTAAATTCACCAGTCTGCAGTGAATCTTTGGGTTATCATTTTGAATTCGCTAGGTTCTATTATAGTTTAATTACCAGTGTGTGTGTTTAGGTTCTGCCTTTATTGGCAAATGAATGGTTGGTTTATCTGAACAATTTCTAACTATATAACGGATGAAATGTAAAGTGAATATAAATAAAGTAGTGTGTTGAATCTACAGAAGATTGGAACGTAATTGCCATATCAGATGATATGAGCAGTGTGTCCTCTCTGAGAGTGGCTGGCATCTGATGATTTAGGAAGATGTTCAAGAAAACCCACTGTGGACAATGTCAGCTCACCCTAGAGGATGCTTCTTCCTAGCCCCATCAATCAGTGATTGACTCATTTTCCAATTATATGTGCAAACCTGTTCTGAATTTTGTCCTGACCGTCTTGTGGCAATGAGTTCCATGGGTTAATTATGTGTTACAGGCCATTGGGGATGGGGTGGAAGGAGTCATTCATTCTATCAGTTTTAAATGTTACTTTTCAATTAACTGAGTATTTTCTTGCTCTAGTATTATGAGAGGATGAATAGACGTGGCCATTTAACCTTCTGTATTGTTTGTTATTTTGTATACGTCTGTCAAGACTCATCTCTGAATTTAAACAGCTGTCCTCCGTTCTGTGAGCTTCTCCATGCCTTTAATGTTCATTGCTTGTCTCCGAACCCCATTCTATTTCTGCTTATCATTTCTGAGATGGGGAGACCAGAACTGCATGCAGCATTCCAGGTTGGTCCCAGTTATCTTTTTGCTGAAGCTCTAAAACAAGTAATCTACTGAAAATATCAGAGTAGTTGTGCTGTTTGTTTACTGTTACTCTACAGATTTAGTCATTCCATGTTTACAGCCTCAACAGTTTTCATATCAGGGTTTAATGATTCTGATAGGCAGAAATAGGAACACTATGTATTGTTTCTCTTCACACACTCCAAAGGATTAATGAGAAACCAGCAGAGAATTGGCTGAAGAAGCAGCACTTTGAATAGGAGCCTCTCCTGTCACAGAATATTACTTAAGGTTTTTTAATAATTGTGAGAGCCTGGAGTCTTCTGTCAGGTTGTGGAAAAGTGGTGCATTAATTGTTTGACTTGGGTTTTATAAGAATGAGGGCTGAGCTACAACATTGAAACAAAATGCCGGATATAGCAGGTGGACCAACAGATAACATTAAACTGAAATTCTTAGTAAGTACTATACCATATCATTGTGGACTGTCTAAATTGCCTGCTGTGGGTTCCTTTCCCTCAGTAACCAAACACAACAAATCTAATTATGGAGAAAACCCTATAGATGAAATTTGGTCTCTTCTTAAAATGCAGTATCACCGAGATTTATAGGTAGCTACTACCCCATCCATCTGTTGGTAGTAATTGTATATCCCCTTTCAAGACCTTTTACCCAACACTAAATTTATAATTACAGCTCAGTTATCAGGTTTCTTAGTACTACCTGTTGTCAAGGAGACAAATAAAGCCTATTGAACTAATAGAAATTGTACTTTAGAAGGAACTGGCACACACTTGTAGTTCTAGAAGTGAGTGATTTGATTCATTTAGGTTCTTCAGATGTTGGGTGCAGCAATTACGTTTACTTTTATAGATAGATAAACCTTTGATCTCATCTGGAGGGTTAAAATACATTGTTCACATGTGCTCTTGTTGTTCCGTGTATTGACTCATGGGGCATGCTTCATTGGAACTTGGTAATACAGGTTTGATGGCAGACGCACGTGATAACTGCATTGGTATGGAAGTGGGTGTGCAAGGGGTTATATTGGCAAACCAAATCATATTTGAAGAGGTAAAAGAAAAATTGAAAATACAGTCCCAGTTGAGTAATGTACAGTCTGTATTGCCAGGTAGTCGTCAACTCTTGTGGAATTCAACTCTTGGTGGACCGGGATTCTCACCCTTTGCAGAGGTAGAAGAAAAGTGTGTGTGCACATTCCCATCTATGTTTGTGTAACCTGAGCAAGTGCAAAAACGTATAATTTTATATTAATATGTGCTGTTATAATGTCTTTTAACACACTAGTCTTAGTGCTTTTCACAAACAACATCCCCAGGAAGTAAGTTATCCTTCCCCATTTTACACATGGGTAAATTGAGAAACAGTGAGGTGAAGGGACCTGTCCAAAGTGTGTTAGCAAGTCACTTGTAGAATGGGAACAGAATTTTGGTTTCTGACATAGTCATCTGTGGCAAATGTTATACCGTATTTTCCCTCTCTTGAACCTGATGGTTAATTTTGGTTTCTTCATTTTATGTCACCGTTAAAGGGATGTGTTCAATCTGTTACAAGAAACACGGATCCAAGGGCAGAATTTGTGCTGCTTGTATCCCAAGCAGGAGAATATGATGATGAGTCCGCTTAAATTAGAGGTGACAAATTATTGATAATTAGCATTGCCTTTTGTTTTATTTACTAGAGCAAAATTTGAATTTATAAAAGCCGTTTTGCTTTATCTTTGGCCTCAGGAATTCTGAAGCAGTTGTACTTATTCTTAATTGCTTGTTTTATGGGTGAAAATTAGGTTGTAATGGAGGCTGTATTGTGGGGAGAATATAGTAGAATTGTTGTGGTGGTTGAACACAGTGAAAAATTGGTATGGAGGATTGCCTAATACTTCGCAAATTCCAATTTTTATTAAGTTTAACTATGCAAGCATTTCATACTATCTATAACTAAATATAGTAATGAAATTTTATCTGAAGTCAGGAACATTATCCAGATATGACTTGATGTGTGTAGGATACTGCACATCAACTTAGTGGTACAGATTGTGTTAAATGGGCCTGAAATAATCTTCAGGAAAGAAAATCGCTTTCTATTCTTCTTGACACAAAGTGTTTGTCACAGATATGCATTCTTATCCACGTCTTGTTAGTGAAATCATTGTACTTTTTCATTATGAGTTTTATGCAAATATGCTGGCTTTCCTTGATTAGGTTTACATGATATAAGCTGTAATTATATACTGAGGTGATATTAACGTGTGATAATTAAAGGTGTAATTAATATGTGTAATTACAGTCTGAAAGGTGCATTGTAGTCCCTGTACACTGTGCTGATTTATGGGGCAGGTATTGCCCACACAGGGAGATAAGCATGAAATAGAACTCCAACACTTCTTCCCGTAAATCTTCAGCCACTTGCAGGCACAGAACACATTCTTTTATTTCAGCACAGGGAGTCTGTATAGCCATGGGATATGCAGGATTGTATTTGTACCACCCCCCAGGTGTTTCCTGGTGAAGGATTTGTTTCATAGGCAGACGCCAATATTGGGCAGAGAAAAGCAATACAATTGGAGTGTTGAGAAGGCCACTGAAAATGTGGCGACAGAGTTAGAAATGCCCCTTTCAGAAAGAAAGAAGTTTGTAGAATGGACGTCAGAGTCATTCTGCAGTGAGTCAGAAACATTCTTGTTGAGCATCACTTTGGATAGATTGTGGCATTCAGACCATGGGTGATGCTAGTCACTCTTACTCTGCAGTTCCTCTACTTCATGTAGGCAGTGGGGATTTGGCTACAAATAGAGTTTTGTTCCTGATCCATTCCTTTGTACAGAAATCGAGCAGCCAAGGGCAAGCTTAAGATCTTATGACCCCCTCTAGTTTGCTGTAAAGCTGGCTCAGTTTGCATCTGGATTGGTGTGCAAAGCGTTGGAGCATTTTTGTGGGCTGGATTATTTTGTAACCGTAAATTGACATGTAGGCATCATCAGTAACGGCATGCCTACTTTTGTCTTTAGAAGCACCATGTTTGACACCTCCATTGCATCCTCAAGTGGCGTGTACGGTTCATGTTTCATCCCTGTTGGGTTCCATTTGGAGCTGTGACTTGATGTCTGTGAACTTAATAGAGCCAAATTATTGGCAAAGGCCAATGTAACATCAGTTTAATATCTGATATATCCTCTCTTGAGGACTATATCTTGTCCTGGTTGGAAGGACAGACTCAATGCCTAAATAGGTTATTTTAATCTTTAACTCCTGATTTATGTTTAATTCATCAGAGTTCTTCTACCAGACTTTCAGGGTGGTTTCATTATGTATAACTTTAGATAGGTAAGGGCAAAGGACTTGGCATTTAGAAGGGGTTCTTTTGTTTTTCATGTACTTCATTTTGTATAAGTAGATACTGGCTTGTAAGGGGTCTTTTCATGATTACAGAGATTTTCAAATTCCATCAGCCAGTTGGTCTCCTAGAACACTCTTACTGTTGCTTGGTCTCTCAGTTGAAAGCCGCTGTAGCTCTAGGTGGCATGATGAATGTTCTTCCTCCATCACTTTCTCAAAATGTGTAATAACCGCCTGATTTGCCCACTTATTAGAACTGGGGTGTATCATCCCTGTGGATGTGAATAAATTGGATCCATTGCACTCAATGCTGTTCCACCCTCTCACTACAGTGATAACGTCTCTTTCAAGTAGCTTATTTTCATTGCAGTCATGGGGCCCATAGAGGTAGCAGACCCAGTGAGAACACTTCAAGCGCACTTGGAGAAGGACTTCCACACGGGAGGAGGAATTGTGACGATGCTCACTTGAGTGCTTATGAGGCATTGTTAAGGGAATTTACAAAGCTCCTGAACTCCTCTGACTTCTCTGTACGTGAAAGTGACTGAGGAAAGACGTAGATCTAGTGAGGTTACAGTACACTTGGGATCCTTGTTGTGAGCCTGGGCTGCAGACGAATAATGCCATGGGTATCTGTAATAGAGGAAGGAGAAGCCAGGTTGGAGATGATTTATATCTGACTACACAGCAGTAGAAAGCCCTAAGCAGTGTTTCTTGTCACGTTTTGGGGAGAGCCCCAGGGCCTAATAACTATCAGCGTATAATTTTGATAAGGGTGCATATGTGTGTGTTCTCTTGAATAACATGCAGAGGGTTGACTCAAATTTTAATGCAGCATGTTTCCAAGGGGGAATCTCAGAACAGATGTCTTGTCTACTATGACTGTACTGGGATCAATCCATTTTGTGCTTACAGACCCCCTTCTGTCTGGTGCACTCTGCCCTCTAAAAGCTTCCTGAATTGCTTTTTAAACAAGGCAGCTACTACAGCTGCAACCATTGGATTTGGCCATCTGCCAGCATGAAATGTATCCTTACCTACTGGGAGTCTAGGAGCAAAAGGAAAGGGAGTGATATTTCACACACAGAGAGAAATTGAAAGTGGGAAAAATATTAAACAGCTTTAACTTTGGACTACTTCAGCTGGGATTATGGCGTCCGTTGTCTTTTTTTCTTCAAAGTAAGGGTATTTATCGTTGTACACTCCTCGCTTCTGTCTGATTTATTGAGCAAACTCAGTGCAGTAAGTTGTTACTTCTCCCTTATCTTTGTAGTGTTCATGTTAGTCAAAGATACACAACATGCTTCCTTGAGGAAATGTTCATAAAGTCTAAACTGACTTTCAGGATTTTTCTTCATGTGTAATTTAGCTGGCAGAGGCACCAGGGTAGATCTTTTCTCTAAAACATTAATAAATTCTATACCCTTCACTTTCAGTGTATTAGAACACCATGTATAAATATGTATTTAACCTTATTACTGGAAGAGTAAAAATACCCTTCAGTAGCTTAATTCATATTGGATGCACATTTCCTTGTTCACAAACCCTGCAACATTTGAATGATTATATCTGTTTGCAAATGCTGAAGGTACAATGTGCTGTGTTTAGCCTTGGTTTTATATCCAGTTGCAATCATTTAAAGACTTCCTAAATACATTCCTTCTCCTTTCCTTCTGCCTGCTCAGGCATATACGACTCTTGGATTGTGTGGGGCCCCCAGTATACAGATGAGTCTTGGTTTATATTTATACATATAGGTTGAAATACGTATCTCTACTGACATAGCTCATATTGCTGTTTCACTGAAATCAGTACAGCAGTGAACTGGTTAAGTTTGTGTGCCAGTCGGTATTTGTCTTCAAACATTTGAGAAAACATAATGTGGTGCCTTAAGTAGTGGAAACCGAATGCCTTGAAAAAAGAAACAAGCAGGTGTGAATGACCTGGGCTGGAGATGGGGCTTCCGTTGATATCTTAACACTGCATGGTTACATGGAGTTGGAAATAAACTTTCAATCCTCCATACAAGTGTATTACACCTAGCCTATTATGCTTGTAGTAATAGGTGTTTCTCTTCTCTTTCTCTTTTAGGTAAGTGAACATAATGCTTGGATATACCAACTGAATGGTCATGTTTTGCATCCAGCTGTGAATTCAGAAGGAAATTGTGAGCAGAGCTGACCAGAGGACGATCGTTCTGTCTAGCAGCAACTTTCCAGGTTTCCGAAATTTTCATTCTGTAGTGAATCGAAAACAAAAATCTATGTGACACAGACACATTCAGTAGCCAGATGGCTTAGGTACCGGTCTGGGATGTGGAAGACCCAGTTTCAAATGCATGATTCAGAGCAATGTCTTTTGTCCCAAATCAAGCAGAGCAGGGATTTAAACCTGGATTATCCACATCCTGGGCTCATACTCTAATCATCCAGCTATTGATTCAGTCTCTGTGTCTCACACCCAAAACCTTCCCTACAAGCTTTGCGTAAACCAGCGTCTTCGTGAAACACTTGGGTGAAAATTTTCCGGCCAGCTCTAAGATACTTGCCAGCTGACAGATATGCCAGTGGTACATCTAGAAATAATAGAATGCATGAAGTACAGTGTACCTGAAAAACATAACAATGTGGCCCGTCTGAGGCACTGTTTCTCAGACCTGTGTGGGTTATAGTGACCCCTTCAGCTATGCAACGACCCTTCCTGCCATTTGAGAAATGGCATTGAATGGCTCTGAAGGGAGCTGGCTAATGGCTATCAGAAAAATACGCAGTGGAAAGCAGAGGCTGAGTTTCTGTGTGGCACTCTGGACTGGTGGGAATGAAGGGTAGGCCTAATTACAAAAGTCCATATGCCCTTTCCAGTCGGGGGTTTAATTTTTCTCCAGGTATGTTTGAGGAGATTGTCCTCTAGTCAACATTTTTAAATTGATTCCTCGTGGCAGGAATGTGCTTCTGTTTAATGTTGAATGAAAGGGTGAGGAAGGAAATCACCTTTTATGCTTGACTTAAAATTTAACCCAGAAGAGCTTGGAGAAAATAAACAAGATCCTTCTCTGATCAAATTCTCCGAATACTTTGTGTCACCTGTTCTGTTTTATGCAGTGAGCAAATAGGGCTAGTAGAGGCAGTTATACACTGAAGGGCAATTATAGTAGCAACACATATGCAGGGGAGGAATCTCAGACTGAATCAGAAGACCTTCAACCATCCATGGCTGATTTCATACTGGAGACTGCTATTTTTTGCAGTGAAGACAGGAGCTGACCTGTTCTCACTGAAGTCAATGGGAGTTTCTCCACTGACTTATGTGGACATGGGGTCAGAGTCCATTGTCTCAAAATATTTGGCTGACAACCACTCTCACTAGAAATAAACAGGGTTAAAGGAAGAGACTGCAACTGAATGCACATCATGTGATTAGCATCCCTCTCCGGTTGGTGGTTTCAGTGCATCTCTTGAAATTATTTAAAAGCTCTTTACTTTTTAATTGGTGCCTATTCATGACCAGCTGTCTAATTTAGATGGCAAATTTCTCTCCTTCACTAATGTTCTGAGATAAGTGTATGAGAATGCTGATACCCCCTGATTGGGTGGCTGGCAAAAAAGCTGTGTGTCCAGCCATGAATTCAGTAACAGACTTCTCAATTCCAGGAAGTCTTATTGGTATGGCTTGTTATACAGACAGCCTTCCAGGACAAATATAATCTGTTGTGATGGAGACATTTCCCATGGTGAAGGCAAAGAATGGGGGAGTGGGGTACTTATGGGGTCCAATCCTGTGACGTCTGAGCACCTCCTGTAAAGTGCTGACTTGACCGGAGGTCGAGGAGTCTCAATACTGTTCAGCACTCGCCCTGGCAGCACACATTAGGCTTGTCTACACAGCTTCGTAGCGCTGCCTATGGTGGTGTGAATTGTAGCCCGCATTGAAGAGTTGGGCTATACCCACCCCCATGTTGACCCTACCAGCGTGAACTAAATGGTACCTCCTTTGTGTTAATGTAGTCCTATTGGACTCAGCACTGCGGTAACACAGACTAGGTACACAAGCAGAGGTACACAGGCCATTATGGCATAAGACTCCAGAGTGTGCTACAACTCTCACCCCCATTGTCTGCACCTCATGGGGCTGTGTAGACAAGCCCCTGAATTCATTCCATCGTTAGCAAGGCGCTGTCCTGCAAAAATGCAAGTTTTTTTTTTTCTATTCCTGTTTGTGATTCTATGCTAATGGTGTGAGCTGGGCAGGCTAATCCAAATGTGTGTCACTTCATGCCACCCGGGCAATGAAACCTCTACAAATGAAGGATGTTATATAGGATGAGTGTAAAAGACGGAAACGGCCATCTGATTACTACTGTGTTCTTAGCTGAGCGGTGGTGGATACCAAATGGACAGAAGCTCAAGAGCAGCATGGGTCCCGACTTGACGAAGCTGCGTTCCTCCACCCTGTGGTGGTGTGCCCTGCTCAGGCGCACTGCCTTTCTCCGCGTCTTGTCCAGAGAAACGCAGATCCTTGCTTTGCCAGGAGTTACACACTTGAAGCCAGTTATACAGAGTGCACTGTTAACGAGTAGAAGGAAAAAATGGGGATTGCAGCAAGATAAATTATAGCTTCAAGTAGGACTGTTTAGTCAAAAATACTTGTGTAATGTGTTAAAATCCCATTTTTGAGCAATAACGTACTCAATGTTGTATTCAAACACTGAGCTAAATGCATCAATCTAAATTCATGATTTTGGTTTTTCATATTGCTGCTAATTATTGAACATAACTAGCTTATTCATAATTTCTTTTCTCCTTCTGCCTGATAGCTATAATCCTGTATTTGTGCTGCTGTCATTCCCATGGTAACATAGTAATGTCTGAAGCAAAAGATTATTTTAATGTACTATTCTGTATTTAATAATGTTAAGGTTCTCACTTAGACTTCCACATAGGGGCAAACTTAAAAAAAATGTATACAAAGCACAATTTAATTTGTCAGTAACGTTCTGTATTCCCAAAGCTGTTACTGAAGAGGTTTCTCCCTCCCAGCTCATCTTTTCCTTCTGCTTTGCAGTGAAAACGTAATCTTGTTTGTCGTCAGTCTGTTGCTGTGGAAACTTTTCCACAAAGCGTATCGTGACCTAACGGCAGAGTGGAGAAAGGAGGAAAACAAGGGTTCAGAAGAAGATGATATTAAAGAAGACTTATTTTTTAAAAAAAACAAATCCGCAAATCTTAGCAAAGGTAGCAAGGCAAAGAACATAAAGGTTAAATGGATTTAGGTTATTTTATATGAATAGATATGTTATAAACAAATTTCTTTTGGTTGTTCCCTCTCTGTTGTGAAAGTGGTCGCAAATCATCAAAAATGGCAAAATTCAGAGTTAAACCGTGGCATCATCTGACATGATTTGATACCTTGTGTCGCAGTATCACATGGAATGACAGACCAGTTTCCTCAACTTCCATGATTTTAATGGCTTGAATTATCAAATTATCTTGTTACAGGGATGTCAAACATTCTTTTTATTAACCCCCACAGTCTATTTCATTTCCTACCATAATGCAGTGAAGTGAACAAGACCGTTAGACTAATGAGTGTAGCAAAATTGCATGATTCTCTTATACAGGGGTAAAGGCCCGCCAACAGCAATTCTGGGTCCTAGGGCAGAACAGTCTATGGCCCCCCGAGAAAGGGATGGCTGAGGTTTACAACCATGGGTGATGGGTGAGCCTTCTTGAGGGGAAGCTTTAACTCCCTGTCTCACCACTTCTGCCCAAAGCCCTGCCCACACCACCCCCTGCTCTGCCCCAGGCGCCGCCCCCTCCCCTCTCAGCCTGCTCACCGCCATGTCCCCCGCACTCCCTGCTTGGCCCATTCCTCTCATCCAAACCCCTTTCCCCCTGGTGGTGAGTGGGGGGTGGGGGGAAGGGACCTGAGCAGAAGGGTAGGAGGGACGCAGAGAGCAGCGGGTCTGGGATGGAGTGTGGGCAGGGTCACGGGTGGAAGAGGTGGGACAGAGAGCTAGCCTCCCCGAGGGGAAACTTCACCCACCACCCATGGCTCGGGCCCTGTTCCCCAGGCCTCTGGGCAGTTGCCCCTATTGTGTCCCCCCCACCTCCCTGCATGTGTCGCATGGGTAGTGGACGTGTGAAATCCTGATACAGCAAATTCAAAGACATTTTTTAAATACCTGAAAAATCTAATTGAACCAAACCAAGAAAACAAACTAAAATGCATGTAGGATTTAGCTCCCAGAAGACAATGGAGATTATGTGCCTCAAAGGCACCAACAAAATTGGTATTTCTTGGATTGTTGGGGTCGGGAAAAAGGAACAACTATTAGAAAAGTCACATCATTCTTTGTAAATGGGTTGTGTGACCTGTAGTGGCTTTTGCTCATTTGAAACTAAAACTTATCACCAGTCTTGAGTTGGGAGGAAATTTTCTCCCACAACAAATTGGCAGGAAGGTTAGCTTTTTTTTGGCCTCCCTCTGGATCAGAGACCAGTGAGAAAGTTCCTCTCCCTTTGTGAGAATGACATGAGATAATTGGTGGGTTAAGATCTTCCTGGGAGAGGACGGGAGAGACAGGCAGATCTTGATCTTTCTCTCCACACGTGGAAGCTGAACCACTTCTAGCCCAAGGCACTTCAGGGTCCAGAGTTTGTCTCTGGCAAACAGCTTATTCAGATGTAGTCATTTTGACTGATGGAGCGTGAGAGCTTTATAAGTAGGAGATGTTTTTGGGTGAGGTTTCAAGTAAAAGTCAGTCTCGTCCACGGCCTCCTGTGCTGAAGGAAACTGAAGTTCAAAATAGCAAAGAGGATAACTGAGGAGTACTTGTGGATCTGTGTGACAAACTTGCAGTGGGTGTCTGCCTTATGCTTCCTTTTTAGCTCTTCACTGTCTTAAGTACCTAATCCAAAAGAAATGAATTTATAGAAAAAGTTTTGCATCTAAGAAGTTACTACTTTGCAAATGTCTGTTTGCAAATTCTTAAAACAGCCAGCCCACATAATAGTATAATTGCCTGCATACTTCTCTTATTAATAAATACAGCCCTTTATTACATTACCAAAAAGTCTTCAAACAGTTGAACTACGTGATAGATAGTGACCACTTTAGCAATAATTAAGGTTAAGATTTTGTCATTGTGTTTTAGTAAAAGTCACGGACAGGTCAGGGGAATACACAAAAATTCAAGTGACCTGTCTTTGACTTTAATAAAAATAACAGGGGACAGGGTTGGCGGGGGAGGAATGACAGCTGGAGCCCCATAGCGGGGAGGCTGGCTGCCCATCAGCTGTTTGGAGGGCGATGGGGGGGACTGGCCCCCCATCAGCTGCCGAACAGCTGATGGGCAGTGGCCAGCCCTGTCCCCTTCACCACGGCCAAACAGCTATTTGGCGACCCAGTGCAGCTGCTGCTCTGACAGCCCCCGGGGCTGACAGCTGCTTCAGCCCTGCCCCAGAAAAAAAGTCAGGGAGGACCTGGAAAGTCAAGGAATCTGTGACTTCTCTGACAGAATCGGATTCCTTATCAATAATGCCACATTGAGAAAGTGGTGGAGAGAGGAGAGATTCCTATTGCAGTTCCCACCTGTTTAGTGGCAATAATCAAAGCCTGACTTTTGGGGTTGGTTTGTATAGTACATTCTGATGCTCTAGTGTTCATCCCACATACAATTTTTTTCCCTTACGGTCTTTATAAATGAGATGATATTAAATGGATATTTTTCCTCTTGCAATAGGTAAGTGGAGATTTCTTCGTATCGTAAATCGAAGTACCATTGCAATAAAGTCCTGCCTAAAACTTAACCCTGCATTTTTTATTTACCCTTGGTTATTGCTTTTCACTGTCTCATAGTTTTAGTGAACAGAGATTTCCCCCTGGAACCGGACTTAAAAACAGAGGTTAGGTTATCAGAAATCAAAGTATCTTGTTTCATGGTTACCCTTAAGAAATATATTTGACTTCAAATAATAGGTCTACTTGTTTTTTTTTTCTGTTATGTTCAATTTTGTAACATGGATTGTCTTAATCTTAGTTTTAGACTATAGCCTACAGTAAATTTACAAGATAGCATTGTAAAATCATTGTGCTAGAGCACTTTTACAAAGGGTTTGGATATTATTCCTCCACTGGCACATTAACTCGATTGCTAAAGTGCGTGCTAGATGCTTGAAAATTTTAACTAACATTTGGATGTGCTCACACATTTAAACTACCTTAATTGGTTTATTTTCGAATAGCGAAATGACAAAGTTAGCAGAAAACTATTCTTTGAAAGTAGGGCATCTTTTCTTTTAGTTTTTCACCAAGGCTGTGCTATTTTATATGTGCAGTCTTTATCTTCTGGGTAATTTATGACTGAGTTCACCTAAATTCTATAGTTGGCTGATATATTGAAAAGTCCATTTACTATCAGTGACTTTGTTTTATATTAAAAGAAGCATATTTATGGGCAGGAGGAAGCTAGCATCACAGATGCCCTTTATCTTTACTCCTGTAGCAGGTGTACTCTTAACATGTCTGTTTGAACAGGTGCCTTGTTGGTTTTCTGAAAGATTGGGATTGGAAACTGTAATTGTGCTCTAAATATCTCCCCAAGGGAAACAGCCCAAGGGCATGAGGTTGCTTTTAAATTAAAACATTGAGGGTGTTTCTTTTTCTAGTCTGTTCCCATTGTTAATCTTTGTTTAGCTTTCGTAGCTGAAGCAAGAGAGAGACATGAGATATGAAGAGAGAAGCAATGATTCTTTCTGTACCTTTCTTCTTGTTTTTTCACTTGTCCAAAAATGTACAAAGATGACCGTTGCTTTAAAACAATAATGCTATTATTTTTTTGCAAAGCTAACATCACAAGATAATGACGGGCATGTAGTGGTTTCAGATTGGGAAGTGTTTTAACAATCTGATTTAAATCTGAATTAAATTCCTGAGGTGGATTGACTGATAGCCGAATGAGCTCTTTTACACAGATAACGTGAAGATGAACCACTGAGAGAATATCTGCTGGCCATACTACTTAAAATCTCATTTGGGAGATGGTTGTTGACAGCTGAAATCTCTGCCTGTTCCATAAACTGACATCCACACCAGTAAAGCAGTGGTCATTCTCCCACAGTAAAATGGTTGAGGTTGTCACAAATTAATTAATCCCTTAGCACCAGGAGGTGGATAGGAGCCCTGGTGGATTTTGGGGATGAAAAATACGTTGGCACTGGGATTATTAGGTTGAAGGCAGAGCAGAAATCAATGCATGTTGAATTATTTGGGAGAAAATCTGAGTCTGGTAGGACAAATGACTTTCAAGTAAGGCTCCCTAAAACAAAGGAATAAAAGAGGCATTGTGACTTGTGAGAAAGGTAATCAATGTTTGACGTTGACCCTTGGGATTATTTTGACAATAGATCACCGCCCATGTATTATCCCTTTTACGTGCTTTTTTTTTTTTTTTTTTTTAAATCTTCTGTATAGGAACGTGGAGGTGAGGTAACTTTTTTGTAGGGTAGGAAGCGTGTATAAACTGAAGCTTTGATCCTGGCAAAACAACTGGAGCCATAATGTACTTCTGTTATGGACAGTGGGAAACGGTGTAAGCAATTACAGAGGATTTGTAATAAGCTGTGGATGGGAGGTGGAAAAAGACAAGTTACTTATTTGCAACTGTGTGTATATATGAGAGAATCTCATCTGACCTAATACACTGAGCTGTTTTATTGCAATTTGCTTTAAAACAGGATAAACAAAAGCTGAGAGCTTATGTATGAAACAGGCTTTTAAAAGTTTAAATTCATTCAGATTTGTTTTCAGTCTGGATTCTTAAGACTCTTACGGTGAAACACACAAATGCCACTGGATAATTGATATTAAATAACTGCAGCTCTGAATCATACTATTACATAGTAAGTATAGTTTTAAATAGGAGTCTACATGATACTTGCCATGAATGGGCCCAAATGATTCTTGACTTCTGACTTGAGCTTGTGTTTCACCATTTGATGTAGTGGAATAATTGTGTCTTCATCTTAAATGCTTCATTTGTCTTTCAGGACTGTGATGTTGAAACTCTTGGTATTTCCAAATGAGAGATGTTTCAGCATGCACCACTTAACTCGATAGTCCTTTGTAATTGTTTGCTGATAAAGAATGTGAATGCAATAAAGAAATGGTGAAAAACTAGCTCGCAGTAAAAGTAGTGTCGTTTTGAAAAGGAACAAGAATTAAATGGAAAATTTCTTTATATTTGTTCATTCATTTTGATGACTCCTAAATTGTATGTCTAATTGTACTCAATTATTACAGTCTGGTGCAGATAGGTTAATTTCTAGACAGTGATGTACATTGATTTCTTTCACAGGCTTTGAGACAATTGTCAATTCATAAAGCATGGCTATAACTTTGGGTGATTGTCAATTCCTTGTTTCTTGCATTCCTGCTTCTATACTATATTGACAGTCCTTAAATTGATTCAATTTGAAATCTGAATGAGAAATTAGTGTGTTCCTATGTGGACATGTTTCAGCTAAATTATTAAATGAAGTGTTTGACTTTTCCATTTGAATTAAACTGGTAGGAGAATTTTAGTTAACTATTTCATTGGCTGAGGAGGTGCTAGAAGATAAGAATAAAGTTAAAAATTGACTAGATGAATGTTTTTTGTCTGTGCAATACTGTGGGAGGGGTATGAGGATGGGCTTTAAAAGGACTAGGAGGGGGTGGAGAAGTAGGCATAATTAGTTTGCACTAATAAATGTGAATTTCATCTTTATTCTCAGAGATTGTCCTTGCTTTAATACCCAGCTATTTGGTACAGGCAGCTTCTAGTGCTTGGCACCATTTGTACAGCAGAATGAGTTATGTATTTACCCAATATCAGTTTGTATTAACCAAAAAAAAAAAAAAAAAGTCAGTCTTGTCACCCCCACCTAAAGATGTCTCCTAACAGCATTCTTGAGGGCTGAGCTTTTTGAGAGAGCTTTTGCCTCAGTCAGATGACAGGATGGGCAGCCTGAAGGGGTGATGTCTCTTCATCTTGCTTGGTTTGGTTTGTCCTTTCCATAGCCATGATCGGTGTGTGTGTTATAGATACCTAAAGCTATGAGCCACACTCTAAGATGCCAAGTATGTTTAAATATTGGTTGACCTCCAACTTAAGAGGCTTTAATTTTTCATTCGAGAGAAAGTGATTCAAATGACACACAGGCAGACATTTATCAACTTCATTTTATGTGTGCGTACATGCCTGCACACATGTATGCAGTGAGTCATGTATATAGGATAGACTATGTAAAAAACCCCTTTACTGGTGTGGAGGGGAAGTAGAAACAGTCAAACATGTCCAAACTTGAATTGTATGCCCAATGTAATCCTATATATAACGGAAATAAGAACTGGTTGGGAAACAGAAGACTTCAGTACTGTGTACTTTTGTGGCGAAGGTGCTTAGCTTGTGTAGTGTTTTATATGTTCAAATCACTTTCTAGACCTCGCCTGCTCTTCGCGGCATCCTTGTGAGGGTTGATATCCTATTTTTACAGATCCACACAGATGTTCACACTGAGGCACAGTGAGGTGAAGCGATTTGCCCCTAGCTGTGCAGTGAGCCCATGGTAGACCCGGGATTAGAATTCAGGAGTCTGTCCCAGCCGTGTCTTTGTTCCTCCAGACCATACTGCTGCTCATGGACTTGCTCGTTGAGGATCTCTGATTAGCGAGTGTTGAATGCTTTCTCATTCTGTTTTCCCGCACAACATACTGCTATGCAGTGTACTAGCTGCTAGGTTTGATACAGTTAATATTATTAAGCTCTATTTCAGTTATGCCCAATTATCTGTCCTTGTTGATTTTTGCTTATGAACAGAGCTTTCACAGCACTATTTCTGTGGGGCCTATTTTTAAAAATAAATACTGATGTGCTGTTTGTCACATAATCAACCCTCACTCTGTCATTTCCAGCGAGACTACAGCATGCTAGTTACGCTGAGGTTCAACTCCTGCCAAGTATGGTGTAGTACGCTGGGCAAAAACATTTTTCAGTACTCCTTGCACGTACCTGGTGATATGTTGGTTAACTAATCATTCTTAACCTTCTCTGTGTTTTGAGATAAAAAGCCATGGATGAAATTTTTTTTGAGGCTTCATAATAAAACCTTCCTGTGAGGTAGGCAAGCCATCCCTATTTTAAAGATGGGGCAACTGAGGCATAGATAAGTGACTTCCTTAAGGTTACAGAGGAAGTCTGTAGCAGAGCTGGATGTAAAATGTAAGGCTATGTCTATACTGAAAGCACCACACTATCACAACAAACGTGGAGATGATGCTTTCTTTCTGGACTGCAATTTTGTGTATAATCTTAATGCATGCAGTGCAGGTATGTGGGTAGTATTATCCAGTGATTCTGTAGAAAATCCTAGAATGTAAAGTACCAGAGGACATTTATTACAAAAGAAAATGCTTCACTCTCATTCTTTGAGGACCAGACAAAATGGATCCTAAGTTTTGTTTGCAAAATGCTATGTAGTCTGATGAAACATGGATAGTTGTACATATAACTACATACATTAAAACAAATGGAGTTGAAGTTTGGGTTTACAAAGGAAAGTTTGCTTGATTTAACCTTGGCTGCTTTTATTTGGAAGAAGTTTGTTTACCAAGCAGATCTGAATTGATTAACTTATTTTCCTAGTGCAGTATAAAGGGAGAATGTGCCTTCTAGCACTACCTAATAGAGTTACAATTTAGGTGTTGCACTGGGTTATCCTGCCTTGTCTTAGTATCAAAAGCTTGCTACTGAATTCTTGCAGCAAGCCTTCATACTTAGAAAATTCTGCATGCCAAAACATTCCTTGGGAATTGCTGGAAACTTTGGTTCTGGAAATATTGACTCTTTTTTTTCAGAACTCTTTCTTTTTTGATGGGTACTTTTATCTGCAACATAAAGAAACTGAGCAGTGTGTGTATTAACTTTTTAAATTGGATAAACCACTTCAGAATCCCTTAAAGCTCCTCTGCTGAGGAATCTTCATTATACCGAGAACTGCTGCTGTGCTGGCCTAACTGACTTGAGGTAGAAATGCGCCCGGGGGCGGGAGAGGACTTGTGTGTGTTCTGCGACTTGAAATTCTTGAAAATCCTGTATGAAACTGTGTGTGGGTCTGTTAAGCATGGTCACATATTGCTGCCGAACATGTGGCAGCTCATTTCACCCTATCAACTTTTAATTGTACCGTCCTGTAATAGTGTGTGTAATAGCTGGCTTGGTAAGAGAAGCTAAAATGAGCATAAATGCAGGTTTTCTGTAAGGTTTTGGAGTGCAGTAATAGGATTTAAGCTCTACTGTTACAGGAAGGTGAGCTATCCATCAAAAGCACAATCTTGGATCTGGGTCTTCTATTTAGATTAGGCGTGTTAAGAAAGATGGATGGTAAATGTCTTTCAAGCACACTGTCCCCAAAACACACAATGAAATCTAAAGACTCTCAAAGAAGATTTCAATTACGTTAGCAAATAGCTTAAACAAGAATTGGGTAAAAGAAGGTCATGGGGCAGTGGAGTGCCGGTTGAGGATTTATATAGCTTAAAATGAAAACATTATTTTCATTAACCCCCCCTTACACACATATAACATTCCCTGCAAGTTATTTTTCAGGTGAGAGGTTTGCAGAGATTCATCATACTTGATGTAGAAAGACCTTTTGGCCAATATGAATTGCATGGCATTTCACTGTGCGCACGCGCCCACATACACACACACACGTATTATTCATTACTGCATGATGCATGGATCTTTGCCGTTAATACTCATGAGCTCTACCTGTGGTCTTTCATGGTTTGTTATACAGACTTGCTCTGAAAATGAAGCCACAAGCAGACTGGGTTGCAAGGAGGTGCTCATTCTTTTAAAGAAACCAAAAAAAAAAAAAAATGCCCCTTATTCAACGAGTGAACTTTTTTAGTTGTTTGGTTCTGATTACATTCATTTTACAGCATGGACACACTGATAACTGAAAAATAGGATCTACTGGAAATTAGAAACTAAGCTACTTAATACTTACTATAATTGATAATGGCTTAGGGAAATTTTGATGCTCAATAACTTAAACACATTGGAGAAAAACATTGTTGGTAAAAGCTGTCTCACTCTTGAAGAATTTAAATTTACTCTTTGCTCAAGGGCCATGAAATTCCAAGCAGCACTCTTAATTTGAATAAAACAAGAGAAGTGGGTATAACACATATTCAGAAAGCACCAAAGAAGATGAGCCCAATTGTATTTTCAATATTTAATGGTCTTCAGGCTTGAAGTTTTATAGGCATTTGAGACTGCTTTATTTCTTTATGTATTTGCTTGATGTGTGTATGGGGATGGGGAGAGTGCGTGATATTGATGACAAAAATGATGATGGCCAAGTGATTTGGAATCCGGATAGCTTTCCCGTTGTCTCCTTTGAGTGGAATTTTGCATCCTCGAGGCAACACATTTGGTTATTTAGACCAAAGAGAGAGAACTGATTCTTCAGGTATTCCCCATGTGATTGGCCTGGATGGAAGATGGAGAGCATAATCTGGGTAAATGCCTCTTTGTAGAAGGTCCTGTCTAGGCTTGTAGATGACTCTGGTCTTACACACTTAAAGGAGAACCTACTGTGTATGGGAAATTCTTGCCAGAAGTCCCCTTCAACATGAATGTCATAATTTAGCTTCTTACACCTGTATTCCATAAAGAAAAGTAATATTTATCACTGGGGGGGAAACAATCACCTCTGGTTAATATCTAGCCAGTTTCTTCATTACAAAATGTGCACGTTAATTACAACTAATGCAAGTGTGGTCTGTGCTTTGAAATGTGATGCTAGTATTCTAATGTCACAAGGCTAGGCTTGTGTTAAGGCTTCTAAGAAAATCAAAGATAGACTGACAGCCAGAATTCATGTCAATATGAAGAAGTGATTCTATACTATACTGACGCTTTTTTCATTTTGCCTTTTAGTTAATACAGGAGCCTAATTAGCCATTAACATGCTCTCACCTTGCATGGTCCTAACCACAGAAGCATGTCTTATTGTATTCTACAGAATGTCATTGCTAGTTATCTTTTCACTTAATCTATTTTATGTATTTTACACTAACGTTTGCCCTTTGGAAAATCCCTGCTTCAGATCTGTACTTTTCCTTATCTACAGGATCCATTCCAAAATATATTTTGACTGTTATCCTGTCCAGGACTGTACGAAGATGATTCATGTAATAATACAGGTCCACTAATAAAATCAGGAATCAGAATAATTATTTAGAAAATAGCAAACTATGCTGGGTGGCTGTGGCAAGATTAAAAAAGGGGAAAAACTACAAAAGATGCCTTTAGGCCCTTGCTATTGCATTTAGCCTGTTAATTAAGAAAGGTGGTGAAGTTGTTTCCATAATAAAATGTTGGTGGTAAGAGGTATTTGATTTCTACCTCTGTAAAACGGGTACTTAACTCTCACCTCTATCGCAAGATTGCTGTGAGCATTGGTAAAATGCTTTGAGAGCATCAGATGAAAGGTGGTAGAGATTTCAGTGTGGAGCTCCAACAACTCTTAACTGTCCCTAGTTCTCCCTTCTAGCCGTGGGCCAAAATGAATCGTGTAATTGACATCTGAGCATCGTCATAGCTGGTGAAATTTAACTTCACAAAAGTCTATTTTGCCTGCATGAGACATCATTTGACTGTTGGCTAGCTTAATGTTGCCATACTGTGCCTGAGGTGGTTGTGAATGATGCACCATGAGCTAGGCTTGGACATCGTGGGATGATAAGCAGAGGCACATCCAACTCTGCCTGGTAAGGGAAAAGTCCATCTTTTGTGATTGTGAGGAGCAGGTCCTACTTGAGCCACTCTGCACAAGAGGACTCTGTCATCACCCCATTGATCCAGTCCACATGTCTTGATTTAATGTATTCTGTGGGTGCTGTATGGGAAGAAAGGAGCAGCTGTATTTTATTGCTACCTCATAAATGGTGCCTAAAAGCAATATTATTAAAGATACTGTATCTTCTGCCGCACCACAATGATTGAGATACTTCCTGCACAGGAGCTTATTGGCACTATACCCATAAACTCACTGGTGTTTAAAGGTTGGCATGGGGTCCTGGTACAGATCCTAAACTCTCACGTGATGCTCTTTTTCTTGGACTCTGGAGGAGTAGCCACACTTGATAATACTCTTCATCCCTAAAGTTACTCCAGCTAGTTATCAGTCAATGAGGAAGGCAAATAAACTATGTATCATTTCCTCTTTCAATTGCTTTACCAGTTTCTAGGATGCGGACCAATTCTGCATGTGTGTTGCTGGTTTAGAGGGAAAGGGGAACCCTTACTGAAGCCAGTGGTTCATATGGCCCTCTGTCAGCAAGAGAATATTTTGAGTTGTGGTTTGCATGCTCTCACTCATGCTTTAAGAAAACAATTTTTTTCATGTATCCTCTGAAATGTGACTCATAGTTTTTCGTGACACTTAATTTAAGTGCTAATGTGCTTCTCAAAGGGGATTGTGGTGTGGTGAGGGGGTGAGTGTGTTTATCTTCTCTACTGAGGCAGTTTTAATTGATGATAAATAGGCTTTTTTTTAAAAATGTCTAGAGCTATTACATATCTTCAGTTATTTTGTCCTAATTTCAGGAGATCTGAAAAACCAGGTAGGTTTTAACAGCTCTTATCTGATTCAACATTCATGATTGCAGCTAAATCAAATAAGTACCAGGCTAATGGAAACGTGGCTGGTGCAGTCATTCCTCAATTTAATTAGAATAATGTACATTGTTTGTACTTAGATCTTTATATCAGAGACTGAACTTGTATCGATTCAAGAACTGTATTATAGCAGCGCCTGCTTAATGTCATTAGAAAGAGTTGCAAATACATTATATCTTCCTGTTTCCAGGACTTCCTACCTTGACGAAAAGAAACTTTTTGCTTTGAGCTAAAACTTTTTGGGTCATCTGAAAGAAGAGGGTTCATGTTCTGGCAGGTACCAGAGCATTTGAACAGTTTCTCCTGTCTGTGACAAATACAGGAAGCAATTAACTGTAGAGGTTAGTTAAGTCCTTCTTCCCCAATGGGTCTGATCAGCCAACTGGTTATCATTTGGGTTAGTATTCTGCATTCAAGGAAGGGTAAATGCTGGAAGATAGTTCAGGCTTGGTTTCAGTGACTCTAGGACGATGAATAGAATGGCAGGACTTGTGTATGGTAGGAGAGTACAGAAAGCAAACCACTTCAGTGCAGTTTGTAGACAATCTGAAGAGCTCACTGCCACAGTAGGTCAGTTTAATACTGTGGCTGGAGTTTTAAAATAGGTCATAAAACTATGCCAACCATCTGTAGCTATGCAAAATTAAGAGAAGGTTAATTGAATTTCAAGCTTCAAGATGTAAACCAATTTTCCTTCAGGACTGGGAAGGCTTTTTGTTGTTGTCGTTGCTGTTGACGAGTTGACAAGGCATTTAATTTGCCCCTGAAGTCTCAGATATTGGCCAGAGCCAAGATGCTGGACTAGATGGATTCGTGGTCAGATGCTGTATGACAAATCCTATGCTCCTGTAGCTCCTCTTCAAATGAAATTTAGTTTTATAGTTTACATACATGACTTCCTGTTCCTTGGGTGTTAAAATACAGTCACTTCCCTTATTTATACGGCACTAATGACTGGTATCTGGGTGTATGGTTAAATAAAACTGCTGGTGACTGGTCAAACCAAACCAAACCCAACCCTACTGGCCCCATATTTGATGAGATAAGTCTCCTTTGTAGAATTCCCTTGTAGAACTAGACTAGATTCCCTGGTTTAGCAGCTGATTGCCTTTTGGCCTCCTGCCCCCCTCCCAACCACTGCATAAAGTAATTAATTTAAGGTGAGCAAAGGATAATTGTAGGTTATTTTCAGTTGCGGTTACCTTGTGCTATCAGATACTTTTAGCTCTGAATTACCCAGGAACCAAGAGTACCACTGAGTTGATTTGTCTGAACTTCTCATTTCAAGAGAAACTCCTTTTATTTCTGTGGATTTCCCAGCATAAGTAACATGTGCATGATCTGCCTTTAAACCAACAATCCTAACCAAAATAAAATGCTGTAAATTGATTGTAGATTTTTGGTGTCAGTTTTCAGCCTTGTCTTTACTCATTGAGGTAGTTGGTATTTATATAAACAAATAACATGAGACTCGTTTTACAAGTAAAGTTTCTGTCAGTCTCATAATCCTGTTACGACATCTGTATAGATAACTGTAACACTGCAGAGGGATGCTGCTTCCATAAAGTCTTAATAGAGTTAATGAAAAGCACTTTAAAGCTCTCCATTCCACCTTGACCAGGCAACGAACAAAAAAGGTACCTGATCAGTTAAGTGCTTCAAAGCTGCTTTTTAACAGCGGTCAAGTATAGGTGGGCTAAACCTCTAAGTTAATTCACAAGGGAGTGAATTTGGGAGCTCTGTTCTTTCATTGAAAGTTCAGCTTGATGATGAATCTGCTTGCACTTGGTCATCTGACATTATGAATCGTCTTCCCATATAAATATAGAATTACTAATTTAAGATAGCCACTAGCATCACTCTCTAAACTGGACATCTTGGCAACCCTTTCTGCTTTCACTGTCTCTGCCTTTTTAGGACTACTGGAGCAGGACGTGCCATGCCATGGGAATTTAGAACCCTTCCATTGTAATGGTAGAGCTTTGGAACAGCACAAGATTGAGAGCTGTAAATGTCATCCAAGCAGAGTTGCTAGCCATTTCTCAAATTCATGTCAACCACCCATCTTCAGAACAGGTTAGTGAGGGGAGGAACTTGTAAGCGTGGTGTAGAGAGGTTATAGTGGTATAGGCTCTCTGAGTAGATTCCTATATACCAATCCAGACAATAGGTTACGACATTCTGCACCAACAGGGGAATGTGAAACCTACTTAATTTTAAGACCGGGATAATCACCATTGTCTCCTTTTGTCTTTGGTTGCAGCATGTCAATAGTTGAATGACTTAAGCTCCCTTAACTTCCAATAAATGTATTTGATGATGTTTTCCCCAACAAGCTGGATCCCTTTAAGTCCTGTTTTCCCCCATAACTTAAATATATTGGACAGTATGCCCCTTTTCTACCATGTGTAAATACAGTTGTCATGGTACAAAATGGTTCCCAAACCTTGCCTGGTGATCCTTTAGGTAGCATTCAAAGTTCTGTAGGTCAGCTTGGAATCATAATGCTGGCAAGGGGAAAAAAATTGACTTCAAAGGACAACTCTGACACGGTCAATTAATAATTAAAACCGTTTTTTAATGAGCTATGCAATTACCTGTGTGTCCCTGGAGATGATAGTTTATAGCATTATTTCAGAGTGCCCTTTCTTTAGTCATGGCACATGACATCTGCAATTTAAAGCAGGCTAGACATTAAAGTGACAGGACTTTCATTAACCTTGTCTAAAGTTTGCTAATGACAAATGTCTTATAAAAATGCTATTGTCAAAACACAAAGCTCAAATGAAAAGAAAAGCCTCTACAGTTGTGAGGGTTGTTTCTTCAGTTAATAAGCAGGCACAGCTCCTATTGATGTGGATAAGTATGTAATGTGAGGGCAGAGTGGGTTCCGTTCCTCCTGTACCCACAACCTCTGTGTATGATTTCTCTGTATTCAAGACATGATGGTGGTGCTGAATGAGTATTTCCTGTATAAATTCTGGGTTTTCTGGGACTTGCAGTTCTCCGCTATAATTTACTCAGGCCTGAAACTTGGTTAATAAATGTGTGGGTTTTTTTTGAGGTATTTCCCCCCATGTTTTAAAATGGCTTGGTTGGTTGTAGTTTAAGGGTGTTTTTTTTAAACACATCCAGATAAAATCAGGAGGGGAATGTTATCGAATGGATAGATTAAGAAACCTGGATTTTGTGTTTGGCCCTGTCACTAATGACCTCGGTCAAGTCACTTATCTCTGTTTATTTCCCTGTGATAAACATTTCTTTCTTTCAAAATGTGTCTGAAGGGAGATGAAAACTCAAGCTGACAGTGATATCAGCTCAACTGGGTGTCCGATCCATCTCCAGTAAAGTCTCCGGAATATTGACGTAGCCTGGGCTCCAGCGGGGGAGCCGTGTTAGTCTGTTTTTAGCAAAACAGCAAGAGTCCTGTGGCACCTTAAAGACAAGCACATTTATTTGGGCATACGCTTTCGTGGGCAGAAACCTACTTTGTTGGATGCATGAAGTGGAAACTGCAGTTAGGTAGGTGTAAATACACATGCAAGGATGGGTGAGTTACATCATAGTGAGGAGGGCGAGTGTTAACAAGGTACATACAATCAGGGTGGATGAGGCCATTCACAACAGTGGATGAGAAGGTGTGACTGTCAAAAGAGGGAACATAATTTTTTGTAGTGGGCTAGCCACGCCCAGTCTCTATTCAAACCTAGTCTGATGGTGTCAGGTTTGCATATGAGTTCCAGCTTTGCCATTTCGTGCTGGAGTTTGTTTTTGAAGTACTGCAACTTTCAAGTCTGTTACTGAGTGTCCAGGGACATAGACTGGGATTTTCAAAGTAGCCTAAGGGAGTTGGCTGGCTGGCTTCTCTGAAAATCCCGGCCACTGCTGGAAATGGTAGCTGCTGATGTATGAGATGGAGTAGACTGCAGCATGACCGGAATTACCCACAACTCCTGGGGATGATACCTGAAAACTTAAGAAGTTGGGGTGGAGCAGGCCCAGCCAAGCTCCACTCGTTGATTTCCATTCAGCAGCCGGACCAGACTTGGCTTGGCTTCTGGAATGTAAGAACTGCAAAACTGGAGCTTTTATCGCCCCTTTCAGGGTTCCTGATAAGCTGGGAGATGGGTATAATGCTAATCTTGCTTAGCTACCTTACAGTAAACACTCCAAGTGCTTTGTCTCCACTTGTGATTTTAGTGAGATAACTAATACATGGAACTTATGCCATGGTTTAAAAAATAAACCTAAACAAAAATACCCATAAAACCTAAGTGAGGTTAACCAGATGCTCATAGCTCTGTTGTCTGCAGTGCTGTCTGTATAAACTTTTGACTTTACTGACAAAGTTGATGTGAAAGTCATATTTGGAGCAATGAGTATCATTTTTATTCGCAGCAAACAAGAGGCTCTTGTTTATTTTTTAGGCTGTCTTAACACTGCTGCTATCTGCACCACAGTATTCCCCAATTATTTTGTGTTATTAATAGGGTAGATATTTTATTGTGGGCTAGATTAAACCATTATGTTTTGTGTATTTACCCATCCCACATCCCATTTGGGACTAGTTGAATGCTTCATTAAATGCCTTGCTATAATATGCTGGTAAATGAGCCAACCTTAACTCCACTCCTCAAACATATGAGTTGTCTCTGCTGCGGTGTTTTTTCTGTTTGGGGCACTGAGAAGTTAATTTAGTTTTCACTGGAGTCTGGATTAGAGAGCAAAATGTACCTGTTTGAATCACGAGCAACTTTGTAGGAAGGAGATCAGCAGCAGGAAAGTCTGTTGGGGAGAGATGCATTTACAAGGAGGTGGTGGTAAAATGGATAAGAAAAATCTTAACATCTTAGTATTGAATGTCAGACAGTTTGGAAATGGAATCTGTTCTAGTATTTTTTGCAGCAGCTTCACTAGAGAGTAATGTAAGTAAATATACTTTGATTATGCTTCTGACACTGCAGTAGAGCCTCAAACTCAGAACAGATAGCAGATTTATTATTTTACCCCCAGCGCTGATGGATCTGGAAAGAATATAGTAGCTCATTAGTAAAGTCTGAAGTGATAGGAATCAGAACTGGATTAACGTTACTTCTTTTCCTATGAAATTGAAAGCCATGTCAATCACACAATATTTTTTATTAATGTAGACTGTAGGATTTAGAAAGCATATTTCATACGTAACGCTGCTACCTTTGTAGTGGCTCCATATCACCATGAGAGAACCCATATTTTATCTCAGAATTTTATTTCCCATTTTAATTTATACAGGAATTTATATTTCTTACTGTTAAGCTTAACAATAAATTTATTCATTTCTATTTGCCGTGACAAACTGGATTTTAAAAAACTTGCTTGTGCAATAATTTGTTTTTGTTTGCCCCAAGGAAAGGGTTGTCTGCACTTGATAGAACCCTGTGTAGTTACATATAATCCCCCTAATATTCTCCAGGTTTTCCCTAAGGATTTGAAATGAAGGCACTTGAACAAAATGTCTGCATGGATTGACTGTAGTTACCTTCTCTTTAATTGTGGCTTTGCAGGAAGATTGTAGTATCAGCAGTATTCTACCCTTCGGTTAAATTGACTAATCGTTAATGGTTTTAAATGTTGCTCTCCAGTGTTTTATTGGATGAAGGGTTGTTGTAGAAAAGCATTCCTTTTGCAGGATGTTGCCTGCACTTCTCTCATCAGTTGGCTCACTGGGGGGGAGCCTGTGTTTCTGAACCTCTTCCTAAATCTGTTAGTTCATTTGATCCAACTGCAGTGTGTGGGTTTTGTGGCTCACTTCCTTGATATGTAAAATCTCTCTTTTTGTTTAATGAAGTCATTTGGGATTTTAGGAGAGGACTTTCATGCAGGTTTACAGGAACCACTGTAGTTGTGACTTCCCGACACTTGCTTTTTTGTCTTTTTAATGAAGTTTGGGATTTACAAACTGGCGCAGGGAATGGGGAAGGTTGGACACAAACCTCTAGTCTGTTATTAGGCTATATAGAGGCTTCCCCAATCCTAATCCCTCCTAAAACTCTGCTCCCCATTGTTCATTCCAGTCCTTTTTGTTACAAGTTAAATATAAAAACTTGGGAAACAACCAAGCAACCCTTGGCGCTAACAAAACACTTGCCTATCATAACTCAGTCAGTACTTAAGTTACCTTCCAACACGCCTTCCCGTCTTTGCTTCCATAAATGTCTAATTCAGAATGTGATCTCTTCAAACCAAGGACTGCACACATCTGTGTTGCCAAACTATTTTTTTCTCCATCTGCCCTAAACTAAGTGCTCCCAGAACATAAAATCTACAGAGTCTATTAAAAGATGAGAACAAAGAATAAACTAACGAACTGCCCCTAAAAACTTCTAAGTATAGGATCATTCACTTACTACAAGACAGATCCCACAAACTACTCCCCTCGCCAAAAGCCTGGGAGAGGAGGCGGGATGGTTGGGAATGGCTTTAGCACATGCCCTGAAGGTAACTAGCCTAGGTTATTTACAGTTGTGTGTGTAATGATCACATAGTAACAGGCCTTCACCGAAAACACCCTGTTAAAAGCCTCTTCTGGTATGTGTTCTCTGCAGAGTTAACCCAAGTGCAGCCCTTCACCCGCTTCCATCCATGCAGAAAAGCCTTGCACTGAGACTTGAGGGTGTGTTAAGATCAGGCTAGCAGGCAGAGCAGAGGATATAAGCTTGAGCTTGGTTGTTGCTTCAGCCTGGAGTGACAAAAACTGTGCTATGGGAATGCAGGCTAATCGAGTCTGGGTGCTGTTAGTCCCCCAGTCCCATCCCTCCATTCCACCTGGGTTGTAGTGTCTAGCTCTTCCCTTCTGCACTGCATTTTAACCACACCTTTGCCTTCTTCATTTGTTTCTGCTGTACTTGCACACCATTTGAACAGAGAGGAACAGCTACCCCAGTTGCGAATGGGCACAGCACCATGATGCTGCTGGCTGCGGCCAATGACTGAACCATGAGGGAGCAAGAAAGACAGAGATGCAGTGGGAACAGCAGAATCTGCTTAGGGAGATGGACTGGCTGCTTCGCATGATAGTCAGTGTGCAGCAGGAAATGCCAGCCATGATGCCAGTGCCTGCCCTGCTCCAGCCTGTTACCAGGGCTCTTCTCCACCTTAGCATGTCATGCAGTCACTGAACAAGTCTTGGTAGGGATGGAACAGCTCAAAGTAGCACATGGAAGGAGGTGTTCATGCTGTACATAGAGTCCATGGCCAGAGGTACCCCTTTCACACTAGCTAAGTGCAGCAAAGGGGGAAGAACAAGTTGAATCTCGAGGATTCAGTTCCACATTTTGTGACTCATGTTTTTTTGGTGAGGGGGGTTGTTCTTTGGGTTTTATTTTCCTTTTGATTGTGTACGTCGCTGCCGTGATCGTTTACTTTATACTCCCATTCTTTGGTGCTCAATGGATACCTTGGTGTGGTACTGTTTTGCAAGCAATAGAAACATGAATTTGAAAGGTTAAAGCTCTAATAAAGTCTCAGATTAAACGTACATCTAATTGACTACTGAATTGGTGTTTAAAAAAAATAGCAATGAATCACAGTGCGTTGCTATAGTGCACCAATGCTGTGTCATGTTATTCATTAAAATCCCCCTTCCCAGCATTGTACAAAATGTAATCTGATAATTCCCTCCTCCAAGTCAGGATGTGGGCACATAAGGCCTATCACTTACTTCCTTAGCTCTCTTGGAGTTGGATTCAGTTTGCACAGGGGCGCCTTCTGTACACCTGGTCCCTGTCTGTAATTCAGCACTAGCATCTGTCTGATGCTTGGAAAAGCTCTCCACCTTTTCCTCTCAAACGTGGTGCAGTGCACAGCATGATTCAGTACCAAAAAGGGGATTATACACAGTGACATCCAAATAGTTTTGTAGGCAGTGTCATCAAAAAAGGAATCCTACAGAAAGTGGAAACATGGACAAATTGTGAAGGAGGAATACAACAGAAGAGCACAAGCATGTAGGGACAAAGTCAGAAGGCAAAGGCACAAAATGAGTTATACCTAGCAAGGGACATAAAAGGCAGTAAGAGGTTCTTTAAATACATGAGGAACAAGAGAAAGACAAAGACGTGTAGGCTCTCTACGTAGCGGGAAGGGAGAGCTAATGATGGACCAGCATCAAGAATGCCTACTGTGCATCAATCTTCACTAAAAAGTTTAAGGGTGACCAGTTACTCAACACAATATTAACCACAAGGGGAAAGGAAGACCAGCCAAAAAGGATAAAAACAGGGTAAAGAATATTTAGATGTTAGATTTATTAAAGTTGACAGGGCCAGATAAAATTCATCCTAGGATACTTAAGGAACTAGCAGAAGCAATCTTGGAACTGTTAGCAATTATCTTTGAGAACTGAGGGAGGATGGGTGAAGGCCCAGAGGACTGGAGAAGGGCAAACATAGTACCTGTCTTTAAAAAGGGAAACAAAGAGGACGCAGGGAATTTCAGACCAGTCAGCCAAACTTCAATACCTGGAAAGATACTGGTGAGGTACTGGATCAAATGATTATCCTCTAGGTGCTCAGAAACTGGTTGTTTAATAGGGTTATAAGGAATCGCCAGTGTGGATTTCTCCAAAAAAAAAAAAATCATGAAAGACCAGCCTGATTTCCTTGTTTGCCAAGTTTACTGTCCCAGTGGGTGGGGTGGGGTGAGGTGAGGGGAAGAAGCAGAAGAGGTAGTATACCTTGGGGGTTTTTTGTAAGGCCTTTGACACGTTCCCAGATGACATTCTCATAAGCAAACTAGGGAAATGTTGTCTAGGTGATGTTATTAAAAGGGTGAAAGGCCATACTCAGAGTAGTTAGCAAAGATTCATTGTCAAACTGTGAGAGTCTGTCCAGTGTGGTCCTTCAGCAGTCAGTCGTGGGTCTGGTATTAATATTAATATTGCCATTAATGATGTGGAAGATGGAGTGGAGAGCATGCTTATCAAACCTGTGGATGACACCACGCTGAAATGGGTGACGGGCACTTTGGAGAAGAGGGTTAGAACTCCAAATGACCTTGACAAATTGGGGCATTGGTCTGAAATCAAGAAGACAAAATTCAATCAAGACAAGTGCAAAGTACTTCACTCGGAGGAGAAATCAAGTGTGCAGGTACAAGATGGGGAATAACTGGCTAGGTAGTGGTACTGCTGCAAAGGGTTTGGGAGTTAGTGGGTCACGAATTGAATGAGTCAACAATGTGATAGTTGTGAAAAAAGGTGATATCATTCTGGGGCATATAAAGAAGAGTGTTGTACGTAAGACATGGGAGGTAATTGTCTTGCTCTGCTTAGGACTGGTGTGGCGTCAGCTGGAGTACTCTCGAATTCTGGATGCCACACTTGAGGAATGATGTGGACAAATTGGAGAAAGACCACAAAAATGATAAAAGGTTTAGAAAACCTGCCCTATGAGAACAGGTTAAAAAAAAAACCTGGGCATGTTTAGTCGTCAGCAAAGAAGACTGAGAGGGGACCTGATACGTCTTCAAATATGTTAAGGGATTTTAGGGAAAAAAAAGACAGGGATCAGTTGTTCTCCGTGACTGCTGGAGGGTAGGACAAGAAAAATGGGTTTAATCTTGAGCAAGGGGGTCGTAGGTTAGATGTTAGGAAAAACTTGGTAATGGTAAGGGTAATTGAGCTCTAGAACAGGCTTCTAAGCGGAGTTGTAGAATCATTGGTGATTTTTAAGAACAGTTAAACACCTGTCAGCAGTGGTCTAGGTTTTCTTGGCTCTGCCGCAGGGCATGTCTACCCGAAGAGTGGGAAACAGGTGAAATGTACCCTTCTGTGTGCAAACAGTCCATGTGGATCTGGTGCCACACAGTACAAGTTTCCCTAGGCCAGTTTGATTTATCCGGATTGGAAAAGGGAGTAGATTAAAGTGCACTCTGGAACCTCCAGTACACAGCAGCAGGATCCACACAGACACTTAATGTGTGGCAGGCTAGTGAAGGATAGATTTACACCCCATGAACTAAGTGTCTGTGTAGACAAGCCCTAAGCAAAAAAGCAATACATGTCTAAAAAATGTATCCTTCTCTGCCAGCCTTCATAAGATGATTATTTTAGACTGGAAGCCGGGGCGAGGCTACTGCATCTTTGCGTGTGGATTTAATTTAATAAATATTACATAATTTTGTATACAAGATATCAATGCTGTTTGTGCAGCCCTATTACAGATCCTGTGACTAGTGACCTGAGTTGGCACTAAAAGACTCCATTATGTTGAATTAAAATATTGAGCATTTTCAAACGAGCAGATTTATTTTGATAGTTTGACACTAGTATTTGTAAATGAAAGTTGCTCTAATGTAACAAATACCAAGTCAGTAGATGTCGGTGCTGATGCTTGTGTGTACAGGTCAGCTGAATGAAATCTCAGTGTATAGTAACATGGTAAATGTGCAAAATGCTGCTCTTCTGGAATAGATAGGTGTGATTAAGCTCTTAATTAAGAAAAACATTTCAGCAATAAAAGCACACCTGTTCTAGGTGTGCTGAAATGTTAGTATGTGAGTGTGTTGGGGAAAGTGTAAGGGTTGGGAGCTTGCATTACTCTGACCGCTTACTTAAAATAACAGAAGTTACTGTGTTACAGGTAGAATAGAATTAGCAAATATTTCTGGGATGGTAACTGACCCACAGTGACTCCATATTCATTTTCTGAGTCATTTGGTTTACAAGGCAAATGACAGAGTTTAGTCATCGGCTATTTTGGATTTAGCAAGTATGTAAACTAACAGAATATGAAGTTTGGCTACTGAAAATACATTAATAAAAGGGATGATATGAAAGTAATGCTGCATTCCAAGTACATCATACGTAACAAAAAGGCTGTCTGTCAGCGATTGGCAGGGATTTGTCACTTGGTTTGTGTCATCATTATCGATGCAAGATGTGAGCAGTGACGTTGTATATCATATTGAAATAGAGTCTTTCCAAGTTTGTATAAAATACCCAGTATTAAGGGAAACCCAGATGTGGCCATGTATAGGTAACTCCTGAACATTTCCCAAACTATACTGGAAACATTTTTTTACAGTTCTACAGAATCCTAATATGCCTGATTGTTCCTTTCCTGAGGAACTTGTATATCTATAATTAAAATGGGGACCAGGGTAGAGAAGGAGCCTGCTTTGTGCTTTCATCTCCTGTTTAAAGTCCTTGGGTTACTATTTTCTGTAAATTGCTGGGTGCTAAATTGGCCTCCTTTCTCATCTTGTTTTGTGGAATACAGTAGTTCATCATCCCTACCCAAGCCCAACTATACACTTACCGCATTAGTCCCATAAATTAAATTCCCTCAAGCTTCCTAGGTTGTCATCAATCGTCATCTGTTGAACAGATGTCATCTGTCAACAGTCGTCATCTGTTGAACAACTTTCGTTCGGTAAAACTCTTCTCTCCTTACTAGTATTTGTATTTCATATCTACATTGCTGGTGATTTTATTCTACCTACTGGAAACTGAATCCATGCCAATACTTGTGGCAAGATGACTTGATGCTGGTGAGTAGCAGCAATTATGATATGGAGGCTGACTGTTCTACACATTAAATAAATCCCCCTTTATTGAATTAAGTGAAGATTGAGGAGATGACATTTTATCAGTTGCAGGCATAGGCTATTGTTGACTGGTTGGTCCAAGTGAACTAGTCACCAACAAAGTATGGTGTCTCTTAATTGATGTATATTAACTCTGCCTCTTTCTACCAAATGGATGGTGTCAGATATGTGTTGAAAGCAGATAGAAGTTTTATGAGCAGGCCCATACTACTCTAGAAACCAGAGCCTTCAAGTGTGAGAGAGTGGTCCCCTGGTACCACTCTTCAGTTGCAGCTGAAATATTTCCCCATGTTCCTATCAGAAACCCCAAGATTGAAGGAAGTTCAAACCCCAAGATTGAAAGAGGCTAAAGTAGGAACAAATTTGATTTTAAAGATAATGAGGGAACTGGAGCATAGCTAACGTGCAATTATTGCTTCTCTTGATATTTTTATAAGGACAAAAATATCAAATGTTTTACAGTTCAAGACTGACAATGTTGGGGGAAAGCAAGGTTAAATAACATCTCTCACACATTTCATTTCCAGTTTCATTATTCATGGATAATAGAAACCCGGACCATCTGTCTCTGCAAAGAAGGTGTGTGTGACAGGCATAGTTGATATTGCAAAACTTTCTCTTTGGTAAAATGTTGGTTTATAGCTTGATCTACTCTTGATGTCCTGGTGTCTTCTGCAGCTTGCCAGTTCTTACACGAACAGTAAATTACAAGCTTTGTTGCTACTGAGCTTAACTAACTGGGCTTCTCTGGCACTCCTTGGGTTAACAGAAACAATTAATATTGTCTCTCTTCCCCTTAGATTCAGTTGGCTTACTGGAAATTTTTCTTAAAAAAAGAAACAAAAACTGAGTTTTTGACACAGCTATAACTTAAGAGAAATGTATGTTGGGAAACGAATGGTTTATGTATTCTTAGTGGTATCTGGGCAAAGTGGCGTCACTATATAGGGACGCTTAATTCCTTTTGTGTTGGCTGTCTAGATAGGATCTAGCCGAGAATGAAATCGCCCTATCAAGATTCCATTGATGTAGAGATCATTAACCTTCATGAAGAACTTACTGCAGTCCATTTTTAGTTCTTACTCGTGAAGAAGTCTCTTATTCCCATTATTCCAGGCTATGCATTTTAATTTACCAATACCATGTTTTTTTCAGATGTCTCTTCAATTGAACTATTGGGATAGCTAAGAGGTGAATTTTGGAGGAGCGAGGGAAGGGTGTCCAGAGGTGAACTGCAAAGGGGAAAAGGAACCATTTTTTTTTCCTTTGGTGGTGGTGATTTTCTGGTGTACACAAAACTCTTCATATTCTGTTTTTCAGCATATTTTAGCTTACTACTAGGAATATATATAAAAAATTCTTCCCTGGAGGATATGAAAACTGCAGTGAGACTTCCCCCCCTTGTGTTTTTCATACCATGTTGATCATTATGACAGAGTTTAGTCATCAACTATTTTGGATTTAGTAAGTGTGTAAACTAACAGAATATGAAGTCTGGCTACTCAAAATAAGTGTCCTTGATCATTAAAGCTGACCAAGAATAGTTGTGGCAGAGCTACCATGTAAATGGCAATCTTATAGACAATCAAGTAGCTAAAAGAAGCATGAAGATAGTTGCACTAGTGGCAAATACAACTTTGAGTTGTTTTTATTACAGGATGCTTGCCTTTTGACTTTTTACATTGTTTTGTTCAATACTTAAGGTTCGTTTTTATATTTCATAGCGCATGTTCAGTGCTTATCTTCCTCAAACTGAGTTTATGGGTATTGCATCTTCCACAGGTATTTTATTCTCAAAAGTTTGAGGCCTGTGATTTAGGCGTTAGCTGAAAAAGGAATCAGACTGACTAAAAATATCTTCCCCTCTTATTTGCTCAGATTTCACTCTTTCTTGGTAGTTGGGGGGCGATTCTACAAGCTTTCAATTGTTGAGTCTGCTAAGGGAAACCAAGTAGACAAGATCTGATTTTTTTAAACCTGGGCAAAGGATTTTACACTCTTTGATGGGTGTAAAACAATCTTGGAGGCTGCCTTATACATTTAGAAGCAAAAAAGGGCATAAAGACTTCTTGTTGGTTCTAAGACCTTATTTATGGTTTGCAAGGTACGTTGTACGCACCTGGGGGCACAGACGGTTTGTTACTACAGCACCCAGCTCGATGGGATCCTGATCCTGACTAAGGATGTTCTGGGCAGTGGTGTAAACAAACGATATATTAGAACTTTTAACATCTGAAAAATGTAACTTCTTAAACTTTTCCTAGTAAAAGCTTTTAGATCAGCTGTAAGCTGGAATTGGAAAGTGCACAGGTTAAATTTGGGGGAGAGAGAGGGAGAGAATGTGAATATGCACGTGTTGGGTGCCTGTGTGTTGCAAGGGGAGTAACTTTTGGGAGAGACGGATCAGTTTGCTGAATATTTTTAATTCGCAAGTAAAGCAAGATAACCATTAAGCCTAGCTGCTTAAGTAAAAGATGATTTGGTTTCCTGTGGAATCCTTTTTTCTCCCTTTCTAGTCTCCTCAAGGGATTGAGGTCATCGTTCTTTTCTGTTAAAACTTGGTGAATTGCCTCTTGGATACTTATGAATGAGATGGTGTTCACTGAAGGGGTTCTGCTAACAGCACAAACCACACAGCTACAGTTCAGTTTGTGAGCATCAGCAGATGTCTGAGTTGGAAATACCACTATAGCGTTTGATTTAGTCATGGAATCTAAGGAATTTTCAACAGGAAATGTATCAGTTTCTGAAGTATTTTCATCCCCTGCAGACTTTTAAACTACATGCCATTGGGATATCGGCATTCATTTATGGAATTTTGTCTGGAAGGTATTTTTCCTATTTCTTCACAGGTCTAATGCTGCTCGTTCTGTTTTTTGCCATGGGTTACACAAATAGTTTTACCAGCAGATTTTGGCAGAAACTACTTTGTGTTTACTTGGATTTTTAACATTTATTGGCTAGCACTATAATAATTTCATTATCGTTTGTGCCCTTGTTAAGATGTGAATACAAAAGATACTATCCCCAAGGCATAAAATGTTCAGACGGCTTATTCATTTGTTACAGTTTGTGTCAGAACTGCACTTTATGCCAGTCAATAGCTTCTAGGGTTACACATTTGGAAGTTAAAGGAAAGTGTACCCAAAAACCCTAATTTGGGGGGCAGGGGTTGAAGAGTAACTCAGAAATGTTTAGTGACAAAGCGCTACCGTCATTCCTTTGTTCAAGTCTTGACTGCAGAGCTCATCTGGGTGACTGGCACCCACGTTAGCCTAGCCTGGGTGTGAGAAGCCACACAGCAAAGTCCTGCCAGAGTTAGCCTCCTCACGGGTGCTGCATTCTCCAGGTAATCCCGTTTCTTAATGCTGCAGTCAACTGAGTTGCTCGGATCATTTGCTAGTGAATCAACCCCAGTGAAAACAGTATCCATGCTGTTATTGACCCCCTTACAGGTGTGCCAACCAGCCCATGCTGAAAGCACCTCTGAACTCGAGTGAGGTGTTTTTGTGTGTGGATGGGAGAGGGGTTAGAATCAACACCTGAGTAAGAGTCCAGGCTAACTCTGCAGTGAGGACATACCCCTTATATCTTCCTGGCAGTAGGCAGTGCCGTCACTGATTTTCTTTCATCTCTGAATCTGAAGATGTACATTGGCTACAAGGATACAGGGGCTCGTTCTCATTCTAATCTCTCGAATTTGCAAACTCACCATGCAGTTAGTTATGTGCTGAGTAGTCACTGGGAACGGAAGTAGTAGGGATTTAAAAAAAAAAAAAAAAAGTAGGATTCAGGTGCATTGGCTAAAGATCCCTTTATTGCCTGGCTCTTCCTAGTGCTGTTTTATCCATAATTACCAAGTAAGCCCCCACATTGACAAAGTTGTTAGAGTTGTGCAGTGTAGGTGTGTTTCCAGGTAAGTGGTTTTTAATAAACCAGTCTGTATCATTCTGTTAGATTTGTATTGTTAATCTGGAGGTTTGGGATGATTGATTCATAATTTACCTTTTAAGATTATGTAATCCATGAAGTTGCCCCATCAATAGAGGCATGTGTGTTCATACGGGTGGCACAGGAATGCCCTGTCTGTTTGGAAAGGTCTCTCTTTTTTAGGAGGATATTAAAAATGGATTATTAGATCAGATGACAATCTATCATGGATGTTTTTGTTGTTGGATTTGAAAGGCTGGAATGATTTCATTTCATAATACTCATTTACAAAATATTATGGTGCTGGAGAGAAGTTTTAATAGGACAAGAAAGGAATTGCTAACCTTACCATCTGCAGTGAATCTCTCTTGGCCATACATGCCTCTGAGCAGTATATTTGGCCATTGAGCTGGAAAATTGTCATCCTTATGTGGGAAGGATATTTTTAGTCAGAGTAACATCTGTAGAACACCATTTCCTCAGAATTCCACCATCTTTTGACAAGTCAGACAGATGTGACTCATGTCAGTTTCGTACTTTATGGGGGAAGGGAGGAATGCAGTGCATGTACCAGAAATACAAAAAACGACCTATTTTAGAATGAAACACTATTTTCGCCTTGGTTTGGTTTGTAAATATATGGGGGAAAAACCTTGGTTTTTGGTCTTCGTGTTAGAGATACCTGCATTTGAAGGTTTGAATAAAATCTTTGTTGTGGTATCATGGAAATTATATTATGTTGATTTTTATGATACTTCCTACTAATTTCTAAGCAGAGGGGAAAATGTACTACTTCTGTACTTGAATGCACCCAGCATGTGCTCTGTCTGATGTTCTCCTTGAACCATGACATTTTGAAGTGTGCTGCTGCTTTAAGAAGTCTGCAAAAGTATGCTTAAAAAAAGAGTGGGGCAGTGGGGTTCTGTGTCACACATTCCCAAACTTGCTCCTTCACTATTAAAAAAGATGCTTTTCCTTCTTCCATCTACCTCTCAGTTCATTTCAGGATTAGAGAGTCAAGTGGTAATGTGTCATGAATTACAAGAAGGGCTGGTAGCCCACCTGTTAGGGCAGCCTGACGCTTCCTGTTTTCAATGGCTTTTAACTTTGCCCAACTTTAAATGGTTGGGTTGAGATTTTTACATGCCTGGTATCTGTCTCAGGGTGAATTTTTATATTTTTTGTAATTTTAACCAAAGCCGCTCAGCTGTTTCTGAGAATGAGGCCAGGGGAAAAATACATTTTGTTCATGTTAAATTCTGGCAACCTTTTCTTTGAAAAGCTCTCGTGCCCCCCACCTCCTTGCTTTGGAGCAGGCACTTGAAATGTGGGGGTCTGGGCCCTGTGTCGGAAATGTGTTTTCTGCCATCCCTGTGAAAATCTACCCCTAGTTTGCCAAGTTACAAGTCTGAAAATTTCCAGTTTGCACAAAAGCTTAGTGGAGACTTGCTAGAGCTTAGCTAAAATCTCAAAAGGTTCTGTCCTCACTGAGTACGGTGGAGCCTCTCGCAGCCGCTGTTGCTGACATGCACCTGCCCAGGACTATGGGAGTACAGAATGCCTTTCCCTCTTATTGCTGCTCTAGACGGGGGCTGGGTGCTGAAACGAAGAGCTGGGCAGGGGAACGCAGGCTGAAACGGGTTGGGCATGAATACGGCGGCTGGGAAGCACTGAGGGATAGGGGTGGAGACTGGGAGCCAGTTGGGAAGGGGGGCGAGAACCTCTGAGTTTGGGCGGGGATCAAACGGGAGGGGGAAAAGATGAGGACTGGCTGGACAAGGAGACTGGTGTTGAGACAAGGAGCCAGGGACAGGGAAGAGACGGGACTGAGGGAATGGGACATTGGGGTCAAGCTGGGGGGAAATAGGCTGAAGAATCTATGCCTACTAGAATACGTTCCCCTCCAGAACCTGGAATGGAGTCCCACCATTCTTCTGACATCATCAAATATATATGAAACCCCTGGCAAAATGTCCCATCCTCCTCCTGGTGCTGGACCACATCGAGTATGACAACCTACTGCTGCTATGAGTTAAATCATTTGCTCGTTTGGCAGAGGTCTGTGTGGTAGTTCTAAAGGTTCCAACCTGGTGGCAGAGCCATGAGTGTAAAAATGATGCTACATGACGGAGTTTGTTTGATCCCTTAACTTTTTTTCAAAAAACTCTGGGAAATTATCCACAAAGTTAAAAAAAAATGTAAGGTTGTAAAGTCAAGCACTCTTGAGTTAGAAAATGCCAGAATTAATTGTTGCCTGTGCAACATTACATTGACTCTACTCTGAATGAGGCTGGTTTCCTATGGAAAAAAAATATGAGATCATGTAATTAAAGACTATGATGCATATACACAGGCAACCTTCATTCTGGCACTTGCTGATTTTGGAGAGCTTGACTTTGCAAGCTTAATGTTTTCAATATGTGGGGGTTTGGATATAATAATGAGAGCCCTGCGCGGATAAATACATGTGACTCCGCATCTGATCCACATCCACTGGAATAAACTTTTACCTGACCCGCAGTCTGCTTTCCATCTTTTAGATTTAACCGCATCTGCAGCCACACACAAGCTGTTTTGGAGCCAGCAGCCCTCCATCGGCTGCTGAGCCTCTGCCACCCCAAACAGCTGATGAGCACACCCACCTAACAGCTAATCAGCTTTTTGCTACACCCCTGGCTGGCAGCTGCACCAGCCCTGCCCCAGAAGTCACTGAGATCCCGACCTCCATGACCATCCGACCTGCAATCCACAAGAAATGGTCCACAGATTTGCAGGGCTCTAATAATAATAATAATAAAGATTCTGTATTCCAGACTCTGCCCTTCGTTCCCTGTCGTCAATGGATTTGCTCATGGGTGACTTGGAATAATTTCATCCTGCAGCTGGCAGTCAGTTAACAATTGCATTGCTATACAAGCAAAACCAGAACCCTTCTCCCACACAGGCAGTGACCCTGGTAATGCGAGCAGGAATAAACAATGAAGATTTGTGTAACTGGAGCAGCAGACAGGACTTTGAATGCAGAGAGAGAGTAAATCAGCTGAGTAAAATGGTAGCGTATGTGATAGCTTCTGTCATTCTATGGTTGATTCTTGTGAATGACAAAATCAAGATAGTGAAGAAAGCAGCAGTTTTTAGGCCCCTTTTATACCCAAATGGCAGCAATATTTCACTTGGAAATATGGTTCTCTAAACCCACAAGGCGGTTTTAATGGGGGGTGGCTCAAATACAGGTTTTGTACACTATTTCCTGGGCCTTATGTACAGTGGACTTGTTTTTTGCTTAATTTTTCTGTGTTGGAGCTGCATGTTGTGGTAGAAACCTTGGCAATGTTATGGCACGAAAAGATGCATGCACACTAAGAAGCTTTGGGCCCATAATGTTGATGAAATTATTAGAACTCAGGTCAGCAAAAACACATGTTTGAGCCATGCTTAACAGTGTGTGTTTGAAACATTGCTATTATTGGGCCTTAAAGCAGGATTTTTAGTGAGATTTCACATGGTTGCCTACTCAGGGGAGCAGGATAGGAAAAGGAAAACAAGGACATAATTTGTCTTTCTCCTGGACTCCATTGAATATATCAGGGTGAAGGTGTGACGTTTTCTATTTGCATGTGGAGCATAACTTAAATAAAGAGTTTTTGTATTCACAAGAAAGGACATGAGAGTAAGTTGTTGAACAGTATTGATTTTTTTATGAAGGATGAATTGCAGCTTTTGTTGCCTGAGTTGATGTCTCTTGGTTTAAAGATTGCTCACAGTTTGAAACTTGTATTATCATTTACCTAAAAAGTTGACATTTGGATTCAGGAGCTGCCAGTCGTACAGCTCCAAATACTGGATACACAGCAGACATTTTTTTCAGCAATGCAACACTTCTGAATACCCCATTGTCACGTAATACTTTCATGGGAGTCCATTTTTTTACTAAAGTGACTTGCAGTTAAGATGTTCTTGAGTAGCACTTGGACCTTGACTTGAGGTTTCAAATATTTTTGGCTTAAATTCAGTCAGTTGCTGTTGAAAGCATAAGCAGATTTGTCTTGGCATATTTAGAGTTGCTTAAATAGCTTTTAAAATATTTTATAGCATTATGTTAATATATTAACATTATATTAATGACTTGTCTGTCACCTGTTAGTTGTAATACTTATCATTCCATTACTTCTGATGGGACTAGACAGTAATTTCTCACATCAGTATACACACACAATTTGTATTATAGTGAGTGGGAGTTCGTGTTAGTGAGTGCGAGGTTGTTCCCATTGTTATCTCACATACACGGATCCCAAGGTTCATGACGATCTAATTGTATGTTCATATTCCAATATCAAGTGGTAGCATTTTTTGCATTTTTAAGTCTTGCTTTCAAATTAATTTTTAAATAATCTTGCTTTTAAAATAATAGTTCGAATACAGTTTTGATAACTGGTTATCCAAGCATTCATAAATGGTTTCATGGAAACATATGTCTATTAAGGGATCAAACCAAATCCAAAGCTTGATTCTTTCTCTTCCATCAACCCCTTGAAAAAGACTCTTGAAAGAGACAGAGTTCCAGGTCCCTACTTCATGGGTCCGGTGTTTGTCTATTCAGCAACCAAAACAATGTTAAAATGGTAAAGATTGGGAATATGTATCAATAATTTAGGGCAAAACATGTTTTAGGGATGTTGTGTTGATTCCCCAAACCAAGTGTTCTAAACCCAAGAAATGCAAACATGTTAAAATATAAAAATACTGTGTGTACTCAAAGCCTTAACTCTGCCCTTTAGTAACACCATGCAATAACTATATAACGGGTGGAGGCATTTTTTGTGTTTGTACTCCCAGATTAGGTTACATTGATTTTTAAAGACAAACTAGATTTTTTTCTCCTTAGTGTCACAATAATTTATTTTATCCTCCATTACTGATGTGTTCTCAACTTCAACATCTTAGACAAAAACTGTTGAGAGTTTATTTTTTTTATTACTCTTGTACGAAATTATTGAAACAAGGACCCCACAGAGAATTTAGTGATATTTTAAATCAGTGTGAAGTATCTTATTTTTTTTAAACGTCTATGGCCATTTTTACCCATACGATCTGGCTTCTTTATGCTACTAAGAAGCAGCACAAACTACCCAGACTAACTAATCCAGGCCAGTTAACCTGGATTAGATCTGTTTTACATCTGAAGAGGAGTTCAAAGTAGTTGGAATACAACCCTAGAAGTTAAAACATGAGTCAGATCTCCAGTAACAAGAGAGGGTGTGTGTGTGTGTGTGTGTGTGTGTGTGTGTGTGTGTGTGTGTGTGTTCTCTCATTTTTGAACTCTCCTTGGGCATAGGCAGGGGACAAATATATCTTTTCTGTGCACATCTACACACTACCTGTTTTCCCTCCTCTCCCTCTTGCACCCAGTGTTGCCAGCCCTCATGATTTTGTCATGCATCTCACTATCCATGTTTTTCTGATAGCTCAAATTCAGGGAATCATGTGAATATGTGAAAACCTCAGCTTTCATTTAAAAAGAAAAACATGTATTTTTAGCTCATCTGATTGCAAATAGAAGCTGGAAAACACAAATCCTAAAGGCTCAAACACCAGAAGGCAAAAACTCTGAATCCGTTTTTAATCTTATCTCATGAAAAAAATTGTGATTTTTTTTTTGAATGCTTGGGGTTGGTAATTCTGTGTCTCTCACGTTATTTCACTGCAGAGAGCAGCCCCCCATGTCCCCCTGAATATATCTGCTGTAAGGAGCAGCTCCTGAAAATGAATATTTAGTACTATTGCTCACTTTTTGCCATTAATTTTCATAACTGAAAGTTCTCCTCAACAGAGGCTGCTGCACAAAAAAATATTTTCCTTCAGAGAAACTCATGGAAAATTGCCCTTTCAAAATAGCTGCTATTGTTCATAGTGAGGGTGAAGCCCAGCTCTCAATAAACGTGTCCTCCTTCAAAATGGCCACCCCATTATTTCTACTAAAGAGTGAAGCCAGCAGCCATCTTGGAGCAGCCTGTGTTGTCAATCCCGTTAAGAACAATAGGAGATAAACAGCCTTCTCAAAATAGCGACCCAACTGTAGGTAAATTTATGGCCTCTTTTCCACTGAAGACAATGGAAGATGTTAGCCATTTTGGAAGAAGGTGCTTCTATGTGGAATTATCTATAGTTGAATATTTATCAGCCGTTGCAGAAGAAGATTGAGGTTAACATGGGTATCTTTCTAGTAGCAATCTGAAGGGTAAGTTCTAATGTTTGCTGGCTTCAGATTTGTGTTCGTTTCTTTATCTAGTGGATCACTAGATATTGGAACTGGAAAGCAAGTTTCCTATGGGACAAAGAAAAAATCTTGGAAGTGATAGACATGATGGAATTACCAATGCCTTTAAGTAATGGATAATTTTTTTTAAAAAAGTACTACTTATTTTTGTTTGTTTCTTTGCTTGAAACCATGTCTATCTGCCGACCTTTCCGAAATGTCATCATGTAATTATTTTAACAGGCAGTGTATTCTCCTTTATTTGGGGGATATTAACCTTTCTAAACAAAAGGAATGTTAATATACACTGGAGACACAACTAATAGGATTTCATTTTTCTCGTTAGGCAAGAGACTTATTTGAATTCTCTTTTTAAATAATTGTAAAAGAATGCTGCAAGTAAAATAATTGCCTTAAGCTAATTCATGATAGCAATTTTAAACATGAATATCCAGATCATTGTGTATGGATTGGAAAGAGTAATGTTATTTCCTTGTTTTTGTTTGCTTTGGTCAAACAGTGTTGAAGGATGATATAAATTCATTGAATTCAGAACAAAAGAAATTATTAATGCACTAAATTCTTTTATGCCATGAAATGTAGCTTTTAATTCACAAAGCTTGTTGTGGCCTATTTAGGTTTCAGCTAATGTTTTGTGTGCTGGTTTGGGGTTTGGATTATGTATTAGGTTCAGCACTACATATTGTTTTGAGTTTTCTTTCCAAAATATTTAATTGCAATTTTGTTTGCCTGAGTTATCGGCATTTCACTTTTCTCAAACACTGTTTGCCTGGAGAAGCTGAATAGATGAGGAGAAGCGCCTTAAACTGCAAGTATCACTTCTGAGCTCTTTCCATTGATTTCTTTGGGTCTTAAAAAAGATGGCTTCTGCTGCTTTTGGATTAGTGGGAGGGTGTGAAACATTTTTTTTTTCCCCTTGCAGGCAAAAATACTGGCAGAGTCAATCTTTGGAATGCAGAGGCTGATACCTAGTGACTCCTCTGTTTTGAAATGCGTGTTCCAACAAGAACTATGCATTAGTCTGCTGAGACATTGTGGACATATTTTTACACACTCAGCTACTGCTTTGCAGAATTGGTTTGCATTCACTTTACTCAAGTGTAACTTTTCAAATAAAAAATCAATGTGCAGTCTATATCCCAAGCTATCTATTGTTTCTCAAATAGTCATTTGGCTTGTAATGTTACCTAGAATGCGAACACTAGTATTTTTATGGGCTGAAACAAATATATATATATATTGCAGTATTTTACATATGAAATGTAATGTGGACAAATATCCCAAACTCTAAAGCATTTATATTTCAATCTTGATTTTTAAAAGCATATTTCTAGGCCCCTTAATGACTTGCTTTATCTGCAGTGAAATGCAAGAGTATAACTGCTTTAGCACCTCTGGTGAACTTATAAAGGAGCAAAGAGTTGTTAACAAAATACATACTAGAATTTAATACAATCCTTTGATGCATAAAGGAGGGTGAATTGAAAGATAAGTTGATTGCATGTCTGGAAGAATATTAGTGCCTGATTTATGCTCTAATTTTAGCACTGAGTTTCCTTTGTAATAGTAAAATGTCACATTAGCATGTCCCTTTTAATCTAATTTAGTTCCAGTGAAAACAAATACATGTGCTGAGGGATTCTCAAATTTAGCAGTCCACTCTGTAGTAGACTTTGTTGCAATACAATTATATTTATAGTGACTCTTCACATATTTTATGAGACCAAAATGTTAATTTTTTTCTTTCCACCATACTCTTCAATTCTCCTTTCTGTGTACTGATGAAACAAAATTTAGAAGATAAAAGTGGCAGTAAAAAACTATTTGATTCTTTTTCAGCAGCGAAGGGGAGACCAGCTCATGAAGGCTAATGCCTATAAGAAAAACGAGTGACTCAAAAGTTCTTCCTATGTAAATAAAAATAATGCATTAGAGGATAAAATCAAAAAGAGAAAAAGTACCTTTATTCTGGAGAAGACTTTGGAATCACTAAATAGAGAGCATAATGTTCAAACTTTCAAGCTCAGTTACTTTTCTTCATCATTTAGTTAAAATCCAACACTTATAACACAAATACAATTTTACAATTAAAAATTAATGTTGCAGATTCTCAAGGGTTGTGACCCACAATTTGAAATCCCAGACTTGGCCAAAGATTCAGCTGCAACTACCGTAATGTCTGAGTGCTACTAATTTAAAACTGCACAGATCTAATCTTTAGTGGAATTGAAGGCTGCCTTTGAACCTAATTATGATTTACAGAAATTGATAATTTGTCGTGTGTGTGTCTCTGCTGGAAGAAAATGAGTATTAAATATGATTAGCAAATGACAGGTTTCAGCCCAGTAATTTACTGTCTTCGTTAACCAACTTCCAAAATTTATCAATAACACTGGAAGTCTCTTCATTTATATAACTTTATTACAACTGGTATCAATTTTGTATAAAGTGAAATGTGGACATTCTGTTGTTTGTGTGCCTTTCCTTTACCCAGCCCTTCTGTGGGCCCTAAAGTCCACTTAAATCATCTAAACCTTCCTCTAGTTATATATTACAGGCCAGTGACCAATGCATTTTGAGTCTTAATAGCTTATAACTTTCAGTACAAAATCTCCAAGTCAAAGTTTCCTTTTGCAAAGTGATGTAGTCCCATTTAATATAGATATATTTCAATCCTATCGACAGATTATGCATTTCATGCTGTATTATCAAACATGGTATGAGGGGAGGGGAGATCATAACAATCTAATGTGTAAGCTGTTGTACAGAGCTGATGAATGGGATATTGCTAGTATTCTTGGAACTGATTTCGTAGGCACCTTACTGAGATGTAAAATGCTTGTAGTATAACAGTTAAGGTCATTAAACTTTTTCTGTCCTTAGTTTTTAAAATTGTGCCTACAATAAAGTGAACGGTGTATTTATTCACTGTGGCTTAACATGTGCATTGCATTTATACCTAGCGGGTCTGACATCTCTCAGAGGAACTTGAGATGCTAGTCTCTGTGGATCATGAGGTCAAAGCTAATTATAAAAAAGCATGGAATGCATCTGCTATTGTCTTGGTAGAATAGGGCAGAAAATTGTGAAATGGCTTTGTATCCAGAGGGTAGAGGCCTGTGCATGACACTAATTCTGAAATGGGCTTGATAGCAAATGATCTGATGGACTAATCAAAACCCCAGATATAATATAATCTCTCACTCACAATTTTTGGGGCAGTAATGGGGAGGAGAGGCGTGGATGGAAATTGTTTGAATATACCAGTAGAGGAATCGGGTGTAATATTCCTGTAGTAGTACTGTGATGCTGATCTTTGACCGTGAGGCCTTTTAGAGCATAAATCATGTCCTGTCATAATTGTTAAAGTGAATTTTAATGCTTTTAAGAATGCCAGCGCGAGTACCTTAAATCAAAAGAAAAATAGACAGTGAAATTAACATTTCCTGAAATAAGAGAAGGGGGAAAAATTATCAGTCTGCCTAATCCCTGTCCTCAGTTCCAGGTCTTCTGTGCAGTGACCACCAATCATGCTCTATTTCATGCTGACTTATGTTGTGGACAAAGAGTCTTCGAAGTACTTCATTAGTGCGAGGGGTATGTAAGTTCCTGGAGAGTTCATGTGTATCTTAGATCTGTATTTGATCCTAGCTTTTGAGAAGCAGAAAGCTGATGGTTCTGTGACAATTTCCCCCTGTTTCTGCCAGCCGTACTACAGAATGGTACAAGGCTTATGCGAGTTTTCCAAGTATTTTGGATACAGGTTTCCAAAAATAATAGGACAGAATGCACAATGCATGGGAAATAGAGGTGTGGGAGACCTTCTTTAAAAACTCATTTCAGCCCCATTTTAAAACTTCTTACAATGCCTTAGGACCATCTTTCCCTACAATAAACGGGTACTGTTCAGTATTGTGCATTTATTACTTGCCACACTAACGTGCATGTTGCCATGAAATCTTCATACAAAATAGGTTTTTTAGAAGTATGTACTCCAGGTGGAATGAATACACAACAACATACTTACTGTCATGGCTGAACTTATCTTCAGTTTAATGATTTTCTGTGTGTTCATCACTGTGATATTTGGTCATGTGATAGGTAGCATGATCTAGCAGATAAGGCACCAGGTGGGGAGTCAATAAACTTGGGTTTTGTGCTCTGCCACTGACCAGCTGGGTGACCTGAGGCAAATCATTTCCCCTCTTTCATTCCTCTCCTTCTTTCAGATCTTTCAATCTTTCAGATTTTAAGCCTTTTTGTGGAAAGGACACTCACTGTCTTTGTACAGTGGCTAGCATAATGGAACATTGATCTCAGGGCCTTCAGAAGCTATTGTAATATAAGTGAGTAATAATAGCAATGTGATGTGTAGAAATAGTAAGTACCACATTAAACTTGTCGCAGTAGACCGCACAAAAAGTTGCTCTCTCTGCATCATCAAAAGCCCACCATAAGCAGGTTCTGAACAGTTATTCCTGCTCCCAATTGGTTGGTAAAAAGATGCATCTTTTACTGAGCTCTGAAGGTTACAAGAGTCAGGCTTTGATCAGACTAGAGATCAGATTAGATCAGACTAGAGATCTGAGTTTAATGAAGAATATTCCTGCAGTGGTTGGTTGCACACGTAGGGACCGTGTCAAAAGACTTAAGCTGAACTCCAGCCTTTTGCAGTTGCACAAGAAGGGAGGTGACCTCCACAGTAGCCAGTCTTCAAACCAAATAGGACTTGATAAAAGCACTATAAATCTAACATGCCCAAACCCATTCATTCCACTTAAAAATGGAGCCCAAAACGTCTTTAAGACCGCAGATTTAAAACAGGGTATTCATATTTATTGGAGGGTGTATTAGGAATCATCTTGCTCATAGCTGGTTCTGCATTTCCAAAGAAATCTTGACTAATTATTTTCCACAACTGACCAATGAACTTTGTCGTGTTGTGAACAGCCAGTAACATAGCTCATGTGCCCTCCCAATATGGCTGCTGCATCTTGATTGTTGCATTGTTATGGTGTTTGCTTTCATTGTAATATTTAATTTACAAACAGTTTAGTTTGAATTTTTAATAAGGAAGGAATTCAGTGACATCCGATGATTAAATAACTCCCATCATTTGTAAAATGATGTTGTCTGGCTGGTAGAAAGCCGCTCAGATAGCAGACATGGACTTCTAATACTCGGATCAGATTTGTAGCTGAAAGATGAGATGCATTGTAACATTCCCTCTTTTGATATCCCCTTGTATGTCTATCTCCTAGAGCAAAATGGATGGTGTGCAAAAGTTGGTGTATTTGTACACCATTAAACATAAAAAGCAAAATTCAAATAGCTGTCAGAGTTGGAACTAATTGGCACCATTGACTGGGGGCTTAGGACTGAATGGCCATTCAGAATGAGCTCCTTTCTCAGTCCTAGACACTGCTACAGTGTGGGCCGAAATGACAGTGGTGGAAGATGATGAAGAAACTCGTCATGATACTGCCCATACTGTACTGGCTCTGTGGAGGAAGAGGGTTGTTGTAGTTCCTACATCTGCAGTTATAGAACTTTAAGATAGCCCTAAATATTACGCAAAAATATCATTTTTAAAATATTTAGTGTCCTTGTATGTTGTTCTCTCTGAAAGACAGAGGACATTATTTACTCCTGGCTTTATAAAAGTGGCAGTACTTAGTGGACGATATCCAACCTCAGCTTTCTGTTTTCTGTCACAAAATCGCCTCCACCGAACTGCACTCTTTGCTTGTAAATCAAGAGTGTTGGTATGTGCAGACTCTTCCAGTTTATAAGAGGACACCTGGGGTTTTTCCCAACCCAGATTTTTCTGTCCGCCCCGATCCAATGTCACTTGATACTTGGCCTTTGATCACTGTGTACTTAAGATTCATTCAGGGCAGAATATAGATGTACCTCTTCAGTTGTGATGTATAGGGACTGTTTCCAGGTTCTCTATTAACTTTGCTTCTAAGGAATCGGATTAAAGTAATCTTCTCTTATAGTACGATAGAAGCTGCACATCTAGAGATTTTTATTGTAGTCATAGTTCTTAAGGTAAGTTAAAGTTATTTCAATTGTTACTTATCTTTGGGATGACAATTATGACAAATGGCTGGTATAATGTCTTTCCCTTAGGAGATGGATAAAAAGTGAAGGTATTACATAGATCTCTTTTATAAATTTTTAGTTTGTGAACGTTGAGTTAGATGCTGAGGCATTTAACTTGACAAGCAAGAAGCAAATTGTATTCTGATCTAGTTTGTATAATAAAGTGAAATCTAATTCTTGAGATTTGTGTTGGTAACTTTTCATTGCTGTAATAGTAAAGTTACAAGGAAGAGACAAGTCATAGGTCTCTGTTAGTGACACAGATTTCCAAGAGATGAAGTTTACTACAGTTGATTTTAAAATGGGCACTTTGTTGAAGAGGGATCCCTCTAAGCTATTAATGGATGGGCATGTAGCTGTCTTCATTGCAGCATAAATGAGTATAGCCTGCACCAGGCTGTGGGAAAAGAGGGCATCTGTCAGGAAACTGGAACTGCAGCGAATAGCTCTACTGACCCAGGAAAAGGACTATGGACCCCGTAATGAGAAGCAGTTGTGGTATAATGGATAAGATCCTTAAAAAGGAGATGGGGATTCTGGTCCTAGTTCTGTCACTGTTTCTCAGGGTGATCTTGGGCATGTCACTTCTGCCTCCCCGTCTTCAAATTAAGATGATACCTTTTGAAGGCTTTGGAGAGGGAGCGAAGATGTTAGCGTGAAGTATTGCGGATGCATTTGGGCTTTTTTGGATTGGTTGTCTTGTATTTAAAGATGGGTGAATATAGCAAAAGAACATAGGACTACTTTTTTTCAAGTAATAGCTGTTTATTTCAGCTACTTGTCTACAAGCACAAGATGATGATTGATTTGTGTTGAAGTAGCACTTAGACAACCATTGTGTGAGGCAAATAGTGACACTCCCCGATCCAAAAGTGCTCACGATTCAAATAGACTAGACATAAAAACAGGCATAGAGAGGTAAAAGTAACTTGACTGAGATCACAGGAAAAGGTCACTAGCAGGTCTCCTCTGGCCTTGTCTAGTTCCCTGTCTACTGGATCAGCTCATTTGTTTGTCAGATCAGCAGTGGACTCTCTCACTTGCTTTATTAGTGTGACAATGAGAAACAAGATGTAGTCCTTTCCCTCTATTGCTGCTTATTGTTTAAGATTTGAACTTGAGCCAGGACGCACTGGAGTGAGGTCCATTAGATTTGCTGGTGTACACACTTTTATTTCTGAACCCAATGACGTTATTTTTAGCGTGATGTTAATTGTGTACGGCTTTTCAAAATGCAGCATGGGATCATTAGTTTGCACCGGAGAAGGGAGGAATTTGGGTGAGATTCAAGTGGAATGCTTCACTGATACTTGGGAGCTCCCAGACAGCATCTATGGAATCTAAACTTTCATTTTAAAAAGGGGAAGACAAAGGTTTCTAGCATTGCTGGTTGCAAAGAAAATATATAAAATAATAGTTTCTGTTTACGGATACAGTGTGTGACCAGGATGAAGATTCCCTCCAGCCCCAAACTTTGTTCAGTTTCTGAGTTTGGGATTTTCTTGAGAAATTCGCCCCCCAGTCCTAAAGCATGAATGATGTATTTGTCAGTCACTAATGATAGTAGGTCATTGGATCGACTGCGAATCATTGTGATTTGGACAGACTTAGCCCCAAAGGACATACATTTTAGTAACATGGAATGATTTGCTTACCTTTTGGCCACTTATTTTACTTTATAATTAAGTGAGCAGCATCATGTACTATCTGTTTTTATTGTCTAATTTACTTTGGGTAAGCAACACTGAAGACTTTTGTGGCTACTTAGACTTGTGTAGCAATATTCTGTACCAACCCAGGCTCAGTGTCGTTGTATGCACGATATGGTTATATTTTCTTTCATAAGATAGGGGGTTTTTCCCCCTGTACACGTAAATGGTGGCATAGACCTTCAACAGATTTCAAGCAGCTTGAAAAGTCTTGCAGGTGTGCATGTGTTATACTAAAAGGAGATGCATATCTGGACATTTTATAGTCCCTCATAACATTTGGGACTTCAAATTGTCTTGAATCAGAGTGTTGTCACATGGATTATAAACTGGTTGGAAAAAATTATTTTAAAAAGTGTAACGATAAATGGCAATTTATTAAAGCCACCAGAGATGCCCCATGAGGTGCTGTAGTGATTGTTGTTAAACCATCTCATTAATAAAAGTCTTGAAACTAAAATGAAAGGGGGAGAGGGGACAAACAGCACGTTAATTAATCTCAGGTGAGACTAAATGGTGCTGTATATGCTACATTGGGTAGTGGAATAATACAGTCTTTGAGAGGGATTATTTAGCAATAAGAAGGAAATATAACTTGGAAACATTCAAGTGAATCCCCCTGAAGAATATTAATCAAAGATATATATTGAGGGAAACCAGGCAAAAGCAATACTAAGGGTCGGCCAAGGGGTGATAGTGATCAGTAAATTAGAAACGAGTATGTAAAAGCTGACAGTAAAATAGCCAGTGCATCATTGGGCTGTAAGTGCAGAGGTATCATGCATTGAGCAAAGAGGTGATGATCTGTGTCATACTGGTGGTGTTGTGCTGGAGATATACCACTAAGTTGCCAGGATCTGGTAGTTCAGATCTGGTGTTTTGGTTTGGCCCATTTCTCCGTTAGAAAGAGGGTGGCAAATGGGAGGGAATTCAGAAGAGAAGAATTTATTAACCAAAAAACCCCCCAAACTCCAAGATCCCAATCCAGCCATCTGCTCCACACTGGTGGACCTGTGCGTGTGTAGAGGGACCAAACAGATAAAGGGAGCGCTGTCTCACATGTATTTTGAATTCGAAGTAGCAGGATGAAATATAAGATGAGCATTGTGAAATGATATTTACTAGACTGGAATAGGGAAGTGATAGAAGCCTAATTACTTGTCATTTTAAGACTAGACTACTGGCAAAGCATGAATATGTACTATAGGGAACAATACTGTGTAGGCAGTTGCATAGACTAGGTGATCTAATAGGTCTCTTCCAACTGTAATTCCTGAAACACCTGGTTTTAAGCTATATACATTTCTGTTAATCTTTCAGCCGTTGGCTGGTTGGTTCAGAAACAAAGATATATTTTTGTTGAAGCTTCTGGATGAAGGGCTACTCTCATGAAAACAAGATGTGTATCTCACGAGGCTATTGGAGTGCTACAGAAATAAAAAATGCATGTAGAACTGACAGTTCAACGCTTAAAATAAAAAGCACATGCAGGTTGCAGTATGGAAGCTGGATTAGTACATTTCTCTAATTCGTTGTGGCCCTTAAATATTACATTTAAAATGGTACAATGAATTTGCCTAGTGAATTTTAATTGTTAATTTGCAGCCATATCTGTGTGCTACTGCTGTTTGGCAACGTGGAGAATGAACAGAATTCTTCGGTCTTTGAGTCTGATCAGTGCTGTTGCAGCCTTTGACAAATTCAGTGGTCACACAGCTATAATATGGTAGCAGGCAGGAGCATGCTTTTAATATTCATCATCTCTAAGTGTTACGAACTGACATCTAGTACTAAATGTGCAGATATGGGTGCTAGGAAAAACAGAGCAGGGAAGCATACTTGCTAATTTGTATTCTAAATGGAAGTCTTAAATTAGAGATTTTAAAATTAATTTTTAAATGCCAGGCACATAGGAGATGGAATTGATATTAATATTCATACAGCTTTAAAAGATATTTAGTGAAATATTTGTATAATTCAATTTTGTTCATAATCAAGTCAGAAATCATACCAAGGGTGACAGTGGAGTCCAGAAATTTGAGTTGGAGTAATCTTTAGTATGATTTTCCTTGGTATACAAAATATTTTGCGTTAACATGGATAACTTAATCCTCACTTGATTTTGCCTTTACGACTATGATGTGCACTCAATACATCAAAACTTATTTTTGCATCATGAATTTCATTGTTTTATCTGGAGCATTAAAATGATCTCTAATAAGGCATCCATATTCATCGCTCTGATTACCCGCCGATGACTTCTAGATCAGTACTCACAGAACAGTGTTTTTCTAGAATATTAATAATTATTTAATATCAGTCTATAGCGCAGTAGGTTTGCCTAGTGCCTGACAGAAAAGGAGTTAGGTGGGGGCATGAGGCAGGGAAAACTTTCCCTCCCTGGGGAGTCTAAAACACTATGAATAGCAAAGTTCAGCTGTAAAGAGTTCTGCTAATGGTTCAATGGGTTTGGTGTGTAAAATGTATTTTGTGTGTTCATTGCACTCGATCTTGCTCTAAAGAGAGGGAATGTGTAATATAATTACTTTCTTCTTAATTTTTACTTACCTCTTGCAAGTGGGAGGAAGGATTTCTCAGCACACGTCAGGTGCCAAGGTTTTAAGCTACTGTAAAAATAGCATGCATGTAATGTGAATGAGCAAGCAAGAGCAAATCTTGTGTTAGATTACTATGTAATGAATGCCTGTTGGGATTATAAAATACAATTAAAAAAGCATTTTACCCCAGATAAAGGGTGACTGGTTTTCTCTTGGAAGTGTTAAGTCACACAAGAGAATGTGTTTTGCCGTCCTGTTGATTGAGACACAAGTAAAAAGAATGTCCTGCAGATATAGATAAATCAGGGCAGTTATAAGAAGACAAAGATGGGAGAGATTAAAATATTAATGAATATGTTTAAAACACTGCACCTACTCTGAGAGCAATGTGATGTTCTTGCTTATGTGTATTCATGTTGCGTTAGCTGGGGTTTAAATTTTTAAAACCGAGTTGGAAAAGAATAGGTTTGCTGCTCGTTATAGGATTTAACGTTTTGTTTCTGCTGCTTAGGTAGAAATAGAGAAAACTGCTTGGAGCTTGTGTCCAGATATCTGTTGACTACACTATCCTCAATGTGTTCTCACATGCATGTGCACACACAACTACATCATGATTCTGACGGACACCCTATGCTCTTAGTAACTTCCTTGGTTTTGGGGGGCCATTGTCAAATATTCTATTAATTATGTAGCCAACGCTGGCTTTTAGACAAGCAGTATTACCAGTGCACCTAAGCTACCTTGTGTGTGCCATCTGTTCCTTCCATGCAGTTCTACTGCTTTATTGATACCGGTATCATTACACAACACCCTAATGTGGATGCTGTTCTAGCTTATTCCTCTTCTCGTGAAGAGAAATAAGCTATACCAGTATGACACCTTTCTATGGTATAACTGCATCCCCATTAGAGGCGGTACATTTATAACTGTTTTGATTTTTCTTTATAAAAAATTAACAAACACCTCTCCTCTAACGGGCGTACTTGTATCAGTACAAAAGCTGCATATAGGTCAGACCTGCCGGTATTTATTCATCTGGAATCCAATAGCTGCTACTTTTCCTGAGTTTCTCATGACTAGAGTGTCACTACCTATAAACACCTGCAGATTTGTACTGTATTTTTCTTAAGAGACTCAGGATGGGCTAATATGCTTCCGACTATGGGCTATGGTATCTGGGTTTGTTTATGCATTAAAAATCGGCTTGGTAAACTGCCTCTCTACCGATTGACTTGATGTAGTGTAGTGACTTTGCAAGGTATTTTAAAGACCTTGGTAATGTACGATTAAAATTTAATCTACTGTTCACATGACTGATAAAGTAACAGCATCTTTGCAGCTATTATGGACTATCTATCGGGGACTTATCTGTAGGTGAATTGCTTCTACATGGCTGCGTCAGCACCAGTAACAAGCTGTTCTGAATGAGGAACTGTTGATGCTATAGCAACTTTGATTAGCACTTCACTCACAGCTACTACAGTACCCTTTAGCTTTCATGTTGCTGTATGTGCTCACTTCAGCAAGGCTTTTGCCTCCACCTACAGGAAACAGCAGGCAAAAAAAAAAACAAAAAAAACCCCAAACCTCCGATCAGCCAACCTCTTCTAAATAAGCCTGGTAAAGTTTCTCTTCATTCTTCCTGTTTCTTGGAGGCAGTGAAGCAAACTCTCACTAGCATTATGGTGGTCCCAAGACCTCTTGCCCCTGGACTATTTCTGCATTCGCCTTTTCTCATGCCCTCGCGCTCATAGAAAGAAAACGTGTAAAAACAGACACGGTAGTAATTAGGTTCTACTTGGCATTCATGAGGCTTCCATTGGAGTTCTGGGTTGAAAAGAACATGCAGTTTAAAAGACAAAACGCATAGTTCAGAGGAGAGCAACAGAAATACTGGGAGATTTGGAAAAATAATAGCTTTTGGTTTTGGGAGAATGCAGCATGTCCGGCTGGAATAGCCTGAAGGGTAAACGTGGCAGTAACTGTCCAGCTCACCTTTATGTATCTGAAAGCGAGACAAGGATCTATTGCTGTCATCTGTCACCTCGACAGACTGTGCTGTGGTGGGCCTAAACTCCGGCAGGGAAAATTTGGGGAAGTAAACAGTCATACAGCCCCCTTCTCACGCTAATGATTGCACAGGGGAAGGTTGGGATGGCTCCTGCCTCTTCCAGAGCCATCGCTGAGAACAGATCATATCGATTTCGCTTTGACCCAAATGCTTCCTAAACCATGGAACCATAATGGTGGCCATGGATTGATGGTCTCCTAAATGCTCCTCTGTCTGCCTCTGGTGGGGCCCAATGGGAAGGTTAGATGCTAGACCAGTTGTGGCCTTCTTTGTAGCTTACAGAATATTAGCCACCGTGTTGCTGCTTCATTATTACCTCAGATTACTTCCGTGACTGAAACACGAGCCCAGCATATTGCTACCCCCTCCAAAGCCTTCAGACCATCTGCCTCTGACTGCTGTCCCCTTTGGCCTGTTTTGTCACCGTTTCATACAGATGGCCTTTTTCACTTTGCTTCTCTTGTCTTCCTTTTCTGTAGGAGCATGAGAGCATAGGCAGCCCGACAGTCTTTGATTAATTTGGGCTGGGTCCTGGGGGGATCATGGGGTGTAATCAGCTGAAGAAGAGCTTCCAGTGCAACTCTGTGGTCTAAAGGGCTAATGCGATCCTTGGATACATAAAGAGGGGGAATCTTGAGTAGGGGTAGAGAGGTTATTTTACCTCTGTATTTGGCATACCATCTCCAGTTCGGGTGCCCATGGTTCAAAGAGGATGCTGTTAAATGGGCGAGGGTTCACAGAAGATCCATGAGACTGATTAAAGGATTAAGAACATGTTTTAACAGGGCTGCTGAGTGAAGAGCTGACTACCTTGTCGCTCAAATCCCCGCCCATATCAGTTAATTGGGACCAAATGAGAGGATCAATTTTTAAGTGGAGCGACAGCTGAAGGACTACTTAGTGCGGGAGCGCAATCCCAGCAGCTGAGAGCAGGTAAATAGGAAGGAAGGAAGCTCTGGAAGTGGGGAGCTGAGAGCTGGCTGCTGTTAGTGTTGCTTCTTTATCCCAGTAGCTAGTGGGGGAGCCAACTGGGCCTTGTAAATAGCACTGCAGGTGGTGGCCTGCCGGAGTAATGTAGTAAACCACGCTGGTGGTGAAGGAGACCTGGAGAGGGTGTGGTCAGTACATAAAGTGAGAGAGGACTCACCAGAGATCACCCCGTGACACATGCCTTGTAGTGACAGACTCAAAGAGCACAATCTATTTAGCTTAACAAAGAGAAGATGAAGAGGTGACTTGATGATTGTCTATACGTACCAACATGGGGAACAAATATTAATGGATTTTTCAATCTAGCAGAAGAGGTAGAACGTTATCTGGTGGCTAGTAGTTGAAGTTCGTCCAATTGAGGCTGGAAATAAGACATACATTTTAAGTGTGAGTAATTAACAGTTGGAGGTTGGAACAATTTACCAAGGGTTGGGGTGGATTCTCCGTCACTGACAATTTTTAAATTGAGATTGGATGTTTTACTGAAAGATCTGCTGTAGGAATTATTTTTGGGGAACTTCTCTGGCCTGTATTATACATAAGGTCAGACTAGATGATCACAATGGTTCCCCCTGGCCTTGGAATCTGTATTACTTTAGTCTAGTGTCACATTCTTTGATTTCTTTTTATATTTGTTTTGGGAGGGTGGACATCTGTAGGCTGCCACTTCTAGGCTACTGCTGGACTGTTCACTAATGGGTTCTTGTACTGTTTAGTATATCTAGATAGGAACCCTTGGTGTAATGTCCAGTAAATTGTATCTGAGGGTGAGTGATTGTGGAGTAGTTCTTCACTTCTCAACATAGCAAGTTTCCAGTCTGATACTGCTGTAAGAATGGCTTTTCCCTTCCCGTAACTAATTCCTGAAATGATCACTAACTCCTAAGCTCGGCCTTCTGTCTGTATGCAGAGATCCATAGCAATTAGAAAAGAGCATGTACCAGGCAACGTCTCTAAACGTAATGCTTCAGAATTTCACGTGAGGTGCCAGTGGCTCTTTTGAGATATAGGGGTTTCTAAAAGTTTATAGTAAAACAAAAAGTTATCCAAGACATAAAGTCATTGACCATTAAAATCAACTAGGTCAACTGAGTTAGTGGCACTAGGAAGCCAGGGTGAGCTTCTGTTATGACAGGTGCAGGGCGGAGAGGGTAAACAAACAATATCTTAAACTTCACATGCTTTCCACTCCAGCTGTCAGTCCAAAAGTCATGCCATCGATCTAATGGCAGATAGAATTCTGTTTTTGTATGTCAAATGGATTGTATACTATTTTTGAGTGATGGTTTGACAAGAGATTCTAGCCTCCATATATTATGTAGAGGAGACCTGGTGGTAAAGCTTTATGATGATCTTTATGGAGTATGAGAATTAAGAAGTTCCCGATTTTAGTTTAAGTAAGCAATAAACCACAACAGATGGTGCATTTCTGAGTGATTATTGAATATCTCTTGTTCACCAGAGAAATTCACTAACGCTATAGAAATGCATTGTCTGGAGTGTCTTTTTGCCAATATGAACTGGGTATTAAAAAATAAGTACCACAGGCATGTGCTGGTAACGGGTTGATAGCGAGTTACTTACGTCTGGAGTTCTAAAGCAGTTTTATATTATAAGTGGCAAGGTCACAGGTGGAATATTAGTAGCTGCAGAATCCACTCCTCGTGCAGAAACATGCGCTAGAATCTCAGCTTTTTTTCATAAAAAGTTTGTAGTTCTTGTGTGCATAATACAATTTTAAGAGAACAAAATGCTAATGAGCACAGTCTCCTGTCTTTCTGATTTGTCTGAAACAATAGCTCTGAAAAGTGCAAGTTGCTGTCTTATTGAACTCAAAGAGAGATATTACCAATACGACCCATCATCTATGAGTTAACTATTAAGGTGCTGATATACATTTAGCAGAAATGTTTAGTTAATGCATTTAGACCTCAATAGCAAACTTCTTCCCATTCTTCTCTAGTTGCCAAAAGCCTCATCTGCCCCTGACAACTTCTGCCATGCAGTTATATATCAACACACATATCCTTGGTACTTTAGAAATTAAAGGTGCAGGCAGCAAAAAATTACATTGATGATCAAAATAAGTAGGCTGTTTTACTGATGGTATGATGGATTTTGTATTTAATGAACAAATTAATGATTTTAATTGAAACTAAGGATTATCTTTTGGTTAAGGTGTTGGAATGAGATTTTGGACATCTGGGTTCAGTGCCATGGATGACATTAGACAGCTCAGTTACTCCGTGTCTACACTACCAAGTATGTGCTGGCATAGCCCCTTAATGTAAATGAAGACTCTGTCGATAGAATTTTTCTGCCAATGTAGGTACATAGTTTCACCGAATGACACTAGGTACGTTGACAGAAGAAGCCCTCTTCTGGTGGCAAACCCGTGTCTACACTGGTGGTTTATTCGGCAAAATTATATTGGTCGGGGGTGTTGTTTTTCACACCCCTGGTCTATGTAACTATGCTGACATAACTTAAATGTAGACCAAGCCTTAGTCTTTCTGTTCCTCAGTTTTCCATATGTAAAATTGGAGTAATACTCTCTTTCTCCCAGCCTTTGTCTTGTCTATTTCAGGGCAGGCACTGTCTCTGCTATGTGTTGTACATACACATAGTCACAGAGAGACCCCATCTCAGTTGGGTCCTCCAGGCACTATTATAATACAAATAAATACTACCACAATTTCTAATTGGTTGCCGAATCCAGGAAATCAGCTTCCGAATTAAGGTCCAGCTTCCCATAGAGTGTATGGGACCATCACCATGTAACACAAAACTGCTGCAGTACCTGTTCAGTGAGGAGAAGGTCAGGAGTGCAGTTGCCAGGAATTCCCCAAAATGTAGCTGTTATAACCTCTCTCCCTATACTTGATTTGCAAACACTGTATACTCTGGTATTCTTTTGTGTAATCTGGGTCAAACATTAGGGATGCTTGGAATATGATTTGCATGTTTTAAGTGCTCAAAGGAGATCCAGTAAACGGAGAAGAGCTGAATTTATGGCAGGTTGTTTTATTGTGTTTGCTTTTACTGACTACAGAGAACATTGGGAGTTTTCTGCAATATGCATTTCTCTAAGTACTGTATGCTTACCGCTAACCTATTTACTCTAGAGGATGTTTAAAAATATACAGAGGCAGAAAGAACATGGAATTAATCAAATAAACCTCACCAATATCTGGCTCTTAATGGAGAGAACTGGACTGTAACTTGAGTCACAGTTACTCCCATTGGTATGGCATAACTGTTTGTATCTCCTATTATTTTTTGCCACTTAACAGCTCTGAAGATGTGACTTACTTGAAACCTGGCATAAAGCTTGCAATTGCACAGTATTTTAGATCACTAGCTAATATACCTCAATTTTTCTCATTAATGCAGTATTTGAAATCATCAAAATGAAATACATTCACTTATTGGCTGCAGTGTTGTTGAAAGTATGATCTGTGGGGAGTTTTTAATATAGATGTTGTTCTTTCAGATAAAATAACCCATCTGTCTCAACCTGGAGCTCTGATGATGAGCTTTTGGATTATATTTTATATTATGAACTTCAAGACATTTTTATACATAGATGCTTTAAATTTCATTTTGGAAAGTCTTTGACTCTTTTTAACTTTTACTATGCAAGGAAAAAGACTTTTTTTTTGCTACACTTTTTATAATGAGTTTGTCACCTTAAAGTTACATACTCAAGCGTTTGCATCTGCCAAGTTAAGTTTGCCTGGAGAGCTAACTATTTGATTTATTAAAATTTTTGGAGTAATTTTCCTGTAGCATTCTACTCTTCTGTTGCAACTACTTAATGGATAGAAAAAAACCAAAATACATCAAATAGCTTAATTTCTGTGAGCAAACACATTGCTGTTGAGTTAAAAAAATCTTGCCTTTAGTTAAAGTATAAATATATTAAGGAAAATATTTGCAAATTCTGTATCCTGCATGGTTCCCTGTGGATTCCTATTCTGACTTGTACTTCCAGCACTTCAGTTCCCCTACCACAAAAGTTATGAGCCGTTCCGTCCCCATTCCTTCATTCACCAGCTAGGCTCCTCCAGTCTTCTAAATTCATTTCCTGTCTGACTACAGTAGGAATAGGTGCTTCTAGGTATCACAATGCCATAGTATCCTTCAGTGTCTAAAATCTACAGTGATGGACACAATAAACACTGACCGTAAGAGAGAGAGTTCCCCAGCTTCTCCTAGTGATGTGCAGTGAGTACCCTGACTCCTCATGATGCTCTGTAGTGTACCGCCCTTCCCACATCCATTAATATCTTGCTCTTCTCCGCTTTAGGAGGCAAAGGGGTGTTAGAGAGTCACTCTGGGCGCTCTGACTCCTCAGGGCATCTCTTCCATGCTGTATTCCAGTCAGTTTCTGGAGTTCCTGGATCTCTGATATACTTGGTGCTTCAGCTGCTTTAGCAATAAATATTAGAATTTCTGGTAAGGAAAGCAGTGCTTAAGTAACTTAAAACCTAAAGTAAATAGTAGTTTCCAACAGAAGTTGGACTCTTTTAGATTACTACAGTTTAAAAAAAAAAAAAAAAAAAAAACCCATGTAGCAACGGGCAGGTGGAAGACACATTTTCTTTTTATAAAACATATGGGTTTCTTCTGGTGTCTTTGATGTCTCAGCTTTATGAGCGTGTGTGTCCCTTGGATACATGTTAAAGAACATTTGTGAGTAGGTACTCTAGGTTAGAAAAGAATAATCTCATTCCTCCTCTAGTACCTAGAGATTTTATGCACACGGCTCTTACTGTCTTCCAAGGGAGCTACATATCTGGAAGAATTTAGTTGGACAAACTATGTAATCAAAATGTTTCCATGTTAGACATGGACAGACCCCTGAGCATACAGAAGATGATGCCATATATTAATGCTCGATTGCTACTCTTTTAAAATTTCACTCACTGTTCTGGAACATCTGAAGAATGGAATGTGCTATAGAAAACCAAGTTCTTCTGGGTTTGCTCAAATTTCATGTCAATTTTAAGCATTTGGTGTTTAATAGAATAAACTCCATGTGTTCAGTGTTCCAATGCAAGGTTCTGACAGGTTAGAGTGTTTTCTTTAGGACTGTCTCTGCCCAACATATAAAAGATTTCTTGTTTCAAGAGCCGCATTTTGAATGCAGTGTTTTAAAACTAGTCGTGTAAAACAATTAAGCATATTCTTGGTCATAGATTAGTTGGTTTTATGTCATCTTCATAGGCAATGTCCTACTTAAATAACTTGGATTGGGCTGAAAAATAATTGCTGCTATGAAATAATTTTGCAATTACCACTGTAATCAAAGGCAGTTTGTTAATGAAAATGCTTGCTGAATAATGACTGTAGGGTACTCCATTTTGCAGCTTTATACCAGATGATTGGTTCACGTGGCGGATGTGGTTAGTGAATTAGTGACACATCTGTCATCGTTACAGGATAGAGGTAAATAGCCAGTGTTGTTGATGATGAACAGTCATTAGCCTCTTGTCCTATGGGAACTGGTCAGATAAGCAAAAATAAACTTAAGATACGAAGGTGAAAGCTATTGCTTATGTCTTTTTAAAAATATATTGATATATATGTTCACAACTACTCAGTGACCTATTGAAATATACAATTTATACATATATATTCATTCAGTAAGTCACTGACTACATGTGAACAAGGTTCCTTTTTTTAAAGCATGTTAACTTGATATATAGATGCCTCCAGTGAGATTATTGATTACTCAGTTGCGAACCACCATTATTAGCTTATGAACCAGTTCTTTGGAAACCCAGTGGACATACCAGGATTTTAACTTAATATATCGACTTGTTTCATGCACATGATATTTTTCTTTTACATGCTGTCTGCATAGAGCAAACTGGAAAACAATTTCTTTTTTGTTTGAGTAACAAAATATTCTGTTGGCCATAAAACCTGACAATCTTGTCTCTTCCTTCTGTTTGCAGGTAAGAAATATGAACATTTTCTAACACGCTTAGGTGTGAGAGATCCAGCACTCGAGCATGCTAACCTGTTGGATGGCAGTAGCCAGTGACAGATGTATTAACCAAAGACCTATGGATCAGGTTTGATAGATTGATTATGCAAAAGCTCCAGACCTGTTGAAGCGAGTGGTGGTTATGATCTGAATGTTGGTGTTGGATGAGCAATTTCCTGGACTTTTGAATATTTTCTTTATGTTGATAACTCTATTCTCAAAGCTATTAAAACCTAAGGTGATTCATGAGCAGTTTACACACATTTAAATCTCATCAGACTGGTTCTGTATTGAGCAGCTAACTGGATTCCTCCTGCAACTATAAACCTCCCTGTCACTAGCTGTGCAGTGTTATTGAGTACCTCCCTTAGCATTCATTTGCATATCTGTGCCATGGTGACCATAAGTAACTCTAACAGCATGGTTGGATTGTAGGGTATCTTGGGATTCTCACAGTATAAAGAAGGTACATTAGAACAACTGTTTTTCATTAAATCTTCATGTTATCAGGAAGTGGTCGGTCACCATTTTGGCCTTCTTACTGGTTTCTTCACCTTTCCTCTAGCCTCCATCTGTCTGTTTAGTTTCTCTTCCTTCAGAAGGCATGGATGGCTGGTGATTGTTGAAGTTGTGGTGGAAATCTATGAGGGAGTGTAGGTCTCCTGTCCAGAGGATGAAAATATCATGGATGTAGCTCAGGTATATCATGGGTTTTGTGGTGCATTTTTCCAGAAAGTCTTCCTCGAGGTGGCCCATAAAGAGATTGGCATATCAGAGAGCCATCCTGTACCCATGGTGCTGTTCCCGTGATTATAATTCAGAATAGCGAAGGAAGGGCTGGTTTAAAAGAAACTAAAATGTTTTATCCTAATACCTGACCGGTGGCTTGACTAGCACAACACTTACTGCGTCACTGTCAACTTGAATTCACTAATTTAAAAATCAGTGTTGTGACAATATGTCCTGAAGGTTAGTCCTTAAAAACCTAAACAAATAAAGGGGTTTCTGTTACTTGATTAGAAAGATTTTTTTGGACTAACCCAACAGCAACAGTTCCAGACACATGCAAGGAAACCTTCCTTCACTCCTGTTATACTCCTGCCTACTGGTGCTTCAGTGTTGCTGCTGCTGTTAGTAGACGTTCTCTTGTGGAGTTGAGAGAAGGGCTTGGCTTCATCAACAAACGAAAAATCTAACTACATACCAAGCGTGGTCAAATGCAAAAAAACCAACCCCCAAAACCCTAGAAAAAGAGAAATAATTTCTTCTTAAATTCCTTCCTGTTATAACTGTGGGTGTTTTACAATAAGTATATTTTCAGAACTGTGACAATTTTTCAGCAGATGATCCCCCTGCAAAGGCCAAAGGTACACTTTTAAAAGCACTGAGTGACTTACATCGGTGCCGGAGGCTCTTTGAAAATTGGACTTCGCTTTTTAAGTCTTTTCAACGCTTTTGAAAATGTTACCTTAAGAGCATCTCCACGCATCTCTCTTTTGTTTGTTTTTTGTTTTAATATACTGGACTGTTGTTGGTTTAATTGGATTCCCAACCAATTTGAACAGGTGCGATTTAGAAGATCTGCTTAAATATACATAGCAGGTTCTTTAGAATTGCAGAGGTGGTTGTCTTTCAACAACCAGTGTGAGATATACTACAGGTCCCCCATGTGTTCAGTTTGTGCAAATAGTTAAAGCTCCAGGGGAGTGAGAGAGAGTGTTGAATGTTGAATTTCTTCTTTTCCCTGCCTCTGCCATTTTGAGACCATTTATGTCATGCTCTGTCTTAAGTAGAAACACAAGGTGTGGGTACCAGGAGGATCTCTCTTCAGGGCTTGTGAGAGATTTTATAGAGTTCCGTAATGAAGATGGATTCGATTCTGTCTTGCTGCCAGTCACGCTATCAAAATAGTACCAGTTACAGCAGGTACAGATTAATGTGCTTCCATGCTCTTTAGTATCTTAAAAGACACTCTATGCCAGTTGAAAAAGACTAGAGTAAGGAGGCGAGGGGGGCTTCTTTCTTATTTTTGGGAGAGTAGTTAGTAAAGGAGTAAAAATTGATTTTGGTGTCACAGAGGACATGTCTGACAGGAGCGTACTTTGAAATGATTCAAAGCAGCTGTTTCTGTTGCAGACACCCGTTGCCGTTAAGAGCTGTATCTAAATCAAACTGTTTAACATGTCAGCTTTGGATCTGAACACAATCTACATCCCAGTTGCTTGGTTGGAGTTGTTATCGTTTTATGAACTTTCTTTCTTAAGTCACTGAACAAGGTCTTTCCTATAGCAACTGTTTTTTCTGGTGTTTGTTGATATTCAGATAGCATCTTGAGAACTGTCAAAATGGGCATATCTTCATAAGCTGTTTGGGCTCATATGGCATTTAGCTATAAAATTTAACTTTAAGGTTATATTTTTCATTTGCCCAGTCCTCCCAGAAGTCAATGACTACATTATCATTTATTCCAATGGGAGCCGTATGGGGTCCTTGGTTTGGAAGATGACTTTCTCCCTCACCCCTTGCTTTGTCATGCTAAAGCTGTCATCTATGGTAATCCAAGCGCCCCTATAAAGCCATTAGGGACAAAAAAATGAACACAGCATTTTTTTTTTAAATACAAAGGGCCGGGAATGTAGTACTATGTGTGTGTACAGTGCCTTGTACAGTGGATCTTCCTTGGGGCTCTGTTGTTGTAATATAAATAATAAAAAATCATTTGTTTTGAGAGACGCGTGATCTATTGGTTTAAGTGTGGTAGGAATCAGGAATTTGAGTTTTTATCCTAGCTCTGACACAGATGACTCCTTTGTCCTTGAGTAACTCAGTCTCTTTGTAAAACAGGGGTATAATTACAGAGACTTTGTCATTTTACAACCAGTGTCTGGAACTACTGCAAAACTTCCCAGCTCTTGTGTTTAGCAGAATACTCTGATTGTATGCTAGAGGAACACTCATTTGAAACCCATGATTATTTACTCCTTCTCATAACATGAAAACAGAGGTCACCAAATGAAATTAAAAGGCAGTAGGTTTAAAACAAACAAAATGAATTATTTCTTCACACAATGCACAGTCAACCTGTGGAACTCCTTGCCGAAGGATGTTGTGAAGGCCAAGACTATAACGAGGTTCCAAAAAGAACTAGATAAGTTTATGGAGGATAGGTCCATCAATGGCTATTAGTCAGGATAGGCAAGGATTGCTCTATGCCAGAGACTGGGAATGGCCGATGGAATGTATCATTTGATTACTTTGTCTATTCATTCCCTCTGAAGCACCTGGTATTGGCCACTGTCGGAAGACAGGATACTGGGCTAGATGGACCATTGTTCTGACCCAGTATGGCCATTCTTATGCAGCTGGAGTCACTTTTACTCTTTGTCTTGTATAATTATATGCCCTGTTTGTGTTGGTTTTTCACATACCAAGAGGAAAAGAGAATATTTTAAAACTGCAGGGAGCCTCGAGGGTACGGGAAAATACCTGAAAATGTGTTTAACTCATTTTTTAAAAAATTATCTAGGTTTCAAGTTGACAATATTAATCAAAAATCCATATAGAGTGCAAAACACCAAACAACAAACCCACAGTGACGACGCATCTTGAAATGCAAATTGGTATCAGGAGTGACCAAAACCAGAACAAGATGCCTCTAATAAATAGCTTGAGTCTTGACATTTTTAAAGAGTACCAAGATCTCTATTGAAATTCTACTCGCTCAATAGTTATAGGAACTGATTTATGTCAGGCTGCAAAATATCTGTTTGGTTTCTTCCGCTTACAAGTGGCAAAGACAACTTGGCATAATCTACATAGAAAAACAAACTTAAACAGTAACCTCTTCAGGTCAAGTGATATGTTTTCAAGCATGTTTATATAGAGCATTATACAATGGAGTCCCTCTTCCAGTAAGGACCTGGGAGAACAATGGCAATATTAAAATAACACTTCCTTATTTACTTTCTCCAAACCAGTCATGATTTTATAGACCTATGTCATATCCCCCCTTAGTCATCTCTTTTCCAAGATGAAACGTCCCAGTCTTACTAATCTCTCCTCCTATAGAAGCTTTTCCATACCCCTCATCATTTTAGTTTCCCTTTTCTGTACCTTTTCCAATTCCAATATATCTTTTTTGAGATCAGGTGTTCATTCTGTCAGATGTGCACAATAAGCAAGCCGGAAAAAAAATTCTTCCTAGTCTTTCAGTTATATGAATCCTATGTGGTGTTTTTTGTAACATTAATAGTTAAAATATTTTCTGGGAGAAATGTGACTTCTTTTAAGCTGTTGATGTCCTTGTAAGTTGCTTAAAATACAATTTGATTCTTTAATTTTCTGCCTTAGCTTAGCTAAATGTCTACCTTAATGTAAGTCCAGAATAAGTATTAAATGTAAAAACTGATACTCTGTGTAGGACTTAGTGTTCATGACGCACTCTGATAAGCTGACATTCCTATTGTTCCAGCTGTATTGAGGCTGCTATTAATGGATTAATGCATTTCAATTGTGCATTTCTATAGCAGTCTGTCTTCCAGCAATCAAAACATGAGAATAGTTGTGTTGTGAGTCAGAATATGGAACTGCTGGTTAGGCTGTGTTTAAAAGGGGGGTGAGGAAGGAGAAGTACTACTAAAATGATGAGAATGCTCATTTATTGTGACTTGTTTTTGTGTAATTTGCTAATGTGGGGAAAGGCTGTATCTGAGCTGTCCAAAGTAAAATGCTCTTATTTATAATCAGACTGTAAAGAATATTGCAATACGCTGATGTGTACATTTTTTGAAAAAATACTTCATTTTGTTGTTGTAGTCTTCTTCTCCACCCTTTGTCTGATTATCAGCTTTAACTGCAAGAGTTCAGCACAGGTAATCCTGACTGAGGTCTCTAACCTAGAAATAAAAGCACAGGTTTTATATTTTCATATTGCCATATTAACACAATTTAAGTATAATTTCTCAGTACTGATAAGGAAATCACATGTTATATCTGTTAACCCTTCAGGCTGCGGTATCTCAGCTGACTCCCTTGTACCGTTTTCATCAGAGAGGCTCACCTGGAGTCATTGCTCTTGTCTGTTTTATCTAGGGTCTGGTCTACACTGACAGGCAAATTCGGTGGCAGTCAACGGGAGTTACACTGACTTCCTAAATTCCCTTCTACATGCCATCCCCACTACGCTGCACCGATGGGAAATGCATACCCGTCGACGCACTTTTTTGGGAGGTGGTTTTATTACATCAACTTCCAGATGGATTGAGCCGGTCTTCACTTCCGCTCAATCGATCCAGATAAATCGATCAGCCAGCGGCGAATTTGCCACCGTCAGTGAAGACATACCCTAAGATTTTTCTTGTAACTCTTGAAGATGAACTTTCACCTTCCAAGGGGGGAGTGGGGGCGGAGGGGAGGAGAGGCAGGAAACCAGGAGGGTTAGCGTTACCTTTCTTACTTATACAGAACATGTGTGCATATGCTGTAGGAAGTGGAAGGTAGAACCAGTGGAAAATTATATCAAAAGGAACTGATCTGAGCAGTGAATCAGTGCAACCTCCCTCCCGCCATCAACCAGTATTAACAGGACACAGGCTGCAATCTGAATTGGATGCAGCAGAGGGTTGAATTTATCAGTGGCCCGATTCAGCTGTTTTGAGCATCACTTAATCCTGTGCGGTAGCACCCCAGCACAGCTACAGAATATGCAAGGATCAGCATTTCACCTTCCTTGGAGGGACAAGACCCCAGGGAAGTCTGCTGGGTTAGACATGCCGTCCTGCTAGCCCAAAGGGCTAGCAGGACGACTCTTAGAAAGAGAGACAGACGGGTGATAGGGAATTGCTCCAGGCCCATGACATAGTTCTGCATGCTTCAGGCCTTGTATGAATCCAAACCAGGCTTTCTGTAACAGACATCCCATCCCCCTCATGCTCAGGGGAAGGTCACCTTTCTTGCAAAATGATAGTTTTCAGAAGTAAGAATGCCTAAAGTAGGACAACCTCTCGGATTTGATCTGTTAAGTTTCCCAGTGTCTCAATTCAAGTGAGTTGAAGGAAAAAAGGAAATCATACCCTTTGGCACAAACGAATTTATGCAATACCTTTTCACAGGTCGGGAAAATCCCTGTTCTGGTTAGTGCTCTTGAAAGACACACTTGTGCTAGGTCACTACAGAGCCTCTAAAGGTCTTGTGCTGTAACAGCAACCCAGAAATGCACATGATGGACTCCATGCTGCTCTCTGTCTATGTCCCTCACGGTCCTTTTCATAGCAAGGAATGGAATGGCAGAAAGCTGAACATCAAGAAATGTGGAAAGCTGAGTTGTGCCATTCTCTCTCCTACTGTAAAATATCCCCTCGTTTTATTTTACAGGAAATAAATGTGCAGATTTTGTAAATTTGCTTAAATAACCTCCTCAGCCTACAATTGGGTGTGGTAAAAGAGGCCTGTGTACTTGTCTGAAGATGGCTCTTCACCTTCACCACATTCTACAGTCCCATTTTGAAGGAAGCTAAAGTTGCAAATCATACATTAAATGACTAAAAATAATTTCTACAACCATGCAGTGAATAGACCCTTTGCTTTCTCCTTTTCCAGAGTATCTGATGGCGTACTGCTAAATAGACTTGGCTGTGGGCATGCCTGACCTTAGCTCTGTGCTCTTTATCTCACAGTGGGGTTTTTTATGTGCTGTTGTGGCCTTTTATGCTAAGAACAAGTGACGGTTATGTATTTTTTTTTCGTCCTTTTGACTTGAAAGTATTTTTTTAATGCAACAATTAGTGAATCTTGTATTCAAGATTTGGGGGTTTTGTCAGTGGTAAGGTTCTGTGAAAGTTGCAGAACTTTCTATTTTTGATAGAGAATAGGTGTTTTAATAAGCTCATAAAGTTACTCTGATGCTACTGGGAGTAGAACAAGAAAGTATTGTGAAGGTTGCTTCTTACAGTTGTGAAAATGCACCATTTCTCAGTTGTTACACCTCCCTGCTTATCTCCAGTCTTTGGCATGACATGAATCAATTGACAGAATTTAGCACAGCAGGGAAACTGTCTATAACTTGAGACCACATGATTAATGCTGTTTCTAGTTGAACTCAGAAGTTGAACCCAGCTTTTCCAGGAGTGGGACATCAGTACCCTAAACTGCTGAGCCAAGTACAAATTGAACTTCCTGTGCTTCAATTCTTCCTCTTTTGCATAGTAATTAGCTACTGCTGCTGAAATAACACAAGCAGTAGGTCAGAATGTCTTGGTAGAAGTGGATCCTCTGGTTGATGGATGGGGAGAGGTGTTGGGAGATCTAGGTTCTGTTTCTAGCTATTCCGTGGAGTTTCTGTATGAGCTTGTTATTCCATTCACTTAAACATTGTGCTTGTTTCCTCCTAATGCATGTGAGAGGAGTATGCTGATAATCATAGGCATGGGAATATTGTGAGAATTGTAAAGTGTTTTAGATCCTCAGCTGGAAGGTGCTATAGATAAATGCAAATCACATTTATAAATTGCAGCCTGTAGGTTGGACTTTTAATAGCTCCTAAGATGATTAGGTGTCCAATTTTCATTGAAAATTGATCGGAGTATGGGAGTTAGGCGCCTTACCCTCTTAAGTGCTTCTGAAAATTCCACCTTGTAGTCCTTAAACTGTGTGTTCAATCTGCTGCTTCTGTTTGTCTGGCTTGATGAGACGATAGGGTTACACGGTTAGACTTTTTCTTTACCCAAAGTAAACTTTTCACTAAACTGTTTGGAGGTGAGAATAAATATTGGGACATTAGAAAAAAAAGTGTACTTAAGAGGGCAAGGGTGGCATGTCGTTACCATTCGTATTAGCTTGTATTGGCTAAAAGGATAAAGGGGGAAATATTGACTTAAATTATTTAATATTAAATTAGTGTTGCTTTGCAAAGGACTTTTGATTTAACTCCTAACTGTAAATAGTTTCCGTTCAAGGTGGCCTAGAAAGTTCTCAGTATGATGCAGAAGGTATGTGTTGCACATAACTGATTAACTTTTCAATATTGCTAAGTAGCTTGATGTTTGGGAAAGCTTTATGGAGTTGCTCCTAGAATTAAACTCTTTTTTATAGGTACATTCTTCAGCCAGTGGATTAATTTGCATAATGTTACATCATATGGTATAATTACATTGATTGCTAGAATTCCAATAGGACACATAGATTCTTGACACTCTATGAGACTTTTATGGCTTTCTCTGGAAGCTGAGCAGCCCAGTTGTCTTTCCGGAATGAAATGTCTCATGCTTTTTATTGGGATGAAAATTCTCGCATACCAAAGCATTGCAATCTCTTGTCCTGATACTTAAACCTGTAGTCTTTCAGCAAGAAAACACGTCACAGCTGGATGTAGTGCTATATGAAATGGTCACTAAACTCCAAGGAGGGAGAGACAAGGCACCAAATAAATGTTTCATGGAAACAAGGGGAATAAGCATAATTTATTGTATTGAAAAGAGAAAAAAGAATATAAGGGTCAAAATCTGCCTTTGGATGCAAACATCCAAAGGCAGAATTTGGTCCCAAGAGGTGGTCTGTCTTCTCTGGCTACATTAAGGATTTTGTTGTGTATGTGTTATCCTTGTTTACTTGCTTCCAAGGAAGTGGAGTAATTCAGAAAGTAGAAACTACCTCTTAAGCTATACTGATGGAACTAGTTACTATTCTCAATCCAAACTTCATTGAGTATGCGTAGGTAACTGGCGTTGTTGAGAAATCAGTCCTGATTTCAGCCTGCATTTCCCTGGGGGATAGAAAAAGCTGACAGATGACTAGGATGCACATTTTCATTGTCCTCCCAATAAGCAATATGCAGGCAAGAGATAAAGCAGAAATGTACATACTTCTGGCTTAAAGCTGCCCAGACAAGATGTTCAGGAGCTATTTGCAATGAAATGGAGATGTATATAGTATGTTCAAGCAGAGATGTGATAGCAGAATGAAGTCTACTCATCTGCAAATAAGGGAAGCCAGATCAAATCATTGGAAATAGAAAGGATTTACAATGCCTTGGAAATGAGTTTTTGATTGTTTTGCTTAATATATATTCTTTACGTCTCTTAATGCAACAGCGTGATGCTAACTTTCCTTGACACTCCAGCTGTGCATTACTCTCTCACTACATAAATTGATCATGGCTGCTGCCCTATTGATGGACAACTTAAATACTTCTCATTTAAAAAAGAGAAGCCTGGGTAATTAAGCAATGCACGCTACAAGCTCCTCACAGAGGATCAGTAACGAATAAAAAGTACACTACCCAACTTGAACTTTTGCATTGCCTGTAGGTCTGCAACTCTCTCCTCTCGGCCCCGCCCCTTTCCCCCACCCCTCTCCCACAACGTGGGCCCAGCGGTGGGGCACCCCCTCCCAGCCCTGCCACATGGGCGCAGTGGTGCCCTGGCCGGAGCGCAGCGGCCGCTCCCCCGGAAGAAATACTAGGTGCCAGATTTAAATTTCTAGGCGCCATGGCGACCTGGCACCTGGGGTTTGTTGATGGTGGTTCAGTGAATTTGCAGCCTTTCCCTCCTTTGTCTTCACCTGTGCAGTGACGTGGGATTCCTGTATGGTCAGAACATTTGTCAGCCACACTGGGACTATGTCTACCCTGTAAGTTAGGGGTGTGATTTCCTCCCCGCTCCTGCTCGTGTTGCTGGTCCAGCTTGCGTGAATGTAAGTAGCAGTGTCACCCTAGTAGTGGTAGTGGAGGCACAGCTGATGCATGCTGAGTACCTCTGTTTCCGCAACCTGTGCTACCATGGCTACACACTATTTATACGTGTGCTAGCTCTCACCAAGCTGTTGCACGTACACCTACGTGAGCAGAGGACTCCCACACCTAGATCATAATGTAGACATGGCCTGAGTCCTTCAGTGCCCAGTTTTAAATTGGCTTCCATTTGCCAGAGCGTACTACAGGGTTCACATTTGCATTGTTAACTTCTTTTGCAAAAAGCTAGTAACTACGAAATTGGATCTGAGCCATTTATTTGTGCCACAGTCATATCTTCCCTTGAAGAAAACCACCATTGAATTAGCTTCAGCATAGTGTGTTTCAATCAAAGCATTTGATCCTTGTTTCTGCAAGATAATCCGAAGAATTTCTTATGTTGAGAATAGAAGACCATGATGGATTTAATTCATAAAGGGAAGCAGCCGTAAGGAATGTAAATGTAAGAGCCAGATAAGGTAGGATTTCCTAGTTGCTATGGCAACCCTTGGGTCAGGAGCCTGAGAAAATATAAAGTAAGTCCTGAAGCTGTGAAGATGATTATAAAATTTAACTGTCATTCTTCATTTAGAGTTGCTAGCAAACATTATTTACTTAAGTTTATCGCAGGCAGGCAAGGATCCTTCCCCCCTGCCCCGTACCTCCTCCCTCCTTTTTTTTTTAAATCTGAGGCTTGGATCACAAATGAATGTATGTTGTACATGTCTGACATTTACAACGTGAATCCTGTATTTATTATTCTAGCCAGGCAATTTGCACATAATATCCAAGTAGATTTTATCACTGTCCTGTAGAAACGAAAGGTTTTATCTCTCAGAGCCGTAATGAAAGCCTTGGTAATGGAGCTCTGCGCAGAGTAGTTTTATAAAAGCGGCACACTTTTCGCCATACTGAAAAGGCAGGTGGGATTGCACACCAGTCTTGTACAGTTACCATTACCTTCTCTTTCTAGAGTACAGAGTTTTGGCTTGTACAGAGGAAATTTACAACCCTAATTATTTGTTCTGCAGGCCTACCAGTCTCAGCTTGCTGGGCGGCTGTTTTCTGCATCCAGGAGAGGACAAAAAGCAATCTGCAATCCCTGCTTTCTCCATATAGCATTTTCTAACTTGGTTTGGCTTTGGGTCCAGCACAAAAATTGTATTTTATTTTTCAGTTGTTGTCTCCTAGCTACAGCTGGTGGATGGTTCCTTCTCTAACCTATAAATGCTTTATATTGTTGTGAATACTTGATCACCATTTCCAACTGGGATTGAGAAGGGTATAGCACATTTTATGGGTCCCTCTGTCAGCTATTGATATTCTCAGGATTAAATTTTCAGGTAGCTGAGCATCACATTACTGCACAATCCTTGCAATCCATAGCATATCAGCCATTTATGCATAGTAACTTCAGCGTAGCAGTGTTTAGGAGCACCGTTAGCTAGTTTTTGTTTTTTATTAGCTAATTGTAAAAAAAAAATAAAAAAAAAATGCAGTCTTAGGTAGGATATGCTATGTCAAGGGTGCCTTCTTAACTATAGATGTTTGTATCACATGCGTGTGCACACATGCTCGCCTGCTAATGTGTAAGGGTTTTCAGCAAGTTGGCATCCGGCTATAAAGAGGAATAGTAAAACCAGCTATACCTAGTGCTGTCAGATGCAGAAAGTAAATAAACTTGTAAAGCAGGACGTTAAGTGTTTTGTTTGTTTCGGTGATGATAACCTTGTCTGTAATTACAATAAGCACATTTTCAGGCGAGCCAAGATTTTAAAGTTTGGTTTATATGAAACTATAAAACAATAAATTGGTGGTATCCATTTAACTTGGCACTTTGTCCTTTGTTTTGATCATTTATTTTACTGTGTTGACTCTCCTCTTAAAAAAACAAAAAACAAACCACCCTCCTTGTGAGCTGCTTTTAAGCTGTCTGCAAGTTCTACAGCCAGGATCTTAGGTCCAAATTAATTTAAAATAAAATAAAATAATGCCCCTCGTCCCCTAGAAATATCATCCCAAATCTTAGCAGAGATCATTCACTGCAGTTCAGACACACATCTATCGCTATCTCAAGTAAAAATAACTTGAATCATCTTGCTTTAATTTGAGGTCCCCATACACCAGATGCCCATTAAGATATTGCCCTGAATTTAAACAAAGGGAGATATTTATTTAGAGGTAAATCTGTATAATTTCTGTCAGTAAAACGTATTTCATCGCTATGGCCTTGATCCTGCAATGAACTTGATGCAGGCAGATCCCGATCACGACACGCAGCACCATGCAGGGTCAGGGCCTGTGGTTGCAAAATGAAATACCTATTGTGGAGAAACAGTAGATAAAGCGTAAAAGCTTTAAATAAAAACAGACCATCCCTGCCTTTACTAGGTTAACAGCTGAGCTATAGGAGAAGAACTGGACCAAGCAGGATGCAGATTACAAAATAATATCATTTATTATAAAGGTGGTATGGGTGTTCCCTCATTATAGCCCCCAATCTATAGTGCCTCCACTCTAGGGGCTTTGTCTACTTTGTACATCTGACACACTGTATTTATTTTACTGCTTCTTTCATTCATTATATTATTGAAAACATAAATAAAACTAAGCACCCCTTTCCAAATCAATGCAACAGAAATGTCCGAAGATCAGGAAAGAGTGACTTATATTTGGAAAGGAGACACCACTGTTAAAAAGTCATTGTTGTATGAGGCAACAGAGAGGCATATCTGCTTTGGGCATCCACTACCAGATGGACCCTTCCTACACTTCGTAATCTTAGAAGGGAGATCTTTGTAAAGAGCTGTTAGCAGCTTTTCTCACCACAGTAGTAGCTACTTCATGGAGACACCTCAATCTGAGATGCATTAGATAATTACCCTGAGACCTCCGTGTATTCACTTGGCACTGCTCGCTGGATGTGATCACCAGCAGAGGCAATATACTCAAGACAATACGTCCTACATGTCATTTTTCATCCTTGTTTTCTTCTGATTCTGTTTAATCTCGGCAACCCTGGATCTACCTGTACAAGGGAGCTTTGCCAAGAGGACAATCTCTTTCTACTTGCATGCTAATTTTATGCAGTTTCTTCTTTTTCAGTCCAGGAATCTCCCATTCAAAAGAGAATTTTCCCCCTCCAGTGAATAGTTGACGTACATACATCCTTATTTTCTTGTGTTCAGTTGCTGGGGTTCAGGATATTGTTGAATGCATGTGATAGCACTGGTGTGGAATTCTTCAATCTGAGGGGGGCTCATTCAAAGAGCATTGTACTGCACCTGTCTTGGCTTTCATAAGGTTACACTCTTAGGATCCCCAAATCTGGTTTTAACAGAATACTTCCACTCCCTCCGTCAGAAGGAAAGGAGTATTGTGAAATGTCCCAGAGGCAGGAGTTTTTTTCAAATTTTAAACTTAAAGAGAAAAATTTCCCCCCTCATTCATCCTAAGTTAGTTTAGTGCTGTCAAGGAAAACGATCAGATGAGCCAGCTGATTCCATTTTCAGACATCATTTCCTCCTATTCACCAGCTCTTCTGCTCTGCCTGACGCTCTGGATTCTGCCTACAGCCATTACCAGCTCCGCACCCTAGCAAACTCTATTGCTCCCATCCCTTTCCATGCCCCTACCTGCCCCGCTTCTCTAACACATGTTCAGCCTGAGTACCATGATCCCACTTTTAGAGACTTCCTAGGATCAGTTGCAACATGGTCTCCCCCTCGCACTTTCTGGTGTAGCACACGGGAGTCATCAAACTGAGCAGCTGTTTTTGGAAGAGATCACCAAGTTCTGTGTCTGACAAATTGGTTGCCCCACCTCCACTGAGAGTAAGAACACAGGGTACCTACGGGATGGGGGCGCCAAGCCCAGGTGGTCAGCAGCTCCACCGCATACGCAGCCGCACCCTCCGATAATGCACCCAGCGGCTTGGTCTGAGGAAGTCCAGTGCGAGTGAGTTGCTTAGGCTTAGTAAGGTCTTGCTGAAATGTGTCAGTGGTTGGAGAAGAGGGGAGGCTTAGAAGCCGATGAGGGGCCAGGGAGCATAGCAAAGAGACATAGAGTGAAGAGGGAGTTGCATCTCTAGTTGTGCTCCCTCTGCATGTAATCACATAGGTTCCCTCATGCATTCAGGCTCCTATTTATCATTTCTACTTCCTCTTTCTCATATCACTTCTCCAGCCCAGCAGCTCATGACTGCTCTTGACTTCCTCAAATCTGTCAGAGCAGGATTTCCTACTAGCAAGCCACAGGAAGTTCATTCCAAGGAGCATTTGCCAGTGCACCAACACCGCAAAGTCCTTATCTCTGATCTCATTGCCTTGAAGAGACCTGCAGCTTCACAACAAACTTGCTTTCGATTTGCTCACCATGCACGGGTGCAGTTTCTTATAATTCCACTAAACTCTGATCCCATACTTCCCCATGCACAAATTAAGTGTGTGCTTATCAAATTATCTAATTCTTGCTGAGGTGAGAGGTAAAGGCTTTTGTGTCTGTGATTTTGATAAATTGGATGAGTGCATTATGGGAACTTCTGTGTTACATAGAATGGAAAGTGGGTGGGTCTGTGGAGTTAGTCTCTGAATATACTTGGGTATTGTGGTGTGTGGGTGGAAACGTGAGATGAGGTTAACGTGTGTGCTTATGTTGGCCAACTTGGTGTCCTCCTTGATTTTTAGATATCACGTTGCCAAGAAGTGCAGTTAAGCAACTTTAACTGTACGTTAGTTCACACACGTGTTTTTGGGACTGACAAGAGAGTGGGTGGAGTGTAAGGAAGACTGGGAGGGAGGTATCTAATCACAAAAAAGAATCAGACCTTTGTATCACATACCTCGCAGCTCTTGACACCCAAGTATTTGAAGCATGCCTGGCGGCCCAGCTAGGGCTGAACTAACATGTACTTTTTCAGGACGATAGAAGAACTTCAATTTATATGTTCTGGTTAATCCCAGGTTGGGATTGGAATTGCTATATGGTTAGTCTAGTCTGTAAAGATGTATTATTTGAGAAGACCAAGGATAGAAATGTCAAACTGTCCTTTATAATGTATAATGTTCATTGTAAACTGGCTTATTGGCCAGGTAAGAGCTTTCTTCTGTGGTGCTTTTGAGGATACCTGAGCTACTGTATGACCGTAAGAGTTGTGTGTGTTATGTAACATATTTTTAGGTCTAGGTGAGGGCATTGCATATTTGCACTCTTATTGTCTAGTATTTTGAGTTGTACGTTTAGAAGAGTGCAGAACAACTTGGTACCCTGGATTTAAGGGAAAGCCTGTTGATAGCTTCCTAGGATTCCTAGACACCAAAAATAAGTTTACAGTCTGCAAGGATTTGCTATCATGATATCTCAGACTAATATTGTCCATGTTGTTTTTATACCGCATACTTTCAAAATATCTGAATACCGAAAACTTATTCCAAGCAATTACCCTAAATTATCCAGATGTAAAGTATGTAATTAGTTTGTTTTTAAAACAGCCTGACCAAATTCATCCAATGGAAAAATGATTGAATACCAAATAATCCAAGGGGGTCTAATGTGTACACCTGTTTGAGGAACATGGTGTAGTTGTGTAGGATACTGTTGTTAAAGCTTGCAATTATTTTCAGAATCCTGGGGAAAGATCTTCTCGTGTAAGAACTCATTTTCAGAAGTATTCACTCTGTATGAGAACAGCTTAGTATTTTTCCTTTTAGATCAATTGCCGTGTTTCAGTTTCCCTATTTATAGCCTAATTTTGGATGGATAAAATGAAAATTGTTACATTTGCCTGTATAATACACTTAAAGTAGCTAATCTGAAGTCGCAGTTTTCAATCAGAAGGGAATGTTGACTGCTTTTATAGAAAGATTACGCTAAAACAGGTTTCCTGTTTGGCTGTTTTAGATTCCTTGAACGCACTTTGCAAATGTTGAAATGTGAAACCAAGTGTGTTTCTCTCAATCTCTGTTAAAACAGTTCAAATTCAAGGCAGGGGATTCTGTTTCTATCTTCCTATCCATGAGAAATACAGTTTTAAGAGGGGGAAATGGTGGCTAAAGTGTCAGTGCTCTGTATCACCTCTATCAGAAAGACTGATTACCATGTTGATGGTGACTTCCAAGGCCATCTCTCACTTGTTTCTGCTCAATAAGGCAGTATAATGCAGTCCAAACGCAAGCGCAAGAAAAATAGGTCAAACTGCAAAACGGTGGGTATAGAACACTGAATTACAAAAAACCCAAAGCCGTAGGTTTGAGTGGACAGGCTCTCCGTGAACTATTTCTTTCTACAGTCTAAACAAAACTTTAAAACCTGTTAATAAAGACTCAACATATATTTATGCACGGTGTCTCTCTTTGCCCATTTAGGCATCATTTTCACATCTTTAGAGGCTGCCGTTTTTTACGTTTAATGACTGCAGAAGGCACATATTTGGTATCTGTCAAATCTCGCCATTCACATAGAATTTAAAAAGGTAAATAAATGGAATTTTTTAGATAAAGTGTTGTTCCTAAGCATTCCCTCAGGGCTGCAGGCAAAGTTAGTTTTGTCTGTAGGCAAATAATAAGAGTATGGACCCTGACTCAGCAAGCATGTCTGAGCACATCACTAACTTTAAGCATGACAAGGTGGGTGAGGTGGTACTTTTTTATTGGACCAAGTTCTGCTGGTGAGAAAGCAAAGCTTAGGAGACACATGAAGCTGAAGGCCTGAGCTCTGTGTAGCTCAAAAGCTTCTCTTGCTCACCAACTGAACTTGGTCAAATGAAAGTTACTACCTCACCCACTTTGTGTCTCATATCCTGGGACCAACATGGCTACAGAAGGCATGTACATTTAAGCATGTGAGTTGTCCCAGTGATTTTAATCCACGTGCCAAACACCTGAGCATGGAAGGGAAATTTGTTAATTTTTAAATTTGGTTTCTGATCAGCACTCAAGCATTGCAACAGCGCTAAATGGCCTGGGAAGTTAGGTTTACGGTCCTTATCTTTAGTTTGAGGTAGAAAATATCTTTTGAAAGACTTAAGACTAAAGCATAAGAGTTAATTAACTCTAGAAAGACATCCGCTAAGCTTCAAAGTTAGCTCTTTAAAATACATCTGACAGGTGCCCTGATGGTGTCTGCTTACTATTAGTATTCTGAAATAGTTCAACCTGACAGGATTCAGGTAACTTCAGATTTTTCTATAATACGAAGATTTCAAGCAATGTGCAGGAAACTGTTCATGTAAATCCAATCCAGGAATAGCAGCTATCACACGGACTGACAGATATATGCCGTTCTCTTCATCGGGCGCGTGTTGTCTGTGATACAAGGCTATGAGAGCTGGCTACAGGCCTGTGGTGTTGGGTGTCAGACTAAGAAATGTTCTGAGACGTATTTTCCAGACTGACAGTTACTTAAAAGCATTGAGTTAATAATAATAAATGAATAATGATAAAGGTACGGGTGGGAGAGTTGTTGGATTGTACAACGAAGCCAGAATTCTTAAAAAAAGCAGGCATGTTTCTGTTGGTGATGTGGGTTTTCTGGTGTTACTTTCTCCTCTTTAATATGTACTCGAGCAATATACTGGAGTAGTGACCTGCTTTGCACAATTATTATTGCTGCTGTGGAAGAGATCAATAATTCATGAACATATGGACTATAGCTGCTCGCTCGATGAGGTGACTTGTCGACTCCAGGAGAGAGATTTTTAGCTAGAGTGGTCCATCTGCTTTTGAGATTGTAATTAAGCTATGCATTTCCCTTTGACCAAAGAGGTGGAAAAGGTTTTTGATGAATGGAGGTGAGGTTACTTATTCAGCTGCCAGCTCCTTCCCCAGCACCCAAAAAAGCAAGAATTGGCAAATGTGATGTAAATACAAGTTACTCCCCACCCCATGCACCCCAAACACTGGCTTGAGCTTCGATGCTGTCACTGACAAATACTTAAACAATTTTAATCTCGATATCTTGATTGAACCTACATACTTTTGTGTAAGATGATATAGGGGGAATTGCTATTTTCCCATTTTTTGACAGTAAAAAGGATGCTGAATATTGTTACAAAATCAGTTTTGTAAGGCTTCCTGAGATGACTATGGAGGCTGTGTCAGGCACATGACACGTATGGCTGTATTTGCAGACTAATCAGCAACAAGCTGCATGATACCTTTTGACTAGTTGTCAGTGGATCTGTGCTTCTGTTGCTTTATTTTTCTGTATAAAATAGCTGGTGGAGGTGCAAGCAGACAGAAGCAATGATGCCAATATCTATAAGGATCAAAGCAATCTTCTCCTACCGTCTCATCCCTTATCATGCAGTTGAACATCTGTCTGTCTACCTTCTAATTGCTTCACCTAGGTATCTGTGATCATAGGCAGTTGTCAGTGCAGCTCTGTCTTCTACCCTGGCTGTTCCATGGGGGAGTGTTTGCTGAAGAAGGCTTCTTTATTAACTTATGCCTCCTCATTCCATGAGGAGTTAATTGACTGCTACATGTTTAGTGGCATGGAAACCATTTTGCTGATTTCCCCCCCCCCACCACAGGAACTCATAAGAGAATGTGTAGCCAGGTGGAGAGGTGGCGAAGTTAAGCAGCATATTCATTTGGTGCAAACAGATCTGACTTTGTGGGAACGCTTTCGTGTGTTCCTGAAGTTGTTTTCTTCTAAAGTAAATGTGCTTTCTGCGCAGAGAGAGTGAGGACAGAGTTCCAGTCAGTAGGCCAAGTAAGTCTGAAGTTTCTTGGGCACCATAATAGGCTCTCCCCACAAAATTAAAGGTTTCAGGGCCTCCTGTTGCAGGTTTACAGGGTAGGAAGGATCTGATTCAGCTCAGGGGGGACTAATTGGTCTCCTTGATAACAGTCAAATCCCTTCTGAGCTCATTCTGTCTCTTCCTGCCTCTGACAGAGATTGTAATGTGTCTTCAAAGCAGCACGTAGAATAAAGTGTCTGGGGATTCATACTGGTTTTAGTTTTTAGTTGTCTTGTATGGAGAAAAACACACATGCAGGTTCTCAGAACTGAACTCATCTGTGCTTTGCTATAGAGCCCTGCTGTAAACCTGGTATGACTCAAGGAAATGAAGAATCTCGTACGTTTGCTTCAGTATTCACCACCACTATCCTGACTTCTCTGCTCCCTTCTTGAACTAAATTAAAGAAACCCCAGCCTGGTGATCCCATGGTAGTGCTCTGAATTGCCATGCAGGGTCGAACCTCAATTCAAAGGGTCTCATTTCCAGGTAGCTAGGGTTGTATTGTCTTTCAACAGCCACCTTTCCAAACATAGAGGGCTAATGATGGTGTTAGTTAATTGGGGCTGTTCTGAGTGTCCAGTTAGTCATAGAATTTAAGGCCCGAAGGGAGCAACCAGATCATTATCACAGGCCACCAACACTACGCAGCAGCCCGCACACTAAATCCAGTTACCAAAATTAGAACAAGGAGACTAAACTATTATGTGCCACAGGCAGAGAATGGGAGGAGCTGAGGCTCAGCAGGGAACTGAGGCATGGAGAAATAAATTTAAGGCAGGGCTATGTAAGTGAGTATTGCTAATCAAAAACTGAAAATGGACTGGAATCTGCTGCTGACATTTTAATGTTCCCTTGCTACATCCAATAAGGGATATTGCAATGCCGCAATGGCAAATGTTGGATGTTCTGCTTTTGTAAGAAAGATCACGTCATGTGAATGTGTAACCCCTTCTGAAAAAAATCATACTACCACTTGAAGACCGTTGCAAGTTTGTACAAAGCTAGAAGATCCAGTGTGTCTTTTGCATTGTCAGCATTGTCAAATTTAACTAATTCAAAATAGGTGCGTATGTAGCTTGCTTTCTTGCCAAATCATATTAAGCCTATTTCTAAATACATTTTTCTTTCTCATTTAAACTGCCGGTTGTGGTAATTGGTTCCTTTTGTGACCCTGGTTGTGTCTTACTGCACAAAGAGAACAAGATCAAGATATTAAAAACCGAATGTCTTACTGGGTCTTTGCATGCCCAGCTTGGGATACTTTAAATGGGTTTGGTGATGAACATCCACTTTTTGAAAATCAACACACCTTCTCCCCAAACAAAATGAAGAATTACAGTCAACTCTTAATTTCTACATGTCATGCAGTTACTTAGGAGTGCATTTCATTGAGAGTTCTGGCCACTGAACTGTGATATTTTTAGCTCTTCTTCTGAGAACTTACAGATAGAGCTGGTTGAATAATTGAGTTTTTGCCAAAACTTAAAACAAACAAAATTGTTTCGTTGACAGGTGTTTTTACATTTTCTTAATTAAATGGGATTGAATTTTGAAACAAAAACTCTAAATGTTTTTTTAAGAAAATGTTGAAACAAAAACATTTACTCTCTTGATTTTTTTCTTTTTTTTTCCAGCTGAAACTATTCACTAAATTCAACTTAAATTGTCAAATAGGTTTGATTGACCTGAAATTACATTTTTGGCAAATAAGCTATTTTATTAAAAAAAATTCACTCAGCTGTATTTGCAAACCTCAGTTGCTTTTGGAACTTTTCTGAGACGTTAATAGTTTCACAAGTGTCAGTTTTCATTCAGTGAGTGACAAAGCATGTTTTATATTGTTTTTTATACATGTTTGCTATTTTAAGAAAACATCATTGACTTCTTGGAAGTTCTATACTGAAAATCTAAACAACTTTTTAAAAAAAGACACACATACCGAGTGGTATTTTAAATACATGGCTATATTATAGTATGTTAGTTTTGGGATTTCGACAAGGCCAACGGTGAGTGGCTTTTAAGAAAAGTGCTTTTGCCTACACAGCAGGACTATTATTCATCTACCTGGCTTTAACCTGCCTGCTGGAAGAACAGAAGTTAAGATGTTGTTAATTGCTCTTGACCATTGAGTTTTTACCCTTGCTCCCACCTGTAACTGAATCCTATTACATGGACCCCTTTACACTATTTCACTATGACCCATGTACTCTAGCTTGCCAATGAAAAGATGGGCTATGCTGGATTTAATATTATCCAGGCCAAAAACTAATAAAATAAAATAAGTCCACTAACATTTTATATGGAAAGTATCGCAAAATGCACGTGCTCTCAATAGCATATATAGTAGTGTCCTTTGCAATGAGGCTTAATTAATTAATGAAAAAGTTGTTCTTTAATTGCTTAGTTTCAGCTAGATTTCCGCCCTCTTCCCCCCCCCCCATGAGTCATATGGCTGGGGAGTTCTTTCCTATCTCACCCTCCCCCCAAAAAAGTTTAAATGTGGAACCTTTCAGAGAACTTTGAGCAGCGTATGTTATGATTGAATTAAGACTACATTTAATTTATGAAGAGGAAGGGAGGATAACATGAGAGAGACAGAAATCTGCTGTTCTCTTTTTAAGTGAAAGGTCACATTACTGAGCACTGCAGGGTGGATTTGAGAGAAATGAGCTCCTGTTTGCTAGGAATGAGAATGAGTCTATCTGATTTTTCCTTCACTTGTGACCTTTAAAGATGCAGCTTTTAGATTGATGAGCAGGTTGATGCTTTGAGTAATCCAATGCAGAATTTGTTTAATATAAAGACTATCTTACAAACCCCATAGATATTACTTCTGCAAAAAGGTTTCCTTCTGTGAAACCTCCAGAGAAAGGAATGCACCGATTACATCTTACCTGTCAGACAAAAGAAAAATTCAGAATTGCTGTAAGTTTATATGAGAAGAACGGTGAATTTGCTAAGGTATAAAAAACATTGTATGGAGCCTCGTGCCTCATTAGAGGCCTTCAGATTAAAATATTCTCTCTTAACCAGAAGCACATTTTCCATGCCCTACCCCTCCAGGTCTACCTGCTTTGTTCTCTTTCCACTTCGTTTGCAGACTTGAAGCATTCCTTTCCTATGTGACCATAGAATAGGTTGTCAAGATAACGTATTGTGTGCAGTGCACAATGGAATGTTACTTAACCATCTTTTTGTCGATGATGTATAGCTCGAGGTTTGTGGTGGCAGATCAAAGAATGCATGCAAGTTGAAAATTCCTTACGTACTGCACGAGTAAAACATTGACATATTGCCTGTAGATTTCTTTGTTTTCCACTCTAACAGGCTGCTCTCCCATACTGGTACAGCTGACTCTTTATAGCCCATCAAATTCCAAGTTTATCCGAACACTTTTTCTGTCTTCATGGGCACCTGTGGCCATGTGATTCATTTGTGACTGGGTTCTTCATAGCTGCCATGCCGGGAGGCCCTTTCCTTCCTTCCTTCCTCACAGCTGCTTGATGTGCCCACAGGGGCAGCTTTTCAGAGTACTGTTTGCAATGTAACCTCAGCTACCTAATCTCTCAGGTCTGCTCAGAGAGGGTTTCTCTGAAGCTCTCTTTGGCTCCTGGAAGGAGTTTTTTCCGGTGCATTATTTATATGTATGTAGGGTGTACACATGCGTGTGCATGCACCCTGGAAATTTTTTTTTTCCGGTGCGCCTAGAAGGGAGAGGATTTTTATTTACCTATTTATTTAAAGAAAGGAGCCTGCAGGCAACTGGAACTTGAGTAGAAAACATAATGGTGTGGCAGGCCTCACCATGGAGGCCTGGAAAAGTGTGACCATGGAAAGTCAATTTTATTCCTAGAGAAGGTCCTTTTTGGTCAGGATTGAAGTACGTTTGTGCGACAGTGGGTGGAGAGCTCTCCCTGACACTTCCTGGGCTCTTCTTGTTATGCTGGCAAATACAAGGCTTGCCTTTCCAGGGCTAGCAATCCAATATATCTCACTAAAGAGTTCCTCACTGAAGTGCTTTTCTCAGGTGAGGTGGTGTATCTGTGCAGACGTGCTGCATTTGAGTTCCTGTAACAGGAGTCCAGTTTTCATATTTATTGTGCTGAATATTATCCATTCTGTTTGCACAGTCAGTTTACTGCTGTACTTGAAAATTATTACAGAAAATGTGCTCTACAAAGAGAAAACGTGTTTGAGGTAGCTAGTAAGGAGGGTGCCTCCCAGTAATGCTCCTATTTGTCTCCTTCAGCTCTTGTACTCTCCGCTTTTCAGCTACATTCTCCGTTGTCTGTCAGCTGGAATTCGAATTTGACTAGTTGTCCTAAATCACATAAACGATTGTTCAGAGACTTCACCTGAATCATTGCAGGGACTTCCTAGGAGCGAATGGGAGTGCTGGCTCCGTTCTGTCCTTTTTGTTTCCATTTAATGTTGGTGGATGTAGATACACGAGGTAAATCTGAAGTAAAAACAGATATCTCATCACTTGCAAAACTTTGCCCGTACCTCTTTCACTGGATGCTGAAATTCCTGTCTAACTTTATTTCCTTACCTCTGGGATTGCTGTAATATACACCAGACATGCATTATGGATAATTGATGATTTGCGGTTAGATGGATGCAGCTGCAGTGATTCTGACCCCCATCAGGCAGACTGAATGTATTATGTCAGTTCCTGGTTCATCGTTATCTACTCTAGCTTTCAATTTGGGCTTGCTCTTGTTTTTAAAATCCTGTCCCAGATGCAATTTGTTGACTAATTCTGTGTCTTTATCCAAGATGCTAATTGCTCTGGAAGGCTAATTCTATCTAGACCGAAGGTTTCTACTTATAATATGGTGCATGCAAAAAACTCAGACCGAGCATGCGATGTTCCCTTCAATTGTACTTGATTTGCATCTCCTATTGAAATTGGGAGTGCATGTAGAAATTCTCAGAGCTGCAAAACTGCCTTCTCTCGGTGACATTAGGCCAGGAGCCCAAATGCTCATAGTGCTTTGGGCTCACGTTAGCAGAAGTGCAGCCTGAAGTACAAACTGAAACTCGTACAGACCCTGGGAGGGTTTCTTTATATGTGCTGTAAAGAAATAATCTGTAAAATACCTTTTCACCTCCGCTTGCCCCCAAAAGTGTGAAGATACTGGAAATGATGTATATAAAAATTATCCGAAGAACTTCTTAGTTACCCTTTAAAACTGTGAACAGCCCCAGCTGTCGAAAGTCATTGCACAATATTGTACACTAAGCCACTGCCGAAGAGCAGCCTTTCTTTTAAATGGCTTTCCTCATTGCAAATTAACGTAAGGAAGCCGTAGTTAGTTTACAGCGCACATCCTGAATGCATTCTTTAGATGAGTACAGTGTTGCAGCCCAGTCCAGAACCAGTATAAAGGAAACTTCACTAGACCAGCCAACTTTTCTGGTCTTGAGCCACACATCTGTTTTGTGTGGGGGCAGGGTGAGGAAGGGAGGGTGGTTATTGCATTCTTCAGTAGTATTAGGGAAACTAATAAAATGGTCTCCCCAGGGTATTGTGTTAGAGCCATATTCCCCACTAGCTCACTATCGATGCTCCTGGGTCTTGTGATTCTAACTTCAAAAGAAAAAAATCTTTGAATGAAAGCTACCAACTTCTTAACTTGAATAGATGTATGCTGCTTAATTAGGGTAGCCATTTAGAACGTCCCTTATTAGTTTTGCTTCTCTGGCTGAAGTCTTAGAGCAAGAGACAAAATGGAGGCGTTACCAAGCAGGAAATGATTGATAAGCTTCTTTTCTTGAAGTTCATTCTGTTATTGATTTTGTGATATTGTTTGAAGAATGATTCTGCATTTTTATTAAAGTAGGTTCTCCAAGTAGTTTTTCAATTAAGTGATTGTACTCTAGCTGGAAGGTTCCGTTGTGTTTGAAATATGCTTGCTTTTTTCTATATCTTCAGCACCTTCTTAATTAGTAGTGATGTGACAGGAGGTGGAGAAAACTCACTGGCAATCTTCTTCCTTCCCCTTGATTTTTTTTTTCTAAAGCTCAGCCTCTGTAGTGAATGAAGGTGACCTGACTGGGGAAAAGGGAAAGTTGTGTATCGGAGATATTTGATTATATACATGTTCAGCAATAGCTTCTGCTTGCCTCTTGCCTACACAAAGGAAGGAGTAAGATCCATAAGAGGAGAAAGCGCAGAACTAAATGACTAGAATCTATTTCTACTTCAACTTACATGCCGGCATGAAATGAAAAGCCATCTTGAGAAGTTCATTTAGCATAAGCAGCTTTCTAAGTGAATCAATCAGTGATTTGATGAAGTGCTAGCAAGCCAGGTTTTTTCCCCTGCAATAACTGAATTTGGTCAGTAAGGATTGGGGCAGCTTGCATTTTTTGATTTAATGTGGTTTTTATTCACTTGTTTTCCTTTCTTCAGGCTGGAAGTAATCATCTGTCTGCCTGAGGGTGGACTCTAGTGGCCAGTGGAGGAGGGCAGTTATTGGACCAGCACGAGGTTACTGTCCCAGGATGGTGACTGGAACTGTGTCACGTAGGGCTGGTGACTCAGTTGTTTTCTGTGATTCACAGAGAGAAGTCCCATTTGGCTTATTAACACATAAAAACCTACCAATTCTCCATGATGTCAGAAAGCATTGGGATGTGTCCATCAGATACAAAGGGTGAATGCACGACTGGGCTGAGCTACTGAACCATATGAAAGCTTTGTCTTGAATGACATTGCTGGATGGAGTCCATTCGCTAGGAATCAAAAGCTATGTCATTTCAGTCAATAGGGACAGTCTGGGGAAAAAATGCATTTTAGAATTGAGTGCTTTGAAAATGGGGAGGCCTTACAGTTAGCAAGCTTAAACTCGTACTTAAAAAAATTGCAGAGAACAGCTGTAATGTTTATGTATTCTAGGGAGAAAGTGTAACAATACAACGTTTAAGATGAGATGCAAACTAGGTGCAGATCAGGCAAAGAAATAATGGAAAGCCCTTCTGTGAATGAGTGTGGAAAAGCTAATAATCATAACTTCAACATTTCCGAGCCAATTTCTTTAAAACTTAACTTGTTGTTTAGAGTTCAGTGTGTTCTGAACAAGTCACATTTGAACAGAATAAGTTTGACTGTTTTTGCGTAAATTATGCACTGTTCTGATCAGACACACAAGTGTGTATTTCTCTTTTACATGCATAACTCAAATACCTACATAGATTTTTTTCTGATGCTCTACCCAAAAAAAAAATATATATATATATATATATGAACTCAAGGCAGACACATGAAAAATTCAGCCCAAAAGAAATTCGAATGATAAAAGACAAATATAACACATACTGCAATTCAATCTGAAATAAAGTGGTTACTAGCATTGTCTTCGTAATATACGTCTTGGTAGTTATAGTCCACTGAATATCCTGTATAAACTAATGAGGTTTCTCAATTACATTTTATTTTTCTGGTCAAGTTAGAACATTTCAAACCATGTATTTGTTGCAACCTATCCCCAAACTGTGTGTGGCTTATTCTTTCCTGCAAGGATGGAATTGCTCCTCTTTCAAGTTATCAAATTCTAAGCATTTTCCATATAGGAAAGAGGTTGCATCCTCCCTTCATGAAACCACAGTGAAAGTTTTCTGTCGGAGGCCTGTCGGACCAGGCCCACGATCACTATGCACAGATAGTGAAATTGCAATTTCAAGTTGCTGGAGAATGAGATGGCAGTGCCGTCTTTTTGTTCCTGGTTTTAAGAACAATATTTCCCATCTCCTAAAATGCTTTTATATATGTTCTGGTCATTGAACCTAGTTTCCCAAAAATTGCAATATTGAACAGGCCAGTCAGATGCCTGGTCTGTCTGGTGAAAATCAGCCTCTAAAGATTTGATGTCCCGGCCTGCAACGTGATTACATTAAGTGGCTCCTGGCAGTTTACAGTTGATGAGTGACAAGTTCAATTCAGTATATTCCATTTCAGAATGAAATGCAGAAGAGCATTGCAGCTAAATTCCATTTCTTTTCTAATTCCCCACCCCTATTTGATTATGCTATAGTGTCTCTAGGCATATTTTAAATAGAATTTGACTTAACTCATTATCCATTGTCCCCCACACCCTTCCATATAATTGGCTTTCTCTACATTCTCAAGATACTTGACTTTATGTAGCCTGGTTTGTAATGAGCGGAGTGTAATTCTGATTTTTAGGAAATTATAAGAAACAGCAGACCCATAAAATCTTATGATTCATGATCATTTGTTTTGTTCTCATAATGCAACCTAAACTAAAAAGCCATTCATCAAAGCTGTAAAGCTGTTCATGGCTGTCTCAGGATAGCATGCAAAAGATAATTCATCCCAAACAGAAGAAAAGCACATGTTCATCCATCCATTTCCAGACATGCAGTTAGATTCCTTCTTCAGGGCTCTGGTGGAGGGAAAAGCTGCCACCAAATTATAAAATATATGCAATGGGGGGGGGGGGGGGGGATTTTGTTTGTTGAAATAACCTGGCATATATTCAATGCAAAGTATATGGCAGGATGCTTAAAGTGACTTCCAGCTCTGCATCATAAATAGAATTGACTAAATTCCATTTACAGAATCTTTATTACTCTGATTTATTTCAAACTCAAACTAAGATTAGCTGTTAAATCATATCTACATACACAGTTGCACCAGTTTTTGTTGTTGTTTTTTCCTCGCCTTGAATTATATTTAAAAATGTCCCCTTCCTAACACTTTTTGGCTCCCTTAATAAGGTATTTGACACTGGAAAAGAGTTTTTTATACAACTGAGGTTAATCAACCTTTCAGCCTTTTTACCTAGATTAGATTGCTCTAAATTACTCAGCTGTGCTGGCAAATTCTAACAGCCCCTTTTAGAATGACTCCGGTTGGAAGGACTGGGTCTTGTTTATACAGCTTTGTGTTATCTCACTAATCTGCATATAGAAGATGATCTTAAAATGCTCGTCTGATTTGTTCAGTTTAACTTAGATGGATTATGCAAAACTGCAGCAAAGTGTCTGTGCCCTTGTTTCCAGAGAAGGAGAACTTCCACCTGGAGCACTATTATGGTAGGTCAAAATTGGGACCTAAACACCATATGCTGCTGTGACTGGCTAACCAGAAGGTGAAAGTTATTAATTTGAAAGTCATTTGTGGAAACCAGGTCTTGAATGAAAATACAGCTAGTGAATAAAATAACTCAATGGGGGTAATTTGGGAGTACAGTTGTGAGATGTTTTGGTTATTTATTCAAACAGTTGCTTTAGAAATCAGGTATTCCATTGGTTTCTGAAGCTTCTCTATTGTCAGAAGAGGCTTAGTGGAAAAACATTTCTAAGTGACAGTGGAGAGTTTTTTCCTTCACTGAGATGTGTGATGCTGGAGATATTTTTATCTGACTCGATACAGTTCTGATGTTTTATGTACCATCAGTCAGGCATTCACCTGCATCTTTGTCTGGTGTTCGAGGGGGCTGTCTTCCTGCTTTGTAAGATCTAGTAGAAAGTAAGCATACTTCTTCAAAACATTCTTTAATTTGGAACATGATTGTGGGGTTTATTCAGTATGGATTTTCAAACTTTCATTCGTTCAAGATGTTAAGTGAGTTTTGCAAATCTGTAAATCAGTTGCTAAATATTAACACCGAGGTTGCTCTGTTCAGCAACAACTGAGAAAGTTCATAACTAGGGCCCTACCAATTTCACGACTGTGAAAAACGCATCACACACCGTGAAATTGGCCCTTCCCCATGAAATCTGATCACCGCCATGCAGCTAGGAGCGCCCCTGCCGGGGATACCTACTGCTGGTCCCAGCAGCACAGAGGAGATCAGACTCAGCTCCCTGCTGAGCTGGGCTCTGAAGGCAGCACAGAAGTGAGTGGCAATCTTGCCACCCCCTTACAACAGGTTTATGACCCCCCACTTCCATCCCATTTTGGGTAAGGACCTCCGCAGTTACAACACTGAGAAATTTCAGATGAAAATATCTGAAATCGTAAAACTGACCAATTTTCAATTCCTCCGACTGTGAAATAGATTAGAATGGGCTGTGAATTTGGTAGGGCCCTATTCATAACTAGTTTCCACTGTATGCCATGGCAGCTAAGAATTTTGCATTTATTTGTAAAAGCTCTGATGAAAGTATGAGGATAAATAAAAACAGTGATTTTTGAGACTGAATTGTGTTCTTACATACAAACAGGAAAAGAGAGAGACTCAGCTTGTTTGCTAAATATCTGCAGGTTTCTTTTAAAGTGACTTCCTTCTTTCAATGGTTGTCTACGGGCCCAGACATCTATATAAAATCCCCACAACAGCTATATTCAACTCAAATTCTGTACTGCCCCATCTAAACCAAGATGGCTGTTGGGACTCATGAAACGCCACAGTACAGAGCTTGACTTTCAGGCATTCCCAATGTGTTTTGGGGATTTTTTTTGGCTGTCTGAGGCTATTTATCAGTGTTCTGATTGCTGCTGCTTTTACCTAGTTGTGCACAAAAGGAGAGATGGGAGGAGAGAGATGGAAATGGGAAGTGAATGAGTGGGGAGGACATAATGGGAAGGGTCCCCTATTCCTAAAGCCAGTGCTGGATGTAGGTTTACTAGTCCGTCTTCTGTCAGAAAGCTTCATTTTCTTTCAAGTTCTTGCTTTATTCCAGCGTTGACTTTCGGTCCTGAAAAAGAGCTCTGTGTAAGCTTGAAAATGTGTCTTTCACCAGCACAAGTTGGCCAATAAAAGGTATTACCTACACTGTGTCTCTAGTATCTTGGGACCAACAGGGCTACAACAACACTGCAAACAACTTTTTTTGGCAGTTTAGTGGTCTCTGGGAGATGAGTTTGGTCTATTATCAGTTTACATCCCCAAAACCATCTCCAAAACTGGCATTGAGGGGACCCTTGTTGGCGCTGTTGGCAGAAGGGGCTAGTTTAGAATGACCAAATTCTGCTTTCATCTCTAGAGCTGGCCCTCATGGGTGTGGCATTTGGGCAGCATGGTATAGGAAAAGTTTGCACTGCTGCAGCCCTGAGTCTCTGCTCTGTGGTCAAATAAAGCACATCTTTCCCAAGGGCTGTGAATCTGTCACTCTTCACAAGTACAGAATCCACATGGAAAAACCATTGATACAAGGAAAATTTACACAGGTACCCAAGGAACAGAAACCTATAAGGATGAAGGCTCTTGTTTATTTATGGACTGATTTTCAGAGGTGCTGAGCGCCTGGCAGGTCTTGCAGATTCAATGGGACGTGTGAGCTCTCAGCACTCTTGAAAATCAGGTGAGTAGCCTTGCAGAGAAGATGGCGTTTGTATGTGATGGTTGGCAGTTCTGCATTACACGCTGTACTCTTGCTTTATGGAAAAAATACAGAAATAGGAGCCTGCAATGATTAACTCCCCATTCTCTTACTTTGCTGAAAAGCAAATGGCTTGTTAATTAAGCCTTTTTCATAAACTGGATTAAATCCAGTGGTTTGGTGTTAGCATGCGCTGCAGCCAAGTCTGTTGTTCTTCCATGAAAGGAGTTTAGCATTGTACGGCAATAGAGTATGCAAAGCATGATTCCTTCATAGGGTGCTGGTTTGCTGTGGTTTCACTCTGGAATGCAAAAGGAGGGCAGCACATTGAGAAGCAGTCTCTAAATATTTTTAGACACTATAAAAAGACCATTGTAGTTAATATGTTGTGTGTATATATTTGTATATAAATGAACACTTGTTGAATATGGTGAGGATGGAAAGGAAAGATGCCTGGCTTTGAACTGCGGTTGATGTCTGACATGTAAAATCTGAATGACGTTATTCCCTCTCTGCTAGACTTTTATTGGGGTGTTTAGCATTTTAATGTGGAGGGTTATGATTTCCTGGTGGGTTTTACCAGTATCAGCAAATCAGTAAAATGCATTTATAATCTTCTTCCCCTGTAGTATTAATAAACTCACGATTGTTGGCATAACCTTTCTCATACACCGGAGAACCACTCCCGTTTCTCATTGAAGTGATAAATTCATTTGTGATGCCAGCAGTGTGTTCGATGCTACAGGGAAAGGCTAGAAGACAGCACTCCTTATTCTGCAGTACTTACAGTCTAAACAGCCAAAACTGAAGGAGCCGTTCTCAAGTATTAGCCAGTGTGCAAAGATTAGAGAGAGCCTCCTAGCCATTTATCTTATGCGATTTCAGGCACAAGTGTAACAGGGCCAATCCTGATCAGTTTGAGAGTGGTAATAGTGGATGCTGACCCTTGTCATGTGGTAGGGACTTAACCTTTGTAGTCAGACACACATTTCAGGTGATCAGAGCCGGGAAGAAACATGTAGTCCAGCTCACCTGTATCAGATGCTCTATTATCAGTAGTAAATTCATCTCTGCACAAATGGATCAAATGAAGCTGTCGGAATCCATCCCTCAGGCTGGAAGAGAACCTGACAGAGATGGGGGAAGCATTGGTAACAGAGCTTTCATTGTCTTGGAAGCATAGAAAAGAGAAAAGGTGAAATCCTCCATGGTGCCGCATGTTATATATAGTTCCAGAGGCACTGGAGATCTGGAGTAGTTTCCAGTGGGAGCAAAAAGGGGACTATAACTGTCTGGACAATGTCATTCGAAATGTTAAGAACACTGTGATCTCCTTTTCGCTTCCTTTGGAAGCAGTCGCAGAACACGACACAGGTGTCCACAGTGAGTGGTGCAGTGTCACACCTACTGTTTAAAAAAAACAACCCCAAAACAACCCTTTTACAAAGCTGTGGTGCTCTTGGCATTTAAGTAAAATACAGGAGACAGAAGGCAAGGAAGAAAACTAGCATTTTGCTGGCACTACTTTGTGTCAAACGGTTTTTACACCATGCACCTGTGGCTTATGACAGAGAGCCGCGTTGACAAAGTCCCCTGTTTTTTTGCAAACATTCTAACCTCAGAGCTGACAAACTCACTGCATCAAACACATCTTACAGGATATTTATCCTTAAAGAGTAACATGTAAGGTATTTCCAAATGGTCGTAACTTGTCAAGATTCATAAACCTTGTGAGATGCATGTATGGGTAATATTTAAGGAATAAAGTGTTTATGCTTTATTGACTTGGAGTAGAAATCAGTCACCAGGAAATAATGTGTCTTGGTGATGGCCCATTCAGACAACAGGGAGTTGTCACCCTACATTGTTTGGCCCTCAATGTGATGCAAGACTTAGACTTTGAATAGGAAACCATGAGAGGCAATTACAAACAATCAAAACCACTTAAAGATGAAAAAGAAACTTTGCAACAAGACAGTGGTTTGCCCTGTCTGTGAATAGAAACAAAAGGCAGTTTTCAGTACACAGAGGAGGGAGAAGCTCCGTATCCATTCACCGAGGAAACCCCTTGTGGAGGAGGCGGTTGGGGGGCAGCTTTCACAGACATTTGTATCCTGGTTCTTAAGAAACCAGCTGGCTCTGCAAGGGACTGAACTTGGGGGAGAAAGGGACCTACTTTATTAGATAGGAAAGGTAACTACTGATAAGTGTAGGCCCGGGTTTGCTTTTTATGATTTTGTTTTGTATTTGTTTTGTACAAAAGTAACCAGTTATTTCCGCCACTCTCCCTTGTATCTAGTTAAATCTGTACAGTTACTTAAATGAACCTTCTTCCGTTTTATTAGACGTGCTTTGTGGTTTACAGGATTGGTCGTTTAAGATAAAAACAGGTTAACTGGGGTGCACTGCACCTTTGGGGGCAGAGGATATGGAAATTCTGAGCGTAGCCAGAGTTGGGCTGGACGTCAGAGGAACAATTGAAAGGGACTTGGGGATTGGGATGCAGCTACTGGTAACTTGCAGGGCAAAGATGGGGCTGGTGTAGCACAGGGGAGAGCGCACGACTGGCTGAGAAGCTGCTGGTATCGGGGAGCTGACAGCCACTTACCAAAAGAAAGGCTCCCTTTTGAGGGAGGCAGGGGGTAACAAGGTGATTCTCAGACCTGGTTGTCCCCAAAAGTGTCTCAGTCCCTCGAAAGGAAAGTCTTTATGGTGATGCAGTAAGTGGTGTTTGTGAATAAATATAAATAATATATAGCACAGTGCTGTGCAAACACTCCTCCACCCAATACCTGGGGGGAAGGGGAGGGGCGATATTTATCAGCTATTGTCCCTCTTTCAGTTGGGGAAAATTTCAGGCATGGGTAGGCAAAGTGGCACTCTTCCCCTTCACTCTGCACCGTGTCTCTCACCACAGTGACGAGGGAAATCGTGCTCCTGGGCCGTACGGGTTTTCAGGTGAATTGCAATCATACTCATTAAAGATCCCATGACCCTCTTTAGAAAAGCAGAGGGAATGAGAGTCGGTATCCTGGCAGCATCCCAGTGTGGGCAATCACTTTTTACCTCTCCAAATTGTCCATCTCGGTTTGAATTGCTCATGGAATTGTTCATATTTCCTATCTTAAACAACTGAATTGTGCCTTTGTTGCTTTTAACACTATCGAAGTATAACTCCATCTTGGCAAGCTTTCTGTATTCAGTAGCAAAGCTGGGGATGTGATAGCTAACGCTCCATCCTTCTTTGCAGTTCAGAAGGCTACCATTACTAACAATGAGTAACATTTTGCAGGCCAGCTTGCAACCACCTTCGGTACATCACCCCGAGTGTATTTTTACTTTAAATTCATCTTTAATGGAAAATGTAGTCACTTTATTTTAGCTCAGCTTTCTTTATTCAGTAGATTCTTCTTTTTTTTTCCTTTTGTGTGTCCTCGTAGCATATGGGTGGATCTAAAATTCATGGCAATGAGGGTAGTTGCGGGACATCGTGGAGGATGCTGTTTCTCTCCCATGCACTGCTTGCTTGTTGCCCCATTTTCTTGTATCTGGAGGTGCATAAAGGATTAATTTCTTGATCACTCACCTGGTTCTATGGGTGCAAAGGTGATTTTTAAGCAAAAATGAAATGCTTTACTATAGAAATTAAACGCCAAGTGGATGAAGGGGGAGAAATGGTAGTCGTTTTAAAATAGCTGTACTTTACAGAGCTGTAGAAAAGCAGAATTAATAAATAGGTGCAGAAACATTGACTATTCACTCCCTGCTACTTCTGAAATGCCACAATATCATTTTTTAATGATGGGTAATGATAAACATCAATTTTACATCTGGTTTCTTCTTTTCTTCCTCCTAAAGCTGAGAGTCAGAAAGCTTGAAATTAAATACAGTTAATGCAGACAAGCTCTTGCTATCTTTATTCATAGAACTGATACCTGGCCATGTTTCTTGAATGCTCTGAGTAGTGGGGAAGATCAGTAAACTGAAAATTGTTGCTAATGGGCTCAGGTTGGATTTTTTCAAATGCATCTCAGATAGAAGAAAACAAGAAATATTGAGCCTTTAAATAGAACAGGCACCATTATCTTCTAAAGCACATTTCTTGTGTTTGTCTCTTTACAGCTCTTGTCTGCTGCTTTTCTATAATAGCTAAAATGAACCTGTAATCAAAAGGCATCCAGAAAAATACCCCTCATTTTATCTTAGTCTCCCTGTTGGCTCTAATCGGGCAGTCTGCATGCAGGAGACTTTGGGGATCAGAGTGCTGCTCATCCATTATGTAACACAACACATCCAGAGTGGGCAGCCTCCTATACCCCAGGGGCTAAGGTTGTATACTTGTTGGGGACAAGGAGATGCTATTAATGCAGTGTCAGCATGTTCCTGGATCTGATCATACCAGCTAATAAGGATGTTTTGTGTTTTACCACCGGAGGTGGAAGGAAGACATTTAACGTTGAACATTTAACTTTATAAGAGGGAACTACACAAAAATGAGGACGCTTGTTAAATGGAAATTAAAAGGAGCAGTCAGAAGGGTTAAATGCATGCAAGCAGCGTGGGGACTACTGATAAACACCAGAATTAAAGACTCAGACTAAATGTGCACCCCCCAGTCAGAAAAGAAAATAAGAGGACCAAAACACTGCCACCATGGCTAAACAACAGAGCAATGGAAGCCATTAGAGGCAAAGGGTATGTCTATACTGCAATCAAACATTTGCAGAGGACTCGGGCCAGCTGACTTCGGTTTTCAGGGCTTGGCTAAGGGGCTGTTTAATTGCAGTGTAGACGCTTAGGGTCTAGGACCCTGTGAGGTGGGAAGGTCCCAGAGTTAAGGCTGCAGTCTGGGCCCAAATGTTTCCGTTCCCATTAAACAGCCCCGCGAGTCTGAGTCAGCTGGCACCGGCCAGCTGCGGGTGTTTAATTGCAGTACAGACATGCCCAGAAAGGCATCCTTTAGCATTTGGAACTCAAAACCTAGTGAAGATAGTAGGAAGGAGCACAAGCTGTGTCAGGTTAGGTGTAAAAGTACAATAAGGTGGGTCCAGAAAGAAGTTGAGAGGAAACTTGCTGAAGACTCAAACCTAACAGTGGCCAGTGTGGTAGTAGCCAGGTCGGTCCCAGGATATTAGAGAGATAAGGTGGGTGAGGAAATATATTTTGTTGGACCAACTTCTGTTACTGAGAGAGATGAGCTTTTGAGCCACACACAATGCTTCTGCCTGTCAGCTCTGTGTGGCCTGAAAGCTAGTCTCACCAACAGAAGTTTGTCCAATAAAAGATATTGCCTCACAAACCTAACAGTTCGTGTGAACAGTGAAGTGGGAAAAAAATTGTGGATGATAGAAAACTATTTAAAATAAAAGTCCAAAGGAGATAGGGAGGAGTTACAAAGGGATCTCTCAAACCTGTATGATTGGGTGACAAAATGGAAGCTGAAATTCAACACTGATCAGTGCAAAGTAATGCACAATGGAAAACATGATCCCAACTACACACACATAATGATGGGGTCTAAATTAGCTGGTACCACCCAAGAATGAACTTGGAGTCACTGTGGACAGTTGTCTGAAAGCTTCTGCTCAATAAGCAACAGCAGCAGTCAGAAAAGCTAACAGTGTGTTAGCAACTATCAGGAAAGGGATAAAAAATAAGACAAAATATCATAATGCCACTTTATAAATCCATGCTGTGCCCACACCTTTAATTCTGTGTCCAGTTCTGATTGACCCATCTCAGAAAGGATATACAGTGGAAGGGGGAAAGCTTCAGAGAAGGCAACAAAGATGATCATGGCTGTGGAGCAGCTTCCATACAAGGAGAAACTAAAGAGATTAGATCAATTTAGAAAAGAGACAATTAAGGTGTGGTTTAATAGAGGTCTATGAAATTATGACTGGTGTGGAAAAAGTGAATAGAGAAGTATTATTTACCCTTTCCCACAATACAAACACCAGGGGTCACATGATGAAATGAATAGGCAGTCGTTTTGATACAAAGAAGAGGAAGTACTCTTTCCACACAATGCTCAATTAACCTGTGGAACTCATTGCCATGGGATGTTGTGGAGGCCAGAAGTATAACTAGATAAATTCATGATGATGCTCAGGGATGCAGCACCATCTTTGGGGAGACCGTAAACCTCTGACTGGCAGAATCCAGGTGGGGAAGACAAAGGTGGATGTCTCCAAAATTGCCTTGTTTTGTACACTCCCCCTATAGCTCTGGTACTGGCCTCTGTTAGAGACAAGATACTGGTCTAGATGTACCATAGGTCTGACCCAGCATGGCAGCTCCTATGCTCTTAGGAGAAAGTTCCCCCCCCCCCCTAAATTTCAACTTTAGATCCTTGAATACACTTAAACCATTATATTAATGGGCATTTTTAACCTTTTCTCCAATATAAGATTCTTAGCTGTGTTTTGTTTTTACTTCTCTTGCTGTCTAGGTAGCCATGGATACATGGTTAGAGAGAATCTAAAAGCAAAAGGGTTCGTGAATGAAAGGGAGTCACAAAGAATATGGATTTTCATTGACACATTCTCAAACCCGTTCAAAGTCCAGTTACATCTTTTGTTTCCAGTTTGTGGGTGCTGTGCTAAACATGGCAAATGTTAAGCTGGCAGAAACATTGTTGATGGAGTTATTGTATTGGACCATTGTCAACGTTTTATATTAAATCGCGCAATACAGAATTCGGGGCAAGGAGAAGAAGTGAACAGTGTCTGTCTCTCTCCCAGCTGTTTTGTTCTTCAAGGGACAAATCTCCCAGGGTGATAACTACCAGATTGGTGGGGTTAGTGAAACACAGTGCAGAAAAGAGGATGTTGGTTGGTAGGAAGTGGAATCCAAAGCTCATGTTTAAGTACCACTGGCACAGCTTCAGTTTTGTGTCTGAACAAGTAATATGAGAAACAAAGCATAAAACAGTGTTGCGCTGCTGTTCTTGTTGCCTTTGGTTATATAGTAAGCCAGTAGAAGATTTGTTAAAGAGCATGCAAGATGATCCCAAAACAGGCGTGAGCACAGAGCACCTTTCTTCTACTCCCATCTGATGAGACAGCAAGAAAATTTTGGATTTGGGGTGTCTAAAGTGTCTCGCTAGCCATCACTTGCTCTCAAGAATTGACTTTCTTCTTGGCATCACTTATGTTTGCATGTCATCATACTCCTCACATACTGATGTTCAGGATATAATTTCCAGGTGGTGTAATTGAAACCTAGATATTCTGCACTGACCTCTCTTTCTTTTCCTGCCCTTTTCACTCAACATTCTCTCTTGGATCTCAGGTAACACATTTGCCCAACTTTATGGTGTGTAATGGCTAAATATTCCCCTGTCCTGCTGTATGCAGAACTGTAAAAGGAAATTAATATTTCAGTTGAGAAGATGAAAATGTGAAGGCTTTTTTGTTGCGGTTTTGCCTTTCAGCATGCTTCTTCAAAGACATCAGTGAATTTAAGTCACTCACTGTAGCTGTCTCATTCTTTCTTGAGGCAGTGTTTTGATAAGTTGATGAGTTTATAACTGTAAAACCAAATGACATTTATAGCGCAATGTATGCTTTACTCATTGCATAATTATATCTAATGGCATTGCATGTAAAAAAGCATTTACTTTTGTTTAAAACGACAATCTAAACCTCCAGGCCTACAGTTTTTTTAATATGAAGATAAAGATTTAATTAAAAACTAAACACAATTTATTTTTGTATCTGGTTTTTAAAAGGTACCTAGCACTTTTTATTAAATATGTGATAAAAATCACAGTGCTTCTCCTGAAAGATCATTTCATTTGAGGGTTTTTTTTTTTTTCAGTTCTCAAGCACTGGTGGACTCTGTTTTTAATTAAAAAAAAATTGAATTGGGTATGAGTCATTCTCTTCGCTTTTTTGTTTTGAAACTTCAGGGCAGTGTTTAACAGTGTTCCACATTAACTGAAGCGATTTAGGTTCCAATCTGAATTTGATATGGTGGGTGCAAATGATGGCCACAGTTATCTGCAGTATGGTTGCATGGTGTAACATGAGCCTTCCGGAGCAGCGTTCCCTTCTTGGCTGTTAGTATTGGTGAAACCAGTCATGTGAAGACCATTCTGATTTTCTACCATTTGCTAAAGGAGTCCAGCTCAGAAACGACAAGTGAATTCTTAGAGAGATTGGGGGTTATATTTGACTTAAACTCCAACTCTAAGCTGAAATGCAACAATTTAGCACAAGTAACCTTCTTCTTTCTTACAAACCCTCTTGAGGATTTTTTTAAAGTTTATTTTTTGAGGCTACATGTATCCTATTGGTCTTGAACTTTGGGGCTACTACTGTTAATCATGGGGTAAAAAGTAAGGTTATCACCATCTGCCTCCTCCATTCTATGAAGCAATACACAAGTTCAAAATTGAACTTGTTTTTTAGGGGAAACTATATAATGAAACTAGATGTGTCTGATTTATCCAGTGGCATTCACTGAAATTTGTTTTTTTCTTTTTCTTGTTGTTGTTGTTGTTTTTGTTTTATGCTTCAAAAGAAAAATCTACAGATACATTTTGTTTACAAGCTATTGAGAACCTTCTGTCTGCTTGCCAATCAGCTTTTTGACGCTCAGCCAAGTCTGTCTTTGTGTTTCTTGACGTTTTATGGTGTTACTGGGTCTTCCATGGTTACACCATAAGTGACTGAGTCATTGCCAGTCTCCTACATTTTAAGTGAACCATTGTGTCATTTCTGCTAGTCTTAACTTACTGAATATCATTTCACTTGTCTCAGGCCTTTTGCAGATTCAAAGGAAAGCACTTGTCACGTTTTATTTATTTCTGAGTAAATTTGAGAAGCTAGTAAACTCTGTCTCCAGGGAACTTACTGGTGAATCTGCTAATAAGAGAGAGAGAAATATCTGTTCCTCATATTTGTAAAAGTTTTGGAGCTTATTGTCCAAATAGTGAGTTGGGTGGAGGTGTGCAGAAGGGTGAGAAGAGTAAAATGTTGTGCTTTCTGGAGCTGTGACCTACAACCTGGAGAGATGGTGCAGCTTTGGTTTGGAGACTTAATACAAATGGGGAGTGTGTCAAATACAGTAAAAAGTGTGAGGCTTTACAACCATCTATGCGTCCAGAATTTCAATCATGTCTTTCAGCACTAGTATTTTGTTTTGTACAAGTCCTTGCCACTCAATTGGCTCACAAATTCTCCCAGACAGAATAAAAGAACAACCAACACTAACCCCCACGTACGAAATGAAGGTCTCCCCAGACAATCTGCTGGGATTTGTTAAAATGGAAGGTAATGCTGCTTTCGCACTTCGTTCAGGTTTCCAACTCTATTTAAGGGGCGGTTGTTAATGATTCGATGCATATAACACCACCACCTTAGAGACAGCTGTAGTGCCTCTAATCCAGTGATGGAGAAAGTGGGACATCAACCATGACCCTGGGACAAACTCCAAACTTCTCAAAACAGGTCATTTAGAAAATATTTAATCTTTTTAATGTACATGAGGAACAGACGAGTACTTTTTGACTTGGATTTTGACTCTCCCACATGGTACATGCTACTTGATTGATCAGCCTTGGGCAGGATGAAGTTAGTCTCTCAGGTGAAATGAGAACTTACACCTGCAGGGTGTTGATGTACATTAAGCAAAGATGTATACTAGATGCATTGAAGGTCAACTTCAATAACCTTTTTTTCTCATTCTTTTTAATTACTATAATTTCAGAAGAAGGAGGAAGGCAGCGATAAACTATTTTGAAAACTCAATGTCAATATTTTCTTGGGGTTTTTTTTGTTTTTGTTTTGTTTTTTATCTTGTGTGTAGGGGACAATTCCCCTTCTCTAGATGTGCCATCGCATGTTAGCAAACAGAAGCTCCTCTATTGAAAATAACATGTCAAGAATGAGTATTTGTCTGTAAAACTGCCTTCTAAAAACAGACATTGGCTCAGAGTTTTGCACTTAAACCCAGCTACCCCAGCAGTGACAGCAGGCAGTAATTCGCTCAGGAGAGTCTGCTCTTTCTGTTCTTCTCAAGGTTTCACTCAATAAAGCAAATCCTGTAAATGCAGCAAGAAGAAATTTTTCCCTGAAAGAAGGTATATGTGGGGGGGGGAACAGAACTTGTAGTGAATAGATTTATATTTAGAGGTATCAGCACTGGTCTTTTACTAACATTTATAACTCTGCTGGTGGCAGATTGAGGGCTGAATCAACATTTTTCCCCTCTGTAAACTAATACATATGGTAAAATAGTTCTCAGAATTGCCTTTATCATCGGGATAAATCAGAGCAGTTTGTGTTGCAGGAGAGACTTCAAACTTACAAATATGTTGCCCTTTAGGCTACTATTCATCAGTGTGTCTGATATGAAATCTAGACTAAAGGCTTTTTTTATATATATACCTGTTTATCCTTTCTTTGAGGTATAAATTGGAAGAAGCTCTGTCACTTTGATCATAACAGGGCTGCTGAGTTATTTAAATGTTTCTCTGAGAATTTGAAAAGAATTACATAACAATGGTGGATATTGTCTGCCATGCTTTCATTTTACAAAGATCCTAGTTTTGCTTTCCAATCTCCCACTCCTGTGGTGTGTGTGTGTGTGGTGCAGAATTGCTTGAGAGATGACTTTCCTGCCACATTCAGCTTAATTTCCAGGGCCCCGAAAAGCAAAAGGATGCTTTCACTGTACGTTGATGGAGTGTGTGCATATGCACTCATATGCAGATTAACTTTCTTTCTCACATTTGATGGGAAAATGGATACAAATAATACGAAAAGACAGACCAGCAATTCCACACTTCACAAGGAAGTCTAATTCCTGGGGGTACACAGAGTTCCTACAAAATACGCACTAGTTTGCATTTCTCTTGTTCCTGTGTTTCTGCAGTGAGATCCTGAGCACTGAAGTTGAGGCTAAAGCACTGTCCTTAATTCCCCTCCCTACTTAGATAGTGCAGCACAGAGAGTGTGTAAAATTGCTACTGCCTGCCGACTACTTAGTATCTACTAAGTAGGGTTTATTTAATGTATGGTGAGGCTCTAGGTTGTAAAAATGACTAATTGGGAGTGTAAACATTGCTCTGCCCTTGAACTGTTTAGAGGGTTTTAAGGCTCCAGTGTTGTATACTAAAAATTCACAAAGGCAGCATTATGAATCTTGCTGCAGTTTGACACTCTGCCCATTTGGCTTCAGTAAGCTGCTGGCATAGAAGTGCTCTGGGAAGGAAGCAGCAGGATCTGTTAGTTATATTAGTTGTTATATCATGCACTGTTAGTAACATTGATCATTAACTACATCAGATGAAGCTCCCTGGAATCCTTGGATAGTCACACCAAAAAGTTGTTTTGGTTTTCAGAATTATACTCTAGATTTCAGGAAACAAAAGCATTTTGAACAGGAATTTTTTTTTGATAGTGTTGCTAGTTCAGATTTTATTGTGCTTCTTGAGATATTTGGCATTTTTCTTAGGCCCCGGCAGCTGGAATCAGTCAATTGTTTTAGAATCTTGGCTTTCATCTTTTAAAAAAAGCGTCTAGCTCGCCTGAACATAGAGGAAAGCTGGAGAATGTAAAGCAAGTGAATCTGAAAGGCTGAGACACCAGGAGACAGACCTGATTCTTAAGGCGGTATCATGATTTTTTGAACACCTGGGCTTGGCAGTAGTACAGTAATTAGGATGAAATTGAACTAGAGGCTCTTAACCACACGAAAGCTGTGGCACAAATCTGTGTCTGTGTGTGAGAGACAGACATAAGCATACTTGCATTTGAATACGACTGTATGCACACACACCTGTTTGGGGCCTACTGATTATGAACTCTGTGAAGTTGGGGAGCACGCTGGAAGGTGAGATTCAACAGTGGGTCCCTACCAATTGGTTGACTGAAGGGAATTTAGCTGGGTGCTGACAGATCAAGATACCCAGAACTAAAAATAACACTTCTGGGTCCTAACCACATCAGCCACCCCATCAAGAGCTCATTCACCTGCACATCTACTAATGTAATATATGCCATCATGTGCCAGCAATGCCCCTCTGCCATGTACATTGGCCAAACCGGATTGTCACTATGCAAAAGAATAAATGGACACAAATCAGACATAATAAATGGTAACATCCATAAACCAGTCGGAGAACACTTCAGTCTCCCAAGACACTCTGTAGCTGACTTGAAAGTTGCCATACTTCTAGAAAAAAACTTCAAAAACAGACTTCAAAGAGAAACTGCAGAGCTGGAACTCATCTGCAAACTTGACACAATCAAACTGGGTCTAAATAGGGACTTGGAATGGTTATCTCAGTACAAGAAGTAATCGTCACTGTTCACACACTCTCACCTCCTAATCAATGGTTGTGAATAGGCCTCAACTACTCTAACTGAATGGACTTTGCTCATACCTAACTTCCCCATTGTTGTTCCTTACAATTAAATGTATATATATACCTCTTCTCTGATTTCTATTCCTTACATCTGACAAAGTGGGTTACAGCCCATGAAACCTTATGCCTGCAGAAATTAAATTTCTTAGTCTTTAAAGTGCTACAGGACCCTCGTTGTTTTTACTCTTAGATCTGTTTGAGTGAGAGAAGTGAAACTGTGGTGATGGGACCTACTTAGATAGGCAGAGGAAACTAAACCATTAAAGCTCAAACATGAAACTGATATTTTATATAAATAAGAACCAATAGGGATTGTTTGTACCTTCTGGCAAGTCTGTGTTAAATTAATGTTGTTTGTCATGAGTGTGATCGATCAAAAATTGCAACATATTCTCCCTTATTTCTTCCTAAAAGAAATATAGTTTTGACTTGATTTAATTTTTTCACTCTTCTTTGCTCAACCCCTTCTGTTACAGGGAGCATATAAAAACTTTGGGAAGTTTTTATTTCACTGAATGAACTTCCCAAGATGTGGAAAGGGGTAAATATACTGTTTATAGGATTTTTAAACCTATGTTGTCTGCAGAACAATATATAGTGTGTGGTTATAATGTATCAAGGGAAATACATTGAAATGGAAGACGTCTATTTTAGTTGTGTTGACCTAATTTTGGATGTTACTTTGACTTACAGTGACCTGACAGTAGTATGTATTCCTTCAATAGGGCAATTAGAAAATACTGTTCAGAATAGTATAATTGCAATGCTTGGTTGAAAAATCATAGAATGCTCTCTTCCAAGCCATTGTTTGGTAGGTGGTTGATTCTCCCAGCCTCCTGAAACAGGAGTTAAATAATCGAGAGTGTGCTAATTTTCAATATACAAAGAACAGTCATTTTGGAGCATTTTGCAAAACAAGTGCTACAATAAATATGGAAGACAAGAGACCTTCAAGCATTTTGTTTTACTATGTGCTCACTTCAGTGCCATACAGATGCTTTCCCTCTTGGTTGTATGTTGGGGACAAAATAGCTGAGGAGGATCACACAAAAGCATATCAGTGCAATACAGTGACAGTATATGGTTTGCTTCCATCGCACTGCACAGTTGTGGGGGTATAGAGTACTGGGAGAAGAGGGCAGTTGGATGCACTCTGTCATCAAGATACAGACTCCAGACACTTTGGGTTGGGGAATATTTCTGAATGAGAGAGTGCATATTAAATCTGAAGCCTGACACAGCTGCCAGTTTTTACAATATGGTTAAAAATTGAGGTGGTGATGCAGATCACAAACCTGCAGATATAAATCCTCTTTTTTCACGTTTAAGGTTGTAACAAAAACTCCAACAGCTCTTGCCCACTCTTGCAAATATGGAAATGAATATGTAGCACTGTAAGCTATTAAATAAATTTGTTCTAATAATGTAAACATTTTGAATACACTTATTGTGTTCTGAAATAATTCCGTTTTCACAAAGATTCCTCTCCTCACCTGCAGCAATCCTGCTGTAAATCAACCTTCATTTACTAATGAAACAAGTCATGACAGACAAAAGAAATTCCATGTGTATTTTAAACTCCAGATTAATCAAGGTCTCCTTTCTTAGATCTAGGCTGTGTGTGTCCTTGGTCGTGATGTAGCTGGAAGAGAAAACACAGATAAGCTTTGTATTAGAACAACATTCATAATAAATAAGTATGATCTTAACTGAGTAGTATTTCAATATACTGGATGGAGGTAGCAATCTGCAGGGACCATCTTATGTTGTCATTACTCCCCCCTCGCCCCCCCCCCCCCCCCAATCCTGTTGGAACAGTTTCCTTTTTACAGTAAGACTGAACTATTACTTTATTTTTAAATGGAGGAATATGGTGGTTGAGCTTAGAAAAGGCTCACTTACATAATTTTGCTGCAGAACCCCTCCACCCTCCCAATGCTTTAAGGCTCTGCGCAGTTCTGACCCTCCCTGCGTCTTTGTTTCCATTTTCACCCCCTTCCCCTCTCGTCTCCTTCATTCCAATTAACAGCTCCCTTATTTTCAAGCCCACGAAGCAGCACGTGAGATCACCTGCCCTTTATTGATGTCCACCAAGTCTCTCACACGCACACTCAGACACCCTTCCTTCTTCATATCCTTCCGAGATTGTCTCCTTCGCCAGCAGAAGCTGGCCCGATAAAAGATATTACCTCACCCATCTTGTGTCTCTAGCATCTGGCTTAAAACATTTAAAGACTGGCATCCGCATCAGTTCCGCGCATTTTCAGTCCTTCACAGTCATCTGAAGCCCCAGGAATCTCAGCTGTTTTGGATCTGTTCTTGTGCCTAAACACCTTGGGGCTTGGACCTTGTCCCATTGTATGCACAGTGCTGAGCATGCTGTGCATAATACATGATTAGCAGTAGCTCAGGAAGTTTATACCTGCAGTAGTCCTCCTTCCAGGATAAGGACAGAAACATTTGTAACTAGTGTAATTTCTCCTATTCAGCAGTGGATGGATGATTTTTAATTGGCTCTCTGACTTTATATTGCAGAGCAATCTAGCTCTGCTCCTCTACAGCACAGACCAGCCATGCCTAGTCTTCTGTTTGTACCTCATTACAACTTAATGGTGCTCAGGTATTTAAGAATCTCCCACCTCCCTCTAGCACAGAGAACTTCCTTTGGCATGTCGGATCAGTTTTGGAAGGTAGAGATTCTCAGTGCCTCCTGTGACACCTGTAGTGATTGTGAACATGAAGGAAGAGAAATGCTAGGTCAGGAGAAAGGAGACAGGATGACAATTCAATTCAGTGCATTGGGTGTGTTTATCTACCCCTCTCCTCCATTTTGTATCTCTACAATTTTTCTCCCTGGGGTGTGGAGTCTTACATGATCTGGTATCAAGGCTTCCTTTTTTGTTTGGGTACTTATGGCCTTCATGTATTGAGTTCCTCAGTCATCAGCGGATTTTATCTGCATAAGACTCTGTGATGCAGGGAAATATTATCCTTATTTTACAAATGAGGACCTGAGGTACAGGATAGATTAAGGGATTGTCCCAGTCTGTGGCTTAATTAGGAATTGAAGGTCTCAAGTCCCAGTTTAGCACTCTATGCGCTATGCCAGCCTTCCTACCATTGCCTTCAGCACTCACTGCTCTGATCTCTCCAGTCACTTCATCCTCTGTGTTTGCTACCTTTCCCAGTTGTTTAGTGTTCAGATATAATTGTTGGATTTACATCACAGAAATTCTCAACAGCGAGAAACACAGAGCAGCCACTCGGTTCAGAGAGCTTGTTTTAGTGTAGTGAATCACATGAGCCTGTGGGACCCACCTAAGAATCTTGAACTGGTCTAGAGCAAACATGAAGCCTCCCTACTTGAAGGTGTATGGATTAAAGCATTTCACTGGACCATCTGGAAATGCATTTCAGATGATCATTTGAGACATGCTGATGTAGTGAGTTAGGATCTAGTGTGTAAGTGCCGGCTACTTTTCCAAAAGCCAAACAGCTAGGCGTGTTCTATCAAGTAGCATCTTTGCAATCTAGTTGTTTGATACTCTGTGCAGCTTCTGTCAATGTCATCCACTTGCTAACGTCTCTTCAACACAGCTCCTCCTCATCACATCTTGGCCCCAGTCTTGCACCGTTGATAAGTGCGCATAGATAGTCAGCAAGGGCAAGATGTTGATATTTGTTAGTCTCTATGCTGACTGTCTTACAATGGTTGCACCAGACAGGGACTCTTATCCACAATTCTGTCCTTCAGACCCTTTTGTCTGATGATTTGTTATTGACCATTTGACTACAAGGCAGTCTTCTAATAAGTAATCTTGTATTGTCTTCCCATGTGCTATTTCCGGGATAATAGGAATGGATCAATAGGTAACTGGTTCCTGACAGCATTTATCCTGTTAAGCTAGTTAAATTATTTGAGCATCCACACACATCCTTATAGAAGTACATTTTAAAGTCCTTACAGGTATAGTATTATCATAATGATCCCAAAACAGAAGTAGATTGTTGCAGTGGTGGCCTCACTTATTTAGGGATTGTAAAATGGGTTGCAAAATAGACACTGCATAGGATAAGCTTTCCAACTTAGTCAGTGAAAGCAGAATGTTTATTTTAACGTATAAACTGAGAACTCTGTTTTGCTGACTATAAACTGTAGAATTCTTTCCTTACATAAAAATCCCTTGCTGTAAATGTGCTAATATTCTATAAGGCCAGGAATTTTTGGCAGTTGATATAAATTACTATCTACCATAAGATCATTCACTTAGAAATGCTAATAAAACTCTGACTGACCCAGACTTTTATAGAATAACAGGCTTTGCTGTGCAAAGTTATGATCCCACGAGCCACACCATATTCTTTTTGACTTGTTCCCGGGCCTTGCAGTGAGCCTTGTTGGCCAGGCTTTTCTTGTGGTTTCTGACAGATAAGATCGGTATTGATTCTGAGCATCTACTGCCTGTAACCTTTTCAAGGAGCAGGCAGTGCTTGGCTGTAGAATTTTATCTATCAATATTTGAGTAATAGAAAGACAGGGATGACATCTAATCACAACACTGGTGACAGATCATAAATCGGACTGGATAAGGTACTGCTAATGGGCAATGGAGGAAAAGGGACAAGGATTAACAGGATAAAGTCAGAAAAGGCTTAGATGGAAACAGGATGTTCTGGTTTAAAATAAAAAAGCTATTTTTCATCTTTGAAAGGGATTTAATCAACTGTATAGAAAGCAAAATTAAAAGAAAAATCAAACAAATTTTACAGGTTGGATTTAGAAATAGTTACTCTAATAGGTAGTGCACTGTTATGAAAGACAAGCAGACTCTTATATATAGATTTCATACCGTGTTGACTTTAATGCACATGTATTTTTCATAGCTAGATCTCTGGTGGTCCCCTCCTTACCTCTCCACATTGCAGACATCATTCATCAAACTGTTCAGCTCAGACTGGAACCACTTTCAGAATTGATCTCTGTTCCTTAAACCACTGAATACTGCAGACATGCAATGTAGCGTACATACTGAGCCTCCTCCAGTGCTTTCCTTTTCATTAGCATTCTGAAAACCGCATGCATTGTACGGGTTACTTTTCTAGAGCGGTCATTTAGAGATGATGCACTCCCATCTCTGGCAGCCTGATGAGTAAATAATGCTAAGCACTTTAATAACACAAATGGAGCATGATTCAGCAAAGAAACTGCCTTCCTTTGGACCCAGAATACAGTTGCTTTTGCTGTTTCTCCAGCAATATTTTAAATCAGTTTTCTGTCTTATAGCATCCTGGATGCTTAGTGCTACAGAGAGTTTTTGGTACAGCTTAATCACACAAAAATTGACAATTTTTAAGCAAATGAAACAGTTAGTGTCAGTTTGGGGATATTGTCTTTTTTCACAGCAGAAATGTAATAATGGAGGAAGAATTCACTAGCGTCAACATTTTTCTGCAAGAATTTATGGCTGTGCACAACTGGTATTTTCCCATGAAGTATCTAATTTATACCGTAAATGTGCTCCCCGTAAACAGCTATCTTTTTTTTTTAAAGATCTGATTTCAGATATTGTCCAGAAGACTTCAGTTTTCAGTTTCAGCAAAGTTGCAGTTTACTAAGAATTGTGGAAAAGCGTTCATTGCAATATTGGGTGAATCAGTAATGAAAGGTGTTGAAAGCATTCACATGTGTGCATGTTTGTTAAAATATGTATTGAGGAGAGAGAAAATAAGTTCCCGCCATTAGAGGCTGAGTAAAATAGATGACAAGAAAATGAAATGTTTTGTGCCAGAGCATGCTGAATGTTTCTCTGCACAAAATGTCTGGGAAGCTCACTAAAATTCACATGAATACATCTCTTAACGTAAAGACCACTAGCAGTCATTCCAGTCTGTGCAATCTTAATTTCATCCGAACTCCCTAAATATTAAGGATTCAATCCTGTGCCCACGCTTTAGTGACCAAACTCCACTTCATTGAGAGGCGGGTTCAAGCCCCAGCGTTTTGTTGAATCTCATAAAATCTTATTGAGAAGTTAGTGGTCTTCTGTTCCGGGGTTTCTCACCCTGGTATCTGGCACCTGCATTTTTTTCTTCCTATGCAGTCTGTCTAGTGACTTCTTCTGAGAAACTTCAAACAAATTGCGTATGGTCTGCTCCTGCTTCCATTATATTCAACAGAGAGCCTTTCAAAGGCATTAATAGATAATTAGGCGCCTAATCCTTATTGGAAGTTAATGGGAGCTAATTGTGATTTTGATTTATGAAAATCTTTCCCCTTATTCTGCACCCGAAAGGGGCTGTCCCAGCTGAATATGGATGTCTGTTCCTTTCCTTTCCTTAATCTGGACCTTGTTTTCTTTATGTTGTTACTGTGTGTAGTGTGTGGCTCTCGCAGTCATTTGCATTTCTGGTACATCTAAATTCCTGAAGAAAATTGTGTTGTCTAGAAGATAAATTGAAGAATGCAAATGTTACTGCTTCTGATTGTGTTGTAAAATGTAGTTGTGGTTGCACCACAATAGCATTGTGGTTTGAAATCCTGTTCGAAAACCCAATTTTGTTTCCTTGATATGTTTCTTTTGCACGCTTTTTCCTGGTGAAGTTGGAAGTAGGCAGCTCAGAAGCATAGATACTGTGTTTTAGATGAAAACTTCTCATGTCCAATTTTAAGCAGAACTTGTACCTTTCCTAATGTTAAAAGTTTTCAAACTTCATGCTTACTACATCTTGGACGTCTCCCTAGAATTGTGAGTCAAATTCCTATTTATACTAAAGCCCTTAAAGACATCTGTACACGGCTGGAATGGAACGAAGGGGCCATAGAATAAAGGAGAATCTGGCATGCATGTTGGATAGGGACAGAGAGAATTTATTTCCCTACCTCACTGCTCTGAAGAAATGTGCACAGGCACAGAGTTGTCAAATCTTGGATGCTAATCCTGGCTCTCCCACTGATTGGCTGTGGTGGTCATAATCAGTTGATTTCCCCCTTCTGCCTTGGTTTCTCCATCTGTGAAATGGGGATGGTCTTACCTCAAAGTTGTATTGTGAGATGTAAAGTTCAGTGCTCTGAATATGTAAAATGCTATGCAAGTGCCAAGAATTTTTTTTAATATGAAAGATATCCATTTTTTTTTAAAGCCATGACACAAGAAACTGTTGGAATGGTTTCCTTCAAGGTGAATTATAACTTGTCTCCCTTAAAGGAAACTAGTGTTTTTGACTTGCATTCCTACTCAGAGTTAGCACATCAAACTTGATTGCAATCTGGAGCAACAGAATTGATGAGGAAAATTTTGCCCTCTGTCATTTTTCTTTACTTTTCTTTAAAATTAGCTTTTTGTGTGGGAGTGAAGGATGTGAAACCCATTACATGTGAAAGTAAAAATGTTAGCACAAGGTGAGCATTAGCAGATCAATTTGCTATGTAGCGAAAGCTTAAGACTCTGAAGTATAAATGTGTGTAAACTGTTAGACCCGGTTCTTCTTACTTCATTTGAGCAGTGCTTGTTTAGATTGACTTCAAGGCAGGAGCCTGCCTGTCCATAAAGCACCTAATGCTCTTGCCGCTATAGAAATAGGAGTTTTTCCCTGTGAAAATCTCAGAAGATGAAATACTCGAAGGTGGTCCACCACAATGGGGGAGAATTGAGAAATGAGACTGTTTCTACGTTTCTGTGTTCCTTCCAGAGTCTCTTCCCGCCTGAGTGTCTTCTACCATGATTTTTCTGCTGGAGTTTGCCATGAGATACCAGTCCTGTATGGTTTATATTAGTTTGCTGGCACTGAAATAACTTTTCACATTTCAGCATTCTGCCTTCTCTACAGGCATTAAAACTAAATGCTTTTTTTTGACTTGTCTAAAATTTTATTGAAATCAACACATTCCTGTGAAGCATTTAGATTTTGACAAAACTGCATTTCCCAATTTTTGACCAGCTCTAATGGTATCCAAAGTCATGTTTGCATGTGATGGCACCATGAGGTAGTGTGTAGTGGACCAAGAGGGAGACCAGTGATGAGAATTCCAGTGAGAGATTCTTACTGCAAGAGGGAGAGAAAAGCAAGGGAGACCCCATTGAACAAGACACTGAAGGAAGGAAGAACTGGGAGGGGATGGAGTCATAAAATCCCTGGGATGATAGGATTTTGAGAAGAACATCAGACAGTTGTTAGGTCTGGGAGGTTGAGGATAAAACACTGTGTGGTCCATGAGATTTGGCTGGGAAGAGGTGACTGGGGATCTGAATGAGAGAAGTTTCTATGGAGTCCAGGCAGAAACTGGATTAGAGAGGGTCTAGAGTGGAGTAGGAGAGTCTAGTAACTAAAGGGAGTTTAAGGCTACATCCTGCCCTTACAAAAAACAGCACGGGGGGATACACGTGTGACTAGCATTTGGCTAACATTGTACTTCTTCAGTGAAGTGGTACTGCATGCATCCTGAATCCCAGTTAGTGTTCCCATTGCACCAGCATGAGATGTGTGGGCTCCCGAATCTCAGCAGGCAAGAGCTGGATGGATGGGTGCAAGTGTATGGAGTGTCATCAGCCTTGGTCTCCATCCATCATAAATTCTTCTGTTCCTGTGTGGTTGGGAAATTTCTGCTCACTTACAGCTTGGGGGGAGGCATCTCCTCATGATATCCCAGCCTCTTTGAGGAATCTGGCCTTCCCGTTCCTTAGGCAGTGGTTCATCCTAATTCTCCTCTTTCCGAGCTTGTCAGCCTGCATAAGAAATATTTTTTCTGATTCTTTGGATAATTGTGGGCTCTGCCCAGGTTGCCTCCTACTGAATTACACCTTGGATTTTGATTCTTCCAATTTGGCTAAAGTGTTAGCCAATAGGGAATGTCTGTCTGTCTGTCTCTCTTTCTCTCAAGGGGAGAGCTGTATGAGAGAGTTAGACATTTCAGATGGCAATCTTCTCTGGTAGATAATGTCTCCGAGGAAGGGACTTACTGTTCTCTGCCTGATTCTGTGGCCTTGGAGGCTTTCCAGCTATTGATTATTTTGCCTGTGCTCAGAAAACAGAAGATACGATGGGGAACAGAAAGGTGACATAAGTCCTTCCTATTGGTAACTGCTGTTTGACTGACAGGTGAGGAGGTGAATAACCCATCACAGTAGATTGGTGGGTCTGGGTCACAAAAACCCAATTTTCAGGTAAGAAATTACCCTTTCATATAATAGTCTGACACCACTAGGCATCTTCATGAGAAATGAGAGTAATTTTCACATTGTAATATTATTCAGCATGATTATTATCATCCATTTACAGCTGTCTCTTGAACGAAATATATTCCTTCCACCCCCCTCCGAACTCTTTGGAATAAGAGTCTGAGCACAGAGCATCTCTTCTCTCCTCTCCTACTTTCCCCTTTCTTTGGTAATATCAGTGGATGCTGACACTCGTTCTGAGTGCATATCTGATGTGTTTCAACACAGATCCTTGCTGCTCTGTGTGTCAGTTCTAAGCTTTGAATTTGGAAGGCTTTCAACATCTCTCTTTGGCAGGAAAAACGAACCAGGAGATACAAAAAGACTAGTATTGAAGCCAAATTTCAGTCACACAGACTGTCAATATTAATGAATGCCCTTGAAGCAGGTACTGTGAATGTCTGAAGCTGGAGTTTTGCTGCTTTTAGAGGCTAGATCATTCAGCTGAACACAGCAGACTTCTTAGATACCAAAGGCCCTGTATTTAGGTTCTGGTTTTAGAGCTAATTTTATCAGTGTCACATTAGAAGCTGCTGAATGCTGACAGACTGAATGCTTAGATAAGTTCAGGTGCTTGTTGCAGTGCTTTATCTTTATTACTGTAGGCAAATGAGATGTTGAGTTATTTTGTTACCTCCCTGCGTTTAACCCTTCCATATCTGAAGACTAGGGTATCTTTCATGTGCATTATAAGCCTGCAGTGAAACTTGATTAAAATGGGCCTGGGTTATAAAGTCAACAATAAATGGAAATCAGTCCATTCCAATGACACTCAATTCACATAGTGAATCTGGTGCTTCTGATACCTGTAGGTAAAAAGCCCCACTGCTGGTCTGAGCATTGTGCATTGTAGAGCGTTTATACCAACATTCACTATGTATTAGCTGGTAGAAGGTTATTATACCAGTAATCCATAGAACTATGTACAGCACAGAAATTCAAGCAAATCTTTCCTGGTTCCCCATCTGTTCCAATACGTGCTTTATAATGTGGCACCGTTCGCACAACCTGCTGAGGAATTTTAGGAGGACTTTCAGTATAAAGTGTAGTGAAATGTAACTGTCAAAGATCTCACCTTTCCTAAAGTCTCAGAGTAGAAGTGCTATCTTGACTGTAAGCTCCTTGGGGGCAAGAGTCTGTCATTTTTTTTGTCTGCAGAGTGCCATGAACATCTGTGGTGTGGTCTGCAAAGAGTCATCTTCTTTGCCAGTTGTTCTCCAGTCCCCTCTTTGAATTTCTTCTCCCTTGCACGCTACTTCAAAGGCATTGCTCAACTCTACTCTAGCCTACATGCTGGAACCTTCTTTTATTGCATCTTCTGCTTCATCTACAATGCCAGCCCTGATGCCCTAAAGTCCTTTCTCCCATTTCCATCGCTTTGCCTTTTCTATGATCTCTTGCCCGTGGACAGTGTTACTATCTTGGCTCACCAAACATCATCCAACTTTTCATTTGTATCCCTCCTAAAAGCTCCCTCTTTAAGGAAGAAGAGACCCTAAGGTCTTCTCTCTGCTGGATTCTCCAGTATATCCTGTATTTGGCTGTCTGGTTGTTTTGTTTGGTTTTTTTTAGCTCTGTAGTTCCTCAGAAAGAGACTACATTTATTCTGTGACCTGGAGAGCACCAACTACCTGTCGCCATTAACACACATCGGAGACTGCTTCCTGTTCAAGAGCGAAGGACAGAGCAAAAGAATTGTTTGCTTAACGCACCTCTTTCCAAGGCTTATAAAGCTGCCATTTTATAGATGGCAGCTTCCAAGTGTCTTTGCCTCATTTCCACACTGAACTTCCGAAGTGGGCACGTTAGTGCATGTAGCAGAGAAGTAAGCGGCTTTTGCAGTAACTGGGATCAAGATTTTACAGAGGTCTTTAGATGCCTAAAAATGCAGATAGACACCAACCTAAGAGTGTTAGGTGTCTAATGCCCATTGCCTTTGAATGGGAAGTAGGCACCTAACCTGCTCAGGCGCTTTTGTAGATTCACTAGGCATCTAAGTGCATTTGTAAATCTGGCCCTGAGACAGTGAGAGGAGATGGTACCTGGGATAGAAAACACAAGCATTGTGTGTGGAGCGGCTGCTAGTTAATATGGTAGGTTTTCATTAAATGGTCACCTGTACATAGGAAGTAGACAGAGCAGCGATTCACTTCATGTGATCTGTGAGCAGATGTTAGAGGGCAGCTACTTCTGATCACAACTGACTCTGGCTGTATTTGAACCAATACCTTACAGGTGGGAGGCCACTGCAGTATGCATGTACTGCAGTGATGGGCGTCTTGGAAAAGCATTTTCTATAGTAGGACTTTACATCAGATCATTAATTCTCTTGTAAATTTCTGCTCTTTCTACAATTTGTTTTAGAAACAAGCTCTAAATATTTTCACCTAAGTTTTTATACAAGTGGACAATGGCATACCTGTTTTTTTACATACTCTAAATATTTGAATACATCTCACAGTACATAGTATCAGGGTTTTTATTGACTATTTTAAAGCAGCTGCAATCAGAGCTAGATGTGATCTTGTTTATCATTGGTATAGAACTGTTCTGGCCGGAAGAAACTTAAAGCTGTGCTGCTTTGCATCATTTATTGATATTTTTTTCTGCTGACAGCTAATCTAAAACTGTTCTTTTATTCTTTTGGCCATGAACAGACGTCAGAAAATTAACTCCATTGAAAGTAAAGGCCTTTCGTTGCCAACACAATTAGCACAAATTGTCCATTCTTCTCAAAAGTTGAAGTCTGACAATTGTCTGGCTTTTTAAAATCACTTCAGAAAGCAAGTCACTGATGCTCACTGCATCTGGTCAGGAAGTCTTCTGAGATGTTTTTTCTTAAAGCCAACTTGCAGCATAGTGAAACTGTGGTTAGTCCTCCTTTCCCTCCTCTCCCCAGCGTATAATCCTGTATACATTTACAGTGCAGTGTCTGTCCAGAGATAGGTTTCTTGTGTTTACTTTAAACAGATCCTATCTGCTTGACGAATGAAAAGGACAAGGAAACTGCCCAGTTAAAGGTAGTTACAAGAAAAACCTTTTAATAGCATGGCTAGATTACTAGATGTTTATAAGATTTACATAACGTTTGTCTCAGATTTGCTGGTTTTCTAGCCATTGCCTTTCTTGTTAAAGATCAACGTTGATGGATTGATTTTGACACTAAAATTACGTTATTCATGTGGATTGATCATTATCCTTTTTTTTTTTTTTTTCAAACTAACAAATGTATAATGGACGTCTGTTTTTTTTTTCCCCACCCCTAAATCAACTTATTGAGTGGAATTGTTGCTTTTAGGTTTGAGATAAGGGAGCTGACATTGAATTTCATAGTGATCCTAAAACCCTTCACTGCCAACTGGCAAAGGGTTTGGTGTTCTGTAACAGCACCTCCTATCAGGCCGGACAAACTCACTACACCAAACACTGCTTTCGTAACATTTACCAAAAAGGGATGTTTGAGGTGTCTAATGGAAACTTACGTCATGCTAATGCTCATAATGGTTGTGTGGTGTGAGTACGGCTGATGTGTACGTACTGAAAAATGTGGTTTAAATATGTGTCCCAGGCAAGGTTGACAGGTTTTTCCTAGGCAAAGGAAAGTTGATTTACCTGTCTGCCCCAATTGATATGTAAATTAAGCATTGGAAATTAAGCAATGGGAGTGATGTTTGTATTCCAAATAAACACAAAGATGTGAAGTCAACATGGGAAGACATTGGAGACTGGAACCACAGGGGGTTGTCTTGTCTCTCTGGGTGCAAAGACAATGAACTTTGGGGTATAAGAGGAAAGCAAAAGGACCTCAGTGTTCTCCATTTCACTGAAGGACCACATGTGGTGGAGGGAGGTAATTCTGAATCCTGGTTTGACTGAAAACCAGCAAGCTCTGCAGAAAAAGCTTGGGTGTGACACAGCTATAGACCAAGGATTGTAGCGTGTTATAGGTAAGTTTAGTCTCTAGAAAGCATGTTATACTTTTGTATAACATGTTATTCTTATTACCCCTGCTCATTATCTCTTACACCTTCTGTCAAAGTTACATTTAATTGTTCTATAAGCAGATTACAGGGCTGTGTTGGAGCTGATACTGATAGTGTATATGTACTATTCCCTTGAGAGTAGCTAGCTTGGTGATTACTGCGAGTGTCCGGTGACAGGCTGGACATGACAGGAGGAGGCGTCTGAGGTGTTTTGGGAACTGGGCACACCCATTTTTAATCTGCAAGGCGAAATAAGAGCTGGCAGAGCCCAGAGTAGAGCGTTTGAGGGGCTGAAGGGCTGGAGGTGCAGGGAGCTGTCATCCAGCTGCCACAAGACATTCTCTTGCTCAACCACAGTCACCAAGCCTGGACACCCTGAGAAAGTTGCATCCAGTGTATTCATTCAGCAGTTTTACTGAGCCACCAACCAGTCACTTTCTGTAGTGTTGTAACCACTTTGGTCTCTGGATATTAAAGACGCAGGGTGGGTGAGGTAACATCTTTTATTGGACCAACTTCTACTGGTGAGAAACACCAGCTTTTGAGCTACATAGAGGTCTTTTTCAGGTCATTATAAAAGACGCGTAGTTTAAGTTCTGTTGGAGATTGAAGAAGCATTGTTGAACCTCCCTCCTTCCTCTCCTACCTGTCACTCTGCCTGAGTCCAGTACATATAGAACAAGGATTTATTTTTAAGGGAAAAATCACTTTAATGCGATCAGTGTGAAATGAGTAGGGTGTTCCCATGTCATTCCCCTGTACAACACGCACATAACTGGGTCTTGTTCTGAACACTCTGCTTTTGGGGGAATTTTGTTATTTTGCAGTTTTAAAAACTAATGAAAACTTAAGGTGGGAATGTATATGTGCAAAGTTCAGCATGTACCATCGGAGCTTCCTCACAGCTCGGTTTATTCCAAGACTTTTCCTTACAGGATTTGTGTCCCTCCATCTCCCCCTCTCCTATACTCACTATAAAATATGCTAGTTTTTACATAGTGCAGAGGACTGAATAAATGAGGTCAGAGAGTTCCTTTAGGTAATAAGGGAAAGATGGCCTAGCAATTTTTCTTCCACTTACCTGAAATAGATAACTGCAAAGTATTACTGACTCCCATAAATATAATACGTGGTCATTCATCCTATTCATCCAAAATGCTGAGGTGCCGGCAGTGGTTTACTTTTATGTTGGATGTTTTTTCCAAAATAGGGAAACATTTCTGCTGTAGCTTGAATACCCCAGCATTGGTTCAAAAAGGTTCTTGCCTGTTGAGTAAACTGTAGGTCATCCAATTTTTCACAGAGATGGAAAGTTTAATCGAGGGAAAACATTTTGAGTATCTGCATACTGACAAGTGTAACTGACGTGTTCGCACAGATAAAATGGGTTCACCACTGAGTGTAAGCTAGCATTTAGTAAGCAAACAGACTTTTGTGTGCAGGTTTTTTCCCTTTTTCCAGGGCACTTTTTAAACATTTTTTATTTATTTTTTAACCTGTAGCATTTGTCATTGTTTGATCGTGGCTTGAATTTTGTTTTTTTATATCCCTTTCATATTTGATTCAGCAAAAAGAAGTATTTTTCAATGTTTTCCTGTAGGTTATCAGTCTCTGTAGAATCTGAGCCCCCAAGAAACAGCAGTGAATATATCCTCTCAATACCTAGGTGAGGAACGGTTGTATTGTATCTGTTTTACAGACCCTTATCCCAAGGGGGGACCTTTTACTCGGACTGAGGTCTAGCTGACATCCACACAGTCACCCAGGAGACGTGTGCCAAAGCGGGAAATTGAATCCAGGTCTCCTGAGTCTCTGTCCTCTGACTTAACCACAGATCATCCTTCCTCTCACTGAAAGTCCTTTTATGGTACTTGCGGCCAACTTTGGCAATAAAAGGCATTCAGCTATTGCAGTGATGGGAGGCAGTATGAAACCCTAAGATGGCTACGACAGGAGTGGGTAAAATCAAGTGGGACGCAGATCAGATTAAGATCTTTCCCTTAAAAGTTTCTCTCATCCTGAGATCTAGGTAAGAAAGGGGTTGAGCGAAGGAGTGCACTGTGAGTCACTTGAGACTCCTTTTCACTTACTTTTTATAAACAAAATTTTCAGTGTCTAGGAATCTCTATAGCACCAGCTAAGCACCCATAGCAGAGCCATATCATGTATAAACGCATGGTTTTTTAAAAAATGGACCAACGATGTCATAACTTAATTTATTTCATTCACAGATGAGAATACTCAGAAAGGAATTAATGGAGTCCTATTGCATATTGCCTCGGAATGTGTAGGCCTTGTTCAGAAGCTATTGGGATTAGCTAGTGAGGCTCGATGGACATAGTGATGTCCCTATGAAAGGACTCAGCACTGCAGAATTCAACATTTGATGTAGTAATTAAGTAAAAAAGTACAAAATTGGTTAATGTAGGATGTAAAGGGGTGAGCTGAGGATGGAATTTCAGCTTTCAAACTGAATTTCCTGGGTTTGCCAAGCCATTAACTTTATTTGAATGTGGGTTTTTTAATATTTTCTTTCTTTTGTTTCTATTACCAAAGCCTCCAAGAGAATTTGAGACAATGCACCTCAATTGTTAAGGAGATACAATGATCTATATGCAAATATCCATTTAGCTGATAGAATGTAGAGTAACCAGTTACAGGCTATCATCTAACATATATTTAAAGTATTGTGAAATTGTAACATATTTACTATATAGATCGTAATTACGCCAAAGGAGCCATTACACGATATTTTGTGATTTACAAATTTAAAGTACATTGTAATAAGCTTTTGGAGTTTAAAACTAATCAACATACTCACACAATAATGCATATCTAAGCTGGAAGAGAGAATTTTAACTTGGTATTAGACATCTCAACAGGAAATTAATTGTGTGTGCTTTGTAGCTATATATATTTTTTTATATTCAATTTGTGCACAATTAACTTCAATTGAAGAAAATCTATCCAACATTAATATAAATCGGTTGATTTTTTTTCCCCACTTTTTTTTCAAAACTTGTTTAAAGTTTTGCCAATTATGGGAGGATATTTATTTAAACAAGAAATTTACCCTCGAACACCTCTTCCCTCACTCGCTCACACCCTATGATTCTACAGTGGGAACATAAAATGGAAGCGGGGGGATCAATCATTTTTCTTTGTTAGAATACAAACACAATCTAATGAAATTAAACAGGCTTTAGTCTATCTACCACCAGTAAATATTTTGCTGACTATTTCCTGAAATGTTACAAGGGAAATTGATTGATGACATATCTTCTTTTTTACTTCTAGGCTTGTAATCTGCATGATTCCCATTTTTCCATATTTTCCCTATTATTTGGAACTGAATGTATACAGATAATGGAAAATACTAGCTTGTACTGTCTGGTGTTTTAGTATTACTAACAAGGATAATGCACGATTTGAACTATCCTCAGTTAGACTCAGTAAATGTCACCTGAGGTCATGATGCAGCGATAAAATTTCTAGAGTGACTGTTTCTTGGAGCAGCTCGTCTTGGAACCCAAATGGGGAGAAGGAACTCTTAATTTAGTCCTAAGTGGAACATAGGATCTGGTCCAAGAGGTAACTATAGCTGATCTTCTCATAATAGTGACCATAATGCAGTTCAGTTGAACATCCTAGTTGGGGGGAATATACCCCCCCAAAAAAACCCACACAGTAACATTTAACTTGTAAAAGAAGAGGTACAAAAGAATGAGGACGCTAGTGAGACGGAAATTAAAAAGAGCAGTCACAAGGGTAAAATGCCTGTGAGCAGTATGGGGACTACTGAAGAACATCATAATAGAAGCTCAGACAATATATATACCCCAAATCAAAAAAGATCATAAGAGGACCAAAAGAATTCCACCGTGGCTAACCACGAAAGTAACAACGGAGGCTTTTAGGGACAAAGAGGCATCCTTTAAAATTTGGCAGTCAAAACCTAGTGAGGAAGAAATACAAATTCTGTCAGGATAATTGTAAAAGTACAATAAGGCCCATCAAAAAGGAATATGAGAAGCAACTTGCTAGAGACACAAACTCTGTCAGTACAAATTCCTTAGTGTGTGTCAGAAGTGGGAAGCCTACCAAAAAGCAGTGTTAAAGGAGCAACCAAGGAAGACAAAGCTAAATGAATTCTTTGCATCGGTCTTCACTGCAGAGGATGTGAGGGAGATGCCCACGTCAGAGCCATTGGTTTTGGGTGACAAATCTAAGGAACTGTGCCAAATTGATGTGCCAATAGAAGAGGTGTTAGTGTTTCATTTATCTATTTGTTCTAAGTCACCTGGACCAGATGGTATTCAGCCAAGAGTTCTGAAGGAACTCAAATATGAAATTGTAGAACGACTGACTGTGGTATGTAACCTGTCCCTGAAATCAGCCTCTGTACCTGATGATTGGAGGATAGCTAATGTAATGCTGATTTTTTTTTAAAGGGCTCCAGAAGAGATCCTGGCAATTACAGGTTGGTGAGCCTAACCTAATTACTGGGGAGAATGGCAGAAACCATAGTAAAGAACAGCATTTTCAGGCACATAGATATCTGTGATTGGGGAAGAGTCAACATGGCTTTTCTAAAGGGAAGTCGTGCCTCACCAATCAACTAGAATTCTTTGAGGATGTCATCAGGCATGTGGACAAGGATGATCCAGTTGATATAGTGTAGTTGGATTTTCAGTAAGCCTTTCACAGTGGCCCTCACTAAAGGCTCTTAAGAAAATTAAGTTGTCATGGGATAAGAGGGAAGGTAACTGGATCAGTAACTTGATAGGAAACAAAGGGTAGGAATACATTCAATTTTCCCAGTGGAGAGAGATGGACAGCACCATCTCTCAAGGATTTGTACTAGAACCTGTGCTGTTCAGCATATTCATTAATGATATGGAAAAAGAAGTGGCAAAGTTTGCAGATGTTATAAACTATTCAAGATAGTTAAGTCCAAAGCAGATTGCAAGGAGTTAGAGATCTCTCAAAGCTGGATGACTGGACAGTAAATTGGCAGATGAAATTCAGTGTTAAGTGCAAAGTAATGCACACTGGAAAACATAATCCCAACTATACATACATAATGATTTTTGTTTCTAAATTAGCTGGTACCACCCAAGAAAGATCTTGGTGTTTTTCGTGGATAGTTCTCTAAAAACTTGCACTCAGTGCACACTTGCACTCACACAGGGTAACGGTATGTCAGGAACTGCTAGGGAAGGGATAGAAAACTGAAAATATTGTAATGCCACAATATAAATTCATGCTTTGCCTACATCTTGATTACTGTATCTGGTTGCCCCATCTCAAAAAGGAGGTAGTGGAACTGAAAAAGGTTCAGAGAAGGCAGCAAACATGACCAAGGGTATGGAACGGCTCCCATACAGAGGAAGACTAAAAAGATCTAGAAAAGAAACAACTAAGGGAGAATGTGATACCCTGTCATTAACCCCAAACCTAAAGGAGAAAACACACCACCATGAGACATGTTCTCGTTCTAGCTGGGACCTAGACACTGGACTTCAAAGAAACCAGTCATACGTTTTGACAGAGCAACGTTCCATCATCAAAAACTTTGGCGACTTGAACTTCAAATAATGCATTTCTAAATTACTTTTACTGTAATTCTTATTAATTAAGATAGGGTTTTGACTTGATATAAAACTCTCAGCAAATGAATGGAACAGTTTAATGAATTGAAAGATAGTATTGGGTCTTTTAAATAAATGTAAAAAATGTGCTGAGAGGCAAATCAAATCTTAATAGCTTTGTTAATGCTTTGTAGTGAATATTGTGTTTACAAAGAAGTATGGAGAATGTGTCCAGCTGCACCTTCTGCAGAAGTCTTTTCTCAGTTGGTTTGATAGAATTCTTCCCCAGGTTTTTTTGGTGATTAACTTTTTGCTGCTAGTCATCCACCACAGCGGCTGCTGTTTCTGTATTGCTGACAATTTTTGGCTGGAAGCTGGCCCTGCTGATAAATTCCTCATTGTTTAATGGCATAGCAAGTTAAATGTATCCAAAACCTCCTCTTCTTTGCACCTAAAAAAATTACTGCAGGGAAAACAGGTGTTTTGCCAACATGATATTGATCACTAGGACATCTGTACCCTTCCAGTGGTCTTAGTCTTGTGGATCCAGAAAAAAGTCTGTTCCGGAGTGGTGACTTGATCCATTTTTCAGTGCAGCAATCATTCCTATCATTATGAAAAGAGCCAGTGGCCAATGTGCCGAGTTAATGCAACTTGGTCACTTTCTTCAACAGGAGAATAGAGGAAAATGTTTGTTTGATGTGAGATCTTGAACTATCTCTTTCTGATTCACTGTGGATTGTTACAAAACAAGTCCACACAGCAATGCATTGCTAGTATTTTAACAGGGCCTCCCACCAAGATTTCCCTTTTAGCCATTATAAACCACCTTCCCAGGGTTCCTTGTTGCTGCAGAGAGGAAAGCGGGGGCCATAATGTGCAATACATTTGTTTGTTTTCACACATGAATAGGAGACTCTCCCACCCCCCAAGGTAACAGCTTAAGTAGACAGCATCACTTGGCAAACTAGCTTGAAATAATTGTTTTTTGGAAATGTTCCAGAAAACTATATTGCATATACGGTTAGTATAACGTGGTGTTCAGCTTATGTGATTTGAGATGAGGAGTGAGCACCTGGTGGAAAAAAAATTAAATGCCTGTCACTTACTCCTCATAAGTATTTTTAATGGATCCCAGGGACACATCCTCTCCAGTGAGGATTTGATTACTTTTTATTGATATATTTTTTAAATTAAAACACGGCTCTCCTGAAAGCCCTGGCCACACCTTCTCTGAGCATTGTGAAATTACATACAGAAGGTATGTGACAATTTTTCAGTCTATTAACATTTACATTTCTCTTACGGATTAAATAATAATGAGCAAAATAGGAAAATTTAAGAGTAAATCGTGTCCTTGTGTTGATGTTTGTCAACCTTTTATCAAATTGTGGTGCACAGAAAGACTTCATTCTAAGGTTTTATCAGAAGCGTGTATATTTCCCATCGTAACTAAGTTATACTTGGACTCCCTAGCCTAACTAAGCCTTCATGCATGCATATGCTGTCATTCGCTTCCTTAATGCCTTTTTGCTATATTTTCTAGGCATTCATTGAAGACACTTGACACCTTCCTTTCCCACCTCTACTTCAGTTCCATTATTTTCATAGTCATTAACGATATACCCACATCTTACAGTTTCTTATCATTAAGTTTAATTCGACATATCTTACAAATCAAAAGGTGCAAGTTTTTCCCAGTCTGTGCTCGCTTTTATGTCATCAAGTGAAATCACTTATAATTGGTACTTTTGTCCATACTGTTTGTATAACTTGAAAGCAGACAAGTTATAAGGAGTGACCCAAAGGGATTTCAACTGGAATTTCTCTTTTGGGTAGAAATCCTCTCAAGTTCTGTTTTATGTACTTTTTACTGGCTAGCTGCTCTTCTAACTTTGCTCAAGATTCCTTCTGCTTATTTTATGATCTGACAGAACTTGCATCATTTATGAGGCAAGTTAGAAATTTAGAATGCAAGGGTTTTATTTCAGCTGTGTTCCCCAGCATTCTTTAAAACTTGCATGCAGCAATATCTGGGTTCATCTGACGTGTTGGCTCCAGTCCATTAAAGAGAGAGAGATCTTCTTGTTCAGATGACTTGTAAATAATTACTAGACTCAGAGAGAGGGAATTGCATGAAGGATTTTTCTTATGTCTGTGGACTTCCACAGCATCACCTACTGATTAAATCTAGTAAGTAAACAGCAGATTACAAAAATGAGTCTCTCTGCTAATCTTTATTAAAAAGAATTAAAAAAAAAGAATTGCTTTGTGTGAATAGTCTTTCAATATTCATGTCTTGAGAGTGGGAGTCAGTCTTGTAACATTTTATGCAGTCACCCTGGTGCCAAGAAGTTAAGTGCTAATTTCATTTTCTCTGATCTGAGCAATTGGCTGTGTTTTAATACAATAGGCTATTCTTTCGCTTTCTGTAAAACACTCCTTCTGTTTAGATTTCATTGAATAATTCTGGTATCAATATGTTGCCACAGTGTAATCTGGATTCTGGTTTACTGTGAGTTCTCTTTTATTGCATATTCAAATGCAGGGTTTCTCCAAAGCATATGGAGTGTGTCACTTAGTAGCAGGCTAATTGTGGGTGTGAGTTCAGACTTGGTAAATGTCCACCATGGGAAAAAAAGCTGTTCTTCTGAGACTAAGCATGCTTAGTATTAAAGAATGAAGGGAGTAGTAAACAAGGTGTTTGATATTCAGTAGGGTTTCTCCCTAGTCTTGAAGTGCATGATTGGGTCCTGGACAAATTACAGGAATAAAAACGGTATTCAGTGTAAAAGAGCTCATTTACATAAAAGTATATTCTCCATAGCAAAGTAAATGATGCACAGGCAGGCATGGTTATTGTCCACCAGCTAAATAAAAGAAACCCCAACAATAAAGGATGTGGTTTGAAATAAATGGCCTGATCTGGAGAATTTTAGTACTATGGCTTGTAGGGTTTTTTTTTTTAAATAAACAAAATGTACTGGGGGAAAGCTTGACTTCAAAAATGCAAAAGTACATCCAGAAGGTATATGCATAGTACAGCCAATTCTTCATGCAGTACGAGGTTAGCATTACAATGAAGCCACACTGTGTCTTTGAGAGGTCTGCATGCTTTATCTAAAATAGCCAGGCTGCATGCGGATGAAAATAGTTAATTGTTACAGTATTTTATGGTTTATTTCTATTAATTTTTTTATAGTAGAGTAGACATTTTTAAAATTTCTATTAATTTTAATATAGTTCCAGTATTTCCATGGCAAATAAAGCAGTAAGCCTCTGTGGCGTATTTTGAACATAGGAGTTCCTAGGGGCTCAGGTCCGTCATGGAGTAGAGGACCTATAACAGCACAAAAGGAATGGTCATTCATTACCTAAGGAGTACATTTGTGACCATAACTGCCGAGGTGGTTCCCGTCTTGAAAGCACATGTGGTGTAAAGGGCTTTAAGCCACATCATTGGACGGAATCTGCTCTTGCTGGAATTTGAACTGCAGCTCCTTTTGGTCTCTTCCAGAACTCTGCCACTTCAGCTAGAGGAGATCATTCTTTCTCACGGAGAAAAAAAAAAGTGTGCTGATAACTTTACTCCTTGTTTTAAAGTGTACATAACGTTTTTAACTGGCTACCTGTAGCCGATTTCTTCTTCGTAGAACTGGAGCTGCTGCGATGTTGCTACGCGGGTTCTTGCTTGCCAGTCATAAGGCACATGTGTACCATATATGGACATAGTGATACTTTGGGAGGCTCATGAATGATGGGGTACATATAATTCTGGCATATATGTTGCCCAGAGGGATTAATTTCAGAGCAATTAGGTTACAATTTAGAATATTTGTAGAACAACACTCATGCAGATTACGTTTCATTACGTTTAAAAGTTGTGCTTCATTTTTCTCCCTGTGTTCCCTTATTCACAGCTTCTTAATGTTGCCAATTATCATTCAATTGGAAAGAATGTTTGGCCACCTATAGGGAAAAATATGTTGCCACTCTTAGTCCATAAAATCTGGAGACCGTTTAAGATTATTGAGGAAAGTAAATTCAGTTCTCAGACTTTTAAGCAAATACTTTTCTGTTCCCTTCTTCATTCATCTCAGTCAGCTACCCCAAGCTGACTTCTTTCTAAGACAGTCCTTCTTATCACAGACACTCTGTGCTGCAGGACTTGGCCACACGTACTTTCATACACGTTACCAGTCTATGTTGATGAAGACTTAGTATGGTCATCTTACCACTTCATCTTGGACTTACTAAGGGCTCCCATCCTTGAAGGCAGGAATTTAGCATAGTTTAGTTGTGTAGTTTGAGATTAATTACAAAAAACAAGTTGATCAGTAATGTAACAAAGTACCCAATCAATAGGTACCTTAATTGCCTCTCGAGATATTCGTTAAGGCTATTGCTTTGTCATAAAACAGTATAATTATTGCTGTATTTTCCTCAGAGATATGCAAGTTTGGTGCTGAGATGACCACATTAACGATTTTGAGTAAATAGCAACTGTTAGTTTTTGGTGATTCCCAGATATAAAAAAAAGAATCAAGAACATGGCCAAAGGAAGTATAAAATGGACTGTATAAAGCTTCCCCAGATCCAAGAGATTGAGGTGAAATTTGTTTGTGTGGAGGGGGAGTGTCGGATACCGTAGGGCTGACTCATGTATGGCTTTTGTAAATATGGGCATTTCATATTGTGAATGATTTTCCTTTCAACCACATTAACAAGAACTTTTTTTTTTCATTTAACAATATTTTGTGTTGTAATTCTCCCAACAATAATCCCAGCACTTGTTCAGTTCTAGTATTAGAGTAATCCAGTCACATTTTCTTAAGTCGCTCAGTGGGTTTGGTTCCCTCCCCTGCACCTCAACCAAAAAAAGATGTTCTTGTTATGTGTTGCTCACAGTTTTGCTGGATACATTTGAATCTTCAGGGTTGTTAGTGCTGCAGATAGCTTTTTTGACTGGCAGGAATTCCTTTTCACTTTCCCCTTTTGGTTGGTGGGCAGGGGGAGACTTTTTAACAAGTGTTTCTTGCATAATTACAATATACTGTGGAAATAAGTCCCTCATGTTCCTCCTCCTTTAGCATATTTTAGTATAAGAGCACTAGAAATGGTCTTTATATCAAGGGCAATCACATTGAATGAACTAAAAATTGGGCTGTAGATTTTCACACCATTTAAAGAGGAAATCTCAGGATTGTTGTATTTTTGGAAACTCTTTTCATTTTCAGTGACTTGGTTTGCCTCCTTGGCATCCAGATCTGCACATGTAGCTCCAGGAAATGTCTTACATATGTTAGTTAATAGGTCCTGATATTTTACTCCCCACAGCTTTAAGTTATAGCGTCTGTGCTGTCAGTTCATTTCTCCATTTCACTCTTTTATGTAGATCTCTTACTCTTTTGGTTTCCAGGGAATTAAGAGGTGGACAGCATGCCATTAACTGTATATCTCATGATGCTTCCACCACTAGTTTTTTTTTTTAGAAGCCTATCTGTGCCATGGTGTTTGGCTCCTTGCTGTGATGTATGGCTGAGATGAAGACTTGGGCCCCTAGAGTAAATCTCCTTTTCCCTCTCCTTTCCCCCATTTTGACATATATTCCTTGCGTTTCTGCCAACCAGGCGTTAATTTTAAAATATTGCATTCTGTGCAGGTGGGGTAATTTAGCAGATGTTTTGCTTCTAAGAACAAAGAGAGAACTTGCTTGCTCCTTCTTCCCCCAGCTGTCTCTTTGGAGTCACTAGATGAAGCTATCCTTCCGCTGTTTATACAGTAGCCTTGCCGACACATAGAGTAGAAGGGGAAGTTCTTAATTTTAGCAAAGCAACTGGCCCTTTTCCACTCTGGCTCTTCCAGTTATTCCAGGGGTGTTTATTAGAGTTAAATGGCAGGCCATTATTTTTCTTCCCCAGGATCCCCCTTTTAATGTTATCCAACGGACAACAGTATAGGTATACAGCAATACCATTATTGCCCTGGTAACTCTAGGCAGCCTCATACAGTGATACCCTCTTCATACTCGAGGGAATTGTTTGCTTCGGACCTGGGGTGCCATGAAGCTTGTTCTTGATCTATTCTGTATGTTTGAAATGAAACCTGCTCACAGATTTTAGAACCTTCGCAATGTTTAATCTCTTCCCTTTCTTTTTAAGGCGATGGACAGAACTTGGTTACTGAAGACGTGACTGTAGTGGAGGGAGAAGTAGCCACCATCAGTTGTCGAGTCAAAAACAGTGATGACTCAGTGATTCAGCTACTGAATCCCAACAGACAGACGATCTATTTCAGAGACTTCAGGCGTAAGTTTCCATCCCTGCATTATTTGGCAGCAGCTGACCCCTACCCTCCTTGCATTCTGGTTAAATTAAAAAAGAGGCTTTAGCAATATCTGTAATGTGAGACACTTAAAGTTTAGTCGATTCTTCAAAGCATAGATGAGACAAGCAATCATAATCTTTCTCCTTAATGGAAACCTTGATGGTCCCTTTTAAAAGTCAGACTGTTTTACTTTGCAATAGGAATTGATTGTAGTAATTCAGGGTGAATTGCAACTGTGCACCAAATATTTAGCTGACACAAACAAATTGAATAGAGTAATGCGGGAGTACAATGTTCTGAAAAGTAATAGGCTGGGTTTGAAGATTGTAATGTTAAAGATAATCTGTCCCTTTTAATGCCAAAACAAAATCTGTCACCATGGTGCCCAGTGCAAGGAGGATGGCTTTATTTCCTGTTTAGACAATACCGTAAGGGCTAACAATTGAAATGAGACCATTTAAATTTCTTCAGTCTAATGGCTACTATTGGAATTGGAAGGGATGGACCAGGACTACTTGTGCTCATTGTACACACAACAAAAAGAGGGTCTCTTCCCTAAAATTGCTTACAACCTAAGTAACTAATTGGGTGGGACAAACTCAGAGGAGATTGTGATTTACTGTTGTTATAATTAGATTAAAGATCAGGGCACCATTTTGCTAGGTATTGTACAGACCCTGTCCCAAAATTGGTGCTCCAGAAAGACCATCAGTGTTGTCAAAATTCCCAAAGGGGTTTTAACAGTAATTACTTGTGTAAGGAAACCTAAATCTTGAATTATCTTTGCCTTGATTCTTATCTCTGCTTCATGCCAGTCCTAATCCACTCATGCTGTCAATCCTGCAGTCTGCTTTAAGCTCCAAAACAACCCCTGGATTGTTTTTATGGCAACCTGCTTGCCAAAAAACATCCCTACATCTTCTGAAAATAAAAGCCAGACGCATGAGTAGTTTGTAGAGAGAATTTGTTTGTGTTGATTACTTATATTGATCTGAGAACATGATTATTGTTTAAACCCAAATTGAAATGCAACAAACTAGACTAACGTGGAGCGCTTAGGAGTTTTATTTAGACACCATTACTACTCTTTCAGGCTTCTGGCTTTGCCATGTTTTTGTGGGAGGAAATGTCCTATCTGTCTTGTTCATCACAATCAGCAATGATCTGTTTGTTCCACAGCTCTGAAGGACAGCAGGTTTCAGTTAGTGAATTTCTCTAACAGTGAGCTCAGAGTGTCTTTGACAAATGTCTCCGTGTCTGATGAAGGAAGATACTTCTGCCAGCTCTACACCGATCCCCCACAGGAAATTTATACCACTATTACTGTGCTTGGTAAGTGCCGCGCACTGAACTCGAACTCTTCAGTTAACTTGGACGGTCCTGGAATGAGTACATGTTTTTGAAAACTATTTTGTAGTAATTCCAGCCACCAAAAGCTGATGAAACTAAATCATATTCTTAAGACTTGACTTAAAGAGCCACATCCACTTTAACATTTCTGTAAAAAAACAACTTTGTTTTAATGCCAAAGAGCTCTTTCACTGAAGACCTGTTTCCTCTGTGGATCTGTTGAGTCTGGGGCTCAAAACTGCAATCACAAGATTCTGAAGGTGACTAGCAAAGATCAACCTAAATTTTCAAGTGAGCCATTCATCACATGGAATATCATAGTCTTTAGCTACTGGTTGTGTTAGCTAAATGAGGAAGAGACGGGCTATGTGCCTCTAACCAGTAGAAATTATTTTTTAGTCACTCTCCGTGCTCTTCTTTCTAGGTAATATCCTATGTATAGTGAAGTGGCTGGGTAGTTTGTTTGTTTTTTCTGGAGCAATTCAGTTTAGTGAAATAAGTACAGGTTGAGGACCCAGGGCTCTCGAGTGCTAAGCTTGGCTCTGCCGGTCACTGTTTCACTTGGGCAAGTCACTTAAACTCCCTTTGTTGTTGTTTCCATTTGGGAAGTGTGGGATAATAACTGCCTTACTGGAGCTGTGAGAGAATGAATCAGATCACTCCATCGGCTGAGTGTAAATGTACGAATTCCTAATTTGACATTTTGGAGTAAGTCTGAAATTGTTGTTTCCTCGGAGTGGATGTCTGCCCAGCCAACGGGTCTGGGAAATGGCATACACCTAAAAGGGGGTGCTTTAGCAATCCTCCAAGCTATCCTCATGAGCTTTCCTTGGCCACATGCCTTTCATCTTTAGGGTAGCAGAGTGTGTGTGTTTGTCACACTGCAGCAGCAGTGTAAGGAATGTGGTCACAGATTCTTTTCATTCAGTGAGGAGAGAAAGGTCAGGAATCAGAATCAAGTATATTATTCATCTAAAATATCTAACCAGCAAGTTCTACATGTCCTTTAGGGTTAACCCTGACTAAACTCTGGGGTTCTCTTGCTTATGTCTAGAAAAACCTTGTCCCCTGGCATCCTGACAGCATAGATATACCAAGTTCCTTTTCTTTGGGGTTTTTATTCCCAAACTCAGCTGATGGGTGGAATCCACTTGCATGATTCATCTTCACCGGGGTTGGGGCAGGAGCCAGACAACAAAAGTCTTTTGTCCTCTTTAACATCCCATAGTAGTCCGTCCAGGGTTGATGGAACTTTCCTGTTCAGAAGGATGTAATGCCTTCTGTTGAAGATCAGTCCTTCACGCTAATCAATGTGTCTCTCCTGTCTGGTGACTTACACTACAAACAATCACTCAAATATTACCTTATCTTACGAGCTAGATAGATGTTATCAGTGAGATTAATGCATGCAGCAACTCTCAAGCATTCAATAAAGTCTAAACGCTAAATATGTTCTTCTAATTCTAATACCTGTTTTAGTAGTTGTAACACACAGGTGAGCCAGGCAGATTCCAGCCACGTATTCATCAAGGTTCAGTTGTGGCATGTGAACCTTGGCATGAGCTGGCCCCTGGTCTTCCAGCATCACAAAAATAAATGAAGAATAAAATCTTTGCTGTTGTCTGGAGTGTTCTTCACGGAAAGTACTTTGCACATACACAGATGTTAAACCTCTGAACATGCTTCAGGATGCTTATGCCTCTGTGTGTTTGTTAATTGCTTGATGTGTTCAGCAAAATCTTAAGCATAATTATAATGTGAAGTGAGAGCTTTCTGTTAACTTTTATTTCAGCTGATTTTTTTAACCACTATTTTATTTATTATTTTGTATATATAAGGAGCTGGGGATCTCTCATCTGACATTTTTGTGTACTCATTTGCTCAGGAATGATCAGTTTTGGAGTATTGAAGTTCACTTTTCCTACTCAGAGTTACATTTTCACCAAGACAATCTACTGAATTCTCTCTCCGTCCTATTTCTCATGGGTTGCAAGACAAGGATACAGATGCAGCTATAAGGTTAAAGTAGTTACTGATAATTGTAGCTAATACTATTACAGCCATGTCTAAAGATTAGCGTTGGCTTTTAAGCTCATGTTAATAAGAGAACCTGAATCATAGTGGAAGATCTCGCTCTCTGATTAGTTGTAAATTGGGTCATTTTTCTCACATTTAATGAGATTCAGTTCTGTCTTAGCATTTAAACTGTGGAAACAATGTTTATAATCTGCCCTACTCTGAATCTCAGGTTTATCAACAGCCTTCAAGTTGTACTTCAGTTTTCTGATATTCAGCTGACTATGATGGTGTTTTTGTCCCCTTCAGTTTCTCTATTTGTATATGTTTAAATGTATTGAGTTAGCTAAGTGTACGTTCGCTCATTGCTCAGGGATGCATCAGAAGTAGAGGTAGCTGTTTAATGGGCCAATAAGCAAGTATTGTTTGTCTTCTATTGTACAGTAGAAAAATAATGTAGTTGTTCTCCTTATCTAAGTTGCACTTTATGATTCAGGATATGCCAGATTTCCTTTCTTGTTTTCCAGCACTATTTTAGAAAAATGGCAGCTGTGTGTATACCTGATGTATCTATAAGGCACAGAGCATTTAGGTGTGTCAGTTCTTGACATATTGGGTGTGTGCGTCCATGTGGTATTCTCCTCACCCTCATTTCCCAGAGTGGGAAACAAAGGCAAAAGCGTATTCAGTCGTTCGAGTGTCTGTCAGACTCACGATTGGGAACCAGGAACTCAAGTGCTCAAAACACTAAGTTAAACCTTGTTCACTTGAATAAATATTCTCATAAAAAGAAAATAAGTCAGAGCATTTCCTTGAGCCTTCCTTGTAGCACTTTATTAAGGCATCTTGTGCGTGGAAAGTAAGTAGCACCTATATTTCCGTAAGTTGATGTTACACTTAGTAGTAGCTCGAATGTTATGCTTTCAAGACACATTTTCAATGATAGCCACTTGGGAAAGCAGAAAAACCTTCCTCGGTGCCTCACACCACTGCTAGAGTGAGGAAGCTATATACCACTGCCTGCTGATTTTCTTCTTTGTCATTTTGTTATTTATTCTCTCTTGCCATGCATTTGAATGTCTTTTGTGACCCTATATATGTAGATTTATTCACAGTGGATTGGAATGTGAAAATCTGAAATACATGGTCTGTTTTACTCATCTTGGGGAAAAGCTACAAATAACTAATTAGTCCTTTGATCATCTGGATGATATTTATACATATTTGTTCATCAGCTGAAAATGTATTAGTCATTTGAACCATACACTTGCTTAATCACAGTGATGAGAACAAAAAAGTTGAGTTATCTTTGGAAATATCAGTTTAAATACTTTACTTAAAGGTTTAGAAGGGAAGGAATTGTGTGTATTGGTTAAAACATTCATGTTCCCCTCATCACTGATTTTCATCTTGTCCCTTTTTCAACATTTTTAAGCTTGTTTTTATCCTGTCTGTGGATTGCATTCTACTGTTGTGGTGGTCTCCCTTAGGTATTAGCCTATTCCTAAATATTAGTGGATTATTTTTCATTGATGATTATAACCCTCTAGCTTTGTGTAGCTCACACTAGTGTTGTTTATAGAGGTTACTTGCCTTAAAGAGAGGAAAACTGGCAGTTTACAGTAATTGCAATCTGAAGCAGTTATCTTGGTCTAGATCCAAAGCTCCACATCTCTTCATTGGATCAGGAATTGCATTTCCCTCGGGTTTATTTTGACGGGAGATGCATTGGCAGTTAAAGGCTTCGGCATTCTATTCTGGTTTCAGGCTTGAGGGCTTTTTTTTAAAAGAGGCCTAGATGTATTTGATCTTTGCTGGTCAACCTCCACTTCTTGAACTTCGGGTTTGGACCTGAAGAGCCGATGAGAATAATTTTACCTTCAGGTCATTAAAACTATAGTTAAGGTAAGGTACCTTTAAGTGTAATCGTTTTTCTGTTTCCCTTCTCCTCACTTATTGTAAAATGTATATGAATGCAAGCTGTATTCTTTGTGTGATGTCACACCCGGGTAGCGTGAAAGAGAGCAGACAACTTACATGGGACAGTGCTTAGATAGGAGGGACTATAGAAATTGGGGGAATTTAATAAGCAATAGTCTATGAAACTCAAAGCTGGGCTGAAAAATATAACACAACTAGTAGGAACCTATTTGTTAAGGGACGATAATACAAATAATAATCATAATTTGATAAATTAAGAGGTCTGATAAGTTTGGGTGTCCCGCTTCCCCAAAAAGAATCCAGCTCTTTTCAACATTGAGTAGCTTGTGTATGAGGTCTCGTGTATGTGCTAGTTAAAGATCAAAATGTATTGACCTTGTTCTGATTTATATTTTTAATTTTAGTCCCACCGCGCAATTTGATCATTGATATCCAGAAAGAAATTGCCGTTGAAGGAGATGCGATTGAGTTGAACTGCACTGCCATGGCCAGCAGACCAGCCAGCACAATCAGATGGTTCAAAGGAAACAAGGAGCTAACTGGTAGATATATCCTCTAAATCAGCACAGTTTTATAGATAACCGAAGTGGTTAAATTATACCTTCTAAATATAATATTGGGATGACAGAGAATGGAAACACTTGTTTAAAAAAGAAAAAGGCAAGCTGTTTCAAACCCCACGTCAGTGGCGAAATGTATGGGCAGACTTAAATGACAAATACATCTTAACACTAAAGGATTGTACGGCTGTTTTGTCCTTTAGTTACTTGCCAGAATCTGAGTTTGGAGTTGTGGGTTTGCTCTTCAGCTGCGTATGACCTCAACGATCCCTTAAGGTGTGCAGGGAGGATAGCTCTTTGCCATGTTGTAGGAGTCCTTGTGATGCATCAACTGAGATGTAAGGCTTTCTAGATCACTTTCATATCTAGCGCAGCTGTTCATGTGGTGATGTGTGTATGTTCATTTAAAAGTGAGTTTCTTCTACTCTTTGAAGTCTAGTACTTGTGGAATCTGTACAGAGACGTCGCCAACACCGATTGCACGTGATGGACTGTTTAAGTCTGCATGTCCGTGACGTCGCCTCTGTTCTTGCCTCATCTGAGATACTAAAAGCTCCTTACAGAAGTCAGACACAACACTTCAAATCTAGCCCCCTGCAAGGACAGGACACAGTCCTCCAGATAGAGGATGTGTATCTCTTCCCTCCTACAGGCATCTTAGCACAACACATACTGAGCTTACGTTAGTAATAGCAGAAGGCAAAGCTGCTGCCACATGTAGCGTCCCACACAACCAACTGCTTTCCAGCACTTGTCGTCATCTAAATGATGCCTGGACCTTCAAATGGCCTCCTCCTTGGTTTCTTTTGCTTTCTATAGGGCCCCAGCCCAACAGTATTTGACCACTTGTACTTGACCTGTTCAGCTCCTTTATTAAGCTTTCTCACTTCCGTAATTGAATTTCAACAGTCTTGTATCTTTGAAGACTGCCGAGCAAGGAGTAGCTTTTTGAAGTACCAAATCACCCTGATGATTCTTTGGTGCTGTGGGATTTTCAGAAATAGAAATAAAGAAATTGAAATAGTTTCCTTTGTTCTTGATTTCACATGGACTGCAGATGGAGAGAGAACTGAGGTCCCCTGTGATTATCTAATCTTTCCTCTAAACATCAGAGGTTATTGTTTTAGCAGTTGTGGTCACAGTGTTTTACCTATGTATTATACACAGGAGCTGTTTTGTGGGCTTGAAGAGGGTGTCTCTTGTAGGTTTCCCTCTTACCCATTTTATCTCCATGATCTGACCCATAAAAACAGTCGATAAGCTCATTTAAAAGAGACCGTAGTTGGTGGTCAGCAAGTACATGTTGAGGTAATGGAAAACCCTGTTAGTTTTTTCATTTAATCCTGAGTCTCTTCTTTCCTGTTCTATGTGTTCTGGGAAGTCTTATGTATGTGAAGGAGTCCTGCAATATTCTTGCCTTCAACCCGCTGCTATGGTATTTTCAATGGATCTTCAACAGTGCCACTGTTTAAATACTTTAATTACTGTTTTTAATTATGTTAATCCATTTACTCTCTTTTCCTCCTAATCGCTGATGATGGGTTTTCATCTCCATAGCATCTGAATTCCAGGATGCTTTCCAAAAAAACCCAAGTTCTTAAATCAGTGGAGCTATACGCATCCTGGTATTTTTCATCCTTATGACAGCGTGCTGTATATTTTAATGACTTTGTTAGGAGGGATATCATTACCCACAAATACACCTCCCTACACTTAGCATTGAGATGCTATAGAAATGAAAGTTGGAAGTTTAAGAGCACGTGTTCCCTGAACCTGTTTTGTGTACCATGGTGATGCAAGCGAGATGATAACATGACATTATCATGGCTATGCTCTCCCATGATTACTCTGTGCTCTGTCTCCCTCGTCTGTTTGGCAGGCAAATCTGAAGTGGAGCAATGGTCTGATATGTTCACTGTGACTAGTCGGCTTTTGCTGACAGTGGGGCGTGAAGACGATGGTGTTCCCGTCATCTGTCTGGTAGATCACCCTGCTGTCAAAGACTTACAGACCCAGCGCTACCTAGAAGTAATGTGTGAGTACCAGAGCTTTCTATTCTTCTAACGTAGAACGTTCCTTGTTTAAAAAGATGTTAGAAACCATTAATTATGTAATTAGATTTTATTACAATGTAGATAGGGTTTATATCTTGTTACCTACATGTAGAAATCAAAGTATTGAGTATTGTTTAATGGCTTAAACAATGACTTCTCCTTGCAGTTTTGCTGTGATGCCAAATTCCTACTTTTATTCTCTCCACATAGAATAAAGTATTTTACATAGATTTAACACCTTGAAGGGTTAATTGCTAGGCCTTGTAATTGTCTCAGCAGATTAATTTTAATTTTGAATCCTAACTTTTTTAACAGTTTTCTTTACATTTCTTTAAAATTTAGCATCACTGCAGAGCTCCATTTAAAGTAACTTACTGCAGTTCTCCATTGGCAAATGAACTGAGAGAGACATGCTGTGATGCAAGAGAGACTATCATACTTCATATAATGGGACGTCTAATACAGTAGTTCTATTTTAAATTACAGCTGCAGAAATATGTTTAAAAATAGTGGAACCTTTTAAGGTAAAGATCAAGTAAAAGCAGCCCGCTAAAGCACGCTAATCTTAGGGTTTAATGCTTCTGACTACATTCATGAGAAAAACTAGGTACAACATTTCACTTGGTTTTCTATGAATTGCTATTTATGTACATCACGTGAGTAGGTTTCTGAAAATACCCATGGGGCAATCCACAGCAGAGGTGGCTTGTGTTCATATTAGTAACACAGAACACAAGTCTTGTTACCATCACTGTATCATGCTAACAGTTGGAATATGGCTTTTGAAATCAGAGATGCAAACAAACCAGAAAATGGGGTGGCAATGCCTTAGCACAAGAGAACGGCAAAGTGGCGAGATGGTAAAATGACTCAAATTTCTTTCTTTTGTAGATTCATCTCAACCATAACATTATATAAAAAGGGGATGGAGGGTTGTTAATTTTTCATCTATTTCATTACGTAGCTTCATTATGAGCATTCTGCTTACAAATTTCATATCACTGAAACTAGCATGAAGTAATGTCCCTATAATAAGGAAAACAAAAATGATCAGATGCTACCTAAATTGGCAGATACTAGATTTCTTGTGACTGTGCTAATGTGTAATTCATTTATGCAAACTTAATGTCCATTAACATTTCTTGTAGAAGCTCCATTAGCTTTAATAATACATTAGCACCTTTGTGAGGCTTGATCAAATACTTAACGGGGGAGAAAATCCCATCTCTCAGATTATACAGGAAAATTGAAAACTTCTTTTGTTTAGTTTTTTAACTTGTTGTTTATAAGGGGGTCAGATTAGTAGTTTAAGGCTTGGTTTCCATATGGTTATTTCCTTTTTGGTGTTGTAGAAATGGGCCGGTCTTTTTAACGGAGCATTTGAGGTATGCAGTAGGGTTCCTTCTACATTTGGCTGTGAAAGAGAAAATAAATCTTTCTTTTCTGAATCTTTTTGACTGCAGCTTTTAAAAGGCACCACACAACAACAAAGTCCATGTAAACTGTGGTTATCTGAAGGTCTCGGGTGATATCCCAAATCCTTCAGATAAAGCACCGTACTGCTTTATCGGTTGCAAAGGGCATTTTTTTCACTTATTGCTAATTTTAGGCCTGCCTTCGGATGTCTCATGGGGAAGGAGAGGTGTTAGTCAGTGCCTACCACTTCAGTATGTTGGAATGCACTTAATGCAGAGCTTTCTGCGAGAGGAAGGGGAATAAACATGACATGGTTTTCTTGACTACTGTGTTTGTCTTTACATTCTGAAATCAACCTGGAGCTGGCGAAAGGCACTGGACGACCAACCCTGCCTGCCAGCATTGCTTTCTGATCCACAGAACAAGTACAGCTTAGGGAGCTGCACAATAAGCATCCCAACAGTTTCCCATCTACCTCCATCAATATGCTTCAACCTTCTCCTAGTATTGAGGGGTGTTCAGTCTCCATGACACATCAATTCCTGGCCTTTCTTCTGAACCTGTTATGATGGCGTGTGTGAAGATTTGTACAGTGAGAAAAGACCAAATTATACTTGCATATAGGCCATTTTGTGATAATTAGGCCTACAAATATACCTTAATTGTGAGCTCATCTGTGAAAATTGTATGAAAGTTCATAAGATGTCACAATAACCTGTAATAACAAATGTAGCTGAGAAAAGAAGCAAAAGAGAGACTGACTGAATTAGACTAAACATAAAGGCCTATTGTTTTAACTCAAAGACTGTGTTAAGCTCATACTTGGTTACCAAGAGAAGTTGGAACCAGAAGTCAGTGAACCAAAAGTGGTGTATTGGAAACTAGGCCTAACTGGCGGACAAAATAATGATGGGTTCGGGTATTCCGCCCATAAATCCCTTTCTGGGTCCTTAAAGAGACTTTGGGGAGAAAAATTGGCTACTGGAGTGAACTTCATCATCACAGCTGCCACCATCTCTTGGGACCCTGGGCCTTTGTCATCCCAATCTTGAAAGATGTCCTGATCAGGCTGGGCCCGAGAGAGGGACCCAGCTATCGCCAGCCACCACCCTGGCTCCAGCGGACTCCTAAACACCACCTGGATGAAACAGAATCAGACATTAACAACAGCACCAGCACATCACAGCTGACTTTTTCTTTTTTCCCCAAAAGGACAGTTTTTACCATCTTTATAACATCTGTCAAACTCAGACAGTCAAACAAGGGATTTTTTCCTTCTAAAATCTCTCTCCAGCTAAAGGGAAGGGGAGGGAATAAGGGATGTGGTTTAAAATGAAAACCTTATTTAATTCTTGACACTTCAAATGTTTTTATTGTTTTGCCTCCTTTTCTTTGTAATGGTGTTTGCCATGGAACTAAGCAAGCTGAGGTCTCAGTATTCTAAACCCTGAACCTTGTTTAACACTGTATCATGTTGGACAGCGCTTGGGTTATGCTAACACTTTTGGTCCATATATTCCATCTAAATTAATACAAGAACCGCCAGAGAGCCATCACATGGAAAGGGCTTCCAGTCAGTACTAGCCTGTCGTGGCTTTGACCTGGGGTCCAAGAGGTAAAAGGTTTTGTAGCCCAATGCCTATTGCTGGACCCAGTCTCGCATCTATTTTTTTTTCTCGTTTTTTTGAAGACAATATGGTCAGAAGATTGACTGCAGTCCGAGGGGGGAAGGAGGGAACTCGTGAGATTAAAACTATCTAGCAGCACCCCTCCCAGGAGATTCCCAGGCGCTCTGTTTGAAATTGGAATTCTGTATACAGACGACTGGGAGAGAAGGAAGTCAGTGTAATCTGATGGCAGAAACAGGAATCAGAAGATGGGATGTGGCTGCGGCCGCTGACATTGGTCCCTTTTGCTCTGTTGTGAGGGCATGCTGGCAGCATCACTGTATGTGCAGAAAAGAGAGATGGACCAGAAGGAATCCACTGTGCTGCCTTGTGAGCTGTGGGTCCCACAGGCTGCTCTCCTGGCTCAGAACAGACCATGCCATAGTAGCATCTGGGAGTGCCAGCCTAGACCTCCATAGTGCCGTGGGGAGCCTGGGCTGTCCCATGACATTGCAGGCTTCTCTGTCTCTTGTATCTCAAAGCTCCTGCATGTAGGAAAAAGCCACGCTCCCTGGTGACCTTTACTTAGTAGATCAGATTCATACTAGCACCAGGCAACAGTGAAGAGGCAGCTGGAACATTTACATCTATTTTCCTCTCTGTGAATCAGTTTTCTCATCCTTAAAATGGGAATAATCCTAACCTTCCTTGGCAAACCCCTTTGAAATCTCCAGAGGGGAAGTGTGATATAAAAGCTACGTATTATTGTTCTGCATAGTTTCTCCCCACTGTGTGATGCATGCAGTTCAGTGCTTTGTTTGCCCATTACATTGGTGAGCAAACAGGGGCAGCATAAGGGGGAGGAAAATCCACTTGTCTTCTCTGACTGACGTATAAATCAGAGCTTCCTCTGACACAGGGCCAGCCTTTTAAAGAAATTATACTCCTAAAATCAGGCATAATTGTCACTTTCTCAATAGCTTTTTAGAGCTGGTACTTGCAATCAGTGCAAAGTAACCCTCCAAATTGCTATTTCATGCACTTTAGTTGACCACTTTGTTACCTCCAGCTTTACAATATGCCGAATCTCCAAGCAAGTGGCAATTAACATTCGCCCACTATGCTGCGTCAAAGCACCAGTTTACATAGCTGCGTTACTGAACCTAGAGAGGCATCATTCGAAAGAGGGTTGGTTGCTTTAAAAAAAGGGATTGTTTGTTGTTGCACAGTGACAGCTTGATCATGTCCTTCCATCCATCCGTCCGTCCAGCACACCATGCCTGTTTCTTTGGAGTGTCAGCTACTGTCAGTACGTGCATAGCCACAATAGACAGTTTTCCCAAGGTGTTGTACGCCTCAGTGCTCTTAGTATGAAAAAGAGAAGTATTAGCAGGCAACTTTGAAATGATGGATCCATCTTTCAAAGGTTATGAGCTAATATTTGTTGGTTTAAAGTTCAGAATATGCAGATATAACATAAAGCTGGTTGCAAAAACGCCACCAAAAAAACACAACACAAACCTCAAAGCCAGGAGTGTGGGCTAGGGGAAATGATTGTCATCCTGCTAAACAACTCAAAGCAAAACCCAACAAAAGAAAACAAAAGCAGAAGGAACTCGGCATAATCTGGGCCTTGTGGAGGGTAGCCTGGAAACAGAAGTGCTTGAGGATTTTCTCCCACACAGCTCCCAGTAATTTTCCAAGAAAAATGTACTTGGGTTCTTCCCCCCACACAATCAATAGCAGCTATGGTAATGTTTTTTGTCATGGTCTTGAAAAAGAAATCAAATCACAGATTAACCAGCACGTGCCTGGTGCAAATGCAAAACATCAAAGAGAAGACGGGGCTGGGGTAGCCTTCAGAAGAAGCGGACTGATGGCAGAAAAGTCTGAGTAACTTTCCCCAATAAACAAGTCCCTCCTACTGTCTGCTCAGAGGTAGGGTTTTCAAAAGCTTCTCGGTGACTTAGGAGCTCAGATCTTATTAAAGTCAATAGCACGTATGCTTCTAACTCATGCAAATGCTTTTGAGAATCCTACCCTTAAAGATATACATGTTCCATTAGAAATATATTTTCAGCTGTTTAAAAAAAAGAAATCTGCTGGAAATTGGTGTACAAGAGCTTAGCCTGCAAAGTGACCTGTTACACTGAGTTTTATAAACAATTCATTTGTACATTTTCTTGGGTGTTACAGTTCAAAGAAATTTCCAGATTTCAGCTTCTTTTTTTTTTAGTTTACCAATCACTCCTAAGAACAAACATTTTGAAATGGTTCTCAGTCATACTGCCTCAGGCTGAGTTCTCTCCAGATCTCCTAAAATAAGCCAGCGTGGGGGGTCAGTGCTTTAATAAGAGACAGTGGAGGCCATCTTCGACTATGACTTCACTGGCCAGAAAGGTGGGTGTTGTACTGTGCATTAACTGTAAAAAGAGAACAGTGGAGGTTCCGGTAGTTTTACTGAATGATAAATTAGACAAAGTCAACCACATGTGGATGGTTTGGTGCTGACCTTGCCTAGCCTGTGTTACAGTAAAAACTACAGATGCCTTGTCTCCCCTAGGATTTTATAGTAAGCTAACGAAGGAACATGTTATCTCACTTGAGGCTGAGGATGGAGAGGGAGACATTTGTCAGTGAAGACAAAGCCTCGGGTGATGCGGGAAGTAGAGCTGATGACTCAGTCTACTTCAAACCATGCCTGAACGTGATTCTGGGAGGGGGGGCATATTGCTGCAACTGCCAACAATACATGAGAAAGAAAAGATTCCTTAACTGCTCCTGGTTATAAAAAATTCCAGAGCACTTTTCAGAAGAACAAGGCTATTGCCCTAACCAAATTCCATCCTGGTATTAATATTCCGCTCACCTAACATTCCCCTGTGGCAGTGAAGTCTTTATTCTTCACACCCTGGCCAGTAAGCTTGGTCATGCAGAGTTGCAGGAAAAAACATGCACTTCTGCTGTTTTCCGAGTCCTTTGGGTGTGCAGGAATTTGTGTCTCCCTATTCCACGACCCTTATAATGACCCTCCAGACAAAAGGGATCTGACCCCACTTCTTAGCAAAGACTGAGTAAGGCTGTTGCTCATATTCTGCTTAACATGATAGTTTCATTGTTACCTGTTCCTCTCTCTGCTTCTTCGTAAGCATCTAGTCATTATTCTGAGACTGTAATCTCTTAGGGGCAAGCGCTGTCTTTTATTGTATTTTTGTATGTGATAAGGATAGCTAATGCAGGGGGACTCTGCTCCCTGTTTTCAGTTAACAGGAGTACTGTGAAGTGTGCAAAGTAATTAAAAGTGAGCCACAAGTTCTCAAATAAATGAGCTTTAAAACCTTGATTTTTGCCACTCTTATTCATGTCGAGTAGTAGCTCACCCTACTCGTGAAGTAAGCTAATAGTAAACGCGAGTGAAGGATGGCAAAGTCTGCTCCTTTCTGAACTTTTGGGATAAAGGCTGCTGTATGAATGTATGAGATGATAGTGGAATGAAATCTCTGCAGACAGGCATGCCATAATGTCTTGGTAATATTTTTAAAAGCAAAACCCAGTTTGACAAATGGCAGCTGTGTACACACTGTAACAATAACTCTTTCATACTGGATTAATAGTCACACTAGCAAATTAAAACTATGCGATGGATTGATGCAATATGCTTCACAGTATTAATTCAGACATATTCAATGGCCCTGAAGTAGTGATCTCTTTCAGAATTCATTATTGCACGGGAGCTGGATGGATGTGTGTTTGTGTTAAGTACAATTTTTAGAAAGGAAACAAAGCAACAAAATACATTAAAAAATCATTAAGGAGTTGAAATGAGCAAAATACTCTCAGAAAAATGTGCTGAAGATTAATCTTCAGTCTTTGTGGTACTTTTTCCTTTGCTTATTATAGCACTAGAAATAGATGACAAAGTAGAAGTCTTAACTCTATTTTTTCTCTTGTGGTTTTAAATCTTAATTAATTGAACATAAATTTTTATGTCTGCATGCGTGTTTATAAAAATATATACTCATGGAAACTGTTATGACCTCTTGTTATGCCAGAAGAATTCGCTGTGCCCAATTATGCTAAAAATAAGCCATCTATGTGTGCTTTCATACTTTGTCATCTTTTTATGTTTCTAGTGAGTACAAATATTAATTGCATGGTATGCAGTGAAGTGATTAACATCAATGTAATTTATCATCTGAAGATTTCTGAACGTACGTAAACGAGTTGTTTTGCTCAGTGAGGTGTTTGACCCCTTCAGAATCTGTGACTTACATTCTTTATTGTAAATATGAAAGGCACCACAATCAGCCAAGTGTTGAGTTATTTGATTTTCTGGGGCATTAGTCGCTCTTGTTTGTGACATTTCCCAGTTGGGTGCTCGTTTGCAAGATCATTAATAAGGTTTTCTCGGAGGAATGTTGTTGGGAATGAAGAACATACAGTAGGCCGAAGTTTGGTGCTTTCACTCTGAGGCTCAGGAAGCAGACAGCAGCAGTTAGCAGTTTAAAATGGGAAATAATTCTACACAAAATCTTTGCGTTCGTTCCAAGGCCTCATCTTGTCAATCTGACTTAGACCAAAAGCTTGTATTTTTAAATGAGAAATAAACTGGTTTTGGTACATATGGCCTCCCCCAAACCAGAGAAGTAACCATTTGTTAGTATGGGCCTGTGTTTTTGGTGGCTGTACTCCTGTTACATTAAGGTTGGATATAGCAGGATGTATAACTGGGGGCAAAGGTTGGAGCCTTTGCCATCTGAGGAAGTGCCTCTAATAGTGTAACTGGCTGCTTAACAAGAACAATATGCTATATATTGAATAAAAGAAAACGAAATTAAATAAAGTCAAGGTGACAACACTTAGGCTGGACATTCAGATTGAAGGTTAGACACAATATCACGAATGCCTTTCATTGTGTAAAAAAAAATAGGAAAAGGCACGATGGAAATAAGAAAACTGGAGTATCTAACTTTTTAATATTTCTCTAGTTTGTTACTATTACAAGTTAAATGCTTAAATCCTCTCTATCTTTCAGGTCTGATTTTTTAAAAGTCTGTTTGAGATCAGAAGGGCTTTTTTAGACATATTGTGTCTGCATCCACTTAGCCTATAGTTTTAAAATGAGATGTATTGATCTGACAGAATTGTTTATTTTATAAACCCATATTGATATTCAACCCTTATATGGACCATAACATTGACACAAATATGTGCTGCTAGGATTATAAAAGCTGAGGTTGAAAGATCTATTAGACTCTCAAGTCCTTATCCTTTCCACTATGGAATATAACCCTCTGATAAGAGGACACAGCTGATTTTAGGAAAAAGTAACACTTACATATACTTAGCAGCCAATATACAAATATTAATGTTTGTGACATTTTAAAAAAATATATTCATTGAAGGCCTAACCCCAGGTCTTAATCTATAGTCTAGATTTGTATCCTGATTTCATCTGCAAAACTTCATATTAAAACACCAACAGATTTTTTTTTTTTTTTTTTTTTTGACATTTCAATCTTAACTCAAAAGTTGCATTCTTATAATTAACTTAGACATTTTTGGTTTAAGTGAAATACTTTTGACTGATTTTGTTGCGTTTTCTCTGGCGTTAATATATGCATTCTCATTTAGAGACTGCTAAAAATCAAAACTATTTGAGCAATTTACTTGTTAATTTTAATTTAGACAATATATATTGCTCATTAAAGTAAACCACAGGTCAAAAACCATAAAATAAGGAGATGAGCGTGCATATAAAACTTTCACAGACTTCAGACGATATTGGAAGCGGTATTGTGAGGCACATTCTAGATCAGTGGTTCTTAACCTTTCCAAACTACTGTACCTCAGAGGAGGCATGTAACTTAGTTTCATGGCGCCCCTGTGGCTCCAGGCAATTGCCTTTCTTGCCACCCCCAATACCAGCTCTGCACTTGAAACCCCCAGGTTGAGAAACACTGTTCTAGATGATTTTTAAACTAACATAAACGAAGGTAGACAGGAATTCTACTTCTTCAGCTGAAAATATTTTCTCCTGAGGAGATGGTGTGTCATAGATCAGCAGAGAGATGAAAACTAGGGATTAACACAATCAGAAAATAGATTTTAACACAGTAAGACTTCAAAAACTCAAAACTTAGGCAAGATAATATTTAATTGAGTTATTGAAAGAATCATTTTCTTAATTTTCTCAACTGGCAAAAGATTTGGCATTAAAAAGCATTTTTCATCATTGAAATCTAGAAACAAATATTTAATGCGGTATTAAAGAACATGTTGAGCTAGATAAAGTCTAATTTTCTCAGCACCAATGCAAGTTTTATCTCTGGTCTGGGAACATGCCCAGTTTGGGTTACAAACTCCTTAGCTTATGTGGAAATGTATGCAGTGTTGTAGCTATGTTGGGACAGGATATGAGAGAGACAAGGTGGATAAGGTAATACCGTTTATTGAACCAACATCTGTTGGTGAGAGAGACAAGCTTTCAAGTTTACAAAGAAAGTTAGCCTTTTTCTGGAAATGTTGACATGGCTTCTAGAGCAGCATAGATGCTGCAGCTCTACCTATGTATCTGCTCTGTTGAATGACTGTAATTGACTAGAGTGCTAGGTTTTACTCTTACGGATATGCCGAAAGCTGCCCATTAATACATTTTCTTGATCTATCTATATATACACACACCATAAATTTCGCTATGTTTTAAATGGCCTATTTGATCATGTGGCTGATTTTGAAGGCAGCTTGTGCAAAGAAAACCTTCAGTCTGATGGGCTGTATCAGCAATGAGGATCATTAGTTGGTTGCTTTTTCCAGGTAGCAAAAGTCATAATTGGGCTGAGTTATGAAGAAAGCTCTCAAGTTTAAACAACATTTCACACAAAGTTGTTATGTTATTAATGGCTCCGTTCCAACACAGTCAATGTGTATTTAAAGTGGGTGGTGCTGCCAGGGGCAGCTGCTGTGGTATGCCCTGTATCATTTACACTGGAATTCCGGAAGAGCCCTGAGCTATTAGAGTGTGATGAACCAAATCTGGTATGACTGACACAGCCCCAAAGAGCAAAGAGCATTGTCTGTACTTGGAGTGTAATGCGATTTTCTCTCTCACTGCGGCTTCCGATCACTCTTGTGCACTGTGAAATTACGGTATACGGCCAGCCAATTAAACGTATTGCAGAGCAATCCCCCATTCTGTGTGCTGATTGTATTTCTGCTGGGGTGGGGTGTCTCTGTGGTCACGCTCTCCGCCTCCCATTTGAGGTTTGGCAAGAAAACGAAACTCGCAGTTAAGCATTTTACTCATATTTTAAAATGTCAATCGCCTTTATTGCCCATTGACCCCCTTTACATCCTGGTTGGCTGCAGAGTCCAAATAGAAACAAGCCACAGGGGCTGGACCTATTCTCCTGCTCCCCCAAGATGGGCTGTCTCCAGCTCAGGGACATCTGTGAGTATGGGGAGGAAGGAATCTTGCCCTACCGCTCCTTGTGCTGTATTTGTGTGCACAGAACCGGTCTCGTACCACAGCTGTAGCTGGCGCCCCTTTTACAGACACTCAGTCCCTTTAAAAGAAGTTTTACATGCACGTGTATCCTCTTCAGTAGAAGCTGCAGTGTCTGTCCTCTGTTGTGCCCCCATCCTGTGTGGTTTAAGATGAGGTGAATATGTCAGGGTGGTTTTTAAACAAGGCGGGCCTACAGGTTGTACAGCCTGAGAAGTGCTTTGGGAATAGCTGGAAGTGAAAAGGGCTGTATAAATTTATAACATTCATTAAGCACTGCCATTTCAGAATAGGTTTCTAGAACAAGATTGTCAAGTTGCCCTTGGGACTGTCTGTATTGCATACATCCCTGCTGAAAAATAGCCAGCGTTGGGATTGAGGGTGACAACCAACTGTTGCAGGGCATGGAGGGGAATTTCTAGCTTGAGGACTCCAGAGCAAAATCCTGACCCTAGAGGAGTCCCATGTTATCCTCAGTGTACGTTCAGACCATCCGTGACACCATTTGTTTCACCGTCTCCTCTGAAAGAGACCTGCATGTTTAATCAGTGCATGCTCTTTGGAAAGAGGAAGTACTGAGTCAGTTTCTGCAGTAGTTAGTATTCGAGGTGCAGGAAGCAGCATGGCTTTCTGTAACTGCAAAGGGCTGAGAAATGGAGAGAGCCTTAGGAGTTGTGTGTCAGGATTGCCCGCATCACAGGCATTATAGACCGTGTTCTTTGGCATTTGGGCAGAGACACACCCTATTAAGAGAACACCTTTGCTGGCTAGACATGAAAAGTCATTGACACTGACCTCTAGGCAGGCCAGCCATGTGTTCCATGTTCAGCCAAGAAGAGCACTGTCATACTGGATTCTCTTGAGTGAGTAACAGAAAGGGAATGTGCTGCATCTGAGACACAGGCAGAGTTCAACCCAAACACACACTGATACCAGGAAGGGAGAGTTACTAAGAGTGTCTTTTTTAATAATCAGTGTGACAGCCGAGCTAATGGAGTCTTTAACTTTTCATTTGCTAATGAAATTAAAATATAGGTTATAAGAGAGAGCGTGCTTTTCATTTCATCGGTTGACTTAAACATCACATAACGTTGTGCGTGGTCAGGTTGGCAAACACTAATCTTCCAAGAAGGGGTGGAAAGTGAGTCTTGTCCTCTTTAAAGGCTGCTTTTTGTGTATCTATAGGCACACTGAGTGTTTCCAAGACATCTCATCAAATCAAGAATGTAATAAGGTTTGTTTGTTTGTTTGATTTTTGTTTTCAAATTGGTTGCTGTGCTGATGTTTAAGCTTTTGAATGAATTCAGCTTAATGAAGGTGCTTTATTAAATCCGTGGGCTGTTTTTTAAAAAAAGCCACTGGAAAAGTTGAGTTATTAGGAAATAGCTTTAGATTACTAGATGTAATTGATACTACCAGTATTGTACTCCTGGGATGTAGGTGAGTCTAACTATTCATCTTTATTTTTATGTAGGAGTCCCACTGTATAATGATATGAAGAATCTCCAAGATGTGCCTTTCAGGGCAGTTGTGTTGTACATAGGTAGTAAGTGTCCATATGCTGTTGGCTTTATGCCTTAGATTGCTATCTGAGGCATACAATAACTGCCCCAGTATGTACTACTACAGGCTTCATTTATTAAATAATTCTGGGAACTTGGCTTGTTTAAATATAATGTTTAATAGCTGAAAAATTGTTATTGGAGACCTTAAAGACATGATAAAAATGTACCAGTCCAAAGATTTGTAATAATGATAAACAATAATAAATGGTTAATAAGGAATATTAGATAATGAATAATATTTATTAGTTACTAAGATAGACTTACAGTAGCAACTATGGACTTACAGCAGAGATCAAGGACCTACTGTGTAAACACACAGTCCCTAACCTGAAGGATGTGGTCTAAATACTTACCAACCTTGCGCCATGATGACTGACAGTGGAGATATCAATAGATATAGATAATATCCTTGTTCCTGACAAGTCAAGTTTTGTAAGGCTGGGTTATCAGGTATTTTAAACCTAATTAAAATGTTATTCCTCCTGAATTCCTAGTCAACTTCTGACTCCTTCATAATTTTGGAGCACTTCCTGTTTTCATAAGTGTATTCTGTAATTACCAGCACACTGGGAAATCCTGTTTCATGGAGAACTAGGATAATCCTACCAGGCATGATCTTGTCTTCATGAATGCATGTATATCATGTTGTTAAAATCTAGAACACCAGCTCTGAGGGTGGTGGGGAAGGATTTATAACACAGTACCTCTAGGACAGGGGTGGCCAACCAGTCAGAGACAAAGAGCCGAAAGAGCCACATTTACCTTTTCAGTTTCCCCTCGTCTCTTATCCTCCTTGGAAAAGCTTGTCAATTTCAAAGAGCCGCATGCAAAGAGCCGGGAGCCGCATTTGTATGACCAAAGAGCCGCATGCAGCTCGCGAGCGGTGGGTTAGCCATCCCCGCTCTAGGAGTACCCGACACAGTGCCCAACTGGAATAGGGCTAACTTTGCTTTGTTTTTGTTTTATAAAATATGAAGAGTACAGCAGTAGACAGTAGAAACTGACAGACATATTTCATATAATTTTGAGGTAGATTACTTGACGATTTAGACTTCATTCTAGATACAGTGAGTCTTCCATGTGTTCTTATTGATTTTCATAAGTAATTGACAGCTGTTAAACAGCTCATTGGAAACACTAAAAATTGTCTGATGAAAACAGAAAGGGTGCAGCAGAAGAGGCAGGGTGCAATAGATTGTGTGTGTTACTCCTCAGCAGAGGATGCTGAGATCGTATCCTTCATGCTTACACATAAATCACAGTGAACATGCTTGTGTTGAGAGTTTATACTGCGCCTCGCACGTTACGGTCCTGCTACATGGCTGGGGCTTCTAGGTGCTACTGCAATTCAAATAATAACAGGAAAATCTCTGATTGGGGAGCAGATGCTCTTGAATACAGCATGAAATACTAGCCTGACAGAGAAGTAATTCATGATTTACTTGCTGTTTTATGCTGAGTTTAATCCAATCTCCTTTATCAAAATATTGCTCTGCTCTTCAAACAGCGAGTGGACTTGCATACTACAAATGCTTCATATCTGGGCATGGCAGGGAATGTTAAACATGGCATTCCAATTTTTCTTTTCTCTTTCCTTGTTTTATAGTGTGCATACACACTGTAGCACTGTACAAAACTTGACTGTCATTTTGTGAATTGGGTCCTTTTTGCCTCCCCATGTAATGAGATTCCATACCAATTACACAATCGTTACATTTAAAATTTGGTGTTTATCCCCACCTAGAAAGGGAGAAACCCAAGCATTACTTCTCATTGTCCAACTAGTCAGTAGTTCAAGGGCACATTATATTTAGTCCACCCTTCCAAGAATAGCCATCATTTCCCAGATCGATACCTGGAATATATGTACCAATTACTCTTACAGATTTACTTTGCAGCTTCCACACATTAAACCATATTACTAGAAGGTCAGCTGGTGATTTCAGGTGTGTGAATGTTTCCTGTTTTCCGATATAAGATGAGTTTGCATCTCTAAAAAGTTGCAAACACATACTGTGACCTGGTAAAACAGCACGTGGATGCTATTTTTTTAAACCTAGTGTTATGTCTTGTACTTTCATAGCCGCAAGAAGGATCTATGAGATGGGGATTCATTTATAAAAAAGCATTTATTGTGCAGCTATCTTAGCAGAGGATTTACTAGTGTACTTTATTCCATTACTGAAAATTATGGGGGTTTAAATTGCTTAAACCCAGCCATGGATTTTTTTTATTTCCATTATTCCTTAGGAAGCATGTTAATGGGTTAAACATTGTTAATATAAGGCAACAAGCCAATAATGTGGGCAGGTGAGATTCTCAAAAAAAATAAAAACATTTGAATTGTTTCGACCTTTATGCATACTGAGCTGTTGCCCTCCTCTATTTCTTACAGTTGAGTAACTTTCTAAAAAATATGTGTATATTGGCATTTGTGGTATCGAATTGATTTCTGTGTTGATAACATTTTAGCTGTAGTTGAGATTGAGTTTTTAATCTGTTTCAGTTGTTGAAGGCGGTGAATTTCTTATTAATTGTGTATGGTGGCCTTTTTCCAACAGGGTCTTTCTGAAAGGTTCCTGAGCCGCCTCTCTTGGTAGAAACTCCTTAATCCCCGTGTTTATTTTGAGAATTACACAAATTTCATTTGGACTAGCAAAAACCTTGCCTTGTTCAAACAAAGGCAGCAGCCCAGCAGTTACGATTTTTGTCTTTTGCACAAGTGCCTCCAGGAGAGCCGAAGGTATTAATATGCAGTGACACAAAGTATTGTCACATGATAAAATGTATCAATTCTGAGCCCCACAAATATCTCTGGTCTCACTTCAGCATGAAGGCAAAAGAGTTCCCTTTAGCTTGAGTGAGTTCAGAGATAAACTTCAGTGTAACAAAATGTATTTCCCTGGAAATGGTGGTGCTGCACTTAGTGTGTGACTCTCTTATCTGCGTCTCACGTGTTGGCGTTATTAGTCAATTTAATTTGAGAAAATGCCAAGTCTATTTACTGATTAGATGAATGTTATGGAGAGGGCAAGGGTTGGAGGAGTACTGACGCCTGGCTTTCCTTTATGGGTGCATACCAATCTGATTCTGTTCAATGAGATAATTTGTCAAATGCTTTTTTTTTTTCATGCAGATAAGCCTCAAGTGCGGGTTTTGCTGAATTACCCACTGCAAGGTCTAACGAGAGAAGGGGAGCCACTCGAACTAACGTGCACAGCTCTTGGAAAGCCACAGTAAGTTCAGGACTTCAAAGGCTTGAACAGATCACCCAGTGCCCATTATGTCATGTATAGAAAGGTAGTTTGCACGCACTCAGCCTACCTCCTTAGTGTGCGAAGCTAATATGAGATACTCAGCTGAGAAAATAGTTTAGCCCTGAAAACAGTGAGTGCTGAAGGGGAATGTGATTCTGAACATCAGCTAAAATGTGAAGACCTTGATTTTTAACCCGTATCCATTTTGATATAAGTGATAGTGGGAAATGTCTCCTCTCAAAGCTCCAAATAGAGCTTTTTCACACCTGGGCACATAAGAAGCAACTCTGTGCTTTGTGGAATGACTGGCAGTAAACGCTCTCTAATGCAAAGGGAAATAGAGTAAATTTTGTTATGGATGCCACGTGACAGTAAATTCCTTCAGGGAATGGCTTAGATGGCAATTGGTTTGTAATGAATCTGCAAAATCCAGGCCATTGACTACTTACTGAATCCTGCAAAGGTGTAGGTATGACTAAGTAATGATGGCACCAGGGAATCCTGCACATTAGAGATGGAGTGGAACTGTAAGGTTAGGCGGCCTTTCCCTGTCTGTATATGATAGTTCGGGGGTGGAGGGGTTGTTGTTTTTTGTTGTTGCGTAGGTTCCAGAGAGGATTTTGTCCCTTTTTCCTTGTGATGCTGCTATTTTACAGCTTACTGGATTGTATCCCAGGAAAAATTTTGTGACAAAGTGTAAAATTTCCCCTTTATTTTCATGCCATTAGTTCTAGTTGAACCCTTGTAGCCGCCTTAAATAATTCCTCTTCAGTTTTGGGTTTCCGTGTGTTTGTAGATTGTTAATATGTTTGCACTCTTATTAGTCTCTGAACCTAGCTTTTTCTCTTCCTTACTTAGCCCACATCTACACTGCAAGCTAGGGGTGTGATCCCTCCGCTCGGGTACACATTCTCCTACTAGTTCAATGAGTTCTAAAGCAAGTATAAATAGTAGTGTAGCGGCAGTAGCATGGGCAGTAGCAGTGAAACACTCCTGAAAGAGGTGGGTCCCATCCTGCCACTGCCCATGGTACCATGGCTACACTATTCTTTATGCTCATGCTAGCTGGAATGGAACTATCACAAGTATGTGTATGCGAGCTGGGGAATCAGATCTCTAGCTCATAGTGTAGATGAAGGGTTATTCTCAATCATCTTCATTACGTTTCTCTGAACTTCCTGCAATTTTCTGGTAATCTGTCCAGAACTGAAGAGGTTATTCTGAGTATAGTTGTACTTTAAAACTCCCAATCTAAATAGCTGTATCTCCAGGGCAGCAACGTGAGCTCAGAAATGCAGTGGTCCTCCTACTGCCATCTTGCATACTAAATTCACATCTAGCTTGTTACCCCTCCTCAATATTACTGTTTTCTCAGCTTCCTCTCCCCCATTCAGAGTTTGAATTTGAGTCCTTCCCCCAGCTATTAACTTGCATATTCCCCGTTGACTCTCATGTTTATGGTTTCTGTTCCCATGTTTCTAATTTCCCTATGCCCCCTTTGTATTTTTCTGTCCTCATTGGTGACTGCACCTCTTGCTCATTTAGTATCATCTGTGAATTTAATGAGCATATCATTTACTCCCTTTTCCAGATGATTAACGTTCAATAAGATTAAAACTAAACTTGACCCTTGTAGTACCCTCATTAAACACTTGTCCCAATGTCTGTCTCCTAACTTTATTAGGTGCCTCTGTGATGATGGTAACACTGTTTTTATATAGTGTGTTTCATCTGTGCATCTGAAAGAATTTACATCAAAATATAGTCTTTAAGGGTAACTGCCTAGGTTAATTTGTTCTAGAAATACAGTTTTCATAAAAGCTTATTTTTTCAAAAAATTAATATTAACAGGAATGTTTCCTTGATATCTTTATTCCAGTGGATTTTTTTTTTTAAATAACTATTCCTCTGCAATATTTGCAACCCAAACATTCTGACATTGTGGAGTTACATTAGAACCTGAAAAATAAGGTTAGACACTGTCTTTTTGTGACTAGTTACGCACTCGTCCATCTTCATTGTCTAAACTTAGACAAAACCAAAAACTAAACAAATCTAAATGGTGACCAGTAAGTAAGATTTTAAAAATTCCTTCTATTTAGTGATCTAAGGTGTTACAGGTAATGAAATTATATCATTTTGGAGCATCCAAATTGCCACCACTGTACATGAACTCATAGGAGATGTATCTGCTATCCCACAAGTTTACAGTCTACACATTTTTTGTATAACATTTTTAATGATGTGTAATCTAACTGTGCCCCTTTCACAGTAGAATTCACTTATTTGGACACACTCTTGCCTGATTTAAAATTTGCTGTCTGTCAGAATCTTCTGATGACCTCTGCACGCTTGAAATGTACAAGCCTATGGCAAAAGGGTAAGAGATGCTGGGTGCCTCATGTTTTGGTTGTCCCACTTGTGACACTGTAGAGGTGCCTGATTTTCAGACAGCACTGAACACCAACTCCATTAAAGTCGGATCTCGTCAAGGTAAGCTCCAAAAATTGAGACTCCCAAAGTCACTAGTCAGTTTAGAAAATCAAGGCCAATAGCATCAAAACCTGGCCCTGCAACGCTAAGATTAAACTTACCCACACTGCCAAATAACTGAAACTCTACATTTGACCTATTTTAATAACACCTAATTTGTATATAGAGGTTTACGTACTTTAACTAAGTTTCACAGATGCCTGTGAGTTAGGTAAGCAATTTTCTTCATTTTACAGATCAGGAAACTGAGGCACACAATGGTTAGCCTTTGCCCAAAACCACACAGTGAATTGATGACAAACAGGAGATCCAAATGCAGGAGTTCCTGCTGCTCAGTCCCAAGATGATTCCCCTCTGTCACTTCCATTTGTATTGTCTGGTGGGGAATTTCCAGGTTCTAAATACCTATTTTCTTCACAAAAGTCCATCACTTGGCCACTGCAAAAAGCCCGATCTTTTGGGGGACCCTCAGAAATGGCATAAGCTCCGTCTTCTGGCTCTGCAACGGGAGACATCTAACACATCTTATCCCCAGAATTGGGCTGATTTAAGAATACTTGACTCTCTTAGGTAACCTTTCATCCAACCTTGAAGTACTTTCCAAATCGCTAAGTACTCCAAAATCCAGATGAGGTAGATAGATAGTGGTATATCCATTTTACAGATGGGATACTAAAGTACCACCAAATGACCCAAGTTGCTCAGGGTCCAGCAGTGAGAAAGAGTTCTGAAGAGAACTACTACATTAGTGCTTTTTCTCTAAGCACTGGTCCGTATTTCTTCCGTTGTAAGTGCGTGGCTCTGTGGAGGCAATACCTTCTAGCAAAATTTCCCCCTTGTCAAAACTTTGGCTTCTGCTCTTGCCAAAGAAATCCCAACTTTTCTTCCATCTCTGGGTTTTTTTTTAACCCTCCCCTCACATTGTAGGCTAATTAGGAGCGCATCTTTTTTCCCAAAAGGCAGAACCAAATTTGAGGAGGATCTTAAATGCTTCACCACCTCCATTAAAAACCTAAATTGGAGTAAATTGAACACAACACAAATTCCTTACTTGGAAAAAAATAAATACTATGGCACCTAATGCCACAGCAGAGGGACAAGCAGTGCATTTCTTTTTGTTGCATTGATAGTACTGCATCTACACTAATTCTTTTCATTTAGTCATGTTGATAGGAGTGTATGCATGAAAACGTGTCACTCTGCAGATCTCTATCTTGGTAGGTTACTTGTGTGTTTTGCCAAGGTGTGGCGTACAATCAAAAGGGTAACATTAATTTGCTGTTAAATATTCTCTCCCGTATCCTGTCCAGCACTAGGACAGGAGTTCTGTTTGCCAAGCAGCCCATTGGCCACTGCCTTCAAATGTGACACATGTGATACTAATTTTTAAGTTACTTTACTGGATCATGGTGACATACCCAGTTGCTATTGTTTTTAGATGCAGTTTAAAGCTTTTAATGTATCCTGCTATGATTTGAATAACTATTAGTCAGACAAAATATCTGGTTCATAGATATTTCACTGCCCATTGAGACTGTTAGAATTGATAGAAAGTTTAGGCTGGTGCTTCTCATCTGTCTCCTTTGCATCAGAAATGTTGTCTCACTTCTGTTTAGATAATGTTCTGGAGTTTGCTTGGTTTTTTTTTTTTTCTCCCCATTACTCCTCAGAAGAGCAGTTTTCCAGTTGTCTGAGAGGTACAATATATTTTTTTCTTTCTTAGCGTGGTGACGAATGTTTCCTCGATTCCAAATATTGTATTGATGTGTTCTTTGTACGTTTAATGAAAAAGTCAGTGATCATCTTACTGCCATTGTGAGACCTACAAAAACAACAGTTGTTCCCTCCACTGACTGTAGAAACTTCCTTGTTCCCTGAGCTCCGTAACTATTACGTTCGTTGTTGTTCTATTATCAACAGATGAGAAAACAGACTGCCAAATGGAAAAAGGGTAATTAGGGGTGGGGAGAAGAGAGGCAATGTTGTTTTCCAGCTGCTAAAATGGTATTAACAAACAGCAGAGACAAAAACGTTGCAAATGAGTCAACTGTGTCCCTTTTCAAAGCTGTTCAAACTTGCTAAAATGTATCAATTTTGTTAATTTAACATGTGTTTTTAGAATCAAATGATACTGACATTTAATTCATACTTAAAGAGCTATTGTATATTCAGTATAGCCGATTGACCATAGGCCTCAAGGCTTTGAGTTGGTGGGCTTTTTCCCCCTAATTAATGAGATAATTAACTTTTGCTGAGGTCTGTCCTTCATGGATTGGTGTGAAACTGCACAGCAAGGAAAAAAATATTAATCTCACAGGGAATAGTCTCCAGTTGGTATAGGATAAATTGTAAGTAATAAAACTCCTTCAGTATGTGGGGCATGAGTGGTTCAAAAGCAAATGAAGAGAGCATCCACTAATGCTCTGTCTAGATTGACAGCGGCAGATTTGCCGCCGTCAGATCGATTTATCCGGATTGATTGAGTGGAAGTGGAGACCCGCCCAATTGACCCGGAAATTGATGCTATTAATCCACCTCCGCCAGGTGGAGTAACGCTGCGTCGACGAGAGCTCATTTCCCGTCGGCGCAGCGAACTGAAGACGCCGCGGTAAGTAGGAGTTAGAAAGTCAACAGGAGATAGGCAAACTACTCTACATAGCTTGCCTATCTCTCGTAGACTGCCGCCAAATTTGGCAGCAAGTGTAGACATAGTCTCGATGATGCATCTTATTCAGGAAGGTCAAGTATTTCATGTCATTTCCTTATATTGTCTCTTGGTACGATCGTCTTGTCTGTCATGTGATATAGTATTTGGATGTGGATGAAATGTTGAAAACATCAACTTGATTGTCGCAATTAGTAATGCAATTGTTTTTTTCCTCCTCCTCCATAGGCCTACGGACATGAAATGGTTAAGAATAGATGATGAGATGCCTCAACACGTTGTAGTGTCGGGTTCAAACCTTCTCATTAGTAACCTAAACAAAACAGATAACGGTACATACCGCTGTGAGGCTTCAAATGCGGTGGGGAAATCACATGCGGATTACATGCTGTTTGTATACGGTACGTGAGAAAAAACACCATTCTACTAGACTCATTGACACCCAATTGCTACATACCACTCTCTAAAAGCTTTTGAAATAGTAAACATTTTGCTTAAAGCTGGAATTTCTGATAGCATCCAACCCATCCTCTCATTATATTAGGGGGTGCTAGTAAACCATTTCTTTCATTCTTTTCCCCTGATGCTAACCTCAATGCAGAACCTCTTACTTTCAAAGTCCAGTAAGTGACTATTTCTGGGAGCTGTCATTGTGAGCTTGCCACAGAGGTGGAATGTATTGTAAGATGCAAGATAGGAAAAAATTAGGGCAGAAGTTGGAGGAGTGTGCGGGGACATGGGAGATAGGATGGGCAGCTTGTGTTGTCCTCTCTGACAGTCCCGAATATTGTGGGACGGTTCCTCAGTTCATTTTTCTGTGGGGTCTTATCTAATCTGCTGTGCGATATCTGCAGCAATGATACAGGATTTAGCAAGTTAAATTACTGAAGAATCAGCAAGCATATCCAGATAATTACAAACCAGTAAATAAGCTGGAGGAATGAGATGTCTTAAACGTATCTATGGCTGCCAAACAGACACTAAAACATGCCTCAGTATCTTTTTGAAGTGCTATTAAGTACCTACTTTAATTCTTCAGTTCCTCTGCATTATTTTACCATCGCTTTAAACCTTGTTGTGCTCTTGTCATGGAGGTCGTGCATACAGTGAAGATTCAGTAGACACTTGAAGAATGATCTCCAGTCTAATTACGAACAACTCCCGTGGGCTACATGTGTAAGGCTGGTTCTTTAGGAAGACTTCAGATGCATGTTTTTTTCCCTGCATTATATAAATGGTGCAACGCCTAGTGTGTGCAGGTGGAGTGGACAGTTTCTAAGGAGAGTTCAACGTAAGAGCAAGTATTGATAAGTGATGTCATTTGAAGGATTTTTTTTGCCAGCTTGCTCAGCTTCAAAATGAAATTTCATTTCATAAGACACACATCCATGTTTCAGCGTAATTTCTGTTCTCTCAGTCTGGTGGTGTGAAGGGGCATTCGCACTGATGTTTTTTCCTTAGAGCAGCAGCCAGTGACCTCCATACTAATAACAACACGGGAACATGTGAAACAAGGCATGATTATTTCATCAATACACTTACTGATCTCTCATTTTCTGTATATTGTCCTAAACATCATAACTAAGGAGTTCGTTTGAAACTAGAACTATGCAACATAATAAAACCAAACAACAATAAAAAGCCTTTCCATTCCTTGGCTAGCTTTATATACTACTTGTCCCCTAAATGAGGATTTTAAACAAAATTTAATAGATATTAAATGATCTGGTCTCAGTCTTGTTCCTAGTGTGTTTATCTTGGAAACAGCCAACATAAATGGCTCTAGTTGGAATCTCTGGCCTTTTCAGTAGTCAGACCAAGGACTCAATGTACGCTGGAAACTGCAAACACACTATCACTGATTTTGCTGTCTCTGTTGGGTCAACAAGAAGTTTGGTGTCCAGGACTGTCAAAGCTGCACCTCTCATCGCCACATTCAATTCACAGGAAAAGACTGCAATTAAATTATTTTAAAAGAAATAAAAATCCCAAGGATTTTTAGCCCATGCAGTTGGTGCATTCATATGATAGCCATGTAGGCATGGTTGACAGATTTTCTGGTCTGTCAGGGATCCATGGTAAAGTAACTCTTATACATCCCATCACAGCAAGATTCAGTGAGGTCAGAAGTGCCCCAGTAGGACTCGATACTCTATTTGTAGAAACGAATCCCTTGACTATGCATGTTCAGCTCAGGAATTCAGAGCTGTTGTTTTAATGAGTGGATTCCTCGTGACTCTATTCTGTAGTGCCCTGGTTCAAACGTAGCCCAAGTCAGCATTAAGGAATACAAGAACTATGCTGGGTCCTGTGTGAAAACGAGTCAACAATCTCAGTCCACTTCTTAATAAAGCATTCGCACCTCATAAGCCATCATCATCATGTTGGACACCTTTCCTCAGTAGAGAACAAAAGGATAGGATGGGCATGGAAACTGACCTGTAGCAGTGGCATCTACAAGTCTAACGCAAAATGTATTGAAAAGTTTCCCTCCACCTGTTCCATGGATAAGTAGGACTTATTCTCCTGGGGTGTCAGTACAGGACTTTGCAACAGCACCAAATTCACCTTAAAAGAGTGAATAAGAAAATAATGTGATTATTCTGTCAAATCACTCCATGTCTTAACAAGCCCCTTAATAGTTATCTGATGCTATAGAGTGTAATGACTGCAGAAGAGCTGTGACTATCTGACATGTCAGCCCTACTCCACTTCATCAAGATTAATCTCCTTATAAAATTAATATACACATATGTTTAAATAGCATTGTCTAAGAGACTTCCGCCAACAAAGTGATTGCCGCTGTACTATCCTTAGCATCCCCTAGCATTCTGCTGACTTGTTATAAGGATGTCTAATCACATACAAGATAATATAAATGGGAAACATTGTTGCCTAGAAATTGATTTCACACTGGGAGTGACCAGAAACATTTTCTAGAAATCTCTAGTGTGATTAACACATGAGATGAGACAATCATCTCTCCCACTCAGTAGCGACAAAACTGTCAGTTGTCGTTTCCCTTGGTGGAGACAGTGAAACAAAATTCAGTTTGTTTCCATCCTTCTGAATGACAAAGGTTGGTGGTTTTCTTTTCATGCTTTAGTTCTCTCTGTCTCCACTGGTAATACGGAAACATCAGTGTAGCACCTCGTCAGCCTATCCCAGGTTAGGCAAATGATGAAGAAAGGATCTAATAAAGATATGGACCCAGATATTGCAGCTGCAGGAGAAGGACAAAATGTTTAAAGACATTCTTCATGAATGATCATTTTCTTTTAGCCGACTTCACAATGAAGCTAACTCCAAGGTGATGTTTCTTAACTTTCAGGAAGTTGTACTGAACACAATAAAGGTGCAGCATATAATTAAAGTTTGGATGTATTAATTAGAGAATTTGAGAGCTCACTTGGAGATAAAAGAGTAGCGGATGTGTCAGTGATGAAAAGTTGACATGCTTTAGATAAAATTTAAAATCAAAAGCCTATGAACTGTTTCATGCTCTATTATTGCAGAATGATTCCTTAGTTCAAAGTCTTGCTGACTACTTAACACATTCAGTTTGATCATTTTTGGGCATTGATATACATATAATTTTTTTCTTTCACGTCTTTTCTCATTTTTCCTCCCTCCCCAAGTAACTTTTATGAAGATATGGCACTCTATCTGGTATAAATATTTTATACTGTATAGCATAGCACTGTTTGGTGGCTTTAACAGGTCATGTCTTCTATAAATTCTTTGTAAAGAAAAAAACTCTTCAGTTTTCTGTTTTTGTCATCAAGGATGTGATATTAACAAAAGCTAGGACAGCATTAAAATATTGATATTTATAAGTCACAAAGATATTGATTTTAAAAAAAGTCTCAATAAAATTTTGCATGACTTGAACTTGATATTTAGTAGTGACATTCTCATTTCTTTGTATTTATTGCTAGCTTAGAAGTAGTTTTACATCCTGCTGAGATGTATTGATGGAGAAAGAATAATGAAGTTACCAGTTCTGGAAAAAGAGAATGAGAAATACTCGTCTTCGGTGGATACTTAGTCTGTTAAGCGCAGCAGGAACTCCCCCTTCCCCACCAGAATTTTCAAATATAAATGTAGAAAAATGACAAAACACCATTGTCTTTCTTTGTACATAGTAAACTGTCCTTGTCACAGGAAGTTTGTGCTTTGTTTTTCTTATAGCTCTTCCATTCCATCTCTATCTCCCATCAATGACTAATTTGTGCTAGGTTTTATTTTTTTTAGCATTTATAGATGACAGAATGAGAGAGAAATTGCAGGCCAGATCCTTTTGCTGGCATAAGTCTGTGTATAGCTCCATTGCAATCAATGCAGCTATGCCACTTTACAGCAGCTGGGGTCTGGCTCTGTCTTTAAAGCCCACTGGAAAGTTTGCCCCCTGATTTTAGGGGAGGTAAAGACATCAAACAGTCATGCTGCTTTTCAATGTCCTTGTTTCTCTCTCTTATCATTGTTGATCATTGTTGTGTTCTGCTTGTTTTTCTTAATTTGCTTTTTTATTTTCCTTTTTATTTTTTATCCAGATCCCCCCACAACTATCCCTCCTCCCACAACAACCACCACCACCACCACCCCTACCACCATCACAGGTATGGTACCTACATAACCATTGGAAATGTCCTTAATGTGTATTGTCTTTTATGTCTATAAACACAGTTTGAAGCCTGAGGAAAAAATTTTTTAAAAAATCACTTCAATTTTTTTCATAAAATACAATTTTTGAACTGGGGTGTTTAAAATCTGGAGGCTCAAGAAGTTAGACAGTCCTTACTGCAGATGTTCTTGGAACATGGTAACTGACATGTCAGAAAAGACTAACAGTCCATTTAGTCCAGTACTGGTGGATAATATTGGATACCTCAAATGAAGGTGTAAACACCCCCATAGCACATCTAACATTGGGAAGCAAGTGTTAAATATCTTGCTCTCCCCAGTCGACATCAATTTCTGAGCAATTTGTGCCTGAAAGCATGAAGTTTATTGTCTGTAGCTTTATCCAACTAGCATGACTACAGATGCTATTCTTATTCACAGATTTTTCATCTATTTCTGAATCTTAACAAAACAAGCTATCCTGCAACAATAATCACACCACCTACCTCTTGCATATGAGCCCACGAGTCAATACTAAAGAGAATATTCCTTTCTCCAAATTGCCTTTTAATTTTTAATACCTGTATTCTGGGACAAGGTAAATAGGAGCACCCAATTTACCATAATACACCACTCATTATCTTTCCTATATCCATCACATCACTTCTGGCTTCTCTCCATAGTAACTAGATCGGTCTGCCCAGTCACTCCTCATAAGGGACGCTTTTCTGGTTCCCCTGCTTAGCTGCAGTGCCTCTGCTCATTTTTATTTCCATTTCCTGGATTTCTCTATTTCAGCTACATCTTTTTGTTTGTTTTTTTGAGATAGAAGTGACACACCGACTACAATACTGAAAGTGAGAATGCACCATCGATTTGTCCAGTGGCATAATATTTCCTGTATTATACTCCATCCCCTTCATAAAGCAGCATAACATTTTATTTATCTTTGTGACCATCACTGTGCCTTCACTTAGCTGACTTTAACTATCCTACATTCCCACTCCCGTTCCCATGTGATTTTCCAACTAAATCAGAACTCGCTGGCATAAACAAGTAATTTAAAATCTTCCTTCCGAAGTGCCTTAACATGCTCTTGTCCACAGTGTTTAATCTGCCATTGTGTTGTCCAGATTTTGCCATGTCTCTGTCTTCTTCCTTCCAGGTTGTAAATAAATACATTGAACTCCACCCTCTTACTAATGAACCTCGGAACACGCTGGTATTAACTTTTTCCCACCTTGAGACCTGAACATTTATTACAGTTTTTATCTTTTAACCACTTTTTATTCCATAATGTGTCTTAACCTCTTGCCTAATTTTTTTCAAAGTTTCCTTCAGAGCCTTTTGTGGAGAGATTGTATCAAATGTCTCTCAGTCCAAAGGAATGCTATACCATGTTCTTTATCCATTGTTTTGTTAATGCTTTCAAAGAACTCTAAATGATTACAGAAGATAACTTACCCTTACAGGAACCAAGATGCTTTGGCCCTATTACATTATATTCATGTGGTACTTTGAAACAATAATGATTTTCTCATCTCTTTTCCCTGGAAATGAAGTAAGTATTGCTAGCATGTAATTTTTGGCCAAACTCATAGTATCTTTTGTATAGATGGGTACTCTGCTAAGCTATCCTTCTGCACTCGATAGCATAGCTATTTTTCATAATAAATGACATGTCGTTTTGTAGCTCAAATGCTTTAATCATTGCTAGCGTCCAGGCCTATAATAAGGCATCTTAGGCAATCTCCGTGCTGATTCTAAAGATTTTAATTCTCCAACTTCTCCTTTTGGGTGCTTCTAGCTTCCTCACTCCTCTTTTTTTCATAGAGAAAAGTTACCCTTCTTAAAACTAAATATCACTGGGTCTTGGTATGACTCCCCCTTAATTGATGTTGAACTTGGTTATGTTACATCCACTGCTATTTAGTGGCTTGACCCTATTACTGATGCTTGCAGATTATTTGATATTCTGCATTCACCATTCATGCTTTGATGGCGAGACTGTTGCAGCACCCTCACTACTAAATCTGTGCTCTTATGAGTTGGTGTTTGTAGCCATACAAATTCATAGTCCTTCCCCCACAGATCTGCTCTGATCGTAAATCTACAGGCCGCCTCACCCCAGTGATCCAGTCTGCCTTCCGCAATTTTCAGTCTCAGTCATTATTCAAAATGCACATAGCACCGCTGGTGTGCTAGCTGGTCCATGCCCTTCTCTCAAGTTTCCCTATTGTCCTTCCTCTGTAATCTGCCTTCTCCTCCCATATAACATTCCCTGTCAGCTGACCCTGTCTATGGAGCATTTCAGGGAACGTTATTGTAGTGGCCCTTGGCCCTGATGATAATCCTAATAATCTAAATTTAGCTCCCAGGATTTCTCTCATATTGTTCACTTATGGTTGACAGACACATCAAGACCATAAGATCTTCTTCAGACTGTGTGTGAGAGTCATCCACATGCCTGGTGAGATCTGACAACCACTTATAACGGGCAAGTCATTGGTATCTTATGATTCTTGCAGCGATCACACACCCAACTGCGCCTGTTCTTGATGACAGAATCCCCTCTCCTCTTACCTCTCTAGTGATTAAAACAGGGGTGGGTTCCTTCTTCTGAGGGGGATTTAGTCAGCGCTGGAGGAGTTATCGTCCTCCTCCTTTGGAAGGGAAAAAGCTTCTAAGATTTTTACCCACCTCTTCTTCCATGGAGATCTTCCATCCAAACACACCAGCTTCCTTGACTGGAGGTCCAAGTGGTGAGTCTGGTGTACTACGGTGCAATTGTACTCTTAAAAATGGCTATATAATAGGCTTCCACGTTTGTCTCAGTGACTTGCAGATTGAAATTACTTCATTCACAAGTGGAAAGGTAGCTTTCTAATTGCCAGCCCGGCAAAAGCACTCTGGGATATGTAAGGTCAATCTGGACTCTCGCTTTCCACACATCATTGCCAGTACTAGGGAACCTACAACAGGAATTCTGGTGTTAATCCATGTGGCATGGGCCAGAATTCCAGTTCCTTTGCCCATTGCTATACTAGTTCTGCAGTACTAAACAGCAGGGAAAGATAAAGAAAACTGACTTTTTTCACTAAAGTAAGCAGTTACAACTTCAGATCGGCAGGGGGCAGATGTATTGAGTAAGAAGGGAGGCAATTTTGTATAATTACTTTTCTGACCAAAGAAGTCTCTATTTGGGTTTAGCTTTAAATGTTTTACACGTATTCATCCACCAGTTAAGCAGACTTTGCCTCGGAGGTGAATTGAGGCTCTGTGTCGGTTGCTGGTGACACTAGACTCTCTAGCAAATGTTTCCTCTGCAGTCTGTGCAACAATCTGGGTGCCCGCACCCCAAACCTTTTCTGCGTAGCAGCCATGTGAAAAAACCCCAGCTACTCTGGTTTATGAAACCGTTTAAAAAAATGTTTAAATACAGTTTATAACCCTCAGCAGCTAGTCTGGTTTGACCAGTGTGAATGGGGCCAGACTGGGTTAGTGACGTTGTGCTCTGTTCTATTCTTACCCAGATCGCGGGGAGCTTTTCCATTCACTCTAACGAGGGTGGAAACAAGCTGATTGTGCCAGACTCCCTGATTTCAATGTGGACTTCCTGTTTCTGTCTCATTCTGCTGCTGGCCTCTCAGCTTGAGATTTGATGCCATCTTACAGATGCACTTTAACCTCCTGATCCAGGAGTTGTATCTTCTCTCAGCACCACATGCCTTTGTGCTAATGAACGAGCTAGCACTGAGGCGTTGTTAAACTGAAATTGCTACTAGAACAACTTTGTCAAATCCCTCTCTTTGATGGATGTGATCTTGCAGAGTTACTGTCTGAGCAAGCAGCTCTCTATGTATTTATCTTATCCTGAAGGCTCAATATCTGCACTCGTGGAATTTAACATTTGCTCCTCGCTCCAAACAGATTAAAGGTTATGGAACTGAACAGTTTCAATCTCCATTTCTACAGAGGCCAGAAAGTCTACTAAATGTAGCTTGAAACCCAAGTCTGACAAATGGATCCAAAAATTAATTTCCACTCTTCCCCTGCATTGTTTAGTTCACTTGCAGCCCCCTGTTAACCTTAAAAGCTTCAACAGCCAAACACTGATGAATAAGTTCTTGCAGTTTTATACTCAAGCTTATCTTCCTTTCTTTTAGTAAAAGGTTTTGGAGCGGACATCCATTTTCAAACTAGCGTCGTCACAAGAATTATGTATAGTAGTAGTGTAGAAATACTACTTAAAAGCCTCAAGGGGCAATAAATAATTTCTAATTGTGTTGCCTCCAAAATACTGAAATGCTCTCATAGTCTCTCACCAGTATTCAGCCTTAGTCCAGAGGTAGTAATGTTCCTCAGTTGTGCTACCTATTCCCATGCTTAGTCTTCTATCCAAACCAGTTCAAAGTATTTTTAAATGGAATTCCTCAATGCAGGGGAGATTTACCCCAGTTGTCCTTCGTTCCCCACACAAGCTGGGTACACATTCAGCTGGAAGCTGAGGGCGGTTCTGACAAGACCCTGTCCTCATTAGAAAAATGAGCTGTTTGAATGAGTTTCCATTTGCAAAGCCACTATTCTCTGCATTTACACTGCACTCCTTGTCCCCTCCAGTGTAGAGTGTGCTTCCTCATTCAGATGCTTTGTTGAGGACTTTCTCTTTTTCTAGTGTAAATAAGAACCGGCTTAAGAAGGGCCCATTTGCACTTGAGTGTGTTCAGGAGGTTCTTTAGCCATAGTCTCCAGTGGCAAACATTCATTTTGAGTAGTCATATAAAGCAAAATGTACTAGGGACTGTACAGCCATTACAGGAACACACAGTTTCTGCCCCCAGAGAGCTTGCAATGCTCTAATAAGAGACATGATTTCAGCAAGTCAGAGCAACAGTAGTAGGTGAGAGAAATAGGAGGATGGCCAGATAGTCATGTGGTTACTTATGCCTATCAATTTTTGTTACAAAATTCCTCCCCCACCCATTAAAAATACCTGTTCAGTGCAAAGTGTCCCCTTGCCAGCCAGCCACGGTTGTCACCAGTCATGCTGCAGCCAGCCAGCCACGCTTTCTTTTCCATGCTCCAGATGACAACTTAAGGCAAGTCTTGGCATGCCTTCACTGGGCAACCAGTCCACTTCTGGAGCATAAGTCTCTCTCTCTCTCTCTCTGCATCACTCCTGATGTACCTGTGAAGGCTGCTGGCATGAACTTGACCTGGACAGTCAAGCTGAACTCTTAACATAGTTCTGTAGTGCTGTGGGGAAGTCATGGAGCTTCCAATAAAACACAACCTTTAAACCAGTTGCTCTGTCTCTGCTGCTTTGCTGCTTCTGATTTATCACATGATGGTTTGATCTTTTCAATATCTACATTGATATTCTGACCATCATTTGGCATTTCAGCTGTTCTCCTTGGCAAACCCTCTTTTATCATTTCAGATTGTCCTCATGGCTTTGTTCATTAAGATGTACAATATGATATGGCAGAGAAAACTGCATAATTTAAATTGCCCCTGGAGTCCTCACTTGAAATACTGGTTTTGGACAGCTGTTATATCCTGGGAGATGAGATAAAAGTTCTTAATTTTTTTTAAAAATCATTCTCTTTGGGTATAATGTAAAATGAAAAAAATTGGTCTGCCTTTAAAGAATTATTTTACCCCCTGTAGGGCTAATTTTCTTCCACCCCATTACATAAACAATTAATTGTGTACTGTACAGTCATGTTTGTTGCCTTCTCTGATGCTGGAAGTTGCTTGTAACATAGCAACAGTTTTAATGGAACATGAGATGTACTTAGCATACTTCCAGGGAATCCCTAGTGTTGCAGATTATATGTTTGAGCACATGGATGTTCCTTTATAACTTGTGCAGAAACCCAAGTTTAGTGCTGTCGCAACATTAAGACTCCTCAGCACATCCCGATCTTTGACTGGCAGGTTTCATCATCAGATGACTTGTCTTTAAAATAATTGTGTAGTCTTTTAAAATGTAATAAAACTTTTTTTTTTAAGTTAAAGGGATGCTGGAAGGTTTAAAAAATAAACAGATCTTTATTGGTGATACCATAGATGGTTAAAACCAAATGGTAAAAATAGAACAGACTTCTCAGTTTTTTTGCTGTTTTATATTTAGTCATTGGAAGTAGATTCAATTTTACTTTCTAAATCTCATGCAAATGTTCCAATGTTTAGGTTTCCAACACTGGAGAAGGTTGTTGAAATACAAATGAAGTATTTTTAACATTTAAGTGAAAATGTATGAATGTTTTTATTAGTATTCTCTTTTGTAAAACTTAAATTTGGGGACTAAACCACTAAACAACAATAAAAGTAGGTGCTGCTAAACCTGGAATGATTTCACACTTAAATATTGTATGGGCTAAACCTACAATGCTGGTGCCAAAAAATTCCAACAATTTCTTGCCCTCCCAGATGAATTCCCCTGAATAGCATCGTCGTGTCTTAAAAAGAGCTCTTGTCCTGAAGGTAAAACTTAAACCCCAAAACTGTAAATCAGTGGAAAAACTTTTTCCCACACTTGCAGAGGTATCTAATATAAAAATGGGAACTTTTCTATTCATTAGCTAAGCATGTTGCAACATTTTAAAACTTGAGTTCACGTTCCAGAAAACTCATTTAAAATGAGCATTTTATTCCCGCTACAAGTTTGTCCTTTTCCTGATTTTAGCTGCTAATGTGACGAATTTACAGCAGCATGGCATTTATTCCAGGAGTAATCCAAAAAGGTTGTGGGTGGGAAGAATGCAATAAAAGGCATTCTTTGCTGAAAGGTATTTTGAGCAATAAGTATGTGGGAGGTTCAGAGACAGTGTGTAGATTACTGCGACTACACATGTACCAGTGGATCTGGAAGCTTTGTGCCTAATCGGTTACTACAGCTGATATTTGTGATCTGCTATTCAGATGGAATTTAATGGATACATGGAAAACTTGTTTCTCTACAATGGATGATGGTGGTTAATGCCAACCTGAACTGGCCGAACATCAGATGGCCCCAGCTGCAGTTTTTCGTCTCCTTTTCTGAATGCTTCTTAAATTTGAACATCAGAAAACACGAATCTCAAAATGCACCGCACTGTTCTGACTTTGTTAACTTGGAATGCGCACACACAAAGCCAGGGTGTTTGGTGTCACACAATGCTTCAGTGGCGAGTGCAGAGATTTACATGGCTTAGTCATTCCTTTCCCCCAAATTATTTATTGTATCATTCTTGGTTTATGTAGAACCTTCCCTCTGCCCCTGATAAAATGTCAGGTTAATTTATTGTTAACATCGTACTCCTCTGACATTTTCATCCAATATGTGACCACATTAAAGGAAAGAGGGAGAGAATAACTTACATACCCGCAAAGAAATAACTAAGCCAATCTTACAGCACTGTTCTGTCAATAACAGTCAGAGCACTTTGACTTGTTTGTTACTCATATGTGATGAATAAAGTACTGCAGCAATAATTTTTACTTAATTGTGCATCTGCAGAAAACTTGTCTAATTTGAAGCAAGAGGGCTGAGGGAGAAGTGTAATATGGCTTCTTATTCCACCTCTCTGAAAATATACTCTTAAGTATCCTAGTATTTCTGTTGAGCTCAGAATTCACAGGGCTTCCCCATGACAGCTGGTATGTCTAGTAGCTTCCAGTATCCCTGCATGCTGTAGGAAGAATCCTCATTCTAAAATGGTAGCTACTAAATCCCTTATCCAGCACAGAGAGATGCATGGACGAATGTGTATACCTGTATAGAGCCCTTTTGACTTCAGGAGAGCTCTGTGCAGGTTCTCTCATTTCTCTTTGCAAGGCTGGGGCCTAAGTGAGACTGTCTGTTTTCATGGAAGAAGTGTTAAAAATCCTAGGCCAAGTTGCAGCACCAGATCTAGACATTTTTTTCCCCTACTACACAAAGCTACTTAGCAGATCCTCATTGTTTTAGTGAAACATCTGGTCTGCAAATGAAGCTACCTCAGGGGAGCAATGTAGTACACCTTTGCCAAAGCTTTCAACACAACTTGAAATTACTTTTCAAAGAATAATCTTATAGTATCTTAACACAGAGTCCATTTTCATCATTCTTCTGGGAAGGCTTTAGAAATAAAGAAAGGATGGCTGCGGCTCTGCATTATATGTAGGCTTGAGTTCACCTCATCCTTTCTCCTGCCACCATTCAGTTTAATTGAAATGTAATGAAATGAAACGACGCATTAGGTCAGTGGAAATTAATAGAAGATTTTTTCAGTATTCCTTTTATGGATTTGAAATAAACCAGAAAATAATGTTCCTTTCATAAATACTGAGCATTCATTACTTAAGGCATTGCTGTAAAAATGGTAACATCAAGGGAACTCATGCTTGCCCTGGCCCTGTAAATTTGAAGTAATCTGAAAAAAGCAGATGGAACACGATTTCAGTGAGTCTGATCAGAAACCTTATTGGCTCCTTTTTTACTTTAATTAAGGAAATAAACTAGAAGGAACTATATTGCATTTGTGCCGCTTAGTTTGGTTTAAAGCAAAGACTATGACATATGAAATAGGTGGAATTTAATCTTATGTGCACTTTTAGATGCTGCTCGCCTATCAGATTTTATTCTTCTATCTATTCTGATATGGGTTTTGTTTTTAAAAAGCCCCAGTGAATCTGTATATTCTTATAAGGTAGGAATGCTGCAGTTCAATTGGAAATAGAAAAGTCATTTGCATTTATGAATTTAATTCTGTTCCTAAGATTTTCATTTTCATTTATGGTGTTCATTCTGTTCAAGACTATGGACTAATTTATGGATTAGTTTTAACACCCCCTGCGTCTGTCACACTCAGTGAACGATTTTAAGTTGGAAAGAATCCATATGAAAGAATTAGAATGTGCCACAATGGAGTTTGTATGCTACTGTTTCAAGTAAATATTGCCCAGCTACTTCTGATGCGGTCATTTTTTTTCTTTTGCTACTTAGTTAAATGACTGGTGTCTTAAGGCATGAATGTTGCCAGTGTTTTCCTGTTTTGCAGATACTATCATCTTGTACCACAACATGGTATATATTAGAGGTTTAATTCATTCAAGACCTAGCCACAGTAAACTGAGTGAGTCCTATGACTGATACTAAAAGGAAGTCTATATTAAGTGAAATATGCACCTTTATATCAGCAGAACAAAGCCTTCCTGGGATACTTTGATTATACTCATAAAACAGTCATCTGGTGAACACTGGGTGCTTATGGACGGGTAGAACTGGGAAGGCCATGGATATATATATATTTAACTTCCCCACATAAAACAGTTTTAGCTGAGCCTTCCTAATTAAAATAGAGACAAGAAACTGCCTATTCTTTGTTGTACCTTGAGATGAACAGTGCCTTCACTCCACCTCAATGTTTTATGTTCTGTTCTTCCTTCTATCCTCTTTACTCACCTCATAATATGAAACTACCAGTGTCAGCACCATAGGATAAATTTCATTTTCATAAAATAAATGTGATTCTTGCTATCACTTGGAGACCTGAACAAATGCCTGCTGAAGTCACTGAAGTTATTGACTTCACTGGACCTTAAACTAGAAACAATAACACACATCTTCCCTTCAGCTCTCCAAGAGAACGTGTGATTTCTCCCTCCAGAATCTGGAACACAGACTTTACCCCACTCAGGAACGTTCTCTTTTTTTAGGTTGAGATAGTTTTCCTAAATATGAAATAAAACTAAAAGTGGGCAACCATGTTAAAATCCAGAGAATGATTTTAAAAATTAGTCAACCAGTGGTAAAATCATGAGGTATTCTAGCATTAGCAGCCTGCACAGTCTTTACTGTTACTTAGATATTTCATCTCTTTTACAGAGCTGAACAGTAGTGTTCTTGAAAGTGATTTATACACCATTTTGCATATACTCATTAGACTCACACCAAAGGAGCATAGCAAAAGACTAATTTTCTGTCTATCATAATGCAAAATAATCTTCCTAAGTGTGTTGTTTTAAATCTCTGAACATGAGATCATTCCTCTTTGGTGCAGCATTGTGCCATGCATTAAAAGAAGTAAAAATATGTATAAAATCCTTGTTCTGAAAGAAGATGGTGGAATTGAAATGGACCTCTAGAAAGCTCGTTCTAAACCTTTAATTGGTCTGTGTTTCCTGCTATAATCATCCAATCCATTTGCTAATCATAACTTTATCATTCCAGCTGCAGCAACCATGTTGTTTGACTTGGATATTTGTTCTTGCTTATAACTGCTTGAGAACTTTATTTTTGTAAGCTGTTGGTCTTTGTCCCCAGAAGGGGAAGCGAGATGCACTGTCCAGTTCACACTGTTTCTTGACTAATATCTTTTCCAGCACATGAGTACAAGTTTGCTTCCAGCACAGTTTTATTTAATCTTAATGCTGACATAATGTTTTTTTATTTCAGGAAGACAGTAAATTGAGACTATTTGTAAATGCCAAGTATCTCAGGAGTTGACACTCAGTTCTGTAATTCTTTCTAAACAACACTCCTCAACCTTACGTCCATTTTCCCCATCCCCATTTGCTTGGTTAAAATGAGGCATTATCGCAATGCTGCTTCCAAAAAAAAATAGACCCACTCTTCTTCTCATTTTTGTTTTGGAAGGCTTCCATACTGCCTTCACCAAAGTTCCCAGCGTGAGAACGAGTGCTAGCATATTAAATACATGTTAGATTTGATTGCCAAGATAAGAACAGTCTATGTTGGCAGGGGGAAGAGGTGAATGATGGCTTGATAATCTGTCATGCAAATCTTGGTGTAGAGTTGGTTAAATTGTGCTTTTTTTTTTTTGCTTTGATATTTAAAGCGTTCAGACTTTGAATCTGTAAGTATTGTGTGCTCTTTGTGTGATTCTTGTCTTCACTGATGATCCAGAAATTCAAACGTAGACTGTCCTTAGCTAAATTACAAAGGAATAGCCTTTCATGCTTCTGTTGCTTATTCTGAATATGTGGAAAGACTACAGCTCCTAGGGTTCTGAGGAGAGCATGTTAATTAAGGGGAACGCCTATGTAAAACTGTGTGCTGTGATTATGTGTGCTGTGATTCCTGGTCATTCTACGGAAATCACATGGTTTAGAGTGCTGCACTGCACTTTAACATATGCTTTTGTTCATTTAAACATTGCCTCTGTTGAACTAAATAGAACCCCTTTCCGATGTGAACAACCACATCTGTACTTCACTGAGTTTGAAAATATTTTTCTGGGTATTGACAATTTACAAATAGATTCTGAATAACCAGCCTATTACAGCATGCAACCAACAAATGCATGTAGTAAGAATGTTTTGACCTATTCAATAGAGCCATGGGAGGATAAAAGGAAAACCAGATGTAAGTCAATGGAGAATGGAGATAGATTTTCCACTTAGTGAATTGGGCACAGGTTTAGATGGTTTGGGTTAATCCTGCAGTGTTGTTGCAGAAATGTAAATAGAGCCAATAGGATAGAGAATTTGTTGGAAGATAATCTAGTTGCCAGGACACTCAGAGCTGAGGTGGTAGGAAGTCCATCCAAAATACAGTTCAGTCCTTATAAACTGTCTATATGTTCATATTTTGTCCGGAAAAAGGAACACTGCTGATTTAGATGGCAAAGCAGCAACTCGAAAAATATTCCAAAAGCCTTCAACAAAGCTTCACACTTTGATGTGAAGCAAGTTTCCTAAACCAGTATATTCAAGGCTAGATGCATACAATGCAATACATTTAACTTGTAATATATGACTTTTGGCCTCCAGAGTTTAGCATAAAAGACTAAAAATAGATGGCCTGAACTCTCATTCTTTCTCAGCAGCGGAATTGGTGATTTCTACTTGTGTCCCAGTATTCTGCAAAGACTTGTACTTTTCAATCAAGTGAATGTCTCATTGTTGCATGATTCATTAGAAACAAAGCAGAAAGGCCACCTATAAATGTGGTATGTGTTTGAGTGAATGTAGTCTATGAAAACACTGTGTGCTAGTCCTCGTCTTCTCTCTGTTGCTTAATTGTTACCTCCTGAACAACCCTAAAATGAGCTGAATGCAGAAATTAAACCATGCATTATAGCACTGTAGGTTCTCTAGCATCAGCTGGAGGAGGGGAAACTTGAGGAACTGGCTTATTGATTGACTTCTGATTGGCAATGAAGGAACTGGGGTGAATAAGCCAGGACAGGGAGAGATTTTAGTGAAGGCAATGTTTGAATGTATGAAACCATTTCCAGGCTTTAGGTCTTTGTCCTAGTTTTGAGCATCTATGTTTTGTGACTATTTAACAACCAAAGAGTTGACATTGGTGGTGTTCCCCACGTTTCATGTTCCCCTTAGCTCTTGACCACCTGTAAATATCCTCCTGGCAAGACTCCAGAAAAACAAAGAATTTACTGTTTTCCTCAGGCTCACAGCTTTTGAATTCAAGGCATGTCCTCTAAACAGTGCAACTCACTTCAAATGCTTTTTGCCTTTCATTTTATTATTGCTTGTCACGCAATGTTCTTTGAAAGCTTGCTCATATATTATCTGTTCCATTTTTTCCATTTTCCCTTTTTTTGCATGCCGTTCCTCCTGTTTCTTCCCTTCCTCCAATCCTCTGTTCCCGTGTGTAGACACAACGGCGACGACAGAACCGGCAGTTCACGGTTGGTATCACATTCCTGTTTATCTACTTTCTCAGCACTGCTGAGTGGCAAGGCAAGCCTGGGAAAAAAAAAGAAAAGAAAATGTAGTCTTCAAGGGAAATCATGTTTCAAGTGGACTGATCTCATAAATATAACATAATTTTTAAGGCTTGAAAGGATGTCTCGTCTTGTCATTTCTGTTGAGCTTAACCACCAATTGTTACAGTCGTAGGCTAACGGCAATTTCCAAAACTGATGGAAATGCTATGCATGTAAGAGCAGTACAAAGGGAGCGACTGATTTTTAGTAATCCTTATTACTAGGGTAATCACATCAAAGATTAAAAAGAAATCTGGCTTTTGAAAATATGAACTCAAATTTAATTTTTTAAGAGATGCATAAAATTTTCAGTAGTGTTTTTGGTCTGTGAAGAAGTTGAATTCCTTGTCTCTCTCATAGAGACAAGGGATATTTTTTTGATATTCTGTAGATGTTCTGCAGAAGAAGCTGTCATCTCATAGGTCGGGAGAAAAGTTTTCATCATTGCCCTGTGGAAGAGCTTTTTAAAACAAACATCAGCGCTAACTCTTTTCATTGTCATAGCAGTCTAGCAAACCAGCCCTTCTCTTCTGTTCAAATTAAGCTATCAGTGTGACAGTTTCTTTAGTTCTCTATTTTTAAACCAGGCTCAAATATTCACTTCAGGCCAGAATTCCAGCATACAACATCTTGGCACAAATAATTGATTTTTAAAACAAAATGACACCAGCCTGACAGCCATATTGAATTTGAATCCATATGGGGGTGTGTGTGTGAAGATTCATGTTAATACTTTTTTCACTTTGGTAACTCAACTGTTCCATGTTTCACCCTGAAATTTGATAAGCCAGTAAATCTCATGAGACAGATATCCTTTGGCAACAGTAAAGGGAGGGGGACTGAGAAATTAAATGGCTACAATAATAATGTACAATACCAAAAGAAGGAAAAACTTAATATGTCCTGAAGAACTTGCAATCTAATTTACAATACATTTTTTCACTTGTTTCAAGAAAACTTTTTAGGATGTTGTCAGGTTATGCATACACTGTCCACCTCCCCCTGTAAATTATGATGGTGACAGACGGTGTCCATTAAACGCTGCACATTTGCACCCGGTTACAGTGGTTTTGTCAAGCCTCCTGGTAAACGGATGCATTTTCCAGCAGCTGCAGCAGGAGAAGCCATAGTAATGGAAGCCCAAATGACCTCATATAATACAGACTACATTAAACAAACTTTCAAGGTCAGATGAACCCAAAAAGTTATGGAACCAACCACCCCATTAACATATGAGGAAAGATTTAAAGACGTGAATATGAATACAGTGGTTGGATTAAGTGACAATTTAGGGGTGTACATAACAGTCCACAAATATTTGATGTGTCAAAACTGAGGGAGAAGAATTATCTAGAGGTGTACAAGGTGTTAGAACTTCAAATAAAACTATGTGGATTAGTACTAGGGACTTCTGAAAAAAGTAATCTAAGCAACATTCTACAACTACAGAAAATGCACATTGAGGGATAGGCTGAATCACTTAACACCAGCTCTTTTTCACCTCTAGTCTCTGATTCAAGAATCAATTGAGAGATTAAATTTCAGATTCCTAGGATAGTGTGCCATCCTGCCTTTCTTAGTGTTACTCCTCCGTTCCTGAGTTTTAGTAATTAGTCCGTTTAATCCAGAATTTCCTGATTTAGTGATTCATCTCAGCCTTGCAGGCATATTTCCGTGCAGTTTGTGTGCGAATGCTCTTACTTTCTATGAGACATTTGAAAATCCCTTATACTTTCAGGTGGAGTTGAAAAATACTTTGGGCTAGTTAGGGTGACAAAGTTAGCTACATAGCGTGTAGCCATTTCAAAGGCACTCGGTGTTGGTCAAACGCTGATGAGGAATTTTAACATGGACTTCTGTGGGAGCAGAGTTAGGCCAACACTGCACTCTTTTGAAAATCCTAGTTCTGTTTCTTTCCTACTCAAGAGGCGTCCTCTGAACACCGAGGAGCTCTTTATTTTTAGCCTCTGTTTACTTTCTCCTGCATTCATGGTCTCACTAACAAAGGGTCTAGGCCAGGGGTTCTCAAACTGGGGGCTGGGACATCTCAAGGCTCGAGAGGCTATAATGGGGGGGTCACGAGCTGTCAGCCCCCACACATGCCGCAGCTGAGGCTGTGCACGGCTGACAGCCGGAGCCCTTCAGAACTGGGTGGCCGGAGAACAGCAGCTGCTGGCCAGGCGCTCTCAAGGTGGTGCCGCCCCCAGCAGCAGTGCAGAAGTCAGGGTGGCATGACATGCGGGAGGACAGCATGGCGCGGGAGGTCGTCACTTTTTGGGGCAGGGGGTCGTCACAGCCTGAAGTATTTTCAACAACAAAAGTTTGAGAACCCCTGGTTTAGGCGGCAGAGGTCATATCCCCTGGCAAAAGAAGTCTGGACGTGTGCCTATACAACGTTACCGAGGCACAAACTCCTACCAGAGGCTGCATGAGCTTTATCAAGTGCCCCTGATCGCTGCTGGGACATGACTAGAGCAGGGACAAGACTAGGTGCTGAATTTCAGTCCTCCTGATAACAGTGCACTCAACTCCTACCGAGATCACCAGTTTAAAACAAAATACTTGAAAGATGTTTCCACCTTGACTTTACTACACCTGCCAAGTCATAAGCTTGAAGATTGTATTTCCTCAGAAACCATTGGAGATATTAGAAACATCTGAAATGGAGCAGAAAGTTCAGGGAATACGCATGGCTTGACTTTGGAGTAAATCAAGTTCTTGCATTTTTTTAACAAGTGTGGTTTAATTCAGGACTAACCATAGTGGATTGTGTGAAACCCGCTCACCATAAGGATTTTGGGTTGCTGGGTATCCCTGATGCTTCATCAGCTTGATCAGCCAGAGACAAGAGTTAGAGGCTTTTGCCATTTTAATTCCTCTTGATGTTAAAGCAAAAATAAGAAACTAAAAACTTTATGGGGATGCCATGCCTCAAACCTTTGGGATTTGTATAAGAAAAGCTCAGTCTGTTCACTTGTAGGATACCTGGTTCATATAATACCCAAAATTTGTACCAGTGCGTGTTTTTGGTGTCTATCTGAAATCATCGCAGTTTGCAAGTAAAGGTATTCTTTGCCTCACTGTGGGGAGAGTTAGAAGGGTCTGCCATTCTGCAAACTAGTCTATACCAAGGGTGACATCTTTTTTGTGTGAAATAACACTTCTGTTGATCACTGGGAAAACCTGGGCTGATGGGAGAGAGCCCGGGATGCCAAAATTGAAGAGTAGTTGAATCCATAACTATAGTGAAGAGTGGACATGGCAGTTCATGTTGCAGAAGGAAATCACATTGGAACACAGTTGCAGCGAAATAACCAATATTAGTTAACATCTACTAAGGGCTTTAATTATTTACCTGGTTAGGGAGCTCCATTACACCTACCAGCACCTGTTTTTCAATATGTTAATCTACAGATGAAAAAGTTGTCAGGTTTTATCCCAGAGACAACTTAAATGACAAGAAGTGCTAGGCAAACTAGCTGAGACAGTCTTTTCAGCCTTAAAAATTAACCTGAACTCCACAATACCTGCCTCTTAAAGTGTTCTTTCCCTCTGAAGACTCTTGGGTTTCTTTCCAAGCTTGTGTTGCCAGAGTGTGTATGGAGTATACCAGATGTTTATGTATGTTGGCCATTTGTTCTTACCAATGTCCAATCTGGGTGAGCATGTACATGAATGACTAGAAATGCATGGGCATGATATAAAACCGAATGGATTTTCTCCAAAAAACACTTAAAATTAATTAAAAATTTAAATCCAATATACTGATAGTAAAGAAAATGCAAATGTTAGAATGGAACGTAAGGCTAGTGAGACACATACAAAACTACAATCTGGGAAAGGTTTTTTGAGCAATTACAATTTTTGGAGTGTATCCTAGAGGCCTGGAAAGGAGGGAGTCGTGCGTGAGTGTGTATGTGCGCGTGTGAGTGTGTGTGCGTGTGCATGTAAAACAATAGCAAAAAAACCCTGCCATTCCTGTTTTCTCATGGTACAGAATTTGCGGCAGTAATGCATGAGTGACTTAAAGCACGAACGTTAACCCTGATGCAGTTTAAAAATGAAAGCTTCACTGTAAATTTTCGTATGCACTGTTTCCTTTCTCTGCACTGTTCATTATCAGAACTCTAATAACAGCATGCTCGTGGCTGGCAGTAGTGCTTGTGTTTCTGCTGCACTGCGGTACACTGGTTTTACTGAATTTTTTAAAAAACCGCTCTCCCCTTTTATTTTTTCCACTTTGTGGTGCCAGTGGGGTTGAAGCTCCCCCATGTTTTTAAATCCCAATTCCCTTCATCAATTGACTAAACTGAGGGTTGAACATGGTGTAGCAATGGCAAAAATATTTAGTTAAACATCTAATCCCATGGAGTTTAGAGAACAGGTCATGCCCATTTCCCCCCACGCACCACCCCACCTCCTCCCCCATCTGCCAACATCTAAATTTATTTGCTTTAATTGTTTAAAGTGTTTTGTTCCCATGGTAGGCCTTGGAGCTTAGGCTCGTAGGTCATCTACCCTTCAAGAAACTCTGCATAATTATCCAGCTCATTCTTTTACCTCCTATATGAATAAAGCATGTATCAAAGGCCATGATTTTGTTCATAATGCACTGTGTTGCCACAGCAAAGGCAATATCTGAACTTTATAATTTCCTTAAGTTCTTACCTCTAGTCAGTTTTAAACAAAGCCCTAAACCAGTTTAAAAAATAATTAAAAAACCCATGCACATCGTACTTCATTACAAATGACATACCCACTCTGCATGTGCACTTGTGTGTGCATATTTGAGTACATAAAAATGACATTCAGAAACTAATTCAATCAAGGGATCCTGCTAACAGCATACCCATTACAAGAGTGCACCCTAAAGAGGAATGAATTAAGGAGAAATTTTAGGTTGCATTTCAGCTATAATATTTAACCAGGGAACATTAGGTTACCGTTTTAGTGTGGATGGAACTCCCACTAAATACTAAGGAAAGGAATGGGTTGAAAAAAATCCTTCCTAAAGCTGACAAAGCAGGAAGATAGCATTAAATAATAACATTTCTGTGGTACCAAAATCTGATTTGAGAGTGGAGGAGGGAAAAAAAATCCATATCGATATATGTAGATGTCTATGCCAGTTAAAGAGGGAAATATGTAATTGGGGACACATCAGGGTTTTTTATGATGATGGTAACATAAATGGCCAGTGTGTTAAGTTATTATTTCCTTTCTAACTGTCAGCCACTCTTTGAAAATCTGGCTTAAGTTGACAACCCAAACTGAGCCGTCCAAAATCACTAACCGCTTTTGAAATTTTGGCCATAATAAACAGGACAGTAAAGGAAAATCTCCCACTGATTTCTGCAGTGACATAATTGGGCAACGGTTGGTGCCTAACTCCTGTTTGTGCCATTTGAAAATCTTCCCCTTCATGTATAACCGTAGTAATAAATACAATATTTTAAAATATTACCTTGCAGGTCCAATCCTGGGGGCAATTAAATAAAACATCACAAAGATCTCTAAGCATATTTTAAGATGCTTGTCTACTGGTGTAAAATGATTAACATAAAATGGAGCCCATAATTTGATGTTTACAGTATTTTAAGGAAAGAAAATAATTGCTGCTTTAAAAAATAGATTACTTACGGAACTCTACGCAGTGTTATTCTGTCAATATAAAAATCTGAATAAATAGATGGCATACTAAAGTAATCACTTAAACATCTGTACCTGGAAGAAATGAAACTTGTAACTTCATGTTTGCACCTTTTTAAGTTTTATTATTTGGCAGCAATATTGCATCTGAGTGAAAAGTTAAATTTCATTTATTTAAAGAAGTTGCAAAATCCTTAGAATACATTTTAATCAAAAATGAAAAGACTTTTATATGAAAGTTTAATGAGAAGTAATTTACCACATATTTAAAATGCCTCGCAACAGGTTTTAATACTGTTGGTGACATTTTTGAGTCTACCAGGTGCAGGTAGAAACTGAATTGCTGAATTGTTAAATTTCCTTTTGAAAAAGATTCTTTGCTTCATAAAAAATGCAACGTTGCCCTTTTTTCATTATTGAGAAAACGAAGTTCCCTTTAAGTGAAAGGGAAGACTGTACAGAAGCAATTTTAGTGAGATAAAAATTGAATGGCTCCTCTTCAGAGCCCAGGTTTGCATGTCCAATTCTTCTGAGAGTCAACTCTAATTATATTTGTACAAAGATGTTCATATTATGGTAAAAAATGTGCAGCTCCCTGAAATCGAACAGTGGTGCGAAAACAAATTTCTTGCCATTAATCTAAATGGTTTTCTACGTTAGTAGATAATTCAAGCAGTAGATTCTGGATGACATGGTGTATTTTAAACACTGTTTCATTGAAAATGACAGTTTCATCTTTAATGAAGTGTATGTTGACTGTCTGCTGCTTTCTAATGGGAAAAGTTTTGCATATCAACAATATTGTATAAACATCTTCATCTTTATTATTAAAAAATACCTCTCTACTTTCTTCCTAACTTCTCTCTCCACTCAAGAGAGCTTTTAAGCAATATATACAAGCTCTAAACTCCAATTTTGCCTTTCCTCAGTACCCACTAATCTTATAGAAGCACATATAAAATTCTTTGATACTTCATAAATATAAAATTATTTGTTACTTCATGGCCCACATAAAAGGGATTAACTTTCTGAGATTTGCAACATTATTGCTAAGGAATTTTTTGTTGCCCATTTATAATTACTATTTGAATAATGGTAATGTGTTTTTATACAATGGATAAAACTTTCAACCAATGAAATCTCAGGAGATTTGGATGCTATTTCTGCTCATACACCTAAGGCCCTGTCAACTCTAGAAAAGAGTTGCAATCTGTTGTCAGCAGTTTTTAGCTAATCTGGTGTTGGCCATGCTTTGCCCTTGTCCATGCACCGCTGATGTTGTCAGCAGCAGTTCAGCTAAAACAGTGCCATTTCTTAGTGTATATAAGTCTGGGTGTCCCGTCCCTTGCAAAAGCAGTTTATTACAAGTACCAGTTTACTTCATTATACTGGATGTTATCCCTTAATTAAATAGGTTTCTTTGACCTTCACATACTTCATGTTGCTTTGCAACCTTTGTTAAAGTGTCAGCACAAATGAAGTAGTAAAGAGTAAAATGAACTAAATTTTGTACGCTCGCTGTCAACCTCTCCAAACACCTTTTTCAAACAGACTTTAAAAAAAAAAGACTGTACATGCCAAAGCCAGTTGGGTTGTAGTGGTAGCTTGCAATAGCTCTTAGTATTTAAAGGTCACAGAGGGGTTTATCCTGCCTAACTGCTTTATCAGCTTTGAGGATACTTTTCCACGAACAGATGAACTGCTGAAATTAAAAAGAAAATCATTTTCCATATCAGATTTTTTCACTGAAGACGTAACCGGCAATCGGCTTGGTACAGCTGCAGTGTGCGGTTTTGAAATGTGTTCTTTTTTGAGTGATTGCACATATCCGTTCTACTGTAGGTGCATGCCTCATGCACAGGTGTTGAAGATTTTTCCCTCAGCAGTACCCCTCGGGGCAGCGTGAGTGCCATCTTGTGCCACTGCATGCGAATGGGATGCCTGCCCATCATGATACCAGCCTCCACACTCTGAGAACCAAGGGCCTGCCCATAGCTGGGTCCCGTCTCCATAGCAATGGCTCTTTTGGACCCCTAGCGGCTTCCTTCCATGTTCTAGGCTCTAGAATCTAGTCTCTCCGCTCCGTTCCCACCCGTATACATCAACGAGGTGCTGGGACCATCTGCAGCAAGGCCACCATCTTCCCTCCCCCCGTCCTGTGCATGCAGAGCCATATGCTCAGGACTGTCCTGTGAAGGAATTAGAGGGAGGACCTCCTCAAACAACCCTGAGCCTCCTCTTTGTTGCCTAATGAAGGGTAGCCACTGAGTCTACCTCTCCTCAGCCTGATCATTTCAGAGCTCATCAGGACTTGTTGAGAACAGTGGCTGCAGCTCTGGATATCCAACCAGAAGAGATGCATGAAAAGTCACACAGGCCTGCGGACATTTCAGCGCCTGGAGAACCCTCGAGAGTAGCTCTCCCTATTAATGAAGCTGTCCTGGAACCCGTGAAGGTTTTATGGTAGATGCCATATTCCCTGCCTCCCACTGCTAAAAGAATGGAGAGGAGATGGTATGTCTCTTCACAGAGATTTGAGTACTTCTCTAATCACCCTCCTCCAGGCTCTCAGGTAGTCGCTGCTGCTAATGAAAAGGAGAGATGGACACCAGGTCTCATGTCCAAAAGGAAAAGAAGCAAAATAGTTAGACCTGTTTGGCAGGAAGCTTTATTGCACAGGACATTTACAGCTTAGGGATGGAAACCAGCAGGCTCTGCTGGGTCGGTACGATTTCAGCCTGTGGGGATAATATCCTGAAGTTCAAAGACAAGCTGAGTTGAGGCAAAGCAGGAGTTGACTGCTTTAGTGCAGGAGGCCAAATTAGTTGCTAAAACAGCTTTTCAAGCGAGCCTGGATGCAGTAGATTCTGTGGCTCGAGCAATGACTTTCACCATCACTATGCGGTGTTTATCTTGACTGCAGTAGTCAGGACTTCCCCCAGAGGTGCAACAAACCATTCAAAACCTCATAGAAAGGCCCTTCGCTCTTTTCCAATAAAACAGATATTCAGGGGGTAACCATTAAGTCTTTGGGGTCTTATTCGCCAGTGGCCAAAAAAAAACAAAACCAGCCGTTCCACCCACAGCATTCCCCACACTTACATCCCTTCTTGCCACGTACCCAGAATCTGTCCCAAAAGAGAAACAAAAGTTGCAAGAGGTGTCCTCCTCCTCTCCCGTCTTCTGCAGCTGCCAGTTCTTCTAGGCAGAGTGGGTCCTCCTAAACAATCGGTTTGATCAGTTGGTTGAGAGCAATATACCGCTCCCCACAGTGCCATGTTCCCCACCCCAGTTTTTGCTGACTGCCTATCCCACTTCCTAAGTGCTTGGACCCACATCACCATGCCAAGTGGGTCTTAAGGACGGCAGAACTAAGATGAGCCCTTCAATTAATTGCTGTCCCTCCTTCTCACCCTTCTTCCCTGTCACTCTTCAAGGAGCACTCGCATGGGAGCATGCTACTTGAGGGGATCCAGTCTCTCCTCTTTTTTGGGGGGAGGAGCATGCATACAGGAAGTTCCATGTCATTCAGAGGGAAGGAATTTTATTCTAGTTAATTCCTAATCCCAAAGGCCAAGAGGGTCTCAAGCCTATTTTAGATCTAAAGCAGTTAAACAAGTTCCAAAAGATGACGAAATTATGGATGGCTATTCTAGTATCTGTTATTCCTTCCTTAGTGCCCAGGGGCTGACATGCTGCTCTTGATTTAAAGAGCGTTTATTTTCACCTGGTGATTGACTAGAGCCACAGAAAGTTTCTCAGATGCATGGTCAACAGATCCCATTACCAGTTCTCAGAACTGCCTTTTGGCTTGTCCGCAGCCCCTCGTGTGTTCACGAAATGCATGCTTGTCGTAGCAGCATTCCTATGAAGCTCAGGAATCAGTGTATTCCCCTACCTGGATAACTGGCAAGTGAGTGGCTGGTCCTAGTCTCGGGTTCTCTCCAGTGTAGCCACTAGTTAGTCTGCTTTCAACACATTGGGGTTCCTAATCAATACAGAGAAATCCATCTGTGTGGTGTTCCTTCTGCGTATCAAGGGGGGGGCAGAATTTGTTGGTGCTCTCAGGCCATTCAGTGGCCGTGTGCTAAGTAAACAAATAAGGGGGAGCCTGTTTGACAGTTATGCCAGAAGGCACTTCTCCTTGGGAATTTCTGCATCACCAGTTCCATCAGCCTGAGAGCTGCTTACCTTCCAGGCGTTAAACCGTTCTGGTAGACTACCTGAGCAGGCAGTTTGCAGGTACAACAAATGGTCTCTGAGCCCAGAGGTGTCCAGGTGCGTTTTCCAGCAGCATGGAACTCCCCAAGGGGACCTATTTACAGGAGCAAACAAAAATAAAAGTTTTTGTTCCCAAGCTGCCCAGGTTCACTGACAGATGCTTTTTCCTATCCTGGTCACAAGGTCTGTTGTATGCCTTCCCTCCAGCTCTGCTCCTGCCCAAAGTCTTGTCCAAGATTCTGTTCAGGGCCCAGCGTAGCCCAGTCAATGTTGTCTTCTCTTGGAGTAGTGTCCCGATGGGTGCTCCACTGTAGGTGTGTCTGTGCCCCTGTGCCTCTAATCGGAGATTTTAGGTAGCAGAGTCCGTTCGTCCCACACATGTGCTTTCCCTCCCTGCTTGAGTCACCTACAATGGAATGGACATCTGCAATCACTCGAAGGAAAAACAAAAACCTGATACCTACCTGTCTGTAACTGTTCTTCGAGATGTTGCACACGTCCATTCCACGACCCACCCTCCTTCCCCTCTTTATCAGAGTCTTTCTAGTAGGAAGGAACTGGAAGGAAAGGGACAGGCAGCCCTTTATGCTTGCGTGCAGTGGTGCAGAGCATCAGGGGGCCCTCACTTTGTCCTGATGGGTTCTGCTGAGGGGAAAATCTCTTGACACCTATGCATGAGGCGCGCGCACACCCCCACAGCAGAATAGACTTATGCAACGCACCTTGAAGAACAACTGCTATGGAAAGGTAGGTCCTCTTTTTGTCCAGGATATCCATAAATTGATAAAATGCTGTTTGTGTCCAAATTGGCCAAGGATTTCAATTTGTATTGAAACTAGAAATAAAATGTTACCTACAAACGTGTAATCTAAATAGAACTGTAATGAAGTGATACATCACACCCTTTGACAATTAACAATCAAGGTTTGGGAAGGGTTTTTGCATGCTGTTATGGATGAGTGATTCTGAACGTTCACCTTCATGTTTCGTGTGTTTTAAACAGTGTAGACTGAGGAATCTTTCTGACAGTCTATCAGTACTCAAGTAGATGATTGGAGAACTGCATTTATACGCTAATCTGTTCAAACCATCCGAAGGTGGCAAGTGACTGACTCCCATTTTTTTTTCAGTAAATCCATCCTCAGTTATTAAGTGTGTTGTTGTTTTTTGTCCCTTGAGGAATATAAAGAAAAACGAGTTTGTTTTTACTTGTAAGGCTTTACTCAGTTGCCAAATTCCGCAGAGGAACTGGACTTTGGGGATCTCTCAGGTAAGGGCTAGTAATTAGGTAAAACACTGTGGTGTAACTTGTTCAATCTGTGGATACTGCCTCCACTTTGATTTCTGCATCTTGGCCATTTTGCATGGCACAGTTGCTGTTGTGTAGCAATTAATCAAATACAGACTCCTGCCTTTTAGAATATACTTGTTTTCTGCTTTTTTTCCCTCCTCTCTCAATATTGGCATGCATTTACATATCAACGTATCTCAGAATGGGGGCAGGGAAATGTATGTAATACGAAGTGATTCATATTTCAGGCTGTCTAATAGCTACTGTGAGTTCAGTGGCTTGAAATAATTTTTTAATCCTAATTAGAGAATGGTTCAGTTGAAATTTTGTTACATTTGTAAAACACTCTTGGATGTTGGATTGTGTGAAACAGTCTATAAAAATGCAGTTTACACTAAATCTAGTCTGCCTGCTTCTTCATATTGTGCTGGGAAATTGTCATGACATGATCTCAAATAGGGACAGAAAGGGGTAATTATTTTATCACACATTATAATGTAAATTAATTAGATGCTTTGAATCTTTTTTTCACAGCATACTGAACAGCTTGCAAAAGTAGGTTTTATTACCGATTCCCAAATGCAGGCATTACTCTTACAAATTAAGAAACCAACATCTCTTCAGCGGGTGATTTGGGGTGGTGGATGTATCTGAAACACAGAAATAAACGATGGTATATAGACCTGTGTTAAATGACTTGGTCTCACTACATCCCAAAGACAGGCTCTCTTCCTGAACATTCTGACTACTCTAATATAGCGCCTCTTGTTGCTGCTTCACTTTTAATTGTTGCTTTACTGACCCGTTTTTATTTGTGCAGCCCCATGAGACTCCCGTGGGGTCTGAGCACACACGAACTGTGCGGCCCCATGCGAGACTTTCAAACAGGCCGTACAGGTTCCACTTCCAGCATCAGCATGAGGCTCTTGTATAGTATATGTAATCATCAAGAAGTGGACCCCCTTTAAGTCCTGCTTCCACTGTGGGACTCCTGGCAATTGTTGAGGGGGCTGACTGCAGGGTGCCCAGCTACCTCTGCCCAGAAGCATCTTCTTGATTTGCTGCTTCTCCGTTTTGTAGTATAAAATTGGACCATGTTTTTTAACCTTTTTTTATTCATAGCATGTTTTATTTTGTTCCCAGTAAACTTGTCTGTATCTTTTTTGTGTGTGCCTCTAGAGTTGTAAATTGGCCAATAGGTTAGAAATTATTTAAGTAGTGCATTTTATCAGAATAAGTCCTCCCTTGAGCTGCACACCAGCTGCAGAGCCCAGCCGTGCTGATAATTATACTGCAGGCCTGAGCCAGTCCTACTAGGTAAGAAGTACCAGGTGTTTGTGATGTATCAATGTATGGAGGGGAAATGATAGTTTTGATTTGATCGTTAATTTAAAAAAAAGAACTATTACAGATGAACTGAATGACTTTTACTTAGAGATGAATTCCCTAGTGGAATTGCTGAAATGAATCTCTTCTATCACTCCTGTCATGATTGTGAGTGGAGCGATCTGCTTCTCAAATTCCTGACCGCAGCACAAACTCACAAACCAAGTGTAGCAGACTGTCAAGGAATGGATAGTACTGACTGGCATGGGGACAAGGTAATAACTTTGTTTAATTTTGCCATTATGCTTCTGATGCAGCCAATGACTCATTCTGTTTGCAAAGAGGCTCCAGAGGCATTGACAGGATAACACATTTTCTGCTGATAGGTGTGTTTTTGTATTTGAAGCTTAAAAATGTAGGGCTAAATTTTCAAAATTATTCACAAAATCCATTGCAAACACACCTGCTGCCTGTATCAAGCAGGTGAGAAAGAATCCTGTTTGTATGAGAACATACCCATGTGGTATGTTTTTGCAGATATAAAGCAGACCATGAATTGCACCCAGAGTTGAATAGGACGCCCCTCCAGTCTGAGAATCACTGATGGCTCTGGCATAATTAAATATGCTAGTCCAGCAACAGGATTTGCTCAGTATGCTATTCATTTCAGGTATTCATATCCTGCCAAACAGTTCCCCAGGCGCTCTCCCAACTGTACGATTATATAATACATCCATTTCCTTGCAGGTAGTTAGTTTCCAGTGGCCTGTATGACTTTTGCTGGCTGAGGTACATAATAAGACCCTATTGCAGTGAAAGTATTTGTTTTCTGCTCACATTAACTCATATTAACTTATTCCCCCATCACCCCTTCCTTGGCATCATATAGTGTCAGGGTATCATAGCTGCAGTCTTGTCAATCACTCACCCGTCACAAGTGCTAAAATATATTATTTTTGTTTTTCCTTGTAATAATCCAGTAAAATTACTTCAGTAAATTGTATTTTCACTCCCCACCGATGCATTATGGTCATCTTATGTTTCTCAAGTGTTGATACTCATCCTGTAAAACACTGAACAATGAAGGAACAACCATGTAGCCTCTGCATCTGCTTTGATTAACTAATCAAAACCTGATTAGCATCTTTGTTCAAGGGGGATGCTGATTAATCAATTACTATTGATTGTAAGCGTGGCTTCATTCTCTAGCAGAGAGATGTCTGAGGAAGCAGCCAATAAAAATTGAGCAGCTGTCATAGTGATTAAATTTATTAAAACAAAATACATTATTTTTTATAAAGCTATCTTGAAATGGGTCACTGCAGAGGAGTTTATTGATTGAAGCAGGATGAACTCCTTGAATTTCTATAGTTTAAGCTAGAGACCAAATTCAATTATAATACAAGACAAACAGGTTAACACCAGTCTTAAACAGTCCATCAATAAATTAGAGTAGGTGTAGCACACTTAATGCTAAACTGTCGTCATGAATAATAATATCCATTTCTACTCCATCTGGGTAGCAATTCCAATCCTTCCCTATTATGGATGAACATTACATATTTCTCCAAAATAATGATAGTCACAAAAAAACCCAAACTCTATTGCAGCTTCAGCTAATGCCATTTTCATAGGCAGCTTGATAAAACTCTCAACACAAAACAAGATGACCATCCGAACTACTACTTTAAATAGAAAATGCAATTTGACAATGTTTGTGCTTGCTGTTTTTCTTCAGCTTCCTGGTTACTAGCAGAGATGGACTGGCTTTTTTATCACATTTTATGCCTTTTAGATAGTGGGTAACGTCTTCAAAAGCGACTCAGTGGCCAAAGTCCCATTATCAAAAGCGATTTAGGTTCTTAGGAGCCTATATCTCATTGAAAGTCAATGGCTCATAGGCTCCTAAGCCACTTATGCACTTTTGAAAATGGTATTCATTAACTTTACTTTCTGAAAGTAAGATATTTACTGGGCTCAGGGTTCTTTTAAAAAAAAAAAAAATCACTTTCCTTTCCACAGCACAATCCGTGCATTGCAAAAACATGAGTAGCATGGTAGCTACGAACAGATTAAAAAAAAAAATTGTCCCACATCATAGTTTAAAAATTAATTTCCCCCTAGAAATGGAATCGCTGTTAAGAAATTTTTGTGGGAGTACAGTGGTAAATCTCAATTGCCAAAATTAACAGCCACACTGCATATGTACAAAGAGATCTATCAATCTTCCGCTTTTACGGCACAGACATGCACAGAAGAAACTTCAGAGCTGTCAGTTATCCCCCGCTTCCCCCTCAAAATGTTTTAAGACCTTGGTCTACATAGCAGAATGTAAACCAGAAAAAATAGATGTAGCAACTACATTAAATCATTGGACTAAAACACTCTGTTCTCTGAGCAGAGGTGGGACAAACTGTATCTCCTTAAATGCTTTATTTATATTGTGCCCCCGGTGGTAGAAAAAGTGCTTTATTGAGCCACAGGGATGGGGCGCAGGGAATGCAGTAAGAAACACCATGAAGGTATGTTGTTAAAAACATTCCTTGAGACGAGGGTAGCCTGGCGCTGGACATCAAGTTGAGATCCTAAAGCTTCTCTGCGCTGCAGGAGTGCAGAATGTTGTGAAGAAACCCTCCATCCTGTTAGTCACCCCACGAGCTACCGTGAAGAACCTCGACTCATTCTGGGGGAGCGCTTTTCTGCAAGGGGGAGGGGCTGTCATAAACCCAGCGTCTGTTTTAATGACCAGGTTCTAAACTCCATCCAGGACTTGAACTTGGTCATCCAGGGCTTTCAGTTCTTGTGCAGATTTAAAAAAATAAAACATTGTTTCAGTCAGTGGTTCTTGGTAGTTTTACAGGTGTGATGCTTTTTTTTAATTTCTTAATCAGATAAGACTTGGATTTAAAATCTGGCAAGTGATGTCATATTTAATCCAGTCTTTCTCAAGCTTTTAGCCGTCAGTTCTCACCACCTGCCAAGAGAGTAAAAACAAACTCAGAGGAGCTGGAATATATATATATTCCATCTAAAAATGGCCTGGTAAAAACAGAATCAAACAGAACCATTCACTAGTTAACTGGAAAAGATTTGCCACAATTTAGCCTAGAACCCCAATCTTGCTTTAGCTATTTTAACCCATACTATCAGAATATTGGCACCAAAATCTGCTCCCTTCTCTTCAGAATATCAATAGTCTCCAGAATCCTGGATGTTTTAAAACAATTACTACTCTGGAAGTCCAAAATACCATGTCAGCTTTGGAAACTTGGGGCTAATAATAAGTTGTTAGTCTTTTAAAAATATAAATGAATTAAAAACAAAACATTCAGATTTAAAAAGTGGCTGTTAACTGCATATGGTACTGTGAAAACCATTCTGGACAGAAATTTGTCTGAAATCAAGAGATGCATAATGGTTTCACTGATCATTTTCATAGTCCAACATGCTGTTTTCGACTTTTTTTTTTTTCCACTTCATTTATCCTGCCTCTCACAAAAGGTAGAAATAAGGCCGTTTTGGATTTTCCCTTAAGCCAGAAAAACAGGTAGGCAAAATGAATTGAAATTCTACAGATAGGACACTGCTGTGGGTTGACTGTTAACTATCTATCCTCCCCAGGAATATGGAAATATACCTAATTTAGCTACGGTGTTGAAAAGATGCTAATAAAAATAATTTACTTTTTTCCTTATGTATACTGTTTATCAGATATGCTCCTCATTTAAAGGAAAACTCCAGGTATAATATACTGTCAAAGCACTACCATTTTCATAATTTGTGGATAATTTAACAGTTGGCTTATCCAATTTTTAAAAAACCAACAAAACTTCATAGCAACCACCAAAGTCTCTGATTCCCCGTGCTTTTCAATGCAGGCGGAATGTTCTTGCTTTTAATTCATATCAGGCCGAGCCCCTGGCTGAGAAGTTCACTGCTGTATCTGCTGTAATGGCAGCCCCCAAATCAGTCAGCAGCTTCATTCCCTCTATGGAGGCAGTACAAGAATGTTTAAAAATTCATTGTTTCAACCTATATTAAGTTATTAAGATAGTTCTCTAAGGAGGTGGTGAAACAAATCACTGCAGTTTTCCTTTAAGCTACTTTGACATATTAGGAAGCACTGTTCTTGAAAGTTTGATTTTGATTTTATTTTTTTTACACCACGATGCAAAGTAATTGCTGAATAGAGCTGTACCACTGCATGCTGCTCAGAGAGCAACATGCAGCGATGTATGCTGACATGTTTCTTACCTTTCTGTGTTTCTTCCTTTCAACCAAGCCCACCCTTAAAAAGAAGGCTATTCACCATAGCGGCCAGTGTGCTCCAATGTATATTAACATCTTAATGGGAAAGCTGAGCATGTATACATTTACTACTCTCTGACAAGAGGGAATTAAATGTCAGAAGGATTTGTAGCATCTGTAATTGAATTGGTGCTGAGAAAAGCAAATCTTAAGGAAGAATAACATATTAGGATTAGCAAATAACGTGACATTTTGTCAGTTTCTGCCATCTAGCCTGTTCCTAATAAAGTTGTGATTTTTTTATCATAGATATGAAGCTACAGTGGGTTTTGTAAATTGGGGGCAGCATTTTCCAGAAGATGGCTTTTTAGAAGGTCAAATCTTTGTTCCTGCCACAAATTTGGGAAAGTTGCGTCTTCCGCCCCCAAAACACCCTTTTCTTTCAAAGAAAGAATTGGAGTCGTCATTGACTATTCCCTGCGTTAGAATAATGTCCCTCCTTCCCCCTGCTCTTGAGGCATTAGTCGTCATAATAATACCTGATCTTCAGGGCTAGTAACTGAGTTGTAAACTCAGCATGCATGGTCCCTGCAATCTAGGAAGGTGCTTTACCAACTGGAAAAGCACACAATGTGCGGATATAATGCATGCATTGTACCTCTGGCACTGCAGCCCTCATGTAGATATTTCGTATTAATGTCAGTAGCAGCGTTGTGTGTTTGAGATACAGGGATAGGGTCCTTATTCTCTATATTTAAAGCACTAAGTGAAAAAGAAGGTAAGTTCCCATCTCAGGTGTGAATTTGTTTGTCTGTTTTGCACTTGGGAAATTTAACAGGAAAAGTTTTTTTTTTTTTTTAATGAAATAGCCTGATATAATGCCCCATGGCACTTTGAAATAAAAGAAAAATTATTTGTTTCCAGTGGTGCCCAAAAAATAGAAGGGTTTATGTCAGGATCACTTGGGTCAGCTGATTCCACGGTGATACCTGCCCCAAGGGAAAGCCTCATTAGCACTTCTTGCCTTTGAAGTCAGAAGCTCTGCTAATGTTAGATGTCCTGAGAGCGGTGCTGTGTCCAGGACTGGGGAAGAGGTCGTGCTTGTCTTTCAATGCTAAAAGACAATGCTAAAAGTAGAGAGAGTGGTGAACAAGGCATGAAATGGAGATGCAAGGGAAGAGGAAGAACAAAAAGCGGTGAAGAAATTAGTGACAACGGAAGGAAGAGACGATGACGTCAGATGCGCTGGTGTATGGTGATGAGGAGCCATGTAAGTACCTAAACACAGTCCGCCCCTGCTGTTGGATGGGAAGCTCTTCTTGAAAATTCAGAACGTGGATAAGCACTGGAGATAAAAGCAGAAGGGCTGATCCATCTGTCTGGAGGCAAGAAAATCTAAAATTTGTTCCTGACTCATTGGAATTTCAGGCACTTTTTCCCTCCTGTCAGCGAGACACTGGCCCGCTTGTGAGTGGGGCTGAGGATGATTTCTAAACTGAATCCTTTACTTGATGATGCCTGCCAGGCAAGGCCACTGCTGATCTGAACAGAGGCGTGATCTTAGAGATGTGGGTGGCTACTGGCCGCTAGACTGCATCAGTTCTTCCATTTTAAAAAAATGTAAATAATGAGCTTTAAATATCCCCTGAGTTTTCTTTCCCAGTCAAAACAGCAAGTAGCCAAACTGCCCTTAGAGACTAGATGAAGCAAAGAGCAGATGCGGTGGTGGTTTTATTTTGTTCTCTGAAGCTGGTCTCAGGCGGCTAAACATGAAATATGTACGTGAAAAGGTGAAGTTTGATGGTTTAGAGCTTTCTCGAGGCAGAGTTTAAAACTTTATCTTCGGTCACAAATGTCATGAGTTATCAGGGACTCAGCTTCATCCCCATCTGTCAACTTTATGAAACGACTGCACAATTTGACATAACTGGTAGCCTCTGCTCAAGGCCCAGGACATGAATAATAACGTTGCAAGACAGGATTAACGTATTGGCTGAGCTTCGTGGGACACTCAGTACGGATGTAACGGGGTCCTGCAGGTCAGGGGTGAGGTGCATTGGCAGAGTCCCTGCCGAGGTGACTAACCTTTCCTCGGCTGAAGGTTGTTTGTGAGGATGAGAGAAGTAAAAGTGGGAGCAGGTGCATAAATGCATCTGGTTGGATAATGCAGTTGTAATGGACTAGTATGTACATCATTTCAAGGGAATAAACATCCAGTGCATTAGCAGTCAGGCTCAGAGAGAAGTTCCTTTTCTTTGATGATCTAATATAAGCATGAAGCCATTTTCCTTTAAGGCGAAAGTGCACTGTTGGCTGACTCTGATTTGACTCTACATGGTTGCAAGCACTGGAGTCCTCAGTGTGTTGTATTTAATTTTTAATTAACACATAAACTTAAAGATAGACTATTTAGCCATGCACATAATAAAATAAACTTGGAGCATATACTTGGAAAAAAGATTGTTTTCCATGAAAATAATTTAGAAAAATAGTGCGTGTCCCAGTGAAAGAAATCACATTCAATAAACTGTGCTGGCCAAAAATGTTTATCAAGCTGTATTGGAAAGTCACTTCTCAGGGACATAGTGACTCACTAAAAACTCACGGCTCTTGACTTAATTACAGATTGAACAGAAACCATCAAGGAGCGGCCAGGCCAGTGGCTTTGGCACAGCACTTCAGTTTATATTTTATGGGCAGTTCCGCAGCTGGTGCAGACCAACGTAGCTCCACTGAGGTCATTGATGCTATGCTGGCTTACACTGTCCAAACCTCTGGTCCTATATTTCTGTCCTGTCTCTCCATATTGGGTCAAGCAAAATGCATCTTGGCTCCAATTCTTGGGCTGTCTTTCCACATTCTACAGATGTGCTTATTTTCCCATGTCAGCAAGAAACGCTTAATTTGGGGTACGTCCATCTGTCCTGCAGACGGGATGCAGCACTAGGAAATCATAACTTCTGATGCTACTAGTTTGTAGAGTTAACTGATGCAACTGCAATTAACAAACAGAGGAAGATAGTTGAGTTAGTGCGGGCCATTGTTGAGTTGTGTAATCAGAGTGGAACTTGGAAGATAGCTGCTGGATCTGTTATGCTTCGGCTGCAAGTATCTGTGAAGTGTGCATGTCGATTTTAGAATAAGTAAAAATAATTTGTTACTTTGGTAGGACAGGTTTCGCAGTGTGTATTTAAGTGGATATTAATTGGATCATCCAACTTTGGTTGTCTTGTGGAAAATGACTCTTTAAAGACTTTGCATAGCTGTGCTGGAAGCACAAGGAGATGACTTTAGACTGGTTGCCTAGAACACAAGTCAGGGATCACCCATTGTTCTGGGTGCTTTACAGACAAGTAGCAGATAGTCCCTGCCCTGGTGCATGTGCAGCCTAGGTGCCAAAGGGGACATGATACTTAGGTGAGGCAGCTGTCACTAACCGGCAGCATTACACCTCTGGCCACAGCAGCAAATGCAGATGCATTTTCCTGAGAAGACGGGTGTCTGCAGCTCGGGTAACCGAACATGCCCTTCCCAACAGAAGGTTTTTCAGGGTGTATTTTGCAGCCACTGGAAGCCCCTCCTCACCCTTAATTATCAGGATCTGCACCTTCTCTGAACTACTTACCTTTCGTACATGTATCTCCTTTACTGTCAATATCTTCTTCCTGCTTGTCTCTTTCACCCACCTGTGAAAAATAGACGGGGGGCGGCAGAATAATAAACTTTCATTGGATCTGAAGCCCTTGGCAGGTGAAGATTAGTTAATTTTCCTCATTGAGCAATCAGTGTTTATGGCTTTTCAGCTGAGTAAAATATTCCGTTGGTTGCTTTCCTATTCGGTTTAGTCCTGCCACACTTAGTTTAACTTATTAGATATATTGCTGAAGAGGATTTTATTTAACATGGTTCTGTCTAATTGGCTGCGCTTCATTTTGTCCTTTAATGTGCACCTACTTTGACCTAATTAAGCCGAGACATTCCATAGTCCATGCCAGTGCTATTGGTTTTCTTCTGTTACTTTCAAAAGGTAACTTGAAGAAACACTGAGGATTTTTTTCTTTTTAATTTAAACTGTTTTAATTAAAATGCGTTTTATGGAGCTCTCTTGGTCATGAGTTATTTACTTACATCATTCAGTGTTTAATCTTAGAACAGGATTGGAAATATCGATAGTGTAAATCCGGGGCTCCTGCTGAACACATTGTATCAGGTTTCGACTCAAAAGAGCACCATTACTTTTAGCTGTCACGGATCTCTACACTTGATCGATAAACTTCAAATATTATTAGAGGTGGAGGCTTCAGAGATTTGCTCTGTTATTTGGAGAGAGACGGAGATAAATCTTTCTTAAAAATTGACTTGAATTTGCACTCTCAGTCTTCCTGGTGAAATGCATTTCTCTTACGTGTCCGGGCAACTGCATGTGGGACAGATTTATAGGCCGTGTGCTTCTTGTAGTGAAAGATTTAAATGGTAAATCCTTCACATATGACTTCACAAATCATGTAAAGTTAAAAGATTTTTACCGTTTCTGTTGCTGCTGTGCTTAAATTGTAAGGTACGGCTAGTAAATCATTTTAATAGAAGTGTCGCGCTTGACTCAATAAAAAAAAAAGAGACAATGGTTTAGCTTCCATTCCAAATGTTAATGTATTAATCAACGGGAGAATAATTGTTTTTTACTACGTTATAAATCTTGGTTGCCATTAGAATTGCAGCAAGGGTTGATGTAGCTGCATTCTTAAATTAAAATTGTTTACACTGCTATACATTCATTTTACATGCCCACAGCTCATTCTGGGTTCATTTCAGAGCTGTTCCCCAGCCAAATAAGTCATTCCTTTCTAGGATGCTAGCGTCCTAAGGGAGAGATGCTTATAAAAGAAAATTAATTGCATGGCGAGGTGTTAAATAAACAAAATAAAAAAGCGGTTGGTGGCAATGTACTATTATTACTCGCTATCTGTATTGGAAGAGGATTTTATGGTTTGCATTGAGAATTTTGCTATATGATACATCATGGAATGTACTGAGCAAAAAAAAAAGTATTTAATCACGTAATCCTGGATTTCTTTAGAGATGACAACTTGAGAATGCAATCACTTTTTCGCCCTACAAATACAATTTTGGGGGATTAACATTCATATAAATCAATGCCCTGTTGATATTTTCATACAGTTGATACTTGATGTCACCATACTGGCATTTCCTGGCCTTCCAATTGTTAGATCATCCCCTTTACTGAGGGAAGGGAGTATTGAAATTGGGGACTGATGTGTGGGCGGACCCTCACAAAAGCTGCAGGTGATTCCATGTCTCCCTTCCCTTCCTGATCTTGTTCCATGTGCATTAGTGCTGCTGCATTGTGGAGAAATACCTTGCAAGTTGATAGCCAGATCTGTTCAACATTGGACAGGCCTGTCTGCTCCCTTGTGTGAACTGATCCATCTGGATAGTTAAGCACTTTACCCTCTCCTTGTCAAAGTAAAAGGGTGGCTTTTCCAACCCTGGGCATAACTACAGCCAACCTGCAAATCATCCCATAATAAGCCCCGAATTCCTATTCCTGTTCTGCTTTCGACAGATTCTCGAGCAGGTGATGAAGGGTCTATAAGGGCCGTGGACCATGCGGTGATCGGCGGGGTCGTGGCCGTGGTGGTGTTCGCAATGCTTTGTCTGCTCATCGTTTTAGGGCGATACTTTGCGAGACATAAAGGTAAGCTGAGGCTTGAAGCTAAAAGTTGGAAAGACTTACTGTAGTGGTGGTGGTTGTAACAATTCATCCCCTATGAGAGAACAGAAAAAGCAGAGGGACTTCTGTGGAGGAAGAGTAACTTTCACTGAACCTCAGACTTAGGATCATAAACATTTAGAGATGGAATATGTATTGGGCAAGGTCCAGAGCTGGTGTCAACCATTGTAGTTTTCTGGTTTCAGTGGTGCTACATACTTGGTTGGCACCAGCTGAGTGTCTGGCTCATTAAGTCCATTACCAGGCTGGGATACAACACCTGAGAAGGAAGGGTTATGCAATTAAACTGATACAAAATTCTGGTTCTTCAAGTGACCTTTGCACATTTCCATTCATGGAATGTGCTGTGTCCATCTTAAAGAACTATATTTTAGCTCAAATTACTGGCTTTTAAGCATAAGAGATCACAGTGTATAATGATACTGCCAGATGCTACTGTTTTCTGAAGATTGAGACCAAATTTTCTGCTTTAGGCCTACCGCTATGGATTATAAAATGAATTTGAAATAGTCCACAAGTACTATTGACTAATCTGATCGCTGGAAACAGAAGGAAACCTAAAGCTGGCCATGCCATGTGAGGAGTGCAGGGGAAAGTGATGAGCTGAGCAGAAGAGTCCTGAGCATCAAGGAAACAGGAGTAGTGGGTGGGAGGAAGGTAAAAGCAAGATGGGGGAGCACAAATAAACAGGAGAGAAGAAGGGGGAAAACACATCAGGATTGGGAGAGGAAGATAGATGAAAGATACGTCATCTTAAGTGTGTCATGCCCTGCCATTAAAGAATTTAATTTAGTTTTGCATCCTCCTATATTGAGAGGGGCTCTATCACTCCAGACTCTTACATGACATGAAGTAAGTTGACCATCGTTCTGTTGTTAATTCAGGGGGGAAGTTTAATGGGCCACTCTAGAATAGCATGACAGTCCTTTGGGCAGTGAGGGATGCTAGTGGTGTTCACTTATAGTGTGTGCTCCCTGGACCTCCCATGTGTGTTGCTGAGCACTGCCAGTGTCTCTGCTGCTGTGAGAAAATGGCCCTTTAAAAGAAAAGCAGCACTATGGGTAGTTCTCAATAGACCCAGTCATGGAGACTCTCCCCCCGGATCGCTATATAATGTCTTACTACCTAACCAGTCGTGTTCGTTCTTTACTTGGCATCATTTTATAATGCCCTACATGGTCATTTTCAAAGCCCCTTGCAGAATTTAGATGCACAGTTCCCATTGAAATTAACGCGCCTCTAAATTTGCGAGGCAGCATTGAAAAATCTCAACCTTAACGTCCGAGGTCATAGCACTGTCCCGTTGATTAATGCTATCACAGCTGTTTACACTTGAGTAACAGCTATGGAATCCCTGGACTCAGACGTCTCTTTGTTCCTTATGGTGGTGTTTCTTCCCCGTCCCCCACCATGGCTTCTTCGCAAGAAAGCAAGTGACAGTTGTTCTAGCAATTTACACAGAGACCATCAATGAGTCACGGAACCTCACTGCTTTATTTTCAGGTACATACTTCACTCACGAAGCCAAAGGAGCAGACGATGCTGCGGACGCAGATACAGCTATAATCAATGCAGAAGGAGGACAGAACAATTCTGAAGAAAAGAAAGAGTACTTCATCTAGATCAGCCTTGGTTTCAATGAGGTGTCCAACCGTGGACAGTTACTGGCCCCATTTAGATGACAGAGACAGTGATATTGGAAGTTGCAACCAGCTTGTGTCTTTTTTTTTTTTTTTTTTTAAACGAATGGGTGGAGAGATGTCAGACTGGGAGGGTCCGGGATTTGCTGTGTAAAAACGTTATTTGTAAAGTACACTCTGCCGTTTGACACCTCAGTTGGGGTTTTATTTTTTGGCCAAGTCCAGCTTGGATTTAGTTTAGTTAAATCATTTGCAGAAAATTCTGTGCCTTGTTTTATTTTTATTTTATTTTTTCGAGGGGAGGGTTGTGTGTGTTTCTTTTTTTCCCTTTTGGAATTGCCTGCTGGGACCCCTTGGAATAGGTTTAACTTTTTTTTTTTTTTTAGTGTTTCTTTATTTTAACTCCTCTATTTTCTGTTCAAAATTCGATCTCATCAGAGGAGAACCAGCACACTTTAGATTTCGTAGTTTGCAATTCAGTGTATCCATAATACATTCTTCTCTGTTGTCTTAAAGGCTTGGATGAAGAAGCTATGAAAACTGTTTGCGGCTGCTCGTGTTTCAAATGCTTTCTAGTGGTGGAGAGTAGAAAATAGGCTGTGACTCAGAAAATGCACTCCGTTGACTGCGGAGAGACATTACTGCACAGGGTTATCTGCAAGTGAGGTGTGTCACTGTGAGATTGAATCTGTCTTGAATTCTGTGTTTGTAGACTGCTCAGTATAGGGTACCTCATGCTGTCTGGACAGGTTTGGGGCACGAAGATTCCTCCTTGTTCTTGCCCTAAGTAGAACTGACAGATGAAGGCTGTTCCTCTTATGCAAGTGGACAAATTTGAGTTGCCACAGGAGGGAAAGGGGGGGAAAAAGGTAGTTCTGCTCTGATTATTTCTGTTCCAAACAATTCCATCAAGCTTTCCCAATCGGCCGTACTTCTGCCTAATTTGCTGGAAAAAGAAAAGTCCTCATGGTGTGCAAAGGGCTCTAAATGAGCAGTTTTTATATTATTTTTCCTCCTTCTCTTTGTGCTAGTTAGGGAAGGCAGTGGGATCTGGCCTGCATGTACTGTATATTACAGATATTTGTCATGCTGAGAGATCCAACCAGAGACTGTGTGAAACTTTCATTCCTTAAGATTCAGTTTGACAAAGCAGGAGGGACAGAAGAAGGGTCGCTATAGTTTTCATGCTGGTCTGCCCTGTATCTCAGTTCTGCAAAGGTCAGAGCAGGTGGAAATAACAGCATGTAGGCTTTTTCAGTCACTTAATCAAAACTCAAATGTTGTATTTTTTTATCTCTTTACCTTTCATACACTAGCCTTGGCCTCTTTCCTCAGCCTTAAGAAGCGTCTGCCAACAAATTACTGATCCTTGCATGAATGCAGTCATGGTGCATAGCTACTAAAAATAAGTTACCTTGAAAATGTTTTAGATCTGAAGTCTTGGGAGATACTAGATAAGTGAAGTTGCCATTTCTTTTCTTTTCCGATTAAAGGGATTTGCATTCAAAATTGCAGGGAAACCTGGTTATAAAATGTTTAGGTGAAGAAAAAAAAACAATGAATTAGAATTATGATGGACCTACAGATAACAGTCCACAATGAGAAAGAAAGATAGCATTAAAATATATATATATATATACTGAAAATTGTTCAGTGAGTAACCTTGGATTTTGAAAGATGCATTTTTGTTATTGTTACATTAAATAGAAAACTTACACTGATTTATTTAAGGGAAAAATTCACATGTTACAACTTCTTGGGCTTTTAGGTAGCATTTTTTAAGTTTGTTTTTTGTTGTTTTTTTTTTAACTTTTGGCAGAACCACTGCAACACAAGAGCCTTTTGGGAATGGGTCGACATGTAAAAAGGAAAAAAACAACTAAATCCATTCTCGAGCAGTATTTTGTCTTTTCCCCTCCCTCAGAATCCTTTAAAAAAAGGAGAGCCACAAAAGGAAATTAAATTTTGTCAAGGGCAGCTCTCTTCTGAGCCTTCAGCACCAGCTGGGCCCTTAGCCAAACCACATCCAAGGGCAAGAATCATTTAGCATATTATCGGAAGGTTTGGGGGGACTTTTTTACACACTGATGACAGAATCGGCGTTCTGTTTTTTGATCAGCCCATCTTTCTGTTTTGAAAAGTGTACAGTAGTGCAGTGTTACCAATGTAACTTTGACTTACAATGTTGACATGTCTCAGGTTCATGTGTTTTGATTGATGTTTTCCGTCTCAGGTAGATTGCAAAATTTTGGCCCCACACATTGGAAGAGAACTAAGCAAAACAAAACACCCCAGAAAATTATGGATTTTAGTTGTATATTGGTTTATGTATTTTTTTCTTCAGTATACAGTGCGCTGTTGAAATGTAGTGTTGAGTATTACTTTGTACAGGTTTAGCTCATAAGGGTTTTTTTAAGAGTGTAGAAAGAACAAACTTACCTTTTTTTTTAATGAAGGATGTGTAACTGATGGCAAATAAGCTTGTTCTTTACTCACGTGCCCTTTTTATTTTTTCCCCTTAGGCCAGTTTTGTTTTAAAGTGTCCATGGACGATGTTACAGTGTAAGAAAATACATATCCATATGTTCCCATTCACATTTTGTATTGGTTCATGTATACCATTTTTACAAACAAAGAGAAGTACTATAAAATATCTGTCTTCTTAATAAAAAAAATTAATGTTACAAAACTATTCTTTAATCTCATTTTGCACTCTTTACCTCCACAGCCAGGGAAGCCAGTTGCAGTGAAGTCCCATCTTGGCTTGCTTATTGTGAAATTCCAGTTACAAAAATTGGTTGTGGTTTACCCAAGATCTGTGGCAGCCTAAAAATAAATCTCCCTTCTTTAATCCTCCTCCCTGTCTTTTGACCTGCTTCCCTCTCCCTATTCTGACTCACAAACAGTGGTAGGCAGCCACCGTAAGCCAAGCCAACACTGTTCTTTGGTTAAGGCGGCAGTAGTGGTAAGAGCCGCAGCTCCTTGTAACATATAAGCCAACAAGATGACATGCCAAGTCAGCGAGAACTTGCTGCTGTTCTGTGGATTTGTATTTTTAAATCCTGTCTGCGATCGCTGACCTACATATCTTGTATTATTTTGGATACTTCGTATAAAGATGCCTTCAATCTTCGTCATTAAAAAATCTTTTCTTTTTTTTTTTTTTTATAAACTTGTCACTAACAACGGCCTGAAATATTTTTTCCCTGTTTATTTGATTACAGTTATGTTCTTTCGAAGGCATATACTCTGTCTGATTTTTGTTCCCTTTTATTTCTAATCCCATCTCCTGCAAAGTTGAAAAATGCAGTGATGGTTAAATGTCACTTCTTTATTTCCAGTGCGCTTGTAGGAGGTAATATTATTTGAGGTCCGTAGCCCAGTATTTGGGTCTGTCGTACAAGCCAGCTTGAGTATTCTGAAGAACAAGGAAAATATCTCTAATTTCTGGAGGTGCCAAGCAATGATGGTTGCTCCCAAAACAAGAGAGTAATTTTTAAAGTTTCTTCAGCTTTTAATTATTTATGAATGTGTGTGGGTTTTTTTTAAAAGCTCTTCTGAAGGCTCCAGCCAGTCTTTTTTCCATATTTGGCACCAGGCTAATGTGAACCCCAGGTCCTTGGAGCAGGGGAATTGTCTTTGCTATTGTATCAGCTGACAAGTTTTCCCAAGATGTTTTTTAGGGCCCTGAGGTGACGTGTAGGTTCTAATTGGTGTCATCTTTCAATGCCTTCTGCAAGTTTGAGAAGAGAAGCCTTGCTCGGTAGAAGAGATTAGTACCTTGGAGAAATGTTTCTCTGATGCTTTCTTTCAGAATGCTAAATCCACAACAGAGTCGCCCCACTCCACATTTTAAAAGGGAACGTGTGTTTTATTTTTAAATGCCTTCCAGAGAGAAGTAATCCAGCCTCTGCATGGCAGTAGCAGTCACATTTTCCCTTTCCAGACCACAGGCACTAAATCTCCAGAACTATAGGAATCAAATTCCCTAAAAACAAATTATGAACACATACCTGCACGTACTTAGGGTGGGTGAAAGCACCTAAGGGATGTGGGTGCACAAGTCCTATTGAATTTCAGTGGGATTTGTGCTCCTAAATCACGTAGGTGCTTTTGAAAAATCTCCCCTTTAATGTATTTAATAATAAAGGGACAAAGAAACACAGAACCATTGTGGACCGAGAGGCCATGGCTACTTTGTTAACATGCTTTGGGGCAATTTAAAAAAGTCTGACTCTTTTAAAGACCTGTTCAGTGTCTTTAATTTTTAAAAGCATTCAAACTATTAGCCTTTTGCTGAATGCTGTCATATTGTTGCACTCTAATGAATGCTGTCAACTAGCAGACGGGCATGTTCGCGTTTTGCAATTTGACTGAAGAACTGGATGGAAAATGATTGACAGAATAATTTATTACAGATAACGTTCTGCCTCTCTTAAATCCATCCCCTTTGCAGTTCCAATTTGGATACCCATCTTTGCTTTCTCCTCTAAATTGCTATAGAATGTGGATGTGCACTGTAAAATGATGGTTGTGTTCCACTTGAGAGGTGGCTGCATTTTATTGGTGGGTGAAGTGATCTATGCAGAGGGGGTAGGAACGTTTGGGATAGAAAATATTATAAATGTAATTGGTTATGTTGTCAAGAAATCCTCCTAGAGGTGAAGGAAATAAAATTTTAGTCCCATATTAGTCACAGGATCTTGGATTCTACAGTCTAAAGAATCTAAAGCCATAGTTCTTGGAGAGGTTGCTGTCATACTTTTTCTGGTTATGGTTTTTTCAGATCTCACAAACTAAGCAGAGGAGTAGGATGTGGTCAGCACTTGAATGGGTGACCTCCAAATCAAACCCCAAGTACTGGAAGAGGTGCAGTCAGCAATTCAGTTAGGTGGCTTACTTGACTAAAAGTTGCTTATCTCTGAGTTCATGCTGAATGCGATGCCTCAACATGCTGTGGGGGACACTTATGTGCAGGGTGTTGTCTTTTGGTTGATACTTAAACCTTAGTCAGCTAAAACATTTAAAGTTCCCATGGTCCTTTTTGCAGAAGTAGAGTTAACTAGAGCATAGTTTCTCAACCCTGGGGGTACACAAGACACAGGCAGGGGGTATGCGGCAAAAAAACCCAGTGAAGGGAGGCGAGCGGCAGCCACCGACTTCTGGGGACGCCAAGCGACAGCCCCCTGGTCCCAGCTCCCAGCTGGGAGGCAGGCGGCCCACACAGTATGATTTGCCCCAGGCCCGCACCGCCCTAGGGACGGCCATGGGGAGCGCTGCTATCCACTCTGGTGGGCCGCTTGTGTCTGCTCATACCTCACAAGTTCCCGCCTGTGTGAGGAGAACACCACGAGACCCTGCCATCAGGCCATAGTGATTGGCTGGCGTTGACCTTTGCTCCTGTGTGAAGGAAGGGGGCTCTGTGATCTGCCACAGCCACACAGCATTGCAGAACTCAGAACTCTCCTGCTTCACGAGAAATGCAGTCATCCAGCGGTAAAGGGGAAAAAGATTGTATTTCTCAGAGTGGAAAATTGAGAGTTGGGTACTTATTAAAATTTTCAGAAGTTAGGGGGTACTTGCTACTTAAAAGGTTGAGAAACACTGAACTAGCGGAATACTAAATATTCATTATCTGTTTGTGGTAGTGCCCGTTCGGTACTAGATGCTTTCCAAAAACATAGCACTGTCTTTGCCTTGAGACGTTTACAATTTAGAAGGCAAAAGAGCACATGCAAGTTGAGGAGAAGGATACAATGTGGCAATGAAGTGGTCACGGTAATAATTGTTGATATTAGATAATAGAACAGTGGCTTCTTTAGTTAAAATATATACATTATCTCCAGATAACCCACAACAAAGCCAGAATTGAAAGGTCAGTTTCTTGTCATACTCTTTATGGGAGAGGTCAGTCTTTGAGAGATTTAGTACAGATATGGTTGTGGCCTTGGGGACCCAATCAGGAAGGACATTTCGCACACACAAGACAGCATAGAGGGCAGCACAAGGATGCTGGTGTGGAGCGGACATAGAAGACATTCAAGCAGGAGTGAGGAGCACTTAAACCAAAAAAGCAGCAGATCAATGAGGCGTAGGAGGAGTTATGTAGGGTCTTAAAGGTGGCAAGGAAAAGAAGTTTGATTTTGGTTCGTTGCAGGAAGGGTAGCCTAGAGTATGGCTCATAAGAGAGTGGTGTGGTCAGATTGGTCAAGGAAGATCTTGATAGCAGAATGTTATGGGGACAAGATGGTGTCAGGGATGCTAGCGATAAGGTTACAATAATCACTAGGAGATTCAGGGCCTGAATGAGTGTTTAACTTGTGCTGAAAAAGGAAGAGAGACAGGACAAGATAGGATTTGGATACAGCCAGATTGCAAGGTGAGAGTGTGGGGGGGTGGTGACAGAGAATGTAACGGGGGGAGAGAGTTGGGGAGAATCACGAATTCCGGTCTGTTAAACTTGAATTTACAGCATGCCATCCCGGAGATGTTGGAGACAAGCTGATGTAGGGAAGTTGCAGAATGGAGAAAACTCAGGAATGGACATGCTCAGACATCTCACGTAAAGCTGTTAATTGAAGCAAGGACAAGTGGGTAAGATGACCTAGAGGGAGGGTTTAAAGTAGGAAGAGGAAATGCAAGACTTCTAAAAACTCAGTAGCTTTATTTTCTTGTCGTTTTGCTACAAACTCAGAAATGAGCCCACTTTGTGGGAAATTTCACTGAGGTACAAGGCTTATGAGCAAAGTTGGGCTTTTTTTCCAAAATGAAGATAGTTCTATATTTGGAGCAAAGATGGCTTTCCTGTCAAAAACCTGAACATCTGTTTTTCTTGGCAAATTTTAGTTGTAAAAATATCCATGTTATTGAAAGTGCATAATTATGAAACTTGGTGGATGTAAAGTAACATGAAATGTGAACATTTTCATGAGAATGTCCATAAAAATAGAAGTATTGCATTGTGTATTAACCCTGTATCCTAGTCAAATTCCAACACTGCCCAACTAAACTCTCCCTACAGTTTCATAGAATCATAGAGTTGGAAGGGACCTCAGAAGGTATCTAGTCCAACCCCCTGCTCAAAGCAGGACCAACCTCAGCTAAATATTCATTCCTTATATTCTTTCCTTCCTAATGACTTCTGTATCCCATCTCAGCAGTTGCATTTCATTGGTGGGTGAGTGATCCCAATGTACTGTGTATGACTTGTAAAGTACTTTTGAATCCGTCAGGGTGAGAATTTTTTGTTACTAGAAGGGATTCTGGATTTCCTAGTTTGTAAATGCAGGAGCGCCCTGGTGGTACACTGAATCCCTGTCCCAGGCTGAACAGTTCTTCCCTAGTGTCACCTGAAAACCAGATCCCGAGAAAGGATTTAAAACTCTTCAGTACCATTCCTTTTAGATGTTTTTCTATCTATGCTACCTAACTATGTCCTCTTATCATAGCATTTGAGCACCTTACGATCTGCCATATATTGATCCTCCCAACACCCCCATAAGGAGGGAGGGGCTATTTTCCCATACCTGTACAGAAGGGGAACTGAAGCAGAGACTTCCTCAGGGGCACACACAAAGTCTGGTGAGGCCAGTACTTGAATCCCAAATTCAATTCTTAGGTTAGTGACCTAATCACTGGACCGTCCTTCCTCTCTAAAGTACATTTCTCATGGGACATAACCTCCATCCCTCAACCCTTGAATGCCTTCCCAATGCTAGAAGTCCAATGGACTAGACATAGTACTACAGAGCCATATGGCAAGCGAGCTTCTATTTCAACTCATTTAGAGTCCTCTTCCTTAATGCTTCCAAAACTTCACTGGATGAGTAAGGAGGTTGAAGTACTCTTTAAGAATAGCAGGCCCAAGTAAAAGGAGCGGGGAGTAAAATCCACAGGATACAGCCAGTAATGAATGAAAGAATTGACATCTGAAAGTGCCGGGGATTGGTTGGCAGTAAATGCCTGCATAAAGGTGACATCATGGCTGCACCAGTTCTTAAGATTAATACAATTATTTCAGTCGTGGCCAGGAATTACTGATATCCTGTGGTTTTACAACCATTTAGCCATGAAAAGAAAATTTGCCCAGTTTCGCAAACCTAATCCTTAAAGCTGTAAAGAATCAGTGCTGGGGAAAATGAGAGCTAAACTTGGGAAAATCAAAGCATGTTACTCCTTTTTGCAGCATTCCTCTTAACATGCACAGCATCTCATTCACTCATATTCCCAACATGATAGTCTTAAATCTTCCTTAAGTGATAACTTCTCAGGTTAATTAATCTCCAGGCTTAAACTTGCTGTGAGCAGCGGGAAGTCCGTCCTGAAGCCAGCAATGTTACGATTGCATCTTCTAATACTGTTTATCCTGCATTAGTGTTTACTTAAGGAGAAAATTGATCTGTAATTGATATTTCAATCTTCCAGAGCTGATGTTGGGAGAGACTTGCACAAATCTTTCATAGCAGACAAATATTTAAATCCTGTAATGGCAGGTGAATATGGAAACATGCGGCTTCCCCCACCACATACCCACTCCAAATTCGGCTCGGAGTTCTGTTTTCTTCAGGTTTGATGATTTCATTATTTTGAAACCTGCAACATGCTCAAAGAGGCAGAATCCTAATACGTAAAACCTCTTTGACTAGAGACACCAGACTTGATTAAAAAGTCCTGCCACGACAGGGACTTTTCAGCGTAATCAGTCTCAGTTTAAATAGTGACGAACTCAATGTTAATTTCTCCCCAGACATTTCTCCTAGCCACCTCTTCTGGAATCAGGTTATGAGGCAGCTGCAGTATTTAAATTAGAGGCATGAATCTTTTATGGCTCGGACAAAGACATGGGGTGGATGTAGAACAATTGCTCTCTGTTGAATAGGTACTACAGAGATGAGCGCCACAGAACTGCCCATAAATAAATAAATTGAAATATACTTGAGGTTGTTCCTCTGTTTGTGCTGCCATGCCAAAGCCTGTTGCTGCAGATACAGGAGGAGTCTGGTATTTGCAGCTGCTCTTGATTATGTGCCTATTGAGTACAGGTCTTTGCAAAACAAAAACTTGACCAGTAGAGCCATTGTTGCCCCAAAGAAAACTTGGAAGAAAGTAGGAAGAAGGGAATCCATTTTAAGGCACTTGGAAGAGAGGAAGGTGATCAGGAACAGTCAACATGGATTCACCAAGGGAAAGTCATGCCTGACCAACCTGATTGCTTTCTATGAAGAGGTGACTGGCTCTGTGGATGTGGGGAAAGCGGTGGATGTGATATACCTTGACTTTAGCAAAGTTTTTGATACGGTCTCTCACAGTATTCTTATTAGCAAGTTAAAGTAGTATGGGTTGGATGAACGGACTATAAAATGGATAGAGAACTGGCTAGAGCATAGGGCTCAACAAGTAGTGATCAATGGCTCCATGTCTAGCTGGCAGCCGGTCACAAGCGGAGTGCCCCAGGGGTTGGTGCTGGGGCCAGTTTTGTTCAACATCTTCATTAATGATCTAGAGGATGGGGTAGATTGCACCCTCAGCAAGTTTGCAGATGACACTAAGCTAGGGAGAGTGGAATACCCTGGAAGGTAGGGATAGGATACAGAAGGACCTAAACAAACTGGAGGATTGGGCCAAAAGAAATCTAATGAGGTTCAACAAGGACAAGTGCAGAGTCCTGCACTTTGGACGGAAGAATCCCATACACAGCTACAGACTGGGGACCAATGAGCTAGGCAGCAGTTCTGCAGAAAAGGACCTGGGGGTTACAGTGGATAAGAAGCTGGATATGAGTCAGCAGTGTGCCCTGGTTGCCAGGAAGGCTAATAGCATATTGGGCTGCATTAGTAGGAGCATTGCCAGCAGATTGCGGGAAGTGATTATTCCCCTCTATTCGGCATTGGTGAGGCCACATTTGGAGTATTGTGTCCAGTTTTGGGCCCCCCCACTGCAAAAAGGATGTGGAGGAGTTGGAGAGAGTCCAGCGGAGGGCAACAGAAATGATGACGGGGCTGGAGCACAAGACTTATGAGGAGAGGCTGAGGGAACTGGGCTTGTTTAGTCTGCAGAAGAGAAGAATGAGGGGGGATTTGATAGCAGCCTTTAACTACCTGAAAGGGGGTTCCAGGGAGGATGGGGCTAGGCTGTTCTCAGTGGTGGCAGATGACAGAACAAGGAGCAACGGTCTCAAATTACAGTGGGGAAGATCTAGGTTGGACATTAGGAAAAAGTTTTTCACTAGGAGGGTGGTGAAGCACTGGAATGGGTTACCTAGGGAGGTGGTGGAATCTCCATCTTTAGAGGTTTTTAAGCTGCGGCTTGACAAAACCCTGGCTGGGATTATTTAGCTGAGGTTAGTCCTGCTTTGAGCAGGGGGTTGGACTAGATACCTCCTGAGGTCCCTTCCAACTCTATGATTCTATGAAAGTAAGGAAATTTGCCTAAAAACAGAGTGCCTATGTTTGAGACCCTTATAAAGTTTCCAGGTATTTTACAATCACAGGTCAGATGCACACCCCTGCTATTTTTGTTCTCTTTGAGCCACAACCCCCTGTGACATCACCGTTGAATTGTGACATCACAAACAAGGTTATGATGTCAGTTGAGGAATTAAATTGCAGCCTGTCTGGCGCTCAGATACTATGGTGATGAGGACCTTCCAGTGCTTAGAGCTCACATAATAGTGTGTGTGGCTTAAAAAACTAAACAGGACAAAGCAGCGTTCCTAGACTGTGATTGCATGCAAATGTCCCAAAAAGAGTCCAGGGAAATGTAGAAAATCTGACAAATTATCAGAACAGCCTCCAAACAGAATGCCTTCTTAAACTCTACACGAGGCATCTGAGGAGCCACAATGGAAACACTGCAGTTTCCAAACCACAAGAGCTGAATTTATATCGCCGCCCTTCAAGTTTGTGCCATGATGCTACTTGGCAGAGACTCATAGAACATTACAAACCTAGCTATTCAGAAGTATCTAATGCATGCACAGCTGCCAAACCGGAGCCAGCGAAACCTTTTCTAATCCCATCACTCTGCGGTGCATCTTCTTCGTTTCCCACAGGGCAAAATAATTCCATTAAAATGTTTTAAAGGTTACCAAAAAGAATTAAATAAATAAAGGGAGAGGTATTGATATTTCATGCACTTAGCATATTATTGCACAATAACATGAAATGATTGGACTTTTATTTTTTCCCCTGCCCTGAATATAGTGTCAGTCAGGGAGGGAGCATCACTTAGAGAAGGCGTAATTGGGACCTTTCAGGTAAACTTCCTCTGTATATGTGTAACTCCCCGTTTATTTTAATTCTGGGCATCTCCAGAGCAAGCAATGCACAGGTGCATTGCTCCAAAAAGTGAAGGGGCTTCATGTGTTAACCCACTAAACTACCTGGTGTGCCTTGAATCACTTTGGTTCCTTGACGTTCCATAGCTTTGATGTTTTGAGCTGTGTTCTGAGTCGGCTGATTCAAATAGCTGCCCTCCCACCCACGAAAAAAACCAGAACAAAACAAAAAAGACTACCCGCTATTTTTTGTTTACCTGGAGCTTAGAGAGCTGCTCAATCCTTTGGTATAACTATGGCTGTTCTGTGTCTTATTTATATGTGCTGCACGTAGGTACTTTATGAATACACAGCCTGATCCTTTGCACTTCTGGTTCCACTGTGCAATACTTAAGTATCTGTGTATGTTGTGGTGGGGAGAGTCTTGCTTTGTGTTAATCATTTGATGTGTTGCTTTATTCCTAAAGCTTTGCATGCCACCCCACCAGTTTGCATTCTTCCCTGAAAGCTCTGTGCTGTGATTAATGCTACAGCTTTTCTTCAGTACAATCATCCTGCCACTTTTAAGCTGCAGTAATTTTCAATAATTTGGTGCGCTCGGAAGCGAGGTAGTGGATGGCTTACAAAAGAAAAGCCCCCAAGAGCACAGGCAGGCTGCTGCAGAAGATGGAGAAAGCACAAAGACCTGTTTGGTTTTAGTCTCTTCTCAGTTTCAAGGGTTTCACTGCAAAAAGTTTGATTGAACATTAATAGCCCATTATGAATCCAGTTGTGTACACTGCTCAGTGAAACTGCTGCCAGCCATGGCTTTTGTGAGAACAAATAAGTTGCATGTGGGAGAGTTCATGATTTATTTATGGGCCTATGTGGTTCATTCAGACCATTCCCCAAATCAGAACTTTTCCTCGTTATTTTTGCGTTTGCCAACTTTTTGGTGCTGTGAAGGAAATGCAGTTGCTTGGCTCTTGGGCTGTTTACCTTCTGTGAATGCTGAGCAGGGTTTTTGCCAGGATTTTGGATTTAGTTCCCCGAATGGCCCAGCTATTTCCCAAGCCATGCGTATTAAACGACTGCTCCCTCTAATCTTGGCAATTTCATGCTACAATATCCATCTGTTTGGAAAAAGAAACCAAAACAGAAACTGCTGCTTGAAAATGATCACAGATCCGCTTATTTACAACTTCCAAAGGTTCTGATTTATACCTCATTACATCCTATGGCATAAGGAGGTCTGCCTGGACAACAGGAGTTCAGTGCACGATCTGAGATGCCTGAAAGGTATTCATGTCAACATGCAATATCCCACTTCAATGTGAGAACACAATTGATGGTATTTTGCATTTGCCTGACCGCTCACCGTGCCGTGCAGAGAACTAAATCAGTTCAGCATCCATCTTGCTTTCATTTGCAAAGGTTTAAAGAGCTGAGTCCATTCTCTATACTCCTGGATTGCATACTGAATATGTCTCCTTTTCATTTCATGGCCTTTCAGCCCCTTGCAAGGCAGCTGTAGAAGTTGCTGTTGGACTTCTAGGTAGAACCTCTTCCCTTCCAATAGTGCTGCCATGATCTCTTCAATCATTTTCAGAAACAAAAAACAGACCAGTGCAACCAATTAGTATTCACCCAAACTTCGAAGAGTCCACCTTCCTTCTCATCTGTACCACCCAGCCCTCTTTGCCTTTCATCTTTCCCTTGCCATGACTCTCAGGTATAGTTCCTTTCCATGGTCCCTTCTTGCATCCATTTCTCTCAGGCGTCTCTTCTCTAGGTTTGCAGATGACTGCTGCAATAAGATATCATTAGAGCTTCTGTTTTTCAGGGTTTATTTTCATTTTGGGGGTGTATTTCTAGCAATTTTTGAGTTTTATATAGCTGTCCAAAAATTGGGGGGGAGGGGGAGAAGGGGAAAGAGGGTGGGGACTTCTCTTTTTATATATTGTAATGAGTAAAATATATTTATACACCACTACACTAATGTATACTGTCATCTCTTTGTAATGTTCCCTAGTGTGCTTTAACATAGTACTGTTTCAAAGCGCACTAGGGAATCTTCAGTGCACGCCAGCAAGAGTCTGATGGTGACTTACATAATTGTTTCCTTGACTTTTCTGCCAATTTGATATTAGTAAAAGTTGAGGTCACCATCTCTAGTGCTACATAAAGTAATGGTGTAATGGTGCTTTAACTTACAGCAAGTCTAATGTGTCTTAATTTTAATGAGTTTGAGAGTTGTATATAGAATATGCTGTTAAAAAATATCAGAAATGCTATAACTCAAAGACATTGATTTGAGATGGCCAGTCAGTTATCAATAGAAGGTCCTGACAACAAACTAATAGGTTTTTCTGAAGATCCAATCAAATTTTCTAGGCAGTGGTTTGAGGTGTTCCACATGGGATAATATCTGTCCCATACTGTATTGATTTCACCGTGTCTCTCTCTTTCCTTTTGGCTTCAGCTTGCATTCCATGTTAACAGTTAGGCAGACTGTAAGCTGTTCTGCTTTTGTGACAGATTCTGTTCCGTTTGGCGTGCTCATTTGTCTAGCTATCATTAATGCCAGATATAATGGGTTCCTGTTTTTCTCGCTTTATATTCCAATGCACACAGCTCTGGAGAGCAAAAGACATTATTAAAGAGAGCTTTGGTTTGGAATGGTTATATCTCCCCCTTCCCCCCTTAAAATAAGTAAATAAATAAAAGCAATTCCTGGAGCAAAGGGGACTTTGTATGCATCACAGCTCCACTGCCTTTGATGCAAAGTCCACGACAACAACAAAACTTAAACATTTATGAAATGGAGCCATGTACCATTGGACCTGCAAGTTGAATCTTGTAAAGAGCTCCCGCTCCCTGTTAGCTGGGTTCCTGCAGGTGGGTTTGGGTGGAGAGAGAGGCTTAGGGAATAGGACTGAAACAGTGTTCTTTTGGTGGGCAGCCAGCTCTGGGGGAAGCAGGCACTGGTGTATGAGGGCTCTGTCTGTGTTAAAAGTTTGTTGGATTTCTTTTGGATATGTTTTGATACCATAGTGGTATTAATCATTTCTAGCACAGTAGTACCTAGGTGCCCAGTCGTGGAGCAGGACCCCTTGGTGCTAGGTGCTGTACAAACACAGAACAAAAAGATGTCCCTGTCCCCAAAGAGCTTACAGTGCTGCTGAGGCTGGGACGCTGTGACCAGTTCTGGTGTTCACAATTCAAGAAGGATGTTGATAAATTGGAGAGGGTTCAGAGAAGAGCCACCAGAATGTTTAAAGGATTAGACAATGTGCCGTGTAGTGATTGACTCAAGGAGCTCAATCTATTTATCTTAACAAAAAGAAGATTAAGGGGTGAATTAATTCCAGTCTGTAAGTACTTACATGGGGAATAAATATTTAATGATGGGATCTAGCAGAGAAAAGTAGAACATAATTCAATGGCTGGAAGTTGAAACTAGACAAATTCAGACTGTAAATAAGGCATAAATTTTTAACAGTGAGAGTAATTACCCATTGGAACAATTTCCCAAGGGTAGTGGGTGTTGGATTCTTCATCACTGGCAATTTTTAAATCAAGATTGGATGTTTTGCTAAAAGATCTGCTCTAGGAATTATGATGATGAAGTTCCCTGGCCCGTGCTATACAGGAGGTTAGAAAAGATGATAATGGTCCCTTCTGGCCTTGGAATGCATGACTCTAAGCCCAGTGGGGTAGGACCAGGTGCTGAGAGCCAATGTACTATTGATATTACAGCGCTTAGAGGTCCCATCAGGTCGGAGCTCCTTTGTGCCAGGTGACACAAGACACTACAGGTGGATGGACCAACTGCAGTATTGGAGAAGAGAGTAGCAGCAATACAAGCATGTTTTACCTAGAGCAGCTGTGTGTGCAAATTGGAGAAGTAATAAACGAGTCAGTGGCCCTGATATTTGCTCTCCACATGCCTTAGGCATCATCAAGTGGCAATGTTCTTTAGACGTCTCAGCACAAGTGAGGCCTAAAAAGGCATTTAAAGAAAGGTTTGAGGTTGGGAAAGATCCCTCATTTTGTGACTGACTCACTGTGTGAGTGCACAGTTCCTTCACTAGTGCTGTTCTCCAGTTGCCCCCATCTGTAAAATACTTTACCAGTACACAGGGGAGCTGTGAGTCTAAATATCTGTAAAGTGCTCTGAGATGCTGTGGAAATGAAGTAGTGCTAAAATTACTATAATAAATAAAACAAGAACAACATCCTTGGGAAATCCTGCCTTTGAGTGGTTTCAGGATGAATGTGAATATTTTGCAGAGTCCTAATTTGCCCTTCCCATTCCCATTATATTTCAGTAAGATTTCTTTAAATACCAAACCCCAGCCCTTGTGGAATATATGTCTGTACAGCTTAGTGTCCGTATGTGCAGCTGATTCTCAGAAACATATTCCTTTGTCTCCCAACATGTCACTAACATTTAGGAGTAGTTTGCTCAGGAGGTTCAGATGAGGCCCCTGCTAACTAAATACTAGCCAGACCCTCCCTGTTTGGATTGCAAATTCTTCATATCACCTCACTGGATGTTCACTCTTAATTTGAAGATGAGCCCAATGACTTCTTTCTAGTCTTGCTAATAACGAGATTTTTCTAGACCATTCCTATAAGAGAAACTTTACAGGCATTTGAGTCTAGATCAACCAGGGTGAGTAGCATGTTGTGTGTGAAGATGAGTTTGCAATTGTCGTGCTTGTTAGTGCTCATCAACACTGCCATTGAGGGAAAAGAAGAAGGCAGGGGATACCTAATCTAGGGCTTCTGTGCAGCAGAATAGAAAGTAAGAAAGTTCCGTTGGTGACCAGTGAAGCAGATGGCTGTGAACATAGCATGTATACAATATTTATAGCACACCGATTGAAATGAGCTTTATGTGAGACGGCGAGCCCAGGCAGAGCAATTCAGTCCTGTGCATCGAACAAGATTGTAGTTGTGGTCGTTCCAATTTACTAACCATTTGCACAAGATTACTTACCTTGCACATATTATCCTCTCCTAATCTTTCTTTAATGAACATTACTTTTTCTGGATGTATAATTTCAGCAAAGGAAAAAAAACAATTTCCAGCCTAGAATGCAAAGCTTTAGCTAATATTTTAACATCTGAATTACTGCAAAAGAGAAAATAGTTCATGTCGACAGCTAATAAAATTTTAAAGGAACCTCGGCCTGTTTTGAAGAGTGGAAGTAGAGACCTTTCCCATTATAAGTCAAAGGCTTGTCTTGGATAATTTCTTTGGGTTTAAATAACTAGAAGCATCGCCAAGGACTGTATATCTGCTTCCTCTTTTTCAACGTAGTTTATCTTTGCCACCTAACTTTTCAAAATTGATTAGTGATTTTGGGAGCCTTCATTTTTGGTGATCAACCCGAGGCACCTTTTAAATGGGCCTTTCCAAGGAAAGACTTTCTGAAAAATGAAACCCTGTTAAGGTGTCTCAAGGTGGGAGCCAAAATGAAGTCACTTCTGAAAAGGTGGGTAAGGTGACTCCTTAGCTATGATTGGCTTTGTCAACTCGAGCTATTTGACTCTTCTAAAAACTTGAACAAAACTTGGGGGTGTGGGCAGACAGGAATTTTCGTGAGGTTTCCCCTTGGGTTTTTGACCAATGATAGAACTGGTCAATTTTATTTTTTTATTTCAGTTTTTTAATTGCTATTTTTTTTAAAGGAAGGGACTTTTCCCTTTTCTTCACCCCTTTTTTTGCCAGCCTGAATCAGAACCTTGTAGTCATGAGTGCGTGACCTACAGCACACAATGTATTTGAACATCTCTCTCCCACTCAAAAATTCACCCCTGCACGCTGGCTTATTGCTGATGTACTAAGCTCCTCTTGAGAAGATAATGATTTCTCAGAGGCAGCGGTAACCAAGCAACTTGAATCCAATGCTTGGAGTTTACAGAACTTCTGTTCCTGCTGTTCTGCTGACTCAGCACGTGACGTTAAGTTCTCCTTTTCTCTGTCAACCCATCTGTCAAATAGGTCTAATGATGCTTATTATCCATCTTTGAAAGGTGTGATGTGATCTTGGGCACAAAGCTTGATATAAGCCCAAAGTGGTATTCATCCTCTAAACAAGCATTAGTGATACTTAGATACCAAGCCACTCATGGCATGACATGGAAAATGTGAAATGATAATTACATGATTGATATCTGTATTCCAACCCAGAGGACATGTTCCATTGTAACTATTATTTTGGTTCTATCAAGGATAATGACTTCGTAATCTTCGGGGACATAACATTACTTGGGGGAAAAAAAGACCTACACATCACTACAGACAGCTCAATAAACACCTCTGCTCAATATGCGGCAGCAGTCAAAAGAGGCAAACAAAATGTTAGGATCTATAAAAAATGAGATCGTAAACAACTGAAAGTATAACAGCACTATTACATAAATCAATGGTTCGCCCTCCCATGGAACGATGTGTTCAGTTCTGGTCACCCACACTGAATGGGATTCAGACAGAACTAGGCTTTTATGTGGATGATAATTGTATCCATGGTTATGTTAGAAAGGATGCAAAAAATATTTGGGAAGGGGGAGAAATTTTCCTATTTCAGCCAAAAAATATCTGATGGAGCGAGGGAAAAATCTTCCAGTATGGACAGATTTTCTGTTTGTCCACTAACACGTTTCTTGCATCTTCGTCCAAAGCAGCTGGGGTTGACCAGCATGACTGATAGGATACTAAACTCTCTGGAATCCTGCCTGATGTGATCCAGTCTGGCAATGCCTATTCATTCACACCTGTGGTATTACTCAGTAATACCATGTGGTGGCCATGTGGATGTTGGTATCTTTACCAGTGACTGGACACTAAATCCAGACACATTAAAAATAAAAATAAGGCACAAACTTGCAAGAGTCAGGGTGATTAATCACTGGGACAAACTATTCTCCATCTCTTGGTGTCTTCAGATCGAGACTGGATGCCTTTCTGGAAGAGATACTTTAATAGTGATGAAGTGCCATGGCTTGTGTTGGACTAGATGATCTGATGGCCCTTTCTGGCTTTAAGAATCTATGAATTTATGAAAGGCTGATGGAAGTTACCAGGCCCGACTACTGGAGACAAGCTGTCCACCTCCCAGTTTTTGTACAAATGACAACCTCCAGGGTGGTTGGCTCTGCTGAGGCACTATTCTTGTGCCAGCAAATGGGATTCTTGGAATTACTATACAATGTTCTAAAAGTTTGATGGTGACTTTTTGGACCGTCTTGTGGTCAGGATTCTGGAGGCCCAGGTTCTCTTCCTTGCTCTACTACAGGCTTCTGGCAACTTAGTATCATGTTTGATCTCTCAGATTCCTGATCTGTAAAATAGGGGGTAATACTCGCCTACATTGCAGGAGATATCATGAGGTTTAATTCATCACTCACAATGTTCTTTGTGATCTTCAGACATGCAAAGTACTTCGAAATATCTATAGCTCTGAGCGAGGAAGATAGGATGACTCTTGTAATGCAGGTAAAACTGCTCAAGTAGGCATGTGAAGAGAAGAGTACTCCTATATTTGAATAGTAGATTTCAGAGTGGCTTGGATGGTGGCTAAATTCAAAGTGTTGGATTAGTTTAGATGCCTAGCATGCAGAAGGTGAAATGCAGCAGAATGAAGAGAACTCTAAGTATTCCTTAAGTGGCGTAAGAGATATGCAGATATGCATGTTTAGATGTTGCATGGAAAATTCACTGTATTATTTGTTCATTTCTAGCTAGAGCCATGAAATGGGATTTAGAAGCTACAGCAGATAACTAAAACAAGGTAAAGGCTATGAATTAAAAACCCAGTAAGCTTGATCATCTGGACATAATTCAGCATTTGACTAAATGGATGATTTAAAAGAAGCTTTGGTGCTTACTTTTCAGATTGTAGAAGTGCTGAAGCCAGGGGGAAAGGCATTAAAAACACTGGCCCAAATCCTGCCTTCAGGTCTACACCTGCCACCCCATTAAACAAAGTCAATGGGGTATCGTGTGTGTGTAATTGAGGGTAGGATGCAGCCCTTTGTTAGCAAAGAGGACAAGAATTGCTTCCCTTATGAGCTGAAGACTATCATGACCCCCAGGGTCAATCTTTGTAAAGTGTTTTGAGATTCTCTGCTGAAAGGAGAGAGACACAAGGACAAAGTATTACACACCCTGCTGCTCTATCTGAGAGAATGAGTGCAGGCCTCCTGCTCACTGCAGAAGTTTCTTGGTGAACTTTGGTCCTAGGAAAAAGTAAACAGAACGGAAATTAAAGCGGTGCAGACTGAACAGCGAGGTGCAGATGACATCTCCAGCTTCTCTCTAAGCTTGCCTCTATTACTGCTGGCTGCTGCTGAGGCATCAGGCAATGCTCGTATTGATCAACTGTCTCCTGTTTTGGAGGGGCAGAGGTAAGCATCTCTGCAGCTTAATTGATTATGGCAGAGGCTCCTCCATACAGTAATACAGTTTCCTCGGACTCTGGAGAAATTCCATTCGGTGTTCAACCTTTGAGCACCAATAGTCTAATTCCAGCCTATTGACTGCCTGTTTGCACTGCACTGGTGTCTGGAGATGTGCGTGGTACAGTATTAACCCTCTCCTGACTGGCATCGGTGCCCAAGGCACATTGCGCAGAGAAAGAACAGACCCAGGCCATGCCCAGGTAATTGCTGCCGATTACCATACAGCCAGGCGTTGAACTAATGTCCATCACCATGGCTGCTCTGCAGTCAATGGAGCCAGGGTGATTGAGGGGTCTGGAGGGGCCCTTGCTGGTAACCAAGGAAAGATTAGCCCCATTTAACCTAACACCTCTGAGAAGAGAGTGTCTCGCGGAGCAGCTGTAAGACCAGTCGCATCACCTGCCCTATTTCCATTGCATCTGTTTGCACTGCCACTGTGACCACGGAATGGGCAGGGAGGCGAATCAATCTGCTTCATCTTCAGTTTGCTTTGCGTGTTTCTTTCGTGGTGAGGCCTGCTGGATGGACAGCGCTGGACACTGTCGTGCCCTCTTGTGTGTCTTGCACAACAGGGGCACACTGGGCAGCAGTACACCTTGCCCTGGTTCGGTGGTTGAACCCTGACCGGGAGCGACCACTGCTAGAAATGGGAGAGGAAGTTCTGTTCTCTGGCAGGTTTGGCCTCTAGTCTCAGAAGCCAGCAAGGATGCCACTGAGCCCCAGCGGTGAAGATGTGTTTTTTGAGGTGTGGACAACTGCCCCTGCATCCCAGGCCAGGGGTATCTGCAGAGCAAAATTGTTTAAGGGGCCTACCATTTCAAGGCCTCCTCCGGGATGCTGTGGACTGCATCCATTTCACCTAGGAATGCGTATTTGGGGCACTGCGTTATGATGTGTTCCATGCTTTGGATGTTCTCACCGCAGACGCACAAAGGGGACCGTCTTTGATTTTTTTTTTTTCCCCCTTGTGCATCAAGGAGCTGCATCTTCCCTGGTGGTTTGGGTAGAGTTCAGCCCACACGCTGAACTCCAAGCACAAAGTTTGCCTGGCAGGTTGAAACTGGGCAGGTAGCTTGTTGGGCCAGTGATAATGTCTTGTTTGGGATGGTAGATGAGGTCTAGGCATTTTGCCATCCCCTGGCCGGAGCAGAGATGAGGTGGTCATGTGTAGTCCATAGTGGTTTTTGCAATTTCAGGCATTGTTGGGGTATGTTGTCATAACCTGCAGGATGGGAAATTACTTCTGGTTACTACCAATCCACCCGGGCTTTGAACCAGCGTCCTGGAGCGAAAGGCCCTGCGTCCTGCCAATCCTTCGCACTTGGTTAGCTCGTGAAATGGTTGTGAAAGTACTTCTTGCTCAACCTCTGATCTGGATAAAGCCTTGCCCACCAAAAAAGGGAGTGATTCAGTAGGTAGTGAATGTTCCTGCCCTGTTGTGTTCCGCAGAACGTGTTCAGTCTTAGCAGCAGTTGTTTTACTGATGCTGTCAAAGCTTGCCCAGCCTGAGTTCTGGAGAATAAATCTCCAACACTTCCTCAACCCAAAGCTGAACTCTCCCTGCTACTCTCAGCCCTTTGTCTGGTGCCTGGTTATTTCAAAGGACCCCAGAAAACAAGTGGCCTGGTAGTGAGCAATCTACACCTAGCTCCGGCATGGCTGGGCAGATTACTTCTCAGCCCCTGCTCCTCTTTCTAACATGGGAATTTTATTAGACCTCTTGCATGGCCTTGCTAGAACATCTCTTCTAGCCCACCCGCTCAACCAACCAGGAGCATCCTGATGCCAGGACAGTCTCCCAGCCACACCAACGTTCTTAATTCAAAGCTGCTATGCTTCACTTGCTTCACGTCTGCGCCCTACTCAGTCCTGTGTCTCCCTCCTTCCACCTTTACCCATTTCACTCTCATTTAATTGCCTTTCAGAGCTGTTTGCCAGGGCACAGTCAGACTGATTGAATCCAGTGCTTTGTTCCTGAGGTCTTGTCAGACGTCTCTCTCCCTCTCTCTCATATATACGTACAGACACTGACTGCAAAGGGCTTCCATCTGTTTTCCCTGTCAGATAAGGCCTACCTAAATTAATATCAGTTTTAACCCACACGTGTCTGCCTGCCTGCTTCGCAACCTCTATTCTGCTGCACCAGTTACTGATGGAGCCCTGTAGGACAAGAGCTGCTCTGATGGAATAACACCTTTAATATAGATAGAGTGGATCCTGGGAGATACAATTTAGCAATTCCACTGCCAGTAATGGACGAAAACGTTATGCAGGCAAGAGCTGTAAAGCAGGTCTGCATGCGCTGGGCTTGTTTTGGGGTGCCTTGGCCTTTGGCAGAAAGGAAGTGTGGGGTTAGTGGTTAAGTGGAGACCTGGTAGTGAGGAATCTACTGGGGTGTGACCTGGGGCAAGTTCCTAATGCCCTGATCCGGCAAAGCACTTGATCACGAGCATGGCTTTAAGTGACAGTCGTTGACTTCACTGCGACTATTCACGTCCTTCAGTGCTTTGCTGGATCAGGGTCAAAATCTCTCTCTGCTTCCATTTTCCTGCCTGTAAAATAGGGACAATACTTGCCTACCTTGGAAGAGAAAGGTGCGGTGAGGCTTGGCTAGTGGTCAGGAAGTGCTTTGAGATCCTTAGATGGAAAGCAAAGGATTTTTTACTTAGCTTGTAACTAGAGCCTTAAAAGTTATCCTGGTTCAGTATTTTCTTGCTTCGTCCACTTAGTGATTAGGGGCTGACCCAAATCTAAACACCCGCCCTGAACTCAGGAGAACTTGGGACGTGAACATCGCAGCTTACCCTTGTCTGTGTGGGGGGAGCAGAATCTGCCTGAGCTCTGATGTGCAGCCTGGGAGGACTAGCTTCACAATAGCCTATAATTGCCTCAGTGGAAATGCTGGTTCTCTCATAGTGGCTTACTTGAGGATGGGCTGTAAGTCCCATCTGTTTAGGTTGGCCTTTCTCTTCCCATTTGGGGCCCACTTCTTCTCTCCGCACCATCTGCCCAACATCCTTTGGGACAAGTTAGGGTCAGATCCCATTCTCGACTGACTACTCTGCGGAGAAGGGAAATGGGAATCCCTCTGCCAGGTTCCTTGGTTCACTGAGGTAGAGTGTTTGGCCTGGTATTTTGATGGATGATTAATGACTTCAGCTTTATTGCCCGGTGCTTAGATGCCCTGGGCAAGTTCACTATCTACTGATCTCCCGTGCAGCCCGTTTCCCCTTTGTTAACAGATGCCCAGGCTATGTCCTTCTCCTGAGAGCCCTCGCTGCTACGGGCCGGGTGGGTGGTGTTTGGGGTCACCTTTCCTGCAATAGAACAACCGGATCAGGCGCACATGCAACGAGCGATCGGGAGATATGAAGGCTGCCAGGAGTAAAAGGAATATTTGATCACACGTTTCCCCTGCCCTCCTCTCGCTCTGTACTCAACTCTCTGCTGTCCCTGGGGGCTGGCACCTGACTGGCTCTGAGTGCTGCGATCTTTCTCTCATCGGCATGGAGACAACGCGCTTGGCAGCAGCTACTCAATATGGCATCTGCACAAGAATATAAATAAGCTAGAGAAGGCGACCCAGTGTCCATGTCTCTACGTCTGTTTTTCTCACCCCTTTCCCCTTCCTTCCCTCCATGTCTCCACCTTCACCTTCTGCCTCTGGTGCTCCCTGGTCCCTGCTGTCTGGTGCTCCTTCCGTCTCCTTTCTCATTCTGTGTTCCCAGTCTTGGCTGCTCTGCCCTCTCCCTGGAGGCTGGCGAAGGGCATGGGGTGACTCTCAGGTGCCGTAAAAAGCAGATTCAGGGGGATATTTCACTTGCAGGTGACTGCCGTCTATGGCCAGGTGAGAATCTCCCCCTAGAAACTGTTTGTTCATAGCTACTGTAAGGGATCCATCAGGATAGACAGTATGTCATTGTAGCCTGCCACAGGGTTCTTCACAAGATGACTCTCAGCGTCTCACCATTGCACTAGCCCCTTGGGGGTCTCCTTTCCTGAGTGCTCCCATTCCCCGTGCCATGGGTCCAGGGCTGGAGCTTTGGAGCCTGATTGTCTTGTCGTGTGGTCCTTTATGCCTGTAAAATGTGAGCACAAAGTGGGGTGAAATCCTACCCCTCTGGTTTGGCCATGCTTTGAACCCATTTTGCACAGGGGTCAATGACTACCCAAGGTGTGGGGAATTGGAGCGCTGATCTTCTGATTGTTTCCCCCGTGTTAATCTTCCATTCTTTATGGTGCAGCCACTTAAGGACTGGACTGAACGGCACAGGACCGGACTTTACCTGGAACCGAACAATGGTTGGAGGAGAACATTACTAAGCAACAAAGGGCCACTTTCTTTTTTACTTCCTTTCTCAATTGCACCACAGTCCCTCTCTGGGCTGAGTGTATTGCTTCTGCACCTCTCCCAGTCTATAGGGCAAGAGACCAAGATCAGCGGTTTTACCCAGATTGCGCATGGCAATGCAGAGCACTAACCACTAGGCCATCCTTTTCATTCCCAGCAGAGGTTCTAGCGACTGACAGGGTGATAGAGACTCAGCTTCCATCACTAAAACTGGCCCTCCCCAGAGCAGGGATGAGAGATGGGTTAGGGCTGTAGGTGCGGGTGTGAGTGGAAGTTTACAACTGCCCACGCCATGCCTGTCATGGAAATAAGCAGAGGACTCCATGCTATCCACCACACACACGTTTCAGAGCACTAATCTCACTTCATGGACAGGCAGATCTCGGTTGCATCTTTTGATTTTGTACAAAAGATGTTTTCTGGGCGCTATACAGTCCTGGCGGTCCTGGGTGTGACTCATTCCCAAACATGGGGGCATAGTACCGTTTAGTAGGGAGGTGGTATAGTGGTGATCTGTGATTGAAATTCCTTCCTGCACCCCCGTGTTTAGAGAAGTGTTTGGCTAAAGCATCTCATCTGCAAGCCCCAGGAGTTTTCTTTCCTCTACTGCTCCCTGTCTGTAATCAGTCCGATAATGTCTGGATAATTTTCCCTTCTCTCGGCAATGCTGCTGTAGAAAGGAACAGGGAGAATGGTTTTTCTGTGAAAAGGTGGACATGGTCTTGATTGCAAATGAAAAATTATGGCCTCGTGTCTTGCATTCGTTCCCACTTGATTACACACCGGTACGTAAACAAATCTTCACCCTGTAGCCTGAAGGGTGCCAATGATCTACCTTTTCTTTCGCTTGCCTCCCTTTCGCAAATCTATAATGCATTTAATCTTCGCCAGCCACTCTGCTTGGTGTTCAAATGTCTAATTTGCTGCCAAGTGCAGCTCCAATTCTCCCCGTGTTGCAGTTGAGCTCTCTGGCTTGTGTTTGCCCCTTCACTTGTCCGCTTGAATAGACAGAATCAAATTCATCTGATTCTTCGGAGAAAGAGAGAGAGAAGTTAACTGATGAGCAGAGACTTTTCAGCATAATTGTCTAAGTAAACTTTCAGAGCTTCCCTAAATTCCTCCTCGTGCCACAGTTGGTGTCTTGTTTTCAACCAGCTCTTTTGGAATGATTTGAGGTGGTCCATGAAATGAGATGATGCAGATGCTAAAGATAGTCATTGGTTCACCTGCTTTCACATGGAGCTGGTTGGCGAACAATCACCAGTATGTGAATGTGCACATGGCTCCTAGGTGGTGGCTCTAGCACCAGAATAAAGACCCCTGTGCGTTGTGAAAGACCCAAAATCTGCAGTACGGATTAAATTATTGGATTCCTCTCGTGGTGTCAGCAAACATTGGGACGCCTGCCCCTCTCTCTCTGCCACAGTGACACCAGGGCTGCTTGGCCTTGCTTTAAAAGCAGTGCAGCTGGGGAGGAATGCTACCAAAACAAGACACTGCACTGCACAAGCCTCTCGTTATGAGAGAGGATGAGAGAGCCAACTTGACAGAGGTTTGTCAAAATGCTCAATGCATCACCGGACAGTACCCAGATGCCACTGTGATGGGTGCGGTAGAGAAACCTATGTAGAATAGAACCACTTTGAACTCAAACAAATAGCGTAAGATCTGGAGCAGATACTGGGCATTTAGATGCTCAGTTGACCTGAGCAGCCATTGGGAACGTTATCAATCCACTAAGGCAAGTACAGTCTGATCACGAGCACTCTTGATTTCTAATCCCAGATCTACCACTGACTCCACTTTTAACCTTGGCCAAATCATTTAATTCTGCCTCAGTTTCCCTATCAGTGACATGGGCAAATGACTCCCTACTTGCCTTCCTCTCAGAAGGGCTGGGAGGGATTGATTGATTAACGTGTATAGAACACTTTTCAGCTGCAAAGTGTTGAACTGTTATATTGACAAGGGCAAAGACAATTGGAATCTCAGTGCATCCTGAGAAATATTTCAATCTTTCCAGACGTCGCTGCCTCCATACCACCACCCTCAAATGCCACCTGCCTCTCATTCTGCCATTAGGAAATGCATGTGCATGGAACAACTGAATCACAGTGCCAAGCAGGGCAACCCCAAGGAACGAGCGAATGACACTACCTCAAGTACAAAGAATTTGGATGCACAGATGAACTACGTACGCAGCTCCCGTTAACCCTGGAGGGAGACAGTGAGCAAATCAATGCACACGGAAATGAGAACGTAGTCCTGTGCAAACTAGAAGACGGGAGGGGAATTGGCTGGAGAGATTTGCTTCTCTCTGTATGGGTGGGCCTTGAAGAGGCAGAGCACGCACCCTACAGACCACTGCTGCTGCCGAGTGTGGCCTCCCCATCCAGGTGTTTGAGCCCCACCAATGGGAGCAAAAATCCTTTTCCTGCCCCAGCCCTAGGGTCTTTGCCCCAGGGTCTGCACTATTTACCTGAGCCTGTTGGTGGAAGGGGGTTCGGGGCGAAGGGAGGCCAGGCGTTCCCCTGCTCTGTGGCTGGAGCGGAAATGTGGTATGGCGTGCACAATCGACCCTGTTTACTCCTGAGGAGTTGGACTTGCTGGGTAAAATAGCAGTGTTTGGGCGATGTGCAGCAGCTTCCCACATTTTGTCTCCTCTGTGGTTCTCTGTGGTTTGTGAGGGGCTCCAACAAAGCTGCCTGAAAAGCTAGCTGAACCGCAAAGAACCCAGCACAATGATCCTGCAGGTTTCCCCACAAGCTGCTTTGTTTCCCCCTTCCTAGCCAGCTGTGCTCACTCCTCAGTTCCCAGCACACTGACTCCATGCAGCGCCCCAATCTTAGCTGGGAAGCACGGGTTAGACAAGGGGTAGTGCTGCCCCCTTCTGTCTCTAGCAATGTGCAGGCAGGATGGGCAGCTCTGTGTAGTAACAACGCTTCCTCTTGTTGGGCAGAAATCATATCGGAAAGTCAAAGGGAACTAAATAAAACCAATTCACAGAACTAGGACATCAGGGGTCAAATTAAATCTCTGGAACTGCCTGACAAGCACAGAATTCAACGGCTGGGTCACTGGGGTGCTTTAGCAAACAGTTACACAATAGTATTGAGGGAAACGAAGAGCTGGGAATAGGAATCGCTGCGGCCGCTCAATCCTTTACTTATTCAACAGAAAACTTCTTATGTTTTGATTACCAAGGTCGGCAGCATTCCCTCCTGGGACTGTCAGGGCTGGAAACTTACTGCCCGGATGCTATCAGTCAAAAGTCTATGAGGTTTGAAGGTCTTGTTATTAGATAGCAACACAAAGGTAAATACGTTTCACTCCTGTCCGTTGCAGCCTGGTCGCACAGTTTATAAATGACCATTATTAAGACACAGCATCTGGCTGCTGGGAGGTTGTCACCTCCTTCTGCACTGCAGGAGCCACTGGCTGCCGCCTTTACACTGATTTAACTCTGTGCTTGTCACTGCAAATTCCAGAGGGCGACGCAATAAGTCCCTTTGGTTTCTTAATTCTGTTCTTCTGGTGAGATGGTATAATGCAGGTGGCCCTGTTCTCTCTGTCTGTCTGTCTGTCTCTCCCTCACACACACACCTCTAAATGCCCGTTGAATTGCACACACAGCATTGGGAAGGTAGGGTGGGATTTTCAACAGTATTGGCCTAGTTGTGCTCCCACTGCAGTCAACGGGGCGTTTGACCGTCGACGTCCCCATTCCAATGAAGGCAATGCTGAACAGTTCTGAAAATTGCACCCAAAATGTAGGACCTTTGGTTTCACATACAGAGACCTCCTCTACTGGGGGCTAACGGTGAATCTTTTGGGTGTCAGATCTTCTCTCTTCTCTGTAGCTTTTGATAAATGTGTTGTGTGGGGTTTTTTTTTACTTCTCAATTTTTTTTACTTCTCAATTTCAATTTGGTGGTGGAAATTAGACAAATGGAAAGAAAAATTTGTTTTCGGGTGTTTGGTTTTTCAGTTCAAAATTTTCTGCAGAAAGCAGACATTTCTCTCTCTCTCTATCAAAAAAAAAAAATCTATTTTTGTCGGAAATCCAACTTGTGTCAGTTTGGATGGAAAATTTTCGGCCAGCCCTTCTCACTCATTCTAATCTTTACAACACTATAATGTGTTGAGTGCCAAGCCAACTGGAAACATCAGCTGTTTGATCTAGTGCAAAGCTCAGCTCGTCCACCCGTATGTGCAGTTTCTCTGACTGGTTCAGGTGGCTTCTAAAAAAAGTCAGAACATACGCTAGAGAGACAGTGACCTGAGCTTTCCGGGACAGGGACTGTCCCTTCACTATGTTTGTACAGAGGCTCGCACAGTGTGGCCCTGATCCTGATTAAACTCTCTCATGATGTACAGGATTGATAGTCTCAGAGACTGGGCAGGGATATAGCTGGAGAAATCGTAGGCTGACTCCTGGAGTAAGTGCTGCATTTTGCTCATGTGCATTTCCATTGGAGGGCAGCTGTCTTCTTGTTATAAAGCCTGAGCACTGAGACAAAAACGATGCTCACTCACTTACTGTAAGAGCCAGCTGTAAACAGGGCATCAAACTTCATTGCATTTGTTGGTGAAATCCACAGCAGACAGCACTGAGTAATGATCTCTCTGGTGCAGCTAGATAGGCAAAAAGAGTAGCATCGCTTACTTCAGCATAATAGCGGTGCTGTTCTTTAGCTTCTCACGTATTCTTCCTAGATCTCTCAGAGGCCTGTTTGTGAGGCCTGCTACTCTGCTCAGAGCAAAATGTATTCATGTCATCAAACTCACCATAAAACTTATAAGACATCTCTTTTTTTTCTTTGTGCTTCTATTTCTACTTGAGTTTAAGGTTTTTTCCTTCCACTAGCTTTTATCTATTCATTTGAAATGACTCCTACAATATTTAATCTTTATCAGAAGCCGTAAGCCTTGTATTTATTTTGTGGGTTAGTTGTTCATCCTTTTTTCTTGATGCTTCTAGCTGGGGCTGGATAGATTCAGAAAACTCTGCTTGTTTCTGCCCATCAACATTTGTCCAAATGACAGGCAAACAAATCAGAGCTCTGAAGGCTAATAGCAGAAAGATAAATCTGGCAGAGAGTAAATGACTGCACGAAAGGGCCATCGGAAATTTCCATCCCTTGCTACACTTTCCGAAGAGGACAAGAAGATTACAATCTACAGTGCTGGTCAGGCTGTAGCATTCCCCTAGTTGCATAACCGTGTTTGTCACAGGAGGAGATTAGGATATCGAAAAGGCTTGAATTCTAAACTCTTTATGGATGAGATACAGCCACTGCTTCCTCCAGTGTAACTGCAGGCACTAATGTGGTGCCAATATTTTTAAAGTGTAAATGGAATGACCTGGGTGATTATGGGTCAGTCAGTCTGACATCGACCCCAGGCAAGATAATGGAGCAATTGACATGGGACTTGATTAATAAATAATTAAAGGATAACATAATGAATGGTCATCAACGTGGATTTATGGAAAATAGATCATGTCAAACGAGCTTGGTATTTTTGATGAGATGACATCTTTTGCTGATAAAGGTAATAGTGTTGATGTGTAATGTTCTAAGACATCTGTATGGTGTTTGACTTGGTATCACACAACATTTTAATTTAAAAAACTAGAAAAATGTAAAATTACCACAGTACACATTAAATGGATTAAAAGCCGGCTAACTGATAGGTCTCAAAATGTCATCATAAATGGGGAATTATTCAGGGGTGTGTTTTTAGTGTGGTCCCTGCAGGGGATGTACACTATTTAACGTTTTCATCAATGACCTGGAAGAAAACATTAAATTGTCACTGATAAAGTTTGCAGATGGCACAAAAGGTGTGGGGGGGGAGAGGAGGAGTAAATAATGAAGACGAATACAGAGCGATCTGCATTGCTAAGTAAAATGGGTGCGAGCTAACAATATGCATTTTAATACGGATCAATGTAAATGTATACATCTGGGATCAAAGAATGTAGGCCACACTTGGAGGATGAGTGGACTCTATGCTAGGATCCAGTGACTCTGAAAAACACTTGGAGGTCCTGGTGGATAATCAGCTGAACATGAGCTCCAAAAAACTAATGTGATCCCTGGATGCATAAATGGGAGACTTCTTGAGTAGGTGTAGGGAAGTAATTTTATCTCTGTATTTGCCACTTGTGCGACCGCTGATGGAATACTTGTCCAGTTCCGGTGCCCGCAAGTCAAGAGGATGTTGATAAATTTGAGAGGGTTCAGAGAAGAGTCAGGAGAATGATTAAAGGATTAGAAAACCTGCCTTATGGTGATAGACTCGAGGAGCCTAATTTATTTAGCTCAACAAAAACAAGGTTGAAGGGTGACTTGATTAGTCTATAAGTACCTACATGGGGAATAAATATTTAACAATGGGCTTTTCAATCTAGCAGAGAAAGATAGAACATGATCCAATGGCTGGAAGTTGAAGCTAGACAAATGGAGATGGTAAATAAGGCATATGTTTTTAACAGTGAGAGTAATTAACCATTGGAACAATTTCCCAAGGGTCATGGTGGATTCTCCATCACTGACAATTTTAAAATCAAGAATGGCTATTTTTCCAAAAGATCTGCTCTAGGAATTATTTGGGGGCAGTTCTCTGGCCTATATTATACAAGAGGTCATACTAAATGATCACAATGTTCCCTTCTGGCCTTGGAGTTTATGGATCTGGGTCTCTTGGCTTAATGGACCTCTTAAAACTTTGGCAGTTTGAAAGGATGTCTAAGAGGTAGATTTTTTTTTAGACACAACTCTGCGGAAAAGTAATGAATTTTTCAAACCCTAAAGTTAATCTTAACCATGGAAAAGCAAGGGTGATTTTTTTGTGTCCCCCCCTGCCCCCACTTTCTTTTTCCAAAGTCAGTCAAAACATTTATCAGAAATCTGTATAAACTGGCTAAGCGCTGTGAAGAGCTAATCTGTGCGAAGCTAATAAGAATGAACAAAGTCACCGTAGACTTGCTATGGGCATTTTTGATAAGGATTTGTCAGAGGAATTGCAGGTGAAATCTAGACCGCCTGTGGGAAGCGTGATGCAAATGTGTCATCGTAAAATCAACAGACCCTTGGGCAGCCATGCTGGAGCCTGGAAAGTGAAGAGCGGGACTCAACAGCAAGGTCACAGCCAACCCCAAAACGTAGCTGTGGTGGGATGACAGGGATTGCAGTAGGGAGGGTGGCTTATGCACAGAGTCATGCCTGGCCAGAGATGTAGGTCCAAAAAGTGCAGCATTGCTTGCACAGTACATAGTGCAGGGATGGTGAAAGAGGACGAAGAGAGGGTGTGGAAGACTGACCAGGTGTGTAGAAAAGGGAGATGCCCTGAAAAACTATTGCTGGCTTGGGGTTTTTCTTAACCTATACCTATGGCTAGAACTGTAATCCAATGTCCTGTCTCAATGTATAGCTTGATCAATGCCTGGACCGGGAGGATTCCCCCAGATGACGGATGACATTACTCATCTGGCCACGTGCATTGATAGGAAGGAGACAACTCCCTACACTGTACCCTGGTGATGGTCACCAGCAGAGGCAGGATACCTGACTTCATTACTTTATCCATCAGCTTGGCAATTCCTGTAAAACACATTAAGGGACTTGGAAGGGTGAGGACACTTGGACACTTGTGGTGATCTGCGAAATTCTGTTAATTTTCCTCCTCTTCTTGCTGGCTCCCACTCATGTATCTCTTCTGTCCACCTGTTGTGCCCTGTCTGAGACCTACATTGTGAGCTCACCACGGCAGGGGCTTTCATCGCTGTAAAACACCTAGTGCAAAGGGGGCCTGATCCTTGATTGAGGTGCCTAGGTGCTGCTAGAAAAAAGAATAATAACCACAGAGAGCAAATGGTGGGGGACTTTCAAATACCCTTTGGTCTCTGGGTAAAGTCTGCACAGTACAACTGAGAGTGAGGGCCAATGGAGAGGTCACATGGGACCTGGGCTCTATTCTCAACCTTTTCTGCTGAGACTTTGGACACGTCATTTGACCTCAGCTTCCTGTGAAGGGGCGTACCAGTTCCACACGGGGCTAGAAAGGGTTATGAGAGCCTGTGGGCTCAGGCAGCCGTGCCCTGCTACAGCGGCAGTAGGCTTAAAGCCTGGAGAGGAGGAGTTAAAAGGGCCGAAGCCAGCTCAGGTGGGAGCTGACCAGAACGGAGAGCAGATCACTGGCTCTCTGCCACAGAGCGAACCCTGCCTGGAGCCAGCGAGCAGAGGTGGCCTGAGGGCAGACAGCACCTCCATGAAGGAAGATGGACCTGCAGCTGCGAGCCCAAGCAGGAAAGCAGAAGGAAGTGAATCTGCCCAGGGTTCCCCGTGCTGGTGGAGGTTTTCCTCCTGAGTCAGGGACTGCCCTGCCAGGAAAGCAGGGAGAATTCCCCTGCAGCAGAACCTGCTGGGTGGCAGAAGGTGCTAAGAAGCTCTGCAGGGAATCTGTGGAAGAGGTTTAGAGGGAGATGCCAATACACAGTGAGCCTGGGAACAGACTATGGCCAAGGCCCAAGACAGGGAGAGGGAGGAGGTGATCCAGTGAAGCAGCCAAGGGGTCTCTGTAGTCAGGCCTTGACTATTGTTCAGGGGTCCCTAGACTGGAACCCAATGGGTTCCCCTAGCAGCCTACTGAGGAAGGTGGTGCAGAAACCCCCTGACAAAAGGGGCAAGGAATATGGAAACCCCCCGATACCAGGGTGAGCAAGTCTGCCGTGCCCAACGTGAGGTCGATGGATTATTGTTTGTCAGACTGTTGGTTTACTTCCTAAGGGAAGGGACTGCCTATGGCCTGGCTGGAAGGCTGAGCTGGAAAAAGAAGCAGACCAGCGCAGGGCTGGAGGGGCAGGGGAGCACAAGGAGGAAAGCCTGCTACACAACATCCAACCAACCCGGGGGCACGCCAGCCGGTGAGTCACACTTGTCTGCTTCCCCATCTATAAAATGAGAGAAGGATTCTTGCCAACTCTTGTAGAATGTTTTTGGTAATCTACTAATGGAAATTGCTGCCGTGAGGGCGTGCTGCGTGATTATTTATCACCGTGCTCACTTACCCAGCTTCGGTGAGGAAGAGGGATGGTTTGCATCTTATTGCTAGCTAGGATTGTGCAGCGAGGAGTCTGACTTCCAGCGATCAAGGGGTGCACGTGGTTTGTTGCATGCTACGGGCACTGAGGGGAGCTGGGAGCCTGAAACGCAGCAGTCATGGGAGCAAAGAGGGAGCCAGGGCTTGTAATAGGTATTTATTTTGCCTTCATAGTAAAGGAAACATTGGCACAGAGAGGGGTCATACGCTCTCTAGGTTGGGTCTTTATGGTGAAGTTTATTGTAGGCCTGATGTATTTTTATTGTCTCTTAAAGCAGCCACATTTCCATCTCTCTCTTGAAACACATATCATTAAACCTATCTGCCAATTGCCTCCCCGTGAAGCTCATTGGGACTGTGAGGAGCTTTTGAAAAGCACGGTTGGCTGTGGAGTCACATCTGAGAGGAGAGACCACAGCCTCACTCCACCCCTGCGGCTGGTGCATTGGCAGGAAACACAAATCGCCTAATTAATTGGCATTGGAGCCAGGCTCTCTGGTTTTAAAACCAGTGTTCGTGAGAACCTCCAGCCATGGGATCGCAGCACAATGCGAAGTCATGAGAGGAGGCCAGCATTGCCTTCTCCTTAAAACGTACATCACGGCCAGAGACTTTGTATGAGTTGGAGCTGCTAACAGGGTGTGCCTGGCCTTGATGGCTGCTTCCCCAGCTCCTCCCTCCAGTATTACCTGCTGGGGGCACCATGTACAAAACCCTAGGGACAGACCCATTTCTTCTTCATTCCTTTAATTTTCCAGTACAAACGTCCGTTCCCTATCCGCTCTCATGGGTTATTGTGCCATTGACTCCTGCTAGTGATGCTAGTTGTGATAGTCCTTAAATCCATTCCCCTTGTCTGTCCGTCTTGTAACTCCCCCTAAAAATCTGCTGCATTCTTCGCTTTCAAATCCCTCCTTGAAATTCTGTCCGTGGTGCCTCCCAGTCACAAGACAGTGGCTAGGCCGTGGGTATAATGTCACTCAGATCTGTCCTAGCTCCCTGGTGGTGAGTGGCAATACCTCGTGTCATGCCAGTCCTGCCCCTGTTGATGCACCGTCACGCTGCATCTGCAGCACCCCCTGCTACTCCCGCTCTGAGTCTCTGCAGAGCTTTACCAGTGCATGCTTGTAGTTATAGCCCTCTGACCCCATGTTCACGGGCAATGTCCCCATGGCAATTCTACTACCGAAGCTGTCTTGAGTGGCGGCTGCCAGCTGTGCCACGCTCTAAGGTTGGCTCTGTGATACGGACAGTTCCTCGCCCCGGGGTTTGAGATGCCCAAATTAATTTCGCTTGTGTCCTAAACCTCTCGCTGCCAAAAGCAGAGCCTGGGCTGGCCTTGCACACTTCATTTTCCATCTAAACGAATCTTGCTGGTACAGTACGAGTCTGAGCAACATTCCAAGTGTTGTCTGGAGAGAACTAGCCTCGATACAGCATTGAGACAACATTTCAAACCTCATTTAAGTGAACACAAAGAGAGGACTCTTGGGTAGCCAGAGAACTAATTAATCTCATTCCTGTGCAGAGACTTTTAATTAATATAAGTATATGGTCTTTTAAAAAATGTCTTAAAGAAAAAAAACAAAAACCCTGAGCCATTGTGCAAGTTTGCTGGGGGGGAGGAGGATGGGGCGTAGTGAAGTGAGAGAGAAAGAGAAGTGCATCAACGCAAGGAAGGTATTCTGGAACAGCCCAGAATGATTTTCTTCTGTCCTCTTGTCTCCATGCTGTGATGTCATGCGGCTTGGTGCCTGATGCCGTGTGCCAGATTTAAAAGACTGGACCAAGCCTTCCACCTCTGGGAAAAAAAGAAAAACAAACCCTGCGAGGTGGAGGGACAAATGAGGAGATGTGACAGGTTTCGGTGGAGTCTGCCCTGTCCGCAGAGTCCTGAGACGTGGGAGAAAGGCAGTGCTTTCCCATGACATTCTCTAAACTCGGGATGAAATCCTGAAGTCAGTGGCCAAGCACCCATCAACTTCATGGGGCTCAGATTTCACCCTTACTCTTTGAATCTTGGACATGAATCTCTCACATGCACACACATCCAATGGAGAAGGAACATCTCCTTATTCCTGGGTGGAGGTTTAAGGGGCCAGGCGATGTAAAACAGCAGGGCACGTTGCTTAGTAAGATCTTGAAAGGGCTCTTCCAGGTTGGGCGAGAAGAGAGGATGGGAGGATATCTTTCCTAGCTTCCCAGACAGAATAAGCTGGCTGTCCTGCTGAGCAAACTGATCGTAGTACATCCTGCTAGGATGGGCCCGCTGCCTTGCCGACCATGCCTGTGGGAGGTTCTAGTGGTCCATGGATGCTGACACCACAGCAGCCGCAAATAGAGGGCCAGGAGGCATGAGATTAGGGAGAGATTCTCAAAAGGTGGGTCGAGCATCCAGCTCCCACTACAGTCCAACGGGTTGGCAGTGCCCCAAAATCAGAAATCCCACCCTAGGTGCCCAGCTCTCCCCCTTGGCTATAAAAGGAACGTTAGCAGCTAAAGCAATGGAAGTCCTGAGTTAGGTTTTGCCACTGACATGGTCTGGGACACTGACCTGCCTGACAAGCAAGCAGAGATGCTCTGATGTCTGCAAAGGGCCCTATACGAGTGCAAAATGTTGTAGTCACTTAAGGTATTTCTGCACTGCAGCTGGGAGTGTGTGTCACCCCCCACGTTTCCCCCTAGCTTGCGCCTGCCGGAGAACGGTTTGGATCCACTTGGATATGCTACTGAGAAAGTGAGAACTTTACCCTTGTGTGTTTCTGAGCTTGACTAACTAAAGTTGTAGTGAGATTCCCTGGCTCTTAAAAAACCAACTCCAGCAGGTGATATAAGGGCATAATTAAATATTTATGAAGTATTTCTATAGACACTGGGAATTCAGCGAAATATCACTCAGGATCCCCCCTGCTAAAATGTGAAAGCAGATAAATAAGGAATGGGAATGCGTTGATTAAATTAAACAAACCCACAAAACTATCCCTCTGGGGGAAATAACCCTTATCAAATAAAGCAGCTATTTTCTCAACTTCAGTATTAAAGAGAAAAAGAAAGAGATGGCAGAGATACAGTGCTTTGATGGGCTGACTACAGAGTTACAGAGCTGTCTGTGTTTCTCCAGGGATTAAATATGTCCTAATCTGCAAACCCATCTGGAAACAGCTGTGTAAAATGCTGGTGTCATTGTTAAAGGCTCTGGAATTCTGCTGGGGAGAAGGTCAAATGCTGTAGAGCAGTGGTTCTCAACTAGGGGTACGTGTACCCCTGGGGGTATGCAGAGGTCTTCCAAGGGTACTTCAACTCATCTAGATATTTGCCTACTTTTATACCAGCCTACATAAAAATCACTAGCAAAGTCAGTACAAACTAAAATTTCATACAGACAATGACGTGTATGCTGCTCTGTATACTATCCACTGAAATAGAAGTACAGTATTGATATTCCAAAGGATTTATTTTATAGTTATATGGTAAAAATGAGAAAGTATGCAATTCTTCAGTAGTAGTGTGCTGTGACACTTTTGTATTTTTCGGTCTGATTTTTTAAGCCAGTAGTTTTTAAGTGAGCTGAAACTTGGGGATACGCAAGACAAATCAGATTCCTGAAAGGGGTACAGTAGTCTGGAAAGGCTGAGAATCCCTGCTACGGAGCTGCAAGCTTCAACATTCCCCCTTTCACTTGTGCAAACCCTTTTGTCTAGGTAGCTCTGGTGGTTAAGAGGAATTCCTTGATGCTTTTTGGTTTTATTTGTTGGTACCTTGCAGTGCCATGGCCCTCTTATTACTAGTATGCATCTGTCATTCAGGATGTGTGTGTGAGAAGTTTGCATCTTTCTTTGCCCCTAAGTGTGCTGTGGTGACGTGGTTGTGAGACCACCCATTGCCATGTTGTAAAGAAGTTACCTGGTCTCAGAATGCTCTTCAGAACTGATTTCTGTTCCCCAGTGCTTGGCATTTCTAAGAACATAAGAACGACCATACTGAGTCAGATCAATGCTCCATCTAGCCCCGTATCCTGTTTTCTGACAGTGGCTGGTGCCAGAGGCTTCAGAAGGAATGAACAGAACAGGGCAACTATTGAGTAATTCATCCCTTGGTGTTCAGTACCAGTTTCTGGCAGTCGGAGATTTAGGGACACCCACAGCATGGGGTTGCATCCCTGACCATCTTGACTAATAGCCATTGATGGACCTCTCCTCCATGAACGTATCTAATCCTTTTTTGAACCTAGTTTTACTTTGGACCTTCGCAACATCTCCCTGGAAACAAGGTCCCCAGGTTGACTGTGTGTTGTGTGAAGAACTACTTCCTTATGTTTGTTCTAAACAGCTGCCTATTAATTTCATTGGATGGCTGCTGGTTCTTGGATTATATGAATGGGTAAATAACACTTCCCTGTGCACTTTCTCCTCACCGTTCATGATTTTATAGATCTCTATCATGTCCCCTTCTTATCATCTCTTTTCTATGCTGAACAGTGCATTTTTAAAATCTCTCCTCATATGGAAGCTGTTCCATACCCCTAATCATTTTTCTTGTCTTCTCTGTACTTTTTTCCAATTCTAATATATCTTTTCTGAGATGGGGAGGCCAGAAGGGCACACAGTATTCAAGGTGTAGGCGTGCCATGGATTTATATAGTGGCATTATGTTATTTTCTTATTATCTATCCCTTTCCTAATAGTTACTAACATTCTGTTAGGTTTTTTGACTATCGCTGTACATTGAGCAGATGTTTTCAGAGAATTATCCACAATGACTCCAAGATCTTTCTTGAATAGTAACAGCTATTTTAGACCCCATCATTTTATATGTCTAGTCAGGATTATGTTTTCCAATGTGCATTACTTTGCATTTATCAACATTGAATTTCATCTGCCATTTTGTTGCCCAGTCACCCAGTTTTGTGAGATCCCTTTGTAACTCTTCATAGTCAGCTTTGGACCTAACTATCTTGAGTAATTTTGTATCATCTACAAATTTTGCCAGCTCAGTGTTTACCCCCTTTTTCAGATCATTTATGAATCAGCACTGGTCCCAGTCCAGATCTTAGGGGTACACTCTGTTTACCTCTCTCCACTGTGAAAACTATTTATTGTTACCCTTTGTTTTCCTATCTTTTAACCAGCTACTGATCCAGAAGAGGACCTTCCCTCTGATCACACAGTATTCTGACAGTAACCATTCCTCATCATCATCCAGCAAAAAACCAAGGAATCCAAATAAATCAAACTCTCTTGCTGACGTCAAACTGGAAAACTGGAGGCTCAGCATCTGTATCACAGCAAGAGCGATGTGTGTATGTGCGAGTGATGGGGAGGGGTCTCTCTTGGAGCACTGAGGCGCATGTGCCTGTATGTGCTCAGTTCTGGCTGGGTGAAATGGGATTCCAGGCTGTAGAAGGCAATGAGATCGGGATATACCCATCAATATGTCTGCAAGGCAATGAGTTAATCCATTATATGGATGGACTCTGTACTGGGGCCGAAACCACTGCAAGGAGATGACTTGAAGTGAACTCCAGTTCAGGTTGGTTTGGGGTTCTCCAAAGGCAAGTTCACAAAAACAACTACATGGGAAGAAACGCCAAGGTCTACTCATTAAAGTCTTGTTTGCTATTTACAGGAGGCCTTCTTTCTTTGCATTGGAGCTCTCCAGCCTGCTTAACAAAGGGATGTGATTCCCAAGTTTAACCCCTTGCTAGCCCCTCATTGGCTTGCAGTGTTGTTGAAGCCATACTGGGCCCAGCATATGAGAGAGACAAGGTAGGTGAGTAATACCTTTTACTGGACCAACTTCTGTTGATGGAAGGTGTAAGCTTTTGAACTTCAGTGAGCTCCTCTTCAGGTCTGGAAAAGGAATCCAGAGTGCATGAGTCTGAGTTCTGAATTTAAGTTCCCAGGCTCAACTTTTGAAGGAGTTGTGCAGGTTTCCTCTGAGAGGTTAGCTATGGAGAGACCACTTGTGAAAAGTGCTCATCCCTGGGCGCTGAGGTGTTTGATCATTGTTCTGTGCGAGTTCATTTCAGAGAGCAGTGATTGTCTGGTTTCACCCACATAGTTGGTGATGGGCCATTTGGTGGCTAGTTGGCTCATTATTCTCATAGAAACAAACTTGTTAAAACACTTGGCAACAGAATTTGATAAGTAATTTGCATGTGTCTCGCTCCAGTTGTTGCCACCTCTTCCCTTTTGGACCTGGCAGAACCCGCCAGAAACTAAAAGGCATGTCAAGCGCTCACTGCCCCATACAAAGTTGCAGCAGCAGTTGTGACGATTTTGCTGCAGCTCCCTGGAAAGTCTCCTAGTCCGACTGGCTCATTTAGGACGCAGGTGCATGTTCAGCTACATTTGTCTGGAGCAGCGCAGTGCTGCGTTCCTCACGGGTGGTTCACTGGGAAAAGCTTTTGATCGCTTCCTCCAAACGGGACCCTAACTTTAGAGCAGGTTATCAGCTCTGCTTAAGGCTGCTTTGCACGTCTAAGTAACAAGCCATACCATTCACAAATTCAAGGCAGGCTAGTGAAGGCTCCAGCCCAGTCCTGCCTGGCGTCTAAGGACTATGATGGAAAACTTATTTTTTAAGCGTACAAGGAAATTGGCAAGAGGCTGAGAAAATCAAACCCTGAAGCGTGTTGGTGTGTCTGCAGTGCGGCACTGGCTTGTTTTGACATCTTGTGAAGGCTCCTTGTTCTCCTCCTCTGTTGTTTTATCTTTTGTGGGCTGCTTGTAGATGCTTTGTAATGAGCTGAATGGGTCAGAGCTTTCTGTTAATGAGAGAGGTTTGCTGGCTGCTGGAAAATGTGATTGGAGAAACTGGGTAGGCAGGCAGTGCTGTCCTGTCACTTTGGGATGTAGGGGCTCAGTCCTCAGCAGCATCAAGCTCACACCTGGTATTATAAACCACCTTTTTGCTCTCTGAATACTGGTCCAACCAGGGGCTGAAGTGTAACTTATCAGTTACGCTGTGAACCTGGCAAATTAGAATCCCATGGCAAAAAAAAAAAAAATCTTTTGCACTCGTAAATTAGACGCAGCCCATGTAAAGATGAACTGTTTCTCATCATGCATCTGCCTCTCTGGTGGCCATTGATGTTGTTTCTGTGCTCCAAGAGATTTTGTGCCTGTAGCACGGGAAAGGCATTGTCCACCCACACAGCAAGTCAAGGACCATTCAAAATAATGACTTCAGGTTTCTACAACATCATGTTCTTAAAATGTTCAAGCTGCTGAACGAAATGCATAGAGTCCCATTTTTTCCTCTCACTTTCTCCCTCTCTTGCTTTGTCTATCTCTTCCCCCTGTGGTTTCTTATCTTAGTAGCTTGCCCCAACTGGTTTGCAAAACCTATTTAACATCAGGAAACTCTGTCAACCATGGAGAACTGACAAAATCGTGGACGATCAGGCAACAGCAGCTGTAAGTGCTGGCTGCATTTTCACAGCTCAAATTATATTCTGCTGCTGTCGAGTCTGAGAAAGCAAAACAAAACAGTAACAAAGCCAGAGGGAAAGAAATTTAATAATAAACATGTAAGATCTTGGACGAGATGTGTGGTGTTTTCTGGCTATTGCCAGAAGAGCCAAATCTTCCCCAGCCATGGGATGCACGCTTCCCAATGTCACCAACTTGTACTTCACCATGTTTTGCTGGAACTTTTTGAACTGTTACGGGGAAAGAGACACGCTGATTTTTGCTGGAACCAGTCTCGCTGCTACGGATCAGGACCTCCTCGCTGTTCTACTGCACCAGTATCAGCCAAGCCCCGTCTCTGTGAGTGCATTGCACAAAGCAGATGCTGTTGTTTTAATACTGAAATATCATGTTAAATTCAGAAAATCACTTTAATTTTCCCAGCAACAACACTTCAGTCTATGGACAGATGGGACCAAATTGGCCCACGTTGTTGTTGAATCAGGAGGACAAGCGTGATTAGTTTTCTGCCTTTATTTATTATTATTATTTTTTAATTTCTGATATTCCATAGTTCTACAGAACATGGGAATCCTGTATTTGAAAATGAGGGAGCCAATCATGATTAAAACAACGAGAGTCCTGTAGCACCTTAAAGACTAACAAATTTCTGCGGGCATCAGCTTTCGTGGGCTGCAACCCATGCATCTGACAAAGTAGGTTGCAACCCACAAAAGCTTATGCCCGCAGAAATGTGTTAGTCTTTAAGATGCCAGAGGACTCTCGTTGTTTTTGCTGTATACAGACTAACATGGCTACCCCTCTGGAACCTTTCAGTCATGAATTAGATTCTTTTAGACTATTGAGCAGGATAGACATTTGATGAAGGTAAGCTTTTTTGTTGATGAAGTCTTCCTAATTTCTGCAAACGAGTTGGTTATTGGTAAGCGCCTGCCAAATAGCTGAGCTTTGCGGTGAGGGATGAAACTGCTGGACCCCTCACGTGGGTGCGTGAAAAGGGAGACTAGAGGACAGGAGAATCCACTCCCAGGGTTCATTCACTTTAGACTTGGGAAGCTTCCCCCTGTTTTTCCATTTTTGAATGGGGTGCAAGCAGCTGTCAGTCTAAGAATCCCCAGCACTCTGAGTTTCACTGTGTGTGTCCTCCATAGCAGGTATCCTTACTGAAGCGGTAAACTGACGCATGCGGGCTTGCACATGAGCATGAAGGCAGGGATTGAAATGTCAAGCGAACTGCACATAGGGTTTGTCTACATGGTGACTTACCACATGGCAAGCCAGGGTCTACAGTGCACCAGCTTGCTGCGTAGCAACGTCCCCTGTGTATAGTGAAATGTCCCAGTAAAGTGAAAGTGCAGCTTAGTGTGCGACTGTTTGAAAGCATAGTGGCTAAGCTGCTCTCTGAGACTTTCGCTGCCCTGTAGCAGTGACCGCATGGGACATTATTGCATGGCAAGCGGATGTGCTGTAGATTCATATCCTGGCTGGCTGTGCAGAAACTCTCCATGTAGACATGACCTTCACCTCTGCCACTGGCAAGCCAAGCAGATTTTTAATGCAAAAAGCCCTAACTTCTACTTTATTACTATCCTATTAAGGTAGTGTCTGGAGTTCACCTGAGATCATGGCCTTGTTGTGCTAGGTGCTGTATAGACACAGAGTCTAAGTAGACAAGACAGACAAAGGGTGTGAGACAGGGTGGCGGAAGGGATATAATATATAAACGGATTGAACAGTGGTGGTTTGCAAATGCTATGTTAGTTCCATGAATTTGTTGTTTGGGTCATTTTGTTTGTTTTTTGTTTTTTTCTCTTTTTAATTAACAAACATTCAACTTCACAAACATGTCAACTTTCCCCAGCAATAAAAGTGTTGCTTCATTATCCTGTCATGTTCTGGCGAAAGGCGGGAATGTGGGTCTCTGCGGTCACCCCTCAAAATGACAGGATGTTAATGAATTGAGAAATTGCTGTGGGATGTGCTTAGGATCAGGCTGCCCTGATCACATCTCCATTAGCATTCCCCTCCTGGAGTTCGCTGTGATTAACATCACCACAATAAACAGAAAATGAAAGAATAATAATTGTCCATCTATTTGAAAATGTTACTGGTGTTGCCATAGTGATTGCCACCTTTCGTTAAGCAGCAGAGTATGGGCCCTGGGAGAACTTCAGTGAGTGGTTTAGTGGCTTCCCGGTTGCCTTGATTAATGATTTATTAACCATTTGTTGCCCTTTTAGCTGTAGTAGGAATGCCCTTTCTGGCTGAGCTCTGCTCAAAGGTGGTATGAAGTGGGAGTTAACCATTTCTGCGCTGGAAAGGACTCCGTAAGCATTTTGGACCTGTTCTTCATCGATCCACAGAGAAGCATCTCTTGGCGTGAACCTTTCCTTGTAATCTACGGCAAGTTCTCGATGCAAATGAAATCTGACCAGCTTCTCGTTGCAGCGTGAAGGCAGTAAGAAACCCTTCCTGGATTGCACACTGCAGGTGGAGGTCACCCACCTGGGAAATGTCAGTTACCTGGCCTCTTGTATCCCGGTGGGATTCAGCCAGCACGTGCTGTTTCCCACTTGTTGGAGGAGTTGAGCTGGGCTGGAACCCAGCAGCCTTCTCTTCCCTTCTACACCCACCCTCCCAGATGGGACAGGTAAGCTGGTGAATGGATTGTCGCCAGCGACGGGGCTTTGTTTTAGTCCTTCAAAATAAAACTGTTTGCAGCATATCAGTCATGTCCTTCTCCCGACCCGGTGTCTTCTGCAGGAGCCGAGCAGACTATCTACTCCCTGAAGCTCTGAGCTACTTGCCAGCTTTTATGCGGACCAGGTGATTTTCCAGCTAGCCCTGGCTTCACAGTCTCAGCTAGGAGGCAGTTGGTTAGTCACAGGTAGGGCTGTGCCCAACTCCCATTAAAGGGTGTGAGTGCATGGGGAAGGGTAGAGGAGGAAGGAAGTGAGAGAGACAGGGAGGTAAGACAATGAAAAAAGAGGAGCAACCACGTGGGGCTCTGTGGTTTCAGGAACTAGGCGCTGCGCTGGGAATGGAAACACCTGGGTTGTGTTCCCAACTCTGGTCACCTGCTGGGCAGCCTTGGGCAAGACACTTCCCCTCCCCGGGCCTGTCTTCCCTTTATCTTTCTCACCCATTTGGACTGTAAAAGTCTTTGGACTAGGAGTTCTCTGTCACTGTACCACACTTGGCGCGGTGGGGGCCCCGATTTTAGTTGAGGTCTCTTGGCACTATTGTAACACAACAGTAACAGCCTGTGAATGTTTCCCAGGTTTCCCAGCTAGTAGCCATGCGGTCTGTGCCCTATCCATTGAAGCAGACCCTCCTTTTGGGCTACGGAATTTGTAACAGGGCTGCCACGGAGCGTACACCGAAACCCCGGGCCTGGTATCCAGCGCACAACTTCAGACCTGGCGTGTCCCTGTGGCTGGAGGTTGCTAAGTCGCTAGGTTTGTAGGTGATTCTAACACTCCTCTATCATTTTAAATTGGAAGCCAGTCCTGGGCCTAGATCTGGGGCTCCCCTGCTGTGATTTTCCCAAACCAGCTTCATCACGCTGTGCTGAGCATGTTCCCCAACAGCACTACAGCAGCCTTCAACTGCCAGTTAAAAATAAACCCTCCCTAATTTGTTAGAGAAGGCATCTCAAGTGTCAGATTTCAGGTACTCCAGTCCCTGACACTTCCTAGTTATATAACAGCTTCAAATTCTCACTCTGGACTCTGGAGGAGGAACTTTTAACAAGTCTCTCACTTTCACAAGGAGCTTTTATTAGACAGTTGGGTAAAAAGCTTCAACTTGTTACACAGATGCCCTGCTGTATACGTGGTTAGTGATTCGAGAGGGGAAGGGAATGGAGTCGTTTTTAATGTGCCAGCACGATTTCTTTGGCGCACGTTCACTGGGAGACATACATATTGTACCAAGGAGGCTGAAGTTGCTGAAAAACTCTGAGGTCAAAAGAATAAATTATTGTAACTTTTAGGCTTTTGTGGGTTGTTTCTCCCTTCCTCTCTCTCTCCCCGCACCTTTCCAAGTCAATCTAATCAAATGCGGATTTGCTACAATCACTGCTCATGCTAGCCTTCACCTGCTCGATATTAATATGCATGGCACTTGTTAAGTGTTTGTTTAATTTTTATTTATGGAAACTAGAATCTGCTAACTGTAGCCAAGCTGAATGTGAGAACATGTGTGAAGTCTGTGCTGGAGTAGGAAGCCCATGTGAGAGATGAGTTTCTGTGCAGGTCTTTAACATAGGATGCTTCTAGCCTTAGCTGATCAAGACTTCGTTTTTACGTCCCTCCCATTTCACAAGAGCCAGGAGGTCGTTCATTGAAATTAACATGGTCAATTGAGAAAAAAGGAAAGACAACATCTCTCCATGCAGCATTAAGACACCTGGCAAAATTCACTGCTTGTGTCCAGTAAACTCAGCAGCTGGTTTTGAAAATGGACTGAGAATTTCATAATCCATGTAAATATTTGTAGTCAGGGAGGTAGTGAGGTCTCAGTTTGCATTATTATGGTATTGCCCAGAGAGGTCCAATCCAAGATCAGAGCCCCATTGTGAAAGGCGCAGTGTTTCCATAGAAGAATATACAGTTTCAGTAGATAAAATAAACCAAGGGTGTGGGATTGGTGGTGTCATCCTTGTTTTACAGATGGGGAATTGGGGCAAAGAGGGATTATGCCCAAAGTCACAGTGAGTCTATGGCAGCTGGGAAATGAAATCAAATGTGTTGGTTCCCAAGACACCATGCTTCCTCTCCTTTTGCAGGACATAAACTGGTCGGAAGAACGTTTTTTTCATCTCTACACACAATAGTGAGCTGAGGCACAGGGGAGGGAAGGGAAGCCAGATAGTTACTGAGAGCTAGGCTCACAACTCAAGAGTCTCGGTTCCCGTTTTTCTCAGCTACAGTCTGACTTCAGGGCTTTCTTGTAGTGCTGGGACTCAGTCAATGCCCAGAGCCAGCAGCAGGAGGCTCAGAAGTGACTGTTTGAATGAGAGAGGCTTTATTTCTAGATAGAGTTCACACTTTGTCTCGGATAAGAAAAGCTTCTCATCTGTGAACCTCCAGAACTTGGTGCTTGGAAATGCCTTGAAGTCACTTTCCTTTTCTAAGGGGTTTTGGGATCTCAGCTGTTCCATTATAAGGAGCTTCTGCGGAATCTTCGAGCCAAGACACAAGCTCTGATTTTAAGTAACTGAATCTAGGTTGTAAGAATGGCCTTTGGATTTGCAACATCTCTTCTCCGGATACCAGTGACAGGTGGCTCCTCCTCCGTTCCTTCTTTAGCAGTATTTTGCATTTTGTGTCCTGAGGGCTGGTAGGTAAATGCTAGCAGGTGCCTGTTTCCCCCCTCCCATCCCAACCCGGTCAGCATCTCATCCAGAGCTAGGTTCAGCAATGCGCCTCCAACACAGCACCGTGATTGGGCTTTGCTCCACGCCCTGACCCTGGAGCAGTGCTGACTCCCTGCAGCAGTGGATTAATGACAGACCCAAGGTTCTCTGCCTGCCTGTGCAGTGAGGAGATGGGCTGCAGATTGGAAGCACTCGACCTGAGTGGTGGAACTAGGTGACTGACACTCATCCACTGCCGCTGCAGCCCCCTTGGCTGATAAGAGCCATGTTGCCAAGTTACATAAGCCCCTTAAACACAGTATTTAAAGCGCTTGCAATAAGGGGAGCGCAGGGAAATCTCATGTGCCCGCTGGTAGCTCTATGCTGTATCTCCCCCTTTGTGCTGCTTATGGGTGATTACACATGACTAACTTATCCAGTGTTCCTTTGCTCCTTTCAGAGGAGGGGCATGTGAAGCTGAGATTTCCCCCTCCGCCCCTCATCACTCCTCTCGCTATTGTTTGCTTCCTGGGAGAAACCAATGCAGGGTTAGCTGCTACAGCAACACAATAGATCGAGTACCTACTAAATGCAGCATCTCCTTGCACAGAGAGAGAAACCCATTTTACAGAAGTTGTGGTGGAGCTTTTTTCCCTTGCCAGCTGGGGAAGGGAAGGAGTGTTGATCTTAAATCCTCAGGTATCAAAGAGAAACTCCACACAGGAGACTCCGTAGAAGTACCCTGTCGTTCTCAGCTGCTCAGAGCTCATTGCATGCACAGTGCACTAAACTGCATGGTCACCCTGCTTTCGCTCCTACTAGCATAGTTCTCCCACAAGCTCCCTGTGAGAATTTGCAGATTTGTGGGCCTGATTTAGTTGAAAGTATTCTGTTCCTAGAACTCTGAAGTGCCCATTTTCAAGTGCATCTGGGTCTGGTTATTGGTTTTTGCCTCGAAAAGAGGCAATTGTGCAGCTTAGAATGGTTTCAATGCAAAACCAGGGGAAGCTCAGTTTTTCTTTGAGTCCATTCCAACTCCTAACTAAGAGAAACTCGGAGGAAAGTTGGACTTCCCCCCCCGAGCCCCAAAGTTAAAGCCAAGGATAATATTTCCCTAAACTATTGCAAAGCAACATGGCTGAGCTTTTCACAGCTGCCTCTGTGGGGGGACTGAGCAGTGCCCGGTTGCAATAACGTAGAGAAGCAAGACTGCTAGACAAATAATAATAATAAAAAATCTGCTTTCTAAAGTGGAGTTTACACTGATCTCTCCACGGGGCTGTCAAGCTGGCAACCAGAGCACATTGTTAAATAGAAAAGCTTGACCCCTGGCCCCGGATTACTGTTTAATGATCTGAACCTTGTGCACCATTCTTCTAATCTATCGAAGATGTGCTCTGCAGCTCACTTAGGGGGTGATAACATTGTGTTCCCGTAAAGGAGAAAGGCTTTTTATAACAGGGGATTTTCCTGCAAAGGGTTTTATTTTTAGGATTGGCATTTGGGAAGAGAAAAAGGGCAGTATGTATTTTTAGCGTGATGTATATGCTTATAAGATAATGGATGCAATTGTTCCGTGGTAGCATTATTCTCCCATTTAGGTGATTTGGCCAGCCGGTTTGTTTCCATCACAGGGACAGAGCGAGGGAGATGTTTTTGCAACGGGCATAGAGTATGTTCTTACCAAAGCCATTCCAAGGACTTCAGGCTGCGGGGCAAAGCTATGTTTGGACCAGTATCCTCGGAGGTCTCCGTGTGCTGGGATGTTGTAAATATCACATCTATACCGATGACAAGACTGCCCCTGAGGCCATTTTTGCAACAAGAGCCCGTTGAGATCTAGTGGGCCTCATCTGTTACTATCATTGTGCTTTTCAAGTTTCCTTGCTGCTGTAACTCAGGTGGGGAGGGGAGGTGACATGGAGCGTTGGCTGTCACCGTACTGCTGTCAGAGAGCAGCAAGAACTGCAGGCACTTTGGGATATATGGCTGAACGGGCCTGATGGAGTGAGTCACCCCGGCAGTGCGCGACGGAGAGCAGCACAAGGCTGGAGGGAGAGATGCATTATTACTATGCAACTCTTTTGCCATTCAGCTCTCCCCCAGCCCAACCCCACTTGTTGTCACAAGAGCGCCTGGAATGAAAAACAACTATTTGTTTGTTTTATTGATTACCTGGCTCTTTCGCAAGAAAACTCCGGTAACCTTTCCATGAAGGCTTCAGTAACTCTCTCCATGGACCTTCCAGCCGCTGTCAGAGCTGCTTAATATTTAAGACAGCAGAAATACCAAATCATATTGAATCGCATTTGCAGACAGCATATCTAATCAGGTTCTTTCTTAATATTTCCCCCCTTTCTCTCTTTTCCAATGGGAGAGAAGGAGAGATCGAGCTAGACAACGAGATAAGAGAAAGAGAGATAATGAGAAATGGGGAGATGAAGAGGGAGAACAAAGGCAGGCGTGAGAACAAATGGATACAGAGAGGGGGAATAGTGTATCTATAAGGAGGAGGTCAGGGGAATAGAGGGACTGTTGAATTCTGTGCTTCCCTTAAATACTAGTTTTCTCAATAGGGCTTGCATAATTCTTTCTTAATATTTTCCATTTCCATAAGTGCCCTTCATCCCAAAGCACTTGACAATCTGTTGGTTCCAGTTGTACCCTCTGACACCTGGGTGTATTGTTGCAGTGGTGCCCTAGCTGCACCTGTGTGTCAGAGGGCATAAATAGATGCATTATGAATCCAGCAACACTGAAATGCAACTGTGGCTGGGGAGGAGGAAAGCAGACTGTACAACAGGGAAAGGAGAGGAGGAGTTTTGGCTGAGGAGGTGAACTCTATCTCTAGCCAGCAGTGATTGAGATTATGTCCGTGTTTAGTAGTTCAGTGTTGAGTCAGCTGAAAATCAAGCATAGGGGATTAGATTTTATTAAACTCAGAAGAGGGGAGGGCAGAGACTATTCAAGAGGGTGAATTGAGTACACCTCACACCAGAGTCAGGTAGGTATATATAAGTATCATTATGTCATTTGAAGATGGGGTTCTGTGGCACAGAGAGGGGTAAAGGTAAAGGTAAAGGTCTCACAGTGTGTCAGTGTCTGGGCTGGGACTGAAACTCAGGTCTCCTCATTCACATTCCTGTTTTCTAAGGAGCATGCCATACTGCCTCCTCCTTGAGTGTTCTTGGGGCTTGCAAAGTGCTTTCAAGTCCTCAGAAGGACAACGATTTATATAATAACTCATTTACTGGACACATGCAGAGGTTGCAAATGCAGTCTCTGTATGCTCTCTGTGACCCTTTTAAAATGAATTCGCTTTGGTTATGTGTTGAGCGTTGGTCTGATCCACTTTAGTCAGGCACCAATATCCACAGAAACCAAATTTCATCTGTCCTGTCAGTGTGCTCATCCAATCAGGGGTTGAATGCAATGCCATGGGACTTATTCAGCACGTTCCTATGAAACAGCACTTGGAATTTTACAATGTTCAAGACCAATCTATGGGGGCTAAAAAAAAAAAAAAACTTGAAGAAGTTGGTCATTGAATAACCAATAAAGTGGAGGAAACCTCAATAAGCTCAGGGTTATTCCTTGTACTGGAAAAGATGCTAACACCATCAGATACATTGTTTGCTGCAAATTATCCTCTCAGTTTCATTTATTAGAAGTCTTTTTATTGATGAAAAGATCCACAGCCCCATTAATTAAATCCAAGAAACATAGTCCTTAAGGCTGCCCTCAGGCTTGTATCCCAGCATTTCTCATTTAAAGGTACTAATTTGAACTGAAATGGACTTCCAGTCCTTGCAGTGTTTGTCTCAGGTCTACAAATAATAATTCATCCATTGACCACTCATTTGTAGACATTATCGAAGGTTATTGAACCGAATGCTTTTACACTAACCTTGATGAGAATCTGCAGCCAATCTCATCTTGAAATTGATTATCAAGTCAATATTTCCTAACATTTTATTTTGATCTCCTTGGAGCAGTCAGTGGGTGGTGTATGTGTCTGGTGCATTTGCTTTTTCTAATATCCAGTAACTTTATCCTCACACAAGCAGGGTTGATGTTAACACCAGTGATAGCAGGCTCTTGATACAAATCTTCAAAGCCGTCTCCTGGATACCCTTAACATATTCATAACATTGGTATTTATGTATTTGTCTCCAAAAAAAAAAATCCATAACCTTGGGGGAAAAAGAAACATTTAAGGGAGAGAGGGAAAAAAAGTGCTGTGGTGATTAAAGAAAGCTCTGTTCATTTGAGCAACATTAAATACAACTGGCATAATGACGGCTGTGAGATCTGATAGAATATAGAAAAGGCTGCAAATAAAAGGCTTGTATTTTTCCCTGATGTAACATAATGGTCACATTTTTCTTTCACAATGGTTTTTCTGAGATAAAGAACAAATTATACTGATTTGATTGCTACTTAGAAATACTTAAAATTGAAAAAGACAGCAGGTGGGCATGGTTAGGAAGGATGGTTATTTTAGCATAACAGATGCATGCATAAAACATTGCAGTGCCAATTTTTTAATCATGAGACCGAAAAAATTCCAAACTCCTTCCTTGTGAGCTGGGGAAGGAATTGGGCGGGGACGGGTAGGGCCATGAATGTTGACATGTAGAAACAGAGGAGACTGGGGCGGGTTTTTTTATGAATGGTGTTTTCTGCCAATGTTTGTTGCAGCAACAGCCTTTCTGTGCTGTTTCAGATAAAGCAGAACGAAGTGCTTCTTGGCTACAAAGCTCTCTGGGGTTGCGCTGTCTATGAGAAGCTCAAAGTGGGGAATGAATAGCAATGAGGAGTCAGATAGAAAGTTAGGGGGTATTTTTGGAACAGAGAGGTTTGTAGATCCAGGGAACGGCCTCCCAAAGGATGTAAGGAAGCTGAGAGATTTAAAATGTGACATGAAAAAGCCCTGGTGAATGTGTTGTAGGGAACAATTCTGCTCAGGCCCCTTGGAGAGGGTATGTGGAGAGGGGACCCATTTTCCAATGGATGGCACCTTATTAACTAGTCATTTCTCAGTGTTTGACAGGGCTGGTTTTGTCTCTTGATCCTTGTCCTTTATTCTCCAACTCCGAGACCAGTCATTGTACAGTCTGCCCTCTGCAATAAACTGGTTAGTGCATACCATGGCTAATCTGCTGCTAGAATCTTACCTGCACAATGACCCTGGGGTCTTTGCTCTGTGACTGGTCCCATTGCTGAGTGAGAAGCTCAGGGTTTGTTTTAAAGTCAGTTTATAATTTATTTAGCAGAGTTGGTTGTTTCAGTGCATTAACAGCTAATTATGCTGCCTACTTCCCCTAAGACCCAGCTCCCCTGGGCTTGCTCCATCAGTGCCTCACGCGGCCGGGAGCTTCTTTCAACTCCAGCCTGAATTTAGTGGGAGCAGATTCTTCGGGAGGAGGGGGAAAGGGGAGGAGGTGGGAAAGTCCTTTGCCTTAGTTCTGAATTCACTCAAATGTTGTGGGATTGAAAATCCAGCTCTAATGTTACTGGGTTTGCATTTCTGCCTATGGGAGGATTTAATGGCCTGATTTTCCTCTCACCTGCTGTGTAACTGAATTGGCTTCAGTGAAGTTAGTCCTGATTTAGGCTGGGATGGGGAGAATGAAGATAGTCGAGGATGGGGAAAGAAGGAGCAAGTCAGTGAAAGCAAGAGAGATTCTAACAAAAAACACATATTTGTCCCTTAACCTCATGCCCAACTCCCTCTTTTTTTTTTTCCTTATAATTTTTGTTGCCCTCCTCAGTGCTTCTTCTAGTTTGGCAACATCTTCTTGGCAACGGGTTTCCCCTACATGAACCCCAACACTGACCAGCTAGGGTGATGCTACAGGGGACACAGCATCCCTGCCTGAATTTCTAGATGAGCCTGTGCTTGAAGGCCTCTATTCATTTAGGCTGCCTCTCCCTCACAAAATGAAGAGGCGTGTTTAGACCCACTAAGCAGAGGGCTGACTGTGCTGCGAAAACAGGCTGCGGGCTCCCCAGTGGCACCAAGGCCTTCCATGAGCACCTGCAGCATTTCATGCGGATGTGAAATGGTGGCAGGATCCAAGTTAGTTTCCAGAACTGAAATAATTTCACCTATAAATCATAGTTTATCTAGGAATCTGCAGCAAGAGTTCTCTGCATGTGTGTATTACATTTGTCACATAACAGGCCTATTTGTTACAGCTTTGTCTAGGTAAAATTGAATCGCGGTGAATGAGATCTCACTGTACCACTCAACGGCTGCTAGGGTTTCTTTCTTTCTTCTCTCTTTAATGATAGGCTGACACAGTGTGTCTAAATAAATGAGACACTGCAACAAGCTTCCCAAAATACTGCAATTCAGCTGGGGAAAGGAAACCACTCAACCGGCTTTGCTTCCCAGGGTTAATCTGGCCTTTTCACTAACTGCTTTAAGTGTCGCAGGCCAAGGGCAGAGCAAGGACGATCTGGTGGTTAAAGCGCTGGAATGGGGCACTGGAGGCCTGGGTTTAGTTTCCAACTCTGCCACAAACTTCCTGCGAGACCTCGGGCAAGTGATTTCGGTAACATTTTTAAAAGTCACTTAGGAGCCTCGACCTCGTTGAAAGTCATTCAATTTCTCAAAGTGCTGGGTCATGTTTGGAAACGGGGTTTAGGATCCTAAATCACTGAGGTGCTTTTGAAAATTTGACTCAATCCTCCTGTGCCTTATTTAACCCTTTGTAAAATGGGGATAACCACGTTATCCAGCCTACCTCACAAATGGGTGGTGACGATAAATCCATTCATGTTCTTGAGACGTAGTATGGTTTTAGGGGCCATAGAAGTGCCCCAGATAAGTCACGGCATATTCAGATTTTCAGGACATGTGGAGAGATGTGTGGTTTGCATGGGCACTTTTCCTTTTCTTGTAATAATACCACCAAGAAAAAGAAACACAAAAATATTTAAGGCGCATTAAAGCTCTGATCATCCAGAGAGTAAGCTTATTCAGCAGTGAGAGGAGAAGAATCTAATTTAATCTCCCAAGGGAAGTGCTGGAAACTCGCTTGGATATTTTCAACTAGAAAAGACAAAACATTAGCAAGTGTCCCAAAGGAAGCAACCATGACGGGCTGGGAGCGGGAGTACAGCGGGCCTAGTAGGTATTACATTATAGCTTATTTGTTTAGCAACAACAATATCCTTGGTTCTGTACAAAGCACAATGTGGATGGTTCCTTGAGACTAACTAGCCCATATCTTCTGATCAGATCTTCATGGATATTCTCTTATGCCAGCATAGAGCGCTATTGAAGTCAATGGGGCAGCATCGACGCTCCCAGATCAACTTGCAGGATCGGAGTCTGACAGGTCAGAGATCAGGTGAAGGGGAGGGAGCCAAGATCAGAGGCCTCCTGGACTTCAATAGCAAGGGGAGTCTGGGGAAAAGGTAGCACTATAAAAACCATCCCTGGATGCAGACACACCGGCTAAAAATGCACTTGAAGAAAATCATAGATTAGAGTTGGAAGGGACCTCAGGAGGTATCTAGTCCAACTCCCTGCCCAAAGCAGGACTAACTTCAGCTAAATCATCCCAGCCAGGGCTTTGTCAAGCCGCAGCTTAAAAACCTCTAAAGATGGAGATTCTACCACCTCCCTAGGTAACCCATTCCAGTGCTTCACCACCCTCCTAGTGAAACACTATTTCCTAACATCCAGCCTAGACCTCCCCCACTGCAACTTGAGACCTTGTTCTGTCATCTGCCACCACTGAGAACAGCCTAGCTCCATCCTCCCTGGAACCCCCTTTCAGGTAGTTAAAAACTGCTATCAAATCCCCCCTCATTCTTCTCTTCTCATTCTCATCCTCCTCAGTCTCAAAATGCTCTGTAATTTTTAATTATTTATACAATTAAAACAAAAATCACTTGTTTGCTGAGAATTACCCGATGCTAATAAATATGTCTCGGAAATTACTTAGTAAGCCTTAATTTACTTAATAAAACACCATATATAAAGTAAATGCATTGCTTAGTAAATCAATTAATTAGTACTTAATTACTGGCAATTACTATCAGTTACTGAACATTGCTACAAATTACTTACGGTGGGAGAACGACCCAGTCACTACTAGTGTGGGTTATACTAAGCCTGTGAGCTCTTTGGGGCAGGGGCTGCCTTTTGATGGCTTGGGATGTACAGCACCTAGCATGAAGGGGCTCTGGAGCCCCAAGGAGCAAACATAATGCAGATAATAACAGCAACACTGGGAGCTGATAATGACTGGGACCTTCTCCTGCCTCGCTTGTCACAGAAAGAAAGCCTGAGGACCTTTTTGCTCAAAAGGCTGCTTTTTCTTTAGCTCCCGGCCCATTAAAAATGGTAGGTGCTCCTGAGCCTTTTAAACTCTCCTGTTTTCTGCCCTGACGCTTCCTTCTCTCTCACTTTTTTTCCCATCCCTGCTTGCAATTATGTTGGAATGGCCACATTTCTCATTGTCGCCTCTCCAGGTCTGCCGCGCCCCACTCCACGGCCGGGCACTCCAGCCGGTAGGAACAGAAGCAGCCAAAGCAGAGACGACCGCCCTGGGGGAGGGTAAAATGGGGCCCTGCCGGCGTCGCCCCTTGGTTGCAGAATTGCAAAGAGGACCCAGGGCGATGCATTGCCCTCCTGGCGTGTGGCCTTTGGGGGTGGGGGGGAAGAACAGCAGAGAGGAGCCAGCCAGAGAAGCCAGCCTGTAGGAGCACAAGCAACCAGAGCAGGGACCTGTGGGCATGCAGATAACAGCCAGGACTTCCTCTACCCTGGGCTGAGGAGCTGTTTGCTCCAACCCTCTTCCTCTCAGTCTTTTTACCTCAGTGTCACCCCGCACCTGTCCTCTTTCCAATGAGCTCGTCAGTCAGGAGGAGACGCACCCTCCCCGCCTCAGCAGAACGACACCGGAACTCTCGTGTTCCCGCCGCTGGCGTGTGCTGCCCCTTCCCCCACCCTGCGTCAGGCCGGCCTCTGTGGAAAAAGGCTTTGGGGCAGAGACCATCTACTGCGCTTGGCCCGTAGGCTCTGCTGTAAGAGCCATTATTATTGTCGTGAATGAATTAGCTGCAGAGAGCGAGGTTCCACCGAGTCTGGCAGCGGAGGGGAACTGTCTGAGGTAAGACCCAGCAGGGTTTGTAGATTTGTAGCTGATGTTGACGTCCAGTGCAGCTGAGCTGCGGGTGGAGCTAGCTCTGGGGAGGGCAGTGAGTTTGTTCCAGTCACTAGCAGCTGAGACAAGGCGCTCTAGTGACAACAGAGTAGAGGTGCTCAAAATATTTGTGAGGAAAAGGATTTGAGGGGGCGGTCAAAACTTCAGTTTTGGTTTGGTCAAAAACTCAAATGTTTTGCAAAATCCATTTTTGATGAAAGTATTTGGCTTTTTTATTGAAAACTAGATGTTTGGTTTACAAACTTTTTGGTTAAAACTGGAAGTTTTTAGTTTAAAAATTAAAACTTGGTTTTTTTTTTTAATGAAAATCCCCAAATGTTTTGCTGAAAGCGTTTGAGGAAAATTAATGTTTTTCCCCCCATTGAAGCTTTTTGTCATGGTGGGGGAGGAGAAGCATTTTGGGAGGGGAGCATGGTGGAGTATTATTTCCAGATTGGGTTTGCTGTAGGCTTGTTCTGGCTTGTGTTCATGGATTTAAGCTACACAGAGGTATGGCCAGAGGCTGTGCTGGGCTTTGGTTAATTTGTTTTCTTCCACCTGTCCAAGAACGTGCTACAAACAAATCTGAAACCCTAAAGGGGTCTTTTACTTTCAGTGGGTCTCCTGTGAAGTCCCAGGCACGTGGACCTGGCCTTGCCTAGTTGATACAGACCAGGCTGGGCTGGGAGCCTTCAACATGCTGGAAAATTCTTCCCATGTTTACCTTCAAAGAAGTCTTACGGAGCTTAGCAGAGACAACAACCTTCAAAAAATCAAGGCCCATTTTTTTCCCCAAATGGTTGTAGCTGCTGGGTTCTCCTCATTGCCACTGAGTGGAAGCAGAGAGAGAGAGAGCACATGCATGCCTTTCCCAGCAAAAGGTGAGGTGAGGGCATTCACACAGTGTGATGCAATTGGGGAGCTCTCCTGGAGTCTCACCCGAGCTGTGTCAATCGCCTGCCGTTGCAACCCCTAAACTCAGCCCAGGTGCCAGCAATGAGTTCCTGGACATGCATAGCTGGGTTTCGCTGCTCTAGCCCCCTTTACAGAAGTTCCAGGGAGAGATTTGTTCCCAGTTCATAGCCATTTGAATGTGTTGGCTTCATTTTGAATCTGCAGGTTCTTTCCAACTTGTAAGTAGCAGCAGGGGCACTGATACCATGCTGAGCCGAGACTGCAGGGTCTCATGCAGCTCAGATTCTTGCTTGAGTCAGTTTGAAGAAATGAAGCAAATGGTCAGAGCAGGAAGCTGGGACCATGGGCTTCTGGCATCTGCCACTCTTTGTGCCTCAGTTTCCCCATGTGTAAGGTATGGACACTGACCCACCTTCCAGACGGTCATTAAGGTCTTTGCACTTCCAGAGCTCCAAGGATTGCAAAGCATTGTTGGTAAATTGTAGTGTCAATTGTGTGACTACACTTTGGTTCATTATGAAATATATTCAAGAGACCAAATAACCAGTGTCTGTCAGAGTATTAATATGGCACACGGAAAAAGTTCTATATGATACCAGTCTCCAAAGAGCTGTCCTGTGCAATGATGTTACAATCATCCTATGCCGGTGTGCTCTCCAAGTTACACATTTCAGCTGGCATTATCTATGTGATGATTTTACAAGTTACAATTCTTCACCCATCACTAAAATCCAACCTGTTTGTTCCAGTTCAGTTCCCTAATTTATTGTTCTGTTCCTTCCTTATCTTTGTTTTGGATACTAGCATTCCACGTACTGCTCCGTGAAGGTATCTCCCTAGCTTGTACTGAGAGAGAGAATGAATCTATCTTGATTTTGACAAGTTTTCTATCTGCTTATGCCAAATGCTTACTTCTGCAAATGCGAGGCATTATGGGATACTTATCATAAATGAAGAGGATTATGGTTTCGGCCAGGTTAGGGATTATCACTGTTGCAATATTTGTCTTTAATGTTATTAGTGCTTAATGTGTACTAATATATGGATGGTGCAGATAATGCATATTAAGATGATCTATATTTATATGCTAGTCAGCATATATTTGTCAACAGTCCGGATGCGTCACATGTTGGATCAAGCATGTTTACTGAAGGGTATCTGCCTATCAGTGCATGGCTTCTGAAGTTAACAGAAGCTCAGAACAGAAGCTGGATGCTTCCACTGCATGACAAGTTCCACTTCCCACAAAGCACTGAGTGATGGGGGAGAGGCAGCACAGTAGAGCTAAATAACAACCACATTTGGACCCCCCAAAAATGTGAGTAGCCAGTTGCAAAGAGCAGGCGACAGCTGATTCTGCCCTTTGCTCCAAAAGGCAGTTCGTGCTATCAAGGCGCACCGTGCTCCAAACGGGTTGCCAAGGAACCGAGAGCAGATCTGAGTGCAGCAACAGGAGCCTTGTTTGTGCAGCAAAAAGCATTTCTGGGATTAGCCTGGATATTCTGGAACAGGATAACGCTGTCAAAGCCTTGCTCACGTGAGACATCACCAGTCCCAGCACAGCTGTGATTTGCTTAATTCAGTGCTGTGCTGGGTAGGGAACCTCTCAGGTTTGCAAGCAAACGAAACAGCTATGCTTAGGGTAAACCGGTTTCGTAGCTGTTTTCGATTGTCACCCTCTGGAGGGCTGGGACAGGATGGCACTGCTGCTACTGACAGCTCGCGAGGAGTCTCGTTACGTTAGCTGAAGAGCTCTGCTTTTTAGTACCCTGGAAGCCAAATGGAGAGTTTGCAATTTTAAACAGAGTGGGGTGCAAACTGCCATTAATACTTCAGGCGGATTTGACTGGGCAGAGATCCCATAGCACGGCTTCTGTTCCATGGCTGGACGAGCAGAATGCTTAGAACATTCTGCAGTATTCACTTCGCACACCGCTCCAGCCAGGAAACCTGTTGGCTGGGATGTCCACAAGAAGTGGTTTCATGGCTCCCCTTTGGGTTCAGCATAAACTAACTCATTTAAAAATTCTGAGGAACGTTAGTGGCAATATTTGTGCAGTATCTGCCTCGCTCTGGGACCAAACTGATTCCTCTGCTCTGCTTCGTAGCTCTTTTCCTTGCTCAGTATGAAACAGGTCAGTTCAGCACCTGCAGCCCTGCTTTCTTGGCAGCAATGACAGGGTTAATCAAAACTTCCACAGATTTGTTACCTTCATTAGGGAATTACTCCTGAGTGACTTGAGTTCCTACCGGAAATACTGTTTTTAGCTGACCCTTGAACCAGGGATACAATCACCAGCCAGCCCATAACCATACATGTAACATTTATAAAGTTGATACGATAGCTTTTGAATAGTCCGTGTTTCCAGAGCATTGCATCTGTCACAATTATACATATATGTATAACCTGTTACTATGGCCCAGACCTATTAAGAGTGGGTGCTGTGTGTGAGAAGCGGTAGAAGAGTTTGTGTATGAAAGTCACACTTCCAAGAGTGCTAAAAGAGAAAATAAATCAGATAAAAGTACAGATTGATCCAATTAAAATACTTCCTTTGCACCAAGCAGAGATCTGGTGGATAAAAGATCAGAGGTACATGTCAGAGATCCATGTGAAAAGAGAAGAGAGGCCTGCTAAGAAGCTAACATTCTGGGGCATTCAAGACTGCATGTTTCACAGCTTTCTGCTGTACTATCGGCACTTGACTGTGGTGACAAACCCTGACATGAGCAGAAGGAGCTAATTTTAGTCTGTCTCTCTCTCTCTCTCTTTTTTAAAATCTTGCCTGTCCTGCTGCATTCAGTGGGGCCTCCTATGAAAGTATGGATTTGTCTGGCTTTTTGTGTTTAATCCTGAATCTGTCAGGCCTTGTTAAATTTGATGGGGCCTGAAAGGTCTGGTGTTAAGCAAATACACGGTGACCAGAGCCTTTGATGAGAATCAAACTGAAGCCTAATCCTAAAGTAATGGCTTTTGCTGTAAGCCTGCAAGGCCCCAGGATAAATAAAGAAGGCAGAGCTGTGAGTACGTGTGAACAGGAGCTCTGAACAATGCCATGCTGCTGCACACCTTTTCCTTGGGACAAGTTTAGGGGCCAGACCTTCAGTGGCTTTATTAGTGTGTGAGCCTGTCAGGGGAGGGTGGTGAACCCTGCAGCGACTTCTGTCACGTCGTCTTACATCATTGGCCTGTCCTGTGTAGAAAGTGGGGGAGATGTCAAACAAAAGTGGGTACCCGGGAAGGAAGCAACTGTGCGGCTGCCTCTGACAGGGCCCTGGGACCCACAGTGTGCAGGCCTATTGAGAGGTAGGAAACTCATTTAATGACCTCCTCCTACCCAAGCAAGGAGGGAGGGCAGGGGATTAAACCCTTTCTAAAACAAAGGTGGTAGTTGCTGGAGCTGGCCCCTGTCGCTGCGGGGAAAGGTGGAGACATCCCCTCCAGACTGCCAGGAGACAAAATGGATGCTGCCGTGGAACGTTGGCACTGGAGACGCGGGAAGCCAGGTGGGACCGTGGGAGTGGGGGAAGTATAGCACCCAGAGCATAACACCCCTTAGGGAAGAAGTAGGCTCTGGTCAGAACTGGCGCAAAGAGCTGTGATATACAGATGGAAAGTCCTTCTGTAACAGATTCTGCCCTGCGGCGCTCCCTAGACCGCTGGGGAAAAGTGAGGGCTCTGATGTGATGGGGCTTCCAGTAGCTAGGCCAGAATCTGAGGATAGATGAGGTCCCTCCATCTACTGGAAGGTGTTTCTCAGGCCTGGAGCTGCAAGATTCCTGACAGACTTCTTGCTTGGGTGTGCGCTACACTTCTATCCAACAGTGGGCCCCATGTTACCTAATGCACCTCAGATACAAATTGAACCTGGCATCATCCCTGTGGAGGAGTAGGCGGGTATCGCTGTCGTACAGAGAGAAATGGAGGCAAAGAGGCTACCTGGTTTGCCCCAGCAGAAGTTAGTGTCAGCGCTAGGATTAGAGCTTCAGCATCTCTGGCTCCCAGCCCTGTGTTCCAGTACAAATAGGGGGCTCACCTCTCAGTGTATGACCATATTGTGATTTGCTGCTCCTTTACCCCACCCCTCTTGCTTTCCTCTCTCCCCTGAGCTGTGACCTGCCTGCTCTGGGAGGAATGCTCTTTACCTGGAATCTGGGTTCTAGACAGAGAACGCCCGCCCATCGCAGACTGTAAACCCTCTCTTCCCTTTCATCAAACCCTCCCAAACAAAATAGGAAGAAGCTGTCGTTCTGGCTCTGGCTGCTTCCCAGGGGAAGGCTGCTGTGAAGAGCGCTATGGTATCTGATTAAACATTCATGCAAAAGATATAAACACTTTGCAAAGAGATGGTTAAGCAATCAAACGCTCCTGGGGGTGGGTTACTGCATGATAACCACATACCCTGGGGCTAAGTGACATTAACGGTTGCCTTGTTCCTTAAGCACCCCTTTACAAAAGCGTACCTTTACATCACTGGAATCCTTCCCTAGAGGTCCTGCTACAGCTCTGGGGTAGCTCAGTTTGGTCTTTATTTCTCCTTTGGTTTTGTGGGTTTTTAGGTTTTTTTGAGGCTTGCTTTTTTCCCCCCACATCAGACAAAACTTTACAAGATGCAAGTTGTACAAAATAAATCAGAAATTGCTTTCAGGTCTTGCAATCTGTATGCAGAATGGCTTAACTCATGGTAGCAGGGGGAGAGTTACACTAGAATCTAACAGCGATGCTGCTCAGGCAAGCATAATCAGTCCTGATCCAATGCGAAGTGATGTGAGGGGCATGACCTTTCCCAGAGCCTTACGGGCATGTGTGGGGAGGCTCAAAACAATGTCTTTTTCTTGCGTTAAGTACAAAGGTGTATCACCGGCTTCATGAAATCCATGCAAGTTCTCGTTTATTTTCCAAGATAGGCTTCTGAACCTTCATGTCTTGGTTTTGGCAGCTTTTTTGGCATGGGCATATTGTAAGAATGGAAGACCAACAAATTCTGAAGCATGTGTACCAAGGTATGATTTTACACTGCTGTCAATCACATGGGCATGTAAATCTTGGGTTAGCACAATAAGATTATCCAGTTCATATCCATCCCTGGCTTTTAACTTCCAGACCACCTTAAGTATCTTGACAGAGATTGATATAGGTGCCTCTCAATTTGCAAGGAGGCAGTGTCCTTCCGAGACTTGCCATGATCATGATTCTGAACCCTGGGTTCAAACAAACCTGGATGTTCGGAAAGTGAACCCATGCCTTTATCTGAATGTCACATACAGTTTCTCTCTTTGTACTGCAATGGGTTGAGACAGATCCCCAGTACTGAACTTAGAGGTGCACATATGCAAGATCCCTGCTGTGAATATTGTGACTTGTGTCCATCTCTGTTGGTTTTATTAGTGGAAGGTTATAGAGATGTGTAGTAGTATTAATATCGTATTAGCTAAAGTCTACAGCTCCCAATCAGAGATCAAGGTTACATGCATACACACAGCCCAAAAGAACTTACAGTTTAAGTGAGACAGTCAACTTTGCAATTAACAAATACAAGAAACACCTTCCCCCATACAGTATGTAATTTCAGAACATCATAACGATTCTACATGTGTACTATGAGTCCCTCCCAGGACTGTGTACTTTAGGTGAGGTATGACAAGAAATCTGATGTTGGGAAACTAGTCAGCACTAGCTGTATTTTGTCAGTCTGGGACCTAGAGAGCCAGATGGAACCACTGGGTCTGTCTGTATCTAGCAGCCGCAGTAAAGAATCACCATGTATATTTATCACTGCTGTCAATTCTTGAACATAATGAACACTACAATACATGGTGGTGGGGAAATACAATCTTTATTCGCTGAGTAATATTTTAATCTCTCTTTTTATATTTCTACCTTCCAGCTCTAGCCTGCCTGCCTATGATAGTAGTTTTTAATTAAGCGACTACTACCGGACATGTAATTGAAATTCCAATATTAAATATTAAAACTGACAAGCAATGAACCTTGAAGGAAACTGTAATGATGACTGCAGCTCCCCACCATGTTTCTGCCACTGGGGTCAGGAGGAGGTAGTAGTACCAAGAAAATTCACTCTTTGGTTTCATTCCTGACTCTTCTAAACCAACGATCCTGGATTTTTGCCCTTTCTAGACTCCGATTCTGAGGAGAGAAAAAAAGAAGAATTTCATTCCCTTTTCAATTCTGCTGGCCTCTCTCTGGCAGGTGTGAGGGTCACAGATCAGCATATTACTCTGACCTTCAAGCTGCTGGTTACTGGTGAGATTGAAGAAATGGGACACTGTCAAAATACAAGCTCTGTTTATTTTAAAAACCCAACCAAACAGAAAGCTTTGTGCCTACTAGTGCTTCTACTTGTTCAAACTGAAATAATTGTATAAACATGCCATTGGCTTCCAGTGTTACCGTTTGCTTTTGGCACATCACTCACCTTGGACAGTCCAACTGGATGGGTCAGTTTAGTCAGACAACTGCTTGTTCTGTTTCACGCTCTCCTTAAAACTCTCCTCTGGCATGAGGCCTACAAAACACTTGACAACAGTTAGGCAGCTGATGTGTCTATCACTGCTCATCATGCTGTCCGACATCCTCATTATTTCGTTGTATGAACTGCCCCGTCTGTTCACCAGTATCCACCTGTTGTCTTTTATCTTCTATTTAGATTGTAAGCTGCTTGGGGAACAGGCTGTCTCTTTGTTCCATGTCTGTACAGCACCTAGCACAGTGGGGTCCTGGTCCGGGACTGGGGCTCTTAGGTACTATGGAATACAATCACTTTCAGGCTCTCGTGAAGCTAGTTCAAGGCTGCAGAGCTTGGATTGAAAAAGCAAATTGTGAATGCTCATCCAACTCACTCCTGCCCCTGAGTTATTTGAAATTGATATATATATTATTTCCTGGAACCCTTTCTTTTTGTATTAGATTCCATCTCACCTTTAACTGAAAACATGGGCCTAAATTACTTAATTATGGCTGGGATTTTCAAAGGATTTATTGCCTTTGAATGGCAGTTGGCTGCCTAATTCCCTTAGGCAGAGGTTATCAAAGGAGTCTACTTCTTTCTACCTCATTTTGGACACAATCCTGGGTATTAGAACTGTGTAATAGGGAACCACTGGCAGGGGAGAACAACAATAACTTGATTGGTCATACAAACTTAAAAAACAATGTTACTTATGCCTATGTGCCGGTACATGCCTTCTTTATATTAACCATATCGTATGGTGACATATATACAGCTATATCTCTTGTAAATAGAACTCCTGTAACTCTGAGCAGCCACATCTCTCCAGCTCCTTGCACAATTGGGCCTTACTTTGTTAACTTGTTAGAAAAGAAAGTGTGTGCATGACTATAGTACCGCTGGCTTATTCTTCTTCCTTGGTGTTGTCAACCCAAGGGGTTCAAAGATGAGTCAGACCGCCAAAATCATGAGGTTATAAATATAGGGTTCTTGCCTTCTGGTGTTGAAACATTTTCCACCTTGTTGTTGTTGCTACTATGAGGGTTAAAACTTATTTTTAAAAAATGAAAACTGAGATTCTCTGGTGGTTACCTACATGCAGTAGCTGGGGCTTTAAGGAAAATGGAATATCACAGAGTTGCCAACTGTACTTCCTGCTAATGGAGGGAACCACAGGCAATGGGTGCTAACACTTTCAGAGTAGACGTGGGTGGGAAACAATTTTCCCATCCTGCAAGAATTCTTGAGAGTTTGAAAAAATTTTCCTGTTCCAAATTGGGATAGGAAGTCAAAATCTCAAACTTCCACAAACAGGAAAAACCTGAACAAATTTTAAGTGCAGGCCAATCAAAATATGTTATTTCAATAATTTCAAAATGTTTTGTTTATGTTTTGGCCTTAATCTTAAACTAAATTTTTTTAAATGAAAAGATGTTTTGAACTGAAAATCAAAACATTGTTTTCTGAAGATGTTGAAACAGGACATTCTGACATCTTTAAATTTTTTGTTTATTTTAAACAATTAATAGAAACAGACACATTTCTGAAGGAAATTGTGGTTTTGACAAATTAACATTTTCTGACCTCCTTCCTTCCCCCTCCAAAAAAAGTTTTTGAAAAAAAAATTCCCAACTGGAACTATTTCTGAATCTACCACAGTGGGGCACTGTGTTTTGCAAACATAGATCAGATGCCTACCTCCATGTGTGAGACTTCTATTACAGCTTTACTAATTATTTACAATGAGCCACTTAGTCTGCTAATGATGGTGCTCTAATTAAGCAGGCGATTATTTGTGTTGAGCGGTAGGAACAGGGGCCTACAACTGACCTTATCATTAAATTCTGACACTGGATATGGAACATTTTGAAAAATCTGAAAGGAAAAGGAGTGGCCAACGGCAGGCTGGAATCTTGCCTTACTTCCCAGCTGCTGATAAAGGACCCTAATTCATAAATGAGAGCTGAAATGAAGATGTATCCTTTCCCGTCATCAGATAAAATAGTTTTCTTTGTAAATTAAAGTAATTCATTGTGCATCTCCAGACAAATATGCACTCACGCATTATTATTAATATGGTCTTTGCTTTTAATTTGCTTTTTTTTTTTAACAGCTAATTACCTGTCAGATAAAGAATTACCTGCTGTTTCATGTGCATTCAATAGCTGGTTGTGTGGTAAGCAAAGGGGAGGGGAGATACAGCTGTCTTCGGAAGGGTCTGATTGCCATGTCTGAATGATGGGTAGTTCTGAACACAGGCTTAGTGTGTCGTGCTTTCTTAGGGCTCTTTGGACACCAGACCCTTTCCCAAGCCACTTTCATATCATTGTTTTGCATCAGTGTACGTCAAGAGTAGACTTGATCCTATTCAACACCACAGACGGTTGGAACGGCTTTTAGGGTACCAAGGGTCAGAGTCATCGGGGTGATCCTACTCACAGATATCTTGCCAGAAACTGTATTGAATGGGACTCTGCTCAAATGGGAATGGTACCTATCCGGTAATACACCAGAAATTGACCTAACGATGGCAGCAACACTGTTGGAAATGGAAAGACCTGCTTCCCTGTTTCTGTGCCATTTGCATGATAATTTACCGCTGTGTGAATGCAACCTTATTAGAATGGACACGTTATGCGTGGGTGTAAATGGTGACACAAGGCGCAGGGCAGGGAAGAATCAGGCCCATGGTGTTTTGGAGCACTGATTTAGAATATTGTAGTATTTCATGGAAGGGAGGCTTGAATGTTGAGCATTTTAAGGTTGCCTTGAAAATCTCACATCTCATGAAAGACCATCGGGGGCGGGGGAATTGTTGTACTTCATGAAGTGTGGTTGTAGACTGGGATAACTCTGGCTAGAGCGCTGGGTCACACACAAGGGTACATGAAAGATGCATGTAGGGGAACTGTAACTGATAACTGAGACATCCAAGGGACCGTGAATGCCCAGAGAAACCAGCTAACTTCATATAGATGTAACTTTTATAAGACCGTATTGTAAAAGGGAGAACCAGATACTAGCCTGAGCCCTCCTCCCATGGGAACAATATGAGTGCTCAGATACACCAATCAATTGGATCTATGGCCCTGATTTAAGTTGCAGAGGTTTTAGGAAGCCCAGCTGCACTGATTATGGCAGTATGATTTGTGTACTGAACAAGAAAAGGTATTATCTTTACTAGCAGGGGATGTATCTTACCAGCCATCGGTAATTCCTTGATTCAGGATAAAATTATTAATCTCCCAGGCGTTTTGAGGAAGGAACTTTGAGGGGAGGAGGAGGGGGCAGAGACAGACCCTGGGCGTAGAATACAACAGAATCCCCAGTGCGGTAATGCTGGGCCTATCTTCTACACTCATCTTTGTGATGAATGGCGTTCATGCTGCACCCCCATTTAATCCCATCTCAGTTCCTCATGCTGACAAAACGCTCTGCACAGCATAGACAGAGCTAATGTTAATGCTTTGCATGGAACTCATGTAGGCCTCCACCCAAAACATGCAGGGCGGGGGACTGAGTTGGAGGGGAACTAAAATTTCGGAGGGGGTGGGATTTTACAAAACATACGTTGGGAGAAGGAAAGAAGACGAGAACTGAACGGGGTGGGATTGAATGGCTGATAGGCTTGTTAATGGGCTTCAGGGTCTCTTCTGGCTGGCTCATCTGCAGACTGTCGGCAGTGACTATGAATTGAGATCATTTGGCAGCCATGGGGTGGAGGCCTGTGTGGCGTGAGTTTGGTAGGTCTCAGTCCGGTCCCTGGTGTAAACGCACCCACAACACCAAAGCTTTCACTAGTGGTACTAACTACCCTCCTTATGGCCCATCTCACTAGAGAGCCCTGATCGCTGGCTACAAAATGGAGACCAATAGCCTGATTCCCCCTTCAGGTCTGGCTTAAAGCAGGCTGGAGAGAGACAGCGTGGAGGGAAGGTCATGCTGCTGCTGCTGCTGTTGGTAACAGTCCTGCTTCTGCGAATGGGCAGGGCAGCCAGTCCGGCTGCTTTCACAAGCCCGGATGTTCACACACCCTTTAAAACAGAAATACAAAACACAAAAGCAGCACGGGCTGCAGTTAAAATGCAACACGTGTGGAGTGCGTGGGGGGGTGGAGGGTGCCAGCTACAGCTCAGAGGGTGATGAAAGTGAATTTCCCTTCCAATTCCAGCACGTGGCGGTGTCAAAGTGACTCGTGTCTGGCTTCTGCAAGGTCCGCAGCCCCTTCAGCTTCCCATCGCTGCAACGAGACGACGAGAACGCTCCGCTCCTCTCAGGATACTGGCCTGAAACTGGGGCAAGAGACCCTTTAGATATTACCTGTCCTATCACACTGGCCCCTCGTCTGCTGACCCAGGCGTCTCACGATGCCCACTTGTATAAATGTACCCGTTGCAGTTTTGTAAGCCCCTACCTGTGAGACTGAGCTTGGGAGACTAAACACCCGTTATATTTATTTTCTAACACTTTATATTAGTTTATCACAGATTAATAAATGATGAATAGATGTTATGAGAATGTTATGGACATAAGTGGTATGCTATAGGACCCAGGTCCTCAGAGGCATTTAGGAGCCTAACTCCCATTGACTTCAGTGGAAGTTTAGTGCTTAAAAGTTGTTGGGGGTCTGGGCCTCAATGACTGTAAGTGCATGAGTTACAGGTGATTATAAGCAATCTGTTGGACTCTAATCTGTTAACCATGTATTAAATCGTCTATTCATCATTTATTACCCCTTTTAAAAACTATAAAAAGGAATTCAACGTAAATCCCTTGTGACAATTTTCCCTCTCAAAATCCCTGATGTTGCCTCTGCCCTACGAGGGGCTCCATGGAGAAAACGGGAACTGGATGACTTCCCTTTAAGAAGCAAAGCGAAGAAATATAAACTTCCTGGGTGACCCTAGAACACAATGTTTAGGGGAAGCACCAAACAGAAAACATGGAAATCCTCCAGCCCTAGAAAGTGGCTTCCCCCCGCCGCCTCCCCTGAGGCATTACACATAGGGCTGCTAACAGACCATCTGCTAGAGGGAGTTTAAAAGACCAGGTAATTGAGCTAGAGTGACACACGGATTCAATGTCCTTGGTTATGTATTGACCATTCCTGTCAAAGGCAGCGCTCAGGATAAGCACGCAGCTCTGTGGTCGTGACACAAATTGGCTGAAGAGTTGTCGTGCAACCGTGCCATGCTGTTTTATGCTAATGAGGTGAAATAAGTACCTGGGTAACTCTTTGGAGTCCATGAGAACCGTAATGGATGGCTGTAAACTCTGCAGAGAGCTAAAACGCCAATACACCAGTAACGGGGACCCATCAAGTGCCAAATCCTCCAGGTGTGTGACGCCGCCAGTGAGAGGTCATAATGCTGTGGCCTGAATCAAAAGCCCTTTGGAGATCATGGAAAGCCTCCCGTTGGCTTCCATGGGTTTTGGATCCGGTTTCTGGTGAGAATATTAGTACCCTAGGGCTTTGGAAATGCACGTCCGGTCACTGGCGGGAAAGGAGATGAGCGTTCCCAGTGCTATTCCTAAAAGTGGACCCAGTACAATTCTCTTTAGTTGCTCTGTCAAATTGTTCTTCTTCCTGGTTTTTCCCTTGGATTCTGTTGATTGAGCCATTGCAAATAAATGGCTCTTAGCTGAGCTCTTGTATAGTTTGTTCATGGAAACAGCTTAGAACCCCATCTCCCGGGACTCAGAAAGGCTTGTGCTGTTTTCAGTAGAATAATGTAATTCCTCATATTTTATTAACTGTAATAACCACAAATCTCTAGCCATTAATACATCCACATAGAGGGTTTTTTTTTTTTTTTTTGACTTTCCAATTATTTTAGCTTTTTCTGCAGCCCTGACAGAAAATACATTTTAGCACAGTTAGTTTGTTCAGTACAAAAACAAGCCTTCCCGGTGCATCAAACACAAGTACAGACACAGTAAAGAAAACACAAGCATTATTCTAAATGGCCATATCCTCCCATGAAACTGTATAAGCCTGGCAGTGTTTTTGATTAGCTACTTACATTTTACCACAATTCTCTGAGCCCTGATAAATCCTGAGCACCCAACTTTGGTTGTATTAAAATTATAGAAAATATTCAAGAGATTTACGCTCCATAAAAATTATGCAGCTGTTATGCCAACTTGTTGTATTCTTCTGTCTTTTCCTTGAATGGGTGATAAAATTGATTGACTCTGCAGCTTTAGATGACTTCACAGAATATTAGTTGGGGTGGTATTGATCTTTTCCTACCTTTTCTGTACAGAAGTCACCTGATGACTTTAAGTTATGAACTTTGAGTTAAATTATGAGCCTTTTAGCTTTGTATTAGAAGAAGTGTCTGAAACCTGATTTGCTACATCAAACCACATTAGTTGTGTTATGTTATTTTCTAAAAACACATTGCAGAGAAATAACTCCAATCTGTGTTGCATTTTACAGAGCAAAATAATTGAATGGCGGCTGTTTGTAATTTTAGCAATCTCTTAACCTTAATCATATTTAATGGCTTTTCTCTTCAGGCTAACAGGAGGGAAAAATATATTTTAGCTCCATTATATAACGGCACTACAGTAATGCACTCCAGTCTCTGGCAGGCACTGTAAATTCCTGCTTTCTGAATTGTTGGTTCAGGACAATCATTCAGCAGGGAATTACTTTCTCATCTATGAAATAAATGAGATGTTAAACTAGTTTTCTGCTTCCTGTGGTACAAATGTGGCAGCATTCAAACCCAGGGAAGGCAAAAACAAGTGCACAGCTCCCACCATGTCAATAGAGACAGTTGAAAGGAACCTGGGGTGAGCCGATCAATGAAAATATCAGGGCAAAATAAATAAATAAAACAAAAATCAAAGCAGACAGGAAAGAGCCATGCTTTCCAATGTGCGCTTCCAAGGCTGCGGTGGCACCCAGGGCAATGTGCGTGCTTCGGGATCAGACAAAAAGGAGTCCGTGCAGAGACATAACTTGGGCAGCACAAGCGGACTTTTATCACAGCCGCTCGCCCTCACTGCTTGCACCACAGGGTTTACGACCTGGCGCATGCCACTGCTCTTAAAGGCACGGTCCACTACGACCACTTGTTACGAAAGTTCTCTGCATCTGAATTATACATACGTAGTAAATGGAGAAGATGCTGGTAGATGCAGCTCTTGACTCCACCGGCCACTGGGGAGGTATGAGCTGGCTGCTGTGGGGCTATATGAGCTGCCTCCTTCCTAACAGGCATCCCAGGCTCAGGCAGCGCATCAGCTTCTGACTTTACAGCAGCAGGAGGGGCCAGTATCTTTTGCTGAGCAGCTGGACCTGCTGGTCACAGGGGGGGTCTTACACCTGTTAGTGCCCACGTGTGCTGAGCCCAAAACGCTGAGCACATTTAGAGAACCTAGTGGCGAAAACACCCAGGTCGTGTCCACGCTCGGGAACTCCACTGTTGCTACCAGCAGTGAGGCAGTACGGGTGCTGACTCCTGCTTTTCCTGATGTAGGCAGCCTCACCCCCTCTCCCCCTGTGCCCCAATGCCCAAGTATCTGCACTGCTCTTCCTCAGCTATACGATGGAGGCAGTAATCTTTTACCTGCTTGCACAGCCACAAAAAAGGCCTTCTGTTGACATAGCCAATGTTGTTTGGGGATGAGTAATTCCTACACCCAAAAAGAAAAAAAAGCTCCTTCTGTCGATATAGGCTGTGTCTACACTGGGGGCTGGGCTGGCATAGGCTCTGCAGTCCAGCCATAAATTAAGGCTCTGATTCGGGAAAGCCTCTGTTCCGGAAGTGCTTAAACACATGCTTAACTTTAAGTCAATGGGATTTAAGCACTTCCCTAACATTAAGCATGTGCTCAAATATTTTCCTGAATCACGGCCTGAAGGGTGGAGCTGCCAGGCGAAGAAAAGTAGAGACAGGTTCGAAGTGTGAACTTGAGAGCCAAACTGAAATTCAAACTTTCCCAGCGTGGCTGGGTTTGGGTTTGGTTCTGGGCTGATCTGTCAGACAGATATACTCGGTTCAGCAAATCTTCGATATGTAGGTGCTTGAGCTGTTTTCCGGAGCTTGCCTTTCTCAGCTGAGTTTCAGTGGTGATATATCATATTGGGTTGATGGAGGGAATTTTTTCTGTTTGTCTGTTTTCCAGATAGCTGGCAGAGTTTGAAGCACTTCTGCGCCGTTACTAATTAGAATTACAATTGCCTTTGGAATTGAAATGCGTATCATGGATGCATTTACAGAACTTCTTACTGAGGTGTGATTATTGCCCAGTTGCTGTGAGACAGTTCCATCCCAAGATGGCATATGGAGCAGCCAGCAGGCCTGCAAATTATGACATCACAAGCATTTGAAAATAACTGGCTCCCATGGGCAGCACTGATTCGTGGAATTGACCAGGGGGCTTATAAATAGCTTTTGTTTTACATCTGTGTAAGTTGTGCATGGCTGAGGAAAGTGAGAACACTCCTAAGGAAATAGAGTAGAGGATGGATTTTTGAATAAGACCTTCATCCAAGTGGACTGCTGCGTTTAACCTCGGAGATGTGGATTCAAACTCTGATTCAGCACACAAATCACAGGAGTTTGTTTGGGCTCACCTGATGGCTAATGAGTTTCTGACTGCCACTCAGTTTAGCAAGCCGCTGCACTCCGTGGGAAGTGGACTTTTGATGGGGGTGGAGTGGTGCTGCAGGACAAGTTTTGGGAAGAACTAGGACTGGATTAACAGAGAGTGGGGTGGTCAGGTTTGAGGCACACTGGCAAAACTTTGAGGGGCACCCTTACGCAATGGCCACTTGCAGTATGTGTCAGGGACCATGGGTCTTGAATGCCGGTCCATAGGAGCCAGTATATTTTGACTTGCCATCTAGTGACTTGCTAACAGTCACTAGAAGCTAAACTTTGACAGAGGACACCAGTCCTGGGATGTGATTGGTGGGTCTCTGGCGGTCCTGATTGGTTCTCTGCTTCTATTTAAACCAAGCTCAGGAAGAGGAATTTGCCCATGCAGCTGGGTTTCCCTTCCTTGGGACTGCTTCCTTTGTGCTACCTGCTCTGATGGCCTGATTCTGATTTCCTGGTGTCCTGACCCTGCCTGCCTCCTGACTCTCAGTTTGGGCTCTGATCTCCTGGTATGTGACCTAGCCTGATTCCCACTCTGACCGCTAGTCAAAGCGCCAGCATCCCAGTCACGACAGTGTGTTTGCTCGATCCTTGGCATTCATGAGCACCAAACTTTACAGTTAATACAACCAATACGGGTTCCTATCAATAAGCAGTAGCCTGACGTAGTGTTCATGGGATGCTCAGGCAGTTTGTCTGTGCGTTAACGTTCTCACCCTCAAATGGAACCAGTTGACATTTTTGGTTTAAATGATTTCCCCCCCACTACCACCACACAATCAACCAACCTGACTTTTTCATCAAAACAGATGGCGGGGGAGAGGGGTCACTGAAAAACTGAAACTGAAAACCCCAGTTTTTCCGTGTCTGAAACCCCGTATTTTTTCAGCTTTTAGCAATTAAACACCCAAAAATTTCAACTGGAAACTGAAAAGTTTCATTTGGGGGCGGATGGTTTTGGTTGCTGAAAACCATAAAATGTTTGATTTGGGGGTTCATCTGTTTTTTGATGGGGGGGGGGGAGGAACCTTTGAAGAAAAAAAACTAATGAAAATTTTGTTTTTAATCTACATTTTTCATAGCAACAAAACATATTTCCTGACCATCTCTGTCCACACACACACACACACACACGCACCATACTCTGCTGGGGGGAGACAGCTAATTAGAAGCATGGGAAGAGAAAGCACCACCAGCCCCAAGGGGTGGGGTGGACTTTACACTTGTACTCTAGAGGAGAATTTCTGAAACAGCTGAGAACAGGGGATCTTCTGAGTGCAGCTAAGCTCTGGCCATGTTGCTTCTGCGGCTATTGCATCCCAGTTTAAATCCCACTGCCTGAAAGGCCATTGCAGAGCCAGTGGGAGGATGGAGTAAAGAATTTAACTGCATGGCTCCTGTCTGTGTGCCATATTCTGCCACTCTTGGTCACACTGAATAGTACCTTACTCCTTGAGCAGTCTTACTGAAATCAAGGCAGGAGTAAGGTACTACTCAGGGGGAGTAAGGGTGCCTGATCTGGCCCCATGAGAGTTCTGTGGCTAAATACCCACTTGCTGTGTTAAAACACTCCCCCATGGTGCTAATGTAAAACGCGTCAGCATCATTAAAACTATATGGATCCCAGGGTAGCAAACACAAAGGCAGGAGGGTGATTAATTGTATGTGTGGGTGTACGGGATCTCCGCTCTTCACACCTTCCCTGGGAAAAATGATATTTCCCACTGATTTTTTTAATAAAGGTATGATGGAAATAATTGTGTTCCAGTGGACTTTAGATGACTATATACAGTATTTAAGAGATGGCAAAGCTGTGGAGGGAGTGAAAGCGATTCCTCTGAATTTCCCGGCTTCTTTCAGTATAAGTTGGAATATTAATGCTGTTTTAACAGTCTTTTATATTCCATTTCTACAGAGATTTTTAAAAAATGATGACATTAAAAGGGAAATAATGTCTCAGTTTACCCCTCCTCGCCTTCTCCCCCTCCCCCCCCCCCCATAGCCCTGAATCACATTGCAAAGAGCTGCTAAGGGGTTCTTTGATATAATACACAATAATGTCTCTGGAATCAATCCATACCACAAAGTCAATAAGCGGATCTGACACAATACATCATATTAGGTTGTGACGTGGAGCTCTGATGAGGACACTAAAGATGCAAATCTAGGAAATGGAATCCATAGGAAGAAATAAGGTAAGTGAAGGGAATTACAGTTCTTCTTTAAGGAACTGATTTTTTGGTATGCCATTTACTTGGGAGTTTAAACTTATTGAAAGAGGGGAAAATGTGTGAATTCAGTGCTCATGGATGGTGCGAGATTATCATGGCATGTGAGAACTGATTTGCATTTGCACTAAGAAATCTTTGTGCTGTTCTGGCATGGAGCCTCAGAAGATAGGGGGTCACAGAAGATAGTGCTCCTTTGCTCTGCTAGAAAAGGTGTAAAGGAGCCATCGTGCAAATGAGAATCAGGCCCCGGGTGTCCTCTGGCTAAGACAGAAGATGTGCAGACTTCCTCCATCTCATTAGGTATAAAGGCCCCATTCTGAAGCTGAGAGTTGGGGAAGAACTCACTCACCTACTTCCTTTCTTCCTTCTGCTGGTGTCCTGGTTGCAGTGACCTGTCTGTTAGACTGCACAATGCCTTCTTGTCGTTAAAAAGGCCGGTGTGCTCTTCATGTCTGCCTATCTCAAGTGCTTATCTTTGTCCCCATTATCACCGTATCCGAGTAACTCATAATGTTCAATGTGTTTATCCTCAGAACACCCCTGAGAGGTCGGAAAGTGATATTATACCCATTTTGAAGATGGGGAACTGAGGCACAGAGAGGCTAAATGACTTGCCCAAGGTCACACAAGAAGCCTGTGGCAGGGCAGGGATTCAAACTCTGCAATCCTGAGTCCCAGGCTAATGCCTTGACCATTGGGTGTCAAGTTTTACAACAACACTCCTTTCAAAAGTGTTTAAGCTAAAAGTAATCAAATTATTTCCCTATTCTGATGCCCATGTCCCAATGATGCATTTTAACCTTGATTGGACCAGACTACCTGATCCTGAGCTCTGTATCACTGGGATATTCAGGTCTTTACCACAGTGGTTAGACAGCCAGCAAAGGGGTGGTGGGGTGGTCAGGTTGTGTCACTTACCTGTCAGGCACCTGAATGAGAGCCACCAAATATTTCATATGGGCCACCCATCTCTTTTCTTCTATTTTAAAATTACAAAAGGAGAGTGAGGGGGAGAGAGAAGGTAGCAATCGCTGGGCAGGTCTTACAAGATCTATTGGCTTAGACAACTTGAGTCCTGTAGCACTTCCAAGACTAACAAATTTCTGCGGGAATAAGCTTTCGTGGGCTGCAACCCACTTCATCAGACGCATCAGTTTTTTCATGGAATTGGTAGATTTCCATTTCATACGGCTAAATTCAGTGCCTTCCATGGTGAAAAGTTCCAGAGGGGTAGCCGTGGGTTGCAGTTACCCTTAGTTGTTTAGCTAAGTCACTCCTGCCAACTCTTAAGGAGACATGGCTGGAATCCCTTGCATGCAATGCTTTGAAAAATATTCTGATGCTGTGAATCATTAGTCTCCAGTTTTTGACTGGAATGTGACTAGAGAAAGAGGGGACCTTCTCAAAACAGAGACACAATTGTTTTGTTTTGTTTGAAAAATTGTCAAACCAGGAAACTAATCTTGTGTGTTTGGTTTTTGTAAAAAGAATTGTTTGAAAAATGGCAAATATGTTTTCCTAAATATTTGAAAAAGAATTCACTTGTTTTTAAATTTTGGCGTTTTTTTTTGGTATAACAGAAAGTCAGAATTTTTCAGGTATTGATCTTGTCATTTGGCAATTTTTCTCTAAAAAAAGAAAAGGAAAAAATACCTTTCCTCCCTTTCTCAGTGGCAGGGAAGGGACGGAGGACAGAAAAATGAAGAAAGAGGAAACAAAAACGAATTATTTAATTTTAGTTTCTGCGATTTTTTTAGCCAAAAAAGAAAAGATTTTGAAAAGAGAAATCATGAACATTTTCAGTTTTGAAAAAGGTAATTTTTCACTAATGACCCCCCTCCTCACCTTTTTTGGACAAAAATAGAAACATTTAAAACAAAATCCAGTTTGTCAGAGAAAAAACATTTTCCACTGAAAAACATTTTGACGGAAAACTTTTGACCAACTTTACTCATGTGCAATGTGGAGCAGGGACAGTTTATCACTCTGTCGGCGCAGTGTCCAGGACAGCAGGGCCTGCCCTGGCTGAGGCCTGTAAATGCTATGGGAATAACATAATAAATTATAATAATGATGTCTAAAAAAGCCCCAGTAAGAAATCAAGGTGGGGCCAGATTCTCAAGTGGGAGGCACCCATAATCAGAGCCAGACGTTCAGAAATGCTTGGCCCCCAACCTGTACTGCACATGCTCTGCTCTTAAGAAAATCGGACTGCATATTTCAAGGCCTCAGTGAGAGTTGGGCTCTTTTGAAAATCTGGATGGAGATCCTCCTGGCCCCACTGAAGTCAATGGCCAAACTCCCAATGACTTCAGTGGGGTCAGAATTTCACCTCCGGCCTTCAGTGCAGAGAGTTGGGTAGCATATGCTAAACTGCAAGAGGCCAGCCCATGCGAAGATATGAATGAAGCTCCTGATGTGAGCACAGCCAAGTGAGTGACTTGCAGGGGAAGTTTGAAAGAGAAACATGAAGCAAATAAAAGTATAAGGAGTGGCGGCAGGAATGAGACCTAAACGTCCCTGAAGCCCCCTGCAAGTGAACTATTTAGCCATGCCAGCAGGACTCCACTGGGCATCCATATGAGTTGGAGACAGGCTGGAGCTGTGAAACCAGCCAGTGCATGCAACTGCCCATCCCCCAGCCAGCCTCTGTCTTCCTTTCCCTCCTTAATGCGCAGTGGTGTCTGATGCTCTGCTGAGGGAAAGTGATAATTGCCCTTTTATTCATTTTGATAGCATCATGAAACATTAAAATCAGATTTGGTTGGTCATACGGGAGCATCATTCATCGGTGACTCGGTGTGCGAGGGAGCGCACGCGCGTTTCCCACACTGCAGGCAGACGGCATTATTAGAGAAACTAATCATTTAAAAAAATAAATAAGTACAATTAACCTAGTTATCTGGTGAGCCTTAATGGCCTTATTTTTCCATTCTCTGGCATAATGAGAGCAGTCTGGGCTGCTTGAATCTGCCTCTCTGAGAGCCTAATTGTTTTTAAATGTCTTTGCTAACCACTTTACATAGAGACCATAAATCTATTTTCGGGTAACTGAGAGGCGCACTTCTGAGCTCCCTTTTATGATGACACATTTGTGCGTTAATTAAAACCACGCTTAGGAAGATGCAATCTTTCAGTCTTTAACGTGAGACTGTTCGCTGTGCTGGAGAAGGGTCCGAATGCTGGCTTTCTATCTGCAGCAGCGGGAAGAAAGTCAGTGCAGATTATCCTGGGCTCCTAACAAGGGAAATGGTCCCAAAGAAATGTCAAGAAATGTATTTCTTACTCTAATATATCTGCCCTTTATTTTGAAGCAGTCTTTTGAGGTTAGGCACTCCAGCCATGGTGTGCACCATTGCAATTTGTTTTCCTTCTAGGTCATTCCATTATGACGATGACAGAGAAGGTTACTTTATTTAATGGTGCCCCTGTGGGGTTGCAGAGGCTCTTGAACGCTGGCATTATTTTCAGAAATGTCTCTTCTTTCCTATGAGGCAGCTCCTGTAAAGCTACGCTGCCTCGGAGCTCTGAAGAGAATGAGAAAAGGAGAATGGGGGAATTAAATCAGATTTTAATCAGCTCTAATTGAATTATGTAAAACTGAATGAACACAGATGTTAAAGAACTAAAGAAGTAACCCATTCCCCTTGAAAATACAAGATTGTTTCCCTGACGTCTGCTCGGGGGGACTTTGTCCTGACTAGCTTTAAGTGACTCAAATGACTGTGGCTTGTAACTACAGAAATGAAAAAATGAGGGTGTTTTCTATGGAAATTGCTAAGTTTACAGTGAAAAATCAAAACATGAAATATTTTGATTCTGCAGAGATGCCTCATGGGAACTATAGTTTGGGTGACTCAAGCATTCCTTCTCTATAGGTCAGGCTGTATGGTTGGAGTACATTTCCCATGATGCACCATGGCCTCCCTTTTTGGAGAGGGAAGGAGGTGTGTCATGGAGGTTGCATGGCTGTGGGAGATGTAATCTGGTCAGGGAGCTCAGCCTGGCCAGGAGAGTGGGAGCACGAGGCATCCAAACAACAATTCCCATGAGGCACCGTGGTGGTATTTCAGAATAAAAACATTTTGGTTTTCAGCTGAAATAATTTGGTTTTTGGTGTTCAGTTTTCTGATGGGAAAATTGAATTTTTCTGTAAAATAACAAACCCATGCTCTGTGAAAAATTGTGTTTAGTCAAAAACTCATTTTCCACCGAATTTAGGAATGTAGCTGTTGTGGAAGGTCCTACTCATGCAGGGTGAAGCAGTTCCCTGGTGTCACTTGAGCCACTCATAGGGAGGCCTTTGAAGATGAAGTCCAAGACCATGAATTTGACCTGGTATTCCATGAGCAGCCAGGGCAGAGAGCAGAACACAGACAGGGCAATGGTTATCATCAGCCAACCGGAGCTTTCTTAATGAAAAATGTTTTGATCCCCCCAAAATAACTTTTTCATTTAAAAAAATGTTGAAACTTCTCATTCTGACAATTTTTAATTTTTTTCCCCCCCCATGACTTTTTTGAAATGGGAAATTCAGTGAAACCAACCCTTTCTTGGGAAGTTTTGTTTGTTCCAATTAAATGAAGTTTTAGTCAAAAACAATTCCTGACCAGCTGTACTAGTTACTCTATGGCACAGTACGATGACGTGAAAAACAAATGGTGCCTACCAGCTACAAATGCAGTTATTTCAAAAGACGGTTGGTTCACTTCTGGCCCTTGCTGAAGTCCATCTCTGAGCACTTTTGTCTTCCGTGGGGTTAGGATTTCAACTGGTGGACTGAAAATAAATTACGCATCTTGCTTTAAAGACCTGTGGGTTTCAGGTGCAGTATCTTGGGTAACTCTCTCATTAACACCCAGTATAAGTAGAAAGCACCCGGCATTCAGCCCTGTTTCCCAAAAAAATCTCTTCTGGGAAGATTGCATCAAAAGTCATTTCATAGGTATTCAGAGCGTGAAGGAGAAAATAACACAACTCTTCTCAGGAATCCAGAGGAGGACACTAATTGGGAAGCAGGAGAAAACGTTTAAGTCTGTGGTGTGGCTGGAGTGATCTACAGTAGTAACGTGCGTTCTGCTGAGATGATCTGGAACACTGATGTCTGAAGTGCTACCTGCAGCAGTCGGCAAACAGATGTTTTCCAGGGGGTATAGGCTGAAGAATTCTCTTTATTTCCCATCTTCTCTCTTAAGCTCTCCCAGCCATGGAAGAGTGGACAGTTGTTTGAACCGCTCTGGCAACTGTCTGTACCAATTTAAAAGCCACAGGCACAGTCTTTAATAACATTTAGACTATGTTTTCCCCTGTTGAATTAAATGAAGTCTGTAGTCTGTTATGAATTTGAACCTTGGGTTGGATTTAAGCTCAAGCAGCATGAAAATATCACATTTTCCAATCTCTACAGTGAAAAATTTTTCCCTGAGAAGCCGAAATATTAACTGTATCTTTCAGCGCAATTTTGATTCAATCACCCCTCTGTCTTAACTGTGAGATGAAGCTAATGCACAGGGATGTAAGTCAGGCACGACTTCCCAACAGCTTACTTTTAAGCAGCCCCGTTATACATTAACCTGTATGACAATATGTTTTAAAGAGAACCTTATTCATCACCTCAGAAAAGTCAAATTAACATAATTTCTGGAAAAGAACAATGGGGAAAAAACGTTAGTCATTATTGATTGAACAGGTAAGTTTCAGTTGCATGATCTGTTGAATATTCATACTACATTGTTTTTGACATTTAAGAACTCAATTATCAGTTGACTAATCAGTCTTTTACAGTACGTTATTTTTGTGATGGAAAATGAAGCACTGATAAGTCCCACGGGGAATACTATTCAGATAGACTTTTTAACACTTTTTTTTCTCATTAAATGGATGAATTTAGCGCTGGTACCAGCAAATGACTAATAGCTTTATAGTAGAATGGGCAGTTTTTAAGCAAGCTTCTCCCCCTTCCTCTCCAATGCACCTTGTTCCTGGTTTACAACACCCTGGATATTCCAGTCCTGAGCCAGTGTCGGTCGTGACTAACTCTGTACTGGTTTTGTGATGTGGGCAGATGTATTGTGGGGAGTTGGGGATCCACAATACACTCTGTGTGCATGTTAGGGCCTGTCTACGTAGTGAATTAGTGCATGTAGTGCAAGGCAGGGAGTGAATCTACTGCACACTCATCATGGGGACCCTGCTACAGTGCACTAAAACTTCTACTGGCACTTTGACATACTCCTATTTCAAACAACCATCTTCCAGTGGAGTAGCAGGACTGCTGCTCCTTGCTATGGGAGGAATCTCTTTCTGCTCAAAGGTTAACAGCCTGTGTTTAAGGAAATGGAAGGACCAGGGCTCTAGTCCCAGTTCCTCAGCCTGGCATGTGTGATTTAGGCTTTCCTCTCACACCATCGATAGGAGTTGTGTTGTTGATTTCATTAGGAGCAAGAAAAGGTCCTTATCCGGTACTGGATTCTATCATTATCCCACTGTCCCAACTCATCTTCTCTTGCGTTCCAGAGCGGGCTCTGAACCCAGAACTCCAGAGACAGAGTAGTGTGTTTACCCTACTGACCCAGTAGCCCCCAGTTTGCTCCCTTCAGGCTGATGCAATGTGTGTTGGTACAAAAGTATTTCTACATGGGACCCAGATAGGTGAGTGACGTGGACCTTCATGTGCCTGCTGAAGCCAGCCAAAAACCCTCTTCCAATTCATTTGTTCTCCCTTGACAGGAGCGTGCACAACGTGCTGCACCCCTTTTGAATGTTTGCATTTTCTCTGAGCAACAAGGTGACAAAAATTGCTTTTCATTGTGGCAAATCCTGTTCTCTGGAGCCCAAGACCGAGGCCCATTGCTAAAAAACGGAACTGAGGCATTATTTGCCAAGTGTCACTTTTTCTGAGACGCAACACTGTGTCTTGCTCCTGATTTGTGGCCAACCACTTATGGACCCACGAAGGATGGGGAGAGGAATCTACTCATCCCCCTAAAATCTACCTTTTGCCTGATCTAGCCTTTGTGTCAGGAATTGCTCTGGGGTAATTTCTCAGAGCTCCCTGATTTCTACTACTCCATTTGTGTAACAGCAGCAAGGCAGAGCAAATGGGGTCATCCTGCTGGGTTAAAATTCTCTGTGTTTAGGAAAGCGTGCCTTACCGCCCTGCCTTTACTCTTTTAGGCACCTGAGTGTGCTAATATTTCTCTCCCCAGGGCTTCTTTCTGCTGGTTAAAGAGAAATAATTGGGAGCGTCCCTTTCTGCTGATGCGTAGCTGACTTAGCTAAGATTCTCCCAGACTGTGGAATTCACCATTTACAGTAACTGCCAACCTTAATAACTTTCTGTGATGAAGTTTTACTGTAAACAGCAGAGGTGGGGGCGAAAGGGTGGGCTGCCAAAGTGACAGGTCTCCCGTCTTCTTGACACTACTGAGTCTCTTGTCTGCCTCTTGGAAATGACACTTCTGACATACTCCCCTACCAGGTTCTTTAAATTACTCTGCTTCCTATAGCCCTGGGATTAATAACAATGTCACCTGCTGATTTTATTTCCCTTTCTCTCTCTCGCAGGGAAATCATGCATTATGGACTGTAGCAAGCATTAGCATGCAGAGGACATTAACTACAATGAATGTGTATTCCCGGCATTTTCTCCCTCCGCCCCCCTTCCTGTAAAGCAAATGAACAATAAGGTGTTTGAGACAGTGAGGGAATGTTGTTTACTATAGACTGGCAAAGTCAGTGTAACATTAGCCCCAATCTGTAGCATGCGCTGTGAATAAACGATCATTCAGATTTCAAACCAAGCCCCTGAGTCAGGAAAGCATTTGAGCACATGCTTAACTTTAAGCATGGGCTTAATGCCCATTAAAGTCGATAAGGACACGAACTTCTATGTGAAGCCTAGGGTTACGTGCTTTCCTGAATTAGGACACTATGTCTTTTCTCCTTTAACAAAAGATACAGAAAGTTCTTTCCAAGAGTGACTTAGAAACAAAGCACCCTGGTTAAGCAGGCATGGCTGTGTTGAATTCAGTGGGGTTGTATCCATTTACCCAACTAATGAGTGTGGATTATTGTGCTTTATTGGGAAGTTCCAGTTAGAAGAAAGCATAATATGTCAATTTTGTTTTTCCTGGGCATATGGAAACATTCTGCTGGGCTTCAATCTGTGTGGGGTTCATAAGCCTCCATTTTTTCTTTGAGTTTTGGGTTTGAAATTGAAGCATTGCCAAATCCAAGTATTAAAGATCATGAGTTTGGGCCCCAAGAATTTTGAGATTGGCTTAAAAATCATGAGATTTTTTTCAAATTACCAGTTGTAGAGTTTTTTTCTTTGCCTTCTGGTTTCTCAGCCTTTAGAATACACTCGGTTTGTCTTCTCAGGCTTTTCTTCACAACTATGAGGCTAGAAATGCATTGGTTTTGTTCATGAAAACTGATATTCTCTTGTAATCACTTGCCTCTGAGAACTGGGGGCTTGAAGAAAGACACCAAATATTTCAAGACTCACTGTAATAGTATTAGTGTTGGCAACACTTCAATGGAACAAAGCCAGGATGTTTTTTTATCATTTCAAACTTTAAATTCACACTAAACTGGACTATATACAAAGGATATGAGAATCTGAGTGAATCACGACTGTATTTCCAAACCATCTTTGAAAGCAGGAAAGGGAAAAGCCCTGTCTAATATCCAGATGCCAACCCCCCTTTCTTCCTCCCTTCCCATTTTGTAATATATTTTGGAAATTCAGAGATAATCTTTGCATAATTTACTTCTCTCAGAGAATAGCTTTGGGACCAGGTTTCTTTTTGATAGATTATTTTGGCATGTTTACTCATGGTTATGTCTATCTCAACAGCATCCATATAAAAACCTTGAACTTTAAAATTAACATTTTGAGATTCTGGTTGTTTTGCCTCCTACTGACCTTGCTCTTTGACATACACCTTTTTCTCTGGCTCCCTTGCTTTTATTTATATGTACATCTAACATTTTAAAATGTTACAAGGGAGTTTGGTTGCCTACATTTTTGAGAACCCAGTTTTGCGACAGCATAAAAAGCTTGATTTTCATAGGGTGGGTACTCAGTGTTTTCTTCAAAATCAGACCTTTTTAAGGTGTCTTAAGTTAGGCACCCAAAATCACTAGTCACTTGTAAAAAATTAGGCTTGTAATCCTCCTGATGCCTCTGTACTCTAAGTCAAGAACCCCTTAGCTTTGCTCTAAGAGTAAGCCAAGGACCCCTCTGCATTACTTAAATTCCAACTTCTCTGTCAACAACAGATCCAGAAGACCTTGTTTGTTTTGGTGGTGTGAGCTAGATGAGGGCCTGACATTTTCAAGAATCCTGGTGTACGAAAGGAATGGCTCAGCCCAGCCTTGGCCCATGTGTCCTAGAACTAACCCCGAGTCCCCCATGCCTTTCCACAGGTTCTCTATCGGGTGATAGGTTTGACGTTTACACAATGCCTGTGTTCTTGTGGCATGGAGTGAACCTGAAAATGGGAACGCACAACTAGATTCTCCATTGCCTCGGCACCTTATGCCACCGTTTACGCCGGGGCAAAGTGCGTGTGAAATGCTACTAAATCTGACTGGTAAAGGCTTATGCCCACTTTGCACTAACACAAATGACTGCACGAGGTACAGCACAATGGAGAATGTAGCCCATGGAGTTATTGTGGCTCTGGGTAGGGTGAGCCTATGTGGTGCAGACTGGAATTTGAGCCCTGAACTTGGGATCTGACTCATGGGGAGGTTTCTTTTGACTCCTACCCAACCCTGTGGTGAATGTGAACGTCAGTGTTTGAGCATTACAAGAGCTAATGTGTTGTGTTGTTTGAGAAGAATCCAGATTTGCCTAGAGGGGAGGCCTCGAAGATTGTACCTCCTGGCTTGTGGGGAAATAATCGGAGGGTGGGTACCAGGACTGGGGAGGTGGGGAAGGACATGGATGCTACATGGATGAGCTGGTCTTTGAGTAACATTTTCATTTTTATAGCTATCAAGTTGAAAGATTTTGTTGGTACAATCACATTATTGCTTTTCTGCACTGGCTTAAAGATAGAAATGGGGAGGGGACAAAGACTCAGAAAATTCCCTCTTAGTTTATTTTAATCTATGGAGGGGGAAAAAAGCACATTATTTCACCATCTTGGAACATGACAGGTATTAATAACCCTATTAACAGCAGTACTGTTAGGCTCTATTTAAACAGGCAGTGCCCAAATGATTGCTGGGAAGCTGGAAGGCTGCCCCCAGCTTACAAAGTTAACAAGACGTTGGTTGGTTAAATCTTGTTTTTCTTCTTCTTTCACAAGCTGTGCTAGCGGTGTTACAGGTCAGATCCAGACAAGCTCAGTCTTCTCTGCCATCGCCCGTAAGGAGAGGGTCAAAGGACATCAGCAAAGTGTTTTTCTTCAAACCCCCTTTTTTTTTTTAAAGTGATTTTTTTTTTTTAAAGTAGGAATTTTCCTTTACACGCTCTTTCAACTTGCACCTCTTGGAAGTTTGAAGCAGAAATTTGTTTCTTTACCGTGACGTTTATTCCTCCATCAAACCTGCTGGTTTTGGGCAAGGTGTCTCATGAGTGTTTGTACAGGAGCCTGGATTTGTTGCTTTAGGGTTGCTCAGAGCACTGCGGCCATGCTCATGGGTTTGTTGTTATAACATTGCTCATGGACACTGCCGCAGCCGTGTGTGCTCTTTCTTTATTGTGGAGTTGCTCAGGGCACGGCAGTTGTGCATAGTGGGAACAGGGAGGCAAGGCAGCTGGATCATGGCCTTGATAAAGGTCTAGAGGTGGTTGGAATGTCCCCTTGTTCTTGTTGTTGTAGGGTTGCTTGGTAGCATTGCAGCTGTATACAATGGTTTGATATTTAGGGTTGTAGTTGGACATACTGGTTTGTTATTGTCGAGTTGCTAGGAGCATGTTTGTGGATCATTGGCATTAGTTTTATTTTTTTAAGAAAATACTGTTACAATTTTTTTGAGGGAAAACGCCAAGAATTAGAGCTGTCCTTTGTTCTCAGGTGACGATAATGATGTCTAGTGTTACAAATCCTGAATAATGCATCCACGTAAATTCTTTTGTGCCCAGAATAAAATGACACCCTCCAGAAAATGAAAACAGACCCAGAAAACTGTTAAAGAATAATTAGATTTCTCAGGTTGTCGGACAATTTTAGGGGGTTGTTTCTAAAGTCTGTGGGATGCATCTTCATTAGATGAGCAGGGATGTCCGTGTGTAATTCCAGTCAGTGATGCTAATGGGTGCAGAGCACACACAGCCGAGCAAGCTGAAATGGGAATATACAGTTCTGTGGCAGGGTGGGTGAACCCTACTGGAAAGCAAAAGATTAAAACCTTGTCAAAGGCAGCCAGTGGCCTTGTACCTGCTGCAAGCAATTAGGCTTTGTAAAGCAGCAGGTGTTGCTTATGAAGTTAATTGCATCAGGCCCTCTGATTCCCCAGTTCTCACACTGGGGAATGTGAAAGCAGCCACACAGAAGCAGGCTGGGGCTGGATGGTTTTGGTTGTGAGCTGTTCAGGCAGTGTTTTTGTGTTTTGTTTCGAAGATGAGTGCTGCACTGTTTCCTCCTCTGGGCAGGAGTGTGAGAATGCCAGACTAGGAATCAGGAGCTCTGCACTCTAATCCTCACTGTACCATGGACCTTGGGCGACTTGTTTCCCCTCCTGGTGCCTCTGTTTTCCCATCTGTACAAGAATGGATAAAGCCAATGTACCTCCTAAGCCAGATGGTGAGGCTGAAATAAAGTTTGTGCAATGCTAGAAGATCCTCCGATGAGAGGTTCTAGGGGAGAGCAAAATGTGGTTATTAAAGGTAACCAGCATTCTGAGTTTGAGCACAGAATAAACCTTCCTCTCTCCAGCCTGGATAACCCCCTGGAAAGGACCAATTTCTCAAAATTTCTGGAGTCCCAGACCATAATCCCCACTGCCTGCTGGCTAGGGAGATTTAGCAAAGTGCACCTGAGAACCCTGCTCTTGCAGCTGTCCATGTCAGGATTCTACAACAGGAGCTGTTTTGCCCATCTTTCCCCTACATGGATTTTTCTTTATGAAACCTATTTTCTTTCTGTTGCAAAGAAGAAACACGTTGCCTGATCTTGACTCCCTTCTCCCCTTCTAGTGAGCAAAATGGACACCTTTCCCCCTGCAAATATGTTTATTGTGCAGCAAGAAATCAAAATACCATTTAATCTTGAAGATTAAATGCCATGTTATCTGGAGACCCTCATTTTGGGCACTTATTTTCTTTGCATGCACACAATTCTCTCTTGATAGAAACACTTGTCTGTTTTCTCGTCAGAACCCAGACCCCTTCATACTGATCTCAGGGCTATTACTCTGTCACATTTTACCACTCTACAGAAAGAAGGCATTAAGCAAAATAGTGTTCTCTGGAGCAGGAATTGCTATTGTTAGCAAAACAATACCTGCAAAATAATTTCCTTCCAATTGCAGCCTCATTTCATGCAGCAGCTAGAAGGGAGAGACAATTTATTAACTGGAGGTAGGAATATGACTGTGACTTCTAGCCTGTGAAGTGCGGCTGTCTGGAAGTACATGGCTTAGGTGATTAGGAAGGAGTCAAAAGGATTCCAAAACATACATGGCACATCCTGAGAGCTCTGCATCCCATCCCAGCAGCAGTAACCAACTGAACTAGAACTGCTGGATGTCCCATGGTCTGAGCTGGTTGAAACTTTTCAAATGATGACAAATTTAGGGGGAAAAGGGGTGGGGAATTTCAAAGAAATTCTCATGCAAATTTTCTGTTTTCAGCTAGTTAGAGATTTGGTTAAAAATATAGATTTCTAAATTTTGATGAGACTTCAAAATTTGAGCAAAAAAAGGGCAAAATTAAGACACTAAACAAAAACGAAGTTTCTGTTTTTCCCCTCCTCCCCCATACGTTTTTCAATCATATCTACCTATGATAGAATTTCAAGAGGATGACAGAGGGGATTCTCTGAGTCATAGGCCTCTTCCTCTGGACTGCTCTACACTATGAAATATGCCACACACCATTTCTTTTGTCCTTCCCAGTGAGACCCCAAGGCATTTTTTCTTTCCCAATGAATTACATTTGGGAAGCTCTTATCGAGGGTGGCTGGGCCATGGATTTGCGTGGTGTCTTCCTGCATCCTCTCCCTCTTTAGTTCTGGGGTTTGTTGAATTTTACTGGTCCTTTTCCTGTTTGATTATACTATGTGAAGTCACAGCACCTCTCTATGCCTCCGTTTGCCCATCTGCGAAATGGAGGTAAGGATCCTGACCACCTTTTATGTAGTGCTTTGACATCTTGGACGGAGAGCCACTCTGTGTGAATTAAGTGTTGTTATTTCTGTGACCTACCTTGGAGGATCCCAAGATGTAGAAACGCAGAGACCTTTGCGGAGGAGAGCCAAATGTGTAACAGTGGTGGCAGGAGCAAACTGGGCCAACAACACTGCTGCAGGGTTGGGAGCTGGAATACCGGAAGACATTGAATACCCATGCAGATTAGACAGTGCCTAGGATTTGACGTAAACACAGATTTTAAGGCCACAAGGAAGAGTTATGTTAAGTTAGTCTGACCAGTTACGTGACACGTGCCATAGAATTTTACCTGGTAATTCCTGCATTGAACCTAACAATTTCTGGTTGAACAACAGTATATCATTGAGAAAGTCATTCATTCTTGACTTAAAATCCTTTGGCATTCTGCCACAATGATTGATTACTCTCACTGTGGACAATTATTCCTTATTTCCAGTTTGAATTTGTGTAGGTCCAATTTCCAACCATTGGATCCTGTTACTCCTTTAGCTGCTAGCTTAAAGAGCCCTCTAGTATCTGATATTTTCTCCTGGTGGAGGCACTTAAGAAGAGACTTGATCACCGCGTACAAGAGCGCATCTGAAAGCAAAGCTGTAACAGGCAGGTCCATGCCACTGCGAATCCTGAATGCCTTCATAATTCAACGTGATGTGGAAAAATGCAACTTTCTGAATGTACAAGAAAAAGGGATGCCGCATTGTGAACTGGATAAGGACAGGTCGCTGAGGTGGCATTGCACCAGATCTCTAGATTCACTGCTTAGTTTTTCAACGATAAGAAAAAGGCTTTTGAGCTAATTGGCTGTTTCATAAGTGACCATGGATAACGCTGCTCTAGAGCACGTGGCAAAAACATACTGAATAACATAACCACCATGTCATTAAAGCCAGGTGAGACATCCCTTGCCAAGGAAATTCCTCTCAGATCCATTTCCTCATTAAACAGAGATAGTAACATTATGGCTTCTAATGCTGAGAAGTAGGAAAGCCACAGAAATAACACCTGAATAGCTGGGATGTGCGTGCAGCAGTTTAGGTAGACTAGCCGGAGGGTGGAGGAAGGGGAATTTTATGAGTCTCAATAGCAGACAGTGATTTGGTTGCATAGATTGAGTGAAAACTATTGGAATCCAATGGCTACATTAGCAGATGCAGAGAGCCTTCAATTCCATCGATTAGAGGAGTGGGGATATCACCTTGATCTGCTTAAGTTAATGAACTATGGTCTGAATTCTGCAATCTGTTTAAGAACTTTATAGATTTCATCCACTAGCCTCACTCAGAGGATTTCTGTCATCCCCTGGGCCTTCTCTGCAGGCCCCTCGGTGTTGCAAGATTGCGTTTTATCCACTGCTGACATCTGCAATCTATGGCGGCCTCAAGAGGCTTGTCCCTCCCCTTCGCGCAGTGGTGGTTTTGTACTGAATGGTGCTCTAAGAGCTAGAGTTTATCTCTTTGCAGGCTGTTGTGGCAGGAGCCAGGCCCATGGATATTTGCTGAGCTTCACTGAATAGAACTGATGTACGGGACAGTACGAGAAAAGCATTTCTTTAGCGGGGCGCTTCCAGACATGCCTGTGAAATGGCTTTGATCAAGTTACCTACAGAAGCCTCTGGCTTCCATTTCATAGCACCTCTGGGACACGGTGCATGACGGCAACCTGGCTATAGCACTTCCTTCCCGCAGTGACCTCAAGTGCATGTTGCGACCCCACGACACAGTGACGTCGGGTTCATGTCCTGTGAAGTGATGAGTTCAGAGCATGAGCCAATTGCCTCCATTGGTAGGCGGCCACCCTATTACCGACACCACATTGTCCTTCCCAGCAACTTTATTAAACCCCAGGCTCACGAATTCATGATTTCCTGCTGGCTCGGAGACAGAAGTTTATTGATACATTCCCCCACAAGCTCAAAGCCAAACTAGATGCATCAGTCCCTTGGGAGTCTGTTCAGCTAAGCCAGAGGGAGGGCCAAACCTTTGGGCTGCCACTTTAGTAATTAACAATTGTAATGTGCCCTTCATTCCAAAGCGTCTTCCGAAGTGGGAGGCCGTGTAAGTGCTCTGCTTTTAATTTTATTCACAGAGCCACTGTTGCTCCATCCGGATCATGCAGAATGAATACTAATGGGCCTCCGGATTGTTTTAAGTGCAGATCTGAACAAGATACTTCCTTTCATTTTGTCAGGAGCTACAGAGGTTTGTGAACCTGCTTTCTGATAGATCCCATGCAAACTCAACGCCAAGTCCTGTCAGGTGTGTGAGGGGTGTTGAGTGCTCTACAGCTCCAGAGGAAGGAGGGGGAAAAACACCTTCCGAGCAGAAGCTGCCTCAATGCATAAAGGAAATGTTGTAATTGCACAGGCACTAAAGGCCTGATCCTGAAGGACGGTGGTGTGGTTAAGGCAGCAGTCTGAGACTCGAGGTTCAAATCCTGGCTCTGCCATGGACTCCCTGTGTGACCTTGGAGAAAGCTTTTATTCTCTCTGCTTCGGCTCCTCGTGTGTAAAGCGGGGATAATCGCTCCATGTCCATTTAGATTGTGAGCTCTTCAGGGCAGGGTGTGTCTCTTGCAATGGGCCTATCCACTGGGGCTTCAGTCTCAAGCGAGGCTGCTAGATATTACTTCAGTACAAATTATTAATTGTTCTTCATCTAGATTTCCTCCTCTCTCGAGATCTTTTGCTTCCATCTCTGACTCCTTTGAAAATTGATCCATTTGTTAGCTTGCCCCCTTTAAGAACTTTGAGTGTCCTAATAAGTAACTCCTTGACCCTGCCAGAGGTGCTGCAACCTCTTAAAACGGCACAAAACGTCCTCATGTTCTTTTGGTAATTATGCTGAATACAAGGATGTCTCTGAGTCTGCTCTGAGGGCACTCCAGCACTCACTATGGATCCGAGGTGGGAATTATTCCATTTAGCAAAGAGGATTAATGTTTCATAACAAAAGGTAATTTATTCAATTGTATGCAAAAAAGATAGCTGCAATGGCATGTGCGAAGCTTGCTTTATTTTTGTCTATTGTATTATAAGTTTAATTCCTGTGAAAACACTGGTAACTCCATTGTGTACCTTTGGGGCGAACTTGACCAGTCCCGGAATGAATTGGATTGCGTTAATTAAATACACTTGACTTTGACAGCAGAGAAACCTGATAGGCTTTCAGGGAAATGAGGCTTAAAAGCTTCTGTGAATTCTAATAGATAGAGGTGCGTGTTTAAACGGCGTCCGAAGTGGCTATGGGGCTCCTTCACTCAATTCATGTCAGGACATGACACTTGAAAGACATATTGACTAGTGTGGGCTGTGCTTCCCTTTGCCTGGAACACCCGGCTGGGCTAGCTAGGCAGTCAGATTCAGTGCTGGCAGCCAGACTCAGCCCCAGAGGGTCCAGGGGATCAGCTTTCCAAGCTTTTGGGATGAGAGGATTCCAAGTTTGCCATCACTCCTCCTAGTCCTCATCGAGGTCAGTCATAGACTCTGACCTGCACAGAGCTATGAAAGTGGCCGTTCGTCCTCACTGAGATTCACGTTCCTTTGTGTGGGAAGGGTTTTCTCTGGAGCTTTCCATCCTCAAAATACCCCAGAGCACTTCGACTGGATGGCCTGGGCTGTGTAGACAAAAGGAGCAGGCATTCTGCTTCCCATGAAAGCTCACAGATAGCACGGGACATCAGAACTGGCTCTAGTGAGAGAAGGAACATCGGTCAGGACAGCCGGGCTCTCCCTAGCTTTCTCCCAAGGGGTTGTGGCCTCCCTAGCTTACACTCAGGCAGCACCCCGGAGACAGGCAGCAGGGAACTGAATTTGGCGCCTCACTGGACGGGCGGCACTGGACGGGCGGCCCTCGTATTGCACGGTGGCGTCCATTTTGTCTGATTGCCATCTGCAGTGCGGGGGCTCTGAAATCAGTGACCATAGGCAAGTCAGCTGAGACCTATTCCTGGTGGCGGGGGACTCTGAACCGGATGACCTCTGACCTGTAGGCAAGACAGCTGCCCACTAACTCAGCGAAGCACGTATAAATTCCAGCTGGAAGTGCCTAAAGCCCACCTGCAACTGACCTCCTTGTCTTTCTCTCTTTATGCCTTGTGTTGGTGCAACCCAGCTTGTTTCTTTCTGGAGGCACTGGTGCTCTGCCAGGTTTATCCCTGCGGTGATGGGGGAGCTGTGTCAGGTTATGTCTCCGTAGATGCATTCGACTGCAGTGTTCCAGGTTGAGTCCCATTTTATTTTCCACCCACATTTCTGATCTCCGCAATCCCTTTCTGTTATTTCTCTGTCCCCACCAGTGTTTGCAACTCCTCCTAATTGAGTAACATCTGTGACTTTCTCTATTTGCTCTTTCTAGCTCATGAATGGAGATATTAATAGACAGGTAAATACACTCTCTCTCTGCATGCACTGCTACATGATTGAGAACAAGATGAATTCTCCACACCTCCCTTGTTCTGCCCATACATTGTTCACCAGATAGAAGATCAGTCTAGGACAGATCATTTACCATCCATATAATCTTTGTTTCTGGTGATGATTTGAGAAGCAGAAAGAAGGTTTTTTCAGATCCCATCTAGATCTGTGGTGTTGGCAGTTGGAAAAACCCTCGTCTTTTTGACGTGCAAACTGGGTGCTTTCTGCCTGGAAGTCATTGAGAGAGAATAAACATGGACACTTGTACTGCCATTTTTAACAGAGTTCTTTTCCTCACTGTAACCATCACTTGAAAGAAAAAAATGGCTGTCCTGCAAAGCACTGCATGTGAGTCATACTGTTAGATGTTGAGTGCTAACTTACGCACCGACAGTTTATACGGGTGCCGCAAGCTTCACTCTGCTCTCTGTGAAACTAAAGGGGGGGATCCTGTATGTTGTTTCTTTAGCAACTGTCACATGACATTAATCCTTCCGTGATTTGTGAACTTCACAGTAGCTGTTTACAGAGCCAGATGAGTGGAGCTGGTGACGCTGTGTGCGGTTTGCATTGTTTCCAGGGAACAGAGGCTATGTTAATTTCAAAGCGTTGGATACTCTCCATACTCCTAGCTTTGGTTTTCTCCCTGATTCCAGGTTTTCTCCTGGATTTCTGCCCTGATTATTGGGGCTAGATATATTATAATGGGACCCAACAACAGCTTTACACGAAGGATTCCTACCAGTTCATTGGACTGCTGCTCTGCAACTGAAGTTTTCACATGTCGGTGGTGAGGACCTATCACAGCATTCTCAACTAATGGAAGATATTTACTGAAATAGCTTCCTACCTGGGTATCTTTTTTGGAGGGAGCCTGGGGGAAGGGGGAGAAAATTCCACCTGCTAATTGCATCAGCAACATTTCCTTAAGCCACTGTGGACTAACTCCATTTGTGGAGTAACTCCACTGAGGTCAATAGAGCTACGCCAACAATGAATTTTGTTCCTTTCTATGATGTGCCCGTAGCAATTTATTGATTGAGAAAGCACATGATAGTGAAGCAGACTTCACTGGCCAAACAGGCTACCTCTTCCTCACACGTCCCAACCCTAAGTGGTATTAGCCAGATCTGATTTTTCGGCTCTTCTGATACATCATGATGTCACACACAGGATTATCACTTGAGGCCCTGACTCAGCAAGGTACTTCAAAGGCATGTGAGTGTCCCACTGAACTCAGTGAAATTATAAACTTGTTTGAAGTTAGGGGTGGTCTACACATCGAGTTACTGGTCAGTGACTAATTCTGCACTAGCTCAATCCAGGTTGGAAGTGGATTTAGATAAATCAGAAAAAACAACTCTTATTCTAGAGTAAGAGTATCCACATGTAGCTATTCTGCAATCGTTATTCTGCTATAAATTTACATGCTGCCTTAATGTGGAGACACTCTAATGTGTAAACAAGTCCATAGCTACATGCGTAAGCACCCAGCTAATTAAGGACCAAGGGAAGGATAAGAAGCCAGAGTTAAACATCTCTCAGACACAGAGCTCAGGCCTACCACTGCTCTCAGTTATGTTACTTTTGCCCTGATGACTTATTCTTGATTTACACCTGGGTACGTGAAATCAGAGTCACTCTCTCCTTTTTTCATGAAAATACCCTTCTTAATACAAAGGAGAAACCAGGGAAGAAATATTCTAAAACCAAAAGGAATCAAGCAAAATGAACCCTGCCTTCATGCCACTATCTCCAAAATTTTCTATGGGCGTCCATTGGTATTTGACTAATAATACAGCCCTGTTTTACTGTATGTAAATTAAATGCTTAAGACGCTTAATTCAAAGTGTGGCCAATTCAGTTGCTCTGAATTATTTTCTCTGGCTCTTCTAATCTCTGATTCACTTCGTTTCCTCTCTGACCAGTGTCCTCTCCAGTGTGTTGGAACCTAGTCGTTTTTTCCTGCAAAGCGAGTGTCATAGAATAGCATTTGAGAAGGGATATTGATCCACGAAGGAGTGTTCAGGGGAGCTTGGGGAAGCTCCCCCTGCCATGAGACTATGTGGACCAGGACACTGTGGTTTTGTGAGACTATTCCTGACCCTGATGGCAAATACTCTGAGGCTGTCCCGAACAGTCGTGCCGCCTGTGTTGCAAAGTGAGCGGGAGTAACTCAGTAAAGCAAAGCAGATGAAGAGTTAGAGGTTCGGGGGAGCGAGAAGCGTCTTACAATATTACCTGCTGCTGTTTCCCCTCAAAGTCAAAAAAGGGCAGAAGCATTCTTTTTATTCCATATTCATCATAAAAATGTCCTCCCCTGGGCTATGAATCCATCTGCCAAGGTTGGCTGAGAGGGAGTTGGAACTATCGCGTTACAACAGGAATCTTGAAAGTCCTTTAACTGGGTGGTGAGAGGTTGCTTCCACATTCCTCCTGCTTTACTTCCAAAGTAAAATGGGCCCCTCCGGTTACCAGCCAGTGGTTGTTTCCACTCCTTTGATAATTCCTTGGCAAATAAACATTACCCCATGTTGCATTTGCTACCTCCAGGGATCATAGAATCCTAGAAATGTGGGCTGGAAGGGACCTTGATCGGTTATCTAGTCCAGTCCCCTGCACTGAAGCAGGACTAGGTATTATTCTAGACCATCCCTGATAGATGTTTGTCCAACCTGTTCCTAAAACCCTCCAGTGATGGAGATTCCACAATCTCCCCAGGGAATTTGTTCTAGTGCTTAATTAACCTCACAGTTAGGAAGGTTTTACTAAATCTCTCATGCTGCACTTTAAGCCCATTACTACTTATCCTGTCCTTAGAGAATAAGGGGAACAATTTATCACCTTCCTCTTCATAACAACCTTTTACGGACTTGAAGATTGTTACCATGTCCCCTGTCGGTCTTCTCGTCTTCAGACTAAACCCTTTTTTTGAGGTCTTTCCTCGTAGCTCATGTTTTCCAGACCGTTAATAATTTTTGTTGCTCTCCTCTGGACTTTCTCCAATTTGTCCACATCTTTCCTCAAATGTGGTTCCCAGAACTGGACGTAATACTCCACCGGAGGCCTCCTCACCGGTGCTGAGTAGAGTTGTGTCTCGCTTACAACATTCCTACTAACACATCCCAGAATTATGTTTACTTTTTCTGCAACAGAATTACATTATTGACTCATATTTAGTTTGTGAACAGCTATAGCCCCCAGATCCTTTTCTGCAGTACTCCTGCCTAGGCAGTTGTATTCCATTTTGTATTTGTGCGATTGATTATTCCTTCCTACGTGTGCGTACCTTCCATTTGTCCTCATTCAATTTCAGCCTATTTAATTCAGACCATATCTCCAGTTTGTCAAGATCATCCACTCAATGTGCAGCGGCAGTCAAGAAAGCTGACAGAATGTTGGGAATCATTAGGAAAGGGATAGATAATAAGACAGAAAATATCATATTGCCTCTTTATAAATTCATGGTATGCCCACACCTTGAATACTGCATACAGATCTGGTCACCCCATCTCAAAAAAGGTATATTGGAATTGGAAAAGATACATAAAAGGGCAACCAAAATGATTAGCGGTATGGAACAGCTTCCATATGAGGAGAGATTAATAAGACTGGGACTTTTCAGCTTGGAAAAGAGATGACTAAGGGGGATATGACACAGGTCTATAAAATCATAATTGGTGTGGAGAAAGTGAATAAGGAAGTGTTATTTACTGCTTCTCATTGCTAGGGGTCACCAAATGAAATTAATAGGCAGCAGGCTTAAAATGAACAAAAGGAAGTATTTCCTCACACAATGCACAGCCAACCTGTGGAACTCCTTGCCAGAGGATGTTGTGAAGGCCAAGACTATAACAGGGCTCAAAAAAGAACTAAATAAGTTCATGGAGGATAGTTCCATCAATGGCTATTAGCCAGGATGGGCAGGGATACAAAACCGTGTTCTGAAGAGTCCTTAGCCTGTGTTTGCCAGAAGCTGGAAATGGGTGACAGGGATGGATCACTAGATGACTGCCTGTTCTGTTTATTCCTTCTGAAGCACCTGGCATTGGCCACTGTCGGAAGAGAGGACACTGAGCTAATTGGACAACCGGTCTGACTCAGAATGACTTTTCTTACATTCTTATCATTTTGACTTCTGATCCGGTCCTCCAAAGTGCTTGCAACCACAAAATTTATATGTGTACTCTCCCCATGCCATTATCCAAATCATTTATGAAGATACTGAATAGAATCAGATCCAGGACAGATCCCTGTGGGACCCCACTCGATTTACCTTTCCAGCTTGATTGTCAATCACTGATAACTGCTCTGAGTACATTTTCCATCCAGCTGCGCACCCATCTTATAGTAAATTCACTTAGGCTATAGTTCTCTAGTTTGTTTATGGAAAGGTTGTGTGAGACAGTATCAAAAGCCTTACTAAAGTCGAGATATAGCACATCTACTGCTTCACCCCATCCACAAGGCATTCCACCTTGTCAAAGAAGGATTATTAAGTTGGTTTGACATGATTTGTTCTTGACAAATCCATGTTGACTATTACTTATCACCTTATTTTTTCTTTAGGTGCTTAATAACATCTCTCTAAAAAACTACCTCTTCTCCTGAACTCTTCTTTCCCTTAGACTTGCTTCCCATGGAATCTTACCTACCAATTTTTTGAGTTTGCTAAAGTTTGCCTTCTTGAAGTCCATTGTCTTTATTCTGCTGTTTTCCCTCCTACCATTCCTTAGAATCATGAATTCTGTCATTTCATGATCACTTTCTCCCAAGCTGCCATCTGTCCTCAAATTCTCAACCAGTTCCTTCCTTTTTGTCAGACTCAGATCTGGAATAGCCTCTCCCCTCGTTGCTTTCTCCATCCTCTGTAATAAAAAGTTGCCTCCCATGTATTCCAAGAACTTGTTGGATAATCTTCGCCCGGCTGTATTTTTTCAATAGATATCTGGGTAGTTGAATTCCCCCATCACCAGCAAGTTCTGTGCTTTGGATAATTTTGTGAGTTGTTTAAATAAAGCCTCATCTGCCTTTTATTCCTGGTTAGGTGGTCTATAATAGACCCCTACCATGACATCACCCTTGTTTTTCACCCTTTTATCCTTACCTAGAGACTTTCAGCAGGTCTGCCTCCAACTTCTGTCTCAACCTCAGTACAAGTGTATTCATCTTTGATATACAGGTCAACACCTACTTCCTTTTCCCCCTACCTGTCCTTCCTGAACATGTCGTACCCTTCTATACCAATATTCCAGGCCTGTGAATTATCCCACGTATTTATAGAAACAAGCATTTGGGACTGGGTTCCATTTTTGGGAGGGGCCAGGAGCACTGTGCTAATTGTCCCATGGAGGGTATCAAAGATGATGCCCGCTGCTGCATCATAGAGCTGTAGTTTACCATCCTCTGCATTCCTGCGTTAACAACATCAGCCATTGCAAACCCACTGCAAATTAAGAAGGCACCACATTGTGCCCTGAAAAGATGCCACCTGCTCCACGACATGCCATCAAGGGTGGCCAAGCTCTATTCAGGAAAGGCATTACTAGCTGCAATGAATGGGGCACCTGGCTCCCTGTGAACAGCAAGCAATCTTGGTGTAGGATGTCCAAAGCACTGCATGCTCTGGCAGCAGCAGCTACGTCTCCTTACCATTTGCAAGAAACATCCTTGGGTGACTGTTATTAGAAAGGTTATGCAGCGTTTGATTCATGTTTCTCTGCCACTGCAGCACAAGGACACTAAAGAGTTATAAAGCCATTAATCTGCTTCTGAGACTATTCATAATCCCCAGAGTAGCAGGGTGACAACTGTAAACTACGGACTAGGCTTTGTTTTTAGTCTAGACTGTGGATTATTGGGCAGGAAACTTCCAGCAGGGATATCTGCAGATGCATGTCTGATTTCATTCTTCTCCCTAAGCATACTGGCTATTGTTTTGCCTTATTTAAACCAGATGCCCTAGGGTTATGGTGCCACAATCCAATCATGGGTTCTGGATAATTGTTAGTTTCTGGTTATGTTTATATGCAAACCAGGTAAAAGGCTTTGTGAACAGAGCCTTCTATTCCTCTGAGTCATGAGTTACAAATGGTGGCAAAGGGGATAATCTAGACACCAAAAAGTCTCAACTCAAGACTGGGGTGCTGTTCTGTTTTAAGCATCTCCCCTCCCCAAAAAAAGCACTTTTGGAAAATCCAGCATAATGACACCACACACATTCAGACTTACCCAAGTCATGGCACATTGTTCACCCACCAGCTGGAGGTGATAACAAGCAGAACTGAATGAATGCTACAAATATTCTTTTGAATTTAGTAAATAATTTTCTTTATTTGCACTCATTTTCCACATGTACTGTAGCAAATGAGTTTGCTGAAACAGTGAGTTTTAAGGGCATATTTCAGAAAATTATGTAAATCCATATTTTGAAAAAATGTAATCAGGGGCAACCTCACTGGAAACCCAGTTGAAAGCTTTCTGCTCAGGAAATGGGAACAGTGCCATGTGACCGATGTATCCAATTAAAAGAGCTCACAGTTGGAATATAATAAATTCATAACTGAAAGGGTAATTAATTACTGGAACAATTTATCAATGATTGTGGTGGTTTCTCCACCCCCAGCAATTTTAAAATCAAGATTGGATGTTTTTCTAGTTAAAACAGGAAATAATTCAGGGAAGTCCTAGGGCCTGTGATATACAGGAGGTCAGACTAGGTGATCACAGTGATCCCTTCTGGCTTTATAATCCAGGAACTGCTCCAAAACACTGCACAGACTGGGAATTATTGGCAAGTAACAAACTCACTTGAGAAAATCATGGCCAGCTCATGGACCACTCACACAGAAAAAGCAACAAGTCATCAGGTCAATTATTTGCTGTCAATTATTAACCCAACTAAGGAAGAACTTTTAATCATTTTTGTTTTGGCTGAAACTGAATCCATACCCTAAAGGTGAGAGCCACATAGTTTGGCGCATTTAAAACTAGACTGGACAGACTGTATCACATGAAACAATCCTCCCCTAGCAAGGACATTTCTCTACAGTCTGTGTAGCTAATCAAGGCTTTTAGCAGGTGTGTGGTAGCATACATAGATACTTCAGAGCCCTCTGGAAAGGATTCTGCAGCTAAAATGTACCTGCCTTAGTGCTGCCCTTAAGATGAAGCCTTGCCAATCCAAACAGAGTTGGATGGTTTGGGGAATTAAATCCCAGCAAGAATCGTCAGGGTCAGCTCCCAGCTGGGACATCATGAGCTGCAGCTGAGCCCCGTTAAACTCAGAACTTCAAAAATGGGACTGGGCTACTTTCAGGGAGCAATGCTGGGTTTTTGCTCCCTGAAACTGAGGCCAGGGAGTGCTGGAAAAAGCAGCCAGTGTGTTAACAGGGCTTCACTTCTACAACAACAAGAATAACCGAATAGAATGATTCTGTAACAACAATGGCTGGGAGCTGAAGCTAGACAAATTCAAATTAGAAATAAGACCCAAACATGTGACCGTGAATTTTGTTAACCATGGGAACAAATCCAGGGAAGTGGTGGATTCTCCATCTCTTTACGTCTTTCTGGAAAACAGGCTCTAACCAAACACAGGTTATGCTTTAGTCAAACACAAATTATTAAGCTCAGTAGAGGGGTAACAAGGTGAAAGTCAATACCCTGTGATGTGGAGGAGATCAGACTAGATGATCTAATGGTCTTTTCTGGCCATAAACTATGAATGAATCTACAACTAGCGTGTCTGTGCTGAAGGATTTGAGTGCTGTGCAGAGAATCCGGCCAGACACTGTGAGCAGGTTGGTTTATTTGTGTTCTCTGGGTTCCATATGAGCCCAGTAGAAACAAAACTTAAATCCAGGATAGGGTCGTTGCTTAATCAGGGCCTCCTGCGGGGCTTTCCTCCAGCTGCACAGATCCTGCCGCAGGGTGTAATTCCATCAAAGTCAACATAGTTGTACCTGCTTATGCCAGGGCTGACTTGAAATCCTATCACAATGCCCCAAGCAATCCTGGCCCTGTTGTTGCCCTTTCTAATAAGGGGTGTAGGGACAGCGGCCGATCTCGGGCTCCAATCTAGTTCAGAAATCAGAGTCCTCAGTGCTTGATTCCTCTCTGTCTGTGGTATGAGGTAGCTGCTTTTTTGCTGAGCCCATTCTGCCCTAAAGTTATCACAGAAGCAATGTCACTGCCTTTCGTGAGGTGGTTATAAAAGCCTCTGCTGTCTATCATGTTTTCTATTGCTCCTTGTACTTCAGACCCCTGCATATTTCTGTTTATTTCACAAAGTGCAGCTGATGATCCTTCTTGCTGAAGAGGTTTCTGGAGAATGCACCTCCATTTTTTATTTGCTTTTCAGCCCTGAACCTGGAGTGAGGGCTTTCTAGTGGAAAAAGAGCCTGTTGCTTTTTTGTTAGCTATCTCACTGAAGAGAACAACACACAATTTGTTGCTGAGGACAATTAACAGTGAAGTATTTGATATATTTATTAGAGAGACAAGGTGGGTGATGTAATATCTTTTATTGGACCAATCAACAGTATTACCTATTCCACCTTGTCTCTGTAATATCCTGGGACCAACATGGCTACAACAACACCGTATAATCAATGTATTAATGATCTGGAAAAGGGAATGAGCAGTGAGGTTGCAAAATTTGTAGATGATTCAAAACTATTTTAGACATTCAAGAGCAGACCAGAGTGCAAGGAGCTTGAGGGGGACATAACAAAGCTAAGTGGATGGGCGCCATAATGACTGATGAAATTCAGCATTGAGGTATGCGAAGTAATGGATGTTGGAAGGAATTATGGGAGCTATTTAGACATGTTTCTGGGTTCTAAATCAATTGTATCTACTCAGGACAAAAGATGTGTTTATATGGTGGGGGGAAGTAGCTCAATGAAAACCCCTGCTCCTTCTGGTCACAAAGCCAGAATGTTTGAATGCATTAAGAATGGGTAGAAAATAATATTGAAAATAATGATCATGCTATTATATAATGGTTCGCCCTCATCTGAAATACGGTGCTGAGTTCAGGTCAGTCTATCTAAAAAAAGATAGAGCAGAAATAAAGGGGGCTTAGTGATGGGTAATAAGAATGGTTAGTTGCATGGAGAGATTTCTGTGGGGGGAGAGATTGAAAAGGTTGGAACTGTTTAATTTAGAAGACAAGAAGAGGCAACATGATAGAATTATATAAAATAATGAACTGTCTAAAACTTGTTTATCGGTTTGCTTGTTTTTACTCTTTTGCATAATACAAACAGTCAATTAAAACCATTGAAACTAATGAAAGGAAATTCACAAAGCAGAACTGGCTTGTGGAACTCGCTGCCACGAGACATTAGTGACTACAGGAGCTTAGCGGGATTCAGAAAGGATTAGCCGCTTTTCCAGTTAAGGAGAACATGCATGGTTACATTCAGATACAACCCATAAACCCTCACGCGTCAGGGCATAAGCCAACCTCTAAATGATTGGGGGTAGGGAGAACCTTCCCTGATTACTTCATTGTCCACTGTAAGAATTCATCTTCAGCAGCCAGATTTAGCCACTCTGTGAGACATGATACTTACTGAATGGATCATTGATCTGATACTTATGGTAGCTTTTATGCTACAAAACCCAGGCAGCATATTGATGCTGCTTATGCTGAGTGGACATTGTATGGGTTCAGCTTCCTTGGTGGATACCTCCTTTCAGCTTGCGTTCTCAAAAGGATAGTTGAAAGTAATTCCAGTGTAATTCTCCTGTCTGGTCCAGTTTAGATATTCTGTAACTTCCTGAACCAAGGGAAGAGCTGAGTCTGGCTCTGGGCCAGCGTGATTTGGTGGGCTGCAAAATTTCCACCCTAATGTCTCAGTTAAGCTCAGGTGCACAGAGGAAGGGGGAGAGAAAAATCCATGTGTTAGTTGGAGAATTACAGCAGGGCAGTGATGTCCTCTGTCTGCCTGAGTCTAGCACCGATTACCCTAACACTCATCACCTGGGACAGTGTCTCCTCCCCTTCCAAAAACAGCAGTGCCCACAATTAAACCTCCTGTGCATTGTCTCTAACACGTGCCACCAGGATTAGTTATCAGGCCACAAGATTCATGGTGCTGCTTTTCCCCCTGATGAGTAATAATTCTCAAGCAACATTCAGAATTGCAATTTATTCCACTAGTAAAACAGAGAGAAGGTAAATCACAGGGAGTATAATCACTTCTTTTCTCTCTTTTAAATCATGCCACCTCTGAAAACTATTTTCCTGTCTGCACGCTCAGCCAGACTCTGTTTCATAATTTTGGGGGGTGAATTTTCATGAGCATGAATGTGAGGGACTGGTGGCATTTGAAGCCATGCACTCTGCACATGCGCTAACCAAGGAGACAACAAGGGAGACTTCCCCAAGCCTCTCTCTTCCTAGTCAGATAATCACATGATAATTGTCCTGTGCTGGTCATTCCTTCTGGAGCATCTGGCAGCAACCACTGTGGGAAGACAGGATACTGAGCTAGATGGACCATTGGTCTGACCCCGTATGGCCGTTCTTAAACATTTTATGAATAACCCCAGTGTGCACTTCTCTTCCTCTTTTCTTTGGTCCTTTCCTCCCCTCCTCCCCTCTATTCTTGTCACTTTCTAACTTTCTCTTCCGCTAGTTTCTTTTTTATCCCATATGCCATTTCTTGTTCAGCTCCTCTTTCATCACCCCACCCTTCCCCATTTCTGTAAAGCTTGGGGAAGTAGTCCTAACTGTCAAGGCAGCATAGCTTCACGGTCTTCCTCACTTCTGGGTGTGCAAACTGGGCACAGAGAGATCCGCAAGGAGGACTGAAGCTGAAGACCAAAAGCTGAGGGGGACTGAGCAGGCTGGAAGCTGCTGGGTTCCACCCCGGACTGTCAGGAGTTAATTTACAGCATAGCGGGTTAGCTGTTTGACACCCATTAGTGTGAATGTCAGTTGTGCAGTAAACTCTCTGCATATCGCCCCGCTGAGAGTACTCCCCGTTATGGGCATCAAGGCGCTTCCATCGTGCAAGCAAGATGGATTAACAGGCATTACGGGAAACATACCTACTGAACGTGGGCAGCAGCCAGCTTCCCAAGATCCCCACAGAGCTGCCCTGAATATACTTCATAGCAAAAGGCACCTCTGTGAAATGAGATGTGTGTGTGTGTGTGGGGGGGGTTCAGTCCAGTTCCCAGTGAATACAGGCACAAAGCACTTTGGTATTCAGCGCTGACTGATTCCTTCTGAGCAGAGCCTCAGCAGAGGAAACATGGAGTCTGAGCTTCCCCATTCAGCCCAGGGGGCAGTGTGTCTGGGGAGCCTCTTGTACTGTTCTGCAGGTGCTGCTCTGTTGGAAAACAGGGCTGACATCAAATCTGGTGGCTTTACTGGCACTGGACATGATGCTAATGTCAGCTGAGCCAGTGCGGGTCCGGAGTAGTTTCCGAGCCTTTGGTGCAAATGCTACAGATGTGTGCTGGTGGCAGGGATCTGAATCTAGCCTTTACATTCACCTAAGCCATAGCAGTAACTAGGTATCAGTAATGTCAGTATGGGGTTTAAAACTGAGCGCGCATTGGTCTGAGCAAAGGGCTGGGAGCTGAAACTCGCACTCTCCAAGCATGGCTCTGAAAGCGACTCCTTTCTTTGTGTGGGCAAGTCTCTTTGCCTCTTTCACCATCTGCAAACTGAAGATAACCTCCTGGGGCTGGAAAGAGGATAAATCTGAGAGGGTGGGATTTTCCAAACGCGTCCCTTGTTGGCCTAACTCTGCTCCCATTGAAGCCGATGGTAAACCTTGTATTGATTTCAGCAGGGGCAGTTAGTATTGGCGTAAGTGCTTTTGAAAGTCCCACTTCATGTCTGTAAAGCACTTGGAAGGAGCTTACCCCAGCTTACACATCTTTTTTTTTTTTATGAGAAGAAATTCTTGCCCTCATGCTAACCCCTTGCCTGTGCCGTACCAATGCCAGTCCGCAGTGGCTACGACCAAGGTTTTCAAAAACGAAAGCCTCTGAAGTTAGGCTCTTAAAGAAATGACTTGATTTTCAGAAGCACTGGGTTACAAGCGGTCCAGACAGTCAGGACACATTTTCAGGAGCCTCACTATGGAGTAGTGAGACCAGGGATTTGGGTGTGTGTAACTCTTTTTGGTACGATTGTCAGAAAGTTCTAAGTGTCTCAGTCAATGCGGTTTGTGCTCCTAAGTCACTTAGCACACGTCTACATGGTAAGCCCCCCCCCATTTCCACACCACAGCAGTGAGTCTCGGAGCCCAGGTCAACTGACTCAGGCTCGTGCTAGGGGGCTAAAAATGGCAGTGTAGACATTCCCACGTGGGCTCTGACACTTGGTGCAGGGGGAGAGAGGGTAGTTTCAGATCCCAGGCACCAGCTCAAGTGGGAACTGGGCCAAAAATAGCAGTGTAGACAAAGCACAAGCCCAAGTCAGTTGAGCTGGGCTCTGAGACTCGCTACTGCGCTGTTGTTTTTGCAGCTGAGACATATCATAGAATCATAGAATATTAGAGTTGGAAGGGACCTCAGGAGGTCATCTAGTCCAACCCCCTGCTCAAAGCAGGACTAACCTCTGCTATATCATCCCAAACAGGGCTTTGTCAAGCCGCAGCTTAAAAACCTCTAAGGATGGAGATTCCACCACCTCCCTAGGTAACCCATTCCAGTGCTTCACCACCCTCCTAGTAAAAAACTTTTTCCTAATGTCCAACCTAGACCTCCCTCTCTGCAACTTGAGACCGTTGCTCCTTGTTCTGTCATCTGCCACCACCGAGAACAGCCTAGCCCCATCCTCCCTAGAACCCCCTTTCAGGTAGTTAAAGGCCGCTATCAAATCCCCCCTCACTCTTCTCTTTTGCAGACTAAACAAGCCCAGTTCCCTCAGCCTCTCCTCATAAGTCCTGTGCTCCAGCCCCCTAATCATTTTTGTTGCCCTCCGCTGGACTCTCTCCAACTTGTCCACATCCTTTTTGTATTGGGGGGCCCAAAACTGGACACAATATTCTAAATGCGGCCTCACCAATGCCGAATAGAGGGGAATAATCACTTCCCGTGACCTGCTAGCAATGCCCCTCCTAATGCAGCCCAATATGCCATTGGCCTTCTTGACAACCAGGGCACACTGCTGACTCATATCCAGCTTTTTATCCACTGTTACCCCCAGGTCCTTTTCTGCAGAGCTGCTGCCCAGCTCGTCGGTCCCCAGTCTATCCTTAGGGTCTTCTGTCAATCCCGGCCTCCACGTGATTAAGAGCCAAGATCTGGGCATTTAGGGGGAGATATTTAAAGGCTCAAAAGAGAGTTTGATTTTCAATGGGAGTTGGGAGCCTAACATCCGTTTCTGCCTTTGAGAATCTATTCCTCAGACCAGAGCTTTCCAATCTGGTCCCTAGCATTTGGCTCATCAATATGCCCGGCATACAAGTAGCCTGATTTTCAAAGGTTTGAGCAAATACAGCTCCCGTGGTTTTCAACAGGGCTTGTGGGTGAAGTGATCAACACCTTTCAGAATCAGGCCCCTTATTGTGCAGGTGCCTACACATGGATTTAAGAGCCTGACTTAGGCACCTAGGTTGGAAAATATGGGTCTAGAGATTTTTTTTCACCCAATAATTATCCAGCAAAGGTGCTAATCTGGCCCTCATCATGATAGTATCTGAACACCTCACAACCATGAATGCATTTATCCTCATAACACCCGTGTGCAGTAGGGTGGTGCTATTATGCTCATGTTGCAGATGGCAAACTCAGGCAGTGAAAGACTAAGCAATTTGCCCAGGAAGTCTGTGGCAGGGCAGGGAATTGAGGCTGGGGCTCCCAAATCTCAGGGTAGCACCCCTCACCACCCAGCCATCCTTCATCTCTGGGCTTCATCCTGAAACACAATGGCAAAACTCGCTTTGGCTTCTGACTTCAATGGAAGCAAAAACTTAAAACTGCAGTTAGATAGGGCTGCTAATTAGACTGAGGACTCAGCCCTGACAATGGCATCTTGAAGCACAAGGAGGTAATGAATGGTAATTCTTCAAAGCCAGCCATTTGCTCTGTTTTTTTTCCCCCTTAACAACTGAACTGATTAGAATGAAACTTTGACTTGATTAGTGATTATTGTCTCTGTATGGCAGTCGCTCACAACCCTTTCATTTTCTTGGTTTGCTTTTTAAAAAACATTGGCAGCTTCTCAGCCCCTGATTTAATGCTTGGGTTCTCTGCTTCTTATTCGTCTCTCTTTCTCGCTCCCTTTCTCTCTACCCTGCAAAGGTTTGAATTCTTGTTTTATTTTTTTAAAAATACTATTGGGGTATGTTTGAAATCTTGGGAGGACTTTCGGGGCACCGGTCCCATTTTTGGCTCTCATTTTTGGGTGCAGTTGTTGAGAGGAAGCTATATGCAAGCATGGGCACCTTCTACACATGAAGAATAAGCTTTGAGGAGAGTGATAGAGGGCCCTGCAATATGTTTCTGTTACAGAGAAAAATGCAATAGCTTCTTCATTTTCCTCTTCCTCTTGGGCTACATGCCGCATATTCCTCCCCAAGCCCTCCCACATCAGAGAGCTACAAATGGTTATGCTTATTAATTAGTGACATCACAACAGAATCTAGGGTCCCGAGGGAGATCAGGGCTCTACTGTGGTGCTATTACTATTATTTATTGTCTGCTTTGGGGTAGCACCAGGACCCCAAAGGGCTTACAATCTAAACATAAGACAAAAGACAACTGGAAGATACAGACACTGGGGAGCAGAAGGGTCTTAGATGTTGTACAGACATAGAGGCAGGTATAATTCCTATCCAGAGGAGCTCACAGTGTGATGATTAACAGCGATGTTTTTTTATAAGAAGATTGTAATTGGAACAACTTACAGATTCATCACAAAGTCACAATGTTCACCATGACTGGCACTCACTGGCCCCAGTGTTGGCAGTCTTAGCAGAGAGGCCAAGGACTGAATAAGCCAAAGAGACTGAACTGCTTTAACAGTAGGCTTAGAAGGATTAGGTATGTCAGTAAACATCCATTTCACTGCACTCGCATGCACACAAACTGGCGACAAAATGTTTCCATCGATGATAATCAAAATTTACAGATCGCATTCTTCTTATTTTGCCTACTTGGGAAACTATTAGAGTTTGATTTAAGGATATTTACTTTGTATATTTTGACATGTGATGTTGGCAACTTGTGTTTTTGATGATGATAAAGCTTTCACTTGCTGAATTCCATGTCTACTGTCATTACATAATTATTGCCTGAACCTCCTGTCATTTCCTGCAACCGTGAAAATTTAAACTAACAATTGAAAAATAAAGCTTAGAAGCCATAATACTTTTTGCACAATAGCGAAAATTTACATTGCTGAAAATCGAAAAAAAAATGCGTTAAAATAAGCAGATATTATCCATCTGAATTATTAAAAAACAAATGAAAATTTCACCAAACCTGTTTACAGGGGGTCTCTCCTGGTCAGGGTCTTGTGAACAGGGGATGGCAGGAAAGAGTGAGGCTTGCACTACAGCTGCCAGTGCTATTTCTGTTTTGTAGTGCAAGGAGGCTTTAGTCTCCAGTGGCATCAGATCCAGCACTAAATCAACCCCATGCTCATCACATGCCTTCCACATAATTTACAAAATATTAAGAGTGGAGAGCAGCTAGATACCAGGCACCACAGGGAATGTTGCTCATGTGCCGCATATTTCAATAACAATGGCTTATTAAATAATAACTGACATTTACCTAGTGCTTTTCATCCTCAGAGCCCCCCAGACTTGGCAAACTTTAATTAATAGTTGTTTTAATAGTTAAATAACCTTTCTAACTGCATTTCATTTGTTCTGGGCCCCTCGGAAATAAAGTCATAATGATCTGAGTCAAGTGATAAAACATAACATATGGCTGAATGTTTGCAGATTATTAATGAGTCAAGTAACCCAGCAGAAGAAGAATATATTTTATTTCCAGTTCCCTCTGCTTGAAGTGGGTATTTTGAGAGCAATAATACTTTTCCACCTTGGCTTGACTTCCATCTATGGATCTCAAAGCACTTTGCAAATACTAATTAAATCTCACTCTTATCCCCATTTTATAGAGGGGGAAACTGAGGCACAGAGACAAAGCAATATTCCCTAGGTTACATAGTGAATCAATAGCAGAGCCAGGAATGTAGCTCAAGGGCTTGTCTACATGGTGCTTTAGTCCGCATCTAACAGGTATAAATTTTAGTCCGTACTAGTGCGTCGACAATTAACGGGATCGTGCAGTAAAAGTTTCCTAGTGTGTGTTCTCATAGACTCACAAACTTTAAGGTCAGAAGGGCCCATCATGATCATTTAATGAACTGGAACTATATTAATGCACCATAGGGGACTTTTAGTGCATGCCAGCAGGGTCCACATTGGCACTGACGTGTGTGGATTAAAATTCACACCCCTGTGGTATGGACTATAAAGCACTGGGTAAAGCCTCAAGAGTCCTGGGCCAAAATCTGCTCTAACCACAAAGAAGCAGTCAAAATATGGGTTTGAGGGGCTTGGGGTTCCCATTCCATGTGAAACACTCCACTTTGAAATAATCCCACCGTGGTTCCATTCTGTGCGCAAGGGCATGAACTAGGGAGATGAAAGGCGGGGGTGTGTCCCCTCTGATCAGAGAAGGTTTTTTGTAAAAGTACTGAATGCAAAATAAGATACCTTTAAAGCTACTGCGCACAGCTGCAACCTTCCCTGCAGCAATAGGGTCTTGCCCAAACCACCAACCGAGCAAAGCACTTTAACTTGAAACATGAATCCCACGCCAAAGGTGTGCTCAACTGCTTTGCTGAAGTTTGCCCTAAAAGTCTGCCTTGCACTTTATTTTGCTCCATCTCACATTCCCCTGGGCAAAGTGAACCTATTATAGCCACTGCTACGCCTCACTTTTCTCCCAGGCTTTTTTCTTTGGTCCAGGTACCTTACCCCACACACTCATTAGCTAAACAAATTCGGCGTCGGAGTCTTGCTGTATCAGATCTGTCCACCGGCAAAGTGGCAGAAGCGCTGTTGATTTATCTCTTTATGCAGTCTTTGCCATCTGTTTTTATATTGCTTTCAGCACAAGATGAGTGGTTCCCATATAGCACCAAGCTTCACAGACTGCAAAGTTCATGAGTCTGCAGAATTTATGATAAGGAAGAAAATTGTCTTAGTGCATCATTCAGATGAGCAGGGTCCAGAACAAATGTTGCAACCTCCAGATGTTTCCATCAATTCAGGAAGTTTTGATAGCTGCTGAATACTGGATGACTGGTCAGTGTTCTGAAGCTCTTGCTTTATATCATAGGCCCATCGAAGTCAGACTACAAAAGAGCTTTTACTGTCTTATTAAATGTGGCCACTGCAATGGAAAATGCCATGTTCAACAGAAAGCAGTGTCTGTTCATCAAACTCTTTTTGCGCTGTATAAACATACCCTGTGACATATCAGTCGCTCACTCCTGCTTCCACCACAGTTCAGGTTGAATTGGCAAGCCCAGAAGAGTAGGATACAGCCAATGGGGATTTTCATCCACTACTGCACAGATACTGACATTACCTAAAGATCGTGGCAGGTATCCTTATACAAATAAATACACAGTCCTGCATACTAATTGCCTCAACCTGTGTAACAAGGGGACAGTTCTTCACAGATTATTAGCAAAAGGTATGGTCTCTCCACCTCACATCTCTACCTCCCAGCCAGATCAAGGCTGGTAGTTGCCACGGTGTGCAGAAATATGCAAAAGAACTTGGCACGATCTCTAAGAATGAAGTCTTGTGGGATGCCAGTTTGTCTGTGGCCTCAGACAGACACCCCTGTAAAATAGGTGCTGACTTCCCCAAGCTCTGAAAATTAGATCTCATAATTGGACTCCCAGCTTGATTTAACTCTGCCAGTATCTTCCTGTGGGACTTTAGACAAGAGTTCCTGGCTCTTGTTTTTATGATGGTAGACGTTCCTGGAGCTAGATTTTCAAAGGAGATCAGCACATTGTTTGCTGAGTTCTTCTGAAAAATCTGGTCTTAAGTGACACAGGGGGAGCTGCTGGGTGCTGAGCACTTGGAAATCTGGCCTCGCTGACTATGTCAACTGGGACCCCTCTAAAAAAGGGCAAAGGAGGAAAATGGCCCCATTTGGCTGAAGCTCAACACAAGAACATTTAAATGGTCTTGCTTGCATTTCCTGACTTTGGTTTCATCGTCCCTCTCTGCAGCCTATTAAGACTCTATCCTGACTAATGTAGCTTAAAACAGCTCTCACTCTATAGTTCCCAGAGCAGTGTCTGCACAATAAAATTAGCTTTGTCAGGTATATTTTTGGTTCTTTTTCTTCTCCCCAACATTACCTATTAATTGCTTTCAGAAAATATTCCAGAAAGCTACTTATGCCCTTGAGTTATATTCATGATTATTTCCATAACTGTTTGATACAATATTTGTCTGGAATAGTCTGCCAAAAGAAAGGAGTGAGGGGTCGGGGGGGGGGGGGGAGAGAGAAGCCTGTGAATGGTTCTGATTACTTCACATCTGCCTTCTTTTAAGCAAACCATATGGGAAAACATTCTTTTGCACGGAATTTGTTAGCGGTTTCATGAAATACATTGCACACATTTTAAACATAGCCTAACACTATTTATATTTTAAATAGGACCAAACCGACCAATTTGGATAGGGGATGGCACTGCACTTTGACAATACAGCAGTTTATGAGGAGTATCTGTTCAGTTTGCGGTAGATATTCATGCAATAGTTTTAATAACCAACATGCAGAGAGCGTGTTTCGCCCATATAATAATATTAATATGGGCAATTTAATGGGCACATTATCACTGAGCGAGTCGAAGCAGAAAGGACAACAGCACTATTGTCTTACAGTCGAGGTAGTTGGACACCAGAAGATCATTGCCTGATTGCCTTACATCTGTGTCGATCACACAGGGTCAGATTGTCAATGCCTTATTGCCAATGGAGAGCAGTTACGGGATTGACTTTGTTGCAGATGCTCACCGGGGGGAGCTGTGGGGTTCACACTGTAGCTGACCCAAATGCTTCGTGCAGGGTGCTAACATCTTTAGCTCCAAAAGGGAACTGGGCACATTCAGCACGTCCCGCAGTTGTTTCTGAAAAGTGCCATACGATGCCCCGTTATGGTGGCATAAATCTGGAGCCACTCCACTGAAGTAATTGGAATTACACTGCTCTGAAGCTGATGTGAGATCAGAATCAAAGCGCCTGCGCCCCATCTCTAACTGCTGGAGGTAACAGTGTGAAATCCTGGTCTCACTGAAGTCAATGACACCAGTCCCATAGTTTCACTCAGAGCCTCATAAACAGCAGCTGAAGGGGATGAAACAAAGATGTCCAACCACACCCTGAACAGCTGGGCCTTGTCTTGTGCGTGGAAAGTTTGCAATGTGTCCAGGCATTGCTGTCCTTGAAATCCAATCGCTCTGCACCCATTTTAAAAACGTCCAGATTGGGTCAAATATTGTGCCCCAGCATAGCCAGCCAAGATGAAAATGCATCTCACTGAGAAATGTCTTATTTCTAAATTGCATTTAATCTAATGATTCAAAAATATTATTCTCACCCCCCCCCCCCAATGTGTTTCATTAAATGTACAAGTGCAGCATCTAAACAAGAATGGATTTGCAGGTTTTACAAATGAAAGGTAAAATCAGAAACTGAAGAGAGCTAATCAAATTCGATTAGCTAGTTTCAGACTTCACTGAGTTTTGTTTGGTCTAGTTTATCTGAATCTTTATTAGATAAGCTTGAACTGGCAACATTGTGTCTGATGCAACATCCTACGTGATCTCCATCTGAAAAGGCAAAAGGGCAGCTCACCAGCCCCCTAGCTATGCTTCCTGAGAGCAACTCACAGCTAGCTCTGCCTGCCTTGAAATCATTTTATTTAATCTTGGCAATCTTCTGCTGTAAACTTAAGTAAACAAAGATCAAGCCACTCGCAACCTTAATTAGGATACACATAAATAACGGTTTACTGGATTAGCCGTGAGTATAGAGGAGAGATGTGAGAGTGATAAAAGAGATGGTACTAATATTTCCCTAACAATACAAGTTTTTACCTGCCAACTGGCAATTCTGGGAAAATTATGCCAGCATCTGAAGAGGAACAGGAACGTAGCCAGTCTGGAAAATAAGCACAGATACTAGTGTGATGTAAAACCTAGATAGGTGGATTGCACAGAGGAAAGGGTTATGTATGTTACCAGTTTCAGGAATGTGCCATAGAACCGGCAGTCCAATCCTCTACTGTGAGGAGAACTGGGCCATGCTTTTCTCTCAGCTCAAACCAAACCTGAACCTTGTTAGACGGTTGATGAAGTTGAGGTGACTTAATTTTATTGTGATTTGTTTTCCCTGCGCCGCGCCTGTGCTTGCTGGCTTGGGCTGGGACTCAGCCTGGAAACACTGGACTCTTCAGGGGGTAGGAGTAATTCTTCTTGTGTTTCTGAACTGCTTAAGAACAAAGGAGGTGACAATTTAATAAGATCTCTGTCTGGAAATGCTACTGAGGGTGGTGAGAACTTGGAACTTTGGAGTCTTGTTTGAACATAGCAGAACTGCCGTTCTTTGTGAGGGACAAGCTGGGTGAGTTAATATCTGTTATTGGACCAGCTTCTGTTGGTGAGAATCTGTGGGATCTCCGAGAGAGCCACTGGAATCTGCCCCGTCATGAAGGTACTCAGTCTGTTCTTCTTCTGGGTACTCACATTTGGAAGGAGAATTATGCAGCACACGGTCAGGATTTTCGCCCTGCCCCCTCTGCAAACTCAGGACTGCAGGAAGCAGTTCCTCATGCACCTAGCCCTACTCAGAGCTAATTACCTGGGGCTCACACACCTAATCCTCCACACCTGTGATGAGCAGCCTGATTTCAACAGGGAAAGCAGGCTGGATGGGCTTCTAGAAGCTACTGGAGAATCCTACTGAATAGAGAGTGGTTTCCAGCCATCAATCTTCCCTTACCTTGGCACAATGAAACAGTGTCGATTCTGCGTGGACTAGATGGTGCGTGCACGTGAGCATCACTGTGCTCCATTGGCTGGAATCAGACATGTCCCGCTCCCTGGCTGTCAAAGGCCCTATTCTGCTAACAGCTAAGGAAGAGTCTCCTTTAGCTCAAGAGGTCTGGATCTCCGTTTTTGGAGGAGGACTCACCATGAAGTGCAGCATGATCACAACTGAAAATCAGGCAACTCCAGCTGAGTGCAGTTTTGTTGCAACCCATGGATTCACGAGGTAAGGTATAATTTGTGAATGTTGTTTTCTCAGAGCAGGTCTTTGCCAGGCTGGGCCCCTCTGTTACACAGGATAAACTGCACCTGTGCTATTGACAGCAGGTAAAAATGATCATTTTACCCAGGCCTATTACTCATCCTCTGCCTTTAAATGATAGAGAGACTCAGCCAAGTCAAAAATAACTCTCTGGCTGTGGTAGTTCATCTCAGATCAGCAGTCCATGTGGTCTCTATCTATCAACGTGTCCCCTATACTAATGATGTGATGGCTTTGAAAAGTTGAACTATTTACACAAGGTCACTTTATTAGTAGGGAAATCGCTCTTATGATAAATGAGCATTCGGCAGCCTGTCACAGGGGCTCTCCTATCCCACTCAGCCAGATCCTCAGCGCTGCAGCCTTAGCAGAAAAATATACCTCCCCCCCCCCCCCCAACACAAAGCAGAAGCTGATAAAGAGGAGATGGGTTATTAGATGGATGCAGTATTGTTACTAGGGAATGGAACGTCCTTTCTTTGCTGGGCTGGGGAGCAGACTCCATTGCTGACTAAGACTGTTTCATTCTACTCTCCTGTCTGCCTGTCTCCAGCTCTTGTGTGTTGATTTACACCTCAATTATTAAATCCGAATGGGTAGGGACCTTCATTTTGTTCTGCAGCAAGCACAATAGGCTACGATAAGACAAATAAGGGTAATACTCACCTTCTGGGCATTGCGCTAACACATGTCCATGTAACTTCTCTTAGTGCATCTGCAACGGACCGCTCAAATCTTTGGTCGGTTACGTTTCTCAGTATTTAAAACAAACAAACAAAAAAACCAATAATACAAAAGTGAAGAGGGTGGTGAGGAAAAGCCATGGAGGTTCAGAGTCCCTCAACTCCTCATTAAGTGGACAGGAGTTGAGGTTGCAATACACCCTGAGAAGTTGGGCCCCACAAGTGTTGCATGATGCCAGGCTGTCATTCCAGTGCCAAACTCTGTCCCCCCTCGCACCCCTAGCTGTCGGGGTCCTTCACACGGGGGCTTTTCTCAGGGACTCAACATTCCATTGGGCTGCCTGAGTGACATAAAGGGGCATTCGTGTAATAGAGACGTGCCCACGGTCCTCTTGGGTGTTTTTAGTTAATTACAGGAATCTCCATCTTTTTTTCTGAATTGCTCTCGGTGCAGGTTCAGCCGGCATCTGAATTACTTTAGCTTGGGTTCTGATCCTGAATCGTTTTGAACACCCAGTAGGGTCACAGGGGATTTTTGGATGAGCAAGGAATACAGAATGAGACACTAAAAACAGATGGCATAAAACTTTCAGTGGGATCCTTTTAACCTGCCATATCTGGACCAAAAAAAATAAAAAGCCTTTGTTAGCAAATCAGTAACATTCTCCCTCCCCTATTTGAGCATCCTTCATTCGCTGCTTATCTATAGAAGGCTAGTAAATTGGCCCAGCATGGTCACACATGCTCAGCAATCTGTCAGCACTTCCAGCTACACGTTCTAGCTACTGCCTGTGGAGGCACAGGCTGGAAGCGGGTGAGAGGCAAAAAAACCCAGCCAACTCCACAAGAAAGAAAGTAAATAAAACCTGAGCTGTTCCTGCCCTCTGGAAGGCTGGGAAATAGAGCGTTTGTTGTGCCGAGAGAGAAATAAAAGTGACAAGTGATCCCATGACATCTCAGCAGGATTCCATTGCAGCGGGGAGGAGGCATGGTGGAAAGGCTGGAAGGACTCAGTGACTTAGCATGGCAGGCTGCTTTTCAGCAACTGCCATAGAGACGGACTATCTATGGCCTGTCCCCTGTGCTACTGAGACGTTCTGGACAAAGTGTACATCATGGTGACAACAGTGAAGTCCTAGGTGGAAGTGGATTTGTTACAGTGCTTAACCTTCCCACAAGCGGACTAAGTGCTTTGAGATCCTTGTAGGAAAGGGGCAAAGCACTAGCAGAACCACACCATTCAAACACCTGCCGTGGTGTCCAGTTTTTAACCAAGGGGATCCTGGGCTAAGCATTTTGCAGAAGGGACAAATGCTTTTGAGTGTCTTGATTTTTGGCTGCCTGTAATGGCGTTCACTCGCTGTCAGGGCATTTCTTTGTGGACTGGCTCCATTCAGGTCTGACACCCCTTTTCTGACAGTTGCTTACCCTGCATCCCCCCCAAGACTCAAAGCACTCCCTCTCCATGACTAAGCCCTCTGGCCAGGATACTGTACAGTCCTCCCCATCCAGGGCATCACAGTCCCCCTGGATCAGCTTTCCCCATGCCCTTACAGACAGTCTTCTGCTCTAAGACCAGGCCCTGTGCCACTTTCCCAGCAGCTGCTAGGGGAACCCAGCCTGCCCACTAGGCTGGGTTCCATCCCAGAGACCCTACGTCTAGCAACTACATCCTGCTTGTTCTCAGGCCTTGTCGCTACTTCCCTGGATGCGGTCCTGCTTCCCTTCTCTATAGTCTGGCCCTCTTTGGGTTTGCCAGCCTAAATTCCCTCCTCCCGGGGAGTAACTACAGACTGCTTCCTCTCTGATGTCTTGCCAGACTCTGTACCCTGAACAAATCTCCCAGGAAGTGACTCCAGGCCGCTTCTCCTGCAGTCCCCTTCTGGTCTCAGTTTCTTCCCATGATGCAGGCTGTACTGCTCCTTCCCAGCTGAACTTCATCTTCCATTAGGCTTTATTGAGCTCTGGCTCTCCTCCAGGTGCAGCGCATAAGGTTAATTGACCTAATTTAACCTGCTCTGCCTTGGGTGGTGTGCATCCCCCATCACACTGCCCAACGTGAGAGACTTTAAAGGGGACTCACTTCAGAAACGGTGAGCACCCCTTGCTCTGAGCATCTTCCCTCTCTCCCCCCCCCCCCCCTGCTTTGTGCATCCAAGAACTGAGGCCTCTAAAATCACTTATGCACATTTGAATATTGTATCCTAAGTGACTACTCAGGGCTGGATTTTCAAAGGCATTTAGGTGCCTGGTGGAATTTACAAGAGTGTCTACGCAGCACCTAAAGCCCATAGAAAACAACCTAACCTGCTTAGTGCTTTTGAAAAAAAAAAAAAAAAAAAAAAATCACAGTAGGTACCCAACTGCATTGCTAGGCACCTAAATACCTTTGAAAGTCTGGCCTTAGGTGCCCCCATGCCCTCTTAAAAATGGGAGTTAGGCTCCCAAATCACTTAGACAGCTGCAAATTGTAACCCTTTTATGTATCGGTGGGGCTTGTTAGTAAGTCCATGTATTTTCCAGCCCCCATGGAAGCAGACAACCGTCTTCCTTACTGGTGTTCTTGAACCTGGCTTGGGATGGAAATTACTTTCCCCAGCAGCTGGAAGGGAAAGCTGATGCTGGTGATGATGTATGATAACCTGGCTGCATTACCAACAGGCATAAAATAATACCAGAAGTTATTTTTCAGCCAATGTGCTGGCTCAGCACCCTTTTTGTTTCTGAACTGAAAATGATGTATGAATTATCTCAGCCTAAGGCTTGAAATATACATTGTAGACTGTATCTGTGTTTTATTTGGGCTGTAAAGTGGTACCTTATTATCTTTCTCTCCTGGGCTTCCTTAAATGAATCTAGATTTGAAAGTGAAATATTTATTATATTTCAGAAGCGGGATTACATCTTAATTGAGGTAGGGGAGGCGGAGGGTTACGTTAATCGGCAGAGAGGCTAGAAAATGGCCTTCTATGGATGAAAAAGCACTGAGTGACTGCCCCCAAAGAGGAAATTGAAAAGGGGTGTGCAGTGGGATTCTGTTTGAGATATAGCCAAGTTATTTCTATCTATCTACCTCATTTACATGGTGGTAATTATCCCAGTGTTTATACCAAACAGTTTAGTTACCTGAATAATAATGGAGTGAGGAAGATGCTGTGGTCAAAGCATAGGATCAGATGCCAGATTTCCTGCATTCTATTCCTTGCTCTGTCACAATCTTCCAGCGCGATCCTAGATGAATACTTCGCCTTGCTGTTGGACCTCACAAGATTGAGCCAGTCACCAGTGCCAGGCAGAATCATGGTCAAATAAATGCTTTGCTCTCCTTTAGCACCTTTCACTTCAGGATCTCAAACTGCTCTACAGACACGCATTAAAACCTCACAACCTCCCTCCCCCCCTCACAAGGCAGGTATTATCTGCCTTTCATAATGGGGCCACTGAGTCACAGAAATTGTGACTTCCCCAAAAATCACCCAACAAGTAAATGACGGAGCCAGGAAACCTGAGAGGCTTGATTACCGGAGATGTGCTGGGACCACTAGTACATACTCTCTCCCCCAATGGGTGGAGAAGGCTTGGTAACTGGATATTCTGAACTAAATGCACTTTGTGCTCCCCTGTCCTAGGCCTCAAATTGTGTGAATTCAGGTGCTCAGATGCCACAATGATGGGTGTTGTAGAAAGATCTTGAATCGGCCAGAGAGAGCACATCCCCTTTCTTTAAAGAAATTAGCTTGCATTCAAATTTTCTGATGTGTTCACTAACTTTGGGTGCTTCATTTTTGGGGGTGTCTCAGCAGAGACCCCTGGGGCCTGGTTTTCAGCAGCGCTGGGCTCCCGTATCTACCAGTGGAGCAGCGGCTCCTTGACATCCCTCATGATCAGCTGCAGAGTGGCTCTAGTAAGTCACCCTCAAACTGGAGGCTCTTCGAACTAGTGAGCACTTCTGAAAATGTGGCCCTTAGTGTGCATGCTCGGAGAATGCACAGACATTGGCGTTCCCTTGTTCAATATTTCCCAATAATAGCACCAGTCCCCTCTGATACTGCAGGGTCAGGAGGCCCAGCAGGCTGAGCAGAAGTCATCCTCAGCATCTTGTTGCAGTTATAAGCTTCCTTTTTACAAGCAACACCTTCCTTGGACAGTTCACACATATATTCAAAACCATGCCATTTTCACCCAGGGCTACAGGGTGATGGCACGCTCATTCCAAGAGGTGGCAGGCCCTACTGATCAGTGACACAAGCAGCAAAACTGGCTCCTGCCTTTCCTGACATTCAGATGCAGGAACTGAGAAAAATATTGTGTCTCTGGAGACGGAGAGTCCCCACTGAGTGACATTTTCTCTGCCTGATTTACTGCTTTGCACCTGTTGCCAGGCAATGAGGTGTGAGCCTGCTAGACTGTTTACAGTGCAGCGTTGGAGCCTGGGGAGAATTCGCATTGTTCATTGCCCAGGGATAGAAATTCAGTCCAGATTTGCAGACGTGAACAAAAAGACCAATATGCCACTTTGTCGGGGTTTGCGTCGCTTGCACTATTGGGGGGGGGGGGGGATAAGGTACAAAAAACCAAAAAAACCTCCAAATGTGGTTTCCCAGCAGCAAACTTTGTGTACAGTTATTGCTGCTTAATGCTTCATGTGTGCAAATTCTCTGTGCCAGTGGCTCCAAGCACCATGCACAATGCCGTTGCAGGGAAATGAAAGGCCACGTGCTCTGCAGCCTCTTGAGTATTAAGTTGTGCAGTGGCTGTTCCAGTTGCCAGCCCACCCCCAGCACGCAGGGCATGAAAAGAGCATGTGCCCAGAGAGTCCTTGTGATCCAGAGCTGCTAGCACTGCCTCTTGGGAGACCTGGGACCAACATGGCTACAACAACCCTGCTAACAGCATAGCACGAGCTCTGGCAGCCCTCTGGCTGCAACTTTGGACTCCAGGTGCCTTAAAACCAGTTTTGGCCTCCTTCAGTTTGGCCATGAATATACCTCATTTGGGTTGTAGGATCTGGGTAAAAATGAATTCAAATCAGTCACCATAAATAATACATTTGGATTTTTATTTATTTAACGTTTTTAAACCTGATTGAAAGTTTCTCTCAGTCCCCATTTAATTCAGCTGTGGTTTTCAAAACCACCGTGAGAAACGTATGCAACTGAAATTGTATCTGGACAAGCCCTGGCACTGGTTAACTTGAATTCCTTTTGTTTAAAAATAGAAATATGCTACTTTCTGGCAGCAAGAATGAACTAAGCTATTAAAGGATTATGATTTTGTGACTTCAGACCTATTGTACTCTTAATATTTCTTGGTGCATTGACCTAGAGTACATAATATAGTGAATAATACTGTTGGTTTCTATTGTTCCAAACAGCACAGTGGAGAATTAATTGAATATAGCAGAGTAGAGAGAGCGAGCATCTCAGAATATTTTGTGAAACAGGAGCCTCGGTGTTCTGAGTCTACACTAAAAATAACTCCCCACCTTTGCTCTCAGAAAGATTTCAGGCCTGATTCTCCCCTGACTTGTGGAGTCATTTAGACCTGGGCAAAGAGAGCAAGTGAGTGGAGCTGTCTGATCCATTAGCAGCCTCCACATACTTTGCTTCCACTTTATACAGGGGCAAGGCAGTGGGAAATCAGGCCTTATTCCATATGCAGACTTGGACTGGTTTAGTTAAACTGGTCCCAACTCCTGTGCGGATGCCCTTATTCCAATTTCAGAGTGGTTTATTGCATTTTATCTTAAACCTGTTCTTAATCAATTTAAGCCAAACCAAAGTAAGCCAGATTTAAACTGAAAGAAAAGTATTTGCGTGGTCTTTGGCACTGGTTTAACTAAATCAGTTTAAAGTCACATCTTAAGTTAAACCAATGTAAGTCTGTAGGTAAACAGGCACTCGGACCCATTGCTTCAACATTATAGTAACTGGCCTGTCCTCCTATAATCTCTTGTAGATATAAAGATGATACTTCTGCACCGCAAGAGGAAGAAAGAAAAATAACCAGGAAGAGGTCCGAGGTTTGTTCAGAATTTGCAGGTGAGCTCCACAACCCCTCCCACCTGCTCCCCATTGATGTGCCATTAACTGAACCTCCTCAATTAGGTGCGAGTCCTGGAAATATTTTCCTCCTGCCTTTTAATCCATCCTCCACGCCATCTGCTTTCAGGGTGAAAGTCACTCCCATGCATTGGCTTTTTTCTGGATTTCTGCAGAGGGCTGAATTTCATTCTGAGCACTAGCCCTCACTTTCCTCTCCCTTCCAATTCAGTAGAGATTTTGTTCCTTTGAGGTATGGATACAAAACCTTTGGCTCATTGCCAGGTTAACGTAAACCACGCATGTGCAGCACCAACTCATTTTTAGTCTCTCCCCCACCCAACCCCATCCAATATATAGGGCTCTGACTCCCACACCACATGCAGCTTGGCCGTTCAAAGGGAGATCCATCTCTCTGTTCTTTGAAGCCTAGGGCCAATGAAATCAGATGACTCCGGCCCTGCTAGCAATATTTTGTTAACAAGCTTTTAGAAACTAGGGGGAGATGAGCGTGGGAAGCAATCTATACTTCCTATTCCTTCAGTTCTTAGCCTTTTCTGCCTCTAGGAAAATGCTTTTGCCGTGTAACTTTCCTTCACCTTGTTCATTATTATTTATTTTACCTATTTCATTTTTTGTCTCAGTAAAATCGAGGAGGGGCTGAGGGGGATGGGGTTTCTTGTGATTTGGTCAGGACCTAGGATTTTCCCCTTCTTGTAGCTGTCAGAAGCCTCTCATCCCTCACCAGATGTTCTGATTCACAAATCCACAAACATTCAGTCAGGCATATTCCTTCTTCCATTTCCACTGTGGAGAGAGACAGCCATTTGCATGACCAAGAATTAAAACTCCAGCAGACTGGCCCATCTGTGCTCATGAGGGAAACTTAACATGCAATGGTAGTTTGGGTGCCACCATCTGAGATCTCTTATATCAGGTGTTTTGAAAAGCTGAGACCTGATTACATCAGGAAAATCTAACAAATCACAACCATTCATCCCTATCCCCTGGTTTTTAAAGACCTATCCAAAAAAAGCTGCTGCTCCGAGTACACTGTGTTGATCCTTAGAATGTGAAACTTCCGCCTGCTTCTCATGTGCCTGGATGTGAAGAAAAGTAGTTAACAATGCTGACATTTAAAGCCACTTCCTACCATCTCTCTCGGGGCAAGAGTGGATTCATCATCAGGGTCCTCTGGTTCCCCAGTGACTCCAGTCCCTCTTCGGCATCAGTAGGTATCTGGGCACCCAAGTACCTGGGTCTCAGCGCTTCTGGCTTCAGTAGTCTGGTGTTCCAGCTGCTCCCTGCAAGGTACATCCTTCCATCTCAGCAGGCTGCCTGGAATGAGCTGGGCTGCTCCCTTTTAAACTGAAGCAGCAGTTGGCGCATGCCCAGCAGGGTCGAAGAGGTGTGGCTTCCTCTGCCAAGGGTAGAAGTTAACCCCTGCCAGGCCAGTGTGGGGCAAGTACATCACAGGTGTAGTCAGAGCTATTGTTTCAGGCTCTGTGTGGATATAGATGGGCCCCTAGGACTGGAACAGAAGTGGGCGCTGCAGGTCAGGACGAAGGTATATTGGCAATGTTGTGAGTGTGAGAAGCTCACCCAGCATCTAGTAATGTTGGCTGGTAATATTCAATGATCGCCAAATTGACATAAATGAAATTAGGTGCGATCTCTAACCTATAGAACTTGAGGGCCTATCCTGCCCCTGGAACAGCAGGGAACAGTGAACCGAATTCCTTCATTTTTCTAAGAGTCTCTGGATTGGCTGTACAGCAGATCTACCTCCTCCCACTTCACTCCTCAGCCCAAGGCAATTTTCAGATGTCTAATAGATTATGCATTTGTGATGCATCTGTGCATGTATTTCTCTCTCTAAAAGGCTTTAGATGATTTGTTTGTTCTTTGGAGTCTGAAGTTGTCATCTTTTTTTTTTTTTTCCGTTTACCTCCTGAGGTAAGTTAACCTGTCAGCATGCCATCAGGGGAGATATATCCCCGACTATCCATAAACTGAGGTTAAAAATTAGCAAGGAGAGCAATGTAGCCTGTTAGCTTTTCAGCAAAGACATTATTAGCTTCATGGGCCGATGCTTATGATGCTGCCTGCATTATTCAGCGTTGTGGAGAAGGGCTGCTCAGTAGCTGTTTAGGTGCATACGGGTGTCACTGAGTTTGCACACCACCCATCCCCTCTCTGAATAGTGCCCAGTGCCAGAAACGGCCCTGAGAGGCAGAGGACATGATTCTCACCTGGTGTAAATGGGTGTCGTTCCACTGACTTCAGCAAAGCGTCACCCAATTAGAATTGCTGAGAATCTGGCCCAAAATTTGGTACTGGATTTCAAGTGCACACTCATTCCCACTTCCTGGAGTCCAGGGCTGTTCAGATCTAGGGGCTACCCTGGGATTATTTCTATTTAAAACCACGTTTGTTGCAGTTTCAGTGAAGAAAGGCTGATTTTCTGTCCGCTTCTGAAGCCTATTCAGAGGCCACAGCACACAGATTAGGGCACTTCACTGTTATTTAGGGTCTTTTTCACCTGGGGACTGATCCAAAGACCATTAAAGGGGTGGAAAGACCCACTGATTTCAGTGATCTTTGGACCAAGTCCTTGGAGCCTGAGATCAAGTGAGTCTAATGGGAATAGGCAAATAGCAACATACATTTTGTGGGGGAAATTAACCTCTAGGCAGAGGCTTAGCAGCCACTTAAATTCCACTTAGTTCTTCAAGTCTTTAGTGAGATTTCTTAGGCCACATGCCGCAACTGTGCACCGAGGGGAGAAAGCACCTTGTGCTTCATAGGGTCGGCCTTGTCTCTTGGTAACAGTTTGTACCTTGTTATCTCTACAAATCTCTAGTCAGGATTTTCTACCTAACGCTTTAACGGGTGCCCCTGTATTTGGGGCCACCTGTGTGACTGCCCTGCTGCCTGACTCCAATTTCTGAGCTGTCATGGGAGAAAACTGAAAGAGAGAGGAAGAAAAATAAAGAAATCAGGACATGCCCCCAGAGATCTTCAAGGGACTGTTCCCATTGGAAGGCAGCTCCTATGGAGATCAGATTCAGTCAACAGTGGTAACCTGACATCTGTCATCTCCAGCGTTTTTCTCTCTCACCCGAGGCCAGGAGGTTTCTTCAGACAAGACTGAAATTGCTTTAAATATTAAAGTATTAGGTTAAAACAAACATATCTATGAAAGATTTGTGCAGGGGTGATGAGGCTGAGATCCCCATCGCTTTCAAAGCTGTATTCAAGGTGGCCTGCTGGAGGGAGATGTTTATACCCCTTTTATAGTCATAAGAGATGGGTTTGTGCTTTCCTGTTTTCTGATGTATTCTCCCTCTATCTGCCCTCTGGGTCTGTCTCTTGAATGTTCTGCTCTGTGACCAGGTATAGAAAATTCCCTCTGTAGTGCTTACTTCCTCCTGAGGGCTCAGATATTGGCCACTGCCAGGGATAGGATACCTGAGTGGATGGAGACTAGACGGGCCAATGGCTTTTTTTGCTGTGTTATGGCTGACCGCAGCTTTCTAGACTATATGCAATGTTGGTCTGAATTGGTATGGCTGAAGACAGGTTACTACACTAGATGGGATTATGAGAGTTCTCGGGGTACCCAGGAAAGAGAATCCAGATATTCAAGCGCTTAAAGGTACTGGAGGGTATTCTGGTTAAAATTCCACCCCCAAATTGAAAGGAAGGTTGGTTGTGATATCTCTGCCTCTGATAGAATCATGCAGCCTCTTTGGTAGTCAACCCTGCCAGAGATGAGTTATCTATGGGGGACTGTAAAACTCTCCTGCAGAGTAAAGTAGTTCCCTTGGAACTGGCCAGGTTTCAGGATGAGTTAGCTTAAAAAAAATTCCTGGTGGAGAGCTAGGAACGGGAAGCTAACTATGTTGGAAGAATCGTGTCTGACTCAACTGGCAGATATACAGTGTGCATTTCACTACTATGCAAAGGCCAAAATGAGGTTCTTGTCTGAGGATTTAAATGAGATGTAAATAGTCCATCAGCTTTGTTTTAGCAGTCTGGATGGGGGCAATTTTCATCTAGAGTGGCTGAATGGTCGCCAGCTCATAGATTATTTCTGTAGTGGTTTGTTGAGATGTTAGCAGATTATTATTATTTAGGTTGCAATAGGAACCCAAATGTGACAGACTCTTTCCAAACACATAGGAAGGAAACAGTCCCTGCCCCAATGTACTTGCAATATCATCTGTTGGTACAAAAAAAGATGGAATCATTTTTTATCCGAGTATGTGGTTCAGCTGAAATTATGTCAACTTTGACAAAATTTTGTTCTAGAGACAAAAAAAGTTCTGCAGATCTCAAAAGGGATGTGTTTGGAACAAAATGTTTTGATTTTTCATTTTGCAATGACTTTGCTTTGAAATAATTTTATATTTTGCATATTATAACATTTACAAAAAGTTAAAATTATAACAAAACGTTTTGAACAGTCAAAAACTAAATTTGGGGAGGAACTTTCCTTCTTGGAGAATTTTGAAAATTTCAGGTCTAGTTCTGATTCGGAAAGATGCCAGATTTTGAAATTTCAAACTCCACTGTGAAATGGACTTGAAGGTATAGATTGCCTCCAAATCTGAAGTAGGGAACTCTCTACAGTATCTGGACAGCATCTTGCAAGTACCATGTGTGCTGATTGCAGGAGATTCTTTTTCTGACATCTTGAGGGACATGAAGTCAGGCTGAATTTTTCTGGTCCCTAAACACCCTAATGAGATGACATTCATATGTAAGGAAATGTCACCTCCAGTGTTAGTTATTATAAATCACTCTTTGCTGGATATGGTGTTACAATGTATAGCAATTTTTTTCCATGTGAATTTAGTTCATTTAGAAATGAACAGAGGTTACCTACAGTACATATTGGAATGGAACATTCTATAATCAACAAACCTGAGCTTTAGCACTTTCAGCTTGTCTTGGTGACAGATGAAAAATTGATATGAGAATAGCAAGTTCAGAAGTTGGCAAAGGTTCAGAATCTCGGTCAGTTGCATTCTGGTTGCACTTGTTCCTGCACTATATTCCCAGCTCCCCACCCCTTGCCTTAGAATTTGTGTGAGATTTTTTGTTTGTTTTAAAGCTCATTGTTTCTCAAGAGCAATTACTCAGGATGCAGCCAAAACATGTGTTCTCTAATTAGAGGGAGGCATTTACTTCGTGTAGAGGGAAAAAATATTCAGCCTTACAGTCCCTTTGACTAGCTATTTCTTTCAGGGTTGGAGTCATTGAAGATCCTCTTTGATTTCCTTTCATCTGAATCCCCCTCATTTTCCTTCAAGGAGCCTTTACTCCTTCCACCACCTCTCTTTCATTCTTTCTTTCTTTCTTTTTCTCAGAGCACTTTTTATCTTTATCTTTCTGTTTACAGATGCCAGTCATCTACGTCTCTCATCTCCATTGCCTGCTACTTCAGGCCTCTCTTCTAAGTCCTTCTTTTACCTTTCTCTGCTACCCCCCGAGCCTCTCCACTTGGCTGCACGACACGAGACTTGCGGTACTTGGTGCATCTGTCATAGGCTTGTGATCGTGCCACTGATGCTTGCCTGCTATTTCTTCACTTCTCTGGCTGTGTTGCCACCTGTCTGACTGAGGACAATTCTAAAAGAAATTCCACCTCAGCCCCTCCTTCATCCAGTCTTTAAGGGACTGTGAGTCAGTGAAACTTGCCCCTCAGATAGCTCCATTCTGATAGGAAATGGCAGACCTGTGATTGTGCTAGAGTGAGTCTGCAATGGAACAAGTTCAACATAGGGACAGTTTGCTGCTATTATGGTTATTAATTATTTGTGTTACTTCGGCATCTAGATGCCCCAGTCACAGGCCAGCACACCTGTGTGCTAGGCACTGTACGAAAAAGACAGAACGACAAGACCATCTCTGCCGCAAAGAGCTTACTATCTAAGACAAAGAACAACAGGTGGATATAAACAGACAGATGGGGGAAGTACCAGGAAATGATGAGACAATATTAGTCAGCCTAACAGACTGACTCAGGCTCAGCACACTAGCAGCCTAACCGTTGTCAAGATGTTGGTAGATAAAAGAGAGTTTAAAGGGGCTTTTGAAAGAGGACAATGCGTTAATTTTGTGGATGTTTAAGAGAAGTCCTCCCAAACGCAAGGGGCAGCAGGTCAGAAAGCACCAAGGGGCCTGTTTGAAAATTTAACAAGAGGGTGCTGGAGGCTGGTATCATGGGCCAATCTGAGGCGGGAGTCAACCTTTCAATAGCGAATGAGAGATGATAAGAAGGGTGGGGATAGGCCATGAAGCGGCTTGAAATGGAAGACAAGTAGCTTGTGTTTTAAACAACAGAGAAAGGGGGGCAGTGGCGGGATGTAAAGAGATGTGGTCCAAGTGGCGGGCTAGGAAAAGGATCTTTACATCAGCATTGTGCATGGATATGAGTGGGGCCAGGTTGCGTTTATCAAGGCCGGAGAGAAGGATGTTGCTTTCTGCTGGACTTGGATGCTCATCCCTCTGTAACTGTATTGTGCATGTCCTGCACTCTCTGAATATGCCTTTGTAGATGCTTCGCTTCCAGAAACAGCAGTGCAATTTCAGCACCAAAGTGGCACTATCTCCTCTTGCTGCTGCTCGTGGCCTCTGTCCTTTCCTTCGTCATTCTCTGTCTCTGTATGGTCACACAGCACACCCAGGACCAAATCTTTCCATGGAAGTTCCAGGAACTGGTAGTAGCAAGCATCTACTTCTGTTTTTGCAGTAGATGAAACAATATGGAACTTCGCTCTCCTAGTGCCTCTTCCACGTTGTCGCTCCAAGCCCAGTTTTGACTCCACCTTCCAAGCTAACTGTCAGATCATCCGATGCTAGTTAGAGTTAGAAATCACAGCTATAGTGTGACCATGTTCCGTGGATGGCTAACAAAGACTCTTAAAGCTCCTTAGCATTAGAACAGACCTGTCAAGGTTTGAAGATTGCCAAGGGGCAGTTTGTTGAGTGAGACATACATTTTTAATAAACTATATTTTACTTCAGTGATGGGCAAGTTATTAAGCAGTTTGACAGCGAGTGGCATGAAGAAATGGAAGCATACCTTCAAGGTAGACTATTTTTGGCAGATAAGGAAAAAAAAAATCAGTGGGCTAGAGGCTATGAAAACAGAAGTGCAAATAAAGATATGATGCTTCTACTTCCATGCACATAAGGTAGATACTGCTAATGAAGTAGGGAGTTGTGGAAATTACTTTCTGTGTGTCTTAAATGTCCTGAAAGTGGGCACAACACCAAAAGAATCACCCTGCTGGGGAGAAGGTGTTAATTCATGGGTTCCTTATGCTAAGTCAGAACAGAATTGTATAGGGTGTGGGGTTTAATTTCCAACATTTGATTGGAATTAATCATGGGAATGATCTTCAGGTTGTATAGCACCATGTCTCCCAAAGACTCAGAGCCCTTTGCAATCTCCACAAACTGTTGTACAATTAGCTACCGCTGGTCCAATATAAACAATAAATAGGAAAATACCAGGAGTCATGATATCTTTGGTAAATATAGGAGTCCTGATTGCTTTGGTATGAAAAGTACTATATAAAAGCTAGGTGGTGGTGTTATAAGAATCACATACACCTACTACTGAAATGCAGCTACCTTTGGCATAAAACCCAGCAGCTGTTTAACTCATGCCCAATAATCTCCACATCAGTTTAGAGCAGGAGGTGAAGAATCCTGTATCTAGTTGAAGGTTGAATGAATGTAAGGGATCAGAATGTAATTCATCCTAGTTAGAATTTGGCCATGAATTCCGGATTAACCCCCCTTGTCCTGCTAAAAGAACAATAGGATTGTTTGTGCCCTGGGTCAGGGGGATGTTGTTTATTTCTAATCTCAGAAGCACAGACGTCCATGTGGGTTTGCTTCCCTCCTCGAACCTTTAATGAAAACACTCTGTGGGAAATGAGCCTCCTGTTATTACATAAATACAAAAACTCTCTGCTTTTTTACTTTTGTACTTAACGTATGTGGGTTTCTGGGAGATGAAAAGATTGGAGACAATGTTCTTTCTTTTGCTAGGTGATGGTCTGGGGGGAGAGAGCTAGGACTCTGGTTAACAATGTGAGACTGGCTCCCAGCATGGTCAGTCAGAAGTCTTAACCTCATTCCTTTCTGCAGGAAGTGCCCGTGGGCCTGTTTGCATTTTCATTTCAAGGCTTTCACGGAGAATGCAGACAGGCAGGAGGGAGGGAGTTAGTCACACAAACACACAGCGACGTCTGTGGTCGTTCTTTCATGACATGGTGGAGACTACAATGCAATCGGAGATGGCAACATCCTGAAATCTGGGGTTTCTCCTACCCCAGAGGAATCATTTATAAACATCCAGGTCCCCATCTTTATAGGCGCAGGCACACGCACAAAATGGAGTTTCCTTAAAATCTCAGAAACTAACACAAACCTAGACATACATAAACCTGGGCATTTTCTAGATTGTCATTGCAACGAATGTGTGTGTGCACTTGCATATGTGTATGCACGCACACACACACACACACATATATATATGTAGGGTCAGAGTCTCGGCTAGTGTAAATCAGCGTAGTTCCCTTGAAGTGAATGGAGCTATACCAGTTTACACCCACTGAGGATCTGGTCCAACATACATGTGTTTTGCACAGAATGTGAAGTAAGGAAGGGTTTATTATCTTAGTGTTTGCATGTGTGTGAAACTGGCGCCTTTGGGAGTTTTTTAGGCCCAGCTCCTCAAAGGGAATCAAGCTCCGAATGGCTATTAAAATCATTAGATGTTAGGAGCATAAATATCTTTGAGGATCTTGCCCTAAATTTCCAAATCTTGAAAGTGCCTGAAAACAGTAAAATGTGATGCATTGTTGCAACTAATATTCTAGCTTGTACTTGTGTTTCATTAATCTAGAGACAGCGGAAGAAGAGCTTGAGAATAGAAATGGTAAAATTGTAAATTTATTTTACAGAAAAAAAGGGTTTTTTTTTAAATTTCATGATTTCTTTCTGCAAAAAATTGAAAGATGTTGGCTTTCTGAACTGGTCCCCCCCCCCCCTTAGTTTGTGTGTGTGTTTTCACAGAAACAAAAGATATTTTAAAAGAAACTGTTTTTATTAACAAAAGGCCATTTTCTGTTGAAAAAAATTGACCATCTCTATTAAAGAGCTATGATGGCTTGTGAAGTGGGAGATGGGTTGCTTTCAGATTTGGGTCCCTGGAGTCTTCTTTCTGAGTGCAAATATAAATTAAGCATTTGTTAATGGAAGCTAAACCGAGGCTATGTTCTTGAGAACAATGTCCAAGGTGTATACTCCTACCTCGTGCTATCATTGCCCTGAGGAAAGCAATCTGCCATTGCAATCTATTTTCTGAGTGGAGGGGAGAGATAGTTAAACATGACTCAGAGGAAGGGAGTATAAACTTGCAATGCTTTTGGAGATCAAGAATGTTAAAGTAAATCCTTGAGCAAAAAAAGGAACAACCCCTCCCCTAAAAAACATGGGTGCTAACTATAAATAATAATGAGGGATCTTTCCCATTTCCCCCAGCACTATACTAGTAAGTTTCCTACATTATTACTTGCAAATATATACTGCAGGGCAAGTAGGTTTTCAAAGCAAAAATGAGGAAAGGTGGCCTTGTGGTTAAAGAGTTAGACTGAGACTCAGAAAATGTGGGTTTTCTTCTTGGCTCTTCCACATTCCTTGTGTGCTCTTGGGAAAGTTGCTTAGGTTGAGATATTTCAAGGGCCATGGGCCACAAATTCCCTTAAGGTCCTGGAAATCTCTGCCTTCATGTCTCTGTGCCTCAGTTCCCTATCTGTAAAATGGGGATAATAATCCTTGTCTACCTCGCAGGGATGTTGTGAGGCTAATTCCATAATTACTCAAGAGGTGCTTTGATACCATGGTGATGGGAGCCGTATATGTGCCTGGACAGACAGCCACAAGAATGCCTGCTCAGCCAAAGAGAACTGTGATAATCGATCGCCCTGGTTAGAGGGGAAGAGGTTTTGAATCTGATGCTCACTTTCATATGCTTGCTCTTTGTTCCCTGATGCTGGGATTTGCCTTTCCCCCATGCAGACTCCCAGATGCACTGCATAACTAACACTCTAGTTAGTCTTATGCACAGACGTTTCCTTGTCATTTCCCCTTCCCAATGCACAGGCAAGTTGGGCTAATCACTTCCTTCTCTCTCCTGAGCTTTCCATCCAGTGCATGTATCTCACCATGGAATGGGATGATCAGGCTGGCAGCCGGAGTCTATTCTGACAGAACTGTAACATGTGAGAGAAGAACATCAAATGATTGAATAAAGGCCCAGTTGCTTCTCTCTGTGCCCCTTTTGCAGATCCTCTGTGCGCTGTTCCCCTAGCAATGAGGCTTTGGAAGCAGAACAAGGAGGTTTTTGGGGTTTTTTTTCCAGCCAGCAATGTTTCCTCCTACTGCAGGCACTGGCTGTCTCCTGCGGCTGGTGTTCTGGAGCAGGCTGTATGTGCACGTGAGGGGGGAATTCACAGTGGATGTCAGCTTCTAACGAGTCATGAGACAATTAAAATTCAAGGAGTTCACATCCTGCTCTCCCTACCTCTCTTTGTATTTTAAAGAGCGAGACATAGCCCAGGTGCCTAGGCCTACTCATACGATACTCAGCACAAGACTCAGATTAGTGAGAGGATAGAAGAGGTGGTTTGTGCAGCGCCAGGAATAAATTAGAGCAGTCTCAGGCTGCTCTAACTTATGCCAGCTGGTAAGACCCCCTTCCAACCCTCTCCTCCCTCAGAGGTGGCTGTGACACAGCTGGAAATCACTGGAGTACAAGGCACAACCCCTAGGCCTGCTGTATGCCACCCAAGGAGTCCCCTACATAAGGGGAATCCGGCGCTGATCTTTTAAGGCAGTTTAAGAATGACTCATCTGTGCCACGCAAAGATGCAAAAGAGATGTGACACACACACTCCAACATGGGTCAAAGGTACCATAAAGATGATTCCTCTTTATACATGAATCACACACAGGGCTCAAATATATTTCACTGCAATTGGCTTGCTTCTAAGTTTAGCATCCTCTCAACTTGTGCAACATTTAATTAAGGCAAAGTAAGCTGATGGAGGGTCGTGCAGAATCTGCAAGATCCTGTTGGACTCTGTGCAAATGGAAATCCGAGCCCCATCTCTCCCCTGTCCTCAGAAGATGCTCACAATGCTGTATTTATCTCAATGTCATTTTCCTCAAGATGTGAGCTGGAACAAATCTGGAGCAGCTGCTTCATTTCTAAGTGTCCTTCAGGGATCCCTTCAGCAGACACTTTGCAGAATATAATGATGACATTCTAACGAGCATTAATGCACATGTTGTCATTTTTCTATATTTACACTTCCCACAGGAGGCATAGTTCTGAAAAAGAAAGAGAGAGGGAGAGAAAGTTTTTGTGTGTAAACTTCAGTGTCTGAGTTGCGCTGTGCAGTCAAAGAATCTGTCTAATTACAAAGAACTACAAACCAGACAGAGCCCCGGGGGCTGAGGATACATAGCAGGGATTCTGAGTGGAAGATGAGCCATGTGACGTTTCCTGTCTTCCGGCTACTGATGGAGGGCTGGATCCGGCTCCCAATAAAGGCAGGGTGGAATTCACCGCAAAGCAGAGGGCTGACATGAGGCCTGTGCACCACTCAAGTCCTATCAAGGTATTATTTATTATTTCAATTCTGGTTGTGCCTAGAGGCCCCCAGCTGAGAGCAGGGTCTCATTGTGTACATACACACAGGAAGAGACTGTCCCTGCCCCAAAGACCTTACAAATCTAATTAGATAAGGTAAAGCGTGCAAGAAAGAAACAATGAGGATCCCTGTTGTACAGATGGGGAGCTGAGGTAAAGAGAGATTAAGCGATTTGCCCATGGCCACACGGGAATCGCACCCAAATCTCCTGAATCCCAGTCCAGTGTTTTAATGCAGGACCATATGTCCTCTGAACGACATCGGAGATGGACTTACAGTTCAGTTATTGCATTGTTTTCTCAGATTTGCCCTTGAGGATGATGAATAGAGGCTATTTAAGGGCCATGGTGTTGGACAACTCTTGACCAAGCCATTACAAAAATAATTCTATAGCTACAGAAAACTCTTATTATTTATATCGTTTACCATGCACAAAATGCTCATAGTGTGTTTGGTACTTTGAAAAGAGGATCGCTGCCCCAAAGATGCCTCTGAAATCAATTCTGGCCACTTTGTCTCCAAAAGCAGACGTAGGTCCTCCTCCTCAAAAGGCATTGCTGTCATAAAAAAACTAACTTACTAAATAAATGAATATATATATATGCTTGGTACTTCACAATATGCACAGCTGAAACAGATCAGGTCCCAGCAATGACCTCTGCTTATCCATTATATCAGGGGAAAGATTGTATCAAATAATGTATTAAAAGATTTCTCTCACCTTCTCCTCCCTGCTACATTAACCAAATCAGAAGTGGAAATCCAGCTGGTATGATAAGTAGTAATAAATGGTTATGCTTGTCTCTGGAAATTTTGCTGGCAAATTTCTGAACCAGATTAAAAAGTAAATTAGATTTCTTCTGGAGAGTTATTTTCAAGGGTTTTTGTCTGCTGATGTTCTTGTGCGAGATTGCGGCTTTGCCAAGGGGGAAAAGAAAAATAAGGGAATGAAGAATTCAGCCTGCAATTATCTGACTGAACAAGGCTCTCCTGCAGAAGGTACCTAATCAGGAAAGTCTCAAATTTGCTTAAAATACTATGTGCAATATAAAATTTATTTATAATGTGCCTCACCCGCTCAGATAAAATTGTTTCTAGGGCCAGGCAATTGCCAAAGACAAGCCATAAACTGGAACAAATAGAACCAAATCGGATATTAATAACAGTGGAATAAAATTTTTTTTTTTTTTGCTTTTAGCCGAGCCTTAAATTTTTCTCTATGGAAAGTGCAGATGAATAGCAGAGCAGACTTTGTATGTACTCCAAGTACCAGGGCAGGCAGTGATAGGAGAAAGACAACATACTTGTCCCTAGGCATCAGAGGGAATTGGGGAATGAAATGCATTTCTAAGTTATGCCTTTTAATCTCACCCTGAAAGAAATTAAACTGTTAAATGAATAGGATAGTTTTGCATAATTACACTGTCTGCCCTGTCCTGCTGCTTCTCTTTGCGGGATTATATTGGCAAACGGAAAACAACAACAATAAAATGGGGGAAGAAAGAAAAATTTCATTTAAACCCACCTGGGGAAAAGGGCATGTGTGCAGGGAGTCACGAATCCTGCGTTCAATTCCGCACAACACACCTGTCTCATTGTGTAACCTTAGGCAACTCACTTCACTGATCCATGACTCAGTTTCCCCTTCTTTAAAGAGAGGCTAGCAAAATGTCCCTGTCTCATAGGAAGGCTGTGGGGCTACTGTTTGTGAAGCAATGAGAGATCACTGTTCCCTGTAGCACCTTTCCTGCAAAGAAGTGTTAGGCTAGGCATGGTTTGCAGGACGGTCCATGCATGGTGGAGACTCCCCAGGGGAGGCTGCACTAGCAGCTCTGCTCCCAGGGAAGGCCGAGATCCCGTTCTCCATCACGGAGCTGGCCGGCCACACCTCCGCCTCCTGGTTGCAGACATCCTTAGTTTCATCTGCATGTGGGCAAGCCGCGTTGCACGGTGCTGAACAGCTCGCTCGTTGACGTGAGTGACGCGCTCGGCCCATGTGGGCTGGCTTCTTAATTGGAGTCAATGGCAAAAAGCCCTGTCACCCTAGAAAGCAGCTCCCTGGACGCTGGCGCTGCCCCAGACAGCAGCCATCTGGGGCATGGATGGGAGCGCCTTGCTGCCCTGCCTCTTCCCCCGTCCTGTCTGCTGTTTGTTGCCTGGTTCCGTTCGTGGAACTCCGCCTCACTGCGCCCTGCAGATGGAGGGGAGTGCTTCTTTCACCCCTCCATGCCAAACGGCTGGGGCTGGCCTGGCCTTTATGGCTGACTGGACCCTGGGGAGTCAGCGCCATGAATCATTTGGGACATTTCCAGGGTTCTCCCTGTCCTTGACCCGCCCTGCTCATGGGGCCGGCTCTACTCATGCCTTCAGCTGTCTCTGCCAGTCAGTCCAGAAAGGGAACCAGCCCCTGTCACCAAGGAGATCCCATCTAATCAGCCCTGAGTGCTGCGTGGTAGGACCTTGCCAATGCTGCCTTTGCATTCTGCAGTGCTTCCCGCAGACCCTGAGAGAAGCACCAGAGCTCTGTGCACCTGCTGCAGATCCAGGCAGCTGAGAGACATCAGGAAGTGGACAGGCCTTTGTGTGTCTCTGGAGGGGGGGGCCTGCAGCCAGGACGTAACTTCTCTGGGGCATCCCTAGGGCGAGACTGTGCTGAACCACTCAGTGCTGTGGAGTTTGAAAACCCCTGCTGGGATTGGAGTCAGCTTGGGGTCCTGCTGCCCAGCTGAGAGAGCAGTAGGTGCAGCTGAGCCCAATTAAGCTCAGAACTTCTTTATAAAGAGGCTGGGCTACACTGTGCCAGAGAGAAAATGGTGGTGTGTGTGTGGAGGACAGGCATGGTGTGTCTAGTGCTAGTGCTAGTAGGGCTGCTTTGCTGTGCTGATGTTTGCGTGGCATGAAGGGAATGGTGCTAGCGGTCGTGAGGGGCTGATACATTTGTATTCTGTAGGCTACACAACAACCCTGTGAAACCACACCTGAAAACCCAGAAAGGGCTTTTCTTCTTAACCAGAGGCTCTGGAGCTTTTTTCTCAGCTCCTCGGGTTCTAGCCTTGGCACCCACATGCACTCTCCATGCTGCACCTTCAGTGAGTTCTGCCTGCCTGCTGTGTGCAGAATGAGTTGAGTGGAGACAGCAGAGAGCTTGCACACTGCAGTGTAGGGAGCTCTGAATTCTGCAAACAGGCATTTGACTCAGCAAAAGTACTGGATTTGTGCAGCCTAGGGGAGTCACAAGCTGATAATACTCAGTTGTAAGACCTGACAGAGAACCTAGTCTGCTCCCAGGAAGGATGACTGCATGAGTTTACTCTGTATCTGTGCAAACACTGCATGGTCCTGGAGATCTGACACTCAATAGAAGCTAACTGAGTAGAGGCACTGGCTTTTCCATAAGGGTTAAATTAATCTGTGAGCTTGCTTTACTGATATATCACACAACACACTTCCAGCCCTGCTGGTGATGTAAGGTGGGACTTTAAACGTGGCACTGATCCAGGACTGATTGGGCAAAACAAAACTGTGGAGGGGATATGCACATTGGAAGGGAAATAAGGAAACACCACCCTACCAGGTTCTTTTGCTTTGTTCTTTTAAATGCCATCTCTCTGAAGCTGTTCAGAGGTGTGGAGTGTTGGACTAAATTCTGAGATAGGTCAGTCAGTGGGTAGAGTGCAGCTGAAGAAGATAAGCAGCTACAGAGAACAGCTGGTTTAGATCACACATACAAACTCCACCATAGTGTTTTGTGCAGTAGCATGGAGAATGCACCCACATTACACCAGGCAGGAGAAGGTTAATGGACTGCCCCAGGGACTGAAGCCAACAATACCAGTTTTGGAGAAAAGGCTTTCCAGACGGAGGAGACAGGCTTCAGAGATGGGTGGAGGGATCATTGACCTAGTGAATGGGCTGAGCACCTTGAGCTAGGAACGCTAGAAGCAGCCAGGGCTGGGGCGGGGGAAGGCTCAGAATGGTTGTCACATGGCCTCAGTGTCTGTTTCTCTGTTAAAAAGATCAGACTCCACGAAGGGGGTGTTTTGCACCTGCACAAAGTGTGGGGACTGTCTCGGAGGAGTTAGTGTGTATATATCCTCTTTCTCTGTACCTTTCCACATGTATTACATGGATAATACTGAGAGAATCTGACAGGCTGGAATTTCAAGAGCTGCAGCAGCAGCCTTCTTGTCAGGTGCCCATGGGAGACTTGCAAAACTGTTTGTTGCTTCCCTGGAAAGTGTCACCTGCCCTCAGTAACAGCCTCACCCCAAGCGGGAAGTTGCTGCTTCTGATACATGACTGTGCAATCGCCTCTTAAGCAAAGCTCCTCCACCCTTCCCAGTTTCCCCCAGATCGAGGGCCCTTGAATGTTTGCAAAATGAAGACCAAAGTCAGACAGGCAGGAGCTCCTGATCAGATCTGTGCTATTCTCCTGCTTTGCTTTTCTGATGGTTTAAAACACAGGCAAATGGTGGCCCACTGTGACATGAGCAGGGCCCAAACATCATTTTTTCAGGCCCAGGACAAACTTGTAACACGGGCCCCCTCCCACACACATACCACAATCCCTCATCCCATACATACAATCTCGTGAGCCATGACAATTTTTTTCCTCATGGTAATGGGGGTTGCAGCCTGGGCCAGACTCCCCACGGCCTCCGGGCCCTGGTAAAGTGTACCCTTCCCCCCTCCCCCCCCATGTGGGGACCCTGGACATGAGAGGTTCCATCCCAAGCTCTTTTGGAATGAAGGTAGCAGATGGGCAAAGATCAAAGGCTTTGGAGGTTCAGTTTGATCCATCTCTGAAAGTCCAGGGTCTCCTTTGAAGTTATTTTATCCTCTTGAGATAGAAACATCACAGTATCAGACTACTTTCCCATGAATCCTAGCTTGGCATGAGAACAGCCTTCCCTGTGGTTATTTTAATTGTACTATTCCTGGCCTAGACCAAGAAATTCAGAGACAGGTGGAAAGGTAACTGAGCCTTTCTGATCCTTCACAAAGGTTGGAGGTTGGATCTGGGTCCTGGATGAAGGTTCAGGTCATGACCTATTTTCTCTGCAGTGTTTTGTTGGACCCCTTAAGGAAAGAGCTATAAACACTAGCTGGAGACCGACTTGTTTCCAAAATTTGGAGTGCTTTGCAAATGCTGCCTACTACTGCTTTACTTTAAAAACTGTTCCTTGCGGGAGGGGGCTGGCTTCTCTCCCTCTCCCCAGGGATTTATTCATGAGGCAGTAACACTTGCTTGTGGCGCAGGAAGGTAGCTACATGGACAAGACTCTGGTGGCTTGCATGCCAGCTGGCAACACAAAAAGGAAAATACTTTTCTTTGAAGCATCCATGGCCTCAAGTTCCCTCTTAATAGCTCTGGGCACTGAAAACATGTTGTTGCCTTGTGCTAACAGGGGCTTGTGATGGCCAGGATTTCTCCTCCACATTCGTTAGGGTGGAATTAGAGAGCGGCTGATAGCCCAGGCCAGTGAGGGTCTGTGCAGACTGCACCACATCCTTCAGCTGTGTTGAAGAACTTGAATCCCGCCTCTTAGAACAGCTGTCCTGGGCCTCCATACTAACTGCGTCAGAGAAATGGGTCCTCAGCTGCCATTCCAGTCCTGGGGCTCCATCAAATGGAGGCCTTTTTGTGGTTCGCTGCTATGTTTCGGCAGCTCTTGCCAGGCCTGACCAACTCGCTGCACCTAACACAGTGCTATAATCTGTATCTGAAAGGTGTCATGTAATATGTCAAGAGTAATAACTCAGTGATCTTTAACATTCTCGTGCGATGTGTGTTGCACATCAGAGTTATGGCTATATGCTGGAATGATGCCTAAAACATGTTTAAGCCAGGCATGCCAGGGGAAGTCAGTAACCGGGTCTGCCCTAGGTCAGGGAATGTATTTGCTTTTCTGACCAGTCTGGTCAGCAGACATGACAATGAAGGTCCGTTTACATGTAAGGTAAACAAAGCGATAGAGCAGGGGAGAAATCCACATGGCATCTTCTCCCCAGCAGGAGACAGAAGCTTTATCTGGGCTATAAAGACAGGGGTCTGAACCACAACTGATAAGCAATTGAATAAACTGATGGTCTACAACATAACTGTACTTTAGAAGTGTAACTAGTGCGGTGTTTTATGAAAGCCTGTGACACGCTGGTGAGCAATAGCATTGTGATTTGTGTGTATTGACACTACACAAGGGATTATGGATACTCTAACATTATGCTTTATAGTCTGTGGCCAAACTAAGGGAGAAACAGATCTCTCCTGGGCAGGAGGGAACATCACAGCTATCTGCCTGGCTCCAGTGAAATCAAGCAAGGTGTGACCAAAAACAGTGGAAGCCCCATTTACACAGAAATAAGCCAGGGGATGGGAAGTCCGTAGGAAGGAAGAAAAACATTAGGTTAACCTATCTCTTGAAACAAGGTAATTGAGCTTTGGACACAAGGACTGAAGCCATCTTTGGCCTCTGTCATGAGACAGGTACCAGGGCACAGAGCTCTTGCAAACTGAGAAAGATGGGTCCTTCAGCCAAGGGAGTCTGAAGTCTCTGGCAACTGAATATAGATGAGAAACCTGTTTAGGCAAAGATCTTTCACCTAGGAAGACAAGGGAAACCAGCCCTTTGTGCTTCTGTGGAAGGTTCTGAATAAGAGAAAGTCAGCCTTGGCTGGAAAGACGAAAGACGGGGGGGAAAAATCTACCTTGAACAAAGACTGTAGCTTGTTAAATTAAGTCTTAGCCACTAGGAAGCATATCCTGTGTTGTAGCACGTTCTGTCTTCATTCGTTATACTTCAACTCACTCACTCCCATGCATATTTTGTCAATAAATGCGTCTTATTCTTTTACTATAAACCACCTCAGCGCTTTGTTTGAAGGGCAGGGTGTATTTAACCCAGTTAAGTTAACAAGCTGTAATTTGTTTTTGTTTCTTTAAAGATACAACAAACTTTTTATGATTTCTCTGAGTGGTCCAGGTGAGGGCTGGCCTCTTCATGGCATGGTGTGCCGGGGAAATTCGGGACTGGTAGTATGTTGGGGTCACCCTACCAGTAGTAACGAAGGCTAGTGGAAGCCTGGCTGGAGCTGTTGTTTTGTCAGCAGGCTGCTGGACTCAGTGTTGCTGATCTGGGGATACAGTGTGCGCACACCTGAGGCGTGATCTTCAGGTTTGTTGCTGGCTATGAACCTTCCAGGAAAGGCGTTACAGGAGCCAAGCATTTGAGGCAACCAGGCCTACAGGGCAGGCAGTGCCACAACCCCTCACTGGTCTGGATTGCACCTGAGGACCTGCCAGGCCTCTGCCAATACACCTGCATTCTGACTGCAGTACCCTGTGCTGTCCTGTCCTGTCCCCCGTCCCCTGCTCCTCCAGTCCTGGGCTTTCCACATACAACTCTGCTGATGCCCCTCTGTCCTGACCTGCAATGCCCCCTGCTATTCCATCCATTGCCAATGCACCTTGCATGCTGTGTAGGAGTTACTGGCAGGACCAGGCTAGTCTGAGAAATGGAGATCAGAAACTGTCTGGTGCATTGATAAGGAAAGGGGTAAGACTTTGCTCTGACTCTCCTGCTGGATGTTTCCCAAAGAAGTGGGATTGCCCCGAGGGGGGTGTGGATGCTCACTGTTAGGATTACTCTGCGCCTTTCACTCAAGCCTCTTAAAATGCATTTTCAGCCTAAGGAATGACGTTTTGCGCCCCACTCCACCTCCGAGGGGATGGGCCAGTATTATTTACCCTAGAGATGGGGATGGTGAAGGACTCGCCCAAGATCACACAGAAAATCAGCGGCCGTTCTAAGAACATAAACCAGGAGTCCTGGCTGTGCAGCCACAAGATCACCTTTTCTTCCACCGGTCTGCAAAATGCCTGAGCTCGTGAGCCAGAATAAAAGCGCAGGAGGCAGAGGCTACGTATATCCCCAACACGGTCCCGTGGAAATAAACAAACAAACATGTAGATCACTTCTGGTTCTTTTTGCTAACCCTACCAGTCAGTGACAAAGGAGCAGGAGCCCTTTCATTGAGATAAATACAGTGTAAAAGGGTAATTAAAGTGAGTGATTTCCCAGTCACAGTAGCTCTCCAAGGTTCCACTTCCCTTAATGTCCTTGCATTCAAATAGGGGAGGGGAAGAAAGGACTGTGTAAGTTTCAGAGCAGCAGAAGCCTGGTATTGTTCAGCATGGGGACGACTGTCTCTGAAAAGACCTCTCCTCTCCCTATGAAGTAACCTCTCATCAATCTGTTTAAAAAGCACAGGAGGTCTAAAAGCATCCATCTAATAACAAATAACAACAATCTCATTTCCCACCCATGGCGTATTTGCAAGACCTTTTCCTTTCCCCTTCACTGCTGTGAGAATAGCACGGGGGAAGATTCACGGCTTTAAGTTGACCTGTTAGCTTTTGCCCTCAGCTGTTTTCATGCTTTCCTGTATCCGGAGAGTTAGGGTTCGGAGCTGTCGTAGCCGTTGGGTGGCTGACAAATCTAGTTAGAAGGTGAGAGACAAAAGTCACACAAGTCAGGTTTCCCAGCCAAGTGGATTTTGCTAATGCGTAAGGGGAGAGGAAACCCCCCTCGGCTGGTAAAAGGAGCCCAGAAGTGCTTCAGTGGCTACTGGAATGGTTGGACGCTGGGCTCATTGTCTGAGATACATGGGGCTGTACTCGGAATGCTCCGTTGATGGCAAAAAGTGGCGTCCAGCTAAGATTGGCTCAATATAGATCCTACCAACCAGATTACAGGGGGGGAGACTCCCAGCTGAAACCAGTTCAGTGCATCTCCTAGCAACTCAAAGAGACAGCCGCTCCAGCAGAGATCAGAGTTGCTCAGCTCCTACCAGTTCAGCCAAGCGCAAGTGACTCAGCTAAGTCACTGCTGCTAGCAATTCAAGTAGGAGGAAGATTTTATCCAGGTTGCTCTTCAGGTCTCCAGTGTGGTGCTATGTAGGAAGCAGAGACAGGAAATCCAGACAGAGATAGGGGACATCACTAATGAGTTAGTAGTCCTGGCACTGCCTGCTGAAGGAAAGCCATTTGGAAACCGTAAGAACCCTGGACTTTCGTCCATCCCCTTTTCTAGACCCACCAGCTCAACAGTTTCTAAGGCTCTGAGACACATTTTGATCTAGGTAGCATTTTTTCCACTTCTCTTTTCTGCTCAAAGTGGAGAGGCTGAGATGCAGCACAGAGGGGCTGAGCTCATGGTACCTTCAGCTGGGAGCAAAACCAGAAGGGGAGATTTCCAGCCAACTATCATAAATGCAGGCGGTCGATAGACGCACCTAACCATTTTGGTACTTACCGGAACTGAACCGCCGTTCAGAAACATTTTGAAGATCTCCAGTCATGGCGCCAGTCAGCCCACGTAGCAGATAATTGGAATTCTCAGTCATCGTAGAAGTCCCCGGATTCCTTTCTCCATTTGCTGGAAGATCGCTGTGTGGATGGATGGCAGTTAATTAGCCATGGATCCAGAGAACCTGGATCCCCGTGCCCCAAGCCATTTGGGGAATTCCAAATCCAGTTTGGACACGCCAAGATTTCATCTCTGGCTCCACTTTCCAAATGTCACAGCTGATTCTTATCTCTGCACTGACCTCAGACGCAACCACCCCCAAACTCAGAGGAAGTTCAATTCTGTGTCTGGGCTTTCACACCACAGGTCCCATGGTCTGCTGTAAATTGAAGCCCACCGTTAATGGGTTCAGTCATTGAAAAGCCAAATGCAGCTACAGTAAACAATCCAGAACACCCCAACATTGTACACCGCTACTGCCTGCCTCACTAGAGATTCTGCAGGGCGATAATGGACCTTGCTCCCACACACATGGAGCGCTCAGCTCCATCCAGTGACTGCTGTGAACCACGAGGGGAGCCATGTAATTAACCAGCATTGAGCGAGATCTGCATTCGGCTGGGCCATGCAGGGGAGCAGCACAGCAAACTGCCAGCTCCGTGTAATTTCCCTAGTGCTCCCTTCTCCCTTTGTATTACTCCTTTGTCTCCATGCAGCTTCATTATGGATGTCCTATTACTTATCATAAGAGAAAATATGTCTCGCCTTGTTTATGAACAATAAACAGTTTATATACAGCATGTTAATCATTACCCTCCACCTTTAATCTAAAGTGTTAGCCCAAGCTTCAACTGGGGGCTCATTTAGATTTCTTGTTTGCAGCAATAATACCCTTTTAATATGCTAAATGAGCAAGCAAATGAACCTTCCTCACACTTATGAGTTTTTAAAAACATCCCTCCTTTAGTGGCTGAAGGTCGTTCTTTTGGCAGATTAATGTTTAACTGCTAGGCCCTGTTTATTGTCTGGGGTCAGCTCCACTGCTGTCATAGCATATTAAAAAGGGTCTGCTCAGAACAGCGAGAACAATGCTGTTAGGTGGGGGAAAGTTAAAAGGCCCGGCAAAACACGGTGATTCTCTTCTCCAGTTCTCATTTAAACTCGGTTGCCGTCATTAAGGCTTTAATTTGCAGAGCATTAATGAATTTTAATCCCCATTAGGCTACAAGTAAATGGAGCTTCATCAGCCCAGGTTTGCTGTGCATCTTGCTGGTTGGTCTGTGAATTACAACTGCTTTGCTCAAAGCGCTGCCAGAGAGAGCAGAGGGATTTCCTGTTGTGGAGCCTAGCTGATTAGGGGAGTGTCTAGCCAGTGGCCCGATGCTGCAGATTTAAACCCCTCTAAGAGGCTCAATCAGTGAAGCCGGTTTGCTTTGTGGGTATGCCCAGCTTGTTGCTATAGCTGACGGTCGTATTTGGTACCTTGTGGTCTATAGACAGTAGCTTTCCCATTGAGAGTCCTTTGGCCAGCCAAAGCAACTCTAAACATATTGTTTACTACAGGCCATGCACAAAGCAAGAGGATTTCCACGCACCTGCACCGCAGACACACAGTTCATTTCAGTCCCAGGCCAAAGTGCGGAACCCTTGACAATCGGAGATGAGCCTTTTGCATTGGGTTATTGATCTTGCACAGTACACAAGCGGCCAGGTGTCACTTCATTGGCGTATATGACGAGAAATGAGTTTGGCCCATCCTGCCAGGTTCAGCAGTACTGCAGCCCAGTCACCCCACTATCCACTACCAGCCCTAGCGATGAACCAGAGGTCTGCCTGCTTTGAGAACAGACAGGAAACCCAGAAGGGATTTTTGGCAGTGCATTTGTTTTGTGACTTGAACCATGGAGAAAGGTGCCTGATGCAAAGCCCTGAACAACTAAGTCCTTCCAGGGTTATGGGCACCTGTCATCCTGGTATCTGAGAGTCTTGCTTACATGAAGAAATATACCTTTACAATGTTGTCTCCTCCAGTGATATATGGATGTATTATTATCCCCGTTTTACCAACGGGGATCTGAGGCACAAAAGTATCAAGGAACATGTGAGAAGCCTGTATTAGCGATAGGCCTTAAAACCAGATTTCCTGAGTCCCAGTTCAGAGCCTTAACCAAGAAAACATTCTTCTTGTGGGCAATAGCTCTCCTTCCCCTGACTCCACGGATGTGATTCAAGCCTGAAGTGGAGAGAGAGAGCCTCTAGGGGGGTGAAATGGAAGTTTGGTCTCCGTTCAGTCTTTGGCTTCTTTGCCAAGACTGCCAACAAAGGAGATATATTATCCAGCCAATCGTGCAGGTGATTTTTATTATTAGACTCCAACCTGGTGGTTTTCAACCTATTTACCACTGTAGGCCACGCCAATGTGTTACGTGGGCTGCGTCCAACACTACCTGTATGGCTCTAAGAATGTCACATGGGCCACAGCTGTGTGCTGACGGGACTGCAAGCAGGAGGGGAACCACTGCTCCAACCCCACTCAAGAGCTGGACCGAGCCCCAAAACACTCCTTTCAAATCCCAGCCTGCCACCCCAACCGTCAACATTTGTGTCCAAAATAACTAACTGGGTAAAAATCTCCTCCCAGCTTCCTCCACCACCATAGGCTTGTTTTCTGCAGATGCAGCTGGAGGCCTTTAGACCTCCCTGTCAAACCAAAGGCTCTATCTGCCGTGCAAAGCACCTCCTCCCACTCAGCTTCCAGTGAGAACCTCCTCTGCTATTCCAAAAAGTCAAGAAGCATCAACAAGCCACATCTAAATCCCAGCCTTTGATAAGTCCTTTGCTGCTTCCTGATGTCAGATGTGTCTCCTCTGATGCTGGCATACATTCTTCTCTCTTCCCTTTCCGCTCTTCTTAGGAGTTTGTGTCCTAGTGATCTATGAGTTGTTTGGAGAAGGAGCAAACACTACTTATGCATTATATACATGTCTTGTCTGTTTCACTTGATAATACCATTCTTTAATGTGCCCAGCAGTAGCTTTTTAGCTGCTTCTGTTTTTCCTCTGTCTGCCCGGCATGCACGGAGAACCTTTTATTCTTCAAATAATTTAGGAGATTTCATTAATTCCAAAACTTTGTTTTCCACCACACTCACATGCACAGCAAAAAAACACCCCCATATTCCAGAGTGTGTCAGCGCCTTTATTTGCAAAGATTATAATTAATCTGAGGTTTGCTGAATCAGAGATCAAAGAAGAAAAGACAATGATAGATTAGTGCTCCTGAAATTCACTCCTGCACTAAGGCATCAGATATGCATTATCCATTTAATCAGCTATAGGTTGGGAAGCCGTGTGTTTATGCATGCATCTTTTTTTGTATCGAGGCATCTCTGCCTACATCTGCATGCATCTGTGTGTGTCTATTTGTGTGTGTATGTGGGGAGGGGGTTGTCTTTGTGGAAAGGGGAAAATCAACTTTTCTTTACACAAGTGGCTGTTGTATTATTCTCAGAAACATTTCTTCGAAGAGGCCGGATGTTCTGACAGGAAGCCAAATCCTGGACAGACAATGGGCACTGCAGGTAGACCTGGGGGTAGGAGAATGAGCATGAGAATCACAGCTTAAAAGCAAACCAACATGTATCACAGGCTCATTAGTGGATTCTTCAGGTGCCTGGCAACCTGGGCTGGGCTGCATAGCGGAGGGGGCCGAACTGGTTTTTTCCATCAAAGTGGAGCTGATGTTGGGCACAAATGATGACTAACAGCTCAGGGAAGCCAAGGACTCTTTCCCCAGACACAGATTCACAGTTTTGTTTTGTTTTTTTTTAAAAAGCTTTCTGAATCCTCTCCTCCCAGCAGAGAGGGCATGACATTGTGAGGCTGATTCATGAAAACCACTCTGAGCCCTTCTATTGATAGTTTCAGCTCTCTCTATCCACAGGAACCTTGGTCTCATCACTGCACTCTGTTATTTTACTTGTTCTCTCTCTAGACACATTAAATAAACCACGTGCGGTACTGTACTTAAGCACACTCTGGTGTAGCTAAATGTGCCCCTCCATGGCCTGCTCTTTTTGGTTCCTATGCAAATCGGAAGCCCTGCTGTCTCATCCCCGCTGTCTGCCCACCTCCTGCAGCAGCGTAGCAAGAAGGGAATATTTGCCTCGTCCGGAGCGTGTTCAACAAAGCAGTCAGAATGGAAGAGCAAGGGAGGGCTTGCTCTGAAGACTGCATTCTAACCAGAAAAATGACCCCCAACTGTCTGGCTGGGTGCATTGAGCTCATTGAGTTGTGCACTCACCTCCTCACCAAAAGATCCAGGGTTCTCTCTAATCTAACCCACCTAGCCACTTGCCATGGCATGTGGGTTCAAGTCCCATCCCAGAGCTCCTACTGAAGTGACTTCGGGCGTTCGGTGGCCTTGAGATCAGGCCTTCTGAGTTGGGCTCACACAAAATACTGACAGTGCAGTTAAGCAAATGGGGTGTGGCCATCTCACACCCTCTGCCCACAGAGCCTTCCCAGTCAGACAGACGAAGGGACAGAATCCAAGATTTACAGCTAAAAATACACAAGCATCCACGCATGATTACCTGAGCTTCCATTAGCCATAGCACCAGGATGGCTTTTGTCTTGTATCACCCCAGAGCAAATCTATGGTTCCATCCAGTAGCAGTTGCTGGATGGGAATTCCCAGCTGACAGCACTGGTTGCTGCTTCTTAACTGATTTTGAGACTATAGAATAAACTCCCGCCTGCCCCACAGAACCCTTCTCTTCTCAGGCTGCTATTGCCAGGACAGAAGAGAAGCCACCGACGGCTACGCTAGAAAAAAAGCAACCACCCCAGCGGCATATCTTCATATATAAAGAGTAAATGATGTTGAGAACAGAGACACACACCTAGCCCCATGAATGCACATGGGATGAGCAAAGCACTCTCTCCCTTTTGATGGAACGATTTCTTAGGGAGCCTTGAACCCAGCTGTAAATAAGAGACTTGCTGAAGCGAGTCTGTCACTTACCCTTCCTCTGCTCAATCCAAGGGAGTGAGGCAATCAGTGAGGAAAGCGACTAACAGGGAACAACTTTGAGCCTACAAAGATGTTTGCTCCTTGTGCAGTATCTCCTCTTTTTATGTCGCCAGTTGGCAAATGGCTCTCTGATGTCTTCTTCTGAAGGGCTCCGTGCGGAAAACTTTCTCAACTCTGAGCAAATGCTGCTGCATAAATAAATGATAGAGGAGGTGGTGGGTTGAAAGCCCTAAAGCCTTGGAAAATAAAAGTACATCATTATGATCATGTATGTTCTGTGCTTTTACGGCGTGTGTTTGGTTGGTTGGTTGGATGCAATTGGGGTATAATTACATAGTCAGAAATAGCAGGAAGTAAAACTTTATTTCTTTGTCTAGCTCCCCAGTCACTGCAATAGCGAGTTGCAATGGTGCTAGCCTTCCTGGGAGAATCCAGAGGAGGGCTTGAAAGCCTCCCAGCTTCCCTTATGGCCCAAATCAGCGTCTGCGAAGTACAGCTTGACCTTACTCAGGAAGAAATGTCAAACAAATCTTGTGCTTGTCACACATGGTTTGAGACACACACACAAATTCCCCTCCAAATCAACCTCTTGCACTGACCTGGTGACTTACTCCCTTTCCAGGGAGTAAAGTGAAGTCAGTGGTGCTGGTTTTAGACATCAGTTTCTCCCAGCTATCCCTGGAAGATAATCTAAGATGCAGTGTGGTTATGAAGAAGCCTCACTGAGCAGCATCCTTGGGATTATTAGCGGGTAACATGAGCTACAATAATCATATTTAGAAGAGTACAGACAAGACCTAATTATGCCCCACGATGTCCCTTGACAATCTACAGAGGCTAAAAATAATGGGTCAAAACACCTATCTTGTAAAATTGTCGGGGACACCAGCCGTTGTCCTGGAAACTGGGACGTTCCTGAGTTTCAGGGACACGGTCACAGAAGGTTCATTGTGAGGCTGTATGGGCACCCAGCACATGGCATCATATGTGGCTGTGCCCCCGGGGTGGATGGTTTGGTCCAAGCTTTGTATTTCAGGGACAACTGAACAAACTGACCAAGAAGGGGAATCTCAAGAGGAAGTTGCCAAAGGTGCATAGTACCCAGCTTGGCAATAAAAGGCAAATCCATTGGTCCATCTGCAGCAAAGGGGGCAGTGAAGAGAGACCCCCGTTGTGCGAACACCAAGACTAGCAATGAAGAGAGAGTTCAGCGGGTGAATTCAAAGACTGGCAGTAAAGAATAATCCCACTGGGATAATGACAGGCAACGAGCAGCAATCCCACTGGACAACCAGGAACAAAGTAATCAGAATACAGGGATCCCACTGGCAAATCGGTGTTGGCGACAAGTGGTGACAAATGGGCAAGGCAGGCTTCAGGAATGGGCCGTTTTTAGGACATGTCCGCAGTCCCACATGCTCTTGTATACAACCTCCCAGCCCTGCTAAGCCTCCTGTAATGGAAAGCATCACTGCAGCGTTGTTTCCTTGCTGTGGCAGGATGTCTTGTCTCTTCTCTCGCCAGAGACAAGAGAAGAAACGTTCTCGGAGGTTAAAAAGAGACTAAAGAAAATCCCAGGTAGCATAGGCACATTAGAGTTTCCTAGCGCGTCCCTTTGCCAGACAGAGCACAGCGCAGGTAGCCGGGGCCAGCTCATTTAACCAGCTTCTCCATGTTCTATGTCTAATTCAACAAACTCCATAGCAACGCTTGAACTGTTCTGCTTACCTGACCTTACCTGACCTCACTGTTAACATCTTCCCTACTAAGTGGCTCTAATGTGAGTCTAAAATGTTGCAGCAGCTCTTTTGACTCTGAATTACGCTGCCCTGAAGTGCGAACCCTCAGCAAGGTGTGGTGGCAAGGATGTGGAAGAGCAGATGGACAACTCCAGCCTGCTTTACCTGCAGTTCCTGCGGCGCTCTTTCCCCCCAGCTGTCGCCGTGGCTTTGTAGTACATAACGCTGCCACAGCCCCTCTTTCATCGGAGAAGCTCCAACTTCTTTACAAGTCTGAGTGACCCCTGCCTTGCGGCATGTTACCATTATCATCGCTTTACAAACGGGGAGCTGGAAGCATGGAGATTTGCTCAAACTGGGGGTAGAACCAGGAATTGATCCCAGCAGCCCTGACACCCAATACGTCCGCTCTTCTTCTTTCGTATGGCTTGGGTAGGTAGCAATGATTACAAATTGATATCTAGATTTGACAGCCAGCACGTTGCTGCAGCAGTGCGCTGGTGCACGTCCTTCAGGCCCCCAGCGAAAGAACCACGGAGACGCTCAGATATGAAGTGCTCCATCGTTTATGAGGGGTGACCACAGTCGCATACAGGTGTTAGCCTCATTTAAATATGCTTTGTCCACGTCTCCCATGAAACGTTCTGATGCGATTCCTTGCTCTCGGTGGTGGTGTCTGGGGGTGTGACAGAAAAATCCAGTTTACATTAACTCAGCAGTGAAGCTGTTGCCTAGTTATGAACCTATTCAAGCCACACTCAGTGCAGAATGGGGAATACTGTATCTCCCTACACTCTCATTGATCCCTCCTGATTCATTGCAGGCAGTGATATTCAACTCTTAGCTCCTTGGGGGCAGTGGGGCTCCCTTGGCATGCTGCAGTCTACAGAGAGCAAAATGAAAGAATAAATGTGTCCAGCTGCTGGGCATTGCATCTCCATGGGGATGAGCAAACGAAGGAAGATTCAGTGAAACCTGCAGAGTAGAACAAAGCATGTCAGCTGTGCACGACAAACTCCCCATTATGGGATAATCTCAGCAGCAGGTGTATTTTCTCTCCTTCAGAATCTGCTGTGTGAAACCTTCAACTTTGAACACAACTTGGCAACTATAAGAAAGTCAGCTGCTTTTTCTCCCTCCCCATCCCCCACTTCTAAACTAATGTTTGGGGTAGGGAGGAGGCGAATGCAAAGACATAATTACACATCCCTGATTAATCTTCAGACTGACTCAAGCATTTGCCATAAATCCTTGAAACAAACAAGTCTATTTATATTTTAATTATCTTTTTTTTTAATCTCCCTAAAATTCAGGTTGATTTGTGCTTCTACATATTTATAGATGGGATAATTCTACATTCACCTTTCTTAGACATTTTGCAGACAAGTTTTTGGTTATTCTCTGGCCTCTGACATAACAGCTGCTCCCATCATCAAACAAAGGATAACACTCTTACCCCTCCCTCCCTCCCTCCCCTGGGAGATTAGACTAGGAGGCAGGACTCCTGGGTTCTGGTCCACATTTGGGAAGAGAGCCTGATCTAGTGCTGAGAGAAGGAGCCATGATTCCTGGGTTCTGCCACTGACTCTATGTGAAAATCCAGCCCTGGACTTGTCTGTGCTTCAGTTTCCCTTCGTGTAAAGGGAGGACAATACTCCTGATTTGTATGGTGGGAGTTTTGAGACAGAATTCACACATGTTTGTGACGCACTTTCGGAGCTCAGGTGAAAGGCACCAGGGAAAGGCAAAAAATGCAGGTATTCTCCCTATGACTTTTAAAAGCCAGGTTAAGCACACTGCATTCGATCCACAGCTGGCATAAACTGACGTAGCTCAGTTGGCTTCAGTGTCGCTGAGTGGTGTTTAAAGTGTTGGGCGTGACCTATAAAGCCTAAAATGGGATGGGATGCCACAAAAGACCCCTGTTGCAAAGGGTTTTTGGAGCAGGATGAGGGTGTGCTTCCTTGGTGATTGTGTGACTGGAAGAGTTACTGTCGGTGTCTTGCTGGCTGGGGTGATTGCATTTATTGTATCATTAGGGTACTGAGTGGCTTGCCTAGGTGGTTTTTTTATTCATTTACATTGAAATAAATACATACAATACACTGATTTATACTGCAGCTCTATGCCAATGTGTCTAGGCTTATGGAAAGAGGTCGTGTTGCCAGAGGGCGGCTGGGTGAGCTGGAAGTTTATCTCTGAGGGAATCTGGATGCTACGTTGTTGAGAGCTGAAAGAAGGTTGCCTGTGTTCTCTGGGTAACCATTCCAGCCGTGCTCTCATTTTGAGTGAGGCTCTCTAATTTGTAAACATTAATAACCATTATTATTATTAAAAAAGAAAGAAAGTGAGTAGCCCTGTAACTAATTACTCTAAGTGTTTTCAATGAGCCATAGTTCAACTCCTTTATAAAATCTCCTGCTGTGAAGACCAGATTGTCATTATGATCAGATCTTTCCTTAGACCTATTAATTTTATCCAGAATAACAGCGGAACAGATGCAGGGAGAAGGCTAGTCTGATTAACATAATTCTTTTCAAAGACCATTTCCTCCCTAAAGGCCACTGTACCAACTCTTCTATCGGCTCTCGGATCTAATTACATTCAGGAGAATTCAGACACTGATCGGTGATCTCAGCAGATGTCACTTCTCCAATATGAAGCCCCCTTCAGGATATGAAACCTTATAAAAAAAATCGATTGAAATTAACAATCCGATCCCTTTTTTTCCTCCTTTTCTGTGGCCAGATTAAAGATGTTTCTAAAAAACGACCTTTCTCAGGTAGAGAAACTGAATTTTCAGAAATTCATTAAGCCTGAAACTTGCTACTTCAATTGGCTTTTTGAAGTATTTTGCTCCCTGCGCTTTCTCTGTTGTTCGGTTTATTGATCGATCTATCTATTGATCTATCTAAAACACTTTTCTCCACTCTCATCAGCAGTTATGATACACAAAAAGAATAATTCCTGTGAAAATCTGACCAAAGCCACCACACAATCTTATTGCTACAGGGCCTGATTTACAAAGGTATTTAAGCAGGAAAAATACAGGTGGATGTTTACATATCTTTGTAAATCTCTTGCCCATAACCCTTGTCTTCCCGTTCCTTTACCCTCTCAACATCATTTTTGGCAAGACTTTAAACCAGAGTTTGTCTCCTGGGCACTTCTCCTCCATTTTGTGGTCCTTTAACCATCCCTGTGCCAACTACAGCAATTGCTTATGTGAGTAACATTAGCAACGTATTTGAATTAAATTTAACAACTGGAAATATAGAGGCGCCAGCACCATGTAGAGGCCTATGCTGTGTAAGAGGTCAGGCTAGATGATCTGAAAGTACCTTCTTGCCTTAGACTCTATGTCCATGTGGCCAGCCAGTTCTCCAAGGACCATCAGCAAATGCTCTGCAGACCATCAGTGGTCCATGGACCACAGTTTAAGAACCTCTGTGTTAGGTGCAGCGCACACGTGGGAAGATACGCCCCCTGCCCTGAGGAGATTAAACTCTGAGAAAAGAGTTTACAATCTCCCCTAACATAGCTAAGATTATTATTATTATGTGGTGAAATACACTTATGCCTCTGTGTATATGTGTATTTGCCATTTAAATGAAGCTTTTAACTGAACATTGCATTGGCATTTCACATGGGGAAACCACTTCAGTATTTACTGCTATTAAATTAATTTCTCAGCAGAGGATTTTAGACTCTTATAATTCATGAGGATATTTTAGGTCCTGTTTACTGTCTGGTGCTTAAAAAAATTGTCTCGAGCATTTGTTTGCTGAATATAATGTTATTACATTAACTTTCCCTCACAGGAGAGACGAGGGTTCATTACGGCTGATGCCGGGCTCATTGTGTTGCTGAGGTCTCTGAACAGCGGGTAATTTTTCATGCCATATGTGCTGCAATATGCAGGCACGTTGGGATGAGCTAAAGATAGGGTTGCCTTAAATCAGTGGCCATACAGACCCTGAAGGGACTGAGACTGGCGCCTGTGGGCAATACCTTGAAGCTTCTACAGTGTATCAAACAAAGGCTCCCCTGTGTGCTAGGAGAAGGAGGAACTGGATTGCAATGTTTTCCAGGAACGGGCCCTTCGAGCTAATTCACTTTGGTTTTTGCAGGTTGATTTCAAAAGGAAAATATAACGATGATGCCGGCCTGGGTGGATCGGCTCTGGACAGGCTAACTCCTGGCATTCAGAGCCCAGCAGGCTGTGTGCTGGTGATCTCTGATGGAAAGGGCATGGAATCCCCCCTCCCCTTAGGCTGCCGCAGCATAGCTCAGTCACCATTAAATGCAGCTTGGAAATTTCAAGATCCCGTACTCTAAGATCCGCTGAGCCCTCAGAGTTCACCTGACAACTGAAATCACGCAACGGAACTGATCTTGGTTCTGGAGGACGAAGTGAATGAGAAGTGAGATGGAGCTGTCGCTTTATTGCACAGATACACGTTCAGGCCATTTTTGAAATGCACATCATCATTTACTCAGTGGACAGCAATAGCTCTACTGAGCTTCCATAGGGTCTCAACTGACTACTCACTGTGCATTTATGAACATCCCCTGGAAGAGTCCTAAGGAAAAAGGAAGTTGCTGTGTATGCTGTTGCATGGATTCCTCACTTACCAGAGCATGTGTCTCAAGGAGGAGTTGTTTTGTAGAGGCATGAAAGCAGCTTTAAGACAGGTGGTGTCTATTTTGGTGACACAGCGGTGAAACGAGCCAGCCTCACCCATACTGCATGAGTGTGTGCTCGTATGCACAAACCCAGCTGTCATTGTTTCTCCTGGCAGCGACAGCTTCCAGATACTGCAGCTGCTGGTGCTGCACAATGCACAGACTCACACACGGTGCCTGGAAACAGTCCGTATGCAAGCGAAAATTCAGTTATAATGGGGAGGGCTTTTTAAGATGCCATGCATGAAAGGAACTGTGATCTGGTGGCTAGGACACTGGGCTGGGATTCAAGAGACGTGGATTCCAGCCCCAGCGCTGCTACTCATTTATCATGTGACTTCAGGCAAATCAAGTCACCTCTGTTTCTCTTCTCCCCAGTGTTTGTTTTTTTCCTCCTGAGTATTATCATTGGGTTCTTTATTCATATTGTAAGCTCTTTGGGTCAGAGATTGTCTCTGGCTATGTGTTTATACAGTGTCCTGCTCTGTCTCTGTTGGGGTCTCTAGACACTACTGTGATACAAAGAAGAAGTAGAAGAACCAAGGTGGCCTTAATAGAATTTTCCAAAATTACAAATGAGATTAAGAAATCTGATAGACAGAAATTGTTCCTAGTGGGACGGAATTGGGCTATGCATTTGGAGGATGTATTCCCACAAAGGTTGTTGTGTATCTGGATTAAATGAGTAAGTAAGGCAATTGAAGCCATGAGAATAACTGAGTTTCAGAAACACCTAGATTTTTTTTAAATAGGGTTGAGGTTCAAGGGTGACAGTGCAGTGGAGTGGAATATGCAGATGAGATAAACCGCTAGGGAAATGTTGGAAGCTTGCAATGATGAGATCATTGATAAAATTACTGAACTCTTCAACAAAGTATGGGATCAAGAAAAGCCTCCAGAACAATGAAAATATGGCATTATTGTCAAAACACCAAATAAAGCTGACATACATTATTGTAACAAGTGACAAAGTGTTCTCCTTCAGTGACAGGGGTCCTCTACAGTATCATCTCAAACAGAATAAAAGAAGCAGTTGAGGAAGGGCTAAAAAGAAAGCAGGCTGGATTTCAACACAGAACCCCATGTGTTGACCGGAACAATCATTGAGGCAAGCACAGAATGGCAAAAACTTCATAGATTTCAAGAAAGCATTTGGCATCTTCTATTGCAGTTCATGTTGGAACATCATGAAGTGTCATGTTATGCAATTAAAAATAATTAACATAATCAAGTCCTTATATCAAAGTGCAGTATGCACAGTTAAAATAAATGTAGACTTGGGCAAATGGTTCAACTTTGACACTAGTGTCAAACAAGGATACATTTTCTCACCTCTACTGGTTGGCCACTGACTTTGTTAGGAGAAAAATTGTAGACAGATACAACACAGGAACTGTGTGGCTCAACAAAAATCAACTAGAAGATCTAGTTTTTGCTGATGACATAGTGCTAATAAGAGACAGCTTACCCAGTATGCAAGTCAAGGCCAAAAGACCACGCAGCATTACAAAAAAGACAGGGTTTTTCATTTATGAAAAAAACAAATCTAAGAACCTCAGCAACTCACACCTCAAGCATTATTTTAGCAGGCAAAAGAATACAAGAAGTGAGTCAATTCATATTTCTTGGCAGTATAGGGCAAGTCAACGGGGATGTCCAGAAGGAAATAATACCCCCAAATGGCAAGACAGCAGTTGTGTTACTGGATTGAACAAGAATTGGTCAACAAAAATCTACAACTTAAAGATGAAACTTTGAATCTTCAACTCAAACATTATTTCCATCTTAGTGAAAGCTGGAAATCCATCAATGGTATAGACAGACATCTAAAAGCCTTCAAAAGCAAATGCCTTAGGAAAATATTAGGTATTAAATGGAATGGATTTGTCAGAAAGTTCAAGAAACCTTTATCACTAAAGTTATCCAAAAAAGAAGATGAACATACCTGGGCCATGGGTTAAGAATGAAGTCAGAATGTCTGTCGTGGCTATCGGGCAGCTAGAGGAACATGCACAAGGGAATGACTGAATTAATCCTTCTGTCAAACACTCCTCAGCGAGAGAAAACCACAGAGAACGTGCAACGAAGGGCCAAGGACAGACTGGGTGGTGGAGCCTTGTTTGTGTTCTTCACTATATGTGATGGTGCAGGAAGCATTCAGATACACCAACACAGAGCAGCCTTGTTAAGCTGGGGCCTCCTAAATTTTCCCTTTCTAAAACGGCTCAGTTACTTGGTTGTAGAAGTTCATTTGGGGACAATATTAATGTCAACACTGTTAAAAAAATATTTCCAGACCATCTTTAAACGTGTCTGAAGTGCAATATTTCTAGCTAGTAACTTTCCACCTGGAGAGAGATTTTACAGATTAATTATGATCCTTGTCCCTCCCTCCCACACTTGAAAAAAACAGGCTTGAGAACCTAATGTCCAACACAGCCGAAGTGCCAGCAGTGCTACTGGGTGCCACAGCAAGAAGTCCATTGACGTTTATATTGCCATCCTTCCCTGATTCCTTCCAAAAGTCATTGGCTGGTATCCAGAGGTCAGCTCACAGGAATGTGCAAATCCTATTAAGGCTTCCTCCTGCTCCAATTAAAGTCAAAAGTCAAAATCCCCATTGCCTTGACTGGTGCAGGCTGAAGCTCTAAAGGAGTGGATGGCATATTAACCTTCCTAGTCTGAAGCAAGATGAGGGCTTTGCCAGTGCAGTGGGGTTGTCGTGGGGAGGGCAGAACAGCAGATCTGAGATGTCAGTTGCTTGGAAATTATACAGGCTTTGAACAAGAAAAGGAATTTCATTAAAAAGCATAGGCATTTCATGCTTTTAAGGGTATGTTATCTACCAACTTTCTGATTGTCTGCAAACTCTCATCTCCCTTCTGTCCAGAAGGTTATTTCACTTCTAAATGGCTGGCAGGCAGGATTACTGGCTCTTCAGAAACGCAGGGAAAAGCTCCCCTTTTGGAAGCTAAGGGTTAAAATCATAAAGGGCCCAGCTTCCCAGTTTCCAGAGAGGAGCTGGAAGTGCTTGATGACAAGGCTTTATAAATAGGGAGGACTTCCTCTGTCTCTTTACATATAGACATAGTGGAGCAAAGCACAGCTCACTCTCCTGAATCCCAGCACTTTTGTGACGTCAATAGCAAGCCGTTAAATAATGGAGAAGATTACCTGCCTCGCAGGGCTCTGTCAGTCAGTCCAGATAAAAAAGAAGGTGGTTCATTTTTTTCTCACTCCCTACACTGTTTCATTTATGGCTGCCTCGAAGCTGATCCTATAGCAGCCTCCTCTAAGAGTGAATGGGGAGTTCAGTCTCCATGGTCCATTGTGTCTTTCCTGACAGTAAGGGACCCAATTCATGACAACTGGGGTGGTATTTTTCTGTGACATGGGCATTTGCCCACTGGATACAGGAAAACAAGACCCAGCAAATTCATTTCACACACGCTATCTGATGGTAGCTACTTTCAGTCCATTGGAAACATTCTGGCCAACATAGATAGCCTAAAGGATGCAGGCTCAGCATTATTGCTTCCGGTTCACAAATGGCTCAGCGTATCTGGAGTGTGGTGGCAGTGGAAGTATTCCAGAAATCTACTGATCTATTTTAAATAACAAAAAGAGAAAGCATTGACCCCATGGAGCTAGAAGTCCCATAGAGTCTATTGCTTTGTTCCTGCCCTGGCCAACAGATCTCTCCCAGGCAGCATTAACTTAAAGGCCAAAGAAGAAATGTCCATTGGTTCCTATTTGTGTGATTCCTGTGGCTCTGGTCTTTGGAAGGAATTATTTTCCCTTTCTCCTGCTTTTAAATTTGCAACAGCGAAATAGGACCACACAGCACCTGCAGTATGAAAAGCAAACTTATCCAGGCTGGAAAGTTAGCTCATCCTTTAAGCACAAAAGAATTCATCACAGCTTTCATGCCTGGGCAGGAGGAATGTACAAAACTTTGAGCTCAAACAGAGAGAGAGAGATATATATATATAGACTTTCCCAAAGAACTGATAGTAAACCACTGAAAAATACACAGCCTAGGGTGGGAGGAGGAAAAAAAGTGTTCCATTTAAAATGTTATGAGTATCTTTTAGTTACTAATTCCTTTGCCTGCAAATGGCTATGTTTCTGCACCTCAAATTGACAGCAATAGACTTACAAGTGTCGGGGAAAGCTTTACTTGGAGAGATGAAAGAAAACCATTTCCTTCTAAATGCCTGTGCCCAGAGCCGGATAATATGGTTTTCTCTGGCTATCCACGAGGGCGGATATGTTCAAAGGGCTCGTTTGGACATAAAATACAGTGATTTAGATGTGGGGACAAAACAAAACAAAATCTAGTCACTATGGTTTGCTTGGTTAAAAGGCTATTGTTCAGGACATAGTGTTTATAAAGGGCTGTGATTAAAAAAAATGGAGAGATTAAAAATATATCTCAAGGGCGTGAGAGGTGGATAAACAGACAGCAACAACATTGCTCAGCAGTGCGGGGGGGATAACTGTTCATGACAGCTTTTCTGTGTCTCCTGAGTGCTCCTATGCCCCTTTGCATTGCTCATGAAGTTGTAAGTTGAAAGGGAGAGAACTCGATGATGCAGGTTATAGACTGAATGTCAGAACCTCGGGGGAAAGAGGGCATTTAATGATTATAAACTGCTGCCGCCGCAGTCCCCACCACATCCCTTTCATTGACCACCAGCAGCGACTGTTCCAAGCCCCTCTCAGGTGCTGTGCAGGAAGGGAAAGCTAACAACTGGGAGGGACATTCGCAGGACTGGGATCAGTGAATTGCTGCTACACAGGATGAGGTGAACACAACCAATAGGCCAGATCCTCAGCTGCTGTGGATCAGCGTGTCTTAACTAACAGCAGGGAGGATGAAGAAGATGGACAGTTTTTGTTGCTTGCAAGGATCTTGAGTGCTTGAGATTTTGTTTTGGAACACAAGGGGGAAAAAATCCAGTGCTAGCCCAGTTCCAGTCCCTGTAGAGGCATGCAGCAGGAACAGGTGATGAACTGTGGCACAAATATCATGGGCCCATGCACATACCTCTAGTAATACAATCAGGGAGAAGAAGATGCAGAAGATAACACTGAGGGGCAGAACCACGTCTGGATTGGCTCCTTTTCAAAGTAGTTTGAGGCTTCTGTGGATTAAGTGTGCAGCAGGGCCCTGATCCAAAGTCCAGAACAATTCTGACGGACTCCAATGGCTTTGGTTCGTGCCACGGGTGAGTGTAAGAGCACAGATTAGCCCTGATTTCTGAAAAACTGCTTCTTCCTTAGCAGCAGGTAGAACCCAGCTGAATTTTGTTCTTCAAGGACTGCCCATGAGCGCTTACAGCCCAGATGGCTCTGCCTGGAAGACCACTTGTAAAATGCTGGGAACAATCTTCTCTCTCCTTCACAACCCCAAATAGGCGCCTGCAAGCAGCTTGGAAGAGAGGCAAGTGCTTTCCCTCCAAGCCTGGGGCTGTTGGGCTCTTTAATGAACCTCGGCCCTGCCTGCCTAATTCCAAATCTCTGTGCACGTATCCACAGCGCGCAGTATGCTGGAGAGGTGAAAACATCAGTTTGCATCCTGAGCGCCCTGAAAGAATAGCAGCTCCAAACCGCCCACGTTTTGATACCTGCTGTATTGAGCCCCTCCAGCCTCTGCTTCTGGGGCCTGTGCGAGGTGTGGTTTTCATCTAGCGATAATGAAAAACTCAACTCTGATTTCTTTGTCTGAGCCATTATTTATCACTGGTGTTTGATGAACAAAAATGGCATGATTCTGAACTTTTTTTGGGGGTGGGGGGGGAAGTAAAATTATAACTAAGGAGGGGGTGAGGGAACCAAAAGCCTGTGAAAGATTCATGGGGTTTCATAAAGAAAAAAAACTATCCCACCCAAAAGAGAGTTTTTCTGTGAGCACTATCAAAGCCATACTGCATCCTCAGATGAAAGTCCTTCCTGTTTAATTTGCTTCTTTTAACACCTCGTTTGTTTTTAAGCTCTCTTGTACCTTAATGAACAAACAGCGTAAGTCTGCAGCAAGGAACAAAAAGAGCTACCGCGTTCTCTCTGCTGGGTCGCCTGTGTTCTCTGAGTTGCCTTACCGGAGAATTAAAGCCAGCAAAAATAAACTTAGGAGCTCTCTTCCATATTTGATTTATTTTTCAGTTTATAAGCACGCCAGGCACAGCAAGAA